>NC_140414.1:133100484-135600484 GCF_965140295.1 Lepidochelys olivacea | reverse complement strand
TAGGAACCTGCTTCAAAGGGGGATCCTCCACCCCAGAGGGGATTCTAAGAAAAAGAGAATACAGCTCAGGGCTACCCCTACCCTGGCCTGTCCACTTCTCCGAACACCCCACCCAGTCCCTGCCCAACCCACCACCCCCAGATCCATGGAGAAGTGGAGGGGCCCCGTGGGGGTGGAGGCGAAGGGCAGGACTGTATCCCTGAGGAAGCTGAGCCCCCTTCTGCGTGAAAGGGGACAGATCTGTGTGTAGATCTGGAGACACAATGCCCCCTCCCATGCCCCAGGAGCATTTCTGTCAAAGGTATTGTGTGTAGCCGGCACAGTCTGCCAGCTGCTGTTGTTTTCTGTAATACTCACTGTATGTTTCTTTTGGTTTCTAGGTTCTTCCTGCAGCGGCTTCATCTGGGCCCCATTAGCAACATGTGCTGTTATTTTACTGCTGTCTCTGGTTATTGCCATCCGTCGCTTTCAGCGTAAGTGCTGGGCACAGCAAATGGGTCGCACTGCTCCCGGAGCTTTTCACTCTTCTGAGGGGGGTTTCTCCATGTGTGGAATTCACCTCTCCTGCTCAGAACGGGGCACTCTCCCCTGCCCCAGCACCCTGCAGAGAGCCTCTGGTGGGTCCAAAGATCCATTTGGGAAGGAAGCAGAGGATGGGGGAGACAGGTCTCACAGGAAACCCGTCATCCACCCCAAATCCCACAGGGACCCCCCCAAAATGCATGCAGCCTAGGGCTGTGTGCACACAAATCCCAGTGTTACAGGTGTTATAGGTCCCCTCTCTCCGCTGATCCCCGGAGGATTTGCATCTGTTACAACCCCCAGCTACGGCACTTCAACTGCTCACGTTTTTAGCTCTAGAGGTCCCCAGTTCAATCCCAGGTGCATCAGCCAAGATGGCGGGCCTCACACATTTCTGCTCCTCATCCCAGCATAGAGGAGCATCCGCACCCTTCAGACAGAGCCTCAAGGAGCAGCTGCAGGCTGGGAAACCCTGGCAGGACAGCTCCAGTGGGGGAAAGGGGCGGGGGTCTTGAGGAGGCAGAGATGTCTGGGAGTGGGAGCAGGGAATATCAGGAGTTCAGGAGAGAGCTTTGTGGGGTGGGAGTGCTAGAAGCCAAGGAACTGTTCTCCTGAGCTATTGCCTGTCTCCTTTCAGGCCTGCGCAGGAGACTGCGGCTTCACTTCAGCAAACAGTAAGTGCTCTTGGTTGTGTTCTGCAGCCCTGTACACTGCAAAAAATGCAGCTTTGCTTTTATCATGCGTGAGTTAGTGCTAACGAAAATGAATGTGGGGGAACAATCCCACGAGGTGCTGAGCACCTCCTGTATGCTGCTGCGTGTCCTCAAGTGCCCTCAGCTCCTGGTAAAGTAAGTGGGAATTGAGGACTCTCAGCACCTCGCAGGAAGCACTCAGCACCGTACAGAATTGAGTGTGTCTGTGCAACTCCTTCGACTCTCATAATGAAGGCATCCCATAGGAAAGAGAAGCAGTCTGTCTGTTTTCCCCTCCTGCAGGGTGGGGTAGTTTTCACCCCATTATTGCTAGGTCCAGAAAAGGCATTTTCTCCCCAAGTGTTGGCTGTTTCATGTGCCAAAAGCTTAAGCATGGGCCTGTTATCACACGAGATGGGCTGAAAGCAAACTCTCAGGCCAGAACTCCCTTCCCCACACCCTCGCCACAGCTTCGGGCATCTGGACAGAATATTACAGCTAGATCCTCAAATACTCCCAAGCTCGGAGGGGCTCAGATCTCAATCATAACTTTCAACTCAGGCCCATCTGCAGATAGCACTAAATGGTTCATAGAGACATAGGACATGTCACATGACAACAGACCAGTTCCCAAGTTGTGCCACTGGTAAACAAGATCCAGCCTGCACAAACTTCCTTGGATTCTCTCTATGCCTTGGCCACATTTTAAATCCTGCCCGAGCAGCTGGATATTCTGAGAGCTGCTTTGGATGTGGTTTCTTCCCCTGTATGTGACAGGAAGTGAGGAGTGGCATGCGGGCAAAACTCAGCACGGTTTATCCACCCAAAAATTATGTTAATCTACAGCTGGTCCCCTTCTCAACCAGCAAGGGATTACTGACTGCGAAGGAGGCATGTCTGGCAGCCACTGAATGAAAGTCAAAAAGGAAGAGCTGGCCTGTGTGTTCAAAGATGCCTCCTGCCTGGGAGATCAGTTAAGCTGAGGAATGGTCTCCGAAGGGAGGGGGAAAGGAAGCCCCAGAAATCGGGCCATTTAATGCTACCCTTGATAGGCCTGGAATAACGGAGAGTGGCGGGGGGGGGGCGGGGGAGCTGGAATGATGAACTACAGTGACAATCTTTCCGTGACAGCAGAGCTATGTGAAGATGTTCCCATGGGCCCTTGGTGAACCTTGACAGAGGTTGTTCACAGGGCAGAAAAAAATCCATGAACTTCCTCCTGAAAGTAGGGCTCTCACTCCAGCTCCAAGAGCCACATCTAGCCCCACTGAGCTCCAGAGACCTGTGCACCTTCTCTGCCCTGCCCTGCTAGCCTGTCCCCTTGCCTGCTTTGCTCAAATGGCCCCCTGCCCCAGACATCAGGACTGCATTCCAGGTGGCGGCCTCCCTTCTTTCAATTCTTCCTGCCCCCCAGGCCATAGGAGTCTGCTGGGTGGACAGGGTACGCGTGCCATTCCAGTATGGCAGCGACAGAAGGAGCACCATCCCCCACTCCTATGACTGCTAGACTTAGCTCAGGGGCTGGTAGTGCCCCAGAACATGCTCCCCAGACCTCGCTGCTTGGGAGAGTGTCCCCCGTCCCCCCCCCACACACACACACACTCCCTCTGTTATTGGGTGGGGAGGGCTGAGTGCATTCTGCTCCATGCCCAGGCTGCCACTTATGGATTGGGGTGCTTGTCCATCCCTTGTTGATGTGGATCAGCACATACCATTGTTGACTGTTGTTCTGGGTCACAAATTACTTGCTAGCTTAGCACCATCATGTCTGATTTTTCATTCTTCCCAGTTTCCCGTTTGCCAGGCTGTTTTTTGTTCATTATTACTAGGACTCTAGTAATGCATAGTCTGAAAAGGGCAGTATTTTCTATTTTGTTCCTGGACTTTGGCCCAGACCCTCAAAGTATTTAGGCATGTAAATCCCACTAGAACCAATGAGAGTCAGGCACCCAAATACCTGGAGGATCTGGACCTTTGCGCTTTGCAGCATGTACTCTTTGCCAAGAGGATTAACATCTTTGTATCTCCCAATACTTTAGGGTTCTTAAGTAAGACGAATGGCTGGAGGATTTGTCTATGTTGCACATCAGATGGCTACTGTAAATGCCACACGAGATCAACACCTGGAACACATGAACCAGGAGGAATGTTACGGAAAACAATCTGAGACTTGAAATGCAGAGTAGGTGTTTGTTCTCTGGGATTTACCTGTCATGTACCACAGCTGTGTTAGTATTCTCTCACTTACTACAGCTTCCAAATTGTAGGGTCAGGTCCTGCAAAGTACCAACTCCCTCCTGCTGCATGCCTTCAATTCCTTCTAAAGTCATCGGGGTTTGAGGCTGCTCAGCACCTTACAGGAATAACCGCTGGTTTGCTGTATGTATTGTCATGTCAATATTGTGTAAATAGTGTTTTTGTACAATGTACTGAAAATTTCTTCTGAAGAGCTTCATGGCACTCTAGACATTCAATTCCACCTAATAAAATAATCTTTGAGTGGATTTTAGATTCTTTTTTTTTCTCTTAAAGCCAATTGATTCGAATTTTATTGAATGTACAGGTCATTTTCAGAACAGCCTTTTGAAGGATCGATAATTCACTTATCTAGGAGGTTGAGTGGCTTTCAATATATGTATAGAGCTCTGCAAAATTTTATGGATGAATAGTTTTATTCACTGAAAAATGCAGCTTCAGGTCAACCAAAACTATTCACGAATGTGGATCAAATTTGGCAAACAGTTTCAAGAGGGGAAAAAATGTTTTTTACAGTCCAAAGGTTTCATTTTGATATTTTCAAAATGAAACGTTTTGAGTTTCTGTTTGGAACGATTTCATTTAGAACGTTAGGTAGATTTATTTGAAAAAGAAAAAAACAAGAGGGTTTAAAAAAAACTGAAATATGAAACAAAATGAAAAAAAATTGCAGGTCAAACAAAAAGTTCAACCCAAAATGAAATGTAATTTTTTCAAGGTTTTCATTTCAGCTGCCGAACTAAAAAAAAAAAAAAATTATTTGCTGAGTTCTATGTACTTCATGACCAAGAGTGTTGTTATAAAAAGTCTTTACCAATCTAGGACTAGGACCATCTTTCACCTGATGTTGCTCAGAGAATAAATTCCTATTGGTATTACTGTAGCACCACGTGCCCCAAGCGGAGATTGGGGTCCCAGGCTATTTGACACTATAACAATATAGCAAGAGCTTGTCTAAACACAGTTTTCTACCATTTTAATTAGATAAGGTCCAAACTGGTCTAGTTAAAGTGGTCCAACCCCTTAGTGTGGACGCAATGATACTGGCAGGAAGGTGCTTATACCGGTACAGAGTACCCCTGTAAATGCAGGGTATTTACTCTCTCTGTCACAAATCACATCCCTAAATGAGAAATTTAAAGTGGAATAAAAATGGTGTAGACCAGGCTTAAGACAGAATCCCTGCCCTGAAAAGCTTACAGTCTAATAGACAAGACAGACACAGAGGGCAGGTCACACTGAAGGTTAATAGCAGAGCCCAAAATAGAACCCATGTTTCCTGCCTGCTAGTTTAGTGCCCTCCTGTTTACTAAGCTACACTGCCTCCCTCCGGAAATGGTCTCTAGTTTCACATGTGCCCGTGGATTCTACTCTCCAAACCTGTTAGCAATACTCTTCTGGCCTATTAGAACTTGGTGGTTCTCTCCTCCACACACCATCACCACCAACCGCCTCCTCAATGAAGTAAGCACAATAACTTCCATACTTACTTCTTACACATAGTGGGTGGGTTGTTTTTTTCAGGAAGTAATCCCCAGAGCTGTGCATAGGGTAATTCTTCTTCAATGCAGGCAGTAGCCTCCGATGTTTTAACTTGCATTTAGTCAAACAGAAAGTGAGCCAGTAAACCTCATTTCCACATTGTGGGTGGAAAGGAAAGACTCATACTTGTATTGTTGGTAGGGAAAAACCTACGTAAGATATTTCACTTTCTTCTGAGTGTATTGGATAGACCTAGCCATCATCTCACTAGCTCAGGGATTCCCATAGTGCTGATCACCATAGTATGTGAGCACCAGTTCTGTGTTAAATAAATGCCAATTTGCCAAAGAGCATATTTACTGAAGCTGAATAACTCATCACAGTATCGCTAAAAGCCCAATAAATGTTTGACATAATTAACTGGCATTGTATTTATTCTTCTTTTTAAAGCACCACAATAGGTTACTTTACAGCCAAGGCTTAAAAGAAAAGTCCCTGGGACTTTACAATCTAAGGGACTGATCCTGAAAACCACTGACTGCCACCTTTCCTGCTTCCTACCATGAGTTAGCCCATTGGAAATACATGCACTAGTAAACCCTGTATCCACGCTGTGTTTGGGATCAGGCCCTAATACTTTGCAATATTTTTTTATTGACTCAGAAGGGTTGCAGCTGAGTTGCAGTTGTTATGGACGATATTGAAATAGGAGCCACTGCTGAGGGATTGCAGTGTCAAAGCTCTGCAATAGGTATCTTTTAGCAGGGTGACGAGCAGTATTTAAATACATTACGACAGGTTTCAAAGTAACAGCCGTGTTAGTCTGTATTTGCAAAAAGAAAAGGAGTACTTGTGGCACCTTAGAGACTAACCAATTTATTTGAGCATAAGCTTTCGTGAAAGCTTATGCTCAAATAAATTGGTTAGTCTCTAAGGTGCCACAAGTACTCCTTTTTTTTAAATACATTAGTATTTAGTTAACATAAACAGTCCTACTTTTACATCCAATTTAAGGTGGAGACTTTCTAAAGAGCCCAGTGATTTTGGGTGTCCAACCTGAGACACCTTAAGGGGCCCTGATTATTAGAAAGTGCAGAGAATCCACCCTCTGCAAATTAGGCTCTTTTAAGGCATTGCAAGTCAGACATCCAAAAAATTCCTAGTCACTTTGAAAAGCTTGGCCTAAATCTTTATTGACACGCTTCATCGGAAGTACAGCAGGACGGCCGAGAAAGCCGCTGAGGCACCGGTCTCGCTAACCGACACTGCTAAAGGGTCTGTTAACGGATGGGTCTGTCCCTGGGAAGCGCTGAAGTTGAAGGAAGGCAATGTAATGCAGGTGGTGCACAGCACGTCACAGGCCCTCAACACCTGAGGCTGAGCTGGAGGGCGGTTCATGGGCAAACGGCAGCGCAGTCCCACTGCATTGTTGCAGCAGGGTCTGAGAAGAGAACTGGCTCCGACAAGCCAGCTCCCAGGCCACGTCTACACGGAGACAACTGCAGAGGAGCAGCTATACCGGTCCCGCTGTGCCACTGCAGCACGTCTACACAAACGCTTGTGTCAGTGTAACGCGTGTCACTCCGGGGGGGGGGGGGGTTAGTCACACCCCTGAGCGACATAAGTTATGCCAACATAGGCTGCAGTGCCAGCATAGCCTGAGTCAATCTAGAACCTCCTGATGCTGTTTAAAATCCGACACAATTTTTCAGCGTTTTCTCCAAGGAGACTCACTAACTACTCAGATGACTCACCACTAACCAGGCAGGGTATTTTCCCATCATTGCTACCTGGGCTGCCTGCATTCCTCAAGCACGGCTGGTAGTTTCAGGGCGAGGTCAGCAGCGCCGGCTCAGTGGCTTCTTGTTCATGCCATAAGCAAGCAGATGCTGCACAGAGTGCAGCAGCTCCTGGATCACAGCCAGGTGCATGGAGACCTCCTGTCAGGACTGCTTTTTTTTTTAACATAAACATTAGGCTAAATCCTGATGATGGTGCGGAGCACCTGTAGTTCCCATGGACTCGGACGCACGTTGTGACTGAGCACGTCCCAGGATCTGGCCATTTTTGCTGAATGCCAGCTTGATTTGTAGTGGCATCTACAAAATGCCTTGAAAAGTATCGTTTTCAGGTATCACTCAGAAATCGAAACGCTTGGGGCCTGATCCTGCCAGGGGCTGGGCATCTCCTGGAGATTTTCTGCAGCTCACAGGACTGAGCCCTTGAATAATAAAACGAAAAGAGGAACAGCATCCATCAGTGGCATGGGAAATCAATGGGAGTTTTGCCATTGATTTCAAAGGCAGCAGAACTGCCCTGCTCCTTTTTTAAGGGAGTAAATACAAAACTTTTTATGTGAGCAGAGATTGTAGGTTCCCAAATCTGATCTGGCACCATTTAGAACAGGCCCAATTCAGTCTAGTTTCTCCTCTCTGCAACACTTCTCCTCACAAAGTGTTATCTAAAGAAGAAAGCTCAGAATCAATCTCCCTTATGCAGGAGTCTCACTATTTGTCTTCTATTTGAAGCACTCCATCTTCTTGCAGCCTTTATGTTGAGGAATTGGAAGCCACAGGAGGTGATGGAGTACAGGCATGATAGGCTCCATCTGTGATTTCACACACTCCCCCTTTACCTGGCCCTTGTAATTGTTTTAGCAATAACATCCAGTAGAATGTCACTGTCCCATTTCACGCCACTGCACGCGTCCTATTCCCCAGGTGAACCCCTTCTACCTCCCAGCCATGCTTCAACAGCAGATGTTGATGTGAGGTTTCATACTACTAGGCTTTCATTATATTTATGCTACCATATGGTCAGCTAGTGCATTATGAAGAGTTATTATACTAAACTATTGTTGGGTTTGATCCAAGCCACATTGAAGCCAATGGGAGCCAGCGGATTTTAGATCAGGCCCTGAATGAACAAAGCATTTTGTGATACATTGTCCTTTTGTATTGCACATGTACACTTTAACAATAGTTTGCAACATTAAGTCATTCACAGTTGGTCTCCCCACTAACCGTGTGAATTAATGAGTTTCTAACAATTAAGCTCGCTCTCCCCCACTCTCTCAACATTTGCTGCATAGGAATGCACACCCACAAAAACCCACCGAGCTAAAGTGCGGGGCACAAGAAGATGCTATTACACACAGCATGTAGTTCTGACAACCATCACTTGAAACCCAAAGAAATTGCAAAAAATATTTTGAGGAACAAAGTTCTCTGACACAGCACAACAAAGATCTGGGTCCATGAACACCAGATGCTCCCCACATTAAAGACCATTTATTGCTTCATTCAAAATATTCTCTTCCATTTCATCTTGATGGAGAAATTCACACCTAACTATTCACAGTTGCCACTCCATAGGCCAAATGGAGTTGTTGAGGACCCCAGGGCATGGCCACTAGTTAAGTCGAGGGGATGGAAGGCCATAAGGGTCGAGGAAGTCTCCCTGCTCTAGGCCTAAGGGCTTCTTTTCAACCCCCCTTAATGGAACTCAGGCCTGGCTGGTTTGAGTAAGCTCTTTTGCTCTTAAAACAATGTTGCAGCCGCAGATAATGCCTTACAGTGTAAGGTTTGCTGACGCCATGTTAAAGATAACAGGAGAAGACATCTTTAAGGCCAGACAGAATGTGCTGGTTGTTTAAGTTGCTAGGAATGCTTGTTAGAGGTTGCAGGAAATAAACATTATTGTAACCCATATAAAGAAGGCAAAGTATTTGTGCAAAGCTTTGATTGGCTGATGTGTAGTGCAGTAGCATTAAGGAATATAAAAGTGTGTGTAATGACCTGCTCTGATGTGCAGGATTTGAGATTTCTCTCCCTGTACCTTTCTTTGGAATTCCAAATAAACTTTTCTACTTCTCCACCCCGTTGTGATTATGGGTGACGCATACCGGGCAACGAACCCCTGCTGTTGCTCGCCTCAGGCACACTGTGCCGGCAACAGAGTGGTTCATGGGACCTTAAAATATAGGGCTCAACCCTGCCTTCAAATACACGGCCCAAGTCCTTATTTAAGCAAAACTCTCATTCGTTTCAATTGGAATTTTGCCTAAGGACTTCAGGGTCAGGTCCATACACTCTGTGTTTGCCATCCAAAGCACCACACAATAACCAACTGAACTAGCTATGTTCTCCAGCTAAGAAAGTTACATAACTGATCCATTTGTTTTCTCCAAGTGGGGTTACAGTGTACGAAGAGCCATTCTCCTTTCCTTCAGTAACACTGGGTTTTGTTGATACTGTTGTGCGCAGTGTCTCGTGGGTTTAGAATTCACTTGACTTTCTCAAATCCTCCATTTTGCTCTGCTGCGATCAAAAAGGAACCACAATCTAACCACAGACATCTACCACGCGTGCCTGGGGCTTTTGTGACAGTTAATGGCTGCATCGGTGCAACAGGTGAGTCGTTTATACAGACAGGGACCAAATCTAAACAATAACAAATACAATTTTTTTTCAGCTACCGTACAGCAATACTTACCTTTGAAGGACTTGCACCAGGAAGGGCTTCTCGGGGTAAGCTGGTAACCAGTTATGCCTTTCCAGCTATTACCTACAATATCAGTGTGTGCTGCACACCTGCCTTTATATTTTAATGTGGTCAGCACTATGTAGGACACACCACACAGCAGCTGCTGCTACATCTGAATCTGCCACTTCTTGCGTTCTTAGAAACTGTCTCTTCTATTATGTTGGTTCGGTGCAAGGGAGCTGCCTCCAAAATGTGTTTAAAGGCAGCTGATGAAAGGATTTTGGTTTGCTAAACTCTATAAGAAAACAACACTAATCATGTCACTTTATCCACTGCCCAGCCCTGCCCCTGTGACTGCCCAGCCAGAGCCGTTTTATTTTTGAAATTACATTAGCAAAACTACATTAAAATAACATTATTGAGGTTTCAAAGTTGTTAAGGAAAAGTTAGCACATGTGACTCCATTTTGGTTTGGGGCCCACCATTGTTTAAATGCCAGCACATCATACACCAGGAGGAGTAATCCTTAAATACTGAATCCCTGTGAAAATCCTCCTCCTTGTCTCCAGCCTGCCTTGACTCCCAGTATCTGGTTTTTCTGAGTCTCTAACTCCCTGTCTCTTGGCCTTGATGTGAGGCCTCCCATCCTGATAATAAAAGTTACTGATGCATGGCTTTAGGACCATGCTGTGTAATTAACATACTGGTATAGCACGAGGAATGCACCAAGCAGGGATAGGTGGTAGATAAGACAAGGGTTTGTTTATTGGCTAAGGTTTCCGATGCACGAGGGCAACATGCTTTGCTAAAAGGTATATAACCTTTGTATAATCTGCATTCAGGGTCCCCTCCTGGCTAGCAGGGGGGCACCACACTCGAGCGTAATAAATTTAGTGTTTTTTGGGAACTCTGCAGTTGTGGACTTTTTTTCTGTACCTCAGCCTAGATTCGAACTGTGCATGTCCTATCAGGTATAATTCGCAGCATTGGTGTGCGTGTCCTATCAGGTATAATTCGCAGCACTTGTGTGCGTGTCCTACCAGGTATAATTCGCAGCAGTTGTGTGCATGTCCTACAATGTGTAATTTGTAACAAAGTCAAGCTCTAAAATGCCCAGATTAGGAAATGCCCAAATTAAGATTGGCTGCACAACTATAATTCTCTCCCCTTGGACATGTGCATGATGATACAGACATTAATTACATGATCACAATGGTTTTTCATAAGACCCCTGCCACTTTCAGTGCATGGGTCATTTTTATTATTTCTTTTTCTCTCCTCATTCAGTGTGAGGTCCAGGGCTAATTGACTGCCATACCATCCGAAGGCTGCTCTGAATGCAAAATTATTAATTTGCTCCAAGGCATTTTGTTGGTGCTCTTGTCGTAGTACCTTAGTGCTTCACGAAGACTGTGAATTTTTCCGCACCACACCCCTGTGAGCAGAGATAGTGTTATTAATTCCATTTTACAGTGGGGAAACTGGACAGGGAGCGAGTAAGGTTAAAATTGTCAAAGCCTCCACTAATTTTGGGTGCCCAATTTGAGATGACCTAAGACCTGATTTTCCAGAGTATGTAGCAATTTAATAGTACGGTACATGTTCAAAGCACAGCTCCAGTTGACTTCACTTGCAGACACGAGCACTCAGCGCGTCTGCAAATCAGATCTCCGGTGTCTCAAAGCAGGCAGCCAGAAGAACACATAATTAGTTGCCAGCTGTGAACATTTTGTTTTAAGTGACTTGCCCAGCATCACATGGGCACTCTATCGCAGAGGCAGGGATAGAATCCAGTTCTCCAGGGCAGCATCCAACTTCCTTAATTATGAGACTATCCTTTCACTTCCTGCAGTGTCGTGCCTCATTTACTTCACACCTTCCCCCTTCTGCAATACTCACAAATGAGGCAGGGGTCCTACAGACAACAGCCACCTTCACTACATAACTCTGATTCATCCCCAGGTGAGGTCCATCCTGTGCATTGAATGAACCAGAGTTACTGTGGAAAAGCTAGTATGTGATCATAGAATCATAGAAGATAAGGGTTGGAAGAGACCTCAGGAGGTCATCTCGTCCAATCCCCTGCTCAAAGCAGGACCAACACCAACTAAATCATCCCAGCCAGGGCTTTGATCATATACTTAAAGTCTAAAAGTATGCGACTATAAACATAAATACACAAGGGGGCTGAATTAAGGTTGCAAAGCAACTCTACATCTGGTATTTCTTAACTTTTGAGTACTTGACTCAGCAACTTGAATACATTTATTTCACATAATTTTTGGTATGTAAAATCCTTGGTTTTATTTTCAAAAGAAACAAGATCTATGGTCTGTAACTATCAGTCTCCTCATCATCAAGAGGGTTTGATCTATGGACCTTCTGCATTTCCGTTCAGACTTCTAGCACTAGAGCTACAAGACTAATTAAACAAAACAAGATGCACACTATTAACATCCTTTCATGCCTAATGGAATTAGCCCAACTGCTATAGACATTTTCAGTTTCTTTTCTTGTAATCAGCTCTCCAATCTCTCTCAGCCACAATAACAACTGCATGCTACCTCAAAGGTCAAAGATGCTCTTTTCCCAGCGTGAACTGGAAAATGGGTGTCTGATCATAACGTCAAACGGAAAAAATGCCTCTCATGTAACTATGGCCTGAGATCTGTCAACGTTCAAGGAAATGGAAACCAATAACAGCCAAGAAAATGAACTATGTTGAGAAGCAGTGTCCTTTAGGTCTTGGGGACTGTTGCTGAGCAACACAAGACATCCCAGAATTTCATCCTCTCCCTCTGAGTAATAAGCCAGGTGCAGAAAGGCAAAGACTTGTACATAACAGTAGGTTCTCTGCTCCTATTTTGGAGGATGGAAACCAGTTATTAACAGAAGAAAAACCACAAGATTTACAAAACTATCAGTAGGGTCACGGGACTTTCTCAGTGGATTTCATAACACAGGTCATCAGTCCTGGATAATACAGTTTTTGCAAAGAGCTTGCCAGCATAGGACCATATCGCGGATGCACAGATGAAACCAACACCGGTAACATCTTGGGTCAACTCAGCAAGATTGCTGTTGTTCATCCACACTGCCTTTGAGGACATGCAATACCGAGAGAAGCTGACCAGACTCATTTCCTTTGTGTTTTTTCAGTATGTTTTCTCGTGACTATTAAACCATGGCACTATTTCCTTTTAGAACACTAACTAGTATTGGAAATTTAGGATGCCTAGCATGGACATCTATCCAAATGGAGGAACCAAAAATCAGAACAAATACAGCAGATTCTGCCCCAGTATAATCATTTGAGCTACTCTAGATACACACCAGTGTAATTGTAATCAGAATCTGGCCCAATGCACTTTGCTTTCCAAAGCTGGTGTCAATACTACATCATTTTTAGTTGATAAGTGTGGGCATAACCTAAGCTTTCACCCAGTGATGCCTGGTCACTTTCCTCTCCTCCCTCCCCATTCCCAGTAGGAGTTCAGGGACTTTGCTGCTCTTTGGATCCTTGCGGGGGTCCCAGCTGGGAGAAGCCATGGAGAAGTGAGGGGGGAGAGCTGCCCATGTGGGCTCTCTGTATCTCATCCCTATTTCATGGATGTGGGGCTAACAACACTTCCCCAGGGCTGAGGATAAATTTACTAATGTTTGTAAGGCTCAGGTACTATGGTGATGAGCAACATAGAAAATTTCATTATCCCTTATTCTGTCCAGAGTTTGATGGCATGCAGTAAATAAGGTCTGGGGCCACACACTGAATGAGGAGGTTAAAAAGAAATATTGGACAGTTCCTCGTCCCCTGAACATTGTCCATCCCTTGCACTGAATGAGGCGGGGGTCCCGTGGAAAAAATAATAAATGATCATGTAATTAAAGACCACTGTAACATACACACACAAGGGGGCCAGATTAAGATTCCACAGTCAACTGTATCTGTTAGATGTAAATTAAACTTGTTGAAATTTTTTGCATTAAACACCTTTTTGTCAAAAAAAAGCAGATGTTTAAAACAATATGTTTCATGGAAAACTGTCGCCATTATCTACATTTTCCATTTTATGCAAAAAAATTCATTTGATTTTTAGACCAAATTTTTTATTGAAATCATTAGCCACTTTTTTTGTTTACTGACAACATGGTTTTCAACAAGACAACACAGTGTTTGGTAAATGAAATATTTTGCAGGCAAAGTATTCATACATGATTCAATTGATAAAGAGCTAAAGGATAGGAATATAATTAATGCTGGTCACCTGGTTTTATTGAAAATGGGTCTTGTCAGACAAACCCAATTTCATTCTTTGATGAGAATACAAGTTTGGTTGATAAAGGTAACTTCACAGCTGTAATATACTTAGACTTTTGTAAGGCACTTAGTACCTCTCGACATTCTGATTAAAATGTTAGCACTATACAATATTAAATGAACACGTTAAATAAGAACTGACTAAATGACAGATCTCAAAAAGTAGTCATCAGTGGGGAATCGTCACTGAAGCAGGCCTTTCACTAGGGATTGGTCCTAGGCCCAACACTATTCAACATTTCCATAAATGACATTAAAGTAAATATAAACTCACTGCTGATAAAATTTGCAGATAACACAAAGATTAGTGGAGTGGTAAATAATGATGAAGACAGGGCAACCATACAGAGGTGATCTGGACCACTTGGTAAACTGGGCACATTCAAACAAAATGCAATTTAATATATCTAGGAAGAAGAAATGCCAGGGGACCGTATCCTGGAAAGGATTCAGGGGCCAAAGTGGACACACAACTCAACATGAGCTCTCAGTACGATGCTGTAGTGAACAGAGTCACTGTGAGCACAGAATGAAGTAGTTTCCTTACACTGCTGAATAAATATAACATTATACAAAACAAGTGTTTGATCCTGAAAATATTACTCACATAAGTAATTGTTCTTCTCATTGACTTCATTGGAACTGCTCACGTGAGTGAGGACTATTTGTATGCACAAGATTTGCTGCAAAATCTGGGCCCAAAGCAAAAGTAACTGGCTGATCCAAACCTAAACCAAGTCAGAGCTCAAGTCAAAGACTATGAGTGTCTGAGCTAATACCAGCAGGGTGCTGTTGCAGTTTCTTATTTCCTGAACAATGAATCTCTGTAATATGTTTAACTGGTTTGGGTTTTTTTTTTCTTTTTAATTCAGGAATCCAGGAGAAGATTCAAATCTAAGAAGCTGAGAACTCTGTTCTTCAACCAACTTGTTGAACAGTAAATCATATTGCATACCATAAAAGTACTTTAATTAATGCATAGGCAATAGCAACACTAAACCTGTAGTAGACATATAATACAGCTAAATATGTAATAGATAGTTTTACTGCATGTGCATTAAAACTGATGTCTTCATTACATGTATTTTTTTAAACCCAAATTTTGGAAGGCGTTATTTGTAGGGAAAGAGAAACCATGGAAGAACGGGAGAACACACACCCATCTAGATTCAAAACCAGCTGAATGGATTGCATTCAAACTTTCCCATAATTCATTTTTGGGCTCAGACCAAAAACTGGGAAGTTCCCAGCCAGAAAGAATATTTCTGAGAACATTCTAAGCATTTGCAAAGCGAGTGAAAGTACCTTTTTATATATTTTTTGCAAGCTTGGAGGCCGAGGCCTTTAAAGCCTTACTCACATGACTACTGCCGTTGACCTCAATGAGAAAACTGAGACCAATAAGTAGTGTCAGGCTCAGACTCTGGACAAAACAGCTGGAGCAGTGAAAAGCTGCTCTGAAAGCTCTAGATCCAGCCAGAGGAGAATTCCCCTTGCACGGGAAGTGAGGAGCTCTTTACAGGCCCCAGCATAGGGGGCATGGTGGGGTGGGGCTGGGAGCAGAGGAAGTGATATTTCCAAGGTTGTGAAAGCAGGGAGTACCCTCCACTCCCACTGAGGCCAGAGGCCCCTTTATCTTTGTTAGCAATAAGGATAGTGTTAGCAGTCAGACGGCTCACCCAGCTAGCTGAGTACCCGACATGTGTGTGCAAACAGGTACTTCAATATCTACATGGTCCAAGCTGCCCCCCGGACAGTCCTCCCAAACCCGGGAGACTAAGCTTTGTAATATTGGGTCTGCAAGCAAACAGATCAGGCAAGTGTTATTACAAAGAGCAAGCCAGCAGGTGTTTGTTCTGTTTTAAATGGGTGATCTTCGTGATCTTATCCAGGTAACAAACATAAACGAAGAGCTCCCTTTCGTGTCATTCTCTTTATGTCATGGGGTTCATTCACTGCTAGGCAGCGCCTCCTCCTGGCTGCTCTAAGGATTAGCTCCATTCAGGTCTGATGCCCCCTTCTTGGTTTCTCACCCTATGGTCTCGCATTGTCTCTGGAGTCAGGTTACTCCCGCTTCATCATTCAGGCAACTCCCTCCTTATGATTCAGCCCTATGAGGTCACTACCTAGCCCGCCCCTGCTGGGGTACCAAAGTCCCACTGGACAATCTGTCTCAGGCAGACTCCCATTCCACTGCCCAGTCTATGCCGCTTCCCCAGTGACTGGAAAGGGAATCCGGGCCCACCCACTACTCTGAATTCCAGCCCAGGGACCCTACAACCAGCCACCAAGGTCTGCACTATCCGAAACCTTGCTGCTGTTTCCCTAGGCTACTTCCCACTTTGGCTCCATCTTCTCCACCCTCCTCTGGGTACACCCTTCCTTCAAGGCCAGGCTACCAAGGCTTCTATTCTCCCCCTGGTTTCTACCTGTCCCCCACTCAGCCCAGCAAGTGACTGCAGACCTTCACATATTGCCATCTCCTGCACATCACTTCCTGGTTATCTATTGGTCCAGCCTGCACCTGCCCAGCTGGGCATCATTGTCAGTTGGAACTTATCAGGCCTGACTCTCCTCCAGGGGCAGCCTGCCACGGGGTTCGTTACCTGGCCATTTTGACTTCCTCAGGCCTTGTGTGAGGTAAACCCCCCCCATCACACTTTGACTAAACACAGGGTTTGTACCAGTTGATTTCTTATAGAAGTGACCAGAGATGACACGGCAAGACATAACGTATTTCAGAAAATAAGGATAAAAACACAAAAGGCATCTGCAGAGCTCTCTGTGCTGACAGGCAGAGTGTGCAGCATTCAGAAAGAACCATTTAAAGGGTACGCTGCTCCTAGATCGTATCTTCTGAGGACTTTGTACAGCAACGAGCACAATGGGCCCCCAGTCTTGACTGCAGCCTTTGCGCACGACTGTAACATAATAATATCTATTCTCAAGTACTTGCACTGAGAGAGAGAAAGCATCTGTGATCAAACACCTACTAGGGCAGATCTCTGAACTACTCTCTGCTCTACTGCTGGCCCGAGAAAAGAATATTGAGCCTTTATTTCACTAACAAATGTTCAGAGCATTTTGCAAATGTCAATGACTTCTCAGAGCAACCTGGGTGAGGGGTAAATCAATATCATTAGCGCCATTTTATAGGTGGAGAAAATAACGCCGAGTTTAAAAAATGTGTCCAAGGCCACAGAGAACATTTGTCAACAAACGGTTTTGGACGCAGATGCCTAGCTCCCAGCACTCTTGCTGTTAAGAAGTTCCATATGTTCGTGGCATACAGATCTGTGTTCATCTGAGCTCAATCCTGTAAATATGTACTACTGGGGTAGTGGATGCTACCGTGGTTCCTCTGACGTCAGCTCCTGAAAGGAGCTGAGCATCCTCAGTTCCCATTGACTTTGATGCCAGTACTATGGCCTGTAGTCAGAGTTTACAGGATTGGGCCCTATTACCGTTATTCCATTCCCTAACAACGATAAAGGGGCTTGATCCTGCAAGGTGCTGAGTGCCCCTGGTTTCAATGAGAGTTGAGGGTGCTCATCGCCTTCCAGGAGGTGGTCAGCACAGGATCACACCCTTTGTACCAACCAGGGCATTGTCAATTTGCCAAATCTTGACAGGGGCTGAGCACCGGCAGGTTCCATTGGGCCAAGTCTAGAGTTCCTGTCTTAAGCCAAGGAAATTTACTTCTGTGTTGACTGAAGGAAAGCTGAGTTGGTACCTCAGGGTTTGACTTATTGACCTTTGTGAGAGTTTCAGGTGCTCAGCACCTCTGTTGGCCCAATACTGTGAAGTCATGATTCTCCTCATCTCTCAGTGACTTCCACAGGAGCTTAGTGCACTCAACAGTTCCCTTCAGGATCAGGCCATACTACAGGTATATTACTTCTGAAAAGTTGCTACACTTGTCAATCACTCCCATAAAAACACATCCTCCCTCATTCCTCTGGGTGGGGAAAGTCTGTAGGGTAGGGATATTAAATGATATTTCATTGAAATCTTCATTGAGCAACTGCCTTGATGTCAGAAGATTACTGGTCGGTTTTAAAATGAAGTTGATTTGTTAAATGAAAAGGGCAAACACCAGCAGGGACACTTGGTATTTTGCTTCTAGGGAACACTATAGTTCTTGCTGCTTCATCCTTTAGTCTATTCAGGTTCTTATGCTGTGCCCATCACCATGGTATCTGAATATTGAAGCAACCATTTGACTTGGCACGGCCTCACATTTCGAGCTTTCAATCACTGGAACATCGACTAGTCCAGAATGCAGTTATTTAAGGGCTGAATTGCCATGCATTTACTTCTCTGCCATCTTCCAAACTGATGCCGATCTAGTGTAGTAACAAGGGGCACTATGTTAACAAACTTGCCCGAATAATATAATGTTGCTTCGTTGTGATTTTTAGAAAAAGGGTTTTCATCTCCGTTCGGTACAATGGCCGTAGTGCTGGCTGAGCTGGACAACAAAACTCCAGAACCCTACATCTAGTCTGGAGACACGTGTGTATGTATCTTAGTAGCAATTACGAATGTTTGAGTGCTGATAACACGCGTAACCGTTACTTTTTATCAATGCAGCGCATTGTCTTTAAATATTGCAAACATCTGGACTTTGGCAGCAAGTTTCACCTTCTTTCTCATAGACTCTTCCTGGGAAACACACAAATAAGGAAACCACCCACACAGGACGTTTGATGAAACTAGCCTTGTGCCCAGATATTTTCTGTTTCTTTTCTCAGACCCAGCTCAAAGTAGCAACCTCAAGAACCATCCCATTGAAAGTCCAAGGTGTCATGTTTCCAGTACGAACAGGAAAAGGGTACTTTGCTCACATAGTCTAACAGAACAACACCTGTCATGGGACTCTGCTAGGAGTACTATGCACATAGTAAATATCAAAATAAGATAGATGGCTAAGAGTGACGACGTCACTAGACCTCATGCCATGCTGCACATGACATTGTGTTGGATGTGATGTTGTATCCTAAACCCTTTGCCTTCTTCAGCATGACATACCCCCTTCCACCAGCTGATCATTAATAGCAAGATTCCCCTTATCTAGGGAGGGAAGCTAATGGGTTTGGGTGGATAGCCCAGAACTCTTAAACCAATGACTAATAAGTAGCAGCACCCTTAGAAGTGATAAAAAAACACGGCTAAAAGTATAAAAAAATATCAAATAGAATATTGAGAGAGCAGTGTTTAAAAAATGTGCAGAGAGAATTGTTGAGGAAAAACGGACATTCATAAATTTATATATGAACTAAAATACCCCACTGCATTTTCGCATGTGAATATCTGGAGAGAAAAGTCGCAGGTATTTATAGTGATATGGCATAATAATCTGAGTTATATATTTGTTATGAGGTGTATATTTTTATTAAACATTTTTGTTAGAAAATTTAATTTTAATTTAAAAACAAACTGAATTGCTGATAGCACATGTAATTTCCTTAAAAAGTATTAAAAGAGAGGAAAAAGAAAAGGAGTCCTTGTGGCACCTTAGAGACTAACCAATTTATTTGAGCATAAGCTTTCATGAATGCATCCGATGAAGTGAGCTGTAGTTCACGAAAGCTCATGCTCAAATAAATTGGTTAGTCTCTAAGGTGCCACAAGTACTCCTTTTCTTTTTGCGAATACAGACTAACACGGCTGCTACTCTGAAAAGAGAGGAAGTAAGTGTAAAAGGCAAGGAAATACAGCAGAGCAGAGACATTATAAGTTATATTTGCAGCAGGTATTTATATTGTTTTTGTAAAGTGCTTAAAAAAATCAGTTCATCCCTTTTGGCCCATATTCCCCCCCAAATAGCTCAACTGTTAATCTAATACAGGCAGTAAATCGCTCCATTTTTCTTAATTCTTTTATTCATATTCATTATTCAATCCCATTTCCATGGATGATTTTTTTATTTTTGCAACCAAAGAGACAAGATGCAGTCACAAACATTCCAAACTGGCATCTCTCCTTACTTACCATCCACACAGCAGGATGTGTGCCTAGCACCATGGCCGCAGGTACTGCGG
This sequence comes from Lepidochelys olivacea, assembly GCF_965140295.1. Lineage (NCBI taxonomy): Eukaryota > Metazoa > Chordata > Testudines > Cheloniidae > Lepidochelys > Lepidochelys olivacea. The sequence goes on along the minus strand of NC_140414.1, from coordinate 135,580,685 downwards.
GATGTGGCCCTTCAAATAACTCTTACGTGTATTTTCTAATGTCCTCACAGAAGCCATATCTGATTTTAAAGCCACGCAGAAAATATGTGCAAGCTCATAAACGTATGCCTTTTTGGTAGATTTGTAAAAGTGAATGGGAAAAGCACTTGTAATGTTCCTAGAACTGACATTATTAAAACTGATAGTCATGCAAGTGGGAAAAAAATTGAGAAAAAAAAATCTATCTATTCTCAAGGTAGATGGAATTGGGTAAAATGTCCACGTTTTCACATAGTGCAGTCTAACTTACTTATAAACCCATGAACACACACAGAGAGGCAAACACTCTGACATTTCTTTTAAAATTCTGTCAGCAGCAAAGCATATAACACAAACAACCCCGCAACACCTCATCCATAGCACACACCCAACGGAACCAGTTTATAGATGCTATTTTATAGATAAACTTCTTTAAGCCTACTTACAAACTAACTTGTATATTTACAGCTGTGTCACCAACAGACACATACATTGAAAAATTAGAAAAACATCATCTTGATTGTGCTGCCTAACAAATTAACAATAGAACTGCAAGCAGCAGATGTTAAGCCGTCCCAAACTCCTAAGAAAAGTTCCTTGATGAAAAAGTTGGTTTCTGTCTGACCTTCAGGGCAGCAGTGTTGGTTCACAAGGCTCCAGCCCTCTTCATAACACAGGAACCTAGTTTGTATAAAACACAAAGGAAAGGTGCTAATTACACTCTGCAGCCAGACCTGCAAGGACTCGCTACTCCATCATGACAGGTTTCAGAGTAACAGCCGTGTTAGTCTGTATTCGCAAAAAGAAAAGGAGTACTTGTGGCACCTTAGAGACTAACCAATTTATTAGAGCATAAGCTTTCGTGAGCTACAGCTGAGGAAGTGAGCTGTAGCTCACGAAAGCTTATGCTCTAATAAATTGGTTAGTCTCTAAGGTGCCACAAGTACTCCTTTTCTTTTTACTCCATCATGGTCACCTTCCTTCTCCCCGTCTCTGACAGGCTTAATGCTTCGCAGTAATGGGGAACAGTGCAGGGCAGTCTCTGTGCAAAAGTTAATGTGTATACAGATTTTACATAACAGACAGGCTTTACCAATTTTAGCTCCCCTCCAACGCAGTAATATTTCAGTATTTTAGAAAAATATATGCACACAGGGGCTACATCTGAACGCCAAGTGCAATCAGTACAGATACACATAAATAGAAACAACATACACATGTAGAGGAACACTGTCAGACACCCAGGGCACTGCCTATACCCAGGGATTGATAACAATTTCAGAGAAAACCAGGCTCTCTCACATACAAAGGCTATATAGATTATCCTGTGTGAATCTGGTACCTGCATAGCTCAATCCCAAAGTACACAAACTCAGTCATCCTTTTTTAGCAATATTTTATAGAAAACACACAGCCTAGTTTAAAAGAAATGTGTGTTAGAAATATACAAAACCACATTTGTATTATCTGGTAAGTTGCTATCAAAGCTACAAATGATCTAACCTTTGAGTAAAGTTAACTACTACATTAGTTGTTCTCTCTTGGTCAGACTATTCTATGTAAAGGAGTTGAGCACATTTTTGATTTTCTTGCCACAGATTATGCCCTTTTGGTACATTAAACCTGTAACTCTTTCAGAATTTAAGGTACACAGGAGTATAGGCAGGTACTCTATTTTCTGTGCTTTTAAATAATGGAATGTCAATGTATGAAAATGGTCACCTTTTTATTTAATCAATAAAATGTAAATTGCCTTGAAACATTAGGCAAAGCTACAGCTGTGCTTTACAGTAATCAAAACCAAATTGTTTTCCTTACGATTCACCATATCTTAAGTGCTTTAGCAGTAAACATTTAGCAAAATACAGATCTGTATACATATCTATATCATGCAAGCCACACACAGACACACACAAAGAAAATACAGTGGCTGATGGTTAACCTAAAAAGAAGACCTGCAAATACCAGATGGTAAAATGCTCCCAAGCTGTCACTTCAGAAAGAGCTGGTTGTCCATCTCTCTTCCTCTGTGTTGTCACACGACCTGAGAGTAAAAACTGCCTCTAGTCTTTGTGATACTTTTTGCCTACTGACAATGAGTCAGAGAGACAGTTTTGGCGCCCAAGCTGTCAGCAAGGTACACATGTTTTGCAGAGCAATCTTCCTTCCCTCTCCCGCTTCTCTTTACACAAACTCTGACAGGATTCAGAGTAACAGCCGTATTAGTCTGTATTCGCAAAAAGAAAAGGAGTACTTGTGGCACCTTAGAGACTAACCAATTTATTAGAGCATAAGCTTTCGTGAGCTACAGCTCACTTCATCAGATGCATATCGTGGAAACTGCAGCAGACTTTATATATACACAGAGAATATGAACCAATACCTCCTCCCACCCCACTGTCCTGCTGGTAATAGCTTATCTAAAGTGATCATCAGGTGGGCCATTTCCAGCACAAATCCAGGTTTTCTCACCCTCCACCCCCCCACACAAATTCACTCTCCTGCTGGTGATAGCCCATCCAAAGTGACAACTCTTTACACAATGTGCATGACAATCAAGTTGGGCTATTTGCTGCACAAATCCAGGTTTTCTCACATCCCCCCTACCCCCATACACACACAGGATTAACGCTTCACAAACCAAAGGGGAAACAAGAGGGCAGGCTTACTGTCAAAGTTATTGCATATACAGTGTTGTGTATTGAGGCCTGTGGGAACTGGAAGCTACCACTGCTTGCAGGTGTTGGGGCTCTGTACCAACGTGTGGGAGTCCATCTGGAAAGAGCCAGCTAAAAGCAAGGTGGGGTGAGTTGTGCCTCACTGCCTTAGGGAGCAGTCTGCTTTTCCTCTCTCTGTTTTGGGGCTCTTGTGTGTTACTGTTCAGAATTGTAAGAAATGAAGTTACACTGCAGCCTTCCAGCAAGAGTACTTGATGTTTCTATCTAACTTCTTGGTGTGTATGCCATGAATGTAATATATAGATTATAGGTAAAATACAGATTTTACCAGACAAAGACTTTTGCAACCTCCAACAAAATAAAGTTTCAGTATATAGAAAACAACACGCACAGGGTACATATGGACACCCAAATGTTAACAAGGGCTCCCCAAACCTATAGTAGCAGGATCCTTCAAGCTGGACCCAATTAAAGTAGCAGGCCCTAACCGATGGGGTGGTCTTCTCTTAGCATAAGCAGGTGGTGAAAATGTTCCTTCGGGAGACTGAGCCCACCCCACACTCACCCTGCAGGAGCAGCTCCTGTCCCACGGGGCTGGGCCTGACTCCCCGCTCTAGCCCGTTGGGTCTCACTGCTGGCAGATTGGGAGGAGCCCGCCACAGAATCACTTGATGCACAGGTCCATGCATAGGTGACACCCTCCCACCACCCTCTTCCTGGCCCTGGATCTCCCCCTCTCCACCTGCGACTCCTGCCCCCACCCAACCCTTCAAGATCACCCTTCTCTCCCCAGGGCTCTGCTTCCCCCCCACAATCCTCTCAACATCTCCTCCCCTCCCCGCAATCTCTTCAAGATCCTTCCCCCCAGGACTCCTCCCCTTCCCAGTCCTCTGTGGATCTCCCCCTTCCCCTAGGACCCTCTCCAGTCCCAGACATCCTCCCCTGGTAGCACCACTCAGGAGCCAGCACCTCCCTGTATGGACTGAAGAATCTAGTTCTATCTACAGGAAATCCAGTGCGCAGGCAGGGCCTTCCCCCAGTGACACCCTGACCCCATTCCTGCTCCGGCGCCACCAAACATGGAGCTCTGCTTGCTGACCTGGCCATGCGCAAAGTGTGGTGGGGGGCTCCCAAAATAGCCTGGGGTGGTCTGTCCCCACTCTCGCCCTAGCCACCCACCGCCCATGTCTTTTAGTGAAACCTCCAGTAAATGAATCACTCATGTCTCCTTTAAAAAACACCTGCCATAAACCAATAATATCCAGCACACTTCACATGGTCCCAGATGGGGAACTGTCCATATATCTACAAGAGCCAACCCTACAGACACACACACAGACGGACAGACCCTGTACTTTTGTTTTGTTCAAATGTCCCTCCACCCAATCCCCACCAGGTCTATCATGGAACATAAATACAAAACTAGCTGTGCAAATGTCTTGTTGGAAAGAATCCTACTCCTTAAACATGCTGACTCCACGGGTGCCCACATCAGGCAAGAAGGGGAAAAAAACCAACAATGGCCTGAGAGCCAACAAACTAGGAGGTGCAATGTACACAGCCTGCGAATCCTGTGTAGACAAATGGAGAATTATTATTATTATAAATGGAGAATTATTAGACCTCGCTTTGCTTGACCAATTAGTTGTATCTAATGAACAATTAAAGACCTGAACACAAAAAGGAAAACATCTTGGTTTTGTATGGTATCGCCACCCTTACTTCTGTGCTGCTGATGGCGGGATGCTGCCTTTGGAGCTGGGCGTCCAACCAACAGCCGCAACTCTCCAGCCACCCCACTCTGAAGTCAGCACAGATGTAAGGGTGGCAATACTGCAACCCCCCTAAAATAACCTTGTGATGCCCCTGCAACTCCCTTTTGGGTCCATTTAAGAAATGCTGGTCTCCCCCATGAAATCTGCATAGTATAGGGTAAAAGCACAAAAAAGACCAGATTTAACGGTTTGTGATGCATTTTTCATGGCCATGAATTTGGTAGGGTCCTAAATTATGGTGCATTGGTAGCATCACCAGATTTCAGTCGCATTACACAGTTCAGTTTAACAGGAGCTTTAAATCTTTCTTTTGTAAAGATCTCAATGAAACAGCAAGAACCAAACCACAGTATATAAACTGAGCCCAGTGTGAATTTCTCAGGGTGATTGTTGAAAAATGAATTGACACAGAGAGAATAAGAGTTCAGAAAATCAGCCCTTTTGGTCATTTCTCACTGGACTGTCTCACGTTTCTTTGTACCGCTTTTGCAAGAAATCTACAACACTCTGGGATCAGCCCTTTGGCCAAACTGTTGCTGCTCATAAACTGATTCCTAAGATATTAGTGATACATCAGGAATGTTTGTCGATAGAGCGTTTCCTACTATTTTAGCCATAAAAGAAAACATGTGCACCAAGGTAAACCCACCAAATAATCAGCTGCGGCACAACTGCCATCACCCACTTCTGGGACAGGGAAACAACTCATCAAATACCTGTTCCTCAGGGAAAGTTCCCTCCGCTGGAAAAAAGGAGACCTTAACAGTGACCTCAGAAGGGGTAAGGCAGAATAATTTCCCAGAGACATGGAATGTGTGACAGGAGGCTGTGCTGATCTGTAGATATAATTGATATAAAAGCATACGAGCTCACTGTTAACGTCTGCAGTAGAGTGCAACTTCTAAGCAGCTTCCTATCCAAATACACTTCACCCAGTAATGCTGAATCCGAACAGCGATGGCCTCCAGCCAAGAAAGTTACATAACTGATCCATTTTTTCCAAGTGGGGTTACAGTGTACGAAGAGCCGTTCTCCTTTCCGTCAGTAACACTGGGTTTTGTTGATACCGTTGTGCTGAGTGTCTCCTGGGTTTAGAATTCACTTGACTTTCTCAAATCCTCCATTTTGCTCTGCTGCGATCACAAAGGAACCACAGTCTAACCACAGACATCTACCACGCGTGCCTGGGGCTTTTGTGACAGTTAATGGCTGCATCAGTGCAACAGATGAGACTATTATACAGGCAAGGTCCAAAACTAAACAATAATGAATTAAAAAAGGAAATTTCAGCTGCATTACAGAAGTTCTTAGCTTTGAAGGACTTGCACCAGAAAGGGCTCCTGGGGGTTGCTTATAACTTGACCAGTTATGCCTTGCCAGCTATTACCTACGATATCAGTGTGCAGTGTACACCTGACTGCATGCTTTAATGTGGTCAGTGCTATGTAGGACACACCACACAGCAGCTGCTGCTACATCTGAATCTGCCACTTCTTGCGTTCTTAGAAACTGACTCTTCTATTGTGTTGGTTCGGTGCAAGCGAGCTGTCTCCAAGATGTGTTTAAAGGCAGCTGATGAAAGGATTTGGTTTGCTTTGCTCTGTAGAAAAACAACAATAATCATGTCACTTTATCCACTGCATGTCCCTGCCCCTGTGACTGCCCAGCCAGAGAAGTTTTATTTTAATAAGAGACAAAATAAATGCATTTTTCATCACAGATTGTCATTCACCCCAGTGAGTGAAAATATCCCATACAGCCCACAGCATTGTACTCAGCTATTCAAATTCCACTGTATAGTAACTGTGTTTGTCATAGAAAACATCCCTGCTAGCGCTAAGTGGTATCATTAGTCTGGCAAGTACCGCAATGATTTAAGAATAACAAAAGGTAAGGATTATTAGGTTATTTTATGTTAGTAGTAGCACCATAGCACCTAGGAGTCCTAAGCATAGCCTGGGACCCCCAAAGTGCTAGACGCTGTACAAACACAAAACAGTCCCTACCCCAAGGCGCCTACAATCTGTGCATAAAACAAGAGACAACAGACAGAGCTAGACAGACGGGGAGTACAAAGGAGACAACACTGGTCAGCATGACGGGCAGTGATCTCAGCACACCAGCTGCCTAACTGTATTCCCTGGACTACAAAGGATGGGAACATTGTTCATGGCAAACAGAAGCAGAGGAATTGTTCCCAGTACGCCGGTGTCCACCGCACAATAGCTACCCCTGCCACGACAATAGCTATCGCCACAGCTGGTCAGAGAATGCCGAACAAATTTTCTCAGAAATGCTTCAAGATTTTCCATGAACGTTTCTCTTCCTGATTTTGAATTTTTGAAGAACGTTGGCCACATCGTACACCGGTCAGGACACGGCGAACCTTATCTGCAGGGGGCAAAATCTAAACTGTGAGAAGCATTCAGAGCCAGCTCTGATAATAACTAATAATGGGAACCAGATTTTCCCTCACCCTTACACTGTTGCATAGCTTGGACAGTGAATAAGGAGCCTTCCTTTTCTCATATGACTGCTCCGAATCACAGCCCCAGCAGACCAGGGACTGCTATTGAGATGCTCCCACCAGACAGGGAGAAGGAACTAGGGGAGGTTGCTTGGCAAGTGAAGCCCTGGGCTTATCCCGGGAGTAAATTACAAGTCAGCAGGAGTAACGGTGGCAGAATCTAGCGCTAGCTAATCAATTTCCTGCCCTGTGCATTAGGAAAGTAAATATCAGTATCCCCACTATGCAAATGGATTCCGAGAGGTGAAGTGCCTTCCCCAAGGCCACAACAGAAGTTAGCACCAGAGCCAGAATTAGAACAGAGAAGTTCCTGGTTCCCAAGCTTGTGCAATAGACAGGCATTTCCACACACATTGGTGGGATGAGCACAGAAGACAAGGACTGCGTGGGACACAGACTCTGCCCCTGTTATCGTAGGGCTGGTGCATCCAGGTCAGAGTCAGTCGTGGATTAGCCACTCAGCCAACAGGGCCCATGCCCAGGGGCCCCAGGCAACTGGGGGGCCCTGGAAAAAATCTGCCACTGGGCAGCAGAAGCCCAGAGCCCCTGGCAGGGGGAGCCCCCGTGGCCCGACCCCACTCCCCGGCAGCAGCTGTGGGGCAGTGCGGGAAGCCCCTGCACCCCGTGACCCCATTCCCGGCAGAAGTCACAGAGCAGTGGGGGAAGCCCCCAGCATCCCAACCCTGTCAGAAGAGCCAGGAGGGGGGGCGGGAGAAGCCCTAGTGACCCGACCCTGGTCCCCCACAGAAGCACAGGGGGTGGGAGGGGAAGCCCCAGCACCCAGACCCTGCTGCAGCCCCAGGACTAAAGGAGCTCTCACTACCTGCCACGGCCTCAGGGCTGGGGGAGTTCTCACTCCCTGCAGGCTGTGGTCCCGGGGCAGGGGCTGTGGTCCCGGGGTAGGGGGAGAGAGCTTCTCTGGTCCTGGGGCATCAGTGGGGTGAGGGGAGAAAGCAAGCAGGTTGCGGGGCCGCAGTGTGGGAGTGGAATGGGGGAGACCCTGGGGGGAAGAGGGGCGGGCCCCAGGAAAGGGGCAGAAAGGTGTGGGGCTAAGGGCGGGGCCACAGGCAAAAGGAGCAGGGAGGGGCCCAGGGCCCCAGGAAACCTTAATCCGCCTCTGATCAGAGTTGAAGCACGCTGGCAGGGCTATGGGGGGAAGCTTGTACTGCCAGTTCCCATGCTGGACCCTTTCTGTAAATAGGCAAGACTTCAGTCTCCCTGGCTCTCTGTATAGCTCCTTGCCCAGGCACTAAAAATTCATACCTTTTTTTAAAAGTCAGACTAGAAGGTCCAAGGCACGGCCTAGCACACGCTGACCACTCGCCCAATGGACGGATTAGCTTTCCCCAGCCACTCTTCTTTCCTAAGAACTAAATTCTGTGAGCCTCCTGGATGCTACGGAAAAATGCAAACCAGAAGTGCTGTAGGTCTGCTCTGCTACAAGGAAACAAGTACGACCCGAAGGCTACCCCTCTGGGTGTGATCCCCAGCGAAGGAGCCATAGGACATACAAAATTAAATCAGTTTAACGTTTAAATAAAAGAGGTTTGGAGGAAGGAATCAAGCTGGATAAAATATGTCACCAGCCAGCAGCCAAGTAGGCTGGTGCTGATGATGTGCTGCGTCCAGTAGGAGTCTTGAGTCTTATCATGACTCTTTGGGCCAGTAAGGACTGCAAGCTCTGCAGTCAGCTCACTCTGCTCTGAGGAAGGAGAGCTAACAGAACAGTGTCGCTTCCAGTTCGGGAAGGGGCAGCACCCATAGACTTTGAGGGGAGTCTTGCCCAATTTCCCTCCTTCTGCTGAAAGGATGGTGGCTGTGACATAGGACCTTAAGGGTATGTCTACACTGCACTCTAAGCCCAGGCTCTGACTGAGGTTTGAGCCCAAGCCCCCTTTCCGTCCACACACAAATCAGTTGGACTCAGGTCAGCAAGCAGAGGCCCCATCCCAGGACTCTCTTTTCATTTCATTGAAATGAAACAAAACCCAAATTTTTTTCAACATTTCAATTTACCAAAAACTTTGAAAATTTGTTTTCGGTCCAACCCAATGCGAATATTTTTCAACATTTCAAAGTAGCCAGCAAACTGAGCAGTCCATTGATCACCTAGCTCCAGCCTATACCACCAGATGGGCCAGGTCCTGAAGCAGCTTCCAATAGCCAACCTTGGAAAACATTCAGGTTACACATACAGACAGTCCAGAGAATCCAAACACCCTTGTGCTTTTCTGAGAGTTCAAAATCCAGACCCAAACCTAGACCCAAATTTTGCATCTCAGTTATATCTTGAGTAACATGGACCCACCAGCTGGTGCCAGCCTGGTGGGTCCATTTTGTAATGGTTATTGCTGCTCATTCCTGAATCTAGCAGGTTCCAGAATGAACTTCAACAACTGTTGTTAAAATGCCATGTCCCACAAGACAGCACCGTGCAGCACAATCACATTGCTGAATGGTTTTCAAAACCCTCCCTTTACCTTGTTTTTGCCCTATCAGGAACTGGCTAGAATGTTGTTGGGGACTCAGCATAGTCCCTGCTTTTGGATAACACCTCCACCGGCGTTATACGCTGGAAGGGAACTAGAAAGGTTGGGATTATAGCCTGCAAAAAATGCTGGACAGAGAGTGTAAAACATGCTCCAGCCACAATGCAGCCCTGGCAGACTCCCTTGGCACTCCCAAAGTTGACCTGTAACCCCAGAACTTGACCAAACTCCAGTCAGCCATTTAGTGTGTCCAGCTACAGCTAGCTGAAAGCCAAATACCACAGAGCTAGAAATAATCATTAGGGCTTTGAGAGGCAAGGCCAAACAGCTGCATGATTGAAGTTTTGCTAATCAGAATGGGAGGATGGGACAGAGAGTGAATGTACCATGAGAATGGAAGGAATGTTTGGACCACCAGATGGGTTTAAGTGCCCCTGACGTATAAGTTTTATTGTTGTTATGACTAGAAATACTAGAAATGTTCTGATGATAAGAGATCATAAGCAATTTGTTGAAACTAGAAGAATTGTAGACCAAGCAGGAGTTGTAGACCAAGCTGGATGAGCAAGCATCTCAGAGAGGTGATTAAGAAAAAGCAGAAAGCATATAGGGAGTGGAAGATGGGAGGGATCAGCAAGGAAAGCTACCTTATTGAGGTCAGAACATGTAGGGATAAAGTGAGACAGGCTAAAAGTCAAGTACAGTTGGACCTTGCAAAGGGAATTAAAACCAATAGTAAAAGGTTCTATAGCCATATAAATAAGAAGAAAACAAAGAAAGAAGAAGTGGGACCGCTAAACACTGAGGATGGAGTGGAGGTTAAGGATAATCTAGGCATGGCCCAATATCTAAACAAATACTTTGCCTCAGTCTTTAATAAGGCTAAAGAGGATCTTAGGGATAATGGTAGCATGACAAATGGGAATGAGGATATGGAAGTAGATATTACCATATCTGAGGTAGAAGCGAAACTCAGACAGCTTAATGGGACTAAATTGGGGGGCCCAGATAATCTTCATCCAAGAATATTAAAGGATTTGGCGTCCGAAATTGCAAGCCCATTAGCAAGAATTTTTAATGAATCTGTAAACTCAGGAGTTGTACCGTATGATTGGAGAATTGCTAATATAGTTCCTATTTCTAAGAAAGGGAAAAAAAAGTGATCCGGGTAACTACAGGCCTGTTAGTTTGACATCTGTAGTATGCAAGGTCTTGGAAAAAATTTTGAAGGAGAAAGTAGTTAAGGACATTGAAGTCAATGGTAAATGGGACAAAATACAACATGGTTTTACAAAAGGTAGATCGTGCCAAACCAACCTGATCTCCTTCTTTGAAAAAGTAACAGATTTTTTAGACAAAGGAAACACAGTGGATCTAATTTACCTAGATTTCAGTAAGGCGTTTGATACCGTGCCACATGGGGAATTATTAGCTAAATTGGAAAAGATGGGGATCAATATGAACATTGAAAGGTGGATAAGGAATTGGTTAAAGGGAAGACTACAATGGGTCCTACTGAAAGGTGAACTGTCAGGCTGGAGGGAGGTTACCAGAGGAGTTCCTCAAGGATCAGTTTTGGGACCAATCTTATTTAATCTTTTTATTACTGACCTCGGCACAAAAAGTGGGAGTGTGCTAATAAAGTTTGCGGATGATACAAAGCTGGGAGGTATTGCCAGTTTAGAGAAGGACCGGGATATCATACAGGAGGATCTGGATGACCTTGTATACTGGAGTAATAGTAATAGGATGAAATTTAATAGTGAGAAGTGTAAGGTTGCATTTAGGGATTAATAACAAGAATTTTAGTTATAAGCTGGGGGTGCATCAATTAGAAGTAACGGAGGAGGAGAAGGACCTTGGAGTATTGGTTGATTATAGGATGACTATGAGCCGCCAATGTGATATGGCCGTGAAAAAAGCTAATGTGGTCTTGGGATGCATCAGGAGAAGTATTTCCAGTAGGGATAAGGAAGCTTTAGTACCATTATACAAGGCGCTGGTGAGACCTCACCTGGAATACTGTGTGCAGTTCTGGTCTCCCATGTTTCAGAAGGATGAATTCAAACTGGAACAGGTACAGAGAAGAGCTACTAGGATGATCCGAGGAATGGAAAACTTGTCTTATGAAAGGAGACTCAAGGAGCTTGGCTTGTTTAGCCTAACTAAAAGAAGGTTGAGGGGAGATATGATTGCTCTCTATAAATATATCAGAGGGATAAATACTGCAGAGGGAGAGGAATTATTTAAGCTCAGTACCAATGTGGACACAAGAACAAATGGATATAAACTGGCCACTGGGAAGTTTAGATTTGAAATTAGACGAAGGTTTCTAACCATCAGAGGAGTGAAGTTTTGGAATAGCCTTCCAAGGGAAACAGTGGGGGCAAAAGATCTATCTGGCTTTAAGATTAAACTCGATAAGTTTATGGAGGAGATGGTACAATGGAATAACATGATTTTGGTAATTAATTTGATCTTTAAATATTCATGGTAAATAGGCCTAATGGCCTGTGATGGGATGTTAGATGGGGTGGAATCTGAGTTACCCAGGGAAGAATTTTCTGTAGTATCTGACTGGTGAATCTTGCCCATATGCCCAGGGTTTAGCTGATCGCCATATTTGGGGTCGGGAAGGAATTTTCCTCCAGGGCAGATTGGAAGAGGCCCTGGAGGTTTTTCACCTTCTTCTGTAGCATGGGGCACGGGTCACTTGCAGGAGGATTCTCTGCTCCTTGAAGTCTTTAAACCATGATTTGAGGACTTCAATACCTCAGGCATAGGTGAGAGGTTTTTCGCAGGAGTGGGTGGGTGAGATTCTGTGGCCTGTGTTGTGCAGGAGGTCAGACTAGATGATCATAATGGTCCCTTCTGACCTTAGTGTCTATGAATCTATGGTGACCCACTAGGGGTTACTATGGTGACCCACTAGGCGTCACTATGAGTTATGTGCTTTGTTTAAGTTAGCTATAAAGATAAAGCAAAAGAATACATTTTGGAGCCGTCAGCAGGAGCTTTTCTTTGGGCAAGGAGCTGACACCTAATCTCACCTTGAAGCCCAGCTGGTGATCACTTGAAACCATCTCAGACTTTGGGTAACTATAATGTTTGGGATGCTCTGACCCCGTTGCTACAGCATGTGTGTGTGTGTGTGCTTGAGACCTAATAAAAGAGTAGTTTTAGGTACAGGCACTCTGGTTTGTATCAATCATTTATCAGACGGAGGAGCTGGGTCCCCACTGGTTTCTTCCTGACACCACCTGGAGAAAACCAGTTGTTACTGCTGCTTAGCGTTCTGAAAACCCCAGGTAACAGCCCAAGGCAGACTCTTTCCCTAAGTTTTCATATAATACAGCTGCATCTTCCACTGGCAGGTTTTCAGGGCAGGAAAGAGTAGATAGTGTCCACTTCTCAATCAGGTACTTCATGATCCTTACCTGCTGCTGCCAACTGGCTTTGATAATTCACTTTCACATGTCAACATCACTTACCCTGTTTTAGAGACCACCAGACTCAGTGTTTTGGCAGAAGTGATCTGGAGGATTCCATTGCGGGAGACCATAAAAGCAGTTGCAATGAACAATGGGTCAGACACATGGCTGATGTAATGCTATCGACTGTAATGGAGTAAGCAAAACCAGGAATTACTTTGGCCCTGAATCTCCCACCATAAGAAACAAATCAAAATTGCAAGAGATTCCTTGCTAAAATAGAACATTTCCTCACCCAGTTCCCAAAAGTATCCTGGGGTGCTGGAAATTCTATATTCCACCAGCAATAACAGGAGACAGAAAGAAACTGAGGAAAAATCCAGTGAAATAGAGAGAGAAGTTGCAAAGCTATTGAGAACATTTATCCTTCATCAGATAAAGCATTTCTTAAATATCTGATTAGTACCTCTTGTCTGGCCTGTGGTCAGGAGAAAATAGTTTTGTGCCTTCAAAAATAATTTCCCTGGACACTGATCTGTCTTCTCCCCGCATTTTGTTTTCTGATTCCATGACCAACAATTCAGGTTTGAAAACCGCATACCATCCAAGTGATGCTAAGCAGGTACTGCATACAGAACATGTAAAGACCCAGGAAGTGGTTTCTTTCTCTAAGCAACAGAAACCACATTAAAGAATTAGGAACATTTCCTTTCTCTGTCATTTTTTGTTCAGCTTTTGTGGTTCGGAGGATGGAGAATCAGATGGTGGAGTAACCTGGAAAGATTTCAAGATTAATTCTGTGACAGGGATATTTCTTTGTGTCCAATCAACAACCAGAGTTTCATTGCAGTGCATTATAGCGAGATGTAATCTGAACATGTCAACTCAAAAATAAATAGTCTTTCAAAATATTCTCACTTACTATAGAGAATGGAAGTGGAGTTTTTCAATTAACTGTTTGTTCAAGATTATCATTGTAATAAAAATCTTACGTTATGTATCATCTTTTAAGCTGGGTGATCTCAAAGCAATTCTGAATGTCTGAGGGTCTGCATGTATTTATATATATTAGACAATGTTTGTAAGAATCTTTTAAAATATAAAGCACTATACAAGTACTATGTGTGATGATATTGATGACTATGATGCTCATAGTTATTATAGGTGGAGGGATATCAAAAATAGTAGAAATCAAACTTTTCTCTAAAACATTGCCATGGGGGGCACACAGAATATATGATGGGGTGGTATAAAGATTTTAGTGTGTGTGTGTGAAAGAAAGAGAGAGAGAGAGGAAATGGAGGGGGAGAAGCATGCAGGTCATCACAAACTAATATTAATAAATTTCATCCTAATGCCATGTATTTTCGGGGGACAATATTTTAGAAATTTCTCAGAGTTTTCAATGTTCAATTTGTACTAGTCCCCAATTCCCACCACCTGCCCTGATATCATGAGTTCAACAGTACAGGTCTCAGAGAAAGAAAAAAATAACTAAAATATTTTATAAACCTCTAAAACTTATGTATAATAATTTTTCCATGCATAATGTTCTTGTTATTGAAAGGTTTGGTAACCTTTGGACACCCCAGATTTAGAAGAACCTGCTGGGTATCCCATTGGAAAACTAGGAATCTCTCCTTTGCAATGATATCAACCTCACGTTTGTAGCCGAGCAGCATTGTACAACTTGTCACTAGCAGTGATCATCCTCGGCCTTGGGCCAATGTAATTTCAAGGGAGATATTCCGCATTTGAGGCAAAGAAGCAAATGTTTTACTGGCTGGTTGGGGGTTTGCCTGATTTTTTTCTTGTTTTTGAATAGCAGCTTTCTGTGTGCGCATCTTCACTGGAGACTTAACTCCGGTTCAACTAGATGTTTTTCTCCTTAACACACTCTGTGTCCCTACCTCCGCATGCCTCAGCCGTGTCGTAGTGGCACCATACAGTGACGCAGCCACCATGCTTTCTGAATGAGCTTATCCTGCACGTTGCTAACTGCAATGAAAACACATGACCACAGCCAAATCACAGCAATAGATAGAGGTTGGTCCACCAATCCCTTCCCACAAGCGTCCTGGTTATGCCTTCCTGTGTGCTATCTTGCCATTTACATGTGCTCTGATCTCTAACCAGACATGGCCTACCTTTATAGGCCTCTGCTCAGCATCCTCAGTCCCATACTGCTTGTAGTTTCTCTAATTTTGGTCATCTCCAATCTTCAATACAGCAGCAAGAAGAATATCCGGGAAGAAGCCCCAGACCTCATGGAGACCTGAGGACAGGAGAGACCATGCCCCCAGAACTCAGTTCTGCAGAAGAGGACCTAGGGGTTACAGTGGACGAGAAGCTGGATATGAGTCAGCAGTGTGCCCTTGTTGCCAAGAAGGCCAATGGCATTTTGGGATGTATAGGTAGGGGCATTGCCAGCAGATCGAGGGACGTGATCATTCCCCTCTATTCGACATTGGTGAGGCCTCATCTGGAGTACTGTGTCCAGTTTTGGGCCCCACACTACAAGAAGGATGTGGAAAAATTGGAAAGAGTCCAGCGAAGGGCAACAAAAATGATTACGGGACTGGAACAGATGACTTATGAGGAGAGGCTGAGGGAAGTGGGATTGTTTAGTCTGCGGAAGAGAAGAATGAGGGGGGATTTGATAGCTGCTTTCAACTACCTGAAAGGGGGTTCCAAAGAGGATGGATCTAGACTGTTCTCAGTGGTAGCTGATGACAGAACAAGGAGTAATGGTCTCAAGTTGCAGTGGGGGAGGTTTAGGTTGGATATTAGGAAAAACTTTTTCACTAGGAGGGTGGTGAAACACTGGAATGCGTTACCTATGGAGGTGGTGGAATCTCCTTCCTTAGAGATTGTTAAGGTCAGGCTTGACAAAGCCCTGGCTGGGATGATTTAGCTGGGGATTGGTCCTGCTTTGAGCAGGGGTTGGACTAGATGACCTCCTGAGGTCCCTTCCAACCCTGATATTCTATGATTCTATGATTCCACTAGATTTAGGTCTTTATTCAGCTGAGGTTTTCTTACCTTTAAGGATTGAGATTCCACCACCTCCCTAGGTAACCCATTCCATTGCTTCACCGCACTCCTTGTGAAACAGTTTTTCCTAATATCCAACCTAGACCTCCCCCACTGCAATTTGAGACCATTGCTCCTTGTTCTGTCATCTGCCATCACTGAGAACAGCCTAGCTCCATCCTCTTTGAAACCCCCCTTCAGATAGTTGAAGGCTGCTCAAATCCCCCCTCATTCTTCTCTTCTGCAGACTTAATAAGCTCAGTTCCCTCAGCCTCTCCTCATAAGTCATGTGCCCCAGCCCCCTAATCATTTTCGTTGCCCTCCGCTGGATTCTCTCCAATTTGTCCACATCCTTTCTGTAGTGGGAGCCCAAGACTGGATGCAATTCTTCAGATGTGGCCTCACCAGTGCTGAATACAGGGGAATAACCACTTCCCTCCATCTGCTGGAAATGCTCCTACTAATGCAGACCAATATGGTATTAGCCTTCTTGGCAACAAGGGCACATGGTTGACTCATATCCAGCTTCTCATCCACTGTAATCCCCAGGTCCTTTTCTGCAGAACTGCTGCTTAGCCAATCAGTCTCCAGCCTGTAGCAATGCATGGGATTCCTCCATCCTAAGTGTAGGACTCTGCACTTGTCCTTGTTGAACCTCATCCGATTTCTTTTGGCCCAATCCTCCAATTTGTCTAAGTCACTCTGGACCCTATCCCTACCCTTCAGTGTATCTACCTCTCCCCCCAGCTTAGTGTCGTCCGCAAACTTGCTGGGGGTGCAGCCCATCCCATCATCCAGATCATTAATGAAGATGTTAAACAAAACCGGCCCCAGAAGAATATTATTATTATTATTGAGATAATTCTAAACGTTTTCTTCATGAGAATGTGAAAAGAGGATGGAATAGCACAATTCCACAAGTCAGTCTGAAGTCACTAATAATACTGGAAAAGAGATGGGTCTAGTGATACAGAGCAGCACACTGGGATAAGTACTGGAAACACATCAGCAATTACTTAGTTCAAGCTCCTGCATGCACTTTTTTATCTTTCATACCAGTTCCCCTAGAAATAATGAACCTGTCTAAACTCAAAGCAGCCTCTCAAATCCTCACTAACAATAGTTGAAGGTCATATCAACCCCTCTCCCCCCATGGAAAAATAAACACACCCAATCCACAAAGGGATCCAAAAACTCCATAGGGTCACCTTCCAGAGTTTCCTTCTAAAGCTCTTTGAGGTAAAAGTTATGGGATCCATCAAGGGAATGTGGGACTCCAAACCTGTAGAGACTGAAGAACTCAGCTCCTAACTCTGTGAGGATAATGTGCACTGTTTCTTTAAATCTGTCACAATTAGCCAGGCTTAAGGGGGCTGGGGAAGGTTCTATGTGAAAGCTTTACAGGGCACTAGAGAGTAGATTGACAGATAATGCTTTTTCCCTTCTTCTAAATAAGGTCCTTGTTCAGTGTGAGAAGAAAGTCACTCTTCAGGTGATTCTTTACAGAGTCTAAAGTCACCAACGCCCCCTAGAGGATGAAGGCTGAAAAGCATCTACCTTCACTTTGCCTCACTCCATCTCTGCTGGCAGTCCCTTGCTTTCAGTATTAAAAACCCACCACTACCAAAAAGACTGGCTAGTTAGCAAATCGCTACGCAGCCTGCTGATTTTCAGCTCTGCCATATTGATAATTAAGGGTGAAATTCACCTCTGTGCAGGGAGCCAGCAGGAGGCCTGTGCACAGGGGTGAATTTCACCTTTACTGTATATCTTTCTCCTCACTGAAATTAACCAGCTGGGCTAGCTAGATGCAGTAGGACAAATGAGCCGTGATCTAGTGATCAGGTGACAGGACTAAGCAGTGGGTGGGAGAGTGGGAGTGTTTGTGGTTAGTAACCCGTGTCATAATATTACAGAAATCTATAGAGTACTTTACTGGACACGTGAAGTTACAATGGAAGGAGACTCCCTGAGGGTCTCCATCTCACCGAATCACTTTCAGTGCTTCCCGGGAGACAGAATATTTTCTTCTGATGTATTTTAAAGATCAACAGAAGGACAATAAGCACTGGACCTTAACCATATGTCATTCCAAAGAAAACCTTACCTTATCGAGTGATCAAAGCAAGGGAGCAGTGTCCAGTTCCCAGCCTGTTCTGACAGTGACTCACTGTGTGACCTTGGACAAGTCACTTAGCACAAACGTTTCAAACTCGGCTGCCTAGAGGTAGGCACCTAAATAAAAGTGACCTACTTTTCAGAGCTGCTGAGTACAACGAAGACAAAGGAAGCTGCAGGTGCCTAACGTTAGACACGCAAGTTTTAAAGTTTTAGCTGAAGGGCTATGTTCAGAAAGGAAACTTGGGCACGCTAACTCCTAGGAGTCCTGCCACCCAGTGGAATCTGCAGCTCTATGCATTGGATAGGGCAAGTTAGGCACCTAAGAAAGGGAGTCTCAGTAGCCAGCATGCTGATCAGGGAGCCACCTATGCTAGCCAGCCGTGAAATGCAGAGGAAACAAGGCATGGGACCGAGATCCACAAAACAAGGCATGGGACCCAGATCCATTGTTCTGGTCCATAGGCACATTCTGGCATGGGGATCTCTCAGACTCTCCTGTTGAAGCTGTTCCACTTTGTATTAAATAATTAAATATGCATTGGGCCAGAGAGAGAGAAACAATGGGAGTCTGAGTCTATAGCCTGCTGATGCAGCCACTCGCCTGGGATGTGGGACACCCAAATTCAATCCCTGCTCCAAATCAGGCAGAGGAGGGATTTAAATCTGAGTCTGTCCCATAGGTGAGTGCCATAATCACTGGCCTACTGGGTATGGTGGGACACACACAAATTTCTGGCTGCCTTTGTGCAGGTTAGGCATGCTCAGCACCTGCCTACCAGACTGGGCCCTATGGGCAAGACAAGACCTAGATTGAGAATCCCACAGGGGTTAGCTGTGAACAAGGGCTCCAAGCAGCTCGCTACCTGTAGGGTGGGGTCAGGACTGAGGTGGCTTCATGCTCGCCCACTTGGGGTTAGGTGACAGATGAGGAGTGGCTGTATGAATGTCAAGGCATCTAAATGTTGGACTTATTATTTCTATTACTGTATACCTAGGAGCCCTACTCACAGACCAGGACCCCATTGCGCTAGGCCCTATACAAACAACCTAAGTCCCTTTGTGAATCCAGCCCGACGTTCCTTGTCCAAGACAAGTCAGTAACACATTGTAAGCTTAGAACTCAAGAGTCTTTGGCTCCTGGGCTAGTGATTAGCAGTTCAGACCACACAGCTTCCTTTGTCAATGACAACTGTAGAAGTCCCAAATAAAAATAACTCAGAAAAACACACCATGTCCACATTATTAATAGCAAAAGACAAGTGCTACTGAAGAGGAAAAGTTAATAGGAGCCCACTCATCAGAAAGAGAAGCCTGATGAGAAGAGGTTGTCGTGAAGAAATGACTTGCCTGTTACAGATTAAAGTAAAGAGCTAGTGAGATAGTGGCACATTTGACGTTCTCAAGACCTCTTTAGTGCTGCAGTTTGCAAAGGAAAGGGAGCAGCAAGCTAGCACATAAACCACAGGTTTATTACATTTGGCACCGGAAAAGTCAAACAATTGTGTTCTTAGCAATTGAGTTTGTTTTTCTCTGTTCGAAACATAAAGCTTGTGGTCTGAGACTTCACTAAATTTGGAAATAATGTATCAAAATCTTCAATTTCTTTTTAATCGCTGAGTTCCTGATGGGTGATTTTAATGACCAACAACAGCAATAGTTAGGAGTGCTGAAATAAGGACAATCATGTCTCATGCTGCAGGGCATAAGATGATCATTTAGAGGGGTCAGGAAGGAATTCTTACTCACGTTCAACATTTTACAGTTGACTAGACAGAGGAGAGGGAATCTCCTTCTTCAAAATCCTTAGGTTGGGGCACTGTCAGTGGCAGGATGCTACGAGACAAGATGAACCAAACAGTCTGATTTAGTCTGGTAATACTGACCATCAAAACTATAGCTACCATGGGATAACACCCAAGATAGTTTGCAGTGTATCCGAGATGCCGATAGTGGAGGGGCAGAGTGAGTGCAGCTGGCCTCAGCAGTGTTCACGTGAGCATGCTCAGTACAAGCCAAGCAGCAAACTGGGGGGGGGGGGGGACATGACCCCGCACACGCTCCGCCAACACGTCACCTCTGTGGTATACATAACTTGACAGTGTGATGCCTTGTGTTTGCTGCATTCTGACCCCACAAGCCGATGGTCATTAGAGGAGGCTGGGGCTATGCGCCACTGATAAGGCCCCAGCTGCCAACCACACCACACTGTGCAATGTCTACAGCATGTGCTTCGCACTGCAGGGTGTAATACCACCTACTCCCCTTGGGAGGCAGGTGTTCATCCATCTAGCCAGGTGCTAATATGGCTCCCATGGCCGTAATAGGAATATGATACTTGACGTTTCCAGAGACAGACGAAACAACACAATCGCTTTCTGAGCGATTTCACTGCTCTGGCCTCCCCAGGAATCTCTGCAGAAAACTAGCTTCAGGCAGCTAGCACGGGGGAGTGAGGTCAGGACTCAGAAGGATTAATTCAGATTAGCTCCCTTTCAGCAGAGTCTGTGGCTCTGGATATGGGATTTTCTTACAAACAAAACCTTATTTTTTCAGATAACACTGCAGCACAGAATGTCAATAAAACAATAATTTTGCTTAAAAAAAAAAGGCTAAGACACAAATCTTGCAAAGCTTTAACACTATTCTAACCTGAGGCCGCACTCATCTCTCTGTCCCTCTCCCTCTCTCTCTGTTTCTGCATCTGTAAAATGGAGATAATACTGTGAGGCTTAATTTACTCATATTCCTAAAGCCTCACAAGACTATAAGAACTGGAGAGAGCCTGTTATATGCGTATGCAGACAATATATACATGCCAACATCTGCAGGCAAAAACACCCAGCAGATTTTCAATTTGCACCAATCTATATAAATTTGGATAAATGTGCATAAATTTGACCAGCCCTCATCTAAACCGGGAATTTGCCCATGTTACAGCTGTCGGTGTAGCTGTATCAGCGTGACCCTTAGTGCAGCCAGGCAAAGGTTGAGCTAAAGAGCCAGGCTGTCACAAACAGACAGAGAGAGGACATGTAATCCACACTCACCAATGGGCTATACCAGCATTTTACAAAAGGCACTGACTGTCATTACTCTCACTTTATCCATGTGGAAAGTTAGGCCCACAGATGCTCAGTAATTTGACCAACATCACAATGTGAGCCAGCAGCAGAGCTAAGCACAGAATCCAGGCGTCCCCAGCCAGTGCCTTCACTAAGGGACCACCCTACCTTCACCCACTCCAATTTCCTCTGCAAGTTCTGAAGACATCTGTTTTATTATTAATTACTTTGCAAGCCAATGTGAGGGAAATTGTTCCGTTTTGCACCGTGCTTCGGAGTATGGGGCTGACCCAACTCCCATCCAAGTAAATGAAAGGAGTCCATCCATGAATATGCTGCCTCGACAGCAGATTTCCCTTTCCCCACAACTCAGAATCCCTCCCAGCACACAAAGGATGACTGCATTTGGAGCTAATTTGGGACATGCTGTAAGCTGCTTCATAAATGTAAACCACATATATGCTTCCTATTTAGATATGTTTGGACTATCAAACTAGGTTTTCACTTTGTCTGTATACAGTGGGGGTGTACCAAAATTAGGACAGGGTAAGCAATGAGTAAAAGTAAGACTCTTACTCAGGATTTGGCTCATTGGTCCAGAGTCTGAGCTCAGAGTTGTTGGTGTGAATCCTCAGTGACACCATTGACTGCAGCCGAGATACAGCAGATTGACACCAATACAAGTGAAATACGAATCTGGACCATTGGGTTTCAGTATTGCTGTTTACATATTATTTATCTTGTTTGTTTACATTGGATCTGATTTGAAGCCAAGTCTGTTCTAGTCCACACTTTTTCCTGCTGGCATTTTTTCAGAAGGAAATAACTACAAGTACAGTTTTTGCATCCACAAATTTCTGCAGGTACTGAACAAATTAGGTCATTTAACTCTCTAAGTACCACCTATGTGGCGACAATCCAAGTAGTTAAATGTCTGATGGGAGAGATGGCACCCAAGAAGGCTAGGTTTTCAGGTCCATCATGAATAAATTAAGGGCACTCTTACTATAAACATTGTTACAAATTATACCTGAAAGGACACGCACACAACTGCTGCGAATTACGGCAGGCTGGAGACAAGGAGGAGGATTTTCACAGGGATGCAGTATCTAAGGAACACTCCTCCTGGTGCATGATGTGCTTGCGTTTAGACAATGGTGGGCCCCAAACCAAAATGGAGTCACATGTGCTAACTTTTCCTTAACACATTAAGAATGTGTTAGTTTGGCCAACCCGAACTAGGGATATTTTCGCGATCTCATTGCTGCAGCAAACATAAATGAACAGCACCCTCTAATGTCGTTCTCTTTGACGCAGCATAGTATTTGTACAAGTTACAAACCCACCTGCATCGCAAAGAAGTGAATAAAGATGAGTGGGGTTGATACTGTTTTCCTTACAAACATGAGTCACAAAGTATTTCAGCAAATAAAACCATGAAAATAAAATGCACTGTAGAGTCTTAGGAGCTTATACAGTTCTGCTGGAACTAGCAGTGATTCATGGAAACCCATTTAGATTTCTTCAAGGCATAGACCTTGTCTTCCTATGACCTGGTATAATACTTAGCCCAGCATGCGACCTTTGGGCATTGCTGTAATATAAATGATAAATCATAATAAAGATTCAGGAAACTGCCTTCATGTCAGGAAATTTGTAGGCATCTTTACAATGAAGATTATCTTTCCTTGTTAATTGGAAAAAGGGAGAATTGGTATGTCCTTTTTAGGCAATGCTATAGTCTTTACTGCTTTATCCTATTCTATACAGGCTTCTATAACATGCCCATCATTAGGGCCCTACCAAATCCATGGCCATGAAAAGTGCATCATGGACCATGAAATCTGGAGTCCCCCTGTGAAATCTGGTCTTTTGTGTGCTTTTACCCTATACAGATTTCATGGGGGAGACCAGTGTGAGTGAGGGGGGAATTTGATAGCAGCCTTCAACTACCTGAAGGGGGGTTCCACAGAGGATGGAGCTCGGCTGTTCTCAGTGGTGGCAGATGACAGAACAAGGAGCAATGGTCTCAAGGTGCAGTGGGGAAGGTCTAGGTTGGATATTAGGAAAATCTATTTCACTGGGAGGGTGGTGAAGCACTGGAATGGGTTACCTAGGGAGGTGGTGGAATCTCCATCCCTAAAGGTTTTTAAGGCCCGGCTTGGCAAAGCCCTGGCTGGGATGATTTAGTGGGTATTGGTCCTGCTTTCAGCAGGGGATTGGACTAGATGACCTCCTGAGGTCTTTTCCAACCCTAGTCTTCTATGATTCTCAGATTGGGGGTCCTGATTCAAAAGAAAGTTGCAGAGGGGTCACAAGGTTATTTTAGGAGCATCGCGGTATTGCCACCCTTACTTCTGCGCTGCCTTCAGAGCTGGGCAACCAGAGAGCGGTGGCGGCTGACTGAAGGCCCAGCTCTGCAGGCAGCAGCACAGAAGTAAGGGTGGCAAGACCACACCATGCCATTTTTACTTCTGCGCTGCTGCTGGCAGCAGCTCTGCCTTCAGAGCTGGGCTCCCAACCAGCAGCTGCCGCAGTCCTGCCGCCCAGCTCGGAAGGCAGCGCCAGCAGCACAATAGTAAGGGTAGCAGTATCCCACCACCCCTATAATGCCCTTTTGGTACACACACACACACACACACACACACACACAACTGCTTTTTGGGTCAGACCCCTTCAATTATAACACTGTGAAATTTCAGATTTAAATAGCTGAAATCATGGAATTTACTATTTTTAAAATCCTAAGACTGTGAAATTGACCAAAATGGACCATGAATTTGGTTGGGCCCTACCCATCATCATGGTATGTGAGCATCTGCAGTATTAAAGTAACCATTTGACATGGCACAATTAGAACCTAGTTTTAATATACATTTGGTATCCCTTTTATGGATTGTACAGAATACTCCAGAATACTGAAGAACTGGATTTCCCTCTGCTTCCAGCTACACCAGAGGTTCCCCAACTGGGGGGGACGTGCCCTCCATGGGGGGCATGGAAGGTATTCTGGTGGGGGCGTGGGAAGCTTTAGGGGAAAAAAACCTTACCTCACACATTCAGAACTGGGTGGCAGGAAAACAGCAGCTGCTGGCCAGGCCCCGGGGTGTGTGTGTGTGTAAACTAATACAGACGCAAAGAAGGGGGACGTGATGAAATAAGTTTGAGACCCACTGACCTATATGATGCTAAACTATTGCAATGATATTGGAACCATGTAAAGAACTCACATGAATTCACATGAATTTAGTTTTGAGGTTCAGACATAGATGTTTGCTTGATGAAAATTAAGAACATTTCTTTTTTAACCAGAAACACGGCATTGCTGTGTTATTTTTATCAAAGTAGCACATTCTTTCTTAATATTGCAAATGTCTGGTATATTCGGGCAGACTTCAGCAGCCATTTTCACCGTTTCAAGGATGTTTGCTCAGCGAGACTTGATGGAAAATCACCTGCGTTCTCATTGTATGTTCCTGGAAAAGACACAAATTAAAAACACACACACACATACACTCAAGATCCTTCCATGTCTGCTTAAATTAGCCCAGAGTCTGTCAGTTTTTTGTTTCTTTTCTCATAACCATCTCATCAAAGTAGCAGCCAAAATAACAATTCTATCAAAGGTCAGAGGTGCAAAGTTTCCAACATGAACGGGAAAAGGGTGCTTTGATCACAGAGTCTAATGCAAAAACGCCATGCATGGGACTCTGCTCCAAGATCCATCAGTTTTCAAAGACATGGAAGGCAGAAACAGCCAAGAGAAGAAACAAGAGATGGCGCAACAAAAGTCAATGCCCTCCTGTCTTGTGGAGCTGCTTTCTGTGCTGCAAAGACCCTGTGGCGTTTCATCCCCTCCACCTCTGTCTGCAGTAGCCCTGGTGCAGAGAGCAAAGGCCTTGTACATAACAGAATTTATTCCTCTTCTGCAGGGCGGAAGTCACAGTGGTTAAGAGAATAAAACCACAAGATCTGAAAAAATACCATGAGGGTCGTGGGCCGCTCTTGGTGGGTTTTACACAGCACAGACCCTCAGCACTGCACAAAGTTGTTTTTGCAAAGCGTTTGCAAGCATAGTAACACCTGACTGAAGGCATGGGTGCAACTAACCTAGATCCCAACTCTGTGTTTTTTTCATAGAATTTACTGTACAACAGGTATATCTGATTGTGTGCTATATCCTGCTTAGTATATAAATAAAATAGTGTGTTTTGAAATCTACATTATAACATTATAGCATTATGGCATTTCACTAAGACTCTGGCTTGGTGTACACTAAAAACTGACGTTGATATAACTGCATCACTTGGGATATGGAAAATTCACATCCCTGCCACAGTTATACTGACCTAACTCCCAGTGTAGACAGTACTATGTCGATAGGAGAGCTTCTCCCATTGACATAGCTACTGCCTCTCGGGGAGGTGGATTACCTGTGCCGATGGGAGAAGCCCTCCCGTTGGCATAGGTAATATCGTCACTGAAGCAGGCCTTCAGTGTAGTAAGCCCTCGGTGTAATGCAATGAACTTTTCCATCAGGAAATAGGAGATATGGGATTTGAACACTGAGATCTAAACCATGGGTTCTTAACCTCGGGTCACAACCACCTTGTACTTCCCATATATCTCAATGGGAAGAGGGTTGCGACTAGATCCCAGTTAGATGGGAGGAGAGTTTGAGAGTGGATCCCAATATGGAAAAAACTGAGAGCCACCCATCTAAAGGATCCAATGCTGCTCCAATCAACATTCATTTTAGTGAATGGTAAAGGAAAAGTACAGTCACTGGCAAGAAGATAGATACATGACAGATCATCCCTGATTACAATGCAAAGGTGTTTGGCCTTAAATGAAAAGATAATTGAAACCAATATTTAAAAATGAATCAAGACTGGCTAAGAGATGAATTCTTCTCCTCTTGGTTCACTTAATTTTGGAGGCTGAGAAACTTTCCTACGATGTTTGCTGACATCACATCCTTCCGAAAAGCACTACGTCCTATCAAGCCAAACGAGCAAATTCATCTTTGCTCTGCTGCGCCTTTCTTGAGAAGAGTCAGCACAAGGAGAAATGGCCAGATTCGTTTCTTTGCTGTTTTTTCTCAGTCTGAGCTTGTGTGAGTACAGAATCGCTATTTAGTGTAACCTCTTTAAGAAGGGTAATTAATAATGGGAGTTTAGGGTGGTCTCTCCAGAGTCATCTGGATGGAGGAGTCAAAACAAATGGAAAAGGAGTCAAAACAAAGATTAACAAGCAAACAAACTCACCAGATTAATTTTCAGTTTGGGGTTTTACTTTGTTTCTGCGAGTGAATAGAAGAAAATGGCCCAGAGCCTGAGTTCCGGCATGCAGGTGCAGCCAGTAGATTTACTCCAGCATGACTGAGAGCAGAGTCTGGCCCAAGGATTTTTTTGGGTTCCAGCACAGTTAAGACCAATGCATCATTTTAAAAAACTGAGTATGCATCTGATGAAGTGAGCTGTAGCTCACGAAAGCTTACACTCAAATAAATTGGTTAGTCTCTATGGTGCCACAACTACTCCTTTTCTTTTTTTAAAAAACTTGGTACATGTCAGTGTAACCCGAGCTTTCACCCAGATGGCTTCTCTGCATCAGATGATCTATTGAACGAGGGCAGCCATTGTAAGGGCTAGGGCAATCGCTGAGCACACTGTAGACCTGAATCCTAGCAGTCACTGAAATGCATTACTCGAGTCTGCCTGAGAGCATGTTGATCCCTTAGCCCTGTGTAATAGTCTTGGTTCACTGCTCTGGGTGTCTGCATGGCACTAATCAGCGAGGATGGAGCTTTGAGTGAGGTCTGAGACCCCAGTAAGGAGAATACGGCTTGGGATGGTGCTGAGGACACTCTCTGTGGATGGGTGTGACTGTGCTGATAACTGCTGGCTGGATTTCTCTCCCTCAGGCTGCTGCAGATCCCAGGGCCAGAAAAGAAAAATGAGTGTGAGGCTCCACAGGGGCAGCAGCCCCCTTTCCCTGCGAGCCAACGTGGAGCTGGAGTGTGTGATCTCAGACCACAGCCTGTCCGACAGCGGTGTGTCCTGGGTGCGCCAGTACAGGGATTCTGCCCCCCAGTTCATATTGTTCGTTACCTCCCTTGGCCGGGTGGCAGTGACAGAGAATGGAAAACCACCCGAACGCTTTCAGGCGAAAAAAGAATCCAGCAACTACAGACTGACCGTGACGTCCTTCCAGGAGCAGGACCAGGGCAATTATTACTGCATCGTCAACCACAACCAGAGACTGCACTTCAGCTCCGGGATCCCACTACACCTGCCAGGTCAGCATGAACCTCACCCCATTTCAGCCCCCTCTGCTTGTGCTGGAACCCCAGCATTCCCCCTCCATCCCAGCTCAGCATCATCCTTATCATCCTCATCACCCCTCAGACCAGGCCCTTTCTTCCTGTGTGCCCAGGTGGGCAGGTGTCAGGGGTCTCTGTACAGAGCCCCGTGCCCAGCACACCCCTCTCAATGTTTCACTTTCCCTGAATGTCTCAGCCACGCGGACTCCTGGCATCTTCCTCACCCTCCTTCTCCATCACTCCCCTTCACCTCCACTCACTGACCGTAACTGTCAGCAGTTGGGTGTCCCAGAGCAGGGTGTTGGTTTCCCCGTAGGGTCCTAGTGATCCCCCTCCTTCAGGAGACTGGAGACAATGGGATAGATGCCTGTTCACTTTCCCCTCCCAGTTCCCAGTCATGCTTCAGCATGGATAACACCGTGGGAATGATGCTCAAAATACTGGCATCCCCTTCAACCCAACAAACCCCATCACTGACACCCCCTTCTACCCAACAAATCCCATGTGACCAGGGTCCCAATGGGGAGCCAGCTGTGGTCACTCAATTAGGGTGAACTGCAAAGAATGGGGCAGACAATCCCCAAGACAGCATAAAACAGCTTCTTTATTACATTACTGGTTACTCAGAACTCCAAACAACACAGTTCCCTTAAACTGATCCAGCTTCAGGCCTCCATCCGGGTACCCACGTCAAATATGATGATTTCTGAAAATCTTATTTTATCATATAAAAGAAAAGGCTCTACCAATCCCAAAGAATCGGACACGTCACCTCTCAGGTTAATGAATGTTTCAGATCTTACCCAAATACATGCTACAGCCAATTCTTATTAACTAAACTAAAATGTATTAAAAAAACAAAAGAGAGTATGGTTAAAAGATCAATATACATACAGACATGAGTTCAATTCATTTAGGTGCAGATTCATAGCAGAGATGGTGAGCTTTGTGGTTGCAAAGAGTTCCTTTAGAATTCAGGTTCATAGGTCTTAGTCCAATGTCCACATCTCATATTCAGGGCGTACCAGCATCACTGGGACCTCAGTCTTGCGACTCAAACTTCCCCTGATAAAGCCTAAGCAGATCTGAGATGACAGAATCAGGACCCAAGGATCTTTTTTACAATTTCATGTATTTTGACAAGTTTGAGTTCTTCAGGAAACAAAAGGTAATTAGGGTGACTTTGAAGGAGGTCCATCACCGGTACTTAGCTATCCAAATTAACATAATGCCATTTGCTTGTTCCTCCACCATTCACAGTACATTTCAAAGAGAGAGGAATACTGAGATATCCCGTGTTTACAATTCATTTACATGATAGGATGTTCTTTTGACCTCTGAATTATCAGAATACAGCATAGACAGGGACAGTTGATTACATTGTCCACCCTACTTATACATATGGAAATACATAAAAACACAAACATTATCTCCCCACATGTCTTCTGTGGGTTATTTATTTTCCAGGATATTTAACCCTTTCTAGCCTGCATCAAACCCCCAATGTGAGACTGGTGTGGAAGGGTGAAATTAGAGCTCCTGGATACACCTTAAGGACCTTTCAACAGTGATATGAGCTGTGTTTACATTGAATTCTTTTAAGGCAAAATTATTGAGCCATGCTTTGGCCCCAGCCAAAAACTTAGTACAATATTTGTGAAACACTTTAGTCATTCCAGGGTTTTGTCTATTTATTAACTTAACATAGCCATTAATGTTTTTTAAAGAGCACTTACTCTGGCATTCAGCCATGAAGGCTGTGTGGTGTTGTACCTCAAATTCCCTTTGTGCTCAGCAGTTCAAGCTTGTAGTGGTTTTTCTGCTGTGGAAAGTTTTAGAAATGTGTCTATGCATTAGCTCTGAAACCTTAACATTATTAGGCTCTTTAATACAAAGTGTGTTCTTGTTGAACCAAACGGTATAATCATAAGGGTTTCTATTATGCACCACTCTTAACATGTTCAAGGGATTTTCCAAAAGACCATGCACATCATACATTTTTACAGTTCTTGGTATCAGCAACAAGTTAGTTACAATCATTAGCAAGAACATTAACATCAGTTCTATCATATGTGTACATTTACAATTATTTTTGTCATGCCAAGCCTTTGGTTTTAGACATACTCTTTAGGTCAGCTTGTTCAATATACCTTTTGAACCTTTGTAGCTTTTTCTTGACCTTAGGGTCTTCCTTGTTGTTTTGGTACTTTAGGGTTAACCTGTGGCTTTTATTTGCAAGGTTTAATTCTTCCCTTCCTCCCTGTCCAGTAGGGTCAAAATCTGAACTCTTTTGTGTAACAGAATCCATTGGCTGACTCGGTGCATCCTCTTTGCCAATGGCTATGGGCAAGTCTTTCTACCCCCCAGTCAGTCAGGTAATTTGCATCAGCACAGACACTAGCTTGTTTACTAGTTTTCAAATCCTCAACCTTTACCAATTCCAAGGCTGGACTCTGTCTTAAAGTGATACCATCCATTTTCACTAGCATGTTAGACTCAAGGGTTTTTTTGTTCTTCCCTTACCAACCACTGCTTCCACATGGAATCAAATGTCACGTACACTCAGAGACTGTAAGACATATCCAAAATATCTAGAGATGAGAGTTTGCCTGCTCTCCTCTGCATCCTGGTAACCCAGTAACCAGTAACCCGATCTTTCCTCAGTACCTAAGTCACAGACTGCTTACTTAAAGAATCAACATGGAGACATTCATGTTCCAACAACATTGTCTCCCCAACAAGCTGCTTATGCTTATAGGGCTGTTTAAATTCCCTAACAATTTTTATTTCATTTGAAACCTTTTCAAAGCGATCCACACTGGGTCTTTCTAAAGCAAAGTCAGTGGATCTATACACCTCAGAAAGAATCTGGCAGTTAGGAACTGGAACAAGTCTCCTAAACAAACTGTTGCTTTCTCTATGCAGTGATTCACCCTGAGTTAACTCAATCAAATCATTTCCACACCCATCAGTTGCAGCAAACTGCTTGCAAAAACTACCCTGAAGATTTTCCTCTTCAGGAATCTTTCTAAGCAACAACCCATTTTCCACATAAATTCTGCCCTTACTCTTTTCACCTAGGGCTTGCTCTAAAGGAACATTTTCCTGAGCAACAACAAACTCTTTCTGGGTGTCACTTAAATCCAGAATCACTTCTGTCCCATCAGGAGGATTTTCACAAAACCCCCTTTCAGGTTAACTGCTGGACTTCATAGTCACAAGATTAGAAGCATTCTCTTCCTTGTTACAAGTTTCAATACTGTCAGTAGGTAACATAGTCAAATCACCTTCATGATTTCCTTCTGCCCTGGCTATGATATCACCCTGATCAGACAAGGTTGTCGTATCTTTACCCAGCAACACACTAGCAACAGGCAAAATAGAAGCACCAGAATCGCTTGGTCTTTGGGAGCTATCTATGACATCAACTGGATGCAACCTGGTTGCAATGTCATCATCCCTAGCAAACACAAATTTAGGACCACTTCCTTCCTGGGCTTTAGTTATATCCAGAATCAACTCTGGGTCAACTGATAAATTTTCAACCATCATAGGCTAACAGGCTTTTTCTGTCTGCTCTACAAACAGAAAAGAGCTGGAGAAACATTCCCCTTTAACAGACAAACAGCTTGGGATACCATTTCCCTTGTCCCAGCAGACATAGCTATTCACAGACAACTGCTTGGAGACTGGGGTAGCTCCCTTCATGGGCAAGTCATTACCCCTAACAGACAAAGGGACATTTCCTTCACTGTCACAATTCTCCACACTGGTAAAAGGGAAGGTATAGGGATACCCATGTTCCACTAACCTTGCCAACAATCCATCACTTATCAAGACTGTACCCCTTCCTTCCTCAGTTGGGGTATTCCTGTGAGCACTGGCCGTGGCCTGTTCCAATGAAACATCGCTCTGCTGGTCCGCAATAAATTCCTTCTGAGTTTCACTTAAATTCAGAACCATCTCTGACACATCAGGAAGATTTTCACCTGATCCCCCTGCCAGGGGGCTGCCAGACTCCATACCTGAAGGGCTGGAGGCCATCTCCTCCCCTTCATGGCTCTTTTCACTGACATCAGGCAAGCTAGAGGCATCAGCACATACTTCTCTTGAGACCTTGTTATGACATTCACCGTATTAAACTTAGTCATAATGTCATTCCCTATCAGAACATCCGCTGGAAGTTTATCTCAAATACCTCCCGTCAGT
This sequence comes from Lepidochelys olivacea, assembly GCF_965140295.1. Classification (NCBI taxonomy): domain Eukaryota; kingdom Metazoa; phylum Chordata; order Testudines; family Cheloniidae; genus Lepidochelys; species Lepidochelys olivacea. The sequence continues at coordinate 135,549,017 of NC_140414.1, read as the reverse complement.
TCACCACTAAAATCCCCCCACTCCAGGTGGATCTTAGCTAAAGGAACAGTTACAGGAAACTCGGCTAAAGCCAGAACAATTATGTTCTTGCCTTCCAGTTTGTCCTCCTCTCGGACATAACATTTCTTAACTAAAGTAATGTCTGACGCTGTATCACGCCAACCACAACAATCCACACCATTTACCTTGTGTTTCTAATAAATTCATCACTACCCCTCCAAGGCTCAGTTCTGACATAATTCACGAGACCCTGTCCTTCCCGTACATCCTCCTTTGGGGCTAGGGAGACAATGTTAACATTTACAGGGTTAGCATCTGCACTCATACTTATGGCATTGGCACTCACAGGGGTATCAGGTCGTGGGGTGGTTTGGAACTTTGGACAATTTGGCTTTATTTGCCCAGGCTTCCCACACTGGTAATAGGTAACCGGCCTCCCTTTTGGGTAAGAGGTTTTCAACTCTGGGCTCCCATGAGCTTTTTTATCCACGTTGGGGTTAGGTTTACTCCTAGGCCCTTCCTATCTATTAAACTGGGGTGAATGGTGATTATTCTTTCCCAGGGGTTTACTTCTTTCATTACTTCAATTCTGCACAAATTCATCTGCAATTTCAGCAGCCTGCAAAACAGAATTGGGCTTTCCATCGCATATAGCAGCCTGGACCTCATCTGGCACCAAATTTAACATTTGTTCAAGTGTAATTAATTGCATTAACTGTTCAAAATTACTCCAAGCTTTCTCACCAGTAATCCACTTCCTGACAAAACCTAACAGTTTATGAGCACATTCCACATAAGAAATACCATTAGACATTTTAAAATCTCTAAATTTCAACCTGCAAGTTTCAGAGGTAAGCTTAAAACATTTTAACACAGTATCTTTATAGTTTACATTATCCAAGGCTTCATCCATACCCATTTCACTGAGCACTTCCCTGGCTTTCCCAATTAATCTGGTCAGCAGGACAGGCATACGCTGATATGGTGAATATGGGATATGGTGAATTTCACATAGATGTTCAAAGGTAGACAGAAAAAATTCTTTTTCCCAATTTTTGTTGTCCAGAGGGGATGGATTTCCAGGTTGTGGCAGCTTTTTTCTGCTCTTCCAACACTTGGAACTGAAGTCTGGCAGATTCCTGTTGCATCTGGTGAGCCTTCTCCTCAGCAGCTAGCCATTCTATATGCCTTAAATGGGCCTCTTTTTCCATTTTATCAATCCTTTCTTTAGCCTCCTTTTCCATATCAGCTAGCTTTTTCTTCTCCAGTATATAAGAACATAAGAATGGCCATACTGGGTCAGACCAAAGGTCCATCAGGCCCAGTATCCTGTCCTCTGACAGTGGCCAATGGCAGGTGCCCCAAAGGGAATGAACAGACAGGTTATCATCAAGTGATCCATGCCCTGGCACCCAATCCCAGCTTCTGGCAAACAGAAGCTATGGACACCATTCCTGCCCATCCTGGCTAATAGCCATTGATATACATATCTTCCATGAATCTATCTAGCTCCCTTTTGAACCCCATTATAGTATTGGCCTTCACAGCACCCTCTGGCAAGGAGTTCCAGAGGTTGACAGTGCGTTGCATGAAAAAATACTTTATTGTGTTTGTTTTAAACCTGCTACCTATTAATTTAATTTGGTGGCCCCTTGTTCTTGTATTATGAGAAGGAGTAAATAACACTTCCTTATTTACTTTCTCTATACCACTCATGATTTTATAGACCTCTATCATATCTCCCCTTAGTCGCCTCTTTTCCAAGCTGAAAAGTCCCAGTCTTACTAATCTCTCCTCATATAGAAGCCATTCTATACCCCTAATAATTTTTGTTGCCCTTTTTTTAACCTTTTCCAATTCCAGTATATCTTTTTTGAGATGGGGCGACCACATCTGCACGCAGTATTCAAGCTGTGCATGGATTTATATAGAGGCAATAGGATATTTTCTGTCTTATTATCCGTCCCTTTCTTGATGATTCCCAACATTCTGTTCGCTTTTCTAACTGCCACTGCACAGTAAACGAAGATCCGTAAGCTTCTGTTCAAATTCAAATTGCTGTTTGTTTTTTATTGCAAGCATTCTCACTGGCTCTGCTTCCTGATTATTTGCCCTTAGCAGATTTTTCAGTTCTTGATCTGGGGCTTTTTTCTTAAACGACAACCCCCTCTGTAAGCACAAATGTTCAAGGCTTTTTCTATGAAGTTCTTCATATGATTGTTGCACGCTCATTGTAACAGATTTTTAACCCTTAAGCTCTCCAATATCAAAATTACGTTTTTGACAAGTGTGTGGTTCTGATCCAAAAACCCAATTAGTCTGTGGTAACGTGCATCCCAGCATGACTAAGCCACTGTGACTGGAGTCCTAGTGGGGAGCCAGCTGGACACTCAATTAGGGTGAACTGCAAAGAATGGGGCAGACAATCCCCATAAAGCTGATGGAAAGGAGTACTTGTGGCACCTTGGAGACTAACCAATTTATTTGAGCATGAGCTTTCGTGAGCTACAGCTCACTTCATCGGATGCATACCGTGGAAACTGTAGCTCACGAAAGCTCATGCTCAAATAAATTGGTTAGTCTCTAAGGTGCCACAAGTACTCCTTTTCTTTTTGCGAATACAGACTAACACGGCTGTTACTCTGAAACCTGTCATAAAGCTGATGGATATTCCCACACTTAGATTTACCAAGACAGCATAAAATAGCTTCTTTATTACCTTACTGGTTACTCAGAAGTCCAAACAACACAGTTCTCTTAAACTGATACAGCCACAGGCCTCCATCCAGGTACCCACGTCAAATATGATGCTTTCTGAAAATCTTATTTCATCATATAAAAGAAAAGATTCTACCAATCCCAAAGGATAGGACACATGACCTCCCAGGTTAATGAATGTTTCAGATTTCACCCAAATACACACTACAGCCAATTCTTATTAACTAAACTAAAATTTATTAAAAAACAAAAGAGAGAGAGTATGGTTAAAAGATCAATATACATACAGATATGAGTTCCATTCATTTAGGTGCAGATTCATAGCAGAGATGGTGAGCTTTGTGGTTGCAACGAGTTTATTTAGAATTCAGTTTATAGGTCATAGTCCAATGTCAAAATCTTATACAGTATTCATGGCACACCAGCATCACTGGGACCTCCGTCTTGTACTCAAACTTCCCCTGATGAAGTCTAAGTAGATATGAGATGGCAGATTCAGGACCCAAGGATCTTTTATACCATTTCATGTCTTTTGACAAGTTGGAATTCCTCAGGGAACAAAAGGTAATTAGGATAACTTTGAAGGAAGTCCAGCACCTGTAATTAGCTATACAAGTTAACATAATGCCATTTGTTTGTTCTTCCACCATTCACAGTACATTTCAAAGAGAGATGAATACTGAGATATCCCGTGTTTACAATTCATTTGCATGATAGGATGTTCTTTTGACCTCTGAATTATCAGAAAGAAAAGGAGTACTTGTGGCACGTTAGAGACTAACAAATTTATTTATTTGTAAGTGCCAGAGACTCCATGAAGTCCACCAGGGGCTTTCCTATTGCTACTGATTTTATGTGGACTGGAAGGCACCCAGATACTATGGTGATGGGCAGCAAGATAAAACCAGATAGATAGACAGATAGATAGATAGATAGCTAGATAGATGAGCTTGCTGCTCTTTGGTGTCTGTTCCAGGACTGGGATTGCCCCAGGAGGACCCTACAGAGTACCCTTGGCTGGGGAAGGAGTTGCTGTCCACAGGGGCTATGGCACAGCCTCTACGGGGGGAGTGAGTCTTGGAGGGAGGGTCAGAGGAAGGCAGCGAGAGGAGATGAAGGGACAGAGATTGACTTCACTACCTGTTGTTTCCATTCTTGTTTCCAGCCCCCGCCACCACAGCCGCCCCTCCGAAGGCAACCACGCCCCAGCCCAGCACCATCACCCGCAGCGGGGAACTCGTGGGCTGCAAACACTCCCCGAACACAGGTACCGGCTTGGGCTCGACCCCGCGGCTTCGGGGGAGACAGAGCCCCCGGCGGCGGCGGGCGGGGAGGGGGGCGGCTGTGATTTCACAGGCCCTGGCCGCCCGCTCTGCACGCAGCATTGGCTCCCAGGCTCGCGCCGGCTGTCCCGGGCTGAACAGATCCCCAGCCCGGGTTTGCCGGCCACGTGTTTTCCCTGCGGAGGGAAACCCGGCAGCTCCTTAAACCAGCCCCGGCCGGCGATAAAGTCAGCGGCTGAGGCCCGAGCACCAGCCCCGTCCTCCCCGCTGGGATCGCTGCCGAGTAGCAGAAACGGCTCCCCCCCGCTGTCGGCCGGCGCGGGCCGCCTCTGCCTCCACCGCACCTTGTGCATCCTGCAGCTGTCCCTCCCTCCCCGGCCCGCACCGAGTGCATCCTGCATCCCCACCCCCCGCCTGATCCCTCCTCTTGGAGCGGAGCCGGGGGGCGGGGGGCCGCTGAAGCTCCTGCTTTCGTTTTATTTTTTACGCTATTTTGTCTCTGCAGCGAAAACCCCAAAGGAAGGGATGGATTTATCCTGTAACATTTACATCTGGGTCCCCTTAGCCAACACCTGCCTTCTCCTCCTCATTGCCCTGCTGGCCACCATCACGGTGTGTCAAAGTAAGTGACCCCTCTCCAACCGGCTGAGCCAGATACTCCTTCGCTCCAAGGCCAGAGAGCAGCGTTTACAACTTAAAAATGGTCAGTGATGGTGAATCCACCATGACCCTTGGTAAATTGTTCCAATCCTTAATTGCTTGCGCCTTTAAAATGTAGGCCTTATCTCCAGACTCAATTTGTTTAGCTTCAACTTCCAGCCATTGGATTGTGTATTTCTGTAATTGGTGAGTGGCACAGAGATTCCCCCAGCAGAGAGCAGCCAGGGCCATGAAAATAATTTTGCCCAAAGATGTGGCCTGCTTCTTTTGTGCTAAAATAAATGGTTCTCCCATATATTGTGTCAAATACAGCCCTGGTGCAATGTCCCTGGAGTTATGCCAGGGATGACGTTGGCTAAGTGGGCCAGATCCACCGTTGGTGTAAATCTGCAGAGCTTCATTGAAGTCAGTGGAGCAATGCAAATTTGCACCAGCTGAGGATCTGGCCCAATATGTCTTATTATCCCAGAGTACGTGGGCAACAGAAATGGATTCTGTGAAGAGGGCACAGGGTGATCTTTACTCAGAAAGTCCTCCTTCTTTTTCAGGGTCAGATCTCAGTCGCTGCGGTGTAAATTTGGTTGTGCTCTGCTGGCAAACCATGCCGCTTGCTTATTGTAGAAATAATCGCTGCAAACAAATTTTCACTGGCTTTCCAGATTGGTATCGATAGCAAACAGTAACTTACAGACCATGCTCCAGTTTTGAGTTTTAGTCCTGAATACAAACCGAAGGCTGGATCCTGCAGCCATTAATCACACGAGCGGCTCTTATTCATGGGAGCAATTTTGTTGACTTCAATAGGACGACGGGTTGGATAAGGACTACTTACTTTGGTTAAGGGTTGCCCAAAAGAAAGCTAAAAGAGACAGTGGCTGAACCAAACCTACAGCAAATATAAACTCAACTCTAGCATGCAGAGGATGATTTTGCGGGGTGGAATGCCGGTAATGTGTTGCTGCAGAGTCTTTCTTACTGAACAATGACTCGCTCGCTAATTCTTTCAACTTCATCTTCTTTTCTTTTTAAAGCAACCAGAAGACGAAGATGCAAATGTAAAAGGTTGGTAAACTTCCATTTTGGGGCATTTTCTCTTTAGTTCTTGCCCAGCGTGTTATAAAGTAAATTGCTACCACAAGCCAAAAAGTCCCACGCATCTGCCCCCTCATATGCACACAATATTACTTCTGAGGATTTCTGTGTGTCATTGAGTCCGGAAAATCAGCCTTAAGGTTTTTGCTTTAACCTCTTCCCCTTTGTTATTATTATTTACCATTTAAATTCAGTAGCACCCAATATGGGGTAGGTGCTATACAGACGCACAGGAAGACAGTTCATGCCTCAAAGAGTTTGCAGACTGAAGACTTTGTGAATATGAATTACAGCAGGCCCTTTCATTAGAGGATCACCCAATGTACCTACCAAATGTTACGTCTCTGTCGAGGATAGTAAGAGAAAGTATAGTTCCTTTGTTTTACCAGCAGGCGTGCTGTCACATTGGCCTCTGTTATCTCAGGGCAGCAAGGTGCTGAGTCCTCTGGCCTGGACCCCGAAAAATATTTTAGCACATGCATGATCCTATTGAAGACAGTGGGAGTACACACATGCTTAAAGCTGAGCTGTACTTAAATCCTTTTCTGGATCAGGGTCAGAGAACTCAGCCCCTTGCAGGATCAAGCCCTAATTGTGTAACAAAAGGTGTGCCATAATATATACACACAAGGGGGCAGTGTTAAAGTTGCTATGGAAACTTGAATGTTCTGAATTTTTGACACCTCAAATGTAAGGCCTATTATCTTGCATTTTTCTGTTCCCAAAACTACTATTGGATTCAAAAGATGCAGTACCTATCATAGAATATCAGGGTTAGGAGGGACCTCAGGAGGTCATCTAGTCCAACCCCCTGCTCAAAGCAGGACCAATCCCCAATTTTTGCCCCAGATCCCTAAATGGCCCCCTCAAGGATTGAACTCACAATCGGTTCAGCAAGAACCTCGGTTTAGCAAGCCAGTGCTCAAACCACTGACCTATCCCTCCCTTTGACACCTGGCCCACTGTGTTGGATTAACATAGAGTTTGGGGCTATTTTTGGATATTTTGGATATTTTTAGATTTTTGGATATCATTTCTTTCCCCCTTTTCCAGATAGTTGCATGTTTATTTATTTGAATAAACAACTGCACATTCAGATAACCACACTGTGAAATGTACCTTGTTAGCAGTACAGTAAATAAATAAATAGTAATGACAACTAGCATTCAGGCTCAACCGGACAAGTTCTGTCTGCACAGACTTCATGGGCTCTCCATACACCAAGAGCTTGTAAGATCACGTTCTTATTGTCCATCTTCAAAGCTATTACCACCATTAAGTAAGACTTCGCAACATCACTGTGTTGACTAATGGGAAACTGAGGTAGACAGGTTTAAGTAGCTTTAAGTTGCCGAAGGCCCACAGAAGGTGTTTTAAACAAGGTCACGTCACACTTGTGTGAACCTCATTTTACACTGTCCCAGTGAGTGCACACTAGGAATTTGCACTGGTTGGAACTACATTGGTGCACAGATCCATACTATAGACAAGCCCTAAGCGTCAGGGTTGAGATTAGCATTAGGCCATCTGGACTTAATGAATGCTCAGGATAGTATTTCAAACCTCCAGAGCCTTTTCTTTGGCAAATCCGATGTCTGCAGACAAAGCTAAGCTTCACATTCCCCCTTCAGGACGCACATATGTCAGATTTTAAATTTCAGAACAAGCTATTTTTGAGTTACCTAAATGAAAAAATTCATCTGAGAAAAATTAACATAAGAAAAATGCTGTTTTTAATATTTCCCTATTACAGAATGTTTACCAGATTGTTAAAACTTGTTAAAAATGAACTCGTAGGCTGAGATCAAGCATTGGAAATTGCTGCCCAAAGAGTAATGTTTTGTGAAAGGGTTTTAGAATGAAAATGCCTTCTGATCTTTAAATATAACACAGCAATCACAGCTTTGTGGCCACACCATAGCAGCTTTACACAGGAACCTAAATATATATATATGCCTCTATTATCTCACTCTATCTCCGGTATGAGATATTTATTGCCTTGTGAAGTGCCATTTCTAATCCACCGCAGAGTGTGTTACAGGCCCCCTCTGTGCTGACCTACAGAGCATGGGAGTTGTTGTGGTCAAGAGCTGAGCGTATAACAGAGTTTTTTCAGTTTGGGGGTTGAATTGGGGGAAAAAATGGTTCAGTTAGAACCCAAACTGAATTTTTGCTGTTTTTCCTTGCCAAACGAAAACATTTTGTTTCAGGTCAAATGAAACCTTTGGTTCAACCCAAAACAAGGGGGTTTTGTTCAGTTTTGGATTGTTTTGTGGTGCCTTTTACCCTTTCTTTTTCTAAAAGTTAAATTTCAAAATAAAATGCCATTTTAAAACCAAAACTCCATATTTTTTGTTTCGAAAGGGCTGAACTGACACACTTCAACATTTTTGAAAATAAAATTCCAATTGTTTTTGGCCAAAACTAGTCACTAACTTTGACCCTAATTCGCAAATAGTTTTGGTGACCTGAAAAATACATTTTGTGGTAAAAAAAAAAAATTCACTTAGCTCTGTTACAGCCCCCAGCCAGAAAAGGTTGATTCTTTAGTTCAAGCTATAGCAGCTCATGCTTTTAGCTCTGGATGTCCCCAGTTCAATACCTGGTTTGTTGGCCAAGAGGTCATCATGCCATGATGTATCTTTTTGTTCTGTGTTTGTACAGCACCCAGCACAGTGGGGCCTTGGTCAGTGACTGGGGCTCCTAGGTGCTACCGTAATAAATAATAAAAATATTGCCTGTTTGCCAACCCAAAACTCCCATTGAAATTACTATGCTATGTTAATATGGGAGTACTTGTGGCACCTTAGAGACTAACCAATTTATTTGAGCATAAGCTTTCGTGAGCTACAGCTCACTTCATCGGATGCATTCAGTGAAAAATACAGTGAGGAGATTTATATACACACAGAACATGAAAAAATGGGTGTTATCATACACACTGTAAGAAGAGTGATCACTTAAGATGAGCTAATACCAGCAGGAGAGCCGGGAGGGGGGGAGAGGGAGAAAACCTTTTGTAGTGATAATCAAAGTGGGCCATTTCCAGCAGTTAACAAGTTAACAGCAGTTGCATCCAATGAAGTGAGCTGTAGCTCACGAAAGCTTATGCTCAAATAAATTGGTTAGTCTCTGAGGTGTCACAAGTACTCCTTTTCTTGCTGGAAATGGCCCACCTTGATTATCACTACAAAAGGTTTTCTTCCCCCCCCCCCACCCTTGCTGGTAATAGCTCATCTTAAGTGATCACTCTCCTTACAGTGTGTATGGTAACACCCATTGTTTCATGTTCTGTGTGTATATAAATCTCCTCATTGTATTTTCCACTGAATGCATCTGATGAAGTGAGCTGTAGCTCACAAAAGCTTATGCTCAAATAAATTGGTTAGTCTCTAAGGTGCCACAAATCCCCCTTTTCTTTTTGCAAATACAGACTAACACGGCTGCTACTCTGAAACCTATATCTTAATTACTTACATTTCCATTATTTTAAAACTTTTCCCCAAAAAAGCTTAGCAAAGCAATTAATTATGCCTTACTGCATCAAGTTCATCTGTTGATATGTCATTTGTGCACAAAATGAAATCTTGGGAAAATGGAAACAAGCATGTATATTTTTCCTGGCTCCATTCAAAAACAGCTGGATGGATTGCACTCAAACTTCCCCAGAAATTCACCTGAGGGCTGACCAAAGCTTGGAAAGTTTCAGGCCAGAAGGAACATCTTGGAAAATTTTTGAACTAGGAGCTGTTAAAGGGGAAGTACCAGTTTTCTTTTTGCTATGTGAGGCATTTAAACCTTACGCTTTACTGTAGTGAATAAAATGAATATCACAGATATTGATGGGAAATGAGAATTAAAGGCCCAATCCTGAAAACCTTTATTCACAGAAGCAGTCCTTGCTCTTGTGAGCAGTTCACTGATTTCAATAACAGCTCTTCAGTGGTACGACTCAGATGATAAAGGACTGCTTCTCAACAGGATCTGGCCCCAGGACTGGCACCGGCAACTTCAGCGTTTATTTTTTCCACCACAAATGAATCATCAGTGAAAATATGCACTGTACACTGAGCTAGATCTTCAGCTGCTGTAAACAAGCGTACATCCAAAGGCCCTGGAGAGGTGCAGATTTACACTGCTTGAGGATCTGGTCCGCTAGACTTTCCTTTTAGCTGAACCTGATGAAACAGATTACTATAGAAGGTGATTCCAGACATTACACTGACAGTCCTGGGCCGGATCCTGTGTGTACTGAGCCCTTCCTGCAAGGTGTCAAGTGCCTGAAGTGAATGGAGGTGGTGGGTGTGAAGTAGGAGGCTGGACCTGTGATCCTTTGCTCACACAAGCAGTCCCAGTGCTTTCGGAGCTACAACTCCCATGACTGAGAAGGGTTAGCAGGATCAGGCCCGAGATGCTCACCACTTGTCAGCATTTGGCCGTTAGTAGACTTGGAGAGCACAGCAAGAGGGAAGTAGGAGCAGGCTTATTATTTGCTGCCTGCTTTCCGTCATAAAGTAAAGTATGATGATGATAATGTATTTGTACTATTGTAGCATCTAGGCACCCCAGTCACGGACCAGGACCAGGTGCTACACAAACAGAGAACATAAAGCCCCAAGGAGTTCGCAATCTAGGTATCAGATATGAGACAACAGATGGATACAGACATACAGGGGAGTACAAGGAACCAATGAGACAATACTGGTCAGCATGACAGGCAATGGTCTCAGAGCACCAGCAGCCTGACCGCTGTCAAGTTTTTTGTAGGCATCACAGCAAGAAAGAGTTTGATGGAGGGATTTAAAGGAGGATAATGTATTAGTTATGCAGATGTCTATGGGGAGTTTCTCCCAAGTGGCATGGGAGAAAGCACGAAGGTGCTTGTTTGAAAATTTAACAAGTGGGAGATGGAGGCTCATTTCATGGCCTATTGGAGGCAGCAGTTGATAGGTTGTGAGGGGCCTTGAAAGTAAAGACAAATCGCTTCTTTAGATTTGGAAGGATTAGATTTTTATCAGTAAATGTCAGTAAACACTGATTTCACCGCACACATGCAACCAACAAAAATATATTTCCATCGATAATTGAAATTTACAAATAGGCAAAGTAAGAAAAATGCTGTTTAAGAACTTCTTAGAGTCAACATCCACTTATTTATTAAAAAGAAAAGGAGGACTTGTGGCACCTTAGAGACTAACCAATTTATTTGAGCTTAAGCTTTCGTGAGCTACAGCTCACTTCATCAGATGCATTCAGTGGAAAATACAGAAGATGGACTAGCAAATGAATAGTAAAAACAGGTATGACTGCTTGATTTAAGGCTGTTTACTTGGTATATTTTGACATGTGATGTTGACAATTTGTGTTTTAATGGTTTATAAAGCTCTAACTTTTTGAATCTCAACATCTGATGTCATGAAATCATTGTCTGTCCCCCATAATTTCCCACAACTGTGAAAATTGATAAAAATAGATAAATATAGAATAAAAAAATATAAAAAATATAAAAATAAATATAAAAATAGACAAAAATAGAAAAAAATCGCTTAAAACCCATACATTGCACAACTGTGAACATATAAATTGATAAAAATCTAAAAAATTGCTTTAAAATAGACATTGACATTATCTTTCAAAATTATAAAAAAAAAAAAAATCAAATTCTGGCAAGCCTACTGATATTTGATACAAGACTTCTCTACAAAGTATACATTTCAATCAGAAGTGTCCCAGGGACCACATGCCCTTTCTCCCTCCACGTCCAGAAGCCACACCTGCCTTGCAGAAACCAGGAATCTTAGCTACATGAAAAAGTAATAGCAGGACTGTATAGCAAATAAACTCACTCTGACATGGTGGGTACTGACAGCTTAGTTACTCCCCTCCTTTATTCTTGTATCTATTTCCTGTTCTCTGAGCAGGACCTTACAGTACATTGCACTGGATTTCCCCCAGTTGCCTGCAGCCCCCACTGCCCTAATCAGTCCAGGTCACTTTGCATTATAGTTCTCTTCCCTGAGTGCTTGTTACTCCTCCAGGTCTGGCAGACAAATTTGATCATGGTTGTACTTCCTCCAAAAAAGCTAATTCTTGCCATTTTATCAAAGGTCTCATAATATTTAATGTTATGGTGCTAACTCCAGGAGTCCTGTGATTATGTAAGAGTCTCGGCTTTCATTTAAAAAAAAGACATTTTTAGCCCTCATGATTGCAGAGAAATGCCTGAAAACATAACCTGAGTGTACCCCAAAGGCTCAGAAACCAGAGGCAAATAAAAATAATCCAAATGCATTTTTTTTTTTAAATCTCATGCTGTTAAAGGCAGCCTCACGATTACTGGGGGCCTGACTCGTGATTTTTTATGTTTGGGATTGGCAATACCGTGTCACAAAGAACAATACGAAGCAGCTGTACAGGATCCAGATTGGGGACTGTTTTGCTGATCAAAAAGGCTTTCTAAGGTCCTGAAAGAATTATGGTGCGGGCTACAGCAAGCTGAAGGTGTCACTAGTTGATGACTGGCAGATGCTTCACCAGTGTGAAGTGTACCCGGAAGTACTCCATGGCCTACAGCTTGAGAACCATTGGTTTAGATGAAGGCCAGATGAGCTGATCAATGCTGGTGGATCTTGCTTTTTTACAGAACTCATTTTCTTGTTCACTTCACATCCAAATAAATGGTAAACATTGCCTTTTCCTCTCTCTTTAGACCTATGCCTGGGAGCAATGGAAAACCCAGCTTGCCAAACAGATACGTGTAACGTGACTGAGCCATTTGCATCTGGATCTCCAAACGGGAGCTGTCACTGCATAAACAAACCCTACGTCTATTTCCATTACTCATTCTCGCTCTCACTTTATTTTTTAAATTGTTCTTGTACTTTCTAGTCTGTTAATTTTTAAAAGGCAAACTGTTCAAAAAGAGCATATAGAGAATGCTGGACATCAGCCACTTCCTACATCAGCTGTATTGCCTGGATTTTAAGATGTAGCTCCCTCCAAAATTTTCTTGATTGAATCTTTCAAGCTGGTTTTCAAGTCATAAAAAAGTAAAACATGCCAAATGATATAGTCCATAACTCTGGCAAAACCCTCACTTACTGAAGCCTGTGGCGCAAATCCTGAGATTTTTATTGTCCTTACTCAGATATATACCAATTGACTTCAACAGCTAAGTAAAGATCTCAACATTCAGTCTGTTGGAATTTTGCCTGCACAAAAACCGAGTAAAGACTGCCAGATTAGGCCTGCCACGACAAAGTGCGTGATCCTGCCGCAACTGAAGTCAGTGGTAAAGCTCTCGTTCACTTCAGTGATGCAGGACTGGGGCCTTCGTGAAGACATTTCTATTTGTGATGCTGTCTACAATGGGGAAAGGAGATAAAAGGTATTTAATCTAATGAGCATCCCAATGCTGAGCTAACTGGAAGTGGGGCATTAGCACAGGTCCTAGGCACTGCTAGGATTTTTAATTTTAAAAGGGGGCAAAAAGCCAGTTAAGGTTGAACAATCACAGAGTTTAATATCAGCAACTGGCTAAAATCAATAAAACTGTAAAACTTTTAGAAGACATGATGCAGGGTTGAAAGGGCAAATGCTAAAAAAGGCTGTTATTTCTTTCACAGTCCCTAAGACTAAAGATTGCAGGCTCCAGCATTCTGCCCTTACTCAGGTAGACTGTCACTGACTTCAGTGGGAGTTTTGACTGATCAAGGTATGCAGGATTCATCCTATTTGTAGGCACCCACCGGCAAGTGGCAAAAGAGTAAATCTAACCCCACTCTCCTTTCCGCAAACCAGTGTTTTAAGCACAGAATGAAAGATCTTATTTTTTTCAACTACGTAGTTGATGTAAATATTTTCTTGCTATAATTGCCATAAAGTTTTTCAATATTTCTGTTCCCAACAATCAGTATAAATACTGTGGAACAATTCAACTATACTTCTAGATAGTCTCACTGAAGTACATTGCCTTGTCTTCTTCTTAGCCTCAGAAAAGCTAGAGAACTAAATAAAAATATAAATGACCTTTTTGCTGAGAGATTTGAATAAGAGAAGAAAGGTGTTGCTGTGGTTAAAGATACAGGCCTAGGCTTCAGGAGACCTGGGTTCAAATCCCAGCTCTACCACAGTCTTTAACCTTAGTCTCTTCCGTACCTTGCTGTCATGCTAAACCCGTAAATACTTTGGGGATAAAGGCCTTATAAGTCTGTAGATACAAGATGTTGACTGGCAAGAGAAATCTCTGACTACATATTTGTACACAAATCAGCCAGGCAAAATGTTCCCGTATGTATTGGCACTATCATAGTAACACAATCCAAATTCACTTCCAACATCCCAAGTGTATCTCTTCTTAAACAATGGATCTGGTAATAAGTGTGGCCCCAATTTAGTAAAGTCTTAAGCTTGTGCCTATCTCAAGACTTGTGAGTAGTCCCATTCACTAGACCAAGAAATACTTTTGTGACAGATGTTGAGATGCCATGTAATAATCTATGAATACTGAGATATAATAATGTTATGAACACTGCATGTGACCTGCTCTGTAAAGGGAAGTTACAGTATAGTATGGTGGGTTATTGGAATTTCCTGAATGAATGTATCGATCTGACTTAATAGGAGGTTGTGAGAAAAGCAAGCAGGAAAGCAACAAAATAGCTAGAGGTAAGCAACCCTTACCCTCCCAACAAACACAGGGGTCAGGGAGGGAGGGAGGGAGTATGAGGGGCAATTGTAAGACAGTGGCATTCCTCCAGGCCCTAGACCAAAGTGACATAGCTGTTCTGCCAATGCAAGGAACTAGTAGATCAAAGGGCTATAAACAGTTAAGTCTCCTCAGGAGAAGAAGGAGGATCAATTGTCACTATGTGTGACAGACCCAGAGATAGGCTCTGTGGAGGAGTCTGAAAGATTAGGATCTTTCCCCAGATCCAGGGAATGGTAAGCCTTAGGGAAAGACAGGCAAGCATGTAGGGTGTTGATTGTTTTAAGATTTGTTTTCTCTGAAAGGCTTTTGTACTAAATAAATAATGCATTGCTTGACTAATGCTGTCTGGTCACTAGTTATCACTGTCATTGCTCCGGAGGGGATGGAACTGCAGGTACTGAGGATAAATCGGACCTGCTGAGGTAACCACGGTTGATCACAGGGGACTACAGAGTGGGAGAATCACATAATCCCATACCAAGAGAGGTGATGGCGTGAGGCCCAAGACCTGAGAGGGGTGCATGTGAAGAGACCAGAAGGAGTCAGAAGTGCAGTTAACTCAATAACTTGGACAACTTTGTTACACAATGCATAACTAATCTTTGGAACTCATTGCCACAAAGTATTATTGAAGCCAAGAGCATAGCAAGATTCAAAAAAGAACTAGACATATATATATATACACGTCTAGTTCTTTTTTATATATAGTTATCTATATAGTTATATTGCAGTAGCACCTAGAGGCCCAATTGTGTTAAATGCTCTACCTAAAAATCATAAGAGACAGTCCCTGCCCCAGAATTTGTAGTCTACATATACAAAGGGTAGGAAGGGCAATAGAGGCACAGAGAGGGGAAATGACTTGCCCAAGGTCACAGAGCAGGTCAGGGGCAAAGCTGAGAGTAGCACCCAGGTCTCCTCACACCCAGTCCATTGCCATAGCCTCTGGACAATAATGGCCCCATTGAGTGAATCCATAGTTACAGTAGACAGATTTTTTTTTTTAATGTTTGTTTAGAATGGAGCATTTACACTCATGCTGCAGGGCATAAACCAACTTCTAGCTTACCAGAGGTTCAGAAGAACCTTCCCCTTTGGGGAGATTATTCCAAAATTGTCCACCAAAGCATTTCTTACAGTTTCCTCTGAAGCATCTGGCCACTGTCAAAGACAGGATACTAGGCTAGAAGGAACCCTAGCATGATCCAGTATGGCATCTCCTCGGTTCCTAAGAGAAGCTGTATTCTGGGTTGATACTTTCCCCTAAGGAATAATGGGGGACTCAGAAATAGTCTCTGCACCTAAAACTATATATCTGGGGTCTGTAAAACAAGCATTACAATCTCACTGCACTGATCTCAGACTAAGAAAGTTGAGCTGTCATAAACAGAACTGTAGGAAATCTCACTAGTTGGAACTCTTAAAAAAGTTTTGTCCTTTTCTTTCCCCCATACACATCAAAACAAAGGCTGAAGTGTGTTGCTCTACTCAGTAATAGCATTTGTCATTTTAAAAACAATAATTCAACCACTTTTTACAGTAACTGAGAGAAAGATCAGAGAACCCCTCTAGCTATGACATCCCCTGAGAGCTGTGTGCTCATCGAGGCATTTTAATGACATTATGTTAACTGCACAAGTAAAGGCCACATAGTTTGTGTTGGTTTTCAGAACCCTAAGAGAAGTTTGTGACCTTTGTATCTGTTTACACCTATTACGTATTTACAAGGGCTTCCATGCCTGTCTAAAACTACAGGCAATCAGCAGTCTAGTGACTGGGAACCTATCCTGGGAAATCCTACTATCAGCCTTGCAACTGAGTTGTTTTCAAACCACAACTTCTCTGTGCCTTTGTTCCCAATGCTGTAAAGACCCAGCCTTGTCAAGATCTGGGGCGTTTTGGATGGAAACTGCTGTATAAGTGCAAAG
The DNA here is from genome assembly GCF_965140295.1 of Lepidochelys olivacea. Lineage (NCBI taxonomy): Eukaryota > Metazoa > Chordata > Testudines > Cheloniidae > Lepidochelys > Lepidochelys olivacea. The sequence continues at coordinate 135,532,626 of NC_140414.1, read as the reverse complement.
TATTATAACTGCAGTGTGTTCTCGTGAGTGGTGTGGGTAATGCCTAGTGCCATAAACTGTACAGTTGTCCAAACATCAAACAAGTGAACATCACTCCAGAGAAGGCCCTTTTTCTGGCGAAATCCTAGGGTTCAGGGCATCTGACCACAACAAGGCTCGGCCAAATTCACCCAATCAAAGCTCTGTCCAAGTCCTTCCTCAAGTGACATGTTGGAGCTGTGGAACCCACAGAAGTAGCCTCCCAGGCTGTCTCTGAGGAGTTTGGATTCTGAGGCCTTTTGAGTTATTTCTGGGACTTCCTACAGGGCATCTTCTCCAGAGACCAACCCTTCTGGCTCTGCATGGAACCACCAAACCTCAGATCTGAGTCAGGTTTCACAGCCGCGCCACTTGGGCCTGGAGAGCATCACTTCGCAGAAAACCTCTCCAGCTGTGGAGTTGTTAAAGCTCCCTCACACCAGAAAGAGACTTGCTTGGTGATTCTTTGGGAAAGGGGCCGGGACACTGGGCAATTCTTTGCTAAATAGCCTTTTCCTAACCAAGGGAGACATACCTTGTGCCCATCAGAGGATGGGAATTTGCTGGGAATGTGGTGCATCTCTTAAACCCATTGATTGTTCGATATTTTGCCAGATCCTCAATAATGACCAGATCCAAAAGGATCCTATAAACTTAACAACATATGAAATATATTTTTTTAAAGTTCACAATAGGGTGAAGCACAGAACTAGCTCCAGGGCAGAGATTTCATACCATTTTCCCGCATAGAGCAAGAGGAGGGAAAATTATCTAGATCACTGAGTTTGCCATAGAGAGAGGAACTAGGGAGTAGAGGAAATGGGTTAATTACAGCATCAACCCCGCGGTGGCAAGGCATTCAGAACATATCTGCATTTCCAACCATAAGGCTTGAAAAGGTTCCATGGTCCAGCAGCTAGGCACCCAGGCCTACATTTTCAAAAGTGACTCATGGTTTTAGGTGCCCAGGTCAGGGCACCCTGATGGAGCCTGATTGCCAGAAAGCACTGAACATCTTCCCTCTAAAAATCAGGCCCTAAACACTGAGGCACCCAAAATCACTAGTCACTTTTGAAAATTTAGTCTACAAATAGCTATTGTAGGGCTCTGGAAAAGGCAGTGTCAGGAAAGAGAACCAATTCTTTTCTCATATCCACACTGGCTCCCTTAAACTCTACTCACACTGGATTAGCGTCTGCAATGATCCCTGATGTGTACAGAAAGATGCTGCAGGAATATGGTAAAATGTGCTCATCATGTATTTTATTGTCACAAAGAGAGACATTATATTACGCACAGGTATTAATGTCTTTTAAATGAATGACCTGAAGAAGAGCTCGGTGGAGCTCGAAAGTTTGTCTCTTTCACCATCAGAAGTTGGTCTAGTAAAAGATATTACCTCATCCCCCTTGTCTCTTTCACATCCTTTAAAATAGCATTTCCCATTCAGTCCTTCCGAACTTCATTATATACCACAGCTACGCGAGATGTATAAATAATGTTAAGCAGAACATAACCAAAACCAAATACTATTCCATTTTTTAAAGTAAGTCCCTGTAAGCGACAGTGCATACTCAATAGACTTTTTTCAAATCAAATGGACCGATTCTTTCACGATTCATGCATTAAATAATATTTATGGTTAGTTCTATTGCCTATAATCTACAAGATTCAATATTGTACTCTTATATTACAGTGCAACACTTCTTGTTACACATAAATCATAGATACACTATGGAATCCTACAAAACAGACAACCATAAAGACAAATACAATCCTGAGTCATGTGAACAAATATTTTGCTGTTATTTTGGAATATTGCATTATCACTTTTTAGGAAGAACCCCCTATTGCTTTCCATGGGGAGTTCTGTTTACAAACAGGTGGCACAAAAATGGTCCCTTTAATTTAAGGATTAAAAAAACTCAGTGAAAATAAAAATGAAGGTGTCTGTTCTAAACCATAAACAAGCCAGAGAGAGAACAATAGCCTCACCTCAGACATGGCTATGGGGTTTCACCTGTGGATGTCATTATCCCTATACAAGGGGGAAGGGTCCGGCTCTCAAGTGAACTCCCGTCTCAGAGTGGAGTCAGCAACTAGCTCATTGGAAAGCAGTCCATTGTTACGGCAAATGTTCAGGTGCACATTACAGCCAATTCTAACTGGCAAAAACAGCCAGCAGGCCACTCACATGGTATTTGAAGGGGGCTATCCCTAGGTGAAAATAACAGTGTTGATCCAGACCCATTGAAGTCCATGGAAACCTTTCCATGGACTTCAAAGAATGTGGGGATTAGGTTTATAATGCTGTGTATATTGAAAGTGCTGGGAAAGTGAGGAAAATTCAGAATAATTTAACCCTAAAGCCTTAATCCAGCAATTGGATCCATGCAGCCGGACCATATGCCCATGTTAATCATGTTGTTTAATGCATCATTAGGAGGCACCCAGATAATACGGCGACAAGTACAGTAAACGAACCTATATAGAATAGAATACTACGTGGAGGCCCAGTGACTTCCTGAATTAATCTACTGCCAGGATCAGTAGATTATATATATATTTAGTTTTACATTTAGATTGCTATATATATTTAGTAATTACTGTTTGAATTGAAGATTAACATAAAAATTTTATGATACAAACAAACAAAAATAATAACCCTCCTATGTATTGTCTAAAAATACATTTGCAGTCCTACCTATTTTGCATATCTAGTTTCATCCCAACATCTATTTCAAGAAATTTTGTAACTATTCAGATACTCTTCATGCTAAATCACCAAACTGCACTCTGCTGGCCAAAAGTTATACGGCACCAGAAGTATTTTCTCAGCATTCTCAAGTGCATAGCACAGCTGTAGCTGCTGTAAAAAGAACAGCAGCATTTGAGATCACACAGCCAAATGCAGCAATTGTTCCTCTTCTAGATGCCAGTCCAAATCCAGATTATTTGGTCTGATGCCCAAAATGGATTCCCCTTCCTAGATTCCTTCCTAAAGATAAAGCTAAGTAATGCCTTTTAAAATAACCAGTCTTCACGGATACACTGATAGGCCTAGCAAGATCTCCATGATTTTTGATCTTAAAGAAGCCTCTTGTCACAGTACTTATGCAACATGCTCCCTCTCTCAAGGCTAGAGCTGACTGTTTCAGAGGGAAGGAAAGGATATTTAGCTCAAAAATCTCAGCATCCCTGATAGGAGAAGCATATGTACCCTGCTCCACACACTGGCATGCCGGGATACAATGGGACTGTGCCGTGCTAGTTTACAGGCAATTGCACTAATTATTTCACATTCACCATCTTTTCTAGTTACATTGATTATAAACTTAAGGCAAAGGTGGCGACTCTCTGTTGAAGGGTATCCTGCTACTTTAAGAGAACAGAGAAATAGGGAGTACTAATATATATATATTGTTTACCAAAGAACATGGGATCAGTGCTACTTATAGATACACACGCACTGCCTATGAATGTGAGATTCTTAAATATCCACACTGCCTATGAATGTGAGATTCTTAAATATCCACATGAAAACAAACCATTCTATTCTGTGCTATAGATTAGTTAGGTCCACATCTCCCCCTCTCCCCCCGAGCACTCTCTGCTGCACTGTCTCCCCCAGTCCAGCCCTATGGCATCACACTGGGGTGGGGGTGGTGGGTATGCCGATCAAGACAGCTGAGTTATGTTCTTTGCCTTCTGTCCCCATGGAGAATCCCCAGACTAGATTACACGGACCGAGGCTATATTATCTTCTCCATAGAGTTCCTAGGTGGGGGTCCTGAGTGAAGCCAAGGCCAGAGCAGTCCTGATAGTGGGGCTTCAGTGAAGCAGTATTTCCAGAAAGGATGCCAGGAACCAGGACTATTGTGGTTGCACAGGATGCCGGGGAGCAGGGCTTCTGGCCTTTCCCATGGTAGATGGGGCTGGAACATCTGCTTCCCTCAGTGATGCAACACAAGGAACAAAGCTTGAATCAGCATGGAGGAATCTTCTAAAGGGATTCTCACAGAAATTCCCTCTCTCAGAGCCCTCTCCTCAGATCTTAAAGCAGGTGGAGATAATCTGGGCCCTGGGTTTATAAAGTAACATTTTATCACCATTAAAATAGGAGAAGCCCACAGTGAATGCTAGGAGAATGAGGGAGCTGGAAGAAGAATGTTCTGGCTTCCATGTCTGATTTTACTGTACAGCTCTCTTGCTCTGTGGGGCATTTACAGCATATGGAGTTGTCTCTCTTATTTCCAGCTGCTAAATTACATCAAAGACTGCTGTAAACTCATTGAATGCTCCTACCGTTTTTCCATGTAAGCATTTCCTGGATTTGCTACGAGGGACATTATTGCAATGGCATGTGGGAGGAGCCATCACACACAGGAAGGGATATGTCTTATGAACCTTCACAGTATTTAAATATGGTTCATGCTATGAAGGTGCTTGAGAAGCCCTATCCCATTGCTTTAAAACAATGGGTATTTAAAACATTATTTTTTAAAAAAAACCTGCTAGCATCATCTCGGGGGGGGGGGGGCGGATTCAAAAATGCAAATTATTCCTGTAGATTGCTTTTACCAAGAACAGGACTGCAAATGACTTAGTACATATAATGCAAAAGCAGGGTATGATGAAAATAGTAAAGCTATTGTTTTAATTATTTCCATTTAAATATATTTACAGACATGCACTACATAAAAGGCAAATCATGAAGGTGTGGTATTGGCTTGGCTGAATGACTCATACCTGCCTAACATTCAGTGAGGATGAGGGAAGATGAATGAGGTCTATGGTCTCATACTGCAAGGTTGTAACTCTGGCCTAGGCTTTTCCAGTCTTCCTGCACAAACTGTGCACCTTCTAACTCACTGGGTGACAGAATGAACACGAGACAACTCGTCCAGAGGAACTGGACTCACACAAAGCTAGCATTCCCAGAGTCCCAAGCAGGAAGAAGCTTGTTCATGGTAAAACAACCTGCTGAGAGGTAAGAGAGAACAAGAATGGTCATATTTAGGGCCCTAAAAACGTGTCACGGACCATGAAATCTGGTCTTTTGTTCACTTTTACCCTATACTCTACAGATTTCTCCAGCATTTCTCAAACTGGGGGTCCTGACCCAAAAGGTGGGGTCACAGGGTTATTGTAGGGGGGGTTGCTGTATTGCTACCTTTCTGCATTGCCGTCAGAGCTGGGTGGCTGGAAAGTGGCAGTTGCTGGCCAGGTGCCCAGCTCTGAAGGCAGCACCCAGCTACCAGCAGCCCAGAAGGATGTCAATACCTTACCACGCCACCCTTACTTCTGCACTGTTGCCTTCAGAGCTGGGTGGCTGGAGAGCGGTGGCTGCTGGCTGAGGGCCCAGCTCTGAAGGCCGCAGTGGAGAAGTCAGGGTGGCAATATCGTACCACGTCATCCTTTCTTCTGCACTACTGCCGCCAGCAGCGCTGCCTGCAGAGCTGGGCTCCCGGCCAGCAGCCACCGCTCTCCAGCCGCCCAGCTCTGAAGCAGAGTAGAAATAATACAATAGCCATGCAACTCCCCCGCAGCTTCCTTTGGGGTCAGGATCCTACAGTTACACCACCGTGAAATTTCAGATTTAAATAACTGAAATCATGAAATTTACAATTTTTTAAATCCTATGACCATGAAATTGACCAAAATGGACGGTGAATTTGGGAGGGCCCTAGTCATACTGGGTCAGACCAATGGTCCATTTAGCCCATGATCCTGTCTTCCAACAGTGGCCGGTGCCAGAAAGGATTCAGAGGGAATGAATGGAACAGGGCAATTATCAAATGATCCAGCTTGTTCTCCAGTCCCAGCTTCTAGAAGTCAGAGGTTTAGGGACACCCAGAGCATGGGTTTGCATCCCTGACCATCCCTAACAACCATTCATGGACCTATCCTTCAGGAACTTATCTAATTCTTTTTTAAACCCAATTATACTTTTAGCCTTCACAACATCCCCTCGCAACGAATTCCACAGGTTGACTGCATTGTGTGAAGTGCTTCCTTACGTTAGTTTTAAACCTCTTGCCTATTAATTTGAGTGACCCCTGATCCTCGTGAAAGGTAAATAACACTTCACTTTTTCCATATCAGTCATGATTTTACAGACCTCCATCATATCCCCTCCTCCACATCATCTCTTTTCTAGACTTAGATGAACTGTTCCAGGCTTTTTAATCTCTCCTAACATGAAGCTCTTCCAGTCCCCTAATCATTTTTGTTGCCCTTCTCTGCACCTTTTCCAGTTCTAATATATCTTTTGTGAGATGGGGCGAACAGAACTGCATGCAGTATTCAAGGGATGGGTGTACCATGGATTTATATAGTGGTGGTATATTTTCTATCTCATTATCTATTCCTCTCCTAATGGTTCTGAACATCGGTAGCTTTTTTGCCTGATGTTGCACATTGAGCAGATGTTTTCGGAGAACTAGCCATGATGATGCCATGGTCTTTTGGCACCATTTGTGTGTTATGAACAATTCTGTGTTCAAGACACCACAGAAATTAGCTTTTGTTTATGGTGATCCCACTGCCCCAGCATTATAGATTGTAACATATAGTGCTAAGTGGAAAGCTACAATAACATTTTTTAAAATTACATTTACATCATTTTTCTTTACAATACACATGCTATTTTGCTGAAATGCCAAAATAAAGCAATTCCACTCAAGATAAAGGTTATAAGTAACTTCACCGAGACTAAAAACCTACATTAAAAATAATATCCTCACCCGTTTATTGTTGATTTCACCACTTAGCCTCATTTTTTTAACTCAGTATGAATACAATTTAATTGCAGAAGTCACACACACAGCTCTATTTTTTCCACACACATACTGAACACATATTCAAAGTTTAATGTGTGTCTTGGTTTGCTCCTCTTGTCTTACTCAGAGCGTCCATTGCCACTGAGCCCAAGTCCATCTCTTAAATCAGACGAAACAGGGATGCAAAAATGTAGATTTCTGAGTGATGTTCTCCTCTGTCGTGCATTGTACTAGTGCATTCAACCAGTGTGTCAGAATTCAATCAGATAAGCTGGGGGAGGGGATTATTACACAATACAGAAATATATTTTTACATGTATCTTAACATGCCATATGGCTGCTTGCCCTACTATAGTACAGTGCAATAAATACAAATATATTCACACTAGAAAAGTTTTAACTGCCATGATCTACATCTGGTTTATGAGTACAAATTCACCTAGTCAACAATATAACAAACTGAGCAAGAAAAAGTGGCATTGGCAGTAATAGTCTAGTACGAAACGCAAGGCTAGAAGCAAAGTGTTTTCAAGCTACAGAAAATTTGCTAGCTTCTAATATGAGGATGTAGGGCCCAATCCTGCAAGGTGCAGAATTGTGATCAGTAGATTGCATCAGAACATGGGTTGGGTTTTTTTCCAATTTAACAATGAATACTCTGACAGTTTATTTGGCTTTGCTAACCGTTTATAAATAACACACTATGTCTATTAAACTATACAGCAACATGACATTTATAGCCTAATCCTGAATACAAAGTTCAAAGAACATGACTACAAAGGCCAAAGAGCAAATGTCATTGACTAAAAGCATTTCCACTTAGAACTCCATTTTATTGAATATTCTGTTACACAAACATTTCTTGATCACGAAAGCAAAAGGAACAGGATTTCCTGTTCCACTCCATTCCAGTAGTAATTTATCCATACACCACTTTTATAAATTAGTGATGGAATTTAACAGTTAGCCCCTCAGGGCTATATATTTATATATTTTATATATATGCACATTTACTTTGAGTTCTATGTAAAAATTGAAAAAATGTTTGAAAGAAAACTCAGAATATATCACAGCTTTTTTTTCCCAGGAAAAAAAAATTAGTTTTATAACACTATTCAATTTATCAAACTTTTTCGGAAGTATTTACTTTGAATTATGTACACATTACTGGAAATAAAACTTTTTCCACAAACATTCCTTAGGGTGACAGTTATCAACAGGATGACAGAAGAATAGCAGGATGAATATTAAACATATTGAGGGGAGAAGAGGGAGGAGGTGATCGGTTTATACTTTAAAAAGTCACCATATAATTAAGTACAAAAACCTGCATTGAATGACAACTGCTGGTGTAGAAACTTGATCAGATATGGAGACCAAGAGTATAGTAAAGCTCTATGGTAATATTATTTCTGTAGCATTTCCACTCTGTATGTATATACTAAATGTTGGCAAAGTTTCTGTAGCATTAGCTTATACAAACACAGGAGTCCTCAGTCTGCTGCATAAAATGGAACAAGTGTTTTTAATTCTTCTGAAATGCACCCGTAATTCAGAGTGTCACTTACAAACTGCATATTGAATCACTTCTTCAGAAAAATATCTGTTTGGCATCTCCAGGACTCTGTTCCATTGGACAATAGGGGCATTTTAATCTAGAGACAAAGACAACGTGTTAGGGTTGTTCTAATATGACAGCCGCAACTGCAATTACTGGACATCTCCATTTGTTTTCACATGTTGAAATAACAGACCACTAGGAATTTACATTAATTATTATTTATATTATAATAGCACCTAGTTCTCAATTATATTTGATAGGGTAGGCAGGAAAAGGAGACTAGATAGCCCTTTCTGCATAATGCTTTCCTCAGCTCCACTGAACAGATCCCCTCGCTATGAAGCAGGGGTGGGCAAACTTTTTGGCCCGAGGGCCACATCGGGGTTGCGAAACGGTACGGAGGCCCGGGTAGGGAAGGCTGTGCCTCCGCAAACAGCCTGGCCCCTGCCCCCAGCCACCCTCTGACTGCCCCCCTCAGAACCTCCGACCCATCCAACCTCCCCTGTTCTTTGTCCCCTAACCGCCCCCTATCCAACCCCCCCTGCTCCCTGTCCCCTGACTGCCCCGACCCCAATCCACACCCTCGCCCCCGACAGGCCGCGCAGGACCCCCGAACCATCCAACCCCCCCCCCCACTCCTCGTCCCCTGACCACCCCCTCCTGGAACTCCTGTCCCTAACTGCCCTCCCCCAGGACTTCCCCCGCATCCAACCTCCCTTGCTCAGTCTCCTGACTGCCCCGAACCTCCACCCCATCCAACCGCCACCTGTCTCCTGACTGCCCCCCGGGACCTCCTGCCCATTATCCAACCCCCACCCCCACTCTGCCCCCTTACCAGGCCGCTCAGAGCAGCAGGACAGGCTTATTGGAAAGCCTGGGAGGTGGGCAGGCGCAAGCCACGCTACCCACGTGGCGGCATAACTCCGGGGGAGGGGCCGGGGGCTAGCCTCCCTGGCCAGGAGCTCAGAGGCCAGGCAGGACTGGACATGGCCCGAGTTTACCCATCTCTGCTACAAAGGGACCCTAGCCAGAGTTAGAATATTTTTTTTTAAAGATGTAGTTGCTACTTACCTTATTATTCATGCCTAGATTATTAAAAATGAAGAAGTTAGATTTTAAAATTCACTCTTTATCCTGTGTGGTTGCTTGCTGCATTTTGCTCAGTTTGGACTATGAAATTAGACCGGCCACTTACAGTTAATGTCTAGACAGTTTCATGGACTGTCTCTCATGCACTAACACAACGCTATTCCGCTGGGGTTTCTAACCCAGCAGTGAATATGAAAACCAGAACACATCCAAGATTTTCATTTGAAAAAACCCAGCAACATTTTCTATTTGGTTTCACAAAACCCTCGTGTTACAAAAATCTAAGTTTGGGCCTAAATTAACGTTATAGTGTATTTATATTGTGCAGCTCTCTATGCTTTATCGATGCGGTGTGTCCTAAAGTGGAATTACCAATAGTTGTACAGGTTCCCTTCCTAAAAAGTACTTTCCTTATTTCCCGCATTCCTTCCTGCCCCCTCCACATCTAAGTAGTTAATGAATAACATGAAATCACCATTGCAAGAAATATTCATCTGCTCAAAGTTATTTGATTACCCTAGTTTCCTCCAAGGATCTCCCCCAACTGACCCCTTTCCTTTTTTCTGTTTAATTTGTTTGGTGTGTGATTAACCTTGCTCTCAACAGAAAACCCAATGCATAGAAAACCTGAGCCTTCATGCAGCAATAATTATAGTTTCTGTAAAATGGAAGGCTAATTTTTCAAAGTGATGTAATCCTATCTACTGAGATTCTTATATCAGGTCCTTCAGTGTCATAAGAATAATATACAGCCAACTCACTTGTTATTGTTCCAGTGCACCAACAATGCTATCCTGCTTTGAAGTCAGCCACCAGAATTTCAACTATCTTCCCACCCATGCTGCCTTTATGGAGTCTTCTCTCACCCCAAATTCACTATTTTAACCTTAAAATTGGTCCCTGCCCACACTTTGCTAATAGGAAAAGAATGAGACTTACTTGCTGCCATTAAACATTTTATTCAGAGCGTCTCTTGATATAATATGACCACAGACCAGTTTCATAGGTGGATTATTATCTGTTGTTTGCTGACGAAGAATGGGACAGGCAAATATTGAGTGATACCAGCACTTTTTACCGAGGTCCACTTCAATCTGTATAAAAGAATACAGTAATTAAAATCACCATGTATCTCGTGTAACTGCATTTCCAGCAGACAGTCATCACCACTCTATACAGGGCCATTAAACACATTTCCATACAACTTTAAGTACACCGGAATCACTTGTGCTGATGAGTGGGAAGCCTTCAGCCAGAAATATCTCAGAGTGATCTTAAATTAAACTGTTTTCTGTTTTTGCAAAGCAGAGCATAGTGCTGGCACACCACTTGTAGGTACGCATTGTAGAACAAACCAGCACTGGCAGGGAAATGGACCTGGAAATGGATGATCCTACAGGACTTATCTGTTCTAGGCAGAGATTTCCAAAGCTGGCTAAAGGATTTAATGACTAATTTCCATTAGAAATTAACTAGAATGGATTATCCACATTCCTAAAGTGCTTTTAAAACTCCCACCACTAACACGTTTATGATTCACATCAAAAGTCTTGGGATCACTCCAGTCAGAGGCCAATGCAGAAGATACAAGTCCAGGCAAAAATTCTTCCACCACTCCTCAGGCAGGGGGATTGTATGATTTCAGGAAGAGACGAATGCAAAGACAGAGAGAGAAAAATGTGGCTCAGTGGTTTAGGCAAAGGACTGGGGACTAGGAATTCCCAACCTCTAATCCTGGCTAACACTGGTGCTTCTGATTGAGTCCTTTAACCTTAGTATTACTTGACCTCTCAGGGGTGTGGTGAAAATGGATTAGGCAGTGTTTGTGAAGTGTTTAGACTATGCAAGAAGCTATATACGTACTATTAACGAATCCACATCTGCTGGATGATCCTTTGCTAAACCACTTTCTTTCCAGTGATTCTTTTGGTACTGGTTACCCACCTCAGACCAGATTCCACAGTCACAATTATAAAAAGCAATACTGGACTGGTCCCAACAGACACTTTGGTGCCACACATGGATCCTCATCACCCTCATCAGGAATGCCACGTCTACTGCTGCCCAGCTCAATGCGTGAAAAGTTTTCTCCTTCTCAAAGCAGGAGCAGAGAGCCTTGAACAATTTCATAGGCATGGTCACACGGATTTTGCTATGAACAAGCTCCTCCAGAATTGTGTCTGTGGATCCCAATTCAGTCCACCAATCATACAACGATGCCATTCCTGGTCATTTCAAGCCCACCTAGTATTGTGGCAGTACTCCAGCAAGCTGTGGGTGGAGCTCAGGCCTGGCTGAACAATGGGAATATAACAATCTGATTTTTTTCCTCCTCATTTTTACGGCAGCATACACTCCTGGCTGTTTTAGCAGTTACACAGTCGACTTTTGGGGTGAAAGAAAATCCATACACACTTTCAGTGTAAGAGAAATTCAAAAGGCTTGCTCACTGTCCGAATCCTTGTCTGTCTGAAAGTACAGAACATACTCACCGGCAATTCATCTTTCTGGTTCCAAACTCCAGTGCACTGTCTTTGTTCGATCACAGCTTTGATATTAATTAAAGCTGGCAATGCTACACAACCTGCTGAAAAACTGCAGAAAGCACAGAAATGTTAGCACAGGATGCTGTTTTAAAATAAATATTTCGCACAGCTTTACTTCATTAGTAAGTTACTGGGGACAAAAGGCTGTCATATTTCCTCAGTCCATTCTTGCCTTCTGTATTACTACCCAACAAGTAAGACTGCAGGTTGCTGGGATTCTGTTATGTTCAACAAGCTGAAGAGTAACAATTTGAGTGAAGCACATCAATAATCTGATTTACGGTACCATTTGTTTTGGTATTGTGACGGGGCAAGGCCAGATGTCTATAGAAAAGTAGTGGGAGATAGTAGATATATTAGCTCCAGGCTAAACAAATCCCTGGTACCAGGATAAGTGAAATGGCAGCTGCTCCAGGTCAATTAAGACACCTGGGGCCAATTAAGAACTTTCCAGAAGGCAGGGAGAAGGCTAGGTTGATTGGGACACCTGAAGCCAATCAGGGGCTGGCTGAAACTAGATAAAAGCCTCCCAGCCAGTCAGGTGGATGTGCATGTCAGGAGGTGTGGGAGGAAGTTGTGCTGTTGGAGAGGCTGAGTAGTACACACCATATCAGGCACAAGGAAGGAGGCCCTGAGGTAAGGGTGAAGTTGAGCTTGAGGAAGTGGGGGCTGCTGTGGGGGAAGTAGCCCAGGGAATTGTACATGTCATGTTTCTAAAAGGTCAGCTACCATAGCTGATGCTATTAGGGTCCCTGGGCTGGAGCCCGGAGTAGAGAGTGGGCCCTGGCTCTCCTCCCCTACCTTTGCCCCCTGATTAATCACTGAGACTGGGAAACAACAGAGACTGTGCAAGGAAGGATAACTTCTCACCTCCCTCGCTGGCTTATGATGAAAATGGCTCAGTAGACTGTGACCCTTATCTCTAGAGAGAGAAGGGTTACATGCAGGGTCACAGTGAGCCTCTGAGACTAGCGAAATCCATCAGGAAACGTGGGACCCATGGAAGCAAGGACAGAGCTTTGTCACAGTATCCACTGTCCAAGAGAAAAAGGGGACTGGAAACGACTCAGCTTTACATGTGGTCAAGAGACTGTTACATAACTGGCATGGCCAAAATGTGATCTGAATGCAGCCTAAGGAGTTGTACGTACATGGACCACAATCAGACCTTTAATAGTCTGTTAGTGTAACTTCAAGAGACTCCAGATCTCATACATACGGTCCCTGGGATTAAAATGTACAAGGAGTCTCCACAGAATGGAGCTGAGGAAGGTAATGCAACCTGCTCTGTTTATGTTACAAATGTGGTCTTCAGCTGGGCTAAGATTGGGTGCCACACAGAGTTTGTTCCAGGAGCTTCCTGTTACCCAAGTATATTCTACTACTTTGCAGTACTCCAGGAGGTTGCCACAATAAGTGTGGAAATGATTTTCGGCAAATTATCAGGAAAGTCTGAATATTTTGCACTGAGTGTACATTTACCCCCTGCAACAAATTAACGGAGGACAGGAAGGGGAGCCAAGAGTTCTAATCCCAGCTCTGCTACTGACGTGCTATGTTGCTTTGGCAAAGTCATGTCACTATTTGTGCCAGTTTTATCATCTGTGAAAATAATACTTGCTCCTTCACAGGAGCTTTGAGAGGTTTAGTTAATAAAATGCTTTTAGAACGATGTCTCTGGCAGGGTCGTCTGTGGGGACTACACCTGCAACCTCTGGATCTAAAAGCATGACCCTGTAGCATCTAAGCCACAACGGGGGCGAGAAGGAGGGGGATTGCATGCAGGGCCATGAATGTAGGGCTGGGGTTGGGGTGTGGGAGGGAGTGCAGTGTGCAGGTGGGGGCTCAGGGCAAGGGGTTGGGGTGCAGGAGGGGTGCAGCAGGGGGCTCAGGGCAGGGGGTTTGGGTGTGGGGTGCAGGAGGGTTCGGGGTGCAGGCTCTGGCCCAGCACCGCTTACCTTGAACGGCTTCAGGGTTGCAGCAGCGTGCAGCGGGGCTAAGACAGGCTCCATGCCTGCCCTGGCCCCACGCCATTCCCAGAAGTGGCTGGCACCATGTCCCTATGGCCCCTGGGGGAGGGGAAGGAAGAGAGCTCCATGCGCTGCCCTCCCCTCGGGTACCTCCCCCGAAGTTCCCATTGGGCGCGGCCAATGGGAGCTGCGGGGGGGCAGTGCCTGCAGGAGAGGGCAGCACGCGGAGCCCTCTGCCCACCCCCACCCCCAGGGGCTGCAGGGACGTGGTGCCGGCTGCTTCTGGGAGCAGCGCAGGGCCAGGGCAGGCAGGGAGCCTGCCTTAGCCCCACTGCGCCACGGGGCTGGTAATCCCAAGGGCCATAGTTTGCCCACCCCTGATCTAAGCTAAAGAATCAGATCCATTACCTCAGACACAGTAGCCAATTCAAACCATTATCTGTGCTCCAGCCAGTAGGGGGAGACCAATAGCTCCAGCATTAGCCCACATTACACTTGGAAGATTTATATTCTGCACAAACAAAAGCACCAGCTCATTTAGTAGTCCTAAAAGAAAACATCTGTGAGGGATGTCAGAGAGCCTTCTGAAAACTAACAGTAGCTAAAATAAATTGATTTAGCACATGACAATTTATCTGGATTGCAGTAGTGCTTAAAGGGCCCCAATTCAAAGCCCACTGAATCCAATGGGAGTCTTTCCACTGACTTCAGTGGGTTTGGAACAGGCCCAAGGGCCCCCATAAGATTGGATCCTCATTGTTGTAAGCCACTGAACAGCCATAAAAAGAGAAATGGTCTTGCACCAAAATTTTAGAAAATGAAATTTTGTAGGCAGACTTTTATTTCAAACTGGTCTAATTTTTAAAGTATTTGCTACGTGCGTGCAGTAGCCACATTTTAGAGCAGTCTTGTTTATGCCACGAATGTCAATAACACATGCACAATAAAAACACCACAGTTCAACTGATTTCACTTTGGGCCCAAAACGGCTGTCTAATCAACACAAGTATCAATAAAAGGGAGGGGATTTTTCCACCTCAGTGGTAGCAACGCATACACTTGTGCTGATAATGAACTGTGCACATTACTCAGTCAATGCATGGGCCATTAAAATGTCAGTGAGTGACTATTAACACGCTGGATATTGTTCTGGGAGGAAAAAAGATGGACTAAAAATCTATTACAGGGACACAAATTCCTTAGTGCTCATTTTTTACATCCACAAATTAAAATCAATCAATAAAACACTGCTATAGAAGGATGTAGATGCAGGCGTACTTTTCCTTTCCATTCTGCTGCTCCTTTCCAATGCATGAGCCTGGCTCCAAAAGAAACGGATCCACTGAAAATCATTAATACTATTACTTGGCAGATATTAATGAAATGTCTGAAGTGCGGCTGTAGTGAGTTTGTACCTCTTTAAAAGTGGTCAGCTAAGCAGGAATGTAACTAACAGTCACAAGCAAGCAGATAACCAAGAAAAACAATAGTGGCACTTGTTAGGATATAGATATTCAGGCCTGTCTGTAAAGGCCTATACTCTAAGAATTTAGGTGTATTCTTATCACTTGGCTAGTGATAGAGGTATAAAAGAAAGAATCAAAACCACTGTCTGCCAGTGTAAGGGCCTTCTCTTACTGTGACAGTTTGTGGCCCTGTGCTTAGGCTCAGGCCTTTGGCTAAGCAGCAGAGGCAGCCATAAGCTAGGAAGCGACCGGTCACATCCTCACATTCCAAACTAGTCACATTGAAAGAAGGTGCTATTGGGCTGTTAGGCACTATCAGGACAGGATTGTATTCCTATCACCTCCAGAGAAAGGGAAGTGCCTAGAAAATGTAAAAGGAAACTTAGTTTGATAGCATCCTGTCTGGCAAGAACTCACTTATCAATAGCTGGGATGTGAAATCCTCACTTCTGTATTGTTTTGTCATTATAGTTCCCACTTTGCTCTTGTTTGTCTGTATAATCTCTGTCTGGTTCTGTGATTGTTCCTGTCTGCTGTATAATTAATTTTGCTGGGTTTAAACTAATTAAGGTGGTGGGATATAATTGGTTACATAATCATGTTACAATATGTTAGGATTGGTTAGTTAAATTTCAGGAAAATGATTGGTTAAGGTATAGCTAAGCAGAACTCAAGTTTTACTATATAATCTGTAGTCAATGAGGAAGTGACTGGGTGTGGGTAGCGGTGGGCATGTGGGTGTGTGAGATGGGAACAGGGAATGGGGGTAAGAAAATTGGAATCATGTTTTGCTAAAGGGGGAAATGGGAACAGGGAATGGGAGTAAGGAAGTTGGAATCATGTTTGGCTAAGGGCAGGAATGGGAACAGGGACACAGGTGTAAGGCTTTGTGGTGTCAGAGCTGGGAAGGAGGATACTAAGGAAGGAAACTGGAATCATGCTTGCTGGAAGTTCACCCCAATAAACATCGAATTGTTTGCACCTTTGGACTTCGGGTATTGTTGCTCTCTGTTCATGCGAGAAGGACCAGGGAAGTAAGTGGGTGAAGGAATAAGCCCCCTAACAGCACTTCCATAGGATTGAGTCCACTGAAAGGCAAAACCCATCTCTCATTTCTCATCTAACCTCTACAGTGCATTTGGGGGATGTACAGCTCAAAGTCCGAGTGATGGTTAATTCGTCACTATCTGGGTAAAGGGTGGTTTATGATTTGACTGCTGTCGGCCACTATACTTGTAAAGAAAAATTAGATTTCGGTATTTTCAGACAAACACAACATTAATATTCACCACATAGCTCGGAAACACCAGTTCCCGTGAAAGTGCAAGATTTCATCTTTGCAAATCTTGAATTCCCATGAGTGGCTGTAAATTTTACCTGCTGAAATCACCTTCTAGCATATTTAGAAACAGAACTTCAACACAGAACCAATGCAAAGTGAGAAAACTGAATTGAAGATAACAAAATTGACTAGAAGTGTTAGCAAGTAGATAACTGGTCCAGGCTTTTTCATTTTTAAGTGTCAAGTTGTGGTACCAGTTTTCACACACTTGTCCTAAGATCAAAGTAGCTGGTTGCCGCCTCATCTTTAATATGGATGTATAACCTATAGCATCTTAAGAATCCCAGCATACAATGTTCCACTTTGAGCTGAATAGAAGGCCATTTGGCCACACTGCATGCTGGAACCTATAGTCTTACAACTGGCTATATTTAATGAACATTAGGCAAGTCTCTTGCATTCCTGTCAAGTTAGCACTGCAGCCTGCAGCTGGGAAAAGGTTAGACACCCTGGCCTTCAAAACATTTCAGTGGGAGATAGCATACCTAACACTCAGAGGTGATTCAACCGAGAGACCCAGGAGAGCACAGGCGTCCCTTGTAAAGATGTCACAGATGTCTGCCCACTGGTTTGCATCTAGTAGATGAACGTACGGAGAGTTCTCTATACCCTGTCTCAAGTACACCAGGCTGCCCATCAAAACCTGAATATCTGTGAAGGACAAAAAACAAAACTTTAGCTACTACATTTTACATTGTTTTATGCTACAATGGGAAGATTAGTCTGAGCTTTTCCCCTTGACACAGGAAAAAAAAGTAATTTTAATGTATACCGAGTCAGCGATTATCAGCTGTGTTACAAGAGATTCAGAAATATACACACACTTCAGTACCAAATATGGGTATGATCAGCATGGAATAGATATCTTTCTGGAACCAGAACAGACCGCAGTGCTATGGAATAGACTGCATTATTTTTGCACTTCTGCTATCACCTGCACTCTGCCCCCACCAACCTGCTTCTACTGGGTCTACTTGCAATGTGCCAAATGTCTGAGCAGCTTTCAGATGTCAGGCTCTGCTTATTTAGAGAGGCTGTTACTAAACATGTTACTTTTCTCCTACCAACAGGTGGTCGGACCCTGGATGAGGTTGGAGCACAGATTATTAGTTCAAGGTCCAGGACTACAGACAGTTTTAAGATCGGATGTCTAACAAATTACTCAGGCAAATGATGCCGGAGCTGGAATTCCACTCTTCAACAGGATACGGATCGGTCTCTAACTCTAGCACAGCAGAAACACTGGGGTCAAGATACTTGGATTTATAGAAATATACCCTTCCTTTTTTAAGATCATTTGCTGAGGTTTTTACAATATCTTCATACGAATTTCTCTCCCTGCGGAGACAGCTGCACTCATGTTAATAGGGCAATCTCTCTATACAGGCAGAGGGATATGGAAAACTAGTACTGATGAAGTTTTCAAGGCTCCTTAACACTTTTCAAAAGTAGTTCTTCTGTAAGCTTTGTGAAGAGAGAGCCTGGAGTGCTGGACCTGGGGCAAGATCTGAGGCCTAAACCAGAGGCTGTGAACCAAAGTCTGGCCATGCATTAAAGCAGATGCTTACAAGTTCACTGTCCAGCCCATGAACTTGGCAAAGTTGTTGCTAGTATACTAGACACTAGATATTTACATAAGATAAGATGGTTTGACAAAATAACCAATAGAGATGTTTTGTCCAAAATATCAGGAACAAGGGGATGTAACAAACGGACGTCATGAAATACGTAAGGTAGTGTGTAAATTGTGTGTTCCAGTTGTTTGTCTCAGCCTAGAAATGTCAGGGTACTTTGCCGTACCTCCTTTGTCCAGCCTAGGGGGCAGCAGAAAGTCCCGCAGCTGACTGAGCTGAATCCATTGTAACGAGCATACATGCGTTAGTGTAACTGTAGACATTGATCCAGGGAGCTAATACCGTGCTTCGTGGACAACAAACTCGGCTGAGCGCCTTCACCCCCGAACTGTGCCTGTGGTCTTCCTTTATGAGTCTGCTGAACTAACATGCTGCACAAGCTACTAATAACATTGAAGCTACAAGGATACAAGCACTGAGCAGCCTAAACAGCGCTACCGAGGCAACGACATTCCAACCTCCCGCACTGAACCACACTGGCTAATACTACTGAGGTCTGTTGAACCCGCTATCTGTGCGGAGCTGGACAGAATGCTGAAAGAACACACGTACCCCAGCCACTACAACATAAACAGAGTATACAATGGTACGGAATTTGGCTCTCATTTGGGATGGCATGTTTAACTCACTCATGGCTTCCCAGCTTGTCGAAAGATCAAGTCACCTGAATCTCACGACAAAAAAACCCTTTATATTCTCACATACAGCTGGAATACCAGACGTCTGCCCAAACAGTATTTATGTGTGTATTTTTGTATACTTTACCCTGGCAATGAATCTATATTAGAGAAGACCTAAATAAAAAGCCCAGCAACATTATAATTATAGTTTGAATATATTTGCTTGTCACCTTTAAAAGATAAAGATAATTCAAGCTACCAGGATGCCGGGACAGTATTCCTGAAGGCGGGGGAGGTGGGCGAATTTACATTTCAAGATACGGTGACAAGTGTCAAAAGCATTAAGGTTCTGTGTTAGCTTGTTCGAAAAAGCTAGCTACTTGTGGGAGATGCTGCAAAGCAAAGAGGAATCAGAGGAGTGGGAATGCAAGTGGGTGGGAGAGATGAGAAGGCTAAAGAAGAGTGGAAGAGAGAAAAGCAAAATATCCGGTGAGTGACTTTAAAAAAGTCAATTGAATAATATATTCAGGTTGTCTCTCCTCCCAATCCTATCCCCGCAGTGGATAGAATGTCAGGGTCAAACCTGATCAATATCACATTCTACTAGTTGTAGCCTATAAAGATTATACAAGCTTTAAACTAGGATGTAGGAAGTGTGAAAAGAAAGACAGATTGACACTTCAGATGGAGGAAGATACAGACAGTCTCACTAACCCATGATTCCCACCCTCTCACTTTCTAGCTAATGTGCTTAAAACATGTATGTAATTATTTTATGGTTGTAATTCCACCTTGGGGTTTCTGGAGAGATGAATACTTAACTCAACCTGCCCTTCACTTATTCAATGCTCTATTACCTATGTACAGCTGCTCTTAGCACTTTGTTCCTTGTGTTTATTAACAGTCAAGAGTTCATTGTGGCATCACAACTTGCTCTTGAATATATTCTAATATGAAGAAAAGGCCTCCACATCTCCCCCCTGGAAAAGTAAATAAGTGACTTGATGAAACACAGCAATAGAACACAAAGGCAATTCAAACTGAATGCCAAGTACTCAATGTTACAAATTTAAAAACAACTAAAACTCACTCACCTTTCTGATGGTTTAGAGCAAACGGCTGAAAGTTTTTAGCATATTGCAATGCCTCTCTCTGATTTGCTGTTCCACCCATCAATAAACTAATGAAATATAGCCTGTGTAGTTTAAATTCCAAGGAACTATTCTGGGCCATGAGCATTTCTCGGTTAGATACTGCCCACCTAAAGAAAATTGGGGGAAAAAATCAGTTTCAGCCTACAACAGTGCAGAATTGTTAAAATTATAACTTTCATTTCATGGAGCATCTCAATAAGAATATGGCTCCGTATCCTGCACTTCCATTATAATACTCAGTGCTCAGAGGATCTCAGAACATTTTACAAATAATTAAGCCTCCCACCTCTGGCAAGGAATACATATAAATACAAAGGGATCACTTAATCTACCACTTAAATGCCGCCACTTTTGGGGTTGAATAACGCAGCCCCATTTAACAACACACAGTAATACTACCCAACAACCCAGGACAGGAAGTATACATCATATATCAAGCTAAAACTGCAGGAGAAGTATAATTAAGCAGAATATAGACCTGGAATTTGACCAAGACACTGGGATTAATACCCATATTGTGTTCCTACAGGATCTGTAATAGCCACAAATTGTCAGGACCTCTATTTTAATTACCATCCAAAGACTCAACCTGTAAGAACATGGTGCCCCCCTCCATTCTCTAGGTGTCATCTACTGAATCACCAGCATTACGGATGTTCACCAGAGCAGTCTCCACTGGGAGTTCTTTATGACAGATCTTACTAACACCTGACATTTTAAAAAATCTTTCATTTAATAACTGAACTTTGTACTGATTATCCTATTATTCTATTTTCTCTTTTATCTTCAGCTCGAACAATAAAAATAGCCTTGTCAATCTCCCTTTCCTCCTGCCATGCACAATCACAACACTGCAGTGTTTTGAGTTGCAAATGCCACAGCAAAATGTTTATACACAAACCAAATAAAGTGTAATGGAACATTCTAAACAGTTTCATGGAAACGTTTATATTGTTTAGGTTTTATGGAACCTCATTTTGATGTTTTAAACAGGGCTGGACCTAAACCAATCTAATCTTGTCCCTTTAAGAAGCCTTTTGATAAAGTCCAAATTCTAGTAAGATCAGTCACACCTGTTCGTTATTAGTGGCTACCTGCTTTTTATCTGGAGTACCATTAAGCTAGGAGAGCAGCTTTCCACCTCTCAGCAAGGAAGTGATGTAGTCAATAATGTCTTTTACAAGGAAGAGCTGGGTAGGGTTCAGGTGAAATTAACAATCCCAAAAAGCAAGGAAATATATCACCCTACCACTCTACCATATCAAAAACACTTCAGTCACTTAGTGAAAATCACCCGGGTAGGCAGGTCTTACATCTCCAAACAAGCAAATATAAACTTCCATTTTATTGCAATGAAAGAGTCACAATCCTGACTTAAGCATTGTGGGCTTGAAACCAGAACTATTGACTTGAACTTTTAATGATGCCCGGTGGAAAATATAACCTTCATAATCAGCAGGGAGCCTAGAAATCCGTTTGCCAAGGAAAAATGCAGAATTTGCATTTTTACAGAGAATCTTTAGTTTTTACATTTTGTGAAAAAATAAAAACATATACAGTGGAACCCCACGATTCCGATCTCATTGGAACCAGGGCCAGATTGAATAATCAAAAATTTGGATAATCAGTAGAATTGGCAAAGAGCTTTCTATCCCCTATTTTAAGTTGGCAGGAGGAGGCTAGGGCGGTAAGCCCCAGGTGGCAAGAGCTCAGGTGGTCAGCCCCAGTCGGTAGGGGTGACAACCAGAGCCCCAGCCACCGAGGGTTGACAGCCCGAGCCCCACTACTGTCAGCCCCAAGCGGCTGGTGGTTCAGTTCATATGGAGAGCCGGATAAGGGAGGCTCAAATAAACTGGGTTCTGCTGTATGGAATACAGACATAGAAGTATTGGTATATGTAAGAAATACAAATTGCAATTCCATTAATTTTATTATAATGATTGATGGCACTGGTAGGCTTCAAACTTGCTTAAAAATTGTAAAAATAGAACACTGTGTTCAATTGATACCTATATATACACTGTGGTTATGTTTCATTTTAATCAGGGAAAAGGGGGATTTTTATGGAGGGGGTTTAAAATCAGAGAATTTGGGGTTTTTTAATCCTGGAAAACTAGGATCCCTGACAATCAGTAAACTTAGATGCTTGAATTTCAGCAGTGCAGCATAAGTCTCAGACGGTTCAACCCAACCAAGTCTGTTAGCATTGTATCTCCACTTGGGGGCTAATGTCACTGAAGAATGTAACAGCAGAACCTCTAAATCAGGAAGCTAGTATCATGAAAATATTGTCCATGGTACAGTTCTGGTCATCTGGCTATACCCACTGAAGCTCAGTCCCTTACTACGAAATAAGTGCCACTAAATGTCATCCACAGAGTGATTAAGTGGCTCATAAATAGGAAAGCCTGTTCAGCAAGCACTGCAACTAGAATCACAGAATTGTAGGACTGGAAGGGACACTGAGAGGTCATCTAGTCCAGTCCCCTGCACTCATGGCAGTACTAATTATTATTCTAGACCATCCCTAACAGGTATTTGTCTACCCTGCTCTTAAAAATCTGCAATGAAAGAAATTCTACAACCTCTCTAGGCAATTTATTGCAGTGTTTAACCACCCTGACAGTCAGGAAGTTTTTCCTAATGTCCAACCTAAACTGCTCTTGCTTCAGTTTAAGCCCATTGCTTCTTGTCCTATCCTCAGAGGTTAACGAGAACAATTTATGTCCCTCCTCCTTATAACTACCTTCTGTGTAACTGAAAACTGTTATAATGTCCCCTCTCAGTCTTCTCTTCTCCAGACTAAACAGACCCAATTCTTTTTCAATCATCCCCCATAGGTCATGTTTTCTAGACCTTTAATGCTTTTTGTTGCTCTTCTCTAGACTTTCTCCAACTTGTCCACATCTTTCCTGAAATGTGGCACCCAGAACTGGACCGAATACTCCAGCTGAGACCTAATCAACGTGGAACAGAACAGAAGAATTACTTCTCGTGTCTTGCTTACAACTCTCCGGCTAATACATCCCAGAATGATGTTTGCTTTTTTTGCAAGTGTTACACGGTTGACTCAGATTTAGCTTGTGATTCTTTATGATACCCAGATCCGCAGTATTCCCTCCTAGGCACTCATTTCCCATTTTGTACATATGCAACTGATTGTTCCTTCCTAAGTGGAGTACTTTGCATTTGTCTTTATTGAATTTCAACCTATTTACTTCAGACCATATCTCCAGTTTGTCCAGGTTATTTTGACTAATGTCACAATCAGAGACAGCAGCACGGGACAGTCTGTTTTTATTAAAAAGATTCCTGCCAAAGCAACAAGTGACACTCATTTGTTAACTAAGTTCAAGTTCAACCCCCATATACGCTCTACCAAGCTCTGAAATGAAGCATTAATCACTGCACTGTCTGCCCTCCCAAAGAAAGCTGATACTTCTTTCAGAACAATACTTGCTTTACTACATATTCACTTTTGCAATTCGAATCCAAATGATAGGTTAATTTAAGTCCAAAATCAGGTTCTGTAAAAACAACCTTCAAAGTTGTGCTTCAGTCTCACCGAATCCTTGTATCGCTGCAGCGCTCAGAGACCCCTGTCAATATCGGGACTCTGCTGTGCACAGGGCAGGACAGATACATAGGACGATAACATCCACTGCCTGGAGAAGTTACAATTGAAAGCCTAGATCCTGTAAGCTGTTCCATAGAAGTGAACCCCTACACCCGCATAGAGACCCCCTGGAATCAATGGGGCTCCACAGAGGCACAGGGATCCATCTGGAAAGGACCTAAGGCCTCAGCCCAGCAATCAGATTGAATGAGCAAACCTCTCTGCCAGTGTCAGAGCTCTTTTGAAGTCAGTGGGGTTCTATGCAAGTGCAGGAATCTCAAGGGTTAGAATGTAGGATCAGGGCTGAGTAGCCTACCTGCTCAAGCTGAGTGACATGCAAAAAAGTAAATAAACAGCATAACTGGTAAAAAAGTAAACTAGATATAAATGTTAGCCCATGTATTACTAATCTTAGAATTTTTAAGTTTTATAGCTTTTATTTTTAATAATCTAAAGGGTAATCAATAACACAGATAGATCTCTCTATTTCAAAAACTTCCACCACTCTGTCTGGGCACATGAACTTTAATCTGAAAATGTTCCTTTTTAAAAAAATGGCTTCATCTTAAAAAACAATGGCCAGTGATTATCTTTAGGTGGTTGGTTTTTTTGTTTGTTTGTTTTTGGGAGGTGGGCAGTTGTGTAACTAACCAAACACTGTATCTTCCCCGCCTGATTAATGATGCTGTAATTAACAGTTCTTTCCCTGTTTCCTCCTTTATGCTCCATCAATATCAGCAGAACAGCCCTGGGATCAGGTCAGCCAAGTACGTGAGCCTGCCATTTAAACACTTCTTTTAAAGCTATATTTAATGTTGCCAGCCTTGTCTGCCCGTTTGTTGGCTTCTCACACAAACATTGCCATGCCTCCTTCTATGCTGCCCCCATGCATGGATTGAATCTTCCTGAGCTCACCCCCAAGGCCTCTACCCAGTCCAACTCAATTCCCTCCTGAAGCTCCACTTCTGCTGCGGCATCCATGGGAAACTAGCTCACTAATGATCTCAAGTTTGAGGAGTAATTGGGAATGGCTTATAGTACCTCTTTATTCTTTCAAAACACTGTTCATATAACTTTTTATAATCAAGATGTCATTATGTACCACCTCGATCGCTCTCCTTATATGCTGCACTACTTTCTTCCACCCCGTCTTTGGAATATGAAATCCTTGGAGAAAAGACCATGCCTTCCCTCCTGTTTGGCAAGTGCTTCGCACATTGTGGGAGTTACCCGAAATAAACAAGTAGCAATGAGTGAGGCACAGGGTATTTCCTGGAAATGTGTAGCTAGCTGGAGCCAAGAGGACTTGCTGCCCTGAGGTGCAGATGACAGTCATTAATAGCAATCAGCTATCAATCCCCAGGTAATGCCCTTCACTAAGGTTGTGCTACTATTATAACTACAAGAAATAGAATAATAGAATCATAGAATATCAGAGTTGGAAGGGACCACAGGAGATCATCTAGTCCAACCCCCTGCTCAAAGCAGGACCAATCCCCAACTAAATCATTCCAGCCAGGGCTTTGTCAAGCCTGACCTTAAAAATCTCCCTAGGTAATGCATTCGAGTGCTTCACCACCCTCCGAGTGAAAAAGTTTTTCCTAATATCCAACCTAAACCTCCCCCACTGCAACTTGAGACCATTATTCCTTGTTCTGTCAACAGCTACCACTGAGAACAGTCTAGATCCATCCTCTTTGGAACCTCCTTTCAGGTAGTTGAAAGCAGCTATCAAATCCCCCCTCATTCTTCTCTACCATAGACTAAACAATCCCAGTTCCCTCAGCCTCTCCTCATAACTCATGTGCTCCAGTCCCCTAATCATTTTTGTTGCCCTCCGCTGGACTCTTTCCAATTTTTCCACATCCTTCTTGTAGTGTGGGGCCCAAAACTGGACACAGTACTCCAGATAAGGCCTCACCAATGTCGAATAGAGGGGAACGATCACGTCCCTCGATCTGCTGGCGATGCCCCTACATATACATCCCAAAATGCCATTGGCCTTCTTGGCAACAAGGGCACACTGTTGACTCATCTCCAGCTTCTCGTCCACTGTAACCCCTAGGTCCTTTTCTGCAGAACTGCTGCCAAGCCATTCGGTCCCTAGTCTGTAGCGGTGCATAGGATTCTTCTATCCTAAGTGCAGGACTCTGCATTTGTCCTTGTTGAACCTCATCAGATTTCTTTTGGCCCAATCCTCTAATTTGTCTAGGTCCCTCTGTATCCTATCCCTACCCTCCAGCATATCTACCTCTCCTCCCAGTTTAGTGTCATGTAAGTGGCAGGTGATGGATGCCATTTCAATTGGTACATCCAGGTCATCGTTAGATTATTAATGCCCTGTAATTATCTGGTTCAGTGCCACTGAACCAGCTCAACATTCCATTCACCTTAGCATATTCAATGAGTAATTATTTATGCTGCCCTCATGTTCTATAGAAAAATTTCAGTACTGGTGTCTGTGGAGTAATGGCTTAAACTTCACAGTGTCGGTGCATTTAACTTTGACGCCAATTTCATGATCACAGATTTTCAAAGTAAGACTATAAGACTAGTAGTTATGAGTGAATACAAGTGCCAAGGGAAAAATGTCTTTGCCCATATGAAAATTACTTCACTGAACAATGAAGAAAATTGGATATCCTAACTGCATGATGATCACATGCAAGAAAATATGAAGGAATTCTGTTTGCTTTGCTCTACTATTTCTAGTAATACAGAATAAATATCAAAGGCTAACAAAGATGTATTTTTAACACCTCATTCTTTAATTTGTCTTGTTTTATTTATAGAAGAGAGAAGCTAAAGTTAATTTACATAGAATTTGATGCACACTGAGGACCGGACTCAAGTGCCAAAATCTCTTTCAAGGTTGCATGCTTCACTGAAAGTTGTATAGCACATCCTAATCAGTTATCCATGGTCTGGAAAGGTAGAAAACAGAGTAATCCACAAGAGGCGATTTTTCATCGTCTTGCCTTTTTTCTTTATCGTACACTTCCCCTTACAGGCCTAACGGGGGAAAAACCTACTAAATCCAAGATATATCATAACCTGAAGTTCAACAACATATGCTAGATGCTCTTTGCATGCACATCAGATACCATTCTCCACTGGCTCTTGCCACTGGGAGAAAGGATAATTTTGTCCAAGAGCAGGACTTCACCTGCAATCCATCTTCCCAGTCTGACCTCAGGTGAACCAGGGACTCTACCTGCCTGAGGAAAGAGCAAAACTCTAGTGTGAAGCTAACACCACGACTCACTTATCACCAGCCCATGAAGAGCACCTATCCTTCAAACCACCTGCTTCTCCATCCTCCAGCTTTTCCCTTCTCTTGTGATCTCTCTTATTTGTGTTTGATTGGCAAAATTGACAAAATGAATAGCTTTGAACATGATCCTGCAGGGCCCTGAGCACCCTCAGCCCCCATTAAAGTCAATGGGAACGGGGGGTGCACAGCCACGAGGTACTTGGGACTCTCTACTATTAGATCCTTTTTAAGTAAGCTGACAGTGTTTTGTTGTAACCTAGGTAACATTTCATTGTTTAAGGCATACAACTGTTTCTGTAACTGACAGTTTTTCCTGCAAGCTTAAATTAATAACAGGATTATACTGTGTGTAGTTCAAATTAAGCATTCAACCAGGAGAAAGAACCTGGAAGTTCAGCACTAGCCATGGGGGGGCGGGGGAAGAAACACAGAATAACATCTAAACCTCCTATAAACTATGACCCCCTCCTTAAAGTGTATTGAAGTCAATGCCAAGATTTCCACCACCCTTTGGATTTTCACTTAAAGTATTCAAATAAAGAAAACTGAGCAACTCACTCTAACGCGGGTCTCAAAACTCTAACTTTTAATGCTTCCAATATTCGATTTAACTCCACAAATGGTTCTTTTTGACTTTGGTCTATAGAAAGACCAGATTCCTGAAAAACAAAGTCACACCTTTTAGTTACCAGAAAAATGGCCAGAAAAAGTCTACAAAGTAGTATCTCATTTTTGAAATTATTTACACTTTAAATATTAATACTCCAGTTGAGAGCTTCAGCTAACAAAATTAAAGATGCTTATCTGGGGTATAATTTCTACTTCTTGGTAACGTTAATCATCCTGAGCTATGGTTACCTGACAGAGCTCCTCAGCGACATCCAGCATTCCTTGTCGGAAAAAATGTTCTACCATCACCTCATTGAGAATTCGCTGGCTGTCAGCTTGCCAGCATCCATCTATCCCCACGCTGCTGATGTCCGAGTCAAAATTCTGAAACGTACAAATTAACATTTAATAGGCTGGAACAAATAACTCCATGTAATTATTCTTTCATTAGGCAGAGACACCTATGTCTACACTCTGATGCTTTTTGCTTGTTACTCAGCTGCCCTCAATTACCTCCCATTCTAAGAGAAACATGCTTCGTTATCTTCTGTGTGCAGTAAGAAGAAATCCTTGGCTTGCTTGCTTGGAGTCTGAAATTTATCCAATATAAGGAATTATGATAGCAAATTACAAGTCAAGTTAATTAATAAAAGGATTTCCAGCCCATGACATGTCCTCACAGAGAAGTGTCAGCAGAGGAGAGTTTTCCATATCTTCTAATCTGTCCCTCCACTGTCTCCCCCTTATCTATTTGGGAAACTCTAGAACCCTGGGTCAACCTGTTGTCAGGTGCTAGAACCTTGAATAAAGATGCTACTGAGTTATGTTAATAGGTGAATCATTAGCTCCAACTGAGACATCAGAAAGACTATAGTATCTCTCTTGGTAGAGGAAATTAAAAGTATAGAAGCTGTCCTGCAGGGAAAGCTTAACCTGAGGCTGAGGTATGTTTTGTTGTTTTAGTTAACAATGAAGCAAAACCACAGAAAAGGGGTACATTTGGACTATAAACACTGGGCAGATATTCTGTTTAGAGTAAAGTGGGAACTTCACAGGCTTATTCTACCCAATTTAAACTGCTCATCCTTGCTTTCAACTATAGCTCCCCTTCACTTGCCAATGATGCCCAGTGTCTAACTGATCACTATATTTGGGGTCAGGAAGGAATTTTCCCCCAGGTCAGATTGGCAGAGACCGTCAGAGTTTTTTGCCTTCCTCTGCAGCATCAGGCACAGCTCACTTACTGGTTTGAACTAGAGTAAACGGGGAACTACTTGAAGTCTTTAAACCAAGATTTGAGGATTTCAGTAACTCAGCCAGAGATTATGGACCTATTGCTGGAGTGAGTGGGTCAGGTTCTGTGGCCTGTGACGTGCAGGTCAGACTAGATGATCATGATGGTCCCTTCTGGCCTTAAAGTCTATGAATCTATGCCAGCTTCACTGTTCCCTTTATTTCCTGCACCAAATACCATCTTCATGCCTTTTTTCCATGCTGCCCCATAGATGTGGAACAACCTCCTTCTCTCAGTGCATAAGGCCTCAACCATCTCCTTCCAATCTTAAAGACAAAGTCAATAGTGAGGAACAAAACCCCTAGCCCTAAGTCAACCAACTGTCTTCTCCACCTCATTATAGGAGGGGAGACATGGAGTGAGACAGAAAGCTCAATATTAAAAATATAAAAGCTTTGACCATTCACAAGCTGTCTCACATTTAACAAGAGGTTTGTCTTAGGTGTCTTAATTTGTAAACTTCTTGAGATATAGACTGTCTTTTCTTTTCTTTTTCTTTTTTGCATGTCTTGAACAGCCCTGAGCACCTTAGAGCTTAATAATAATCCTCATATCTGAAAAAATCCTGTGAACCATGTGAGGTTCATCTCCATCACCAATCCTGATGACAATTTCCCAAGCATATTGTGACTAGACAGATGGAACCCATTACAGCTGTGATATTTAATAAGCACTCAGGAGTTTGGTCTATCAGGGAGGAATGCACAGCTACAAATAAGCACTCAGATCGGTCCAATTCTGCTCAGGCTTTTGCTAACAGATCGGTCCAATTCTGCTCAGGCTTTTGCTAAAGAACCTTATAGTAACAGTGGTTCTTCAACACGACTTGTCCATATGGATTTCACTCTTTGTTAACATGCATCACATGCACACAAGATAAGAACTGTTTAACCTGTAAATGTCTGTTAGGGTCGTGTTTATGCTCTAGACGTCCTCATGTCCTCCCAAACCTGATGCCATAAAGAGTGGAAGCAGGTCAAACCATCCTTCAGTTCCTTTGTCAATACAGAATTTATGAGGAGTGGGACTTCACAGTAGTGGGGAAGGATGGTAGGTCATAGAAACCATGTGGACAACACATCTCAAAGAACCACAATTACTGTAGGAAAGTCACTGCTGTTTCTTCTTCAAGTAATTGTCCACGTGGATTCCACTCTTGGTGACTAATACACAGTTATCTGTTTGCCTGGAGGTGGGTAGTAGGAGTCCTACTTAAACAATGACAGCGAGACAGCCCTACCAAAGAAGGCATCCCTCTAATGTGGCTGGGTGGATTTAATTTGGCTAATTCATAATAAGTACTTTTACTCAGATAATCTGAGAAGATATTGCCTGACCCTTAACCCTCTCTGCAGAGGTCACAAACCATCTAGATATATTCCTGAATGGTTTTCTCTTGTCAGTGTAAAAAGGCAGTGCTCTTACTGCTGCAAGTGTGTGAAGATTAGTTTCTCTCAAGGTTAAGTGAGGCTTGGAAGACAAATGAACTGGTTTATATGGAATTCTGAAACAACCTTGGGCATGTCGGAGAAGCCAGAATTAGCCTGACTCCTGCTCATTTCAGAGGTCTGCATCCAAATTCTCTTTATCTACTTCCACAGGCAAGAACTTGGGATGAGGCCTGAGCGAGACCTTATGAAACACTGTATATGGGGGACCCACCCTGAGGGCCTGAAGCTCCCTTACCCTTTGAGCTGATGTAATGGCTACAAAAAAGGCAATCTTCATTGATAGGTGATATAGGGCAAGTGTTCTCCATCTTTTTCTTTCTGAGCCCTCCTGCAACATGCTATAAAAACTCCATGGCCCACCTGTGCCATAACAATTGGTTTTCTGCATATAAAAATCAGGGCCAGCATTGGCTGGTAGCAAGCAGGGCAATTGCCCAGGGCCTCATGCCACAGGAGCTCCCGTGAAGTTAAGTTGCTTAGACTTTGGCTTTTAGCCCTGGGTGGTGGGGCTCAGGGCCCCAGGCTTCAGCCCTATGCGGTGGGGCTTCGGCTTTCTGCCCTGGGCCCCAGCAAGTCTAACGCTGGCCTGGCTTGGGGGACCCCCTGAAACCTTCA
Organism: Lepidochelys olivacea; assembly: GCF_965140295.1. NCBI lineage: Eukaryota > Metazoa > Chordata > Testudines > Cheloniidae > Lepidochelys > Lepidochelys olivacea. Next base: position 135,501,585 of record NC_140414.1, on the reverse strand, counting down.
CACAGCTCCCTAGGGGGCCTCTGGTTGAGAACCACTTACATAGGAAACAGGTTGCTAAGGGCTCAAGGGGGGGGACCCATCAACTCTGACAATACAGAGATTCCAAATGGGAGAGGGCTCCTGAACCAGGAGAAAAACCATAAATTAGATCTTCAATTCATCAAGCCCCTGTAGGTAAGAACTTTCAGCATGACCCTGGACAGGAGCAGATATTGCTGCGAGATGGACCCTTACCGAGCCAACAGAAAGCCAAGATTGTTTCAGGGCTAAAAATAGCATTGCTGCTGTGGGTGTTGTCAAGGGAGGCAGCAGTGCTGAGATACCCATACAGAAAACCTCTTCGTAAGTCTGTCGCTCCTGCTTTGGAGGATAATGTTCCAAACTTGAGTTGAACAGCTTCTTTCAGTGGACAGCATCCAGCCAGCATCCAAGCTGTCAGCTGTAATGAAGCTAGGTCCAGGTGTAAAAACTGACCATTGTTCTGCCACACTATGTTAGGCACAGCAGATAAAGTGATCGGGTGCTGCGTGCTGACAGATTCACCACCTCCGAGGGGAGGCAGAGGGCGTACCTCAGTCCCAGTGTTCAGGAAGTGAGAAAGGTGTCAACAGTGAGCCTGGACTAGATCCCCTTTGGAACAGAACACATGGCATGTCTTGTTCTGGTCTGTGACAAAACTGGTCTACTTCCACTTGCGAAACACATTCTGTAACACTGGGTCCTTGACTGACCAGTCGTGGTTATTAGGGACCTGTCGGCTAGCAAGTTCTGAATGCCTGGCAGACACAAGGTGAGTGGTGTGATATGGTGAAAAATACACCAACGCCAAAGCTGAACAACTTCCTGACAGAGTGGCGAAGACCTGGCTCCTCATGGTCTGATGATATAGCGCATAGCCATGGGCTCAGCACTTGGATAATGGATACCTGGAGTAAAAAGCAGAAATGCTCTGCAGGCTAGAAGGATGACTGTGATCCAGGACGTTTATGTGCAGATAAGTTTCCTGAGGGGACCACAGGTCCTGAGTACAAAGATGGTTTAGGTGAGTTCCCCATCCCTGAGTGGAGGTATCTGTCACCACAGACTTGGTAGGCGGAGGTGTAGAGAAAGGTACTCTGTTGTGCACCTGGTGAGGGTCTTTCCACCAGAGAGAGGACTTCTTGTGGGACCATAACCATCATGTCTGTGTGGTATGAGCTGGATAAATACACCCATTTCAGCCACCCTTGTACGGAGCACAGGTGAAGTCTGGCAACATGTGTCCCATTAGCTACTGACTTGCAGAAATTGGGTTGCATATCACATGGTACCCAGTAAGACCCAAGTTGATAGGCATATGGGTAATGGACCCATAGAGGAGATTACTGGGAGCCTGATCTCTATGAGATTCATGCCTTTTCCTACTGAGAACAGTTCCTGGAATCCCTCTTGGATTCCCATTGTGACGCCATGGAGGTGAGTGGGAGATGAGTCCCTACTGTGTACTGACAGAGAGGATGAGGAGTACAGAGGTAAGGCAACACTTTCAGGTGTACAAGGACACTAATGAGCCCTCTACTCAGATAGGCGATGGAGTTGGTACCACTCCAATATAGAGAATTTGGTGACCATGGTCTAGCCAGCACCCCTTTCAATCTCTCCAGAGGTGACTCTAGGACTAGACTCACAGCTAAATCACTCAGTACCATATATGTTCTAGGTACCAGTAGGGACAAAGCACCAGAAGCCAGAGGAATAGCAGTCTGCAGGTATAGGGGGTACCGCAAGCATCTAACAGCTGGTCCCAAAGGACCTTGGTCAGACCAATGGCTGCCCTTCAAGTCCTTAGTCTGAGGGGAGTCAGACCCCCACTAACTTTTTGTCTGGACCTTGTAGGCAGCAGAGAGGGCGACCTACACTGTGGCTCGACTCTGGAGAGGTGCTCCTTCCTGCCCCTTTCCAAAGTTGTCATCACAGGTATTGAAGGCGACGACTGGAGTCTCTAAGTTGATGTTGCCCTGGAGCTCAAGGTTGAATCACAGCTCACCGCAGCGCTCCTCAAAAAGGAACGAGCCTTCACTAGGTCCTTCTTTCCATGTGTGAAGAGGTCTTCATGGAGCACTGAAGAAGAAATAATCAAAGATGGGTTTCCCAGACCTTTTGAATCCACTTGGAAAACGAGTGGTAGATGGGATATGCCCCTCACCATTATTTAGAGGCACAGCAGCCTCCCAAGAAGGGCAAGTTTTGAATGCTGGGGACTTTGCTTCTGCTATGATGGCTAGAGCTCTTGTACAAGGGGGTCCCTAGCCTATTATGTGATAAAAGGGTTGGGGGATTTTATGCCAATGGGCAAAATAAATCTACATCAACAACACTAACTAACCAACCATTAGAACAGCATTTATAGGAAACAGGAAAGCAGGTTGTCACTGTAGTGGTTCTGTCTCACTGCCATGGGTGGTAAGAAGGAACTGAGGGACAGCTGGGTCCACTCTGCTCTTTACACCCTCAGGTGGGAGTGTGCATGAGGGGAGGATACCTCGGGTGCAGGTGTGGCCCCAACAGACATTGCTGGCCAAAAGAATCTAACCTCAGGCACATGCACACCAAGAATGGAATCCATGTGGACAATCACTCAAAGAAGAACCTTTAGTTCATACCGAATGTGGTCAGAGGCTTACAGGTACTAGTATAGCACTCAGAATGGAATGCCAGGCTTATATTTACCTGCACTCTGTCCCTTTAAGGCTGTGCCCTCTCCCTTTAAGGGTTTGGAGTTCTGCTGATGAGGTTAAAGTGAACACAGTCGGGAAGCAAGATGTGATGCCAGGAGGACTGCTGTTGTCCTTCAGTGAGATTGAGCACATACAAACTGCGTTTGTTTGGGGGGGTTGTGGATATTATGTTTAACAAAACCCTAGTTTTTAAAACCTTTCCTGGTCTGGGAGTGTAACACAAGTATAGCCACTCCTATATTATTATCTCATCTCATCTGCCTACTCACTCCCATGTTAGTAACTACATGCATATCCTCACCTCCCTCACCTTTTAGCTATTTTAATTACTGTTAAGGCAACACTTAGTTTTGAAATAACATCTGGTCCATAAACCTTGCAACTCTTTTCAAAGTCACTTAGTGCTGTATGTATCTAGCTATTTTGTCAGGTGACTAGCTATAACGCCTTGAAATCAGGCTAATTATGTTGTGGCTTCCAGTTGTGGCATTGCCAGCAGATCGACGGATGTGATCATTCCCCTCTATTTGACGTTGGTGAGGCCTCATCTGGAGTACTGTGTCCCGTTTTGGGCCCCACACTACAAAACAGATGTGGAAAAATTGGAAAGAGTCCAGCGGAGGGCAACAAAAACTATTAGGGGACTGGAACACATGACTTATGAGGAGAGGCTGAGGGAACTGGGATTGTTTAGTCGGCAGAAGAGAAGAATGAGGGGGGATTTGATAGCTGCTTTCAACTACCTGAAAGGGGGTTCCAAAAAGGATGGATCTAGACTATTCTCGGTGGTACCAGATGACAGAACAAGGAGTAATGGTCTCAAGTTACAGTTTCACAAGGAGGGCGGTGAAGCGCTGGAATGGGTTACCTAGGGAGGTGGTGGAATCTCCTTCCTTAGAGGCTTTTAAGGTCAGGCTTGACAAAACCCTGGCTGGGATAATTTAGTTGAGGATTTCTCCTGCTTTGAGCAGGGGGTTGGACTAGATGACCTCCTGAGGTCCCTTCCAACCCCGATATTCTATGATGTGCTAGAACATGATGATTTTGGTGATGCCAGTGCCTGAAATAATTCTGCTGGCCCTTATCCTAATTCTCTCCTCCATTCTTTGAGGAATCATGTCTTCATTTTTTTTCTCCTGTTCAACAGATTTACAGATGTCTCTGGTATTTTAAGAAAATTAGCAATTTCTCTAGTATTTTGCCATAGTTACTGGGATTTCAAGACCCTGCAGTGAATGTTCTGTGATTTTCAGAAGCAATTATACATATCACAATGAGTGCTTATTCCATGTAGAACAAAACATTGCTTGCCCTTTGTTTACATTTTTCATAGCTGTCATGTAAGTATTATATTTTAGGAGTACTAGTGGCACCTTAGAGACTAACCAATTTATTTGAGCATAAGCTTTCATGAGCTACATCCGAGATGCATCCAATGAAGTGAGCTGTAGCTCACGAAAGCTCATGCTCAAATAAATTGGTTAGTCTCTAAGGTGCCACAAGTACTCCTTTTCTTTTTGCGAATACAGACTAACACGGCTGCTACTCTGAAACCTATTAGATTTTAGTGACCAGGCATTTCTCAATGCTGCTGTCTAGATGAGTGAACTTGCTCCATCTTCACTTCAATATAATTTCTGACACGTGGTGTTTAATAAGGATCTAAGAGTCAGGCTTATTAGAAAGGCCCAGAATTTGTATTAATTGCATGAGCACTTATATTATCGTACCCTGCTCAGCCTTCTGGAAACATTATTCGTACTGAGCATGGTCAGAGGCTTAACTGAGGTAATAACAGCAAATAATAATTTGCTTCCAAATTAGTAACTTGAAAAAACAATCCTTACAACAGCCAGAATAGTAGACCTAGGACAAAGAAATGTAGAAGATGATGTGGTGAATATACCACAGCCATATCGTAAAAAAATATTACTGATACTGATGAAATTTGGAAGGAATTTCAAGAAACATCAAGAAAAAAATATATAAAGTGACACTGTCAGGTTAAATATCACTTTAAACAGATTACTGGCCTTCCCTATGTTATTAGTAGTACCTAAGGCGATTAAAAGTGAAATGTTTAAGATCTAGCTAATTTTCTCACTTTTGAATAGACATAAAAGTGAGACTAGCAATAACTAGTCTATTTCATTGTCCATTTCATTTTCTGACTCATAATATAATATTTGGGTTGTAAAGAATGCATTCTTTAATATCTCGCATAACTGTAATATCTGAAAGAAAAGGAGTACTAGTGGTACCTTAGAGACTAACAAATTTATTTCAGCATAAGCTTTCGTGAGCTACTTCCGATGAAGTGAGCTGTAGCTCACGAAAGCTTATGCTCAAATAAATTTGTTAGTCTCTAAGGTGCCACTAATACTCCTTTTCTTTTTGCAAATACAGACTAACACGGCTGCTACTCTGAAACCTGTAATATCTGAACGACACTCCAAAGGAATATTTATTTTTAAAATGTGTGTCCATGCCCCCCGCTCCCTGGACTAATTTTGTTTCATGGAAAATTTTCCAGACATCTTAGTAAAAGCTTGTTTCCCCAAAACTTACATTTGGGGTGAAATCTGACCTAACTGTATGCCTTTAAGGACAAGGTTTAGCGAAGGTATGGAAGAAATGGATGGAGTCAGCATTTCTCCACCTCATTCTCCTGATGACAATCCCACCTCAAAACACCAGCACAGGTATCTAACTACTAATAAGATGGATACTGCTATGATATGAGCTTCTACTATTCACATCCCAATCATGATCAGCCAGTGTCAAACCATTCAAGAGTATTTTTTTTTTACATTCAACTGGTAGAAATCACTGGCCAACCACTGCAGACAGCTTGTTTGATGATAACAATGTGACTCCGATCCTGGGAGGGGGGCAGAGAAACTACATTAAGATTAAATTTGGCTGTAATCATTCCCTTCCAAGGAAGCAACAGCCCTGTGTAATAAGAAGTAACTTTCATAGATGTGGAACCTGGGAATCTTGAATAGTTGATATGGAGACAAAGGGTTTGGTTAGTTAAAGATCTTGGTGAGATGGATGCTAATACTTCATGCCAAATTTGAAGTTCCTCTTCAGTTGTTATGATAATGAGCCTGTGATCTCAGCGAGAACCCTACTGGCAACATGCCTAGTAAATCTGTCCAGCTCATTAGTATGGAGTTGCATAAACAAAAGACTGGCCAACGGAAATATCATGCGTAGGCCCCTCCCTTTCATTACACAGGAAATGAAACATTTAATCTGAAACTCACTATGGACTCATTGCACACCAAATTCCATCAAAATCTGAGCTTGTTGAGCAGGAAGCACTGGTTGATTTGAAACAATAAATGTCACTGGGATGTAACACTCAATTAAAATCAGTGATGAGCTGCCAAAATCTTAACAACCGACTCCCTATAAAAAGTTCTGATTTAAGGGATGTGCCCCAGTATGTATTTTTTGTACCAGCAGGGTTACCATACGTCCGTATTTTCCCGGGAGGAATTTTTAAAATTTAAAAATTCCTCCCGGGCGGCGATTTAAGAACCAAAAAGCCTGACCTGTCCAGGAAAATATGGATGTATGTTAACCCTGTCTAAAGTTTTTTTTTAAAAAGATGGGCCTGAACTAGAAATGAGCTCCGTTTCACATGTGTGGGTCCCCGCCACTCCCTGGGGGTGTGTTAGGGTGACCAGATGTCCCGATTTTATAGGGACAGTCCCAATTTGGTTTTTTTTTCTTATATAGGCTCCTATTACCCCCCCGCCCCCTGTTCTGATTTTTCACACTTGCTGTCTGGTCACCCTAGGGTATGTACATGTGTGGGTCCCAGCTGCTCCCTGCCCCCCTCATTGAAGCAGGTGTGCAGGGTTACTGCCCTGGGAACTGCAGGGCACCAGTGGATGTAGGGCCAGCTGCAGACAGGGGCGTGGGGCAGGGCTAGCTGGAAGCAGGGGGTACGGGGCTAGCTGCAGGCAGGGCAAGGGGTGCGGAGCTGGCTGGAGACAGGAGGGTGCGGGGTTGGCTGGAGGCAAGGGGTTGTGGGGCTGGCTGGAGGCAGGGCAGGGGGGTGCAGGGCTGGCTGGAGACAGGGGCTGGCTGCAGGCAAGGCAGGGGGTGTGGCAGGGGCTGGCTGCAGGCAGGGCAGGGGGTGCGGCAGGGGCTGGCTGCAGGCAGGGCAGGGGGTGCGGCAGGGGCTGGCTGCAGGCAGGGCAGGGGGTGCAGGGGTGGCTGGAGACGGGCTGGCTGAAGGCAGGGCAGGGGGTGCGTGCAGCAGAGGTTGGCTGGATACAGGGCAGGGGGTGCGGCAGGGGCTGGCTGCAGGCAGGGCAGGGGGTGCGGCAGGGGCTGGCTGCAGGCAGGGCAGGGGGTGCGGCAGGGGCTGGCTGCAGGCAGGGCAGGGGGTGCGGCAGGGGCTGGCTGCAGGCAGGGCAGGGGGTGCAGGGGTGGCTGGAGACAGGCTGGCTGAGGGCAGGGCAGGGGGTGCGTGCAGCAGGGGTTGGCTGGATACAGGGCAGGGGATGTGGCAGGGGCTGGCTGCGGGCAGGGCAGGGGGTGCGTGAGGCAGGGGTTGGCTGGAGACAGGGCAGGGGTGCGGCAGGTGCTGGAGCGGGGGTGGCTGGAGACAGGGGCTGGTGCGGGCAGGGAGTGCGCCGGGGCTGGTGCGGGCAGGGGTGTGGGGATGGCTGGAGACAGGGGTTGGTGCACGCAGGGGGTGCGGGGTGGCTGGCTGTGGGCAGGGCAGGGGGTGCGGCGGGGCTGGCTGCGGGCAGGCGGTGCGGAGGGGCTGGCTGCGGGCAGGCGGTGCGGGGGCGGCTGAAGACGGGCTGGTGCGGGCAGGGCAGGGGATGCGGCAGGGGCTGGCTGTGGGCAGGGCAGGGGGTGCAGGGGTGGCTGGAGACGGTGGCTGGCTGCGGGCAGGGTGGTGGGTGCTCATGGGGAGAGCAGCTCGGAGCAGCCCAAGCAGCAGGACACAGCCCAGGCCCAGCAGAGCAGCTGGGGATGCACCAGGCAGCAGCGGGAGCCCAGGGCCAGGGGAGCAGCAGCAGCACCAGGGCTCGTGCCCAGGGCCAGGCGGCAGCCCACATGGCTCCTGCAGCACAGCGCCCCTGGTGGTCGGAAGAGGAATTACATCACTTCCCAGCCGGAGCCCATCAAAGCCTCAGCGCCCCCTGCAGGTAAGCAGGTTAACAACTGGTTCTAAAACTGCTTCAAAATTTAACAACTGGTTAGCACGAACCGGTGAAAACCGGCTCCAGCTCACCACTGACTAAAATTAGTTCCAATAAATTTTGGAAGCCTCATTCTAATCTTGAAGCCCACGATAAATTCATCTGAGAGACACTTGTCCACATCTGATCATATCTTAACAAGAACCTGATGACCTACAAAACACCAATCACATTGTCATGAGGTTTTATTCTATCTGTAAAAATAAAGATGAAAATGAAGATGCTGCTGGAAGGCTATTGTAAATACAAAACCTACATCTTGTGAATTACAGTAAAAGACTGATCTTTCAGGTTCTAATGAGGATTTTATTTATTGACAACAAAACTTTGTCTAGGATTTGTCTGGAAGTCATGAGGGATCAATTCACTAGATCAATTATATCTAATTACTTTTAATTGGTTTAAAACTTAAGTATATTATTTGGGGAGATTTTAATTTAAATTGTTTATGGAACCCTAATAAGCCAATAGATACTTCACTAGAAGGAATCAGATTTGCTTGAAATGCAAATATTATCTTAAAGCAGTGCAGGGCGGATAGATTAGATGGACCCCATGAGACCTTCTTCAACCTGACCGTCCATGAAATCATTATGTTCAACTTTATACAATGGATTTTGTGAATAGACCAAGAAGGATTAGAATATATTTTCTGTAGTTTATTTGTCTAGGGAAATTCTCAGCAGATGCAGCTCCTGCTTTCTACCCAGTTTTCCAGCTGTATGGACTGAAGCTTTTGGTCAAGTGACTTGCACAAGATCTCACAGAAAGTCTGTGTTTCAAGGCATGATCTTGCAAAGTGCCAAATAACTTGGAAAAAGTGTTTGTGCCCTGAACTCCCAGTGATATTGATGGGAGTTGAGGTTGCTCAGAATACCACAGGACTGAACTTTCAGCTAGGGGTCCTTTTTGGCAATCCTGCACCCACTGGGGGCACAGACCAGATGAACTTGTTGATGTCCTTCCACTTCTTGTTTCTATGAGTCTCTAAAATGTAGTGCCTACAGTTTAATAAAACTTTTATTTATATGGTCCATTTTTTAATACTGGGCAAACTTCATTAGGTAAAGTGACAATAAAACTGTTGAGAAACTACATGAGTGAATAACTGAAACAGTTATTTGGAAACAGGAGACCATGTCTAATTTTATCAAATCCCTAAATGTCAGGGGGGGTTATACCTCTTATTTTTTGTTACTACAGACCATTTCCCTATTGTTTCACTCAGTACTCAAATCCACCTAAATTACGTTGCTATTATTTGGTGCTGCTCTGTTTTACCAGAGCAATTAAATTGAAAAAGAACCTAATCAAATTCAGAATGGTTCATATGAAGTCCATTTGTTAAATCAAAAGAGGACTGAAGTTACAAGTTTCAAACTCAAGACAAGATTAAACAGATTTATAGCAGGTTTCAAGCTACTAATAAGGATGGATTGCTTTTACTTTAGTTAATTGGTTTAGATACAATAGCTAGGATCATGAACAGATGTATACTTAAGCTTTGAATATCACACTGATGCTTGGATTAGCACTGTTGGTATTAAGCCATACATTGTTTTTTAGATCTATATGATAGCTAAATATAGAGCAAACAAACAAAAAATCACAATTGTTGCACAGATATTCCACCCAATAATGCAGTGCACTGTGCATTGTGATTATTAGTACACTCCGCTGCTACTCAATTAAAACTTAATGGATTAGATGTCTTGTTTAAACCTCGTTATGAAAGATAAAAGATTAACCATTACTTTGTATAGCTGGGGTGGCTCTTTACAGTCAAGAGACATGTTCACAGGGGTCTCCTTTATAAAAGAATTGTCTGCGGTCTACCAACTCTATGTCTGACACTGTGTTTAAGAAATCTGTCAGTACACACAATCTGAGATCTAAACATGTCTCAATATTAAACCACAACACAAATGAAAATCTGAAAAGAGTTTTGGGGATTTTTTGTTTTGTTTTGTTTATTACAGATGCTCTGACACACATAAACTATCTTCCATGAGAGGGAAGAATGCTTCACAATATTGTTTCATGGAAAAGCGTGGTTTGAAGGTTTACATATGGCATCAATTGCTGTGAGAGAGAATTCGGGTACCTTTTCAAAGGGATATTGAAGTCTATCCTACAGTAACTTGTGGCGCTCCTAGAAATCCTTGAAATCAGAATTTGTATCAGAATGTCTCACCAGAAAAGCTTCAACTATAATAATTTTTGTGCTCTCTTTACTATTTATGAAGTGCACAAATGCATCATATTAATAGCCTGATCCGGTGGGGTGCTCAGCATCCTGTATTTCCACTGAGAGTGCTCAGCACCTCACAGGACCAAGCCCTCAGTGAACTGATTAAACGAATTAGAAAAAAAAATCATGCAAAAATACCTTTCTTGATAAGCTGTTGCAGATTAACAGGTCTCCTAAAACAGGATACAACTGCCTAAACATCTGTTACCAGTGATTAGAAAGAAGACATGATACCCAGAAATAGTATATTTCTTAGCTAGAAGATTTCTATTAATTCTGTTAACACCTGTTAATACATTGAACCAGCTCAGATTCATGGACAATAATGTGTTGATTGCCGAAAATACTATCAAACTACAGAAAATGCTGTAAGAACTCAACACAAAAAGCAGCCAAGTCAGACTGAAAATGAACCGCTCCAAAAACGGAAATTTATGTGGTCTGATACCTTGCCAAAAGTCCAAATCACAATCCAGGGAGAACAAACAGAAGAAGTTGAGCAATATGTCTATTTGGGCCAAGAAATTAACATGTGCCACAATCAGGAAGGTGAACTCTCATGAAAAAAGCAAGCACACTGGTGTGCATTCAATTCTATCAGGGATGTCCTCCAAGGAAAAATCAACCAGACAACACACATCAGCCTCTTCAACTTAACAGTACTGCCAGCAATGTTGTGCGGCAGCAAAACATGGATGCTGACGAAGACAGAGGAGCAGCAACTGTCTGTCACAGAGAGGGTGATGGAAAGAAGAATTCTGGGAATTTCAATCTGCGATAGAGTCCCCAATGAAGAGATCAGGAGAGCAGAGTGGAGTGTAGGACATCGTTGTTGAGAGCAGGCATAGGAAAATTCAATGGGCCGGACATATAGTGAGGCTCACTGACAATCGATGGACTGCAGCTGTCGCCAAGTGGTACCCACAGGAACTGAAACGACCACTTGGCTGACCTCCAAAGAGTTGGGAAGATTTTATTGTGAAAAGACATGGAGAAGGAAGGCCCGGATATTAATTTTCAGAAGACTAGTTTATACACAGAGATAAAATCCTGGCTCTGTTGAAGTCCATGGAAGTTTTCCAATTATTGGGCCAGGATTTAACCCCAACCTTCTGATTCCAAATATAGCAGGGTTGACTATATACTATAAAATACAAGGCGGGAAATATTTAACAAGTTTCAACACAATAAAAGTCATAACGTAAATACCTTATCAATGGCTTTTCCGACTCGGGAAACACTGCTGTGAATGTCTTTATGATCTGAGGCCAATTTCTGAACTGTGTCTTTTATTCTTTTGCAGCACTGTGTCATAACAAGGGAAATTGTCCCTGACAAGGCTCCATCTTGGTCTAGGCAGAAGACAAGAAAATTAATTACAAACTTTATTATAAACAAATGATAATGCTAAATTCCTCCCAAATAGGTGAAGATAATAAAAGGTGAAAATGGTACTGGAAGAGTGAAAAGCTCTGAAAAAAACAAAGTCAAAAGCCAATCTAGAAAGCGTAGGCAAAGCAACATCAGCTAAACGCAGTTTTAAAAAAAATAAAACCGATAGGATATGGGACAACCTCATTAAGATGCCAGTCCCAGTTTTGCTATGGCAGGTACAAATTCTCCTAAATGGAGTAACAGTTTTTCAAATTGATGAATTCAAGGTTAATGATAAATAGGACTTTCTAGTGCCTTTCACCAGAGGATCTCAAGGCACTAACATTAAACCAACCTTCCTCACAGAATGTACTGGGGTATCATTTCTACCCTCACCATAGGATCTACTTTCATTTGTTCAGTTCTTTGAGGATGTACTAGTGCTAGGCATTACATTATTGCATGCACACGCACACAGAGTCCAGGATTAGAATTTAAGGGCCCTATTCATTGTTGCCCTGGACCTTATGTAGCTATTTACACCAGTGCAAAGTGAGTGCTGAGTGCTACCACTCTGATTTGGTAGCATATTACATTCAAAACAAAGTGCAAAGCAATACCATTCGGGTTCTAAATCTTCTGACTCACAATCCCATGTCTAAATAATTAAACTAATAGGTCTCAAACACTGATTCAAAGAGCAGAGGTGGACCATGGAGCACTTGCTGGTGGTCCACAAAGAGCTGGCTCATCGGATTGTGCTGGATTTCCTCATTTCCAGTTACTAAATCACATGTGACAGCTAAAAACACATTGTTCCTTTCCAGATATTACTTTTCCATTGCATCAGGTTCAATAGCTGCCACAGGAATGTTATGGGATCACCAGTGGGAGGGGAGGAGGCATACTCTATGTATAAAATAATAAATATGAAAATGTCTGAGAACCCTTAAACTAAATCCCAGTATCTCCCAGGCAATTCACACCATCTATGCCTCAGTTTCCCTATGGGTTAAATAGTCTCAGTTGGAGAAATTGACTTTTTCTCTTCAGTGTTCTGCTTCAATCCCACTTTCTTTCAACTTTTGGATCCCAGATTCCGGAGTACTGTCTCCTCCAGTCTTGTTTTAGATCCTATTGTTGATGAGAGGATTTTTCTCATCACTGCTTCTGCCCAGATCATTCTACGAGTTACATCATTCAATCAAGCACACACACTCAAGGTTTGTGTTAAAATATCCCTCAGGTGGTGTACACAGTGATGGCTGAAGTGACCAACCAGTCCAAGAACGGTTTTCCTAACAGCCATAGCTATAAATTCTCCCAATGAGAAATATTTAAAAGGATGAGATCCTAAAAGTTCCACAACATTTAATAAAACAAGGTTCAAAAAGCAACCATTAATTTTAATCCCTATTCTTTTCTCATTCTGTGTCTTGAATTACTGTTGGTTGGAGCAGAGGGTTACACAGCCAGTTTCTCTTCTGATATTTCAGGCATTACTACATGCGTAACAAACTGCCATCACAGGAGTTGCAAGTGTGGGGAGAGGAGAAACAAAATGTAACTACCATAATATATAGCCCCTAACTTCATGCCTCTTACAAGTTGGGTGAAGGAAATCAAAGACGTCTCGTAACAGAAGAAGTGTAGTTGCAATCAGAGGGACTAGGTACAAATTTACAGCTCCTTATTCCACACACCTGCTTTGAGGTATCTCAACCATATCTGCCTATTTTATTGACAAAGCAATCTTTTTCTGCCATGAGCACCACAGAACCAATACAGCTCCAAAAAAGCAAGCCCCCATTCTGTCTCTAAATTTTAAATTCTAGTTGCAGAATCTTTATTAATTGCAATGTTTAAGGTTGCATGTTTGCTACAGCCATAACAATCACGTTTCTCCTTTAGGTGCTCTTCATAAAGTCATGGTCTTTGTCACAAAGGAAAAGAACTACTAATGCTCCATATTCTTCCTAGTAAATGAATATGGAGTAACAGCAGGCAGCAAGTCTCCTCTATGAAATGTTACATATTTGGCTCTGTGCACACAAAGTAGGGAGCATGTTTATTGGAATGGCTTTCAACTATTAGATAAATCTTATTGTTTTAATAATTGTTATTGTAAAGTAAGGGATATTTGACTTTTCAATTTTCCATGATACATCACTAAAATACTGCATGTCATGACTTAAAAAAACAACCCCTATCTGGCATAAAATCATGACTTTTGTCACGACAAACAGCCAGCCTTGGAGATTATACATGAGGCAGAAAGAAATCATTCCACCCATCAATATTTCCTTATCAACATTCACTAAGATCAGACTAGATGGTTAGAATAGTCCATTCTGGCCTTAATATTTATTAATCTGATATCAACTTGAAAGCTACTCAATTTTTTTTAAAAAGTTAAGTAGTTTCAGGTATCATACTACACCTGTCCACAGATTTCTCTCCCCCACCAATTATTGTAGTTTCACAATTTCCCTAATTAAAAAGAAATCCCTCTTAAATTGTGTAAAAAAACCCACACACCAAGTGGAAACTGATTATAGAGAAACAAGGACAATCTCTACACAGAAAAGGCTGTCAACCACACAAAGGAAAGACAGAAGAAAAAAGATTTTTTTCCCCTCTAAAATCTTTCAGTTACAGTAACAACTGAGATAACTTGAAACAAATAATGGGTTAAAAAACAACAACTTCAGACAGAAATTGCTGTCCCTTTAATAATCCAATGTTAATGGACAGCAACAGTCTGACACGCATACTCCTCAGGGGTACGCAGAGGTCTTTCAGGGGGTACATCAACTTATCTAGATATTTGCCTAGTTTTACAATAGGCTACATAAAAAGCACTAGCGAAGTCAGTATAAACTAAAATTTCATACAATAACTTGTTTATACTGCTATATATACTATACATTGAAATGTAGGTACAATATTTATATTCCAATTGATTATAATTATATGGTAAAAATGAGAAATTAAGCAATAAGATAATAATAAATTACTAAGAACAAAGCTGAACACCTTGTTCTATTTAAAAAGTTATAAATCACTAGTGAAAATTAAATTAGAACTTTTGCTATCAAAAAAGGAAGCTTTAGAACGTCCCCAAACAGACTGAAGGTGCATAGTAAACACCCCTTACTTTATTCCAGAGTGTTTACTAAGCAATGGCAATATTCACATTTGGTTGATATGGGGTTATTGCTCATTCATTAGGTACCAACAACATGCATGGCCCTTTACAAGATATGAAAAAAGATAGCACCAGTCTCAAAGCATCTTGCTAAAGGTCTCAAAAAGAGGCACAGCAGGTACACAGTCAGAAGAGAGTAAAGACATACAAGAGTGTTTTGTTTTGTTTTTTTAACAGATAAGAGGCTTGGACACCAAAAAGGGATCCTTGTAGGCTGATCTTTCTGGCTAAAGCAGAATCCCACTGAGGTCAATGAGACCCTCTGCAAGCAGAAGGGTCATACCACACAACTCTCCTTGCAGGATAAGAGTCTCAATTTGTAAAATATATGTTTTATTGCTTGTCTTTAACATATCATTATTGTCGGTGTGTTTCAAGGCACTGGAGTACTTGGTCCTACAGCGCATATTACCCGATGTGGAGAGAATTTTGAGCCCTGACCAAGCCGCCTTTTGCAGACACCATAGCACATGCGACCAAGTACTCACACTGACCATATTTGTTGAAAATGGCTTCCAGAGAAACCTGAAAACAGGCACTGTTTTCATTGATCTAACAGCAGCGTAAAATAAGGTATGGCACACTGGCCTGCTCGTGAAGGTATCACGGGTCCTGCTACCTTGGGTCACAGGCGTTGTTGAATTGTTCCTTCGCAATAGGAGGTTCAGAATCCATATGGAGGAGAAGATGAGTGCTTGGAGACAACAGAGCAATGGGTTACCCCAGGGCTCTGTGCTTTCTCCAACCCTGTTCAACCTTTACATCAATGACCTGCCAACAATGGAGTAAATGAAAGTTCATTTACACAGACAACATCTGTTGCGGGACCCAAGCCCAGACATTTCGCGAGCTTGATGCCATCTTAAACCGGGTCATGATAAAGTTAGCTGACTACTGTAAGACTTGGCGCCTCCAGCCAAGCACCATAAAAACAGTCTCCACTTTGTTCCATCTTCATCACACCAGCGCAACCTGAGAACTGAATGTTTGTCTGAATGGTCAGGAGCTGAAGCACAAAGTGGAAGCATTCTATCTATGTGTGACTTTAGACCTCGCTCTGAGTTACCATGCCCACCTGAAGAAGACAGCAGCTAAAGTTAAGGCGCACAACAATCTTCTTAACAAACTGGCAGGTTCGTCATAGGGTGCTTGTGCTCCAACTTTGCGGACATCAGCTCTTGCCACCTCGTATTCAGTGGCGGAGTACTGTGCCCCAGTTTGGAGTTGATCGTCACGCACCAAACTGGTGGATACGCAGTTACATGCCGTCATGCGTATCATCTCTGACACCATGCGTCCGACTCCAATCCTATGGCTCCCAGTTCTGAGCAATAATGCTCCTCCTCATATCAGACGAGAGGTTGCCACTGGCCGGTTACTGGAGAAAGTACGTGTCAACTCAAGCCTGCCGCCGCACAATGACCTTTTTAAACCACCAGCTGCACCTCTGCCGTCACGTTGCCCATTCTGGTCTCATCCGCCATGCCAGGATGTCAGGGCGGTTACACTCTGGCGAGAGGAATGGATATCTGTTATAATCCCCAACCAGTCCCTCATCGCCGACCCCACAATTTGCCCGCCTGGTTTTGACCTGCTCCAGTGCCAATGGTTGAATAGGTTCCAGACCGGGCAAGGTCTCTGTGCAGCCAACCAGTATCGCTGGGGCCTTCCTGACAGCCCTTTGTGCAGCTGCGGTGCAACACAGCCGATGACGCACAGTGTCAATGAATCCCTGCTGACTAGGGTCAGCGGTGGCCTAGAAGAACTGCATCACGCCACTGAAGATGCCATCACTTGGCTAGACGACTATGCACACGCTAAACAATAAACAAACATACAAAGTGCTGGCCACTTAGTCAAACCCTTTTGTTCGACAAAGAATTTCTTTGAATTGTGGACTGATAAAACAGGGTGCAGAAGGAACAGATTTAATTTAATTTTTACCTGCCTGGACAACTTGAAAAAAACATGAGGGACTATTAAAAATGTGTTTCCAAAGAGGAAGATTCTCTAAAGAATTAATTTCTGGTAGGTAATGCCACTAGGAATTTCTGATCCACCAACCTTTGAAAAAACAAGGGAACAAGTTTTGGCAGTGGATTAACAGCTGTTCAAGAACTTCTCACAGAATGAAGACTCTACTGCCTATATTGGACTGGACTTCTACAAATACCTAAATTGTGAGATCATCAGAACAGGGCCGACTTCTATAGTCTTTCTGTAAACTGCCATGTCTAAATAACAGCCCTGATCCTGCCAACATCTAACTTTACTCACAGGAGTAATCCCACAGACATCAATGCAAGTAAAGTTATGCAGCTGCATTTGCACAGGACCAAACAAATACAAACAAATTTGCACAGGACCAAACAAATACAACTCTTGGAACTAAACAAAAGTGGATTCTTCTAGAGCACAGCGATAGTAAACACAGGACTGGGAGCCAGGAATGCCCAGATTCTAATCCCATATCTATCACTCACTTCCTCTATGGCACTGGGTAAATCACATGATTTGTCTCACCACTCCCTCCCATTACATGTATAAATACTGAGTTACTTACCTCTCAGGGATTTTGCGAGGTTTACGTGGTTCATTTTTATAAAGAGCTGCTATGGCGTATGACACTCTGAAAGTGCTATATATTATTTGAAAATATAATACTCAGGCGGCTATGTTTATCTTCAGCTGAAGTCCCATTAAATCTAGCCCAGAAAATCCAACAAACCTGTTGTTTATGTCACCCAGCCTGGCTCTTATGACTCCTCTTTCAATACCAGTGACTAATCCCATTATTACTCAATGCAAAGGAATAAAGATATAA
Organism: Lepidochelys olivacea; assembly: GCF_965140295.1. Classification (NCBI taxonomy): domain Eukaryota; kingdom Metazoa; phylum Chordata; order Testudines; family Cheloniidae; genus Lepidochelys; species Lepidochelys olivacea. The sequence goes on along the minus strand of NC_140414.1, from coordinate 135,483,977 downwards.
ACATACTGACCAATATAAAGAGGACACAGCAGTATCTCCTAACCAGGAATAAATATTTCTATTCATTAAAGAATAAGTAGGCATACCCAAAATGGACCAATGCCTGTCCCAACTCAACACCCCACAACCAGAAGTGCTAACCTCCTCCATCACCCAAATAAGGCTCTGTTTATGCTATGGTTAGAACCATGGTAGCAACAAAGGCATTTAAGTTCAGAGGGTAGCAGAGATCTGCACAGTTTCCCTGAATGAGCATGAAGAAGGATTGCTTCTTTCTTTTAACTGGTCAGGGAAACAGAAAAATGCCCCTGTCCTTGAAATATGCAGAAGTTGGTCTAATAAAAAGACAGGTTTCAGAGTAACAGCCGTGTTAGTCTGTATTCGCAAAAAGAAAAGAAGTACTTGTGGCACCTTAGAGACTAACCAATTTATTTGAGCATAAGCTTTCGTGAGCTACACTGTAGCCCACGAAAGCTTATGCTCAAATAAATTGGTTAGTCTCTAAGGTGCCACAAGTACTCCTTTTCTTTTTTTAATAAAAAGATATTACCTCACCCATCTTGTCTCCCTGTCCTAGCAAGTCAGGAAACCTCTGCTAGACCCCCACACTACTATGAGCAACAATGGTGCCCAAATACTCTTGTTAGCATGTTGTTAACTGTAAGGTGTGGACAGGGTCTAAATTTAAACATGGTTGTAACCTCTTCACTAAATTGCTGTGACTCACCGTTTCCCCCTACAAGGCCATTTAATACTATCTCAGAAACTGTAAACAAAGGCTTGTTTCCCTTTAGGAAAACTGGATAAACATGAGAAAGGAAGAAAAGGAAAGAAGGAAGTTTGTCTACAGTTTCCTTTAACTTTAACATGTTTTGACTGGCTGGGAATTTTCCCCCATTTACACTCTGTTTGTGAAATCGCTATTTCATTTTCCTTGAGTGCTTAAAAATCACAGCAACTGAAAAAGCCATGGGCCCTTCCAAACTGGCAGGGACAGGCTGGGGGTGATGAGGCCAGGAAGTGGCGGGAGGAGGGAGACACCCAGCCCCGGGGAGTTGTTCCAAACCGGGAAGGGGCGATGGTGGTAGTAGCGGTGGGGAAGGGGGCCGCTGGGACCGGGAAAAGGGGGCCCGAGGAGAAGCCAGACCGGGACATTGGGGAAGCCGGGGGCTCCGGGTCTCTGTGGGGAGAGGGGGTGTGACACGGAGAAAGTGGACCCCCGGGGTTTCTTACAGATACGGCTGGGAAAGGGGCCTGAAGAGAAGCCGAGATCGGGGGGTCGTTCGGGCGAGTGGCCGGGATCGGGGAGGGGGGCAAATGGGGGACGCTCGGACAGGATTTAGGAGCCGAAGAGAACCGGGATCGGGGGAGCCTGGGGAGGGCTGAGGAGAACCGGGATGGGGGGCGGCTGGGGAGGGTTGAAGAGAGCTGGGATGTGGGGGGCTAGGAGAGCCGGGACCGTGGGGTGGGGAGGGCTGAAGAGCACCGGGATCTGCGGGGGGCGGGGAGTGCGAGGAGAACCGGGATGGGAGGGGGGGCTAAGAGCGCCGGGATCGGGGGGCGGGCTAGGGAGAACTGGGATGGGGGGGGGAGAGCCGGGATCGGGGGCGGGCTGGGGGGAACTGGGATGGGGAGGGGGGTAGGAGAGCCGAGATCGGGGGGCGGGCTAGGGAGAACTGGGATGGGGGGGAGAGCCGGGATCGGGGGCGGGCTGGGGGGAACTGGGATGGGGAGGGGGGTAGGAGAGCCGGGATGGGGAGGGGAGAGGAGAGCCGGGCTGGGGGGCGGGCTGGGGGGAACTGGGATGGGGAGGCGGGTAGGAGAGCCGAGATCGGGGGCGGGCTGGGGGGAGCCGGGATGGGGAGGGGGTAGGAGAGCCGGGATGGGGGGCGGGCTGGGGGGAGCCGGGATGGGGAGGGGGTAGGAGAGCCGGGATGGGGGGCGGGCTCTCTGGCTGGGCTGAAGGGTGCCCCCCCCCATCACTGCCCGAGTCCCGGGCCCGGCGCGCCGCACGTACTCTCGCTCTGCAGGATCTCGCGGCGCAGCCCCCCCGCGTACTGGATCAGCTCCTCCAGGCTCCGCTCGCAGAGCTGCCCGTAGCCCGAGAACTTCTGCAGCACCTTCTCCAGCTCCCGCTCCACCGTCACACACTGATCCATGGCGAGCGCGGCGGGGCTCCCCGCTCGCTCAGGCCGGGTCTCCCTGCCGCCGCCGGGCTCCCCGCCGCTCGCCGGGCCGGAATTTTGTTTAGAACTTCTCCCTGAGGCTGGCGGAACAGTGTTATTGTGCAGGCAGCGCAAAGGCAGCCGGGGTCCTGAGCGGCAGCGGGCTCACTCGCTGCGCAGGCAGTGGACTAGACACCCGAGGTCCTCAGTCAATTATTGTTCAGGCTGCACCGTGGACAGTCCGGGTCCGGAGAAAGGCTCTGTTTAAAACGGCCGAGGGTCGGCGGCGGTTTTGTTACTTCGGGATCGGGAATGATCACTCGGCTCCTTGCGCCGTGCGTGTGCTGTGGCTGTACGGGGGGTTGGAGTTCTCGGTGGAATTATTCTTCAGGCAGTGCCACGGGCTCCTGCGGTCTGGGAAGGTCTTTGATAGGCTGCTGGATGGCCAGCTGGGGTCCTCGCCTGCATTGTTTTTCAGGCAGCCCCACAGACAGCAGGGCTGGAGGAGATGCCGGGAGGGCGCGCCATGGTCGCGCCAGGGCCTGGGCGGGGGGCGGCGATGGGGGCGGGGCTCAGAGGTGGCGGCAGGGGCTGGCTGCCCGCCCCTAATGGGCAAAGAGGCGATTCGTAGGGAGAAGGCTTGGGGGAAGACGGGTGGGGGCTGCACCCTGGGGGCGCTCAATGGCGGGCAGCCCCTTCACAGGCTCTCCTGCCCCTAGGTAGGCGACGGGCTTGCTTCAGCCAGCGCCAGGGGTGGGAGCTTGCAAGGGAGAAGCGGTGAGGTACCTGTGGGGGCGGGGGTCAAGGGCTGTGTCTGCAGATATAAGTGCTCGGGTGCGCTTTTGAGGGGGGCAATGCAGGGAGCTCTGCCTCCAGCTACACGCACCTTGCTGTCAAGGCAGTAAGAAAAGGAGGACTTGTGGCACCTTAGAGACTAACCAATTTATTTGAGCATGAGCTTTCGTGAGCTACAGCTCACTTCATCGGATGCATACTGTGGAAAGCTCATGCTCAAATAAATTGGTTAGTCTTTAAGGTGCCACTAATACTCCCTTTTGCGAATACAGACTAACACGGCTGTTACTCTGAAACCTGTCAAGGCAGTAGTTACCCCTGAGGAAACCGCACAGACAGTGATCCTGCACGGGGTATGCAGTGTCAGTGGCCTAAGGTGATACCTGTGGAGCAAGTACTGGCTGTAGGGAGAAGGCTTGGGCGGGGGGGGGAGGTTGATTGTGCTTGCTGCTTTCCTGGGTTTTGTAACTTGCCAGTGGCCTTTTTCCAGGAGAAGCTGGCACTTTCTACATGGACTGGCTCAGGCAAAAGCATTTGAGGAGTCCTAGAGCTATGACTTCTTCACCCAGGATTCTGCCCAGATTGAAACATCTTATCTGGAAAACTAATGGAAGATAATACATGTTTAAAGTATCTTCATTTCCACCACTTTGCTTCTGTATGTAAACTTACCACCTGCTTTGTCTAGTCAAGCTTTAAAGATCTTATTTCCATCTCTTCACAACTTTGGGAGGGTGTTGCATATGTCATTTTATTGCTGTTGGCTTCATGAATCTGCATATGGTTCAGTGCTCGGAGCTTTTTTCAAACAGCAGCCATCTGGAATAAGAGCAGAACTTTTGTAGTTTTTACTGTTGCTATTCAGAATCCTATCCCATATGTAGTAGTGGAACTGACAAGAACTATGCCACTTTAACCCTGCTACTTGGAAAAATCCTGAGAGGCAGCAAAAGAAACTACTTGAGAGGGAAATTCAGAGTATGAAGGAAGGTGGAGGATAGACTAGTAGAACCCCTTTAAGGTTAGGGGCTGGTAGACAGAATGCTCCTTTTGCAGGGGGAATGTCTGGGGAGGGGGCTTCAAAGCTGTCAGACACGTACTAGCAAGAGGCTGACATAAAAGATGGAGCCCTTGAGTAGGTTAAAGGGACAACACCATGGTAGGAACATGGTAACACAGTTTCCTTTTCCAGCAAGTTGGGAAGGGCAGTTGGCTTTTCACTAGATCATTTAAGTTGGGCAGTGAGCTTCCTCCTGTCCTTTTATTTTGGACTCTTTGTCTAGTGAGTTTAATCTTTTGACTAGCTGGTAAATTTTTCAAACCCTGCTTTAAAACTTCATCCCATTGCTTAACATCACTGACTCAGTATTCACTGTATTCTCACTTTTCTGATGGGGAAACTGAGGCAGAATGTCACGAATTGTGATATCACACAGTGCTTGCTGGAACTTGTGTTGATTTGTGACTGTTAAAACTGTACAATGATATCTTGCCTTTGCACAATATAGATAATGCTACTGAAATTTCATTTTAAAGGATACTGTTAGCTGGGGTGTTTAAAAAAACACTTTTTAAAATTTCCATTGTATATAGTTGCATCTTAAAGGCTTGAAAATACTACTTTCCCTATTGTTTAGCAAAGGTTTTGGGGGTTTTTGTCCTATTTCTCAATTTAACTGTATTTTGTTTTTAGTTCCAAACTACCAGCAGGCGGGGAGTGAAGGCACTTCTGATTGTCAATGAACAGTTAAGACTTCAAATTTGTCTGTCCGACAAAACATGGTTGTCCTGGTTTTCAAGCTTTGGTCTATTTCTTTCGGGTAAATAAAAATGAAAGATTGTTGCTGCTGTAACTGTCTAAACGTATTTCTCCATGTTCATTTTTGTACCTAAATCAGAGATTCCACTTTATAAGTAATAGAGTACTCTATTCACACTCACAGTACTTGCTTTTTGAGTACAGGATGAGTTTTCTGACCATTCACAAGTAATTTTGCGAAATAGGTTGTTAGAATTAATTTTAAAATGGGCCTTTTAAAAATACCAGTACATATCTCGCCTTTCTTTGGTCCAAACATTCTTAACAATTGAATTAGGGACTTTTCAGACTTTTCATATAGTTAAAACTCACTGAATACTTATGTGTAGGCTACATTTGAAAAAAATTGGGTTGTAATTCAGCAAAGTTGATGGTTGTATCTAGCCTATAATCATCAGTATAGTTAGGGCCAAGTTTGTAGGTTGGGGAGATAATGTGGGGTGGGGGACAGATGGGGGAAGAGGGCTGTGTTAGACTACAGGCCTTGTCTACAGAGTTTTTTCTGCTTTAATTGAAACGGCTGTTGCATGTGCACACTAGCTCCTTGTGTTGGCAGAGTGCATCCACGCTAACAGCTCTTGCATCCACACAGAGAGCAGTGTACTGTGATAGCTACCCCCACTGTGCAACTAGCTTCGGGGTGCTTTGGGAAGGGTTTGCAATGCCTCATGGGGCAGGTACAGCATCATATGATGAAGGTTTCTCAATCCCATTGTTCCAGGGGCATTCTAGTAGATTGTCAGCTGCTTTTTCAGATGAAGAGTGTGGGGGAGGGAGAGCAGAGCGGTGTGTCTGAGGCAAGGGAGACAGCAGGTTGACTTATCCTGAGGCAGGGAAAGGTGGACGCCACCACCCCACATCAGCCCCCAGCTCTGCTTGGCACAGCACTCTCTCCTGCAGCAGCCTACTCTGCCTGCCTATGGTTCTGTGATTCTCTCCAAGTTCTGCCACAGCGGCATTCTGAGCAGCTCTGTGAGCTCTTCCTCTTGAGGAATATGTCAAAGTAGCACAGCAGTCCTGTCCCTGCAGTAGCAGTCTGCCTGCTGCTGTGTTCCTAGTGCATGGAGGGTAGAACAGGAGCATTCCACATCAATGATTTGCTCTTTGTTTCCCCAAAGGGTGCAGCATGCACAGCTGTCAGATACTTCCTGGAGCTGTGAGAGGGGAGGGGCACATGCCTACGGAGCAGCAGAGATCAAAACAATGAGCCAAGCGGTCATGGCAGGCACTGTGGAATAGTGGTGGCAGGCACTGAGGGATACTTGTGGAAGCCAGTTATGTCAACTAAACAAACAGCAGTGTCTACACTGATGCTCTGTTGCTTTAATTTTGCCACAAAAAGCTTTATGCCTCTTGTTGAGGTGGTCTTATTTTGTCTGTAAAACAGCAGAGTTTTGCTGCTAAAAGTAGCTTTGTAGTGTGTACACCTCCCCTGTTTTGTCGGCAAAAGCCAGCTTTTGCCAACAAAACTTTGTAGTGTATACAAGGCCTAACCTAATATGATGGGGGATACAGCCTAGTCTATCTGCTCATATCTCTGTACTTCAAGGGCTCCTCCTGCCCCAGTTCCCCTAACTGGGCCACCTAGGTGCAAAATGGAGTTGAGGCAGAAGTGTTGTGGGGAGCCTTTCAACTACTGATGCTAAGCCAGATTCCAGTCTGATTCACAGGCCCCTCTTATACAGAGAAACATCGGTAGTCTCCACTTCTTTGCTGTGAAAGTCTCAGTCAGTTACCTTGCTGCCCAGTCTACCACTGAGCATTGATAGAAAATCAAATTTTAAAAAGTAGTGATGTTTGTGTCCTTACTATTAGGACAGTCATATTCCAGAGTTTCATGTTTTGGTTTGCTTGCCAAAATATCAGCATGTGAATACATATGAACTGCCAGAAAGTTGAACAACAAGCTTAAAGAAATTATTTTAACCAAAAACCACAGTCAACAGTGTGTGGGAAATGTTGGGACTAACTTTTGAGGCTCTTGGCAAAGGCAATGCTGTTCTGCTTCACTTAGTCCATTGACAATAGGAAATGCCATATTAGAGACAAGTATTGTCTATGTGCCCCTACCACACCTTGCTTAATTGACATTAAACAGTTTTGCTGTGTGGACTTTTATTTTAATTATTGCTATGTGCTTTCCAAACTGAGGAGGAGCTGAACAGCCCCTACCCTGAAAAGCATACACCCTAAAAACATAAAAGCAGTGAGGGATACAACATATGAGCAAAGTATTCATATGATAAGTCCACTGCTTATTAAAAATCCTGAACAAACTTTTAACTGAAATTAAACATGGTAGGTTCCTCCCACCCATCACTCCATGTATGTCTGAGGTGCTCACTTTAAATAAATATATAGGAATTAGTCAGCTAGGTTCTTGTATGTGTCTCAGAAGAAGTAGATCTTTAAGAGGGATTTAAAGGAGAAGAGGGTTGCAGCACGGGTACAAAGAATCTGTTAGGGGCCTGACGGCAGGTGATGTTGAACATGCTTTTTGTAATGCTGTAAATTACATTTTGGACCTATCTATGCTAGTAGCCAAACAGTTTTCAGCACATGGTGGGCTGGTCCTGTTAGTGGTCATTACAGCAGTGAGTCACTTTCTCATTATTTAGAAGGACCCTTAGTGCATGGAAGATTTGACAGAGACCCAGAAATTATGCCTCACATTTGTCAGCTTGATAAAGTTTTGTGTACTGTGACATATTATGAAGAAATGGGAGAGCATTACGACCCCTCCCTCTCATAGATTAACTTTAAAATACCAACTGATCCCTGGGTACGTTCTGTTCAAGCTGGTCTTCCCCCATGTGACTCGGTATTGAGCAAAACTACCTCCTAAAATCAGTTTGTCCTTAACTGTCCAGTATTGGAGCTATATGGTTCATCCTTCAAATCTTTACTCTTCACTACCCCTTCACAAATGTACATCGTAAGAATAAGGGACTATGACTTTCAATATAGGGAGCAAAGTTGACAAAGCCAAAAGGCTCAGCTTGTGACCAGCTACCACTAAAATCAATTACCTTGTCACTCTTGACGATCGGAACTCTACTCAGCAAGTACACGGAGGATAAGAGTAGCCATGTTCAAATTTGGGGAATGGTATCTATGGTGTTCTCAGTGAAGGGGCCCTGGCTGTGAACTAACATGCACCAGAAATTAGGTTGAGCTTGTGTCCTGAGACAGCTGAGGCATATTGCTAGACTTGTTTTTCTGTAGGCCCTGCTATTATTAAGGAGCCTTAGGCCTTGTCTACATTACACAGTTTTGTCAACAAAAGTCAGCTTTCATCGACAAAACAGTGGAGGTGTACCACTGCAATGCTTCTTCTAGCAAGAAAACTCTTCTGCTTTGCCAACAAAATAAAACCACTTCGCTGAGAAGCATAGAGCTTTTTGCAGCAAAGTTATATCAACTAAGTGTCAGTGTAGACACCGCCTTTGGTTATGTTGCTCTAATTGGCCTCCATGAGGTGTCCCACAATGCCCATCGTGACAACTGGTCAGCAGTTCGAACTTCGCTGCACTGCACCTAGGTACAAAGGTATCCACCCTTCCCCCTTTTAAGGCCCAATACTTTTTGAAATTCCACTTCCTGTTTGCTCCCTGTGGACAGCTGAATGCATCTTCCCAGCTGACCATGGGGGCTCCATGCAGCAAATGCTCTCCCACTTGGAGCACACCTGAATTGTTGGATCTGCTGGCACTGTGGGGAGAGATGCTTGTGCAGTCGCAGTCCCAGCTACGCTTTAGCTGTAGGAACTTCAATACTTACGGTCAGATTTCGTGTGGCTTGTTGGACAAGAGTTACGAATGGGACACATATCAGTGCTGTGGTTTTGTGACGCTTTTCTTTTCATACAAATCTTAAATCGGGGGCCTAAGCTGCCTGACCAACTGATCTAACTCTGCATGGCTTTTCTATAGTTCAGTGTGCAAAGATTACATTTTTATTGGTAAATGTCAATTTCATCATCCACACACAAAAATGACAAAATTGGTAATTGAAATGTAACAAATAGGCAATGTAAGAAAAATGCTGCTTGCGAACTTATTAGAGTTTGATTTAAGGATATCTACTTTGTATATTTTGGCATGTGATGTTGACAATTTGTGTTTTAATGGTTATAAAGCTTTTACTTTTTGAATCTCAATGCCTACAATCATTAAATAATTACTATCTGATGCCTCCCCGCCCCCAATTTCCTGCAATTTTGAACATTTCAGTTAATAAAAAAAGTCTTAAACATTAAAATGTCAAAACTATTAAAAAGTCTATAGTCAGTCACCATAGACAGGTTTCAGAGTAACAGCCCTGTTAGTCTGTATTCGCAAAAAGAAAAGGAGGACTTGTGGCGCCTTAGAGACTAACCAATTTATTTGAGCATAAGCTTTCCTGAGCTACAGCTCACTTCATTAGATGCATACTGTGGAAAGTATAGAAGATCTTTTTATACACACAAAGCATGAAAAAATTGGTGTTTACCACTACAAAAGGTTTTCTCTCCCCCCACCCCACTCTCCTGCTGGTAATAGCTTATCTAAAGTGATCACTCTCCTTACAATGTGTATGATAATCAAGTTGGGCCATTTCCAGCACAAATCCAGGTTTTCTCCCCCCCCCCCCCACCATAGAATTTACCATTAACATCCAACTGAGCACATAAATTAAACTCCAGCTCTGGCAAGGCACAGGAGGGTGAGGGGGGGTTCATCTCTCTGGAAGCACTTAGGGCCTGATCCTGGGGAGCAGCAGCATTTGGGTTGCTTGTTATCACTTTGGGTGAGAGGAACAAATCATGTGAGTTAAGGGGGGAGCACACATGAATCTCCACCGACAGAGGCCCCACAAGACAATCTGCCATCCTAGGCAAAACTGCATTTGGAGCCGCTCCTCCTCACAAAGGGGCAGCAGATTTGCCCTCCCCCTGTCATGATGGGGGAGCAGCCGGGCCATATTTGAGTAAGTGGCATTGTGACCTGGCCCATGGGGTTACAAGGCCACCCAAATTTGACCCAGCCACCTCTCCATCATGACAGAGGGGTGGCCGGGTCAAACCTGCAGCCCTAGGCAGCTGCCTGGCTTGCACACAGGTGGAGCAGCCGCTGTCAGCAGGAAGGACCGGGCTCCTCGGGTTACACCCCAGTTCACTTGCCCTGGAGCTCCCTTGTTCGTGGGGTGTCAGCCCTTCACAGCAGGGCCGGGGTGGGGGAGGGATGCTGCGGACTCGCCAACGCGGTTATGAAAAAGCCCGGCTCGGGGTGTTAAAACCATGCCTGCCCCACGCCTCAGCCTCTCCCGCTGCCGCCTCGGCTCGCTTGGGTGGGGGCGACTCGGTCCCACAGGGAGCCCGGGAGCGGCGGGCTGAGGTAAACGCTCTGCTGCCCCTGTGCTTTAGCACATGATAATCCCAGTCACAGGATATGGGGGGGAGGATCATTCCCTGGGGGGCATGTGTCCGGGGAAGAGATGGGGGGGGGTGAATGAGGAATGAGTATCCGGGGCTGGGGAAGAGATGGGGGGATAAGTGTCCGGGGCCCGGGAATGGGGGGGAGGGGGATTAGGGGCCGGGGAAGAGATGGGGGGGGATAAGTGTCCGGGGCCCGGGAATGGGGGGGAGGGAGGATTAGGGGCCGGGGAAGAGATGGGGGGGGGATAAATGTCCGGGGCCCGGGATGTGGGGGAGGGGGATTAGGGGCCGGGGAAGAGATGGGCGGGGATAAGTGTCCGGGGCCCGGGATGTGGGGGAGGGGGATGTGGGGGGGAACTAAGTGTCCTGGGCCCGGGAATGGGGGGGAGGGGGATTAGGGGCCGGGGAAGAGATGGGGGGGGATAAGTGTCCGGGGCCCGGGATGTGGGGGAGGGGGATTAGGGGCCGGGGAAGAGATGTGGGGGGGAACTAAGTGTCCTGGGCCCGGGAATGGGGGGGAGGGAGGATTAGGGGCCGGGGAAGAGATGGGGGGGGATAAGTGTCCGGGGCCCGGGATGTGGGGGAGGGGGGATTAGGGGCCGGGGAAGAGATGGAGGGGATAAGTGTCCGGGGCCGGGGATGTGGGGGAGGGGGATTAGGGGCCGGGGAAGAGATGTGGGGGGGAACTAAGTGTCCTGGGCCCGGGAATGGGGGGGAGGGAGGATTAGGGGCCGGGGAAGAGATGTGGGGGGGATAAGTGTCCGGGGCCCGGGATGTGGGGGAGGGGGATTAGGGGCCGGGGAAGAGATGTGGGGGGGAACTAAGTGTCCTGGGCCCGGGAATGGGGGGGAGGGAGGATTAGGGGCCGGGGAAGAGATGGGGGGGGATAAATGTCCGGGGCCCGGGATGTTGGGGAGGGGGATTAGGGGCCGGGGAAGAGATGTGGGGGGATAAGTGTCCGGGGCCGGGGATGTGGGGGAGGGGGATTAGGGGCCGGGGAAGAGATGGGGGGGGGATAAGTGTCCGGGGCCCGGGATAGGGGGGAGGGCGGATTAGGGGCCGGGGAAGAGATGTGGGGGGGAACTAAGTGTCCGGGGCCCGGGATGTGGGGGAGGGGGATTAGGGGCCGGGGAAGAGATGGGGGGGGATAAGTGTCCGGGGACGGGGATGTGGGGGAGGGGGATTAGGGGCCGGGGAAGAGATGTGGGGGGGAACTAAGTGTCCGGGGCCCGGGATAGGGGGGAGGGGGGATTAGGGGCCGGGGAAGAGATCGGGGGCAGGGAACTAAGTGTCCGGGGCCCTGGGGCGGGCGGAAACAGGGAGGGGGCGGTGCCCGAGGTGCCCCCTCCCCGCTGCCCTTTGCCCCCTCCCCGGCTGTCCCCGGCTGCGACGTCACTTGTTATGGCTCGGCCGGCGGCTCGGGCTCCGCTGGGGCCAGGCGGCGGCCGGGCGCGGGAGGCCGGGACGTGGATTTCGCAGGCCGGCGCCAGGCCCAGCGCCTCGGCCCGCTGACCGTTCAGCCCGGGGAGTCCCCGAGGGGAGGCGTCTCCTCTCCAAATCCCCCTCACACAGATCAGCTTCTTCCCCTCCCCTCCCCTCCCCTCCCCGGCCTCACTGGGGGCTCAGCCCCCTCCCCCGGCCAACTTGGCAACACCCCTGAGACCTCCTTTCTCTCCCCCCAACACCTGACTGGGGACCAGGGCAGCAAGGAGAGGGCCCAGAAGCCAGGGGCGAGGAGGAGGAGGATCCAGGCGGCGGCAGCAGTGGGGTTATTGGTCTGAATAATTCGCTCCTTCCCCCTGTCTCCTCCATTGGGATCTCTCTCTTTCTCTCTCTCCTAGGATTGGCTCTCTCTGCAGAGAGTCACACACACAGAGAGAGGAAAGATGTGGCTGAAGCTGTTTTTCTTGCTTCTCTATTTTCTGGTCCTGTTTGTCCTGGCCAGGTTTTTTGAGGCCATTGTCTGGTATGAGACTGGCTTCTTTGCCACCCAGTTGGTGGACCCGGTGGCCCTGAGCTTCAAGAAGCTGAAGACCATTTTGGAGTGCAGGGGGCTTGGGTACTCTGGGCTGCCGGAAAAGAAAGATGTCAGGGAGCTGGTGGAGAAGTCAGGTAAGAGATCATGTAAGAAGATATTTCACCCATTAACGTTTAGACGTTTGCTGGTTTTTTGCCTAGGAATGGTTTTCTTTAGTTAAAAATCTTTGAACGCTTGATTTTAAAAAAAACCTTAATACACATTAAGAGCTTATTGGGGAACAAAATCATCTCAGTTGTAATAATCTTACATTTCTAATAGCAGCTTTCATACGGAAGGGTCCTAAAGTGCTTTCCAGATTGTACATACAGCACTACTGAAATGCAGCCACCTCTGGAGTATAGGACAGCAGCCAGCTGGCACAGGGTATGCCTTACTATAGTATTGTGGGAGGGGGGAAATTTTGGCCAAGGACATCCGGACAAATGCTACTTTTATGCAAAGTATCATGATATGCTTACTGTGAGGGGACAGAGCCTCAGTTTTGCAGGTCTTGTCAAATGTTATATACAATACATGTCTCTGTTTCTCAACCTTATGTCCACCTTTATGAGTTAACAGCTCTCCAAGCAGAATTTAAATAAATAACCAGTTGTCTTGGTAGACCAAATAATAAAATATTAGTGTGATAAATGTAAGAGATCATTCAAAAAGCTGTAGAACTGTGAAATACATTAAATTTCTAACAGAAGTTGTAAATGTGAATATCATATTCTACCATCTATCAAGAAAATAGACCTTCTATATTCAATAGACTAGTTACTGAGCAAGCAGGAAAGGGACTATTTTAGAGAAGTTAGTCTGAGTTGCTGAGGGGGATTGAATCTGAATGTTAGATTATGTTTGCACAGTAGGAAGTATGCTGTCAGCTTTGCTTCCTAAAAAGAAAAGGAGGACTTGTGGCACCTTAGAGACTAACCAGTTTATTTGAGCATAAGCTTTCGTGAGCTACAGGTCACTTCATCGGATGCTGAGCTGTAGCTCACGAAAGCTTATGCTCAAATAAACTGGTTAGTCTCTAAGGTGCCACAAGTACTCCTTTTCTTTTTGCAAATACAGACTAACACGGCTGTTACTCTGAGCTTAGCTTCTAAAAGTCAGACGTTTTTTTCCCCTCCCACTCTGCATCCTCCTGGTTACTCTAGCCCTCAGCACTGTAACTACATAGGCCAGAATATTAACTTTTTAAAAGGACGCTGTTATGGGCCTAATTTTGGTCACACTGGTCTTGCCCTGGTGGAACTCCTCTAACTTACCATTTATATTACCATAGTGCTCGAAGACCCCAATTAGGACCAACATTCTTATGTGCGTGTTTATGCAGCACATAGCACAGATATGTAACTAACTCCTGTGCCAAAGAGCCTGCTATCTAAAAAGAGAAGTGACCTATGGTGCTAGATTCACAAAGGGACTTAAGCATCTAACTGCCACTTTAGGTGTGTAAATCCAGATACCACTGGTATTTACAAAATTTCTGCTCCACTGCCACCTAGCCCTGTAGGTGCCTAAACTCACTCAGCACTCACATTTTTGCTGGAAAAGATTTCCCTGGGTGCCTATGTTTCTGCCTCTGGGAATGTACGCTGGTGCTTCATTCTAGATGTCTGGGCGCCCGAGGCCTAGTGCAATTAATTAGCTGAGGGAAGAAAAATGCTCCTCTGCCTAACTCACCTGTGGGGCCTGATCTGGTTGGTGTGCTCTTAGCATATCTAACTGCACTTAAAATGGCCCATGATGGTCAGAGGTGTTCCCACATAAATTTTAGCCCAGGGTTAGGGCAGTGGTGCCCAAATTTATTACACAGGAGGGCCACACAAACCTAAGTACAACCTTGTATGGGCCAAACAGATTATACATCTTTTAATAAGATTTAAAGTCACCTGTATTGATTTCTGTTTTAAGTTCAGGTTGTTTCTATGTACAGTATTGTCTATTTACACACTTGTGTGCACTCTGTCTCTCGCTTGCCCAATGACTCTTTAATTACTTATCCAAACTGGAACAGCAAGTGGCAGATCAGGCACCACTGCTATCAGGCAGTGGGGGGGGGGGAGGGGGAATCGAACCACAGGGTCATAACATACCAGGTAAATACCAGGTTTCAGAGTAACAGCCGTGTTAGTCTGTATTCGCAAAAAGAAAAGGAGTACTTGTGGCACCTTAGAGACTAACCAATTTATTTGAGCATGAGCTTTCGTGAGCAACAGCTCACTTCATCGGATGCATACCATAACCATTGGGCTAAAAGTTATGAGGGAGCTCTTCTTCTCCCCAGCTTGAACTTTTTGTAAGAAATACCTTAGGCACTTGACTCAGGAGAGGGTTCACAGCGGAGAATCCCAAGCAGAGATAGGCACTTTGCTCCAGCCCATGGATTTAGGCACGGAACTCCCCGAGAGGGGCATGGCTTAGGACAGATGCACCTCCAACTGGCTAGCTTAGATGGCTCCTAATCTGGCTTCTAGCTTTTCTAGGTGCCTATCTCCCTCTGTTATAGGAAGCCTGAGCATCTAACTCTATCTTTGTGAATCACAGCAATTTCCTAGGCACCCAGGCGTTAAGCATTGCAACGCTTCGCATCACAGTGCCTAAAACCCTTTGTGAATCTAGCCCAGTGATACTCAGGCCTAGGCTCATGAGCCGCAAGTGGCTCTTTAATGTATCTCCTGTGGCTCTTTGCCTCACATTATATTAAAACACTGGGTGATTTATTTATTAGCCAATCAGGATGCTTTTACTATGTTATTAACCCATTGTAGTTGATAAAATAATAATACTTGGTCCATCATTTTGCTGTAAGAATAATAATATATAATATTAAAGAAACAATGAATTCACGCTACTGTGGCTCTTTTGGATAATGTCGATTGCTAATGTGGCTTCTGAACCACTGAGGTCTGAGTATCACTGATCTAGTCCATCAAGTCTAGGAAGAGAGAAGGATACCAACAAATATGTTAATCTTTATAATAATGTGCCAGCTTTCCCTATGTGCTTCTCAACCTAGCAATCTGACTGGTTTCTTACAGGTGTTGCTTCAGAGGTGGGTCTTGAGGAGAGGGTAGTGTAGTTGTTTTATAGTTCTATACATATACAAAACACAGTCAGGAATTAGGCATGGAAATGTTGTGTGAGAAGCTGAGAAAGGATGAGGTTGGCATCTTTGAAGGTGGCAAGCAACATAAGGATTGAGCAGACCAGTAAAGAAGTGCGGTGTTGTAGAAGGGCCTTGATGGTGAGGATGTGAAATTAGAATGTGATATGGCGAATGTGGTTGGGAGGAAGGGCTGATGTGGACTGAGTAACAGGCAAGGAAGATAATTTTAGCTGCTGCTTTTTAAATTGATTGTCAATGGGATGTGGGTGTAGGAGAGGGGGAGGATGGAGAAGAGGCAACAGTAGTGGGAGCTAGGACTTCAGAGTGTTTGGGCAGAAAGAAAAAGACTCGCATGGATTGACTCTTAATTTACACCAGTGAAAGTGAGAAGAGATTTGGGTCCCATTGACTTAAAAAAATTAATTGTTGATATTAGTTGCTGGTACTGTTAATACTAACACTTTAAAAATCTAATTTACTTTTCACCATTTACCTTGTTTAGTTACTTTTTTTATTATTATTTATTATTACTTCCCTGGTTTGAACAGTGACAACTGATTAGTCAGTTTCACTTGTGTTGATTGTCACTTTTGCTTTTTGGCTCATGTGCTTTCATAACGTTGTAATGTGTGGGTGCAAACACTGAAGGGGAATGTTTAACTCCAAACAAAACGTTGTCACTGATTTTTTTTAAATGTCACAGAAACACTCCTATTAAGTTTTGTAACAATTTTACACAATTTTTTTTTTTTGGCTTTAAATCATGTGATGGTGTCTCTCAATGAAGTTCATAGCTTTCTAACAACCAAGAGTTCAACTTTAATTCTCAATTTCGTACATTTTGTAAGAAACAACTTCCTTGTTTACAAAAAAAAAACTTTCAAGAGAGTTTAATACAGTAAGTGCTACAATGTTATTCGGTATTAACAATATAATCTGGTTTGTAATGTCTCTAAAAGGGAGTATGGGAAAGGAAATGAGATAACAAAAGAGAGATGATCAAATACGCTTACATACATTGTTTTAAGGAAACCATGTTGCTAGGCTTGAAGTTCTTAGGAAATGTTTACTACTTTGTAAATAGAATGAATAAATAAATTTTTAGAATGGAATAATTTAATCATAGGCTAGCTGTGTAAAAGCTACGTCAGATTATTCGATTGTAAGTAAAATTCTAATTATAGTGTTTGGAATTCTAAAAACCTGTCTAAATTGGCAGTTTTAACAATTTGTCTTTTGTGTGATCTCTGTGTTCACAGTAGAACTAAATTTCATGTAAAATAAAGGAGTAGACATCAAAACTAAAACTGATGTCTTCCAATTTAGTACTGCAAATTTCAGTCAACATCAACAGGGACTTACGAGGCTGAAAATACATTTGTTTTTCAGTATGTCCAATTACATATGTAGATGCATCTGTGTAATGTTCATTTTTCATGGCTTATTGACAGCTAAAATTGGTGTGTGTGTTAACAGTATGAATACATATAAAAATAAACTAAGAGTAGTTTTAATGGTCCTTGGACTGAAGTGATGCTTCACCCAGCTATGTAAAATGTAATCAACAAAATCTTCACTATCTGACAAAGAAATGGCTTTTGTGTCGGAATATGTTTGATTAATGTAACCGTTATCAAATGTAGTGTAATTTTTTTTTTCCTTCTGTCCATTATTTAGGAGACCTCATGGAGGGTGAGCTCTATTCTGCTCTCAAGGAAGAAGAAGCCTCTGAATCAGTTTCCAGTACAAACTTCAGTGGTGAAATGCACTTCTATGAGCTTGTAGAAGACACAAAGGATGGTATCTGGCTGGTACAGGTATTGGAAATTTTTCTAGTTTTGATCGTGGCTAAAATATGCTTCAAAGGAGAAGTTATTTCTGGAGACTAGTTCATCTAATAGCAACACGTAGGATCTGAGTTTGCTAAGAGACTGCATTTGACTCTGTGGTACAAGGAAAACCCCAGAAGGGTACTCCAAGGTAACAAGCACGAGAGAACTAACCTGTGCGACAGCAGATAGGATAGGAAGTGACAGAGCTCCTATACTGATCATAAACAGTTTTTCATTATAGTATGCTGTTTAGTAAGAGACATTTAATATAGAACCAGTAAATAGCACAATAATACATATTTGTTCTTAAGTGTACACACTGCACTGGCATGTAGCCAGGTACAGTAAGAATTTGCCATTGTATGTTATGTATATGCATTATGAAACATCCCAATAGGCAAAGCTAAGGATATGGGGGAAATGTACTTGACCCCCAGCTGGCCAGGATGAAAAATGTGTGTTAGCACCTTCCCAAAGGTCAGCCACAACAATTTTAAAGGAATAAAATTAGTTGTGTACTTTCAATTGCATACTGAATTTGATTGCAATATAGCATTCATCAGCTTACTTAATACATTTTAAAAATGTAGTTATTTATTACTATGACTGATCAAATAGTAGACTATATTAGAAATAATTATTTGGCTATAACTGGTATTTTTGAATGGTATTTGACCAGCTATAGAGTTTGTCACAACACTGTAAAAATAAAAATCATTGAATAAATTATTTGATCCAGTGCAACTTATTGAATAGCATATTCACTAAATGGTATTTGCCTAGTCCTGCAGAATAAAAAGAAGAGAGCTGTAGTATCGCCTTTCCATTCTTGGTTTCTCTCCATTTTTTGTCCTAGTAGTAGCTTGTGGTATATGACTTTCTGAACTATTTTCATTGTTCCTCCTCCTCCTCCTCTCACTCTCTCCCCCCCCCCCCCGCAATTTCTTACTCTACATTGTGGCCTCTACTTTCCCCCCTATATTTTCTGTTTCTCCTTTCTTTCTCAAATTTCTTGATATCATACTTTTTTTTTTCTCCCCTAACTTATCTGATCAATCTGTCCTGCTTCTGTCCATCTAATTGGCCACTCTGAGCCATATACATATGTAGGGCTTGGAAATTTAACAAGACAGCTAATAGTCAGAGGACTTAACCTTCTAAGTACAGATCGGTAACGAAGATAGGGACTCCAGTGTTCATGGGCAGTGCCCAGGGAAGATGCCTGCCCTACCTTCCTTTCCCCCACATTGCCTGCACTAATTGCTGGGAAACAGAAGGGAGCTGGGATACCTATCGGGGTACTGTCCCTGGATCTCCAGTCAGTTTTGGCTGCTGTAATGAAGCAGAGTAAGAGTGACAGTCACAGCTCATCGCATGCTCAGCCATGGTCAGCTGCCAGTGTTTTGTAGTCTATACAATTGAGGACGGTCTTAAAGTGACAGGTTTCGGGGTTTTGAAAGAGGATAAGATAGTGGGTCTATACTTTTTTTGTTTTTGTTTGTTGTTGTGCCCCCAGGGGTCTGTCCCATGCATAAATAATGGCACAGAAAAAGTACAGAGATGTTAGATTTTTCCTGAAACTGATGGGTGCAAAGGCTAGTCAAGTGAGGGCTCACTTAAGACAGGTTTATCTGTGAGTGTATTGTTTACGGCCAGCAATATAAACATTTGAAGAAACAGATCAAAGTCAGTATGATCTGAAAGAAATGTCAAATATTTTGTGGCTATGTTCCTTGTTTTTTTGTGAACTCTTACACAAAGCATCCAAAATAATCTGGTAATCTGTGCATCAATACAAGCAATCTCGCCTTCCTCAATGACTGCATATGTCAAAGTGCCTGATATTTCTGCATGGAGCTTCCTTGGAGTCCCTAAAGCAGCAACATTCTTTCTCTTGTATTAGCTGATGAGCTCATCACTTCTTTCCTTTTATCCTGATGTTATGGCATTTGCTCTTTGGTTGACAAGGAGGTTAAACAGTAAATCCAAGAGCTGAGGCCAGTCCAGTTTACCATATTGATAACCATGTTGATGTAGGATTGGTGTGTGGCACTCTCGCTTCCTCTTATCCCTCCTGCTACAGCCTCAACTCTGCAGACAGGTTCTAGAATTTCTTCATGCCTGATGACATGAGAGTGATTCCAATATCATTGTTACACTATATGACTCTCAAATATACAGCAAGTCATCTACAGATAAAATGCCTCTTTAAATGATGTTATAGTTGTCAGGGCTGTGGCTTAACTACTGCCATATACCATAAATGGATGGACCTGCAAAAACCTGATCAGGTCTCCTGTCTCTGACCGTAGCCATTGCTGGAAGTGTCAGAGGAAGTTGTGAAACCCTCACAGTATACCTGTGCAACATTATACCATGGATGTGGAGAGGAAAAGGAAACTTCCAGGCTTCAGCTGCTGATTAGCTTATGCCATGAAAACATAAGCAGAGCTAGAATGAAATAAGGACTGTCAGAGGGCAGCTGCAAAGGATATTCTAATTCATGTAAAATGTTGACGTCTTTCTGAATTTAATTGGTTTGCCTGAATAATGTCATGTGGCAACAAACTTTTTTTGTGTTTTTGGGAGGTTCTTGTTTTTGTGTTTTGCACACAAGGTCTTAACTTTTATATTTGCCTTTTAATTCATCAAGTGCTCTCTTGTTCTTGCATTTAATAAAGAAGGCTGTTATTTATAAATCACTTACATCTTTTCCAATGGAAATAGTCTTTTATGTCTAGATTCACAAAGGTACTTAGGCACCTAAGTTCCAGTTTTAGAGTCCACTACAATCCACAAGACTTCTACTGAACTCATTCAAGCCTTCCTGTAAAAGTTCCCTAATCACCTAAGGTTTTGCCTCTGGGCATACATGATCCAGACACCTATCTCCTGCTTAAGCCCCAGAGCACTTCACAAACTGGGGAAGATAGATGTTTGTCTGCCTAACTTTCAGATGGGGCCTGATTAGGATGACTATATTTCCCAAAGGGAAAACAGAACATCGCATGAGGCTAGCCTGAGGTGCCCCGCCCCACCCCAAACTCTATGCGGGGCTGGCGTTGCTGCTTGCCCAAGCCCTGCCTTTCCCCCTGCGTCAGGCTGAGACTAGAGATGCTGCTTGCTCGAGCCCTGCCTGTCCCCCACTTGAGCCCTGCCTCTCTCCCTGTGCAGGGTTGGCATCACCATTCCCCCCCACCCCCGTACATGTATCCGCACCCCACTTTTTTTTTTTTTACACAAAACTCGGCATCTGTCTTGTTTGCTTTTGCCAAAAAAAAGTCAGGACAGGGCTTAAAAAAGGGACTCTCCAACCAAAACAGGACGTATTGTCACCCTTGATCCAGTAGGTATGCTCAGAGGCTGCCTACTAGATCAGGTCCCATTCAAAATCTGAGGGGGGAGGAGATGATGGTGCCCATCTTATAACTTTTATACCAGTGGTTAGAGTACTCACCTGGGATGTGGGAGACTCAGGTTCAATTCACCCCTCTGCCAGAAGCAGGGAAAGAATTTGAACAGGGGGTTTCCCATCCCTCAGGAGAGTGCTCTAACCATTAAGCAAAGGGATATTCTGATGTAGGACTCCTAGTCTCCAGTAGAAGCTGTTCTATTGTATATAAATACTTTTGAGTACTTGGAGCAGGGGGACTGGTCCCTGGATCTCCATCCAAGAGGGTGCCCTAAGCACCTGACTACAGAATCATTCTCTCTCTCTCTCTCGCTCTCTCTTTCTGGCCTGGTGACTCTAAGTATTTATCCACAATGGAACAGCTTTAACGTAAGAGACTGAGAGGAGGCCTTTTCAGAATATCCAGAACTCTGTGGTTAGTGCACTCTCCTCAGATGTGTGAGACTGCCCGTTCAGTCCCCTTTTTTTCTTTTAAGTTGGTATTTCTTTCAAACAGCTGCTGTTTCACCATAGATAGGTGAAATGATCCCCAAGTAGGCTCTGTATCAGTTTGTAGAATGCTTTGGGTTCCTTTAGAGATTCAAGGTGGGTGAGGTAATATCTTTTATTGGACCAACTCCTGCTGGTAGAGGAGACAAGCTTTTGAGTTTACACAGAGCTCTTCTTCAGGTCTGGGAAATGTACTCAGAGAGTCACAGCTAGGTACAAGATAGAACAGATTGGTTGGTCCAATAAAAGATATTCTCTCATCCACTTGGTGTCTTTAATATCCTGAGACCAACACAGCTACAACAACATTGGGTTATTTCAGTCAAACAACTTTAGTCACCCTGTGTTCTTGATAAAGTACTACATTTTAAATCACCATGCATTATACCTTATTCTGTATGTGATATGTTGAAAGCATTATTTAACATTAAAATTGTCTAGTTAATCCTATTTTAATGTTTTCTGCATCAAAATATACCTAATCCCTCTCCTGCATCTTATCCTCCCTCTTGTGCCTCAAATGCACAGAAAATTTTTATCGTATGTCTTGTAACTACAGTGCAGAGGGAAAAACTTATAGAAATCAAAAATGCTAAAATGACATACTATACTGGAGACTATACCAAAGTTTATAATTAAATGCGGTTCTTGTCTTCAGTTGTCAACTGTGTGACCCTTCATTCACATGTCTTGTGATGTTTGCACATCTTCTTGGAAATTTAATGAGGGACTAGATATTATTATTATGACCTATAAAAAACTCTGCATGAAATAGCATGAGGGATATCTGGCTTACACCAACAGCAGAAATGAAACTTAGAATTTAGGCTGCTCCCCTGGTGTGCTCATGTTTGTGTATTTCTGGAGTAATGGAAAAGGGAGTGATCTTTCTGTGTTGCGTAGACACAGCAGCTGATCTGGACAGTAGGAGGGTTTAATTTCCTCAAGTTCATTGGTTTATATCA
This sequence comes from Lepidochelys olivacea, assembly GCF_965140295.1. Classification (NCBI taxonomy): domain Eukaryota; kingdom Metazoa; phylum Chordata; order Testudines; family Cheloniidae; genus Lepidochelys; species Lepidochelys olivacea. The sequence goes on along the minus strand of NC_140414.1, from coordinate 135,461,946 downwards.
AACCCTTTAACACTTGTATGGGATTTATAGTGGAATAATAATAGTTTTTAAAAAATCCTGATTAGGGCAATTGGCAAAGCAAGTAGCAACTATACTGATTAGCTAATGATGGAGAAACCATTTGGCTGCGCAATTGTCTGAGATTCTTTCTTGTTGGGAGAGGGAGAGCCACTTCCTACTGATGTTGTTCTAGGCATCTATGTGACGGGTTGGATCACAGAAACCCCCTTGGGGCTGCCAGCTGATGTGCCAAGATTACTTCTGCCCCTGCTTTCCCTGCCAGTTTGGGACTCTAGCACCCTGTCTTGTTGAGCCAGACATGCCAGTCTGCTCCAGCACAGACCCAGGGTCTGAACCACGTGTCCCAAAGCCGCAGGCTTGAAATGAAAGCAGTTTAAGAAATGTTCCTGTCTTTAACACTCGGTTGCCCAACTCTCAATGGGGTCCAAACCCCAAATAAATCTGTTTTACCCCATGTAAAGCTTATACAGGGTAAACTCATAAATTGTTTGCCCTCTATAACACTGATAGAGAGAGATGCACAGCTGTTTGCCCCCCCCACTCGCCCAGATATTAATACATACTCTGGGTTAATTAATAAGTAAATAGTGATTTTATTCAATACAGAAAGTAGGATTTAAGTGGTTCCAAGTAATAGCAGACAGAACAAAGTGAATTACCAAGCGAAATAAAATAGAACACGCAAGTCTATGTCTAAGAAAACTGAATACAGATAAAAACCTCACCCTTAAAGGAATTCTAGTAAGCTTCCTTTTACAAACTAGTCTCCTTCTAGTCAGGGTCCAGCAATCACTCACACCCCCTGTAGTTACTGTCCTTTGTTCCAGTTTCTTTCAGGTATCCTTGCGGGTGGAGAGGCTATCTCTTTAGCCAGCTGAAGACAAAATGGAGCCCCCCCCCCCGGGTTTAAATAGACTTTCTCTGGTGGGTGGACACCCCTCACTCCCCCTGTGTAGAATCTCAGCTACAGTATGGAGTTTTGGAGTCACATGGGCCAGTCACATGTCCATGCATGACTCAGAATTTACAAAAAGAAAAGGAGTACTTGTGGCACCTTAGAGACTAACCAATTTATTTGAGCATGAGCTTTCGTGAGCTACAGCTCATGCTCAAATAAATTGGTTAGTCTCTAAGGTGCCACAAGTACTCCTTTTCTTTTTGCGAATACAGACTAACACGGCTGTTACTCTGAAACCTGTCAGAATTTACAGGTAGCAGCCATGAGTCACATGATACCTTGGACGTCCTCAAGTAGACTTCTTATGTGGATTGGAGCATTCCAAGATCCATTGTTCGTTAAGTGCTTCTTGATTGGGCACTTAATTTGCACATTCCTTTCTCAAGAAGCTGACCAAATCCTTGACTAAGGCTACTTAGAAATCAAGCAAATACACAGCCAATATTCATAACTTCGAATACAACAATGACACATGCATACAAATAGGATTAATAGATTCAGTAGATCATAACTTTACAGAGATATGTTACATGGCATATGTAGCGTAAAACATATTCCAGTTATGTTATATATACATAAATAAGCATATTTCCATAAAGCCTTATGGGGGGCACCGTCACAATCTATACCTTATTCATCCAAGTATCTGTTCGTAAAGGCTTTTTGGTCCCTTCGCCCCATAATTTTGAGTCACATCTTAAATGAGACTCTCACTTGAAATCGTTTGGGACCTTTCACTCTAATCCAGTGTCAACAAAGATATTACATTACAAGTTTTATTGTGAAATTTCCTGTCAAAATCAACAGGATTTTACATTGTTGCCAAATTATATATTCCTACATTAATTAATTCTGGTTTTTTAATTGCAACATTTTAAAAAATATACATGTCTAATAATACTGTTTTAAGATATTGCTTAAAATTAAAATAGAATTAATGATCCAATACTAACTTTAATTCTGCTTTCATGTTTTTCATTTATCAGTGGGAACACCTGTCTGTCTTCAAGTATATAGATGGCACCTATTATCATACTATCTGAGCATCTCATCTTTTAAAGTACTTATCCTTTCAATTCTGTAGAAGAACCGAGGCTTAGAGAAACTAAATGACTTACCCAAGGCCACACAGGCAGTTTGTGGCAGAGCATGGAATTGAATCCACATCTCCCAAGCTAGTGCCCTAACTACTGGACTATTGTGCCTCTCCAAGTTGCCACACTACTCTACCTGACTAGTTGTTACGTGACAGCAATTTGTCTTCTCTCTTCCATATACAAATAGCAGTGATCTGGACTGTGTAAACTTAACTAACCCTTCTCACCTGTATTTAGACTCAGACTATGCATATAATCTTTAATATATATGGGATTGTTAGTTAACACAGTACTTTTTTTATCATACTGGATCCTCTTGACACATTAAATCACGAATGGACTAATATTATATAAATTTTATTACAGTAATTCCCATTCAAACTGATAACGTTTTGCAGATTATGAATACGTCTTCCATGAAATGTGATGCATAGAGGATAAAGTCCTATCCTGTCTATGCACTGAACTAGTGATGTCAGCAGGTGTTCACTGTGCAAAGTGGCTCCAATATATGGCTCTTCTGCCATCTTAGTATTTTACAAAGAAAACAAAGCAAAAGACACAATTCCAAGATGTGCTAGCAAAACTTCATTTTGCAAAACCATGTTGTAAATTAGTTTTTTAACTAGATCCGTCATGGTTTAAAACCACTAATAATGTGTTTATTCTCTAGTGCAAATAAATAACCAGTTCCAAGAGAGAAGCTTTTTTGTCATTTGAACATAATGCAATTGTGCTGTCATGGTGCAATCAGTGCAAACAGCCAAATTACACTGAAGCCTACTAGTAACTGTATTTTCTTGGCTGTCATTACAAGTAACTGGATAGTGCAGTATGGAAATAGGAGAGACAGTGAAGTAGTGTTTCACTTTTATGTAATGTTAAAATATATTTGTCCTCTGGACTTCCCACAGCCTTGTTTTTTCCCCTATACAACGGAGGAGTGTTTCTGGCTATCTTAGGGTTTGGGGTTCTGAACATCCAATCTTTAATTATGTTTCAGCTGTGCTAATGTTTGCTCACAGTGACTATGCAGCCACCTGCACGAGCAACATAGGGTGGCTAATCATGATGGAGATATCAACTTTTGAAGTGTGTGTGAAATTTCCTATTGTTAGGTCAGATTATCATTGGGACCAGTTTTACTGTGTTTATTTTAATAAACACTTGACAAATGTGAGTTTTTAAAGTGAAGTCTGAAATCATTTAAAAAGTGGCAACCAGTCAGCTTTTAGGGCATATTAAGCATTTCTAAAATAAGCAGTGTGTGTAGATACTGTAATGTCATACTGATTGATTCGTGATCAATCATGTAACTTACAATTACCTGTCAGCAGCCTGCAGGCAGTTTTTTAACTCTCTCTTGGTTTTGATAAGTCAGATGAGTGTTTGATCAAAAGTGTCACAAATAAATTATTAAACAAAGAGGCTCTAAGCATTTTATAGACATTAATAACTAAGCCTTGGAACTTCTCTGTGAATTAAGTATTAATCTCATGTTCAAAGGGGGAAGGAACTTCATGTTACAAATGAGGCATGGAGTGATTACATACAGTTATAGAGTGAATCACTGGTAGAGTTGGAAGTAAATTCCTAGGTGCCTGTCTGTGGATCTAATCACTAGACAGCATTGCCTTCTTTGGCAAATGGCTTTAGGGAGTCTAATACGGTAATGGTTGTGTGTAGTCTAAAGCAGCTGTGTATAATTCTACTTGCTCTGGATCAACTCTCTTTTGGGTAGGTTTTAGTTTCTCATTGGGAGAGAAAAGAGAGACTGGTTAGTAATGTATCACTAACATTTTCCTCACTGGTAAAGAACAAGCATATTTTTGTACCTGGGCTGGTAAATTTTAATGAGTTTTGCAAGGCTGCTATTAAATGTTAGAAGCTTTGGTATGTAGCAAATAATTGTATTAGTTGTCATGTTCCTGACATGTTTTTCTCTTGGCAAGAAACCATAATACTCCTACTACCAATGTTACAGCTTCACTTACCAAACACAATCTTTTAGCTAGGGATAGACAAAACTTCAGAATAAAATCTTTAGTATATTTTGGAGGAAATGAAATATTGAGGATGAACCGGTTTCTGTTTTCATGAAAAGTTAACTTAATTGTAGGAGAGCAGATGTTGTAAAATGTTGATTAAGTTTGTTTCTGGCACTAAAGCTTCCCCCCCTCCCACCTCCTTTTGGCAATAGGTGATAGCGAATGATAGAAGTCCTCTCGTGGGTAAAGTCCATTGGGAAAAAATGGTGAAGAAAGTATCAAGATTTGGCATACGGACAGGCACTTTTAACTGCTCCAGTGACCCCAGGTATGTTCTTTAAAGGGCAATTTAAATCCATAGGCTGTCTTAAAGTACAGTTGGATTCTAACTGGAATGCCTTCTGTTGTACAGGTAGCCATGACAAAAGGCTGCTACCTACAGGTTTTTATCCCTGCTAAAGTATGTTTAAAACTCTCCATTATGATTTTCATAAATAATGTAATTACCCATAAAATTGCTGCTACTAAAAGTAGCGTCTGAGAAATATATATTTGGGCTAGGGTAGAGTACAGCAGTGTGGAAAGATGACTAAATGAATCTGTTGGCTTTATAGCCATGACTGAAGTTAATGGGAATTGTGCTCACTTATGACCTGGCTGAATTTGGCCCATGTTGGATAAATTTATTAGTTACAAGACTCTAAAGCTTAGTCTGAAAAGGGGGGCAAAATGTATATGTTTTATAGCCACCGTGTTTTAACTGGGGATTTGTCCAAATTGAGGGGGTGCGGGGGGAAGTCCACTGGAGCTCTACATGCTAGCTACTCCACACTAACTCATTGTGTGGACACACACTTACTGTGCACCAGTAGAGCCTTTGTGCACATTAGCTTAATGTACTTTGAAAGTACATTAAGCTAAGCTGCCCAAAGGCACTCTTAGTGCTCATAAGAACGGCCATACTGGGTCTACCAATGGTCCATCTAGCCCGGTATCCTGTCTTCCAACTATGGCCAATGCCAGGTGCTTCAGAGGGAATGAACAGGACAGATAATCATAAAGTGATCCATCCCCTGTACCCATTCCCAGCTTCTGGCAAATAGAGGCTACGGAGACTTCAGAGCATGATTTTGCATCCCAGCCCATCATGGCTAATAGCCATTGATGGACCTATGCTCCATGAGCTTATGTAGTTCTTTTTTGAACCCTGTTATAGTCTTGGCCTTCACAACATCCTCTGGTAAAGTGTTCCACAGGTTGACTGTGTGTTGTGTGAAGAAATACTTCCTTTTGTTTGTTTTAAACCTGCTGCCTATTAGTCCTTGTGTTATGAAAAGGAGTAAATAACACTTCTTTATTTCCTTTCTCCACACCAGTCATTTTATAGACCTCTATCATATCCCTCCTTAATTGTCTCTTTTCCAAGCTGAAAAGTCAGTCTTATTAATCTGTCCGCCTATGGAAGCTGTTCCATATCCATAATCATTTTTGTTGCCCTTTTCTATACCTTTTAAAATTCCAGTATATCCTTTCTGAGATGGGATGACCAGATCTGCACGCAGTACTCAAGCTGTGGGCATTCCATGGATTTATATAGAGGCAATAGGATATATTCTGTCTTATTATCTATCCCTTTCCTAATGATTCCCAACATTCTGTTCACTTTTTTGGCTGCCTCTGCATATTGGAAAAAGTGCTCAGTAAGAATGTCCACATGGGGAGTTAGTGTGGAGTATCTAGTGCACTTTAAGCTCAGATCCTAGCTTACTGTGCACTGACTTCCATGTGTGGACAAGCCATTTGTTTGAACCTTGACAATAGTACCCTATTCTCAGAAGAATGTACACAGGATATTGTTTTCTCTGAGCCTGAGGAATGTGTGTATATACATGTGTAAATATGAACACACCCTTTTAACAACATACAGTATCCTGTTGGAAAGTAGACTTAATGTAACCTTAAAGCTCTTGAAGCTCTTAAATGTGCCAGAGACTCTCTGATTCTGGAACAACACTGTAAATGGAAGAATCTCCAAAGAAGTTGCAGCTGCTTCAGCAGTAGCTATTGCTATGCTGTCGCAAAACCAATACAATCCTTTAGTACTTAGCAGGCATTAGTGGTCGCTTCCTTCAGACCACAGACAAGCTTGCCTTGAATTTCAGTACGATGTACAGGAAGGGTAGTATATGTGTGCATGATTCTTAGATGGTCTTAATCCTAAAAGTTTACAGAAGTATTAAACTGAATAGGATGGGAGAAATTTTAGATCAGAAGTGTTTATGTAAGCTAATATTGTATTAATTTTTTTTTAACTTTAAACATCTTAAAAATGAGAGGCAGCATTTAGAGATTCATAGTGCTTAATGCCAGAAGGGACCATTAGATCATCTAGTTGTGTACATAATTTCTGACTAGTCTTCACATTGTGATCAAATATTATTTTTAAATAAAATCTAACTTAAAGAAACAAAACTAACATTGTATTTTAGTCTTTTTTTTGTCTTGCTGAATAAATGCTCATGAATAATTTTCATCAGAAAACAGTTGAAACTCCCACTAAAGAGCACATAGCGTCATCATCAGTTAAGATTCTTTTGCTATTGGCATAATATCTTGTGGCCGTTTTCAAAATTAATGTTAACTTCTTTTTGTGGTGGCAGCAATTAATTTTTTTTATATGAGAAATTTAAAAATAATTACTCAAAACTATGACTACAGATAGAAAGGGAATAGATTATTTGGATGGTGAACCAGTCTTCCTGCTTTTATTCCTTTGCAGAACTTGTTTGTCAGGTTTGGAAAGAGAGGCAGATGGCTGTGTTTATAGTTTTTGTTGGGTTTTAAAATGTCCTGAAAAATTTATCAGACACCTGCTAACTAAAGTGATCAGTCAGAGGCTGACACACAAGATTTGTGGAGGAAGGGGTCACCAGGGAGTTCCAGGAACAACACCTGGCTGACCAGACCAGCCCCACAGTTGGTGGGATTAGAAAAGGTTCTCGGAAATCTGCCAGGGAGGTGTCTGTGGACCCTGCTTGGGAGCTTAGTCTTTATCAAACTTGGGCTAGTAGGTGTTTGTTTGAAGTCAGTCTCTCTTCCCTTCCTTCAGCCAGCTGGAAAGTAGAGAAGCTTTCTCTTGTAGAACTTCACTCCAGAACCTCCTGGCAGAATGGCTCTGCACCTTGTTTTTCAAAGCAGCAGAGAGACAGACCACAATCTTGCTAACTTCACTTCGCTATTGCTTGACAAAACTATGAATAACAACAGAAGCACCGGGAGGTTAGTTTGCAGAGTCAAGAAAGCACTGCTGCATCTGTTCACATTGTAAAGGTTATCTCTACAACTTGAAGGCCTAGAAACTTAATAACTTCTAAAATTAAAGCTTTCTACTTACCACTTGAAAGTGAGCACGTTTTTTCCCCCAAGTTCTACTTTAAGAACTTTGATATCAATGATACATGACTTTATTAACTATAATAAACCTTTATTTAGCACTTTCCTCATCACCAATTCTTTACATATCCTCCCAAGACCCCACAGCACCCTTGTGAAGTAGATAGGAAAGTAGAAGAATTATAACAGCAGGTTCTGGGAGTGGGGAAAGGTTTCCATTGGTGTTGAGCGCACACACCTCCCATTTATTTCTCTGTGTGCAGGTGCTCAGCACTTCTGATAATCATCAGACTTGCATTCAAAATTTAAGGACTGCTGTCCACGAAATATAAAACTGTATAGGCTTATCCACTATTTTCTTTGCAGATACTGCAGGAGAAGAGGCTGGGTGAGATCCACACTAATTATGTCAGTCCCACAAACCAGTACCTCCAAGGGGAAAGTGATGCTTAAAGAATACAGTGGACGCAAAATTGAAGCTGAACACATTTTCAAGTGGATAACAGCCCATGCAGCTTCTCGGATCAAAACTATCTACAACTCTGAACATTTAAAAGAAGAATGGAACAAAAGTGACCAGTATCGGGTGAAAATATACCTGTTTGCTAACCTTGACCAGCCTCCAGCTTTCTTCTCTGCACTAAGTGTAAAGTTTACTGGAAGAGTTGAGTTTATTTTTGTGAATGTAGAAAACTGGGACAACAAGAGTCATATGCCGGAGATTGGTATCTGTAAGACACCATCTTACATACTTAGAACTCCAGAGGGAATTTACAGGTATGGGAATAACACTGGTGAATTTATATCCCTACGTGCCATGGATTCCTTCTTGCGCTCAATACAACCTGAAGTTAATGATTTATTTGTTTTAAGCTTAGTATTGGTTAATCTGATGGCTTGGATGGACCTATTTATCACACAAGGTGCTACTATAAAGCGTTTTGTGGTTCTGATAAGCACTTTAGGGACATATAATTCTCTCTTAATTATTTCTTGGCTACCTGTGTTGGGCTTTTTGCAGTTACCTTACTTAGATAGCTTTTATGAGTATAGTTTAAAACTCTTCAGGTATTCTAATACAACTACTCTAGCTTCGTGGGTGAGAGCTGACTGGATGTTCTACTCATCACACCCAGCCCTATTCCTCAGCACTTACCTTGGTCATGGCTTACTAGTAGATTACTTTGAGAAAAAAAGACGACGGAACAACAATGATGAAATAAATGCCAATAACTTGGAATGGCTGTCAAGTCTGTGGGACTGGTACACCAGCTACTTGTTCCACCCAATTGCTTCTTTTCAACACTTCCCCTATGAATCAGATTGGGACGAAGACCCAGATTTGTTCTTAGAGCGATTAGCTTTCCCTGATTTATGGCTTCACCCTCTGATACCAACTGATTATATAAAAAGTTTACCAATGTGGAGGTTTAAATGTCTTGGCATGCATTCTGAAGAGGAAATGTTGGAAGCCTCTCAAGAAAGTGAAAGTGACTCAGACAGTGAAAGCAAAGATGTCTTGAGTGGAGAAAAAGAAGTATCTGAGGATGAGCTAAGTACAGTTCACAGTCCCAGTGAAGTAGAGCCTCAGTGCAATGCTGATATCTGTTCATGTGCCAATAAAAATTGTCATAATGAGCCGTATGAAAGGAAAGCAAGGTCGTATGGATCATATAGCACTACAGAAGACATGGAACCAGATTGGTCAGCCTGGCCCTCTAATATGTTGCACTGTACAGAATGTGTTGTGTGTCTAGAGAATTTTGAAAATGGATGTCTGCTAATGGGTTTACCATGTGGTCATGTGTTTCATCAGAATTGCATCGTGATGTGGTTAGCTGGGGGGCGACATTGCTGCCCAGTTTGTAGATGGGCTTCTTATAAGAAAAAGCAGCCATATACACATCATCAGCCTTTGTCAAACGATACCCCATCTTAGCTGTGTACTAATGTCCTTTGTAAACTTTCCATATATTACCGCTTGCCTTTTAAATGTTAGTCACTTAAAGATTTTGTGGTTTGAAGTTTTAGTTTAAATGTTAGTGCAGTGAACTAAAATATACATGATGGTAATGTTAATGACAGAATCATTTGGTTGCCTTGTATGTTGAAACTGAATGCATACTTACTATACAATTAATTGTTTTTTCCTTTACAACATTTGGAAATTTAATGCAGTTTTTGTAAGCACAAAGATCAAGCCTACAACAAAAGTGTATTCCAGCAAAAGTTTACAAGTTAGGGTTTGGATGAACATTTGAAATTCTAATCTGGGAATTGCATAATTTGAGTTTCTTCTTTTAGAGTCTGCTCAGCACACCTTTGTTGAATAATGTATGTTATATGACAGTACCATTTAAAAATAAATCCGTAAAATAAATTATTTTAAAATGAGAAGGCTGCAGACTTGTAATATGAGTTTTGATAAATATCCTGTGCATGTGGCTACAGATGTTACCAGTCTTACATAGCTGTGAAGACAAATAAAAACATAATAAAACTTTTGTGTCTGTATACAGAAGAAATGCAAAAATCAGTAAGTATAACTCCTTATCTCACTCAAAGCCATTTAAACTCATTACTATTTCAGACTTGCAGCAAGACCTATAGATCATCTCTCTGGTGGTGGAAGAATTTGTTTTATTGTGGTAGTTCTAAAAATGTACTAGACACTTGCCAAACACTGGAAGACCATGTGTCCCTGTCTTGAAGAGTTCTCCTTTGTAAGTATTTCTGAGCCTGCTTTTTGCTGTTGTGTGCTGTTCTGCTAGACCAGTGATTCTGCAGTTCGTTCTGCAGACCACTTTGTAAAAGGTCTATGAGAGAAGATTTCCCTCTCTCCCCTCACAACCATCCATTGCTTGGGCCTTTGTGTCTCATTCTACAGCCAGCCATAAGGGCATGTAGACCTTAGTATGAGATCCACTGTACTAGGTGGCATAGCATTCTCACATAATGACTAAAACAACATTTATAATATTGTTTATTTAAATAACAAGTTTGAGATTTCAAAGTCCAACTGTTTCTTATTACCTGTCTGTACAGTGCGAGCAGCAGTGGGGAGGATGGGTGCTTAATATAGTGGCAAAGTGTATGTGTTACGACCTTGATGCATAAAATGGATGAAGGTATTTTGTTTACACTTGTCAAAAATCATCTAGCTGAAAATCCAGCATGGAAACTTTCAGTGCAAAAGGTAACTTTTGATAAGAAGGTAAATAAAAAGAATCCAACTATGCAGTATTTCTTTTTAACAGGGGCTCAGTCAACTTGATGTTAATTTGAACGTTTGTACTACATAATTCTGACTGAATGCCATTGAACTTGCTTGAATACAAGTAATTTTACCAGGTTTCCCATATTTAGCATAGAGAAATGTGGTCACCCTATGTCAGTGGTTCTCAAACTTTTGTATTAGTGACCCCTTTCACACAGCAAGTCTCTAAGTGTGACCCCCCCCCTTATAAATTAAAAATACTTGTTTTTATATTTAACAGTGTTATAAATACGGAATTTGAAGTGGGGTTTGGGGTGGAGGCTGACAGCTTGCAATCCCACACGTCATAACCTCACAACCCCCAGTTTGAGAACCCCTGCCCTATGTTATTTGTTACACCTGAAGCTCCAGGGCCTGTTGCTGTCCTTGGTCAAGGTGCACCTGGCAGCCATTTCAGCTTTCCATCCTCTGTTTCATGGCAGATTAGTATTTGCCCATGCCACGATGGCGCGGTTCCTGAAAGTTCTGGAATACCTTTACCTGCACACCTGGGACCCGGTCCCTCTTTGGGACCTGAACCTTGTGCTGTCCAGGCTCACGGGGTCCCCCCTTTGAGCCCCTGGCTACCTGCTCCCTTCTGCTTCTCTCCTGGAAGGTCTCCGTTTTGGTCACTATAACTTCGGCCCGTAGGGTGTCCCAAGATCAGGGCACTCGCTTTGGAGCCCCCGTACACGATCTTCTATAAGGACAAGATCCAGCTGCGTCCATACCCAGCTTTTCTGCCCAAGGATGTCTCCCATTTCCATACTGGTCAGGACATATATAATAGAATATCAGGGTTGGAAGGGACCTCAGGATGTCATCTAGTCCAACCCCCTGCTCAAAGCAGGACCGATCCCCAACTAAATCATCCCAGCCAGGTCTTTGTCAAGCCTGACCTTAAAAACCTCTAAGGAAGGAGATTCCAACACCTCCTTAGGTAACACATTCCAGTGCTTCACCACCCTCCTAATGAAAAAGTTTTTCCCAATATCCAACCTAAACCTCCCCCACTGCAACTTGAGACCATTACTTCTCGTTCTGTCATCTGCTACCACTGAGAACAGTCCAGATCCATCCTCTTCGGAACCCCCTTTCAGATAGTTGAAAGCAGCTATCAAATCCCCCCTCATTCTTCTCTTCAGCAGACTAAATAATCCCAGTTCCCTCAGCCTCTCCTCATAAGTCATGTGTTCCAGTCCCCTAATCATTTTTGTTGCCCTCCACTGGATGCTTTCCAATTTTTTCACATCCTTCTTGTAGTACGGGGCCCAAAACTGGACACAGTACTCCAGATGAGGCCTCACCAATGCCGAATAGAGAGAAACAATCCCGTCCCTTGATCTGCTGACAATGCTCCTACTTATACAGCCCAAAATGCCATTAGCCTTCTTGGCAAGAAGGGCACACTGTTGACTCGTATCCAGTTTCTCATCCACTGTAACCCCTAGGTCCTTTTCTGCGGAACTGCTGCCTAGCCACTTGGTCCCGAGTGTGTAGCAGTGCATGGGATTCTTCCGTCCTAAATGCAGGACTCTGCTCTTGTTGAACCTCATCAGATTTCTTTTGGCCCAATCCTCTAATTTGTCTAGGACCCTCTGTATCCTATCCCTATCCTCCAGCGTATCTACCACTCCTCCCAGTTTAGTGTCATCTGCAAACTTGCTGAGGGTGCAATCCACTCCATCCTCCAGATCATTAATGAAGATATTGAACAAAACCAGCCCTAGGACGACCCTTGGGACACTCCGCTTGATACCAGCTGCCAACTAGACATGGAGCCATTGATCACTACTCGTTGAGCCCAACGATCTAGCCAACTTTCTACCCACCTTATAGTCCATTCATCCAGCCCATACTACTTGCTGGTAAGAATACTGTGGGAGACCATATCAAAACCTTTGCTAAAGTCAAGGAGTAACACGTCCACAGCTTTCTCCTCATCCACAGAGCCAGTTATCTCATCATAGAAGGCAATTAGGTTAGTCAGGCATGACTTGCCCTTGGTGAAACCATGCTGACTGTTCCTGATCACTTTCCTCAAAGTGCTTCAAAATTGATTCCTTGAGGACCTACTCCATGATTTTTCCAGGGACTGAGGTGAGGCTGACTGGCCTGTAGTTCCCTGGATCCTCCTCCTTCCCCTTTTTAAAGATGGGCACTTCATTAGCCTTTTTCCAGTCATCCGGGACCTCCCCCAATCGCCATGAGTTTGATCGTGTAAGATCATATATTTTCCAGTCCTCTGCTCAAAGCCTCATGTTACAGATGAGGAATGCAGGCTGGATACCCTGGACATCAGGCAGGCGCTGGCCTACATAGAGAGGATGAAGCCATACCGTAAGTCTATGCAATTTTGTTGCTGTCACAGACCGGATGAAGGGTTGCCCAGTATCTACCCAGAAAGAAAAGGAGTACTTGTGGCACCTGAGAGACTAACCAATTTATTTGAGCATGAGCTTTCGTGAGCTACAGCTCACTTCATCAGATGTATGCCGTGGAAACTGCAGCAGACTTTATACATACACAGAGAATATGAAAAAATACCTCCTCCTACCCCATTGTCCAGCTGGTAATAGCTTATCTAAAGTGATCATCAGGTGGTCACCTGATAAGCTATTACCAGCTGGACAATGGGGTAGGAGGAGGTATTTTTTCATATTCTCTGTGTATGTATAAAGTCTGCTGCAGTTTCCACGGCATACATCTGATGAAGTGAGCTGTAGCTCACGAAAGCTCATGCTCAAATAAATTGGTTAGTCTCTAAGGTGCCACAAGTACTCCTTTTCTTTTTGCGAATACAGACTAACACGGCTGTTACTCTGATATCTACCCAGAGAATCTGATCCTGGATCACTGCCTGCATCCGCTACTACTATGAGCTGGCGAAGGTAACTCCCCGCCCCACAAGCGGCTGTGACATCCCACTTGACTAGGGTGCAAGAGTCATTGGCATCCTTCCTCGCTCAAGTGCCAATCCAGGAAATTTGCAGTGCCGCAACCTGGTTGTCCATCCACACGTTTGCTTCACGCTATATGCTGACCCAGCAGGCTCCGGCTGATGCTGGTTTTGGCAGAGCAGTACTCCAATCTGCAAGAACTGTGAACTCCGTGCCCCCCGCAGGGAATTCGGCTTGTGAGTCACCTACAATGGACTTGACATGAGCAAGCACTTGAAGAAGAAAAAATGGTTACCCACCTTTTTGTAACTGTTGTTCTTTGAGATGTGTTGCTCATGTCCATTTCATTACCCGCCCTCCTGCCCCTCTGTTGGAGTTGTTGGCAAAAAGGAACCGAGAGGGCCCAGGGCCGGCAGTGTCTGATCTACCACGCCAGGAGCACGGCACTCCAAAGGGTGCCACAGCCAGCCCTACAGGTACCGCTAAGGCAAAAGTCTCTGGCCACACTGTGGGTGTGCGTACATCTACAATGGAAAGGACGTGAGCAGCACATCTCGAAGAACAACAGTTACAAAAAGGTGGGTAACTGTTTATCCATCCTCTGTTGTGTGGTCTCAGCTTCTGGCAGTTGGAGGTTTAGGGACACCCGGACAGGGTCGTCCCTAGCCATTCTGATGCGCTACGCAGCCCCCACCAGGCCTCCATGGGGGGGGGGCAGGGTAGGGGGGAAACCACCCCCCAGCACGAGCTGGCGTAGCATAGCGGGCTGGGGCCGAGTCTTTCCACTTCCTACTGCCTGGTGAGTGCAGGGCGGGCTGAGCCCTGCACTCACGGGGCGGTGGGAAGTGGAGCGACCCGGCTCCAGCCTGCTCTGCTCTGCTTTGCTCCCCTGGCTCCTAGCCTTGGAGGGCAGGGGGAACCGCCCACCAGCACTTGCCAGCGCCACGGCTGGGAGCCGGTGGAGTGGAGCACGCTGGGCCCGGGTCGCTCTACTTGCCACTGGTGAGTGCAGGCCCGACCCCTGCTGCAGTCCTCAAGGGGGTGGGGGTGGGGGTGGGGCGGAGCAGGGGCGGGGGCTTGGGGAAGGGGCGGAGTAGGGGCGGAGGCCACGGGGAAGAGGCAGAGCAGGGACTGGAGCAGCACACAGCTGCGTAGGGCACCAGGAAATTTGGTGCCTCAAATTTCCTGGTGCCCTATGCAGCTGTATGCTTTGCATATGGGTAGGGACGGCTCTGCACCCAGAGCATGGGGTTATGTCCCTGACCATGCTGGCTAATAGCCATTGAGGGACCTATTCTCTATGAACTTACCTAATTCTTTTTTGAACCCAGTTATGCTTTTCCCTTCACAAAATCACATGACAAGAAGTTCCACAGGTTGACTGTGTTGTGTGATGAAGTACTTCCTTTTGTTTGTTTTAAATGTGCTGCCTATTGATTTCTTTGGGTGATCTTTGGTTTTTCTGATATGTGAAGGGATAAATAACACTCCACATCATTAATGATTTTATAGCCCTCTATCATATCCCTCCTTCATAATCTCTTTCCTAAGATGAACAGTTCTATACAACACTACTACAGTAATGATCAGGCAGAGTGCACCTTTGGGCTAAGCATACACTGTGGGTTACAGAAAGTTGTCATTGTAATGTGAAAACTGAGTGGGTACTGTCCTTGATTTGCAAGCAATAGTGAGTGGATGTCCATTTCAGTCAAAGATGGTTCTAATGGTCACTGCTGCTGTAGAAGTCTATTTCTGTTTGAGAAATAAGCCAATAGTTTGGACAGTCAGAAGGAGGCATATAGAGGACACAGACACACTAGTTTTACATGCATCCGATGAAGTGAGCTGTAGCTCACGAAAGCTTATGCTCAAATAAATTGGTTAGTCTCTAAGGTGCCAAAAGTCCTCCTTTTCTTTTTGCGGATACAGACTAACACGGCTGCTACTCTGAAACCTAGTTTTACAAGGATGACTTGTGGTAATGAAAGAGAATCTCGCTGCTGTAGGTCTCCAGATCATGAGCAGTAAGTAGTGACTCAGATCTTTGGCATCTGCTGTCTGTTTGGTCGCCTTTGTAAAATTAATGGTCTCAGTCTAGTTCGTAGTGGACATGTGTCTATTTCAAAAACCACCGCATTTGGTATCTTTGTTGGCAGTTTCAGCTGAGAAGCAATGGCAATGGGGTGCATTTATTATATTAAACTCTTGTTACAGTAGCACCCAAAGGCTGCAGTCAGGATCGAGTCTATTATGCTGCATGCTGTACAAACACAGAGACACTCCCTATCCCAGTGTTTACAATCTAAGAGATAAGAATAGGCAAAAGGCTGAGAATATAAAACAAATAATATTGGCACAATTTGGGTAGTTTGTTGTTCAGTTGGATTTCATGAATATTTGTAACGTGTCTTGAAATCTTTGGGTGAAAAGGGTCTTAGAAGTGCAGTGTTCTAAGAAAGAGTCTGGTCTGAGAGTTCAACAAGTGAAAATGCAAAATGACCAACTTTGAGCTACTCAGTCAATAGACTTAATGAGGTGCAAGAGACTTCGAGAGAATGTCTTTATGTTCTTCTAGCTCAGATGCACTGGAATAAATAATACCCCTAACAATGAACAGAACTCTTCTCTAGAAAATACCTGCTCATACTGGGTAAGATTTAGGAAGGAGACTGAGATGAACAATAAATATTTGTAAGTGTTAAATGGTCTTGTTCTGGGAATTAAATAATGAAGGCAAGTATAATGATATGTAGCTACTGTAATTAGAGTAGGATGGTTCATGCCCTTTTCTTTTACCTTGTTCTAAAAATCCTGTATTTCTTCACGTGCACTGCTTAGTGATACTTAACCCTCGTCAAACCCTTCTACAGTCATTAACTAATTCTCCCAACCACCACTCCTTACCGTGCCATGATCTTGGTAGGTATTCCTCAGTTTACAGATAAACTAAGGCAGAGAGGTGAAATGACCTGCCCAAGGCCACACAGCAAATCAGTGGCAGAGCAGTGTGAGAACTCTAAACTATCTGTGTTTAATTTAAACCATTGGCTCTCAAACTCTCTAGACTACTGTACCCCCTTCAGGATTGCATACCCCAAGTTTCACCTCACTTAAACTACTTGATTACAAGATCAGACATAAAAATACAAAAGTGTCACAGTACACTATTTCTGAAAAATTGCTTACTGTTACGTTCTCATTTTTACCATATAATTAAAAAATAAATCAAGTAGAATATAAATATTGTATTTACATTTCAATGTCTAGTATATAGAGCAGTGTAAAAAGTTACTGTCTGCATGAAATTTTAGTCTGTACTGACTTCACTAGTACTTTTTTTGTAGCCTGTTGTAAAACTAGGCAAATGTCTAGATGAGTTGATGTACCCCCTGGAAGACCTCTGCATATCATAGAATCATAGAATATCAGGGTTGGAAGGGACCCCAGAAGGTCATCTAGTCCAACCCTCTGCTCGAAGCAGGACCAATTCCCAGTTAAATCATCCCAGCCAAGGCTTTGTCAAGCCTGACCTTAAAAACCTCTAAGGAAGGAAAGAGTTCTGTTCATTGTTAGGGGTATTATTTATTCCAGTGCATCTGAGCTAGAAGAACATAAAGACATTCTCTCGAAGTCTCTTGCACCTCATTAAGTCTATTGACTGAGTAGCTCAAAGTAGGGAGATTCTACCTCCCTAGGTAACGCATTCCAGTGTTTCACCACCCTCTTAGTGAAAAAGTTTTTCCTAATATCCAATCTAAACCTCCCCCACTGCAACTTGAGACCATTATTCCTCGTTCTGTCATCTGCTACCATTGAGAACAGCCTAGAGCCATCCTCTTTGGAACCCCCTTTCAGGTAGTTGAAAGCAGCTATCAAATCCCCCCTCATTCTTCTCTTCTGCAGGCTAAACAATCCCAGCTCCCTCAGCCTCTCCTCATAAGTCATGTGTTCCAGTCCCCTAATCATTTTTGTTGCCCTTCACTGGACTCTCTCCAATTTATCCACATCCTTCTTGAAGTGTGGGGCCCAAAACTGGACACAGTACTCCAGATGAGGCCTCACCAATGTCGAATAGAGGGGAACGATCACGTCCCTCGATCTGCTCGCTATGCCCCTACTTATACATCCCAAAATGCCATTGGCCTTCTTGGCAACAAGGGCACACTGCTGACTCATATCCAGCTTCTCGTCCACTGTCACCCCAGGTCCTTTTCCGCAGAACTGCTGCCTAGCCATTCGGTCCCTAGTCTGTAGCTGTGCATTGGGTTCTTCCGTCCTAAGTGCAGGACCCTGCACTTATCCTTATTGAACCTCATCAGATTTCTTTTGGCCCAATCCTCCAATTTGTCTAGGTCCTTCTGTATCCTATCCCTCCCCTCCAGCGTATCTACCACTCCTCCCAGTTTAGTATCATCCGCAAATTTGCTGAGAGTGCAATCCACACCATCCTCCAGATCATTTATGAAGATATTGAACAAAACCGGCCCCAGGACCGACCCTTGGGGTACTCCACTTGATACCGGCTGCCAACTAGACATGGAGCCATTGAACACTACCCGTTGAGCATGACAATCTAGCCAGCTTTCTACCCACCTTATAGTGCATTCATCCAGCCCATACTTCCTTAACTTGCTGACAAGAATACTGTGGGAGACCGTGTCAAAAGCTTTGCTAAAGTCAAGAAACAATACATCCACTGCTTTCCCTTCATCCACAGAACCAGTAATCTCATCATAAAAGGCGATTAGATTAGTCAGGCATGACCTTCCCTTGGTGAATCCATGCTGGCTGTTCCTGATCACTTTCCTCTCATGCAAGTGCTTCAGGATTGATTCTTTGAGGACCTGCTCCATGATTTTTCCAGGGACTGAGGTGAGGCTGACTGGCCTGTAGTTCCCAGGATCCTCCTTCTTCCCTTTTTTAAAGATTGGCACTACATTAGCCTTTTTCCAGTCATCTGGGACTTCCCCGTTTCGCCACGAGTTTTCAAAGATAATGGCCAATGGCTCTGCAATCACAGCCGCCAATTCCTTCAGCACTCTTGGATGCAACTCGTCCGGCCCCATGGACTTGTGCACGTCCAGCTTTTCTAAATAGTCCCTAACCACCTCTATCTCCACAGAGGACTGGCCATCTCTTCCCCATTTTGTGATGCCCAGCGCAGCAGTCTGGGAGCTGACCTTGTTAGTGAAAACAGAGCATATCCCCAGGGGTATGTGTGCCTCTGGTTGAGAACCACTGATTTAAACCAACTCCCATTAGGTATCAGCCCCCTACTGAGGAAGGGCAGTAGGGTCAGGCATACACAGCAGAGGCCATGGCAGCATGGCTTCTTGAGGATGCCCTGCCATCTTGAAGATTAGGAGGGCTACTTCCCCTGACCACTCTATGGGTACAAAATATTACTGTGCCAATTGCATGGTTTTAATGTAGTCCTTCCATGGGTTTTCCCACCAAGGCACACAATCTAGGTCTACATACAGGTTAACAGAGAAAATTATTTAAAATGTAAAGTGCGTGATTTTAATTTCAAAGGAGGGATACCCTAAGCTCTCGTACAAGTCTGAATTAATTAAAATATTCCTAAGTAGCTCATCTGTAGTACGTGTGGCATATACAGATTACATGATGGTGTGGCCTGAAGGTTTTATTGCACTCAACTGGGATCAGCTGCATAACTGACTCATAGCATTTGCTTTGTGTGAATAATGTACCCATGACAAACTCGTGATGTTAAAACCTTTGTACCACCACTATCATGTATTCCTGGTATGTACATACGTAATAAGTAAATGATCAAATGTGGAGTCCCACTAGAGACTTTGCTATCACCACTCTGTTTTATGCAGAAGGTACTCAATTACTGCTGTAGTGTACGGTTTCAGAGTAACAGCCGTGTTAGTCTGTCTTTGCAAAAAGAAAAGGAGTACTTGTGGCACCTTAGAGACTAACCAATTTATTTGAGCATGAGCTTTCGTGAGCTACAGCTCACTTCATCGGATGCATACCGTGGAAACTGCAGTAGACATTATATACACACAGAGACCATGAAACAATACCCCCTCCCACCCCACTGTCCTGCTGGTAATAGCTTATCTAAAGTGATCATCATAAAGTGATCATTGGGCCATTTCCAGCACAAATCCAGGTTTTCTCACACACACACCCCCCACCCCCATACACACACAAACTCACTCTCCTGCTGGTAATAGCTTATCTAAAGTGATCATTAAGTTGGGCCATTTCCAGCACAAATCCAGGTTTTCTCACCCTCCGCCCCCGCACACACACACTCACTCTCCTGCTGGTAATAGCCCATCCAAAGTGACCACTCTCTTCACAATGTGTATGATAATCAAGGTGGACCATTTCCTGCACAAATCCAGGTTCTCTCACCCCCTCGCCCCCCCTCCAAAAACCACACACACAAACTCACTCTCCTGCTGGTAATAGCTTATCCAAAGTGACCACTCTCCCTACAATGTGCATGATAATCAAGGTGGGCCATTTCCAGCACAAATCCAGGTTCTCTCATCCCCCCACCCCCATACACACACCAACTCACTCTCCTGCTGGTAATAGCTCATCCAAAGTGATTACCATGCACATTGTAGGGAGAGTGGTGCCACAAGTACTCCTTTTCTTTTTGCTGTAGTGTAAAATCCTAAAGTAGGTAGGAAGACACAGCTCAGCTTCTCAGAATACACTGGTTTGGCTATTGTAGTGGACGTAGAAAATGGGTCAAATATGACCAAACCTCACTCTCCCTTGTACAAATATTCCTTGAGGAACTAAAATAATAAAAAGCCTGGTCTAGGGGTTAGAGTAAGGGCCCTGGCCATTAGGAAACCCTGATTTCCATTCCCAACTCTGTCATTAACTTGTCTGATTTCAGGCAAGTCACTTTAACCCTTTGGTACCTCAGTTTCCACATTAGTGAAATAGGACTAGTCCTAGCCTGTCTTGTAAAGCACAGTGCAGTCTCTGGATAAGTGATATATACAGTAAATGTAACATTTTAATTGGACAACTTTGTTCAATTCAAGTTAGATTAGAGCCATAGAAAAGAGGGTAGGGAGATAGCTACCATTTTCTTTCTATAACTATAAGACATCTAGAAGGATATGAACACCCACATCCACCACTATCTCCTGAGCAAATGCTATGCTCTGCTAACTCAGCATATACACAGTTATTGAGGCTTGATCCTAAGCCCCTCCCAGACAGACATAGGGCTTTTAAGGTCTCAATTATGCTGTGCTGGGTCCCTTTTACATGGTTTAAAGGGGCTGATGCAAGGATTAGGATTAGCCCCAGGTACCTTTCCCAACACCATATAAGAGACATCATCTCTTCAAAAGCAATATCCCAAATTTTGCTCTAACTTAAAGTGGGACAATTCAGGTTGCCTCTTTGGACTTCCCCAGTGCAACTGAGGGGAAAACTTGGTCTGTTCTCCTTGAAGAAAAAAAAACCTGTCAAAATGTACTGCTCTATACACTACACCTACTTGCTTGTGCTTCCTCATGATGTGGATGGTAATGAAAACACTAATGAGATTGTATTGCCTGTTAAAGTTACTGGCTCCGAGAACAATTCTGCAAGACTGTTTTGAAAGTAAAGGAGATTGCACACAAGAGACGACACAGGTGCTGGAGCAATGGCAGGAGCAGGCTGCAAATTACTGCAGGGACATCCCCAGCTGCTGTAAATTGGCAGTGCTCCATTCACTTCAATTGCACTATGCCATTTTGCTAGCAGTGGTCTTTTACAGAAACCAGTGTAGTGCTGTATAAACAATGCCTCAGGTACTTGTTTTTTCACTATTCCTTACACAAGTAGTCCAACTGCTGTTAATGGACTACATCTGTAACTAAAGACAACAGGATTCTTCCCTGAATGTAGGCATCATCGTTCAACGACAAATGATGGTGCTGGGGTGATGGATAGGATAGAGAATCAGCACCACAGCACTCGGATTAGGTTTTTATATAATGGCGGCATTATAATCTGTCTAATATTGATATAAACTAAGTTGACATACATGATAAATAAATGCAAGCACTATAGGCTGCGGGGGGAGGCGGGATGGGAGGAGATTAAAGTTAGAACAGTGTTTTTCAAAGTTTTGGATCACAACCCGGTACTGGGTTGCACTATGTAAGGCACGGGGTTGCCTTGCTCAGCACCCAGGGACCCTACCGGCTCTGGTCAGCACTGCCAACTGGGACGTTAAAAGTCCTGTTGGCGGTGCTGCCCAGCTAAAGCAGGCTAGTACCTAAAGGTTCCAACACTGTGCCCCAGAAGCAGCCAGTAGCGGGTCTGGTTTCTAGGCAGGGGGCCACGGGGCTCTGCACGCTACACCCGCCCTGAGCTCCGGCTCCACACTCCCATTGGCTGGGAACAAAGGCTTGTGCGCCTCCACCTAGGAGCCAGACCTGCTGCTGGCCGCTTCCGGGGCACAGCACGGTCTGCGGTGCCAGGACAGGTGGGAAGCCTGCCTCTGCACCCCAGTAAGTCTGTGCCCCAATCCCCTGCCCCAGCCCTAACCCCGCCAACTCGGAACCCCTCCTGCACCCCAAACCCCTCATCCTCAGCTGCACCCTAGAGCCTGCAGCCCAGAGCCCCCATCCCACACCCTGAACCCCTCATTCCTGGCCCCACCCCTCAGCCCTCACCCCCGTACCCCAACTCTCTGCCCAAACCCCTCATCCCCAGCTCCACTGGGTCACAGGCGTCAACAATTTTCTTCAACTGGGTCCCCAGAAAAAAAGTTTGAAAACCACTGAGTTAGAAGACACTTGTCTAGAGATATTGACTCTCCCGGGGTGGAAAGACAAATAAGGGTCATAAACAGCCAGTGGGCAGGAGAGGGGGACACAGAGCCCACGGGGGGAGCAGAAGGGAGGGTAGATAGATGTAAGAAGCCCCTGACACAGAAGTGGTGTTGAACACAGAGAGTTGCTAGCATAGAAGGGGTAGATGGAAGTAGGCTCTAGTGTGGAATGCAGGGATGGGGTCATTGCACACAGCCCCTGCCAAAGAGGTGGGGGCAAGGCATAGTGGTGCAGAGAGGCCCTAGTGTGTGGGATGAGATACATGGGGGAATACGCAAAGTCTCTGATGTTTTGGGGGGAGGGTAGAGGGGAAGAACAGACACAAGACCTATGATTGGTAGGACCCCATGGGGGGGAACACAAGGTGGAAGATGTGTATTGGAAGGGGGACACAGAGGTGTAGGGATGTGGCAGAGGCCTTCAGGAGAGAGAGAAGAATGAACAAAATCAGGGGAGCCATGTAAGCTTGATTTTATTTTAAAATTTAACGCTACGGTACATTCCAATGCCTGCTTGGATGTGTTTTTACTGTTTGTAAGCTAGTGTTTGACACATGCCATTCATATCAACACAGGTCGTGATGCTGTGGGCAGCCTGCTGGGTGGGGATGGGGCAGAGCTTGTTTGTTTTCCCTCTCCACAAATAAGGTTGCCAATTTTGGTTGGTTGTGTTCCTTGAGGTTTCATCACATGATCTAATCTTTAATTAAAGATTAATCTTTAATGCCTGGAGACTCCAGGATAATCTTGGAGGGTTGGCAACCCCTACATCTTGGGGCTAAATGACCCCCAATGAATTACAGTAGCTGTCCACCTGTAATGGGTGATCAGCAGACAAAGGTCTCTGCCTCAGGGTGAAGCTTCAAAAGGCTGAATTCTTTGGGTTACATTTGCATATGCCACCCAAACTATAAAGATTTCAGAGTAGCAGCTGTGTTAGTCTGTATTCGCAAAAAGAAAAGGAGTACTTGTAAGACTTGAGAGACTGCAAATTAATTCCAATTCAGCAAATTGGATACAATTAAGTTAGGCTTGAATAGAGACTGGGAGTGGTTGAGTCATACAAAGTAAAACTATTTCCCCTTGTTTATTCCTCCCCTCTCCCCACCCACTGTTCCTCAGATGTTCTGGTTAACTCCTGGAAATGTGGTGGAAATGGCTCACCTTGATTATCACTTCAAAAGGTTTTCTCTCCTCCCACCCCAGTCTCCTGCTGGTAATAGCTCATCTTAAGTGATCACTCTCCTTACAATGTGTATGGTAAACATCCATTTTTGCATGGTCTGGTCTCCTCACTGTATTTTCCACTTTATGCATCCGATGAAGTGAGCTGTAGCTCACGAAAGCTTATGCTCAAATAAATTGGTTAGTCTCTAAGGTGCCACAAATACTCCTTTTCTTTTTCCAAACTATAAAGGAATCACTCACAGGTTTAGGGGTGTGTTTTGTTTGAGCTAATAGCTGGTATGAGCTTGTGGCCTTGTTGAAGTTGGGTTGATCTCTGGTAAACTCATTAGTGTGCATATAGCTTCTTTTATTGTTGAAATATACTTTCTCTGTAATGCTTTTTCCTTAAGAATAAATGTATTTGTCTAGCAATGGCTGTATGGTAGCTTAACTGTGGGCAATTATGCTATTTTATAGGCTCTCAGAAGCCAAAACAGGCCACCTTCAGCAGTCTGACTTGCTGGGGAATTCAGTGTAGGCAGGGAATTGTGCAGCCTGGAAAAAATCCTGATCAGGAAGGAGAGAGACTCACGTCCTCCACCCACCTGCTGTGACAGCGGGAGAGGCCGCAGCCTGAGACAAGGGGGACTTTGCAGGACCATAGAGGGGGAATGCAGGTGCCCTGAATTGTGACAGCTGCTTATGGGAGAGTGTAACAATTCAGAAGTCTGGGCAGCAGGTGGGCAGGTTCCCAGCTGTGACCGCCTGCCTGAGGCCAGATCCTCAGGGTAGGACTTAATATCCCTGGACCTATGGAAAATTCTGTCTCAGCTGGGCAGCCCCGGCTATGGGACTGACACATGCTGCGGTGCAGGGAGAAGTGGGTCAATGCACCACGCACCTGTGGCCTCCGCTGTCCACCTCCTCTCCCTTCTCCCCACCCACCCCTCCTTCCAGCATGATTTTCTATTACTCTCATCCGCAGCCAGGGTTAAACGCCCCCTAGCGGCCGAGGCGAGGAACAGAACGGCCCTGCCACCAGCCCAGGAAGGAGGGAACGCACGCGCAGTGCCGCCTCCGAGACGCCCCGGAGGGAGGGAGGCAGGCAAGCAGGCAGGCAGGAAAGAAAAGGGACGCATGCGCAAAGGCGGGAGCTTGGGGTTTGTTTCCCCTCAGAGGCGGCAGGGGTGCCGTGGCCGCACGCGCAGTGGTACGCGAATGAGCCTCGCGCCGCAAGGCAGGAGGAGGAGGGAGGTAAGCTGCGACTGCGCAATGTGTGTGGCTGGCTCCCCGCCCGCCAGTGGAGGAGGGGACGGGAAGCCGGAAGGGCCAGGAGTCGCTGTTTTGTTGGTCAGCGATGGGTCTTTTCGGGAAAACGCCGGAGAAGCCGCCCAAGGAGCTGGTAATGGCGGGGGGCACCCGCGGGAGAAGGCGCGTTCGCCGCCCCCCGGGAGGGTGGGGGACGAGGGCGCCTTAGGGGCAGGGCGGCCGCTGAAGGGGTGGGGCCGGGCACACTGCGGGGGCGGGGCAGTGAAGGGGCGAACACCCTGCTGGGGGGGAGAGGCTGAGAGTGGGGACGGGGGGGGGGTGAAGGGGCGGCCGCCACGGGGTTGGGTGCTATGTAGGGGGGGGCTTTGTGAGGGGGTGGCCGCCATGGTGGGGGGGGGCGGGTAATGCTGAAAGGGGGAGGTCGAGTTGAAGGGGGGAGGGGTAGCTCAGTGGTTTGAGCGTTGGCCTGCTAAACCCAGGGTTGTGAGTTCAATCCTTGAGGGGGCCATTTAGGGATTGGGGCAAAAATTGGGGATTGGTCCTGTTTCAAGCAAGGGGGTTGGACTAGATGACCTCCTGAGGTCCCTTCCAACCCTGATAGTCTATGATTTTAGTCTATGAAGGGGAGCCGCCATGGGGCTGGGTTGGGTGCTGAGGGAGTGGGGCTGGCCGCTGAGAGGATCAGAGCCCCCAACATCAGTGGGGCTGCTGTGACCGGGTCCCAGCGGGCCAGGTACCTACTTCCTGAGGGGTGTCAGTGAAGCAGCTGGCCCCCTGGGATGGATGGGGGCTGCAATGGGGGCCTGCCTCCAGTACTCCTGTTGGTGCAGCCCATAGAGGCAACAGGCTGTAACTGACGGCTTGCGTGGAGGTAGCCCATAAGGCAGTGCATCTCAAACTCACCCCTTTCACATAGCAAGCCTCTGAGTGCGACCCCCACCCCTTATAAATTAAAAACACTTTTATCTATTTAACACCATTATAAATGCTGGAGGCAAAGCGGGGTTTAGGATGGAAGCTGACGGCTCGCGACCCCCTCATGTAATAGCCGAGTGACCCCCTGCAGGGTCCCGACCCACAGTTTGAGAACCCCTGCCATAAGGGATTGGAGCTGGGGGTCGGGACTGAATCCTGTCTAATTAATTTTATGGCTAAAAGATGTCTGGCAAAATTGTCAAGCCTTGTGCCAGTTCTTAACAATACATTGACAGATTACTTTGGCCTTCTGTACATGCAAGAGATGAAGCAGTTTCATTTAACTCGGTTTTTAAACTGATATAGTTAAATGGATGAAAAACACTCTGTAGATGCTTCCGTTTTGTTTTGGGTAGCTTATTTCAGTTTAGCTTAGCAGTCTCTACCAAATTAAAATAGGCCACTCTTAAACTGAACTAAGACTGCATAAAAATTTGCACTGGCTTAACTAGATCAGTTTAAAAATACTTTTAGTTAAACTGATGCAAGTGGGTGTGTAATCCATTCCTCTTCTGCCTTTGGCTGAACCTTGTGTAATTTAGGTCAAATTCTTCAGTTCCTTTCCTTTATATATCATACGCCTCTGTGGTGCTATAGACATTATTTAAAAAGCAGACACTGGTGCTTGTGAATTGCACTGTGCTGAGCAGAGGAAAGCAGGTCTAAAACTTCTGTTGCTCTGTGTGGGATCAGTGACTACCAATTCAGCAAGGAGAAAACAATGCTGCAAATATGATGTGAAGTTGTGACTCTAGGTTGGACAGAGACTATTTTAGATACAGCAGTAAAGGAACATGTGGCTAGAAGTTTGGAACTGTGCAACCATTTCAGAAAGGAAACTTGGGCACCCAAATTTGAAGACTCTTCTATGGACTCTGTAAGTATAGGCAGTGCTGTACAGTAGGTGAATACAGGGCTGGATTAAGGCTGCTCACATTGAGATGGGTCCCCTGTGGCTCTGTCTCCCATTTGGAGTGATGGTGGCAGACCCCGCTCTCCCACCCCAGAGTCAACAGCATGGCGTCCTACTCTCTTTGCTTGCAGCTGCAGTGGTCCCTTCTCTTCACTCCAAGAAGTAGAGGTGTCAACCTTGGAGCCCCAAATATGAATCTCAGCAGTTGGGATGTATCTACTTGGTTGAGTAGGTAGTCTTGCTGTGCCTTTCCCCGTCACACCCATTGTAAGATAAAGAAATATAATCCATGCTTTACAGATGAGAAAACATGGCACATAGGCATTAAGTGACTTGTCCTAGGTCACACAGGAAATCTGTGGCAGAGCTGGGACCAGATCTCCTGCATCTAAGTCCATAATCTAAACAACAGATAGGACAGGAAGCGCAGTGGAACCCAGTTCTGCACTAATGTGAATATTTCTATGTGGCCACTTATTTGCTTCTGTATAGCAGCAGGCATGAGACAAAAGGTTTTTCTGCACTCAGCTGACAGATGTCTACATGTTAGTCTACACACACCACAAATGTTGGCCTATAAGTATCGGGTCCTGTATGTACTTTGCCTGGTTTCCAAATTGGTATCACGAATGCTTGTTTCCATTTTACTGACAGCAGTCCTTTCCACGCTACACAGTATTATTATATAACCACAATAGAATCTTTAGACTCCCTTCTGACAAACACTAGAGCATTTCATTACTTACTTTATCTTTACCTGGAACTGTCTTTTTGTTGGCTGCAATAAAGCCCTTGTATTCTAAAGTTTTGTTTAACACATAATCAGTATATTCCCTCCAGCCATTTAATAGTTCAGTTTTCCTCAATAAATCTCCTTTTTTCCCCTCACAAAGCTCATTGCTTTGATTCATTTCACTACTGACCTTTTGGAATTAATTACTTTGCTAAAATGTCTGCCTTTCCCAAATTGGAGACCTCAATTTCATTGTTAACTGTAACACCAGGTATACACTTACTTCAACTTCCATTCATTCTTTGAATTTGTTTATATATTTCTGAAAGCTTTGAATCTTTGTTCAGTTTCCCAAAGAAATTTAGCCAAATTTTGTGTCTTTGATAATCCTTTGTGTGGCTGCCTTACATCTTTTAGAATTCTTTAGGTCTTTACTATTCATCATGTATTTTGCTTGCTTGTATGCCTTCTTTCCTTTATTGCTAATTTGCAACCCTCATTCCCTCAGGGAACTAGATTTCTAAACTAGTGGCAATTTGATGTTTTGTAGATGACCAGATCAGCTGTTGCTGTAATTCCTTTTATTAGATTGTAATAGAATTCTCCTAGGTTGTCAGTTGTATAGTTACTACATAAATATACATAACAATCTTGAAAAGGCCCCAATCAGCTTTTCAAAAATTCCGGTTTAGGAACTTTTTGTGTTTTTTGACATCTCCTCAACCTTGGTACTCAATAAGTGTAGGGAAGTCATCACTTCCCATTCTGTCATCTTTATATATTTCCCAGTGCTTTTACTACCTATATTTTGCAATTCCCAAATCTAACACAAAAGGATACATCCACAGAATTAAATCTACTATGTGCTCCTGTATTCAATATTACCAAGTTATGCATATTAGTAAATTGTTCCAAGCGTTTACCATTTAGATCAGTTTTGTTTCTTCCCTATAGCTCATTATGACTGTTAAAGTGCCTGAATATTATCAAGTCTCCTGCTGCTGCAAACTTTCTGGCTTTGTAGGAGCTCAGCATGCCTCCATCCAGCTGAGCTTCATCATCAATTAGCCTTTCCCAGTCTCTGGCTCTTCCCCAAATGTGGCCTAATTGGCCCCTTCTGAGCCATCTTAACCCCTTCAGGGTTGTGTTTTTTTCCACTTCTGCTGGGGATTAACACAGTGATACAAACTGTCAGAACAGGTTTTTGTTACATAGCTCCTTACGTAGTAATACATATGTTTCACGATGATATTCATAACCAGCGTGACCAGGCTTTCCTCTGATACCTTGCATTACATTCTTTGGTGAACCAGGATGTACGTGCCAGAATTAAGATGTTTTTGTAACCTCTGTGCATCCCATCTGTGCCCCTTTGCTAGCTGGCATTAGGAGGTTCTTTGGTCATGCATGCCAAATGTGCATATATCAGTGCAGGATATTTGTGCCCCCAGGGAAAGAGGTCTGTTGCATTTCTGAAGCATTGATTCTGAAAATATGCATCTAAAAGCTACATAAAAGAACCACTTTTTAAAAATAAAGTACACCCCCATTTACCTGAATGGCCTGGGGGACACCTGAAACTTTCTGCTAACCGGCCATTCAGACACATGGAAGTGCTACTTTGAAGTAGGTTCTAGGTATGGGCTGGGAGGCTGTAATGGTCCAGATACAGCTGGGCGGGCTAAAGAGTCTGAGGTATTGCTTTACCGATCGTGTGCTATTGTTACTATTCTGGACTATGAGCCAATGAGTGGCTGCACTCTCCCTGTCAGTCCCTGCACACCCCACCCCTCTGTGGCTGTCCCACTGCCCAGGCTGCCTGTCCTGAGCTGTGGCTGGATATGGCCTCTCCGTGGTTGCAGTGTTAATGTGACCCCTGCCTGCTGATCACTGGGAGGGGCTATTTCCTGGATTGTGGGGTCAGAGATGTGAGCTGACTAGAGATGCTGCTATGGATACAACTAGTTATTGTGAGCTGCACTTTGCACTGGATACAATGTTGCAGCCATGGAACCATAATTAAGGCTGTGAATCCCTGGATTCTGTGACTTTCCATGACGTCTGCAGCAGCTGGTGCTGGCTCCGGGGCTGCCCAGCCAGTAGCAGCAGTCTGGGTGTGTGGGAGGGAGCTAGGGGCAGTGGGTTGGGAGGTGCGGGGCTGGTGGTGCTTACCTTGGGTTGGGGGGCTCCCACTTCCATGGCCCTGCAGCTCCTACGTGGAGGGGCTGGGGGCTCTGCAGTCTACCTGTGCCCGCAGGCCTCGCCCCCGCAACTTCCATTGGCGGCGGTTCCTGGCCAATGCAAGCGCCAGCTGCGCAGCTTCCTGCAGGAGCAGCGTGCGGAGTCCCCGGCCCCTCTGCAGCCTAGGAGCTGCAGGGGGACACACAGCTGAGTAGGGAGCCCCTGCCAGCCCCGCCAACCCTCCTCCGCAGCACCAGCAGGGGTCCCAGGCCGTGCGCTGCACCCCCCCTCAATCATTAGCCGGGTTCTGGGCCACCTCCCCCAGCCCCTGTGGCATCCCTGAACGGCCCCCCTTCCCAGAGCACCTGTGGCCCCCTGCCCAAATTTAAGTTAAGGGTGTATAGTAAAAATCATGGACAGGTCACGGGCTGTGAATTTTTGTTTACTGCCCGTGACCTGTCCATGACTTTGACTAAAAACACCCATGACTAAAACGTAGCTTTAACCATAATTTGAGTGAATACGTTGTTGCACTGGTGTAGCATGAATTAAAAGCATTGCTGTAAATTGGCTCCTTGAACCCTGCAATCCCGTGGTAGGTGGATGCTGTTTGCAGAGAAAGGATGCACCATGTAGTCAGATAAGTAGGATATTTGGATGAAGGGAATTTGGACAACTGGGAGTGTACTGTATAAAGTCAGTTTGTTATGGTATCTTTTATGCTTTCGCTTTTTCCTGTCTTTATTTTTAGGTCAATGAATGGTCGCTGAAGATGAGGAAAGAAATGAGAGTAATTGATAGACAGATCAGAGGTTTGTGTTTTTTTCACATTTTCTCAGACTTCCTCTTTGTGTGTATATATGCTGGTTTATATCAAAATACAAAAGAAAAAAAATGGAATTTTAGGTAACTTCTTAATAGGGAATTGTGGGAAGTCTGTGGAGAGCCAACTATAGTAAATGTAGTGAAATTCCAAGGACTTCAGTGGGCAGGGCACATGGGTAGGATGGAAGATGGATCAACTAAGTGTCTGTGGAAAGGACATCCTTAGGGTGGCAACTTCATGGCTGAGCAAGGAGAAGATGGGATAATATTGAGCAAGACCTAAGAGCTCTTATTATGAATTACCATCAATGGAGGGGAAAAAATGCCCTTGATCAAAAGAGGTGGGGGCAGATTATGAGAGTGGCCAAAGGCCTGAGTAGTGTGTGAAGCCACAGAATGAGTTTACTCCTCATTTTAGAGGTACAGAATTGTGAATGTATGAAAAGAACAGTAGGAGAACACTTCAATCTCTCTGGTCACGCGATCACAGACATGAAGGTCGCTATCTTAAAACAAAAAAACTTCAAATCCAGACTCCAGCGAGAAACTGCTGAATTGGAATTCATTTGCAAATTGGATACTATTAATTTAGGCTTAAATAGAGACTTGGAGTGGCTAAGTCATTATGCAAGGTAGCCTGTTTCCTCTTGTTTTTTCCTACCCCCCCCCCCCCCCCCAGATGTTCTGGTTTAACTTGGATTTAAACTTGGAGAGTGGTCAGTTTGGATGAGCTATTACCAGCAGGAGAGTGAGTTTGTGTGTGTATGGGGGTGGGGGGATGTGAGAACCTGGATTTATGCAGGAAATAGCCCAGCTTGATTGTCATGCACATTGTGTAAAGAGTTGTCACTTTGGATGGGCTATCACCAGCAGGAGAGTGAATTTGTGTGGGGGGGTGGAGGGTGAGAAAACCTGGATTTGTGCTGGAAATCACTTTAGATAAGCTATTACCAGCAGGACAGTGGGGTGGGAATAGGTATTGTTTCATATTCTCTGTGTATATATAAAGCCTGCTGCAGTTTCCACGATATGCATCTGAGGAAGTGAGCTGTAGCTCACGAAAGCTTATGCTCTAATAAATTGGTTAGTCTCTAAGGTGCCACAAGTCCTCCTTTTCTTTTTGAGTATAGTCCAAGGGATTTATATCTTTTGTAAGCATGAAACTCCCATAGAAGTCTCTAGGGATAAAATTTTCAAAAGTACTCAAGTCCCATACACTTTCAATGTGAGTTAGTCTCCAAAATCCCATTTTCTAAAATTATTTAGGCATTTAAGGTCTTAAGGCACTTGTAAAATTTTCAAAAGTTCCAATTAGGTCAAATTAACCAGCAACTTCAGCCATGTAGGGTACAGTTTAGTTGCAAGAGGGTACGATGTGCACTGACTTGGAGGGAGTATGCAAAAAAGTATAACTTACATTTCAGATGGGTAAAGGGAGGTAAATTTGGGAAAGTGACAAACAGGAGAACTGGATATAAGAGGTGAAGTTTGACTTCTGATAATGGGAGATTGGACTTCAATTTCTGTGAGCACAGGATTGACTCCTGTATGGGTTTTTTTGCGGGAAGGAGGAGAGTTTTGATCTTACACCATACTATTAGTAGATTTTTCTGCTACATCCCCTTCTTCCCACATTCCAAGCAGCTGGGATTGGGTGAGGGGATGGACTTCTCACCAGGGTTTTGCTCTATGAACAAGTTCCAGGAGGACCTTTTGTATTGGTCTCTATTAGGTAAAAAGAACAGAAGTACTTGTGGCACCTTAGAGACTAACAAATTTATTTGAGCATAAGCTTTCATGAGCTACAGCTCACTTCATCGGATGCATTCAGTGTAAAATACAGTGGGAAGATTTATATACATAGAGAACATGAAACAATGGGTGTTACCATACACACTGTAATGAGAGTGATCACTTAAGGTGAGCTATTACCAGCAGGAGGGTGGTGGTGGGGGGGACAACCACACGACCTTTTGTAGTGATAATCAAGGTGGGCCATTTCCAGCAGTTGACAAGAACGTCTGAGGAACAGGGTGCAGGTGGGGGAGGGGAATAAACAAGGGGAAATAACAGGTTTCAGAGTAACAGCCATGTTAGTCTGTATTCGCAAAAAGAAAAGGAGTACTTGTGGCACCTTAGAGACTAACCAATTTATTTGAGCATGAGCTTTCGTGAGCTACAGCTCACTTCATCGGATGCATACTGTGGAAACTGCAGGAGACATTATATACACAGAGACCATGAAACAATACCTCCTCCCACCCCACTCTCCTGCTGGTAATAGCTTATCTAAAGTGATCACTCTCCTTACAATGTGTATGATAATCAAGTTGGGCCATTTCCAGCACAAATCCAGGTTCTCTCACCCTCCGCCCCTCTACACACAAACTCACTCTCCTGCCAGGAGACTGTCCAGTTGCCAAATCACAGTAATGCATATGCTATAATAAAATACACATCATGATTATGCTCAATCTAGAAAAATTGGAGTATGTCATACTGCAACAAAACCATTCAGTTTATTATTAGCTATGGAGGAGAATGTGCCTGTGATGGGATCCCCCCAGGGTGCAGCCTGGGACAGTGCCCCCTGAACTCTCCCTAGCCTGAGCTCTCTCACAATGCCTTGCTAGTGACCAGCAGCAACCCCTCCAGGAGCTGTGATCACTCAGCATAACCACATGTAGAGCCACACACCCAGCTAAATGGCATGACTGCTCCCTGAGCCGCTCATGAATCACACAGAGAAAGGCACCAGCCAAATCCCCCCAGTTCCCAGCACTGTACCCCAGGAATATACTGTCTTGCACTGCTCAAGATGGGCAGTGAAAATTTATTAATTGATTCACCCCTTCAACAATGGAAAGTGGACATACACCAGCCTTTGCCACCTGAGCAGATTTGCCCCACACTTCATACAAACTCCCTGGTAAAGATAAACAAGTAAACAAATGTATTGATTATAAAAGGTAGATTAAGTGATAGGTAAAAAGTCAGAATGGTTACTAAAATAAAATATAAGCACACAGTCTAAACTCTCAACCCTATTAGACTGGGCAACGTCTAGATTAAGCAGTTTTTCTCACCCCACTGGATATTGCAGTCCTTAATATACAGGTTTGTTCCTTAAACCTGAGCCAATCTCCTCTGTTGGGAGTCTTGTCTTCTTCTCAGCGTCTTAGTTGCTTGCAGCGACGGTGGGGCAGGAGAAGGGCCCAGTATGTGTCCACTCTGTCTCTTTTATACCCTCAGTCCATATGCTTGGGGAGCACAAGTCCAGGCATGTCTGCGTGGCATTGCTGAGTCTCTCCAGGCAAGGTTAAGCAATTCCCCCGGTGTTGCCTCATGCAGGCAAGTCATGCATTGTAGCTCCCTTGCTGGACAATGGCTGTTAATAGGTTGTTTGACACCCCCCCTGGGTGTTGCTTACTTTCCTTGCTGTTGTGTCTGGAAGCATACATATGGATAGAGAAATGACTTTCAGCAGATCATAACCTTTTCCCTGATACCTTACAAAGCATGCTTTATACGTAAGATCATGATTATATGAAAACGAGGAATATGGGGGTTACAGTACTCTCCCCCCAAGGTATAGAATATCACAGTGCCCCTGTCAAATGGATGCTTTTGGATGTTTAAAGCCAGCAAGTAACTTTATTTCTCATTTCTTTAGTGTCTTCCATCCCAGGACCTCGAAGTACTTTATAAACCTTGAGTTAAGCCTATGACACAGGGATGTGTCTCCACTTGATAGATGGGAAACTGAGGCACAGGGACAATTACTTATCTAAAGTCATGCATCGTGTCTTTGGCAGTGCTGAAAGCAGAATCTACCTTTTGACCACAAGATAAGTCTGCATTCCCTGCAAAAGGAGATATTCACATAGTTGGGTTCTCTGCCCTCAAAGTAGTCAAACAAAGCTTACCTTACAAAAATATAGACTGATAGAGGCTTTGGGCCTTCTAAATGGTCAGTGTAGGAAGGCTTTGTGCACAATGGATTGATCTTAGCACTTTCTCATGCCTGAACTGTTGTTTCACTTAGGGTATTTGTCCTAGTTGTATTGTATACTCTTTGGAGCAGGGACTTAACTATTCCCGTGTCATGTAAAGTGCATAGTTGATTGTGCTGAAGAAATGGTTTCAGCATCTTTTAAGCATATTGTGTCTCTTGTGGGTAATAAGAGGAAAACACCACTAAGCCAGACTCTTCTAAAGGAAAATAGTCCCGGGGGCGTGGGGGAGGGCACTCATTGTCCCAGTGGATTGGCTGATAGCGATTTCTTAGGTGTTCTGCTGCTGAATGACATTTATTCTGCGTGAGTCATTCTCCAAAAGATTCATTAACTCCCACATGAGAATTTGCATTGATGTCTCCAATTCATATTAGGCCTGCGTGTGCCAAAATGCAGAATGCTATTTTGATGGATTTATTTTTATAACTGGCCAAATTCTGAATCATTCTGGTGTAAAATTTCTGTGTAAATCAGTGAGCTTTTGAAAATAATCACTGCATACATTTGTCGTGAGCTTGCTCTCTTTATAAGGCAATTTCACTGAAATCTTCTGTCAGTAATATCCCTAAACGTTAATATAGCTGAATGGATTCAAATGGTGGTGTTGTCTTTTTCTTGCAAGCTAGTTTTCAGCCACCTCTGCAATGGAAGCTTTATTTCTGGGCCAGGAGAATAGAAGCCCAGTTTTTAACCCCTTATTCTTTTATGAGCATATGTCTCTTACCTGAGGATATTTTTCAGGTGCCTTGATTTTTGTTTTTTTGCTATGCATAGCCACCATT
Source organism: Lepidochelys olivacea (assembly GCF_965140295.1). NCBI lineage: Eukaryota > Metazoa > Chordata > Testudines > Cheloniidae > Lepidochelys > Lepidochelys olivacea. The sequence continues at coordinate 135,426,633 of NC_140414.1, read as the reverse complement.
ATCCCTTCAAGATGAATAAAATGCAGAGATTTTACACTACTTAAATCCTTTTCTAAAAGGAGGGGCCTTGATTATTTCAGGAAGCTTATGCATAAGAACGGCCATACTGGGTCAGACCAAAGGTCCATCTAGCCCAGTATCCTGTCTTCCGACAGTGGCCAATGCCAGGTTCCCCAGAGGGAATGAACAGAACAGGTAATCATCAAGTGATCCATCCCCTGTGGCCCATTCCCAGCTTCTGGCAAACAGAGACTAGGGACACCATCCCTGCCCATCCTGGCTAATAGCCATTGATGGACCTATCCTAGTTCTTGTCTAGTTCTTTTTTTAACCCTGTTATAATCTTGGCCTTCACAGCATCCTCTGGCAAGGAGTTCCACAGGTTGACACTGCATTGTGTGAAAAAATACATACTTTAGTTTGTTTTAAATCTGCTGCCTGTTAATTTAATTTGGTGACCCCTAGTTCTTGTGTTATGAGAAGGAGTAAATAACACTTTCTCCACATCAGTCACGATTTTATAGACCTCTATCATATCCCCCCTTCGTCATCTCTTTTCCAAGCTGAGCATTGTACAGTACCTTAACTTCAAAGTATAAAAGACTGGAATTCATTTTGTGAAGACGCTATTCAGTATTGTTCTTCCTCACATCTAGTACATGGACATCAAATTAGCAACTGTGAAAAATCAGGACACTTTCTTTTTTGCCGGGGGGCGGGGAGACATAGTTGCATATAGAAGACAAAGCCCCAACTATTGGGATTGTCCCGATAATATTGGTCACATCAAATGCTGGAAGTTAAGCTGGAGACTAAACTAAGGTTGAGTTAGGCCATTCAGGTGTTCCTAAGTCTATCAATGTTGTTGAAAGTTTCCAGAATAAAGGGCTTCTCTAATCATATAACATTATCAATGATATCAACAGTAGCCATACAGCTGTTTCAAATGGATGTATTTTGAATGTACCATTTTATATTTAAAAGTTAATGCACCAGGTGGAATACTATGAATTGCTTCTAAGCCTTGTTCATTAAATGCCAGTGAAAGTGTATAAACCTGGCAGGAAAGCAAGTCAAAGCTTAATTATTTAATGAACTGTGTCTGACAAAGTAAGTGATTATCCCACCGGCGAGATTAAAGATTTTGAGTAATAAACAAATGTGATTCTAAAATAACTTGCAAAGCTAGTTGGGAAGTTGAGCCATTTATTTACAAAATGTGTATGGAGTCTAAATAGATGAAAGATTTCTGCTTCCTGAAGAAGCAAAGTGAATCTAAACCATCTACATTTTTGTGAAAAGAACAGAATACATTTGTTAGTCTCTAAGGTGCCACAAGTACTCCTGTTCTTTTTGCGGATACAGACTAACACGGCTGCTACTCTGAAACCTACATTTTTGTGAGGTCACCCATCATAATGGTATATGAACACCTTCTACAAACCTTTATTTCCCAGCCCAGTTGGCAGGAACAAACAAGATGTTAGGGATTTAAATGTGAGTGATAATGTGACTGAGAACGTTATTGTGGGAAAGCTATAGCAGACAGATGGATTTAGCATGTAGTTCTGAATGCGATGAGGCTGGCAGTCATTTCCGTAATCTTGGTCCAGCTCCTAAGAAATTTCCATTTTCTTTGGCTACTAGTTTTCCCCTCTTTCTTGGTCACTTCATCTTTTCCAGTGGTGTGGAGCTTAGATTATCACAAGAAAGGTGTCTCTCGGGTAGTTAGTGGGGGCTGATTTCATGCAAGCTGTTGAAATTCAGAACAGCAGCCTTGACCTCTAGGTGTTTGAGAGCCAGTGCAGGGACTGGGAAATCAGGATGATGCATTCCCAGTTACCTGTCTTAGTGAGAAGGCAAGTTGCTCTGTTCTGAACCAGATGCAGACATACCAAGCATTCCTAACTTTCAGTACTCCTGCTGAATTTGCACATGTAATTACAAAATTACAATTTTAAGTTTAAATCTACTAATTTTGTCTCTGTCACATAAATAAAATGTGTGTGTCACTCACCACCACTGGAGTCCAACAAACACAGCATATAGCATTGTGGGAATGGGGGGCTTTTTTCTCCACTGCCGTATGACTCGTGCACAGACTGCACCATGAGGGTCGGAAAGGAGGAAGATGTGGTGGTTTTGAATAGGTTGGGGCACTGCTGGATTCACTGCCCAAGCCACAGGCTGCGTGTTGCTCTTTAACTGCCCCAAGTGGGCCATGCTGGACTTTGTCAACGTGCTCTAGGGACTAGAGCTCTCCACCAGGATCCACCTGAGGCAATTCATGCACAGCCTGTGGCTTGGGCAGTGAATCCAGCACCACCCCAAGCCCCACTGGTTTGCCATGGTTTGCTTCCTATCAGACCTGGCTTCCCAGGCTGAAAGGGAGGTGAGGTCGGAAGGGCAGGAGGAGAAGGCAGCAGTGATAGAGGAGGAGGATCATCCCAGCAAGGAGTTCTAAGCCAGGAATGGCCAAAGTAATTAAGGGCACTAGGCAGCATAGGAGGGCACGTTTCCTAGGGCTGATCCTTCTTTCTCTTTAAGGGTGAGGGTCAACAAGTAGAGGAGTGAGGGGAACCCAGCCATTGGAGGAGAGGGACAAGAGGTCCCAGTTTCTCCAAAGGGAAGGGGCGGAGAGGTCCAAGCAACCTCCCTAACTTTTTCATAAACATCCCTAAAAGTATGATCGAGGTTGGCATCTCGATAGATGTAGCTTCCTTTACGGCACTAACTTCATAGGTATAAGGAATTTCAGTAAGTATGATTAGAGGTTATAACGTCTCTCAACATGGTTGGATCTGTGTCGGATAGGACTGGGTGTAGTTCCTTGACCAGTTGTAGATGGAAATGGGCATTCATTGCCACCACAACTGTCTGGCTGTCTGAGCGCAGTGCAGTGTCTGGTTTACAGCAAGCAGATTGCATTAATCTAACAATGTGAATGTGGCTGCCTTTGATGATGGCAATTGTAATGGAGGAGGTGAGTGGTTCAAAGTGCTTCCCTCTTCTGGTCAGCATTATTTCACTCTCATCAGAGTTTAGCTTCAGCCAGCTGCTCTTCATACAGGAGCTAATCTCAGCCAGGTGCTTGGAAAGCTTGGAGGTAATGCTGTGACAGACTGATGTAAGGGAAATCATAGAACTGGATGTGCTATGCTAGAAATAGATATTTTGCTATTACAACTTTAGTTAACAAATCTGTTGGTGATGCATAAACCACAATACCCCATTCAATCTTCAGTGGCTGGATACATGCTTAAATGAAAGGCATTATTGAAGTGGAAAGTTTTAATGATGAACTGTTGCTTTTAAAAATGCACTCCAATAAGCAATGAATGTCTGCTCCTAGCTTCCAGCCATTTCTGACGACTTGTCCGTACTTGTTTGTCCTTTGTAACCCAGACATCCAAAGAGAAGAAGAAAAGGTAAAGCGGTCAGTAAAAGATGCTGCCAAAAAGGGTCAAAAAGACGTGTGTGTGGTTTTGGCAAAGGAAATGATCCGCTCTCGGAAGGCTGTGAGCAAACTCTATGCATCCAAAGCACACATGAACTCTGTGCTCATGGGGATGAAGAACCAGCTTGGTAAGAACCTTGTTGCACCTAAATACAATAACTGTTCCTTAGATTAACGGTAGAGGTTGGCCCTGAGCTGAATGTTTCAAAATTGGAGTCAAATTCTGTCAAAGTTTGGGATGGTTTGGGCCTATCTCAAATGAGTCCAAGCCTGCAGGATGTATTTACACTTAAGTCATCTGCTCCAAAAGGTAGTCTTTCCTCTCATGATGCGCTGTGTGTCTGTTTGTTTTTCTTTGAGCGTTTCTAAAATAGCGATGAGTATAGTATAGTAATAGTATGAGTAATGCTGGCTGACTCCAGAGCCCCTTGTAAGAAAGATTCTAGCATTACAAGAAGAGCTTGATCACGTTCTGTTACTGGGGTGGGGTGTTTTTTGACAGGCTGCGTATCCGAGGGGTATTTCATTTGTAAGAGCACCCTGTATCTTCTTGCATGAATTCCTGTGGTTTTTAAAGCAAGAGTCCTGCACTGTGAAGCATCAAAGCAAGGGTGGGCTTGACAGAGAAGAGGAACAATTTGCCCAATGGCTTATTATTTAGCACTTAGACCATTTTTCATCTGTCAAAGCATTTGACAACCCCTTACTGAGACCTTCTTCCATGCCTCCCCTACACTTAGAATTTTTGCCCCCTTCTTGACCATCTACAAGCCTTGTTGTCCATGTTGAAATCTCCCTTTAAAATGCATTTTCTGGCTGGTCTATCACTGATAACTCCCCACACTGTAGCTCCTAACAGCAGCAGGGAGAAAAGGGATCCAAGGATAGGGAGGGGAAGACTTGCAAGCAGTTGCCTTATTATTAATTTGTATTACTGTAGCACCCAAAAGCCCTAGTCATGGACCAGGACCCTGTGGTGGTGTACAAACACAGAACAAAATGAGGAGGAGCTCCTAGCTCTGCAGTGGAGGCACCTTCTTTAGTCCACAACAGGCGCCAGAGTCTGATTTAATCATATCATATGTATATCTGTTTGCTAAGAGGAGACCTAGTGTGACTTATCAGGTCCATTGGGGACGAGGGGAGAAATGCATTGGAAGAGGTGTAGAGAAAAGCAGGGTGACGGACTGGCTGGGTGTGTGAACAGCTTCCAGAAAGAACGACCAGCCAACCACCAAAAAACTGAGGTGCGAGGCTGAAAAGGTGGGCCACGGGAGGAGGCTCCCCAACAAGTTGGCTGGGCAGCAGAACTAGGGAGGCAGGATTGGAAGACAGTAAGTGAAGACTTATTGATCCAGGTGTTAGTTCTTGCTGTATGTCCATGCAAATGGTTATAATTAAGGCTCCGTGTTTGTCATGGAAGTCATGGATTCCGTGACTTTCTGTGACCTCTGTAATTTCTGCAGCAGCCTGGTGTGGCTGGCCCAGGAGCCGCCTGGCTGCTGCTGAGACAGTCTCTGCCCTACTGCCCCCCAGCAGCAGGAGTTTGGGGTTGTGGGGCTCAGGGCTGGGGGGCGAGGCGGTGGCTACTTGTGGGGAGCCCTCTGGAAGGGCAACAGGAAGTCCCCTCCCTCAGCTCCTAGCTCCATGTGCTGCCTCTGCCTGCAGGCACCACCCCCGCAGCTCCCATTGGCCACCGTTCCCAGCCAATGGGAGCTGCAGAACCAGGGCTTGGGACAGAGCTGAGGCAGCACATGGAGCTAGGAGCTGGGTAGGGAACCACCACTCCCCTCCATCCCCCCCCAAGCACCCGCCACACTTCCCTGAGCTGCGGTGCCCCCCCAGGCCATGCGAGCACCCACTGCGCCCCTGTGCCACACCCCCCATCCCCTCAAGTTTTAGTTGGGTATATAGTAAAAGTCATGGACGGGTCACGGGCAGTAAACAAAAATAAACGGCTCATGACCTGTCAATGACTTTTACTAAAAATACGCATGACTAAAATGTAGCCTTAGTTATAATTAAGAGGAATTACTTTTGTTTCTAATTCTGAGATTTCCAAAGTGCCTGTTATGCAGGATGCCATGATAATAGGTTGTGGGGGTGTGTGTGTAAGAAGTTTTTCGTTTGTGGGGACTGTGATGGCTTAGCTACCAGGAGACCTCCATATCAAACTTCATTGATTTATTACAGTTACCTTTGCTGGAGAGTTTAGTAACTATTTTACCCAACAAAGTGTCCAACAAAACTAATCTGAACAATAGTAATGGTAAATCTGGGAACTAAATTCAATCAATGAACTCTACTCTAGAGGGATTTTAATCCTCCTTTAAGTGAAAAACTGAAGGCCGTCTTCACTGTAGAGTTACTACTGATACCACCACAGTAATAACAGTGATATTATAGCCATTATTTTATCAGAGGCAGAAAGGAAGGTGGGATTCTGGCTTGTATTTTTATTTGACCCCTAATTGGCTTGAAAAACTTTGACTATCAATACAATTGAAATGTTTTGATATTTCTGTACCTTCTCATTATTCAGGCCTGATGTTAAAAACACTTGTAAGCTAGGAGAGTTTTGAAATGAAAAGTACCATGTGAAATTCATCCCCTTAATTCAAGAGTGTCGTTTAAAATATGGGAACTCTTCATTATTAATAAAGAGATGCTGTTATTTCTCAACTTTATCTTTATTCAGGATTTGACATTTAAGGAACATTTAAGCACCATTCTAATAATTAGCTTCACAGACATCGTTGGAGGTTGCCCAGGACTGTTAATTAGCCACTGCAAAAAAAATATTGATAGAAACCCAATTTAGGCTGTATTTTAGTCCAGTTTTTATTTCTTGTTCAAAAAGGGGCAATTGTCAGTTATCTAATTCAATATTAAATGGCTTTACAACAATCCAGTGATGTGAATTCCTGACAGTGAGAGAGTTTCTAATTCTCCCAAAAATGTCAGACTACAAGCGTGGCTTCACGACATCAGGGTACTAATATCATGAATAATCAGATAACTGGATACATAGTCTTGCTCGCCTGACCAGCATGAAAACTTCAGTAAGACTTTCTGTGTAGGTTTTATTCCATGCTCATCAACTTCCCACCTGAGAAGAGCAAACAGAAACTTTTTATTTTCTGAATCTAACTGCAGGTGGGGTGGAATCTAGATCTATTGGCCTGGCTCAACTGCAGTTAATTGGAGCAGTATCTCCACTAAAACTCTTCCATCTTTCAGAAACAGGGAAAGTCAGATTTTTCCCCTCTCCTAAAGCAGACAACTTTAAGTTTAGAAGGTGATTAAGTAAATGGACAATCTCTTTTCTTATATGCACTTTCCTAGATGCCAAAATGATGATGATCTGTACAAGCAGGACTCTCGTCAGTTTTGTTCCCCTCTGCTGGCTTCATTCTAAAGCCTTTCCATGCCTTCTCTTGGCAGCTGTCCTCCGGGTGGCAGGTTCGTTACAGAAGAGCACAGAGGTCATGAAAGCCATGCAAAATCTAGTAAAAATCCCTGAAATTCAGGCAACGATGAGGGAATTGTCCAAAGAAATGATGAAGGTAAGTTCTGAAATATATTGTGTATTACGATAGCACCTAGACATTCAAAGTGAGATTGGGGTCCCATTGTTCAGCAGCGTGCAAACGCATAGTAAAATGGTCCCTGCCTTGAAGAGCTTACAATATACACAGACAGGACATAGGTTCCAGAGTCTTCCTCTGCTGCTATTAAAGGAATACTCAAGTTAAAAACACACTTTTAAATAATAATTTTCTTACGTTAATACTCTAGATTACTAAAACTTTTTTCTTATCCATTTTACTGTGCTCATGTGATATGCGCTAGTGTAATTTTGTAATGTTTGGTTTCCAAGCCCTGCAGGGGGATTTTTCTTTAAAGAAAAAGTGTTCCCAGTGAAATTTATAGAAAAAGCTTCCAAAATTTTTAGTTGATTACAGAATATCATTTGGGCAAATATAGCTGTGTGTGACTGACTGGAGCATTAACATACAGGCTGGCTTTTCAAAGATTTCAGTGTTTCCTGTTGTAGTTGTATTTGATTAAATATAGGGCAATAAATTTGATATATTGCTCTAAGGTGTTAATAAGACAACACTGCAGTTTAATTCTTGGGTTATCCTACTCTTGATTGTCAATCATTCTTTCCTCACAGTAAGTGTGCAATAACGCGTCATTTTGTTGCAGTGAAAATGTTCAAAGCGTCTGTATTTTAAAAATAACCCACATGCTAAACCAGCTCCACTGCATGCTGACTTAATTACAGAACTATCAGGAAAGCACAAGGATGGTGTGTGTAGTAGATAAGCTGCTATTGGAAGCAAGGCTGAGTCCTTTGATGGGTGAGATAGCGGCACGCATAATCTGGACTATTATGAAATTGAGGGAGCTGAATATACTTTCCTGAGAGTGCTGCGCTGCTGGCTGGCTGTAAGTCCCAGAAATGGGATCTGTTATCTTCCATTTCCCTATAGGCTGGTATCATAGAAGAAATGTTAGAGGATACTTTTGAAAATATGGAAGACCAAGAGGAAATGGAAGAGGAAGCAGAGCTGGAAATCGATAAAATCCTGTTTGAGATTACAGCTGGTGAGTACATATACCTGGACTAAATGTCTGGGGGCCCAGTGTTGAATGCCCTTAGTTTAAGTGGCAGCAGGGAGTTCTCAGTACTTCACAAGATGGGGCCCTCAGAGATGGAACAGAAGTACTGTAGCTCATAATCGTGAATACTGAGGCAGGAAAGAACTGGCTAGGGTGGGTCCAAAAAGTATAAATAGGAGGAATGCACAGAACTCAATAGAGACAGGGTCAGGTTATCACCTTATTTTAAAAAGCCACTTTCCTTTTGGTACTAGTAACCCCTTAAACCAGAATTTAAATAAATTCATGCTTGCTGCAGTTTAGTTACTTTGTGTTTCTCTCAACTTGTACAGTAACAATAGCGGAGTGCATTGCTTTTGATTCTGATCTAGTCAGGGTCACAGGCTGCTACACTGTTTGGGCTAAACACACTTTAGTTTAACTATTTTCCCCCTATTTTCCAATTTTTGAAAAAATGAAAATCTCTGTTGGGTCTTACGCAGCTTAAACAACACCAAAACAATTGGCCCTGAACCACTTGACTGTGTCCCTTTTTAAGTAAAATCTAGGCTGAATAATTGGAAAATCTCCTTATTAAATGAGACAACTTGTAAAAGTGCTTTGAATATAAAATATTAAATCAGAAGTCTCTGACTGTAGACTGTTATCTGAAGGGCTACAGGGAAGCTGGAAGTCCCACAAGTCCCAGCCTCCTTAGTGGCTAGTCCTATGGGTGAATTAGGTTCCCTGCCCCATGCTTTGCCGTGTCTCCTTGTGCCCAGTTCCCAAACCCCTTTTTCTTTTTTTTTTGGTCCCCCTTTCCCTGCCTCACATTTCTTTTCCTTTTTAAAAATACTCTTTAATCCTCTGCTCACTTGCCAAAAGATGAGTAATGCTCTGCAGCATTTGGGTTTATGGATTGGGCCATAGATGCTGTCACGACTGAGTACCATGGGAACAGAAGTGAAGTTGCCCTGTAACAAGGAGCTCTTCCCATTCACAACTGTTAAGAGCCTCAGAAGAATAAAGCAGGAAGGCGAGCTACTTTTAATCTATTTTGCCTGTGGCCACAGGAGTACAGGGAGCCAGGGTCGGGTTAGTGTCACAGCATGAGTCTCCCACTATCTTTCCCTAGAGCCCTTAGAATTAGAGTACAGTGCTCATCTAGACACTTTAAAATGGGCAAGACACTGTATGGTAAACACTAGGAAGAATTGATCATGAATTATTGCCTAGATAGCCTAATCACTTGTCTCTAAATTTCCAACATGCTGTCTCAACTGTACAGCAGTGGCTGACTTCTGTTACTTTTAAACCTCTAAAATGTGCAGCTACCTGAGAACTTCTCCATTTGTTAAATACAGATGACTGACTGATTAATGATGATTCTGGACATTATCTTGCTTGTTTTCAGGGGCATTGGGTAAAGCACCTAGCAAAGTTACAGATGCTCTTCCAGAAACTGAGCCCATAGGGGCTGTTGGTATAGCTGATGAAGAAGAGGAAGAGGATATTGAAGCAATGCAGTCACGGTTAGCTACACTCCGTAGCTAGATATTAAGTTCATATGTACAGCTTGTTTTTTTTGTGGTTTGGTTTTTTTGCTCTGGGATGGTCTGTTCCTCCTGTAAAATGTAAAACTTTGTTTCTGAAAATACTTCCTGTAATATACATTTTTCCTGGGGCTTGTGTTCTATAAAGGTTATTTTTGCCAACCTTTCACAGGTAATGTAGGCTATAGGGAAATAGTGGGTGTAATGTATTTTCAGATCTAAAACAATCTTTCCAAAAATATTCTTTGTGGCAAGGTAGGGTCTTCCTCTAACAAAGTACTTGTACTGGCTTAAGCTGCTACCAAAAAAACCCTTTAATATTTAAGTGTGTGTACATTTTTCTGAAACATTACGAATGGATTTTAATAAACTTCTTGTTTAACACTTGCTCCCCTTGGGTCTGTTTAGCTTGCATCTTAGTTTGAGTCTGTTCTAACCTTTGTGTGTATTCAAGCTGATAATGGTGAGGAAAGGGAAGTTTTGGTCAATGGTCAGTCTATGCTGAAGCATTTAGTTTATTTTCTTAAAGCTATTTCTATCCCCCCCCTTCCATCCAGAGATCAAGCATTTTACAAGTGCAGACTAACCCACCCAGCCTTCTTCAACAGGAGCTATTTTCCACTCCAGTGCACAAATGGGAAAACTGAGCTGTAAAGACTTTGACCACTGCTGTAACAGTTCTATGCTTCAGGCTGTAGCTGTTCAATTTTTAACAAATGTTACTGAAGCATGTTTTTCTACTGTCCCTTACCCAAAGTCCTTTTTAGCAAACCCTTTATCAGGACAGCAGGGTATCTCTTCAGAAGTAAGACTGGTGCTTGATAAAAGAAGGATGAAGCCTACTGTTGTTGAGAGCTCAAGAAACCAGTGAAGGAAGCTCTATTTTTAAGGAATTGGGTACTCAATACATTCATAGAAAATTAGGGTTGGAAGAGACAATATCCCACAATATTCTTGCCAGCAAGTTTTAAGAGTATGGATTGGATGAATGGACTATAAGGTGGATACAAAGCTGGCTAGATAGTTGAGCTCAACAGGTAGTGATCAATGGCTCGATGTCTAGTTGGCAGCCCATATCAAGCAGAGTGCCCTAGGGGTGGGTCCTGGGGCTGGTTTTGTTCAACATCTTCATTGATGATCTGGATGATGGGATGGATTGCACCCTCAGAAAGTTTGGATGACACTAAGCTGGGGGCAGAGGGTAGGAACAGGGTCTAGAGTGACCTTGTCAAATTGGGCCAGAAGAAATCTGCATTTGTCCTTGTTGAACCCGAGTCCTGCACTTAGGAGGCACTGCTACAGGCCAGGGACCGACTGGCTAAGCGGCAGTTCTACAGAAAAGGACCTGGGAATTACAGTGGACAAGAAGCTGGATATGAGTCCAATGTGCCCTTGTTGCCAAGAAGGCTAACAGCATTTTGGGCTGCATTAGTAGGAGCATTGCCAGCAGATTGAGGGGAGTGGTTATTCCCCTCTATTTGGCACTGGTGAGGCCACATCTGGACTTATTGCATCCAGTTTTGGGCTTCCACTACAGAAAGATGAGGACAAATTGCAGAGTCCAGCAGAGGGCAATGAAAATGATTAGGGGGCTGGGGACCTGGGATTGTTTAGTCTGCAGAAGAGAAGAGTGAGTGGGGGTAGCCTTCAACTACCTGAAAAGAGGTTCCAAAGAGGATGGCTCTAGACTGTTCAGGGCAGCAGATGACAGAATGAGGAGTAATGGTCTCAAGTTGCAGTGGGGGAGGTTTAGGTTGGATATTAGGAAAAACTTTTTCACTAGGAGGGTGGTGAAGCACTGGAAGGGGTTACTTAGGGAGGTGGTGGAATCTCCTTCCTTTGAAGTTTTTAAGGTCAGGCTTGACAAAGCCCTGGCTGGGATGATTTAGTTGGGGACTGGCCCTGCTTTGAGCAGGGGCTTGGACTAGGTGACCTCCTGAGGTCCCTTCCAAGCCTGATATTCTATGATTAGGCTACTCTTGCTGGTGCCAATGAGTGTAGAACCTCTAGTAACTTGTGCTGACTGTCCTGCGCCTCTTCCAGTGGCATCTCAAGAGCACTGGCTATTCTCCCTAGGTGTTCTTGAAACTGATAATCACTTATCAGTTGAAGGTGTCTGACACAACTGCGTCTGGAGACAAAGTGAATCTCTCCAGCTGCACTGGTACTGTTACCCGGAGTTCTGTCAATCCAAAACTTTTGGTAACTTTTAATCTGTGAGGTAGTGTCAGGAAATAAATTAAGGGAGACACGGCCATCTGACTGATAGATGGCTGGCACAAACAGGGCAACACAGGAGTGCTTTCACTTAAAGCTAAACTTTGTCTCAAGCACTTACATGTGTCTGCAACAGGTTAGTAAAACACCCCCAACCCTTGATAATTACCAAAGCTGAGTAACTTTCAAGGGGCACAGTGACAGGCTTCCTTTGGACAATCTTCTGTCTGCCCATGGGGACCCCAATATGTGTTCTGGGGACCATCCCTGAAGAAACCTCCTGAAGAGTCCCACTACCTCAACCTTTTTCATACATTAGTAATACAATGACATGTCACATTAAAAAACTTGCTAAGCAAGCAACTTTTAAAGGTCAAGCAAGAGGTTTCCTTATGCTCATCAATTAACTGTTTTTTTCAGCATGTGCATGCCTTGAGGCCCTGACAGACACATTCCTGAAGGTATGTTATAGACAAGCTTCTGGTTTTTCTAAAATACATATATTGGCAATTTCAACATTATCAGGAAGGATATGGGGTCAAGCTGCCCTTTCTGTGGCACCCAAAACCCCATCCCCTCCTGCCTTGGTTAAGCTAAGGCTGCTGCATGGCCAATTTACAGCCTGCTGAACAGGCTACTGTCAGTAATAAGCAGTAGTGGTTTCAGGCACTTTATTGGTTTGCCAAAGTCTCCCCATACAGTGCTGTCAGAGCTGGGCTGATTGTGCATTGTCTAACTACTTCCAAATGTCTACTGGATGAAGAGTAGGGCAGTGAAATGGGGGTTCTCCTGAGCCAAAAGGAGACTGTTCTGAAGGCAAATACTGGGGCCATGAACTCCAATATGGCCAACCCAGTTGATCCAGCAGCACAAGTACAACAACAGAAGGAGCTGGATACCAGCTTCTTGGGTAAGGCAAAGGAGGAAATTGCCACAGAGGCCTTGCAACCCTCCGGTAGTTTGTATTTCTGAAATGAAAGAGGTGAACATCCAGGTCCTTGGATTCAGGAGTTAGTCTTGTGTGAATGACTGGCTGACAGAGCAAGATGCATTGAGAGGTATGGCCAGCAGGAGGTAAATGCAATGCAGGAGATGGAGCCCTCTGCAGAGGTGAGTGCACCAGAATGTAAGGAAACCTCACTCCTTTCAGGGCAAACAGTTCATGAGGGCTGAGAGCACTTCCAATTTTCCCCAGAGTCAATGGTGTCCAGTCTATTGACAGGACCAGAACCAGTAAAAGCACCTGTCTCAGGACTGACAAATCATGGGAATCTGGCAGAGCCAAGGCAGGATTTGGTGCAATAACCAGCAGATCTGGCAAGTGGTGTAGCCTATCACTCCTTTGCACCTTGGAGTGCATAGCAACTCTGTGGCTGGAACTAGTGGACAGTGCAGCATCTCTCTTGGATTGAGACTTACAGCTATGCTTATGCACATGCTTCCACAGCTCATGGCTTGCCCTGATGTGAGGTTCATAGTTCTGGTGCTGGTGGATCTGGATGGAAGCTCCATGGTAGGGGAAGTGCTCAGGCTGATGCACCCTATCCAGGATCTGACTTTGGCCTTCCCCTGTATGAGCAGGGAAGGAGAGAGAGATTCTGCACCAAGAGGTGATGTAGGCTTCCCCCAAACAGTACAAACGGTGTTGGTGTTAGTCATTGATAGAAAGTGAACAAGGGTAGAAAGCACAAGCTTTGAATCATGGCATCTTTGGAATAACCCACTACCCTGACAGAGTTCAGCAGGGGAAAGATTGGTTGGCAGGGAACACTGTCAAGGTGGAGTCACAAATCCTTAAAAAAAACTAGGAGTTACCAAAGTACAACAAAAAATAAAACCCAATAAAATCTTATGAACCATGAGGCAATACAAGGGCTCACATGTGAACCACTGAGCAATACTACTTTGAGGGTTAGGATGTATGTGTAGAGCTTTTTCAGAGGAATACAATAGGGACCACCACTCAAAGAACATTAGCTGCACTAGACCCCACCCACCCACCCAACTGGTTTGGTGCTCTTGATCTTCAGGATGCTTATTTTTGTGCAGCAATTGTCCTGAGCTACAGGAAGCTTCAGATAGGGGCAGATCAGCATTATCAATATATAGTTTTCATCTTTGGGCTGTTTACTAACTGCATGACCCAATAGTGGCAGCCTATCTCAAGAGGTTGGGAATTCACATCTTCCCATATTTAAACAATTGGCTAGATGTCAGTTAAGTCCAAAAAAATTGCTCCCTCCATGTCCACTTTGTTCAATCTCATTGGCTGGGGCTGATTTTGAGCAAGGCAAACTTATTAGCTCCAAACACAAAATCAAATCTATTATAGCTCTACAAGACTAAGTTTGAGTTTGTCTCTAGCTATTCTTTGGTACTCACTCGGACCAAGTTTATCTATGTTTCCATTTTCTGTAGAATGTTTCTGATTTTCCAGTCATTAAAAAGTTCATGATGGAGTCAGGGGCCTCTTACTGTTCTTCGTATCTTTCCTTTGCAGGAGGCTAGTTTACTGTTGTCTAACATTATCTCTTTAAGAAACTGACAGTTCTCCTGCACTCCTCCTTCCCTAAGGTCACATGGCAAGAAAAAAAACTACTAGTTTGAGTTTGTTAAAATCATCCTTTATAAAGTCCATTTTCTTAGTCTACCGAAAGGAAGGAGTAAGAGCAACAGACTCAGGAGATCTGTCATTTCATGATCACCTCAATGCATATGGTGCAGGTGCATCAAGACTGACAAGCACTTAACATTTTTTCTTCAAGAGCTGTACATGTAGTTCATATTCCAAAGTTTACAATCGGAGCTCAAAACAGGTAGGGAAAGGGATCCAGTAGAGGGACAGATCAGGGTGACAATAGGTATTAGTGCCATATTTTTTTTCTACCACCGAAAAATACCTGTTGGCATAAGATGCAGGGTTAAAGGAGGAAAGGGGAAGGAATTATTGGACAAAGTAGTGAGAACCTTAGTGGAGAAGCATTATGAACAGTGAGGTTGAGTAGCTGAAGGGTTGCCTGGAAGAAGAGGGATCAAGCAATTGGTAATAAGGGCCCAAAGCCTGAGCTCTAGCCCAAGCCCAGAAGTCTACACAGTAATGAACCAGCCCCGCAGCCTGGGCCCTTATGGGGCTACCTGCTCTTTTAAATACAGCCTTGAAAACCACTTTGACATGATCTAGAGTGGGATAGATAATTCACATCTCATTCTATTGCAGAGACTACAGTAACAGTATTGGAATAAGAACTTGAGTAGTTAAATCAAACTTCAGTTAACCAAGTCTGTAAAAGTGCTATTAAATGCAATTTAATTTCCAGTTGCCTAGGCTTTTAGTTCAGACTTCTTTAAGCACAAGGTAGAAGTTTCTACCCTGAAACACCTTGCTTTTGTATATACTTTGTTTTTAACTTAATAGCATTGTATCAGGGTAGTCAGTTTAGAGGGTCAACAGAAGAGGTTGGAAAAGGAACACACTCTTAAAACAGAAATAATAGTATTCACTATTAGACCCTAGAGTTAGAGTACAAATACCAGTTTAAGCTGGAAATCAAAGTTTCAAAACAGGAATTTTTAATGAAAATGCCCTTTTCATTTAACATGTAGAAATGTAAACACATTTAACTGAAGATGGTTAATCCCCATCCTTGTCAATATACACTAGTTTTAATACCATTTTTGATGTTAGTTCTGTGTTAATGTAAAAACTTAAGAACTGCGCTCAGTACACTTACTGTTGGCTATTAAATCAAAACTTTGTACTTCCTCCTGTCCCCTCCCCCCAAAAGCAAATTATAAAAAAGTTGATGACCTTTGCATCATGTCTTGATTAACATTTTTCAAATGGATAATTTGGAAATTTCCAGTGTACATATTTTCCAGAGTAAGGTTTACAGGACGTATCTTTGTACAGGTTGGAGAGTTTCTCCTTATAAAATTCTATTGCAAATGAGCATTCACAGTATGTCACAGTCTGTTAATGTTAATATTACTACATATACATCTCAGGTTTGTAAACATTAGACAAATACATAGAACAAAGTACCATGATCCTCTGGTACTGCTGAAAGGAAGATGAGGTAACAATCTCAGCATCCACAGGAGGTCCTGATGGAATAGTTTAAACTGCTGCCAATATTTTTCAGTTTCACAGTTCATGGTTAAGGCTTTCCACCTGATGGTTTGCTAAGGCTGGATTCATTAGCTCTCAATATCCCAACTGCATCTTTAACAGCATGGTATATGACATTCTTCACCTAGAAGGAAAACAAGAAGCTAACCACTTTAAAGAGGCAAAGCTAAAGCATTTATCTAGTCAGTCTTGAAGATTTTACATTTAGCCTCTTGTAGAGTGAAAAAGTTTTGACTTTTTCCAAAATAAGCAGCATCCATGAACTCCAACCATGTTTAAGGCTGTACATTCAAGTTTCAACAATTAACTGAAGGTTGGTGTAGCCTGAATAAAGTCCATTCTACTTACTTCTGTATGTGGCTATGTATTGGTGTGTGCAATTAGGTGAGGTATAGCATCAGGTATAAGTGGCTACTTGAGATATTTTCCTAAGTATCAAACAATGACTGGATGATTGTTAATAACTGTTCTATATTTTGGCTCACCTAGTTATATATGGTACTGAACTGAATCTGCACGTGAACCCAATGGTGTATTGTAGTTATGGCCAGAGTTAAGGCTGCATAGTACTTGTTCAGCATGAGGATGGAGATATACAGGACATGGATGGTGGAGGGGGAACAGCTGAGACTGAGATGGCAATGATGAAAGGAATGTAGGTGCAGTTGAATCTATCAATGCTATATGTCCTCTTCCAGAGCCCCCAGCTCTCCCCCCTGACAGTTTCATTGGCTAATCTCAGTGCGACTCCATTAGGTTATTTCAAACTAGAGAAATAACTCATTTTTAAAAGTTCAAGACTGGCTTATACAAAATATGAGTTTGAGAGAAGTTTGGAATTAGGGGAGACTATAGTTCTTCAGCTCCATGAAACCAAAGACAGGGCAAAATTTTAAAAAGCTTTCTCCACAAAACTTATACAGAAAATTCAATTACTTCTGAAGAGTTATTCTTCAGAATTTGATTTAAAAATCAATTAAAACCATTCTGTTAACATGCATTAAGTCAGGGGTGGGCAAACTTTTTGGCCCAGGGCCACACCTGGGTATGGAAATTGTATGGTGGGCCACGAATGCTCATGAAATTGTGGGTTGGGGTGCGGAAGGGAGTGAGGGCTCCAGCTGGGGGTGTGGGCTCTGGGCTGAGGCTAGAAAAAAAAAGTTCAGGGTGCAGGAGGGAGGTACAGGCTCTGGGGGTGCAGGAGGGTGCTCTGGACTGGGACCGAGGTGTTCAGAGGGTGGGAGGAGCATCAGGGCTGGGGCCCAGGAGGAGGTCAAGGGTGCAGGATCTGTAGGCCCTTTACCTCAAGCAGCTCCCAGAAGCAGCAGCAGGCTCCGCATAGGAGCCTGAGGAGGGACGCCACCCCTGCAGCTCGCACTGGCTGTGGTTCCTGACCAGTCGTAGCTGCGGGGGTGGTGCTTGGGGTGGGAACAGCAAGCAGAGCCTCCTGGCTGCCCCTAAGCGTAGGAGCCAGATGGGGGACATGCCGCTGCTTCCAGGAGCCGCATGGAGCAAGGCAAGCCCCCAACCCCGCTCTCCGGCTGGAGCTTGAGGGCTGGATTAAAGTGTCTGGAGGGCCGGATGCGGCCCCCGGGCCATAGTTTGCCCACCCCTGCATTAAGTGCAACTCAACATAACATTAATATGCAGTTGCTATTAAACCCAACATATGTAGTTTAATTTTTTTTTTAATATAAAACTAAAAATTGATAAATTACCTGCAGTTTATCTTCATGGTTCGTATGTGTATGCGACAGATATCTGAATTCCTGAGTGAGCCAAAAGCAATGTTTGACATGCTCCGGAGAAACAAAATCTTCTGCTACTTTAATACAACTGTATAAGTTATGAACCTGAGGAGAGAACAAAGATATCAGTCACATATCTAGAAGTCTAAAATTATCAAGTCAATAATAGTGTCATTGGTTCTTGCCTGATGCGGTGCTCCTGCTGGAATGAAAACTACATCTCCTAGAAACTGCACGATAGCCCAGCCTTGAACTCCATATTCTTGATGAAGACGTTTCCTTAAAGATCTGTCCAAGTACCAACTCTGATCATGAATTGGATCATGATCGATGGGGTTCTCTTGACCTTGTTCTTCTGAGACCTGAACAAACAGTCACAATACGATAGTGACTATCCAAAGAGATGGCAAATACTGTATCAATGTGCACTTCTTGTATTTGACAAACAAAGTCAGATCATTAAGTAGTTGACCTGTGTATTTGTGTTCAATTACAGTACTAGCTATAAAAACAAGGAGTTCGGTGCACCTTAAAGACTAACATTTGGGCATAAGCTTTTGGGCATACGTTTTTTACCCACGAAAGCTTATGCCCAAATAAATCTGTTAGTCTTTAAGGTGCCACCGGACGACTTCTTGTTTTTGTGGATACAGATTAACACAGCTACCCCCTGATACTTGAGTACTAGCTATAAACACTAATGAAAATGGAAGTTTCATCCTCCAGTACTTTAAGAGCTCTAAAGGTTATTACGACAGTCTGTTTAATAATACAGAAGATTTGGTATTCTTATGGTGCTTTGAAAGCATTTGCTAATGGTCTTCACTACACTTCTGTGACAAGGACAAGTATCTCATTTACAGAGAGCCCCTCTGCGTCCTTCATGTGACTTGCCCAAGGCCATAGAGGGAACCAGTGTAGCAATGGGATTAGAGGTTTTGTTCTAGAAAATAAGATATGATATGTACTATAATCTACCTCTTTGGTCTTCTCATACAAATATTTAAGGTAGAGCTATGTACTGTTTTGTAAGGTCATCTGAAATGAAGTGGAAGTATTAACTTCCCATGTAGAAGCAGTGTACTTATTTTCCATTAACATCCCTTAAGCCTAGCTGGCGTACCAGGCCTCTCTGATCCCTACCAATAAGCCTGTCAGAGATCCCCACATTCACATCTCTTATGAATAAGACAGTATGTAGGTTTATCAGCAGTTTATTTCTCCAAGAGAACAGCCCAGAATCATCATCATCATCAGAATTTGGAAGTTTCACTCTTCCAAGGTTTTTTTCACCAAGACATACACTTTCCAATCATTTGGCTGACTCAACCACCTCCCTTTTAAAAGCTTTGCATCTGGTTTACTTTTTTTCCCATTACCAAATAGGACTACACCTGGAATTGAGCCCACTAATTAAGCCGTCTTGCAAGACCTACACAAAGTCCTGATAGGCAGAAACAAAGTTCTTCAGTTTGCATAATTTAATTATCCCTTCCAGTGTTAATGCCTCACCCACCCCATGTCTCTTTTGTTGGTGAGAGATAAGCTTTCGAGCTTACACAATGCTCTTCTTCAGCTATGGGAAATGCAGAGCAGGTCTACACTACAAACTTGCAGTTGTGCCGCTATAGCTTCTGGCGAAGATGCTCTAAGTGCTCTCCTGTCAGCTCAACTCCACCTCCACAAGAGGCGATAGCTATGTCAGTGGGAGAAGCTCTCCCACCAACATAAGCACTTTCGACATATGGGGTTAAGGTCAGTATAACTACATTGCTCAGGGGTGTGGATTTTTCACACCCTTGAGCAACATAGTTATGCCAAAATAAGTGTGTAGTGTAGACTTGGCCTCACCCAGTGTTGAAGCTTAATACAAGGCAGAACAAATTGTTTAATATAAGTAGTTAACATATTTCAAGGGACAATTCAAGGTGAAGTGGCACGTTAACACCTCTCCAGTCATAGGGAGAAAGAGGGAGGTTGTTAGTGGGTTATAGATTGTTGTAATAAGCCATAAATTCAGTCGATTTTTAGTGTCCAGCAAAGTTATGGCTTATCTTTTGCCAGTGTTGTGGGGGTTTGGATGAGGACTGATAAGTCACATATAGTGATCACTTGGAGAGGGCGGGAGGAGTGTTCATCCACAAGTGAGAAGGTGTTTTTGTGTTTTGTTTTCCTGTGGGAGTTCATTCAAGAATATAGTTACTGTCTGGTTTCACCCACATAGTTGCTATTGGGACATTTAGTTCACTGGATGAGGTACACCCTGTGTTGGGATAGGCATGTGCAGGACCCATGGAGCTTGAAAGGTGGGTTGTGGGGGGCGGAGGGTGGGTTCATCATTATAGCAGTGGAGATGTGTGTGTAGGTTTTGCATCTGTTCTGGCAGGGTTTGGGACTGACACAGCTACAAAATGCCCCTCCCTCCAGTTTTAATCCTTTACACATCAGCTAACAGCAGACTTAAAAGTTGACCAGTTTTTAAGATTCTTAAAGATTATAATGTATTCAAGCCACACTGTAGTAGTCAGGAGGGTGGACCCTGGCTACTGAAATTCTTGCCTAGAGTGTCAGTTTAAGATCATATCTCCATCCTCACACAGTGCCATAAATTCAGGATCCACTGAAAACACAGTTTAACAAAACAAAAACGAAACAACACACACACACACACACAAAACACTCAGATTTCCTTTATCTTACCTCCTGGGCTAGTTTCTACTCTCCCCTCTGACCCCACTGCTCATCTACCACCAGATTCTTCTAACTCATCACACAACCTGGCCATTCTTGGTGCAAGAGCCCCTGCAGCACATGCCACATGAAATTAACTTTAGATTAAGGCCAGAAAGGAAAATTGTGATCTAGTTTAACCTTCTGCATAACAGGCTATAGGACTTCCCTGAATCAATTACTGATTCAGCTGTGGTTGAACTACAGCATCTCTTTGGATAGAATTCTAAGTCTTGATTTTAAAATTCCCAGTAATCAATAATCCACTATAACCTTTGGAACATCATAACTGAGGGTTAACTACTAGATATTGGAAAAATTCTGTTGAAGCAGTTTTTCATCAGAATTTGATGCTTTTAGCAAAATCCAGCTATTTTGCAGAGAAAAAAAAAAAGTTTGATTATGAAGTTTTACAGAACCTGCCTACATTCCTGCAAGCTCACCTGTCCTGCTCCCTGGCAACCTGCCTTATAGACTGCCTTGGAGTTGGAGACACCAGGACTCCCAGCAGGTTGGCTGCCTCAGAGCCAAGGCTCCATTCCCTCTTGCAGAAAATTTCCAAGCGTTTGTTTTGTGTTCCAAATTGAAACTAAACCAAAATTTCAATTTCAAAATATCAAAAAATTTTCCATGAAAGGGAATTCTCTGCCCAGTTCTATTAGTTACTCTCAGTTAAAATTTGCATTTCTTTTTAACCTTAGTTTTGTCTGGCTTCCACTTCCAGCCATTGGATCTTGTTAAGAGTTTTGTTAGATTGAAGAGCTCTCTATCACCACATTTCTGTTCCCCATATGCAAGTTTGTTTCTAAGCATAACATTAACCTACCTTTTTAAGGAGTTCCCGGATCTTCTCTGTATCTTTAGCAGCATAAATGTGCCATAGAGCTCCAGGTTTCTCTCGACTGTCTATAAAACGCTTAATTGTCAACTCATCAGAATCGCCATCTTGTATAGTTTTAAGCACTTCTGTTACAGAACAAAGAGTGAACGCATAATTAACTGAAGGGCTTTGCCTCCGAGTACACATCGCTGATCTCAATGAGCAAATGTTTTACCTTCTTCTTGATTGACTTGTCCTTTTGGTATGCCCACATAAACCATAACATTAGCTGCATCAGACACATCTAAATGGAGGTTTGTTGTGCCATACTTTCTATCGTCTGGTGTAATTAAACCTGGAAAATTTAAATATATGCAACATATTTATAAGCCAATAAAGAAAAATGCACTTTCAGAAGCAGATGTATTTGAAAAGCCATGTTTACAATGTTTGTTAACATGATTACAGTATCAAACTGTTTTTCAGAGATTCAGAATCCAAGGCCGGCCTCACTATCAATTTACAATTGTAAAAAAAAATACATTTTCAAAATAGGCTTATGGCCTAACACACTGTTTGCCTTCATGCCTAACATGGCTAAAATGTACAGAAGCCATGCTCAAGACTTACTAGTACAGGGTTTCTATAGCCATGTAGCCCAGTATGAGTCTCAGAAACAATCCAGTTCCTATTAAGTATGGCGGCTATACTAACAACCCCTATAACGAAAAATTTGTCAAGCATGGCTCTGAAAGAACCATGTCTGAGAGCTGTTTTAAACACACGTCGAGGAAAGAAGGGCTCAGGGAGAGATTAAAAAGGGAGGCTATGGCTCAGAGGAAAAAAAGAGTTCCAAAAAGATTGGGCACACGTAGGACAAGCAAATATCCATGGAGAGGTGGAATAAAGTAACAAAGAGAACAGGCAGATATGTCATTAAAAGGACAGTGGAATGAATGCACAGAGGTTCTTGAGAACTAAGGATAGAAATGATAATTACATACAAACCAAGAGATCAACTGATGGATATTGACAGTAACTCATCTGAGCAATTCTAGTTCTTATAAAAGGGAACCAAGATCAAACACCTAATTTGGATTGACAGAATGACTAATCTGATTGTCTATGACTACAGGTCTGTACTTAATTCTGAATTTAACATTTACGGGAATATATGGAAAGTATGAGCTACAAAATTAACAGGATTATTTACCATATGCATTGTACATTTTAGGACCTAAATCTGGTCGAACAAAATAGTTGGGAAGTCTGGAGGCAAGGTTCAGTTTACCATCTCTTCTAGTGTACTCTGGCAATGGAATGTTATTCATCAGGTCATCAAACCTATGGTAATACAACTCCATTAATATTAGGCAACAGTATAAAATATTTTAGGGACAGATTTATTAAAATTACTACAACCAACATTATTTTCTTTCCCAGCCAAGGGGTGTAATTCTTTCATCAATGCACTCATTAAATCTAAATGGGAAAACAGGAGAACAAACAGCTAGAGAAGACATAGGAACGTAGTAGATATGTGAAGTTTAAGATATATTAGTAATTATACTAATGTACTCAACACTGAAGCCCCTAATGTCAACTAATTGGCCAATTATCTCTATTGTCATTAAGTACAATATGCAAATTAGGCAAGGCATAGATTAAATTTGACCCAGAGTTTAAACTTGGCAAAAATGTACACTTTGACAGAACCTAAAAACTAAGAGAAGTATTATGGACTTTCTTTTTTGAAGTCTAAACTTTATCAATCAGCAGCAAAGGGTTAATTTAGATGCAAATACAACCTATTGTATATTCATGAGCATCTATAGCAAAGCTTATTTCTCAGACACTCAACCATGCTGAGCATCTCACAGAAACAGATGTAGTTTATGCATAAACGACAGTCACTGCTCAGAGTTCAATCAGGTGTTTCAGAGGCCAATAGCATTTGTGATTTCTGTGAGGTCTTTGGTGCATCAACCATGCAAGGAATAGTTTTTTCAAAAGTTCATACCGAGATGGCATCATGTCTCGGAAGTCTTCTCCCGGAGGCCAGTCCTTAAGCTTCAACACCATTGGCTCCCTTCCTTCTGTTTTAAGGCGGCCTATGATTAAGAGTTCACAGGTATTAGTTTCTTGTAACTTGTACTTTTTATAATGGAAAACTCATCCAAAGGTATCTGGTCTCACACATTACAAGCACACTGTAGCCACAAACATTTATGCAAAACCAGGGCCCTGTTTTTTCCTATGACACTGTTGTCTGGAAAATTCCTTGACTTGTGTCCCAGAAAAAGCAGTTTCTTACAATAGCAACTGGTTCTTCCAGAAATTGGGTGTGTCCTCCCTATCCATCCAATCCCAGCTGCAATTTAATTTCAGGAAAATTCAGGAAATCAGTGGCTATTGTGTCCTCTCAGCAACCTCTCCCAACATCAGACACTTTCAACAGAGGTTAGAAATGTACTGTCCAGCTCCCATTGCTTAAGTTTCTTCCCCCAAGTGCCATAGTTTTAAGAGAATCTAACTCTGCAGAGATTCTGCATTTTCACATTAAGAACCACAACAACTATGGGAATTAAATGTTCTTTCTTTGAAGTGGCCTCTGTTTCCACTTGTGGGAACCTAGCAAGCAGCACAATTCTTTTCTGATGAGTTCTAGTTTAATCAAGTAATGCACAACTGTCCTCACAAAGCAACCCTCAGCTCTAGAGAGAGAGAGACAGAGAGCCCTGCAGATTTTCATGATGGAGACATTATGTAGATAGACCACTGATGAAACCTGATTTCTAGTAGAGCAGGGGTGGGCAAACTATGGCCAGTGGGCTGCATCCGACCCTCGAGTTCCTGCTGGGGAGCAGGGTGTGGTCTGCACAGCTTCCGGAAACTGCAGCATGTCCCCCCTCCGGCTCTTACGCCAAGGAGCAGCCAGTGGCTCCTCTCCACATGCTGCTCCCGTCCCAAGCGCCGCCCACACAGCTCCCATTGGCCAGGCCCTGCAGCCAATGGGAGATGCAGGGGCAGTGCCCGCAGATGGGGCAGTGCACAGCAGAGCCGAGTGGCCATGCCTTGGCATAGGAGGAACATGCTGCTGCTTCCGAGAGCTGCTTGAGGTAAGTATCATCCGGAGCCTGCACCCATGCCCCAAACCGCTGCCCCAGCCCAGAGCCCCCTCCTGCCCTCTGAACCCCTCTGTCCCAGCCCGAAGCACCCTCCTACACCTCCCACCCCAGAGTCTGCACCCTCCACCCGCTGCCCTCCTCCCCCAGCCCAGAGCCCCCTTCCGCACCATGAACTCATTTCTGGCCCCACCCCGGAGTCTGCACCCCCAGCCAGAATCCTCACCTCCTCCTGCACCCCAACTTCATGATCATTCATGGCCCGCCATACAATTTCTATACCCAGAAGTGGCCCTCAGGGTAAAAAAGTTTGCCCACCCCTGTAGTAGAGCAAACTAACCAGTGTTTAACAATGTCCAGCCTACAGCCTAATGCACTTTAGATGTACTGAGTGGAAATGCATTCCCTTTACACTGATTAAGGGCTACTAAAAATGTAGATGGCTTTCTAAATTGCTTTAGTCCTATTCAAACAGCAAAAACAGAAGACCCCTGCACCCTCAAACATCTACTGTATAAGTCTAGTTTCCCACAGATGAGGAGGAGGTTTTAGGAAGTACACCTGGAGAGGATAGTCTGATTCATGAGGAATTCAAGACACCACTTCTGGTATCAATTCAAGATGAGGCCACAGGACATCTTAATCACTATGGAATACTGAAAAATTAGAAATTAGAAGTCCAAGACAAGCTTTATTTAATGGCTCACAGAAGTAATTCCAATTAGAAGTGCAACATGTGGAATAAAAAGAGTTCTCTAGGGGTTCAAAAAGCCAATTCAACCATCCTGTTAGCATCAACATTTATATTTTAATCATCCAGATTCCATTCAACTGGTAAAGCAGTTGAAGGATGTACATTAGGCTATGGGAGTACTCAAACTTCATCGAAGTGTTCCCCCAAAGATCCTCTCTCTGCCAGAGAGAGAGGGAAAAAAAAGATGCTGAAGAAAGAGCCCTCAAAAGGAGATTTTGAAGAAATATCTTCCTCTTAGTATGGAGGACTAGGAACAAGGTCAGTGCATTTCACAAGGTGCACCTGTAAAGAGCACTGACACGCATGCTACACTGGAGCATGGGGAAGATGAACCATTTGTCAAACTCTGAAACTTGGAACTTTTCCAAGCCAGACAGAACAGCATATTCCCCTTACAGAGGCATCAAAGATAAACAAGTCTGACATTCTGGAGTAAAGCAAGCAATAAGAATGGAAAGCAGGATATTTTCTTCTGTTTGCCATATTTCTTAGTATCCATTAGACAAAACAATAGAATGTAAGTGACTTCACATTGCATACTTGGAATATCTTCAAATCCATCCCAGAAGTCTCCTACTGTAGCTCCTGTGATAATTTCATTGGTTCTGCAATTGACCAGATCTACTTCCTGTTGGCCGAACTCCTTCCTGAAGGATTCTGGTTTCCAAAGCTCTGCATTTAGTTTGTGATGCACTCCAGACACCATCACAGGCTAAAAGACATGAATTAGAGAAAATTAATGCCTCTTTAATACAGAATATTTTAAGATTTAATAAGCATTTCTGCAGGGCCTCATCATACAAGAATTATAATGGCAATAAAGATTATACCAAATTTAGTAAGACAAAAACTGAAAATATTTTTTAAAATAACTATACCTTTTCTCCAACATCTTATTTATAGTGTTGCTGAGGACATGGGTACCTCATGAAGATATACTTAGTAGAATTTACAATGCCTTTCCATTATTTCAGCTGCCATGCTAGATTTACGTAGTCTGTACATGTTATAATAAAAGCTGCTTTGTAGTTTGAAATCTTATCCATACTTGAGGGAAATAAAGGAGGAACCAGTAGCAACAAAACTGCTAATTCATTCATATGCTGTACTTTCAGAAGTTAAGTTGTAGTTTCTAAAGCTTACAAAAACTTCAAGTGTATTAAGTTGCCTGGAAAACAGAAGTAGTAAATCTTTCACGCAAATTTTAATTCTCAACAGGAAAAAGTATGTTTGTTAGAAGACCAAAAAAAAAAAAGTTGGCCATAAGACAGTGACAGAGATCATTGCTGCTAAGTGAGCGGTTTTTCATAAGTGACTCTGGGTGTCAACTCCCAGACTTATGAACAGGACATGGTGGGTATTAAAGGTGCGTAATCCACTTCCCAATAAAGGTTTACATATAGTTTTAGAGACAACTTTGTTGTCCTGTCTTTGTAAATCAAAGAAGTTATGATGGACAGCCTCCATCTGGTACAAGAGGTTTTTCTTAGACCTCTTCTATAGAGGTTTTTAAGGTTAGGCTTGACAAAGCCCTGGCTGGGATGATTTAACTGGGAATTGGTCCTGCTTTGAGCAGGGGATTGGACTAGATGACCTTCTGGGGTCCCTTCCAACCCTGATATTCTATGATTCTATTCTATGATTCTAAGAAAGCCAGAGTCACAATAGGAGCCACCAATATATCCCAGCAAGAGGTATTAAAATGCACAGAAGTAGTATTTTATACAGTTTATCCTCTTCTATGCAAGGAGCTCAGCACTAATCAACTCACTCAACACTCATGTAAGGGAAACAATTATGGATAATCATTCCCCTCTAAACAGATAATGAAATGAAAGCAGAGCAATTTTGTAACCTCATCGTTTGTCAGTGGCAATGCTAAAAGAAGTCTGAAGTCCAGTCCCACCCTGCTTTAACCACTAGACAATAATCCATGGTGGCTCTCTGGCACAGTAGCATGCCATACATTGCACTACTAACTGGAAATTATAATCAATCTCAGAACCAAGGCTGAATGTCCAGCTGTATGCTCTGCCACTAGAGAACATCCATTCTATATTTAGAAAATCCTTTCTGTTGACTAGTGCTCAGATACCACAGCTAAGGGCCATTAAAAAAAAAAAAAAATCTACACAGTCTGTATTAGCCCACTAAGGATAATGTGAGTGTGCAGGAAACAAGCAAAACATCTTGAGGAAAATACCTGTCCCTGCTTCCAGCATTCTCTAAAGACATTCCAGTTACTCGCATTGTTGGGATCCTGAAGACACAGCAAGCGGTTATCACATAACCAATAGTGAGGTGTATCAAAGCCCAATATAGTAGGCTTTATAGTTAATCCTTGAGGTTTCTTAGGCAAATCTGTGAGAGTTCTACTTTGCACCAACGATGCAAAAATGTCATCAAGGATTTTGGGAGTGCTCTTGAGCCCACTTTCTGTCTGAATTGAAGAGGGAGAAGAGAAAGTGAATGTTAATATATGCTTTTGTTGCAGTCATATGTCAAGATGCCATTGTTCTGCAGAGATTTTAATAAGTCATGCAACACTCCTACTACATATTTTTGCCACCAACTGCTTCCTTTTCACTTCAGTCCACGTTTATATTATGTAGACATAATAGTCTCCTTATAGTTAATGCTTAATTATGTAAGTGACATAGCTTTATACTAACTACTGTAGAAAGACTTGCTGTTATTTATACCTGTGCAAACCCATTGAAGAAGATAGAGCGTGGCTCCTAGTTAGGATTATATTTAAAGTTAGTGATCTGAAATCAGTGAGATTGCATTTCTGAAACCCAGTTTAAATATTTCCCCCACTATTTCAAAATTAGTTACAGACTGGGTTTAATTCACACCTGGAGGGATAGTGTGAAGTAATTTGCAATCTACACATCTGAAAAAAATAAATAAATAAATCACTTGATGGAGAACGCAGCTTTAAACTCTAGCTGGGGGTCGTTTCAGAGCCCTCCTGGAGGCTACCAGGGAAGTGCATTTGCAGGATGCTCTGGCTCTATCCTTCCAGGTGTATGGGCTGCAGCAGACAGAGCAAGGGTAGCTGGCAAGCTTATGCTGTTGTGGCACTACTCCATGTAGGCTATAACTAGGCACCCCCATATGGATGCCTCTGACAAAAAGCCAGACAATGAAACTGCCTTCCCCAGCAAAATATTTTTGATGGTTATGTATTTAAATTGGCACATGCCTGGTGAAATGGTTCCTATTCACGATACACTTCCAGCACAGTTTGGCTTTAAAACCACAATAAGGAAGAAGCACTGCAAAAATCCTCATATACCTTTCCTCCAGAAGAGTTCAGCAGATTCCTCAAGAAACCTGTGTTGTTGTTGCTCACAGGTGTTAATATTGCACTGTTGAATGTCTGCAGGGCAGTAGGGGGTTTAGTGAAAGTGGGAAGGGTCTGAAGAGGTTTGTTTTCATTCTTTAAAATGGACGCGAGGAGTTTATCTGAAACGGAGAGGTAAAACTCCACTGAAACTGAACCAAGGCAGGTATATTCTGGAGTTTGAAGCACAGTTTTATATCAATTAAAAAAAATTACTTGTTAATATGGCCAATATATTCCATTTTAAACCATCTTCGAGTCACACTACATTTCAACTATGTTCATTAAAAAAATACTATTCCTTTTTGGAAGAGACATTTTCCCCCTTATGTAGTTTTGAATTTAAAAACAGATAGACAAAACTCTGTGGGTGAAATGTAAACAAGCCCAGTATCAACAAATATTTTGCTCATTGCCAATTTGACTCTTCAGACTTGCCTAATGTCTTAAAGTATCTGAAACTGTGCGCTTCCTCTTCCATTTCCTTTTGGGGGCAGGAGGGAATCTGTTCTCTTCCCCAAACTAGCACCATATCTGAATTGGCAAATTATTACTTATTCCTCAGAAGTCTTCATTACTTCCTTCCACTGTATTGCTGCAGAATACTACGGTCTAGCGAGTGGATTTTCACGAGTACCTAAGCAAGTTAGGTACCTAGTGTGCTTAGGCAGTTTTGAAAAATCCAGTGTCATGGGTGAAGTTTTCAAAAATGCCTAAATGACTTAGGAACTTAAGTTCCATTTTCAAAAGTGACTTAGGTGGTTAGGCATTTTAAAATACACAAGTCTTTTTACCTGGTTTATTAAACTCTTATACCAGTAGCCAGCCACCATAACCCCCTCCCCATTCTGCAATGGGTCTGATATTGTGCATTTTCAATTAGCTAGTAGCAGCGGAAGGTTGTTTTTCATATATGACATTTACCTTTATTTTCTTTATTCACGTTTCCACTTGTTAGGTTAGCCAGCCAACTCAAGGAAGGAGAAGTATTTACTGAAGAGACTGGTTTACTTCCAAATGTTGGTTTTACAGGAGAATCATAGCTAGTGGCTAATGGGTTTAGGACAAAATTATGCTGAAGTGTGGATTTCTCTCCGGGGATTAAACTCTGCAAGACAAGTTGAAGATACTTAAGTGGCTTGCCCAGTCACAGAGGAAGTCTGTGGAGGAACAGAGATAGCAACCTAGCCTATCACTTAATATTTTTCTTGGCATCTGTTATTGACACCTTAGAGCAGTTTTGAACTGGCCCGCCCGCTATACATCAGCAGTTCTGTCCTGTTCCCCACTAGGGGCTCTGCTTTAAGAATAGCCTACTACTCTGCTCCAATTCCACCCTGAGCTCCCAGCAGTTCCAGCCCATGTGCTCCCCCTGCCCAGTCCCAGCTGCAATGTCCCCAGGCTGACCCACGTCTAAGCACACCCTGCTACACACCTGCTGTTCCACCTCTGAGCATATGCACCTGAGGCCAGCACCTGCCAGCTTGGAGGACCCTGTGTTGCCAGGGAGTAAAAGGGCCTGCCTGGCAGGGAGCACTAGGGCCAAAGACACCAGAAGCCTTGGTGAACTGGATGTGGGGGGAAGAAAGGGAGAATGCCTTTACAACAGAGCCGCCGGTGGGGAGCAGGAAGTAATAGATACCAAGTGGAACAAACGGAAAATCCTCCCCTGCAGCTTCAGCACCTATACTCTCCTGAGAGATAACCGCTTTCCCTTCACAGCTGCAAAGTATCCTTTGAGCCCATACATGCTAGGCCTGGGCAGGAGGGGTTCAGAAACAGGTCAGCACATGGATGCTGCAGGGGAATATAGGGGCTGGAGCTGACAGTAGACCGTGAGCTAAGTAGTTGGGCCTTCCTTACAGCACAGCTCCCAGAGGGAAGCAGGAGACAAGAAAGGCTCTGTCCGGGAGGAGTCACCCCGATTCCCTGGGCCTCCCCCACTGCTCCCTGCTCAAACTGTACCAGGGATGCTCCTGTCTCCTACAATTACTCCTCTATCCTCAGGGCTCAAAATCCTGAATACCCAATGCTCATTCAGCTCATGAGGATTTCTGGCTAACTGAATATCAAACATTTCCACTCCCAATAGAGCATCATTAAGATCAGTGACTAAAAAGTTTCACTGTGAAACTGCAGCTAAAAATATCATTTACTTTATCCGAATGCCCAGTTATCAGATGTCCCACAAGCCATATAGATAAACAGACTTCACCTGCATTTATTTTAGAAACTTTTCATTTACATTTTAACACACTGAAGCTACCCTATTGATACATTTCAACATATAGTGGTACACTTTTAATCAGGCACTTAATTATTTGCTTATGCAACATAAAGCAATCAATAACTGACATATTTTTGCTAGTGTGCAAACACCAAAAGAGCCCTTTGACCCGCCAAGATTTGGCCATCACCTTATCCAGCCAGACAGAAAACAAATACATACCACTGCCCTAGAGTATTAAGGCTAAAATAATTTTCTGAAGTTCATGCTGCTTTTAAGTTTTTAAAAAAAAAGTCAGACCTATTTTAATACTTGCTTGTAGAAGCCATAATTTAAGTATGGTCTTCTGCCTACCACATCCTCAAAACCAAAGGCCAGATACCCCATTGAAATCAATGGAACTATGCTGATTTACACCATTTGTGGAGCTGGCCTTTGGCAATTTGGGGGGGAGTGAGGGGGAGGAGGAGGGAGTGGGATGGGGAAGACGATTGCTAGCATCAACCCTGCCAAGTAACATATGCTGGGGGGTGGGGGGGGGATTATTTCACAAGTCCAATTAGCAATAAAAACATGATAAATTTAAATATTTTTCATATGTAGTATGGAAACTACTCAACTTTCAGAAGGGCACTACCAAAAGGGAAGCATTTAATTTATTCCCAAGTACCTGTAAGTGTTTAAACTTAACAGAGTACGTCAAAACTAGACTAAAATTGTATAATGCAATTTAAAGAGGACTAGCTTTGTGGATTTTGTTTACAATAAGATGGTTATGTTCTCAAACGAAAACTATGTTTTAATTATAGGAAAGCTCTCTCTTATATCCCAGCCATTAAGATTTATTTGTTATCTAGTTAGCCTAAAATTCTTGTTAGAGACTCCATTACTGAAGTTTTATAAGGCATACGAGAATATTCTTCTAGAATAATTCCTAGAAGATATGAAAATCTTTCTTCAAACAGATTAATATTTTTAAGAACTCCAAATTTCCTCTGAACTGCTTATTTTAGATTTAACCTACTTTGTTGCATTATTTTGTCATTAAGTCTCCAGGACTCAAGGAATTTCCTGTTCTCTTTCTGCACTCCACCAGATTCCCTCACCCTTCCAGTCTAGAAGTTTCTTGAAAATATCTTCTTCAGTACAATCCTCCTTTTCCTTTAGCAGTCAGTCGATGAGAGCCGCAGAACGCTCAATGCTTTTAAAAAACTGGACACTTATCTTAAAAAAAATGGGTCCCTATAATGGGTCCCTAGACACCTAAACATTTTGCTAGTACATTTAAGAAAGTTTAACCAGTGAATATGCACACATATTAATATTGCACAGATCCATAGAATAGGATTTCAGAAGTGGTTGGTGTTGGCCTAATTGAAATCAGTTATCACTGAGACTTTAATGAGAGCAGAGTCAGGCCAACACTGAGCACCTTTGAAAGACCCAATCATTGTTTCTCAAACTATGTGTATATATAGCGTGAGACAGTGGCAATACCTGTTTTGGATCCTCCTTCAGATTTGGTTTTGATAGAGTCTTTAACTGCTTATTCGCACAAGGACAGTTTGCCTTTATTCCCCATTTTGCTCTTACAGAGTGAACAGTGTCACCAACATCATAGAGAGCTAAATGAGAAGAATCAGTAATGAGCTCATATTATCCAAATTAAACATACAGACTATCAAGATTCAATGTGGGTACACTATGTAGCTAAAAGACAGTTAAGAGAAAGCATTTCCAAAATGGTGATATGTCAGTTTAACTCATGTTTTGTTTATTAGGATTTAACTTTTTCAGAGAAATCAAGATACTTTCTGTACTTAAAATTAAATACTTTACACAAATAACACCAGCAAAACAAAATACAGAGTTAGTCTTTAAACACTGCTTCTTGGTAAACTGGCTGAACAATTTTATTACTCAAATCATTTTATTCTAGTCTACGGAGAAACATTCTGGACTAGATCCAGTGGCCACTGAAGTCAGTGGAATCTTTTCCATTCAACTAGCATTGGATCAGGCCCTATATGAGTAAACAACAGAACACTTGGTACTGTTCACATATATTTCCACAGTAATTATTAGAATACCTTTTCCAGGAATTATCTGTGTAGGCATTAAGTTCTCCGGTTCATGTAACTGACCCTTCACACATTTAAGCCAGGAAAAAGTATCAGATGCACCATCTGCAACCAAATCATTTTAAATGACTAGTTAATGTATTCATTCATTCAGTCTCTGAATAGCCACTTGTTTGTCCTTTAATAATTTCAGCATACAAGTTTATAAAAAGAGCTTTACAATAAGCCTATCCATTCACTAACATAATAGTTCAACAACTTAAGTCATTTTTAAGAAAGCAGGACACTGCACATTCTCACCTTCATGTATGCTTTTCTTTTTCATCCTGTAACAATCTACACACACTCCAAAGCCACACTTGGGGCAAACCCAGTGAAGGTTGAATATTGTGGTGTCACACACATCACACATTTCTCGAACGCCTCGAACTGCACGTTTCCAGGCTACTTGTCCTGTGGTAATTGACAGTCTAGTCAAAGTTAAAGAGTTAACTTTGCAGCTCTATGGGTTTCGATTAATGTACTTCAAAAATAATTACATTAGTATAAAATATCCCCCATTGGCTCAAGAATTAATCTTGCCCCATCTCGGGGAGAATTTTAAGAGGAAGAATTACATGTCTGGAGGAGGAAGAGGAAACACTTCAGAGGCAGGTTTGAATCTATTCAAGGTTTTGCATGTAAGAAAAAACCCTGGGGAAGACTGATTAGTGGACAGAGGGCAAACAAGGCTGTCAAAGGTGCACAATAAAGAGTAATCATATGGATACTACCACCTTGCCATGTGCACATATACATGTATGAAGAGAAACAATGCAGCCACTCCTTTAAACCATGCTGCACCTCTGGCTATACAATTATAGCTACAGGAAAAAGACATTGCTTAAACTGCAATTCTTCACTGAGGAGTAATAGTGTAAAATGCCATAGGGTTCCATATTTGTTGTCTTTTCATGGTTTCTAGTTTAAAAAGTATGCTCAGTTTAATGTAAAATAAGGATAGTTTTTTCTAGCTGTCAGTCGTGTAATCTCAGAATAGACTCAGAAATTTGAACTGAGTTCTTTCCCTCATGCACATCTGCACCAGTAGAGGTTCCACAAACTAAGTATCCCTTCAGCAACACCTGTTTAGTCCTTCGCCATCAGTGAAGTTTCAAAAAGGTGAAACTGTGTAGGGCAATTCTGTTGGGGCTCAATCCTGCACCACTGAAGACAATGAGAGTTCTATTATCGACTTCAATGGAAGCAAGATGAGGCCCTTGATATACAAAAAGGAACAGAAGCCACACCACTCAACTGTGTTAGCCCCCTATTGCTACCAAGAACAGAAAGCAATAAAAACTTATTTTGTCTCTAAGTTAATAGATCTGACTGAATATACACAGGCAGCAGATGAGTAGAAAAGTACCATTTTTACATCATCACTTTCTATAACAGAACTGCACTTCAAGGTTTTTTCTGGAAAGGTAGGAGAGGTCAGGCCAACTGAGAGTATGAGACTCATGTGCACCATGGAAACTAGCAGAGCTGAATCCTGATAAGGGTCCAAGAGTACAGAGTTGCTTAACATTCATATCCACAAGTTTAAACATATTATTACTTCCCACCACCAAGAATCAAAATGGACATTTAATAAAGCTTTTAAAATGGCAACACCAAATGCATACAATCAATTTGCATGCAGGAAACAAGCTATGAAGACCTATTTTGAAAAGTTGAGGGAAAAGTCCTAAATTTTACATTTCAGAAGAGCTGCTCTTACTGTGTGGTTCTATTGTGGACATGACCTCCTTTTCGGATATCACCAGCCGGCAGAAGTGGTCTCCGATGTTGGCTAGAATATACTTTGCAGTGTCTAGATCTAGACCCACAACATTTTTTGCTAAAGGCAGCCACAAGCTGATAGCCTCAGAGTCGTACTTGTCCGGCGTTAAGAAACCTTCTTCACGCAGCAATCCATGTCTATTGAACCGCAGCCTGTAGAGGAGAGAGGATGGGGATAACAAAAACAAAAAACCCAAATGTTGTCTACTAGCTCATTTCCACCTCTTCTAGTCTGTTACCCAGACACCTGCATACAATCATACAAGAAATTAACAGGATAACTGACAATGCTGAATATGATTTAATGGTTAGTATAGATCAGGATAAATTGTGTTCTCTATTATGTCAGAGAATCATGATTAAACCATGCTCACTGAGGAAGAAATTCAGTTTTGTTGTGCCCTTCACATTTTAAGCCAGGAAATCTAAAGAATCCAATTAGTGATAATCTTAAATGCATTTGCAATAGGAGACATGCACTTTAGGGCTGTAGCAAAGATTTTTCATTGTATTAGTGGTGCACAGCTCAAACTTGATTCAAACCCTAACACAGCAGGAAACTGAATATCTTAAACATAACCAATAAAACAATTATGGCTAACTTGGAAAGCAGGTCAGTAGACAAAAGAACATCTACTTTCCAGAAGGTTTTGTATTTAGATTTACCAGTAGGAAAATCTAGGGGGGAAAATATTTAAACTACTGACAACACAGAAAAATAAATATATTAAAGAAAACTTTACAAATCACATGCTAAAAGTGTTCATTAATAGGGCTCCTTTACAAACTATCCATGAAATCTCAGTGAAAGACAGCTGCTTCTGAGGTGGAACAACCAACAGGTGCTCTATATGCTGCATAAAAATGGCAAGGAAGTTAGTTCAAAAGCAAAACCATACTGCTACCAGTTACTCTTCCCATGAATTAAGAGTGCTGTGGGATCTTTAACATCCACACAGAGGAGATGGGACCACCATTTTTAAAGTTCTAATTGAAAAGACTCAATCTACCTTGAAGCGATGAGTTAACATTACTTAGCTTTAAAACAACTGTGGTATTTCAGGCATAATATTAAGCCACGTTTATTAAATCACCAGTTAGCAATATTGGTCTTAAATGTCTTGTTCTCATGTTACACATTTTTCTTACTTCTCCCCTCCCTCCCCAAGAGCTCATAGAGCTATAATACTTCTTCCACTAGAAGGTGTGTAGGAAATTAAGCCTGTAATGCAACAGTAAAACAGGGAGATTTTTCCAGCCCCAAATCTTCATTCAAGGAGACTAGGACTTCAATGTTTGTTTTTAAATTTAATCACAAAGTGATCTCTCTCTACACAGCACTACACATGCGTCACTTTATGCAACAAAAGAATGATACAATCCATGCCCCATAAAGTTTAACACAAGAAAAACAAAACTAGTAAGGACAGATGTGACAAAATAATTGGGAATGAGATGAATATAGAAAGATTTCATGAAAGGGGAGAGATTTATGTAGGATTTGAAAAAGGAGGGAATATTTTCAGGAATCTTGCATAGTCTGCATTTCTTCAGAAAAAACCTATACCTTCCCTCCCAATTGTACTCCGAAATTTAAGCTGTCCTTTAAAAATATTTTTCTAGTCCCTGACAACCACCTTCATGACAGACACCCCTGGGTACTGAATCAGGAACCTCTGGAACTCAAAGCATGAATCTCTACAGCTTGAGATAAAAGAGCCAGGCTCCCAAGCAGGCAGCTGTAACAGACTCAACCTCTCTGGATCAGGCATGGCGGGAGCGGGGGGGTGGAGGAGTGCGGTGGTGTTCAACACCAGACAGAGTGACCATTTGGTTTAACTTAGGGCTAGTCTACACTAGCAAGAATACTGTGGGAGACTGTATCAAAAGCTTTGCTAATGTCAAGCAACAACACGTCCACTGCTTTCCCCCATCCACAGAGCCAGTTATCTTGTCATAGAAGGCAATTAGAAGGAGAAATAGAAGGATATCATGTATCTCTTCAGGATCATCCACTGAGCTGACCTGGGTGGTCTCTTACTCCTATTTTATAGCTTCTCCCTACTTGAGTTCTGAGTGGCTCAGTTCTCAAAGTACAAATATTTAGGACTTCACCCATGGAAACTTACTCTAGCTATAGCATACCCTCCTAAATAGCAAAAAGATGTACCAAATCTAGTGTAAAGGCTTTATTTAATTGTAAATAAACATGTTCTAACCAACCCAATAAGAATGCACCTTTCTTTAGAAAACAACAATTAGAAAATAACAATTACAAAATAAAACATTGATTTAAATCACTAATTTTAATTAAGACTTTCCACTGGGTAATTTAAATTATCTTGATTTAAAATTAATCCATCCTATAATGAGAACACAGTAGGCATCACGTAAGCCACTGGACAGCTGTCAAGGTTATTAATTGATCTCAGATGCATTTGAAACAGTGACTTAGAGGTGATTGGCTGTAGGATCTCCAAAGCCATTGTAGGCCAGGATTTAAGAGAGAGACTAAAGATAAACTACTGAGCACTCTGCACTTTTTTTTTATTATTATTGTCAGACAGGTGCCCATTTATACCTAACTTTAGGGTTTTTTTTTTAAGTCTTTGATTGAATCATCTTAAATCTATTTGTACAGCTAAAAATATCAACATCCACATATTTTCAAAATTGCTCTCACCTCCTGAAGTGAAAGAATCTGCAAAAGACAGTGGAGTCTTTTTGCTCTTTGTTTTTCCGGTAGCTGTCCAGGCGGCATTCCCTGCACTTATGCAGGTGAGGTGCAATGTTATTGCAGGAACCATCCTGCACAAAAGCTTCCCCACTTTGCTGCAGCTTCTTAACTTTACAAGCATCTGTCAAGACTGACTTGTGAACAATTACTGCAGGAAAAAAAAAATAGTGCAGGTTAAACAACTTCAACTAGTCACTCAGACTCCCATTCGCTTACCCTATGCATATCTGTTAAAGCTGTAGCTGCTTTTGTTAAGTTACTTTAACTTTTCACCATATACCTCAAATTAATCTTAACATATTTTGAAGTTGATTGCTTATTACAGAGCATAAACTTCTTTTCAAGTTTTCTGACAATAAGGTCATAGTCAGGGCCCCATTTTCTGTTACAACCCTGCAATTTACCCCTTCCCACACAACTGCATTCCAGAACCTCAGCTTTTGTTTGTTTTTAAATTACATTTCTGCAGACATAATAGCTAGTTGCAACCTTGAACACAGGACCAGAGTGTAAACAGATGTAACAATGTCTTTTGGAGTCTTCAAAGAGCCTGAAACACTTCTGAGAGATATAAATTGCCCCATTCATCTCAGTGAAGTCTCCGGGGACTCCACAATTCTGCTGCTGCAGTCAGACATTTTTCAAAAGCATTATGGAATTCAGTATTTTACTACAGTCAGTGTTCAGGACACCCTCCTCCACCCCTGCCCCCCCGACTTCATGCCCAGCTGGAATCCACCTGCAATTGTTGCTTGCTCTGCACCTTTCCCCACAAGACAGAGAATTGAGTCACAGTGTCTGCTACATGACCTGTTCCACAAAGCCAGGCAACAGGGGGTCAGGGAACCAGAGCTGGATTTCTGTGGTCTGACTGCAAACTCGATGATCAGCTAAGCTTCCTGGAGGACAGTGCAGCAGCCCAGGTCCATGGAGCTGAGTCACTGAATCCAGCTACAAGCTTCCCCATTCTCTGGCACACAGAGTGGGAAGGAGAGAAAAGTTCCTCTAAAGAACATTGCAGGACCCTAGTGAGTGGCAACTGGGCCACCTGGAAAGCACAGCTAAAAAACCCATCAACTAATTTTGTCAATTAATTATTTTCAACTATGAGCTTGACTCGTATGAGTGTGTATGGAGGTGGGAGTGCGGAAGGATAGAAATGAAAGGCAGAATAAATTAACATTGCCTTAGAATTTAGGGATTGTTGCTGTAGCATTTGGTCCCATTATGCCATGGAGTAGGAGCCCTATTCGTAAGTTATACTCACTTTTGCAACCCTTCTTCCCTAATGTAGCCTAACAGAATTTTGTTCTGATTGGATTTGAGATGAAAAAGTATTCTTTTTTCCTTATGACTTGCATATCTAATCCTACCAAGACCTTAAATATCATCTTTTCCCAAGACTTACTCTGTATACATAATCTGAAAATTGGGTATAAATTTTAGGAGCCCCCATCATACTCCTTGAGTTCCTATTCTAGAAGTGAAATCTAGGTGTTTCACCAACTCAGACATCAAGACTGCAATTTCGTAAGATTCCTTATCCTATTAACACATTTTTCTGAAATTTCTAAGCAACTATATATACAATAATTCTCTGTTGATATCACAGCTCCAGATATACTTGCCATTGTTGTGGACTTTACTGGTGCTCCCAGCCCTAGAGCCTTCGCTTTCATTTCTCTCACATGAAATCTCATTTGAGTTTCCTCTGACTGAGGAACACGCAGAAAAGGAGTTTTCTGCCTTGTTTCCTTTGCAGCTGCTTTGTAATTTAATTTCATGCCCAGCGAAAAGGTTAACAGAAGCATCGGATGTTGAGGGTTTACAATCAAAGATTTTCTGCAGTTCTGATGTGCCATTAAGCCTGGATGTTACTCTGGAAGAATTGTCTAGGTCTTGTGTGGATTTTATAGGAACATGCTCCTTTGGGAAGTTTGTCATTGGCTTGGTAAAAGATTTGTGGACATTTTTCAAGTCACTTTGTTTTTCATTGTGTGTGTCAGTCAAAGATGGCGATCTTGAGGTCTTCAAAGAGGTATAGTTACTATTCTGATCATTAGGAGTTTTAGTTTGTTCTTTCGATAGAAACTCTGCTTTATGGAAGACCGCCAGATTTTCTTTTGACATTTTCACCGTAGTATTAAGACAAGAAGGATGTTCTTCTGGTAAATTCTCTTTGCAAATGCTGAAATGTACAATATGCAGTAATAAGACCTAAAGAGAAACTCAAACCATAACTGAATGCATCGGCTCTCCCAAGCTTTTCAAAGGAACCAGAGTTTACATAGGAAGTTAATCATGGATGCTAGCAGTTAAGATTAAGAATTCAGAAAAGTTTCACATACCAAACACCTTAAAAAGAGATACACAAACAATGAAAAACCACAAGGGGATTTTAAGACACTACAACTACTGTTCCTTCTGGGCTCCCGTGCCAACTTGTTGACTGTGTACCTCCCCCACCACAGAAGTTACAAAAACCTATTTATAAAAAGATAGTGTTTCTCTCCCCACTGTTGCTATGTGAAAGACCTACATAAACATGGGAAATGATCAATAGCTAAATGCAAGTTATGTTTTAGTCAAACAAATTATTGGACTCAATACAGGGTAACTGGGTGAACACTAATGGTCTATGATATACAGGAGGCCAGACTATATGAACTACTGGCCCCTTCTGGCCTTATATATTTAAAAACCCACACACAACCACCCTCTATTAAGCTACATAGGAAAACAGTGAAAATGATTCAGCAGAGAGTTCTGTCAAAAAAAACTATGTGCATTTAAGATTTTTTTTTCAGCTACAGTAATCTTAAATAGCATGGATAACAGATTAAATTTGGATAATGGAATGTTAAATAGCACTTATAAGAGAATCTTGTTTCCTACTATGCCATTTTCTATAGGAAGCACTCTTCTCCTATTGTGACAGGAGAATCAGGGAGACGGGGCAGAGCTTGATGCCTGGAACACTAAGTCAGGACTGAAGTGCAGTTACACTCTAAAGAATGTTTAGTACCGTTGTGTGTTCCAGATCTACTTTACGCAGTCAACATATATTTCAAACTAATAGTGCCATAAATTTAGCCTTTCAGATTCCAGATCCCCACGTCCATGCAATACAAACAGAACTTTTAACAATTCTTTTGATTCATTGGTCATTTCCTTAATTGTATCTAGCTGCTTTTACATCTCTATATTGGATCTGCCAGGCTACCATGAGTAAGATTATTTGGGTCAGAAAATAGATAGGACTGATTACACACAGGGAACAAACCTCTTGATTAATTTGCTTTCCTCAGCCCTGGTCTACACTAGGACTTTAGGTCGAATTTAGCAACGTTAAATCGATTTAAACCTGCACCCATCCACACAGTGAAGCCCTTTATTTCGACTTAAAGGGCTCTTAAAATCGATTTCCTTACTCCACCCCTGACAAGTGGATTAGCGCTTAAATCGACGTTCCCAGCTCGAATTTGGGGTACTGTGGACACAATTTGATGGTATTGGCCTCCGGGAGCTATCCCAGAGTGCTCCATTCTGACCGCTCTGGACAGCACTCTCAACTCAGATGCACTGGCCAGGTAGACAGGAAAAGAACCGCGAACTTTTGAATCTCATTTCCTGTTTGGCCAGCGTGGCAAGCTGCAGGTGACCATGCAGAGCTCATCAGCACAGGTGACCATGATGGAGTCCCAGAATCGCAAAAGAGCTCCAGCATGGACCGAACGGGAGGTACGGGATCTGATCGCTGTTTGGGGAGAGGAATCCGTGCTATCAGAACTCCGTTCCAGTTTTCGAAATGCCAAAACCTTTGTGAAAATCTCCCAGGGCATGAAGGACAGAGGCCATAACAGGGACCCGAAGCAGTGCCGCGTGAAACTGAAGGAGCTGAGGCAAGCCTACCAGAAAACCAGAGAGGCGAACAGCCGCTCTGGGTCAGAGCCCCAAACATGCCGCTTCTATGATGAGCTGCATGCCATTTTAGGGGGTTCAGCCACCACTACCCCAGCCGTGTTGTTTGACTCCTTCAATGGAGATGGAGGCAATACGGAAGCAGGTTTTGGGGACGAAGAAGATGATGATGAGGAGGAGGTTGTAGATAGCTCACAGCAAGCAAGCGGAGAAACCGGTTTTCCCGACAGCCAGGAACTGTTTCTCACCCTAGACCTGGAGCCAGTACCCCCCGAACCCACCCAAGGCTGCCTCCTGGACCCAGCAGGCGGAGAAGGGACCTCTGGTGAGTGTACCTTTTAAAATGCTATACATGGTTTAAAAGCAAGCATGTGAAAGGATTACTTTGCCCTGGCATTTGCGGTTCTCCTAGATGTAGTCCTAAAGCCTTTGCAAAAGGTTTCTGGGGAGGGCAGCCTTATTTCGTCCTTCATGGTAGGACACTTTATCACTCCAGGCCAGTAACACATACTCGGGAATCACTGTAGAACAAAGCATTGCAGTGTATGTTTGCTGGCATTCAACCAAAATCCGTTCTCTCTCTCTCTGTGTTATCCTCAGGAGAGTGAGATATAATTCATGGTCACCTGGTTGAAATAGGGTGCTTTTCTTCAGGGACACTCAGTATAGCCCATTCCTGCTGGGCTGTTTGCCTGTGGCTGAACAGAAATGTTCCCCGCTGTTAGCCACAGGGAGGGGGGAAGGTTGAGGGGGTAGTCACGCGGTGGGAGGAGGCAAAATGCGACCTTGTAACGAAAGCACATGTGCTATGTATGTAATGTTAACAGCAAGGTTTACCCTGAAAGAGTGTAGCGACTGTTTTATAAAATGTGTCTCTTTAAATACCGCTGTCCCTTTTTTTTTCTCCACCAGCTGCATGTGTTTCAATGATCACAGGATCTTCTCCTTCCCAGAGGCTAGTGAAGCTTAGAAAGAAAAAAAAACGCACTCGCGATGAAATGTTCTCTGAGCTCATGCTGTCCTCCCACACTGACACAGACAGACGAATGCGTGGAGGCAAATAATGTCAGAGTGCAGGAAAGCACAAAATGACCGGGAGGAGAGGTGGAGGGCTGAAGAGAGTAAGTGGCGGGCTGAAGAGAGTAAGTGGCGGGCTGAAGAGAGGGCTGAAGCTCAAATGTGGCGGCAGCGTGATGAGAGGAGGCAGGATTCAATGCTGAGGCTGCTGCAGGACCAAACCAGAATGCTCCAGTGTATGGTTGAGCTGCAGCAAAGGCAGCTGGAGCACAGACTGCCACTGCTGCCCCTCTGTAACCAACCGCCCTCCTCCCCAAGTTCCATAGCCTCCACACCCAGACGCCCAAGAACGCGGTGGGGGGGCCTCCGGCCAACCAGCCACTCCACAACAGAGGATTGCCCAAAAAAAGAAGGCTGTCATTCAATAAATTTTAAAGTTGTAAACTTTTAAAGTGCTGTGCTTAAAGTGCTGTGTGGCATTTTCCTTCCCTCCTCCACCACCCCTCCTGGGATACCTTGGTAGTCATCTCCCTATTTGTGTGATGAATGAATAACGAATGCATGACTGTGAAGCAGCAATGACTTTATTGCCTCTGCAAGCGGTGATTAAAGGGAGGAGGGGAGGGTGGTTAGCTTACAGGGAAGTAGAGTGAACCAAGGGGCGGGGGGTTTCATCAAGGAGAAACAAACAGAACTTTCACACTGTAGCCTGGCCAGTCATGAAACTGGTTTTCAAAGCTTCTCTGATGCGTACCGCGCCCTCCTGAGCTCTTCTAACCGCCCTGGTGTCTGGCTGCGCGTAACCAGCAGCCAGGCGATTTGCCTCAATCTCCCACCCCGCCATAAACGTCTCCCCCTTACTCTCACAGATATTGTGGAGCACACAGCAAGCAGTAATAACAGTGGGAATATTGGTTTCGCTGAGGTCTAAG
This sequence comes from Lepidochelys olivacea, assembly GCF_965140295.1. NCBI lineage: Eukaryota > Metazoa > Chordata > Testudines > Cheloniidae > Lepidochelys > Lepidochelys olivacea. The sequence continues at coordinate 135,383,404 of NC_140414.1, read as the reverse complement.
CGAGTCAGTAAACTGCGCCAGCGCGCCTTTAAACGTCCAAATGCACATTCTACCACCATTCTGCACTTGCTCAGCCTGTAGTTGAACAGCTCCTGACCACTGTCCAGGCTGCCTGTGTACGGCTTCATGAGCCATGGCATTAAGGGGTAGGCTGGGTCCCCAAGGATACATATAGGCATTTCAACATCCCCAACAGTTATTTTCTGGTCTGGGAAGAAAGTCCCTTCCTGCAGCTTTTGAAACAGACCAGAGTTCCTGAAGATGCGAGCATCATGCACCTTTCCCGGCCATCCCATGTTGATGTTGGTGAAACGTCCCTTGTGATCCACCAGAGCTTGCAGCACTATCGAAAAGTACCCCTTGCGGTTTATGTACTCGCCGGCTTGGTGCTCTGGTGCCAAGACAGGGATATGGGTTCCGTCTATAGCCCCACCACAGTTAGGGAATCCCATTGCAGCAAAGCCATCCACTATGACCTGCACATTTCCCAGGGTCACTACCCTTGATATCAGCAGATCTTTGATTGCGTGAGCTACTTGCATCACAGCAGCCCCCACAGTAGATTTGCCCACTCCAAATTGATTCCCAACTGACCGGTAGCTGTCTGGCGTTGCAAGCTTCCACAGGGCTATCGCCACTCGCTTCTCAACTGTGAGGGCTGCTCTCATCCTGGTATTCATGCGCTTCAGGGCAGGGGAAAGCAAGTCACAAAGTTCCATGAAAGTGCCCTTACACATGCGAAAGTTTCGCAGCCACTGGGAATCGTCCCAGACCTGCAACACTATGCGGTCCCACCAGTCTGTGCTTGTTTCCCGAGCCCAGAATCGGTGTTCCACAGCATGAACCTGCCCCATTAGCACCATGATGCATGCATTGGCAGGGCCCATGCTTTCAGAGAAATCTGTGTCCATGTCCTGATCACTCACGGGACCGCGCTGACGTCGCCTCCTCGCCCGGTATCGCGTTGCCATGTTCTGGTGCTGCATATACTGCTGGATAATGCGTGTGGTGGTTGATGTGCTCCTAATTGCCAAAATGAGCTCAGCGGCCTCCATGCTTGCCTTGGTATGGTGTCCGCACAGAAAAAAGGCGCGGAACGATTGTCTGCCGTTGCTCTGACGGAGGGAGGGGCAACTGACGACACGGCTTACAGGGTTGGCTTCAGGGAGCTAAAATCCACAAAGGGTGTGCCTGTACATCAAGGAGTATTTCAGGCAGGACTGCACGGAGGGTTCCAATAAGAAATGGTGCACCAAAGTTATCATTGTTATTGGAACAAGGAGGTTAGCCTGGCCTCTGATTGATACATGGCTAGATTAACCTCGCTGCGCCTTGTCTGTGACTGACTGCAGTGTGATCTAGACAGGGGAGGAGGAAAATGAGTACAAAACAAATCTGGTCTATTTCTTGTTCTGACCCACTCCATCTATCCTTTACATCTTTGGCTGGCAGCAGACAAAAAAGGCGCGAAATGATTGTCTGCCCTTGCTTTCACGGGGGGAGGGAGGGTGGGAACGGGTTCCTGACGATATGTACCCAGAACCACCCGCGACAATGTTTTAGCCCCATCAGGCATTGGGATATCAACCCAGAATTCCAATGGGCAGCGGAGACTGCCGGAACTGTGGGATAGCTACCCACAGTGCAATGCTCCAGAAGTCGACGCTTGCCTCGGTACTGTGGAAGCGCTCCGCCGAGTTAATGCACTTAATGCACTTAGAGCATTTTCTGTGGGGACACACACACTCGAATATATAAAACCAATTTCAAAAAAACCGACTTCTATAAATTCGACCTAATTTCGTAGTGTAGACATACCCTCACCTACTCCAAAAAATAAAGTCACTTGGACTGTATTTGCATTTGTAATTAGGTTAGCAACATTCCGTGTATGAGACGGAACTCCCATAAGGGTATGTATACAACATACACGCTTTATGGTAGTATGTAGAGTACATACACTAAATATTCCTCTAGCATGGGTATAAACAGCAGTGTGGACAGTGAGGCACTGTATAAAGACACTCCTGAACCCTGTGAGTATGTATCCTAGACTGCTTTCCACAAGCCTAAGCAGTGCCTCCCCCACCCACAGTGCTATTTTTAGCAACGTATAGAATGCCAGAGCCTTTTCACTTACATGTAGCTACACACCGCAGCGTGGACGCAGCCTGCTTTTCACTGCAGTGTGTAACGATACATGCCCTACCAGCTTGCCACCAGTGACTTGCAGTGTAGACACAGCCTATGAAGCCTTCACTATTGAATCATAAAGGATAGTCTTGTGACTAAACAGCTGACTGAATCAGAAAAATCTGGATTCTGTTTCAAACTCTACACAGGCTTCCTGTGTGACCACAAGCAATTCATGTAACTATTCTATACTTCAGTTTCCTGATCAGCAAAAGGGGAATAATATTTTCCTAACGTCAAAGAAGAGTTTACAAGAATTTTAATTTAATGAAGCTTCTAAAGTGCTTTAAGAATTTATTTTCAGCATAAAAAAGTGTTATAGAAGTATATTTTATTACATCAGGCTTATCTTTATAAGATGCAAACACCCCAGAAAAGTAAAAAAAATTGTAACTTGTGTCATTGGAGAAGGGTAGAATGAACATAAGAAAACTCCCCACTTGCCAGGTCTGCAACTCATGACAATTCTGAAATTAAACGTATCAAAGTCCATCTACAAGCCAAGAACACAATTTCTATTCACTATAACAATCAACTACAGGTAAACTAATCTCCCTCCCTATTTACAATATGCCTACTTTGGTGCTTTTCATTTTAGAGTCTAAGACACACTAAGTAATTTAAAGCAATGAAGCCACAAAATACATTCAGGCATTATCCCCCACTTTACAGATGGATAAATAGAGGCACTGGATGGTTAAACTATTTCCTTAAGGTCACAAGCTGAGTCAACAGAAAGTGGCAGAAATACAACCCAGAGGTAATTATATATTCAAGGCAATTGACAAAAATCAGTCAGATATGTCTCACCCACACCAACAGTGGAGGGTTGGGGGAGGGAAGCTTAGTTACCATGATTTCTTTAAAAAAACCCACCCTTAATTTAGTCTACTTTGTATAAAATAAATTATTATTCTGCTGTATTTTTCCCCCCACAGGTTAAAAAAACCCCAAAGAGAGTCACCACTTACCCCTGAGGAGTTTCTGCGCCAACATTAGGAGGTGAGTTAGCTGGCTGAGGCATGCCCTGGTTCCTGAGGTCTTTGCTAGAAGGGGTTGCAGGCGTACACCCTAGCAACGTTTCACCAAACACTGTTGGTACTGACTGCATGTGACTCAGACTATGTGATACCTGAAACAGATGTCAGAGTCAACAGAAAAATTCAAAGCCAACACACGAGAAAAATATATCACTTCTATGACTCTACCATGACCACTTAAATACATAACATTCCTCTTTCTATGCCCAAGAATTATATTCACCTTTTTTGCAACTGCACCATATTGTTGGCTTGTATTCAACTGGTAATCCACTATACCCCCACAAGATCCTTTTCAGCAGTACCACCACCTAGCCAGTTATTCTCCATTTTGCAGTTGTGCACTTCATTTTTCCTTCCTAAGGTGAAGTACTTGGAACTTGTCCTTATTGATTTCATCAGTTGATTTCAGACCAATTCTTCAATTTGTCAAGCTCTTTGAATTCCAATCCTTTCCTCCAAAGTGCCTGCAACCCTGCCAGCTTGGTGTTGTCTACATAAGTACATCAGAAGCAGGAAGCCTGCTAAACAACCAGTGGGACCCCTGGACAACCGAGATACAAAAGGAGCACTTAAAGACAATAAAGTCATTGAAGAGAAACTAAATGAATTCTTTGCTTCAGTCTTCACGGCTGAGGATGTTAGGGAGATTCCCAAACCTGAGCCATCTTCTGTAGGTGACAAATCTGAGGAATTGTCACTGATTGAAGCATCACTAGAGCAGGTTTTGGAATTAACTGAGAATCTTAACAGTAACAAGTCACTGGGACAAGATGGCATTCACCCATGAGTTCTGCAATTTCACATTTGAGTTCTTTCAGAATTATTAACTATGGTTTGTAACCTGTCCTTTAAATCAGCTTCTGTACCCAATGACTGGAAGATAGCTAATGTAAAGCCAATATTTAAAAAGGGCTCTAGAGGTGATCCCAGCAATTACAGACCGGTAAGTCTAATGTCAGTACCAGGCAAATTAGTTGAAACAATAGTAAAGAATAAAATTGTCAGACACATAGAAGAACATAAATTGTTGGGCAAAAGTTAACATGGTTTCTGTAAAGGGAAATCATGTCTTACTAACCTATTAGAGTTCTTTGAAGGGGGTCAAACAAACATGTAGACCAGGGGGAATCCCGTGGACACAGTGTACTTAGATTTCCAGAAAGCCTTTGACAAAGTCCCTCACCAAAGGCTCTTATGTAAATTAAGTTGTCATGGGATAAGAGGGAAGATCCTTTCATGGATTGAGGACTGGTTAAAAGACAGGGAACAAAGGGTAGGAATAAATGGCAATTATCAGAATGGAGAGGGGTAACTAGCAGTGTTCCCCAAGGGTCAGTCCTAGGACCAATCCTATTCAACTTATTCATAAATGATCTGGAGAAAGGGGTAAACAGTGAGGTGGCAAAGTTTGCCGACTGTACTAAACTGCTCAAGATAGTTTTGTGAGATCTTTTTGAAGTTCTTTACAGTCTGCTTTGGTCTTAACTAAGTGATTGGCCAACAAAATGGCAAATGAAATTTAATGTGGATAAATGTAAAGTAATGCACACTGGAAAAAATAACCCCAACTATACATACAATATGATGGGGGCCAATTTAGCTACAACTAATCAGGAAAGAACTTGGAGTCATTGTGGAAAGTTCTCTGAAGACGTCCATGCACTGTGCAATGGCAGTCCAAAAAGCAAATAGGATGTTAGGAATCATTAAAAAAGGGATAGAGAATAAGACGGAGAACATCTTATTGCCCTTAATAAACCCATGGTACGCCCACATCTTGAATACTGCGTACAGATATGGTCTCCTCATCTCAAAAAAGATATACTGGCATTAGAAAATGTTCAGAGAAAGGCAACTAAAATGTTTAGTGGTTTGGAACAGGTCCCATATGAGGAGAGATTAAAGAGGCTAGGACTTTTCATCTTGGAAAAGAGGAGACTAAGGGGAGATATGATAGAGGTATATAAAATCATGAGTGGTATGGAGAAAGTTATTTACTTGTTCCCATAATATAAGAACTAGGGGCCACCAAATGAAATTAACAGGCAGCAGGTTTAAAACAAAAGGAAGTTGTTGTTCTTCACACAGCGCACAGTCAACCTGTGGAACTTCTTGTCTGAGGAGGTTGTGAAGGCTAGGACTATAACATGGTTTAAAAGAGAACTTGATAAATTCATGGAGGTTAAGTCCATTAATGGCTATTAGCCAGGATGGGTAAGGAATGGTGTCCCTAGCCTCTGTTTATCAGATGGTGGAGACGGATGGCAGGAGAGAGATCACTTTATCATTACCTGTTACGTTCATTCCTCTGGGGCAGCTGGCATTGACCACTGTCGGTAGACAGGATACTGGGCTGGATGGACCTTTGGTCTGACCCAGTATGGCCATTCTTATGTTCTTATTTTATAAATATACTCTCCACTTCATTATCCAAGTCATTAGTGAAAATACTGACTAGTACTGGACCAAAGACTGACCCGTGCAGGACCCCACTAGCAGCCCTCCTATTTTGACAGCAAACCATTGATAACTACTCTTAAGTATGGTCTTTCAGTTATATACCTGCCATATGGTAAATTAATCTAGACCACATTTCCCTAGTTTGCTGATGGGAATGTCATGTAGCACTGTGTCAAGAGCCTTACTAGAATCAAAATATGTCTCATCTACCACTTTCTCCCTATCCAATAGGCCAGTAACCCTATGAGGGGGAAATTAGGTTGGTTTAGCATGATTTGTTCTTGACAAATCCATGCTGGCTATTCCTTAATACCCTATCATCATGTAGGTGCTAACAAATTCATTGTTTAAAAAGCTGTTCCAGTATCTTTTCGGGTATATAGTTAGACTTACTGTCCTCTTTACTCCCCTTTTTAAAGATAGGTACTATGTTCACCCTTCTCCAGTCCTCTGGGACCAAATGCACCCTCCATGAGTTCTCGAATAATCACTAATGGTTCCAAGATGAGTACTTCAGGAACTAGCTGAAGCACTCTAGGATGAATTTTGTCAGGCCCTGCTGACTTTAATACATCTATAATACATCTTCAACTTGTCCTTTCTTATTTCCTGCCCCCTTATTGTTACAATAGTGTATCATGTTACATCTTTGCAACCCACAGCACACAAGCATTTCAGAAAAATGGATAATGTGTTAAGAAGTTAGAAGAAACTTCTAAAGGAGACTAGAAAAGTCAAGTATTTCAGATAACTGCCAGCTGACATGCCACAGCTAATTTTCCTCTAAAGCAATTAAGAGCTATTAATGTTGACAACTTTCAGAACTCATCTGGAAACCTACACTGGTACTAAAAGCCCTCAAGAATTTAAGTCGGATAGGTAATTTTATTAGTTTGTGTTAATTCTTCCATACAATCCAAACGTATAGAATTTTCTGTAGTATAGAATCCCTCATAAGAAGATTCCAGGTGTAGAGATAGTCAGCCTTAGACACACGGGACCCCAGTAACAAGTGAGTGCTGAGAGAATGTGGAATTGGTCAACGCTCTGCTGCTGTGGCAAATCATGGTGTCAGATGCCATCAGGTGGTCAAGGGACATCTACATAGAACACATCACTGGATGTCAGCAATACCAGGAGGGATGAGCTGGAGTACCAATGAGAAGCACAGTCAGGAAAGTAACAAATACTTTCCTCATGGACTGTATTTTCTAAATGGACAACCAACCTAATTCTCAAATTACTGAGGGACAATCTCTCCTCATTGATATATTTTACTTTCCAAAATCAAATCTCTATACAACTTTTCATGAGTGATGTACCTGAGTATTCAGATTCTAATATCTAAACTGTAAAATCTAGTTTAAACTGTTAAATCTAGTCACCTAAATTTGGGTTATTGCTGATTATTTACTCTATGTATCATATGACTTTTAAAAACTAAACTTTATATTTGTGGATAATCTAAGCACTATACCCAGATGTACAGACACTTTTCCCAACCTACATATTATATATATATTTTTATTAGCATTAATAAAAATGGTAAATCTCTGTGCCTAGTTATGAAACCACTGCCAACAGTTCAGAACACAGCAGCTTGTCCACTCAGAAGCAAAAGCCACAGAGAGCACTGACCACTAGCTCCTTGTGGAATATGGGGTCAAATCCACAATATCTATGTCACTAACTTCAAAACTTTCCATGGGACTGTGCTAAGTCGCTGCCTCATGATGTGGAATTATCTCCTCCTGAGACAGCTACATTACAATAAAACAAAGGGAGCTGTCAATCCTCATTACTAAGCGCTAGTCTACAATGAAAAATTTAGAGTGGCACAGCTACGTCTGTCAGGGGTGTGAAATATTCACACCCTGAGAGACAGTTAAGCTGACTTAGCCCCCAGTGTAGACAGCACTACCTCAAACGGAAGAATTTTTCCATTGAACTAGCTATCACCCCTCAAGGAGGTGGATTACCTACAGCGACAGGATAACCCCGCCCATCACAGTAGTAAGTGTTTACACTGAAGCACTATAGTAGTGCAGCTGTAGCATTTTAAAATCGTAGACAGCCTAAAACTCATGCTCGCTCAGAAAATGGCCCCTGAATCTTGAACTCAATCCCAGAAGTCGTCAGGACAGTCTTACTTACCTTCAGAGCAAAATACAAAATCCAGTTCTTTGATCTATACTTCCCATACCACCATCACATTTAAAAAAACAACAAAACAAAACAAAAAACAAAACAAACAGGAGTTCAGTTATTGCTGACTGGAAAGAAGAGAAATATCAGCTTCCATGCTTTTTGGAAGGTGCTCAGATATAATGATAGGCATCTTATAGCAGGGGCAGTCAATAGGAAGACTGCGGGCCAAATTCAAGCCACCAGCTACTTTTGTCCGGACTGCAAAATCTTTTTATTTACTTATCATTGTTATTGCAGTGTGGAAAAGTGTTTCTCTGGAGTCTGGACCTTCACTGACCAAGAAATTTGGACCTTGACAAAAAATAATTGACTACCCCTGCCTTATAGGAATCCAGATAACCCCTCCAGAGTTCTGGGGTAGCTAAAGTATCCTCCTTCCAAAGACTAGAGTGAAAAGTTTCCACCTCAGACAGAAGTGACTATATTTCTAATATCACTACTGTACCTTAGAAGTCTCTACTAAAATCGTCTGACCATGAAATGGACCTAAATAGTTGGCTTGACAAAGGACTGACCACACGGCTACAGTAACCTATGCACAGAAGCAAGATGGCACAGAGATAACCGCTAGACATCCCAGAAGGCCCCTCCCTCCTCCACAAAAAGCAACTAGATCTGATGAGGCTAATCACATGGTCATTTGAAGGGCTGTTCTATAGCTATACCATTATTCTCCATATCCAAATCATCCAGGCCTTTGAGACAGCTTTCTTGGATCTTAGCTAGGCTTGGTGGACCACTCAAATGCATCTGGTTCAGAAAAACATGAAAATATTAGAAAAGCTGCCAGATTCTCCCTTTGCAGAACAACATACAATATTGGAAGACTGGTGCACTCCTGTCTCGTAGCAAAAAATCTGAGCAGTCAAGCAGGTAAGTTACAGGGTAAAGTTACCATTGAATTTTTCCTCTTTTCCTAGGTATTTTTCTACTCTATATAACCAGCAAGAAAAGTCTGCACACTGGAAAAAGACACCCACAAGATTGGAAGTAGACAAACTCCTTTTACGAATGAGAAAGTGATCTCACCCAAAGGCTCAATTATATTGTTCTCTGTCTTCTAGTAGAGAGAACTACACCCACTTCTGGACTAGCACAGAAGTGTGAGTGCAAGGCTGCTCTACTCTGAAAAGTTACAGCGGCATAGCTACATCACTCAGGGGTGTGAAAAATCCATATCTCTGAGACAGTCAAGTCAACCTAACCCCCAGCATAGACAATGGTAGGATGATGGAAGAATTCTTCTGTCAACCTAGCTACCAATCTCTCAGGGAGGTGGATTACCTACATTGACAGAAGCATCCCTTCTGTTGCTATAATAATTGTCTAAACTGAAGCACTACAGAGGCACAGCTGCACCACAGAAGCTGTAGCATTCTAAGCGTAGACATAGCATAGTGGGTCAGTAAATTGAGGCCGTCTAGTCCTCTTCTTTAACAGCTCAATGACAAAGTTACAATAGTGAAAATAAGCCCATAGTTACCTCAGAGCAGGACTTTATATGTTTGGCATCAACATTTCCTTTATCATCAGATGATTTTCTTTTCATACCCCCATTTCTCTTAGATTTGCCTGAAGCATTGAAAGTGATTAAATTAGTATGTTTCCAACATTGAAAATTACTTCAAACAGCAAAAGGCCAATAAATAAAAGGTCTTACCACACTTGTCATGGCTGTCGTGTATGATTTCAACATGAATCAATTCTGGATCAAGAGTTTTTAAAGCTGGAATCTTAAGGGAAAATGGAGCTAGCTTTTTTAAAAAGACAACTTGTGTAAGAAGTTTTAGATTAGATATTTTCACAACTCAGGGGAGACTAATAAAGCAGTTTTAAACAAACAGAAGTATGATACTCTAGCTATGGAGCAACAGAGTAAGCTTCTGGTCTGAAAAACCTTGACTCTGTGGAACTTCAAGCTCAAATCTTAACAAGTTAGATAACTTGTATGTATGCATGCATTTTCAGAAGGCAGTCTCCAAGACATGGTGCTGCAAACTCTGTACATATAGAGATGCTAAAATAGGGGTTTCCCCAACTGTTAGGCCAAAAGAGAAAATCCCAAACCCCTGCTCTCCCACTAGTGTGCAGTGAGCCATTTGCTATCCTTCCACGCACATCAGTGGCACTGTGCATGCAGTATAAAGTGCTCTAGGATCCTTTGGAATGAAGCATGACGTAAAATACAAGGTATTATTCCAGCTGGTTAACCCTACTATGGAAAAGCAAGGATAGAATTACCTAGATACAAGGAAGGTGTTTTAATTCTTTTTATCTACCCATGTTGCATCAGTTGCTTCTTTACCTCCTGACAGTTGACTTCCAGAGTCCTTGTAGTTGGATTACCATTTACAACAGTTGCTGTGAACCACTGGGTAGATGGATCCAAGCTATAAATCCTTACTTTTGAACCAATTACATTCTTACCACCTTTAAAAAACAAAAAACATGCTTCAGAGAGTGGGAAGATGGGGGCACACACATTATGGTAACTTTCATTACATATCCACGTGTCAACACTAACTAGCCTGCAGCGATATACACCAGAAAATAAGTAAATAGCACTGGAAGACAACAGGCAAAGTAACAATGTAGTTTTCATATGCCTCCCTCTTGACCCCAGACACAGGGGACTATTGTGGCTGGGAAAAAGGAGTGTGACCAGAATACCTCCACATTCTGGTTAGTCCATTTGCTGGAACAGCTTATTGGGTTTTCTGCTGCTATAATACACACTGGGGGCCACTCTCAGAATTCAGGAGTCAAAAAAATGGCAAGCACAGCTCAGCTGGACCTGGAGATTGAGCCCTGAGTGTCCGATTTGTGGAGTTCTTCCTCACTTTTATTGCTACTGTTTCAAGAGCTGCCATGTTACTTACTCCATTATACTAATTTTCTATCCAGACGTAGATCATTTCCACTAGACACAAACTTTTTGTTAAAAAAAAAAAAAAAAAAAAAAGACAGACTTATAGGAAGCCAACAAATAAGAGATTACAGTTGGTGAGCTGTACTATAAACAATTTTAACTTGAACAGAAGAGATGTTCCTAATAAGTCTCCAATGCCTTTCAATTGAGCTATAGAATAGAGAAGGTTAAGACTTTTGATTTTTTTTAAAAGGAAAAAAAAAGAGTGGGTGGCTAAAGTCAGGCACCTAAATAAGTCATCAGATTTTCAGAAGTACTGAGCAATCAAACAGCTCTCACCGAATTCCATGGGAACTGCTGAGTGCTCCGCACTGCTGAAAATCAGATGACTTTTTAGATGCCTGATGTTAGCCAGCCATTTTTTAAAAAAGAGTCCTAGTTTCTAATTCTGCCCATTTTGGAGCATTTCATTATGGATGGTGGACAGCAAATCTATAAAATTGTTTTGGGAGAGGTAGACTACCCAACATTCTTCTATGAAAGGAAAGACTACTGGAGAGAAAAATCAAAACAGGATTTTTGCTAACAGATGATACTGTAAATACCACCAGCGCAGTGACCTCCAGTATCCTTCCACGAGATGGTATTCTCATACCTTGCATCAAGTGGCTTTCATCTAGATGTTTCATAATCAAAGCTTGAATTTCTTCATTAACATTCTGATCATCCATAAGAGAGTGTCTCAGACTGTCCACATCCTATTAGGATGAAAGCATTCAATGTAAATAGTTGCCAAGGGCACTAAATGTTTAATTTAAAAAAAAAAAAGGTTTTTCCAACAGAAGCATGTTCAACAGCAAGAGATTATACTGTGAAGCTTCATATCAACCAGATGGTTCTGTTGTGTTTAAGAATTTGGTTTGTAATTTGTGCAGAAAAGAACAGAAAATAAACCAGTATTTCAAAAAAATTAATAAGAATTAGTAAAACTTCCATTAATACTTGTAGTGTGAGCACCCAAAGGCCCAAGTCAGAATCAATTCTCTATTATGCTAAGTGCTGTACAAAACACAGGGAGAGAATTCCTGCTCCCCAAACATTTTACAATCTTACCTAAAGCAGAATGCAAAAAAAAAAAAAAAAAACACACCACAAAAGTGAAGCAGGGAGGGCATAGTACCTGAAATAAAGATCAAGGTGGTCTGGAGTAGCTAAACGTTAACAGATTATTGCTGTTTAGAGTTATACTCAAAGTGTAATGGGAGTTTATGATTTTGCCTGGCAACTCAGAGATAACCAGCCACTCCCATCTTTTTATGCTCTGAACTACCTCCCCATTAATTAATTTAGATGCACTCATCATCCAGACAGCATATCAGCACAGCAACTATCAATGCCACCTTAAGATGAGATCTGAAATACAGTTTTTTTGAAGCATTAAAAATTCCACGGCACTCCGTTATAGTTATGTTCTGCACAAAAGCCAAATCAAGTACATTTCGTCAGATTAAAAGCAGAGCTGGTCAGAGAATGAAGATTCATCAAGATGTTTCTGAAACAGTTAGACTTTGAACAAAGTGTTGATAGGAAACTTGCCTGGTTTCCTGTCAGCTTGCTTGGCAGGCTAATGGGGAGTCAAAAGCCCTAGCTCCCAATCTCCAACGCTTAGCAAATACTCTCAGAGCTGAAGGGAAATCAGGACCCTGAAGCCCCAGCTGAGCTGGGAGCCAGCAATCCAACGGTCTCTGCTTCCCATAATCCTTCCAGACAATTTCATTTGCATGTTATAAAAATTTGTTTTTTCAAAAATGTTTTTTTTTGTTTCCATTTTGGAATGAAAACCAGAAATTTCAAGTTGGAATGAAACCAAAGTTTGAAAGCCTCCATGAAATGGAATTATTGTTCTTCACACAGTTCTAATTAAAACGTCACCTGTAGTTTCAAATGGAAAAAATATTCTTCACCACTTCCTATCCTAACTGTTGTGGAACGTTTCTATTTCCTAGTAAGATTTGTTATCTATTCTCCCTTCTATATATGCACACAACTCCTTAAATGCTAATGGAAATCGTGTTCATAAGTCAACTGGCCATATAGAAAGAACCTCCCATTTTACCATCATGATATACCAATGGTTCATCAACCCGAAAAGCTAGAAGCCTAATGTTATTCCTACACCAAGCTCTCTTATATGGCTACGTCCTGAGCTACCATCAGCAGGTTTTTAACACAACACACAGTATTAAGGATAGATTTTCCATGAGCTATAGCAACGTAGACATGCTTCAAATTTTCACTTAATGTTTCAGCAGTGAACACTAGACAAAATAAGGCTTGAGCCCTCTTACTGTATGCAGGACAGTCCGAATAAAGTTACCTGAATAGGCTTCAAAAGGTCTTTAGAAAGAAACACACATCTCTCTTCACCAAGAAAGCGTACAGAAACCACGGATCCTAAACCAGCTTTGTCCAATAAGAATTTGTAAACCTGAAAGACAAGAGCAAGCATTTTAGAAACAGTACTTTTCCTGCTTATTGTCCTTTTTCATTTGGAATGTGTTTTGCCCCTGTATTTTGAAAAAAGATGGAACTAACGTGGCTGCCATAGGGCATCCCTTTACATACCCTGTGAATATAGTTGCCTATCCTGGTCTTCTGGTCTCCTATCAAGGAACGCAGAAGGGCCGTTTCCCTTTTACCACAGGTGCTTTTTAATCTTCAATTTAAAAGGATACCAGAAGGACTCACAGGTATCCCGCAGGAGACTGACTCCCACCCACATCTCTCTCCCCTCCCTAACTCATTCTCCAAGTCCCACAGTACTCCAGTTCTTCCCAAATATACACACACACACCCAATTACTGAGCCAATTACCCCCAGGTGTCAGTAATCCCCAACAGAAACTGGTTAATTGACTTCATATAAACTTGCAATCTTCCCAGCATTGCAGCAACCTTAGTGACTAGGGTGCTACAAATAGTATCCTGTCACAATACCATTCTTATTTCCTTGTTTGGCCATCACAACACATCCGAGAATGATGTTTGCATTTCACTGACACTGATGTTAGCAGAGGTTTGAGAATGATGTTTGTAAGCTTAATGCCATGGAACAAAAAGACAATACTGTAGGTATCATAAGTTTCCAGAACTAAATTGTGAATGTAAGCGCAAGTTTAAATTTAGGTGAGGTCTGTCCCATCATTTTTAAATATACAATTACTTACTATTTACTGAGCATTTTTCATGATCAAAGTTGTTTACAAATATTAACCAACAGTCCTGCAAGACAGACCATAGTACTGTGCCTTAAAATTCCACAGCATTCCTTGTTAAAGTGACTTATGAATTTTTTTACACTGTGTACCTAAAAATACATCATAGAAAAGACTATACCTAAATGTATTTACTGAATAAATAAGTTCCCGGGCTATACAATGCATTCAGATACATGTAAGGGCTGTACTTCCCATTTGATGCTCTGTAGTCCAAAAAGTTTAAGAATTTAGATAGTTTCCAGTGCCACCATGAAAATATGTATAATGTATCTGTAGCATTTATGATAACAATCCACAAATTCAAGAAACAAGTGAAAAGCAGACTTCCCCAGTACTGTATTTCCAATTTACACACAAGCAGATTTTTAAATAAACAATGCTAATATCAGCAGGCTTATCAAAACTGAGCTAAAAAAAGCTGAATTAATTTGCATAACCAAAAAACACCCCTTAGTTGTTTGGCTGCATAAGACTACCTTAATGCTGCAAGTAGCCTAGTAGTTTATTCTGATCTGCATAACAGAATGTTCTAAACTCCATCTGTATCAGTAAAAATAGTTAATCATCTCTTCCATCTCATTACCTTTTAAGGAAATCAAAGGACTCCAGGCCACACAACTCCTAAAGTTTGACAGAACTCTAATCCAATGGCACTAGTACTTTTCCCTAGAATACCAACAGTACAGATTACTGAACTCCCCTCAACCATACTTCACTACAGATTGAAAACTGGATGATGTATTCAGTTTTCCAGACACATGGATACCAGGACAGTATAAGAATTTAAAAAGTAAAATAAATCTATAGTGGGTAAGTAAATGCATATTACCAGAAAAAGGGCCTTTCCACGATCTACTGACTGGTCCACATAAAGTGTAAATCAATCTGCTACAGCTCCTACCTAAGGAGAATTTATGTCCTTTGGCTCAAGCAGTTAAAACTCATGCTTTTGAGTGTATGAGATCCAGGGTTCAATCCTCACAAAACGACCCAAAGCAGTCAATCACATGGGCACAGAAATTGAAAGTTTACAGAGCACTGAGCCACGGGGACCGTAAAATGAGAAATTTAGGACAAAGGCTTGAAACAACATGCATCTTCAATGCCTGATCACCTTTCCATCTCTCACCAAAACCCCTTCAGAAGTAGTACCCGTGGGAAATTAGAGAAGGGAAAAGGATTTGAAACATCTCTCCCACTCCAAAACACAATCCTAGAAATAGTCAGAGATCCACTATGAGGCAGTACAAGGCATCCCTTCAACACAAGAATGGAAAATACTGCTCTCAAATGCTTAGAGACCCTGCCTACCCATGGCTACAGAACTAAGCTTTAGTACAATTTCAGATTTCCCACATGGGTGCATAAAGAGTGCTACACACAAAAAAGCAATCAGCCATTTTAGTGAAGCTGGATTTTGTTTTTAGATTAGAGGTTTTTAAAACAGTAAATTCTAATTTTTGGACTACTGATCACATTAAAACAAATTCTGAAGCCTACAAAACCAAGAACTAGGAAATACTGCCTTCACAGCTCAAATACTGAAGTGAAGTTGATCAAGCCAATTTGTATATTTACCATTGCCGGCCACTGAACAGTATCTGTAGAGTTGGCTTCAGATTTTCGTTCAGCAAGTACCAATTTTTGCTCTACTAGAAATCCTCTCATTTTATGGTTGTAGACCTCAATCCATCTTCTTCTCTCCCATGACTCACCATCAAACTCCACACATACCTAGAGGAATGGGGGGAGAAGTTAAAAATCTAGGACATGACCATCAGATTGCTGTTTAGATAGAAGGAAAAGAAAGATCAAGGCAAGGGCTATGAAAGAATTTTTTTTGTGACCCTAAGAACCCTTCATTGCCCGATGGCAGATGGCCCACTATACTGTAACTCATAATCAGGCCTGATGCAGCCACTATCTATAAGACACTGTTGTCATAATATGTATCGAAAAATGTATCGTAATCATATATAAACTTGGGATATGCTGGTCAGGAACATCATTGTGTGATGTATGTATAAGTTGTATATAGAAGAACCTCAGAGTTACAAAAACCTTGGGAATGAAGGTTGTTCATAATTCTGAAACGTTTGTAAGTCTGAACAAAACGTCAGTATCTCTTTCAAAAGTTTACAACTGAATATTGACTGAATACAGCTTTGAAACTTTACTACATAGAAGAAAAATGCTGCCTTTTTTTTTTTTAAGTAGTTTACATTTAACACAGTACTGTATTTGCTTTTTTTGGTCTCTGTTGCTACCTGATTGTGTACTTCCAGTTCCAAATGAAGAGTGTGGTTGACTGGTCAGTTTGTAACTCTGAGGTTCTACTGTATAAAGAATTACGCATGTGTGTGTGTGCTGAAAATGTTCTTAAAATGTGTTTTGAAGGCAGGGCATAAATCAAATCTACCCTAGACAAAGGAATTTGGATTTACCAATCTGCACCCCCAGGAAATCTTCCTGATACAAAGACACTGGACTTTGGAATATATAAGGGGAAGCAAAAAGACATTCTAGTTATCCATCACTTAGGGGACATAAGAAACAGCACCTTATGAGCCTGTGAACAGTGGATCCTCCTGGTTGAAGAGCAGGAGCTGCTGCTACAATTCCCTGGTGTGGCAGGGAGCAGAAAACACAGTCCCCAGCAAAGTTCACTTTTGCTAAGGCAGAAAGGTAACTCAGTGGCTTACAGTTCTGGGCTGCATTGAGGAGAATGACAGGTTTCAGAGTAACAGCCGTGTTAGTCTGTATTTGCAAAAAGAAAAGGAGTACTTGTGGCACCTTAGAGACTAACCAATTTATTTGAGCATGAGCTTTCGTGAGCTACAGCTCACTTCATCGGATGCATGCCGTGGAAACTGTAGCAGACTTTCTATATACACAGAGAATATGAAAAAATACCTCCTCCCACCCCACTGTCCAGCTGGTAATAGCTTATCTAAAGTGATCATCAGGTGGGCCATTTCCAGCACAAATCCAGGTTTTCTCACCCTCCACCCCCCCACACAAATTCACTCTCCTGCTGGTGATAGCCCATCCAAAGTGACAACTCTTTACACAATGTGCATGATAATAAAGTTGGGCCATTTCCTGCACAAATCCAGGTTCTCTCACCCCCTCACCCCCCTCCCAAAAACCACACACACAAACTCACTATCCTGCTGGTAATAGCTCATCCAAAGTGACCATTCTCCCTACAATGTGCATAATTAAGGTGGGCCATTTCCAGCACAAATCCAGATTTTCTCACATCCCCCCCACCCCCATACACACACAAACTCACTCTCCTGCTGGTAATAGCTCTTCCAAACTGACCACTCTCCAAGTTTGAATCCAAGTTAAACCAGAACATCTGGGGGGGGGGGGGGGTAGGAAAAAACAAGAGGAAATAGGCTACCTTGCATAATGACTTAGCCACTCCCAGTCTCTATTTAAGCCTAAATTAATAGTATCCAATTTGCAAATGAATTCCAATTCAGCAGTTTCTCGCTGGAGTCTGGATTTGAAGTTTTTTTGTTTTAAGATAGCGACCTTCATGTCTGTGATTGCGTGACCAGAGAGATTGAAGTGTTCTCCGACTGGTTTATGAATGTTATAATTCTTGACATCTGATTTGTGTCCATTTATTCTTTTACGTAGAGACTGTCCAGTTTGACCAATGTACATGGCAGAGGGGCATTGCTGGCACATGATGGCATATATCACATTGGTGGATGTGCAGGTGAACGAGCCTCTGATAGTGTGGCTGATGTTATTAGGCCCTGTGATGGTGTCCCCTGAATAGATATGTGGGCACAATTGGCAACGGGCTTTGTTGCAAGGATAAGTTCCTGGATTAGTGGTTCTGTTGTATGGTATGTGGTTGTTGGTGAGTATTTGCTTCAGGTTGCGGGGCTGTCTGTGGGGTTGCAAGGACTGCGGGGTTGCGGGGTTGCAAGGACTGGCCTGTCTCCCAAGATTTGTGAGAGTGTTGGGTCATCCTTTAGGATAGGTTGTAGATCCTTAATAATGCGTTGGAGGGGTTTTAGTTGGGGGCTGAAGGTGACGGCTAGTGGCGTTCTGTTATTTTCTTTGTTAGGCCTGTCCTGTAGTAGGTAACTTCTGGGAACTCTTCTGGCTCTGTCAATCTGTTTCTTTACTTCTGCAGGTGGGTATTGTAGTTGTAAGAAAGCTTGACAGAGATCTTGTATGTGTTTGTCTCTGTCTGAGGGGTTGGAGCAAATGCGGTTGTATCGCAGAGCTTGGCTGTAGACGATGGATCGTGTGGTGTGGTCAGGGTGAAAGCTGGAGACATGCAGGTAGGAATAGCGGTCAGTAGGTTTCCGGTATAGGGTGGTGTTTATGTGACCATTGTTTATTAGCACTGTAGTGTCCAGGAAGTGGATTTCTTGTGTGGACTGGACCAGGCTGAGATTGGTGGTGGGATGGAAATTGTTGAAATCATGGTGGAATTCCTCAAGGGCTTCTTTTCCATGGGTCCAGATGATGAAGATGTCATCAATATAGCGCAAGTAGAGTAGGGGCTTTAGGGGACGAGAGCTGAGGAAGCGTTGTTCTAAATCAGCCATAAAAATGTTGGCATACTGTGGGGCCATGCGGGTACCCATAGCAGTGCCGCTGATCTGAAGGTATACATTGTCCCCAAATGTGAAATAGTTATGGGTAAGGACAAAGTCACAAAGTTCAGCCACCAGGTTAGCCGTGACATTATCGGGGATAGTGTTCCTGACGGAGAATGCCACTTTTACCTTACCCAACCATTAAGTTTAATTATAAGCACTTATTCTTACTAAAATGTTTCATTGTGTGACAAAAATGCAATAATTGGACAATTACTATACAATAATTACACTGCTCTATTTTTAAATTAAAAACTAGAAACTTAAATTCCAACCTAGTCAATGTTATGCAACATCTTTAACCACAAAATTCCAGTCTTCTATATAACTTACCCATCTCCACAGTGAGCCACATTCTAATTTTAAATTAATGTATTTCAACAGCTCCACTACTGCTGCTGAGAGTTTAAACAATGTTTATCTTAATACAGAAGAAAAGCCTATTAAAATGTAGGGTTTTTTTAATACCATGTCAGAACATCATTCAATTCTCACTTTCTATTTTTACAGCACCCAAGTGTGTTAGCTGCTTTACAGAAACATATGAAAAGATCAGTCTCTGCACAGAGGAACTTAAATTTTGCATGTATTGCAAGAAGAGGGTCGACAAAAAGAGTGAGGAAAGATAGTTAACATATACAGCAATAAAGTTAAATGATCCGATTTTTTTTTTTAAATTTAACAGCTCCCCAAGATCTGCACAAAATTAAAAAAAAAAAGTAAAGTACAAAATATTACTCCCTTCTGAGTGAGGAGAATATGGTAGCTTGATGAACTGGTTTTGGGATGTCATTTCATGCCTGGTAAGGAACATGAAGATAGATGTGGACAAAGGAAGAGAAAACGTAATACAAAAAATGCTGCCTCCATTCCTGCATATGCATATATTATTGCTTGCATGCAACTGTGTTTACAGGTTGCACTCCATATAGGTTTTTACATGCCCCCTTCCCAATTACCATAATATCTGACAACATGTGAGGTGTTAGGGCAAAGTCTTTGTAGCACTGATTTTTGAGAATATTTTGTAAAACCTAAATGATTTAGTTTTGAGTGAAACATCCCTTAGAGTGTGCAACCCAGCACTGTGATAACATGAGAATCAAAAGTCAAACTCACAGAAACAAGAGTGAAACTGACTAATCTTTTCACTGTCCAAGCTGAATAGCAGACAATAAGCAAACAGGATAAGCAGAAACACTAGGTTGTTTGTTACTAATAGTTTAGACAAAACAACATATCAGCAATTGGAAAACAACATGTTTTGACAATTTTACATTTGGTATTACTTGAAACAAATAGTTAAAGGTGAAAATATTACAAAGACCAAGCACTATGCAGTTTTGAATGCTGTGTTGGTCCCAGGATACAAGCAAGACAAGGTTATTGGATCAACTTCTGTTGGTGAGAGAGCTCTTCTCCAGGGCTGGGAAATGTACTCAGAGCATCCCAGCTAAATACAAGCCATAAATCCAATCTATAACCCACTAAACCTCCCTTTTCTTTTCCCCTGCCCCCCATGACTGGAGGGGTGTTAACAGGCCACTTCACCTTCAATGGTCCCTTAAAATATACGTTAACTAGTTATGCTAAACAATGTCTCTATTCAGTCCATGAGTTTTAGGCTATGTCTACACTACAGACCTTACGGCGGCACAGCTGTACTGATGTAGGTGTGGCATTGTAAGGTTTCCTGGGTAGCCGCTCTGTGCAGGTGGGAGAGAGCTCTCCTCCTGGCATAATTAAACCATCCCCAATGAGTGGCGGTAGCTATGGCACGGGACAGCATCTCTCGCCCACACAGTGCTGTCCACACCAGCACTTTTGTCCATCAGGGGTGTGTTTTCCCCCCCGCCCCATACCCCTTACCAACGTATGTTTTACCAACAAAAGTGCTAGTGTAGCCAAAGCCTAAGGCTTTGTCTACACTACACAGCTTTTAGCTATATGGCTTTGTCGCCACAGCTGTGCCGCTAAAAGCTGTGTAGTATAGCTGCTGTTTGTCAGCTCTCCTGACAACAGCATGCTGTTCACACTGGCACTTGTCTCAGCAAAACTTTTGTCTTTCGGGTGATGGG
The DNA here is from genome assembly GCF_965140295.1 of Lepidochelys olivacea. NCBI lineage: Eukaryota > Metazoa > Chordata > Testudines > Cheloniidae > Lepidochelys > Lepidochelys olivacea. The sequence goes on along the minus strand of NC_140414.1, from coordinate 135,362,645 downwards.
GGTGTTTAAATACCTCTGAAAGACAAAAGTTTTGTCATTCAATTGCCAGTTTAGACATAGCCTTCGTGTCTAGCTGCCCCCCATGACTGGAGGGGGGTTAATAGACCACTTCACCTTAAATGGTCCCTTGAAATATGTGTTAACTAGTTATGCTAAACAATCTGTTCCCTCTTGTATTTAAACTGTGACTCTCTTTCCCAGACGTGAAGAAGAGCAGTGCGTAAGCTCGAAAGCTTGTCTCTCACCAACAGAAGTTGATCCAATAAAAGATGTTACTTCACCCACCATGTCTCTCTTCAGACTAAGCACTGCAATTCAAATCTCTCTGTTCCTCAACAAGGATATTCAGTTCACCACCACTCTGAAAGCTTTTGCTATAAATTCCTTTTACACCCCCTCCCTTTTCTTTTGAGACTGGCGGTGGGTTGTATGCTTTTTTGTACAAAAGCTCTTTATGATCACAACCATCTCCCTTGCCATCCTGGTGACTTTTCACACTAACACTTCTACTGGAGAGTGGAGAATGCATTAGAGTTAATCTCTTCTAGCAGAGCCGTAACCAATTACAGGTCTCACAGTAAAGCTCTGCAAAATCCCCAGCAGCACCTGCTCCTTTTCCTTTCTATTATCAGAGAGGGCTGAGCAGAGAGCACTCTGCAGCAATTTCTCCTCCCCAAACCATACAAGGCTTTGATACCTCCCCTGACATGCCATACATGGGCAAAACTCTACACCCAGCACACTAGATATGACTAAAATGCTATCCTCTGGAATTGAGGCTTGGTCTGTAGTGTAATTCCGAAGTTTACAAACCACAGAGAAATTAGTCAATTAGAACTATTTAGTAACTGTCTTGAAAGGAAAAGGGACAAACACTTCCTCAGATTATCAGACGCAGTCAGGGTCTCCCACTAAGAAAGCAAGGGAAAACCATATAACTAAAAGAAGGTAACCACAGCAGAAGTAGAGTCATGAAACAAGGCAGTCTGCCACCAAGTCAAAAGTAGAAGAAAATATAAAATTTACACACAATAAAACTCCATTACTACTTTGAAGTCCATCACTAGCAGATGCTTCCCGTAATACAACAGCTGTGGCCCAAGAAGAGCTAACTGGTCATATGGTGTTAACACCTTGTTTCCACCTAACATGCATATTTTTAGCTGTCCTCTTATACAATTTAATACTTCCCAGTATTCTGCCATTTAAGTAATTGTAACAGTTGCCATTGGGATGTTTTCTGACTGTGAGAACCATCTAAACTCATGACCACCTAACATCATGAATAGCAAATGTCCACACTTATCATACCAGCGACAACGGTCAACAAGTGTTAAGGTATTGCAACAATAGCCACTACCAACATTAAAAGCATCACCCCACCCCTCAAACTTATAAATGTACTGTAGTCATAGGAAGACATTCACCATTGAAACAAAATTTGTAACTGCAGTAGTGAAGTGTGCCGAAATGCGTCTTAACAGGTAGGATATAATACAAACTTTGTCCATGTGGTAGGAGAAGACAGATAATCTATACCTATTTAGAGAGTTTTTTGTACATGTATTTAACATTCCAGAAGATTGAAAATATAGACATCAGCATATAGGTTTTTTCAAACAGATAAGTAATTATTGACAGATTTATCTAGTCCAGAACAATTTTTGAGAAACAGATGGAAACACATGCGTGTTCCCAAGAGGCAAGAGAGTCACCATATTGCACTCATCTCCCCAGAACGGTTACATAAACAGAACTTACCTTCAAGTCCCGTTTGGAAACATCTGGGTGCGAAACGGCCCTGATTTTGCCCGCTTTCCAGGGCCATTCAGAGACGTGAGCCGTGTCCCACGGGCCGTTGTTCTCCTCCTCAGACAGGCTCAGGAACCTCTTCCCTACGAGCAAGGGCCAGCTCTCCTCCAGCCTGAGCACCATCCTAGCGCATTGGGCAGCCCTGTTCTCCGCAGAAGAGACCCAGGCAACACGAACAAAGCAGTAACTTCCTTAGGCAAGCGCTCCGGGACAGCTGCGCGCCGACCCCAACAAGCCCAGACGAGGCTGAGCGGAGCTTCCCGCTCTTGTTAGAGGACGGGGAGAATTTCTAGTTAGTCGCCGTTTAAACGTAGACACCGGGGGGAGTTTTGACACGACCGCGTTACGCCCGCGCAGGTGGGGAGAACGGAACGGCCGCAGCTACTGCGCAGCCCTGAGGGAACCTGTCCCGCTCCCAGACGCCAACCTCCGAGCCCCCCTTTGTTCCCGGCGAGCCCTCCTCAGCAGGAACAGACGAGCCAAGTCACTGGGCGTCAATGGAGCCGGCTGAGCGGGCAGCTCCTTGGAGAGGCCGCCGAGCCCCGCACCCGCCACCTCACTCCTCAGCACCCAGCCCTCACCGGCTTCCCCCCCCCACACACACACACACAGCCCCCGGGCAGCACGTCCCGCTCAAGCCCCCGAAACAGCCCAAAGAGTCCCCCCCTCAGCCCGAGCACAAACAGCACCCAGCGCCCACCAAGCCTCCCGGGCATTGCATACACCCTCTTAGTCACTCACACACACCCCTCAACGCGCCCTCCCGCGAGCTCTTCCCGCTCATTGGCCCGGCCCGGCCCGAGGGGCGGGGCACTTGGCAAGCCTCCGTCTCGGATTGGCCGAGGGGCGGAGTTAGCTCTCGCAGTTCATCGGTTCGGTTTTTCAGAGGCTATACTTCCGAAGACGGTGATTCTTCCGCCGACCCCAGATAAAGGAGTCCCGGATCCCATTCCACTCTCTGGGGGTCCCGAGTCAGAAGCCAATATAGAAAACATTCAGCATGTAATTAGTAGCATCCATGTGATTTTTTCAGGTAGGTTGGCTGTGACTAGAGGGATCCATACGCGACTGGCGGAGGGATCTCAAATGTAGGCAAAAGGTGTGCGAGGGCCACTTATACGTGCGGTTAGCAGCGTACTCAGATATAGCACAGGGGGAGGGGGGTACTTGCGGAGCTGTTCTGCGCAAGCGCACATTGCCAAGTGCACCTGCGGGCGTGCTGCGTATGACTGTCTGCGCATGGGCACACAGGGAAGGGCTTGACGCCTACTGACGGTATGCTATAGCCATGCGCATCAGAAGGGAGGCTGATGATCGGGGAAGTATGGAAAGGAGGCTGAGGTGGCTCATAGGCAGCCATCTTGTATAGCAGCCTTGAAGGCTATGGAGAGGCCTTTTGGATTCAGGTCTTGCCCAGTGTTCCCTTAAAGTTAAGCCATAGGGACGAGGCAGCCAGGGCGCTCATAGGGGGAAGTGTGTTGGGGTACATTAGAAATGCCACAGGTGGAGAAAGGAGAGATGGGTACACCACCTCCTTTGGGTGATGGCAGCAACATGCTCTCGAAGGCCAAGCTAATCATCAGAGGCAAGCTGCACACAGACCAGGACATACTAACTCAAACCGGCACCAGACCCTGCTACAGCAACAGATGCAAAAACCTGTCGACATAGCTCCATTGCTACACTGATCAGCACCCCCCACAACTCACTTTTCAAGATTTGTGGATCTTACACATGCCTATCACAACATGTGGTGTACCTCGTCCAGTGCACTAAATGCCCCAATAACAACTATAAAAAGAACACGAGTACTTGTGGCACCTTAGAGACTAACAAATTTATTTGAGCATGAGCTTTCGTGGGCTACAGCTCACTTCATCGGATGCATACAGTGGAAAATACAGAAGGAGGATTTTATATACACAGAGAACATGAAACAATGGGTGTTACCATACACACTGTAATGAGAGCGCTCAGGTAAGGTGAGCTATTACCAGCAGGAGAGAAAAAAAACCTTTTGTAGTGATAATCAAGGTGGGCCATTTCTAGCAGTTGACAAGAACATCTGAGGAACAGTAGGGGGGAAAATAAACATGGGGAAATAGTTTTACTTTGTGTAATGACACATCCACTCCCAGTCTCTGTTCAAGCCTAAGTTAATGGTGTCCAATTTGCAAATTAATTCCAATTCAGCAGTCTCTCCTTGGAGTCTGTTTTTGAAGTTTTTTTGTTGAAGAATTGCCACTTTTAGGTCTGTAATCCAGTGACCAGAGAGACTGAAGTGTTCTCCGACTAGCTTTTGAATGTTATAATTCTTGATGTCTGATTTGTATCCATTTATTCTTTTATGTAGACACTGTACGGTTTGGCCAATGTACATGGCAGAGGGGCATTGCTGGCACATAATGGCATATATCACATTGGTAGATGTGCAGGTGAACGAGCCTCTGATAGTGTGGCTGATGTGATTAGGTCCTATGATGGTGTCCCCTGAATAGATACGTGGACACAGTTAGCAACAGGCTGTGTTGCAAGGATAGGTTCCTGGGTTAGTGTTTTTGTTGTGTGGAGTGTGGTTGCTGTTGAGTATTTGTTGAGACCACATCACCGTGGGTGAACACTCTTCACAACTATCTGTATTTGAGCTCTCAATCCTCAATCTCAGAAGAAACCTGCACAACACCTTCAAAAGACAAGCTTAAATTCACAACTTTCCTATGAATGGACTGAATAGAGACATTGGATTTATGGCTTATTACAACCATCTATAACCCACCCCCCTTGCTTTTTTTCTCCTTTCCTCTTATGACTGGAGAGGTGTTAACTCCCCACTCAAATGGTTCCTTGAAATATGTGTTAACTATCTATGCTAAACAATCTGTTTCACCTTGTAGTTAGCTGTGACACTCTGAGTACATTTCCCAGACCTGAAGAAGAGCTGTGTGTAAACTTCAAAGCTTGTTTCTCACCAACAGAGGCTTGTCCAATAAAAGATTCTATCTCACCCACCTTGTCTCTGTAATAAAGAAAAATGCCCACTGTGAGCCACTGAGCTGGCTTAGTCTTATTTGATGTCAAGAGACATCCACTGTGATCCAACATTCCATGAGTACCCATGTCATAAATATAAAGGGAAGGGTAAACCCCTTTGAAATCCCTCCTGGCCAGGGGAAAGCTCCTCTCACCTGTAAAGGGTTAAGAAGCTAAAGGTAACCTCGCTGGCACCTGACCAAAATGACCAATGAGGAGACAAGATACTTTCAAAAGCTGGGAGGAGGGAGAGAAAGAAAGGGTTTGTGTGTCTGTCTGTAGTCGTCTTGGCCGGGGACAGAACAGGAATGGAGTCTTAGAACTTTTAGTAAGTAATCTAGCTAGGTATGTGTTAGATTATGATTTCTTTAAATGGCTGAGAAAAGAATTGTGCTGAATAGAATAACTATTTCTGTCTGTGTATCTTTTTTGTAACTTAAGGTTTTGCCTAGAGGGGTTCTCTATGTTTTTGAATCTAATTACCCTGTAAGATATATACCATCCTGATTTTACAGGGGGGATTTATTTATTTCTATTTACTTCTATTTTTTATTAAAAGTCTTCTTGTAAAACACTGAATGCTTTTTCATTGTTCTCAGATCCAAGGGTTTGGGTCTGTGGTCACCTATGCAAATTGGTGAGGCTTTTTATCCAACATTTCCCAGGAAAGGGGGAGTGCAAGTGTTGGGAGGATTGTTCATTGTTCTTAAGATCCAAGGGTCTGGGTCTGTAGTCACCTAGACAAATTGGTGAGGCTTTTTACCAAACCTTGTCCAGGAAGTGGGGTGCAAGGTTTTGGGAAGTATTTTGGGGGGAAGGACGCGTCCAAACAGCTCTTCCCCAGTAACCAGTATTAGTTTGGTGGTGGTAGCGGCCATTCCAAGGATAACGGGGGTAATATTTTGTACCTTGGGGAAGTTTTGACCTAAGCTGGTAAAGATAAGCGTAGGAGGTTTTTCATGCAGGTCCCCACATCTGTACCCTAGAGTTCAGAGTGGGGGAGGAACCTTGACATGGTGGCACAGTGGTGGGATTAACCTGAAATCATTTTGAGATCCAGTTGAGATTTTTTGAACTAGAAATACAGATTTTAAAAAGGAATTTTTAGGAAGTCCAGAAGGCAGCTTTGAAACTGAAAGCAGCTTGGTTTCTCTCTGCTTTGTGGCCAAGCAGAGACAAAAGGGGATTATCTTGTGAATTGCAGGTTTTCTTTGCCTGGAGGCACGGTACTTAACTCCTGCAGGGAAATTCACAGTCTTCCAACCCAGAGGTTTTTTTTTTTTTCTTCCTAAAAGTAAATAGGGGGTGTGTGCTCTACCCATTTGCCTGGAGACAAAAGTGGCAGGGTTTTTTTTTTGGGATTTTGATTTTTTTTTGTTTTACAAGGAGCACAGGTTTGAAAAGAAATTTTTTTCTTCTTTGGGCTGGGTAAGCAGGTTTCCAAGTAGTTGGAGGTTTTTTGCTTTAATTTGGGCCCAGAGCAGAGACAAGGGAATTGTCTTTTTCTGTAGGCTGACAATCACTATCAGAGAATAGGTATTCTATTCCAGCACAGCAAAATTTTACAGCCAAGTTTTGTTTGTTTATTTCTAAACCTCGGGTGTAAAGTTAGTTAAAAACAGAGAGGTTAGAATGGCCAAATCCTCAGCTCGACTACAGCTGGAATTAGCCAAATTTCAGGCTGAGGAAAAACAAAGGGAACATGAAAGACAGATAGAACTCATGCAGCTGAAGAAGGAACAAGAAAGGGAGGCAGAACAACACCAAGAGGCTGCCCACAAGAGGGAAATGGAGGCAAGGCAGCATGTGGAGGAGGAGAGGGAAAAAGAGAGGAAGCATGTGGAGGAGATGGAGAGGATAAAGGCCCAGCAGAATATACCAACAAACCCTAGCAATCCTTCTCCAGGTACCACTTCCCATCCCAGAAAGTTCCCCACCTACAAGGCAGGTGATGATACTGAGGCCTTCTTAGAAAACTTCGAAAGGGCCTGCCTTGGGTACAACATCTCTACTGACCAATACATGGTAGAGCTGAGGCCGCAGCTCAGTGGACCCTTAGCTGAGGTGGCAGCTGAAATGCCTAAAGAACACATGAACAAGTATGAACTGTTTAAATCCAAGGCGAGAGTCAGAATGGGGATAACACCCGAGCAGTCTCGTCGGAGGTTCAGAGCCCTAAGGTGGAAACCAGACGTGTCATTTACCCGACATGCCTACCACATTGTAAAACATTGGGATGCCTGGATATCAGGAGCAAGTGTTGAATCTCCAGTAAATTTGCCCTTCCTAATGCAAATGGAACAATTCTTAGAGGGTGTTCCTGAGGAAATAGAAAGATACATCCTAGATGGGAAACCCAAAACTGTAATTGAGGCAGGAGAGATTGGAGCCAGATGGGTGGAGGTGGCAGAGAAGAAGAAAACTGGTCGCAGTTGGAGCGGAGACCAGAAGGGACCACCCCAGACCACACCCTATTACCGGGGGCCGCCCAAAGCCCCACCTACCTCCCAAAGAACCCTCCAGACCCCTTATCGTCCCACCACCCCGTTCTCCAGCAACCCTCCTCGCCCCAGTGACCCGTCAGCTGGACGATGTTTTAAGTGTAACGAGTTGGGGCATGTAAAGGCCAACTGCCCCAAGAACCCCAACAGATTACAGTTCATTGCACCGGAATCACACCAGAGGTCCACAGGCCCAGATACCTCCCAGATACCCTTGGAGCGGAGGGAAACTGTGAGTGTGGGTGGGAGGAAGGTCACCGCGTGGAGGGACACCGGAGCACAAGTGTCAGCTATCCATGCTTCCTTAGTGGACCCCAATTTAATCAACCCAGAGATCCAAGTGACGATTCAACCTTTCAAGTCCAACTCTTTCAATTTGCCTACAGCCAAGTTGCCTGTCCAGTACAAGGGCTGGTCAGGAATGTGGACTTTTGCAGTCTATGATGATTATCCCATCCCCATGCTGTTGGGGGAAGACTTGGCCAATCATGTGAAGCAGGCCAAGAGGGTGGGAATGGTCACCCGCAACCAGGCTAAACAAGCCGTGAGGCCTAGCTCTGTTCCGGAAACTTCTATCAGGACCCAGTCAGAGGTGATGGACCTGGACCCCAGGCCAATGTCTGCAACAGCAGTAGTGGATCCAGTCCCAGAGACCCAGACGGAACCAGTCCCAGAACCGGAACCAGCCGAACAACCAACACCAGACCCCGTGTCAGCACTGAATCCAGTACTTGCAACCTCAACACCAGAGGGCCCCACCGAACCTGAACTGGCAGCAGCCGATAACCCTACACAAGAAGCTCAGCCGGAGCCTGAATCCCAACATAGTACACCAGCGGAGAGCGGTTCACAGTCAACAGAACCAGCTCCATCCCCTATATCGCTTCCAGAGGGACCAAGCCTAGGTCCACAATCCCATGAGGAACTGATGTCTCCAGCATCAAGGGAACAGTTCCAGACCGAACAGGAAGCAGATGAAAGCCTCCAGAGAGCTTGGACGGCGGCACGGAGCAACCCACCGCCTCTCAGCTCTTCTAATCGATCCAGGTTTGTTGTAGAAAGAGGACTTTTATACAAGGAAACTCTTTCTGGGGGACACCAGGAAGACTGGCATCCTCAGAGACAGTTGGTAGTTCCAACTAAATACCGGGCCAAGCTCTTGAGCTTAGCCCATGATCACCCTAGTGGCCATGCTGGGGTGAACAGGACCAAAGACCGTTTGGGGGGGTCATTCCACTGGGAGGGAATGGGCAAGGATGTTTCTACCTATGTCCAGTCTTGTGAGGTGTGCCAAAGAGTGGGAAAACCCCAAGACCAGGTCAAAGCTCCTCTCCAGCCACTCCCCATCATTGAAGTTCCATTTCAGCGAGTAGCTGTGGATATTCTGGGTCCTTTTCCGAAAAAGACACGCAGAGGAAAGCAGTACATACTGACTTTCATGGATTTTGCCACCCGATGGCCGGAAGCAGTAGCTCTAAGCAACACCAGGGCTAAAAGTGTGTGCCAGGCACTAGCAGACATTTTTGCCAGGGTAGGTTGGCCCTCCGACATCCTCACAGATGCAGGGACTAATTTCCTGGCAGGAACTATGAAAAACCTTTGGGAAGCTCATGGGGTAAATCACTTGGTTGCCACTCCTTACCATCATCAAACAAATGGCATGGTGGAGAAGTTTAATGGAACTTTGGGGGCCATGATACATAAATTCGTAAATGAGCACTCCAATGATTGGGACCTAGTATTGCAGCAGTTGCTCTTTGCCTACAGAGCTGTACCACATCCCAGTTTAGGGTTTTCCCCATTTGAACTTGTATATGGCCGTGAGGTTAAGGGGCCATTGCAGTTGGTGAAGCAGCAATGGGAGGGATTTACACCTTCTCCAGGAACTAACATTCTGGACTTTGTAACCAACCTACAAAACACCCTCCGAACCTCTTTAGCCCTTGCTAGAGAAAACTTACAGGATGCTCAAAAAGAGCAAAAAGCCTGGTATGATAAACATGCCAGAGAGCGTTCCTTCAAAGTAGGAGACCAGGTCATGGTCTTAAAGGCGCTCCAGGCCCATAAAATGGAAGCATCGTGGGAAGGGCCATTCGTGGTCCAGGAGCGCCTGGGAGCTGTTAATTATCTCATAGCATTCCCCACCTCCAACCAAAAGCCTAAGGTGTATCATATTAATTCTCTAAAGCCCTTTTATTCCAGAGAATTAAAGGTTTGTCAGTTTACAGCCCAGGGAGGAGACGACGCTGAGTGGCCTGAAGGTGTCTATTACGAAGGGAAATGTGCTGGTGGTGTGGAAGAGGTGAACCTCTCCATGACCCTTGGGCGTATGCAGCGACAGCAGATCCAGGAGCTGTGCACTAGCTACGCGCCAACGTTCTCAGCCACCCCAGGACTGACTGAACGGGCATACCACTCCATTGACACAGGTAATGCTCACCCAATTAGGGTCCAACCTTACCGGGTGTCTCCTCAAGCTAAAACTGCTATAGAACGGGAGATCCAGGATATGTTACAGATGGGTGTAATCCGCCCCTCTGAAAGTGCATGGGCATCTCCAGTGGTTCTAGTTCCCAAACCAGATGGGGAAATACGTTTTTGCGTGGACTACCGTAAGCTAAATGCTGTAACTCGCCCAGACAACTATCCCATGCCACGCACAGATGAACTATTAGAGAAACTGGGAAGGGCCCAGTTCATCTCTACCTTGGACTTAACCAAGGGGTACTGGCAGGTACCGCTAGATGAATCTGCCAAGGAAAGGTCAGCCTTCATCACACATCTCGGGCTGTATGAATTTAATGTACTCCCTTTCGGGCTGCGAAATGCACCCGCCACTTTCCAAAGACTTGTAGATGGTCTCCTAGCGGGATTAGGAGAGTATGCAGTCGCCTACCTTGACGATGTGGCCATATTTTCGGATTCCTGGGCAGACCACCTGGAACATCTACAAAAAGTCCTTGAGCGCATAAGGGAGGCAGGACTAACTGTTAAGGCTAAGAAGTGTCAAATAGGCCTAAACAGAGTGACTTACCTTGGACACCAGGTGGGTCAAGGAACTATCAGCCCCCTACAGGCCAAAGTGGATGCTATCCAAAAGTGGCCTGTCCCAAAGTCAAAGAAACAGGTTCAATCCTTCTTAGGCTTGGCCGGTTATTACAGACGATTTGTACCGCACTACAGCCAAATCGCTGCCCCACTGACAGACCTAACCAAAAAGAAACAGCCAAATGCTGTTCAGTGGACCGGAAAGTGTCAGAAGGCCTTTAACAAGCTTAAAGCGACACTCATGTCTGACCCTGTACTAAGGGCCCCAGACTTTGACAAACCGTTCCTAGTAACCACAGATGCATCCGAGCGTGGTGTGGGAGCAGTTTTAATGCAGAAAGGACCTGATCAAGAATTCCACCCTGTAGTGTTTCTCAGCAAAAAACTGTCTGAGAGGGAAAGCAACTGGTCAGTCACTGAAAAAGAATGTTATGCCATTGTCTACGCTCTGGAAAAGCTACGCCCATATGTTTGGGGACGGCGTTTCCACCTGCAAACCGACCATGCTGCACTAAAGTGGCTTCACACCGTCAAAGAAACTAACAGAAAACTTCTTCGGTGGAGTTTAGCTCTCCAAGATTTTGATTTTGACATCCAACACATCTCAGGAGCTTCTAACAAAGTGGCTGATGCACTCTCCCGTGAAAGTTTCCCAGAATCAACTGGTTAAAATCGTCCTTGAGATGTGGAAAATATTGTTAGTCTTTATGTACTTGGTAGTATATTTAGAGATGCATGTGTCTTATTAACTCTGTTTTCCTAGAGCTCCAGGAAGAAATCCCAGCCAGTGTTTCACCCTAGCTGAGATTTGGGGGGCGTGTCATAAATATAAAGGGAAGGGTAAACCCCTTTGAAATCCCTCCTGGCCAGGGGAAAGCTCCTCTCACCTGTAAAGGGTTAAGAAGCTAAAGGTAACCTCGCTGGCACCTGACCAAAATGACCAATGAGGAGACAAGATACTTTCAAAAGCTGGGAGGAGGGAGAGAAAGAAAGGGTTTGTGTGTCTGTCTGTAGTCGTCTTGGCCGGGGACAGAACAGGAATGGAGTCTTAGAACTTTTAGTAAGTAATCTAGCTAGGTATGTGTTAGATTATGATTTCTTTAAATGGCTGAGAAAAGAATTGTGCTGAATAGAATAACTATTTCTGTCTGTGTATCTTTTTTGTAACTTAAGGTTTTGCCTAGAGGGGTTCTCTATGTTTTTGAATCTAATTACCCTGTAAGATATATACCATCCTGATTTTACAGGGGGGATTTCTTTATTTCTATTTACTTCTATTTTTTATTAAAAGTCTTCTTGTAAAACACTGAATGCTTTTTCATTGTTCTCAGATCCAAGGGTTTGGGTCTGTGGTCACCTATGCAAATTGGTGAGGCTTTTTATCCAACATTTCCCAGGAAAGGGGGAGTGCAAGTGTTGGGAGGATTGTTCATTGTTCTTAAGATCCAAGGGTCTGGGTCTGTACTCACCTAGACAAATTGGTGAGGCTTTTTACCAAACCTTGTCCAGGAAGTGGGGTGCAAGGTTTTGGGAAGTATTTTGGGGGGAAGGACGCGTCCAAACAGCTCTTCCCCAGTAACCAGTATTAGTTTGGTGGTGGTAGCGGCCATTCCAAGGATAACGGGGGTAATATTTTGTACCTTGGGGAAGTTTTGACCTAAGCTGGTAAAGATAAGCTTAGGAGGTTTTTCATGCAGGTCCCCACATCTGTACCCTAGAGTTCAGAGTGGGGGAGGAACCTTGACAACCCATCTGGCCATCATCCAACATCCAGCTTCACTATGTAAGATGTGGGAAGAAGAAGAATAGAGAGAGAACTACTAAAACAGAGAACGTATTACATCATCCAACCTGCTGCCTTCTGCTGGCTATAGAAGAAGCAGATAACCCACAAACCATACCTTCCTCTGGGTTCTTCCCAACACCAGGGCGTCCCTGAGGTCTACTCTCCTTCTGTCCCTTGCAGTCCACCTCAGCCATAGATTCCATCACACCCTGCAGTTGTCTGTTGAAGATTGGCTATTTCCACTATTTGTTTGGTTGCTATTGCTCTTGTCTTGGAGAAGTGATCTCCACTTTAACTAACTCCTTATGCTTTTTCCACTAGTTTTCTTCAGGGCTTCACTTCTGATAATTCTCCAATCACTACCCTCTATCAAACAACAACAAATTGAAATTATTTTAAAAAAACATAGAAATTATTTAAATTATTTTATGAAGCTTGCCAAAATGCAGACACTTCACTAATATATGATCTGATGGACTAATTAGCACAATACACAGAAGAAGAGACTGAGTCAACCCACATTACTTAGGTAACTATTAGCATCAACAACAGCCTGGTGTTCCAAAGCATCCTCAGTAAAAGAAAAATACGATACCTAACCAACAACAATGGAATACGTGAAAATTGCTTTGGATTTCTCCTTGAGAAATACATTACAACCACATCTATACCCTCAAGCTGCTCTTTAACAAACATCAAGGTTTGCCTTCTTCAGACTATAAAAGAGCTAAAACTCCATCTGGCACCCAGGAATGGACCATAAGTTGCTACTAAGTGAAAATGAGTGTGAAACATGACATAATTAAATCCACATACCAAGATATCAAATGTAGGATAAAAGCAAACGGCCATGCAAACAGAGGTTTTCAGTCATGAAAGGGCAGTAAAGCCATAATCATAGAATCGTAGGACTGGAAGGGACCTTGAGATGTCTTCTAGTCCAGTCCCCTGCACTGACGGCAGGACTAAGTATTATCTAGACCAGTGGTTCTCAAAGCCGGTCCGTCACTTGTTCAGGGAAAGCCCCTGGCGGGCCGGACTGGTTTGTTTACCTGCCCTGTCCACAGGTTCGGCCGATCGTGGCTTCCACTGGCTGCGGTTCGCAGCTCCAGGCCAATGGGGCTGCGGGAAGTGGTGCGGGCCAAGGGACATGCTGGCTGCCCTTCCTGCAGCCCCCAGTGGCCTGGAGTGGCAAACCGTGGCCAGTGGGAGCCACGATCGGCCAAACCTGCGGACGTGGCAGGTAAACAAACTGGTCCGGCCCGCCAGGTGCTTTCCCTGAACAAGCGACAAACTGGCTTTGAGAACCACTGATCTAGACCATCCCTGACAGGTGTTTGTCTAACCTGCTCTTAAAAATCTCCGATGATGGAGATTCCACAACCTCCCTAGGCAATTTATTCCAGTGCTTAACCACCCTGAGAGGAAGTTTTTCCTAATGTCCAACCTAAACCTCCCTTGCTGCAATTTAAGCCCTTTGCTTCTTGTCCTATCATCAGCTGTTAAGAAGAACAATTTTTCTCCCTCCTCCTCATAATAATCTTTTATTTTTTTGAAAACTGCTATCATGGCCCTTCTTAGTCTTCTCTTCTCCAGACTAAACAAACCCAATTTTTTCAATCTTCCTGAGAGGTCATGTTTTCTCAACCTTTAATCATTTTTGTTGCTCTTCTCTGAACTTCCTCCAGTTTGCCCACATCTTTCCTGAAATGTGGCCCAGAACTGGACACTCCATTTGAGGCCTAATCAGCATGGAGTAGAGTGGAAGAAGGACTTCTCCTATCTTGCTTACGACACTCCTGCTAATATATCTGTTGAGGCTAATTCCCCACTCGGGAATTTAGAGTGCAGAAGATGGGGGCCTGCAAGAATTCTACAAATTAATATTGGCCACTCCAGGCTTGTATTAAACTCCCAAGGTTACAGCTTTTTTTTTTTAGCTTGGATTGGTAGATGCTGCCACCACCCAAGTGCAGAACCCCTTTGAAAGCCCAGGAAGGCGCACTTGGGAATTCTTTCCTGTGTGGTACCTTCAAGCCCTTTCACCCCACCTCCAGGGAAGAGCTGAGAAAGGAAAAAAAAAAAAAAGGAAATTAGCTGTTGCCACCATCTAATTAAACAATATGTGCACAAACCTCTTAGGACAAAAAAATCCAATTCTATTTTTAAAAAAGGTAAATTTTATTAATGAAAAAAAAGAAGAAAATACATCTGGGAACTCAGGCTATTGCTAGATTTTAAAAGAGGAACTATAAGGATTAAGTAACAAGAATAGCTTTCTTGAGGTCCACCTTAAAGGTTACAAGCAAAACAAAAGCACCTGGGGTTAGCACAGAGGAATTCACAAGCCATAAAGAAATAAAAAGGATAAACCTAATCAGGTCTTCCTAGAAATTTCCTGATCTACTTATATATCTGGGGTTTGAAATCAGTAGTTTCTAGGTATGATACTGATGATTTTTTCATACCTGGCCCAAGCTTTTTACAGCATAGCTGTTGCCCTGTCCACCTCTCCCCAGGAGAACAGACAGACAGACAGACAGACAAAAGGGGATTTTTTTCTTAATTTTAAAAGTTCTAGCCTTCCCATTGGCTCTTTTGGGTAGATGCCCCCTCACTTCCTTTTACCTATGCATAGCAGTGAGATCTTTCAACCCTTTACAGGTAGAGCAATTAGTCCTAGCCTTCACAACCTCCTCAGGCAAGGAGTTCCACAGGTTGACTGTGCGCTGAGTGAAGAAGAACTTCCTTTTATTTGATTTAAACCTGCTACCCATTAATTTCATTTGGTGGCCCCTAGGTCTTATATTATGGGAACAAGTAAATAACTTTTCCTTATTCACTTTCTCCACACCACTCATGATTTTATGTACCTCTATCATATCCCCCCTTAGTCTCCTCTTTTCCAAGCTGAAAAGTCCTAGTCTCTGTAATCTCTCCTCATCTGGGACCCGTTCCAAACCCCTGATCATTTTAGTTGCCCTTTTCTGAACCTTTTCTAATGCCAGTAAATCTTTTTTGAGATGAAGGGACCACATCTGTACGCAGTACTCAAGATGTGGGCATACCATGGATTTATATAAGGGCAATAAGGTATTCTCCCTCTTATTCTCTATCCCTTTTTAAATGATTCCTAACATCCCGTTTGCTTTTTTGACTGTCGCTGTACCTGCATGGACGTCTTCAGAGAACTATCCACGATGATTCCAAGATCTTTCTCCTGATTATTTGTAGCTAAATTAGCCCCCATCATACTGTATGTATAGTTGGGGTTATTTTTTCCAATGTGTATTACTTTACATTTATCCACATTAAATTTCATTTGCCATTTTGTTGCGCAATCACTTAGTTTTGTGAGATCTTTTTGGAGTTCTTCACAGTCTGCTTTGGTCTTAACTATCTTGAGCAGTTTAGTATCATCTGCAGTATCAACTCCCTGAGTTTGCTAAAGTCTGTCCTCTTGAAATCCATTATATTTATTGTGATGTTTGCCCTCCTACCATTCTTTAGAATCATAAACTCTACTATTTCATGATCACTTTCACCTAAGCTGCCTTTAGTTTTTACATTTTTTGAAAAAATAAAAATATATATTAACTATTAACTAAATTTTACTGAAAATACCAGTGTCACCTATTCAGTATGCACACTCCCCCTCTTGTGGTTGATTTTTGAATGCACTTTAAATTTACAGTGGAATCCTGATCTAATTGGGACTGGGGCCAGATCGGATAATCAAAAATTGGGATAATCAGGAGAATCGGCAAAGGGCTTTCTGTCCCTTATTTTAAGATGGCAGGGGCTTGGGTGGTTGGCTCACCGCCCGAGCTCCATGGCCGTCAGCCCCAGGTGGCTGGTGGTTTGGTTAATATGGAGAGCCAGATAATGGAGGCTTGGATAAACGGGGTTCTACTGTATAAAATAAAAGATTATGTTCAACTGATACCTATATGTATTGTGGCTAGAGAAACTAAAGTTCAGTGTTTCATTTTAATCATGGAAAAAAGTGGATTTTTATTTTTTTTAATCAGAGAATTTTGGGTTTTTTATCATGGAAAACTAGGATCCCTTGAAATCACACATTGGGGATAGGAAACCCACATTTATTTGGTGTATACAATCTGAGCAAGCCAAGCTACAGCGTTTTTATCAACAATGTTCAAGGCACAAAGACCTTCAGGAAGTTGAGTCATTTTGCAGTCCTCAGCAATGTGTGTCATGGTTTGTGGCTGCCCACATTGACATAGTGGACTGTTTCTAAAACACCACCGAAATTTTGCTGCAGCACAGGTTCTATGTCTGGTATGAAACCAGTAGAGAAGGCCCCATTGCCATGGTGGTAATGAGTTGAAGCTCACTATGCATCCTCTACTGTAAATCCCTCACCCTCAACTTATTCACAATGGGCACCGTGATGACAGACGATCATGTGATGGATTAAACAAATCTTTAATGAACAGTAGATGTGGCATATCACACAATTTCGTCATAAGCTTTGCAGTGCTTTCCTCTCTGTGAACACTGAGTGGAACAATATTTCAGAGAACTGAACCATGGTAGAGGAGTAGATTTAAGTGTGCCTGAAATAATACGCATGGTGGAATTAAGTAGTATGTCAGTCATCCTTTTGTGAGACGAACGAGCCCATATTGGAGTGCAGTGCTCCACTGCTGAATAACAGAGTGCCAAGTCTGAAGTACCAAATGTTTGGGCTTTGGTGCCCCATATAATTCCAGTCAGCTTTCTGAGCAGGTTGTTGTGCATCACTGTCTTTGTAAGATGGTCATGATATGCGAGAGTTCTATCCAATGTGATGCCTAGATAGACCAGATATGAATCATACTTTATTCACTGACCATTGAGAACTATATTCACTCTCCGCCCACTTGTGCATGATGTAAGTGGAAGACACTCAACATAGTCTTATTTCCACTTGGTATCGGTCGCCACCAATCACGATAATCGCCGATAGCCACCATATCTGCATTCAAAACACTCTCCAATATGTCAAAGGAGTGTGACTGAGTGCCAAGCCATATGTCATCTGCATAAACAAACTTGCAAGACCTGTATACAGTATCATTCACAAATAAGTTGAATAACAGTGGAGATAATACTTCTGGAAGGCCATTCTTCTGGTACTTCCAAGCACTTGTTATATCATCAATATGTACACGGAAATGGTGATTTCTCAGAAATAGAGTGTGACATTCTGCACCTCAAAGTAGCACCCTGGAAACCCCATATTCACCACTGCCATATAATTATGATGTTTTGTACAAAGTATGCCTTGAGAGGTATTGTTTTAAAAGTCTTGATTTGTTAAACAGTAATATCCTGTTGGGTTGTATGTACTGTCGTGGTATGTGAAGTTACAAAGTATTGCCATATGTGTTTCTGAAATATGTTGTGAGGTTGGGAACACGGACAACCAGCTTTTCAGTTACAACAAAGGAATAGCCATCGATAGCCAGAGAGCATTAATGGCTCATCAACATCCATCATGAAAAGAATCCACTATCCTAGAGATTTGGAGAAGGCATGTATGCCACGGGGGTAGACTAACCCACATCACAGCAAAGATCTTTCCAACAAGCTGGAAGAAAATATGAAAGTGAGACAGTGACATCATCACTTGGCCCCTTCCCCCTCCCCCACGTTCAACACCTGGAGGAACGTCTGGAGGACAAAGACTTTGAACTGGGGAAGGGTGGTCCCAGGCTGGGAAAGAGTTCCAATCTGTCTGTTGAGGAACGGTGACCTGCTTGTACCATCTGTGAGGATGAGAAAAGCTGTTTGATTCAACTTTTGCTAAAAGTTTAGGATTTAGAATATGTGTTTACTTTTTACTTTCGTAAGGTAACTATCTCTGACCTGTATGCCTACCACTTATAATCTGTCTTTCTGTAGTTAATAAATTTATTTTATATTTTACCTAAAACAGTGTGTTTTGTTTCAAGTGCTTGGGAAATCTCAGCTCAGTTTACAAAGGCTAGTGTGTGTCCATTCAACATGGAGGGAGTGGCGAACCGGATAATGAACTTACACTGACCAGGCTTCTGACCAGTGAAAGATGGTGCAGTTCCAGGGTGCAAGGCTGGAGGCCTCTATTTTTGGTTCATGAGTGGCTGGGAGATCATTCATGTAACTCAGCTAGGTGCATTACTGCCTGTGGATGGCTGTGTAAATGCAGTACCTGCCAGAGGCTTGTAGCTTGACATCAGCATCACAGTGTGCGAGGCAGCCCAGGTTGGTGGGAAAGAAGGCTCAGCAGTCCCACAGTCCATGTTGGCACCCCAGGTCCCCTGTGACACAGAACGATTGCACATACAAACCAACATGGCATAGTTCTAGACATTTCACCAAAAGGCCTGTGTGCCAAACCATATCGTATTCCATGGTCAGGTCAAGAAAAACTGAACCAGTCTTCAGCTTATGTTGCAATTCATTTTCAATGAAAGTTGTGTGACGCTGTACCCCATAATGCTTTATAGAAATATGCTTATGAGTGTAAATATGACATAACTGGAATTTGTTTTATGCTAGATATACCATGTAACATATGTTTGCAAAGGTTATGTTCTACTGCATGTATTCAGCCTATTCGTATGCATGTATCATTTTTATATCTGAAGTTATGAGGGTTGGCTCTATGCTTGTATTTAAAGTGTTTGCTGTCAAAAGCACCTAAGGCAGATTTGGTCAACATAGTTTGAAGGGGTTATTCAAGTAATTGGGAGTACTTGGCTAACAATGGACCTTGATAGACGCCAATCCACATCTGAACTTTCCTGGGAACATTCGGGCTAACATGTGGGCAATGGCATCGGCCTGGAGAGAACTGTGTCGTGCATGGACATGTGACTTGCCCGTGTGACTCCAAAACTTCATCTTTGTAGCTGTGATTCTACACAGGGGGAGAGAGGGGTTTCCACCCACAAGAGAGAGACTATATAAGCCCCTGGAAATCCCTCCATTTTGTTTTCAGCTGTCTCAGTAGATAGACCCTGCTTCCCAGAGATGCCTGAAAGAAACTGGAACAAAAGACAGTTATTACAGGGGTGTGTGATTGTTGGACCCAGACTAGGAGGAAGTCTAGTCTGTAAAAGAAGCTTATTGGAACATCTCTGAGCATGAGATTTACCTGCATTTAGTTTCTTACTGTATTAGGCTTAGACTTGCATGTTTTATTTTATTTTGCTTGGTAATTTACTTTGTTCTGTCTGTCATTACTTGGAACCACTTAAATCCTACTTTTTATATTTAATAAAATCACTTTTTACTTATCAGTTAACCCAGAGCAAGTATTAATTCCTGGGGGAGCAAACAGCTGTGCATATCTCTCTTTTAGTAAAAAGAAAAGGAGTACTAGTGGCACCTTAGAGACTAACCAATTTATTTGAGCATAAGCTTTCGTGAGCTACATCCAATGAAGTGAGCTGTAGCTCACGAAAGCTTATGCTCAAATAAATTGGTTAGTTTCTCAGGTGCCACTAGTACTCCTTTTCTTTTTGTGAATACAGACTAACACGACTGCTACTCTGAAACCTCTCTTTTAGTGTTATAGAGAGCGAACAATTTATGAGTTTACCCTATATAAGCTTTATACAGAGTAAAACAGATTTATTTGGGGTTTGGATCCCATTGGGAACTGGGTATCTGGGTGTTGGAGACAGGAGCACTTCTTAAGCTGTTTTCAGTTAAGCCTGCAGCTTTTGCGGGACGTGTTTCAGACTTGGGTCTGTGTTTGTAGAAGGCTAGCGTGTCTGGCACAACCAGGCAAGGTACTGAAGTCCCAAGCTGCCAGGGAAAATGGGTTCAGAGGTTATCCCAACACATCAGGTGGCAGTCCCAAGGGGGTTTCTGTGACCCAACCTGTCACAAGTTGTAAGTGCGGTTGATCACATGTACTGTAACCGTGGCAAAGACCAGTTTGCTCTGGTGCCAGCATACCTTCCACAGATGGTGAAATTCTTTGCAAAATCAGATGCTCAAGTACCTTAAAGCAGATGCTTACAAGTGAAATAGGTCTGTAGCTCGAAGGCAAGTATGGATCTTTCCCAGGTTTCAGCAAGGCAGTGACCTTCACTTGGCGGCAGATTCTAGGCAGTCTGGATTCCCACAGAACTCTGTTGAAAAAACAAACAAGTCATTCCTGAGCACGAGGATCCAGATGTTTCATGAATTCAGGTGCAATTCTATCATATCTGGGAGTTGTACCCATTTTTAAATCATTCAGCACTTTATCCAATTCCAAACTAGTAAATGGCTCCATCTTACTAATAGATGGATTATTCCTTAGGAAATGCTGCCACTCGTCAAGTATCTGTTGTTTGACAACTCTGTCAATGGGAGCCTTGCTGACTTTCAACAGGTGACTGGCTATCTGATTTGGAGTAACTGCAGGCTTGCTTTGTGCACATGGACATTGAGCCACATCTAGTTGATGAATTAAGCTCCAGTTCTTCAAGCTTGACTGTGAAAAGTCAAGCACCACTATCATTTCCTCCCATCAAGCCCAGCAAGCGGTATCCAATGATTCATAAGATGGTCCGCAATCTCCAGATCACCTGACTGCTCACACTGCCTCAGCAAGTCTGCACAGTGTTCATTCAAACATGGAATATACAATGGTCGGAAGCCATGTGGAATTGTTGCACCTGCAACTTTAAAAATGGCACAGCGGAAATGATGGTTTGCATCTTCCACAGAGATGATATTTAATTAGATGGTTATGACACTCCATTCTAAATACTCTGTAAAGGAGCCCCAATCTGCCTTCTGGAAGTTCCATCTAGGCTTCGATATGCTCCTTATAATTGGAAGACACATTCCCATCTGAATCAACAATGGACAGTGTTGGCAATGTGAAAAATCATTAAGTACAGTACACACCACTGGTGTGGGTGATTGGGAAACGACGTGACCCAGCACATGTCTGGACAGTAGTCCCTATTCCATCGTGCTGAATGGAAGGTACCACGCTGCTTAGGGAAGCCCACAGAAAGGGAAGAACAGCATGAGGTCATCCTGCCTTTTGAAACGAGTTAATTGAACTTTGGAAGAAATAACCAAGGTCAGAAGTCATCCTTGGCATCCACCACTAGACAGACACAATGGAACAGAGCTCTTGCAAGCTAAGAAAGATGGGTCCTTAAACCAGTGGTGGGTTGAAGTCTCTGGAACTGAATATAGGTGAGAAACCTGCTTAGGCAAAGATCTTTCACCTAAGAAGACATGGGTAGCCAGAACCTTATGCTTTTGTGGAAGGTTGTGACAGAGGGCAAGTCAGCCATGGCTGGGAAAAAAGAGTGACTGGTAAGCGAAACCATCTTGAACAAAGCCTGTATCTCGCTAGATTAAGTTTTAGACATTTACATGTGTTTTTTCACGTTTGTTTTACTTGTCACCCTTTCTAACTTTATTCTTATTACTTGGCATCACATAACCTATATCTTATTGTTAATTAATTGGTTTTATTCCTACTATAAACCACCTCAGTGCTGTGTTTAAAGGGAAGGGTGTATTTACCCCAGTTAAGTTAGTAAGTTTTTATGTCTTTGGAGGAACAAACAAACCATATTATTTCTCTGAACTGTCCAGGAAAGGGCTGGACATTGCAGAGAACACGGTTTTGGGAGTGGGACTGGGAGTGTGTTGGGGTCATCCTGCTGATTGTAACCCAGGCTGGTGGAAGCCAGAATGGGGCTGTTTGGCTGTAGATAGGCTGCTGAGAGCTGCTGAACCAGGGCTGTGTAAGCACACAGATATTCAGAATGTGAGCTGCATGTTTGTAAGCTGGTTGTGAGCATCCCAGATTGGGACCTCCAACAGCAAAGAATTGTGAGGGATGCAGGGTTACAGGGAAAATGGTGACACAACCCCTCGCTGGTCTGGATTGCACCTCGGAACCCCAACTGGACTGTCACACCCTCCCTGGACTTCTGGTATGCCTGCTGCAGTTCCTTTTCTTTCACGCAGCACTGCTGCTTATTTCTATCATATCCCCTTCATGTGCATCCCTCACGCAATCTACTTGTAGACATCCACGTTTCTACAACTGCTCCATAGGGCAGTTGCAAGGGAAATTGGGAAATGTTGTTTCCCTTGTGGGGGAATATAGAAAATGGTGTTCATAATGGTGTTCAACAGCTGATAGTTCTGCTGAGGCTGGAGAACTTCAGTTCTGTTTCCTTGTGCTTACTTACTCAGAAGATGGGAGAGGCAGGAGAACTTGCAAACCTCTCTTCCATAGAGGATAGGTCTGGCATATGACTTCTTAAGAAAAACCAAGGGGTAAAATTCTGGCCCTGTTGAAGTCAATGGGAGTTTTGCTACTGACTTCCATGGGGTCAGGATTTCACACAGGAAGTTTTTTGCATCTAGATGCCGTTCTCCAGTGTCCAGATCCAGGCTTGGGGTACCATTCCTTGACTGCTGTGGAAATGGTCATTTAAAGAGAAAAATATTATTAGTGACTTTGAAATGCATTGGACTGGAAGAGTTTGTTTTGAAGGGACAGAATGGAAAAATGTTAAATATTCAATATAGAGGCAGAAGCTCTAAAACAAACGCAGGCCCTCCTGTGTAACTCTGTCACAAGTCTTAATGGTATTACAACTACCAGATTTTATCCCTTACCCTGTTATGAGAGGTGAGCTATGGAGAAAAAGAGCCTCCTGGTCATACGGGAGAGGTGGAAGTATCCTCAACGACAAATCTATACCTATCAGATGTACTTACTTTCCAGGTAGATTACTGCTTTCTGGGCCATCCTATGAGTCTGTTGAGAAGTCCAACCAATCTATTGCTTTTTTTTTTTATTCTTGGCTCAGTGTAGGGGGAGGATAGACATTATTGCAGGGCTTTGGAGGTGTCAGCCAGTTTTAGAAATAACCTCAATCCTTAAATGTTTAAAAATAATCTAGGGTTTCCCTTGATTTCTCTTGGAATATAGATTATCCAAAATAATGTGTATACGTGTATGCTTCTTGGTGGGGCCTAGCTCATCTATTCACCTGTCACATCAGTCTTCTCTTTCTGGGTTACTTTCAGGTTCTATTTTAGCCATACAGTCAAACCTGTGCAGAAACATACCTCTTTCTTATTTACAGAGAAAGCCTTGGAAACTTTCAAATGTACTGCTCAGACTCTACCACAGGCTTGTCCCAATACTTGGGACATAGCATTTTCTAAATGACGTATATATGCCTCCCAACTGATTTTGAGATTTCTCCTCTCCGGGACCGTCAAAGACGGGAGGGGTTCCATCAGAGGGAATGCCTTGTAGATGCAGAATTCCTCCTCTTCTGGCAGTTAGTGTTTCCTGACTGGTTTCAAGGTCTGACACTGTCACTGTGCCCTGTGAGTGGCTATTTTTTGTAGTGGTTCTGGAGATCTGGCAATATTCAGATATTTGGGGCCCTGCACTGATTGCTTAGCTGTAAGAATTGCAACTCCACTTCTAGGGCCAAAGTGGGGTAATCTGATTCACTGGAACCATGGTGCAGTCATTTAGATCTGTGTCTTCCAAGACCATGACCAATTTCCCCTCCAAAGCTGGTTACCTGGCTGTTAAACTTCAGCTCAGGGTGGGCCTCATTGCTGACGTGGGAAGGTGCAGGGTCTTCACTCCCTATTTAAGGAAAATTACCATATATTCTTTTTTCATTTGAGAAACAAGGCTCAGATATTACAGTGACAGAATCTATGTAGAGTGTTAGAATGTACCCATCAGCATAGTATTCTGTGCAAGTTTGTGCAAAATGTCACATTAACATCCTATAACACCTGCAACGTCTGTAACCTTGAGTGTATAAACAAGCCCCAAAATGTCCCTGGAGCTTTAATCCTCTCCCTGTGTCTGTCTCCCCACTATATTCCTTTGTGGACTGGGTCAGCTGGTCCAGCAACAAAAGAACGGCTTTCAACAAGCAAAGCATTTCTCCAAGGCTTTATTCTTGATCTTTCTTGTGCACAGGTTATAACAAAAGGAAAAAGCAACTGTTACCCAATGCAGAATCAACCAAGATTGAATGGGGGGACAGGGGGGCTACTGCTCAGACTGTATCTATCAATTAACAGAGTATCTGATTACCTCGCGTCCCCTGTATTTACCACGTAAGTGTTTATATAGTTTCCAGGGTTTGCTCTGGCAACCTGATTTGGTCCCCAACCCTGCTTTATTACCCCACTCTACACTTGTGTGAGGTCTGAATGGGAGTTAGTTAACTCTAATCAGGTAGGACTACCACATCCTGTCAAGTATGCCCTTAGGATCTGCTGTCTTTTCCTGTTGTGTCATTGTGTTATGCTTAAAATATAGGGCAAGCTCCCCATGGCAAGTACTTTGTTTTATTTTGATGTCTACAAATCACTATACAGGCCTTTGATATAATATAATTAATAATATCACATAATTAATAGTAATTGTGAAAAGTGAAACTTGTAAAAGTGCAACTTGAAACCCCCACAATAAATAGGTGTGCCCACACCTTAAAAGGTTGGTGTAGTTCTGGTCGCCCCATCTCAGAGAGAATATAGTGGAACTGGAAAAGGTTCAGAGATTGGCGACAAAGATGATGCAGGCTAAGGAACAGCTTCCCATATGAGCAAGAGACTAAAAAGATAAGGTCTGTTCAGCTTAGAAGAGAGATGACTAAGAGGAAGTATGAGAGAGGTCTATAAAATCATGAACAGTGTGGAAAAAGTTGATGGAAAGGGTAAATACTTCTCTCACAATACAAAAACCAGGGCTCATCTGATTAAATTAATGGGCAGCAGACTTAATACAAACAAGAGGAAGTCCTTTTTCACACAACACACAATTAACCTGAGGCACTCATTGCCATGGGATGTTGTGATGGCCAAAAGTGTAACTGGGTTCAAAAAAGAACTAGATAAGTTAATGGAGGATAGGTCCATCAATGGCTATTAGCCAAGATCATCAGGGATGCACCACAGGCTCGGAGTGATCCTGAACCTCTGACTGCCAGAAGCTGGGAGTGGAAGACAGGGTGGATCATTCCAAACTGCTTTGTTCTGTACACTCCCCCTGAAGCTCTAGTACTGGCCACTATTGGAGACAGGGTACTAGGCTAGATGGACCATTGGTCTGATCCAGAATGGCAGTTCTTAAATTCTTATGGTGTGCTGAGAATTTCTTGCCAACATACCAAAAACGGCTACCACTTTGCTCCTCTTTGGATAGCACCATGCTACATATACTGATGAACCAGCTACAATATAGATTCCTGGGTTACAGTGTGGGCTACCTAGCACTATTTCTACTCTGGAGTGACGGAATTCCTCCAGCAAGCAACCCTGTCCTGAGAAGTTATGACCAATTTCTATATAAACCCGTTTACAGTAACAAATCGTGCAAGCCAATCTCCATGATCTCTCCCTGGTTTGTATGGTAAACGAAACTCCCCCATGGCCAATAGCAATGCCTAGCATTGTACATCTAAAGCAAATAAAGCTGGAATGCCCATTTTCAGCCCTAATATCCTCCAGATGTTTATAGATTGTTCCAGTTATAGACTGTATCTGTGGTCATAAACACAGTTCCCCCTAGTGGAGGAATAGACCTACTACTGGAATTAGACCAATTCCAGACTCCACTATATGGCTCCACTGCAGAAAGTTGTAAATGAGATTTTGTGGCTAGTGCTATAGTGCTTCCTGTGATGACGGGCTTCAGAAGCATGTATATCTGTCAATCAACCTCCCAGTGCTGCAGCATGGGATCGAGACTCCTATAATGTGGGGTGCTGCCCGACATAAGGATTCCTGTCTATCCTATGGGGCCATCAAGCGGTGATGGTTTAAATGAGGGAAACTTCAGAATAGTCCGGTGTAGATTTTGTAAGGCACATCGATGAGCACAGAAAAATCCTTCATCATAATTATGAGAAACTGCTTTAAAAATAATTTAAAATGAGGGAATCTCCCTCTAAAAACTGGGTAAGACTTGGTGCCTAGTCTGAATCCCCATGTCCTGAAGAAGAAGCCTGAAGCGGTTGAAGAGTCAGGGATTATTTTGGAGTGGATGTGATCACAATGCATTGTCACACAGTGGGACAATGTCATGACTTTCCTATGCCAATGTTATGATACACTGTGTTGTGTCACTGTGTTCTTCTGCTGGACCAAAGAGGTAAGGTAGCAGCCACCAGTGGCCTCCTAGGATTAAATTAAATTAATTAAAGCCACTTTGCTTTCACTCTAGCTGCTCAGAGACAGAGGAGCAGAAGAGGGAAAGCACTTTGCTTTCCCTCTAGTCTGCTCAGAGACAGAGGAGCTAAAATTTGGGGCAGGGACTGTCCTTTTGTTCTGTGTCTGTACCGTGCCTAGCCCTGGTCCATCAGTGGGCTCCTGGGCACTGCCGCAAAACAGATAATACAAATTAATAAAAACTTAGCTCTCCTTTGGCTGGGAGCAGTATAGGGACTATGATACACAGCCAAGCAGCTCCTTTTCAGGCTAACAGAGGTGGCAGTAACCCCGCAGCCAGTTCCTTATATTGTTGAAGTAGAATGGAAGACCCTGGGGTCTATAAAGGGAAACATGCGGGCCACATGGGACAGTCTGCAGATCAAAGTGGGGCCTGCAGGCAGGCATGGGAGAGAGAGGCCGGAGCCAGAGAGAAAGTGAAAACGCAGACGGGGCTTGCAGAGCTGTGGGTGCACCCAGCCGTCGATGACTCCTAATGTCCTGCCCAATCCCCTCCGCAGCCGCTCGCTGGAGCCCCTTTGGCGTGAGCAGCTGCGCGGAGTGAGGCTGCGCTGAAATGCTGAATGGCTGAGCCGCTTGCCCTGCTCATTCCGGTGGGAGCCGCAGACAGACATATTCAGGGACGGAGAAACAGGGAGACCCCTCCCTGGCAAGAGAGCGACCCCCTGCACACAGCGCCATGGTGTCATGGATCATCTCCAGGCTAGTTGTGTGAGTAGAGGGGGTTTGTTTGTTTTTTCTGTATTTTTCACTGCAGTCGAGTCCGCCCCTTGCATTGTGTGTGTGTCTCAGGTTTGCGGACGCACACAGACACACTGTGTGCAGGGCATGTCTTGAATGCTGCTGCTATTAATACCAGATCATGACTAGTCAACTAAATTTAGCAGGTTGTTACTAATGGTTCTTTTGGCTGGACTGGGGGGGGGGGCGCGGAAGGGGAAGGATTATTGCATGGATCAAGCCGTATTTTACACCGTGGGAAAATTACAGTATGGGGGGAAAATTGCGATCCTCTGTTGTACAGTGCAGGAAAACCCTTTGCCAGCCAGGCATTCGTTCTGCGTTTACTTGGAGATTGCTGAATAAGCAGGGTGGTTTGCACCGCTCTATGCTTTACGAATCAAACCCCCAGGGCTGGGAAGTGGAGGGGGGGGGCAAACAAGCACCAAAGGAGAATAAAAAAAAAATTCAAAGTTGATTTCAGGGGTACCGCTTTGTTTATTGGAAAATGGCACATCTGGCTGATAATCGCTAGGGGGCGCTGCCCAGAGGGATCAGAGGAGGCGGCGGCGAGGAGCGGGCAGTGTCATTTTGTAATTACCTTTCATAAAAGGGGAATATCAAATACTCCCACCCTGTTGGCACCCCAACCAAACCTATGAATCTAACCGGGGGATCTTGCAGCTTCCTCACCCTTGTGCCAATTCCATGCTTTGTAGTGAGTCCTAGCCTTACTGCACTTTAGGAATATGAAAGATTTCACTGGGAATGCTTCCCAGGTGGGGGGAGGGGGGGGGAGAGAGAGAAAAGCAGCAGCAAATTCCCCCTACAGCCAAATTTGCTGCATCTCTCCGGGATGCACTCTAGGGGGTTTATGGTTAAGGTAGGGGAGCATAGGGGCCGATCTGTCATTTTGTCTTCTGGAATGGTCAAGGTTAGTACACTGATTGAATCCACTAAACTGCTGGTCATTTTCCTGTCTGGGCATTAAACAGACTGAGGCGGACACAGGTGATACTCTCAAGTCATGGTGGTTGATCAGTTGCAGGCCTGTCGCTTTCTTTGTTTGCAAGAAGCATGTCAGGATGTTGCACAATCAGCACAATTTAGAAATGATATTTTCAGGGTCAGCCTCTGCCCAATGAAATTAAAGACAAGGGGATACAAGTGTCTCTTAATCCTCAGAAGCCCCTAGGAGCAGGTCACACATTCAGAGGTGGAGTTTTCCCAGTGTAGAATTATGGTCTCTTTCCCTTTAAGCCCCCAAGTTATATGATCTGGATCCACCTGCAGCTGTCGGTAACTGTTGTTGGGTTTGCACTTTATTCTGGGGAAGCATGTGAAAGATTTAAATGATTCAAATATGAACATTAGAACTGTCATATCATTGGCAATAATGAGACATCACTTCAAGGCTTCATTCCATGTCCTACAAGGCTGTTCTGGCCCCCCCTGAGAAATCTGTTTTATCACCACATGATCCAACAGAGTTCCCAGGAACAAAGAGAACCAGTGGGAAACCAAAGGAAAGATGGTAATTTGACTTAGACTTCAAACACATGATTTCACAGAACACACTGAGTTTGATAGAAATCTTATTGGGGCAGGATATTCAGCATTTGATATCTGCAGTAACAATTAGCTGAACACAGACTTCCATAGTCCCATCTGCTTTCTCCAAATGGCAGGTGGGGTGTCAAATCTGAATTTGGATCGTCATACTATTGATTTGTTCTGTTTGAATTCTGATAAATTATAGGATGGTGAAGAAATGTTGCAACAAAATGTAGCTGAGCTTGGATTGCTACTCTTCCTTTGTGCAACCAATTAACTTTAATACATGCCACATGTTTTAAGATCTAATCTTATCTAACTAGCTATGAATTTCTTGTTCACCCATAAGTGCAGTTATCTGTGTCTCATATGCAGGCATTAACACTGTAGTCTAATTAGGGCCATATTCTCTGCCCATCCCTTTGATTTCTTGGTTTTCCGGTAAATCCCTGTTTACATTCATATAAAGGGGAGTCTTGCATTATGCTCTTAGCACTCCTGACTGCAACAGGCTTGGGATCAAGTCCTTAATGGGACTGCAGCTCAGCTGATCTTTAGTGATAGAGAGATCCACAGTAGGCAAAAGAATGCCCTACCCAGGCTCCTGGGAGCTTGAACTCTGGCAGCCTCAGCATCCCTGTTGTCTGTATCTATTTTTCTAAACCACATCTTGCTACAGTTTAGCTGACAGGTGTGTGTTTCATCTGCTTAATATTACTAGTATCAAGACTACATTGTTCTAGGTGCAGTACAAACACAGAACAGAGACAGTCCCTACCCGCATCTAAGTAGGGAAGATCTTCATGATTACTTTACAGGCCCAATCCTATTCCCACTGGAGTCCAGAGGAGTTTTGCCACTCACTGCAAGAGAGTGAAAAAATGAACATCCTTTGGGGCCTGTCAGTAGACTGCCAATCATTTCACCTCTAGAGGAGGGCTGGAGTAGGTCTGTTATTTTGCATCCTGGAGATGTGTTTGAGGCTTTGCCTTTGATTGAGACTTTCTAGAAACAGAAGAACAAAACTACACCATTACCACCAGGTTAGTGACAGAAAATTATGCATCAGCTTTCAGCAGAAAACATTTCATACACCACATGTGTCTCCGTTTCCCCATCTATAACATGTAGACCACTGCCCACTACAGGATGGAATCAGAGTTGATCAGTGGTGTGTCCTATTCCCTATATTGCTAACAATTTTAAAGGAAGTGTCACTCTGTCTAGAGTAAATCATGACTAAGTGCCAACCTCAGGGCAGGCACCCCAAGCTGGGGGTATGTTCTATAATTAGATTTCACCAACCCAGTAACAAATGTTAACTCCTGGATCACTGCAACAGTCTGACCATGGAGTCAGAGACAGTCCCCTTGGGTACTTCAGTGTATCTTGCTATTCAGGCATGTGGGACTTAGTGAAAAATGGTCACTTACACAAAAATAAAGTACTCAGGTTGCTCCTAGTCTCAAGAGATCCTTCCCAAACCAATCTGTACCTTAGATCTCACACCAAAGATCATTAACTAGTAAAAAGAAATTAGAGTTATTCACAGGTTAAAGCAGGCAATGTATAAAAACAAATGAGTTACGATCCAAGGTTCCAAAAGGTGACAGACCTGTAGTAATCTCTCCACTGAGATTCTTAGAACTAACCCATCTTGACACTGGAGATCTTTACTTTCGTTTCTCAGCTCCAGCCCTTTTAAGAGTCCAAACAGCAGGAGATAACTATTTCTTCTTGTGAGCATCTTGTATGTCCTTCTCCCAGAGCTCAAACTTTTGAGTCGAGGGCTCCTGCTCATAACTTCATGGGTTAATGAGGCAAATCAATGGAGTTTGTCCTACCGTGGCCCATTTACTTTTGATAGTCCTTGATGGGTGAGGGAACCACTCTTCCTGCCTAGGTTCACAAATTCAGAGCAGGTATTTTTACAGTTGTAAAGCAAGACTTACATATTACCTTATAGCAGTGGTCACCAAACTTTAAGTTGAGCCCCCTCTTACTCCAGTGTAATCTGCTTATGCCCCTCCCCAGGAGCTGCTCCCACTTCTTGTCAGGACTGGCCTGAGCCCTGCTACAGTCCCCCAAACATTCTTCTGCACCCCCTAGAGCAGCATGCCCCACAGTTTGGGGACCTCTGCCTTATAGGATTGGATACAGCCACCACAAGTAAGATTAATGCATGCAGCAACTCAAGTATTTTAGAGAGTTCTCACAGGGTCCACTCACAGCTAGGGTACCCCCTCCTGGTTGCTCTGGGGATTAGCTCTTTGCAGCTCCAACAGCCCCTTCGGTCAGTCCCTCTCCCTGTTTCTTTTTCTCTGGGACTCAGGGTGCTCCTTCACAACTCAGCCCTCTAGTAATCTGGCAATAGTCCTCCCCTTCTGGGGTAGGAAAGGCTCTCTATACAAAATAGCAGTCTTCCTTTCACTGCCCGGACTGTGCTACTTCTTCAGTGGCTGGTGGGGGAAGCCAGCCCAGCCACTTACTCCAGGTTCCAGTCTATGGACTCTTATCTCTAGGGACAGTGACCTGCTCACTGCTAGGTATTGTTACTCTTCCCCAGACACCCTCCTACATCTCAGCTCTACCTTATGGCTCCCCTAGCCTTCTGGATTTAGCAGCCTAATCTCCCTTCTCCCAGGGAGTAATAATTGCAGGCTACCTAGCACTGTAGCCTCAGACACATCTCCCTTCTCCTAGGAGCAACCACAGACTATTTCCCTTATAGCCCTTTTCTATTGCCAGATTCCTAGCTTTATATCAGTCCCTTCTGCTCCTCCCCAGCTGGACTCCATCCTCAATCAGACCTTTAATCCCTGGCCCTTCCTCAGGTGCAGCTTATCAGGTTAATTATCCTCATTTCCTGACTCTGCCTTGTGTTGTGTAAACACCCCATCAGTAGTCTAGACACCAAATACATCCTTACAAGACTAACAACTGTTGGGAACATTATTAACATACAGGTGAGCTGATTTGATTTCTAGCTATGAGTTTGTCAGATGACACCTATTGCTTTAGCAAGAGCTGGCATCGATTTACCAGCATCACAGGAGGTGCTCCTTTACTTTAAATGATAGGCACCTGTAGTGTTGGAGTAGATAGACTGGGATTCTATCTTTGCTGTTGCTGTGAAGTTCCCACTGGCCATGGTATGCAGGCATGATGACAGCTGTGAAGTCCTAGATGCCTGTTCTGCCTCCCAGGAGAGGGAATTAGTCTGCAGAAGAGAAGAGTGAGGGGGGATTTGACAGCAGCCTTCAACTACCTGAAGGGGGGTTCCAAGAGGATGGAACTTGGCTGTTCTCAGTGGTGGCAGATGACAGAACAAGGAGCAATGGTCTCAAGTTGCAGTGGGGGAGGTCTAGGTTGGATATTAGGAAACACTGTTTCACTAGGAGGGTGGTGAAGCACTGGAATGGGTTACCTAGGGAGGTGGTGGAATCTCCAACCTTAGAGGTTTTCAAAGCCTGGCTTGACAAAGCCTTGGCTGGGATGATTTAGTTGGGGATTGGTCCTGCTTTGAGCAGGGGATTGGACTAGATGATAGCTCAGTGGTTTGAGCATTGGCCTGCTAAACCCAGGGTTGAGAGTTCAATCCTTGAGGGGGCCATTTAGGGATCTGGGGGAAAAAAATTGGGGATTGGTCCTGCTTTGAGCAGGGGGTTGGACTAGATGACCTCCTGAGGTCCCTTCCAGCTCTCATATTCTATGAAACCTCCTGAGGTCTCTTCCAACCCTATGATTCTATGAATTCATTAGTTAATATCTGAACACATTTTGAAGATGGAAAGTGATGTAGAAATGCTTGGTAAAGTATTATGATATAAATCCTGTTATTTTCTAGAAGCAGGGAAATAATCTATATGCTGCTTTTTGCATTGGATATTCTTCCAGTGCTTGGGATCACACAAATACAAAATTCTGCTCCAGCTTTGGAAGTTAGTTCCATATGTCACCTTCTCTGTGAAAAACCTTTTGATTTTTAACATGTGGAAGATAGGGTGGCCAGACTAGATCAGACTACTGATCTAATGACATTGCAAGTTGTAACTTGGGTATTGGAATACCTGGAGCAATGTACTGAAAGGTGATCTGCAAATGATTTTTAGGTTTTGTTACTTTATGATGTGGAGAAAGGGCCTGAGCAAGTGGGTTTTTTTGTTTTGTTTTTTCCTTTTTTTAACTAGAAATATCAGAAATGTCATGTCTGATCTTTTCTAGTTTTGCTGGAGAACTTGTTGGAGGTCTCAGAAATATGCATTGTGTGTTCTCATCCCATATTGAAGGGTTGAGGATATTGAAATGTAACAACCAAGTGTTCACTGGAGCTAAATGGGTGTTAACGCAAACAGAAAGCACAGAGTTTTTCAACAGAATGACTAAAAGTTCCTGCTCCCGCTCAATTGCTTAGCTTTCACTCTTTTGTGATGTCATTTCAATAGCTCTCCTATTGCCAGAGTCATCTATGGTGGGCTAGATCTGAGGGCCACACCTTCCACAGGTGTAAATCAGTATCGCCACTGATTTCAGCCGTTGATTTCAGTCAGATGACGCTGATTTATATCAACCAAGCCCCCAGTTTTTAATATAAAACACAAGCAGAAAAACACCCAAAATATTTTTCATTGACCAACTTTTTCAGGGGATAGACCCGGGGATGCCAGTTCCACAGGGAACCTCCATACTAAATTGTGGCCCCTGATTAAGGGGGTGGGGGATGTGGATGCCCACCACATTGCCTTTGAGCAGGCTGACGATATGAACCAGGGGGACTCTGCTGAAAAGCCCAGGTGTCTAGCTCCCTTGCTGGGTCCCATGGCCATAGATGCCATCAGCCAGATGGGTGGGGTGGTTGACAGGCTCCCACTCCTGACCCCAACTTATTTGGCTGTGTGGAGTCTCCTAGGTTCAGGCCCCTAGGACCCACCGTGGGAGCGGAAGGTGGTGGTCAATGGGGAGACATTCCTGGGGTGGCGAAACCCTGGAACAGAGAGCACTGTTGTCAGGCCCTAGGGGGTGCAGCCTCAGATGCTGAGGGGCTGTATAACCTGGGTGAGGGTCCTAGGGATGGAACCATTCACCCTGCCTATGACCTAGATCCCTGTGCAGACCCAAGAGGTGTTGGGCTGGCTGGTTGTTGGGGTTCTCCAGGATATCAGCTGTGAGACCCTGTTGGGGGGTGACTGTGTCTCTTTGGGACAGGATCCAGGCCCTGCTCCTGTAATGGCTGAGGGTTTGAATTTGAATCCAGGGAACCAATCTGCTGAGACACAAACGGTCAGTGAAATTGCAGATGACCTGGCAGGCAGGGGGGAGGAGTTGCTAAGCTTAGGGGGTGTTTCATGCGGGTCCCCACATCTATACCCCAGAGCTCAGAGCGGGGAAGGAACCCTGACATGGTGGCAGAGGTGAGAAAGCTCATGCTCAAATAAATTTGTTAGTCTCTAAGGTGCCACAAGTCCTCCTGTTCTTTATACACATGATAATGAATTAAAAAAAAAAGGCTCCAGCCCAATTTGTCTTCCTTTGCAGACCATCTTTAATTGGGAGCTGTATAATTGTGAAAAGGAAGCCAGTTTGCCCTGTCCACCCTAGGAGACATATTAGGAGTGTGGGTGTATGTTTTGGGAAGGACCAATAAATTAGATCTAGGCCTCAGGGTAGCTCAGCATCTGAGTGTATCCCACTGGTGAGTGTGTTACGGGTCCTCCGCTGTGCCAGCCTGCCGTTGTTACAGCCCCCAATTACAGAGCTTCGGTTCAAGGTGTAGCAGCTCCTGCTTTTAGCTTTGGAGAATTCCAGTTCATTCCCTGGTGTGTCAGCCAAGAGGGCACTCATCCCAGGAGCATTAGCCTGCCCCTCACCCGATGGATTCCTCCTCTGCAAAGAGCCTTCTGTCCAATCCTTATGCTGTTTTCCATTTGTTTGCAGATTACATTGAGGGGTTGTGGCATCAGTGAAATGAAAGGCATGTCACATATCAGCTGCTGGGCTGTGGCTGCCATTTAGACTGTGCCATGCCAAAAGACAGCATTGGCATAGCAGAGCATGAATAGCCAACGTGGGCTGTGTGATGGTTTTAATAAAACTGCAAGCTTTATATGAACCTAAGCACAGCCTGGGAAAAGGATAGAACACCAGCCATGAAATGAACATACAGGGTTTGCTGTGCTAAGCGCTGCTAATAAGTGCACCACATAGGAAAAAATGAATGTGATCCACAGAAACATAACCCTTTCAGAGGTTGCATAGCCTCACAACTTGCCTCACTCCTATGCATGCCATATGCCATTACATGCTGGAGTGTCTGCTACTTTGCTTAGGGGGAATGTAACCTGCTGGTGACAGTAATTGACAGAGGAGGATCCCGCACAGGTGCGGCATTTAGTTTGCCCTTCATGTGATATGTGGGTGATCTATCTGGGATAATGCTACTGTCTAATTTGTCAAATGTGACCTAGATTTTCTTGCACAAACATGAATGTGCTGTAAATGTTGTTAGGTCACCTCTACACTACAAACTTTGGTCGATGGAAGTGAAGTCTGCATAAAGCTGCCTCAGTTAGCATATCACTTGCACACTTGGCTCCTTGCATCGGCGCTGCGCATACTCACCAGGAGTGCTTGTGGTGCACTATGGGTAGGTATCCCAGTTTGCAACCCTTCACCGGCCAGTGCGCAGTCTTTTGGGAAGTTTGGTAATGTATGGTGGGGCAGAAACAAGTCACATAGGTGAGACTGGGAGCAAGGGGTCAACTTCCCAGTGTGCAACTGTCTCTATCTCATAATGTCATCTATATTCCATATTTTTTGTGCCTTTGTTGAAAAACCCCCTGAACCCACATGGCCCTTCTTGATGTCAGCTGTCTCTGACAGCAACATGGAAGCCTGCACCGCTCTGCACTATTTTCCTGTGCATTGCAAACATAGGACACATGATCCTCCAGTATTTGCAGAACCATAAAAGAACCAAATCAATGGAGAACATGACCATTTCTGCGACGTTGCGAGAACCAATTCAAGGTTGTTGGTGTTCATGGATCAGCTACAGATGGTAGAGTGCAGCTTCTGGGCTGGAAAAACATGCACTAAACCATGCAGTGGGATCGCATCATAATGCAAGTTTGGGATGATGAGCAGTGGCTGCCGAACTTTCGGATGCACAAAACCACATTCCTGGATCTGTGTGCTGAGCTCACCCCAACCCGCCAGTGCAGAGACACCAAAATGAGACAGCACCTACAGTGGAGAAACAAGTGGCGATCGCACTGCAGAAACTTGCAATACCACATTGGAGTTGGAAAATCCACTGTGGAAGCCATTGTTATGCAAATGTGCAGGACCATTAATCGCCTCCTGCTACACAGGATTGTAACCGTCGGCAATGTGCAGGCCATAATGGATGGATTTTCAGCAATGGGGTTCCTGAACTGCGGTGGAGTGATAGACAGCATGCATATCCCTATTATGGCACCAGATGACCTTGCCACAGAGTATGTCAACAGAAAGGGATCACTGAGGATGCTTCACCGACATCAGTGTTGGCTGATCAGGGAAGGTGCATGATGTGCACATCTCTAAGAGCACACAATTGTTCAGAAAACTACAAGCAGGGACTTTCTTTCTTGACGAGCAGATTACTGTTGGGAATGTTGAAATGCCAATAGTGATTTGGGGGCTTGCTCCCATGGCTTCACCGACCACCCTGACAGCACCAAGGAAAGATTCAACTACTGGCTCAGCAGGTGCAGAATGACAGTTGAATGCACTTTTGGTAGATTGAAGAGACGCTGGTGTTGTTTACTCACAAGATTGGATCTCAGTGAAAAAAAAATCCCAATGTTCATAGCTGCCTGCTGTGTCCTGAATAATATCTGTGATGCAAAGAGGGGGAAAGCTGCTGTCAGGGTGGAGGTGGAGCAGCAGTCTGCTGAGTTTGAACAGCCAGACACCAGGGCTGTTAGAAGAGCTCAGTGTGGAGCTATATGGCTCAGGAAGGTTTTGACAGAGCACTTTAACAGTGAGCCACAGTGATGTATTGTGGTGTACTGTGCTCTACCTGAACCTGCTATTTTGGGGCCTGTTAGGCATTGTGTGGTGCTTGGTGCACATCAATGGGTATAACCCTGTCAATGCACTTGTTTATTTTGTGATGCTTGATGCACATTTATGATTATTACACTGTGTTTGTCATCAATCCTATGAGGTGTCACACTGTACAGTAACAAGTAAGTGGGTGCTTTCAGAACTGCTAGGCACTCTGCAGGGTATGTTGTCAACTAATAAAGGTTAATTATTTTCCAAATAGTATAATTTTATTCAGCAACAAAACCAGTGCAAAGAAAAATCTGTGCAATTTAAATGCAAATACATTAAAAACTTAATAAATTAATGGAAAAGAACTTAACAAGGGGAAAGAAGTCCTATCCATTTTAGTTACACATACCCTAACCTGTGAGAGCCCTGATTGGTGTATATGAAGCTGTGGTTGTCCTTAAAGTCCCCTGGGGTGCAGTGGTAGGGGTAGGACAGCAGCCCTTGATGCCATGTGGAGTGTTAAGCAGGAGCATAGGGAGGTGCTGCCATGGAGTTCTCAATTGACTGCAGCGGGACATGAGCCTGGGATTATTGAGCATGTTGGTCCACAAGAGTCTGCAGCATCTCTGTTTTCTTCCAGAGAACCCCCATTATGTCCTGGTGCATCTTCTTCTCCTTTTCCTGCTGGGACTTTCTGTCCACTTTTTTCTTCTCCGGGCTGTCCACAATATTCATCCTCCAGGCCCTTTGCTCAGTGTCTGATGCAGCACTGGCTTGCAGGATCTCCTTGAACACATAATCCCAAGTCCTCTTCTTTCTCCCCTTTATCTGGATCAGGTGTTCTGCGGGTGTTTAGGGGAGAGCCCTCAAGGCTGCAATGGCAGCAGCGGCAGATAAAACAAAGGTGCCACTTGTTAGAGAGCTTATTCCTTCACTCTCCCACTTCCCTGGTCCTTCTCGCATGAACAGAGAGCAACAATACCCGAAGTCCGAAGGTGCAAACAATTCGATGTCTATTGGGGTGAACTTCCAGCAAGCTTAAATACAAGTTCCTTTTTCCTTATTTTCAAATCCCAACTTACTTCCTGTTTGCCCCTAATTTATATAGTAATATTCTTAGCTATACCTTAACCAATCATTCTACTGAAATTTAACTAACCAATCCTAACATATTGTAACATGATTAGCTAACCAATTATATCCCACCACCTTAATTAGTTTACACCCAGCAAAATTAATTATACAGCAGACAGAAACAATCACAGAACCAGACAGATTATACAAACAAACAATAGCAAAGTGGGAACTATAATGACAAAACAATACAGAAGTGAGGATTTCACATCCCAGCTATTGATAAGTGAGTTCTTGCCAGACAGGATGCTATCAAACTAAGTTTCCTTTTACATTTTCTAGGCGCTTCCCTTTCTCTGGAGGTGATAGGAATACAATCCTGTCCTGATAGTGCCTGACAGCCCAATAGCACCTTATTTCAATGTGACTAGTTTGGAATGTGAGGATGTGACTGTTCGCTTCCTAGCTTATGGCTGCCTCTGCTGCTCAGCCAAAGGCCTTAGCCTAAGAACAGGGCCTCAAACTGTCACAGTAAGAGAAGGCCCTTACACCAGCAGACAGTGATTTTGATTCTTTCTTTTATACCTCTAGAACTAGCCAAGTGATAAGAATACCCCTAAATTCTTAAAGTACAGGCCTTTGCAGACAGGCCTGAATATGTATATCCTAACACCACTGTCAATATAGTCCCCATGAAAAGCGGAAGTTAAGATTCAGAACTCCCCTCCCTTGCTCTCCTAAAATTTCAAACAAGACATGTTTCAGAGTAACAGCCGTGTTAGTCTGTTAGTCTGGGGGTGGGGGGGGTGAGAAAACCTGGATTTGTGCTGGAAATGGCCCACCTTGATTATCATGCACATTGTAGGGAGAGTGGTCACTTTGGATAAGCTATTACCAGCAGGAGAGTGAGTTTTTGTGTGTGTGTTTTTTTGAAAAAAAGGGGTGGGGGGTGTGTGAGAAAACCTGTATTTGTGCTGGAAATGGCCCAACTTGATGATCACTTTAGATAAGCTATTACCAGCAGGAGAGTGGGGTGGGAGGAGGTATTGTTTCATAGTCTCTGTGTATATAATGTCTTCTGCAATTTCCACAGTATGCATCCGATGAAGTGAGCTGTAGCTCACGAAAGCTCATGCTCAAATAAATTGGTTAGTCTCTAAGGTGCCACAAGTAAACAAGACATGCTTATTGATGCTTCTGCTTTGGAGTGCTTGTGCCTGGCACCATTCACAGCTCCAGCCTTGGTGCGTATGGCCCACCAGGGCCAAGGGAAATGAGGGAATTGCTCAGTTGCATGAAACTATGAGTACAGGGTAATGGCATTGAATACTAGCAACATTTTCCACAGGCAGTGGTGCTTCTAGCTGTTATCTCACTCCTGAGGGTAACACAGGCACTGAAAGTATAGCTGCTGCTAGTGTCCCAAAGCTGCCCAGGCCTGCATTTTGCTAGCCTGTGTACTGCAGTGGTGCCTGCTGAAGTTATCACTGACTGGCATGAGAAAGTGTCCTACTGCGGGGTAAGAAATGAAGCTGCCATCCCTAGAAACCTTCGGGAGAGGACTGCAGAGTACCTCCATGAAAGCGTCAGTGAAATTTCTCAGGAGGCTTCAAGAGACATCCCTGTGTTCCTAAACAACCTGCTTCTCATGACCCTTGTTGCCTAACTTTAAAGGGGAATGAAAGCAGATATGCACCTCTCCTTGTTGTACCACTAACTCTTCTAGTACGAATAAATGA
This sequence comes from Lepidochelys olivacea, assembly GCF_965140295.1. Lineage (NCBI taxonomy): Eukaryota > Metazoa > Chordata > Testudines > Cheloniidae > Lepidochelys > Lepidochelys olivacea. The sequence continues at coordinate 135,323,106 of NC_140414.1, read as the reverse complement.
ATAAAAAGTCTATAGCTGTGTCCTGTTTAGTTGGGGGCCCCATCAGTACATCACTGTAATGGGAAATACAATTACACACGACTTACCCAAGGCTCCTTCCCCTGCATCAGGCTTCCCTGTGCTCGACTGCTGGGATTGACTGGACTGAGCGAATGAGTGAGGGTGGGGGAGAGCGAGTGACGGAGGGAGGGGGGATGGAGTGAGTGGGGGGACAGGACCTCGGAGAAGGGGCAAGGCAGGGGCAGAGCCTTGGAGAAGGGCCGGGCTGGGGTGGGGAAAAGGGTGTTCGGTTTTCTGCAATTAGAAAGTTGGCAACCCTATGGTGGGATGACAGGGGAGGAACCTGAAGACAGGCGGAATGTGGTCAGAGTAGATGAGGTAGATTAGTGGCAGCCTTGCAAACAGACCAGGGCCATCCCTAGCCATTTGGGTATCCTATGCAGCCCCCCTATGGGGGGGCTATGGAGGACCCCAGGCCTCCCCTTCCCCCTCCTCCAGGGTCTGGGAGGTAGGAGTTGTGGGAGGGCCACTTTTGGGGGCCCCACAGGCCCAGAGTGGCCTGGGGGATTAGCAGGAGGCCGGGAGCAGCCTGCTCCACTTCCCTTACCCCGGCCCCAGCCGTGTTGCTTGGGGGAGAGGGCTTGGGGGAAGGGATCCCCTCCCACTGGCAGTGGCGGGAAGCAGAGCAGCCCGGCCCTAGCCCGCTCTACTCCACCAGCTCCCAGCTATGGTGCTCCGGATCCTACCGCTGGTGAGTGCGGGGTGCGATTGTTTCCCCGCACTCAGCGGCGGCGGGAAGTGGAGCACTGCGGCTAGGAGCTGGTGGAGTGGAGCGGGCTGGGGCCGGGTTGCTTTGCTTCCCGCCACTGCCAGTGAGTGCAGGGTCGCTGGGGGAAGAGGTTTGTGGGGAAGAGGTGGAATGGGGGCAGAGGAGGGGAAAGGGTAAGAGGCAGGGCGGAGGGAGTTGTCCGGGGCCCCACGCTCCCCTAGGGACGGTCCTGTCCCTTGTAGTGGGCGCAGCCCATGGGGGGGCCGGCCGAGGATAGGGCTGGTCACTGGGGCTGGGGCTGCCGTGTATGCAACACGAAGCTGCCTAGGGGCACGGTGAAATTTGGTGCCCTAAATTTCATGGTGCCCTATGCAGCTGCGTATGCCTGGGGACGGCCCTGAAGAAGGACAAGGTAGGTATTGTAGAGGAGGGGAAGAAGGCTGTAGTTGTAGTACGGTGAGTGGAGCTGGAGACAGAGGATCAGGTTTCAGGAGGGACCTCTATTGGCATGGGAGGTTAAGGAAAGCAAGTGGACGATTGACTCCTGGGCTGGGAGTGACTGGAAGACAAGCAGCAGAGCCTCAGTGGGTACTGTCCTCTCATGTTTAATAAGGCTCTGTTGCTGCCTGCCTCCTTGCCCCATCCTTATTGTGAGTGAAATAGTAGTCAGCCAATAAATCAACCAATGAGGCTATTTTAATGACAGGTTTCAGAGTAGCAGCTGTGTTAGTCTGTATCTACAAAAAGACCAGGAGGACTTGTGGCCCCTTAGGGACTAACAAATTTATTTGAGCATAAGCTTTCGTGGACTACAGCCCACTTCATCGGCTGCGTAGACTGGAACATATAGTAAGAAGATATATATATATATATATATAAACACATACAGAGAACATGAAAAGGTGGAGTAAGAGGCTAATTAATTAAGATGTGCTAGTATCAGCAGGAGAAAAAAACTTTTGTAGTGATAATCAAGATGGCCCATTTAGACAGTTGACAAGAAGGTGTGAGGATACTTAACATGGGGAAATAGATTCAATATGTGTAATGACCCAGCCACTCCCAGTCTCTATTCAAACCCAAGTTAATGGTATCTAGTATGCATATTAATTCAAGCTCAGCAGTTTCCCATTGGAGTCTGTTTTTGAAGCTTTTCTGTTGCAAAATTGCCACTTTTAAGTCTGTTACTGAGTGACCAGAGAGGTTGAAGTGTTCTTCTAGCGGTTTTTGAATGTTATGATTCCTGATGTCAGATTTGTGTCCATTTATTCTTTTGCATAGAGACTGTCCGGTTTGGACAATGTACATGGCAGAAGGGCATTGCTGGCACTGATGGCATATATCACATTGGTAGATGTGCAGGTGAACGAGCCCCTGATGGGGTGGCTAATGTGATTAGGTCCTATGATGATGTCACTTGAATAAATATGTGGACAGAGTTGGCATTGGGCTTTGTTGCAAGGATAGGTTCCTGGGTTAGTGTTTTTGTTGTGTGGCTGCAGGAGAGTTGCTTCAGGTTGGGGGGCTGTCTGTAAGCGAGGACTGGTCTGTCTCCCAAGATCTGTGAGAGTGAGGGATCATTTTTCAGGATAGGTTGTAGATCTTTGATGATGTGCTGGAAAGGTTTTAGTTGGGGGCTGAAGGTGACAACTAGTGGTGTTCTGTTATTTTCTTTGTTGAGCCTGTCCTGTAGTAGGTGACTTTTGGGTACTCTTCTGGCTCTGTCAATCTGTTTCTTCACTTCAGCAGGTGAGTATTGTAGTTGAAAGAACGCTTGATAGAGATCTTGTAGGTGTTTGAGGGATTGGAGCAAATGCGGCTGTATCTTAGAGCTTGGCTGTAGATCATGGATCGTGTGGTGTGTCCTAGATGAAAGCTGGAGGCATGTAGGTAAGTATAGCGGTCAGTAGGTTTCCGGTATAGGGTGGTGTTTATGTGACCATTGCTTATTAGCACCGTAGTGTCCAGGAAATGGACCGCTTGTGTGGATTGGTCTAGGCTGAGGTTGATGGTGGCATGGAAATTGTTGAAATCAAGGTGGAATTCCTCAAGGGCTTCTTTTCCATAGGTCCAGATGATGAAGCTGACATCAATGTAGCACAAGTAGAGCAGGGGTGTTAGGTGACGAGAGCTAAGGAAGCGTTGTTCTAAGTCAGCCATAAAAATGTTGGCATGCTGTGGGGCTATGCAGGTACCCATAGCAGTGCCGCTGACTTGAAGGTATATATTGTCCCCAAATGTGAAATAGTTGTGGGTATATATGTATGTTAAAGGCCAAAACATCAATCAGTCAGTACTTCGTGAGGGGCTAGAAAGTCCAGGAGAGTCCTAAAGACTGAAACCAAGAATTCCCACTCACTTTTAGATTTATGGAGATTTATTGGAAAAATTCCAAGGATCACAGGGAAACTTGTGTAGACCATTTTCAGAAACAAAGAGCAGTTCAATAACATCAGCTTCAAGAAATGTTTCGGAGCTTCTGTCTGAGGCATGTTTATATCCACTTGAGTCCATTCTGTTGCTTCCTTTCATTCAGCTCAGTTGAGCTGATTTCTTGTACTTCCTGAGTCTAGAATCTAAGTATTTTTTACAGAAAGTTAAAAACTGTCCAACATTTTGAGTTTTTCTGGTGTTCAGGAGCAGTGATCAACTTCACATTGAAGAGTAAGGGTCGGCTTTGTGTGGAGCTGTGGGTTCTAGTCCTGGCTCTGCTACAGATTGTGTGTGCATGCTTGGGAGGTTAGTCTCTGTGTTTCAATTCTGCACCTGTAAAATGGGGATAATAATACCCCCTTTGTCTGTCTTGTCTATTTAGACCATATGCTCTTTGTGGCAGCTCCTAACACGGTGGGGTCCTACTCAAGCTTAGAGGGTGGGACCTCTAAGCACTATTGTAATGTAAATATTAATTAAATGCAAAAATATTAGAACAGTGGTTTTTAAACTTTTTAGGCTGCGTACGCCTTTCCAAATAATGTAATCTACCGCATACCCCCAACTGAGATAAGGTCACAATATGCCTGTGAAAACAGAAAAAGAAAGTCTGTGAGGGCTAACACAATGCACAAGCCCTCGGAGTGTGCTGTCCCAGATACAATTATAATTTGTTGTAGTAGTATAACAAACAATTTTATTATATATACTTTTTCCTTGGATAAAAATAGTCCCTGAAACAAGTTTCTAGTTGTTGCTAAACATTAAATTGGAAATTTTCAACCTCCTTTTATTGTAATTAATTAAAATGAATGAAGCCTCCATGCTGATCTCAATCACTCAGAACTGATATAACCCGTAATAGCCTGTTCGTGACTAAGCATTTTAAAATGCCAATCATCTATTTTTGTTGATGATAAAAAGATACAGAAAAGGAGGCAATGAAAAGTTCAGTATCCACACAGTTCCACAGCTGACCTGGGTAATACAAAAATATATTTATTGGCATTTTTAAATTCTTGGTGACTAACATATAGAATTTACTGATGTTCGTTAAAAATAGTAATGATAAAATGCTTACCAATCAGTGTGATGGATATCCCTGCTTTTTATCACACACATCACTGATGGCAGGGAAAATTGGAGAGAGCTTCAATTGCAAGTCATTTTTGGCATTTAATCTCTGACGCTACTTGGTCTTGATCACCGTAAGGGCAGAGAATCGAGTCTCACAAAGGTACGTTGTGGAGAAGAGCATCAGAAACTTGACTGCTCATTTTGACAGGTCTGGGTAATCTTCCATTCTTTGCTCCCAAACATCTGCCAAAGGTTTGAATGCCAATTCTGATTTAAAAGCCCACCGTCAGAACAAAGATCTAAAAATTTCTCCTGCTCATGGACTGACAGATGAGGGATTGAGAGATATTCAGGCACCTCAAATGGATTGCGTATCCAGGCGTTTGCATTGTCCATTTTGGGAAAATATTTTCCAAGTTGTTGGCTAAGTTGTTACTAGTGCTCCATAATGTCAACTTTTACACTCTCATGCAACTGCATATTGTCATTTGTTGCAAGAAATTCTTGCAATGTTGGAAAGCAACAATCACATCTCTCTTTAAGCTGCTATCCCAAAAAACAGTCGTTTCTTAATCATGGATTTTGTCTTGTGTTTTGAAAATAGTGACGTTTAAGCCCTGAAGGCCTAAACTGAGCTCATTGAGGCAGGAAAAAATGTCTGCCAAGTAGGCTAATTGCTGAAGTCAGGCATCATCTTCCAAGCAAGAAGACAGTGCAAAGAGGTGGTGATCGGCGAAAAAAACTCAGATTCGTATCAGCACTTTGCCACACGACAGCCAGCGAACCTCAGGGTGCATTAGTATCATCAAATGGTCACTTCCCATTTTGTCACACAGGGTAGCAAAAATTCTTGAATTTAGAGGCCAAGCCTTAACGAGGTTAACCATTTTGACTGCACCAGACAGCAATGACATTAAGGCTTCAGGAATTTTTTAGGAAGCAAAGGGCTTCTCTGTGGATGCTGCAGGACTCCTGTCACTACTGCCTTGATGCAAACCATGACTCCACTGCTTTCCTGTCATTGATTTCGCCCCATCAATAGAAATCCCTACACAGCAGGGCCAATCAATTCTATCCTTACTCATGAAGTTATCAAGCAAGTACAAAAATCTCTTCTCCTGTTTTTCAGGTAGACAGAGGACAAAAGAGAAAACCTTCACGAATGGTACTTCTGAACATATAACGAACATAAACAAAAAAATTAGCTAGGCTAGCTAAATTCATGGGCTCGTCTAGTTGGAGAGAATAATAGTCACTGTTTCTAACACAATTCACAAACTAAGAAAGAATATTTTGGCCATATTGCCAATGCAGCGCAACACAGTGTTAGAGAGGGGTATGGTATCAAGTTTTTTTCCTGCTTGTTCACTGAGCATGCACTTCACCAAGTCTTTCGCAGCAGGCATTATTAAATCTTTTGCACCAGCATGTGGTTTCCCCAATTTAGCCACTTTGTAATTCACAAGGTTAGAAGTTTGTTGTGCATTCACGTTTTCCATGCAAGAATTCAATTGCAGAATTACTTTACTGCTTTTTAGCTCTTCCAGTTTGTAATTAAAAAACTTTTTTTCCATTGATTGTGTTTAGTCTGTAGATGTTGGCGAAGAAGGGATGGTTTAAGACTGACAAAACTTCGCAGCATAGGACACACTGTGGCTGAGGATATCCAGCGTCCTCAGTCCATGTAAATCCAAGTTCAATGTAACTTTCCTCATACTTGCATTTTTTTGATGTCCTTTCTTTGTCCTGCTCTGTAACACACTTCCCAAGTTGAACTTGTAAGTCATGCATGACCTTCTCTGCATTCGCACCGCTACAGCCAGCAGTAGTGGTTGAATCAGCTGAAACTGTGGATGCACTGGGCTCCTGCTGATCCCTAGGTGTTCCACTCTTTGCTAATGTGCCAGTCTTGAGCCAATGATCCATATTTTTTCACTGAATTGAAAACTAAAAACTCTTACCTGTGACACCAGAGGTCAATAATGGCTTGAAAGAATTAGGCCAGTTAGACCTCATTAGAGTTAACCTAATTAATGAGGTCTAATTGGCAGCATTCTTATAGCGATTATACGTGTTTATAGTGTTAATCTCACACAACAGAAAGGAAACATACACCAATGTGGCTGTAATTTTAATTGAAAGGAGATTAAAAGTTGATTAGGTTGCTGTATCTTACTAAATAAAATGTGTTGTCCGCCATTACAGGGTTTTTCTTGCATATTCCCTGATAAAAGCTTGTGTACCCCAAGACAGTTTACATCAACCTAGCTCTGTAAGTGTCTACACTGAACTGTAGCTCCCACCAATGTAACTTGCCCACAATGCCGACTTAACAACTCCACCCCCTTGAGAGGCATAGAGCTTAGGTCAATGTATTTAGTTTGATGCCGTATCAGTGTAGACACCGCATTACTTACATTGACTGTTGTTGCCTTTCAGAAGCCATCCCACAATGTCCCACACTGAGAGTTAAATCGGTGCAAGCGCTCCTGGTGAGGATGCACACCACTGACATAAGGAGCATAGTTCAAAAGCAATTTTATTACTGTATGGCTGTATGTTGATGTAACTTAGGTCGATTTAATTTTGTAGTGTAGGCCTGCCCTTAGAGAGGCAAGGAGGGTGAGGTAGTATAGTTTAGTGGACCAACTTCTGCTGGTGAGAGAGACAGGCTTTCAAGCTTACACGGAGCTCTTTTTCAGGTCTGGGAAACTAACTCAGAGTGTCACAACTAAATACAATGTGGAACAGATCGTTTAGCATAAGTAGTGAAAACATTCAAGGTGAAGTGGCCTGTTAACACCTCTTCAGTCATAGGGAGACAAGGAAAAACATTGTGGAATGGGGGGACTAAGTGGGTCATAGATTGTTGTAATAAGTGATCAGCAGAAGCAAGTTCCCCACAGACCAGGACACACCAAAGCAGCACCAGACCCTGCCAGAACAACAGATGCAAAACCTGCAGACATCTCTCCACTGCTACAGTGATCAACATCCCCCACAACACACCTTTCAAGATCCATGGTTCCTACACAGCCTATCACAATATGCAAAAAGAAAAGGAGTACTTGTGGCACCTTAGAGACTAACCAATTTATTTGAGCATGAGCTTTCGTGAGCTGTAGCTCACGAAAGCTCATGCTCAAATAAATTGGTTAGTCTCTAAGGTGCCACAAGTACTCCTTTTCTTTCTGCGAATACAGACTAACACAGCTGTTACTCTGAAACCTATCACAATATGTGGTCTACTTCATCCAATGCACCAAATGCCCCAATAGCAACTATGTAGGTGAAACCAGACAATCACTATGTTCTCAAATGAACTTACACAGGAAAATGATAAAAGACAAAGAACACTATCAACCGTGAGTGAACACATTTCATAAAGCGATCACTCTATCTGACCTCTCAGTCCTCATCCTCAAAGGAAATCTGCACAACACTTGCAAACGGCAAGCCTGGGAGCTTAAATTCATAACTTTTCTAGATACTAAAAACCATGGACTGAATAGGGACACTCATTTGTGGCTTATTATATATAACCCATCTATCTCACCCATTAACCGTGCCTCCAGCTCCCCCTCGGCCCCTTTTTCCTGCTATGACTGGAGAGGTGTTAACAGGCCAATTTACCTTGAATGGTCCCTCGAAATATGTGTTAACTAGTTATGCTAAACAATCTGTTCCCTCTTGTATTTAGCTGGGACATTCTGAGTACATTTCCCAGATGTGAAGAAGAGCTCTGCATACATTTGAAAGGGTGTCTCTCTCACCAACAGAAGTTGGTCCAATAAAAGATATTACCTTATCCACCATGAATCTCTTTGGCAGGGCCGCACAGAGGAAGCTTGCATCATCCCTGTTTATGCTGAACCTGTTTTGTGGATGAACAAAAGGATGTAATTTTCCAAGATTACCGTTTTGGCATCATTCATGAGCTCTTCGTTGTCTACAGAAAGCTGTTACTTAGTGATGTCATAAATATTTAATTAAAGCAAGATCCACAGGAGAATATGATCCATAAGGCTGGATTTGTCAAATTTATTTAGATCACAATAATTTCCATGGCAACATACTATGATGTCCTCTCCACAGGATCAAGTAAAAGGAGAGCTAGGCTATGGGGGAGGAAGCTTTTATTCATAACTACATGGCTTGTTCTGTCATGGTAACCCTTCTTTTAAATTCCGGTATTACTCCTATTGAAACCAGTGACAAATGGCTCTGCGCTCTCCTCCCTCCCCCGCTTCATTGATGCCAGCAGGAGCAGGATTGAAGTGGTAATTTAGGGGAAAATTATGATCTAACAATCAAAGCATAGCATGTCATGAGATCTAGGTTCTATGACAGAGGCTGCTTGTGTGACCCTATACATGTCTTTTAGCTGGCATTTCTGTGTAACCTCAGTTTCCCAATTTATAAAAGCATACCAATTCCTTCCTACCTCACAGGAATTTTGTGAGGCTTATTTAATCAATATTTGGAAAGTGCTTTGAGGTCCGAGTACAAAATGCACTACTGTATATAGGTCCTAAATATTATTAAGGAACTTATAACAATAGTCCAGTGCATGATCACTGAGGGTCTGCTGAATACCTATAGAAGAAGACATGGAGATTAAGAAGACATGGAGATTCCAAGGCTTGTTAGAATTAATAATTTTATCAAGATGATGTTGAAGTAAAAAGAAAATGGTACAGAGTTTAAGCACAGAAGTTTCTGGTTATCAGGGAATAAGGTACAGATTATCAAGGGGTGCGAAATTCGGTTTAGGAACGGGTGGCGTAAGGAATACATAATCTGCAATCTCCCCGATTGGGGGTAAAAGGTTAACGGGTCAAAGTACAGACATTGAGATATGGGGGTATGTTGTTCATATAATGGCTATGTTCAGGTGTGGAGTATAATGAGTGGATACGATGATGAGGATGGATTTACCCTCATTTGGTGAGATTTAACATTCAGTGAGTTTATGGTTCCAGTTCATATGGTCCAATGGAAAAAGTCTCTCAGTCCCTTTCCCATAGTTGATGCACGATGTCGTACTGGGTCACGCCTCCTGGTACTGTTGGTGGCCGGTGATATGTTCGATGTAGATGTCCCTGGACCATCGGGTGGTGTCCGAGACCATGAGGCGCCGCATGAGCCGTGCGTAGCGTTGACTGATCCCACAGGTCCCCAGCACACGCTCATTGCAGGGGTCCCAAGCGCCCAGGGCTCCGACGATCAGGGCATCCATCTGCACCTCATAGCCCTTCGCTCTCAGGGTGTCGGCCAGGGAAGCATATTTTTCCAGCTTACGAACTCGGGCTTCGCGGAAGGCCGGGGTCCTGTTCTCAAAGGAGACCATGACATCAACGAGGATGATCTTTTTCTGGGCCTCGTCGGTGACTACCACGTCAGGTCAGCTACACTAAGGGCTGTCCCCTAAACTAGCTAATTTAGCATCTGTTTGTGCACACAAACCCCACACTGATACATGAAACAGATGGGCATGCTGATTGGGTAATTATGTAGCTGATACCTGATTTGAAAGTGTAAACATATGCATGTACAAGTTTGAGTGACAGCTTGAAAATGCTCCCCTAAACAAAAATGACAATTCCTCTACAAAGAGTTGTACCCAGCTAATAATATATAACAACACTAATATTTCATTATTTATATTTCAGTAGTGTCCAAACTGTGCCCGGTACTGTACAAAATATAGCAAGACATACTCAAGGCACTAAACAGCACAATCTTAAAAGCAAGAAACCACTGAGAAGTGTGGAATAGAATACAGCATATAGGCAAAATGATCAGGGTGACAATTGGCATATGTCCTGTTAGTTCAAATGATACCAGATTTGCCCATTACTTTGGGGTATGCTCATTTATTAGGGTTACTCTCCTGTGGGGGGGGGGGAGGGGGGAGAGGTTGTCTGTAATTCTGTCAATGTACTGCTTGTGTCACTTGTGTTCTCATACAGAGCTCTACTTCTCCTTGCTGCAAGTTCCCTCCCAACGGAGCTATCCTGCAGGACCTAGGTTCCTCAGGGCTGGGTTCCTCCAGCCCCAGAATCAGACACACACATTAACAGAGTGTGTCTGAGAGGACTGGGTTAATCAGTACTCCCAAGCTGACCCCTTAGATGTCCCTGGACTCAGCAGGCTGGGTCAAGCAGCACTTCCAAGCTGTCACCCTGAGATGCCACGGGCACCGCACCGGAATAGAGCACGCCTCAGCAGCTGGATCGAGCAGCATTTTCAATCTGCCACCCTTATATGCCCCAGTTTCAGCACATCCATATCCCCACTTTCATGTTACAATTGTTCTGGTAGTAACCCACTTGATGAGCAAACCCCACCGGACATTTGGGCACTGCAGGGATCTTTAGCTTAGGTACGAGGAGCTTTGTTGCAGAGCAAATGGGGAAGCCAAAAACGCTCATGAGTGGGGGAGAGAGAAAGAAGCAACCAGCTTAACAATGAAAGTTATTTATTGTCAGGTAATAATCATACAAGGGGAGCCAAACAAACAAAATAATTATAATATTAAGTCTAACTTAAATTTGATTATAAAAGTCATAGAAAACTGTAACTGATCACACAAGTCAGGATCAGAAGGCTATACCTAGAGGGAGAGAGAGAGAGCTGGGTTCTCACCACTCCATGAAGCTTGAATTGATCGGGGTTCCCAGGTGGTGGTGATAACTGAGGGCCCAGAGTGCTGGAGACAGGCAGAGCCCCCAGCATGACCAGACAGGAGAATATGAAGTCCCAATGGAACAGATACAGATTTTGGATCCAGGCACCAAAGCACTTACTTGAGCATAGGTAGGGGTTTTTTTAGGGAAAGAACAATGGTTCAAGAGAGAACACTAGATTTGTTTATGGGTAAACTGATGGCTCAAGGAACGGGTTTAGGTGTGTCTTCCACTGCCTTTTCATTGCTTTTTGTAAGTCTTTCTTCTGATCGGCTTTGGTTCAAGCAGAGGCTGGGCAGGGAGAAGGTCTTTCATGAGTCAGATAGGCTGGGCACTGCGCCTTGGTTCCCCAAGAACATAGAGCTGATAGGTAACAGTCTTTTTACCATTATCCCTGATCAGAGCCACAGAACCCTTATGAAAAAACCTTATAGAATTTAATAGACAAGGCTAACCTTTCTGTAGCTCTTTTGCTAATAGAGTGACTTTCCTTCTCTAGAATTCAGTGGGATGGTTCAAAAACCCACAGAAAAAAAATCACACTCTATTCAATTCTGTAGGCTTTTATACTGATTTCTATAGGACTCTACTAGGTTCTTTCCTATTAATTCTACAGCACTTTTCCATAAGGGAATAAAATAGAGTGGCTCAAAAAGGAAGATTAGTTGGCGTTTGAAATAGTTGCAACAGGTTTTATTTTGTCAGTGGGACTGAGCCACTCATCTGCTGCCACTATTATAAACAAGAGCTTCCACAAAAATTCCTAGCCTTTGCCCATTATCAGGGTGGATTTTAATGCAGATAGGAGAAGCAAAGGACTGGAAAACCCATTTTATTTCGGATGCAAACCAAAACCACTTTCTTGTAACCAATCTGCACTTAACTGTATATATTTTTACTTCGACCCTAAAAGAGAGATGGTGGGCCAGATCTTCAGCTGATGTAAATTAGTGTAACACCACTGAAGTCAATGGAGTAACACCAGTCTGCCCGGCAGCAGGGCAATCATCCTTCCCTTTCCTTCCATTTAGTGCTGGAATTTGAACAAGAGGCTTTCCAATAGCCCTTCCAGCCCTTTGCTGGGTTAAACCAAACCTCTGGGGAACTTCCCTTTTGGATGAGGATCCAAATTTTGCAGCCCTCCCTCAGCAATAGAACAGACCAAACCAAAACCTGGGATCCAAACACCATGTGGCCTTGTGAATGTTCAAAGCTGGAACTTTGCTGGCTGAGCTTCCCTCTAATACAGAGTTCATACCCAGCGCAAGGTGAGGATGAGGAGCCAGAGCCATCTCCCATTAAATTGGATGGGAAAAGTCCCTTTGATTTTAATGGGACTTGACTTAGGCTCAAGCAGAGCACATATTTTTAAAAACCATTTTCTGCCTATTAGGGAAAACATCTATCATCTTTCATACTTCATCACTGTTTCCGTATCAAAGGAGAAGTTATAGCTGGTGCTGCACATAACTTCATGCCAATCTATCAGCCAGTAGCAGATATGTAGTGTTGTAGCTGACAAGTATTCTTGGTTCTGGGTCCTGGAAATCTCATGCAAATACTCCTCTGTAGGCTTTCCACAACAGGACCTACACTGGGCATGCCCAAGGGATGAAAGGGTGAGGTCTGCATAGTCACAGACACCGGCCAGTATGCACAGCTCCCCACATGCAGATTATTGCTAGATTGTGAAGAGGGATGAGCAGAGCTGTGCATAAGGCTACTTGCAGCCTGAATGCAAGATCACATCCATTCTGGCCCCCCAGGGAAGGATACATGTTGCATATACATAGATAGTACAGAGACAAGGTGGGTGAGGAAAAATCTTTTATTGGACCAACTTCAGAGATGCTTTCAAGCCATACAGAGCTCGACTGTGAAATCCTTAACAAACATCACACCCACCACAGTCCCTCCAGTGCAGAGAGCACAGCTATACAGTCTCTGAAATCTAAACACCAGATAGTGATTAAACCAGCAAACAAAGGGGGCACCATCGTAGCCCTCAACTATGATGACTATGTTAATGGGGCCAGCCAACTTCTCCAGCACCACCTACTAGAAAGACTTCACAGAAGACTCCACACCACAGGTTACCCAGGAATTTAAGGATATCATCACATCCTTCACTAAACAACTCTAAGAGAAACTCTACAAACTCATCCCCTATGTACCCACCCCAGGGACCTTTTACATGCTTCCCAAAATAAACCAACAAGGGAACCCAGGTAGATGCATCATATCTGGCCACGACACTCTTACTGGAGGAATGTTGGGACTCACAGAAGACATCCTCAAACCGTGCACCACTCAAAGGACAAGCTTATTCCAGGACACAACAGACTTCTTCCCCAAACTCTGCAACATTAACAACTTCTCTCAGAACACCATCTTTGCCACTATGGATGTCACCTCCCTGTATACCAACATCCCTCACAATGATGGCCTAGCTGCCTGACTCAAATATTTACAAGACAATGGACAACTCTCAGTTATCCGCCTCAAACACATCACCAAACTCATCCATTTCATCCTCACCCACAATTTTACATTTGACAACACACACTGGGTCCAAGCTGTGGGAACAGCCCTGGGTACCAGGATGGCTCCCCAATATGGCAATCTCTTCCTGGGCCACCTTCAAGAAGAATTTCTGGACAAATGCACCACGAAACCAATGATATACCTGAGATATATTGATATTTTCATCCTCTGGACAGACAACTTACACTCCCTCATAGATTTCCCCCACAACTTGAACAACCACTACCCATCCATTGAACCCTTCTGGAACATTACCACATGAGCATCAACTTCCTGGATATCACAATCAGCTTCAACAATGGAACACTACAGACAACCACATACAAGAAACTCACGGATCACCACATCTACCATCATAGATCCTGTAACCAGCCCAAACGCACCAAGAAATCTGTTCTCTACAGCCATGCAATCAGATATCACAGAATATGATCTGAGGAGAAAATCTGGTATATACACCTTAACACACTCAAAACCACCTTCATCAAACAAGGATACTCCACTAGAGAAATAGATCACATCATGGAAAAGGCCACTCAAATGCCCAAGAGAACCTGCTTCAATATAAAAATAAAACCCCCTTTGACACACCCTTAGTTTTTATCTACCCACCCACACTAGAATCCATACGGGATATCATCAAACAACTACAACCCATATTCGATGGAGATCCCATCCTGAAAGAAATTTTTCCTGAACCCCTTCTTCTGGTCTTCAAAACAACCCACTAGCCTCTCCACACTCATCAGAAGCAAGCTTCCCACAGATCTAGCCTTTGTTTGCCAGAAGCTGGGAATGTGTGACAGGGGATAGATCACTTGATGATTACCTGTTCTGTTCATTCCCTCTGAAGCACCTGGCTTTGGCCATTGTCAGAAGACAGGATACTGGGCTAGATGGACCATTGGTCTGACCCAGTGTAGCCGTTCTTATGTTCTGTTCTTATAACACACCAACTCAAAGCGGAACCAGACCCTGCCAGAACAACAGATACAGAACCTGCAGACATATCTCCATTGCTACAATGATCCACTCCCACCACAACACACCTTTTACAGATCCATGGGTCCTACACAGTCTATCACAACATGTGGTGTACCTCATGCAGTGCACTAAATGTCCCAATAGCAACTATGTCGATGTAACCAGACAATCATTCCGCTCTTTCTTGATGAACTCACACAGGAAAATGACAAAAGACAAAAACGCCATTATCACCTGTGGGAGAACATTTTTCTCAAAACGATCACTCTGTGTCTGACCTATCAGTCCTCATCCTTAATGGAAACCTGCACAACACATTCAAAAGATGAGCCTGGGAGCTTAAATTCATAACTTTGCTAGACACTAAATAGAATGAGCTGAATAGAGACACTGGATTTATGGCTTATTACAACAATCTGTAATCCTCTAACAACTCCGCACCCCCACCCCCAGGCATAGGCCAACTTCTCCTCTGTCCCATGGGTGCTCGACTTGCCCCCCCCACCGCCCCTGGCCCCCCTCCATCCACCCGTGCACCACTCTCACCCTGCCACAGTTACACCCGCTTTCCCCAAGTCCTCGCCCCTGCCCAGCCTCTTTACCACCTCCTCCCCCTCCCTCCCGGAAAGTCCTAAGTGCTGCCAAACAGCTGTTAGGCGGTGGGTGGGAAGTGCTGGGAGGGGGAGGAACGGGGACACCGTGCTCAGGGAAGGAGGAGGAGGGTGGGTGGGGGGTGCTTGGCTGCCGGTGGGTGCGAAGCGCCCGCTAATTTTTCCCTGTGGGTGCTCCAGCCCCGCAGCACCCACGGAGTCGGTGCCTATGCCCCTGGGTGCTTTCCCCCTACTTCCTTTCCTACCTATGACTGGAGGGGTATTAACATGCCATTTCACCTTGAACAGTCCCTTGAAATATGTGGTAACTACTTATGCTAAACTATCTGTTCAGCCTTATATTTCGCAGTGACACTGTTAGTTTCTCAGACCTGAAGAAGAGCTCTGTGTAAGCTCGAAACCTGGTCTCTCTCACCAACAGAAGTCCAATAAAAGATATTACCTCACCCACCTTGTCTCTCTTTGTAACTTAGCAGATTCAGATTTGAAGACTGTGACTTGGATGGATCCTAGAAACCCACCAACACATTCCTAATAGGATTGCAGAAGGTTGCAACAATCCAGTCCTCAAGGCATCCTTTATATAACTAAACTATTGCTTCTGAAACTGTTCACTTCACAATAGCAGCACTATAAAATGCCCTTTCCAGGGGTGTGATGGCTCCTGGAAACTGGACCTTAGTTCTGCATGAACCTCAGTACTTTGGGAGAATAATAAAGGCTCATTCGACTGTGACATTTAGACAGCAGTGTGACAACCAACAAAATGTTAAGGAAAACTAGACCTAAGAAAGCAAGCACTATGGGTGTCCCCACTTTAAAAGCAAACAGCCTTACACAGTTGCTGTTCTCTTACACCATGTCTACACTACAAAAATAAGTCCACCTAACTTATGTTGGCGTATAGCCGCCACAGTAATTAAATCACTTGTGCATGTCTACACTTTGCTCCTTGTATCTGCAGTACACATCCTCACCAGGAGCGCTTGTATCAATTGTGCTGTCAGTGTGGGGCATCGTGGGACGGCTCCTGAAAGCCTGTAACAGTCAACATAAGCAACACAGTGTTTACACTGACATTGCACCAACCTAACCATGTTGGCCTTGAATCTTTGTCACTTGTGAAGGTGAAGTTATTACGTTGGCTTAGCAGGGCAGCTATGTCAGCCAGAGTGAAATTTAAGTGTAGACACTTCCATAGTTAGGTTGACATAAGCTACCTTGAATCAACCGAACTCTGGAGTGTAGACCAGACCTTACAAATGCTCTGTTAGAGGAATCTGAGGCATCTGTTTGCCTTCCCTCCTTGCTTTCATTTGGAATTGTCACTGTAAAATCTATTTCTAATCCCAAGCCCTAGTTAGTAAAAAAATAAATAATAAAAAATAAAATTTAAACACCTTGTGTTTTAAACACAGTAACTGCTGGGTGCAGGATATATGCGTGCAGTAGTAGAGAGGTCAAGTGAGGAAAAGGAAAGAAGAGGCCACTTGTCCAAAGAAGGAGAAGAGAAAGGGGAAAAAAAGGAACCTTTTTGCTGTACACCAAGCTTTCATTCAAACCCATCCCCAGGACTTCTGGGGGAGGGATATCTCTAAAGTAAGAGCAGAAATGGACCCAACTCAAAGACCTGAATCTGAACATACTAGCCCTCGGGGGAAATAAAGACCCAGCTTGGAACTGTGTGACTGACCCTATTTCTCTGTAATGGTCTGAACCCGCTCTGTTCCGGCACCCCTGGCTCAGTCTTCTCTTAAGTGCTCCTCTCCTCTGGAGCCTCCTGTCTCCCTTTGGAGTTCCCTCTAACTAAGCTTAGGTAACCTTCATTAGGCCCAGGTGCTTGTTTACTAATCAGTCACCTGGGGCAGTCAGTGACCCTAGATGGTGCCTTAATAAGGCAGTCATGGGCACACTGGGCCCTAACTCTCCATAAAGAGCAGCTGCCCCAGGACAGAGCTTCAGATACTCAGCACCTCTGAAAACCCTAAACCCCTCAGGTCTACACTACAAACTACTACATTGCTCAGGGGTGCCAAAAATCCACACCCCTGAGCAACACAGTTAAACCAACCTAACCCTGGTGTAGACAGCATTATGTCAACGGGAGGGCTTCTCCTGCAACACAGCTCTCGCCTCTCCCGGAGGTGGATTAACTATGCCGGTGGGAGATGCTCTCCTGTCAGCACAGTAGCATCTTCACTGAAGCGCTACAGCGGCAGAGCTGCACCAGTGCAGCATTGCCCATCTGTAAAAGGGGATAAAAATACCTACCTACTGGGCACGGTGAGGAGTAATAAAAGGTTGTAAAGTGTTCTGTAGTTTAAAAGTACTTTAACTGCTATTAATCAACCATATTTCTGTAGGAGGGTCCTTTGGTGCCCTCAGCAATAGTCTTTAAAAGCTTCTTTGGGTTAGGAGGTGACAGAAATGAATTCTCACTGAATCCTGCCTTGTATGTTTGCTTTGTGACTAACACTGGTGAACCCTTTGAAGACTGGGAGATAAGTATTCTCCTAAACATTGTCCCAGTTAGCATTTGTTTGGGTGGCTGCCTGGAAAAGGGCAGGTTTTTTCTAACATTTAAGGGCTGATTTTAGGAATTAATGTTCAAGATTACCTTCTTTTTCCCAAAGGGCTAAGGCAGCCGCTTAGGTCAGGCCTCAGCTCAGACTAGGGCAGCAGTTTTTCATTTCTAACCCTTTTAAAATGACCAAATCTTGTCTGTCAGCTTCGTGTATGAATAATTCAATTTCTATGCCAGGCTCTTGGATACAGCAAAAGAAAAAAATTTTAAAAAAAGGATGTGTTGTTCTGTTACAAGGTGCATGTCACAGAGTATTGCATTTGGCACTGAAGTAAATAAGCTGCTAATGGCCTTATCCCTGATTGTGGCTTTATGCAAGAGTAGCTCTTGCTAAAGCTTTGTTGGAAAGCTGTTACATTTAACAGAGGCAAGTAGACGCAGATAAGGGGAAATTTAGCTCTCCTTTTTCTAGAGCACACACAATATCTAAGCAGTACAGCTGAAAGGAAGATGAGTTTGCAAATAGTCTCTGCAGCTCCTTTTTTAGTCCTTTGCTAACTTAAGTCCAGACCAAAACCATCTAAGCTGATGAAGAAGACACTGAGATGCTGGGTTTTTTTATAGGAAGAATCTTTCTGTTACAGACTGGGGGCGTGATCCTGCTCTCATTGATGGGGCTTTTGCCACTGTTTGCAATTGGGGCGTATCATTTTCTATTAAGGAAATGATGGACTTTCTGTGAGTTTGTACTGTACAGAAGGAAAAAGCTGGGCAGCACAAAACGCGCATTTCTGGGGACAAGACTGGGCCTGGGAATTTGCTGGTGTTACCCTGTGATGCAATTCATGAGTGGTTAGCTATAACACTATTCGACATTGGTGAGGCCTCATCTGGAGTACTGTGTCCAGTTTTGGGCCCCACACTTCAAGAAGGATGTGGATAAATTGGAGAGAGTCCAGCGAAGGGCAACAAAAATGATTAGGGGACTGGAACACATGAGTTATGAGGAGAGGCTGAGGGAGCTGGGATTGTTTAGCCTGCAGAAGAGAAGAATGAGGGGGGATTTGATAGCTGCTTTCAACTACCTGAAAGGGGGTTCCAAAGAGGATGGCTCTAGACTGTTCTCAATGGTAGCAGATGACAGAACGAGGAGTAATGGTCTCAAGTTGCAGTGGGGGAGGTTTAGATTGGATATTAGGAAAAACTTTTTCACTAAGAGGGTGGTGAAACACTGGAATGCGTTACCTAGGGAGGTGGTAGAATCTCCTTCCTTAGAGGTTTTTAAGGTCAGGCTTGACAAAGCCCTGGCTGGGATGATTTAACTGGGAATTGGTCCTGCTTTGAGCAGGGGGTTGGACTAGATGACCTTCTGGGGTCCCTTCCAACCCTGATATTCTATGATTCTATGATTCTTACAATTTAGCTGGGAGTGATTTTGCATGTTAGAGGCTGTGTGGGAGTAGGACCAGGAGTGGTTGCTCTCCCAGTGAAGCAGTATAAAAGGCACCTCAAGTTGAAGATTGAGGGGACACAGCTGTCAATCTGTCCAGGTTGTACCCTGGAGAACCCCACAGAGCAAAGGGAAGTAACAGAGGCTTGCCGGCTGCCATAAGAGCACATTGAGGTCATTTACAACAAGTACATTTAAAGCAGCCTACGGGCTGCTCCAGTTTATGCCAAAGGACACAGTCAGTCCAGGACTGGGGAGCATGAAGGTGGCTTATAGTCACCTTTGAGCAGCACCTTTGTTCCCTTGAGTAGTTCTGTACTTTTCACAGTCATAGCTGAGGATCTGGGCCAATGTTTTTTAAACAGCTATGGTCATTTAGAGTATTTCTTGCCTTGTACTTCATGATTTCCAGTAATATCCTCCCACTAGCAAGCAAAAGCAGCATTACTATAATGAGATCATAAGCAATTGATCTGGCTAAATCACTTTCATGTAAATTTCATCCTTTCTTTCCAAACCCTTCACTGCAGCACTAAAAGTCTGTGCAACAGAGAATTGCCCTTAAGCAAAGATAGGAAAATAATACAGGTTTTTGCATTTCCCATCACTACACCAACTAGTGGTAACACTTTAAGGGCCTGATCCTGAAATCCATGCATGTCCCAAAACTGTAATTAAGTTTTGGGGTGTATAAAGAATGCAAGTTTAACCCCTAAACTAAGATTCACACATATATATTTAATTTAGTTTTAACAAATGTAAATAGATTTAGTATAACTTAAAACAGCACAATCTTTGCAGCATGATCTTTGTATGTTTGTATTATAACAGTTATGCAGTGCCTGATTACTGATGTGCCATTGAAATAGGCATTTACTGCATCAACTATATCCTAGAAAATAGGCTTGTTTCTTTAAAAATACTTTATTAATTTCCCTTTTATGCCATGAGTCTATCATAAATCTGTAGGCTCATTTACAAAACAAATTTTAAATCACATAATCAAATAATCAAATATAATCTATACCAACATGTCACGGTTCCTCCCCCACTCTGAACTCTAGGGTACAGATGTGGGGACCTGCATGAAAAACCTCCTAAGCTTATCTTTACCAGCTTAGGTCAAAACTTCCCCAAGGTACAAAATATTACACCTTGGACTGGCCGCTACCACCACCAAACTAATACTGGTTACTGGGGAAGAGCTGTTTGGACGCGTCCTTCCCCCCAAAATACTTCCCAACACCTTGCACCCCACTTCCTGGACAAGGTTTGGTAAAAAGCCTCACCAATTTGCCTAGGTGACTACAGATCCAGACCCTTGGATCTTAAGAACAATGAACAATCCTCCCAACACTTGCACCCCCCCTTTCCTGGGAAATGTTGGATAAAAAGCCTCACCAATTTGCCTAGGTGACTACAGACCCCGACCCTTGGATCTTAAGAACAATGAACAATCCTCCCAACACTTGCACCCCCCCTTTCCTGGGAAATGTTGGATAAAAAGCCTCACCAATTTGCATAGGTGACCACAGACCCAAACCCTTGGATCTGAGAACAATGAAAAGGCATTCAGTGTTTTACAAGAAGACTTTTAATCAAAAATAGAAGTAAATAGAAATAAAGAAATCCCCCCTGTAAAATCAGGATGGTAGATATCTTACAGGGTAATTAGATTCAAAAACATAGAGAACCCCTCTAGGCAAAACCTTAAGTTACAAAAAGATACACAGACAGAAATAGTTATTCTATTCAGCACAATTCTTTTCTCAGCCATTTAAAGAAATCATAATCTAACACATACCTAGCTAGATTACTTACTAAAAGTTCTAAGATTCCATTCCTGTTCTGTCCCTGGCCAAGACGACTACAGACAGACCCAGACCCTTTGTTTCTCTCCCTCCTCCCAGCTTTTGAAAGTATCTTGTCTCCTCATTGGTCATTTTGGTCAGGTGCCAGTGAGGTTACCTTTAGCTTCTTAACCCTTTACAGGTGAGAGGAGCTTTCCCCTGGCCAGGAGGGATTTCAAAGGGGTTTACCCTTCCCTTTATATTTATGACACGCCCCCCAAATCTCAGCTAGGGTGAAACACTGGCTGGGATTTCTTCCTGGAGCTCTAGGAAAACAGAGTTAATAAGACACATGCATCTCTAAATATACTACCAAGTACATAAAGACTAACAATATTTTCCACATCTCAAGGACGATTTTAACCAGTTGATTCTGGGAAACTTTCACGGGAGAGTGCATCAGCCACTTTGTTAGAAGCTCCTGAGATGTGTTGGATGTCGAAATCAAAATCTTGGAGAGCTAAACTCCACCGAAGAAGTTTTTTGTTAGTTTCTTTGACGGTGTGAAGCCACTTTAGTGCAGCATGGTCGGTTTGCAGGTGGAAACGCCGTCCCCAAACATATGGGCGTAGCTTTTCCAGAGCGTAGACAATGGCATAACATTCTTTTTCAGTGACTGACCAGTTGCTTTCCCTCTCAGACAGTTTTTTGCTGAGAAACACCACAGGGTGGAATTCTTGATCAGGTCCTTTCTGCATTAAAACTGCTCCCACACCATGCTCGGATGCATCTGTGGTTACTAGGAACGGTTTGTCAAAGTCTGGGGCCCTTAGTACAGGGTCAGACATGAGCGTCGCTTTAAGCTTGTTAAAGGCCTTCTGACACTTTCCGGTCCACTGAACAGCATTTGGCTGTTTCTTTTTGGTTAGGTCTGTCAGTGGGGCAGCGATTTGGCTGTAGTGCGGTACAAATCGTCTGTAATAACCAGCCAAGCCTAAGAAGGATTGAACCTGTTTCTTTGACTTTGGGACAGGCCACTTTTGGATAGCATCCACTTTGGCCTGTAGGGGGCTGATAGTTCCTTGACCCACCTGGTGTCCAAGGTAAGTCACTCTGTTTAGGCCTATTTGACACTTCTTATCCTTCACAGTTAGTCCTGCCTCCCTTATGCGCTCAAGGCCTTTTTGTAGATGTTCCAGGTGGTCTGCCCAGGAATCCGAAAATATGGCCACATCGTCAAGGTAGGCGACTGCATATTCTCCTAATCCCGCTAGGAGACCATCTACAAGTCTTTGGAAAGTGGCGGGTGCATTTCGCAGCCCGAAAGGGAGTACATTAAATTCATACAGCCCGAGATGTGTAATGAAGGCTGACCTTTCCTTGGCAGATTCATCTAGCGGTACCTGCCAGTACCCCTTGGTTAAGTCCAAGGTAGAGATGAACTGGGCCCGTCCCAGTTTCTCTAATAGTTCATCAGTGCGTGGCATTGGATAGTTGTCTGGGCGAGTTACAGCATTTAGCTTACGGTAGTCCACGCAAAAACGTATTTCCCCATCTGGTTTGGGAACTAGAACCACTGGAGATGCCCATGCACTTTCAGAGGGGCGGATTACACCCATCTGTAACATATCCTGGATCTCCCGTTCTATAGCAGTTTTAGCTTGAGGAGACACCCGGTAAGGGTGGACCCTAATTGGGTGAGCATTACCTGTGTCAATGGAGTGGTATGCCCGTTCAGTCAGTCCTGGGGTGGCTGAGAACGTTGGCGCGTAGCTAGTGCACAGCTCCTGGATCTGCTGTCGCTGCATACGCCCAAGGGTCATGGAGAGGTTCACCTCTTCCACACCACCAGCACATTTCCCTTCGTAATAGACACCTTCAGGCCACTCAGCGTCGTCTCCTCCCTGGGCTGTAAACTGACAAACCTTTAATTCTCTGGAATAAAAGGGCTTTAGAGAATTAATATGATCCACCTTAGGCTTTCGGTTGGAGGTGGGGAATGCTATGAGATAATTAACAGCTCCTAGGCGCTCCTGGACCACGAATGGCCCTTCCCACGATGCTTCCATTTTATGGGCCTGGAGCGCCTTTAAGACCATGACCTGGTCTCCTACTTTGAAGGAACGCTCTCTGGCATGTTTATCATACCAGGCTTTTTGCTCTTTTTGAGCATCCTGTAAGTTTTCTCTAGCAAGGGCTAAAGAGGTTCGGAGGGTGTTTTGTAGGTTGGTTACAAAGTCCAGAATGTTAGTTCCTGGAGAAGGTGTAAATCCCTCCCATTGCTGCTTCACCAACTGCAATGGCCCCTTAACCTCACGGCCATATACAAGTTCAAATGGGGAAAACCCTAAACTGGGATGTGGTACAGCTCTGTAGGCAAAGAGCAACTGCTGCAATACTAGGTCCCAATCATTGGAGTGCTCATTTACGAATTTACGTATCATGGCCCCCAAAGTTCCATTAAACTTCTCCACCATGCCATTTGTTTGATGATGGTAAGGAGTGGCAACCAAGTGATTTACCCCATGAGCTTCCCAAAGGTTTTTCATAGTTCCTGCCAGGAAATTAGTCCCTGCATCTGTGAGGATGTCGGAGGGCCAACCTACCCTGGCAAAAATGTCTGCTAGTGCCTGACACACACTTTTAGCCCTGGTGTTGCTTAGAGCTACTGCTTCCGGCCATCGGGTGGCAAAATCCATGAAAGTCAGTATGTACTGCTTTCCTCTGGGTGTCTTTTTCGGAAAAGGACCCAGAATATCCACAGCTACTCGCTGAAATGGAACTTCAATGATGGGGAGTGGCTGGAGAGGGGCTTTGACCTGGTCTTGGGGTTTTCCCACTCTTTGGCACACCTCACAAGACTGGACATAGGTAGAAACATCCTTGCCCATTCCCTCCCAGTGGAATGATCCCCCCAAACGGTCTTTGGTCCTGTTCACCCCAGCATGGCCACTAGGGTGATCATGGGCTAAGCTCAAGAGCTTGGCCTGGTATTTAGTTGGAACTACCAACTGTCTCTGAGGATGCCACTCTTCCTGGTGTCCACCAGAAAGAGTTTCCTTGTATAAAAGTCCTCTTTCTACAACAAACCTGGATCGATTAGAAGAGCTGAGAGGCGGTGGGTTGCTCCGTGCCGCCGTCCAAGCTCTCTGGAGGCTTTCATCTGCTTCCTGTTCGGTCTGGAACTGTTCCCTTGATGCTGGAGACATCAGTTCCTCATGGGATTGTGGACCTAGGCTTGGTCCCTCTGGAAGCGATATAGGGGATGGAGCTGTTTCTGTTGACTGTGAACCGCTCTCCGCTGGTGCACTATGTTGGGATTCAGGCTCCGGCTGAGCCTCTTGTGTAGGGTTATCGGCTGCTGCCAGTTCAGGTTCGGTGGGGCCCTCTGGTGTTGAGGTTGCAAGTACTGGATTCAGTGCTGACACGGGGTCTGGTGTTGGTTGTTCGGCTGGTTCCGGTTCTGGGACTGGTTCCGTCTGGGTCTCTGGGACTGGATCCACTACTGCTGTTGCAGACATTGGCCTGGGGTCCAGGTCCATCACCTCTGACTGGGTCCTGATAGAAGTTTCCGGAACAGAGCTAGGCCTCACGGCTTGTTTAGCCTGGCTGCGGGTGACCATTCCCACCCTCTTGGCCTGCTTCACATGATTGGCCAAGTCTTCCCCCAACAGCATGGGGATGGGATAATCATCATAGACTGCAAAAGTCCACATTCCTGACCAGCCCTTGTACTGGACAGGCAACTTGGCTGTAGGCAAATTGAAAGAGTTGGACTTGAAGGGTTGAATCGTCACTTGGATCTCTGGGTTGATTAAATTGGGGTTCACTAAGGAAGCATGGATAGCTGACACTTGTGCTCCGGTGTCCCTCCATGCGGTGACCTTCTTCCCGCCCACACTCACAGTTTCCCTCCGCTCCAAGGGTATCTGGGAGGTATCTGGGCCTGTGGACCTCTGGTGTGATTCCGGTGCAATGAACTGTAATCTGTTGGGGTTCTTGGGGCAGTTGGCCTTTACATGCCCCAGCTCGTTACACTTAAAACATCGTCCAGCTGACGGGTCACTGGGGCGAGGAGGGTTGCTGGAGAACGGGGTGGTGGGACGATAAGGGGTCTGGAGGGTTCTTTGGGAGGTAGGTGGGGCTTTGGGCGGCCCCCGGTAATAGGGTGTGGTCTGGGGTGGTCCCTTCTGGTCTCCGCTCCAACTGCGACCAGTTTTCTTCTTCTCTGCCACCTCCACCCATCTGGCTCCAATCTCTCCTGCCTCAATTACAGTTTTGGGTTTCCCATCTAGGATGTATCTTTCTATTTCCTCAGGAACACCCTCTAAGAATTGTTCCATTTGCATTAGGAAGGGCAAATTTTCTGGAGATTCAACACTTGCTCCTGATATCCAGGCATCCCAATGTTTCACAATGTGGTAGGCATGTCGGGTAAATGACATGTCTGGTTTCCACCTTAGGGCTCGGAACCTCCGACGAGACTGCTCGGGTGTTATCCCCATTCTGACTCTCGCCTTGGATTTAAACAGTTCATACTTGTTCATATGTTCTTTAGGCATTTCAGCTGCCACCTCAGCTAAGGGTCCACTGAGCTGCGGCCTCAGCTCTACCATGTATTGGTCAGTAGAGATGTTGTACCCAAGGCAGGCCCTTTCGAAGTTTTCTAAGAAGGCCTCAGTATCATCACCTGCCTTGTAGGTGGGGAACTTTCTGGGATGGGAAGTGGTACCTGGAGAAGGATTGCTAGGGTTTGTTGGTATATTCTGCTGGGCCTTTATCCTCTCCATCTCCTCCACATGCTTCCTTGCCTCCATTTCCCTCTTGTGGGCAGCCTCCTGTACCTCCTTCTCCAACCGCATGAGTTCTATCTGTCTTTCATGTTCCCTTTGTTTTTCCTCAGCCTGAAATTTGGCTAATTCCAGCTGTAGTTGAGCCGAGGATTTGGCCATTCTAACCTCTCTGTTTTTAACTAACTTTACACCCGAGGTTTAGAAATAAACAAACAAAACTTGTCTGTAAAATTTTGCTGTGCTGGAATAGAATACCTATTCTCTGATAGTGATTGTCAGTCTACAGAAAAAGACAATTCCCTTGTCTCTGCTCTGGGCCCAAATTAAAGCAAAAAACCTCCAACTACTTGGAAACCTGCTTACCCAGCCCAAAGAAAAAAAAAATTTCTTTTCAAACCTGTGCTCCTTGTAAAACAAAAAAAAATCAAAATCCTAAAAAAAAACCCTGCCACTTTTGTCTCCAGGCAAATGGGTAGAGCACACACCCCCTATTTACTTTTAGGAAGAAAAGAAAAAAAAAAACCTCTGGGTTGGAAGACTGTGAATTTCCCTGCAGGAGTTAAGTACCCTGCCTCCAGGCAAAGAAAACCTGCAATTCACAAGATAATCCCCTTTTGTCTCTGCTTGGCCACAAAGCAGAGAAAAAACAATCTGCTTTCAGTTTCAACTGCTTCCTTTCCAAAGGAAAAAAAATTTCTTTTTTAAAATCTGTATTTCTAGTTCAAAAAATCTCAACTGGATCTCAAAATGATTTCAGGTTAATCCCACCACTGTGCCACCATGTCACGGTTCCTCCCCCACTCTGAACTCTAGGGTACAGATGTGGGGACCTGCATGAAAAACCTCCTAAGCTTATCTTTACCAGCTTAGGTCAAAACTTCCCCAAGGTACAAAATATTACACCTTGGACTGGCCGCTACCACCACCAAACTAATACTGGTTACTGGGGAAGAGCTGTTTGGACGCGTCCTTCCCCCCAAAATACTTCCCAAAACCTTGCACCCCACTTCCTGGACAAGGTTTGGTAAAAAGCCTCACCAATTTGCCTAGGTGACTACAGATCCAGACCCTTGGATCTTAAGAACAATGAACAATCCTCCCAACACTTGCACCCCCCCTTTCCTGGGAAATGTTGGATAAAAAGCCTCACCAATTTGCCTAGGTGACTACAGACCCCGACCCTTGGATCTTAAGAACAATGAACAATCCTCCCAACACTTGCACCCCCCCTTTCCTGGGAAATGTTGGATAAAAAGCCTCACCAATTTGCATAGGTGACCACAGACCCAAACCCTTGGATCTGAGAACAATGAAAAGGCATTCAGTGTTTTACAAGAAGACTTTTAATCAAAAATAGAAGTAAATAGAAATAAAGAAATCCCCCCTGTAAAATCAGGATGGTAGATATCTTACAGGGTAATTAGATTCAAAAACATAGAGAACCCCTCTAGGCAAAACCTTAAGTTACAAAAAGATACACAGACAGAAATAGTTATTCTATTCAGCACAATTCTTTTCTCAGCCATTTAAAGAAATCATAATCTAACACATACCTAGCTAGATTACTTACTAAAAGTTCTAAGATTCCATTCCTGTTCTGTCCCTGGCCAAGACGACTACAGACAGACCCAGACCCTTTGTTTCTCTCCCTCCTCCCAGCTTTTGAAAGTATCTTGTCTCCTCATTGGTCATTTTGGTCAGGTGCCAGTGAGGTTACCTTTAGCTTCTTAACCCTTTACAGGTGAGAGGAGCTTTCCCCTGGCCAGGAGGGATTTCAAAGGGGTTTACCCTTCCCTTTATATTTATGACACAACACAATGCAGTGCTGCTAAAAAACTCTCTCTTTCCAATATGCCCTGCCAAAAAAACCTCCCCACATAACCCATCCCCTCTAGGATTGTAAATTTCCAGTAGACAAGGAAAGCCATGACCCCTGCCCTAAGGATCTTAGAGACTACCTTGGACATAAAATTACAGACACACAATGCATTAGGGCCTGCTTTTCAGAGGTGCTGAGCTCAGCCCTCTGAAGATGTGGTCCCAAGTCTCCTGCAAGTAGATGATTCAGTCTCAAAGAGGTGGAGATTTCCCCCCACAAATCTTGTGGTGAATTATTGTTGAAAGGCTTCTCCACAAAGAAGCATGTTCTGAGAAAGGGACTGAATGAAGTAAAGTTGTTTGCGGGATGCACAAGGAGATGGGAGTTGCAAGCACAGCACACTCCTCCCAATGCCTGATAAGTCAATGTACTGAGAGCTACACTTAATGGACAGTGAGAGTGGGGGCAGCAGTAAAAGAAAGAAAAGGAGTACTTGTGGCACCTTAGAGACTAACAAATTTGAGCATAAGCTTTCATGAGCTACAGCTCACTTCATTGGATGCATGCAGTGGAAAATACAGTAGAGGGATTTTATATACATAGAGAACATGAAACAATGGGTGTTACCATACACACCGTAAGGAGAGTGATCAGGTAAGGTGAGCTATTACCAACAGGAGAGAAAAAAAACTTCTGTATTGATAATCAAGGTGGGCCATTTCTAGCAGTTGACAAGAATGTGTGAGGAACAGGGTTGGGGGGCGGAGGGGGAGAAATAAACATGGGGAAATAGTTTTACTTTGTGTAATGACCCACCCACTCCCAGTCTTTATTCAAGCCTAATTTAATGGTGTCCAGTTTAATGGTGGCTGACTTAGAACAACGCTTCCTCAGCTCTCGTCCCCTAATGCCCCTACTCTACTTGCGCTACACTGATGACATCTTCATCATCTGGACCCATGGAAAAGAAGCCCTTGAGGAATTCCACCATGATTTCAACAATTTCCATCCCACCATCAACCTCAGCCTGGACCAGTCCACACAAGAGATCCACTTCCTGGACACTACTGTGCTAGTAAGCGATGGTCACATAAACACCACCCTATACCGGAAACCTACTGACCGCTATACTTACCTACATGCCTCCAGCTTTCATCCAGACAACACCACATGATCCATTGTCTACAGCCAAGCTCTACGATACAACTGCATTTGCTCCAACCCCTCAGACAGAGACAAACACCTACAAGATCTCTATCAAGCATTCTTACAACTACAATACCCACCTGCTGAAGTGAAGAAACAGATTGACAGAGCCAGAAGAGTGCCCAGAAGTCACCTACTACAGGACAGGCCCAACAAAGAAAATAACAGAACGCCACTAGCCGTCACCTTCAGCCCCCAACTAAAACCTCTCCAGCGCATCATCAAGGAGCTACAACCTATCTTGAAAGACGACCCATCACTCTCACAGATCTTGGGAGACAGGCCAGTCCTTGCTTACAGATAGCCCGCCAACCTGAAGCAAATACTCACCAGCAACTACACACCACACAACAGAACCACTAACCCAGGAACCTATCCTTGCAACAAAGCCTGCTGCCAACTGTGTCCACATATCTATTCAGGGGACACCATCATAGGGCCTAATCACATCAGCCACACTATCAAAGGCTCGTTCACCTGCACATCTACCAATGTGATATATGCCATTATGTGCCAGCAATGCCCCTCTGCCATGTACATTGGCCAAACTGGACAGTGTCTACATAAAAGAATAAATGGACACAAATCAGACGTCAAGAATTATAACATTCAAAAACCAGTCGGAGAACACTTCAATCTCTCTGGTCACTCGATTACAGACCTAAAAGTTGTAATTCTTCAATAAAAAAACTTCAGAACCAGACTCCAATGAGAGACTGCTGAATTGGAATTAATTTGCAAACTGGACACCATTAAATTAGGCTTGAATAAAGACTGGGAGTGGATGTGTCATTACACAAAGTAAAACTATTTTCTCGTGTTTATTTTCCCCCCATACTGTTCCTCACACGTTCTTGTCAACTGCTGGAAATGGCCCACCTTGATTATCACTACAAAAGATTTTTTTTCTCTCCTGCTGGTAATAGCTCACCTGATCACTCTCCTTACAGTGTGTATGGTAACACCCATTGTTTCATGTTCTCTATGTATATAAAATCCCCCTACTGTATTTTCCACTCCATGCATCCAATTAAGTGAGCTGTAGCTCACGAAAGCTTATGCTGAAATACATTTGTTAGTCTCTAAGGTGCCACAAGTACTCCTGTTCTTTTTGCGGATACAGACTAACACGGCTGCTACTCTGAAACCTGTCAGTAGGAGAAAGATGTCAGTTTAAATAGCGACATTGTTAATGATGTCACTCCTGATCGTTTTAGCAGAAACAGCCAGCGATGTTTTTATCCCACAGCCCCCAAACTGCCTCCCAACCCTCCCCAGTTGCCAAAAGCCCACCCAGCAGGTATTAGCATTTCAGCATTTCTAGTTCCTTTCTGTAAATCAGATATGTGTGGGTGTGGACACTTGAGCTGACGTCAGAGAAAGCTTGGTGCAGGTTTGGTTCCAAAAATGGGCGTGTATTGTGTCTGTCCTCATTCAGTAATCTCTCATTTTGTGCTGACCAGTCACCTTTTCACTTTGTGAACTAGATTGTAAAAGACAGACTCTCTCAACCTCCCAATCCCACATGGCTTGGTTCTCAAAATATGTCCTGCTCTGGGTTCTCAGGAACAGCTCTGTGCCCCAATGGTGCTCTGTGCCCCAATTTCTCAAGAGACAAGGTGGGTGAGGTGATATCTTTTATTGGACCAGCTTCTGTTGGTGAGAGAGACAAGCTTTCAAGCTTACACAGAGATCTTCTCCAGGTTTTCACTGCCCTCTTCCCTTCACACCTCTCCAAACCTTCCAAAGGAAATGGAGCCAGGATTACGTGTAAGAGAAATTACATGGTGAAAAGCTAGGACATTGTTTTGCCTGCAGCAAGGCAAATAGACCAGCTGTGTAGTCTCCTCCATAACAAGAAGAACTGTCTATGCCCCACTCATGGTGCTCCGTTCTCAGGTGCTCCCTGAAAATGGGCTTGGGAGAACAGGATAGTCACAGGTTAGCTAAGGCCACTTTTTCAGCCATCTCTTTGACTGTTCATGACTTGCTGGCTTCCAGTCGCTTCTTCTAAGCCAAAAAAAAAAGTGGTGCAGTCAGCTGAGAGAGGCATGTCCTGCTTTAAGGGGGATCAAGGCTGCTTAAATTAGACCCACTCAAGGACAGCTCTCCCTCTAGGGGTATGTCGACACAGCAA
Source organism: Lepidochelys olivacea (assembly GCF_965140295.1). NCBI lineage: Eukaryota > Metazoa > Chordata > Testudines > Cheloniidae > Lepidochelys > Lepidochelys olivacea. Next base: position 135,292,280 of record NC_140414.1, on the reverse strand, counting down.
AGAAAAACCCTCAGCTGGCCCGTGCCAGCTGACCCGGGCTTGCAGGGCTCAGGCTGTGGGGCTGTTTCATGGCTGTGTAGACTTCTACACAAGAATGAAACAGGCCTGATCCCGAGCTGTGGGTTTTTCTTTGGTGTAGACATACCCTAGGTTCTAGCTAGTTATGTGGTAAGCAGTCACCCAACTCTCCTTATTTTGAAATTTAATCAAAAGGAGCAATGAGGTGTTGTTATCACCCGCCCTTCCATTACATGGTCCACGTGGCAGGGAGGGATCAGTATTTTGATGGCATGGGCACCGGCAGAGGGGATGGGTATGTGGGGACACCCTAAGAAATCATCTTGGCTTGAACTTGACTTAAAGGCCTTTTTAAAGAAGCATCTTCTGCAGGATGGCGGGGTTCTCTGGAGTTTGCTATCGGATTTTTATAGTGCCGGGGATATGCATCACAGGCAGGTGTGAAGGCAAGATCCCTGCTGCCCCTAAAGAGTTTAGGGTCTAAGCAGGTGAATTACAGATGGGGATCGGGAGAGACACAGCAGAAAAGCAAGGAGGCAGAGCAGTTGTTTTATATATTTATTTTTAATTATGTGATTTCTGTTTGAATGCGAAGAGCTCAGTGTTGCCCCATCAGCACATTCCTGCTTTCGGGGTGGCCTGGCGATGCACTGCTCCAGGAGCAGCTGCTCTGGGAGGGATTGTGTTTCAGGGAGTCCCGGTCTCTGCCAGAATTCCCAGCATTCAATGGGAGTGTGCAGTCTGGGTTGGTGCCATGCCCTCCCCTCTCTGTGCCCAGCCGATTCTGCAGATTGTGTGAAAGAGTGGGGCTATAGGACTGACAAAACATAACGGGGCCAATTGGCACTGACTAGTGGCCACTTTGCAGTGACTTTTTTGGGACAAAGTCTGTAAGCAACCACTGCCTTTGTGAATACCAGCCTGGAGCCTTTAGTCATCGTCTTCTGCTGATTCCCCTCTTACCTTACCTGAATCTTTACTTTAAAATATCACAGCATCATTCAGCACACAGTGTGACTCACATTATTTGTAGGGTTGTCAAGCAATTAAAAAAATTAATTGTGATTAATCACACTGTTAAACAATAATAGAATACCATTTATTTAAGTATTTTTGGATGGTTTCTACATTTTCAAATTTATTGATTTCAGTTACAACACAGAGTACAAAGTGTACAGTGCTCACTTTATTTTTTATTACAAATATTTGCACTGTAAAAAACAAAAGAAATAGTATATTTGTATTTGTATTCTTTGTTGTAATAGAAATCAATATATTTGAAAATGCAGAAAAACATCCAAAAATATTTAATACATTTCAGTTGATATTCTATTGTTTAACAATGCGATTAATCACAATTAATTTTTTAATCGCAGTTAATTTTTTTGAGTTAATTGCGTGAGTTAACTGTGATTAATCAACAGCCCTAATTATTTGTATTTGCTTTAACCTTTTCCCTGACTCATTCCTTTACCTAGCTCATAAAAACATAAGAACGGCCATACTGAGTCAGACCAGTGGTCCATCTAGCTCAGTATCCTGTCTTCCGACAGTGGCCAATGCCAGGTGTCCCAGAGGGAATAAACAGAACAGGTAATCATCAAGTGATCCATCCGCTGTCGCTCATACCCAGCTTCTGGCAGAGAGGCTAGGGACACTTCAGAGTTTGTGTTTGCATCTTTGCCCATAGCCATTGATGAGTCCATCCCCCATGAACTTATCTAGTTCTTTTTTGAACCCTGTTATAGTCTGGGCCTTCACAACATCCTCTGGCAAAGATTTCCACAGGTTGACTGTGCGTTGTGTGAAGAAATACTTCCTTTTGTTTGCTTTAAACCTGCTGCCTATTAATTTATTTGGTGACCCCTAGTTCTTGTTTACGAGGAGTAAATAACACTTCCTTATTTACTTGCTCCACACCAGTCATGATTTTATAGATGTCAATCATATCCCCCCTTAGTCGTCTCTTTTCCAACCTGAAAAGTCCCAGACTTATTAATCGCTCCTCATATGGAAGCTCTTCCATATCCCTAATAATTTTTGTTGCTTTTTTCTGTATCTTTTCCAATTCCAATATCTCTCTTTTGAGATGGGGCAGCCAGATCTGCATGCAGTATTCAAGATGTAGGCATACCATGGATTTATATGAGGCAATATAATATTATCTGTCTTATTACTGATCCCTCTCCTAATGATTCCCAAAATTCTGTTCGCTTTTTTGACTGCCGCTGCCCATGGCATGGATGTTTTCAGAGAACTATCCACAATGACTGACTCCAAGATTTCTTTCTTGAGTGGTAACAACTAATTTAGACCCCATCATTTTATATGTATAGTTGGGATTATGTTTCCAATATGAATTACTTTGCATTTATCAACATTGAATTTCATCTGCCATTTTATTGCCAACTCACCCAGTTCTGTGAAATCCTTTTGTAACTCTTCACAGTCTGCTTTGGACTTAATTATCTTGCTGAGTTTTATATCGTCTGGAAAAAGGGGTAAACAGTGAGGTGGCAAAATTTGCAGATCATTTATGAATATGTTGAACAGTACTGGTCCCAGTACAGACTACTAAGTGTCGCCACTATTTACCTCTCTCCATTCTGAAAACTGGCCATTTATTCCTACCCTTTGTGACAAAGTTTCTCCTCTGCCTTGGTGGGTCCTGCACTTATTGGCGGATTTGCTTGCCTCAGAGATTCACAGCAGCCCTCAGTTTGGCCACTTTTGCTAGTGGCTCAAACCTGCCATTCACTCAGCTAACCTCATCACTGGACAGCATGGGGAAAAGGAAGGAGAACAATTCCCACAGTCTCTCCTGGTCCACCAAATGGGTCAGGGGACAGGCCAGGGACCTTCCCCTCCAGTGGGACCCACAGTCCAGGTCACCTTCTCTTTCTCAAATAGGGAGTTGAGGGAGATAGGGGGAACCCAGGCCTGCCCTCTACTCCAGGTTCCAGCCCAGGGCCCTGTAGATTGCAACTGTCTACAGTGTCTCTTGTAACAGCTGCATGACAGCTTCATCTCCCTAGGCTACTTCCCCAAGGCCTCCTCCCAACATCTTCTTTATCCTCACCACAGGACCTTCCTCCTGATGTCTGGTAATGCTTGTACTTCGCAGTCCTCCTGCAGTATACCTTCTCACTCTCAGCTTCTTACACCTCTTGCTCCCAACTTCTCACACACGCCTCACTAATTGAAGTGAGGTTCTTTTTAAAACCAGGTGCCCTGATTAGCCTGCTTGTCCTAATTGATTCTGGTAGCTTCTTAATTGGCTCCAGGTGTCCTAGTTAGCCTGCCTTAATTTGTTCCAGCAACTTCCTGATTGTTCTGGAACAGCCCATGATCTTACTCAGTGAAAAGGGACCTGCTTAATCTGGGGCTAATATATCTACCTTCTATCACTCTCCTGTAGTCAGGTTCCCTTTGTTTGACCCTTTGACCGCATTCCTGTCCCTGTTATTTCATTAGTTGTCCCCCAGAATCATTCCGCCCGCCCACTTCCTGGATCCCAATAGGATCACTGTCCTGTAGCCATCTGGTCTGACCCTGTCACACCTTTGTTTCCTATCTTTGAACCAGTTAGTGATCCATAAGTGGACCTTCCCTCTTATCCTATGACAGCTTACTTTGCTTAAGAGGCTTTGGTGTGGGACCTTGTCAAAGGCTTTCTGAAAATCTAAGAACACTATATCCACTGAATCCCCCTTGTCCACATGCTTGTTGATCCCCTGAAAGAATTCTAGTAGATTGGTGAGACATGATTTCCCTTTACAAAAACCATGTTGACTCTTCCCCAACAAATCATGTTCATCTATGTGTCTGATAATTCTGTTCTTTACTATAGTTTCAACCAATTTGCCTTGTACTGAAGTCAGGCTTACCAGCCTTTAATTGCCAGTATCACCTCTTGAACCTCTTTAAAACATTGGTGTCACATTAGCTATCCTCCAGTCATCTGGTACAGAAGCTGATTTAAATGATAGGTTATATACCACAGTTAGTAGCTCCACGTTCCACACCTGTTAGATTTATACTGTAAGCCTTTTGGGGCAGACGCTGCCTTTTTTTTAAATCTGTGCAAAGCCCTGTGCAAATTGATGGTGCTCTGAAAACATTCTTCGTCCTAATAATAATGATCACAAGCCCATTGGCACCCTTATTGGCAGCCTCAGCAAGGAATCCTGGCACTGAAACAGTTCAGCTGCTACTAAGTACTATAAGAAACATATGCTGCCCAACAAATATGTTGAGAAGACCAAAATATTTCAACAATTTAAAATTGTATCCAGGCCCTTATTGAAGCAGAAGTTCTTAGTCTTGGCTGCTTTGTGCTAATGATATGGAAACATCAGCTATTCATGAAAAAAGGCTTGCTGCGTTTGTCTTGTTTGTTCTACAGTGCTCCAAGGATGTGCCCCACCATCCAAATATCTAGAGGCTCTGATGACATGGTAACCAAAACAGCAAAGCTTGTCAGATTTGTGGTGTCAGCAGCACCGTGCTGTGTATTTGTAACATTAGGGCCAGATCTTGCAAACCCATGTGAGGAAAATTACTCACTCTAATAGACTCATTGATGTCACAGGGAGCTGTTTATGAGTCTGGTCCAATGCCCATTGAAGTGAGTGGGTTCCTCCATTGATTTCAGTGAATACTAGATTGGGTATGTGAGTAACTTTGTGCACGTGTGTTTGTAGGACACGGACCTTAGTCAGGGAGCCAGCAATGTCTAGTAGCTTAGAGTTTAGCCTGTGAAATGAGGCTGTCCTGAATTCTAATCCCAGCTCTGATGCTGGCTCCCAGACTATGGGGTTGCAGTAGGGTGGTCTGTTCCTCTAAAGGCTAGTGGCCAGCCAGTCCTGTGTGATTATCAGACCCAGCTGGGAAAGGGACAGGGGATGTCTATAAATGGCTGAGAGAGCTTAGCTCAGTTGGAAGAAGAAAAGCTGTAGGAGGGAGGTGGGTCCTGTGGCTTATCCTGGAGCAGTGTGGAACAAAAGGTCTCTGGGTCTCTGCAGCCCAGTGCTGGTTGGGGGAATAGCTTTATTTTGTGTTGCTAACATAGTTCCTATTTTTAAGAAAGGGAAAAAAAGTGATCCGGGTAACTATAGGCCTGTTAGTTTGACATCTGTAGTATGCAAGGTCTTGGAAAAAATTTTGAAGGAGAAACTAGTTAAGGACATTGAAGTCAATGGTAAATGGGACAAAATACAACATGGTTTTACAAAAGGTAGATCGTGCCAAACCAACCTGATCTCCTTCTTTGAGAAAGTAACAGATTTTTTAGACAAAGGAAATGCAGTGGATCTAATTTACCTAGATTTCAGTAAGGCGTTTGATACCATGCCACATGGGGAATTATTAGTTAAATTGGATAAGATGGGGATCAATAGGAACATTGAAAGGTGGATAAGGAATTGGTTAAAGGGGAGACTACAACGGGTCCTACTGAAAGGTGAACTGTCAGGCTGGAGGGAGATTACCAGTGGAGTTCCTCAAGGTTCGGTTTTGGGACCAATCTTATTTAATCTTTTTATTACTGACCTCGGCACAAAAAGTGGGAGTGTGCTAATAAAGTTTGCGGATGATACAAAGCTGGGAGGTATTGCCAATTTAGAGAAGGACAGGGATATCCTACAGGAGGATCTGGATGACCTTGTAAACTGGAGTAATAGTAATAGGATGACATTTAATAGTGAGAAGTGTAAGGTCATGCATTTAGGGATTAATAACAAGAATTTTAGTTATAAGCTGGGGACGCATCAATTAGAAGTAACGGAGGAGGAGGAGGACCTTGGAATATTGGTTGATCATAGGATGTCTATGAGCTGCCAATGTGATATGGCCATGAAAAAAGCTAATGTGGTCTTAGGATGCATCAGGAGAGGTATTTCCAGTAGGGATAAGGAGGTTTTAGTACCGTTATACAAGGCACTGGTGAGACCTCATCTGGAATACTGTGTGCAGTTCTGGTCTCCCATGTTTCAGAAGGATGAATTCAAACTGGAACAGGTACAGAGAAGGGCTACTAGGATGATCTGAGGAATGGAAAACTTGTCTTTTGAAAGGAGACTCAAGGAGCTTGGCTTGTTTAGCCTAACTAAAAGAAGGTTGAGGTATGATTGCTCTCTATAAATATATCAGAGGGATAAATACTGGAGAGGGAGAGGAATTATTTAAGCTCAGTACCAATGCGGACACAAGAACAAATGGATATAAACTGGCCACCGGGAAGTTTAGACTTGAAATTAGATGAAGGTTTCTAACCATCAGAGGAGTGAAGTTTTGGAATAGCCTTCCAAGGGAAGCAGTGGGGGCAAAAGATCTGTCTGGCTTTAAGATTAAACTCGATAAATTTATGGAGGAGATGGTACGATGGGATAACATGGTTTTGGTAATTAAATATTCATGGTAAATAGGCCCAATGGCCTGTGATGGGATATTAGATGGGGTGGGATCTGAGTTACCCAGGAAAGAATTTTCTGTAGTATCTGGCTGGTAAATCTTGCCCATATGCTCAGGGTTTAGCTGATCGCCATATTTGGGGTCGGGAAGGAATTTTCCTCCAGGGCAGATTGGAAGAGGCCCTGGAGGTTTTTCACCTTCCTCTGTAGCATGGGGCACGGGTCACTTGCTGGAGGATTCTCTGCTCCTTGAAGTCTTTAAACCATGATTTGAGGACTTCAATAGCTCAGACATAGGTGAGAGGTTTTTCACAGGAGTGGTGGATGAAATTCTGTGGCCTGCGTTGTGCAGGAGGTCAGACTAGATGATCATAATGGTCCCTTCTGACCTAAATATCTATGAATCTATGATGGTTTTGTATGAAGGGCCTGACCGAGAGTTGGGTGTGGGACAAGCCAGTATCCTTTAAGGGTGTGTATTATTAACAATTTAGGAACTGCACATTGGATCAGACTTCCGGTCCCTTTAGTCCAGTATCCTGAGCCAAACAGTGGCTGCTATCATCTGCTTCAGAGGAAGGTGCATGAAATGTCATAATGGGCAGTTTCTTCTTCTCCCTTGTCAGTTAATGATTGACCTGACTCACAAAAGTCTATTTAAAAATTCTATCTAATGTAACTGGATATATAAATGTAACATTTTGAATGTTCTTATGCTCTTGACCTCAATGATATCCTACTTCAATGGGTTCCACAGGTTAATTGTTTGTTGTGCAGAATAGTATTTCCTTGTGTGGGTTTGAAATGTGTTCTTTCAGTTTAATTGAACATTCTCTGGTGCTGCTATTAGGAGGAGGGTGTGTGTGTCTGATTTACTTTCTCTAGACCCTCGGTTAGTTCTTACACGCTTATCCTGGCCACTTGATTTGCTTCCTCTCTAAAATAAACAATCCCAGGCACTTCAACCTCTCTTCATGTGGAACTCTTTCTATGTCCCACTAAGTATTTTCATTGCCCTTTTCCAGTCCCCTTCAGTTTTCACGGTATCCTTTTTGAGAGAGAGAGAGTGGCCAGATGGGAACACTGTGTCCCAGCTCAGAGCGTGCTATTGACTTGTATAATGGCACTGTAATATTATCAGGATTAGTCTCCATCCCATTCCTGAGGTACCCTGACATTTTGCTTATGTTTTTGCCCATTTGTGCACAATAAGCAGAGCTCTTCACTGAGCTGTGTGCAGTCATTCCCAGACCTTTTTGCTAAGTGGTTATAATTAATTTAGACCCCAGTGATACGTCAGAATAATATACTAACTGCTACATGATTGCGCTCAGTGCTGAGAGTGAACTGATGAGACCTACTGGTCAGTGTGTCACAAGCCCCCCGCTCTGGGCCCAATTCAGTGAAGCTATGAGTCTCTTACAGCTCCAGGTAGAGCTCCTTGTCTATAGCTCAAGCTGTAGCCGCTCATACGTCTGTCTCTGGAGCTCCCGAATTCAATTTCTAGCTTGGCAGTGAAGATAGAGGCCTGTACAAGACTTTTAGGCCTTTGTGTTTTGGACAGTTCATTTCCCACCCCAAGGCTAAAAGGTCACACAAAAGCCTCATTAGGGGACTCAAAAGAAGGAGATACCAGAGGTTTTTTTTTGCAGGGGTGGTGGTGAGCAGTTTTATTTTATTTTTAGAATTGGAATGGTGATACATAAAGGGGATGAGGGCTTTGTGTACAGAGTGGATATTTGGGAAGAATTTGAATGAAGATAGCATGGGAGCCTGGTGCAGCATGGATGAAGGCACACAGAAAAAGTGGGATAAGAAAACTGCAAGACTGTCATCATTAGGGAAGAGATGGGACGGGATAAGACACCAGAATAGGGGTGTAAGCAGGAGCAGTATTCAGACACTTGATGGCAACGATGAGACTCTCAGACTTGACTTGGCAGGCCAGAGGGGAGCCAGTGGAAGGTTTTGAATGGGTGAGTAGGGTGACAAGATGTCCCGTTTTTAAAGGGACAGTCCCATTTTTTGGGACTTTCTTATATAGGCGCCTATTACCTCCCCCACCCCCTGTCCCATTTTTTCACAGTTGCTATCTGGTCACCCTGTGGGTGAGTGACACGGTTTGAGAGATGGGCGAGAGATGGTTTTAGTTGCTCCATTTTGGATGGGCTAGAGCAGTGGTTCTCAACCTTTCTTTCTTTCTTTTTTTTTTTTAAACCCTGGGGCCCTTAAACTTAAATAGAGAAGTCTGTGGAAGCCCAACCAAAGGTGACGCGTGGGGGAGGGGCATGTGCCTCCCCCAGATTTCTACTGTCCATTTGGCCCTGCTCCGTGAAGTGCTGATGTAGCAGGGCAGAGCAGTGGTGTGTTTCCTTGCCTAGCTGCTGCCTGCTCGTGGAGTTCAGTGGTTGTGAGGCAACCCCTTCTGCCAGCAGCAGGAGGAGATCTCTCTTCTTCAGCAACACTGCCATTTTTTGTTGCACTCCACGCCCCCTCCCCCAACCCAGACAGGCTGCGGCGAGTCTGGGGATGGAAGTGGCACTCCGTCACTGAGCCCTGCCATCCAGGACTGACGCTGGAGCCCCGCAACCCATTTTATAGATAGAGAGACTGAGGCACAGAGAGGTTAAGTGAGTTGCTCCAGGTCACAGAGCAAGTTAGCAGGACTAGGGCTAAGTCTCCTACCCCAGGGCTCAGTCTATTAAACCACAACTGCCTGGATAATACAAACCCACTTCGTACTGTCAGGAAAATCTGAAGTTTGTTACATAACCCCCACAGGGAAGGCACATCAGCCTATTAATTATGCTGTATACTTTAGGTAAACAAAATAGTAAGGGCTTCTCTTCCTCCACAGGAAACTTTCCAAGTATTTGCCATATATAACTGTGTTCCAGAGATTCTGTAAACTCACTTGCCTCTAAGACCAAGTTAGCTTCTGTTACTGGCATAAACTGAGGAAGCAAATATAAATCATCAGATGTTGGAATCTCTGCAGGAAACAAGAGCGTGTGATAGCAACCAGTTCAGGGAGCGAGGGAAATGGATTGGGACAGAAATGAGGAACTTTTATAAATGAGGGGTGTGTTGTGGGGGAAATAATTCATGTGCATGGTTGTTTTTCTGAGCTGTGCAGAAAAACTCTGCCTTTTTTAGCATTATCTTCACTGGACCAGATCCCACTACCACTGATGTCAGTGGAAAGTTTGCTGTTTAGCGTCAATGAGAATAGGATCACGACCATTGTCTGTGTCTCTCCACTGCCTTAAGCAGCACTGTTGTTTATGATATTTCAAGGGAGAACAATGAATGTGTTTTCCCAGAATTTTCTCTCTGGGCATATGACCTAATCCCTGCATACAGCACATCTCTGGTGAAAGAAATTGCTTCAGTGCTCCCAGTTTCCAGCAGCTCTTTCTGAAACCAGCATGAAACGTCTGCAAAACATTGAGCTCCTCACTCTGTGGTTGCTTTTCTGAAGTCTGCATCGTGCTTTGGGTTTTGTTAAATTACGCTCCAGTAGGCATGATGAATACCCAGCAAATTGCACTAGCGCAGTGCTTTGCAAATGGAGATAGTGTGCAGTCTCATTCTGTTCTTTTACAAATGCTTTCCTGAGGACAGCTTTGGGAGGGACAATTGCGAGCTGCATGGAGGAGAGTAAATTTTTAATATAACATCCATGAATTGGACATAAATGTAATTGAGTCCCTTGGCAGGGGAACATACCTGGCAAAATGGAAAGAATAATATCAGGTTAATATGGCTCTAAGTTTAGGTTTTGAAACAATGAACTTTGATTAAACTCTAAGAACAATGGAAATGATTACATGAAATTAAGAAAAAGTCCGTGGAAACATTTTTTTTTTTTAAACCAGTAAACATTCCCCTGCTACAATTTTCAATCCAAACATTGCAGTATCCTGCAATTACAGGGGAAATTGACTAAAACCTGTCTAGAAGAAAGTGGAAATGATTAGCCTATGTTCAGGGTCTACACTTAAAGAAATGATCAAAGTGAAGAAGCAGCACAGATAGCGAAGAGGAAAGGAGATTTTTAAATATTCCCCCGCTTTTTAAACTCTTAAGGTGCTATACGTAGCTTAAGGATTTGTTTTTACAGCTCTGTGACTTTGAACCTGGTAGCGTCTCTTTCAGACACAGAAAACTTGAGGGGTTTTAGAGTTGGAGTCTAAACTCCATGCAGGATTCCTCCTGCCCTGATCTGAGTGCAGGATTGGGCCCTAATATTGTCAAACCACAACTAGATGTAATCTGAGTCCCATTTTTCTCCCTTTCCCCTCTAAAGTTTTTTGGGGGAGTAGGGGTAGGAAATGGGGATTTCTGATAAATGGTTCCCATTTTGTCCCCTCTCTAAAAATAACTAATAAACTTTCTTTGCTGTGTCATGGTAGATTATTTTAAAATTACATTTACCTTTTCCTTGAGGTTTGTTTTTCTGCCTTGTTTTCATGCTGATGTGTCACTCTTTTTGGTGCTTTTCATAGGGAGGTGCCTCTTAAATGTAATGCAGCCTCAAAGGGACAATCACAAAAGAGGGGAAACAATTTTGGCCCTAATCCTGCTCCATGTAAATCAATGGCAAAATTGTCACTTAGGTCAATGAGGCAGGATCAGCCCTATACTGTAAACCACAGAGGAAGTCAGTGCATGGTGTATTGTAGCCCTAGATCAGAATCTACTAACACTTTCTACAGGTGCAAGAAATGCAGTTAACAGAAGGAAAAAATATTTCCCTGTGACAGGAAATCAAGCTTCTCCATTTCTTTCTTTCTTTCAGGATTATATTTGGCACTCTTTACCCTGCGTATTATTCTTACAAAGCTGTAAAATCAAAGGATATTAAAGAATATGTAAGTAATTTTTTTTCCTCCTGTGCTATGTTTTATGGTCTCTGATCGTTACATTTTAAAATTGCTACCTGCATTCCAGGTGAGTCGTAAACCAGGGCTGGGGGATGTCTGATGTGTAGGCTGGTGGATAGGGCTCTCGACTGAAAGTTAGGAGAGCTGGATTCTGTTCCTAGCTCTGCTTGTGACCTTTGACAAATTGCTTATGCCTCCATGTGGTGGCATCATTGTGCTTGTATGGCTGATCTCAAAAGGTGCTTGATGCCCATACCTGAGATACAGTTTTGCTTTGCTTATTTGTTGTAGGAGAGCAGAACAAAATAAAGCCTCTTCAGAAGCCCGTTGGCCCTTTGGCTGCCCTCTCAAAACAGGGTTTGCAATGGAATTAGCAAACCAAAAGTACATATGATTGTGAATATCTTTCAGGAAGCAGAGACCCTTTCTCTCCAAAGCAGCAGCCAGCCTCCATAGGCCTCTTTATATACTTATGGGTGGAGCTGTCTTGCCTTTTTCCTAGGAGAACGCCTCTGGGTCCTAGTGTCCCATGGTTCAGGCAGACACTGCCAACTTTTGTTAGGGGAAGTGGGATGTGGGAGAAGCATGACCCACAAAGGCCCCTTCTGTGTCCCAAAGGGGCTGTACTGTCTGTCATAATCTTGTTTTCTATCTAAAGTGTACTGAATACTGCAGAGCCTTCAGGTATTTACTCTTCAAATATCTGAGCATCTCAATGATGATAAGGCCATTTCCATGTCTTGGTGACAGCTTTGACGATTATCTTAACGTGTCCTTAGCACAATGTCAAGCTGTGACTTGGAGAGGCTCTTGAGATTCTTCCAGTCGAGCGTTTCCCTTGGTGAGATTAGTTCTTTATATCCGAAAGCATTAACTTGTCGTGAGCATTGTAAGTAAACCAGATGAGGGCTGCCTGACGTGCCAGGTACTTGCAGAGCTGACTCTGCTGCACCACTTCAGCTATATAAATCCCCTTTGATGTGCTGGCAGTTCAAATCACATCACCTAGCAGTGGCTAGCAATGATAGTCTCCATTTCGAGAACACATTTCATCTAAAGGCCTGGTCTGCGCTTGGAAGTTGTTTTGTTATAACTATGTCAGTTAGGGGTGTGCTTTTTCTTTAATCAATATAGTTATACCAATACAAGCCCTTGGGTTAGGGTTGCCAGGTGTCCGGTTTTCAACCGGTTCACCTGCTCAAAAAGGGACCCTGGCACTAGCTTCAGTCAACACTAGCTCCGGTCAGCACCGTTGACCAGGCCATTAAAAGTCCGGTTGGCAACGCAGTGGGGCTAAGGTAGGCTCCCTGCCCAGCTCTGCATAGCTCCTGGGAAGTGGCCGGCATGTCCCTCTGGCTCCTAGGTGGAGGGGCGGCCACGGGGGCCACATGTGCTTCCCCCACCCCGAGCACCAGCTCTGCAGCTCCCATTGGCCGGGAATGGTGGCCAATGGGAGCTGCGGGAGCGGTGCTTGCAGGTGGCTGCTCCTCTGCCTAGGAGTCAGAGGGCCATGTTGCTGCTTCCTGGGAGCCACCCAAGGTCAGTGCCGCCCAGAGCCCGCACACCGAGCTTCCTCCCGTGCTCCAACCTCCTGCCCCAGCTTGGAACCTCCTCCGTCATGCAAACTCCCTCCCGGATCCCGCACCCCCTTCCACACCTCTGGCCCCGCCCAGAGCCCCCTCCCACACTCTGAACCGCTCGGCCCCAACCTGGAGCCCCCTCCTGCACCCCAAATCCCTCATCCCCGGCACCACCCCAGAACCTGCACCCACAGCCCCACCCCAGAACCTGCACCCCCAGCCAGAGCCCACACCCTCTCCCTCACCCCAGTCGCCTGCCCCAGCCCGGAGCCCCCTCCCACACACCAAATCCTTTGGCCTTCGCCATGAGCACCCCAAACCCATCATCCCCAGCCTCACCCCAGAGCCTGCACCCCCACCCCAGAGCCCATATCCCCTCCCACACCCCAACCTCCTGCCTCAGGCCGGAGCCTCCTCCCACACTCCGAACTCCTGCCCCAACCCAGACCTCCCTCCCACACTCTGCAACCCTTGGCCCCAACCTGGAGCCTCCTCCTGCACCCCAAACCCCTCATCCCCAGCCACACCCCAGATCCTGCACCCCAGCTGGAGCCCTCACCCCCTCCCACATCCCAACCCCCTGCCTCAGCCTGGTGAAAATGAGCGAGGGTGGGGGAGAGTGAGCGATGGAGGGAGAGGGGGTGGAGTGAGCGGGGGCGGGCCTCAGAGAAGAGGCAGGGCAAGGGTGGGGCCTTGGGGTGGGGCGGGTAGGAGGTGGGGCAAGAATGTTCGGTTTTCTGCAATTAGAAAGTTGGCAACCCTACCTTGAATGGATGCAGTTATATCAGTAAAGGTACCTTATACCAGTATAGCTTATTCCCTTTCCCATGTGGGAATAGTTATACCAGTATAAAGCACCTTTACTCTGATATACTTTATCCACACTTGGGCTTGATCTATACTTAATAGTTTTGCCAGCATTGCTATGTTAGTTAGGAGTGTGAGGAAATCGCCACCCCGCTTCCCAAACTGATGTAGCTGTGCCAGCAAAAATCCTAGTGTAGATGCTGTTACATGGACAAAAAGGAACTTTTGCCAGTATAGCTTATTCTGTTTGGGGAACTGGTGTAAACTATATTGGCAAAAAAATTATTGGTAGCATAATCTACATTTCCACTAGGGTATTGGGTGGGGTTAGCCAATGTAGCCCTCCTGACATATCTACACTAGCAAACCAAGTGTGGAAAAGGCCTGCCAGGAGTGGTACTTCTTAATTATTCTGGTTGAGTTACCATAGTACACCTTTTTAGTGTAGACAAGACCTCTGACTCTTAAAGTACTTCACTGATATTGTTTAATGAAGCTTAATAGCACCCCTGTGAGGTTGCTGAGACTTACTCAGGGGAGTTGGTCAAAAAATTTTGTTCACAATATATTTTTCAACAAAAAATGGCTTTTTTAGCAAAATGGAAATATCCATGGGAAATGTCACGATTCAACGACGTGTTATTGGAAAAACATTTGATTTGTTTTTGTCAACTGAAAAATTTCAGCCAGTCAGGCAAAAATTTTCAGTGAAACAAAGAATGTTCGCCCAACTGGTCAAACATTTTGATTTTTGGTTGCCAAAAAAACAAAACAAACTAAACAAACAAATAACCAAGAAGTTTTCAGCCTGGCAGTTTTTCAATGAAAACTTTTTTTAAAAATTCATCTTTATCAAATTCATCACTGGGGGGTGGAGAACGCATTTTCACCACTGAAATGCAGCTGCCTCTGGGATGTAAGGCAACAGCCCTACAGTATGCTTTAAGATGGGAAATTAAGAATATTGTGTCCATCTGTGCTGTTGGCGGTATGTTAGCTGGTAGGCTTGTCAGCCCAGGAAAAAATGGTTGTTACCCCTGAATCCGTTTCAGGTCCCTGCTTCAAGATGCAATTTTCCATTCAAACACCCAAAATGCATGAATAACTCAAAGCAAAGCAATTCCCTGACCAGCACAGGCTGAGGCCCTTGCCTCTCTCAGCCAGCAGAAAGAAGAAGTGCCCTTCCCTTAAATCCTTGCAGGGTCATGTAACAGACAGGTAACCTTTAACACTTTCCTGGCTTTTTTTAACCCTGTCACAGGCCATTTAGGTAAGGTAAGTATATTTTGTCTAACTGCAAAGACATCCCTACTCTTATGTCACGTACCATGGGATCTCTAATGACCACAGATGGTTAGGACCTCGGCTATGTACGTGTAACCCCCACCCAGTCAGTATGGCACTCTGTCCCCCTCTCGTCATGGCTGGGCCGTGTACAGAGGTTGATGAGCCTGCTACAGCCTTGACCTCTGGAGCTAAAAGCCTCTATTGCCTAAGCTAAAAGACCCACCTCTGTTAGCCTTGGCTGCAGCAGGCTCACCAACCTCTTTCTGTGGCCCCGACCACTAAAGAGGCACAAAGCACCACACTGAGTGGGTGTGGGTTACATAGGTCATCTGAGAGAAGACACCTCCAATAGCACAGCTCCTTCTGTCAGCAAATTTGGGTGTGCTGGAACTTACTCAGAGGGAATCAAAAGCACCCTTTCCTTCCTGCAGTACTTAGAGGTCACTTGGCGATCTCCCATCCATGTATTGACCTAACCTAACCCTGATTATAGGCCATGACCAGATGGGATTACCGCACCAGGTAAAGTGATAGCAGGGTTGCACTTGCATTTGCAGATGAAGAGGGAAGTTATATGGCATCATCTGTATGTTCTAGTGTTATCAAACTGTCTAAATCACTATCTCAGTCGGACAGCAATTCTACAGCAGAAACTCCTCGTGGAATACGAGCAGCGAGTCTGACTACTTGGTCTTTTGGTCGGATTGATCATAAAGGACAAATTCCTTCTTCACGTGGGTTTGTGCATGACTCTGATTTGTGTTGTGGACTACACCTATGTGACTACTTGCTGCGTGACACCTGGCAAAGCCCTTAAGTTCTCCATGCCTGCACAACAGGGTTCTGAGGCTTTCTTGTCAATAAGCATATCACCAGGCAGCTGTGGATGGGCTGAGCTTTGGGATCCTCAGGTGAAAGGTGCTCTCCCCTAAAAGAGTAAAATACCATCACTGTACATTTGTGCCTTCCTAGAACAACACGGTTACAAAATATCTGATTTCTCTTCACAGGTCAAATGGATGATGTACTGGATCATATTTGCACTCTTCACGACAGCCGAGACTTTCACAGATCTCTTTCTTTGCTGGTGAGCGTCAGACCGAGGTGGGGCATTTGTAATGAGATAGGGAGGAAAACAGAAGGGTTTGTAAGGGAACAGAGCTCCAGAGAGAGGATTGTAAGACTGTGTCATTTCCTGTGCAAGGGGTTGAATGTCAGGTGCATGGCGTGTTTTGCTTGGAGGACCAGCACTTCCTCTCTTAGCGCTGCCAGGTTTAGGGGTTGGGAAATACTAACGTCAGGGGAACTGCTCGGGTGCCTGTGAGAAAGCAGTTGGAACTGGAGAGAGTTTGACGAAGGTCTGTCACTGTCAACAGAGGATGGCTGAGCCAGCAGCCCTCTTCTGCTGTGGACACTGGTGCAGGTGTTGGAATGGAGACAGGCACATGGAAAGAGTGGAATGGGTATGTGAGAGAGGAGAGGTGAACATGAGTGAGGGGAAAAGGGAAAAAGGGGAGAGAAAGGGATAGGGGGAAGGAAGAGATGGAGGAAGGAAGAAGGAGGAGGAAGATACAAACAGGAATAAGACAAACCACTTTAACTTTTTCCCTTCTAAAACTTTCTAATCCCTAGGGTAAGCAAGTTTCAGAGTAACAGCCGTGTTAGTCTGTCTTTGCAAAAAGAAAAGGAGTACTTGTGGCACCTTAGAGACTAACCAATTTATTTGAGCATGAGCTTTCGTGAGCTACAGCTCACTTCATCGGATGCATACCGTGGAAACTGCAGTAAACATTATATACACACAGAGACCATGAAACAATACCCCCTCCCACCCCACTGTCCTGCTGGTAATAGCTTATCTAAAGTGATCATCAAGTTGGGCCATTTCCAGCACAAATCCAGGTTTTCTCACCCTCCGCCCCCCCCCCACACAAACTCACTCTCCTGCTGGTAATAGCCCATCCAAAGTGACCACTCTCTTCACAATGTGTATGATAATCAAGGTGGGTCATTTCCAGCACAAATCCAGGTTCTCTCACTCCCTCACCCCCCTCCAAAAACCACACACACAAACTCACTCTCCTGCTGGTAATAGCTTATCAAAAGTGACCACTCTCCCTACAATGTGCATGATAATCAAGGTGGGCCAATTCCAGCACAAATCCAGGTTTTCTCACCCCCCCTCACCCCCATACACAAACAAACTCACTCTCCTACTGGTAATAGCTTATCTGAAGTGATCATTTAGTTGGCCATTTCCAGCACAAATCCAGGTTTTCTCACCCCCCCACCCCCATACATACACAAACTCACTCTCCTGCTGGTAATAGCTCATCCAAAGGGACCACTCTCCCTACAATGTGCATGGTAATCAAGGTGGGTCATTTCCAGCACAGATCCAGGCTTTCTCACCCCCTCCCCCCCGGGGGAACACACACACACATAAACTCACTCTCCTGCTGGCAATAGCTCATCCAAACTGACCACTCTCCAAGTTTAAATCCAAGTTTAACCAGAACGTCTGGGGAAGGGGGTAGGAAAAAGCAAGGGGAAATAGGCTACCTTGCATAATGACTTAGCCACTCCCAGTCTCTATTTAAGCCTAAATTAATAGTATCCAATTTGCAAATGAATTCCAATTCAGCAGTTTCTCACTGGAGTCTGGATTTGAAGTTTTTTTTGTTGTAAGATAGTGACCTTCATGTCGGTGATTGCGTGACCAGAGAGATTGAAGTGTTCTCCGACTGGTTTATGAATGTTATAATTCTTGACATCTGATTTGTGTCCACTTATTCTTTTACGTAGAGACTGTCCAGTTTGACCAATGTACATGGCAGAGGGGCATTGCTGGCACATGATGGCATATATCACATTGGTGGATGTGCAGGTGAACGAGCCTCTGATAGTGTGGCTGATGTTATTAGGCCCTGTGATGGTGTTCCCTGAATAGATATGTGGGCACAGTTGGCAACGGGCTTTGTTGCAAGGATAGGTTCCTGGGCTAATGGTTCTGTTGTGTGGTATGTGGTTGTTGGTGAGTATTTGCTTCAGGTTGCGGGGCTGTCTGTAGGCAAGGACTGGCCTGTCTCCCAAGATTTGTGAGAGTGTTGGGTCATCCTTCAGGATAGGTTGTAGATCCTTAATAATGCGTTGGAGGGGTTTTAGTTGGGGGCTGAAGGTGACGGCTAGTGGCGTTCTGTTATTTTCTTTGTTGGCCCTGTCCTGTAGTAGGTGACTTCTGGGAACTCTTCTGGCTCTATTAATCTGTTTCTTCACTTCCGCAGGTGGGTATTGTAGTTGTAAGAAAGCTTGATAGAGATCTTGTAGGTGTTTGTCTCTGTCTGAGGGGTTGGAGCAAATGCGGTTGTATCGCAGAGCTTGGCTGTAGACAATGGATTGTGTGGTGTGGTCAGGGTGAAAGCTGGAGGCATGTAGGTAGGAATAGCGGTCAGTAGGTTTCCGGTATAGGGTGGTGTTTAGGTGACCATTGTTTATTAGCACTGTAGTGTCCAGGAAGTGGATCTCTTGTGTGGACTGGACCAGGCTGAGGTTAATGGTGGGATGGAAATTGTTGAAATCATGGTGGAATTCCTCAAGGGCTTCTTTTCCATGGGTCCAGATGATGAAGATGTCATCAATATAGCGCAAGTAGAGTAGGGGCATTAGGGGACGAGAGCTGAGGAAGCGTTGTTCTAAATCAGCCATAAAAATGTTTGCATACTGTGGGGCCATGCGGGTACCCATAGCAGTCCCGCTGATCTGAAGGTATACATTGTCCCCAAATGTAAAATAGTTATGGGTAAGGACAAAGTCACAAAGTTCAGCCACCAGGTTAGCCGTGACATTATCGGGGGTGGGGGGGGGTGAGAAAGCCTGGATCTGTGCTGGAAATGACCCACCTTGATTATCATGCACATTGTAGGGAGAGTGGTCACTTTTGATAAGCTATTACCAGCAGGAGAGTGAGTTTGTGTGTGTGGTTTTTGGAGGGGGGTGAGGGAGTGAGAGAACCTGGATTTGTGCTGGAAATGACCCACCTTGATTATCATACACATTGTGAAGAGAGTGGTCACTTTGGATGGGCTACTACCAGCAGGAGAGTGAGTTTGTGTGGGGGGGGCGGAGGGTGAGAAAACCTGGATTTGTGCTGGAAGTGGCCCAACTTGATGATCACTTTAGATAAGCTATTACCAGCAGGACAGTGGGGTGGGAGGGGGTATTGTTTCATGGTCTCTGTGTGTATATAATGTCTACTGCAGTTTCCACGGTATGCATCCGATGAAGTGAGCTGTAGCTCACGAAAGCTCATGCTCAAATAAATTGGTTAGTCTCTAAGGTGCCACAAGTCCTCCTTTTCTTTTTAGGGTAAGCAAGTGTGTTACGTGTTCCTCTCTGTGCCTGCTCCACAGTGGTTAGGAGTCTATTAGCCTGTGATGGGATGTTAGATGGGGTAGGATCTGAGTTACCCAGGAAAGAATTTTCTGTAGTATCTGGCTGGTGAATCTTGCCCATATGCTCAGGGTTTAGCTGATCGCCATATTTGGGGTCGGGAAGGAATTTTCCTCCAAGGCAGATTGGAAGAAGCCCTGGAGGTTTCTCGCCTTCCTCTGTAGCATGGGGCACAGGTCACTTGCTGGAGGATTCTCTGCTCCTTGAAGTCTTTAAACCACGATTTGAGGACTTCAATAGCTCAGACATAGGTGAGAGGTTTTTCGCAGGAGTGGGTGGGTGAAATTCTGTGGCCTGCGTTGTGCAGGAGGTCAGACTAGATGATCATAATGGTCCCTTCTGACCTTAGTATCTATGAATCTATTGCAGTCCCAGTTGAGAGAGCTGCCATCTTGGCCGATACACTGGGAATTGAACCGGGAGCCTCCAGAGCTAAAAGCATGAGCTACTAAAGCTTGAGCTAGAGATCCAGGGCTTTCTGGCAAGGGCTGTAGCAGACTGATATTCAGGTTGGGTACAGAAGGGCCTGCAACACACACTCCACAGTGGGTTTCAATAGCAGGAGGTATTACTTGTTCCTGCTCTGTCCTTTTCCTTTGGGATAGATACTTGGGTGTATAGGAGCACAAAGGAAAATGACATTCTTTGTTTGCCAAAGGGCCGAGCCTGTGCACCCTGCAGCTTCCTCCCAGTCTGTTCTCATGTGGGGGGTTCGGAGGGGAGGAACACAGGTCATTGTTAAAGTGGAGTGTTAAGGTCAATAGAGGCTTTGGGTGCTCAGCACTTCTGCAAATCGGGCCACTGGCACTGAAGTGAGGGGGAAAACTCCTGTTGGGTTTGGACTAGGCCTCTTAGGTAGGTACCTAACATCAGGCACATTTTGACCACTCTTATACGGCCTGATCCAATGCCCATTGAAGCCAATGGAAACTGGAGAAGTGAATGGGCTTTGTGTCAAGTTCTTAATCCTTACCCATGTACCTTACCAAGGGCCCAGACCTACAAGGTGCTGATCACCTGCAGGGAGCACTCTTTTCAATGGGAGTTTCAGGGAGCTCACCACCACACAGAATCCGGCCCAAAAGGAGGCATTATATTGGTACTTCAGTGTGTCCTTAACTCATTGGGTCCTGATCCAGGGGGTGTGACTGCAGCTCATATATGGGCCTGAGTTAGCTGTCGTCGAGCTCACTTGGGTTCCAGAGATGACGATGCAGCAGCGCACGCTACGGTGCAGGTTAGCCACACAAGTCACTGTGTGCGGTTCTGAGCGGGCTTGTACAGACTGTGCTGCTGTGACTTCACGCCGAGAAGATTAAAGCTAGCTTGGGTCTCCCATGACTGCAGTGTAGACATTCTCTTAACTGAGGGAAATGAGACACGTAAACCATCTGCAGAAAACGCAGAGGACAGGTTAGATTTTTAAAATTCTCTGTGTTAAGTCACGGTGCTGCTAGCAAAACAAAATGGAAGGACATGTGGTTATAACAGGAATGTCTCTGATTATTAGTAATTGTTATTCTGTGTATATTACAGTAGTGCCAGAAATCCCCAGGGAGGATTGGGCTCCATTACGCTGCACACTATAGAAGCACAGATAATGGGACAGCGCCTGCATAATGTGAAAGGAATGGTGGTTCGAGTCCATGATAAGTGCCATCTAACTGCAGAAAGGCAGAGAGACGAAAGGTGTATAAATAAATCCAGAGGCTGGTTTGCTGGCTGCTGGTGGGTGTGATAGGTAGTGTTCTCTCTGCACCCCAGGCCTGTAAGGGCTGGGAACAGTGCAAAGAAAGCCTCTATGGCCCCTTTGTGCATACCGCACCCCTTGTCACTTAATTAGTTCTCGGGGTTCCTATTAAATAACGTTGCTGATACCTGGCTGCCAGAAAACTTTGCATAGCGCTCAGCCAGAGTTTGGGTGTGAGTGAATGTGGAAAGAGGGTGGTAGATCCTTAGGACACTCAGGTAGACAGAAACCAGCCTAGGCTCTGAATCTGCCAATTGCTAACTGCCTTGGGCTTCTATTATCATCAGAGAAGCAGTTACCATGAATTTATGTCATCTTTGTTTTCCCATAGGTTTCCATTCTATTATGAACTGAAAATAGCTTTTGTAGCTTGGTTGCTGTCTCCATACACAAAAGGCTCCAGCCTCCTGTATAGAAAATTTGTACACCCAACACTGTCTTCAAAAGAAAAGGTAATTACAGGTGTTCATGCCCTAACTGAGTGGATGGCTCACAGCGGTGGAATTAGTGTGTTTACCGTATGTCAGCTGTATCAACGGCTTTCATCTCAAGAAGATGAGTCACTGCTTTTTCTTTTATTTATTTTTGTTCTTTGATCTTCTCTTTGGTTTTTTTTTTTGTATCAGCAGCTGCTGAGCTCATTCAGAATAACTTAACTACGTCTGGGCATCAGAGAACCTAAGAGGGTGGGATACATGTATTTTGTTTTCCCTGAAAATACCACCCTGAAAATAGTCCTTCCTTGCATGACAAACTTCACAGTGTTGGAAATGCTGACTGAATGTAGCTGGGGTGACAAGGTGGGTGAGGTAATATCGTTTATTGGACCAACTTCTGTTGATGAGAGAGACAAGCTTTTGAGCCACACAGCACTCTTCTTCAGGTCTAGGAAAGGCACTCTGAGCATCACAGCTAAATGGAAGGTGGAACAGATTGGTTAGCATAAGTATGTAGCACATATTCTAAGGGACTTCTCAAGGTAGAGTGGTCCATTAACACCTCTGCAGTCATAGGACAAAAAGAGGGGATTAGTGGGTTACAGATAGTTGTAATAAACCATAAATTCAATCTCTAACTCAGGCCTGATCTACACTACAGAGATAGGTCGACATAAACTAACTCTACACTACACATCTACACTAAAGTAGATGCACAGGGAGAACTGCGGAAAAGGATCTGGACCACAAGTGGACCACAAGCTAAATATGAGTCAACAGTGTAACACTTTTGCAAAAAAAAAAAAAAAAAAAAAAAAGCGAACATCATTCTGGGATGTATTAGCAGGAGTGTGGTAAGCAAGACACATGAAGTAATTCTTCCGCTCTGCTCCACGCTGATCAGGCCTCAACTGGAGTATTGTGTCCAGTTCTGGGCCCCACATTTCAGGAAAGATGTGGACAAATTGGAGAAAGTCCAGAGAAGAGCAACAAAAATGATTAAAGGTCTAGAAAACATGACTTATGAGGGAAGATTGAAAAAATTGGGTTTGTTTAGTCTGGAAGCGATAAGACTGAGAGGGGACATAACAGTTTTCAAGTACTGTGACAAAGTTCCTCCTCTGCTTTGGTGGGTCCTGCACTTATTGGCGGATTTGCTTGCCTCAGGGATTCATGGCTGCCCTCAGTTTGGCCACTTTTGCTAGTGACTCAAACCTGCTGTTCACTCAGCTAACCTCATCACTGGCCAGCGTGGGGAAAAGGAAGGAGAACAATTCCCTCAGTCTCTGCTGGTCCGCCTAGTGGGTCGGGGGACAGGCCAGGACCTTCCCCTCTGGTGGGACCCAGAGTGCAGGTCAACTCCTCCTGTATCCAATAGGGAGTTGGGGGGATGGGGAGAACCCTAGCCCACCCTCTACTCCAGGTTCCAGCCCAGGGCCCTGTGGATCACAGCTGTCCATAGTGTTTCATGTAACACCTGTGTGACATCTACAACTCCCTGGGTTACTTCCCCATGGCCTCCTCCCAATACCTTCTGTATCCTTACCACAGAACCTTCCTCCTGATGCCAGATAGCATTTGTACTCCTCAGTCCTCCAGCAGCACACCCTCTCCCTCTCAGCTCCTTGTGTGCCCCTCACTGACTGAAGTGAGGTCCTTTTTAAACCAGGTGCCCTGATTAGCCTGCCTTAATTGATTCTAGCAGCTTCTTAATTGGCTCCAGGTATCCTAATTAGCCTATCTGCCTTAATTGGTTCCAACAAGTTCCTGATTGTTCTGGAACTGCCCCCGTTACCTGACCCAGGGGAAAGGGACCTGCTTAACCTGGGGCTAATATATCTGCCTTCTATCACTCTCCTTTAGTAGTGGGTGGGCAGAAGCCCGGTCACCTCCTGGATTTTTTATTTTAAGAAAAAAAAAATCACTCTCCTGTAGCCATCTGGCCCGACCCTGTCACACCACTCAGACTTGTAGGCCCAATTCTCCACTCACAGAATAAAAGCAACTCCCAGAGGTTTCAGTGGAAGCTACTGCTCTCCTGCCATCCTCTTTTCCTTTTCAAGTACTGGCTGTACTCCAGTTGCTGGGAAGGAGGGAGGGAGATGGCCGCGTCTATGAATGATGGCCTGACCCTTGAGAGAGACGGCAGGAGGTCTGAACTCTTCCCTCTTGTGCTTTTTTTTTTTGGTCTTGCATGACAGGAAATTGATGACTGCCTCGTCCAAGCGAAGGATCGGAGCTACGATGCCCTGGTGCACTTTGGGAAGCGGGGACTGAATGTCGCAGCAACAGCAGCCGTGATGGCAGCTTCCAAGGTAACAGCCAGGAGAGCGCAGGTCATGGCGGTGCCGTTAGCCTCTCAATTGGGTCTGGGTCCATCATCTATGGTAACAACACAGCAGGGCGGAGAGGAGGAAGGCGTGGGGGGGAGTCCAGAATTCTTCCAGTTGTTACGATCCTGCCTTCCAGCGTCCTGTTCACCAGCCTCATGGGTGCGTCTTGGGATGAACACATTATGCAAGACCATGATGCTGTGGGAGTGAATGAAGGGGGTAAACGCAAGGGGCCAAGCTTTGCCTTCAGGTCTGCGTGAGGGCTTCTGCTGAGCAGGATGCGGAGCAGCACACTCTAGCCTTATGATGATGTACAATTAGATTTCCATGAGCGATACTGATTAATGATACCCAGGAACAGTTACTACTCCAGGCTGGGAAATTGCTTAATGGCTCCTTTGAGGAAAAATTAAGCTCAGCTGTCCAGTTATTCCCTGCCCCCTTTCACAGGAGAAAGCACAGAGTAGGACTGAGGAGGGAGCCCCCACACCAGGCCTGTTGTTTCATTGGATTGTTAAAAAGGCTGGTTAACATTCTCACCTCTAATTTGGATGCTAATATCAGACCAATGAAATCTGAGGCTTCTGAACATTAAATGACCAGCTGCTGAGGTCAGGAAGGATCTCTTCTTTCATACCTTGTACAGCATCATATGATTGACTACGTTCATTATTATGTTGCGTGAAGGAAAGATCACTTTCCTTTGAAGCAGCAGATATTGGTCACTTTTGGAGACAGGATGCTGGATGTGATGGAGAAATGGTCTCATCTGATCCTTAGATGGAAAGTGCTCTAGATATGCAAAGCAGACACCCACATTGTTCTGTATTGCATCTGTACTGTTACACCCATGCCTAGTGCTACAGCAATATTGAGATCTGTTTTAAATGTGCAAAAGCCAAGAATGCTTATTTTGTTCCCTGCTCACAGTTGTCTGTTTCTAGATGTTGAGCTGACGTGATGCTGTATGTGTGAAGGTCCCTACAACACCTCCTCACAACAGTGAGACATTTGGCTGACACCTTGGCTGCGCCAAGGCCTTTTATGCCACTCTAGCAGCATAAAAGGGCCTTAAAATGGGCAGCAGCAGTCTACTGAGAGTATCACTGTCTCTGTACTGCCTTTGCTCCCAGCACGTGGTGTAGATGCACTGATGTCCCTGATTCCTAGGCACTACGTCTGTCTCTGCTTTCCAGGGCCTGCAGGAGCACGTTGGAAGCAGAGTACAAGTTAGAGCAGCCATGAGGCTGCGCTGATTTACACTTGAGGCTTGGCAGGGCCCTGTCCAACCCCAGAATATGGCCTAAAACCTTTGTGCCCCACCTCTCCCTCCTTGCCCTGAGCACAGGAACAGAATAATTGAGCCTTGGGCCCTTTCTCTTGAGGATCAATGAGTGTCACTGTCCTACTTGCCTCCTTTCTGCTCCTCAGGGATTTCTCTTGAAAAAGAATCTGTCTCTCTAAATGCTTGTTCTCTACCTTGAGAGGATATGTACACAGCTCCAGAGGTAGCAGGAGGCTGGGTGGAAGGGAGGCTGGAGACGGCCATAGAGAAGAAGGTCTGCAGTGAAAGAGCGGGACAGAGTAGTTCTAGGGATGATAGTTTTCCTTGATCTAATGGAGATCCTTGTTCAGTGTTAGAAGAAAGTATCTCCTTCTGTGATTCTTTACCATTGTCACACCTTACCTTTGGTTCTTATCCTGCCCCTGTCCCTGCAGTATCTGAGCACCTCACAATCT
This sequence comes from Lepidochelys olivacea, assembly GCF_965140295.1. Classification (NCBI taxonomy): domain Eukaryota; kingdom Metazoa; phylum Chordata; order Testudines; family Cheloniidae; genus Lepidochelys; species Lepidochelys olivacea. Next base: position 135,266,583 of record NC_140414.1, on the reverse strand, counting down.
TCAATCCTCACAACACATCTGTGAGGTAGAGAAGTGCTATTGTCTCAATTTCAGATGGGGAAATGGAGGCACAGAGAGGCTAAATGAGTTGCCCAGGGTCACAGAAGAAGTCGATGGTAGAGCATGGACTTGAACCCAAGTTTCAGGCTTGGGCCCTAACCACTGAACCATCCTCCCTGTCTGCGACATCTTGGAAGGCCTACTCCTAGGAACAACACTTTAAATTAGGCTAGTACCCATAACAGGTAAGAAGTTTTACCTCGCTGCTTGTTTTCAGAAGTGGGAGAGTGGTTTAATGGCTAGCTCAGGGGATTAGTTTTGGATCGATTTGAGGCATTTGTAACAAAACAGTCACTCTGTTCTATTCCTGACTCTGGAAGGGAGTTTAATCTAATGGTTAGAGTAGGGGATGGAGTTGGGATTCCTGGGTTCTGCCGTCAGTTCAGTGTTTGGCCTTTGACAAGCCACTCACCTCTCTGTGCCTCAATTTATTCACCTGAAAAGTAGGTATAATACTTCTCTGCATTCCTAGGTGCTGAATTTTAATGACTTAATTATGATCTGGAGAGCATGTCAGGATGACAGACAGTGAATAAAACCAAAATACAGCTGTCATTAAGGGGAAATGTTTCTCCGCACCCTCACACCCAAGTTTAGAAAGTGCCCTATCCCCTATTTCAGTGGTCGGCTCCAGGACTCACACTGGCTTGTCTCCCCTAGCCTTTGGAAGGTGATAGCTAATATGTATATGGAGACAAGGCAGTTTGCCTTTAACACATGTTAAACTGCTCCAGTTGAAGCCCAAAGCCGAAGTTAGGCCCCCAAATCCATATTTCAGCACCAAAATAAGTGGCCTAGCTTTCAGAAAGGCTTAGCCCCTGTGGAAAATGAAAAGGAGTACTTGTGGCACCTTAGAGCCTAACCAATTTATTTGAGCATAAGCTTTCGTGAGCTACAGCTCACTTCATCGGATGCATACTGTGGAAAGTTTAGAAGATCTTATTATATACACACAAAGCATGAAAAAATACCTCCTCCCACCCCACTCTCCTGCTGGTAATAGCTTATCTAAAGTGATCACTCTCCTTACAATGTGTATGATAATCAAGGTGGGCCATTTCCAACACAACTGCTATGGGTACCCGCATGGTACCACAGTATGCCAACATTTTTATGGCTGATTTAGAACAACGCTTCCTCAGCTCTCGTCCCCTAATGCCCCTACTCTACTTGCGCTACACTGATGACATCTTCATCATCTGGACCCATGGAAAAGAAGCCCTTGAGGAATTCCACCATGATTTCAACAATTTCCATCCCACCATCAACCTCAGCCTGGTCCAGTCCACACAAGAGATCCACTTCCTGGACACTACAGTGCTAATAAACGATGGTCACATAAACACCACCCTATACCGGAAACCTACTGACCGCTATTCCTACCTACATGCCTCCAGCTTTCACCCTGACCACACCACATGATCCATCGTCTACAGCCAAGCTCTGCAATACAACCGCATTTGCTCCAACCCCTCAGACAGAGACAGACACCTACAAGATCTCTATCAAGCATTCTTACAACTACAATACCCACCTGTGGAAGTGAAGAAACAGATTAATAGAGCCAGAAGAGTTCCCAGAAGTCACCTACTACAGGACAGGACAGGCCTAACAAAGAAAATAACAGAACGCCACTAGCCGTCACCTTCAGCCCCCAACTAAAACCCCTCCAATGCATTATTAAGGACTTATCCTGAAGGATGACCCAACACTCTCACAAATCTTGGGAGACAGGCCAGTCCTTGCCTACAGACAGCCCCTCAACCTGAAGCAAATACTCACCAGCAACCACATACCACACAACAGAACCACTAACCCAGAAACCTATCCTTGCAACAAAGCCCGTTGCCAACTGTGCCCACATATCTATTCAGGGGACACCATGGATTTGTGTTGGAAATGGCCCACCTTGATTATCATACACATTGTAAAGAGAGTGATCACTTTAGATAAGCTATTACCAGCAGGAGAGTGGGGTGGGAGGAGGTATTTTTTCATGCTTTGTGTGTATATAATAAGATCTTCTAAACTTTCCACAGTATGCATCCGATGAAGTGAGCTGTAGCTCACGAAAGCTTATGCTCAAATAAATTAGTTAGTCTCTAAGGTGCCACAAGTACTCCTTTTCTTTTTGCGAATGCAGACTAACACGGCTGTTACTCTGAAACCTGTGGAAAATGTGGCCTTACAAAGTAGAGAAAGGAAAGGTCCATCCCGTGTCCTACTTCAGCTGGAATTACAGGACAGAAATAGATGCTAAGGTATCTGGGGCCCCTCCTCAGCTGGTATAAATCAGTGTAGCATCTGTTGACCTAGGTACGAGGCTCTAGCCCTAAGCTTATCGGGTGCAGGCCCAGTTAAAGTGAGAAATGGACCCAGATCTAAGTACTCTTGAACTTTGAGACATGCCCCCTTCTTTTCCTTTTCTCTGGTGGACAAACCGTGTCCCTCACAGACCAAGATGCTATAAGCACAGGCTAGAATATACGTACCTCCTCCTTAGCTCAGTCAGATTCTCCACTGGCCTGACTGATAAATGGCCTAGATGTTTGATTAGCTGGACACAATTTAAAAAAAAAAAACAATAATTGTGCTGCCAGGCAAAAATATAGGTCATTATTAGACAGGTGAGGGGTTCTCAGAACCCCAAACCCCTTGTACCAATCTCCCCCGCTTGCATGTGCTCTCTCTCTCTCTCGTTCTCTCTCTCAAGACGAGTGGTACATTTCTGAGGCTCTCTGAGTGGAGACAAAGTCAGACATCTGGTGCTGGGTACTCAGCACAAAGTCCCTGTCCCACCACTTTGCATCCCCCTCGTGTTGCACCACAGTTCTTCCCTCAGCACACGGTGACTTCACGAGGGTAAGAACTAAGTGGTAGGATCCGGTAACGAGGTAAATCCTGATGTGCAGCCCCCTTAACTTCCATTAGTTCAGCCCTTTGCCCTCTGAGGGGCACGGGGCTCCAGTCTGCTAACAAGACGTATACCAATCACCAACTCAGACACTTGCTCATATGTTGTCTCTCTTTCCTGGCCCTTCTTCTGGTTTTGCCTTTTAGATTGTGAGCTCTTCCTGGCTGGGACTACCTTCCAAATGTTTGCATGGCACCTGGCACGACAGGCTCTTTAGGCCTACTGCAAAATTGACGATGATGATGATGATAGCAAATGGGGAATGAAAAGCTGAAACCTCCTTGCAACAGCCACAGTGTTTTGGATGGGAAAAAAATGAGATGGAGAGAGAAGGCATGCATGACTGGCAGTGATGAAAAGCCTGTTTGTGCCTAATAGGTCTGAGAGATTGTCCGAGAGTCTGTCATGCGTGTGAAAATATGACCTGAAACACTGCCAGAGTTGGTGGTAATTCTGGCTGTCTGCTAGAAGTGCCAGTCACACAAATTAAGGAGTTAGAATTGCAGCACACACACATCACCCTGGATCTCAAAAGCCTTTAGGGCCTGATCCAAAGCCCACTGGTTTCAGTGGAATGACTCCTAGCGACTCCACTGGGCTTTGGATCAGGCCCTCAGAAAATATCCTTGCTCTAGCATGTCTGTTTGGGCCAGTTCTTCCTCTCTGGGCAAACTCCGTCCCACTCTCTCAGGTTACCAGCAGGTTTCTAGATCCCACATAGGAGAATGCTGCCTTGGCACAATTTGCCAGTGGAGAGCTGCAGAGCGCTCCCCTTCAAATTGCATGTGTAGCTGAGTGATGTGGGGAGGGAGAACACTGCATCGGGCAGGGTGGATTTCCTTCCTTTGATCACATGCATAGAGCCCTCTTTGATAATTAAAGCCCTCTGTTTGTGGTAGATTCACCCCTTTGTATGCCTATCTAAGGTATCTGATGAAAACTCTATTCACAGCACTTAGCACATCCATCAAGATGAGGGCCCTATCCTGTCCCTAGTCTTTGTGGTCAGGATTTGCAAAAGTGGTAAGTGATTTTGGATGCCCAGCGTGAGGGACCTTAAAGGGGCCTGGTTTCCAGGAGGGGCCGAGCACCTGTCCTCTGAAATCAGGCCTCCTTTAAGTGTCTCAAGTTGGGCACTCAAAATCAATGGTCTCTTGAAAAGCCTTGGCCTGGTTGTATTGGGCTAGTCAAGAGAAGGACACACAGCTTTCTTGAAGCATATAGTCATGGGCTGGCTATTACAGCGTTTCTCAAATTACCTCAGCGGCATGCCATGGCAGCAGAGCTCACCACTGCTTTGGGTTTCCAGAGGCCTTTTTCACTAACTACACTACAAACCAAACACATACTCAAACTCTTCGCTGCACACAGCCAGGGCAGGGCGGCTGCTTAATTCCCCCCCCCCCCCAACTTCTGTTGGGTGTTTCTTTGATGTAAATCCAGCCCCAGTCAAAGGTAAAGATGACCTATAGCCAAAGCACAGGAGGGCAGAGCCGTGCTGCAAACGTGGAGAGAGTAGATTAGGAGGAACTGTCTGCAGGCATTGATGTAAAGTCCCCAGGAGAGGAAATGAACTGCACAAACAAACCAGCTGGATGTAACGAACAGTCACACCATCACAGTACAGTAAGCAAATTTCCCATTGTTTCTTTATTACTCTTTTAGTATTTTTTTTCACACTCTGTCGTGGTTACAGGAAAGATGTGGAATCAAGATTGAACAGAGCATTGGGGTGTGTGTGTGTATGTGTGTTCATATTGCTCTATGATGGCTAATCTATGGAGGCGATAGGTCTTAATATTACCAAAGCCCTTTTTAGCTCATGGGGAAGAGGCCTCTATTTCGGACCATAGGGTCCTGGGTTCTATTCCCAAAGCTTGTGCTTGCATCCGACTATGATAGCTTCTGTGTGCAACCATCACCTCTTTACAGTGTCTTTAGTAGATATAGCCCAATTTCTCACGCTGCCTCCCAATCGCCAGAACTAAGAAAGCTGCCAGCATGCCAGTTAGTGGTACATGAACCTCACCTAGCACTGTTTCTAAACTGGCAGTAAATGCAAGAGCACTTAGCTCCTGTTGACACCAATGGAAATTCCTCATGTGAATTACAAACATGCCAGGAGATTTGATGCTCATAGGGTGAGGAGTGCCGAGGAGTATAAAGAGTGAAGTGGTGATACTTGGTGCTTTTTATGCAAGCACTTTACAAACAGTATGACTGTTCTTATCAGTGGCTATTATCCAGGATGGTCTGGGACATAACACCAGGCGCTGGGTGTCTTTCAACTATCAGAAGCTGGGACTGGAGGATGGGATGGATCACTCAAAATTGCCCTGTTCTGTTCATTCCCTCCAAAGCACCTGGCATTGGCCAGTGTCAGAAGACAGAATACTGGGCTAGATGGACCATTGGTTTGACCCAGTGTGGCTGTTCTTATGTTCTTAACACTAACTCATACAACACCTGAGAGTTAGGTGTTATTTTCCCCATCTCTCAGATGGGGAAACTGAGGCAGGAGAAGTTAAATAACTCATCCGAGGTTACAGATGGACTTCCCTGCCCATCCCCTGTCACCATTTTGGGCAACTGCACCTGTATGTCCTCTCTATGGTCCTTCAAGGGCACCCCCTCGAGGCTCCTGGCTCCTCAACCATCACCTTTCTTGGGCAGAGATCCGCATCTCCCTCCTCACCAGGATTTTTTCCAGGCTGCTCAGTTCCCTGCCTACAGTGTGATATCCCCAGTAAGCCAGACTGCCAAAACAGGCCAGCACTTGCCCTTTGCTTTCTCTTCAGAGGTTATGAACAGCATGACTGCTAGCAGTTACAAGTTACCACACAGTTCTTTATAAGCAGCTAGATTTATTCTTAAGATGAAAGAATAAATATAGCTGCTTATAAAGTTCTAGATCAAGGACTTGGTAACAACCATAATGCGAGAACCTATACACATGCTAATAAGGTCCCAGCGTGGTTAAGCACTGGAATAAATTGCCTAGGGAGGTAGTGGAATCTCCATCATTGGAGACTTTTAAGAGCAGGTCAGACAGTCACCTGTCAGGGATGGTCTAGATCAGTGATCCCCAACCTTTCTTGTGGGAATAGCATATTGCTATTCCCAGAAGACTGTGGCGGGCGCCAGGCACCTTGCTGCCGAAACACTGCCACCAAGAAGCGCCGTCGCTGAAATGCTGCCGAGAAATGGCAACGCTTCTCGGCGGCATTTTGGTAGAGGGGTTTCCTGCAGGCACAGAAAAATGCCCCGGCAGGTGCCATGGCGCCTGCGGGCACCACTTTGGGGACCCCTGGTCTAGATAATACTTAGTCCTGCCTTGAGTGTAGGGGACTGGACCAGATGACCTCTCTAGGTTCCTTCCAGTCCTATGATTCTATAATAATAAGCTTACCAGAGATCACTCCCTGACTCCAACAAAAGCTCTGGCAGGAAATTAGTCCTTCAAACCCCACAAAGAGGTTCCCAAGTTCATAACAGCCTGGGCTTAGAACCAGAACAACAATGAATAGTTCAGTCTCTCTTTTATACAGTTCGAGCCTTTGATCTTGGCCTAGTGAACAGGTGATCAGTAGACAATGGTCTCCTCTTCAGGGTGTAGCCTCTGTGCCTCGGTTTCCCAAAGGCTGGGTTTTGCATAACTGGGGTGGATTTCCCAGGAAATCCATGACGCATGTACGGTCCCAAAAGACCAAGTATGGTCCAGGCCCACGGTAATATGTAACCTTCGCATTTAATACAACAGGCTCCAAAGACACATAATCTTAATTCAATAAGGTTTTTCAAGGATATTGCCACAGCTTTCACACTAACCTTCTCCCATCGTCAGCCACAGAGATGTGCATGCCTCCCAAGCACATCACAGCCCCCCTCAAAACCTTGGGCTGGCCTGGATTATGTTTGCCCCGAATGCACAGGCTCTGACTATTATTTTTTGCCAGTGGGTCCTCCACCCCTGCCCCACCCTAAGGCCCTGCCCTCGCTCCACCTCTTCCCACCCCCACTCCGCCCCCTAACTCCCAGGCTAGCAAATGATTCCCAACAAGACTAGTGTGTTGAAGAACGTAATCATCAAAACCAAACCAGTCCATGCCAGGACTAGCAAACATTTCCCACTCAGATGGGATTGTCATGGGGACACCCAATGTCTACTCAGCTTACAGTGTGTGGCTTTTGTGTACTCCGCTCTAAAATCCTCTCCAGTCTCATCAGCAAAATATCTTAAAAGTCCTTTGCTGGTAACTAGATCAAATCCAACAGTTAGTCAGGGGGGTTGATAGTTTGTTTTTCACGTAACTTTTGTTGTTGCCGCTATTTTGGCCGAGTTGCTGTGTTTGCTTTTCATTGCAGAATCCCCCATACAGCTGAGGGGGCAAATTTTGCCCTCACTTACACCAGTTGGTGCAATTCCATTGAAATTTATGAGGCTGCACTGGTGTATATGAGGGCAGAATTTGACTCTAGTGTTTCGATATCAAACCCCCTTCTGCAAATGTTCACTAACTGCCTTATGACTTACTGTACTATACAAGCCCACAAAAAAATTGACAATGGTTAGGATGCTGGTGTGCTGAGACCACAGCCTGTCATGATGACCAATACTGTCTCATTGTTCTCTTGTACTCCCTCAGTCTGTCTCAATCCATCTGCTGTCTCTTGTTTTACACTGAGATTGAGAGCTCTTTGGGGCAGGGTTTGTCTTTTTGTGCAGTGTTTGTACAGCGCCTAGCACAATGGGGTCTTGGTCCATGACTGGGGATCGTAGGTGCTACTGAAATAGAAAGAAGGTTAAATAATAATTTGCTTCAGGGTGTAGTCCTATCAAAGCCAGTGGGACCACAATTCAGTAGCCAGCACTATTCCCCATAGTAAATGTCTGTAGTACTGAACCCACAGTGTGGGTGCAGATGGGTCTGGTACTATACATGGGACTACTGAACCAAAGTTATGGAGAAAGGAGTATTAATTTTATTCAGCATAATGCTGCATATGTGGTGGGGGTGGATTGGTGTTCAGTCACCTGTCAAGAAACCACTGATGCTGAGGTACAGTAACTACAGATTGGCCACATGTGATCATCACTGGATGGCTTAAAATTTTTGCTTTCACTAGGTGAACATCTTTGGGGTTTCTGTGTGGAGCCTTGGTGCAAAATCCTGCTCCCACTGAAATCAAAGGCCAAATTTCCACTGACTTCTAGGGATCAAGTCCTGTCTCAGCCGCACCCTTGCTGTATGATCTTTATCCTCATCTGAAGCAAAGGTCATTTTGGGAATCTCTAAGCACTTTTCTTATAAGCCTTGATTTTCATTAGCTGTCTCAAGGCTCCCTGGGGAAGAAGAGGGATGGTCTTGTTGTGCAACAGATTTCTTGTTTTACCTTGAGTGAATCACTTGACCTCTGTGCCTCAGTTTCCCCATCTATAAAATGACATTATCATCTTTCTAGCTTATAGGTGTGTTGTGAGGGATAAATGTTTACAAAATGCTTTGAAGATGGTTAGACCAAAGGAGTGATAAAAATCTAAATACTATTTATTTATTTGTAATTAAATTGCAATGAATCAGACCTGGCTAAAGAAGTTATTGGCCCATTTCTGATTTTATTTTTTAACAAAAATTGTTTCAAACATTGAGGCCATTTTAAGTTTACTTGTGCACATGAATTAATGTTTCTCCTATGAAGAGTCTCATTGGCTTCTAATGCAGCATTTTTTCTTCAGGCCTCTAAATTCATCTCCCATTAAAAGGTTATTTTTTTAATTTAGTTACAGATTTAAAAATGAATTGCCATAATAAAGATATTTCCAGATATTTCAGATGAAGACATTCAGAATGTATGTAACAATACATATCCTGACTTCTTGTTTTGGGTAACATCAAGGTTTCTTATCCTTCAAGATGAATTTATCTTGGTCAATATTTGCCTCTTAGGGTTGTGAATGTTGATGTTCAGTTCTGCAGATATTAATAGTTGCAAAGTTTAGAGAAACTTAGCATGTGATGTATCTAATCAGTAACTTTTAAAGCTAAATATCTCTGTGGTCTTTTGTACTATTTTTTTAGTTTTCAAAACTAAAGAGAATTTATTATATGTAGGGATTTAGATTCTGGATCTCGCAATTACATATGCATATGATGCATTGAAATCCCTGGGACTACTCACTTGTGTAAAGTTAAGCACATTCATAGGGGTTTTAGGATCAAGGCCTAAGGCAGGAAAGAACATAAATTTCTTGACTCATCATGGGACTGTTTTGAGCCAGTCATGAGTCAAAATGTCTTTTCTGATGTATGTAACAATATCTTGCTGTACAGTAAAGCCAGTTACTACAAATTTTTTTATTTATTATTATTATTTTATTTTGCTGTTTAATAAATATTGCTACTATATGTCAAGTCTTATTACTGGATAACAAACCTTATTACTGCATAACAGACTTTTACTGCAAATTTAACTAGAACTGCACAAAACTACATATTGGCCTTGCAAAAGTGTGTATGTGAAACCAGATGTTCATGCGTATTCATGAAAATTCACATATTTGACCAGTAATGACATTTCTCAGTTTGTGGAAGAAAATGTGTTGTTTCACTTTGAAAATGTTCAAATTCTGCTGTAGTCAAAGTCATGCCATTTTGCTAATTGGGCTCAGACAGACATGTTGGCAGGCAAACAGCAAAGATCGGTGATGAAATGGTGAAATTTTACCCATAGACTGCTGAAAAGGCAAGATTTTCCTATAAAGAGTGACAGTGAAAAGGTGGGGGAAATGAGCTGGAAATCCATGGGCCAAATCCTCAACTTGTGTAAACTGTGATAGCTCCATCGACTTCAATTGAGCTATGACAATTCATAGGATCCCCCCCCCCCCAATGTTTTGGATATAACTTTTTCAAGAAATAGCAGGAATTTTAACATTTTGCCATTGTGTTTGTGATGAGCATCCTTCCATATGGCTCAGTAATAAACCTTGCTAGAGAGTCTATGAATAGTAATGCTTGTTCTTTATTCCTTACCCTAAAGAGAAGGAAAATAAAGAAACAAGCATGCTTTACTTTATCAGCAAGAAAGTCAAGCACATTCAGTGGTTGTTTGCTGTGTTGTTGTAGCCGGGTTGGTCCCAGAATATGAGACACACAAGGTGGGTGAGAGATCTTTTATTGGACCAACTTCTGTTTGTGAAAGCGACAAGTTTTAGGTGCCGGAAGAAGAGCTCTGTGTAGTTCGAAAGCTTGTCTCTTTTACTGACAGAAGTGGGTCCAATAAAAGATGTTACCTCACCCACCTTGTCTCAAGCACATTCAGCACAGATTTCATTGCAGTGCCACATTATAACCACACTGCAGTTATAACAGTTATAGACAAATATAATGGACACACAGATTATATTCATACCTCATTTCTTTGTTCGGAAGCTCTCCATGGGACCATTGATTAGATGGCACTACTGTGGCGTAGCGTGTATTAAAAATAAAGCCACTCATCTCCTTAGTTCTAGACCAAATGAAGCTATCACTTGGTTGCAATAATAAAGGTAGCTTCTGAGAGTGGCCCAGAGACAGGAAGGAAAGTGGAAGAAAGGATTTAGGCATCCAGTCATGGGGAAGATAGGAGAGTGAAGTGGGGAAGATTGGATTTTTAAATTACCTCTGTTCAAGGGGCATGGTTGTCAAGATGAAAAACCAGCAGAGGGAAACATCTGTGTCCATGGTATTGTCACCACTCAAGAAACACAGCATACACCATCTATCTAAAATGCCCTTTTGTTTTAGAACAAGATAAACAAGATAAGAAAGAACAAAAGTAAAGTCTCCTAGGAAGAGCACAGTATATAGGCTAGTCTACACTAGAAAGGCTTTGCTGTTATAGCTATATCATCATCTTATACTGACATAAGGAGCTTTTTTGCCAGTATAGTTAAACCACCTCCTTGAGTGACTTAGCTCAACAGACAAAAGGACTGTCTTGCGGGTATAGCTGTGTCTGCATGGCAGGTTTTGTTGGCATAGCTACATCAATCAGGTGTGTCCTTTTTTTTTTTTTTTGGACCCCTTTCTGACATAGTGTAGACCTGGCCCATGTGTCCCCTTTAAAAGGCTGCAGCAAGCCTGAGGGGAGAGAGATCTCCCGTCAACTTAATAACTCCTCCCTCCGTCAGAGGTGGTAGCTATGTTGGTGGGAGAAGCTCTCCTGCTGACATAGGGCTGTCTACACCAGCACTTAGGTCGGTATAACTGACCAGGAGTGTGAATAATCCACAACCCTGAGCAATGCATAACTTACATTTCTCAAAGTAACCTGTAGTGTAGACAAGGTCTTAGAAGGAGGGGAGCTTAAAATGTTGTGTCATGGACTCTGACTTGTGTGTATTGTTTGTTTGACCAGGGACAAGGGGCTCTGTCTGAGAGACTCAGGAGCTTTAGCATGCAGGATCTCTCAACCATTCGAGGAGACAGCAGCAGCCCTGTACCTCCTCCAGTCACTGTACGAACAAGCAGCAAACAGAGCAAGCCCAAAACATCCAGAAGTGCGTCAGAAAGCACGGGCAGCTCAGGTAAGTCTCAGCATTTTCCTCAGTCTTGTATTTTCTGGTGTTTTTTCTCCACTCACTGATCCTCAAAGTGGAGCAACAGCAGAATGCAGGAAGCACTGGTACAAGGACATGGAGATACATAGACGTTGCAATGCTTACGTTCACAGGATAGCAGCACACCACTGAAGCTTAGGGTCAGGGTAATTAAAGGAGGGAGCAAGATTGCTGTGTGATGGCCACCATTCTGGCAGACACCAAGGATTGAACCTTAAACTTCCAGAGAAGAAGAGTTTCTACAGCTTGAACTAATGCATTGGCTCTCAACCTTTCCAGACTCCCGTACCCACTTCAGGAGTCTGATGTGTCTTGCTTATCACAAGTTACAGTTCACTTAAAAATTACTTGCTTACAAAATCAGAACTAAAAATACAAAAGTGTCACAGCACACTATTATTGAAAAATTTCTTACTTTCTTATTTTATAATTATATGGTAAAAATGAATCAATTGGAATATAAATATTGTACTTACATTTCAGTATATAGAGCAGAATAAACAAGTCATTGTCTGTATGAAATTTTAGTTTGTACTAACTTCGCTAGTGCTTTTTATGTAGCCTGTTGTAAAACGAGGCAAATATCTAGGTGAGTTGATGTACCCCTGGAAGACCTCTACCTACCCCGAGGGGTATGTGTACCCCTGGTTGAGAACCACTGTTCTAAGGAGTCAGGCCCTGGGGCTGCAGCAGATTCTCATCCTCTGCAGGGCAGCACAGAGCAGGATGTATGATACACATTAACAGTGGCTTACAATTGCACATAGACAAAACAATCCTGCCGCAAGATTGTGTCAATCAGGACAAACATGCTGAGCTGACAGCTCTCGTGTACCAGTGGAGTCCGGTGACTGCTGAATGTGGGTGGGTGAAATTGACACTCAGAGTCCATTTATCGTAAGGAGTAAAGAGTGTAGGGTAAAATCTTCAAAAGTCCGTAAGTGACACAAGTCCCATTTTCAGATGTAACTCAAGAGCTTAAGTCCCAATGACTTTCAGTGAGACTTAGTCCCATTTTCAAAAGAAAATTAGGAGCCTTACGCTTCTACATCACCTAATTTTGAAAATTATACCCATGCCATAGTGTGTATTGTGTGAATTAGGTGCACCAGTGCCTACCCTGCCTGTCCTCTTGAATCACCACTGAAATGTACAGTAGATATTATGACAGTCATATTTTAAGATAATGCACTATAGACAGACAACTCATGAATAAAACCGCTATCAATGTATGTGTAAGGATAGATGCCGAGATTTGAAAGCTATTTATGAGGGATGTCCCGTAAGTGTGGGGGAAGGGAGAGGAATAGGAGCAATTGCCTCTGAAATGTATTTGATTGGATTCAGCTTCTGGGAGGACAAAAACAGAAAAGCAGCACAAATTTTGCTTTGTCAGAAAAGTGTGGAGGTCAGAAGAGGGAGAGATTTCATTATAAAGATTTTTGCAAGTTCAGGTGTGAAAAGCTTTGTGGGCCCAGATCCAAATGTGTGGCTTGAGCAGATAAATTTCAGATAAATTAATCTGAAAGCTTGTTAGTTAGTAGATTGTCCCAGACAATGTTTTCCAGAACTCTTCTGTATCACCCTCAGACCAAAACTCCTGTAACTGCCCTGCTTGATTCTGGGGAGAGGTTAGGTTCTTCTGGAAAGCAGCAGGTTTGTCAGCATTTGGAGGCTGGTCAGTGAAGTGAAAAGTAGAGTTGTTTGAAATCTAGTAGTTTCAATTCCTGGTGGGGTCTGTGTAAAGGTTTGCTGGGTTTCAGATTTATGTGAATTTGCACCTCTCAAGGTTTGCTTTGAGTCCTGGGATCTACCGGTAATGTCTGTTCCGTGGTTACCACTATCATCATATTTGAGCATCTTGCAATTTATAACCTTAAGAATTTGTAAGGATCTCTGGTGATGTTTTTTCATCCCCCCATTTGTAAAGGTTTGTCTATACACAAACCTACACCAAAATAATAAAATTGCTTTTAATTCACACTTGTATTATTCCAGTGCAAGTTTGTGTGTGAACACACTTGGCTCCAATTTGTGTGTCATATTTTGTTTTATTAACAGGACACTCTCAATCTGACATAAGAGGGTTCATAACAAAATAGGACATTCTTAATCCAAAATAAGTGTTCACATGCAGACTTCCACCAAAATAACCAATAAACCTGCTTTAGATATTTGTTTGATCTTGTGAGCAGACCAGCCCTTGTGTTTTGTTCTTGCTGATTTTGGCCTGGTTTCACACTGACGCCAGACATTGACCTCGGCTCTTCCAAAGCTGGGCCTTGGTTAACCGAACTGTTCATGAACCGTTCAGCAAAGCTGGGCTGAGTTCAGAGTCCCTCACAAAATCAAGGATCCAGGTGAATTGTGTGTGATTTGATGTTTTGTAATAAAATTTGTGAACAGTGTATGTGTGCAAGTGAGAGATTTGCCAGTCAAGCAGTACCATGTCTGGAGAGCCATGGACAGGGGTAAGCAGCTGGACTTCCCACCCTACTGCAACCAGAGTGCACTCACACTAGATACAGTCCAAACTGCCCTCATTCCTGGAGTTTGCCTTACAAATTAACAACAACACACAAATATATCCATGGTGTCAGTGGTGCCCTCTACCTCACAGAAACATTTATTGTACATCTTTTTATACTGCTGGGTTAGAGCTAAGAGGACTCAGCTGCTCAGACATCAGAAGGAATCAGCAAAAGTATCTCTGCCTCTCTGCACAGTACTGGACAGGACAACTCAGCTGAAAGGCTTTGCATTCCTGTAAAGGGTCTGAGAACCTGCCAGACTGTTACAGTGACAACAGTAGCTAGATTATAGGGGACAGCCACAAATCTCCTACAGCTTCAAGAGGATTTACAGAAATCCTGGCCCATGCTAACATATTGTAACAACTGGGACTCAGCATTGCTAGGCTTCTGTAAGTGGAACTCCTGCTTTGTGAAGAGAGTTATTCCAGCCTGACATGTAGTACTGGGTCCTGCATTTGCAAAAGAGGAAATCTAGTTGTTCGGGCACAAGCCTAGAACTTGAGAGACCTTCGTTCAAGTTCTTCCTCCACCACAGACTTCCTATGTGACCTTGGGTAAGCCATATAGGCCCAGCTCCTCAAATGGATTTAGGATCCTTGCTCTTAATAGGAGTTAGGTGCCTAAATACCTTTTAAGGATCTGGGCCTTAGTGTCTCTGTGCCTCAGTGCATCTGTCAAATGGGGATAGTAGCATTTTCCAGAGGTGTTGTGAAGACAAATGTTAAAGATTGCAAGGTGCTCAGACACTATGGTAAATATCTTAGCTAGGTACTTATATGCATTTTACTTCAGTGATTGAAAATAATGAAATATGCAATTAACTCCCCCCACCCAGAAGTTTCCCTTTGGGATCAGTTCCAGTTTTTGGAGAGAGTTTCTGGAGGAGAGTTTGTGTTGTTCCTGAACCACTTTCTCTGTTGCTAGTAACAACATTCCATCTTGTCACAAGGTCTCAGAGTCCATGGCCCATCCAAATTCCTATTTTACACGTGGGAGGAAGATTCTCTCTCTCTCGAGAAAGCCATGTGTTAGTGTCATGGGGTGCTCTACTCACCACTGTAGTGCCTCCTTCTGGCTGCATCCAGCCATTAGCTCTGCCAGGCCATCAGCCCTTCCCAGGTTCTGTAGTCCTCCCTTTCCCAGGTACTATCAACATCCTCCACAGCGTTCCAGGCATAGGCACCAACTCCATGGGTGCTCCAAGGCTGGAGCACCCAGAGAAAAAAATAGTGAGCACCCACCAGCCACCCAACAATCAGCTGTTCGATGGGTCCCAACAATCAGCTTCTCCCCTCCCTCCAGCACTTCCTGCCCAACAGGACCAATCAGCTGTTCGGTGGCAGGCAGGAGGCACTGGGGGGATGCAGAGGAGCATGGGTGGGAAGAGGCAGAGCAAGGGCATGGAGCACTTGGGGGAGGGGGCAGGAAGAGGCAGAGCCTCAGGGGAGGGATAGGAAGAAACAGAGCAAGGGTGGGGTCTTGGGGCAGGGCCTCAGAGCAGCGGTGGAGCACCCCCAGGGAAAGCTGAAAGTCAGCTCCTGTGGTCCTAGGCAATCCTGAAGTCCACTGCCCTGGCTAAGTGATTCCCTCAGTGACTGGGATGAATGGTCCCAGACAGCCTTCAAGATCACTGCCCCAGTTGTACCACTAACTCATTCAGTGGCTGGTAGGGGAACCCAGGCCTCCCCCCACATTGGGTTCCAGTCCAGGGGCCCTATCTCCTGCAGCTGAGGTCTGTACTACCCCAAACCTTCCTGCCTCCCACACTGGAGTGCTCACCTTGCCTATCCCAGGCCCACGTTCACCACCCTAGCTAAACCCCTATATCCTGGGTTTGCTCGAGAAACCCTTCCTTTTTGGTTCAAACCCCTTTCCCTCCCATATCCCAGAGAGAGGTCCTACTGCCCATTTTCTGCCACCAGCTCCCTGGTTTTATAGACATCCCTTCTGTTGCTCCACAGGTGAGCTTCCTGCTTCCCTTAATTAGGACTCTCCTCTCCCTGTAAATATCCCCCAGCTTGTGGCCTAATAGGTTAATTGGCCCACCTGGCCTACGTTATCCCTGTCTAGCAAGTGTGGGGAACACATCCCATCATGGTTAGTCTTTCTAAAACCTTTACCTTGTTTCCTCGGCTTAGCACCATCTGCCTTTTGCCTACATTACTCATGGATCAACAGGCAATTGGTTTAAACCAGTTTTATGTTGCTTCAGTGATGAGGTGGCTGCTAAATAATTTTCTGCAGTTTATTAGTAATGCAAATGGCTCCGTGCATCACTAAGGCACTGAGGGCCCAATGCCATAGACGCCCAGGGTGTGTCTACACAGCCCACGGCTGGCCTGTGTCAGCTGACCCAGGCTCACAGGGCTCAGGCTATGTGGCTGTAAAATTGCAGCGTAGGCATTTGGGCTCAGGCTGGAGCTTGTACTCCGGGACCCTGTGGGAGAGGGGAGTGTCTACACTGCAATCTAAGCCCAGGGTTAGTAGAACTCGAGTTCGCTGACCCTGGGTTTGTAACCTCATTTGTAACCTCTGGTTAGGAATTGTTGAAACCTGGGTCCTAACCTGGGGCTCCAGTGTCTGTGGTGTGTTATGCGGGCTCAAGTCCAACCACCCATATCCCAGACTTCTTAGTGCCCTCACAAAACATGGCCACTCTAGCGCTTTGTCTGTGGTGCAGTGTGGGAAAACTTGACAGTCCAGAGGACAAATAAAGTCGGCCCATGGCACCATGGGATACTTTTGGTAGACTCCCAGAGCATGAGTCCAGCGGGGCTGTATCTACACTGCAAAGAAAAGAGGACTTAAACCCTGGGGCACAGCTTGACTCAGGTTCAGACCCTCCACCCCGATAGATCCTGGACTGGGCCTGAGCCCCAGATTACCGCGATTTGTGTGTAGATGGAAGGGAGATTGGCTTGAGCCTGAGTTTGAACCGTGGGCTTATGTTGCAGTGTAGACGTACACTTAGGTTTGGTCTACACCTAAAACTTAGGTTGATGTAGCTGCATCGCTTGGGACACTGGAACACTTTTTACAGCAGGGGTGCTGAAAGCCAGTGGTCCCCAAAAATTTTACCTTGCACCCCCCTTGCCCCTGTCTGCACCCCTTCTCCCCAGAGCTCGGACCAGGACTGGGCCGTGGCTTGAGGGGTGGCGATGTGGACAGCGGGTAAGGGGGCTGAGGCTGGGGGGCAGAAGCAGAGCCCTGGGTGTGGGTCCTGCAACTAGGACCTCGGGTGCGGGGCCGGGAGCAGAGCCTAGGGGTGACAGTGGACGAGAAGCTGGATATGAGTCAGCAGTGTGCCCTTGTTGCCAAGATGGCCAATGGCATTTTGGGATGTATAAGTAGGGGCATAGCGAGCAGATCGAGGGACGTGATCGTTCCCCTCTATTTGACATTGGTGAGGCCTCATCTGGAGTACTGTGTCCAGTTTTGGGCCCCACACTTCAAGAAGGATGTGGATAAATTGGAGAGAGTCCAGCGAAGGGCAACAAAAATGATTAGGGGACTGGAACACATGACTTATGAGGAGAGGCTGAGGGAGCTGGGATTGTTTAGCCTGCAGAAGAGAAGAATGAGGGGGGATTTGATAGCTGCTTTCAACTACCTGAAAGGGGGTTCCAAAGAGGATGGCTCTAGACTGTTCTCAATGGTAGCAGATGACAGAACGAGGAGTAATGGTCTCAAGTTGCAGTGGGGGAGGTTTAGATTGGATATTAGGAAAAACTTTTTCACTAAGAGGGTGGTGAAACACTGGAATGCGTTACCTAGGGAGGTGGTAGAATCTCCTTCCTTAGAGGTTTTTAAGGTCAGGCTTGACAAAGCCCTGGCTGGGATGATTTAACTGGGAATTGGTCCTGCTTCGAGCAGGGGGTTGGACTAGATGACCTTCTGGGGTCCCTTACAACCCTGATATTCTATGATTCCATGATTCTATGAGGCCTGCAGCTCTGGGACTGGGCTGACGGAAGATTTCTTCCATTGATCTTGCTACTGCCTCTCAATGGGGTAAATTTCCTGCAGTGGTGGAAACCCCGCTTCCTTTGCTGTGGTAAGCGTCTGCGCTACAGCTCTGAAGCAGTGTAGCTGCAGCTGTGTCACTGTAGCTCTTGTAGTGGACACAGCCTTACGGCTAGACTCTCCCAGCCACTCGGGGCAATAAGGGAGAGTCCAGCCTCCCTCGCTCACCTAGTTGGCCCTGCTCCAATGGTGACTGGCTGTGGGGAGGGATAATTCACCCAAGCAGGGGTATTTCCCCTGGTACTCCCCACTGAAGGACTGACTTCATCCCCCTTCCCCTCTCGTTGGCCAGAGTAAGTGGCTGGATGCAGGGGGGAAGTAAGCTGCTCCCTGAAAATGGGTGGTGGGGCCGAGAGCCACAGCCCGTTACCTGCTCTCCTTCTGGCACAGCGCAGCTACATGTGACGTTGCCCGCAGTCACCTAACAGTTTAGCCCCTAGGCTGGGGAGTAACTGTGTTCCAGCGCGGAGGTCCCATTGAAGTCATGACACGTATCTGCTTAGGTCAGTACATTTATTCCGGGGTGTATCCTTTGTCAGCCCCTTGCCCCAGTAAAAAGAGGCACGTCGGGGTTGGGCTGGGAGCATGGTAGAGCTCACGACCGGATCTCTTTGGCAGAAGAATCCTAGCACCAGCAATGTAAGTTAGAGCAGGATTCTTTCCGCTCTAACTTTGTGCTGAGGCCAGGTGGCCCTGAACTGGGAAGATGCAGCCGGCTCCCTGAGGCTGCCACGGCTCTACAAAGTGGAGAATCAGGGCCAGACTGGGCTTTTCTTATTACTTCTCAAACTAAGGATTTGCAGAGCAGATGCTAAGTGCATGACAAATTGGTCATTTGGGTGTTCCCAAACTTCGATGCATCTACTAACCACAACGACTCTGGTAGTGAACATATGATGGGGGTGGGGATGGGAGGCAAAATATGTCTATTACATGAACTAAGATACATATTGGGAAAATAAACCCCCTTGAAGGGATTATCTGTAAGTGAGATCAGAACTGCTGTCTTTCACTCTTCCTGCTATTTCTTTTTTGGACAGCAGCATGGTGAGTTAAGCAGAGCCTTAGGAATTGAGTTTAGGGTTTGGTTCTGATCTAATCTATCTATCCCATAGAGTTTCATCTTGCCCCCCTTCACTGTAGTACCTGACTGCCTTCTGTGTAAAATCGATAGCAAAGTCCCTAGCAGACCTCATGGAGTATTCATTAGGGGTATGGAATGGCTTCCGAATGAGGAGAGATTAATAAGACTGGGACTTTTCAGCTTGGAAAAGGTGAGATGTCATTGAGGTCTATAAAATCATGACTGGTGTAGAGAAAGTAGATAAGGACGTGTTGTTTACTACTTCTCATAACACAACAACTAGGGGTCACAAAACGAAATTAATAGGCAGCAGGTTTAAAACAAATAAAAGGAAGTATTTCTTCACACAATGCACAGTCAACCTGTGGACCTCCTTGCCAGAGGATGTTGTGAAGGCCAATACCATAACTGGGTTCAAAAAAGAACTAGATAAATTCATGGAGGATAGGTCCATCAATGGCTATTAGCCAGGATGAGCAGGAATGGAGTCCCTAGCCTCTGTTTGCCAGAAGCTGAATGAGCGACAGGAGATGGATCACTTGATGATTACCTGTTCTGTTCATTCCTTCTGGGGCACCTGGCACTGGCCACTGTCGGAAGACAGGATACTGGGCTAGATGGACCTTTGGTCTGACCCAGTAGGGCCATTCTTATGTTCTTATGAGTCTCCGGCACCTCTCTTTTACACTGGTTTTACACTGACATTGACTTGAGTGTGCCGGTTTGAAACAAGAATCAGGCCCTCAGTGATCAGATGGCTCGATGGATCAAACCTTGCTTTGCAAAAGCCATTTCCTCTTAGTGTCAATGTTTCTCTTCTCCATGTATAGGGATCAGTTGGGGGCATACATGGTAAGGACCAGACTGGGAGCAATTTCTCAGATGTTTTAAAAGACAGGTGCCACTTGCCTGCAGGTAAAGGTCACAACTTGTGAGTTACCAGTGCTTTGGGACTGAAGGGTTCTGTAGAACTCCCTGGACCATTTCCATCCCAAGTGTAACACCACTGAAGTACAGCCTGTTGAGTCCTTGCGAGAGAAAGATTTTGACACTCTGTCCATGTCTGATTTGTAGTGATAGTAATGACCATTCTGATGTAATGCTCAGAAGCTGGGTGAATGACTAAACCAATGCTTCCAACATAACTCCTCTGTAAATCTATTGAATTAAATAGATCTGTATGGATACAAACCCTACATTATGGAGCTGTGTGGTTATTCTCATATAACCTCCACACGTTGTGTGCAGGGTGGCTTATTCAGTCTTACAGAGACTATTAAAGGCTTGTCAGAGGCCAGTGTTATCCAGTGGTCTGAGCACAGGACTGGGAGCTTGGAACTTCTGTACCTAACCCCTGCTCTACCACTCCCTATCTGCAGTGGCCTTCAGTAAAGCATTTAAGATCTCTGTGTCTGTCCCCCCATTGTTACATGGAGATGGTAACACTTATCTACCTCACAAGACTGAGTCATGATTGTACAGAGCTTGAGAAGAAAAGTTAAGTGCTTTCTAAGTGTTATTGTTGATGCAGCACAATTGATTCTTAATGTTCGGCTCCTCTTTCAGTGTGCTCATGTTGTTCGGTGTGCCGAATCCTCAGAGGTGAGTGCTGGATTCCACGCATCCCTTGTGCGCACGGCTGCATTCACCTGCGATGTCTTGCTGTTTTTATTCTTGCTCCCTGGCTTTCTTAACAAAGAGGACAACTGAATAAGGCTGGGGCAACAATGAATGAGTTTGTAACTGTGAAAAACGAGACTCGGGGCTGCGCTGTGTGTGTTTCGTTGCTAACCATGCATTTCCGTGAGCTCTTTCTTTCACTCACTGACCTGCATTACAGAGGCTGTGGAGTGCTTTGACTTCAGCCCTGCGGATATTGGGGAGTTTTGTGCCACCGTTGCTCCACCAGTGCAAATCCCCAGCATAGATGCATTGTGCCAGTGTAAAACAGGGCTTGCTCTGCTGCGATTGTGACTAAGCAAGAGAAAATGACCAGGGTACATCACACCAGTCCCAGCCTCGTCTTGCACTGGTACAGTGTGTCTACACTAGGGGTTTGCACAGATGTCACTACGTAGATGCATTTACACCAGTACAGATTTCTCTAACATAGACCTGGTCTCTACCTAAAACTTAGATTGACCTCGCTACATCGCTCAGGGCTGTGAAAAATTTCACCCCCCTGTGACGTTGTTAAGCTGACCTAAGTTCTGGTTTAGACACGGCTAGGTCAATGGAAGAATGCCAACCTAGATACCACCTCTCAGGGCATGTCTACACTACAAACTTTTGCCGCCACAAGTTACGTTGGCATAAAGCCGCCACAGTTACTTTAGTCCTTGTGCACATGCAAACTTTGCTTCTTGCGTCAGCGCTGCGTGTACTCAGTAGGAGTGTTTCTGTCGATGCGCAATGTGGTGCACCATGGTTAGGCATCCCAGGGTGCAACTTGCCGCCATTCAGCTCACTGACTTTTTGGGAAGTTTTGGCAAAGCATGGTGGGACAGAAATGAGTTGGACAGGGTTAACTGGGACTGCAGGGTCAAGTTTCTACCCTGTCGTGCCATCTTTATCCCATAATTTTTGCACTTATTTTGAAAATACCATGAACCTGCATGGGACCTGTCGCTGTACGGCATCTCTGACAGAAGCATGGAGCCTGCTCAGCTTTGCACAGTTATCATGAACATTGTGAGCACAGGACGCATGGTCCTCCAGTATTTGCAAAACCACAAGAAGTGCCGTGGGGAACATGATGATTTCCTAGAGGTCAGATTGCTGTTGGATGTGGCGAGAACCAATTCAGGGTTGGTGGTGGTGGTCACGGAGCAGCTGGAAATGGCAGTGTGCCACTTCTGGGCCTGAGAAATGAGCACTGACTGGTGGGCTCGCATTGGAATGCAGGTTTGGGATGACGAGCAGTGGCTGCAGAATGTATGGATGTGCAAGGCCACGTTCCTGGATCTCCAGCACAGGGACACCAGAATGAGAGCTGCACTGACAGTGGAGAAGCGAGTGGCAATTGCACTATGGAAACTTGCAACCCTGGATTGCTACCAGTGGGAAATCATTTTGGAGTCGGAAAATGCACTGTGAGGGCTGTTGTCATGCAAATGTGCAGGGCCATTAATCGTCTCCTGCTATGCAGGGCTGTGACTCAAGGCAATGTGCAGGGTATAATGAATGGATTTGCAGCAGGGTATAATAATGCGTATTATTGCCGCTCCAGGCCAATAGGGGCTGCGGGAAGGGCGGTCAGCATATCCCTTGGCCCACGCCACTTCCCGCAGCCTCCAGAGGCCAAGCACGGCGAACCGCGGCCAGTGGGAGCTGTGATTGGCTGAAGCTGCGGATGCTGCAGGTAAACAAACCAGCCCGGCCCACCAGGGAGTTTCCCTGGTCAAGCAGCACCCCTAGTTTGGGAACCACTGCATTAAAACCTTAACAAATTTTTGGAACAGAGCTTAAAGAATGGGAAGTAACATTCATGTCCATTATAGTTACACATACTACATCGTGGCTCTCACGGCTCAGTGTATTTGAAGCTGTGGTTGTACTTAATGTCCCCTGGTGTGCAGTAGGGATGCGGCCCCTGATGCCACGTGAAGTGTTGATTGGGATATAGGGAGGTGCTGTGATGGAGCTCTCCATGGACTGCAAAGGGATTTTTGAGATGTTAGGGGGCTTATTCCTTCACCCACGTACTTCCCTGGTCCTTCTCGCATGAACAGAGAGCAACAATACCCGAAGTCCAAAGGTGCAAACAATTCGATGTTTATTGGGGTGAACTTCCAGCAAGCATGATTCCAGTTTCCTTCCTTAGTGTCCTCCTTCCCAGCTCTGACACCACAGAGCCTTACACCTGTGTCCCTGTTCCCATTCCTGCCCTTAGCAAAACATTATTCCAATTTCCTTACCCCCATTCCCTGTTCCCATTTCCCCCTTTAGCAAAACATGATTCCAATTTTCTTACCCCCATTCCCTGTTCCCATCTCCCACAACCACCCCCACTCTCCCCCACACCCACACCCCCTCACTTCCTCATTGACTACAGATTATATAGTAAAACTTGAGTTCCGCTTAGCTATACCTTAACCAATCATTTTCCTGAAATTTAACTAACCAATCCTAACATATTGTAACATGATTATGTAACCAATTATATCCCACCACCTTAATTAGTTTACACCCAGCAAAATTAATTATACAGCAGACAGGAACAATCACAGAACCAGACAGAGATTATACAGACAAACAAGAGCAAAGTGGGAACTATAATGACAAAACAATACAGAAGTGAGGATTTCACATCCCAGTATTGATAAGTGAGTTCTTGCCAGACAGGGTGCTGTTTCCTTTTACATTTTCTAGGCACTTCCCTTTCTCTGGAGGCGATAGGCATTATCAGGACAGGATTGTATTCCTAACAGCCCAATAGCACCTTCTTTCAATGTGACTAGTTTGGAATGTGAGGATGTGACCGGTCGCTTCCTAGCTTATGGCTGCCTCTGCTGCTTAGCCAAAGGCCTTAGCCTAAGAACAGGGCCTCAGACTGTCACAGTAAGAGAAGGCCCTTACACCAGCAGACAGTGATTTTGATTCTTTCTTTTATACCTCTAGAACTAGCCAAGTGATAAGAATACCCCTAAATTCTTAAAGTACAGGCCTTTGCAGACAGGCCTGAATATCTTTATCCTAACAGTCCACAAGAGTCTGCAGCATCCATGTTTGCTGCCAGAGAAGCCCCATTATATTCCAGTGCATCTCCCTCTCTGACTCCTGGGCCTTTCTCCTGTCCACTCTTTCCTTCTCCATATAGTTTGCAATATTCATCCTCCAGATCCCCTGGTCATGGTCTGATGCAGCACTGGCTTGTAGGATCTCACTGAACATGTCATCTCGAGTCCTCTTCTTTCTCCTCTTTATCGGGCTCAGGTGTACCCTGGGTGTGGAGGGGGCATCCCTCAAGGCTTTAGCAACAGCAGCTGCAGATAAAACACACAGAGGTACCATTGTCAGTATTGTCACAGCAGAAGTGAAGAATCAGAATTCCCGTCCCTAGCTCCTCTAAAGTTTTAAACCAGACATGGTTATTGACACTTCTATTTCAGAGGGCTTGTACATGGCACCTCTCACAGCCACAGATGACCAGTGCCTGGTGATAGTGGGGGGGCAGAGAGAGGGCAGCCAGCTTCAGCAGTGTTACTGAGCATGGTCAGTCTGGGTGAGCGTGCTCAATACAAGCCAAGCAGCCAGTCTGGGGTGGGTGGGCTCATCACCCCTCATGCCCCCCCATGTGTCACCTCTGCTCACAGCACTGGCCCTGGTGAGTATGGCCTGAGATCGGAATTGCTCGGTTGCATGAAGCTATGAATATAGGGCAATGGCACTGAATATCGGCATCATTTTCTACTGGGGGTGATTCTAGCTGATATCTCACTCCTGAGGGTAACAAAGGCACTGAGAGCACAGCTGCTGCTGGTGTCCCAGAGCTGCCTGAGCCCATGTGCCACTAGCCTCTTTACTGAAATGGTGACTACCAAAGTTATTGCTAACTGTCGTGGGAAAGTGTCCTACCACAGAGGTAGAAATAAGGCAGCCATGCCTAGAAACCTTCAGGAGAGGATTGCAGAGTACCTCCATGAATGTTTCATCAAGGATTCAAGGGACATCCCTGTCAGGGTTCCCTCCCCACTCTGAACTCTAGGGTACAGATGTGGGGACCCACATGAAAGACCCTCTAAGCTTATTTCTACCAGTTTAGGTTAAAAACTTCCCCAAGGTACAAATTCTTCCTTGTCCTTGGACTGTATCACTGCCACCACCAAGTGAGTTAGACAAAGATTCAGGAAAAGGACCACTTGGAGTTCCTGTTTCCCCAAAATATCCCCCCAAGTCCCTTCACCCTCTTTCCTGGGGAGGCTTGAGAATAATATACCAACCAAATAGGTAAACAAGGTGAGCACAGACCAGACCCTTGGGTTTTTAGGACACTAAAAACCAATCAGGTTCTTAAAAACAGAACTTTATTATAAATAAAAAAATAAAAGAAGCACCTCTGTAAAATCAGGATGGAAGGTAATTTTACAGGGTAATAAGATTTTAAAAACACAGAGGATTCCCCTCTAGGCAAAACTTCAAAGTTACAAAAACAAGAATAAACCTCCCTCTTAGCATAGGGAAAATTCACAAGCTAAAACAAAGGATAATCTAATGCATTTCCTTGCTTTACTTACAATTTTTGTAATCTAGATGCTTATTTCAGGTAGGGTTTTAGGAGATGGTTTTTCCTGCCCTGGTCCCTCTCTGTCCCGGAGAGAACAACAAAGAGAGCACAAACAAAAAAACCTCCCCCACAGATTTGAAAGGATCTGCTTCTCTTATTGGTCCTTTTGGTCAGGTGTCAACCAGGTTATTTGAGTTTCTTAACCCCTTACAGGTAAAGGAGGGATTTTATGCTACCTTAGCTGTATGTTTATGACAATCCCTGTGTACATAAACGAACTGCTCCACATGTGACCCCTGCCTGACTCTACAAGGGAAAGAAAAGCAGATAACAACTCTACCTCTCTTTGTGGTAATATACCTCTTCCAGATTAATGAAAAGTCATTAGCTGTGTCCTGCTAAGTTGGAAACGCCATCACTGTAACGGGAAATAAATTTACACGCTTACCCGAGGTTCCTTCCCCAGCATCGGGCTCACTTATGCTCGACTGGTGGGACTGACTAGACTTCACTGGAGTCTCAAACAGGTCCTGGTTCATGGCATAGTTGGATCCCCCAGTCACATGTCCCCCATCCTCCTTGTCCTCACTTTTCATGCCCGGGGCTGTGTCTCGGGCTCCTGGGAGGTATCCACAGTAGTGTGCAGGGTAGCATTGGGGTCTCAGCAGTAGCCGTGCCTCTGTAGCAGCTGGAGTGTAGACATGCCCTGTAGTTGGGGGTAGGCTGTCAACACTGTTTTCAGCACCACATCAATTAGATCAGTTCCTTGCCAGACGTAGGTCATATCCTTCCCTTTGCTCTTTATCCTGGTGGGAGGGAAAGGTCCTTTGTTTTGAGTGTGCCATGAATGGAGGGTTGGGCTGCAAGGGACATTACCTAAAGGTAAATAAAAACAAATCCTTGCTGTATTATTTGCTGATGGCACCTTAGGTAATTAGCAGTGAAAGGGGTTTTAAATATATTCTTCAGCCTTTGTACTTACTGTTTATTGTGTGTACTTCTGTCACCCTGGAAATGCAACAGCACAAAGATCAAAGGGTTGCAGTGCTCCCACACCCTCTCCAGCCATTCCTTTCCACAGGGCCCATTCCCCTCACCCACACAGCCTCAGGGCCTGATTCTCCATTGCTGCCTTCTTGTGTAGCCATTTGCCTACCTGCAACATTAATGCTCCATGATCTGGTGATTCTGACCTGGTAGCTTTTTACAGACACTTGGCACAGGTGGACAGGACTCCCCTTTGTCTGTCAGGGTTGGCCATCAGGACCAGGTAATTGGTCACTGTCCCTTTTCTTTCAAGTTCAGTTTCATTTTCTGGTTCTCAGGCACTAGTACAGTTTTGCAATGAGTGAACAACACTGCAGGACCATACAAAGACTGTTTAAAGCGATTCATATTAGATTTCAGAAGTGCCCCTATTGCTTTAAGAAACTCTAGGTTTGGACTATAAACTTGTCTGACAACATGGATTTGAATCCAGAAGTGTTTCTCATAAAAAAAAGGGCTTAATCCTTAACATTGTCAGGTATAGAGCTTACTACCATGAGGAAATCTTACTTATGTCTCTGAAAGGGGGTTATTCATCTATGTTATTAAACCCAGGAGTTCATGTGTGGCCTGTGTTAAACTTTACACACTGCCTTTAAGATTTTCCTTTTCTTATTCAAAATAAGCATTTACAAATAATTCAGCCACTGGGAGCATGTTGGTAAGAATACGCTGAAGCTCCATCTTGTGCCTCTACAAGATGCCCTTTCTCTGGCTCCAAAGCAATAGTGAACTGGTCCCTGAGTAAATTAGATGAGTGTATCTTCTCAATTCTGCAAAAAGCAGGGAGAAAAGCAACCCAGCTCTGTACAAGAGCTTGAGAGATGCTAAGTCTTTCTACACTGTTATTTATCCTTGAGACAAGGTGGGTGAGGTCATATCTTTTATTTGACCAACTTCTGTTGGTGGGAGAGACAAGCTTTGGAGCTTACCCAGAGCTGCATAGGCTCGGGAAGTAGCGGTGTGGGGGATGCTCCAGCACCCCCAGGTTGTCTGCCTGGGGTCCCACTGCCGGCTCCAAGCCCCTGCCACCCAGGGTCCTGACCACTGGCCCCACTACTGCTTGGGGCTCCACTGCCGGCCCCTGGTCCTGCTCCGCCGCCGGTCCCGCTCGGCCACCAGCCCCGCACCCCAGGTCTTGCTGCAGGCCTGGGGTGCTGCTCAGCTGCAGCGTCCCAGCCGCGGACCCTGCAAGCGGGGTCCCAGCTGCCAGGGGCCTGGGGGCTCTGCTGCCAGCCCCAGGGTCCCGCCCAGCCACTGACATCACATGTGGGATCCCAGCCGCCTTACCCCTGTCCCCGTCCGTGTCCCCGCCTCCCGGAGCCACAGCCCTGCTCCCGGCCCCAGCTCTAGGGGCGGTGAGGGGCATGGATTGTTTAGCCAACTAATTAACACTTATTTCAAATGACAGGTTTCAGAGTAGCAGCCGTGTTAGTCTGTATTCGCAAAAAGAAAAGGAGTACTTGTGGCACCTTAGAGACTAACAAATTTATTTGAGCATAAGCTTTCGTGAGCTATAGCTCACTTCATCGGATGCATTCAGTGGAAAATACAGTGGGGAGATTTATATACATAGAGAACATGAAACAATGGGTGTTACCATACGCACTGTAATGAGAGTGATCACTTAAGGTGAGCTATTACCAGCAGGAGAGGGGGGCGGGGAGGAACACACAGGTGATATGGTGTGTTTTGTCTTTCATCATTTTCCTCTCTGAGTTCATTGGAGAGTGTAGTGACTGTCTGGTTTCACCCACATAGTTGCTATTGGGGCATTTAGTGCACTGGATGAGGTACACCACACATTGTGATAGGCATGTGTAGGGCACAGGATCTTGAAATGTGTGTTGTGGGGAGTGTTGATCATTGTAGCACTGGAGAGATGTCTGCGAGTTTTGCATCTGTCCTGCTGGCAGGGTCTGGTGCTGGCTTACGTTGGTGTGTACTGGTCTGTGGGGAGTTTGCTTCTGAAAATGAGCTTGGAGAGGTTGCAGAGGAGGGGGTGTTGTTTGAAGGCCAGAAGAGGGGGTTTGGGAAAGGTTTCTTTCAGGATGGGTCCCCATCAAGTGTGGGTTGTAGTTGTTTGATACCCCAAATGGGTTCCAGTGGGGGTGGTAAGTGACAACAAGGGGTGTGTTTCTGTATTGAAAGCTGGTTCTCTCTGGATCCACGGGTCCTACACATGCCTATCACAACATGTGGTGTACCTCATCCAGTACACTAAATGCCCCAATAACAACTATGTGGCTGAAACCAGACAGTCACTACGCTTTTGAACGAACTCATACAGGAAAATGATAAAAGACAAACACACCACACCACCTGTGGGTGAACACTTTTCACAAAGCAATCACTCTATATCTGACCTCTCAATCCTCATCCTCAAAGGAAACCTGCACAACACTTTGAAAAGACGAGCCTGGAAGCTTAAATTAATAAATTTTCTAGACACTAAAAATCATGGACAGAATAGAGACACTGGATTTATGGCTTATTACAACAATCTGTAACCTAATAATACCCCCCCCAGCTGCCTTTGCCCCCTCCACACCCTCCATTCCCACTTTCTCCCCTGACTGGAGGGACTGAATGGTCCCTTGAAATATGTGTTACCTACTTATTCTAAACAATCTGTTCCCTTTTGTATTTATCTGTGACACTCTGAGTACTTGTCCCAGACCTGAAGATCTCTGTGTAAACTCGAAAACATGTCTCTCTCTCTCTGACAGAAGTTGGTTCAATAGAAGATATTAGCTCACCCACTTCGTCTCTCTAATGTCATGGGACTGACAGGGCTACGATAACATATTTATCCTCATTTAGCACACACATTGTGTTCAATGCTGTACAAGATGCAAGAATAAATATAGTCTCAGCCCCAAAGGGTTTATTGTTTAAACAAGCAGGCACACAAAGCTTGTCTACACTAGGAAAATTAGAGGCCACTTTATAGCCATGGTGCAGCTGTAGCCATGGGAGCAATAGCATCAGTGCAAGTGCAAGTAAGACTCCATTGTTTTTCTCACGGAAACCTGCTCCTGTATCATTCATTCATTTATTCATATGAATGTAGTGTCTCAGAGGCCGAGGTATGGACCAGGACTTCATTGTGCTAGGCGCTACACAAACACAGAATAAAAAACAGTCCCTGCCCCAAATGTAAAACCATTATTTTTATTGGAAAACAGCATTGCAGGAACAATCTGCTGCTCCTGCTCCATGCATAATGCTCCACAAATGTCATTCACAGCACAAAACATTACTCAGGAAACAGATATTAATAGTAATAAAAAACCAGGAAAAGGTATCATGAGCCAGAACATTTATGGCACAGTCCTGTTCCCTTTGCTGCAGATGAGGGTTTTGCCATTGGCTTCAGTGGAATAGGAGTTGACATGCAGCTGGTTACAGGTGTCATGGAATGTATTTTCCCATTTTTATTAATCTACAACCCCTTGATTTCCTCAGAGAGAGAATAAAGGGTCGGCTAAGCACGCACTGGAATCACTCCAAATCAAGTAGATCTGTCAGGATCAGACTACAGTGGAACCCTCTTATACTGGAGCTGTTTGTTTCACAGAACAGCTTAATTATGCAGTTTGTTCACTCTAACTGGCCTCACAATCTGCACATTGCAGGGTACTGATATAATTCAGGACAATCATCCTCCTTTTCTGTGAACAATTTCACTAACTCCAAGCCCATTGTAAATGGGTTCCACAATACACATGAAAATGTGTCTTCTTGACAGTTCCTGTGTCAGCCTTTCTTACTCTGACTCAGTGGTATGCCTTTTCTGGCAAAGTTCCCTCCAGTGGCTTTTAAAGAAGTATTTGATTTACTTCTACTATATTAAGGCCCTGTTGAAAGATCAGGCTATAACATCAGGGAACATTGATACTATGAAATCACAACTTGGTTCCATTCTGGGATCTTCAGAAAGGGTTAAATTAATATCCCCAGTGATGCATGCTTGTTTGTTGGATGCTGGCTGTATCTGGAAAATGCACAAATCCTGATGGGATATTAAACAAGCTTTCTTGGAATTTGCACTTTTAAAATAAAAGCTGCTTTTTTTTTTTTTACTAAATACTCTCAGCTCAACCAATCTTATCAGATAGATACCTTTGCACTGATGAGAAGAGCAATTTCAATTCTGATAGTGAATAAGTACATCTGAAAGAGATTTAACAAGCAGAACTGTGAGGAGCGCTGTTATGATAGCAAACACTGTGCTTTTGGTGAGGGACCCTTATCAGTAAAATACTGATCAAAAACTGGGAACAGTAAGAAATGTTTAAAGATGTTGCATCCGATGAAGTGAGCTGTAGCTCACGAAAGCTCATGCTCAAATAAATTGGTTAGTCTCTAAGGTGCCACAAGTATTCCTTTTCTTTTTGCAAAGACAGACTAACACGGCTGTTACTCTGAAACTTAAAGATGTTTGTGACCAATGGGACTATATGCCTGAGCAGGGCTGAGGGTTGTGCTCCCAAATGGATGACCAATACAAGAATCAGAGTAGCAGCCGTGTTAGTCTGTATTCGCAAAAAGAAAAGGAGGACTTGTGGCACCTTAGAGACTAACCAATTTATTAGAGCATAAGCTTTCGTGAGCTACAGCTCACTTCCTCAGATGCATATGCATCTGAGGAAGTGAGCTGTAGCTCACGAAAGCTTATGCTCTAATAAATTGGTTAGTCTCTAAGGTGCCACAAGTCCTCCTTTTCTTTTTGCCAATACAAGAATGTGTTCCTTTAAAGCAACAGTGCAGTTGTAACACGGGATCCCAGACTTGGTTGGCAGACTCAGTTAGTCATGCACAATGTGTTGCCATGTAAAGCCGGCTCCTGGAGCTCTCCCAGTAAAATAAAGTTGGATGTTTTCTGGTGTGTCCCCACAAGGCAGGGAGACATGTCATGTACAACCAGTGGCAGGGTTCTTAGGGTACAGCTGATCATGATCTTAAAGGCACATTCACCAAATTGTGCATTTTTAACCAATCATGTGCTAGTATGTTACAAATATGCCCAAATCCTTATTTTTAGCATGTTACAAATTACACCTGAGATTACTGAAATGGAAAGAATTTTTAAAATCTAATTGACTTTTCACATGTATGCTGTTTGTTTGCATTTTTGAGTTAGGACAATTAAATAGCTTAGTCAGTTTTACTTTTGTTCCTAGTCAGTTTCACTTATAGGTTCTCTGGCACTTGCAGAATACAGGGAAATATTGATTTGTTTCAAAAACTATTTCCAGTGGAACTTAAAACCACAGAAAATGTCTACTGGTTGCAGGGTTGTTGGGTTTTTTTCTTTTGTTTGTTTTAAAGCCTCTTGTTACAAACCCTAACTTTTGGGCCACATTTGAAAGGGATGCTATACAGGAACACAAACGTGAGTACATTACCTCAGAATTACAACTCATGAGTTTCTCTAGGCTTTTAAAATATTTTAATCCTTACCCTGCTTAATTCAGGGAACGGGAGGTTATGTACATAGAAAGTCAATATGTACGTCTGCTGCCCAAGCATGTTAACAAGAGAGAGTTAAAACATGCATTTCAGTTTAATAAACTACAGTTTAACCACTGGTGTTACAGGCAGTGATGATGAAGCTCTGCAGAAGATTTCTGAGCTCTGCAACAATGTTCCATTTTTCTACAAATGTTTTCCCTAAAAGTTTGTTCTTTTTTTTTCTCTATGTGACTATTGTGGGACTCTGATGTAAGTGTTACAGCTTTGCATGACTTTTCATCTGAGCTATTTAGAATAGACTAGCTTTCTCCTTGCACTTAACGCCTTAATCATTTGTGGGATGTGTTTTCATTAACTGATGACTCCGTTGATGATGTGACTAGACTTGTTTGCCTGATTAATATTGAGCCTGACTTATGTTTTGAAAAGATGACCCTCCTGACACCCTTTGTTATTATGATTGCTGTACAGTGTGTGGGGGTGGCTGTACTTAGCTTCTTGGTTTGGCAAAGAAACAGTTGCTGTGAGACACGTAATTTGTCCAGTTACCTTCTGGAAATGAATACCTTTAGAATCTAATGAATGAAAAGGGATTGAGCTCCAATGCTTTCATTAACTCATTAACTAATATGGAAGAAGTAAGATGAGTGACCCACAGCAAAGAAGATGAGATTTTGCTTTTGTGTGACCTTGTCTTGCATTATAGTAATATGATCTCTAACATGTGACCGATACAATATGTGACTCTGAACTATCCTATTCTCCTAGGGGAATTTAATCAGTAAGGCGATCATGTCATTGGGCAAAATGAGTCCTTTGCTCATCCACCAATCACATATGGGACCAGGTTCTGATCTCTGCTATACTGGTGTAAATCCATTGAGATTACTCTGGATTTTCACAAGTGTAGAGGAGAACAGAGTCCTGTCCATAATGCAGCAATTGCTGAGCAAGTGCTCTGCTACGAAAGCTCCTTTGGTGCTGCACAATGGGTTTAGTCCTTTCTCAAGGAGGATTTACCAGCCTACATCAAATCATAGGCATTAGAGATGACCACGACCTATTAGGTCATGTTCTCCATCTCCTTGTCAGTAAGTACAGAATTGTTCTCTGCTAGCTTAGGCCCGGACTCAGCAAAATACTTAAGCATGTACGTAAGTGCTTTTTACAATCGGGGTTTTAGGCCCAAATCCTCAAAGATATTTGGGTGCCTAACTCCCACTGATTTCAGTAGGAGTTAGGTACCTTAATACCTTTGAGGACCCGGGTCTAAGTGCTTTGCTTGGTCTAATTTTAAATGTCTGAAGCATCGAGCCTCAGTGTGCTGCTGAATGTTGTTTCCGTCTGAGCGAATTAAAGCCCTCAGACTTGGCTTGGTGATCATCGCAGCCTGAGGGGAGACACCCCTGTATATGATGGGCTTATAATTATTGGAATCATGGCAGCAGTCTCAGCTCTGGGAGCTGAGCCATAGAATTCATCCAGGTGCATGTGGAATGCTCCAGTCTCTCTCACGTGCCATGCGATGCTGCTTCCCAGAGCAATTCCTGTGCGTCTGCTTGGAGATGCGCAGGAGTAAGTGCGACAGGCCAAGACCCCATCCACACCCATGTAGTTCAGGCTGACCTGTGTCCCTAAGCATGTCTCAGAGCAGATGTGCTGGAATCAGTGAGGGAGGTGGAGGGATTTGGCTGGCCACTGTTGCTCAGATACAGCCACCTGCTGACCGGTCTGGGAAACACTTACAGTGGCCAGACTATAGGCTGTTCCTCCAGTCTCTACAGAAATGCTCTGTGCTAGAGCAGCTGGTAGGGGAATGGTGCTGATGATCTAAAATCCTGCACCAAAGCTTCAGATCATAATAAAACATTTTAGGAAGCACGAAAAGGTCACCCAGCCACACGTGCCCTCCCTTTCAAAGGGCATGTCAGTCCCAATGTATTTCTATATCCTTCAATCCACTCCTTCTCCTGAAACAAATGGAGCTATCTCTGGGACTCGTCAATATGCTCTTTGCCTCAGTATCTTTTCCCAGTTGCTTATTGCACATGTTGTTTATTGGTCAGGCTAGTGCCCTTAGCATGAAGTACAAAGTTCCCTGTTTATTCTTAGTTTCTCCTGCAGCAAAACCTGGTTTAGAGAATTTACCTCCATCGCCATTATCCATTTCTCTTCTCCACCGTCATGGCCACAGAAACCATCCCTACAGCTGACACTAATTGACACTCTTGTTGGCAGCCCTTCTTCAGTAACAGCCCTGCTGTGGAACTAGTGTATGCTGTGCCGTGTTGAACCACAACTGCAGAATACTGCTCTCCCCGTCTGTGTTCGGAGGCGACGCCCTGTACACGGATCTCCTCCCTGCTGCACTGCAGAGGGTGTGGGATCAGTCACCTCCATGGCACCTCCTATCCCTCCACTCTGGATTCCATGGAAGGTACTTCCTGGGTCCAAAACCCACAGAGTAGGGCGGTTTAGACAGTCATTGTCCCCCCTCCCCTCCCTCCTGGAGTCCAGGTTGCTAGCAGAACACAAGTGGCTAAAGTCTGGCAGGTTTTTGGTGGCTTCTATGAAGTGAGTTGGAGGGTCTCAGTCCAATTCCTGGGGGACAAGTGCCCATCTAGCAAAATCACCATCATCAACAGAGTTAATTGGCCGTCGGCAAAGAGAGGTAAAGGACTAAAACAGCTGGAGACTGAACCCTCAGGCTTCTAGAGAGGTGCCTGCAGGGCAGGGTAAAGGCACCACGCTGGTGGAGCACTGCAGCTGCTACTCATGGAGTATCAGTCCTGGGGACAGGCTGCCCATCTGGCATTTATGTACCACCACCAAATTCAAAAGAGAGAGAGAAACTAGCAACAATGTGAGCCTAAGAAAGGTGTGATTCTCTCAGAGATTGGCAGGGCTGTTGGTCCCTTCCCTGTGTCTCCTGTTGTCTGGTGAAATGCTGGCTTTAGGGATAAGGGGTTGAGTGCATTTGATCATGTAAAGTTTGCATGTTTCCTCGGGCGGCGGGTGAAACTTCCCTGAGGAGCAGCTAGCCCCTGCTCTGCCTCTTTTGGCCACCGTCCCACCTCTGAGGCCACGCACCCGCTCGCTGCTCTCAGCTCGCTGCTCTCAGCCTCTCCGTGGCCCCGGCCAGGGTGGGATGGGAGGGGGCAGAGAACTCAGTCAGGACCAGGGGAGCGGCGCTGAGAGCTCGGCCCTGCCTGGGGTCAAGCTCTCAGCCTCGGCTGGGACCGCAGCGGAGCTCTCGGCCCGAGCTGGAGCTCTGAGCCCAGAGCCCTTTCCTCGTTCCGCCTGCGGCCCCATCCATGGCCCCACCACATTCTGCCGCTTCCCCCACAGCCTCACCCCCATTCCGCCTCTGCTCCACCTCTTCCCTCCAAGCCCTGCCCCCTGCTTGGTCCATCCCCCACTCCCCCTGTGGCCCCAAGACCGGAGCTCTGTGGCCCTGCTGCATCCCTGGCCAGAGTCAAGCTCTCAGCCTCAGCTAGGACCATGGCAGAGCTCTCGGTCCTAACTGGAGCTCTAAGCCTGGAGACCCTCCCCTGTTTGGCCTCTTCCACCCGCAGCCCCGCCCAGGACCCCACCCCATTCTGTCCCTTCCCCTGCGGTCCTGTCTCTGTTCCACCCCCACTCCGCCTCTTTCCCCTCAGACACCCTGCCCCCCGCTTGCTTCTGCCCCCCTCCCTACCACTGAGGCCCTGAGACTGACCGCGGCAGGGAGCAAGAGCTCCTCCAGCCCTGCGGGTGTGGCAGGAGGAGATCTTCCTGGGGGCCTCAAATCTGCCACTGCCTGCCCACTGGCAGCGCGAGGTCTGGGGAGCTTTAGCATTCCCCAGCCTCTATTACGTGCCACCCAAGATGTTTCTGTGCATTTTTGGTTTTAGTTGCGTGTGGTTCTGTAGCCTGTTTACTGATTCTGCTGGATAGTCTAGGTAATTCCTCAACAACACCGCTTGTTGACTCCCTGTCCAAGGGAATGTCATTGTCCATGTTTGGCAGCACATGGCTTGAGTTGCATTATTTTACTGGTTTAACCATTGTTGCGTTTCTCTAAAAATAGTGCAGCTGGGGTACAAGACAAAAGATTATAATTTCTTTGGGAGTGGGTAGAAACTGGGCTTGCTCACAATGGGGAAATATTTTAACCGGTTCTAAAACTGGTTCAGTTAAACTGATTCTAAAAATGACTAGCGCCATAATATAGACCCAGTTATAGGTGGTTTAAGGCAGCCTGACCCTTTTTTACTGAACAGGAAACAATCAATCAGACTGCTTTAAACTGCCTCAAACTCACCATACACTGTCGTTCTTAGACCAGTTTTAAACTGTTTTAAAACCAGTTAGAATGCTTCCACAGTATAGACAGGACTTAAGGACCAAATCTTATCATTTCTTTGAAGTTAATGGGAATTTTGCTCAAGTAAGGCCTGCAGGATATTGTCCTCATGTGCTAGGATGTTATATAATAAAAAATTGAAAATTAGTTTCCCAAAGCATGGCCAACCTTCTGTGATGACCCCGCAGCTACAGGAGTTGCCTGTTTTCAGAGGCTTCCCTATGGCAAGGCTACAAACAAGTTCAGTAACATTTGGGTTCCTCCTAATGCAAGGTTTGTTTAAGGCCCAAGCAGTTTAGGAGGAAGCATGGTCTTATGGCTAAAACAGACAATGGGGTGACAGGAGACATGAATTCTATCCCTAGTTGACTCACTGTGTGACCTGGGGCAAGTCCATCCCTTCCCCTCCCTATACTTCAGTTTCCCTAGCTATAAAGTGAGAATATCCCCCTCTGAGAGGCTTTATTAATGTTTGTGTAACACTGACAGACCCCAGTCATCAGGATCGAACCTGGGACTTCTGGAGCTAAATGCATGAGCCTCTACTCCATGAGCTAAAAGCCATATGCTCCTTAGCTAAGGCTATAGAGCAAACTCATTAATCTCTCTCTAAGTGGTCTCAGCTGCCACTAGATGGGACAGAACACCACACCCAAAAGGTGTGTGGGTTACATGTGCACCGGACTTTCAGATGGGAGATGCTATATATAGGTGGGCAAAATGTTATTTCTGTCTAGTTTGTAGTAGTCTAGCTCCCTACAGTCCTTACATTTCTGTTAAAGGAAGGCAGTGCTTTAGAGATAGGTCAGCCATTATTCCACTGAACCTGTCTCCATCCGGAAGACTACACTTCGAGTTCTTCAGTAGTGATTTTGAAAACTATGTCACCATATAGGAAATAGCTCATTGGCTGATACTGTGGAATCATAGATATTTAATATCGCTACAGTCTTCCATATTGCTACTGGAGTGACTGAGATAGTTTGAACCATTACTGTACAGTAATGTGTTTTTTGTTCTAATAAGGGCACCCACTTGAAGTGCTTCTCTTCAGAGATTCTGCGTCTCGCAGTGAACTTAAAACACAACTGTAAACAGAGCCCGCATATAAACTGTGTTTTTGAGCAATTATGGTGGCTAAGTGATTAATACCAGTGTGGCATCTTGCATGCTCTCTTAACAACATGAAGTAAAACTGAGCTCTTCCTCAAAATATCATTTTCCAGGTGTCAGAAAAAAATGCTGTACAATGAAAATGAAATGTACCCAGACTTATTTATAATGTGATTGACAGAATACTTTCCCACACTTTTTTTTAGAACTGTCATCATCTGTAAAACCTGAAATCAGCATTGTCCCTGGCCTCTCTGTTTTAACATTTTTCGACACTGCTTGACATTGCTGGGAAAACAGATGTTTACTGCACTTACTGAAAACCACTAGAGGCCATAGTCCGACCTAGCTATTGAGATGACAGATAAATTGATACAAGCAGCAGGATCTAGTGGTTTTAGGATACTATGGCCTAGTATGTGTAGAGGCAGCCTGGTCTAGTGGACTAAGATCATGACATTCAGGAGCTATTAGTTTATTTCAACAGGCAATGGACAGGGCCATAGGCTCTGAGCTATAAAAAAAACCCACCTTCACAAGGGGAGTAGCTCCCAGCTCCCAGCGCTGGTACACTATCTATACTGGCATGTTACAGCGCTGAAACTTGCAGCGCTCAGGGGTGTGTTTTTTCACACCCCTGAGCGAGAAAGTTGCAGGGCTGTAAAGTGCCAGTGTAGACAAGCCCTTACTCTCACCATCTGTATAATAAGGGGAGTGTTAGAGCTGAGTGAATAATGGATTTTTGGTTTGGGGTTTGATTCAAACTGGATCAATTTTTTTTTCAATTTTTTTTTTGTCTAATTGCAGAACCTGAAAACTTTTTGTTTCTAATTGGCTGAAACAATTTTTGTTTTTTATTTTGTTTCAGGTTGACCATAACGTTGACTCCAAATGCGGGGGTTGAGGGTGTTCGAGTTTTTGTTAAAATTCAGCCATTTGGGGTGTTTTTCACCTTTAAAAAAAAATTGGCTAAATTAGAAATGGAAATGCTGTTTTTGCATTGAAAAGTCAAAATGAAACACTTTGAAATAGTCCCAAATTCAACAAATAGTTCTGGGCTGTGAAAAATGCATTTTCCTAAGGGGAAAAAAGGTGTCACTCAGCTGTAATAGTAATACTTATGACAGGTTTCAGAGGAGCAGCCCTGTTAGTCTGTATCCGCAAAAAGAACAGGAGGACTTGTGGCACCTTAGAGACTAACCAATTTATTTGAGCATAAGCTTTCGTGATCTAAGGTGCCACAAGTCCTCCTTTTCTTTTTGAGTAATACTTATGTAACTCATGGCAATTGATTTGTTGAGTACTTTGAAGACTTAAAATGCTACGTATA
The DNA here is from genome assembly GCF_965140295.1 of Lepidochelys olivacea. Lineage (NCBI taxonomy): Eukaryota > Metazoa > Chordata > Testudines > Cheloniidae > Lepidochelys > Lepidochelys olivacea. The sequence continues at coordinate 135,227,824 of NC_140414.1, read as the reverse complement.
CTTATCAGGAATTTAAGGATCCTCTTATTATCACATTTGTGCACTTATCGCCAGTCTGAGAGGTAGAAATTGCTATTTTTATGCTGTCCTAGATTATTATAAAAAATCTATAGTTTAACTGGACCTTGAGCCAGTGATTGTCAGTAATATTTGTACAAGCAGCAAAAGCTTCCAGGCCCACAACAATTCAGAATGGAAAAGATATAAGCCATCAATTTAACTATAAAAGCACCATAGCAAATTGTCTGCAGAGGGGTAGGAGGTTTAGTTGGAGCTAGGTACCATTTCATTGATTCATACTTTGTACTACCAATTAAAAATATCATCTAATTTAACTGTCTGGATACACTATACCAACTTTGGACCACAATCTGCCAGTACTGTTAATGACTCAAACTGCCTCCATATAATAGCACTTAAAAAGTTCAAAATGCTGCACAGACATTAACTATTAAACAAGCATTTGCAATCTGCACACAGCGGGCCAAATTCAGTTACATCAGTGAGGTCTGATTATAGTCAGAGTGGCTTTGGAAATCTCCCAGCAGCCACTCCTTTCTGGAAGCAGTACCAGGAACTGTGGAGTAGATGTCCTGAGGGAAATGCATCTGAACGGAGTTAGAAGAGCATTAAACATGAGGCAAAACTGTAGCAGTTCAGAACACAAGGCAGCATGTCAGGGATGGGGCATATTGAACCATTACTGCTTATACTAGTGCAGCCATACTAATTCACCCAGGAATGCCTCGGTTCTGTAGTGTGAACACAGCCAAAGTGGCCAATGCAAGAGGAGATCTAAGTAACTCCTCAAGTTCAGTTACAAGTTTGGTTTTTTTTGTTTTGTTTTTTTGCTGAGGTGAAAATGTTCCCTTGGTGTATTTGTTCAGACCAGTATGGTGCCAGAATGGTTTTTCTTGAGTGATTAGCCGTTTCACTGATCTGTGATCCAAATATGATTAAAACCAACTGTTTATGGAATCTACATAACATCAGATGGGCTGTTAAATTAGTCTAAATTGCATTTAAAAAGTCCAACACAGCTAATAAACACACCATAAGCTGGAGCCACTTTGGTTTCTGACACTGCAACCACTGTTACTAGAGTGTGATATATGAACCCCATTTCTATTAATCTCTGGAAGAGGCATGGCTTTGGGGTGAGATTAGTGAAATGAACAGCAGAAGCCAAGTCACCACTGACCTTCCTTATCCTTTGTTTTCACCATGTAGATTTAAAAATGCTGTTGTAAGTGGTTGAGGTAGACATGGATGATGCGTGTGAAAAGCCTCGTGAGGCAAACTGTGAAACAAAAGACTTAGTGTTCTCAGATGATGAAGAGCATGATTTATTGGATCACATGGTCAAGAACAGAAGGCTCAAAAAGAAGGAACAAGCTCTTGAGGTACTTCCATATTGGAAAAGGTGCTGCAACCAGCAAGGTTGCCTGGATTTCCAGAAGGACACCTCTCTTTGGAATGGAAACGCTGTTTGAGGCCAACATTCTACTTTCAGTCTTGCAGGGTGGGTCTGGACTTGAATATTCAGCTCTTCCTATAGGTGTGGAATCTCCCTGTGGGAGTTTAAGTTCCACACCTATAAGAACAAATCAGAGCTGCAAAATTAGGAGCTAACTTGGAATTCTTCCAAAGTTTTGAGGTGTTTGGATGTGAGGTTTTGGAGATACACAAAACTCTCCATTTCACTTTGCATTTACTTAAGGGAAATTTTTATTGTCATATTTTGAGGGGAAGACAGATGGAGAGATGTGCCAAGATCCAAACACCCCAAAACTTTGGGAGAATTCAGAGCCAGATCCATACATATTCAATATGGACCTAATCCAAAGCTCATTGATATTAATAGGTCTTTCCACTGATTTCATTACTTGGATGGGCTTTGAATCAGGCCCTATATTAGCAAGTATGCTTTAATTTGTAACAAAGACAGACAGACATATAAAGGATACAAGTGCATACATTCTGCTTTGCCAGAAAAGGTTTTACCATCACTCATGTTCATAGTAAATACAGCCACAAGGCAGTCAAGTCAAAGGAATAATACTGAAAAGAAATCAGAGATGGCAGAGATGAGGAAGTCTTCCAGATCTTTGCGAAAATGGAGGCAGCTGCTGTCTGCCCAGATATAGGTTCTAAGAAATCAAAGGTGGGAAATCTCTACCAATGGGTAAGTCGGAACAGTTATACTCTTAACTTGGCTCAAAGAGAGAGTATGAAAGGGGATATTGTTGGGGTAAAAATAATACTCGTTGCTCTAAAGTGTCCTTATCTATGGCTCTAATAATACCTGAGATCATTAACAGGGGAGGAATTTTGAAAATCTCAATGACTTCTCACCAGTTATGCTCCATGTCAACTCCCTGAGTTGCTGTCTGCCGGTCCTAGCCCTGGCCCTGCTGTGCGTGGCGAGGGAGAGAAGAGACCTGGCCTTTTTGAAGTCTCCTTGCCTCTGGATGGTAGCTCCTCAGGCTAGAGTGCTGCCCCCTCTCCGATGCTACTATGAAGGGAAAGAGAGAGGGTGGCTGCTCACGGACAAAACTGTGAAGTGGGCCACCAGCACAGAGCCCTGCCCTCCTCTCCCTACCAAACGAGCATCCCAGAACTATGCAGCAATGATTTCTCTCTTGTCAGGGTGGCTCTGCTGCCCCAGTAGCAGCGCTCTCCAAAGCTGCTGCAGGATCTACTCCTCTGATGCGCTATCTATTCTGTGGATGGCTCCTATTCCAGACATGGTGGCTATGTCTCTGGCAGCTCCACACACGGTGCAGGATCCATGAAGGCCACAGGATTTATACCCAGGATCACCTTCTGCAGTTGTTCCAGTGGGAGCCTCTCCGAGTTCTTCCCTTCTGGCTGGAGGCCTCAGTTCTGATATTTCTATCTTGTATTTATTTTCCATTAGGTCCGTAGTGCTCTTCAGGAATTCAGAGATGAAGAGATCGCTGAGCATGGGCTTGTGGCACAGGCATGGGACCTGGGGGACTTGGATCCTAATGCCAGCTCTGCCACAGACATCCTCTGACATTGGGCAAATCATCTGTCTAATCTAATGAACTCATCAGTGTAGTGTCTAAACAAAACCTCTTTGTACGAGTTTCCTCGTTGATACAAATGGGATAATGAGCCCACGCTACCTCACAGAAGGATTGAGAGGCTAAATTAAACAGTGTTCACAAAGTGTGGTATGACCTTTGGTCAGAAGGTGCTATAGCAATATAAACAATTTATAATAAAAAGATAACGTAATGGGTCCCACTGGATATTAGGGTTATGCTGCAGAGGCCTCAGATACTTGTCACTGCCGGAGGCAGGGTAATGGAATGGATGAACAAATAGTTTGATCCAGTGTAATGCACCTCATGGTCTTTTCACATCATTTAGCTGGACCCTCAGGTTTGACCCAGGTCAGCATTGAGGTGGACTGGCAGAATGCTTCTCCTTACAGTGCCTGGTCTCAGCCTCTCACTTTACAGAGCATGGACCTCTGGGCCCTCTTAGAAACCATCCCCAACTCATTTCCCCTGACACCTAAAGCTCAGTTAAATCCAAGTCTGGGGTTTAGGGAGGAGGGTAACAGCTAGTGCTGGAACTGATTGTAGTTTTTTCATGCATTGAAGGAATAAGCCAAATTAAACACGCCTCCTCCCCCCCTCCCCCGTTTGGAAAGTCATAGCTTTTCTCCCAGGAGCTCCTCTGCCTGCATTAAAAGGGTGGCAAATACTTAAAGATGTCTTCCCCTCACCCCTCCTCTGGGTATCTGATGTCTTTAAAACACAAGAGAAGTAGAACAGAGAAGCGGTTGGCATTGGCATTACATGAGAAGCTGGGAGGAGACTTGAGATGTCCCAAAGTACTCCATTTAGGAAGGAACAATCAGTTGCACACGTACAAAATGGGAAATGACTACCTAGAAAGGAGTACTGTAGAAAAGGATCTGGAGGTCAGAGTGAATCACAAGCTAAATATGAGTCAACAGTGTAACCCTGTTTCAAAAAAAGCGAACATCATTCTGGGATGTATTAGCAGGAGTGTTGTAAGCAAAACACACGAAATAATTCTTCCGCTCTACTCCGCGCTGATTGTGCCTCAACTGGAGTACGGTGTCTGGTTCTGGGCACCACATTTTGGAAAAGATGTGGACAAACTGGAGAAAGTCCAGAGAAGAACAACAAAAATGATTAAAGGTCTAGAAAACATGACCAATGAGGGAAGATTGAAAAAATTGGGTTTGTTTAGTCCGGAAAAGAGAAGACTGAGAGGGCACAAGATAACAGTTTTTATAAAAGGTTGTTACAAGGAGTAGGACAAGAAGCAATGGGCTTAAATTGCAGCAAGAGCCATTTCAGTTGGACATTAGGAAAAGCTTCCCAACTGTCAGGGTAATTAAGCACTGGAATAAATTGACTAGGGAGATTGTGGAATCTCTGTCTTTGGAGATTTTTAAGGGCAGGTTAGACAATCACCTGTCAGGGATGATCTAGATAATACTTAGTCCTGCCCTGAGTGCAGGGGAGTGGACTAGAAGACCTCTCGAGGGCCCTTCCAGTCCTACAATTCTTTGATTCTATAATTCTGTGCAGAGACCTTTAAATGCCAGCCATGAGTTAACCCATGAGTCTCTGGTTGTAAAGACTGAAACAGGTAAGATAGCAGAAATGGAGTTGTCTCTGCTGTGCTCTGGAAATACATTCTTGTCCTAGATCAGTTGTGGGTAACTGCAAACTAATGGAAAGACAAGAGGACTTGAATCTCCTGACTATTCCTGAAGTAAAAACGAAGGGTGGGCCCCAGTGGTTGGGGGCTTGCTGGAGACCTGGGTTCAGTTCAAATCTGCTCTACCACAATTATCTCTATGACTTTAGGCAAGTCATATAGGCCCAGATCCCCAAAGATTTCAAATGGAAATTAGTGGAAGTTAGCTGCCTAAGTATCTTTGGGGATCTGGGCCTTAGTCTTTCTGTGCCTCAGTTCCCCATCTGTAAAATGGGGATAATAGCACTGCCCTAGCTGTCGGGTGTTGTGAGGAGCAATGCATTAAAGCTTGTGAGGTGCTCAGATACCATGATGATGGAGGCCATGTAAATACCACAGATAGCTAGATTTGCCAGCCATGCAGCAAACCGCCAGAGGCTCAAGCCTGCAGACCATACTCAGGCCCAACTTCTGTTAATTTCATTGAGAGTTTTTCTGGTGTAAGGATTTCAGGATTGGGGCCCAAGGCAGTTTTGGGGTACTATCTGGTAGAGAATGGGAGTGGGTGGTAGATGCCAGGTTAAGCTGCGTGATGATAACCCACACTACTCAGGCCTGGTGTAAGTGTGCACAATTTACAGTGAAGCCAATGATATCTGTTCCCCCTGAAACCAGGGCAGATTTTGGCCCTATGTGTCGAGCAAATCTAAGTACTTGACAGAATATTGAAAAGTGATTTGTATGTTATATCACTTTATAGTCATTCAGCTACCATGCACTCATTATGAATACTACCATATTATGGGGAATCATAATATGCTGGCCTGCTACTGCATAGGCAGTTTGCTACACAATGTACGTAAATGCATTTTTAAACTGAGCAACACTTTCTACTGCTTTAAGATTCATCTAACTAGTTTCCTGTGTGATTCTCACAACCCATAACTGGGCCATGCTGTAGCTCTGTTGGGTGAACTATGCACCAGTGGTTACCACCACCACATAGTGGTCTGTTTGCTGCTCAGGGTGCTTTCTCTCGCTCAGACTGTTTACCCACCTGGGGAATGGGGCTACCCAGGATTTGAGACTAAAGCGGAGTTAATCTGGCACCTACCACTTAGGCAGCCATGATAGACCTCCTGACAGATTGCCTGTGAGTCGTACAGTGAACCGTCCGCTTGTAGCTCACTTATGATGTCTGAAGGGGTCTATTTTTAATAACTCCACATCAGTAATGTAACTGTAAGGCAGAATTTCAATTATTCTGTTTTGAAATAATTTCAAACAGTGTCCAGGCTTTGTCCAGACAAGGAATCTGGGTTGGCAGCTTGGCCGGAGTTCACAGGCTTCATCCAGTTAGCATAAAATGGAGAAGATTGCAGATGTCCTTGTCTTTTTTTATGAAGAGGCTGCCTGTGAAGGCTACAAGTCACAGCATGCATTGTTCCCTTTTGAGTGGGCCTTAGGTTTTGTGGGGCCCAGACGACTGATTTCTCAGGTGCCCTGGAGCAGCATTTGGGGTGGGGAGTGCCAAAATTGGCGTTCTGGTACTTTTTTGCTCTCCTGATCATAGGGGCATAACTTAGAGCAGTCTCGAGGCTTCTGTAAATTGCAATAGCTTATACCTTCCTAGGGGCTATTACTCCGGTAGGGTTTATTGAAGCACAGTGTGCTCTAGCCATGCCTCCTAAGTCAGGAGTCCAGAAGGGTGATGGTGTTGAGCTGGCTACAGGGCTTTAAGCCACTCAAGGATTCCCTCATATTGGGGAAATTCCCAGCTGCCTATTTAGGGAATCTTTACATGGGGATTTATTAGGGATCCGGTCTTTGTTTCTTCATCTCTAAATGTGGATAATACCTACCTGCCCTCCATGAGGTATCATGAGGATGAGTAAATGAATATCTGTACATCACTTTGAAGATGTAAAACACATTATGTTACTCCTGTTTCAACAAAAACTTCTCTTGATTCCCCACAGGCACCGCCTAGACCTCTTAGACCTCGCTTCAGGAAGAAAAGTACCTCGACCTCTACCACTGAAACCATGTGAGTGCGATGAGCCAATAGCACCAAGATCCACAGAATGTCTCTCTTCTGCCTTAAAGAGCTACTTGCTAATTATGTAGAAAAACAGCAGTGAGATGGATGTGATTTGATGTGCAGCACTGCAGACATGGCCTTTCTCTCTTCCCTTAAGTTACACGTTACTTGCATTTTCCCATAACATGACAACACTCTCACAGGTAGTAACAGTGTCAGAGTCCCCCTGTTTCATTTGCAGAATATACACTCAAGCTAACCCTGTCAGGCTGTACATTTGCAATTATTAGTTGTGTCTGCATAGTTTTAGCTTGTGAATGCTAACAAACAAAAAAATACTCAATAGCTCTCAATGATACTTTGACTAATGTATCTGTTTATGGCTTTATCCTTAACAAAGTGGACTTGCAGGAGCCATAGATTTTTCTCCCTACCCTTCCTCCATCTTATAACAAGACTGACTGACGTGAGATATTTTGAATTCTTTCGACTGTACAGAATGTCTAAGACTTATTAGCAAAAGTTGAGCTGCAGCTCCATTTCTTTTTCTGCAAGTAAATTATGTGAACTCGTCATTGTGCTGAAAATGTAGAGACAACTTAGAGATGATGAGAAAGAGAGATGTACAAGAGAATGAACTGATTTCACAAAATAAAGTAGGGGAGTCTTAATTTTGATACTCCTGAGCCAGAAGAAGTGATATATTTTGTAAAAATGAAAGAATTAATCTTATAACTTTTGATCAACATTTTACTGGCAGTTCTACAATATATGTAAGCCATGTTTGTAATAACTGCTACAATGTTAACCAGAATCACATTAGCCATTGAGTTCATAGGGCAAAATTCACCGTCCTCATCTGCATGTAGAAGCTCACTTCAGGTGTTTTGCTTTTCTGGTGCAGATGTGGGAATTACACTCCCACAGCCAGAGAAGGGCATTGGAATTGAGCTCTTCCATGTGGCTTGGAGAGAATTTTGCCAGTATGTGGATTCTGGTTTAAACCATGAGACTCTGTAGTTTGGCTGGTGCATTGGTATCCATATATAAATGCTAAATACAAAAGAAGAGGAAGAAGTTGTAGGATATGTGTATTTGTGCTTAAAGTTGGTGTCTTCTGTAAATGTAAAAGCATGTGAAATTCATAAATGAGTTAATTATGTGGCCCTTTGTGTTTGCTCTTGGCACTATCCCATAGACTAGAAAAACTTTTAGAATGTGACGTATGATTGCCATTGATAACTGATCAATAAACAGACTTGATTATGAATAATATTGTTAACCTAGTTCAGGTACAGAAGTGGCCCAGCATGCCAATAACTGGTTAGAGTGCACCAGACTCAGAGATAAGCATATCCGATGTGGCCTTTGTTAAATATTATCTGACGGATAGGCTTCTACATCTCAGCCTTCTTACTAACTCATCTTGAGGTAATTCTGAAGCTTCCTTAAATGGTTTGGAAAGTAAAAATTACTGCTGTCCCCTCCCCACAAACATTTGTAGCAGTTTGGTTAGTAAGAGGAAAGGGCAAACAGACATTTCTTGCGATTGCCACAATACTTGGACCTGTTATTGGAAAATCTGATTTCCCTTATAAGCACTGAGTATATTGTGTTTTGTGAAGACTATATGCTAAAAAAAAAATGCGTTCTAGATCGCAGTTGAAAAATATTCCGTCATTAGAACACACTCAGCAAAAGCTTTGAGTAGCCAAGCTTATGTATTTAAGTTAAGCAGCTTTAGAGTCAATTTGATTTTTCAGCAAAAGTTTTTTTAAAAAAATCGCAACGTTGCCTGAAGTGTTCGCTGAAATTTATTTTCAGTGCTACGCAATAGGGTGCCATAAGACAAAACAAAAGCTGACAAGTTTGCACTCAAATTATGCCAAAAATAAAAATATACAGCTGCATAACGTTTGATGAATTCTACTCAGTGTATTAACATTCATCCTCACTAAAGTTATTTAAATGTCTGACCTGCTGTTTTACTGTAAACTTGACTGTTTCGATTTTCTTAAATGCTGAGGTGAAACTGTTGACAAGGGAGTTGCCTTATCTCTCGAAGACATTCACTGTATAACTGAAAAAAAACAAACCCCCCTTTTCATATCGCTGGCAACAATGTGTTATCAACTGAGCTGTGTATTTGTGTATAGACTGACAAGAAATGTGAATGCCTAAACATGTATGCTTAGTGGTATAGTGTTCTGTACACAGGCTAGAACAATCACTTGCTTTGAATTCAGTATATTACAGACACAGGTTGTTTACAAATGCTTCCTCTAAAGGTCTGTCATTTTAACATTCAAATACAGCGGTATGTTCTTTGGTCCTGACTCTTCTCTCAGGCACTGTCTCCCCTTGGGAATAACTTCAGTTCAACCATTGTTGTTGCTACACATGGGCTGACCCCTAGCAGTAGACAGAGGCAAACCTGGGTTTGCATCAATTGAACTAATCAGAATATCACATGCTAACTGGCCCTTTAAGGGGAATGGGGCTCCAGCCCCTCCTCTGACTAATCAGTTGCCACCCAGCTGAAGCAGTAAGATCAAGGAGCAGGTAGCCTGAAGATAACCTGGTTCTCATCAATAACAAGAGCTCAGGTTGGGGGCAAGGCCCCCTCCAGCATCAGTCCTCAGCTCTGAGGAAAAAACCCAGGGTATACGACTCTCAGGTGGTTGTAAGCCTGAATGGAGTAGTTAGGCCCCTGCAAAAGACCCCAGGTCAAGCAATGATATGTTGAATGTGTTATTTTGAAGAAATAAAACTAAAGCCTTGAAGAGAAGGGGACAGAAATCCTGTGATTAGAGAATGTTCTTTGGTGCCTGGGCCAGTGAATTAGCCTGCATGTTTACACAGGATTTACCTTAATTATGAATGGGGTAAACTTTGAGCAACTCACTGCAAACCCTTATGCCTCCTTGTCTAAATGTAACTATCAGCACCAGTGTAGCTACATCATTGAAGCAGGGCTATTTTCAATTACAGCCAAGGTGCCACTTAGCCTAGTGTCAATTGGGAGTAATTGCCAAGGGAATTATACAAGTGTAAACCTGGTATAAGGAAGAGGAGAACCAGGCCTTCTGTTTCTAACAACAAGGGGAGAAATTACCTCGTGATTAAAAAATGAGGAAAGGCTTACTAGAGGGATGTGATGCTCCCTGGCATCATGTAAACAGCCTGCTGCCTTTGACTGTGCTCTGTGAAATATCCATGTTCTCATGTAGTAATATCTATATATTTGTGACAGAATGCTTATTAATCAGTCTTCTTTTGCTGTTTATTTGTTTCGGGTACCTGTTTTGCACCTAGCCCGTATTTAAAATTGTAAAGAACACTATGCGTACTCTTAAGATTCACACTTATACAAACATATTTAAGGATCATAACTGTGCACTTAAAAGAGGTTTCTTTCCCATGATCAGTGTAAAAGATCTCTGATAGGACAGTACATTTAATGCCTCATAAGGATGGACATTACAACAGTATTCCAAAGGTTGGCGTTTTGCTGGTTTTGTTATGCTTGATATACATCCTGAATAAAGTCTTAATCTTTTCTTTAAAAGAAAAAAAACCCACAAAGAAGAAAGCATCTTCAGTCTGTTCAATGTATCTGGCAGGCCAGAATACTTGTTACTTTTATTACTGCATTATTTAGTTGTCTTAATTCTTGCTAACTGTATATAGATGTATTCACTAAATGCTGCATGTCCTTCAGAACTCCTTTCTGTATTACCAGTTGGTAAAAAATACAGCTACTAAACCTGTTACCAGTGAATTCATTGGACTACCACAGCTTTATTATGAAGTAAGCCTTGTCTTGTCAAACAAGTGATAATGGAACTGATTGACAGAGGCTACAGTAAAGAGAATGGAACAGTTTGAAGCTACTGTTGTCACACTGTCTACAGGCTACCAAGTTTTAAAGAATGCAAGGGATTGGGCCTTAGTAAAAGCAGAAGCAAACATATCATCCTGACCTAGAGTGTAAAACTAAAATCACATACATTGTTTCATATAAAAGGGCCATGAGTGTACCAAAATGTGTAGTGTAAAGTGGAGCCAGAATTTAAAAGAGAATTAACAAGCAGGCAATTATTCACAATTAATAAGAAAGCAATGAAAATTAGAAACTTTCAGAGTGGTTGTAAGGGAAGTTCTCTAATTTTAGCTAATTTAACATTTGCTTTAATCACTTTAGTTATCCACTGACCAACATTTGGAACACACTAATTTTCAGCGTTTTCCAGTGGAGAAGCTACGTCAGTCCTACTCAGTAGGAAACTGGGCAGCGTTATTAAAATGGTAGCCCCATTCAGTTAATGCAGACACTGAGACAGCAACTGTCTTTTTGTTCTGTTTGTACAGTGCCTCGCCAAATGGAGTCCCGGTCCATGACTGGGGCTCCTAGGTGCTTTGGTAATACCCATTCTATATTACTTGTATTTTTCAAACTGCTTTAAACATTCCCATTCTAATATTAATTCTTAAAATTTAGCTTAGATGTTCAACTACATACCCTATTGCAAGAATCTCACCACGAGAAGTTCAGAATATTTAGCTGAATCAAAATTTCTCAACTTTTCCCCTTGCCCCTCCTCCACTTTAAGTGAAATACAATAACCAAGTATGACTGAATACTCCAGTCACAGTCCAGAATTAGTTTATTTTGGATGTTTGTACCAATAATTCAAATCAGACTGTATATTTGCATGTTACATGTAAATGTGGAAAAATGACAGACTATAGTTATTTGTCTTTGGAAATACATAAAAAGATCCCAGCCTACATACAATGACATGTATTGGGCAGTAAGAGGAAAAACAGAAGCGTGAACTGAGACACAGAAGAGAGAGGTTTCCTAGAGTCGAAGGTTTGTGCGATCATGATACTTCTGGAAGGGATCATCAACGTACCAGTTTCTTCTCTTCCAGAAAGAAGTGGTCATTTTATCAAGGAGTTTACTTTGAGTTTTATTGCAAAACACTTGTTCCCTCAAGCGTCTTTTCTGGCGAATAGACTTTTTCCATAATTTTTTCTTGTAACCAGCCTGTCAGAAGACAAAGAATTCTACATCACTTTACCATAGATGGATGTATAGCAACAATAATAACCCATACCTCAACAATCCCCATGCCCTGAGCAAGTCAGCTTTCAACTCTCACCCTGGATTTTCTTTGTTTTTTTTAATCTTCCCTCCCAATCACTACTGATCCCTAGAGGAAGGAAGGCAGCTGGTCACTCTTTTAAACAAGGGTAGATCTCATATTTAATAAAATGAAAGCCTTACTTTTTTCCTTAACCAAAGGCCGCAGTGCAGTCGGAGAAATCTATAGACCACAGATTTTACAGATTTCCTCTTTCCTTTTCGAATGCTATAATATGTGAGAGTCCTCGCTGGCTGCTGAAGGACATGTGGCAGTAAGGCTGTTACACTGAAATAAAGAACAGAAAAGATGAAGTATGTAATTTAACAAGAACTAAGTGGTCTTTCCCCAGAACGCAGCACCTGACTGACTCCACCTGGAAAACCCAGAGTGACTTTACACCAACTTGCCTCAGAAAATTTAAAAGCAAAATGATATAACATTTCAGTAGGCCCTTTGGCTGAGTATTGACATATACATATCTATTACATTGCAGTGCAAATGTCTGGCTGAGTGAATTTCAAATATTATTATTTAAATTATCGTAGCACCTAGGACCCTTAGTTATGGACTAGGGCCCCACTGTGCTAGGCAATGTATAGACAGTTTTCTTTGGTTCATAACTTTTAAAAATGGAGTTGAGAACTCAGGATAGTGTAACACAAGAGCTAGTTCAGGTGAAAAGTTAAAATTACATGTTTTAACATTAGAGATCTGGGGCTTTCATTATTTTAATTAATAAAACAAACACCAGTTATATAACAAGGTTTCTTATTGCGATGAGCTGAGGTACATGTTTGAGGCACATTCCATCTCGCATCTTCATTAAAGGGTCTTGACATGATACAGGCGGGAGAAGGAGTTTTAAAAACTGATCCCGCTTGCAAGAGTGAAAAGTAGCAGCAGAACTTCCCATGCCAAATTGGGGAAAGATGCTACTTTTCAAAAGTGTTGATGAGAATATGGAATTTGGATAGAAAACAGGTTTAACCCTAACACTCTCCTTATAAGCTTGTGTACACAGGTATTTTTCTTTGTTTCCCATCATTGCTCTAGCACTGGTTCAGCCTGCTCTGAGCAGAGTTAGGTCGGGGACAAACATACCTGTGGTGGTCGACATTGCATTCCAACCACTGATGCCACTGGTTGAGCTGAACTGTACGCTGGGCTAGTGCAATGGTGGGAAATACGAAAGAAAGTTTGAGTGCTGACTCTAGTGTGTATTACATTCTGCAAATTTTACAGCAGGCTCTTTGTTTTCTAATAGGTTTTATGTAACATTCACCCTTTAAAAACACACCACACCTGTTAAAGATGGAGAGAGGACACCCACATGACCGATCACTAGCAGACAACAGAGCTTTCGTAGCAGAGGAAGCTAATGGGGCCTGCACCCGGTTGAAACATCGTATGGAGAGTCCAGAAATAAGACGGATGTTGCAGGAGCTGTTGTAGGCCAAAGGGACCAGAAAATTCAGAGGTCTTAAAATCCCTGTGGCGAAAGAATAGATAATACCAGGAAAAGTTAATGAAAAGTGAGCAGTGGGTTGAAACCGCCCGACACCTGAACCCATGTTTTGTGTTGCAGTAAACATTAATACCACTTAATTACAAATCTGCTAGATTCCCTGTTTAGACACTTTGCACACAGCAGACAGTGGGATTGGCAAGGGTAATCATCAAAATCTCTCTGGCTGAAAATGTAGAGCTAGATATTCCTCAGACACTAACATGTAGGTTCAATATCACCAATGACTTTCATTCTAGCACCAAATTCAGAATCTTCAGCTTCTGGGTGTGAAAGTTTTTGAAGATCTGCCACCTAGCGGTCAATGAAAATCAAGGAAAGTTTTATAATGATGGTTGACTGACCAAGACCTTGTTGGAAATATTTTGCTGCTCTCATGTACATTATCTTAAGACAGCCTTTCAATAAGTATTTTCAGACTAATGATATCTAGAAATAAGTCTTCTTTTATAAATTGTAAAAGATTGACATTAATGTTGATGTTTTGCTCATTTATGAGCTGAAACTAAATCTTGCAGAGAGAAAACGAAATTTGTATATTTCCCCATATACAGAGCGCTTCTGACGAACAACTTTAAACATGACACTTTCCTTTCAGTGGTTAGTACACAGATCACCCTGTTTCCCCTTCAATGTTTTAGAAATCATTTAGCTAGGCTTCTGGCAAGACAGACCAGCATTTCAGAGCATTGCACACCATCCATGGTTACAGAGAATCACAGCACCAACAAGCTGCAGTTTGTCTAAACCAAGAACAGCCAAAGCGTGGCTAACAGGGAAAACACACTCATGGCCATAGCAACAGTCACTTTCAATATGGAAATGCACCCCGCATAAATGAGATTCTAACATGCAGTTCTCCATCCGGACCCAAGAACTTTCGGGCTGGAGGACTGTGTTATGTACAGCCCTCATATCCAATTTGAAGATGAGGTCACCTACATCATGTTCCATCAGTTGCCTGTGGATGAGTGAACTTTTTAAAAGCTATTTATGAGACTCACTAAACAGGGTGAGGACAAGCCAAAAGGTTGGGCTTGTCACATGCGTGACCCTGGAGTATGGTGCATGGAGACATATCCCAGCATGCAATGCTTCATTTTGATTTAAGGAGGTGCAGCAATAAAAATACCAAATCCCACCATGCACTGCTTCATCTTGCACAGGATGCTCCATCCCAGTTTGAGTGATACAGCTGTAGTGCATGCTGGGATTTGTCATCTCTGCAAACCACACAGGCCCCCATACCAACGAGGGCTGCCACAATTAGATTGGATATTAGGAAAAACTTTTTCACTAGGAGGGTGGTGAAACACTGGAATGTGTTACCTAGGGAGGTGGTAGAATCTCCTTCCGTAGAAGTTTTTAAGGTCAGGCTTGACAAAGCCCTGGCTGGGATGATTTAATTGGGAATTGGTCCTGCTTTGAGCAGGGGGTTGGACTAGATGACCTCCTGAAGTCCCTTCCAACCCTGAAATTCTATGATTCTATGAATCCGCTTCCAGTTACACCCTTCCATCTCTAATACATGGTCAGTGTGGGTAGGGGTGGCAACTTTCTACTCACACAAAACCGAACACCCTTGCCCCGCCCCTTCTCCAAGACCCTGCCCATGCCTTGCCCCTTCTCCGAGGTCACACCCCTACTCACTCCATCTCCCCCCCCATTGCTTGCTCTCCTCCCGCACCCTCACTCATTTTAACTGGGCTGCCTCAGGAGGCTGGGGTGTGGGAGGGGGTGAGGGCTTCAGCTGGGGGTGCAGGCTCTAGGGTGGGACCAGAAATGAGCAGTTCAGAGTGCAGGAGGGGGCTGAGACAGTGGGTTAGAATGCGAGAAGGGGTGATGGCTCGGGCTGGGGGTTGGGGCTCCAATGTGGGGCCGGGGATGACAGATTTGGGGTGCAGAAAGGGGTTCTGGGCCAGGGGGTTTGGAGTGTGGGAGGGGACTCTGGTTGGGGGTGAGGGTACAGGAGGGGGATGAGGGCTCTGGTTGGGGATGTAGGAGGGTGCTCTGGGCTGGGATCGAGAGGTTCAAAGGGCAGGAGGGGGATCCGGGCTTGGGCAGAGGGTTGGGGTGCAGATGGGGGGGTGTGAGAGATGGGGGTGCAGGCTCTGGGGTGGGGCTGGGGATGAGTGGTTTGGGGCGTAGGAGGGTACTCTGGGTTGGGATCAAGGGGTTCAGAGAGCAGGGGATCAGGGCTGGGACAGAGGCCTGGGAGGAGGTCCGGGGTGCAGGCTCCAGGCAGCACTTACTTCAAGCAGCTCCTGGAAGCAGCGGCATGTCCTCCCTCCAGCTCCTACACAGAGGCCTGGTCAGGCAGCTCTGCGCCGCTCCCTCCACAGGTGTTACCCCTGCAGCTCCCACTGGCTGGGAACCACGGCCAATGGGAGCTGTAGGGGCAGTGCTTGGGGTGGGGACAGCATGCGGAGCCCCCGGGATGCCCCCTACACCTAGCAGCCAGGGGGGAACATGCTGGCTGCTTCCCGGGAGCCTGCCAGCCCCACTGTGCAGCGCCAACAACCAGACGGTCAGCGGCCTGGTCAGCAGTGCTGACGGGAGCTGCCATGGTCCCGTTTTTGACTGGGTGCTCCAGGTGAAAACCAGACACCTGCGCACCCGAAGCGTGCCCCCCCCCATCTGGGTGCAGCTGGGGCAGAGCCTCAGCCCGAGGCTCCCAGTCCCAAATCCCATGTCCCCTAGAGGCAGCGAACTGGAGTAGCTGATTGTTAACCAAGGGCAGGAGGGTTCCGGTTGGTGCTGCCCCCGACAGAACCACTGGCCGGGCTGCTGAAAGGGGGCAAGGAATTGATGGCCACCGTGATCCAGGAGCTGCCCCCACGGGCCAGGATCCCCCCCGCTCACCTCCCCTACCCTGCATCCTCGCCACGGGCAAGGAGCCGACCCCCGCCGCTAGAGTCTCTCACACTGACCCGACAGCCTCCGCGTAACGACAGCTGCCGCCATCTTGCCAGCCGCGCGCAGACTGCCTACGGCGGGCAGCGAGGAACATACCGCGCGGGGGGCGGAGACTAGAACGCGGAGCCCGGGGGGTAGGATACTGCGCGGGGCCGGAATGTGCTGCTGACGGTGGTGTACTGAGCATGCTCAGTTCATCTGCTGAAGCCACTGCCCTTCACCCTGCCCGTATACCCGTAGGATTCTGCGGACTGCGCTTGACAGGGGTTAAAAAGTGGCCAAGGGGCGAATCGGAGGAGGGGGGTGCCCAGGGTCGGCGCAGGGGGCAGAAACTGACTGGTCGGGGGGTCAAGCAGCTGGAGGCAGGATTAGGAGAGGGGCTAAAGGGCAACATCAGGGCTGGGGCAGGGGGGGAGGAGCAGGAGTTAAGCTCGCGGTGAGGCGCTGGCAGAGGGCAAAACCCAGCAGGGGCACAGGGGGTAACAGTTTCCACGGTATGCATCCGATGAAGTGAGCTGTAGCTCACGAAAGCTCACGCTCAAATAAATTGGTTAGTCTCTAAGGTGCCACAAGTCCTCCTTTTCTTTTTGCAAAGACAGACTAACACGGCTGTTACTCTGAAACAAGTTACCCCCGTGGGACTGAGACATCAGCGTTTGCCAAAATGGTGGGGGGCAAAGGGGGCTTTTTTTATTTCCCCTCTCACAGACAGCAGCTCTCAGCATCGGCTTCCCAGGCCTGGGTTCTTAAAGGCACAGGCATCCCAATGCCTCGTCAACGCATCTCCTCTCTGTCTGATCTAACCCAGTGGGTCTCAAAGCGGTCCCCCGCTTGTGCAGGGAAAGCCCCCGGCGGGCCAGGCCGGTTTGTTTGCCTGCCGCGTCCGCAGCTTGGGCCGATCCCGGCTCCCACACTGACCTGCAAATGACCCTTCAATCCAGGGGTATTGAATGGGTCACACTTTATGTAATTGTCTCAAGGCTGTATAATTTTTTTGAAACAAGCTGAGCGGGTGGTTTCAGCATCCAACAGAACATACCACACATTACAATTAACATTAAATTTATCAGAATAAAGAAAAGAATAATTGAGTGTAACAATTTTTAAAGTTGAAGACCAAGAGGGGGCCCATCCTTCAAGAATATCATACCAATGGTGTGTTATAATTTGTTCTGCTTGTGCAAAGACTATTTATATTTCAGATCCCTGACGTAAAATAGCCAAACTGTGTGTCTGAACCTGGGCCTGTGTGATTTCAGTCAGTTGGATAATTTGGTTATTTTTCTTCATTAGTTTGTACAGACCTGTCCAATTGATCCACAAAGAAAAGTTGAAGTTTATAATTTTGCTGGTATCCAGTGTGTTAGTTCTTTTATCCTCACGAGCTGGGAAGTAATAGGTTAAGGTGGGAGTTTTTAACATAGTTATATTACACATACATTGCTCTACTGGTGGTTTTAGCCACAAAAGCTCCTGTAATTCAATGGCACAGTAGTGAGGTCAAGACTCACCAGCGCAGCGCCTCCTGCTGATTGTCTAGGGAATTAGCTCTCCAGTGTACAGAGCGTCTTCTACTGGCCAGTGTCTCGCCTGTCGGTTCCTGGTGCCCTTTACCTTGGGGTGCTACCCCCACAGTAACCCCTTATTCTGGGTTTCCCCTCCCAGGGGAACCCCCAACCCTCTAAACCCACCTTGCCTCAGTATTACTGCCAGTCATCATCTAGCCACCACTCACTGGGGCAGACTGCAGTCTGTAATGGCCACTCATCATTGGCAAGGGGTTAGGACTTGCTGCCTTTGCCTATCCCTGGGCTGCCCCCTACAGCCCCAGTACCTTTTCAAAGGCCTTCATCAAGGCCTGCAGCCTGGGAGTTTTACAGGCTGGCGCTTCCCAGCTCCCCTTGCCCTTCCCCAGCACTGCTCCACTTCAGGTACCTTACTCCCCTTTCGACTCACTCCAGGGCTAGAGTGAAACTTCTCCAGCTTCTGGCCCACAGCCCTCTCATCAGGGCCAGCTGGGCCCTAATTGAGCTGGCCACAGCTGTGTACCATCCAGAAACATATGTAAGGAAAAGGTTATTTTCATGTTTTGTCAGCAGAGGAGTTAAGACTGTCATATCTTTGGCTCATACCCAATCCATCTCAATTTCTGTTAGCATAATAGCTAATGTTGTTCAGAACACCACAAGGCTAACAGGTACGGCCCTTCGCAGCTATCAGGAACTGCTAATGGTAAGAATTCACTAAAGCCATCTGATGTAGCTGATTCCTACAGATAGCAGTCTCACATACCCAAGGTGTGAGAAAGTGCTGTCTGTAGGAATTAGCTTCATCACATTGCAGTGTCACAGGTAGCACATCCCTATAGTTTGCAGCAGCGACAGGTCCAACTTTGCTAAAAACGGTATTTCAAGCAGTCTCACATGTAAAACCAACCTGATAGCTTTAACAGTGTAAAAAGCCTACAAGAAGTAGATGTGGTATATCTTGCCTTTAGCAAGGCTTTTGATACTGTCTCCCATGACCATCTCATAAACAAACTATGGAAATAAAACCTAGATGGACATAACGGTAAATAAGATGGGCATAATGAGTGGGGTTCTCTAGGAATCAGTTCTGGTCCATCAGGTAGCAATTTAATACAATAGCAGTTTCTTACAATCAGTACGTATTGATAAGTGCTACCGGTAGCACATTCCTACGCGGAGCAGTATCCTTTACTAAACAGGGCGGTGGCTCAAGGCTCTTCCTTCCTTACCCGCCCCCGGGCTGCCCCCTCCCCACCAAAGTGCGCGTGCCCCAGGGGTGGGAGAAGCTGGGCATGCAGCCCCATTCCGCCTTGCGCTGGGCGTTACCAGGTTTACTCGCCCTGGTGCAGCGGGTGCCAACCAGTGCACGTGCTCCCTAGTCCCGGCCCTGCACTGTGGGCAGGGTGGCGGTGCAGCAGCTCCAACTTGGTTACACATTCCGAGTCCTCTCATTGCAATGAGTGTCTTGCTGGCCAGAAAAGCGTTAAATCGCTTCTGGGGGGTTTCAGAGGCGCCCGGTACCTTAGTGCCTGATTAGATGCGTTTGGATGTCTGGGTGGGCTGGTTACATTCAGTAGCATTCTGACAAAAGTGAAAGCGGAATAAATCCTTACTTCCCTCATCCACTGCAACATTAGGCTCCGTACCCAGCCATTTGTAGTAATGCAGCTGTTCTTGCATTAAAAGTGCAGCATCAGGACCCAGGGAAATCTGAAAATGTGAGAAGGGCTGGTAGAAAGTACCCTGCAGAATATCCCACCCTTCCCTCAGTTACATCTTCTCTTCCTGATCATTTAATATTTTTGTCTTTCATGGTCTTCCTAAAAGCCCTGTTCTCTATAGGCAAGATGCATTCCTAGCAGAAAACACCACTAAGGTCCTGGTGGATAAAATAATAGCCACATGTAATAAAATGTAATATGTAATAGCCACATGTAATAGCCATAGTAATAAAAGCCACATGAGCTGACCTTTGCACCCATATAGTGTGCATTGCCCTACAGTTCTTATCGCAGGATCAAGACCTTCCTATGCAGGCAGCTACAATCTATCCTAGTCGCAATTTCTGAACTGTTTGACGTGTAGCCCTACACAAAACATATTGCTGTACTCGAACCTCCAGGTGACAAAGGAATGGATAACCATACCCCAAACGAAAGGATGCAGCATTCCTGCTAAGTGTAGATGATATGAATTACACCTGGTAACTACTGCTAGCTGGAAATCTGGAGGCAGTTTTCCCAGTCCATTGTGAGTGTTTCCATGAAGTTAAAGGTGTACAGCTATTTTTTCCTCAAATATCTCTATTTATAACTTCCAAAATACTATCAGATATGACTATACAGTGAAGTTATCAACAGTGTTTTTAAATCTAACAAATGAGTCTGTAATTCTGTAACTTAAATGTGATTCTTTCGGTGCAGAATGGGATCCTTTATGTTTGTTCCCTTCAGTTGGGTGATCAGAGCCTCCCACTAATAGGTTCAGGCAGGAAGAGGGCAAATTAATCCTGACATAAATAAAGCAGAACACATGCTAGAAACACTGAGAAGTTCCAGACACACAGTGGATCTGCAAAAAATTACAGTATTTACAAAGAACAGACAGTTTATTGTCCCCAGGTCTGTAATTACTAAAATGCCCCCCTCCAGAAATTCTTAACCCAGATTCTACCCCATAGTCAGACACTTTCTCCAGTAAGAATCCTCATTGACCCTCACCCAGAGGTTATGTGGATAAGTGAAAGCTGACTACACTGTGTTTCCCAAATCTGTTCCAAGGAAGCATCTTCCTTAATTCTGACCCAGAATATTAATTAATATTTCGTTCCTAGAGGCTTCAGTGAAGATCAGGACCCCTTAATTATTTTTATTACGGTCACACCTACAGTCTCCAGCTCAATAAATTCCTGCATTAAAAGTTTATAATCTAAATAGGCAGATACAATGGGGGAGGATGGGTTCTGCTAAAAAGAGAACTGTGATTGAAAACATGTTAGTTTCACAATGTTGTGTTTTGTGTGTGTGTGTTTTACTTTATTACACATAATGGATTACATTGTAGGGCAGGAGTGGGTGCAGAGTGCAGAGAGAAGGAAGGGATGAATTGAAAGGAAAAGCACAGGATCGGAAAGAGCAGGGACAGCAATGGGAGTTAGACTGAATTGATGAGACTGTGAGGTAGGGGCAGGAGGCGGGGACCGGAGCAAGCAGCCAATTAGCTGGATGGAAAGGAGTGAAAACCGTGGCAGGCAGGGCTGATGGCAGCAGTGTCTATGGGGTTGGCTGAAACTGCCTGAGCAATTGCTTCTTCCCTTTTGAGACTGTACTACAGATTTGTAGACTCCTGCCTCCCATATGACTTGCAGTTCTTTTAGCTTAATCCAAAGGGTCTTCCTTAAGACCGCTCTGAGCTGCCGGTCTTCTTCCGGACCTGGAAGCTGGTTTTGGTGACCAGGTCCATAGCGGTCACCGAGAGGGCAGATCTTCTCGTGGAGCCCCTGCTACACAACCCCCAACTAGGTGTGCAAGTGGTGGGGTCTTCCCCTGTGCGACAGAGGCTGGTCCTGGCAGATGCCACAGGAATTGGAGACCTCCTGGACTATGACCAGGGGGACTGGGTGGATCCTTTGGCACTTGGTTGGCGGATGGAGCTCTCCACCCCTCAACTCCCTGGTGTGTACTCCAGGAGGCGAGGGCAGCCTTATTTCCTGCCTCTCGGGCTTTCCTTGAGCAGGTCCTGCAAGAGGGTGCTCCCTGCCCCACACTCCTGGCTCTCTGGATCTTTTCACTGGGCCCCTGTCTGCAAGGCCCCAGGCTCCCCTCCTGCATAATCTGAGCCAGCTGTGTGATCTGTAGCTGGTTCATTTCTGAACCGTGCCAAGGGCACATCTGTACATGCTGATACTTCACACATTTCATTTCCTTACCCTCGTGTCCCACCCTGACATTAAGTGGCGGGACCTACCACCTGTGGAGGGGGAAGAACCCCGGTAGGCCAGCCTATATTCCACCTTGATCCTACTGCCTGCCGGGGATATGAACTGACGGCTCCTTCATGGAGCTGTGAGCACAGGCATGTACTTGGCGTAGTACACCCTCATCCCTGATACTTGCCCTTTTTGCGGTGGCAAGGAAGATCCTGGCGCACATTTATCTCGAGTGCACCAGGTTGCAGCCCCTCTTTTGGCTCCTCCAGAACCTTCTCCTAAGGTTTTGGCTGCACTATTCCCTTCACCTTCTGATTCATGCACATCCTCTCTGTGGCCCCACAAAGTCACAAGATCTCCTGGTCAATCTCCTCCTGGCATTGGTCAAAGTGGCCATTTATAAAACCAAGAGGAGGACGCTGGATGGTGAGGAGCTCTGCTACTGTGGGGCCTCTTTCCATTCTTGCAGCCGATCACGTGTCTGGGCATAAGTTCCTCTGGGCAGCATCCAGTGGTTCCCTAAACACCTTTGAGGAACAGTGGGAGCTGTCCAGGGCTCTCTGCTCAGTGTCCAGCTCCGGTTCCTTGCTTATGGCCCTATGACCTCACTCCTCCTGGCCCTGTTTCCTCATTAGTTGTTCCCTGAAATTATTTGAGCTCCAGGTTCAGCTGCTCCTCCCCTTAGACTGGGAGAGGGACCTTCAGCTGTTGGCGGGCTTGTGCCCACCCACCTCCTGGAACTGAACAGGTGCGCCTGCTAGCTGGAGTCTCTGGCACAAACTTGGCCCTAAGCTCACGCTGCAATTATAGGTGCTGGAACTCGGGGCGCTGCTGCCGCACCCCCTGGCTTGAAGTGGATTCCATCCTATACAGGGTGTACAGTTTGGTACAATGGCTCTCAGCACCACTGTGCAAATTGTTCCAGCACATGGCCCTGGCTGCAATCAGCTCAACAGGCTTGCTCCCAGCGGGGGAGTGTGCCCTTGTTGCCAAGAAGGCCAATGGCATTTTGGGATGTATAAGTAGGGGTATAGCGAGCAGATCGAGGGACGTGATCGTTCCCCTCTATTTGACATTGGTGAGGCCTCATCTGGAGTACTGTGTCCAGTTTTGGGCCCCACACTTCAAGAAGGATGTGGATAAATTGGAGAGAGTCCAGCGAAGGGCAACAAAAATGATTAGGGGACTGGAACACATGAGTTATGAGGAGAGGCTGAGGGAGCTGGGATTGTTTAGCCTGCAGAAGAGAAGAATGAGGGGGGATTTGAAAGCTGCTTTCAACTACCTGAAAGGGGGTTCCAAAGAGGATGGATCTAGACTGTTCTCAATGGTAGCAGATGACAGAACGAGGAGTAATGGTCTCAAGTTGCAGTGGGGGAGGTTTAGATTGGATATTAGGAAAAACTTTTTCACTAAGAGGGTGGTGAAACACTGGAATGCGTTACCTAGGGAGGTGGTAGAATCTCCTTCCTTAGAGGTTTTTAAGGTCAGGCTTGACAAAGCCCTGGCTGGGATGATTTAACTGGGAATTGGTCCTGCTTCGAGCAGGGGGTTGGACTAGATGACCTTCTGGGGTCCCTTCCAACCCTGATATTCTATGATTCTATGACTGGACCCTTTTCGTTTTGAGCCCCAAGACTCTCCTGCCTGCCCTGAGGGTGACCTCTGAGGTGGGAGCCGTAGCGGGCCCCTAAGGCGCGGCACTGAGAGCTCGGCCAGGCATGGGGCACAGCATGTTCTGAGCAAGTGGGGGGGAAGGGGGCTGGCTGGGGTGTGGCCCCACCTCACCCACTGCCCTTTAGTTACATTCCCCCCTTAGCCAGCCTACTGCCAGCGGCCAGCTCCCCCACTTCTGATTGGCTCCCACCCCGGCCCACCGCCCCACCCTGAGGCCTGGGCGCGATACACGGCCAGCGTGACTCATGTTGGCTCGCGGGCCATTTATTTGCATATTCTCCGAGTCCTGATTGGGCGCCCGCTCGCGTCAGTCACCATCTCCTCCCAGTGCGGCTCCGCCCCACAACGGCGCGGCACCGCCGGTTGCTGCGTCTGCGCAGTGCGTGCGAGGGCTGTGGGGGCGGAGGCAGCGGCGCTGCTGGGAGTTACCGCACACGGCGCTTTCCCGCACGCCACCGCGCACAGTGCCCGGCCTTTGAGGACGAAGATGCTGCGAGTCTGTCAGCGAGCGGGGGCCGCGGCAGCCGCCCAGGTGAGCGGGGAAGGGGGGCGCCAGCAGCTGGCAGGGAGGGCAGGAGCCATCGCTGCTCCTGTGCCGGTCGCGCGCTGCGCTCTCGTCGCGCTAATGGGGGGGGGGGCTGTCTCGGCAAATCGCGATAACGCCGCTTTCCGGCGAGGAGAATGAATCGGGGTCACGAGCACGAGAGGAGACACGGGGAGAAGTCGTGTCCTCTAATCGCTGCTCAGCTCTCACCGAATGACGGGGCGCACGTGGACGCTGATTGGCTGCCCGTCTATTGAGTGACGGGTGAAGCGGCCAATAGAGTGGTGCAGTCGGTTCTCACGGTCCGGCTAGGGAGACTACGGGCCCCAGCATGCAAGGCGCAAGCTTTGTCTGTGACAAGGGGGCGTCGCCTTGCATGCTGGTCCTTGTAGTCTTCATGGGCCGGTGCTGCTCTCGCGCGCCGTAAGGTGGGACGTTTGTCGCCTGCTGACGTCTACTCCTTAGGAGAGGTCTACGGTCTTAAGGTGGAGCAGTGCATTGTGGGATTAATCGTCGACACGGACGACTAACTTCTTCGAGCCCGGAGGAGCCCAGTTCCACGCTGTATGCTGGGAGTTGTAGTCGCAGCTCCGC
Source organism: Lepidochelys olivacea (assembly GCF_965140295.1). Taxonomy (NCBI): domain Eukaryota; kingdom Metazoa; phylum Chordata; order Testudines; family Cheloniidae; genus Lepidochelys; species Lepidochelys olivacea. Next base: position 135,203,207 of record NC_140414.1, on the reverse strand, counting down.
CCCCCTAAAAGGCTCTAGGCTTGGCCCGCAGCATGCTGGGGACTGTAGTCTCTTTGGGCATCACCTCTACCTTAGAGGCGTGCCTCTGCCAGCTGCACAGATTGTAGAAGTCCGTGAGCCTGGCCTTGGTTGTTCCCTGGCTGCTGTTGCAGTGTCTGGGAGCAGGAGGTGCAATAAGCACTGAGAGGTGGTTGAAAAATTCTTACAGCTGTCTCTTGCTACAGGAACAAAATGGACATGTTGTGTCTAAAGCGCCCAGATGCCTGCATCAGTAGAGAAGGACATGACCTTGTTTTCCTCTAATTTCTCCTGATTACATGACTCACACCCTCTCTTGTTTCCTTCTGAATATTCTATAATGACCACAACAAACAAACCAATATGCTAAAACTGCCCTAAGGCAATCCCTTGTTTTGGTTTCCAAGTGCACTCTAACATTTTTCTCCTGTATTGAAAAGGAGGACTTGTGGCACCTTAGAGACTAACAAATTTATTTGAGCATAAGCTTTCGTGAGCTACAGCTCACTTCATCAGCAGTGGCATGCATCTGATGAAGTGAGCTGTAGCTCACGAAAGCTTATGCTCAAATAAATTGGTTAGTCTCTAAGGTGCCACAAGTACTCCTTTTCTTTTTGTGGATACAGACTAACATGGCTGCTACTCTGAAACCTGTCATTCTTCTATATTGTAACTTCTGCTGGACTGGGACTGTTTTTATGTTGTCCTGTACAGCCCAGAGCACATTGGTGTTTCATAAATAACAGGGAACATGATAATGGGAAGGAGTTGTTTTTGGTTGAGGCTGAGGGGATACTTCAGACTTTGAGTAAGTTTAAATGTTGCTGAAATCCACACAGCTAGCTTTATCATCTCTGTTTTTAAAAGCAGTTTTAAAGTCAATCCCCAAACGAGGGAGTCTGCCACCCTTCAGTGAGTGGGACTTGTCAATTTTGGTAGTTATGGAGAAAAAAGGAATAGGACAGAAGTGTATGGTGTCATTCCAAGAAGCAGCCAATTGAAGGGAAAATAAACATGATATAAAGTTAAGGTTCCACTTTTTTGAGATTATGAGCTTGAAGACTTTTTAAAGCAATTTTTCACATTTTCTTCTGAAGACCATAAGTATTTATAGATTGGACTGGTTTTCAAGTACCTTGTTGGAATATTGTGTTTTTCGTTACAGAAGCATATAAAACAACTGACTTAATAAATATATACTTTTAGGATTGTACTCTGTACGTCAGTGTACTTTAGGTTTTCCAACCACAGAGAGCGACAAAGAGCCAATATATAAAAGGCCTGATGGCTTTGTAGTTGGAGTGTAATCTCTTTAAAGCTAGCTAGCCAGCCCCACAACAGCAGGTGGCATTCTTGTTGCCCTGTAAGGTTGAAGAACTCAGTATGCCAAGTCATCTGACATCCTCTAAATCAAGGTTTGTGGAAGGTTTGAGCTGTGGGGTGGGATCCTAGAATGTAGACTTCCAGAAACTGTCAGCCATCTCTTGGGAGTTTTACATGTGTATCCTTCCTGTTTTAAACATCTTTGGAGACTTTGGAAACATCCAAAGCTGGTAGAGAATCAGGGTTATAGTATAGTTCTAAAATGTGGCTATGATCTGAACAATTTTTATATAAAAACATCTGAGTTGTGTGTGGTGTATATCAGTGGCCTTTGAATCTCTTTTCTCAGTTTGTAAGTAAATATCTTTCTAATGAGATGACGTCAAGGAGGTGGAGAGAGAGAGGACTATCTCAGATGGCAGGAGCTAGATGTAGAATAAGGCAGCATACCAAGCTTTAAAATGTTCCATCTTTTACTGAGTCATTTATTTTTATTTCCCTATTTATGTTTCTGGGGCCTACGTTTCTGGAAGACTTGGGGCCTCAAAGGAGCTAGAAGCTGAAAATTAGAAATAAATGGCTTTAATTCTAGGGTCTATTTTGATAGCGTGGTTAGGGCACCCACCTGGAAGGTGGGAGACCAACTGTCCAGTCCCCCTGCTTTAATCACTCTTTCATTATTTATCCACAGTGGAACAGCTTCAGTAGGAGAGATTGTTGGAGCCTCGCATCAGGATATCCAATAGCTTAGTGGTTAGAGCACTCTTGAGAGGTGGGAGACTCCTTTTTAAATCCTTTCTCTCCATCTGGCAGAGGACGGAATTGAATTGGGTTCCTACATCGCAGGTGAGAACTCTAAGCACTGGGCCAAACGTTATAAGCTGGGTTTCTGCTGCTGCCAGATTTTGAATAGGACCCAGTCCAGTAGGCAGCCTCTGAGCACACCTGCCAGATCAGGCAGTTCACACAACTTTAGGTGTTTGTCTGCCTATCTTCCCCCAGTTTGTGAATTGCTCTGGGGCTTAGGTGGGAGATAGGTGTCAGGACACCTGTGGCAGCAGTGTGCATGCCTAGAGGTAGACACTTAGACACCAACAGAACTTAAACCATGAAAACTTAGAGAATAAGTGAGTTTAGGCACCTACAAGGTTCAGTCAGAGTTTTTGGATTGCAGTGGAGACTTGGGCACTGAAGTACCTTTGTGGATCTGGGCCAGCGTTTCTATGTAAATTAAACTTGTGTCTTTGAGAGGAGTATGGTAGTTAGTGTTGTCTATCACAGGGTGGGGAAATTTTTGTCCAGTTTGTCTGTCTGTCTTGTGTTCTTTTTAAAGACTTTTAAAACAAGACATGTTTATACAATATATGGTCTTGATGGTGTAAAGTGATACACCTGTTTCCATTAATAATGGGAGGATGGATTTCAAACTTGTGGGCAGGTGTCCTTAGTACACACAACTCTACCATAAGGATTAAGTTCTGCCTTGTCTGATTTTTGTTCATTCCTATTTATTAAATGCATCTATTTTACATTCTAGGAGCACATCCTTGTTTTATAGATGCACATGCAAAAGGAATTAAAATGCAGTACTATGCTCGTGCAGACACTTCCTTATTGTTGGCAGTCTGTTGAGACCTGAGCACTGTTGTTGCCTATAAAGCTGATTTTCTGGCACTTTTCTCAAGCTCAAAATTCACTCAGCTCCTCTTTATGAAATGTATGGCAAATAGTACTTCTATTGCAAAATGGCTCTTTTAGAAGGTGGAATGCCAAGATTAAAAAAACCAAGAAACGGGTAAGTGGAAATTAAAATGTCAGATGGAATAAGTAGCACACAGATGGCGCTTCAGTAGGAGAAGGAAGTAGAATGCTTCTACAGTGTCCTTGCCACTAGGGATCTGTGCTGTCAGCTTGACTCTTCATCAAAAGGGATTTCTGCTACCTTGGCTTCTAAACTCAGAAATAATTACTTGTTGTTCTTTATGCAGGACATATGAAGTAATTAAATCCTCTGATACTTTCCACTATCAGTAGTTAGGTCCGTGTTCCTTGTAAGTAGTTATATTTCGAAGCAAATACTCACCAACAACCACATACCACACAACAGAACCACTAACCCAGGAACTTATCCTTGCAACAAAGCCCGTTGCCAATTGTGCCCACATATCTATTCAGGGGACACCATCACAGGGCCTAATAACATCAGCCACTCTATCAGAGGCTCGTATACCTGCACATCCACCAATGTGATATATGCCATCATGTGCCAGCAATGCCCCTCTGCCATGTACATTGGTCAAACTGGACAGTCTCTACGTAAAAGAATAAATGGATACAAATCAGATGTCAAGAATTATAACATTCATAAACCAGTCGGAGAACACTTCAATCTCTCTGGTCACGCAATCACAGACATGAAGGTCGCTATCTTAAAACAAAAAACCTTCAAATCCAGACTCCAGCGAGAAACTGCTGAATTGGAATTCATTTGCAAATTGGATACTATTAATTTAGGCTTAAATAGAGACTGGGAGTGGCTAAGTCATTATGCAAGGTAGCCTATTTCCTCTTGTTTTTTCCTAACCCCCCCCCAGATGTTCTGGTTTAACTTGGATTTAAACTTGGAGAGTGGTCAGTTTGGATGAGCTATTACCAGCAGGAGAGTGAGTTTGTGTGTGTATGGGGGTGGGGGGGATGTGAGAAAACCTGGATTTGTGCTGGAAATGGCCCACCTTAATTATGCACATTGTAGGGAGAATGGTCACTTTGGATGAGCTATTACCAGCAGGATAGTGAGTTTGTGTGTGTGGATTTTGGGAGGGGGGTGAGGGGGTGAGAGAACCTGGATTTGTGCAGGAAATGGCCCAACTTTATTATCATGCACATTGTGTAAAGAGTTGTCACTTTGGATGGGCTATCACCAGCAGGAGAGTGAATTTGTGTGGGGGGGTGGAGGGTGAGAACCTGGATTTGTGCTGGAAATGGCCCACCTGATGATCACTTTAGATAAGCTATTACCAGCAGGACAGTGGGGTGGGAGGAGGTATTTTTTCATATTCTCTGTGTATATATAAAGTCTGCTGCAGTTTCCACGGCATGCATCCGATGAAGTGAGCTGTAGCTCACGAAAGCTCATGCTCAAATAAATTGGTTAGTCTCTAAAATGCCACAAGTACTCCTTTTCTTTTTGCGAATACAGACTAACACGGCTGTTACTCTGTAAACTAGGCTTGAAATAAATGTAGGTAAAATAATTGAAATGAACAAAAGAGTATTAACACCTCTGGGTAACTCCTACCGTTCTTATCTGTAGAAGAAAAAGTGGATAGGAAATGGAAAACGACACACAGGCCACCCTGTGCTTACAAAACTTCTTAAGGTCCGCAGATGTGCCAAACTGCTAGCAACCCTCTGTGCACTGCTGCATTTTAAAAGGATGGTTACAAAGGCCTTGTATTCCCTGAGATTTTATCAAATTCTCCCTCCATTTTGCTACTGTGGAAGTGGTAGCATATTGTGGCTGCCAGCATTTTTACCACTCTGTCATCTAGAACTGCTTTGAGCAGTGATGACTGGTCTAAGCTAGTGCTTCCATTGGTGCACAAAAAGAGAAACAAGTCGTTCCCTCTCACACGATTCCTAAAAGCTGTTTCCTACGTAAATATAAGAAGTGGTGTGTGTATATATGTGTGTGTGTATGTGTATATATATATATATATATATATATATATATATATATATATATATATATATATATATATACAATCAAATCTTGTCACTAGTGTCTGGCCTGTCTAGAGGACGGGGTATTTGATCCATATTGAAAGGTGAAGTGGGAACAATGGTATCTGCACTCATATCAGACGAGCACATTGTGAAAGTTGGAATCTTTGGCTCCGCTGTGCTGTACCAACTGTTCATACCTAACTGGTCCTTTTTTTCCTCCTTCCACTCTCTGCGTTGTGCCTTTTTTCATTGTGCCCCCTACACCTGGCAAAAACTCTCTCTTAAGGTACCATCCTCAGTCTCCTTCTTCCAATCCTTTGTCATCCCACCTCTGTAGCCTGAGTGCCCACTGATGACCTCCATTCCTGTGTTATTCCGTCCCTGTAGTGAGACTGGGGTAAGACTCCAAAAAGAGAACTTAACAGCTTCATTTGAAATGTAATACAGCTCACGTTCTCTTAATGTTTGTCCCTCCCTTTCTTTGTCATTTATCTTAATTTGGTGTGTTTGATTTAGGTTGTGCGCTCTTGAGGCCTGTATTGAATTTTTATTTCTGTAAAGTACCATGCAGACTTCTAGCATTATAAATATTATAAATCAAGCCACTGGTATTTGATAGGTGGATTGGAAGAATGTCAGGTTACTGGCCTGTGGTTGGGGAAGTTGCATGGGGGTTTCAGCTCACTTCAGAAAAAGAAAGCACAGAAAGTGATAGGATCTGTGGCTTGTAAGTCAGGTAGGTGAGAATGTGGGGACAAAACTAAAGTTGGTCTGGGAAATTAACTGTAAATATCTATTCTACAGATTTCTGTCTTTATTGTACTATCCTACTAATGTTAAAGGCAGTATATTCTTACTTTTAAAAAATCATTACCTTTCTTTTACTTTTTCAAGTAGCAGTGGTAAGAGAATTTTTTTCATGCTTGTACAACTCAAACATGTCTGCTGCTGTTCTCGTGTGACTTGCATTAAATCAATTGTGCTAGACAGGAGAACAGAAGTTAAGATCCATAGACCACTGAGCCAGTAACTGCTCTGGGACCCATGTTTCTGCACTCTAGGGGTTTAAGGCTCCCCCAGCATAGCCAGTGGCACTCAAAGCAGTTAAACTCTGTCAGCATGGTGTTTAGAGGGGTAATAATTCCTGATGGGCATCTGATAGATTTTATAATCCCTGTTGGGTTATCTGACTGAGTTTCCAGCATTAAAGAATTTGACCGTTGATATATAAGATATCAGTGAGGCTTACTGCATAAAACTAGTATGAAATTTGTGCACTTGCCATGAAGTTATGAATGGACAAAAGAATCTGGAATTCTAGAAAGTTAATTTTCCAAAGTCCAGTAATTTAAGAATAGTATATCTCATTAACACCAATTTTGTTTTCAACAAATTCTGCTCTGATTTGAAATTAAGCATGAGAAATTTCAGGCTGAAAGAAGTTTACGTTGGGAAACCTAGAAGAAGATCGGAAATAGGGTTTGAATGGAAACTGAATGGTAGATTCATAATAGCGACTCATAGTAGAAACAATTTTTTTAGAAGGAGTAAAAAGCAGTCCCAATTCTCTCTTGTAGTAGTGCTAGGACAAGAACCATGTTCCTAAGATTAAGGAATGCAAATAGCAGAGTACAAATCTTATGTGAATAAACACATTTATTCATACTTAGTAAAGGGTGTGGTAAAGAGCCGCTAACTTTGAGTCAGAAGCAATAAAAGTTATACTTTAAAAGATTTTAATTTAAAAGAAATAACAAAAAATCTTAGTTTGCATTTGCAGGGATTGACTCTAATAGGTTTTATCTGATTTCTGTATTTTGCTTTCTCATTGCCCCATTGTGAACCAAAAAAAAACCTTACTGCTGCCCACAACTGGATAGTTTTGTAAACCAGCTTTGCAAGGGTAAGAAACACGCATTTCCTGTCACTGAGCACTCCTGTTTCTGTTGGCAGTTAAAAGTTTTTTGGCTACAGTTCTGGAAAGAATAAGAAATAAGAATTCAGTGTATTGTGTTACTGCTTTAATTCTGTATACTGTTTGAATAAATATGGAAACAGGGCTATAGGATCTGCTCTACCTTTTATTTATTTCAAAGCATAATGTCCAAAATAGCAATTTATCTTCCTTTGTCTTTTTAACCAGCTCCTTTCGATTACAAAATTTATCTGCCGCCTAAAATGCTTAACTGTGGGAAAAGTTCTCTTTGTGGTTTGTGTATTTGTTTCCCAGGAGTCCTGTACTATTCCATCAGAAATTCATACCCCTGTCTTTTGCTAGAATCATTAGTAGGGAGAGACTTCCCCTGCTACTGGATTGGAGTGGGTTAGCCAGTCTTTTCTGTCAATCTTAATATTCAACAGAAATGGAAGCTGGACATTTTAGCATAGCTAATTCATGATGTTCACAATAGTCTTTTTGAAATCTGAACCAAGTGTCTGTTAAGACAGGAAAAAGAAAACCGTTAAATATTCCGTCAGTGTTTGTCTCTCAGTCACTGATGAATTACAGTGTATGAGCACCCCAAAGTGTAGTCCAGTTGCATGGTCTAAGCTGAATTAAATGCAAAACCTAAACAGGCAGCGTAAATGGGAAAGTAAATTTAGATTTTTTTTGTTTTGTTGAAAATTGCTTTGGTTTTAATAATGTAAAATTATGTTAGTAATGCAGGGAAGATGCTTCAAAATGACTTTTTGTTGTTGTTGTTCTTTACCATTTCTGAGTGGAATCTATTGTTTGGGGAAACTGCCCAATAATTAATTATGGAGAAACAGAATCTAGTATCACTGTTTTGATATCAGCTGTTCTCTTCTATCTATTTATCAGAATATATGTAAGAGGTAGTGATTGACTATTTTGTGAATAAATGGAATTAGTTGAAATGCAGAAAATTTAAAAAATGTTTTAAATTATATGCATCACTTTATTCTTGTGTTTTCTTCTTAGAACTGCCTATGTGGTAAATATTCACTCCGTCCATTACAACTGTGCCGCAGATATGCTACATCAGGACAGTCTGGGTATGTATTGAGTTTTGTAAGTGGTATTGGTACTTTAACCTATCTGATTCATCAAGAGTGAGTTTGGTTGTCATTTTCATTTACGTGGGATTTGCAATTACACATTTGTTGCCAGTATATGTTTATGGTGTGCAGCAATGGTTTCTTGTGTGATTGCATCAGATTTCAAGCTGCCAAATGGTCATCACTTGGATGGGAAACCACCATAGAGAAAGTGGGTTGTTGCAGACAATGTTAGTTGGTGGCATTCTTGCTTCTGTGTTAGTCTGGAACCAATGCCCCAGTGTGGTACTGAGGGACTTGGTAGTGCTGAAGGAGGAGTCATGCAGATGCGATTGAAAACAGACTGAACTCTTCAGAAAATTGGCCCCATTTGCAGGTACAGAGGTTTCTTGAAAAGCTGGCCCTTAAAGTATATTCGCAGTCAGTGGAGTTAGACTCCATAGAAAGTTCCTGCCCCAAAGGTCTCTGGTTGCCCTATGACATGTTAAACCAAATTAATTGGTTGTGTTGTTCTTCATTAGTTTCTCACAAACGCTTGTAACGCTTGTCCATCCCTTGTGCTTAATATCAATATATCAGGCTTTGTGTGGCTCAGAAAGTTGCAGTAACTAGAAAAGTTTAAGTTGAAGTTATTCAACTAGTTGATATATGTATTTAGGTTTGCCTAGATATATTGGAATGGTTGTGATGAATACTTGTGGGCCTTCATTTTAAAAAGGATGGCTTTCAGATCTATAACAACAATTTGGTGTTCCTCCCCGAGATTGTTAGTTTGCTATCCTACTGGTTTGACGTATGTAAAAGCTTTCTCAGCCTTATTTCTTTTTTCTAGTGTTTCTGCAGGCAAAATTATTGGGGCAAGTGTCTTGTTTGTTGGCGGAGGAGTTGGTGGAACTGTTCTGTATGCTAATTATGATCCACGTTTCCGAGAGAACGTAGAGAAGACCCTCCCATACTCGGATAAACTCTTTGAAATGGCACTTGGTCCTGCCCCTTATAATGTGCCAATGCCAAAAAAACCGGTAAGTTTTCACGTAAATTTTTTTTATAAAGGAAACTTTTGCTCTGTTTCTCAAATTCTAAATACTTTTGATTCAATATACATAAGAGGCCAGAACTGTGAATTCAGCATGACTGTAATTAGAAAGTCAGTATGTATTTCTGCTTTTTTTAAAGAAAGAGAGAGATTTAATAGATACACAATAAAAATCCTTTCATATTTCAGACATTGTGTGATGCTGACTTACCAATTACCTTTTGACTGACTTCACCTGCTGTGTTCTGTTGTCCTTGTGCACTGCTTCCTTTTGCTTTTAATATGGTTTCACAGTCTCAAATGGATTGTGATTCATGGATTGTAAAATCTTGCCATTTTTACTTATTTGAGTGGAGAGGTCTAAAATGGATAGGTATTATGTTTGGTCATTAATGACCTGGAAAAGGGGGAAACGGCACACTGTTGAAATTTGCATCTCATAATATTGGAAGGAATAGTACTGTATAGGGATGTAGTGAGGTTAAGAAATATGAGCAGGAAATACATTTGTCCAGGCTGAATCACTTTAAGGTCATACATCCTGGGGAACAGATAAACTTTGAAATCTTTAAAGTTAAGAGTGATAGACAACACCATGTTGGATGTTGTATTGCAATAAAGGTCATATTGGAAAAGATCATTGGCATCATGTTGCAGACGGCAGGAGAGACCCTTTCTGCGATCCTGATCTGGGAAGGTGCTGAGTGCCCTTAGTTCCTATTGACTTTAAAGAAATTAACTTTAGAAATTTCACGTTTACTTTATCAGAAAGAAAAGGCCTCCTGGCCAGGCATAGATGATGAAAAGCGTTCCTGGCCACTGCTGCTATCTGAGCTTTCAGAAGCAGGTGAGGATCCAGAAAGACCCCAGGGTTGCAGACCTAAGTTGTGTGTGGGGGTGTTAAACTAGCCTATTCTCTGAATGGAACAGGACAATATAACTTACCCCAGTTGTTTTAGTTGGTTCCCCATCTTAGCTAATGTTGTTTCTTATCGGAGTTGAGTCTCAGCCGATTTGTCCTTATTCAAGCCCTCTATCCCAGCCAGACGCTAACTAAACCTATTAACTGCTTTGTGCACATTTGATGAAATGGAGACAACAAAGCTGGTGTCGTCTGCCTAATAAAGGCATTGTAGCCTAAATTGCCTTATCTGCTCTAGTGATCTGTCTTACCCACTGGACAGGAGAGGCTTGGGGGTGAAAGAATAGGCAGCCCCCTACCAGAGTGAACCTTTGGGCTAGATGCACATTCAGTCAATATTAACTTCTGGGTCCTGTCAGAGAGAAATCAGTAGAACCATTCAAATTTGATTCATCTATTCCTGTCAGTCTGTAGCCATGTCAATTACATATTGTGGTCAATGGCATCAAAAGCATCTGATAGAATAATCATGACTGCTTGACTTTTACATCTGTTATCCATTGTCACAAGGTCATCTACCAATGAACCAAGTGTGTTTTTTCCCACTATATTCTGAAGGTCTGAAAGTGGATTGCCTAGGATCTAGGAAATCTGAGACTCCAGGAGTTTCCATAGTTTTTTCACCATCACCACCACTTTTGTAGCCTACCCAGAATAGGGACTGGGTGATGATTAGTGAGATCTTAATGTCAGATGATGGTTTCTTGAGCAAGGGTTTGATGTAAACTTTGTTGATGCCTGCCCTCACTAAGAGAGTGACAGTTTCTACCAGTACAGACCCAGTGTCTCCTTTCTAGATTTTTATTGTGCAACAAGGACAGGAGTCAAGTTTGGTAGTAATAGCCAAAAGTTCCCTAAATACATCCAGAACATCAATGAATGATGCTGACCAAAAATCAGAGAGCGTGTCCTGTTTCTCTGTCACCCCTCTTCTGCCAGGAGATATGTTTCCCTGAAGATAGTTTGCTCTGAATCAGGGTGATAAAAGTAAATTGAAAATTCCTCCAAGCGAGGACCTTTTGACTCTGTTTCCAAGTGGACATAGTCTGGATTAACCCGGAAGAAAAATGTAAAAGAACTCCCTATTTATAGCTTGGCAGAGTGACAGCTAAGGGAGGAGACAGTCTACAAGCATATAAAGACTATAAGTGCCAATAAGGGAGAGGACTTGTTCAATATGGTATGAGGATGTGTTGGTAGTGGCTAATGAATATCGGAAAGAAACATTGTCCGTGAGGTCTTATAGACTATGTAGTTGTCTCCGTTGGGAAGTAGTGGAAACCCAGTCTCCAAAGCTGCATGTGAGCCATTTGGTGAGTGTGTGAATAGTGTATCTGGAGTCTGTACACAATCTGTATTAATACAGTTAATTGCTTTGTAGAGCTCTTTGGGGTACCTTGAATGTTATGGGTTGGTACTTGATAAAGACAATCTGTTCAAATTCTTACATTTGTCAAACTTTATTCATATTTAAATTACACAAATTAATGAATTCATTTTGAAAGAACTGAAAATTGTGAAGGCTGTTTTCAAATTAAAAATTGGGTGTGAAATTCTAAATTTACCATGGAAAATATGAAACTGATAGCAAAGGGTCTTGTATGGTCAAGTCTCTGATCTTGAAAATTGCTAATGCAAATGCCATTTTACATTCTAATAGCATTTTGGGGTTATTCAGGTAATCTGATCTGCTACTGCCTGGTGGGTGGAATTATTATTTTGAGGTGCTAGCAATGTGCATGGTGTTGTACAGTATATAAAAACAGAGGTCCTATGCTGAAATGTTTATAATCTAATAGAACTGTGACTCTTTGAATATTCATTGTATGACTGATAGTATGTGGTGATTTAAAAATATATATATATATGATTTTCAAGATACAACCTGGTCCACTAAAAATCTCCTCTGTAGAAGAGTTAATGAAAGACTCCAAACATCCCAGTACCAGACCACAGAAGAGTAAGACAGAAGCTCCTTCAACGTTAGTGGAAGAAAAAGGAGGTAACTTTCCAGAATGGTGTAAAATTTAGTGTGGGGAGAGGAACAAAAGGGTTATTTTTGGTACACTTTTCATTGTCTTATTACATTATAAAACTATTTGAAGACTGGTGTTATGTAATCATTGGTAAGATATTTGCTCTAGGAGATAATGGTCTTTTCTATTTCAGTGGTGGGGTGCTTTCTGATTGCATTCTGGTTACTTTTCAGCAGGCTAATGTAAACTGCAGTGACTAGATTTTTTTTTTTTTAATGCAGCTGAAGACTTGAATTAACTGGACTGTGAGACTTGTACACAGGATTCAATAAGAATATCTTGGATACTTGTCTCGTAGGTCTTCTGAGTTTCTGATAACTGCAAGGGGCTTAATGTGGGCAAACTGCCAAGTCATAGTTTGTAGAAGTTGGGAGTGTCCTGTCCTTCAGCCCTACCTTCTGTTAAATTCTGGGTGGGAAGCAGTGTCTGGTTGTTGGCCACTTATGATCTTTGCCTTGTGGGAGAAGGTGGCTTATTCACACTCTATACGTGGCATGTTCTTTCTCGCCAACATAAACAACATTCAGATGTCTATACTATGTTATACACAGAAATTATACAAATAGTACTGTATATGTTGTTGTTTTTTTATTTGTTTACAGCAAGCTCAGAAGTAGCTCAAATAATTTCTGCAACAGGTGAAGCTTTGTCAATACCAGCTCCAGGCATGCAGGATGACAAAGGTGAGAAAGATCACGTACAAGGACACCATGAAGGGCAACACAAACCTGCTGTATCAGGTGCTTAAATGACTTATTAATCAGATCTAATGACTCAATCCTTTATGCCTTCTGGATGCAGATCTCTTACCAACTTGTGAATGTCCTGCATGCAAAGGGACTGCAGGATTGGGCCATATTAGACCCTAGATAATGTGAAAAGATTTCTGCTTGGTTAGTGCGGAAAATCAGAACTGTATACATCCCACTCAACCTCCGATCTGGTGATTTCTTGGCCAGAGTTCAGGAAAGCTATGTATCCAGGGCCTTAGCGAAGAAGCATCAATCACGAAACTTTAAAACACACTGTATCAAACCGATCAGAAGAACTATAGCTTCTTTGCAATAATAGCGTTTTTTTTAGATTTTTATTGGTATTGTATTTAACAGGTCTCAGAGTCAATATGTCAACGGTAAACAAACACTTCAGAGTTAGCATGAGCATTAAGAGGCAACTTGGTCTTGTGGTTACAGCATAGGGCTGGGAGTCAGGAGATCTGGATTCTCATCTCCGCTCTTCCACAGACTTCCTGTACAAAAACCATTTAGGCCATAACTTTTCAATTGTCCATTTACTGTGTGTTTTAGGGACAGGGAAAAATAGTGCAGAGTGAACGGTCCTAAACAGTGGGAGAATTAAACTCTGCTGATTGAAATTATATCATCCCATCTTTCTATAGCCTCCCTCCTAACCTTTCACTGCTTTGGCCGAACTTCCCAGCCATGCTAACAAAGCAATGGAAATGGAAAGCAATGGTTATTCACCATATGACAGTCTATGTTTAGTTTCCCAGCTGTGTTTTAGCATTGCTTTCCATCTCAATTTTTTGTTCAGTTTATCCTTTTCAACTGGCAGAAATGTAGGGATAAGTCTGAGTATGTGTGTCTGTGCAGTTATCTTTGACTGCAAGGAGAGCTCAGGCTAAACTTCGCAACTCTGGAAATACAAGGTTTGAGGAGGTTGTTGGATGATGGTAGTGATGCTGCCAATACAAATTAGACTCAAAAGGAAATGGTCCCCCCACGATAAGTAACCCTGGTACTAATTTTGGTTTTTCATTAGCCTTGTTTTTCCCTCTTCATCTCTGTGCCTAGGTGAAGAATGTGTGGGTGGAGACTCCCCTGCCATAAAAGAACGGCCACCAGAGGAAGTTGCAGCCCGTCTTGCACAGCAAGACAAAGAGGAACAAGAGAAGATTTCATGTATGTAAATTAAGATATAATTTGGTTGTCATAGATAGGAATTCATGCTGTTGTAAATATACAATATAGCCATATGTATATATGGTAGTGTACAAATGATAATTTATGAAGCAGCTACAGTGTTTCTTTATACAAGACTGCTTCCATAGTCTTTCCGTTCCCTTTTTGTCTGGTTCCTCTACCTGTCTTATGTTAGTAAGAATAAGTGGCATTCTTATTGTAGCAGACTTAGCAGTGCAGGGCAGCATCAACCATGCTGGGATTTGTGTTGGGTCACTGGGAAAGAATGACTAGAGATCTGTGTTGGAGAGCAGACTGCTTCAGAGGGAAAAAGTCCATTACAATGGATCTTACTCAGTGCTTAATTTGTGTTAGGGCTTGTGAGAACCTTTGTGCTTGCCCTTGATGCAGCACAGTCCACATACATCATCTTCCTTTCCAAATGCAAACGGACATCATACCAAAAGGACTGAAGGTAAAAAAATCCATTACAATCTACATACCACATAGACTATGCTGAGAGATTGTGCCACACACTCTCAAAGAAACTGTGGAACCACCTGATCAACCTCCTATACAGCAAACAGGGAAAGATTAAGAATGAGCTCTCAAAACTGGATACTCTCATAAAAAATCAACCTTCCACACAAACTTACTCATCTCTGGACTTTACAAAAACTAGACAAGCCATTTACAACACACACTTTGCTTCTCTACAAAGGAAAAAGAACACTAAACTGTCTAAACTACTACATGGCACAAGGGGCCACAACAGTGGTTCCCTTAACCCACCCAACAATATTATTAATCTATCCAGCTATACTCTTAGCCCGGCAGAAGAATCTGTCCTATCTTGAGGCCTCTCCTTCTGCCTCTCCACCCACGCAAACATGATACAGTTCTGTGGTGACCTAGAATCCTACTTTTGATGTCTCTGACTCAAAGAATATTTCCAACACACCTCTGAACAGCACACTAACCCACAGAAACCTTCCTACCAACACTACAAAAAGAAGGATTCTGCGTGGACTCCTCCTGAAGGTCGAAACAACAGATTGGACTTCTACATAGAGTGCTTCTGCCAACGTGCATGGACTGAAATTGTGGAAAAGCATCATCATTTGACCCATAACCTCAGCTGTGCAGAACACAGTGCTATCTACAGCCTCAGGAATTACTCTGACATCATAAAAAAAAAAAAGGAGTACTTGTGGCACCTTAGAGACTAACCAATTTATTTGAGCATGAGCTTTCGTGAGCTACAGCTCACTTCATCGGATGCATACTGTGAACTGGCTGCTGAGTACTTGAGGCAGGTCCTAAAAGGGTTTTAGTGATGAAATCACTTCATCATGCATCCGATGAAGTGAGCTGTAGCTCACGAAAGCTTATGCTCAAATAAATTGGTTAGTCTCTAAGGTGCCACAAGTCCTCCTTTTCTTTTTGCTAATACAGACTAACACGACTGTTACTCTGAAATCTGACATCATAATAAAAAAGGCTGACACAGGAGTTGCCATCGTCGTCATGAATAGGTCAGAATATGAACAAGAGAATGCTAGGCAGCTCTGTAACACCACATTCTACAGGCCATTACCCTCTGATTCCACTGAGGGTTACCAAAAGAAACTACACCATCTGCACAAGAAACTCCCTGACAAAGCACAGGAACAAATCTACACAGACACACCCCTAGAAGCCTGATATGGGATATTCTATCTGCTACCCAAGATCCATAAACCTGGAAATCCTGGATGTTCCATCATCTCAGGCACTGGCACCCTGACAGCAGGATTGTCTGGCTATGTAGACTCTCTCCTCAGGCCCTACGCTACCAGCACTCCCAGCTGTCTTTGAGACACCACTGACTTCCTGAGGAAACTACAATCCCTTGATCTTCCAGAAAACACCATCGTAGCCACGTTGGTGTAGAGGGCTTCTACATCCATAATCTTCACAAAGATTGACTACAAGCCGTCAGGAACAGTATCCCTAATAATGTCACGGCAAACTTGGTGGTTGAACTTTGTGACTTTGTTCTCACTCACAACTATTTCACATTTGAGGACAATATATACCTTCAAGTCAATGGCACTGCTATGGGTACCCGCATGGCCCCAGCATTTTTATGGCTGACTTAGAGGACGAGAGCTGAGGAAGCGTTGTTCTAACACCCCTACTCTACTTGTGCTACGTTGATGACATCATCATCTGGACCCATGGAAAAGAAGCCCTTGAGGAATTCCACCAGGATGTCAACAATTTCCATCCCACTATCAACCTCAGCCTGGACCAGTCCACACAAGAGATCCACTTCCTGGACACTACAGTGCTAATAAGCGATGGTCACATAAACACCACCCTGTACTGGAAACCTACTGACTGCTATACTTCCCTACATGCCTCCAGCTTCCATCCAGGACACACCACACGATCCAGTGGGCCATCCTGATTATCACTACAAAAGTTTTTTTTCTCCTGCTGATAATAGTCCACCTTAATTGATTTGTCTCGTTAGAGTTGGTATGGCAACCCCCATCTTTTCATGTTTGTGTGTGTGTATCTTCCTACTGCATGGAGTGGAAAATACATCTGATGAAGTGGGTTTTAGCCCATGAAAGCTTACGCCCAAATAAATTTGTTAGTCTCTAAGGTGCCACAAGTTCTTTTTTTTGATAATTTTAAGGAATTCTCAGTAATCCTTTTGGGTGGTGAAAAGTAATATCATGGGGCCAATTGAGGAAATGTTGTGGGGGACATGAGTGTTACCCATATGTATGCAAATGTTTTTTTTTTTTAAGGTAAGGGTGATGGAGGAAATTATCTGTGTTTTAACTGTTTATTTCTCCAGCTCTTGCAGCAGCTTTGGAAGGAGCCCTAAGCAGTACTGCTCGAGTAACCCTTCAGGCAATTACTGCCCAGGAAGCTGCAGTGCAAGCTGTTAATACTCATGCTCAGATATTGAAGGAGGCTATGGATAATTCTGAGGTAAACTGAATAAAATGCTGATGCAGCTCTTTGTCTACTGAAATATCTAGAAATGTTTATCATACAATCGAAGATAATATCAGATAGTTGATTTTTCTCCTGGGGGTTTGAACATGTAATGGCACTTTTGTTCCTCAGTTTCTCTGTCTGTGAAATAGGGATAGTTCTTATTTGCCTGCTCAATTTGGGTATTCAGAGAGTTAACATTTAATATACATGAAGTGTGTAGGAAATGAATATACTAAATATTGTGGTAAGGGCATCAAACTGCCCTATAACTCCATTTTAGATCACTTTGTTAAAACCATTACTATTGCTAAAATAGTTCCAGTCGGAGAACACTTCAGCCTCCCTGGACACTCAGTTACAGTGGATTTCTCTCTCTTGCTACAGAAGTTCATTTGTTAGTGTCTGGTAGTGAATATGGAATGTGTCATCATGGAGTCTCACATCAGTGTCAATGTATGAGGATTCAGCAAACACTATAAATGAACAAGTATATGGCAGATCAGTCTGAAGTGAAAAGTGCAGACACAATTGCATGTGGGACAGAAAAAATTGTCCGTGACCACTGCAAGCTATTGTATCCTTGCTTTGTGCTGTTCATATTTTTCTCATAAGTTGCTGATACCTCTTGCTTCAAAGTGGTTAACAGCAGCATGACAAATGTGCTGCCACCTTGCTCTGTCATGGGATGTTGCTTCCCAGTTACTGGGATCACCCGGACATGTTTTCAAGCTTGACTTCAGTGTATCTTTATACCATTTGTACTGATCAACATGAGAGTGGGTGCCTTACATTGACCGACCATAATATATGGCCTTGGGTGTTCTTGGGTTGGCCATACAAACGAGGGGCCCAGGCCAATGCAGTTGAGTTGTTATGACATCCAACAATGATTAAGGAGTTTGGTTTAGGAATCTTGTGCCATTATGTGACCCAGCAAAGAGACTGAAGACAGCGCATATGGAACTGATCAAGTTTCCTGGTATGGTGGTGATCCCATATAGAAGTGTTATCACCACTGCCTCATAAACATATCTTAGCGCTTATTTGTATGCCTGTAGTGTTCCATAGGCAGTGTGACAACATTGCCAATGCAAAGCTTGCCTTAGCTATTTGATGGGTAATCTCATAGTTAATTGTGGCACTGTTTGACAGCATGCTTCCTAGGTAACAAAACTTCTCCATGGACTTAAGCATTGTACACATCCCCTGGCACAAGTTGGTATAGTACTGCAGTTTTCTTTCAGCTAACTGTGAAACCAGAGCAGTTAACTACATGAGCGAAGTGATCATTTATAAATCGACTATTACTAATCAAGTGAGCAACTAGTGCAGTCATAGGCGCACACGAGCTCTTTAAGTAAATCTGCCACTTTTATGGAAGCATTAAACAACTTTCCATCGGTGTGGAAATGAATAAATAATCCTCTGTCAGTGTTATGAAATGCATCCATAAGCATAGTTGAAAAAAGGATGGAAAAGAGTGTGGGAGCCATCATGAACCTGGTTTGGTGCCACTGGAAAGGAGTCTGATATCTTGCCATTTTCCCCCACTCTGGCCATCATCCCATTGTGCACAAAATGACAAAAACAAACTTTGAATAGCATCCAGAGATGAATAAAAGTTTCCAAAGTCTTTCATGATTTACAGAATTAAAAGCCGTGGCTAAGTTGATGGACACCATATAAAGGTCATGGTTTTTCTCCCGTCACTTTTCCTGAAGTTGATGGGCTGTGAAGATGTCTGCAGTGCCCTGTCCAGCCCAAAATCCACATTGAGAGTCGGGGAGGAGATTTCCATAAGATAGGGGTTAAATCTGTTCAGTATAACCCATGGAAGGCTTTTCTCAGCAACAGAAGGTAGAAAAATGACATGGTGACTATCAGTTTGCCTTATCACCTTCGTAAGGGTGAATGATATTGGCATACTTGAAATCCTGTAGCACTGACTCTTGCTCTCAGATAGTGGGGAAGAATCTTGAAAGACACCTTGCAATAGGATAGCCAGCCTGCTTGTAGATCTGTGCTGGAATGGCACCTGGTCTGGGTGCTTTCCCTTGTGACCTCTGCTTGACTGCTATTAGGGTCTCATATCAGGTTGGGGCTAGTACAAGATCTTATTTTAAAGAGCGCTGTTGAATAGTATTAATTGCTTTCTCAGAAATGTTGGAAGGGCAGTTGAGTATCAACTATTTGAAACTGAACTGTTTGTTCATCGAGCAAGTATTTCTTTTTTTTTGTCAGTTGAACGGATTGCTGTCCAGCATGCATTATCATGTTGCATCTGAGGCCATACGCAGCACAAAGGCCAGCAAAACAGCTTTGGGGTGTCTTTGTGGTCTGCTGTCCATGGTAACTCCATGGCTTTATTTTTCTGACCACTGGTTTTTTATTTGCCAAAGTCTGGTATGAGCCACCTTCCTAGCTGCTGAATCCTTATCCTTAATGTAGACTCGATGTGTAGTATGCAGTGAGTGTTTTGGGGTCATTCTCCTCAAACCAGTCCTGGTTCCTCTTAACCAAGCTGAAAACTTCAGCAGCCATATTATATGTTGTACGGTATCTCAAAAATGTTTCCAGGCTGTGTCTACATCCATGAAGATGTCTGTGGCTAAGGAATGTACATTAGCTATGCCAACATACAGTCCCAGTGTGTTTTAATTTAGCATTTCTAGATGTTATTTTCAGTAGAGTTCTGTTACTTTCAGCCATGTTCTAGGCCAGAAGGTGTTCAAGTGGCTAATTAGCTTTACAGAGGCATATCCATAGCTAATCAGGACTGGGCTTGAGAGGTCTCCTATGTGGAAAGTCTGAAATGGTGATACTACTTTTCACATTGGGGAATTTGGCAGTCAATGCTACTGGATTGATAGGAACTGTATGAAAAATATATTCATATGTTTTAAAATGAAAGGAACATGATTATATAGATTAAACTGAATCTAGAGCTTGAATTTTAAAAGATTATTTTTAAAACACAAGAACTAGTATTCTATTTACTTGTATTACATTTTTAAAGATCAGCAAATATTTCCCAGTAGTGTCCAACCCAAAGACTCCTACATTTCTCTATTTCAGGAGGATCAATGTGAAATTGACTAGTTTATTTTCACTGTTTAGTCAGAACAAAGTGCATAAAGTAAACAGCATAAATTCTGATAAAATTAGATTTTAAAAACTTTCAGTTGTTAGTATTAGTAACAAAGGTAATTGTTTTTAAATGACTTAAGTTAATTTTTAAAAGGGCATATTTCAAGTTAATTGCAAATTAGTTAGGAACCTTCAAGTTTGTGCAGCTATTTTGAATTTCCATTCCTGCTGATAATTTTGTTAGTGGTTATAACTTGCCTAATTAGAAAGCTTGTGCTTCCTAGACTTCAGGAGAGAGAAAATCTGCTCAGTGGCGGACCTTGGAGGAAGCATTGAAAGATCGCAGGAAGGCTGTGGATGAAGCTGCTGATGCCCTTCTGAAAGCCAAGTAAGTTGTTCTGAGCATTTCATAGGGTTGATTACATATCGCCAGTGTCCAATTTGGCAGAAATTCTAGAAACGACACACAGTAAACTGTATTTGTGTAAATTAGATTGTTTGTTCTTGTTCATAACTAGATTATACCTGGGCCAGCACCAAAGAATTTAACCCAAGCATACTCTTGATATAAGAGTGCTTAGCATGTGCTCTCAGGTGTCTCTGGATTTGGTATTTTGCAGAATATTGATATAATAGAGAATCTGAAACAGTAAAATCTTAGATATTTTCATTGTTTCCTTTCCTTTTTCTAATAAAACAATGAATGAATCTGATCACTCTTGGAGCTTAGATACTGTGGCAGTGAGACCAAACAACCCAAATCTGGTCTGAACTATTAATTAGAAGAGACAGTGGACCAAAAAAAAAATTATATCTGTAATATCTTGTGCAGATAAAATCTTGGATAAACTTAAACAGTATTAGCAAACGTATTGCAGATATTTCACAGCTGGCCTCTGTATGTACAGGGATCAATAATACCATTAGGTATCATCAGTTGTAATGGCCAAAACTTTAAAACCTGGTTATATAAAGTTAGACGCCTTAGGATTGTGCAGTAATTACATTAGAAACTTAAAAATAAGATGCATATCCTTGCTTTTTAGATCATAATCCTTTTTCAGCACATAATCCTAAAGTTTTGTATAACTACTTCTAACTCTTCGTTAATGAGTTTTTAATTTATGCAGGCTCCTGAAGAATAGTGATTTCAATGGTATTAAAGGGCCTGTGTATGTGGAAGTAGGACACACCTAAAATTTGGTTATCTTGGAAAGACTCTTTCTGGGGAGATGCGAAAAATAAAACCTGAAAGCATGTGGGAAGAACTCAGGAAAGCCCATCAGTAAAACCCCCCCAGAAAGCTAGTAAACGATAAAAATGCTCCTAATAGCCACTGACTGTGTGTAAACTTTTTTCAACAAAAAAAATCCTTTTTAAATTCAAAATGATTGGAGTGTTGAATGCTGCTCTTCCCCTCCCCTTACTGTTAGGAATAGTCAAACAGGTATCACTAGAGCCAGTATTTTTAAAGAACACTTAAGATAATTTAGCTATAATAAAAATCTGACTGGCTGCTGTTCGTTTACTTTTTGCTCTATTGCTTGTATTCATTTAGGGCCTGCTTCATAGTCCCTTGAAGCAATGGGAGTCTTTCCTATTCGTTTCAATGGGCTTTGGATCAGGAACATAGTGCTGTTGTCTTGAGTTTCCAATTATGCAAGGGGAGAACTTAAATTAAAAAAAAAAGTCACAAAAACATGTCTATTAATGTTTGAGTTTATAAAGGTCTCTCCATTTCCTTTTCATCACACCCTCCAAAAAACTTGGGCCAAAAGTTATACAGCCAATTCACTTCTAAAAATGTAAGCGTTTCTTTAGTACTAAACTTTGCATTAGCTAGAAGTGGCTCAGTTTTCAAATATCAGGTGTGTTTGATTTGGCAGAGTACATCCAACCCAGTTCCCTGCATGTAACAATGTACAAATGTACAATTGCATATACAATTTAAGAATATAAAACTAAATGAGCTTCCAAAATAAATCTGTGTCCTCACAACCCAACCTGTTGGGCAAAAAGTTTTATGAAGGAAAATTTCACACTAAATACAATCATAATTTCAAATCTGTTTAAAACATTGAACCCTCTAGCAGCTCTGTTTAGAGTTTAAAGTTCTCCTTTAGTTAGTTTGTTAGGTCATCTGATCAATCTCCCTGCCAGTGCAGATAAGAAGGGAACTTCTGTATATGCTAATTAGTAGTTTCGGCCTTTTTCAGAGAAAAATTAGAGAAAATGAAGGGTGTGATTGATGATGCCAAGAAGTCTCAGATCGCTGGAACCAAATCTCACATACTTGCAGCAGAAGAGAATCTTCATCATATGATAATTGACCTGGACAATGAAGTAAAAAAGGTAACGATTTCCAAGTCTGTTCTAACAAATCATCATTTGCATAATGGGTAATTGCCAGCATGTGCAGAAACTCCTGCAATAGCTTAAAAATACTGAGTATAAATTCAGAACCATTCAGCTATAATTTTGAGCTTTTGAGCTGACCTGTCACAATGAACAATTTTTCACAAGATCCTGGTGGGTGGGGAAAAGGTGGCTCAATTACTTGATCTGTTTTAGTGGGTGAATGCTTTCTTTAGTTTGATGGAAGTTGGGTAACTTGTAGCTTTTGATCACGGTGCTAGTTGTAAATCAATCAGAATGGATAAATAGACACTTGACGTATTCAGGTACTGCTGTTTTTCACGATACTCTGGAGTTGCTTTTTTTGTTTTCCCTCTTCAGGAAAAAAATGTAAATAATATTATAGGTGAATTAGAGGGTTGTGATGTTCTTTAACCTTCATGAGAAATTCATATTTCTTTGAAAGATAGGAAAGGAGAGACACCATGGTCCAGTGATTAGAACACAGAACTAGCAGCAACCATCTGTTTTGCCAATGATTTTCTGTGTAGTCTCAGGCAAATCACTTTACTTCTCTTTTTCAGCTTTCTTATTTGTAAAGTGACGATAAAACTTACCTGCCTTGCAGGGTTCTTATGACTTATAAAGCTGCTTTTATTGAAATGTGCCTTTTCTTTTGCCTTTATGTATTGATAGGAACATCAGCACACAGATCTAAACTAGAACAACAGCTATAGGGTCAATCTTGGCTATAAACAATACAATATGATTGTCTCAGAACTGGCTAACTTAGAGCATAGATATGACCTTAACTGTGTTCCATCAGTGCTAAACCCTTGGATGTGTTCAGGGACTTAGCTTTGATGTAGAATACTCTTAGGGTATGTCCACACTGCCAATTAAAAATCTGCAGCACCGAGTCTCAGAGCCTGGGTCAGCTGGCCCGGGCTGTGAGGCTAAAAATAGCAGTGTAGATGCTTGGGCTGGAGAGTGGAATCTTAGAGCTGAAGCTCCAGCCTGAATCCAAATGTTTACACTGTAATCATATAGCCCTGAGCCTGAGTCAACTGACCTGTGCCAGTCATGGCTGTGCCATGGGTCACACTGTTAAACAATAGAGTACCAATTGAAATTTATAAAATATTTTTGGGTGTTTTTTTACATTTTCAATTATGAAGTATACAGTGCTCACTTTATATTATTTTTTGATTAAATATTTACACTGTAAAAAAGATAAACAAAAGAAATAGTATTTTTCAGTTCACCTCATACAAGTACTGTAGTTCAATTTCTTTACCATGAAAGTGTAATTTACAAATGTAGATTTTTTTTTTTTGTTACATAACTGTACTCAAAAACAAAACAGTGTAAAACTTTAGAGCCTAGAAGTCCACTCAGTCCTACCTCTTGTTCAGCTAATCGCTAAGACAAACAAGTTTGTTTACATTTACGGGAGATACTGCTGCGTGCTTCTTATTTACAATGTCACTTGAAAGTGAGAACAGGCGTTCGCGTGGCACTTTTGTAGCCAGTGTTGCAAGGTATTGGTGTCAGATATGCTCAACATTCTTATGTCCCTTCATGCCTGGGCCACCGTTCCAGAGGACATGCTTCCAGGAGGATGATATTCATTTAAAAAAAATAATGCTGTAATTAAATTTGTGACTGAACTCCTTGGGGGAGAATTGTATGTCTCTTGTTCTGTTTTACCTGTATTCTGCCGTATATTTCATGTTATAGCCGTCTCGGATGATGACCCAGCACACGTTCATTTTAAGAACACTTTTGCAGCAGATTTAATAAAACACAAAGAAGGTACCAATGTGAGATTTCTAAAAATAGCTATAGAACTCAACCCAAGATTTTAGAATCTGAAGTGCAGTCCAAAATCTGAGAGGGACGAGGTGTGGAGCTGCTTTTAGAAGTCTTAAAAGAGCAACACTCCGATGCGGAAACTACAGAATTGAAACCACCAAAAAAGAAAATCAGCTTTCTGCTGGTGGCATCTGACTCAGATGGTGAAAATGAACATGCGTTGGTCTGCTCTGCTTTGGATTGTTATCGAGCAGAAACCCACCATCGGCATGGACACATGTCCTTTGGAATGGTGGATGAAACATCAAGGGACATATGAAACTTTAGCGCATCTGGTACATAAATACCGTGCCACGCCAGTTACAACAGTGCCATGCGAACACCTGTTCTCCCTTCAGGTGACATTGTAAACAAGAAGCAGGAAGCAAATTACAACCAAACTTGTTTGTCTCAGTGATTGGCTGAAGTAGGACTGATTGAACTTGTAGGCTCTAAAGTTTTACATTATTTATTTTATTTCTAAATGCAGTTATCTTTTTGTACATAATTCCACATTTGTAAGTTCAACTTTCATGCTAAAGAGATTGCACTACAGTACTTGTATAAGCTGAATTGAAAAATACTATTTTTTACAGTGCAAATATTTGTAATAAATATAAAGTGAGCACTGTACACTTTGTATTCTGTGTTGTAATTGAAATCAATATATTTTAAAATGTGGAAAACATCCAAAAATATTTAAATAAATGGTATTCCATTATTTAACAGCGTGATTAATTGCGATTAATTTTTTTCATCGCACGATTAATCGTGATTAATTTTTTTCATCACTTGACAGCCCTAATAGATATACCTTTGAAGGCAAGTATTAAATCATATCTAACCCAATTTTTATTATATCTTGTAGGTTCAGGCAGCACAATCTGAGGCTAAGATAGTAGCTCAGTACCATGAACTTGTGGCGAAAGCTAAGGATGAATTTCAGCGAGAACTGGATAGTATCACTCCAGAAATACAAACTGGCTGGAAGGGGCTCAGTAAGTCTTGGACTGTTATGTTACCTTTAATATTTAATGATGCACAAAGCACTTTGTTTTCCAAGAGCGCTACAGCTGTGTATACTGACATACAGTTGTTTTAATTTTCTGTTTCTATACATTAATTGTAAACTATTGTGAATTAACTCTAAAATCCCAAGTAATCTGAACCAACTGGTACAGAAGGCCCTCATTTTCAGTAGGTAATTTATGGAGCAATTATGCTCTTGGTGATGAAATCACAAGAGATGGTTTTTGGGTAGCTTGAAGAAAGCACCCGCACTGAAACTTAACATTAGAAAGGTACTTATGCTGTCCTCTGTTGTAGTCTTTTAAATTTCCAGGTGTTCCAAGAGTAGTGATGTAGATAAACCCATATGATGGAAAGAGAAGGCCAGGTGAAACTGAAAAGGGTCCTTTCAATAAAGCAGAAGCAACTGTTATTTATGTAACAGTTAGAGTAACTTAGTTTTGTTTTTCTACTTGTTTCCATTAAAAAATCAAATCTGTAATATTTCCTTTCTGAGATTCTTAATGGAATATAAACTGTATAAAGCAGTAAACTGTTTAAAGAGATCTGTAGCTGAGTTTTTATAGAATATGGGTGGAGTAACCAGTGTACAGTTAGCTAGATTAAATTATCTTGAACTGAAATGGAGCAAGTCCATTTAATGTCACACAGAAGCTCTCTTGAGATAGTACTGAACAGCTACTGCTCTACTGCATCAGTGATCATCAGATAACATGACAGATATGTTCAACAACAGAGATAAAGCATAAGGATGTTTCTTTCATTTGGAAAGTATATATTATTAAATACCATGGTTTTGCCCTGTTGCTGAGTACCTTTGAGTAAAGCCCCTAAGCATATGCATAACTCTTCCCTTTTCAGAACAAAGAACTTCAAGCATATGCTTAAATGCTTTGCAAAATCCAGGCCTTCCTTCTGAAGAATGGTTTGGCATTTATCTGGCCCTGGGAGTCTATAACTTTCTGACAATGTTTAGCTTCCTTGACATAGTTGAGGCTATCACTTAATAGCTTTCAGGGATGTTTTAATGATTCATCTTATGGATATGCAAAGGCATGTTTATAATTTAAGAAGTGATTTTTTTTTTTTAAATGATCAGAGGGATAGCCGTGTTAGTCTGGGTCTTTAAAAGCGGCAAAGAGTCCTGGGTGTTACGAATTACACCTGGTAGGACGTGCACACAAATGCTGCGAATTACACCTGGTAGGACACGCACAGTTCGAATCTAGGCTGAGGCACATAAAGTCCACAACTGCAGAGTTCCCAAAAAACACCAAGTTTATTACGCTCAAGCGTGGTGCCCCCCTGCTAGCCAGGAGGGCACCCCGAATACAGATTATACAAAGGTGTTATACTTTTTAGCAAAGCATGTTGCCCTCGTGCATCGGAAACCTTAGCCAATAAACAAACCCTTTTCTTATCTACCACCTATCCCTGCTTGGTGCATTCCTCGTGCTAAACCAGTATGTTAATTACACAACATGGTCCTAAAGCCATGCATCAGTAACTTTTATTATCAGGATGGGAGGCCTCACATCAAAGGCCAGGAGACAGGGAGTTAGAGACTGACAAAAAACAGATACTGGGAGTCAAGGCAGGCTGGAGACAAGGAGGAGGATTTTTACAAGGATGCAGTATCTAAGGAACACTCCTCCTGGTGCATGATGTGCTTGCGTTTAGACACTGGTGGGCCCCAAACCAAAATGGAGTCACATGTGCTAACTTTTCCTTAACATGGGGCACCTTATAGACTAACAGACGTATTGGAGCATAAGCTTTTGGCCACCGGACTCTTGCCGTTTTTTTAATGATGTTTGTTTAAATTGTTGTCTTGTGTTGTTGTAGTAGTGGATACTGATATGATTCTGAGAGAATGCTGCTGGTTTTTTAGTGTGCTCATACCGTTCATTAGTGAGAGAATGCCCGTCTCACTGTTGAGGCCCATAGCTTTATGTGCATGCAGTGGAAAGCAAAACCTGTGTTGGAAATAGTGTATTTACCAGATACTTGTTCATATTTATGTGGTCAGAGAAATTGGCAGCAGTAACTTCAGCACTGAACTTTGAAAAGTAAATACACATTTTTCTAAGTTACTGTTCTTTTTACTTGTCAGGTGACTTACTAAATATGGTTCTACAGAGAGTGGAGTATTGTGTTAGAGCAGCAAATAAGCCTGGCCTGATAACATTACAGCTCTTCTGTCAGTGAAATTGGAGTTTTTTATTCTTTGGGGAATTTCTCTGCTAGGTGCTTGGGTTTTTTTTCTCCTGGCTTAAAGATATGCTAGCCCATATTAGGAACCATTTGAAACATATCTAAGTAGAGAGTCACAAATTCTTTAAACAGTAATTTAAAATTTCAATTACCTTACCTAAAGGACTTGCAGAGCTTGATGCGCTATAGAGAATTTTGTCAGAATAAATCTTGTACCTGTGTACCTCATGCAATTAATGCAGTCAGGATTTGTATCCTAGCACGAAACAAGGGGGGAAAAAAACAGCCAGCAAGCGTTATTCAGGAAACCTCGGTTATGCTGTTCTGATGATGGTTTATCAAACAATCTAAGATTTTGTTTTATATCCAATATAAAAAAAAAAATTTCATAGCTTTTAATGAGTTAGCTTCTGAATTGGTCTACGTATTTGTGGACATAACATATTTGTGTATGTTACAGGTTGTGAATTAATATTAACTTAGTAGGATATAGCTGTGCTGAATCATGCTGCAGTAGTTCACCTTTTCTGTGATTTTCTGTGATTACTGCTTTTATTTTTAAGGAATTTGTAACAGCCATTAAAAAAAAACTTCACCTCAGGCCCAAAAATAGCATTCTAGGTCTTTGCAGATGGTAAACTGTTTTTGCCAAATTCTCTTCAAACAAACAAGAAAAGCTATTTTGAAAATAAGTTTAATAAAATTTTCCTTATTTCATTAATAAAGACAGTGATAAGAATAAATCTGTGAAATGTGAGCAGCCTTTTTAGATGTAAAAGGCTGTGTCTAGAAAAATGAACATATTGGAACTCATGGCTATGAATTGTAGCAGGTTCATTTTTCAGGTGTTTAGTTCTGCACTCTGTGTTAATTCTTGAAATTATTTCTTAGCTTTCATGCTCGGGCCCTGATCCTGCAAGTGACAATGCACTTCAGTTGGGCTCCTTGCAAGTGTAGATGTCCCACCTGCAAGCTGTTAATTGCAGGGCAAGGGCACAAAGAGGCCACATTCAGTTTGCGTTTTCTGGGGGAAATCTTCCCTGTGCTGGTCTGTCTTAAATTCCAGTCTTGAGAGAGCTTCATTTGAGCAAATAACAAGTTTAATGAACCATATTGCTGCTCATAATTAAATGTTTCAGAGTTGTATTCTGAAGTGTTTGTGTGTCGAGCAATAGGTATGTTGTGGAAACCTCTGCTCTGGAATAACGAAAACTGAAAGACTAACTTCAAAGTGTAATGCTGTGCTTCCCAATTAAAATTTGTAGTCCTTAGTCTTAAACATATTTTAGCTTAATCTGCACTGCTCCTTTGCTATGACTGTTAAAGCTCTAAAATCTGCATTTATGGATTTCGGAATGTGATTTTTAGAGGCTTTGATGTTGTGGGTTTAATGTTGGTAGTATGTAAAGGGACTTTAAAGAGCTTTAACAAAAAGAAAAAGCTGCCAGTCTAACTAAAAGACTCCCTATAATATGCTAGGCACTCTAAATACAAAGCTATGAGTGGTATGTTTTCATGTACATTTCTGCATGCTTTTACCAACTAATTGATTTGCTGTGTTAACTGTTCATTAATTTTTCCAAACCTTCCTCTTTCTGTTGCAGAGATAACTGATTTAGGTGAGTTACTGTAACTTTTTCTGCTCTTATGAATGTTATTTCTCAAGTCTCTTTCTGTGTTTGTGTTGTGCATTGCTTTACAACTAGGCAATATCAACTAGTGTTTAGTTGCTGCATTTATAAAATTTATTAGCGCTGAGGTTTACTTTGGAATACTTCCCATTTAGGTTCTGTGTGTAGTCTGGTTCTTGTCTGTTGTGCTTGTAAATCATACACTTGAAATAGTTTTGCTGCTCAGGTAACAGTTACTGTAAATACTAACAACTGCATGGTTAAATTCCTTACATGAATATTGGCATGTCACTAGGTATGCCCTTATGCTGATCCCAGATGATTGGGAGCACAGAACTGTGAACCAGAAAGTTTTGTGTCCTGCCATTGATTTGCTGGATAACCTTGGGTAAGCCATTTGGGCCTAAATTTTCCAGTGCCCACTAATTTTTAGTTCCTCAATTTTCCTATGCCCACCTTGAGCCTCATTTTGTAGAGGTTCTGAGCACCACCAGCACCGTTTAAAACTTGTAGATACTCAGCACCTCTGAAAACCAGGCCCTTGAGATCAAGTAGGGCCTGCAAAATGAGTGGATGCTTGAAAAATTTTGGCCTAAATGCACTGTAGATTCTTCACATTAGGAAAATGGTAAATTTATCAACTTGCTTAGTTTGATTTTAAAAACTCTGAACCAAAGCAGTTTGTACAAGGAGCTGGTTCCCTTGACATCTAACTTACACACAGTACAAGGAGTTACAAACAACGCTTCATCACAGGAGCAGCGCTTCTTCCTGCCACCTGTCCACGTCATACTAATCATTGATCAGCAGTCCTAAACTGGACTAAAAACTCCCCTTCGCAGCACATTCCCCCAAATAAAATCCCATGCCCAGCAGTATCAATTCCTCCTCCAGTGCCCACCGGAATGGATGGGCTTAGCAGCGCATGCTTGGCAGGTCAACAAGCAGGGCTGGCCCACAACATTTTGGCACCTGAGGCGGGGAGCTCAAATGACGCCCCCATGCCCCCTCGCTTGGGCCAAAACTTTGAAAGGTCTCAATTCTGCCTTCTTCCTGTTCTTCTCCTCTCATGGTACTGCTCTGCTGCCTATCCCAATAAAGGAGAACGAACAACTTAAAATGCTTTGTTCAAAAATTTTAAGTAACACTTAACTTTCAAACGCCTGAACAGCAAAGGTAACTTTTCTTGTCTGCATAGTAAACACTGGCATTTTTATCTGTTTGAATAATCAAAGTGGTGCTTTCCATGCCTTCTTGGTTGCAAAGATTTGAACTGCTTCCTGCTGAAGATCCGCAGTCTGGTCCAGTTCATGCTCTACTGAGATGGTTAGGCTGACCAGCCTCTCCTGTGTCACTGTGGAGCGTAGATGTGTTTTTATTAACTTCAGCTTGGAGAAGCTGCGTTCTCCACTGGCAACTGTTACAGGAAGTGTTAGGAGTGTGCGCAGAGCAACAAAAGCATTTGGAAAGAGGGTGGTCATCCTAGTTGTGCACATATATTCCAGAACAGCCTTTGGAGTTGATCCTGCTGATATGTATCTTGAAAGGGCTTTCAGTTCATCACCTAAATCACTTGCATCAATATTGCGAATGTCATCATGTGTCAACACTGTCTCCAGTGCCCTGCATTGCTGGTGTAGGTGGTCTTCAGGTATAGTGAGGAGTTTTGGAATATCAGATATACCAAATATACTGCTGTGTTCCTTGAGCTGCAAGAAATGTTCTTCAACTGACTGTATGCACAATCTAGCACCTGGTTAAAGAATTCAACTTTGAATTGTTGTTTGGGGTCTCTTATGGGATTATCCTGTGCCTTGTAATCAAAATGTTGTCTTCTTCGGTGACTCTTGTATTCTTGAACGGGTGGGAAAATAGCTTCAGTGTGAAGTTCCTCTGCCAACTTCTGTGCACTCTTCAGAAAGTTTTGGAATCCCTCATCTGACCGGTAAGACTGTAGGTATGACTTTGCTTTGTCCAGTTGTTCCATTGCTCCAGATATATCAAGGTGAACATCTTGGAGTCTCTTGCTTACAACATTTATTTCAAACAGTATGTCATGCCACAACAGTAAGTCACACAGAAATTTGAAGTTATGTATGTTTCTGGTGATTCCATTTCCCTCTGCTACTGTTCTCCCATGAACAGTTCCCGTCAGAGCATTATCCTCCATAATGGCAACCATGGCATTATCTATCTTCCCAATATGGAGTTTGATAGGCTTTATCGCCTCCACTTGACTTTCCCACCGGGTGGCACTCAGTGGTTTCAGTGTCAGAGAGGCTGTTCCCAGATGTTGCTTCAAAATTTTCCATCCATGAGTTGATGCAGAGAAAAAATACATAGATGCTTTGAATTACATTAAAAAATTCAGGAGCCTCACTAGAAGCTGATGCTGCATCACTGACCACCAAGTTCAATGAATGAGAACTGCAGGGGACAAAAAAAGCTCGAGGGTTTAACTCTCGGATCTGTGTCTGCACTCCTCTGTTCTTTCCTCTCATGTTGGCACCATTATCGTACCCTGACCTCTCATGTCAGCTATCGCAATGCCTGTATCTTCCAGCTTTTTGAGAAGCACATTTGTCATACCAGCTCCTGTAGTATCATCAATGTCAATAAATGCTCGAAAATGCTCTCTGACAGACACCATTGCAGGGACATTTTCACTAGGTTCTGTTACAAAAACGCATCATTAAAGTAATTTGTTCTGTATGGCTGATGTCAGGTGTGCAGTCCAGAATAACAGAGTAATATCTTGCTGACTTCAGATCTGCCACAATCTTTCGTTTGACTTTTGTTGCCAGTAACTGTGTGATCTCATTTTGAATTGTTTTTCCAAGGTAGTGGTGTGTGTACATATCTTGGGTGGTGACTCTTCTTAGATGCTCCTGGAGTACAGCATCAAACTCGGCCATCAGTTCCACAATTTTAAGGAAGTTTCCATTGTTTGGCACATACAGCTGATCTGAAGTGCCACACAGTGCTAGGTTTTGGGTCGCAAGCATTCTCACAATGGCAATGAGCCTCTTCAGAACATTTTGCCAGTAAAGAGACTCTGATGCAATCTTCTCTTGATGCTGATCATCTGTGGTGGCCTTTAACCTTAGTCTCATCTCAAGCTCTTTCCACCTATGGAATGCTGTCTGGTGACTTGCTGCCTTCTCATGGCATGCCAGATTTCTAGCCAAAATTTTACAGTCCTTTGTTCCTGTGGAACCTAATGTTGCTGGAACATTAGACTGGAAGAGTTTGCAACAAAAACAGTATGCAGCATTCTGGGTTTTTGAGTACATAAGCCATGGCCTCTCCACTTTGTCACCACTGGGGATTTCACGCCAGTAATGTGTTGGATGGAAACTTCTATTTTCATTGTCTTTGGGGAACATGAAATTTTTCACTTGCTGTGGCCCATGCAGTAAGAGGAAGTCCCTCAGGCTACTGCTCAAGTGGGTCCCCAGTCCTGGATCATCTAGACTTAAGGAACTAAACTCAGCAGCAGCTATTCCTTGTGTCTCCACCATACTCTTCTCTGATCTACACTTTTCTTCAGGAATGTGCATGGTTACATCCATTTGAGATGGAGATATGGATGCTGCAGTAGCTGCCAGGTCACCTGCACACTGACTAACTGGAAGATCAGGCATCTCCTCGCCACTCACGTCCTCACTGGGGCCGGAAGGCTCACTGTGAACATTTGTGTCTATGTATCTCAGGAGAGCTCCTTCCTGCTTAGCTAGAAAAGCTTCCTTTGCTTGTTCTCTTTTTCTAAATGCTGCCCCAGAGGGGCGTTTTCTTCTTTCACTCATGACTGCTGTTCTGTGCCAGCTATAGTGGCTCTCAACACTCAGTTGAAGGGGACAATAAGCAGGCTGGTAGCAGGGCCTGGGTGAGGGAAGATATCAGCGTCTTAAGGGCCTAACTGTCTTCTACTACTTCAGTTGACTGCCTGTTCTCCTCAGGTGGGTTCAGGGAAGCAGCAAGAAACAGGAAGGTCTCTGAGAAGCTGGGGTTAATCAGTCCAGGCTCCTGGGGGTGCTAGAGAGGTACATAAGAGGCTCCTCCTCCTCTCTCTCCCTGCAGCTCCTGCTGCTTTCTGTTATTCCCTCTTCCCTTTTTCTCCTGCCTGCCTGTTATGTCTCTTGTGCCCTCCTTCCTCCAGCAGAGCACTCCCCCATCTCCGTGCATCTAGAGCAGAGAGAATCCATGTGCACCAGCAACAGGCACAATTTTCTACACTCTGGGTCCTAGTGGCTCCTCCCCCACAGTCTGGCATCTGAGGCGCCCACCTCAGTTTGCCTCATGGTAAGGCCAGCCCTGTCAACAAGCTTGGGCTATTTTGAACCAGGACTGGGAGAGAACATTCCAGAGGAAAAGGGGTCATCGCAGAGAATGCTCTGCTGGTAGCCCCATCTCTTCCCTACTGACAGCAAGGTGGTGCAGCTCAAGTATGCCTGCTAATCTTTACTGGGGCAGCCTGTGTTGGGGTGACTTTTTGTGTAGGATAGCCTGAGGCCAGGGGTTCATCCTTTTACGTGCTGGGGAGCATCCCTCTTTCCCCCATTTAACAGGTTGAGATCTCATTTCCTGGGCCATGTAGGGCTTCCTAGGTAAGAACCAACACCTTTAAGCTCCACCCAGAAGCCAATTGCAGACGTAGATCTTGGAGCACAAGTAAAATCTTCTCATGGTAAGATACTCTGCTTATCAAGCAGGTTGCTGCCTTCTGCACTGGCTGTAGCTTGGGAATGGGTTTGAGAGAGAGCCCTGTATAGCACACATTGTAGAAATCTGGTCCTGAGTGCCAAAGGTGGCCAGGTCTACATCCCAAAGAAAAGGCTGCAACCTTTGACCATATGCAGATATAGTTTTGATCTCTGCCACTGTTTGATCAACCAGACCCCCAGCTTGTGGACTCTGGTAACAGATGCTGGATAAAAACCTCAATCAGAGAAACTTGTATAATAGCTGCCAGTACTTTGACTTGCTCTCCTCTCACTCGCTGTCCCTGCTCGTCTTCTCAGGACTGAGCTTCAGCAAGCTCACTGTCATCCATATCTAGTCTCACCCAGACTTTTCACCTGCTTTACTCTACATCCCTTGAGGTGCTGTATGGCTTATTAGCACAGTAATAGCTGCATGGTGCTTTAAAAACCAATAAAAGGGCAGTTCTTGAGCTACGAGGAACTTACAGTTCTAAATTAGATTTAATGGTGGGGTGGAGAAGAATGGTGGGAAAAAGTCAAGGGGCTGGCAGGGTGGCAATTAAGAGTGAAATATTGTGAGATGAGCATTTTGGTAGCTCCTTCTTGTATTTAGTTAGTTTGTAGATGCTGTCCAGAAAGGCTTGGATGGGTGTCTGGGCAGGGAGAGGGGGAGAGTTAGTAAGGTACTAGTTGAGTATTAAATATGCCCAGTTTGTGACCTGAGGATGATCTTATTTCGTGCGTGTGCGCGCTGGGTAGCGCAAGTGGTGTGTCTGACTGTTTCTGCAGTGATCTATTTCTAATAAAACTTGTTCTCTCTAGCTGGTCAGCTGTCTACAGATGATTTAAATTCTCTCATTGCCCATGCTCATCGTCGTATTGACCAGCTCAACAGTGAACTGGCCGATCAGAGAGTGAGAGAACAGCAGCACATTGAGGCAGCCCTGGAAAAGCAAAAACTGGAAGATAAGAGAGCACTTGAGACAGCAGTGGCAAAAGCACTAGAGCACCGCAAAAGCGAGATCCAGATCGACCAGGACAAAAAGGTACAGTAAGCGTAGGGGAATTGGTCCTCCCATGCTGCTGCTTTCCAGTATGTTCTCTGCCTGCAGTGGAATTCACCAGTGAAGTCTGATATCTTCCAAGCCGCAAACTAATAGTGTGGCAGCTGGCTAGAAAACAAGAATATAGCTTTGGACATTGAGGCTTGATTCTCAAATGTGTGTGCAAATTAGGCTTGTAGGGTAAAACTTTCAACAGCCCGTGAGTCACTTAAGTACTTTTGAAAATGTTCCATGCAGTTGCATAGTCAGCCACAGCTATTACACACAAGTATTGGGTATTTGTATTCGTATATGGTCAGCAAGCTGTAGAGAGTGCTTGCAAACAGGACTTGAAATCTTGCATGTGTGCACTTCTGAAAAGCAGGGTGTAATCTTGGCTGTACTGAGGTCAACAGCAAAACTCCCATTAGCTTCAGTAGGGCCAAGATTTCACTCCCGGTTCTGGTTGTCCAAAGCTGCATTCTGATTGAGATCTTTGGATCCCCCCCAATTTGTTTTAATTTTGCTGTTTGCATCCAGGTTGTTGTGACATTTGAAGAAAAGGGAAAACCGTGGAAATCCCAATTGTTCAATGAACTAAAAATAACTAGTGACCAGGGCTAGCTTGAGTGAACAGTTCACTGACAGGAAGCTCAGTACAAGAAAGAACTAGAAGCCTACTGACTTCTCATGTGACTCATTATTGCAAAAAACATTCAGGGATTGGGAAAACATACAGCCACGCCTGAAATAAATGTGTCAAGTTTACAAGCAGCTAATCTGACACTATGTGTATAGCTTGAAATAAAATACTGGGGATAGAGGAGGGGAAAAAAAGTTAGAAGCATTTTAATTTGAGACCTGATGGGGGAAATTTTAGAATTTTTTTATGTATACTTTTATCTGAGCAATTTTTATTTTTCATGCATGTCTAAAATTAAAAGCATGCACTGTTAACTGTCTAGCAAGTGTAATCACTGGTTACTAGCATTATGGGCTTTTAGCCATTAGAAAGACAAACCAACAGAGCAAGAGAACTTTCAAGGTGTCTCTAAAACACTGTTAATTTAAAAAATATAAAGTTGTATAGTCTCTTTATAAAAAGCTCAGTGATGTCAGGAATATGTCCTCAAGAAAATTATTGTTGGGTTAATTTTAAGTAACATCACTCTGGCTATCAGCAAGCAGTTGGGAGATGAAGGCTTATAGCTAGTGCCTGTTTATGTACAGATAGAAGAAGTCCGAGAAGTAATGGAGAGTGAAATGAGGACCCAGCTCCGCAGGCAGGCAGCTGCTCACACCGATCACCTGAGAGAGGTTCTTAAGATCCAAGAACAGGAACTCAAGCTGGAGTTTCAGCAGGTAAGAGAGGGGAGATCTATAATGAAATGGCCAGGGACTACATGGCATGGTATCTAGTTTACTGTGATAGCCTTGCGAGATGCATATCATGTAAGGGTCCCACTGGACAGCAGTCTTACAAACTTTAATTCAGGCCAATTATACTGAAAGGGGATAGAATACACAAACTCTTTGGTCACTTCAGGTTCTATTCCTTTTAATCTTTTTGATGGAAGAGAGGATTTGCTGATACTAAACAGCAAGTGCAATAGTATTTGGCCCTACTCTCAGGTTAGGGTGCCTGATTGCCGGGGCGATGTTGTATTTACTATAATATGCGTTTGTCTTTGGAAGGCATACAATAAACTGATCTGTGATATTGTGTTCTAAAGGGTATAATTTTGATCTCTCTCCATGAAGTATTTATGTATTTATTTACACTGGTACTAGATTTATGTTAGGTTTCTTGTTTCAGAGCTTGTCTGAGAAGCTCAATGAACAGGAAATGCAATTCAAACGCCTTACTCAGGAACAACTTGACAACTTCACTTTGGATATCAACACAGCCTATGCCCGGCTGAAAGGAATTGAGCAGGCAGTAGAGAGTGAGTACTGGAAAATGGGGCAGAAATGTTTTGTAATGACTGTGATGTATCAGAGCACAATCCAGACTAGTGGGGTACTGTATCAACCATGCACCCAAGATTGCAGGGTCTTACAATACCTTGCTGTAAAAAGAAAAGGAGTACTTGTGGCACCTTAGAGACTAACCAGTTTATTTGAGCATAAGCTTTCGTGAGCTACAGCTCACTTCATCAATGAAGTGATGAAGCTGTAGCTCACGAAAGCTTATGCTCAAATAAACTGGTTAGTCTCTAAGGTGCCACAAGTACTCCTTTTCTTTTTGCGAATATAGACTAACACGGCTGCTACTCTGAATACCTTGCTGTCGTAGTTCCTGCCTAGGCTGCTCATAAACAGCCTTCTAGCATGCTGGCCATACCCTGTGTTCGTGTAACTGCAGACTGCCAGCTATACACTGGTTTTCACCAGGCTTGATTCTAGTGCAGGGTGACCCCAATATTTATTGGCCTATGAGGGTGCAGATCTTTATAGTTACTTTACCTTGATGTGGCAGTCTCTCTCTCACACACACATGTCAATGTCAGTCTACAAAAACCTCCTCTCTGGGTTTATTCTGCAGGCCACGCAGTTGCTGAAGAAGAAGCCAGAAAGGCACATCAGTTGTGGCTTTCAGTTGAGGCTTTAAAATACAGTCTGAAGACGGCATCTGGGGACAGTCCCACTGAGCCACTGGAGTGCGCAGTTGAGGCCATCAAAGCCAATTGTTCTGACAATGCATTTACCGAAGCCTTAGTGGCAGCTCTCCCCCAAGAATCTTTGACCCGGGGAGTCTATAGTGAAGAAGCACTCAGGGCACGTTTCTGCACAGTCCAAAAACTGGCAAAAAGGGTGGCCATGATCGATGAAACCAGAAACAGCTTGTATCAGTACTTGCTCTCTTACCTACAGTCGCTTCTCCTGTTTCATCCTCCGCAACTGAAACCACCTGCTGAGCTCAGCCCTGAAGATCTGGACACATTTAAATTACTATCCTATGCTTCATATTGCATTGAACATGGAGATCTGGAGCTGGCAGCTAAATTTGTCAACCAGCTGAAAGGGGAGTCTAGGAGAGTGGCACAGGATTGGCTGACTGAAGCTCGAATGACCCTGGAAACGAAACAAGTAGTAGATATCCTGACTGCATATGCCAGTGCAGTGGGATTAGGAACAACTCAAATGGATTGATCTAAGCTAGGGATCTATACTATACTTGTGGAAGCAGCCTAATGCAGAATTGTTTAAGTGCTGGGAAAAAATCAAATGATCTGTAAAGGGTTTGCAAACAAGGACCTTGGAAGGGGTAGAAATGAGTTGTCACAAACCACAGGTACCGTCCTGTTTCCGTGCACTGAGCTGACTCTCACCACCTGTTATATTTGTCTTGGTTTCAGTCGTTATCATGACAAACACCAGGATGCTTTCTCTGCAACTTGTGTAGCCATTTTCCAAGTTGTATTGATTTGGCTTGTGATCCAGCCAAAATGTTTGTAACCCACCATTATTGATTTGCCAGTTGGTGCCATTGAATAAAACAAGATGTAAAACCCATGTCTCTTCTATTATTCAATTCTCTTGCTTAAATCGGTTACCAAATAGCTGATAGAAACTTTCTGCATTTGCTCCTTGTTTGTATCTCATATGCACATAGGAGGAAGATGAGATTGCAGCATCCAGAGATGATCATGCAAGGGTTGGTAGTGGTGGCCTGAAGCTGATGGTGGCAAATAGCTGCCACATCTCTTGGTAACTGTTAGTATATATTCTTGTTTTCAGGGTGTAGGAATTTCAATTTATACCATCACTAGCCCTTGCCTTTTACCCTACATAGTATAATTGCTGGTGCTATTTCTTGCAGTTGTATTTTAAATCCTTGTAGTGCCAGGTTAAGTGCATAATCTAGAATTAAAATATCTTCGTGCTTGGGCAATTACAAATACACATCCTCTCACTGTATAAGGAAATACTTTAATTTAGTAGTCTGTTAAACAGCATGGTCTGTAGTTAGGACAGGAAGTTTTCAGATGTGTGCATAGTATCATCATTGACAATGAATTGGTTTAACCAGAAAACATCTTGAAAAATATTTAAAACTCATTCTGTGCCTCTATCATGATAGATATATTAAGTATTGATCACACAAAAAACACATTCAGACTTGCAAGAAACTTCTGCTAGGTTTCCTGAATGCCTCCCTGTTCTGCATGTTTCGGGCTCATTAGTGGTAAGGAACTTTCCTCCCTGTTTCACTTTGAAGTGTAATGTTAATCTGGGTAGAATGTATCAGCTCTCTTTAACTTGCCTAGAACCAACCACATTCATCAGTATCTCATGCAAGGTGTCCTGCCAAACAAATGACTAATTTATTTACAAAACATACAACAGATATACATTTGCTTACTGTATTTCAATTCCAACATGGAAGACAGTGAAGTAGACCTGTTCAAGCCTTTATTTACCCTTATTCCATATGAACTAGTTAAAATATCAATTTTTCCTGTCATTTCTGGCATGTTTTATTATATATTTCTGCATGGTTAACTTTGCCTTGTGTTTTAGAATCAAAGAGCATAGAAGTGGGATATTTACTTAGAACAGATATCTACAACCCTATCACAATTAATTCACATCCCTATAATGTTAGCATTCCAATTCTCACCAGCAAAAATGGCTATTTACTGTCAGCTTCAAACATTTGGAAAGGCTAGAGGAAAATCCCAGTTACACTGACGGCTCTGTTTCAGTTTTACATGAACCTAAGACCAGTGGCTGAATAATACAGTAGGAATCTAAGCTACTACTGTAACACTCTAGCTCTAGCCTCATGGTTGACAGAGCCAAGCAAGTCTGGGTGACATGAAGGCCAGCCATTCCCTCCACTGGCTGAGAAAGTTGGAAACAACTGGTTAGTTCCTTGCACTATTTTTTTAGTCTAGCTGTAAATATGGCAATGGGAAGACAGGAAGAAAGAAAAGTTTCCCTCATTTTGCTTAGGCTAATTAAGTGTAATATGGCAGACACTCCTGTATTACTATGCTGGTAGCTATAGAAGTGATCAAAAGGATGTTACCTATGAAAATGATTGATTTGTGCCTTGAGGGTCTTCATACTACCCAACTGATCCTCTTCCATGAAAAGATGATTCATCTCAGAAGGCAGATTAAAAGACTGACAAACTCCCTCTTCCCACAGTGGAGCCTGCGAGGGTAAACTCTATCCTTTGGAGTGGGTGTGTTACAACAACATAATCCTTGTGATATCAGTTCAACAGAACCATTAAGCTTCTCAAGGCAGCACTGCCTATGCATGCTAGAAGACAAGGTCGCAGTAGGCCTCTGCTGGAGGGTAAAAGCAGCATCTTTGAGTACACCAGCCATGTACATTTTAAGGTGAGAATCACACCCCCAGCTCACAGTAGAGCAGCTGTCATAGCCCATTCCTGAACCCAAGAGGGGAGAGGTACCATAAGCAAGCCCCTGAAGGAGTCTTCATAGATCAGCTCCATTATGCTGCAGAGTAACTTAAACACTTTGACTGATTACACAGGGCTGGTAAGAATGTTTCATGTAACATGGTGAAACAGTAACTAAAGGCTGTTTAAATTCACAGACTAAGTCAATAGAAAACAGGTAATTGTCCCAGTAAGGCTCATGTGTCTCCTCTCTACCCCCTGGACAAGTCACTAGAGGAGCATTTACCAGGGAAGAACTTCCATTGTCTTTCCTAGCTGGCTTGAGGGTAGTAGTGGAAGGAGAGGTATCACTGCAAGCAGAAGAGTACAAGCCTCTTATTCCTAGCGTCCTTTGATCTGTCACGTCCAATGGAAGGAGAGATGTGAAATCATGTATGCAGCTTTCCAAAGCAGCCCCCACAGGCCCTCGTAGTGAGAAACTACTCCCATTCTTTGTTACACAGGGAAAGCTAGAGAAACGGGTCCTAGTCGCTGTCGCTATCACTGCTTTGGGAATCAGCATCTTCCAGCACATTCCTGGGGAGAAAAGGTGCAATTTAACTTGTGACACTGTTACACAAAGGACAGTTCAATGCCCACTAAGCTGCTTCCACCTATCCATACTCCTCCCTGGTAGATAGCTTGCTTCCAGAGGGAAATGAAGGAGACCACCCACTCGTAAGGCTCATTTTGTAGCAGGAGAAGCAGGCTGGAATAGGAGCCAGGCCAGATTGGGCCTCAAGAGGAATAATTTCAGTTCTGCAACGCAACTTTCAGAGTAAGGGTTTCCTTTCCTTTAGAGTGTTAAGGGTTACCCTGATTTTTAGCTGCTCCAGTAGTTTTTTCAGATAGAAGTCTTAGATAAAAGTGAGACATTTAAAAAGCAACATTCTAAGAAACTAATCTGACGAAGCCCACTGGAAGCATTATCTACTGGTAACGTCACTGAGCTGAGAGAAGACCGCATGTATTTTCAGATGTGGCTTGAGTGCCCAACTAGACACCATCCAGGCTTTGATTTTCCAAGGTTGGGTGCTCAGCACTACCCCATAAATGAGTTCCTTTTAAAGATGGTCTCACACTGGGCACCCAAAAATCCGTAGTCACTTCAACCCATTTTTGGGGGGGTCTGGGGGTGTTACTCTGACTAGACACAGAAGGGCCAGATTTTTATAGTCATTTAGGCAACTAAAGATGTAGACAAAGTCTCACAAAGGTGTATATCTGCAGCTATAGGTGCCCAAAGTGCCATCAAATGCAGCTTCGCTGTATCTCTGTTCAGTTTTCCCTGGTTTTGAGGATCCGTCCCTCAGAAACAGGAGGGTTTTTGTTGTTTTTAAAAGAAGTTATGTAGTAAAACTACACCCAGGCAGGAGACTCACTAATCACTTGAATCTAATCACCTTAGTGAAGAAAGGTGCTAAATTACAAGTGGTAGGAGTAAAGCCTGGGATTAACATTGAGGTTTTCTGCAACCGAGGAGGACTGGCATGATGCTTACAGCAAAGCTGTGTGTAGCCTTCTGAAAGCCAACTCTCCCGTAAGCCATTCGCAGAGAGGGACACAGACTTTCCTAGTTACTGCCGACAGTGGATATGGAACAACAACAAATACATAAAACAATCCATCTTACTTCTGTTCTTCAGACAGTTCAAACTCCTCTATCACCCTCCTTGCAAGCTTTGCAGTTGTAGGTAGACCAAAGGCAGCAGCCAACTGCACTAGTTCAACTGCCTGATCTGGAGTGTTGCTTTGTTTAGTGCAGGTCAAGATCTCGTTCATCACCTTGTCGCTGCAAGTGAGAAGCAAAGAGTGAATGCTCTGCAGAGCCAGAGATGCCTGGGTTGGGAAGGAATAGGCTGAACTCCAGTGTGGGGGTGTCTACAGCACACACAAGCCCTCAAGAATTAACTTCACTTGCTGAGTTTCAATGCTTAGGAGATTTTCAGAACCGTTCAGCTCGGGCCTAAGTGCTCTCCTGGAAATCAGTGGGAGTTTTAGCTTTGCCTTTAATGCAAGTAGTTAGGCCAACACTTCTGAAAATGCCCTCCCTAACTGAGGAACACGTTACTATACATGTGATCATGTGTGGAACCTCCTCACCCACACCCGTCCCATGCTGGGCAGCGCCTCTCAGTGGTGGAGACAGAGTTACAGGAGCTTAGGGTTAAGTGGTGTTATTTTTGAGCCCAGTTTACAGATCGTTCTCACAGCCAGCCCCTCTCCCATTACTGGCTGACAAGGAATTAGAGCATCTTGCTTGAACAATACCAGAGGCAGTGCTCAGAGCTGAGCCCTCTAAATGATAGGCAGAGCCCTAGTCTGTTGTAGGGAGCTGCCTGTAAGAGTGGGTATGGGGGAAATTTGCCTTCTCTACCTTCCCCAACAAGCTCAGCATGGGGGTGGGGGGACCACAAAGAACAGTTACTTCTGGAAAGCTGCCAGTCTGGCAGAGCTCTTAAGGTGGTTGGCCAGGCTCCCTCCTCTCCTGCTGGAGGTTCCATATGTTGCTGATGGGGAAGAGGAGCATCTTCAGCAGCTACCAGAGAGATGAGTAGGACAAGGGGGTGCAGCTAGGCCACTTAAACTAAAGGAGCTTTTTCCTGTTCTATTGGCAGCTCTCAAGGAGCAGCTTCCCTCCCAACACATTCAGAGCTGGTGGCCACTGAGGACTAGCAGCCATGCTGAAAACTTCAGAATTCTCCTCCCTCCCCTCAGCACAGATTCCTGCTGGGGCTCTGACTTCGCACATCAGCTCAGGGGATTCCACTAGTGCAAGTGCTTTGAGACATACATATGCAGGTGTATGCGTGGAATTAAACACGCAACAGCTCCTTCCTGTACAATACCTAATTCCCACTGCAAGCGTATCTAGGCAGACTGGCTGTAATTACTAGAACTAATTGATGCTTGGTCAGGACACCAGGGCCAACACAGACTCCCGTTGTAAGAATCAGCAACCCCCCCCCCCTCAAATAATTTTCTGAGGTAAAGATCACACTGGTTTAAACCTGTTAACTTCTCTTAGGAGTTTAAAAATTTCTATTTTTAATTGAAGCTTCTTTCTAGAGCTTCTCAAAAGGTACTTAAAACCCCCCCACTCTGGTCAGTTTCATTTTGAATGCTCTACCAAACATTTACAAACTGTAAAGTGATCTGTTCAGGAGCTGGTGTGATCTGAAGAACTCCAGAAGCCAGTAGGAGCACCTATTGCTTTCAGCTAGAGCGTCGAATGCTAAGTATGCTAAAATCAAACACCATCAATCTTAATATAAGAATGGCCACACTGGGTCAGACCAATGGTCCACCTAGCCCAGTATCCTGTTTTCTGACAGTGGCCAATGCCAGGTGCTTCAGAGGGAATGAACAGAACAGGCCAATTTATCAAGTGATCCATCCCCGGTTGCCCATTCCCAGCTTCTGGCAAACAGAGGCTAGGGACACTTCGGGGTGATGTTGGCTGGGAGAGTCTCAGATAAGCTGCTCTCCGTTTCTAGTGGAGAATTAATCTGGCCCCACACTGAGCTGTTGGCTTGTTTGGCAACACACTTTGAGCTGTTGGGCCCATTCAATTATTTTATTACCCATATCTCAAGAGTCTGACACAAGGGGGGGAAAAAGTCACAGCATCCAGAATTTTAACGTTTCAAGGATCTCACTCAAACCAACCTCTGCCCCTTGACCATGTCCTGGGGCAGAAAGAACTCTCAGCAT
Organism: Lepidochelys olivacea; assembly: GCF_965140295.1. Taxonomy (NCBI): domain Eukaryota; kingdom Metazoa; phylum Chordata; order Testudines; family Cheloniidae; genus Lepidochelys; species Lepidochelys olivacea. Next base: position 135,159,160 of record NC_140414.1, on the reverse strand, counting down.
AGGCTTTATACTGGGTAAACAAAGAAACCCTCCCACACTCACCAGGGAGGCTAACACCCAAATGAAAAGTATTGAATTTAGGAATTCACTTAGGAAGTGAAGGTGTGAAAATCACACTACAACTGCTACCGTCACCTAGAAACACAGTGCAAGACCTCAACCAAAGTAGTGTGTGAGATTTGCCACCTGAAGTCGGACCACTAAATGAACTCACCTGGGGACTCTATTGTTTTTTTTGAAAAGCTCCAGCATGTTCCTGTTTGAAGATGAAGGAAAAAAACAACTGAAGTTATAATGTCAGTCTCATTCTAAGATAAATGTCTGCTTGGAACACCAGTAAAAGGTCCTTAATGAGAACCACTTTCACCACAATTTGGAATAGACCCTTCAATATGGTCTGCTCTCTCACCAATATGTGGAAAACACTCATTAAGGAAGGAGTGTCTATGGTATACACATTTTGAAATATTCACTGATTTTATCTTCAGACTAAAACGACTGATTAATTTATGTCTGCCTTAGTCTTCAATATACTAAGAAAAATGTCACTGCAGGCATATATGCGGAGTGTGCACTTAAAAAAACCCATTCGCTTTTAAAAATATTAAAACAGATGCAAATGTACAACTTTATATAAAGGCACCCACCTCTTGGTCTGTTCCCAAACGTATTGATCTAAGTGAATCAATGGGAGATTTTACTTTAATGGGAGTTGGATCAGATCCCAAAATTGCAGATTGGACATTTGAAGCAACAAAATTATTTTGAATTGAACCTCTGTATTATGGCAAAGTTAGAAGTCTCCATTAAATAAAATGCTCACAGATACTATTTTCCTTGGTGCATTTACAAGACATCTGGCAGCATAAAGCATTTTGCATGCAAGTGAGTAGAATATTCCCTGTGCCAGCTATCATATTTACTTCTAGGTCATCTTATTGAGTGGAAGACTGTAACCTTGAACTAGTCAGCACCAAAGAGGGGACAAACGTCAAGTAAAAATACCAGAATTTAGCAGGTTTCTTCCCATTTACGATAGAGTTTAAAAGCATCTGCACATCACAGACTGAATTGGAGATATCAAGGATGCAAGCAGGACAAGAATTCATAGCAGCCACACACTTACCAGGCTTCTTGGATTCTCCCCACCCTTGAGAACAGAATGGCAATGTTACCCAGAGCACTTGCTGTCCAACCTAAAGGGACCTGGTTCCTCTCTCGAGTTTCAAAAATAGATTTGATATCTGCAGCACAGTTGGCAAATGACATCTGAGTCTGTGAAGAGATTACTCTATTAGCACCCAAACAGCTAACATCTGGTTTACCAGTGAATTGTCTACCATGCTTTCAGCATCAAAAACACACCTCTTTTGTAGGAAGACAGCTCCACCAGAAAGCTCTTAACTGGACGATTTTTAAGCACCACTGCAACTGTAAGTCACTGTATACTAAGGCAAGAAAGGGGAATACTACCAGGTGACGTTCGGAAAGCTGCAGCAAGCTGCTTCACAATAAACCATTGGGGCCGGACATGTTATGAGCATCTACATTTGCACATTTTTTAAAAGTAATCTCAATGGAGGAGATTTTCAAAAGGCACAAATGGCAGCTATGCATCTCACTCTCCTTGAACGTCAGTGAGAGTTATGGAGCTAAATGTCATCGGTCTCCCGCAGTGAAAAACAGCTTTTCTCAGAGTAAGTCAGATGTATATAGTCTGTAGATTTCTTGATCTTACAATTTTTGAGTCATCTTGAGTCAAGTTCATTTCTGGTTTAACGCCACTGAAGTCAATGGAGTTATATCAAGACGGTGGAATTTGGCTGCTCATCTCTACAAAGTCAGAGATGACAAACCCAACATGCCCCAGAGAGAGACCAATTTCATTCTAGGAGGGAGAGATCTATTCATTGTGCACAGTCAGATTTGGAGCCTGAACCCCTCTCCATTTACAAGAAAATTAGTTGCTGGCAGGGCGTTCTCATGAGGGACCCACCCAAGTACTGGAATTCACCACCCTGGTCCCTAATGTACTGACTGTCAGGGCATGCTGCAAAGCCCACCTTTTTTGAGGATGGAGGCGCATGTTGAAAGCTGATGCAGGTTTTTGGGAAGATGCTGAGCTTATTTGCCATATATTGAAACCTCAAACTAATAAAGGTGCCTAGAACCCTTAATAGGAACTTTAAATTAATCTAAATATATAGGCTTGTATTATTTGTGATCTCCATGCAGTGAATGGAAATCCAGGATTCTCTACATGATGGTTCTAGTTACTCTAATACTTTGCACTTAGTGTTAAAAAAACAAAATAACGCCCCCAATGGACAGTAAAGTCAGGGTGACACTTTCACCCTCACTGGTCACTTCATGAGCCTCACCTCCTGAGGGTGTATCTCCCTGGCCATCAGAGCCAACACCTCCTCCAACAGTTCAGGTCTGTTGCTAAGACCAAGCTGTTTGATCTCTGATTGAAGGAAGAGAGTGGTTAGCAATGGTGCCATTACTGCATCGGACACCCAACATTCCCTCCCAAGGAGCAAGCAGGACAATTTTTAATAGTACATTTAAAGAGCAGCTCAGATGTAGGCACCACTCTCATGTAAATGTTCTGACTTTTCCCACCACATGCAGGACAAAAACATTTACATTCAGCTCCCATAATGCAGCTGAGGTCCGTACCCCTGCGCCAATCATCATTGCCGTTTTAAAGGAAGAGCCATGTATTTTTCCCTTCAACGAATAGTTCCACTAGTTGTACAACCTCTGTCCACCCTCCCTTTAATCACCATACTAAGATGTCCTGACGTTGCATTGTGAGACTATCATGGCTGTGAGCTTGTGTTCGGAAGATGCAAGCAGGACAAACATCACAGCAGCATGACATTGTACTGCAATAGTTTGTGGCTCTCACCATGGAGGCATTTAAGTGGCTCTTCAATGACTAGTATGCTGCCTTAACCCTTTTAGCAGGTGAGCTGTATGGGCAAGCCTAAGGTTACCATAAGGAAGCAAGAAACCAAGCTATCACTAACCTTTCCAAATCTGAGGGACCATTTCCAAATGGTTGGCTGTGTCCAGTGCTTGAAGGAGATCCCACATTACTTGAGCATTTGGGTAGAAGAGCTGATGAACAGAGACAGCAGTTTAGCCTGGTAGGATTGCCTTGCTCTTCCAGATTTATATTGTAAACATGAATGCTACCCAGATACATTGAAATACCATCTTACCGAAGGGACCAGTTCTTTATACCACTTCAATATGACATCGAGTTGTTCCATCATACACAACAGACTAAAGAACCTTGCACTGCAGAAAAGGGAAAAAAATGCAGGCTATCAGAACTTGGTAGTAATTAGATTGGCTGAAATGGACAGAAGCAGGACCTGTAAATAGCAATGCTCAGATCTGAATGAAGTAACATTTCCATGACTAGCATGAAATTGGACATTAAACACAGTCATCTTTGAAAAAGTAATGTTTTTGGTTGGTGTGACCCTAAGAACTCTCAATGCCATCTAGCAAAGGGTTCACTGTTCTGTAACAGCAACTCCTAACAGGCCTGACAAACTCACTACACCTAACACACTGCTCTCATAGTATTTACCCAAAAAGGGTAGTGAGGTGTCTAATGGAAGCTTATGTCATACTGATCCTCCTAATCATTGTGTGATGTAAGTACGGGTGATATTTAAGAAGCTGTATGTACATACTTAAAATATGTTTAGAATCTGTGTCCTAGGCAGAGCTGACAAGCTGGTTTTGCCAGACAAAGGGATGTGGAATTACCTATCCACTCTGTCTCTGATGGAAATTAAGCCAACACAAAGCAAGCCCCATTTGCATGAAAAGTCAATAGGAATAACAGATTGTTGAGGGGAGAGAAGGAAAAGTGAACTCAGCAGGGGAGAGCACCCCAGAGTCTGAGCCTCAGGGAGTTGTCTGACTCTGTGGACAAAAACAATGCATTTGGGGGTATAAGGTGGCACCAGAACCCCTCCTGCCCTTGAAGGGGTAACCAGACAGTGTGGTTGCATTCATGAAAACAGGATCTCAACCAACCTAGGCTGAAATACAGCAGAAAAGGCTTAGCTGAGACAAGACTACCTTAGACAAGGATTGTTTGCAGTGTTTTTGTAGCTGTGCTTGTCCCAGGACAAGAGAGACAAGGTTGGTGAGGTAATATCTTTTATTGTACCAACTTCCGTTGGTGAAAGACAAGCTTTCAGGCTCCAAGAGCTCTTCTTCAGGTCTTTACACAAGGACTTCAGCCTGTTAAGTGTCAGTCTCTAGAAAGAATGTTACAACTTTTGCTTTATTTGTAACCTGTTGTTCTTAGTATCCTTGATCACTGTCTCTTAAAACTTAACTTTTATTAATCAATTTATATTTGTTTTCACTATAAATCGATTACAGTGCTATATTGTTATATTGCAGCTGAATCAAACAAGCTGGAGCGTTTATATTATTCCCTGGGGTGCAGCAAACAGGTTAATTTCTGTGACTGTCCCGTGACAGGGGCCGGACAGCAGAGAGGAATGTTCTGCAGGGGAGCTCAGGCACTGGGGAACAAAGCAAAGTTAGAGCCGACGGAGTCCTGAGGAGAATGCTTGAGTGGGTGAAAAGCTGGTGGTGTGCAGGATCTGGCACCCAGCTACCACAAAAGGGACTCCCACAAGGCAGGGGGCAGCAAGGTGACCCCCAGTCCTGGACATCCAGAGAGAGTGTCACGGTGGGAAAGAACTTCTAGGGTTGATGTAAGTGGTAGGACTGGTTAGAATTAGAATGCAAATATCCATCTTGACTTGCAATATACTAGTTCCAATATCCAAAGTTTAGGGATCTCTTCCATGTAACTGCAGATTAATGTTCACATAGAAATGGATGGAAAGTGAACTTGTGCCAACAGCCAGATTAGAATGTAGGTCAAAGAGCAGCGAAACACAATCATCCTACTCCTCCTACCATGGTGTAACAACCCCCACTCCCCAAGTGTTCCCCCAATTCATTGACAGGAAGATGCATGCACTTTGTTAAAATAGCCAAAACCCTGCCCTTTTAAACTTGTTAGAACCGTTTCATTGGTACAGTATCCAGAATAGGTGAACACAGAGAAAACATTTTTGCCCTATAGATAAGAAACAATTTCTAAGACTAGTAACAGAATATTTTTGTGAGCTGGTGATTGGCCAAGAAACTACTTCACTTTTGCTTTACTCAACAGACTGTCCTAGAGCCACAAAGAGAAGCAACTCATCAAATCAAGTCCCTGACCTGATGCAATGAATGAGACTGCTTATCATCTAAATCCAGTTGTCTCCTTTGACTTAAATTATAGACTTTAAACTATAGACTAATAAAGATCCTATCAATCCTATTACACTAACAGTGTCTTCATGGATACTGATTCCAATACCAAACTCCTTTCTTGGTGCTTCTTTAACCCTATCCTTCCAATGGGCTTTTCTTCAGGTCACCTCAGCATCTCTCTTGATATTTCCTATTATGCTCAATTAGCATGACGTCTGAGAACCTATGGATATGCATGTTTCAGATGCTACTGTTAGACCTGCACAACACTAAGTGTAACAGGATGAAATCTTTACCCCTTTAGGGGTAGAAGCAGGGGACCTGGGATCAGCCAACCCTATTCCAGGGCTAAGCCTTTTTAAAGAGAAGGCATGCTGGGATACCTGGTTCCTTGAAGGACATGGAGAACTACAGTCCTTTGTGGGGGTCAGAGGGGCCCGGTGACAGTCACATGACCAGCCACAGTATAAAAGGAAAGCCTGAACTTTCACTTAGCCTGTGAGGATGGCGGGAGAGTAGAGTAGAAACACTCTCCAGAGTCCAAATCCCAGGTTGGAGACCGCAAGGAGCAGGAGCCTCAGCTGAGAGAGCTGCAAGAAACTGAACCAAGCCCTAGTAAACGACTGGAAAGCCTTCTGAGCCTAGAGGGAGGGCTACATGGACACTAAATCCTATTATAAACTGAAAGGACGAATGGATCCCAGAGAACATGGCTAGGCTAGAAGGTTTGATGCATGTTATTTTATGGTAACAAACTATACCTAGAAGGGGAGTAGTACTGTGAAGAACTCTTCATTTCTTGTGCTGGTTTGATCAGAGACCAAAAGTAAACTGAGACAGTGGATAGGCGAGACAGAAGATTGGGTGAGCCCCTGCCTCACCAAGAGTTTTTATGCTTCCTCTATTCTGGGCAAGAAAATGTGCTGGGTGAAAAGACAGAACTGATTTTCCTATAATGTAAGTGGGGCTGTTTAGGGGAAGTGATTTTGAAACACTGAATCTGGTGTCCTTTCAAAATTATTTATTCTACACATTTAGTCTGCTAGCAGTTATGAATCTTAATCAGCTTCTTGTATATTTTAAAAAGCTTTCATTTTACTGTTAGATGAGAACCACAAGCAAGCTATCCCCACTCCTACTCCAAAGGACAGACTTAAAAAGTTATCTGTATTCTAGCTGATGCTCACGAAAGTCTCTTTCTGCATAAAGAATAGTTCAATTTTCAAATCCTAATTTATTAAATACTGGTTTATGTTTAAGTAAAATGAGGACAGTGTTCTTAATATATTAATGGTACTAAACGTAGCTGCACCAAACTTACCAATAGAGAGACTGTCGCTGTGCATCTCCTATAAGTTTCCAGTTGTCTCCTGTCTCCAGTACCTTATGTAATCTATATGCAAGATCAACATCCTTAAGACTGAAGCACTGCAATAAACAAATGCACATTTAAGTTGCTCAGATACAACACTTACATCACATCCTTCTATGCATGCCATCAGAGCTATTTACAGAGTCAATCAGCTGATCGTGAAAGGAAAGTTTAAAGACAAGATGTGAAGAAGCACTTCAGTGCAGTGATGGATTAACTGTTTCCTTGAGCTAAGACGAAGAATCACTTTGGCTGGCTTCATTTAAGGGCAAGTTAAACAAGTGGGGGTGTGTGGATCTTTTGAACAGTGTTGAAGTGATCAGAAAACATATAGTGGGACAGAGAAATACAGTCCAAAAAAAGAGAAAAAGTATCCCTTTATCTGTATTGCATGCTGGAAGTTGCCTGGATTGTGGCCCACAGGCAGATGGGTTACTGATTCAGTGGCTGACAGGGGCAGAAGAGAATTTCAGACTGGGAGGTACAAATGAAACAATGGGGAAATGAAAGACTACTGGAGGCAGCCAAGGCTGGTGGAACTAAATGAGCAAGGAAAGCAAATAGTTGAAGCTAGTCTGTGCAGTAGATTTGGAATACCCAGAGGCAATTCTAAACTAGATTTATAAGCCTGCAGGAAGGCAATGAAATAGAGGAACTCATTCAAAGTATTAAAATACAAGCAACGAATACTTACTATTCGCATTGCACTGACAAAGAAATTGTCTGAAAGGAAAAAAAAACATCGAGTCCATTAACATCTAGTTTTGAGAAATACTAACCACATCTCTAATGTGGTCTCACACGAAACAGGAGAGGCTTTTCCAGTTATACAGAAGACTTTGTAGTTAAGTTTGATAAAGTAGCTGGGACTCCTGTATTACACTTTTAGACTCAGGCAAGAGATCTGTTTGGCTAGCCAGCTTCTGGGAGAAAGACATCTACAGAGGACTCATATTCAGGAGTAGGGCAGCTTTGTGAAAACTACATTCATCTGTTTGCTTCAGGACAGTATTTTCAGAGTCATGCCAGTAAGAAGAGCCACCTGCTTCCCACCTCCACAGCCTCCAGTAGAGGCTGTAGGAACACATACATAAAGGCAGACACTTCCCAAACTCCTTTCTTCCCCTTTGCTGCGGTACATACTAGAGCATTGTTTCCCAAATGCTGCCACCAGGGGCTTTTCTTGTGGCCACAGCCTCCCGGGCTGTGATGGGGGGGAGGGAAAAGTAGAGCCCCCGCCCCCACCCTGCTGCTCCTGGATGCTGGGGCGAGCAGCAGGGGTTGGGCCCTGCCCCCTTCTGGAGTCATCTGGGGCACAATGCTGTAGGAGCGGGCTGAGTTCCCCATTTTCCCCTGGGTGGCAGGGCTCAGGCTTTGGGCTTCAGCCCTGGGGTAGCAAGCTCTGTCCACGGGCTTCAGTCTCCAGCCCTGGGCTCTGGCTGTGCAGTAGCAGGCCCCAGGCTCCGGCCACATGGCTTCAGGCTGTGCCTGGACCCCATCCTCTGGCCACGTGGCTTTGGGCTCTGGCCACAGGGCTTCAGGCTCCAGCCCCGCATTGCCTCCCCCAACCCTCCATCCATGGCTTAATTTGTCTCCAGGCTTGCCAGGGCTGATTAAGTCTGTTGTGAAAAGTGATACTTGTACGTCTGTTAATATCACTTTTCACAACAGACGCAATAAATAAGTTACAATGCTTTGGATGTGTAAATGTGCATATTTATTGATTAGCTTTAGGATAACCAAAGTATTTTAGGAAAAAGTGAGATAGCGGCCACCAAAACATTTATCCTGAGAGCCCCTGCACCAAAGCATGTACAACAGTTGCCTCCTCCCCCTTTGCCTACACACTTATTCACGCTTCATCACGAACAGACTCCTCCAGCAGCAAGAAAACCACTTCCCTTCCACCTCTGATAAACGCAGAAACCACTAAAGAGGGGAAAACCATTCGGTCCGGGAATATGGAGAAGAGCAACAGCTGTGCAGACCATCTGTGCATGGGCTAGAGAAGTCTTCCCGGCAGTTTTTAAAAACAAGTTTAATGTAAGAGTGTGCAACTTGTGCTCTAAATTCAGGCAGTGACTGAAATCATGGCTGTTTGTGGACAGCAATATGGATGAAAGAATCTAACTGAATTGCCTTTGGGAGATGTATTAGGCCAGAAGTGGGCAAACTATGGCCCGCAGGACTGTCCTTCCTGGCCCCTGAGCTCCTGGCCTGGGAGGCTAGTCCCCAGCCCCTCCTGGGGGGCCGGTTAGCGGTCGGGGGTGTGGATAGGGGGTCGGGGCAGTCAAAGGACAGGGAGCGGGGGGGGGGGGTAGTTTGGAGTGGGGGGAGGGTCCCAGGAGGGGGCAGTCAGGGGACAAGGAGCAAGGGGGTTGGATGGGTCGGGGGCTCTCAGGGGGACAGAGGGTGAGAATGGGAGGGGGCAAATAGGGGGCAGGGGCCAGGCTTCCCTACCTGGCCCTCCATACAGTTTTGCACCCCCACGTGGCCCTTGGGCCAAAAAGGTTGCCCACTCCTGTATTAGGCTCATGGTGGCAAGGCATTGAAGAGTTAAGATGCCTTTTTAGGACAGAAGTACCATCCTGCTATTAAAATGTTTAGAATATCCATCAGCTATCTGCATTATAACCTACAAATCCTTTGGGATACAAGGTCAAGATCTTGCAGAGGACATTTTAAATTGGTGTGTGGTTTACAAGGGCAAGAGTGAATATATACACTGCAATGCACTCCAAAGGGGCAAGACTCCATTTTAGTGAAAGTGCTAAGTTTAGAGGAACGACTGGAAGTCTCCAAAAATAAGTTGAGAAATATCATGCACTGGAGAAGTGTAAGAATGATTTGTTGTTGTTTTTTTAAGAGTTTAATTAAAGCAGCTCAGACTAGGCACAAGTCTCATGTAAATATTCTCAGATGCCCCACTACACGCAGGACAGAGAAACATTTACATTCAGCTCCCATGATTCAGCTGAGGTCTGTACCCCTGCGCCAATCATCATTGCCTTATTCAAAAGTGATATTTCTTTCGTGATTCCAAAGGAACATTAAGAGCAGTGTGGAAGAGTCAGCAAAGGGCTAGTTTTTGTTCATTTACATGGTCTTTTCCTTCAGTGATCATTACTAGCATTTCACTCAGTCTGTACCATGTCTGATATGAACGAGTGTACTGAGTAGTTCTAAATGCGAAGTAAGACCATCCTTAGGGTCAAGCCACAGCGCATTAGGCTGCCACACAGTAGTCAGTTTGAGATGAGACTCTGGGTCCTTAGTTCCTGGGACACCGTGAATGGAAGGGTCTCAATCCCCACAGGAAAAGCACCTGTCTGGGTCACTCTGTGAGTCCCCTCCAACTAACATAAGGAGCGGTGCTGAAAGACAGCAGAAGCAGCGTGGGGTGAAAAGCCAGTGTAGAAGGGCCAAAACTTTAATGTAAAACATTAAGGGCTTGTCTACACTTAACACACTGCAGCTGCATTGCTGTCGTGCTTCAGTGTAGACACTACCTATGGTGATGTGAGGTGTTCTCCCACTGGTGCAGGTAATCCACCACCCTGAGAATCTTCCATCAACCTAGCACAGTCTACATGGGGACTAAGGTCAGTTTAGCTATGCTGCTCAGGGGTGTGGATTTTTCACATCCCTGAGTGACATAGCTGAGCTGATCTAATTTTCTAGGGTAGATCAGCCCTAAGACTAGATTATGTGGCAGACAGATCATCTGAAGATTAGTTTTCCAGGGTGAAGAAAGTTTCTAGCAGAGTAGCCTAGTGGACTACTAAACATCTAGCAATACACATTTGTCAGAAATACACTTGTTGAGGCAAATACAGTAAAGTACTAGTTTCTTTTCTACAGCACATGCTTCAAAATCTAATTTTAGAACTAATTTGTTCAACCCATCTGACATTTCCATTCACTGATCAAATTTGCCCAGTACAGCAATAGCAACAAGACACGTGGGACATTCTGAATCTTTGCCTCTCCTCACCTACCACAGAGTAGATTTGTTTGAAGTACTGTTTTCCATTAGGCTTCATTTTATACAATTTTCAGACCAGGACTAGGAGTCTAGAACTAATCCCACAGTTCTGCAATCAAAACCCAACTAATATCAAGAAATGCAGCGACTTTCTGGAAATGCTAGCAGACATTCTTCTCCAGAACGGTGCGGCGCTGCTCCACTTGCTCTGCTCGATACTGTCCCACGAGAAAGGAAATGCTGTGTCAATACTGTGGAGCACCTTTAAGACAGCTGGTGTTTTGTGCTCCACCCCATCAACAAATACTGTACTATATTTAGTCAGAGGTAAACAAATTAGTAAGCTACTAGCTCAGAATACACTTGGTTTACCTATGCCTGCTGGACTTATCTGCAGTTGGCTGGACAGCTTACCCGTGTTTATTATATCAGAAGAGAGAGCAAGTTGTTAGATATACCAAATTACTTACCATCATCTGGATCCCGAGCAACAAAAGTCTTTCCTTCAATTTCATCCATCACTTCATAGATCATTTCCATTGAGCCTGGGGCAGATATGATAGTATGACAAACATATATGCAACTATCAGAGCTCCACTGTGTTACACAGTTCATTGACAAGATATGTCTAGCAAAAGCACCATGGAAATGGAACCAGGTGTTGGTGGGATTCTGAAGGCAGCTCAAGTAACAGTTCTTTTTTCTCCCTCTCACTATGGTTTTGCTGCTCCAAATCAACTACAGTTTTATTTAAATTAAAAATTGCCTGACATTGGATTTACATAACACAACAGGATGGCTTCAGAAATGTAGACATTTCCTAAAAGACCAATTCAAGATCCCTCCCCAAAGGCCAAGCAAACAGGCCTTAACAGGCAGGGGATTTGCCACAGCGGTTGATGGGATGAGCAGACAAAATCCAACCCACTCAACCACAGATACCAGTGCAGCTGTCCCACAAACATTATTACAGCCTATGAACTATAGTAGTGACCACTGCATTCTTTTCTTCCCCACCCTCAGGGATTTTGGCTAGTGGACCATGGGGTGATGGATTCCACAGGTCAGACCCCTGCCTTTCTCCCACCCATGCTACACAGAGTACCATATACAGCACTGTTCCCAAGCAGCAGGGGATGCAGAGTCCCTCTGCATGGCCTCTCCCATGTCCAGTGTAGTGTTGTGTTTATGGCTTGCAAGAGTGTAGGATTTTCCAACTAATGCATGGTCATAACACAGTCTTCTATTTGCTGATCTCCATGTGGAAAGGGTATCTCTTCTGTCCCCACAGAAAGTTCGCCAGAGAGAAGCAGCCTCCTCTCCTTAACACATGATAGGAGCCCCCTTAGCTTTTTCTAATGAGCTATTTGGGCAGTGCAGCAATCAGAGAGGCAATGCGCATGATCCTTACAAGATAGTTGCATGGCATGACAGTATTTTCAAACCATCAGAGTGCTGCTTTCATCCAAGCCACTTTTAGGCACTCAGAACAGTTTGCAACTAAGACACAGAGCAAGTTTACATTGTACGTACCGGATTTATAAAATATACCAAGGAGATGTTCAAACGTTGCAAGGCTGGGTTCTGCAAAGTACAAAGATACTGAAGTCAGCCTGGTAAACGGAGGCAGGCAAAGCTTTACAACTGAACTCTAAAGTAACAGCAAAGAGACGCACAAAGAAGTTATATATATTTTGTCTGTTAATACCTCTGTATCTGCAAAAGATTTATTAATAGCAAAGGTTTCTCAGAGACTGAAAAATAAATTAATAAATAATACTAACATGGCCCCAGAGATGACATTAACTATATTATTTTACCTCTTAAATCAGTGGAGTAAAAGAAGCCACATTTAGAACTTGTGTAGTTAATAGTCTATTTGACTATTCCTATCACACATGGAATCCTATGTGACACATTACAGATGTACAATTGTCCATAGATTAAGACCTGAAGGGACCACTGCTCATCTAGTCTGATCTCTTTCAGTCAGTAATTCCTGCATCAAGCCCATAAATTCTGGTTAAAATAGAGTGTCTCTTTTAGAAAGACACCAGTCTTGTTTTAAAGACTTCATGGGATACAGACTCCACATCCCTGGAAAAACTGTTAATGACTATTTACCCTCACTGTTGAACATACATTCAAACTAGAAGTAAGGTGCATCTAGCTTCGGCTTTGAGCAAGTCTATATCATTGTGCATTTTTCTGCTAGATTCACATGCCAGTTATCAAAATCTTCTTCCACATAGGCACTTAAGACCATGAGCATGTCACCTCTGAACCTTTTCTTAGATAAACTAAATAGATTCAGCTTAAGTCTCACTGTGAAACAGGATTTTCCAGTCCTCAAATCAGTCCTGTAGCTTTTTCCCAGCATCCTTTTTGAAGTGCTAACGGAATCTCATTTAAAAAAAAAGAAAAAAAGCAGCAGATTCGTTTAACAAGACCTACTTTTCTATCAAACCACATTGCTACAGCATTAGTTCTTGTTTGCCTGCATTATTTTACAAGTTAGTTTATAAGCAAACCAAGAGGCATTAAAACCTGAACTGCAGGAACTTCTATTCCAAAGATTTGAAAACTGTATGCTTTATTTCATATTACTTATAGTAACATCTTACGGCCCCAGTTTAGATCAGAGCCCAGGCACTGTACAAACACATAGTAAGAGAAAATTCTTGCCTTGAAAAGCTTAGAATCTAACTAATAATTATGGATAACTGCATTATATAGATGTAATGCAAATTTCCCCTAATTTGTTTGTTTACAAATGACATTTACCTGAACCAGCATGAGGCTTGATCCTGTAGTCTTTACAAGCCCCAAACTCTCATGGGCTTCAAAGATTGCAGAATTGGGGCCCATGGTTTTAAACATGCAAAGCAGTATTCCTGGCACACGTCACAAAGTTTTAAACTCTCAGAACCTTGTCTTTCTTTGGTCAAGCCTATGATGTATTAATCATTTGTATAGTACTTTACAATTTAGAATTAAGACTGGAATGGGACTCATGAGAGTCAGGTTCAATTCCAGGCTCTGGCACTGATTTGCCAGGTTACTTCACCTCTGTGCCTCAGTTTCCCCCCCATCTGTAAAATGAAGATAATTACACTGACCACCTTTGTAAAGCACTTTGAGACGTCTGGAGGAAAAGCTTTATGTAAGAGACAGGTATAACTAAATTATGCCCTGTCTCAAAACTCCTCTGGCCATCACCCTAAAGTTTGCTATTTTGGAAGTACCATTAGGAATATCCAATAAAGTCTAGGGCTCTCTCTTACCTATGTTAAGTGCTTTCATTTCCCTCAGTATCTTTAGGGAGATACCCTTTCCCATACCACCACATTTCCTCACGGTCTTCAAAACAGCATTAAAAGTTAACAGATTTGGTTGCACCTTCTGTTGAACCATGTGATTCAGCAAATCCTATACCAAGAAAAAAAAAAAAAAAAAAAAAGAAATAAAACCACACTGCTTTGCATTTTACTCATGACAATTCAACACTTCTATAGAATTTCAGGTGTTTCTTCTGTCTTTATATTGCCAGTGGATGATTGCTCCCAAAACTGTACATTTACTAATGCATTATCTAGTCTTGGTTTAGATTTCCCAAATTATAGGGCTGCAATAACTTTTCTTGGGTGACTATTCCACTCTTATGTTATCCCAAATAATTTAATCTCCCTCCATGGTTTTTATTCCTTTCATATATTTGTAGACAAAATTCAGTGCAGAACTTTGTTTAGAATGCTTGCTCACGTTCCATCATAATTCCACATCCATTCCACTGATTCATGTGTTCTTTAGGCTATTTCCTAAAGGACACATGAATCCCTCTCAAAACAATAGAAGGATTTTTTTTTTGGCGCCACTGTTCTACAAAAATTAGTATTAAACTTGAGTACTTTCTTTGCAAGCACTAATTATATTAGCACCTTATTAGAAAGCTTTTATTTCTAGTATTATTCAAAACACACTTTCATTTATTCCAAACAAAACCAGCCTCCAGCCTCTTCCGTCCCTCATCCCTTTCTCCTTACTTCAACAAGTTCCCATCTTTCAATGTAGTTTTCTTTCACTTCTGGGACTGCTAAAATTAGGGCATTGAAGGTGTACACATCAGCTGGAAGATTTAAGAAAATTAATTTCACAATGAGGAGTTGTATTTTACTAACAAGTACATCTTTATATGGGAGTTTATTGCTTATTGCTAACATGGCTCAGTGTTAGGCAAAGTTTTCATGTGAACTTGTTTCCAGGCAGCCAACCACATGTTGGTCACACTGGAAAAAAAGCAGAGTTCACATTCAGCTCCCATGATCTAGCTGAGGTCTGTACCCCTGCGCCAATCATCATTGCCATGGAAGAAGAGATAGCCAAACAAAATTAGAATATTTTACAACTTTCCAGAAGAATGGATTTTAAGTAACAGAAGACGGTGCATTACATACCAATCTGTCAACTATTACAGAAAAACAGGAGACAGAAAGACACTCACCGGTGTGCCTGTCATTCAGCAAGTCTGTGTACATATCATGAGCCCTCACGCAAGCCCCATGCTGAGAGAAGATAAAAATGTTTTAGAGATACTGACATAGTAAATCGGAAACGAGCAAAACAAAAACTGATATCCTCTGGAGATAACTGTACCTTCACCATTCCTCTGATGATTGTGCAATAGGAGTGTGCATTTCTCTCTGGCATTAGGTTAAATATCCTTTCGGCATTGTTGTTCTCCCTAAACTCAATAAAGAGTACAACATTAGACAGGAAGTCTAGGAGGAAGAATAAGTAGTTTATGAAATTTTTGAGTTAGAGAGTTCCACGAAGAATATCCTCAGGAAAAGAATCGAACATATTACATCTATAGTTTGCTGTATTCTACAGAAGAGTAGGGGTGTTACTTCTGGGATCCAGGAAAAATTCTAAATTTGGATAATTCTATTTTACCTAACAAAACTTTTCTGGCAGCATCAACTGGAGATGGTATTATTCTTCACTTCTTGTCATCCATTGTGTCCCATACAGAGGTGACAAACATGATTTCTATTTATAATTCAACTTCTAAAGCTTTAAAATCACTTTGTCTAGGGATATTTTTAGGGTGACCAATGCCATGGCTACTGAGCATAAGAACATAAGAATGGCCATACTGCAGAGGTGAGCAAACTATGGCCAGGGGCCGCATCCAGCCCTCCAGACATTTTAATCTGGCCCTCGAGCTCCCTCCAGGAAGTGGGGTCTGGGGCTTGTCCCGCTCTGGTGCTCCAGCCAGGGAGTGGGGTTGGGGTCTTACCCCACTCCGCACGGCTCCCAGAAGCAGTGGCATGTCTCCCCTCCGGCTCCTACATGTAGGGGCAGCCAGAGGGCTCTGCACACTGCCCCCAACTCAAGCGCTACCCCCGCAGCTCCCATTGGCTGGGAACTGCAGCCAGTGGGAGCTGCAGGAGCAGCGTCTGCACACAGGGAAGTGCGCAGAACCACCTGGCCACGCCTCTGCATAGGAGCCGGGGGGCGGGGGGGGGGGGCGGGCATGCCGCTGTTTCTGGGAGCTGCTTGAGATAAGTGCTACCCGGAGCCTGCCCCCCCCGACCCCCTTCAGAGCCCCAACCCCCTACCTCAGCCCTGATCCCCCTCCTGCCCTCTGAACCCCACAGTCCCAGCCCGGAGCACCCTCCTGCTTCCCCAACTCCTCATTCCCAGCCCCACCCCAGAGCCCACACCCCCAGCCGGAGCCCTCACACCCTCCTGCACCTTCAATTTTGTGAGCATACAGAGCCTGCCATACAATTTCCATACCCAGATGTGGCGCTTGGGCCAAAGAGTTTGCCCACCCTGCCATACTAGGTCAGACCAATGGGTCCTTCTAGCCCAATATCCAGTCTGACAGTGGTCAGTTCCAGGTACTTCAAAAGAAATGAACAGAACAGGAAAATTTGGAGTGATCCATCCTCTGTTATCCAGTCCCAGCTTCTGGCTGTTGGAGGCTTAGGGACACCCCAGGGCACAAAGTTGCAACTCTAACTATCTTAGCTTACAGCCATTGATGGACCTATCCTCCATGAACTTATCTAATTCTTTTCTGAACCCAGTTATACTGTTGGTTGATTGTGTGAAGAACTACTTCCTTTTGTCTGTTTTAAACCACGGCCTATTAATTTAATTGGGTGACCCCAAGTTCTTGTGTTATGTGAAAAGGTAAATAATACTTCCCTATTCACTTTCTCCATACCACTCAGAATTGTATAGACCTCTATCATACCCCCCTGCCACGAGTCATCTCTTTTCTAAGTTGAACAGACCCAGTCTTTTTAATCTCTCCCTGTATGGAAGCTGTTCCATACCCCAAGCATTTGTGTTGCCCTTCTCTGCCCCTTTTCCAATTCTAATATATCTTTTTCTGAGATGACGCAATCAGAGATGCATGCTGTATTCAAGATGAGGGCATACCATGGCATTATGCAGTGGCATTATGATATATTTTCTATCTTATTATCTATCCCTTTCCTAATAGTTCCTAACATTCTATAAGTTTCTTTGACTGCTGCTGCACATTAAGCAGATGTTTTTAAGAGAATTATCCACAATGACACCAAGATATCTTTCTTGAGTGGTAACAGCTAGTTTAGACCCCATCATTTTGTATGTATTGTTGGGATTAAGTTTTCCAATTAGCATCACTTTGCATTTATCAGTATTGAATTTCATCTGCCATTTTCTTGCCCAGTCACCCAGTTTAGTGAGATTCATTTGTAACTCTTCGCAGTCTGCTTTGGACGTAACCATCTTGAGTAATTTTGTCTCATCTGCAAACTTTGCTATCTCACTGTTTCATAAATGATCTGGAAAAGGGGTAATGTTGAACCACATAGGGCCCAATGCAGATCCTTGGTGGATCCCACTATTTACCCCTTCCCATTGTGAAAACTGACTATTTATTCCTACCTTTGCTTCCTGTCCTTGAATCAGATACTGATCCATGAGAGGACTTCCCCTCATATCCCATGAATGTTTATTTAGCTTAAGAGCCTTTGGTGTGGGACCTTTTCAAAAGCTTCCTGAAAGTCCAAGTACACTATATCCACTGGATCATCCTTGTCCCCATGCTTGCTGACTCCTCAAAGAATTCTAATAGCCCTAGTCTACACTAGGAGTTGAGGTCAAATTTAGCAGCATTAAATTGATTTAACCCTGCACCCGTGCACACGACGAAGCCCCTTTTTTTTTTTTTTTTTGACTTAAAGGGCTCTTAAAATCGATTTCCTTACTCCACCCCTGACAAGGGGATTAGCTCTGAAATCAACCTGGCTGGGTCGAATTTGGGGTACTGTGGATGCAATTAGACAGCACTGGCCTCCGGGAGCTATCCCAGAGTGCTCCATTGTGACCTCTCTGGACAGCACTCTCAACTCAGATGCACTGGCCAGGTACACAGGAAAAGGCCCGCAAACTTTTGAATTTCATTTCCTCTTTGGTCAGCGTGGCAAGCTGCACGTGAGTGCAGAGGTCATCAGCAGAGGTGACCATGATGGAGTCCCAGAATCGCAAAAGAGCTCCAGTATGGACTGAACGGGAGGTACGGAATCTGATTGCTGTATGGGGAGAGGAATCTGAACTATCAGAACTCCATTCCAGTTTTTGAAATGCCAAAACATTTGTCAAAATCTCCCAGGTCATGAAGGACAGAGGCCATAACAGGGACCCGAAGCAGTGCCGTGTGAAACTTAAGGAGCTGAGGCAAGCCTACCAGAAAACCAGAGAGGCGAACAGCCGCTCCGGGTCAGAGCCCCAAACATGCTGCTTCTATGATGAGCTGCATGCCATTTTAGGGAGTTCAGCCACCACTACCCCAGCTGTGTTGTTTGACTCCTTCAGTGGAGATGAGGCAACATGGAAGCAGGTTTTGGGGACGAGGAAGATGATGATGAGGAGGTTGTAGATAGCTCACAGCAAGCAAGTGGAGAAACCGATTTTCCCAACAGCCAGGAACTGTTTCTCACCCTGGACCTGGAGCCAGTACCCTCTGAACCCACCCAAGGCTGCCTCCCGGACCCGCCAGGCAGAGAAGGGACCTCTGGTGAGTGTACCTTTTTAAATAGTTTACATGGTTTAAAAGCAGGCATGTTTAATGATTAATTTGCCTTGGCATTCACAGCCAGTACAATTACTGGAAAAGTCCGTTAACGTGTCTGGGGATGGAGCAGAAATCCTCCAGGGACATCTCCATAAAGCTCTCCTGGATATATTCCAAAAGGTTTCTGGGGAGGGCAGCCTTATTCCATCCACCATGGTAGGACACTTTACCACACCAGACCAGTAGTATGTAGTCGAGAATCACTGCAGAACAAAGCACTGCAGCGTATGTTTGCTGGTGTTCAAACAACATCCGTTCTTTATCTCTCTGTGTTATCCTCAGGAGAGTGACATCATTCATGGTCACCTCGTTGAAATAGGGTGCTTTTCTTAAGGGGACATTCAGAGGTGCCAGTTCCTGCTGGGCTGTTTGCCTGTGGCTGAACATAAATGTTCCCCGCTGTTAGCCACGGGAAGGGGTTAACCATGTGGTCGGGGGAGGCAAAATGCGACCTTGTAACAAAAGCACATGTGCTATGTATGTAATGTTACCAGCAAGGTTTACCGAGAAAGAGCGTACCCATTGTTCTATAAAATGTGTCTTTTTAAATACCACTGTCCCTTTTTTTTTCTCCACCAGCTGCATGTGTTTCAAGAATCACAGGATCTTCTTCTTCTCAGAGGCTAGCGAAGATCAGAAGGCGAAAAAAACGCACTCGCAATGAAATGTTCTCTGAGCTCATGCTGTCCTCCCACACTGACAGAGCACAGACGAATGCATGGAGACAGACAATGTCAGAGTGCAAGAAAGCACAAAATGACCGGGAAGAGAGATGGTGGGCTGAAGAGAGGGCTGAAGTCGATAGGGGGTAGCAGCGTAAAGAGAGATAGCAGGATTCAATGCCGAGGCTGCTGGAGGACCAAACTCATATGCTACAGCGTATGGTTGAGCTGCAGGAAAGGCAGCAGGAGCACAGACCGCCACCGTGACAGCCCCTGTGTAACCAACCGCCCTCCTCCCCAAGTTCCATAGCCTCCTCACCCAGATGCCCAAGTACGCGGTGGGGGGGGCCCCCCTCCGGCCACCCAGCCACTCCACCCCAGAGGATTGCCCAAGCAACAGAAGGCTGGCATTCAATAAGTTTTAAACTTTTAGAGTGCTGTGTGGCCTTGTCCTTCCCTCCTCCACCACCCCTCCCCGGCTACCTTGGTAGTTATCCCCTTGTTTGTGTGATGAATTAATAAAGAATGCATGAATGTGAAGCAACAATGACTTTATTGCCTCTGCAAGCGGTGATCGAAGGGAGAAGGGGAGGGTGGTTAGCTTACCGGGAAGTAGAGTGAACCAAGGGGTAGGGGGTTTCATCAAGGAGAAACAAACAGAACTTTCACATCATAGCTTGGCCAGTCATGAAACTGGTTTTCAAAGCTTCTCTGATGCGCACCATGCCCTCCTGTGCTCTTCTAACCTCCCTGGTGTCTGGCTGCGCGTAACCAGGGGCCAGGCGATTTGCCTCAACCTCCCACCCCGCCATAAATATCTCCCCCTTACTCTCACAGATATTGTGGAGTGCACAGCAAGCAGTAATAACAGTGGCAATATTGGTTTCACTGAGGTCTAACCGAGTCAGTAAACTGCACCAGCGTGCTTTTAAACATCCAAATGCACATTCTACCACCATTCTGCACTTGCTCAGCCTGTAGTTGAACAGCTCCTGACTACTGTCCAGGGTGCCTATGTATGGCTTCTTGAGCCATGGCATTAAGGGGTAGGCTGGGTCCCCAAGGATATCTATAGGCATTTCAACATCCCCAACAGTTATTTTCTGGTCTGGGAATAAACTCCTTTCCTGCAGCTTTTGAAACAGACCAGAGTTCCTGAAGATGCGAGCGTCATGTACCTTTCCCGGCTATCCCACGCTGATGTTGGTGAAACGTCCCTTGTGATCCACAAGTGCTTGCAGCACTATTGAAAAGTACCCCTTGCGGTTTATGTTCTCGCCGGCTTGGTGCTCTGGTGCCAAGATAGGCATATGAGTTCTGTCTATGGCCCCACCACAGTTAGGGAATCCCATTGCAGCAAAGCCATCCACTATGACCTGCACATTTCCCAGGGTCACTACCCTTGATATCAGCAGATCTTTGATTGCATTGGCTACTTGCAGCACAGCAGCCCCCACAGTAGATTTGCGCACTCCAAATTGATTCCTGACTGACCGGTAGCTGTCTGGCATTGCAAGCTTCCACTGGGCTATTGCCAGTCGCTTCTCAACTGTGAGGGCTGCTCTCATCTTGGTCTTGTGCCTCAGGGCAGGGGAAAGCAAGTCACAAAATTCCATGAAAGTGCCTTTACGCATGCGAAAGTTTTGCAGCCAGTGGGAATCATCCCAGACCTGCGATACTATGCGGTCCCACCAGTCTGTGCTTGTTTCTTGGGCTCAGAATCGGCGTTCTACTGCACGAACCTGCCCCTTTAGCACCATGATGCCTACATTGCCAGGGCCTGTGCTTTGAGAGAAGTCTGTGTCCATGTCTTCATCACTCTCGTCACCGCGCTGATGTCACCTACTCGCCCGGTTTCGTTTTGCCACATTCTGGTGCTGCATATACTGCTGGATAATGCACGTGGTGTTTAATGTGCTCCTAATTGCCAAAGTGATCTGAGCGGGCTCCATGCTTCCCGTGGTATGGCGTCTGCACAGAAAAAAGGTGCGGAACGATTGTCTACTGTTGCTCTGACGGAGGGAGGGGCGACTGACGACTTGGCTTACAGGGAATTAAAATCAACGAACGGGGTGGCTTTACATCAAGGAGAAACAAAAACAAATGTCACACAGAGTGGGCCCCTCAAGGATTGAACTCAAAACCCTGGGTTTAGCAGGCCAATGCTCAACCCACTGAGCTATCCCTCCCCCCGGTATTTCAGGCAGGACTGAATCTCCATTAAACTTTTCACAGTGCTCCTGACGATTGTCGGCTGTTGATTTCACAGAGGGAGGGAGGGGGAAGCAAATGAATACAAAAATCTGGTGCATTTCTTGTTTTGATCCACTCCATCTGTCTTTTAGATCTTTGGCTGGCAGCAGACGGTGCAGCAGGAGTGCTAGCCATCCTCATCTCCTGGCTGCTCATCAGAAGATGGTGCAGTAGGACTGCCGGCAGGACTAAAAAGAATGACCTGGTTGAGTCACTCCTATTTTAGTCCCTGCGCCCGTGTCTGCCCAGGTGTTCCTGACCGACCTTACCGAGGCGGCCAGGAGCACCTCGGACATGACGACGATGGTTATCAGGCCTATTGCACCGTCTGCTGCCGAAAGGCAATGGGCTGCTTGCAGTACCACGTCTGCCACCACCCAGGAGACGTACGGTGACAGTGAGCTAAGCGGGCTCCCTGCTTGCCGTGGTATGGCGTCTGCACAGGTAACTCAGGAAAAAAGGCGCAAAACAATTGTCTGCCATTGCTTTCAAGGAGGGATGGGGGGAGGGCCTGACGACATGTACCCAGAACCACCTGCGACAATGTTTTTGCCCCATTAGGCATTGAGATCTCAACCCAGAATTCCAATGGGCAGTGGAGACTGCGGGAACTGTGGGAAAGCTACCCACAGTGCAACACTCCAGAAGTCGACGCTAGCCTCGGTACTGTGGAAACACTCCGCTGAATTAATGCACTTAGAGCATTTTGTGTGGGGACACACACAATGGACTATATAAAAATGATTTCTAAAAAACCGACTTCTATAAATTCAACCTAATTTCGTAGTGTAGACATACCCATAGATTGGCAAGGCATGATTTCTCTTTACAAAAGCCATGTTGACTCTTCCCAACATATCATGTTCATCTATGTGTCTGATAATTCTGTTCTTTACTATAGTTTCAAACAATTTGCCTGGTATTGAAGTTAGGCGTATTGGCCTGCAATTGCCAGGATTGCCTCTGGAACATTTTTTTAAAAATAGACATTACACGAGCTATCTTCAAGTCATCTGGTACAGAGGCTGATTTAAGTGATAGATTACATACTACAGTTAGTAGTTCTCAAGTTCCTTCACAACTTTTGGTTGAATACCATCTGGTCCTGGTGACTTCTTACCATTTATCAATTTGTTCCAAAACCTTCTCTATTGACTCTTCATTCTGGGAGAGTTCCTCAGATTTGTCATCTAAAAAAGAATGGCTCATTTAGCTTCTCTGCAATGGCCTGGTCTTCCTTGAGTAATCCTTTAGCATCTTGATCATCCAGTGACCACACTGATTGTTTGGCAGGCTTCCTGCTTCTGATGTACTTAATTTTTTTGCTGTCAGATTTTGTGTCCTTAGTTAATTGTTCTTCAAGTTCTTTCTTAGCTTGCCTTATTCTACTTTTACACGACTTGCCAGAGTTTATGCTCCTTTCTATTTTTCTCACTAGGATCTGACTTCCAGTTTTTCAAGGATGCCTTTCTGCCTCTAAATGCCTTTTTAATGTGCTATTTAGCCATGATGGCATTTTTATTGTCCCCTTACTGTTTTTTTGTTTTTTTGTTTTTAATTTTCTCCTGGTGCTTCAGAAGTCTTCAGGATGACAGATGTAACATAGTTGCACTCTGTTGGTTACTATTTGCTAGTCACACGTATGCTTGTCAGCCCACCCTCTCTCAAATGTTGCAGAATATAGACTGTGTATAAGATTTACAAACTTCTCCAACCATGTTAAGCCAGAGGTAAAAGGTCAAGCCATTCTTAAACCTCTTACTGGATCTTGATTACCACTCTAGAAAAAGTACAATAAAACCTCAGAGTTACGAACACCACAGGAATGGAGGTTGTTCCTAACTATGAAATATTCATAATTCTGAACAAAACTTTATGGTTGTTCTTTCAAAAGTTTACAACTGAACATTGACTTAATACAGTTTTGAAACTTTACTATGGAGAAGAAAAATGCGGCTTTACCTTTACTTTTTAGTACTTAACATTTAACATAGTATTGTACTGTATTTCCTTTTTTATTTTCGTCTCTGCTGCTGTCTGATTGCATACTTCCGGTTCCAAACGAGGTGTGTAGTTGACTAGTCAGTTCGTAACTCTGGTGTTCATAACTCTGAGGTTCTACTGTATATTTTAAATACATCAACATATGGTATAAAGAGGAGTCAGCTGCAGATATGTTAATAGGTCTTTACAAACACAACAAAAAGAAACTGAAATCTTAGAACACCGCAAGATTCACATCCAAATTACATTTAATAAAACCCCAAGAGACTGCAGGAACACCTTCTATACATACCTCCACTTAGGGCCAATGAAGTCTGAGGTCTTCCGTGAACGCCCCTTCCGTCTCCTCTGATCCGGAACTTCCTCCTGAAAAGATTTTTGCCACAAATATTTACAATGAGTAAAATATCAACCTTTTATTACAATTCTAGTAAGTGATACCTAGAATTAAATAGGCTAAAGACAGCTCCAACTAAACAAGATTTATACACTGCAAAAGAAGTCTAGTGATTCCGTGTCTTCCCCCTAGTCACCAGTGGGGTCACATACAGTGTAGACATTGCTTGCAGGTGAAACCATATTCCTTCACCCTGCCTCCCAATCTACAACAGACAAGTGAATATGAACTATAAGTGAACTCATGTATGGAGCACAGAAAGAAGAGGAACATTAGACTCCTCTCACCATGTATAAATCACAATTGGTTTGTCTGCCTTGAGATGACAAGGAAGCCAGTTTGCATCACCTTGTTTGGTGCTTAAAATTTTTTTTAAAAAAATGGATTTTAATATAGATTTTCTCTCTCTCTCTCTCACACACACACACACACACACGTGTGTGTGTGTGTTTACAAGAGAAGTATGTGTGCTGGTCTCCCAAATTAAATGCATCAAGATGGGTTTCATTTATTAATGGGACAGTCAGGTCAGAAATGACATTTCTGTCTGAAAGTGTTTGCTCCTGTCATTAATCGCTACCTCAAAATACAAAAAAGTACATATTAAATCAGAATGTATTTCAATTATTCCTGTTCACCCTGCAGAACCACATGCACCCTGTTGCCCACCCTGGGCATAGATTAGAAATGTTGTCCCCATTGCCCACTTCATCTAAAAGCAAAAGACACCTGTCTCCATGCTCTGTATGCTAACCAGGGTACAGGACAGGAATTCAGCCAGTCAGAAATCTTTGAGTACGTGGGCGAGCGAAACAGGCAGTGAACTGGAACCAGAGTGGTGGAATTGGAGAGTAGGGAAGTAGGAAGGTAGGGAGTGAGAGGGAACAGTATCAAGACACACTCTCCTTTCTTTACCACAGGGCCAAGGAGAGAGCAGCAGCACTCATGTGGGATAAACAATTGCTTGTTCCTGGTCAACAGGCCTTGGCATCAGTCCCATCAATATGCTGGCTGCACATTAGGACCTTAGATGCCAGCCATAGCTGAAGCCTGACCAGTATGTCAGTGCTTTATCATGGTTCTTGGTACCCAATTCTCTGATCTGTGAAGGCAGAGATCCCAACCTGAGAAGTACACTAAGTCAACCCTTGCCACAGGCTAGGCCCTCTTTGTAGGATATCACTTTTTTTTTTAAATATAAAAACATGGCGGGCAGAAAAAAAAAAATGTTATCCACCTTCACCACCATACAGATCAACAACAACTGTTTAAGCATGGTTCTTGCCAGCAAGGTTTCAGCTAAGTCTGGACAGCTTTTAAAAGTAGGCCACTTTGGTCAGTTCACAAGATTTGTAACTGCTCAGCACACTCATGCCTCTCCAGGCACACAAGGTGTGAGGATGTTCTTGCTATCACATGTGCTCTCCTACTATTTGAGCAGAAAGTTAACTAAACAGCCTCTTTACAGTTTTTTGTACCTCTGATTCTTCCAGCTCCTCCTTTTGTTTGGACTGGTCTTCCCCATTAGGCTCTCTGTCTCCATAGAAACATAATAGATCCAGAAGACGGTTTGATGTCTCCAGAGATAAAGGGGTTCCTGCAAGCAATGAGAAAGCAGAATTATGAAGCATAAAGGATACATTGTTTATTCAACACTCATGAAATGGGGCTCTTCATTGACACCAAAACATGTCACAGCATGTAGAATTTCCAGAAAGCAACTTTATATGAACAAAGATGGGTTCAAAAGCAACACTCCCAGAATTACACATCCAGATTACAGTCACTTCAGAATGGGGTGACCACAGAATAGCATTTTAGTACCCATAAAAAAAATGTCTGTCTTCTTGGCTGTAACACTGATGCCACTGCTGGCTATCCAGAGCATGGACAAGAGGTAGAGCTTTGCTGACCAAGTATTGGCTGGTGTGGGGGTGACAGATAGTGGCCAACAGTGAAAGTGCTGCAATACCAGTATAACCCAACTAAAACACCATAAGCTTTCGGTAAGGGCTCCTGTGCTCTGCCCTGTCAAAAAAAGCTAGTGAGGGACAACGTGTTCTAGGACAGCAAACCACCTTCCCCATCAAAAACATTTAGTCTCAACAAGCTTTAAATTCATGTAATGGAATCCTCTCCTCTCCATTTGTTAGGGCAAGGCCTTCTCAGCTCCCATTACCTCATATTTCTTTTTAGCTCTTTATTCAAAAGGCCTTGCATTCCAGGGTCTTTCCTGCTTCTTGACAGACATATGGCCCAGATTAACTAGAGCGGTAAAAGGAAGAGCCTATCTTGGAACCTCCTCCCTCTTGACACCCTTATCTCCTGCTGCTGAGCTAGCAAAGTGTATCATTCGTAAGACTACTAAGAATGTCTCAGTGAACAAGTGATAGCAGATGGGAGCCCAAGATTTAAGAACCAGTTCTCAAGAATACAAATCAGTTCTGCAACTCTGTACATTAACATTAAACCAGCTTTACCCTACGCCTAGGTCTCCATACACATAAGCTGGCTGCCAAATTCAGTTCTGTAGCTCAAGGTGGTACCTGCTTGCAGGAGCTGATCAAACATGTCCACAGAAGCTTTTACTCTTCTAAGCTGGATACGTTCCTTAAGAGCTGCCTCACTCACTTCTTCAATCTGAGGTGTAAGGTTCTCTGGCATCAGGCACTAAAATTAAAGAGCACATAGGCTGAATGGATGCTCTGCTCCTGGGGGAATTCTGTACCACTGTGTACGTGCAGAATTCACGCCCCCCACAGAATTTTTTTTTCCTGCAGAAAATACATTCTGCCAAAGAGGAGCTGCAGTTATGCCTCTTGCCCACTAGGGGCTGCTGTGGCACCAGAACAGAGGGCAGCCACTCCCAGGCACGAGCAGTCAACGGAGGATGTGGGGGGAGAAGAGGCTGCGTTCCTCACAGTGCCCGTCCCATGGAATCAGATGAGGAGGTGTGGGATATGGGGGAAGGATGGACAGTGAGGGGCACATGGGGGGGCACAAATACACATGGGGACAGGGGTAGGGAGGTGCAAGGACACATGGGGATGGAGGAAAGGGGGGGGCGCTGAGTGAGGGTGCAGGACCACATGGGGATGGGGATAGATGTGCTTGACAGAGAGGCTAGGGGTTAGCCAGGGTTTGCATGGAGAAGAATCCTCAACTCTCCCCACTCAAAACCACCAAATTAATTCCACATCTCCCCCACCCACACCCAACAACTTCCAGGTTCACTCTCTGGCTCCTTCCCAGCAATTACTTCCCTTCTCCCTCAGCTACTCCATTTCCTCTGGCTTCCTCACGCCTTTGCACTTCATCTGAGGGGTGCGGGAAATTAGATTCTGTATTGTAGTTTAAATGAATTATTACTCAAAGTTCTGTATTAATATGCCTAGTAAGGAATCTCTTTGTCAAAAAACATTTCCTGAATCTTTTTTGGTATCTGTATTGTTACCAATATACTTGCTGACAGGTATTTTGAAAGAAATTATGAAAATATTTGAAACTGGGATGATTATATTGTTATTTTGACAAATAAAATATTCATAATTTTAAAATACTGTGTGCAGAATTTAATTTTTTGGTGCAGAATTCCCCCAAGAATAATGCTCGAACCATCTAATAGCCAGGACACCAACTGAAATGTACTACCCATCTTAAAAGCCATTATGGCTCCTATCTTCCCTGCCTCCCCAAAATGTAATAATAGAAGTGACTGTAGCACGAATCATTTTCTGGGGATTAGGGACTGCATTTCCTAACTGGACAGTCACTTACAAACTGGACCATCAACACTAAAATCATTGGTTTCAGAGTAACAGCCGTGTTAGTCTGTACTCGCAAAAAGAAAAGGAGTACTTGTGGCACCTTAGAGACTATCGGATGCGATGAAGTGAGCTGTAGCTCACGAAAGCTCATGCTCAAATAAATTGGTTAGTCTCTAAGGTGCCACAAGTACTCCTTTTCTTTTTACTAAAATCATTAGAATTAAAACCAAACTCGAGACCAAAAAAAAAAAAATCACCTAGATCCATTCACTCCTTACTTCTGCCTGAAAAGCCTTGACTGACTTTAATCACAAATGTTATCTGAGGTCTTAAGAGTTGTTCCCCTTGGTAAACCCAAACTGATATGTAGCTTATATAAACAAGAGAACACTCAGTTATTTAGTGGTAAGTCATAAGGTTTTGCCATTTTTAGACTAATTTTTGGGCCTAGTCCTATAATCCTTATGCAAACAGTCCTACTGCCCATATTGCTACACAGCAAAAGTAGAGATACCATGACCACAAGAGCAGAGAGTTTACCGGTATATGAGGCTCCGCAATGTCCTTCTCAAAGAATCGAGGGAATTCGTTAACAATGTACTTTGCAGCATTTTTCCCAGACTCCCTGGACAACGAAAATAAACGCTGTATAGGAAGGAAAGGGGACAAGTTTGTTTCTTTACAATACCTAGTCCTCTGGGGGTCAAGTATGTCATGCCTCCCCCAGAGCATGAACACTTCTTAGGGACAGGAGGACACTCCTTCGCTATCTCAGCTGCTAAGCTCCCCCCAACCCCCATCTCACATTGACTACAGCAGCCTTGTCCTCTCTGACTTCACCTCTCCAATCTTCATTCTCAAATCACATCAGTCTCTATCCTAATTTTTATGGGATTCCAGTCACATAAAATTCAAGTTCCTGCGCTTCACTTTCAAGGTCTCATTTAATCTTGCTCCCACCTACGTTCCTTCTACTTGCCTTCTCTTATATTGCACTCCTTCCAATTCTGTCCCCCGCCCCACTCATGACTGTATGCCTTCTATCTGCTGCCCTCCATGCTTGAGATAAACCAGCTGCTGCTCTGCAAGTACCCTCTCTCTCTTTCAAAGCTTTCTTCCTCTCAACACTATTCTTTCCACACACTCCACTATAATATGGCTATTCTGTTTAAGACTGTAAGCTCTTACAAGTTGGGACAATTCGTTTCTTACGGTACATAGAGCAACACATACATTTACAATTCTATACAGATGTTTTAGCTCACATTTTTATTTCAAAATTTTACTAAATTGCAAGTGTATACTGTGTTGCAAGCATCAGCTCTAGAGACAGTATTTAAACTGAGTAATCATTGCACATAAACACCATCTGTGCAAAGGTTTGTATTCTTCAACGAAAACTGCATACCAGCAAAGAGTCTGGCAGTGCAGGCCAGTGGATAAGGTATTAAACTGAAGAAACAGTAGCAGTTCTTAAAGTGGAAAGGGAGCAGGCAGCTAAGTGTCTAGAGCAGGGGTCTGAGCCTGCTTGGTGGTGTTGCCCCAAGCCTGCCCAGAAGAACCTTATAATCAATAGGAAACCAGAAGTACTGAAGGAAAAAAATATTCTGAACATGTTTAACGACTGATCAGAAACTATTTTCTTTTTCAATTAAAAAAAACCCCTAGGTGCCGACTTAATACCTGGGGGTAGAGTTCATCAAAGTTTCAAAATGGAATACTTACAGACTCAAAATAGTTTCTAGGTATAAGGTAGGGGTCATCTTGAAACATATAATGAGCAGCTGTAGGATCCTATAGAAAGGAAAAGGCAGAATTTAAAGTTTTAGACAGGTGTATTGTAGATATATCTTACTTCATCTCTAAAATTAAGGGACTGTCAGCAGATCTAGTGCAATCACCTCTCTACCCCATTTTAAAGAGGAATATATTTATCTAGCAAAATATTCACCAGTTTGAAATGTAGCCATGTGTTGGTTTGGGAATAAATGATTAACCAGTTTTTCAGAAGTACGTAATAGGTATACATACATTATTAATACAGTGATCACATTAGATGGGAAGCTAAATAACTAAGGTACGAAGAGCATCCTGCGAAGCAACAAGTGCCTTAACTGCCACAGAAATGAACGGGACCCAAGGGCTCTTAACACCTTGCATGATTGGGCTATTAATTCCAGGAATCAGCAACAAACACTAACTTCTCTGGGACTCTCTGTTCCCATGACTAACAGAATCTTGATTTAGAAGATTTCTGGTCTTTAGTCTATAATGCTTTTTAAGCAGGCTCATTTGGTACAGTCAGAGTGAAAACCAAGGGCCTGATTCTCTGCTACCAAGCACCTTGCATAATGAATGTAAAACTCTACCAAATCAGACGCTGACATTTTAAAATATGCTTCGCACTCATGCTGCACTGATGAGAATGGCTGCACAATGTGCATGGCAACCGAGAATTAGGCTCTTATGGTCCACAGTACATGTGCAATCTCTCCTCCATTCTTTAACAGTTCAACACTGGTCTGACACATTATCTTAA
This sequence comes from Lepidochelys olivacea, assembly GCF_965140295.1. NCBI lineage: Eukaryota > Metazoa > Chordata > Testudines > Cheloniidae > Lepidochelys > Lepidochelys olivacea. Next base: position 135,128,734 of record NC_140414.1, on the reverse strand, counting down.
CATATTACTACACAGCAACAGCTTCAGACAGGTTATTCATAGAAGACTCAAGGTGCTGAATGATGCAGCAAGTTTGTGCTCAGATGGCAACTAGGATCCCATTTTTCACTTATGATTGTGGCAGGTATATAAAAGGTCATCAAAATGCAAGTCTAGTGTATTAAAAAGCAGCACTACACAGTTCCACAGGATTGATTATAACCTAAGAAAGTACTTACCCTGTTTACTGTAGATGCAAGTGTTTGAAGAACTGCTAGTTTATCCCTAAATTTAAGAAACTTGCATTAATAGCGTGCAACAGGCTTTCAACATCAATTCATCCCATGTATTAACTTTTTGTCCTGATGAATTGAGAGTCTCAAGGGATCAGGATTTTAAGAAAAATTGCACTGTCAAGTACAATGATGCTCTAAATATTCTAATCCTATTTAAAATGCATTGTTTTCTCTTGGGACATGGAGAGAAGAAGGGGAATGAAAGCTTGACTGATGAAGTGGTGTTGAACCATTTAATTTAATACCCTATTATATATTTATTTAATTACTATGAAATCATTGCAGCCAACACACTTAAGACTTTATAAAAATGGTGTCTATATATGTGTTTTCATCCCTTCCATGCCAGGTGCACTAGTTGAGAGAGAACTGGGGGGAGAGGGGTAAGGGAGAGAATGTTATCTCTGAAAGCCTCAAATCACAGAAACCAATTCTTGCACTGACTGAGGACTGGATATAGTAACCTATGCGTGACTCTTGGGCTGATTGAAAGATATGTAGTTGACGGTGCCAAGAGCTACTCCTTTCTATAATACTCCCAGGCCTTGCAAATTCAAGGATCCAAACTCAAATCCTTCACAGGTAGCATGCTGTACTGACATTCAATTGCTAAGCACACCCATCCATATTGGTTTGCCTCTAATAGCTCACTTCTAGATCTGCAGTATAACTAGTAAGATTCACTCTGCACTCGAGTCAGCTCCCTTCCATGGATCAACTAGCAATGATAAGAATGGAGTGGGGTACACCCAATACCGTACCTTCAGCATTGCCTCCACAATAATCCATTCTCCAAGATTTTAGAAATACAAGCTTCCTCCTGCTTTTATTTTATCTACTCCAGTTAGGCAAAAGTTTATTTTAGCTATATTGAAATGTGCCTCAACCTCCCAAAAGATCAGTAAGATTTGGTTGGCTAGTAAACATGGTCTTTATGTAAGAAAAAACCAAAAGTACTGAAACAGAGGTTTTTTTAAAGTGGCTTACTGGAGACAGAGCCCTTCATTCAGTTTCCCCATTGACTTTCTCCCTCATACCACAAATACACAAAACTGAGATTTCTTTACTGTTCGCATACACAAAAGTATAGAGGGACAGATGTCAGAAAAACTCCGGGGGCCCCAACTCGGAGGGAGAAGAGCAAGAGATGGGATATTAACACTCACCAAGTTTTCTTTCTTGGAACAACAATTTCTTCTTCAGTAACTTCAATAAGAAATATTGATCATAATACTGTTAGAACACAAACATGAGACTGGCATTTCTGCAACTACAACCAAACTGTTGATTATTCTAAGCTGTTAAAAGTCAAAAATAGCAGTCCTGATTTTTAAGATGGGCAATTCTGAACCTAATAAGTTTTAAATTCCTCTTTAGGTGCCTTGTTTATTTTAACTACATAACAGAGTACATTTTGCAGAGCTGTAAAAATGAACTATATAATTAAGATACTGTACCTCCTGGGTCAGCTTCAGTCTTCTGAAGTGATGCAGTTCCTGAACAATGCCTACAGACACCAAACATGGCCATGAGGGTTTTGAGTATCAGCATATATATTAATGTGTATTGCAAAAATGGATTTGCAGAATTCTGGACTGCAAGCAACTAGACCATTAACAAATGCAGGTCAGCGGCAATCCTACACAGTATTGCCAACCTTGGGGTTTTATCACAAGCCTCGTGATATGTTGTTTTTCTTAAAGCCCCAGCTCCAGGAATCAAGAATCTCTAGCCAAGTTTCTAGAGCAGTGGTTCCCAAACTTGTTCCGCCGCTTGTGCAGGGAAAGCCCCTGACGGGCCAGCTGGTTTGTTTACCTGCTGCGTCCACAGGTTCAGCCAATCGCGGCTCCCACTGGCCAGGGTTCGCTGCTCCAGACCAATGGGAGCTGCTGGAAGTGGTGCGGGCCGACATACGTACTGGCTGCCGCTTCCAGCAGCTCCCATTAGCCTGGAGCAGCGAACCGCAGTCAGTGGGAGCCGCGATCGGCCGAACCTGCGGACGCGGCAGGTAAACAAACCGGCCGGCCGGTCAGGGGCTTTCCCTGCACAAGCGGTGGAACAAGTTTGGGAACCACTGTTCTAGAGAAAAGCTTGAAAATGTGAACTCTAAAGGTTCCAAAAATGGAAGGCAATTTAAAAAATAAATTCTCAGGATTTTGTCCCTCTTCTCCATGTTTTTGAATACTTGCACTACCTGCACAAACACAAAGCTTTGTGCTAGAAGCTGGAACTAGGCTGAATGCTTATACAGAATCATAGAAGATTAGGGTTGGAAGAGACCTCAGGAGGTCATCTAGTACAACCCCCTGCTCAAGGCAGGGCCAACACCAACTATAGATCAATACAGATTAGATCTGTTTCAAAGAGCTCACAGGATGTAGATTGATTCAGAAATGAGCGTACCACACCTCTATGTACTGTGCAGCCGACAGATAGCAAGCCATTTTGCACTGAATTTGGATGTGATTTGTTCTCTAGAGCACACAGAATGCCCTTTAACGCAATCCTCTCTTTTGTTCGCTTTGGTTTTCATGTCAATCTAACTTAAGAGTAATTTGTACTGAAATCTATTTGCTCCTATCAAATAAACAGGCTTAAACTTTGTATTAGACTGTGCCCCCAAACTTTGTTACCGCTCTGGGGCTGGTATACACTACAAGACTAAACACTGGCCCTGAGCCTGTGCAAAGAGTGAACCTACATGTATCTCCCTGCAGGATCAGGGACGTGTGTTCGTTTTGTAACCAGGTCTCTCAACACTGCTATTAAAAAAACCCCGCCACGATATAGTTTTTTTCCTTTCCTCATCTCTCTCGTCTGTTAGATTGTAACTAAGGTCTCTAGCGTAGGGAGTGTTTACTACTCTGTTTGTTCAATGGGGTCCTCCGGAGTTCTGCCCAGACACTACTGCCATGAACGTAATTAACAACAGTACACACCGGAAAAGGGGCCGTTTAAAAATAAATCAGCGACGGGCTAGCTCCCCCAGAGCCGGTCCTGAAAATCGCGTAAGCGCGAATGCAGCCAGGGCAGACCCCTCCCCGGGCGGCTGAAACCCCCACGCAAACGGAGGCAGATCCCCTGCAGTCCAGGGAAGGGTGGACAATCGTCTGCGCTGACAGCCTCCGGCCAGACCCCAACAGACAATTTAACTTCGGTAGAGTCTTAAAGTCAACCCCAGGCACCCCATCCGCCACTGCGCACGCGCGGTTTCCTTAGCCGTTCCCGGAGCACCAGCATGAATTCCAGCACCCGGCGAGGCCGCGCCGGGAAGGGTGACTACACTGCGCAGGCGCAGCGCTCACTCGCTCTCGCGGCGCAGGCGCTGGCCTCATCGCCTCGCCCGCCCGCCCGCGTTACCGGCTCTTTCAGCCCAGGGCACGCGGAGCCGCTCTCCAGCCCGGCCCCTGCTCCTACCTGCTGCTCGCTCCTTTCCCCGTGCTGGGCAGCCGTGAGCTGCAGCGTCCGCTCAACAGCATCGCTAGCCGCCAGGAGCTGGGCTGTACCCACCTTCCCGCCATCTTAGCGGCCCGCCCGGGGGATGCTGGGAAGCAGGGGCGGTACCATTTGCCGCTGTGAGGAGGAGGGAAGCGGGAGACACCCTTCTCCAGGAAGTGGAGTTGGTATCGTCCAGAGACGGTCCCTCCCCCTGAGTGCGGGCACGCAGTTGGGGGCCGCGTGGTGCTCGTGGCTACCCGTTGTGGGAGTCTCTGGTGCCGGAACGGGAGGAGGGAGCGGCTTGAGCGCCCGCCATGAGGCCGCCCAGAGAGGTGCCGTGGCGGCGGCTGGCCGGTATTTCCTTCGGGATGTACACGGCCGAGGAGATCAGGTGAGGACCGGAGCCTGGAGGGCCCCCGCGGGAACTACTGCTCCCAGCATGCCTTGCGCCGCCGAGCGGCCAGAACCCCATGGACCCTTGGCGCATGCTATGCTGGGACGTGTAGTCCCTGGGTGGGAGATCGCCCGTTGTGCTGGGCTCTCTTCCCAAGAGCCCCCCCCCCCTTGGGCTGGAGGGGGCTAGGTCGGCGCCCTTGTGCCTGCCCCGCTCCTGGAGCCCAGCGCAGCATGGGGGGGCCGGGAGCGTGCAGACTGGAGAAGGGTCCGGGGCAGCCCAGGCTGGAGGGGGGCTGTGGTGAAATGCAGCCTATGAGGCGGGGGGGGGGGCCGCTGGAGACAGGGGAAGGGGTGTCTTATGCTGTAGAATGGGAGCTAAAGTGGAGAGGAGAAGCCCCAGCCTGGGTGGGAGCGGGGCAGAGGAGGTGGCCCTCTTCTGTTGCGGATGGGAGAAGAGGACCTGGTGCGTGCTCCCAGGAGGGAGGGTACTTTAGCCAACTGCGGAGGGAGAGCTGCTGTTGTGTGCTGCCGGGGAGCAGACCCTGTGGTTATTAAAAATGGTACTTCTGGTAAGAATAGGAGTATTCCCTTGGGTGTCGTGACTAGCTTGCCTGGCATTCCTGCCACTGTTGGTGGTGCGGTGGTTAGAGCCTTTAAGGAAAAGTTTTCTATAGATGTGGCCCTATGACTGGGTATACAGAGGAAGCAAGTGAAACTGACTATACACAAAGTGCTGGCAAATGCACAAAAAAAAGGGGGAGGAGGAAGACGTGATCGTTTTCCCTAACTTTTTTGCTGTTACTCGTAACACCCAAGCATATACAAAGTTAACAATATCTGCCGTCATAGATGTAACTTCTTGTTTTTCTTTCATTTTTAGGAAACTAAGTGTAAAAGCTATAAGCAACCCTCGTTACCTAGATAACGTGGGCAACCCATCAGTAAATGGACTGTATGACTTGTCTTTGGGACCTCCTGATGCCAAAGAAGTGTGTACCACTTGCATGCAGGACTTCAACAACTGTCCCGGACACCTAGGCCACATAGATCTGCCACTGACTGTCTACAATCCTCTATTTTTTGATGTATGTATATGCTGCTGAGAATGTGTTAATGTTGTAGACTAGTCTTCACTAGCTAGTAGTCTAATGTTTTTCAGAGCTAGTGATCTTTGAAGATTATTAAGGATTCAGTAGGTAGTGGTACAGGGAAATCCTCCTCTGGTGAAATGTCTTCCATCAAAAGGACTTAATTTTAAACATATATTCACTGTAATAGTCAAATGATTCCTCCCTCCCTTTCCCACTTGCTATTGCCATGCCTTCACTTACAGTGAGAAACCTCTGTAGTAAGACTAGCCAAACTTATTTTCACCTAATAGAAGAAACTGTAGTAAAATGAGGAGCGAAGGGTCACATCCTACCTTGTAGTAGTGATGTATGCACCACTCCTCCTTGCTTAGCCAGAGGACATATAGAGAAGATTAATATAGCAGAACTAATTTATGGTGGAATGAAATTTCAGCATAAGCACAGTGAAGTTTCACTATAAGAGGAGTCAGATTTCAAAGTAGCAGCCGTGTTAGTCTGTATTTGCAAAAAGAAACGGAGTACTTGCGGCACCTTAGAGACTAACCAATTTATTTGAGCATAAGCTTTCGTGAGCTACAGCTCGCTTCATTGGATGCATTCGATGAAGTGAGCTGTAGCTCACGAAAGCTTATGCTCAAATAAATTGGTTAGTCTCTAAGGTGCCACAAGTACTTCTTTTCTTTTTATAAGAGGAGTGAAAGTCCATTGAAATGTACTTAAACCTTTCAGACTTTCACTCCAGTTCACTGTAACATTCACTGCGAGCAGATGCCATTTTATTTGAGTAAGGCTAAGATTTAGTCATGGTTATTTTTAGTAAAAGTCATGGACCAGTCACGGTCAATAAACAAAAATTCACAGCCCCATGGCATGTCCATGACTTGAACTATATACCCCTGACAAAATCTGGAGGGCTCCGGGGGCATCCGTTGGTGCACTGGAGGGGGTGGGGGATGGACTCCGGGGTGCATGCTGGTGCTCCAGGCAGTGTGCGGGGAGGATGGGACTCTGGAGCACCCACTGGTGCTCCAGTTGGGGGTGGGGGTTGGGCAGCCCTGAGGTCAGTCGCACCTGCTGGCTGCAGAAGCCATGGAGGTCCTGGAAAGTCACAGCCTTATTTATGAGGTATTGAGGATGTAATACTTGAATGGTACCATTTACTGTAAGATGTGCCTTGGTTAAACACAAATTGATAATAAAATAATTATTAGTAATATTACAAATTAGTAATAATACTTTAGTTTAGCATTTAATTTATATTGCTTATTATCCAAAATCTCAAAGGGCTTTACAGATATTAAGGGCTTGTCTACACTTGGAAATTTATTTAAATAGGTATTGTGGAGTAAGAGCAGTCACACAGGAGCTGATACCAACTCACTAGTCCAGAATTCTGGAAGAGCTGTTTAGGTAAATATCCAAGTGAAGGAAAGCCCAAAGAGCTACATCCTGCAGTATGCTGAGTGGCTGAGGAGAGATGCTGAACTCCTGTTGATTTCAGTAGAGCTCAAGGGCACTCCATGCATACTTGATCCTGGAAGGTGCTGTCCATACGCAAAGTCTCACATCTCTGTAACATGCTGCAGCTAATTCAAAATCAGTGGGTAACTACTATCCCCAAACTAACTTTTATAAATATGAAAAGGTCCTTCACTCTGAGCCTCATCAGCTGTTTTGAAGCAGGATGCTACCTCTGGATGCCTCTTTCTCCTTGATCAGGTCATAGTCTCAGATACCATGGCGAGGGGTATGGTATATGAACCTGAATAGAAATAAAGTGAAGCGGTTCTGCTGCTGTCCGGGATGTGGAGGGAGAAGCTGACTCTTATGGGTGGGCTCAGGGCTTCAAGGAAACCCTTCCCTGTTTGAGAGCATTGGAAGCTAGAGACTTTCTGTATTGCAGACTGGTAACTTCTGTCTTCCAGATAACTGATTCGTTTTAAGGAAAATGCCAACTTCCCTCCAATTCTTCTATTTTCCACACCATTAAATCTACCAGACTAATTTTTGTTTTCTTTTCAGAAATTATACCTTCTGATCCGAGGTTCTTGTTTAAACTGTCACTTGCTGACCTGTACTCGAGCTGTGGTTCACCTATTGCTTAGCCAGCTGAAAGTCTTGGAGAGGGGATTGCTTGATGTGGTCTGTGATCTTGAGGCCATCCTGAATAGGGTAGGTATCCCCTTGTTTGAGTTTGCAGCATTGTAATGGTGTGATGATGCTAATTTCCTCTTCCTCTGTCTTTCAGTTTTTGGATGAAAACACAGATGCATCTGGTTTAGACATCGAAGAAGAGTTAAATCGTCATGTGAATGAAATACTACAAAATCATCAACTAGGAGATCAGTGCTCACATGTGAGTAGAATAAGTGATCTTTCTTGGAATCTCAGGCTTGCCATGTGTGTACCTCTTTAAATAAGTAGTTTAGTCAGGTATCTTCCAGATTTTATCCCAGAGTTGTGAATGTTGCTGCTTTAGAGGGGGAAAAAAGGTGACTTGTGGCCAAGTGTTTATAGTGGAGCTGCCATTGGATCCATAACAGAATAAGAACTTAGTACCACCCCAAAAGAGTGTTGTTTGTGGTGTGTGTGTCATTTTGTGTGCATGTGTGAAGGGAAATAATTTGATAGTGCTTTGAGAATAATTATGTAAATGAGATAAAACTAACAGTCATTAAAGCTGTCTTGCAAATATTATGTGCTTGAGGCTGTAGCAGGTCCTTTTAAGAAGTCAAGAATATTTTGTATGTATCTAAATATCTTAGGATATCTTATGTGAACAAGCCACAGAATAGCTATAATCAGGTAAAGTAATTTTCCTACAATGTTTATCTTTCTTGAGTTTGTCACTTGTTCCTTGTGAGAGGAATGTTGCTATAATGAAGCTCTTATGCATTCTTAGGACAACAGAAATCCTTTGGCATGAAAAATCTGCAGATTCTGAAGATTTACTGCCACTCCACAAATTTTTTCTGTTTTGTACACAATTTAAGCTTTGACTCAAAATTTGTAGCCTTTCTGATTTCAAAGACCCACTAGCATAGTCTTGGGTTTAGAATTAGACAGTGAAACTAGCAGTAATGGAAATGTTGACACCCCACTGCCTGTCGGCCTCAGTTGGGGGTGGGGGATACCTGCAAAGCCTTATTGTGACAGTTAAAATGCTAACACATTGTCTATTTCTGAGGACTGAGATGTATTCTCCTACCAGTCCTAAGTACAGGATGCTTACAGGTGCCTTATCCTGCAATCCTGCTGCATGTCGGACTCCCGTTGACAGCAGTGTGAGTTCTCACAGAGGACTTTATATGATCAGGTTACATAACATGGTAAAAACACCAGTACTCTCCCTACACTAGTGTTTCTGCTGTTGCTACCATCAGCATAACCATGCTGGGGCTAAGGCAGTAAGGGGAAGACATTTCAAAAGTCTAATGTCAACACTGCCTAAAGTCCGAGATTTAATTTCTTGTCCCATTCTCTAAGCCACCAGGTACCAGGAGCACTGTGAAGACAAGACACATACAGTCCCAGTTAGGTGTCAGGCAGTGTCTTCCATCAGTCAGTGATCCCTCTGGCCAAAATGTATCCCATCAATTTATTCTTGTCTGAAAGATTGTTAGCCACATATAGGGTGGATTTAAAAAAGTCTGGGGAATCTTTGGGTCTCTGGAGAATTTGGGAGAATCTCAGTTGAAGGGGACATTAGGTGATTAAGGCATGTATTTAATCAATAAAGGCAAATTTAATTAACTGCTATTATTCAGCATTAGAAATAAAATCTATTTTGTGTGTGTACTTCTTAAATTGTAGCTTTTATTGTCACTTTTATCATTTTTAAGGCTTTGGGTTTTGTTTTATTTTTCTCCATTTTAGGTAAAAAACGTGTGTGAGTGTAGGAGTAAACTGATTGCACAGTTTTGGAAACTGCATATGACTTCAAAGAGATGCCCAAACTGCAAGTAAGTATGACTATGTGCAGAGAAAGCAAGTAGCCTTGTGGATTTGTTTCTTGTAATATAAATAGTCATTCGAACATTGCAAACCATTACACTAACTTTTTTGTTTTTCCTGCTTTTCTTCAAGATCTAGAAGATCACAGGTACGGAAAGAGCACAATAGCAAGCTGACAGTAACCTACCCCACTGTGGTACAGCAGAAGTCTGGCAAAGAGGCCATCTTGGAGGAGCCAGCAAGTAAAACACATTTTTGTTCTGTGCAAATAGTAGTATAATATTTGTATTTGTCATCTTACTTAAGGGTCACAGATCAACTACAATGGGCACTTCAGCATGCTTGCAACTCGGGGGCACAGCCAGATCTAAAGTTCCCTCCAGTTTTCTGTACTTAACCAGCCCTCCGTGCTGCAGAGATTTTTCTGAGGAAAATTCCAGCTTTTTATTTCAAATATCTGATTTATAAGTCAGCTCAATAATTTGGCTTTGCTTTTTGAGTTGCTGTAGCAGCTGGCACCCCTGCTGATTTCAGGGAGAGAGAGAGAGGCTGAGAAAGCACAAACATCTAGCAGCTGTAACTCAGTGATTCATCAATGTCTTGGAACTCTCTTTCTTCCATAGACAACAGTCTTTTCTGGTCATAACAAGCAACATGTCTCTGGGATTTTTCATAAACAAACTAGGAAGAAAATGATAATCCCACAGACAAAATAAACTTCTCTCATAGGAAGAGCAGTTTCCTATTTCTGTATGCACTGCACATCAGAGATGAACATCAAGGCAGAATGGTTTACAAGACAGAAGCTGTATTAAACAGAGTGGAGCCTGCACCTGGAGGTATCTTCACTCATTTTTAGTTAGTTTGGTGGGCTGCTGATTGACCTCTTTGCATCTGCAATAAAGCATCTTGTTTGTGTCTCCACTTGTGAGGACTAGGGATGTGAAGTGACACAGTGTTCTAGAGTTAGCAATGGCCTCTGCTGTATGTCTTTCCTCTACTCTTTAGGACTAAAGACAAGAATATCAGTGATCCTGTTTTTGTACTGTTTTGGCTGAAGAGACTGGTTCTCAGCCCTGATTTGCCGAGCACTGGACGTCCTGATACTTTTCTCACAGAGCAGGTCTATTCTTGAAAGACTGATCCTCTGTCCAGAACCAGACAGGTTTAAAATGCATATGGTGATTAATCCTTTCTTAGCCACTAAAAGGATGTCAACAGACAGCTTATTCTACTGACTGGTGCAAAGACCCTGGTTTAACTACCATGATAAAATAAGTGAAACTAGCATGACTTCCTTCCAAGGGGCGGTAATGTGGGTGGACGAGTGTCAAAGCTCTGCATTGTTATTCTCTGCATGTTCAAGAGTGTGTGTTATTGTGGGATGTTTTTTGCAATTCCCAACATTAAACATTTTCTTTGGGTGACTACTCAGATTTCATTCCTACAAGGTCGTAGAGCATCACTTTGAGACCTCATTCTGGTCAATATGCCCTGTGGATGATATTGTTGTACTTTCTAACCATTAAAGTAGCTGCTATCTTTAATCAGGTGAGTTTCCAAATTTGAGCGCTTTCTCTGATGAGATGCAGTATTGTACTTCTAGGCCAGACAAGTAGTCCTCACCTTCTTCATAGCATTCGTTCTCAAAGCATATTCAAGAAATATGTTTCCTTCTATCAGCCGTCAAAGGCCAGTCTTTAAGAGCCCAGACAATCCCATGGCAGAGAAGTCTTATATGTCCTGTAATGAGATGGGCTAGGTGGCCACATAAATTCACCAAATTCTACCTATTGGTCATCCAGTCGTAAGCCAATGATATTTTTGGCAGAAGTCGTCTGCAGGCTTTAGTGCCTTTGTAGGGGGAAGACAGAGGACATCTAACTTGTCTTACTTCTGGATATCATTGTTTAAAGAACAATCTTATCTTACCTTCCTTCCCAGGAGGCACACTACTGTGAGGATCTCATTAAAACTGATCTGTGGGCCCCAGTATGAAGAAGAATATGTGAGCTTAGTGAAAATTTCCTCTTTTTGAGTAATAAGGTCCATGCCTCTGGCCCACCCTGGAGACAAAGGAATCAATCATCCATAATAGAGAAATGGACATCCTAAGATTCAGGTTTAATTTGTTTGGGGGAAATTATTCCCATGCTCAACAGTAGGAGAAAATATTGTTTGATTTCTTTCCCCCACTGTATAGATAACAGTCTCTAGCATTCTTAAAACTACAATACCCACCTGGGGAAATGAGGAAACAGATTGACAGAGTGAGAAGGGTACCCAGAAGTCACCTACTACAGGACAGGCCCAACAAGGAAAATAACAGAACACCACTGGCCATCACATACAGCCCCCAGCTAAAACCTCTCCAGCACATCATCAGCGATCTACGACCTATCCTGGAAAACGATCCCTCACTCTCTCAGACCTTGGGAAGCAGGCCAGTCCTCGCTTACAGACAACCCCCCAACCTGAAGCAAATACTCACCAGCAACTACACTCCACAACACAGAAACACTAACACAGGAACCAATCCCTGTAACAAACCTCGTTGCCTACTCTGTCCCCATATCTACTCTAGTAACACCATCAGAGGACCCAACCACATCAGCCACACCATCAGGGACTCCTTCACCTGCACATCTATTAACGTGATATATGCCATCATGTGCCAGCAGTGCTCTTCTGCCATGTACATTGGCCAAACCAGACACTCCCTCCGTAAAAGAATAAATGGACACAAATCTGGCATGAGGAATGGTAACATACAAAAGCCAGTAGGAGAACACTTCAATCTTCCTGGACATTCTATAACAGATTTAAAAATAACTATACTTGAAAAAAAACTTCAGAAACAGACTTCAAAGAAAAACTGCAGAACTAAAATTCATTTGCAAATTTAACACCATTAATTTGGGCTTGAATAGGGACTGGGGGTGGCTGGCTCACTACAAAAGCAACTTTCCCTCTCCTGGAATTGACACCTCCTCATCAGTTATTGGGAGTGGACTAAATCCACCCTGATTGAATTGGCCCTGTCAGCACTGGTTCTCCACTTTGAGCAGGGGGTTGGACTAGATGACCTTCTGGGGTTCCTTCCAACCCTGATATTCTATGATTCCCTTTTCTTCATGTGTCAGTATAATAATGCCTGCATCTGTAATTTTCACTCTATGCGTCTGAAGAAGTGGGTTTTTTTACCCCCAAAAGCTTATGCCCAAATAAATCTGTTGGCCTTTAAGATGCCACCAGACTCGTTTTTACAGTCTCTAGGAAGTAAGATGGAATTCTGGCTGTAGAAGCTGTCACAATTGAAGGGACCTTTTGGAGCCAGGACATTCATTCCCTTGCCAGTGACTGACAGATCCTGGTTCTGCCCCAAAGTAGGCAAGCAATCTGTAGCTCTGTTGTATCAGATCTGTGTATTTATTACTTGAAGAAAGGGAAATTTTTCATGTGAAGTTGGATATGTTTTCCCTATGGTAATCCACAGGGTAAATTTTTCCTGTTGAACTAATCTGGACTTGTACACACCTCCTAAAATGTATATGTCAGACTTGGCTTTAATTGTTTCAATTCTGTTGACTGTGACCAGCTTCATGACTGTCATATCATGCATATTTTATTTTAATTTTACTTGAAAAGCAGTTGGTTTACTTGACTTGATTTCCCCATAACACAGGTTGCATCAATAAAGCGCCCTTGCAGATGCCAGCGAATGGTGCTCAGTCAGTTGTGTTTTCTGTTGATTTGCTCCTTTCCATTCCTTTCTCTAAGTGGAAACAGAATTTGACTTTTTCACAATTACTATCAAAAGGAAATATATCAAAATAACTTTTTTTCACCCCTCAGTTATAGATGAGACTCAGTTGGGGAAAAGAGGTTACTTGACACCCATCACTGCCAAAGACCACATTGTGGCTCTGTGGAAAAATGAAGGTAACTGTTGTTAGACCAAAGCTACTTCAGATTTCTCAATGCTTATATGTTGTATTCCTATCCCCTACCTTTCATCTTTGTTTCTTTAGCTTATCAGGGCAGATATTGATTTTTTTTTCTTTGTTTGTACAGTGCCCAGCATAATGATCTAAATTGGGGATTAAATTAAAATCTGTATCATAATGTGTATGCAGAAATAAGTTTATATAGACCACCTAAAATCTGGTATTTCTTTACTTTACAACCTAAATGTGCTCTTATTACAGGGTTTTGTGGTGTGTTTTTTTTTTTTTTTGTATGGAATACAGGTCTAGTATATATTGTATACACAATGAGACCAAGTGACGTGGGGGAGTGGTACATAATATCCTGTGAAACAGCACTGACATTTGCTCATATGGCTCTTTGGAGAGATGTGGCAAACCAGATAGGATATTGCTAAGTCAAAGGCTAATTAGAAGTGTTTTCAGTTGGCCGTTTGGTAATACAGAACCTCCTTCCCTTTTATAGCAAGTAATAGGAACCCAAGGACATGCATATATAAAACAAAACCCTGAAGGTTACAATAGCATAAGGACAAGAAATAACTACTGACTAGTAAATAATTTAATTTGTCTGTGTGGTGGATGCCATTGGTATTTAGCATTTGGTCTAGATCTTTAAACCAGTTAAATGCCATTAGTCCATCACCAAATGCATTTGTGAGTTTGGATGCCTAGAGTACAGCAGACCTAATTCAAGTTTTATCTCTTCTCTGTACTACTTAGGTTTCTTTCTAAATCACCTTTTCTCTGGTCTGGAGGTGGGTGAGAATTCAGAATTCAGCCCTGATATGTTCTTTCTAGATCTCCTTGTGGTTCCACCTTCAAGGTAACAAAACTTGTGAAACTTTGTAGAATTTAGTTATTGGCACATACTGTTTGCAAAAGTCAGAAATACAGACTCCTAGGGTATAGGTTCTGCTCTGTTATAATGTTAGAGTAATGTAATTCAGGAAAAATCCCAATAATAATAATCAAAGATGTCTTTCACCAGGTTCCCTGGGAAAACTATTGAAGGACTGAAATGCTATTTACAAGTAATGTTCCAAATTACTATAGTAACTGTGTGATAATATGTACTTGTTTGTACCAGTGGAATTTCTTGTAAGAGGAGTGATCTTTCAGCATGACAATGTTGCTTGTAAAGGTTGCATGTGAACTAATAGTTCACATTGCTATTTCTAATGTAATGAAGATGGCGGGGGGATGGGCAGGAGGTTATTGTTTCTGTTGGCTTTATCCCTGTATAATGAGTACGGCCTGCCTTAGGTATCGTCCTGTGAATCGTCTTGGAGACCAGATGTTTACAAATGGTCAAACTGTGAACTTGCAGGCTGTCATGAAAGATGTCCAATTAATAAGGAAGCTTCTGGCTTTCATGGCTCAAGAACAAAGTCAACCAATACAGCTTGTAGAGAATGAAATCCAGAAGGTAAGAGCAGCCGCATACCTGAGTATCCAAAGTGAAAAAATAATGTAAAATTCAAGAAGATTCTAAAACTGCTCTAATAAAGATCGTAGAGTGCGTCGGCAGGCCATTTATGACTGGAGAGGGTCTCTACCTGTCCGGGCTTGTATGCTATTGTCCCAAGGACACCTGCTGCAAGGGGAAAGCAGTTTGCTCACAGACTTCTATTGCTGATTTTTCTGCATTTATTAATAAAGTGAATGTTTGGTGTGTAAGAGAGAATGGGCAACTAGCACTGGAGAGTGAAGTCCTCTGTTCACTGGGTTGGTACGGCACAGACCACCAAAGTGGAAGTTTCTGCCATTCTACTCTGAACATATGTCCTTGCTGAGATGCAGGAAGTGGGATTACCACTGTGGGTAAGGGGCAATTCAGCTTCTGAGGCTAAGGTGAGTACTGCCCATTAGTAGCTAGGCTGGCATCAACTAATTCACTCGGGCCACAAAATAGCAGTTAGTTGGTAACAATGTTCAGTCACCGCTGACCTAAGCTGTTTTCACATGAGTGAACTAGAAGTGGAAAACTCCATATCCAGTCACCAATCCTCTGAAACATCCAGACCCACGTCATTTCCCAGTTGGATCATATTGAGAGCTGCCAGGGGAATGCTGGGGAAGCCCTGTACCAATGATTTCTGAATTTAACATATGAGCCACTTTAGCTGCAATCAGGGTATGCCCAACACTTGCATAGGGGCCTTTCTCCCCCAGATTTAAGTACTCTCCTTTATGGTTGCACTCCTGACTGTGGAGTGGCATCCAAATATTTTACTTCTATTATTATGATTTATATTTTTTAATGTTTAGATTGAGGTAGCACTTACAGGCCTTAACTAGGTCAGTCCCTGTTACGCTAGGTGCTGTACAAACATATGGTAAATTACAGTCCTGGGTCTCTGTCAAACATGTTCTGTGTTTCTCATCCTCAGATAAGAAACATTTGCACCTTTTAGCTAGCAGAGGAATTCCCCAATTCCAGTTCAAAACATGCTAAACCTAAAAAAAAGTAGGACTAGAAATAAACTGTAATCCAATTGAGTGCCTCTCTCCAGGTATATAGTCCAGGGTTGCTGTATGTTATGGTGTCTCTTTGACACAGATGCTTGGCATCAGCTAAACTAAATACTCCTTTTGATTTACATTCATTACAATAACCTCACGGAAGGCATTGTAAATTATTTTAATCACTTGGAGTTTCACCACTAGGTGGAGCTTTATCTTCAGCTATTTGAAACTGCTTGAGATAGGCATGCAATTAACTATGTTTGGAAATTGGCCATGGCACAGACTGTAATACCTCTTATGAAAAAATGGCGTAGAGTTTTTAATGGTTGAGAAATTAGGATTTTGGATTATTTTTATCCAAAAGATGGTGTCTCCCAGCAGTACAGTGGCTCCTAGCATCTTGCTGGGTCACTCACTCAATGCTGACTCGGATGGGAGACTGTCACCTATTTAGTTACCAACTATTTAATCCCTATCGCTGTGTGTTACATATTGTTTTCTTTGGAAGTCTCCTATCCAGGGGCTAACAAGGCCTGACCCTGTTTAATTTTTGAGGTTTCATAACAGAATAGCCTAACACAGTATGTTGAGATAATCTAAAAGTAACATGTATCTTGTTAATGATTCATTATGTTTCTTAGATTTAATCAGATGGACAAAAATGAGCCACGTTTCAGCTGTGATTTCTTTTGAGAGCTTAATGCTATAAACACAAGGCTGGTAAAACAGGAATTGAATTTTTTAAATCCTGGTTCTCGTACGTTTCCACAGGTGACAGATGAGCCATTAGAATCACTGGATCGTTCAGTCCTGGCTATGATCTCAGGGCAGAGCACTGCAGATAAACTGTACAACATTTGGATTCGTCTTCAGAGCCATGTCAATATTGTGTTCGACAGTGACATGGACAAACTAATGACAGAAAAATATCCTGGTATCCGTCAGGTGAGAGTCAAGGGAGTCTCAAACAGACTTCACTAGACTTTGTGTGGTAAGAGACGGCTGTA
The DNA here is from genome assembly GCF_965140295.1 of Lepidochelys olivacea. Lineage (NCBI taxonomy): Eukaryota > Metazoa > Chordata > Testudines > Cheloniidae > Lepidochelys > Lepidochelys olivacea. Next base: position 135,112,118 of record NC_140414.1, on the reverse strand, counting down.
GAGAGAAGCACGAAGGGAATAAGTATGAAAAGTGAAGTAGTTGTGTTTAATTTGTACGCATTTCCATGGCACTCATCACTATAGTATCTAGTGAGTTTGAATGACTCATTGGATACTTTGATACAGTATATTTGTAACATCTGCACTTTTTTGTTTCATCATTCTTTTAATTTCCACTTTCAAAGATACTGGAGAAAAAGGAAGGACTGTTCCGCAAGCACATGATGGGAAAACGTGTGGATTACGCTGCTCGGTCAGTCATCTGCCCTGACATGTACATTGCTACCAATGAGATTGGTATTCCTATGGTAAGGAAAAATAAAGTATGAGGTATGTTAGGACAAGCCTGTAGGTGGGATTGCAGTGTAGCATATTTGACAATGAAGTTACCAATTTTAAATTTGTATATTCACCTACTGATCCAGTCTCTTACCCCACAGCCCCTGATTCTCACAGTATCTCCATTATCCTGCAAAGCAGATTCCCCTTACATGTAATCTGATTGTTACATCTGTGTTAATAAAAAGATACAAAGAGTCCTGTGGCACTTTATAGACTAACAGACGTATTGGCGCATGAGTTTTTGTGGGTGAATACCCACTTTGTCAGACGCATGTCTGCTAATTACTGACATGCATCCGACAAAGTGGGTATTCACCCATGAAAGCTCATGCTTCAGTACGTCTGTTAGTCTATAAGGTGCCACAGGACTCTTAGTCTGGATCTGTAAAAGCGGCAAACAGGGCTACCCCTTGGAAAATAAAAAGATAGTTGAAGACCAGAAAATTTGCCAGTTGTTATACTAAATATTGCCTCTGGGAAAGAGATTGGAAGGAGGAGGGTCTGAATTGGGTCATCAGAGCTTGACAACCACTGAACGTTTTAAGTAGAGCTCGGCTCCCATTTTCCTATCCCTGGTCTTTGCATGTTGCATTTTGTAACATCGCAGCAGCCTGTGCCAAGCTTTGGGTAAAGGTAGTGTGATGAGTCACTGGTGCAAAGCTGCCTTAATTCCTTCCCTAGTGACTTGCAGTTTCCTCCCAAAAGAGAGAACTACACTGAAGGGAAGCTCTTGCTGGCACTTCTGAAGACCTGAATGTTCTGCTAATTACTGTGGCTGGAATTCTCAGCCTGTGCAACAAGGTCTATAGGGAAGGATGTTACTGTGATTTGTTAAAAAAAATTTTTTTTTTACTTCAATCACATTTCCCTTGCTCCGGCTTGTGGAGTTTAATTAGCTTAGAGACTTGAGCTGTTCTCATAACATCTTTTCCATTTCGCTGTCTAAGACTCATGGATCTGTGACTGATGTATTTTTTTTCTTTTGTCATCAGCTGTTAGCTTTTGGAAAATAAAATCATGATTTCTGTTCGTGTGTATGTGTATATATAGTTAATGGATTTTTCTACTTGTCTTCAGGGGGAAAACAGAGAAGGAACAAATTTTCCCATTTATCATAGTGAAACCACAAAGAAGGAACAGAAATATATTTGTTAGAAGTGAAAATTCTTTAATATGGCAATTATCACAGTTTTGGGGTAATTGCACCTGCATACCACCTTTTGGGGCCCTCTCTAGGGGCACCCAGTCAGGACTTCAGACCTTCAGCTGTCACCTGATTGGGGGCAGGGAACTGTGTGCCCACTGCCTTCTGAACAGTGTTTTTAAGGCTGCACAGTGCCCTGCTGTACACTGATATCCCCAGCAAGTCAGTCTGCCTAGAGGCCAACTCCTATATGTTGCTTTCTCTCTCTGGGCTATGAACAGTGTATTGCCAGCACATACAAGTTACCACACAACTGTGACTCAGCAGAGTACATTTATTCTTAACAGAGGAAAGCACATAGATGTGTAACAATAAATATATATTTAAAAAAGCCTACAATGTTTCCTACACACATTCACCAGAAATCGCCCATATTTCACGTGCGGGGCCTGGTAGGCCCACGTCCCTTCCAGCACTGCAGCAAGAGGCAGAGCCTTTCCTTGGACAGAAGGTCCTGTCCATTTGCTGAAAGGAAGACCATAAGTCAGTTCAGGCTCATCCTTTTATACCAGAAGCCCTGTATTTATTTTCCTAGTCTCTGGGAAACCCAGCTTGAACTAGTATAAGCAAACCAACCAAGAGGTGGTGCTTCTCCGAACTTGTTTACTATCACAGGATTAATCAGTCTCCCCTGGTTTTAATTCCAGCACAGAGTTATAATAACTCTTCCCCATGGAGAAGAACACAACACTATATAAACTATTTATAAATTCAATACAATGGTCCCCAAAGATGCTGCATGGGTTGTAGTTTGTCACTGTGATATTTCTGGATTTCATTTTTCGTCTTAGTTTGCATTCATGTGTGGTTCTAGAGTTGTCATTCTGAGTCGCTAGTACCATTTTTAAACCTAAATCCAGCATCCAATTATTTTGTTTTGCACTGACTGATATGTGGCTAGGAAAAAATGACTTAGTTTGATTATTTACTAGAGCTAAAAGAAGATTATAAATAAATGGTTTATTTAGAAGGCTACTGATACTTGTAAAAATATTTCCTGGTATAAGGAGATTCAAACAAAACTTAAATAAAAAGTCATATGTTGGATCTGTCCTCATGCCTTTTGGTAAATCAAAGGTTGTATATCTTAGATTGCAAGGAGATGGTAACAGTATTGTGGGGCCTGAAGAGGGTGTGCAGATTATAATGTGGGTTAGGATGCAGATAGGAGAAATGGCTGGGACACTCCTCATCTTTCTTCCAAGTGCTCAGCACCTTTTGGAAATAAAAACTCGTGTGTCGACTGGCTGCTGTTCAGCAGTACCTTGTTCATTGATCATTGTGTCTGGTTTTCTTCCCGGTTAGGTATTTGCTACCAAATTGACTTACCCTCAGCCAGTAACTCCGTGGAATGTCAAAGAACTGAGGCAGGCTGTCATAAATGGTCCAAATGTTCACCCTGGTGCCTCCATGGTCGTTAATGAAGACAGGTCACGTACGGTGTTGAGTGCAACCAGCCAGACCCAGAGGGAAGCCATAGCTAAGCAGCTCCTCACTCCTTCCACTGGAGTCCCAAAACCAGGAATGAAAATTGTGAGTACTGTGCAAACCCAACCCAGTAGGGTAAAGAGTTTTTTGGAGGTGGGGGCTGTTGAAGCCAGTTACAAAGTGAAGCTGGGACAATGTTCCAGGTACCTCACCTTTTCATCTGGTGGCTAGAGAAGCTCATGTGGATGTCTGAGGAGAAATGAACAACTTCTAGGTTCAGGGAATTTTTCCTTCCTGCATTTCACTTGAATTCTTGGTGTTTGCATATGACTTCCCAATCCTGTAAAGGTAACGAATGCTGCTTCTCTTGGAGGTCTGGGTGGATTTAGCTAGCGAGATACATTTTCTTTTAGTCCTGAAACTTTGTGTTTTTTTCATCCTTTTCTTTGTTATACTTTAATATTAAATGTCAAGGTACCATGCTGACAGTCCTGACAACTGTAGTTCTGCATACCCATAAAATAGATATAGCACAAGCAGCAATAGTGCAGTAGTCTTCTCTTGTTCTGATGATATGACTCAGCTTGTGACCTCGAAAGACCACCTCTAGTGGCAAGAGGGGAATTCAGCCTCCTGGCACATTCAAACCATGTCCTGTGCTGAGACTGCTATCAGAGTAGCAAGTGAGAGGAAGCATGGCCTTGTTAAGACACAAATTTGAAAGTCTGATTTCAGTGGCAAGCTCCTTCAGACTTTGAGGTAGGGTGAATCATGTCCCCTTTGTCCCTTAGTTTCCCATCTGTAAAATGGGGATAACACTTAACAAGGTTGTTTGAAAGGATACATTAACTTAATGTTTGAGAGATGTTTAGAGGAAGCTGTTTCGTTGCTCCAGTGTCACTGGCCTAGTGACCAAAGCTGTACAGCATGTCTTTTTTCCATGGTTTTTTCCACAGATAGTAAGTCTTCATTTTAGACTGTCCTAAATGTGCATATATTGTTTCCAACTCTTTGTGGGTGAGTTGTGCACCTCTTTATGCTCAGCTGAGTGTAAAGGGAGGAGGGAAGAACAAAAGTAGGGAGTTCAATCCTTGAGGGGGCCATTTAGGGATCTGGAGCAAAAAAAATTGGGGATTTATCCCGCTTTGAGCAGAGGGTTGGACTAGTTGATCTCCTGAGGTCCCTTCCAACTCTGATATTCTGTGATTGGATATCTTGTTTTGTCAGGAAAATGAGTTGCTTCTATGGTTGGAAGAACAGGAGTACTTGTGGCACCTTAGACTAACAAATTTATTTGAGCATAAGCTTTTGTGGGCTACAGCTCACTTCATTGGATGCATAGAATGGAACATATAGTAAGAAGATATATACACACACATACAGAGAACAGACTATTCTATGGTTAGATCTCCATTTCAGCTGAGAGATGGGATTCCCAGCTCCTGCAGTGTAACCAGGGTAGCACAGGTGGCGGCTCAGGCTAGGCACCCAAGTAAATACCCGCCCAGACCACTGGGTATGCACTCAGGTAGCTAGCTCAACCCACTACCCTTGCTACACTGCAATTTTTAGCAGAGCTAGCTCAGGCCAGGCAGTAGTGGTATGATATAGACAGTGTTGTCTAGCTGTTAGAGTCCAAAACTGGGCCTCTTGTCTTCGAATCTCAGCTCTGCTGCTCACTGTCCGATCTTATCTAAGTCACTTAGCTTCACTATGCCACAGTTCAACCCATGTGTAAAATTCATATAATATTTCCCTACCTCACAACTGCTGAGGCTTAATGTTAACAAAGGATAGTTACCTACTTGGATGAAAAATGTTATACAAGTGGTGAGTGTTTTTATTTTGATACCTTTTACTTCTACCGACATGTTTTTGACAGAGGTTGCTGTGCTGATAAGATAGTATTTAATACTTAGCATTTCAGTGTGTCCAGTTAGCTCAAAGACCTTCATAGACCTAAAATAAACCTTCACCATGTTACGAAGTAGGGTGAATAAAAACCTGATTTAAAAAAAAATCAGATATCAGATTTCTTTAATTTAAATCAAATAGTTTTCTTTTTAAAAATAAACCTGTTTAAAATTAAATTTGAAACTGGCAGCCTAAAAATCTAAGCTTACTATAAGCTATGAAAATCAATTTAAATATTTTTTTAAATGCTGCTTCATTTAAATAAATTAAAAATGATGCATACATGAGTTCTCAAATTTGAATGGGTTAAACGGTACTGCTTTTTAAAATATATATAAAACCATAGAGAAAACATCTTTATCTTCAACTCAAGCTTTATAAATATATCATAATGTCTTATATTGCATTATTTTCAATCTTTACAGTGGAGCAAATGCTGACTTCATATTCAGTACTTTTGATTTCAGCGTAGCGAGCCAAGTGCAGAAAGAATATTTCCTTCATTCTAGTTCATTCAAATTTGAGAAACGGCTTGGGAGTTGAGAACCTGGTTTTATCATGTTCAGGAGGTAGCTGCCTTAGCACCTGGCTCCCATTCCCAAGCTGCTACTCTTTTTCCTTGATCACCTTTTTCTTTACAGGGGCTATGTCATGAACAGAGTGTGACTGGCCGTGATCCCTACTACCATTCTCAGGGGACAGACCAACCTGTTATAACGCCATCTACAACATTAGGCAGCTGAGTACATTTGAAAAATCTGGCCCATGGTGACCGGGAACAAATCCATCAATTTCCTAGCTGCAGTTAATACTACTATTGTTTGTTAAATCGGTTTTAAATGCTAAATATGTTTTGATAAACTTTTTTCTTATGTATCCAGCACATTTAAGTTAGCTTATTTAAATAAAAATAATTTTGAATGAATTTAAAATTAAGAATCTGAATAAATGTATGCTAAACTATATAATTGCTTAAATACATTTTGTGGGGGTATAATGTGCTAACTAGGAGGATACAAAGAAGCACTAAATTCAGTGTAGAGGCTACATTTGGTTGCAACATGTTTGGTTGGTATAACCGTTACATGAGAATGAACCTTTCTTTCAGAAAATAACTGAAAGGTACAAATTCAAAATAGGATATCCTGTTTGCTGGATTAAATCACCATTTTTAAATCACCTTTTGATTTAAATCTTTCCACCCTGCTGTGAAGTCTTAGTATTATCCCCGTTTTCGAGGTAGGAAAGCTGGGGTGCAAAGAGATAATAAGCCTCGTCAGAGGAGGGTCACTTTCAGAGCAGGAATTAGTGCTCAGGAATTCTTAGCTCCCAACCCAAAGCGCTGCTTTCTACATTTCAGGTTACTGTTACATAAATGTGATGTTTGAGCTGTTGCCTCTGATGTCCATCTCACCTCTGATATGCAATCCTGTAACTGATGTTCCTGCCCTTTTCAGAAGAAAACTTGCAAAAGGAGCAGCTATTAGCACCTATATTGAAATGGGAGACAAATATTTGAACAGGATACATCATATCTGCCAATATTTCTAGGAAATGGCTTTCATGCCTGAGTATCTAAACCAGCATTTTCTTTGATTCCCTCAGATTTTACCTTGGGCATGCTTTGAAATTGGCTCTTTTCTGCTGTGTTGGAAGTGGCAAAAGAACACCTGTGAATTCGGGCCTGAAACTTAAGCTTTTTCTCAACGTTAGCTGAATAGCTTATTCGACTGAAGCTATGAAAGACTGAAACCAGGATCACCACATTTATATTAGAAAGTCTTCTATCCTAAATAGAGTTGGGGAATCTCAGAATACCATTGTTTGGGAACTTGTATTATAGAATGGCTCTCTTAATTCATGAAAGTCCTTAAGATTCTAAGAGTTCGTATAATGTTCTTGAACGTAGAGGTATTTTTAAAACAGAAGCAAGGTAGATTGTTGCAAATACGAAGAGCAGTACCTTTGCCACATAGACAGTAATATCCACCTCCAGAAAGCAGCCTTTGGGCCAAGTTGTAGATCTTCAAGAAATCTCAAGCTGAATCCTAAGCAGTGATGCAAAGTGATGCTGCTACTACCACTGGCTAGTCTGGCTGACCTAAAAGCAGATGGGAATACACTCAGGTCAGATGTACACCTGTCCGTGTATCTCCTCCTTCATGATGGATGCTTACATTCTCTTCTGGTGTCATATTTGGTTGCTTTGTGTAGTATAACCTGGTGCATAGCATTAGGCTTGGGTGGTGGCTCTTGTACCAGGGGAGCCGAGTTCAATTTCCTGGGCTGCCGCAGACTCCCTGTGAGACCTGGGGCAAGTGACATAGTTAAGGCTGCAAGTCTTTCACGGATTCCATGACTTGCCAGGACCTCCGTGACAGCTGCAGCAGCTGGTGCGGCTGACCCCAGGGCTGCCCGAGCAGCTGGGGTGGCACCGGGGCCAGCTGCTGCTCTGGCGGCCCCAGGCAGCTGGTCCCAGGTGCTGCCCTGGAGCAGCGGTCCAGGAGCAGCAACAGCAGCATACCTGGCCCCCCTCCGCCCCCGACCCCAACAGTAGCAGTGGCGGCAGGTCCCGAGAGGAGCGGCAGCGGGTTGCTGGGACGCCCCCCTCCTCAGAGCCCCCCCTCTCCCCCAGCACCTAAGATTTAGTTAGGGATATTTTTAGTAAAAGTCACAGACAGGTCACTGGCCCTGACATTTTGTTTATTGCCCGTGACCTGTCTGTGACTTTTACTAAAAACACCCATCACTAAATCGTAGCCTTAGACATAGTGTTTCTGTACTTAAGCTTCCCCCTGTAAAAGGGGGAGAATAGCACTGCCCTACCTCACAGGGGTGTTGTGAGGAAAAATGTGTTTTAAGACTGTGAGGTGCTCAGATATGACAGTAAAGGGGGCCATATAAATACCATAGATTGCATAGAATATGGTCAGTTCTGAGAATTAAAATACTCTAGAAGTGTCTTTAAATAGTGAACCACTTGGAAGACTGGCAGACAATTACAGCTCCCTTACATCTCCCCCCAGATCTATAAATAAACTTTCTCTCCTGTTACATACACTTTTGGAGGTAGGTGAGGGCTAACCTTGATGTGAACTTCTTGTCTCATCCAAAACAAATCCTACAGAAGCCTTACAAAAAAGCCTTCACTGTGGTATTTATTGAGTGAACAGAAGCAGGAGAGCTGCCTATTTTGGGCTAGAAAGGGCAGTGCTCAATCGTTTGCGGTTTGGTAACAGTTGTGAACATTTGAGGCATTTCCACGGTGTGCTCCAGGGGAGGACAATAATGAATATACTTTACATTACAGCAACATCTGCACTTTTATAAACCTGAAATTATATAACATCAGTGACTGTCGGAACATCCAGTCTAATGTTCCACAGAGAAGGGTATAAAGAAAACAACCCAGCACGCTTAATGGGCCTGTGACATAAAGTGGTACTTAGAGCACTTGCCAAATATTCACATGGATCCACTGAGTCAGAGTTGAAGTATCTTCTTGGAAACTTTTGGTTATTCTGGCCATTGAATCATCTCTGAGGGCTGGGGAATTCCAGCAATCATAGATTCCCTCTCTCTAAGGACTGTTGGAGTCATGTTACTTAACATTTCCTATTCTTTTTGTTTTTAGATTGTGACCTGCAAAGCAAACATTAAAATTGAGTTCACTAGTAAAATATGTGCTGAATGCATCCGCTAACCAGACTGTGGAGAGCACTCAGCATAGAAAGATGCCAAGCTCAGCCTCTTAAAGAGATTTGTTTGATGCCTGGAAAGTTTGCTGCAACTGCTCAGACTGTGGATGCCTTAGAATAAAATACTAAACAAATGCTAAATGTTTTATGTGCTTAAAGCATTTGTACAAATAATTTAAGTAATCACAATAGCACTGCAAAGTAGTTAAGTATTCTAGCACCTGTTCTATTGAAAGGGAAACTGAGGTACAGTGAGGTGAGGTGTTGTGGTCCAGATCAAATGGCAAGCTGGTCTCAAAACTGAAATTAGAATTTAGGAGTCCCTGGGCTCTGGTCCTGTGCTCCATCCACTTGACCATGCTGTCTTATTCTAGGATGTCTGATATTGGAATTACACTACTCCCTCTTATTGAACCAATTCAGAGGGAACCAGGTAAATGATTTTTTTTTTCCTCCCCTCACATGGCAGAATTTTAAAGGTTTCCTTTTTAGTATTCTGCTAAAGTCTTCGATAAACCATACTGTGAAGGGAGAGGAGGGATTGCATCTTACCTGGAATGCTGAACTGGTTTGATAACATGGGGAACTAATTCTGGTTTCTGTAGAGTCTTGGAATGTGGTCTAGTGGGGAACAGAGTGGTTGAGGAGGTAAGTTTACTGTACCTGATACCCTTCCAAAGGAGGTCCACAGAATGAAAATTCTAGAGGGAAAAACTGCTTTAGACTGTGCACGTGGGTTTAAAATTGTCTTTCTGATGAGAGACTGGTATGCTTTATAAACAGATGAACTGTATTAAATCTCTCTCATAGGTATGCCGCCATGTTAAAAATGGAGATGTCCTCTTACTGAACCGTCAGCCCACCCTTCACAGACCCTCCATCCAAGCCCACCGGGCCAGAATCCTGCCAGGAGAAAAGGTGCTGAGGCTTCACTATGCCAACTGCAAAGCCTACAATGCTGATTTTGATGGTGATGAAATGAACGCACATTTTCCTCAGAGCGAGCTGGGCCGGGCAGAAGCCTACATGTTAGCCTGCACCGATGAACAGTATCTTGTTCCTAAGGTAAATAAAACCATCTCTGTGAAAGACAATAAATAAATAGTTTACATCTCTATAAACCTCTTCCTTCCTCAGAGTACTCCTTTGGGTTGTTTGTTTTGTTCAGTGGTAACTTTGCTTCATAATGTGTTCCTGGGATGGCAAAGGTGGCTAGTAACTATATTCCATTGTGTTAGATCTTGGTGGTCATAGCCTTAAGAATGAAAATTACGAACACAGGCTCAAATTGTGCATGTGAGGGGGATTTTGTGGGGAAACCTGGACACCTAATCCTGGGGGTTGACACCTACATACTGTGGTGACAGGGTGCTTAAAATACTCTTGATTGATCCTCCTCCTACTTTTAACTCTTCTGGTGCCTCATTGCTGGTATTGTCCCCTGTTTCTGAGCCCCTGAAATACCATTCATACCTTCCAGTTCTGACTCTCCACTCATCCTCCATAACATGTTTCTCACTCAGCCACCTGCTCTTCCTGATCCCAAGGGGACTGGGAGAAGGTGAACTTAGAAGTCGGTGTGAGGGTGGTAGAATATCTCATTATTCCGAACAGAATTGAAGTGGTTGGGGGAAGTGGTTGTCCTTTTTAAATGAGTTTGGGGCCTGCTATGTCTCTTAAATCTCAATGTTTAGGAGATAGTTAGTATAGGGAGAGGAGCTGTCACCATAAAGAACTACTCACACCAGGACTATTGTGCTTTTATACAGCCATAATGGAGCTAATTTTGGAAGATATTAATATGTGATTCCCACCTCACGTACTCTTTGTATATGTCTCTTAGGATGGCAAGCCACTGGCAGGTTTGATCCAGGATCATATGATCTCTGGTGCCAGCATGACGATCCGGGGCTGCTTTTTCACAAGAGAACAGTACATGGAGCTGATCTATCGAGGACTGACAGACAAAAAGGGAAGAGTGAAAATCCTTGCACCTGCCATTATGAAACCACAGCGGTTATGGACAGGAAAACAGGTAGCTGAAAAGTTAAGACTGTTAAAACAGACTGTTCAGAATTAAGCAAAGTGTTATAATTAAAACCAGGATAAGCTATAGTGACTGAGAAGCATAGTCCCAGTAGGTCAGCAACACTGCACATCTTCATGGGGTTGTACAGTTTTGTGTCCTTTAAAATAATATTATAGGAATAGCACTTTATCACTTACTCTGGGCAGTGTTTCAACAGAATTGTGGCATGATTTACAGTGTATGAGCTGAAGGAGGAGATGCACATGCAGAACAGAAGCAGAGAAATGATGCGATTGCTGCTTAGTGATTTAGTTTCCTTTTTGGGATGGGATCTAGATAAAATCTTTGAGACACTTTTTATAGGTGTTCTTTTTTCTAGTCCCTGAGATTTTTCTCATTCATGCATTGCTGATATCAAAACGATTCTATCATTTTCTGTAGAAAATATAATTTTTCACTGGGTCAGGGGTGTGTGTGTGTGTGTGTGTTTTAAATTGGATCACAGTTTAAATCTCCTAAATTTAATCTTGACAGGCAAAGTCTTATCTGTTTTTGGTGTGTTTGCTACAATGTTGATTTTAGTCATGAAATATCTGATAGGCCCTACTAGAGAGTATTTCTTGCTTTTTCAGAGGGATGTACTCTACATCCAGTTAGTATGATCCTTGGCACAATAAGGGAATGCTCTAGTGCTCTTTATGCTGTATCATTCTGACCTTCCTTAGATATGCCTCCAGATGTCACACACTAGTCTCTTATTACCTGTATGTCTTGTGTGGTAATGAAATTGAATTTTAATATATGGCAAAGGAGGGTAGAAACCACTTTTTAATGCCCTGTATAAATCTGATTACAATATTTAAAAAAAAATACTACACTCTACAGTACCTGCCCCAGAGTTTACAATAGGGTTACTGCACTGAAGCGTCTAGAACTCCTTTTCGTAGAATAATACATTATATCATTTGAATATCGGAAATTTTAAACAAAAAGGAACACCGGCTGGTTCTGGATAATTAAGGGGAATAGCTTTGGGACTTTCAGTGTCTGTAGTTAACCAAAGGGTAGTCCTTCCTTGAGTGCAGTCTTCCAAAACTCCTGGCAGTTTTCTGCTGTTGGATAGGTGAGCTGCCAGAACACGGCTGAGTGGCAGGGCTTTCTATTGCATGTGTGTGGATGTTTATCCTCTCCCCCTGTTTGCCGTAGTGGGGTGGGGGATATGAAAAACTGACTGCTTCTGACAGTTCGTTAATCCTGCCCTTTGTTTTTCTTTTCAGGTGGTTTCTACGTTGCTAATAAACGTAATCCCTGAAAATCAAATCCCACTGAATTTGTCTGGGAAAGCTAAGATTGGTGGAAAAGCCTGGGTGAAAGGGCCCCAAAACAGAATTCCTGGATCTAACCTTGATTCAATGTGTGAATCCCAGGTATGTTTGTGGAAATAACTGGCCACAGAGGCAAGGACTTACTTGTTTTAAAAAAAAAAAAAAAAAAAATCCTGAAGAGGATAAAATGTATTGTAAAGTTTTTATAATTGCTAGAATGGGGTGGTCTGAGCTTGGGACTGGGAGCTAGGATCACTGGAGTTCTGTTCCTGGCTCTGACATAAACTCCATCTTTCTTTTTTTAGAGTATCTTCTCTGCCTTCTCCCATTTTGCAGGTGGGGGCAACTCGTATGCACCCACTTAACTTGTTTTGTAAAGTGCTTTCAGGATGCAATGTATTATAGAAGTGCAAAATCTGTTTGTAATTATACTATTTTAATTTACTTGTTCTTGTTTATAGTTCACCAGAAGATATTGATCCATAAACATTTTGTATGTTATGTTTTTATTCCTCATAGTTTATTCAATGTACTAGTCACTAAGAATAGTCTGTGGTCAGAGTTGGATCTTGTCCACACAAAGATCAAAATGACTGCTTTCCTAACTGTTTAAATCTGTCATCTCATCCTATCAACCAGGTTATCATTAGAGAGGGGGAGTTACTTTGCGGGGTCTTGGACAAAGCTCACTATGGCAGCTCTGCCTATGGCCTAGTTCACTGTTGCCACGAAGTCTATGGTGGTGAAACCGGCGGCAAGGTGCTTACATGTCTAGCTCGCCTCTTTACTGCCTATTTGCAGCTGTACAGGGGATTTACAATGGGTGAGTATGGGAAATGTAAATTAGCCGTTGGACTACTGCAGTACCTCCTGAGGTACAAAACTATAGTTGTGCGTAAGAAATGGAAACAGTTCTGTGCATGACACATTGCTGAATCTGATAGTTCACCTAACATGGCTTTCTTTCTATTCAGCATGCATTTCAGTTCCTTCCAATCACTACAGTGAAATGATGCAATCTCAAGTACATCCATCACTGAGTTATCTCCTGTCCTTCATGTTTTACATGTACATGGTCATAATGTCTTTTAATGAATCTTTGTTCAGATCAAAATTACATTATAAAGTTTTACGTTTCTTTTTCACATAAGTAAAAAAAAATCACAACAAGCAGCATAGTAACCAAAGCTTACCCACATGTTCAGGTTAAAGGATTCAGAGGTGTTATTAATTAGGTCTTGCATTTACTTTGTGCTGTTAATCTCCCTGTAGATATGACTCTTATTTTGCATCAACTTTGCAAAATAACAATGTGAATTACTCAGCCAGGCATAAAATCTACCCCCTGTGTGCGCTCTCTCTCTCTCCCTCTCTCCCATTAAAATATGTCCCTCACCAGGGCAAATGGCTGAGTAGACTTTTACAGGACTTTCATTGGTATAAAACATGCATACTTGTGTAACTTTATAATGGTCTAAATCAGGGGTGGGCAAACTTTTTGGCCCGAGGGCCACAACGGGGAATAGAAATTGTATGGCGGGCCATGAATGCTCACAAAATTGGGGTGGGGGTGCAGGCTCTGGGGTGGGGTTGGGGATGAGGAGTTTGGATTGTAGGAGGGTGCTCTGGGCTGGGAATGAGGGGTTCGGGGAGCGGGATCAGGGCTGGGGGTGAGGTGTAGAAAGGGATGCAGTTTCCGACTGGGGGTGCAGGCTTTGTGGTGGGGCTGGGGATGAGAGGCTTGGGAATGCCGGAGTGGTGCGGCGCCGACCCAGCGCCCCAGCTGGAGCAGGGCTGAGCCGCATGGTCCAGTCCCCAACCCAGAGCCTGTGCCAGAGCAGAGCCGAGCTGCGTGGTGCGGCTTGCGGGCCAGCTTACAATGTAGTTTGCTCACCCCTGGTCTAAATACTCTGTAGGCTGTAGCTACATATGATCAATTATATTTACTTTCAGTAGAGGGCAGGAGTGTGCACCGCTCTGACTCCAACCTCCCTTTTATTACAGGCAAGTCTAGGTAACACCACCTATTATTAAGGTTGGCCAAAGCTTCCCATGAGAAGATCCTGTTTTCAGTCATTTATATTTTTGCCAAACTTTAACTGTTTGTGCTGAAATTTCCCATATTGAGTTACTGCCTCAGTCTGAATTTTTTTGGAAAGTGACAACCAAAGCATTTCAGTTGTTTCCAAGAATGAGGTTAGGGGAAAATAGTTGTTGTTTTGCTCATGTTAAAATAAACAACACCCTGGGGACCTCTTCTTTTGAAAAATTCTAGCCTCGCCTGCTTTGGAGCAAGGACTTGAAATTAGGCGGAGGAGTGACCTTTGTATCAGCAGGGTGCTTTTTGCCATTCCTGTGAAAATCCTCCAGTTTGGCCAAATTATAAGCCTTTGGAAAAAAATCATAGTTTGCACATGCTCAATAGCTGTGAAGTTCTAGTAAGTCTCTAAATTTCACAAAGATTCTGTCCGTACTGGGCATGCTTCAGCTCAGGACTGGGCAGGACTTTGCCTGCAGTTGCAGCTCTGGGCTGCTTCAGGTTATAGCTGTGCACCAGAACTGAGAGTGGTCAGCCTTTCTCTCCTGTGCTCTTACTGACTTCCTGCTGGACCCAGGCAGCATGGAGGAGGAAGCTGCCTGATTCAAGAGCTGGGCCTAGGGAGAGAAAGGGGGAGTAGACTGGGACTGGAGGATGCTTGTTGTGGCAGGGAAACCGGGGGTTATTGTGGCAGTAGAGACTGGGACCAGCTGGGCAAGGAGACTGTGGGGAGAACTTGGAATGGGTGAGAAGAATATTGAGAGTCCTGAAGGGTGAGTCTAGGACTTTTTGGGAAAGGGAATTAGGACTAGGATGAGATGCCTGAGGAGTGGGACTGGGATTGACTAGTAGGTAAGAAGAATGGGCCTGGAACAAGGAGAGAGACGAAATTAGAGCAGGAACAGGTTGGCAGGGATGGGGCAGAAGGTGTCAAGCTTGGGGAAAATGGGCAGTGAGTCTGCCTATGACCACGAGAGCAGGGTTCTCAACACTTTTTCTTTTGGAGCTCTTCCCTTCCCCTCTCCACACCCCCCCGCCAGCATGCTATTAAAATCTCCATGGTCCGGGGCTTGGGAGGGTTTTCTGCCCCATGATGCTTGGGGGCTCCAGCCTTCTGCCTCATAGTCAGGGCTCTGAGCAGCCCCTGCTTGGTGGATCCCGTGAGTGCCGCCCCCCACCCCCAGTGGGCCACGGAGCCTCGGTTGAGAACTGCTGTGCTAGACTACAATGCCTTTCAGAGCCTGGAATGGAAACCAGAATTCCTGAGTCTCCTCCTTCCTCTACTGTTAGCAAGTGTCTGTAAAACCCACTGGCAAAATGTCTCATCCCCCTCGACAGCTGACCCACATAATGGATAACTTACTGTTGCAATCACTTACTCCATTAGATCAAGTGGCAGAGATCTCTGTGGTGGATCTTACGTTTTCAAACCTGCTGATGGCTGTTGTAGGTGTGAATATGAGGACACATGATGGAATTTGTTCTTTCAGACTCCTTATCAGATCCTAGGAAATTACACTAAGATTCCCTGTGCAACCTTAATTTGGCCGCCTTGTGCATATGTATTATGACAGTCTTTTATTACATAATCAACTGCCTTTTTTCCCCCACAAGATCCTTGTCTAATACAGTGCACAGGCTGGACCTGCCCTGAGCCTGAATCAGGGTTGTATTGCAAAGGAGACTGTCTCTAGAATCCTTGTTGCAGAAGTTAGGATGTGTGTAGGGGGATTTCAGGAAGGGAAAGGGTGGTCTCGTGGCCAAGCAGTTTTACGCTTTCCGGGAGAACTGTACTCTAACCCTGCCTCTGCCACAGAGTTCCTGTGTGATGCTGGGGAAGTCACTTAGGTCAGATTTTTCACAGGTAGTCACTAATCTTGTTCTCCTGGATTCCTGGGTTCCTGACTTGAGACCCTTGGTCTCATTTGCAGAAATGCAGATCACAACTGCAACTGAAGTGCTATATAATGCTAAGTACCCTAAAAAAGCAGGTCCTCTTTGTCTCAAATTAGGCACAGAAAATGTATGGGTACTTCTGACCTTTATTTCTCTGTGCCTCTGTATCTGTAAAATGGGGATAATAATAGCCCCTCATCTCTCAGAGTGTTGTGTAAATAAATTCACTATTGTTCGTGAAGTGCTGAGATATTTTACTGTCGAGTGCCCTAGAAAAGCCTATGAGGAAATGAATAATTATCTCTTCAGAGCAGGGTTTGAATAATATGCAGTATACGAACTATGGGGGGCATGCATTGAGCCAGGAGACAACAAAATATTGAGTAGATGTTCTCTATGAGAAAACATCATCCATCTTGTTCACTGAGTGAGGCAGGGGTCCTGTAAGAACAGCATGTGATCATGTAGTTTAAAGATGCTAATAATGCATGCACACAAGGGGACTGAATTAAGGTTGCATAGGCAACCTTCATTCCGGCATTTCCAAACTTTAAGTGCTTGACTTTGCAATCTTACTGTTCTTTTAACATAGCTTTTGTGTGAGTGATTTTTGTTTATATAATATTATATATAAAATGTGTTCCTGAGACCATCCTGCCCACCCAAAAAAAGTCCCCAATATTTTTTCTTGTTGTAGCTATTATATGTGCCAGCAGCAGTCCAGTACATAAATCCCTGGTGAGTTAGGATTCAGATTCAGACCACGATACAGTTTATCTTTTTCTATTTCACTGCTGCAGGAGTTGAAGATATTTTGGTCAAACCGCAAGCAGACCACAGAAGACACCGAATCATTGAAGTGTCCACCCATTGTGGTACCAGGGTAAATACATCTTGCAGCAGGGTTTTAGTCCTTGTAACTTTTTCATTTCAAGCCCTTGCTCTGTGTAGTTGCATCTGTTTTGGCACCTAAGAGGCTTTTTTTTTACTTTCAGGCTGTTAAAGCTGCATTTAACTTGCCAGAAACTGCATCGTGTGAAGAGGTCCAAGGGAAATGGCAGGATGCCCAT
Organism: Lepidochelys olivacea; assembly: GCF_965140295.1. Classification (NCBI taxonomy): domain Eukaryota; kingdom Metazoa; phylum Chordata; order Testudines; family Cheloniidae; genus Lepidochelys; species Lepidochelys olivacea. The sequence continues at coordinate 135,095,174 of NC_140414.1, read as the reverse complement.
CTCCACAAAGACCAGAGGGATTTTAATATGGTTGATCTGAAATTCAAGGAGGAAGTAAACAATTACAGCAATGAGGTTAACAAGGTTGGTATTGAGAAGCATCCATATATACTATGTTTGGAGATTTTTCTTATTATGTTAATTTAATGCTGATGAAAAGCACCTGACAGTCCTGCAGACTGAAGTCATCCCTCTGTCCACAATATGGGCCTTTCCACACTGCCCTGCTAGTGTTCCTCAGTCATCTTGTTTTTTTTTTTTTAGAGGGAGATGACCTCTGTAGAATAAGAAGCTGGCGTGCTGTTTAAGGCCCTTTGAATTTTTGGCTTGTCATCAGAGTCTAGTAACAAGGTTGCCAGCTGCAGTGGAACTTCTAGAGGAGAGTTTCCATAAAATCTTACCAACAATTTTGTTTTCTGAACTATCAATAACATCTGTTTGTCTTGGATTTCACGTTTTTTCTTACTGCCAACAGAAATTATTGTGATTTAATTAGAAATGTGAACTTTAACTCTTTGGTATCTTTCTTTCAAAACTTTTTTTTTTAGGCATGCATGCCCCTTGGGCTCTACAGGAGCTTCCCAGAGAACAACTTGCAGTTAATGGTGCAGTCAGGAGCCAAAGGATCCACTGTAAATACAATGCAGGTATTAAAGTAATTACTTTTATAAGACTCACTGGTTTGTTTCCATGGTTCTACAAATATAGCTTATCAAGGGGCTATTTCAGGAATGGCTTGTGTATTCTGTAACAAAGTAGGGTATTTATTCTTAGCTTTGGGAGCTGGGAGGGCACAATTTTGACTTGAGTAACTTTTAGGGAAATATATTATAAATGAGTCAGAGACCTCATTGGCACATAGGACTGTGAGGGACAAGTATTTTCAGTTTGACCACGTTTCACTTTTGCATCAGTTCTTAGAACAGCAAGATTCGTAGCAAAAACAATAACTCCTTAGTAGGTGATGACATAATGAAGAATACCAAAACAAACCCCAGTTCTAACTTGTAATTGTTTTGTTGTATTTCACAATGGAACTTTGTACCATCAACGTAAAGCTTGTCTATGTAGGAGACAGAGCTTTCTCAGGGGAATGAACTTCCACAGGAACTAAGGGCCATAGTAACTTTCCACTCCAACCATTCTCCATCTGGGAGGAGGATGGCAAAGAGAATGAACCACAGTGACAAATGACAGTCATGTTGCTTAATGCACTACTGAAAGGCGCTCAGATACTATTATGAGAACAGTATAAAAACCTATATCGAATAGAATAAAATTTCTACATGTATTTAAAGATAGACACTGAGCAGAAGAGAGGAATGCCTACTTTGCTGTAGTCTTTACTAAAAATATTAATTTGTGACCACATGCTCAACACAATTAATATTAATAACTAGGGGGATGGTACACAAGCCAAAAGAGTGATAAGTTAGATGTATTCAAGCCTGATGAAATTCATCCTAGAGTACTTAAGGAACCAGCTGAAGCAAATTTGGAACTGTTTGCAATTATCTTCAAGATCTCATGGAGGATGAGTGAGGTCCCATAGGTCTGGAGAAGGGCAAATGTAGTACCTATCTTTAAAAAGGGGAACAAAGAGTACCCCGGGAATTATAGACCAGTCTGCCTAACTTTGATACCTGGAAAGATACTAGAACAAATTTATTAAACAATCAGTTTATAAGCACCTGGATAATAGAATTATAAGGAACAAATGATGCCAAATCAACTTAATTTCCTTCTTGAACAGGTGTACTGGCCTAGTAGATGGGGAAACAGTAGACATGGTATATCTTGATTTTAGTAGGGCTTTTGACACAGTCCCACATGACATTCCCATAAGTAAATGTGGGAAATGATGTCTAGATACTGGTCGAAAAACTACTCGGAGTAGTTAGTAGTTTGCTGTCACACCGAAAGGGTGTATCTAGTGGGGTCCTACTGGGCCATTCCTGGGTCCAGTACTATTCAATATTTTCATTAAATGACTTGGATAATGGAATGGAGAGTAAGTTCATAAAATTTGCAGATTGACATCAACAGTTTTGGATGACAGGATTATAATTCAAAATGACCTTGACAAATTGGAGAATTTGGTCTGAAATTCAATAAAGATAAATGCAAAATACTCAATTTAGGAAGGAAAACTCAAATACACGCTGTGAAATGAGGAATAACGGGCTAAGTGTTGTATTGCTGAAAAGGATCTAAAGATTACAATGGATCACAAATTGAATACGAGTCAGCAACGTGATGCAGTTGTGAAAAAGGCTAATACTCTGGGGTGTATAAACAGGAGTGTCATGTAAGACACAGGAGGTATTTGTCTTGCTGTGCTTGGCACTGGTGAGGCCTTGGCTGGAGTACCTTGTCCAATTCTGGGCAGCACACTTTAGGAAAATGTGGACAAATGGGAGTGTGTCCAGAAGAGAGTAACAAAAATGGTAGGTCAGGGTTTCTAAACCTTCTATGAGGAAAGTTTAGGAAAAAATAGGTCTTGGGGGAAAAATAGTGAGGGAGGATTTGATAAGTCTTCATATATGTGAAAGGCTGTTATATACAGGGCTTTGGAGCTGTGCTCCGGCTCTGCTCCAGCTCCAGGCAAAAACCTGCAGCTCCACTGCTCCGGAGTGGCTCTGCTCCAAAGCCCTGATAAAGAAAACTGATCACTTGTTCTCCGTGTCTCCTGAAAGTAGGACAAGAAGTAATGGGCTTAATCTGGGAGATTTAGGTTAGATGGTAATATAAACTTTCTAACCGTAAGGCTATTTAAGCTCTGGAATCAGCTTCCAAGGGAGGTTGTAGAATCCCTGTCACTAGAGGTCTTTAAGAACAATTTGGACAAACGCTTTCTCAGGGATGATCTAGGTTTACTTGGTCCTGCCTCAGCACAGGGTCGTGGACTTGATGACTTCTCAAGGTCCTTTCTAGCCCTACATTTAGATGATTCTGTGATTCTGTGAATTGTTCAGAATGATCTTAGGGGACATAAGTAGTAATGTGATGAAACTGAGCAAAGGAAATCTTTATAAGGAAAAGGCTGGACAAGATGACCTAACTGGACTTCTCTATCTCTTAACAGTGCTTATTTCCTTTATATATAAATACATTTCTTCAGGAGGGAAAAGGTGTTACACTTATGTGAACCAAGAGAGTAAAATAGAAAAATGAGCTTTTTACCATTAGAGGTTTTGCATGTCATTCTGTTTCTGTTCTGCATGCATCTTTCCAATGTAGATTTCGTGCTTGCTGGGTCAGATTGAGTTGGAAGGTAGAAGGCCCCCTCTGATGGCATCTGGTAAATCGTTGCCTTGTTTCCAGCCTTATGATTTTTCCCCTAGATCAGGGGGATTTGTGACTGGCAGATTTCTCACAGGCATCAAACCTGCTGTAAGTATTCTGCTGAGGCTCCTGTTTCTATTTCCCTCTTTCATGCCTTACTTGTACCATAACTTATTTACATTCAGATACTAAAGTGGAACATGTCCTTGTAAATATCTAGACAAGTAGGCCTTATCCAACCCTATTTTTAAGTGCTGCTCTTGGGAACAGTAGTTCATACTCTACCTTAACATACTCCCTGGCAACATGAAGCTGTTTTATATTTTCTCATGAAGATTGTGCTTGTATCTTAGGAATTCTTCTTTCACTGCATGGCTGGCAGGGAAGGTCTGGTGGATACAGCTGTCAAAACCAGCCGATCTGGATACCTTCAAAGGTAGGAGTTGCTCCTTGGAAACTTTCGACATCTTAAAAGTATTTTTTCATGAAATATTTTAACTTAGGCAATAGATGTGCATCATTTAGTCCAATTGTACCAGAAGCTGGATGGTGGGTCCCTAAAGCATGATTTCACCATGTAGGCTTTTGGGCTAAGAAAAAGAAACATTCCCTTTCTGAGGGCTTAGATCCAATGGGTCTTTTTCATCTCTACCTTCTCTGACTTGTATTGATACTGGCTTCTTATCTGTACCAGGAAAAGCAAGTCCTGGGAATGAAAATAAATAGATTAGCATGCAGTGTCAGTTTTCTTGGCCAAATAGTTTTAGTAGTCCATACTCAGACAAAACTCCTAAGGCCTTCAGAATAGGCCCCCCATTTCCAGTGTAGTGAATTTTCAGCAGTAAGTGACATGATGCAAAATACCCTCTTACATGTTCAGTGGCCTATCTCGAATGTGTTGGTCTCAATCCCACTCCTGTTGAATGCGTGTCCATATCATAGAATCATAGAATATCAGGGTTGGAAGGGACCCCAGAAGGTCATCTAGTCCAACCCCCATATCTCTCAACTCACCACTAGCAGAGAGGCCAAAGGTCAAAAGGGGCATAAAGTGAACTACCCTCTTGCTCACTGAGGTGGTCCCTTCAATTCATGTTCAAGGAAAATGGGAGGGACGGGGTGGGGGGGTGCCATAACTGCGCTGTGGTTACACAAGATTTCAGCCTCCAGGATTCCTGATCATCCCTAAAACTTCTTTGAAAAATACTCACTAGAGTAATAGTCCAGTTTAAAAATCTGTCATAACCTAGTTGTTCCATAGCCTCTGACAACACTTGTTTTCTTGCAGGTGTATCATAAAGCACTTGGAAGGGCTGGTAGTTCAGTATGACCTGAGTGTGAGGGACAGCGATGGCAGCGTCGTGCAGTTCCTGTATGGTGAAGACGGACTAGATATCCCCAGGACCCAGTTCCTGCAACCCAGGCAGTTTCCTTTCATTGCAGATAACTATGAGGTAGAACACACTGATCTTAAACTCACATGGTGAGGGGAAAGGCGTGCACACACTTAGCATCTTGTAGATCTGTTTTGAATACAATGGCATAATTGCTTTCATGGCATTGTCTGAGTGTGCCTCTCTTATTTAATATAGTATTTTATTTCCCCAACTCTTTCAGACTATAAAAGTGTCTTATCAGAATAAGGAATAACTGAGTTGAGCTTGATTCTCAGTGGAGCCTCAGGCATGATCATACCTGTACTCTCCCCTCTATTCGAACCTTGGCAATTGATATGAATCCAACCTAGATTATGCAGCTTCACCATGGCCAATATTTTCCCTTCTATACTGTCACGTCAGCCTTAATTATTATGGAGTGGTAATAGTCACATGAAGCAAAAATAGTTTTAAAAGTCAGCTTTGCTGGAAAATAATAGAACATGTTATGAGAACTGAAGATTTTGAGGACCAGTATATGTCCATTTCAACTCTGCCTTTGTATTTTCAGTTAGTTTTTCACCCTACATTTATTATATCATAAGGAGAACTAGAAGACACATGCTTTGGGTCTCTTTTTCTAGGTGATACAGAAGTCTAAACACATAGATGAAGTTTTATCCAAGTTAGATCCTCGGCAAGCAAATCAACACTTCAGAGCTATCAAAAAGTGGCAAACCAAGCATCAAGCTTCTTTGCCAAGAGAAGGCGCTTTTCTGCTGTATTCTCAGAAAAAAATGGCGAGAGTGAGGGAACAGACCCTAGGAGGAGAGATCATAAATGGCAGAGACCCTGCAACCCAACAGGTAATGCAAAGAGCAAATGAACTGATTTTAAAAGCTTGAGTACAGGATTCTGGAGTGGGGGGCGGAAAACAGCTCCAGTGCCACTTTACTTGTATATTGTGTCTTTTTATCCCACAGTGCTATCTGAGCTACTAAAATGGACCCATCTTTTGAGATGGAATGTGCCATCCTGGTAAATGCTTAATGGTGGGCAGAGGCTAAGAACTCTGGGGCAGGCCCTCTGATCTTGAACATCCACAATGAGTAGGTCTCCTCTGACAGACTGATGCACAGCAAACTAGATGAAAGTCCATTTAACTGGGAAGGATGAAAGGCTGAGTCAGCTCTGCCTGGTATTTCAAGCAGTATAACTGTTCCAAATCTTATACTTCAGAGCACTAACCTGTCTTCTGTAGCCTCTAATTAATAAAGCAAATGTGCAGGCAAATGGTGTAAACAGGTGCAACTCCACTGACTTCAGTGGGGTTCCTTTTCCTATAACAAGTCTGAATTTTCCCCATTAATTGTATGTGGTTTCTTTTTTGCACAGAAGCTCAGTTGTACTTTATTCTCCTAAAGCTTCATAAATTCTAAAGCCGGAAGAGACCACTGTGATCGTGTGGCCTAACCTGCTGTATAACACGGGCCAGAGAATTTCCCCAGAATAATTCCTGTTTGAACTAGAACACATCTCCTAGAAAAGCATTAAATCTTAATTTAAAAATTACCAGTGATCAAGAATCCACCTCAGCACTTGGTAAATTGTTTCTATGGTTAATTATCCTCACTGTAAAAATTGAAGCTTCTAATGCTGGTAACTCAGCTGAAATGATTATAAATTTTCATTGATCTGATTTGCACATTTTGTGATGTAATTACATTTCCACTAATTTTCAGGGCAATGCAGCTACATGGAATGTGAAACTTCTTTTTACCATGGGCCCCATTCATCCCTGAGCTGAGCCCTGGAAGAGAAGGGAGTTACATGAGAAATGAATTTGACCCATTGTATATATCAGATGCTTTTGTTTAGTGTTGGCTTGTGTTTTATTCAATGCAAAAGATGAAAGGTTGATTTCCGCCCCCCCGCCCCCCCCCCTTAAACTGAAGAACAGAAATATGGCCTGAGACAATATAATCTCGTCTTTTTGTCCTGTCAGCACTGATAAGGTTCAAGCTAAATGGAAAATCTCCATTTAATACCTATTGGGCTAGAGCCTTGGCTGGTGTAAACAGGAATAGCTCCACTGATTTGCTAGGTTTACATCAGCTGATGATCTGAGGAAAGTGGTGTTTGTATTTCAGGCGGTGTCACCCTTTTCTCTGAGGTGGTATTGGAACAGTGCCCCATATAATAGGAGTCCTTTTTCTGCTAAAAGTGCCATTTTTCAGATGACACTTGCAACTGACAGAGATCATTCAAGAGTGTATGTCACTATTGATTAAAGTAGGTGTGTTAACTTCAGTGCCCTAGATATTTCATTCCTTTCTGTCTATGAAACATCTTCAATTATAATTGGAAAAGGTATTCTTCACTTTATCCTAAACAGGTGCATAGTGTTATTGCATACTGTTAAACTATATTGGGGCAATTGACTCTCCGAAGTGGCTGCATTTCAGTGGTGGATGAAATGACCATTGTGTATTGCAGGTATATCTACTTTAAGTTGGTTATGTGTTTTTGGATCAAAGCTGTGATCATGAATATAAACATCTCATGTGACATCTGATATTATCTCACTATCACACTGGTGATCTTTTTCCCTTCTCTGTGGCTTGATGTAATGCTGCATGGGTAAACTGTGGCTCATTTTGCAATCCTCTGTTTTCAGTTACTGAAGATGTGGTATGAACTGGATGAGAAGAGCCGGAGAAAATATCTAAAGAGGACCTCTAAGTGTCCAGACCCCAGCCTGGCCGTCTGGCGTCCAGATATTTATTTTGCATCTGTTTCAGAAGCATTTGAAAGTGAAGTAGAGAATTACATCAATGAATGGAATGCTCAGAACAATAGCAACTATGTAAAATCAGAGCTTTCTTGTGATAGGTAATAACCTTAATATATTGACAATGCCTCTTTCCTCTCTCCCCTTTCTCTCCTCCTCCCCCCCGCACAAGGAACACTGATTTGGATCCAGGATGGTAGTGATAAAGTCTTTACTATCTGGTGGTTCTGTCTTGACCTTTGTGAAATGGGTTAGTGGGTCTCAGTCTGGTTCCTAGAAGACAAATGTGTCCAGCACAAAACCATGGCCACAATTGGTACCTTTATGGTCATGCTCAACAGAACTCCCAAGGACTGAATTTCCCATAGACACGGATACTTGTCTCTGTGTAAAATGTGGATAATGGTACTGACCTCCTTTTTGTAAAGCATTTTGAGATCGGATAAAAAGCGCTATACAAGAGCTAGGTGTTATATTATTATCCTTAGAGATGCACCTCAAGCCTATTCTGGAGAGAGGGTATCTGCTCTGTGGATAGAGGGCTGACAATCCAACAACTTTCACAAGCACTAAATTAACAAATATGTGTTTTGACATCAACCATTACTTGTACAACTCATCCTTGATCTCAAGTGGACTACTAGTGTGAATAAGGGTTGCTGGAAGGCACTCTCTGTCAGTTGCACTATACATTTCCTGCTCTATTTATGCAATGGTAAAGTATTATAGTAATACTATATAAAAACTCGCACTAATTCTCACTATACCTCAGTGAGATAGATAGGAATAGCAAGTAGTAGTAAATGTATTCACATTTTAGAAATGGGGAAACCAAGACAAAGAGGTTATGATTCGTTTGAAGGCTCCTAGTTCTATGCTCAGATCAGTAGACTGTGCCTCTCAGGTTTAGATTATGCCTACACTGCCTGGGGGAGGGGTGATCCCCAGTGGGGCTAGACAGACTCATGCTAGCTCAGCTCGAGATAGTGTGCTAAAAATAGCAACCGGGACATTGTGACAGTGGCTCAGGCTAGCTGCCAGAGTTCAAGCCTGAACCCTGGGTCTGAGCTTGGGTAGCTAGCCCAAGCCGCTGCCAGTGCTGCAGTGCCCACGCTACTGTTTTTAGTACATTAGCTTGAGCTGAGCTAGCGTGAGTCTGGAAATCACACTTCCCCGCTGCACGTAGACATACCCTTACAGTTAGATGAATTGGCGTGCTGTTTGTGGAGGACTAAGTGTTTGCAGACCTATCCCTATCACTGACTTTTCCAAAAGCAACCCTGGGTGTAAAACAGAAAACACTCCTGATAACCAGAGTAATGCTGCAGTCTGCACCTGGTTTCTACTTTATACAGTGTTGAGTTAAGCCTCAGTGTGCGATCATCTCTTGTCTGTCTTCAGATTAAACAGCTTGTTGCATTTGAAGTGGCAAAGGTCCCTGTGTGACCCAGGAGAGGCTGTGGGTCTCCTTGCGGCTCAAAGCATTGGGGAGCCTTCCACGCAGATGACTCTGAACACCTTTCATTTTGCTGGCAGAGGTGAAATGAATGTCACATTGGGTATTCCAAGGTAAGAAATTTTTATTCCCTCTGGGTCTGTTATCCCTCTTGAAGCTTGTAGATAGTACACATTAATACTTCCTGGAAACTGTGGGTGTGAACTGAGAGCAGAACAATCCGTCGAGGTTACTGATCACTGGTGACTGTGTATGGAAAACAAGGGTGTTTAAAAATGTTGTAGATTGAAAGAAAAACAAATAAAGATAAATCACAGAAATTGGAGATGGAACAGACCTATTAATAGCCATCTAGTCTAAGACGAAGTGCGGTTGAATATCCTTTTTGTTTTGTATTTTTAGTCAGTACGTCATTTTATTTCACATCATTTCAGGCTTCTTAGAATCCAGATGATATTCCAATTGAGAGCTATATTCTGTTTATTTAGTATATATTTGATGGGGGAAATGAATACCAAATTGAAATGGAACAAGTGTTGCACTGGCCATAGCTTTTAGATGCACACTGATTTGAGGGAGGTTGCAGAGCGTATTGCATGCTACCTCATTAAATGAACTATATTCTTATTTGATTGTATTATGCCCTTATAGCTTAATTTATGAGAGTATTTTCTATTAAAGGTTGCGGGAGATCCTCATGGTAGCTAGTGCTAACATTAAAACTCCAATGATGAGCGTTCCTGTGTTTAGTACCAAGAAAGCTCACAAGAAGGTGAAAAGGCTTAAGAAACAGTTTACAAGAGTGTGCTTAGCCGAGGTGAGCCTCTCCTTTATGTTTTTGTGTATGTTTTGTGACTCCTTGCAGCCAAAAGTGGGTACACTATCAGTCAGCAACTTAATAAACCATTGCTTGTCCCAGATTTTTCCAGAGGGTGCAAGTTTGAATAGGGTGAGAGGGAGGAAGGCCTAGAAATTGATTTTGGGATTTGGAGGTCCTTTTATGACTATTCTTGCCTACGGAATTCATTGAATAATTAGATCCGTTGGAAAGAGGCTTTGATAAGTATGACTATATAAAGTAAGAAGTACTTGAATTCAAATTCACTTGAATAAGAGCGCTGTCACAGGTTAGAAACTGACCAAAGGACAATAAAGAAAGGGTAATGGTGCATAACAGTATGTTGAGGGGAAGGTCCACGCATTATCTCTGAGGCAGCCTGTCTTGGTCTTGCCACCCGCTCATTTTGTTAAGCTCTCGAATTGGAGATTTTCATTGTCTTTAGCCTTTAGGAAATGCGGTAATCCTAAAGAGACTTGCACTAGAGCAATGGTGGGAAACCTGTGGCCTGCACACAGCCTGTTGAGGTAATCCACGGGTGGGCCACAAGACAGTTTGTTTACATTGACCGTCTGCAGGCATGGCCACTCCCAGCTCCCATAGGCCAGGAACGGTGAACCGCAGCCACTGGGAGCTGCGGGTGGCCGTGCCTGCAGACGATCAATATAAACAAACTGTCTCGTAGCCTGCCAGCAGATTACCCTGATAGGCCGCAGGTTGCCCACCACTGCACTAGAGGAACCAACTATTTTTCTAGGTTTTTCCCTAAGCTACCTGGGGGTGCTGTGCTGGGGAGGAGGAAAGCACTTGGGAAAATGGAGAGCTCAGAGTCCAATCTATTCTGTATTTCCCCTTTTTGACTGCTTCCCACACTCCTCTAATACCCTACCTTTTCCTGCTCCTGCTGTGGCATCTTGTCCCTTCCTAAAACTGGAAAACAGCAGGAGCAAACACAAGCTGCTGCTATGTGCTTGAGGACCTGACACATTCAATGAGCAAGTGAATGTGAGTCACTAGCTTGAGTCTGACCCACTGAGGTGTGTGTGAGCTCTTCTGGCTTCTTGGAGGGAACAGGGAAAGGAGGTGAAGCAGTTCTGTCAGAGAAAAGGCAACGTGTATACAAATCTGCCGAGTTAAGTTTGAGCTGAAAGTGCCAAATCAGGCTTACTCCTGGGGGAATTCTGCGCCACTGCACATGCACAGAATTCATGTCCCTGCAGATTTCTTTGCTTCCCCGCAGAAAAATGACTTTGACGGGGAAGCAAAGGGAAGCCACAAGAGAGGTCATGCGACTCTCCCCAGCATTATGTTTCGGGTGCCTAAGGCAGCCGGCAGAGAGGTAAATTGCTGTGGGGTAGGGGGCAGGACTGGAGAAGACTGGTGGCTCCTGCCCTGCACCGGTCTCAGCTGCTAGTCCTGGCTGGGCTGGGGAGAATGGGACCTCCTCTTCCCCTGTACAGCATCTGGGGCTGGGTCAGACTCACCCCCAGATTTCTCCCCAAACTGCAGGAAGCTCTGCAAACAATCCACCTCTCCCCTGCTTTCTGCATCCATCACTCCTCAGCTGCGGAGGAAGAGATCACTGTATGGGGAGCTTCTCCCTCATCCACGCAACCCCTGTGCATTCAGACCCCCTCATATCCAGAAACCCCCCCTCCTCTGCCCCCCTAGCCCCACTCCCTCTGCACCTGGACCATCCCAACAACCCACCCGTACGCAGATGCCCACCCTGTTGAGCCCCAACCATCTGCACCTGGACCCTCCACTGAATCCCCCCCCACAACCTCTTCTCCCCCCCCGCAAAGGACCCCCTGCAAAGTCCCATTACTGTGGCACCCAGAACCCCCCTGCATCCAGATCCGAGCCACCCGCACCCAGATTGCCCTACATAGAACCCTTTCAACCCACTCAGGGATCCCCCCACACTAAGCTCCTTCACACTTGGATCCTGTGTTGCTGAGCCTGCCTGCTCACACCTGGTGCACCTGGCATGGAGGGGCAGGGCCCTGGGGTGTTTCTGGGGCAGGCCCGGTCCTTGCACTGTGTCAGGGTTGGGTGCAGCCTCACCACAGAGTCCGTGTCCTTGGGTGGGGGAGCTGTAGAGTGATCTCCCCCCTCTGTGCAGCCAGTGGCCTGTGCTCCCCAGTGCCATGCTGGAGCCTCCACATTTATTTGACAAATAAAATATGCAGATTTTTTGGCACAGAATTTTTAATTTTTTGGTGCAGAATGCCCCCAGGAGTACAGGGTGTAGTCTCCTTCCCCATGTCCCCAAAACCAGCATGCAGGGAGCATTTGACAGCTTGCTACATGCAACTCGTCTCCTTTAAAAAGGGATGAAGTTCTGGGGAGTGGATGAAATGCCTTGCTTGGAGGAGGCAGAATTTTACTCGCTGCTGTTTCAGGTCTTGCAAAAAGTTGAAGTTGAGGAGTCTCTGTGCATAGAAGGGAAGCTAAGCAAACACCGTCTCTACCAAATCAAATTTTATTTCCTGCCATATGAATACTATCGGGAGGAGAAGTGTCTGAAGCCGAGGGACATCTTATACTTCATGGAAACACGGTCAGTTCACTTTCAAATCCTTCCGCTGTTCACTCTTCACTCATTCCGTCTGCATAGTCCTAAATTCATTCTAGGCTGCAGGATCTCGCCAGGGCTGCTTGAGGCTTCCAATTTTGGACACTTATGAAGGGATCTGTGCAGTACTGTCTATACAGCTGTTTGCTCGGTTAACAAAGGGATTTAAATTAAGAATGGCAAAGGTTTCAAAATAATAAACGGTAGAGATCTGCACATGCATTACATAGCTAGTCTGTATGGGTGGGTAGCGAATTTTCAACTGTTCTCTACTGTCACGCCTAAAGAATAATCTGTATAATCAACCCCCTCTTCCGCTTGTGTAGTATCTATTGCAGGCAGGATTGTTGAATTATAAAGGATTCCACGACTCTCTGACCAAATAGGAACTTTCTTACATCAATAACATTTCAGGAGAGGCTGATTTTCAGTGTTTATTACCAAATGTGGTGTGGCTGAGAGCAGATGGTTTATCTGGGGAGACTGATCCCTTCCATCAGATCTTAATCCAAACTTTACATATACAGTAAAAGAAAACCCAAGAGGAACCATGCTGCAGTTGTTTTGAAAACTGTTTGGGTTTTGTGTGACAAAGGAGGCTTCACCATTCCAGCATTCTTTGTTCTTCCCTCAGGCAGTGTTAGCTCAGACTGAGATCTTTGGAAAAAAAAAAAAAAGTCTTGACTGCTCTCACTGCTAAAAAAAAAATGTGATGATAAACCAGCAGCACTGAAAACTGCTCTCCTACCCCTCTTTCGGTTTGATAGCCCACTGATCTTGATGGGTGAGCTAATTGTTTGTTTAAGCTTTGGATAGGTAATTTCATGTGTAACTGAAAGACACACATCATCATTCTTGGAAAGAAAAAAAAGGTGGGGGAGGAAAAGCAAAATAATTTGTCTCACCTTAAAAGTCCTTTTAAATGCATCAACGAGTTTGTCCTCTGCTTCTGAATTGACTGGCTTCCTGAATAGCACATATGCATCTTGCAATGCCTGGAAGATGATTATGGTACTTCTGAGCTTGGAGATTTTGCACTGCATTTTCTTTTAGATTCTTTAAAATCTTGCTGGAAACAATTAAAAGGAAGAGTGCAAAGCTGGCGTCTTTCAACGTGGTCAATACTCGTAAAGCAACTCGGAGGGATCTAGATGGCAGTGGTGGAGAATCCCAAGAAAACCAGGTGGGGGGAAAATTAGTTTCTTAGAAAATCCCTTCACATTTTTCTTTGTGAGCTCAGCACATCATTAAAATGCTATTATCCATAGAATGCTAATGCTTGTCACGTATAGTGCTTTATATGACTATACAAATACTGTCTCCATTTTTGAAGCACTAATAATTCTCTAACGGTGCCCTTTATGTATATACCACCTCTGTATTTTTATAAAAACCAGTCTTATTGACAAGGATCTGAAAAGCCAATTTGGTGACACACGCTGCTCAGAATAACATTCCCAGAGAGTGGCACGGAAATGAATAGCTTACTATAGTTTGGCAAACTAAGGTCTACTAAACTCCCATGTCCCTTAGGATTTACTGGATGAAAGTGCCCAGTTGACTTTAGCCCCAGTGATTGCTGCCCTCACTTCGCTCTTGGGTTGAGGACCTAAGGGAGCAGCATTTTTCAAAGCCTGCTGGCCAGCTCTGTTTCATCTGAAGGCTTTGGGTGTTCGCTAAACAGGGTGATAGTGGATGTATCCTCGACAGACTTGTCTCTTGTTTAATGCCTGAAAGTATCACCAACTGGACATTGTTGCTCCTGTATAAGAGGATTCTGAGTGTGACTTGATGAACTGAATATTCGTCCACTTACATTGAAAACAGTCTCAGGTGGAAGGATAGGATAATGTTGCATTCCATAGGTTTAGCAGAGTGCTTTTATTTCAGGGGAAGCTTCCAAGTGGTCAGGCTTTTTCTTGTCCAACGTTGGGACCAGAATCAAAATACAGAATCTGCTTGTGCTTCTCACTTGTAACTGTTCTCCAGGCACAGGATGATCATGAAGCTGATGAGGAGGAAGCAGGGAGGCTCATTGATGGTGAAGCAGATGAAGGGGATGCTGATGCTACAGATACAAAACGAAGAGAGAAGCAGGAAGAAGAGGTAATGACTTTGGGACCAATTCTAGGGAGGTGCTGAAGACCGCAACTGCCATTGACTTCATTAGAGCTGGTTCAGAGAATTTCCATCAAAGCAAAATGTCAAACAAAAATGGGAAAGAAATTGTGAAAACTTTTTCCTGTTTTTTGATCAGCTCTGTGCTTTGGTGGGAGTAGAAAGTACTTAGCATCCCTGGGGATTTGGCCTATTCTGTGAAATCGTTGGCCTGGAACCTCACCTAGCATCAGAGATTAGGTATAAACCACCTTGTCAATCTGGACACCATCTGTCCAGTATTCCTTAGTCTGATAGACCAAAAAATAGAAATTAGAGATGACAAAGACTTGGTGGATTTTCTAGTCCATCCCCTGCTGATGCAGGATTGATGCATCTGGTAGTCAAGTTGTCCTTGCTGTAATTCAATCTAAATTTACTTAATTTCATCCCATTACTTCAATTTATAACCCTTCTACAGAATTCTACAAACCCCTCTTTGTGTGTTTATATTGTATAGTTATTATTTAAGACAGATAGCTATCATTTCAGCATAAGGGTGAACCAGTTGAAATATGTGGAGTTCCTTTAGAGTCACTCATAGAAGCATTGCTCTCTTCCCAGAATCCTTGAGGAAACAGCCATATTTTGCACGATGGTGGTGTACATTTATATATGTGTGTGTGTATATGAGATGCAGTCTGAAGTTAATAAGGCTTAGTAAAACTTATCATGCTGAGAAATCATGTCACTATTGCAAAGAAATTGAGACTAAAATGAATACGTACCACTGTCTTTATAGGCAAAACCTGCCTTTTGAAGGGTTAAAAGTGAACTTCATGTCAACCTGTCTATCAGGAAGATCACTTCCACAGTGAGGGGTTTGTGTGAACAAAACTGCTTCCTGCAGTGCTCTCCACATATATGGGGTCTAGATTGGATTTTAAGCATATAATCTCTGTGCAGGTTGATTATGAGAGCGAGGAAGAGAACAGTGAGGAAAATGGTGATGAAAATCCAGAAGAGGACGAAGGCATGTTGAATGATGATAAAAGGGCTGAGGATGCTGAAGAAGGGGTTCAGAATGAATCTAATTTTCAGACTAAAAAAGAAAAAGGAGCCAAACTAGAGCATTCAACACAGCTAAGAGTTAGTGCTGTGCTGAGCAGTCATCCATCTATAGTCAACTATGCATATGATACAGAAAGTGAGCTCTGGTGTGAGGTAAGATGGTGGTGACTGGAAAACTTCTGCATCTGTGTGTGTGCGTGCGCGCGTGCGTGTATTGATGTCTTCAAAGCTACAGTGCACAGTTACTATAATTCAAAGAATAAATAAATCTCTCTAGTAGAATGCTGCTGCTCTTTCTCAGCACTACTGTTATTAACTTGCGGCTAGGTCTATCCAGCTCATGCATGTAAGCAGGTATTTCCTGGCTGTAGATTTTAAATTACAGGAACTGGAAGTGTTTTGTCTAGTGGCAATTAACAAGTTTTCATTCTGCCTCAGGCTTTTTATTTAATACACACCTAGGTCTTTCCATATGAGGGATGATGGTTGACATTACCATGGGAGACTATTTGGGTGTGCTGTAAAGGTGTAAAAGCAAGGCAACAATAGGCTTTGTGTGTGTGTTCAGAGCAGGGAAACCTGCATAATCTTCCAAGTGCATGGCCAGCAAAGGAGACGCATGTTAATTGGGGTATGTGAAGCGAGCATGCAGCTTTGCGGCTGTAAGAAGATTGGGCTTAATTGGACTGAGCAGCAGGTAAAGGGATCCTCTGTGTGGCTGAAACAAGAGCGAAATTGTTTAGAGATCATGTCAGTAAGGCCTTGGCTGCTGTGTGAGAGTGAATAGGCCTGGAGTGTATTGTTTCCTGTTAATACCCATCTGTTGGAAAACCTATCAGGATCTGGGGCAAAAAATGGGATTGGTCCTGCTTTGAGCAGGGGGTTGGACTAGATGATCTCCTGCGGTCCCTTCCAACCCTGATATTCTGTGATTCTGTGATCTATCCATTTGTAAATAAATGAGTACTAGGATAAATGTGTTTTTGTAAATCTTTTTCCCCTAAAAAGAAATAACCCAGTGTTTGAGCCTATACCTCCCTGCCCTCTGACTCAGCCCAACGCTGCATTGTTCTTCTTCTTCTAGGTTTCACTGAAGCTTCCTCTGATGAAAGCATACTTTGACCTCTCCTCCATCCTAACGTCCCTCATGCAGAACACAATTGTCCATGAGACAAGAGGGATCACGCGGTGCTTCTTAAATGAAAGCACCAATAAGAAAGGAGAGAAAGAATTTGTTTTAAACACCGAGGGAATAAACCTCCCAGAGCTGTTCAGATATGCTGATGTATGTAATGTGTTTATAACCCCTGAGATGTCTGTAATTGTTGTGTAATGTTCTAGGGAAAAACCTGGGAGGCGGGCACCTACCTCCTCCATTGACTTTCAGTGGGTGCTGGGCACCTAATTGCTTTTTGACCCTCTGGAAATCTCCTCCCAGCAGGTTCAAAATGTATGTGCCATGTCTCCCTCAAGCGAACCCTTAAGTCACTTTTTGATCTCTTCGGATGGACTTTTGTGCAGAGCCACAGAGTATCTTATTGCCAAGATAATGACCAGAGAGGCTCCACTCTCCTTGCAGCTGTCTCTGAAAGTGTTACTTGAGGAAGCTCTCCCATCTAAGTGAATCACAGTAGTTGAAGATGAATAGATCTGTTATGCTGCCTACCCCATCTCCTTACAAGTTCAGGATTGTTGCATGCAGTGTAAGCTCCAGTGCTTTGTCTGAGAGTTTCAAATGCCCCAAGCATCGTGCTCTCCACTATGTAAGAGACATTTCCATAGTCTAATAGATCTCATTGTTGGGAATTTCATCCGAAATTATGTTTTTTTCTTTGCTGAATTTCCATCCCTTACATCTGATGATGTAAATGATGATGATGTTGACCTGGGTATAAAACTATATGTACGTTTTCTCCATGGCTAATGCTGTGCCTGCATCTGATCACTTTGTAATTGACTATACTGGCCCTCCTTGAGGTAATTTGAGCAAGTGGAGAATTGGAGAAAAATTATCCCAGTTTATCTGGGGGAGGTACAGTAACTGCTGTAATAACTTTCACCTATCTTCCTTGCCTCCAGCTTTTGGACCTAAGTCGGCTTTATTCCAATGACATTCATGCAATGGCTAAGACCTATGGAATCGAGGCTGCCCTGAGGGTGATTGAAAGGGAAATTAAAGATGTGTTTGCTGTGTACGGTAAGATATTGTTGTTAGATCAGCTGAGTTAGTCTTGTGATTCATCTGATTTTCATTAAGATGGGAAAACTTCACCTCTGGAAATAGGTTTGGAAAGTGACCTCTTCGCATTAGCTACTCCTTCACTTGTGTATTTTCAGTCTCTTCTTTGAATCTATAATTGATGTATCTAACTTCTCATATTGAATTCGTCCTCATGATATGTGAGCATCTTCTCTGAGATAATTCTCTTGTTTAACTGATTGGTTTCCATTTATTCCTCAGTAAAATCACTGGAGGATATTGACGCTATATTTTCTCTTTTTATATATATATATATATATATATATATATATATATATATATATATATATCGTCAATATCCTCCATTGATTTTAATGTAAAATATTATGATGGCATTGTCCATTGAAACTGTTAAGGTGAAATGGCTAATGCCAACTGAAGTGCCTGCATAGATTTGTCTTTCAGCACTAACTGGCCCATGTCTTACTATGAATTACAGCCCGTGAAAAGAGGGAAGGCTGTTTTGGACGACTGCTGGTCCGCAATTGCCTCTGTAGTAGCTGTTCACTAATATCCCCATTTTTATTAATGCCTAGCTTTTTGTGCTATTTAAGAGCCCTGGGATATATGTTGGTAGAGGCTGTTAACAGACTTCACCATCACACTGTATAAATGTCCGAAGCTCCATCGTAATTATGTGGTGTACACCTGCTGGGGTAAAGCCTCCGACCTCCTGCACATGTGTAGTAATTCCCCAATAACAAAGCTCTGATGATCCGCTGCACAGGATTTAGGGGTAACCATGTGGGGAGGCAGGGGGCAGAGGTCTGTACTGTAGCGGCTGGACCAGAAATGACTTATCCAACTTTGGCTGAACAAAGATGATGTGTGTGTTATTGCTATCTTTTTTTTAAAAAAAAAAAAATGTACTGCCCCAAAAGACCAGCATACTGTTATCATACATGATGATACATTCGGGTAGCTAAGGCACAATTATCATTATAGGCCCTCTGCAAATCCATTATTTCATGCAATAAAGAGGAGGTCTGATAGTGTTGCAGCGAATGGTTGATGCCAGTTACTGAAAGGAGAAGCTCCACTGCATCATTAGTAACTTAACTTGTGTCGTGGTGAAGGAAATAAAGAGATTTTCTCCCCTTCCCCTCCCACAGCTCCATTGATTAGACTATAGGGATTTAACTTAGTGCTGGTTAGTTCTTGAATGTTCTCATGTTCCCTTTTCCTGCATTGTCAGGTATTGTGGTAGATCCTCGGCACCTTTCTCTTGTGGCAGATTACATGTGTTTTGAAGGTGTTTACAAACCGCTGAATCGTTTTGGAATGCAGTCCAACTCCTCCCCTCTGCAACAGATGACGTTTGAAACCAGCTACAAATTTTTGAAGGAAGCAACAATGATGGGTAAATAGTTTTAGTTGGAATTATAAGACTGCTGCTGCATTTCACATCTGCTTGGTTTCCCTTTATAACTCTCCACTCTATTGAGATATTTAACTACATTTTAAAACTCTCTACAGAGAGCTCCTTGCATGTCAAAAAGTTTGAGATAAATTGGGATGCTCTTTTTAATATAGTGATGACAGCTGAAATAAGAAGCCTCTCCCATGGGGTGGTTTGTGGAGTCTAACGTTCTTTCAAGAACCAGATAATGCTTGTCTATAATACCTTGAAGATCTGGCCTTTCTTCTCTGTCTACACCGTTAAAACTCTCTTCCAAGTCCTTCTCTCATGGCTATATTGTATCCTCTGTCTGGCCTGCTATAACTTTTTCCATTCAAATCAATTCAACATTCTGCCAAAATCATCTTCCTAGTTTGTTGCTCTGAAAGCATTTGTTCCCCTCTTTTCACCAGTGGCTTCTCCTTGTTCACTGTTTCAAACATAAGCCGCTTGTCTGTATTCCTTTAATAGGTTATCCCCGTTCTACCTAGCTGCTCTAACTTGTCACATATTAGCCAGACCTTCATTTTGTCAACATCCCCAGCTTTCACCACCTATCAATCAGCTTCTTTTTCAGACTCTTTAATGCTTTCTTCCTTGCTACCTATATAAATGGGAAAAGCTCCCCAACAAAATCTGTTCCACCATTACCTTCACCTCCTTTTGTCTGTGGACAGACACAAGTTAAGGGTGTAGGATCACTCCTTAACACTGAATATACTGGTAAGAGACAGAAGATCATTTTTTAAAGTTTAGAAAGATGATTAATATTAAACTGCACTGTGCACATGGCAATCTGCAAAGGCAAAAGTGTAAATACAGGATTAAATTGAATAAAGAAGGGGTATGCCACATTGTTTCTTCCTGTATTTATATATTTAGCATCCTAGGTGGATTTAGAAATAACATATGATCCCTGCCAAGTGAACATCAATCTTATTTAAACAGGTAACATCACAAATAAACACATGAAATAATGGAAGTAACAAAAGGGCATAAGGGGTCAGTGGAAAGTGCTGTAGGGTGTTTAGGAGTGGAGCGGTAGATCTGGAAGTTGTTGGCAGCATTCAGATGGAAATTGAAGTCATGGACTGGATTATGGTGGTGTCAATTGAATTTACAACAAATTAGATGCAGTCAACTGGATGGTCTTCTGTCATTTCTGTGGGATTAAATACATGTAACCTTTTGTCCTTGCAGTGAGGAGTACTGAAAGTACATAGCATAGTGGGTGGTGCTTGATGTTCCCGTCTCTGCTACAGCTGTGCAAGCGAATAGCTGCCTCTGATGTCAGTCAGAAATAAAGCCTCTTTGTTAGCTTATTACATAAGACAGTCATAACTGTTCTATTTCCCCATGTGATGTTAACAAAGCAAATAGTTGTTCTTTGAACATTTGTCTACGTGGATTTCATTTCTGGTGTATATGTGCCCCAAGCATGCAAAATCAGATTCTTTTGTCCTGCAGTGCCCTAAGTCTCCTTTTGGGCCCCTATCCAAGGGTCCAGCTGTCCCTCGGTTCCTTCTTGCTGCCTCTGACATCTGTGAACTTTTGTGATCTTTCTTAGGCTAGTAATGGTGGTTTCTCTTGTTGTTATACTCCTGTTGGCATTTAAAAAACCACTTTTTTCCTAATAGATTAAGGGACACCCCCTCACCCCCACAGGATCTAGCTACTATGTCTGAGACAACGTCCCAGGGCTTTAAAGCTGCCCCTCTTGTGACATAGCTGTTCTGCTCAGTGACAGGCTTTCTTGTGCCATTTTTGCCTCTGAGAGGAGCACGCTGTTGTTAGATTCTGAGTCTGTTGCCCTTTCCCTCACTCAATAAGAGCCTCTTCAAAACTTGAGACAGAAGGGCGCACTAAGCCTGAACCAGGCCTTCTCAGCTAGTGCTCCTGTGTGCTGTGGCTGTACTCCAAGCTCCTGGGCTCACTTTTCATTGAAGAGATCAAATCCTTTGACCAGATAGAGCCAAAACCTCTTCCACCTAACCTTCAGAAAGGGGTAGGAAGGAAGAATGAGCACAGGCATAGGTCACCCTCTCGGATACCAATGAGGCAAAAACCACACCAGGTTATTGTGTTGCTTCATGCCACTCAGCCAAAAGCCAGTCACAGCCCAAATTGGGTCCTCCGATGCTAAACCCATTGTAATGCCTGAATCTGTCATCCACGCTTCTCCCAGGACCAAACTCTCTCAATACCAATATTGACACACTTGGTGCTGAGTACTCTGGTGCCCGTGACTCCAGTACCTATCTCTACAGTGCAGATGTTTCTCAAGACATCTTGTGAGGATTGTGCAACCAGAATCATCCTTGCCCTCTTCTTCTGCCATTAGAGGTCCTTCTGCTTCAATACTGATCATTAACACTACAGTGGTATAGATGAGTGCTCCAGCTTATGTTGTGGGCTTGGGGTTCAAGATCACCAAAGGATACAAGATAGGGTAGTTTCTCCTTTAGAGGAGAACTATTCTTCTGAATATAATAGAGATGTCTCCATTCACCTCAGTCTCACTTATGAGCCTTCCTGGCCTGCTGGGGAATCCAGGAATCACCCTTACAAATACAGACACTATGGATTGTGTGGGGGACGTTCAACCACCCCACCTCACAAGACCTGCAGCTCCTTACCCCTACAATATACAGTCTTGGCCTTGGAATACCTTCCTCTATTTCCTTCCACTGCAAAACATGGTAGGTCCACTCAGTCAGTCGGTACAGCCCCACCACCTGCACCAGCGAGAACATGACGGTGAGGAGAAATACCTGCAGAAAATGGAAGAGCCACCAGGGGAGAAGTAGTTTCCAGCGCAGGAGGCCTTCTGCCTCTCCTCCTCTGCTGAACATTCCACATCTAGCTCACAACAGCAACTTTGACACCATCGAGACTTGATCAAACCATTACCCTCCTCACCTCACCTTTTTTTATTCTGGAAGGCTCGGACCCTGATCACCCTGGACCAATCTGGGACTCACCATCAACTGAGAAGTCCAAAGTGTTGCTGATGAAAGGATAGTATGCTTACAGGAGCTGAGTTAGATTTGAGACCATCAAGAGTTTATCTACCACAAAATAGGGTCCATGTTCTGGTAGCCCTCACCCAGGGATGTCTGTAAGAGCATGCCTCAGATTTCTTGGACACATGGCCTAGTGCACTGAAGTCACACAGCATGTAAGCCTTCACGTGTGTTTCATGGAATGGTGTCTATATCTACCCAACAAACTCCACACGGACTGGCATCATCCTGTCCCCCAAGATGTCCTTTTCTTGTCACCTCTATCCATCAAGACATTTGTGACAGATTCCTCCACGCTCAGCTGGGAAGTTAATCTGGACCCCTTTCTATCTCCAGGCCTCTGATGCCTCTAGGAAACTCATCGCTGCCATAAATGGCCTGGAGCTTAGAGCCATACATCTAGCATGCACAGCACTTCTATGGCTGCTATGCAGATCCATGATCCAAGTAATAATAGACAACACAATAGCAATGTTGAATGTCTATAGATGGAGGAGCATGGTCATCGCCTCTCTCCCAAGAAGCAGTTAGTATCTAGGACTAGTATATTTGTTGTCAATTCACAATAGTGGGTCTGCACGTAGCAGGTTCACAGAATAGCCTAGCAGATGCCTATTTTCAGACATCCGCAAATGGGCTGTCAAAACTTGATCCTGAAGAAGCGTTCTTCGCAGGTGGGGATGTCCAAGAATAGACCACCTGGAACAAGAAATGCCAGGTGTTCTGTTCCATAGGGGGTTCTAACCTCCTCTTTATACCACCTACTTATGAAAACCACCTTTCTAGCAGCTGCAATATCCGCTCCAAGAACGGGAAATTCCAGCCCTTGTGGCTGTCCACTTTACTCCATGTTCCATAAAGATGGGACCTCCCCCTAGGTTTCCGATTTTCATTTAAATCAGTTGATTCACCTCCTGACTTTCTTCCTCAAGCCCCCAGGGAAGTCTAACTGCGTAACCTTGATGTGGTCAGGGCTCTTGTATACTTCCTGGGCAGGATGAGACCCGGGAGATGCTCCCCCAGGCTGTAGCATTTGCAGACAGTATTGCAGGTCAGGTTATATCTATCCAAGGGATTTCTAACTGTACTAAATCCTGTTATGAGGTATAGCTAGATTAGATCCATCTGTGCTGGGTAGAAGCTCATTTCACCAGGGCTCAAGCAACCTCTGTGGCTTCTCTAGGAAATCTGACTATTTCAGAAATGTGCAGAGCGGGTGCATGGGGATCCATCTACACTTTTACACAGCACTATTCCCTAGTTCAGGCTCCAAGATCTGATGCCTGCTTTGGAAGAGCTGTACTGTAATCCTTGTTTAAATAGGCCTCCAAGCACCCACCTCCTGACTGAGGTCTCTCCTTTGTGATCACCGGAAGTGGAATCCATGTGGACAGTCACTCAGAGAAAAAATTGTTACGTGCTTTACAGTAACTGTGGCTCTTCAAGATGCATGGTCTCCTTTCTTCTCTTCTGTGGAGTCCTGCTCCACCTGGATTTTCTGGAGAAGAAAATGAGGGATGGTTGGGCCCACTTTGCCATGTATGGCTGAGAGCCTGGGGGCGCATATGTGGGCAGGGCATCTAGAGTGTAGGTATGCCACCAAGGATGTTGCTGGCCAAAAATAATCCAATCTTGTGTATATGGGACATTTCAATGTATCTAACACTATTAATTACTACCGTAAATAGCCACAGAATTAAAGGAATTCATAGAATGTGTCTACAGTGAAAGTGATTTTAGTTCTCTTCAAATCTAGCCAAAAAGGATCTAAAACTAGTCTTCATAGGAAGAAGCTAGTAATAAAAAGGGGTGTTCTTTATTTTTGTTTGCTATATACATCGGACCCTCGCTAGAATGCGGGATTTGGGATCCATGCATGGGGACCATGTTAAAATGAATTACAATTAAAGTAATTCAATTTGGGATCCATGGCTGCGACCACGTTATATGCGAATTCACACTATGTAGACGCGCGTTCTAGCAAGGATCCGGTGTACTTCCTTAAATAAACACACACATCAACGAAATGTTTTATCAGGTGGCCTGAAGTGCTGTGTTCTCCTTTAGAACTCTGCATGCATTCTATTTTCATGTCTGTTGATAAAAAGGACTATCTTAAATTGGTTAAGAAAACAGGACCTGGTTCTCTTTTACACCAGTATAGAATAATCCTTTTCATGAGTGGCGCGTATAATTGGCTGGGGAAGGCTGTGCCTCCCCAAACAGCCCAGCGAGGCCCCTTCCTGCTGCTACTAGCCGGTTGGGGCCATGCCATGCAGCTCTTCAGGACTGTGGGGAAGAGGTGGGTGGGGTGGCTGCATGCCACTCCCCCAGGTGCTTTGGGCCTGAAGGTGCTTGGGCAACCTGGGGTTGGGGGAAGGGAGGTGGAGGGGCAGGGCCTCGGGCGGAAGGGGTGGGCCAGGCCAGGGGCTAGCCTCCCTGAGCCTGTGGTTCACCCACAGCCCATGACCCTATTGAAGTCAGAGGAGGTACTCTAGTGTAGAACTACTGTGAGAAAAAAATCAGGTCCACATTTTCCAAAGAGGTGAATTCAATCCAAACAGCAGATGGCAGCATCTGTCTGAGATGGCAGGTCTGACTTCTTTGTCAACAAAATAAATACTTGAATCATTAGCATTTTTGTAACCTGTAAAAGACCTTTGGGAATGGCCCTAATCTGATTTTTGTTGAACTCTTTGATTTAGGTGCCCATGATGAGCTGAGATCTCCTTCTGCATGCCTGGTGGTGGGAAAAGTTGTCCGAGGAGGGACTGGTTTGTTTGACCTCAAGCAACCCCTTACGTAGTGTTTTGCCTCTATTTAAAAAAAAAAATTAAGTGTGGCTATCACAAGAGATGTACGCACACTGCAGTTGTTTGCAAAGCCTCTGCTGAAATTTCCAAACCAATTAATGTTTTTGTACAAGACCATTAATGATATCTTCAGGGTGTGGAGGGATTCTATATAATGTGTATCCAGTTTTTCTCTTGATCTCTTGGGTTTGTTAACCTAACTAAATGATGTACTTTGTAAAGTATTTGATGGGAATGTTCATGCCTAAAAACTCTCCTCTGGTCTAGAACCCTTCCTTCTCTCCCTCCACCCCCTGCAGTACTGATCAAAATGAAATTATTGTTATACACTAGAGAGAGATGAACAGAGCTGTGTGTGTCTGATTAGGAGCCAGGTGTAGCTTTTAACATGTACAATTCAAAGGGGAGAGTCTGCTCGCTTATCTGAGGTGTCTGTGGTATTTCCAGTTTATCTGGATAGGCCTTGGGTACCACATTGCTCAGTCACATGATAACTGTACCTAATCTTATTTGAAATATTTTTGGGACAAACTCACAAGTGGCCTTGAGGAGCAGTGTGTTGACAGGAATGAAACTTGTGTGCTGGAGACAAGTCCTGTTCTTTTATTGTATTTATTTGTACTATACTGTTACGATTTTTAAAGAGATACAGGGCACCTTTTCCTCTTCGCTCCAGTCATTAAAAAGAGTGTGTCTGTGACAATTAATGGGCTCTCTGGGGAAGACCATGATTTGAATGCCATGTATTCGCTAGTTCTTTTAGACCATTCCAATACCTGTGCTTGCCCCAGGCAGAACTGTCCTCAGTGAAATGTTTCTCCTCCTTTGTTAAGATTTCTCTCTAGAGCATCTGGAGCAAAATGAACTGCTGTGAATGTGACTGCACAAAGCAAACATGTAACTTTATTGTAAAGCAGAGTTTAAACTTCTACAGTAAAAGCTTTTTTATCCAGCATGTTGGGGGAATGAAGGGTGCCGGTAAGTGGAAAAATTCCATTTAACTAAGAGGGAGGGAATTTGGGTATTGGGTTGGGGCGTGGGCTCTGGGAGGGAGTTTGGCTACAGGAGGGGGCTTGGGGTGCCAGATCCAGGGGCCACTCTACTTGGGTAGTTCCCTGCAAGCAGCAACCTGTCCCTGCTGTTCCTAGGCAGAAGTGCCCCTGCCCCAAGCGCCGGCTCCGCAGCTTCCACTGGCCGGGGACCGCAGCCAAGGGGAGCTGCAGGGGCAGAGGCAACGCACAGAACTGCCTAGCTGCGCATTTGCCTAGGAACAGCAGGGACAGGTAACTGCTTGCAGGGAGCCGCCTGAAGTGAGCGCCCCTTGGATCCAGCACCTTGAGCCACCTCTGGTACCCCAAACCCTTCGTGGCCGTTCCTCCGCCTAGGAACAGCAGGAACATGTTGCTGCTTCCGGGGAGCCACGCGCGGCCAGATCTTCTATGAAGATTGGAAATGCCGGTTTATAGAGCTTTCTGGTTGGTACAAGGCCGGATAACACAGCTTTTTACT
Organism: Lepidochelys olivacea; assembly: GCF_965140295.1. NCBI lineage: Eukaryota > Metazoa > Chordata > Testudines > Cheloniidae > Lepidochelys > Lepidochelys olivacea. Next base: position 135,068,678 of record NC_140414.1, on the reverse strand, counting down.
GTATTTTGGTTTAAAATTATTCTGTGTAAGGGAGGATCTGTAATAAAGGACATCGTCAGATGCTGGAAAAACACCTTTGTGTAGTTTCTCTTTGCTTTTAAAGCTCGAGCATCAGCATGCAGGATCTTTTACTTCCTAACAACAAGCTAATGCAGGAGTGCCAGACTGTGATGCTGAGAGCCATGTTAGCCACTTATCAGGAATAGTTAGGGTGATGCAGTGTCCGTGTAGATGCTGTTACACTTATATTGGCTGTTGGCTGTCATTGTTGTCATAGCATGGAGCTGTGAAATTGACAAGAAAGCCAGGCTGTCACCCCGATGCAGGTGGGGGGCTCCAGCTAGAGCCGTGCTCCTAGCTGGGCTGTGCCTGCCCTTTGGGTTCTGGCTCCCCGAGTCTGGCTGCTGCCTGGGCTCCGAGCTGGGCTGCGACCACCTAGCTCCCCAGTGGGATCCCAGCTACGGCAGTGTAAGCCGGCGTGGCCATCCCTCTGGGTCTGCGGCTGAGGGAGGCCATGCCTCCTGGCAGTTTGGTCTGCCAAAGGAAGTAAAAACAAAAAGGGGGGAATTAGCGGTTCTTAGTGGGCCCCGGCCTTCAAGAGGGGCAGGGCCATAAACAGTCTGGACTCTGGCCTACAGTTTTAGCCCAGCTGTTAAACGAGGCATGGAAGCAAACAGAAGGGCTCCAGCTGGCTTGTAGTCAGGCCGAGCTGTAACAGTTTTAGCCCAACTGTTAAGCAAGGCCGGACAGCAAACAGTCAGGGCTCTGGCTTCTAGTGAGGCAGAGCTGTAACTCCAGCCCGTCTGAGGGCTCTGGCAGGGGTGAGCGCCAATCACCGTCTGTGGGGCTCAGCTAGGGCTGACTGAGGAGCGCAGGCCCCGCGGCTTAAGGAGGGGGAGTACTGACCCCACAGGGGTGAGGTGGCTGGGGGTCGCATCCCAGCTTAGAGCCCTAACAGTGGCAGAATGGTCTGCCCCTGGGTCAGCGGTGGAGTCCACCTGCAATATGCTGACCGTCTTTCTGGTGGCACCACAACCAAACGGTAGTCTGGCTCCCTTGGGCTGCTTCCTCCTCTCCCCCTTGGGTGTACCTGTATCCAGGGATCATTCTCAGTCTCCCCAGGATACTCTGCCAGGGACAGCGGTAGCAGCTTCTCAGCGTTGGGAGCGACAGGGCTCTCTGGGAGCTCAGGCTGGGCCTCAGAGTAGCGGCAGTTCCTGGTGTTCCACTCCAGCAGCGGGGAAGGAACTTCGGTCTCCTTCAGCAGGTCCCTCTAAACTCAGCTTCTGGGCCAGACTTCTATACTTCTGCTTGCTGTCCCGCCCCTCTGCTGCCAGCATGCGGGGCGTGGCCCTCCTGGTTCCATCTGCCTGGCAGCTTGCGGCGGTGTCCCCTCTGTGTCTGCCTCTGAGGGAGGCCACACCTCCTTGCGCCGCCCCCTCCCCCCCCACCCTTCATCCCAACTCCCGATCTTCAGAGCTGGTCTGGTCCTATTCCCCCAGCTGGTGTTGGAATCGTAAAGGCAAAGGGTTGGAGAGAGAGGAATCAGCATATCAGCTGGGTTTTGGTTTCTTTTATTTGCTGCAACCATTCCAGGGGAGCATGGTCGGTCATGATGATAAAGGGGTTCCCAAGAGAGAGAGTACCAGATGGCTTCTAGTGCCCATTTGATGGCCAGGGCCTTCTTTTTACATCACCGAATAATTACATTCCCACAGGAACAACTTTCAGCTCATGTACAGTACAGGGTGTTCTTCGCCTTCTGTGTCCTGCAGGAGGATAGCCCCTAGTCCGACTGCTGACGCATCAGTTTGGACTATGAAGCTATGTGTAAAGTCCAGACTGTAGAGCAATTGCAAGGATACCCTTCCATGTGCTAGTTCACTCACTAATTTGGCAGTTTTGTCCAAAGATACCAAGACTCTTTTTTCACCATCTTGGTAGGTAAATACATTATACTTCTATAGCTCTTTTCATGGTGAGAGGCACATCCATACACCCAGCAGAGCAGCAGCCAGCTAGCATACTGCACAACAGGTATGCAGGGTAGATACTGGACAAGGATCCCTATAAACATTAATATGGGGTCTAAGGTTTGGTCTGATCCGCACTGACAAAGAGCAGCTCTTTTGTGAAAGCTGAGTCTAAAAATGGCATAGCATGGATGCTTATTTTCTTTGTGACTTCATATCAGCTCAGTTTTCAAGCAGAAGCTGTTTTTCCTACAGTTGTGGAAGATCAGCTGAGCACAGAAGGATGGTGATTCAGAAGGTGGAAATAACTTTAATGTTTCTTTAAATGAACCCTTTAAATTCAGATATTACTGGGGCGGGGTGAGTCAGCTTCCCATTTTTGCAATTCGTAAGTCATCCATTGTATTCATGGGCGTGGGCCAGTATTCAGGAGACTCCTTATCTGTAACTTTTTAAAGCCTGACGCTGGTTAGAAAATAACCTTCTGCAGTAATAAGGGTACTTTCTGAATCACAGTCTAACATCTGTTTAATGATTCAGTGATGAAAATGAATGAACTGGTGCTCAGGCCCTTTTATATCTGAGCAGTGTGGTGTCTATGGATGGAATATGTCAAGTGCCCTGACATCCTCTCATCTGGATCTGGTTCTTGACAATCTAAGTGGGGTCAGCTACACTGTGATCCTTTGTGCTCCTCTAGATGCAAGAGAAGCAAATAAGATGGCAGATAGACCCTAAGTCACTAGGGCTGACACACTTGTCAGTGCATCAAATAAAGCTCCCACCAGCAGCAAAATCAGTCCCTTCCTGGATTGATGCATTGTTCAGAACTAGAACAGATAAACCAAGTCCTTTTGCCTGACATGCTCCTTTCATAAGGCTTCCGTCATGATCCTTGGCCCTACAAACCTACCCTAACAGTGAGTTCAACTGTGAAAAGTGACTGAAAGTTCAGGAAGTGTTACAATAACCTAGACGGATAAATGTTGATTGAAAAAAGGTGGTATTTGAGAGTTAGCTGGTGGGGGAAAAAGATAGGGATTTCTATACGGCATTAACTGCTTCCAAATGTATTAGTAAAAATGTAACCTGGGCACAAAAAAGAAGGTAATAATAAATTGGTGTGCTAAGTTAAAAATAAATCTCTCTCTATATATATACACAACAGCAGCGGAAACTGCCTGTCAGTAAAAAATTAAGTGTAACCATAAGTGTACTATGGTCTCAGACAACTGAAATACAGAAATAAAATCAGGGAATTAAACCAGCAGTAAAACAAATTATAGAATCACAGAAGATTAGAGTTGGAAGAGACCTCAGGAGGTCATCTAGTCCAACCCCCTGCTCAAAGCAGGACCAATCCCCAACTAAATCGTCCCAGCCAGGGCTTTGTCAAGCTGGGCCTTAAAAACCTCTAAGGATGGAGATTCCACCACCTCCGTAGGTAACCCATTCCAGTGCTTCACCACCCTCCTAGTGAAATAGTTTTTCCTAATATCCAACCTAACCCTAACCTCCCCCACTGAAACTTGAGACCATTGCTCCTTGTTCTGTCACTGAGAACAGTCTAGCTCCATCCTCTTTGGACCCCCTCTTCAGATAGTTGAAGGCTGCTATCAAATCCCCCCTCACTCTTCTCTTCTGCAGACTAAATAAGCCCAGTTCCCTCAGCCTCTCCTCATAAGTCATGTGCTCCAGCCCTCTAATCATTTTTGTTGCCCTCCACTGGACTCTTTCCAATTTTTCCACATCCTTCTTGTATGTTTGGGGCCCAAAACTGTACTCCAGATTAGGCCTCACCAACGCCGAATAGAGGGGAATGATCACGTCCCTCAATCTGCTGGCAATGCTCCTACTTACACAGCCCAAAATGCCATTAGCCGCCTTGGCAACAAGGGCACAGTGTTGACTCATATCCAGCTTCTCGTCCTCTGTAACCCTGTGACGAAGTGGGACTGTTCTTAATGTTTCCTCTGAATAGTGTGGGGGTGCCTCAGTTTCCCCTATGCAGTTCTTAAGTATCTAGGTGGTGGGGTAAGGGTGTATGATCATTGCAGAGCCCTAGAGGGCAGGTGTGTGCAGAGGACTGGACACAGAGAATGGCTGACACCCTGTTTCCTGGCAACTGATGGCCTGGGCCCTTCCCCCCTACGAGGTGAGAGCTAAAGGGTTGGAGAACAAAGGAATCAGGTGACCTCCTGGCCCGGGAAAGGGGGAAGCCCAGAGGAGGAGGGGCTGGAGGGAGTTTCAGTTTGGGGCTGGCTGAGACATGGAGTGAAGTGCAGACGTGGTTGTCTGGCTCACTGACCCCCAAAATGGACCCAGCTGAGGGGTCCTGTTCTCTGCACCTGCAAGCTCTGTTTTAGACCATGTTCCTGTCGTCTAATAAACCTCTGTTTTACTGGCTGGCTGAGAGTTGCGTCTGACTGTGAAGTTGGGGTGCAGGACCTTCTGGCTTCCCCAGGAGCCCCGCCTGAGCGGACTCGCTGTGGGAAGCTCACGGAGGGGCAGAGGATGCTGAATGCTCCGAGGTCAGACCCAGGAAGGTGGAAGCTGTGTGAGCTTTGTGTCCTGAAAACAGGTTGCTCACAGAAAGGAGACTTCCCCAGAGTCCTGACTGGCTTCATGGGGAGCAGTTCCAGAGCATCACCCAGGGACTCCGTGACAAACCCCTAGGTCCTTTTCTGCAGAACTGCTGCCTAGCCACTCAATCCCGAGTCAGTAGCAGTGCATGGGATTCTTCTGTCCTAAGTGCAGGACTCTGCCCTTGTCCTTGTTGAACCTCATCAGATTTCTTTTGGCCCAATCCTTTAATTTGTCTAGGGCCCTTGGCTCTGTATCCTATCCCTACCCTCCAGCGTATCTACCACCCCTCCCAGTTTAGTGTCATCTGCAAACTTGCTGAGGGTGCAATCCACGCTATCCTCCAGATCATTAATGAAGATATTGAACAAAACCGGACCGACCCATGGGGCACTCCGCTTGATACCAGCTGCCAACTAGACATGGAGCCATTAATCACTACCTGTTGAGCCCAATGGTCTAGCCAGCTTTCTATCCCTCTTATAGTCCATTCGTCCAGCCCATACTTCTTTAACTTGCTGGCAAGAATACTGTGGGAGACCGTATCAAAAGCTTTGCTAAAGTCAAGGAATAACACATCCACTGCTTTCTCCTCATCCACAGAGCCAGTTATCTCATCACAGAAGGCAATTAGATTAGTCAGGCATGACTTGCCCTTGGTGAATCCATGCTGACTGTTCCTGATCACTTTCCTCTCCTCTAAGTGCTTCAAAAAAGAGAGGACCGGCTCCATGATTTTTTCAGGGACTGAGGTGAGGCTGACTGTAGTTCCCTGGATCCTCCTCCTTCCCTTTTTTAAAGATGGGCACTACATTAGCCTTTTTCCAGTCATCCGGGACCTCCCCCGATCACCATGAGTTTTCAAAGATAATGGCCAATGGCTCTGCAATCACAACCGCTAACTCCTTTAGCATCCTCGGATGCAGCGCATCCAGCCCCATGGACTTGTGCTCGTCCAGCTTTTCTAAATAGTTCTGAACCACTTCTTTCTCCACAGAGGGCTAGTCATCTCCTCCCCAAACTGTGCTGCCCAGTGCAGTAGTCTGGGAGCTGACCTTGTTCGTGAAGACAGAGGCAAAAAAAGCATTGAGTACATTAGCTTTTTCCACATCCTCTGTCACTAGGTTGCCTCCCTCATTCAGTAATGGGCCAACACTTTCCCTGACCCCCTTCCTGTTGCTAACACCTATAGAAACTGTTCTTGTTAACTCTTAACATCCCTTGCTAGTTGCAAGTCCAATTGTGATTTGGCCTTCCTGATTTCACTCCTGCATGCCTGAGCAATATTTTTATACTCCTCCCTGGTCATTTTTCCAAGCTTCCACTTCTTGTAAGCTTCTTTTTTGTGTTTAAGATCAGCAAGAATTTCACTGTTAAGCCAACCTGGTTGCCTGCCATATTTACTATTCTTTCTACACATTGGGATGGTTTGTTCCTGCAACCTCAAAAAGGTTTCTTTAAAATGCAGCCAGCTGTCCTGGACTCCTTTCCCCGTCATGTTATTCTCCCAGGGATCCTGCCCATCAGCTCCATGAGGGAGTCAAAGTCTGCTTTTCTGAAGTTCAGGATCCATATTCTGCTGCTCTCCTTTCTTCCTTTTGTCAGGATCCTGAACTCAACCATTTCATGGTCACTGCCTCCCAGGTTCCCATCCACTTTTGCTTCCCCTACTAATTCTTTCCTGTCTGTGAGCAGCAGGTCAAGAAGAGCTCTGCCCCTAGTTGGTTCCTCCAGCACTTGCACCAGGAAATTGTCCCCTGCACTTTCCAAAAACTTCCTGGATTGTCTGTGCACCGCTGTATTGCTCTTCCAGCGGATATCAGGGTGATTGAAGTCCCCCATGAGAACTAGGGCCTGTGATCTAGTAACTTCTGTTATTTGCCTGAAGAAAACCTCGTCCACCTCATCCCCCTGGTCTGGTGGTCTATAGCAGACTCCCACCATGACATCACCCATGTTGCTCACGCTTCTAAACTTAATCTAGAGACTCTCAGGTTTTTCTGCAGCTTCATACTGGAGCTCTGAGTAGTCATACTGCTCTTACATACAATGCAACTCCCCCACCTTTTCTGGCCTCCCTGTCCTTCCTGAACAGTTTATATCCATCCATGACAGTACTCCAGTCATGTGAGGTATCCCACCAAGTCTCTGTTATTCCAATCACATCATAATTCCTTGACTGTGCCAGGTCTCCCTGCTTGTTTTCCAGGCTTCTTGCATTTGTGTATAGGCACTTAAGATAACTCGATGATGTCCTGCTTTCTCAGTATGAGGCAGGAGCCCTCCCCTCTTGTGCTCTCCTGCTTGTTCTTCCTCCTGGTATCCCACTTACTTCAGGGCTTTGGTCTCCTACCCCCAGTGAACCTAGTTAAAAGCCCTCCTCACTAGGTTAGCCAGCCTGCTTGCGAATATGTTCTTCCCTCTCTTTGTTAGGTGGAGCCCGTCTCTGCCTAGCACTCCTCCTTCTTGGAACAACATCCCATGGTCAAAGAATCCAAACCCTTCTCTGTCCTCAGCTATGTTAGCAGCCGCATTCTCTGTGGTCTGTGTTCTCTGTGAAGTATGCACAGGGAAGACCCCATTATGAATAAACGGTAAAGTGTTTAGTACAGCAATCCTGTTCATTATCATTAAATATAGATGGTTGTATGTTTATAGTTTCTCATGCCCGTTTATGGAAATGTCAGATAAAACATTTTATAATGGTTTCCTGGAGCTTACCTTAGTTTAATGGCCATGGTCACTGAACCACTCATGTTTTTTCTTGGTATTTTGAAATCAGATGACATTGTTGCTTTGGGATGCAACTTTGCTTCTTCCGTGAGGGAGCCTCACTCATTTTGTTTTCTGTTTTCTTGTCCTCTGCCAACAAAGTTGCCCACAGCCTTGGATGGATGTTCTTTGCTTTGGAATTCTTAAAAGTTGAATTAATGTAACAAAGATTTTTTTGTAATCTTCACTGATATTAGCATGGTGATAAAGTGCCTTGGGATATAGCTTTGTTGGTATCCGTGGTAAAGGATTTTTGGTGTATCCCCCAAGTCGGCAAAAGGGGTCCTTACTTATTAATTTCCCATGCCTGGATCATCCTCATCTCCGACCCCTTATTTTGGCTATGATCCCATCTCTTTCCTTTCAGCTACGTTTTAGATGTGTGTATGCCAACATCAAGGATAAGGAGCCTTCCTTTTGTCACCAGTTAATGAAGTTCTTCTTTAGCTGAAGTGATAAAGGCCTAGGTTCTGTGAGGTAAAGAATCAGAGTTCTAATCCTGGCTACCCAGTTGTATGGGTGATGTGCATACGTGGTAGCAGATTCAGTACCTGCTCGTTGGTTTTGTTGATCTGGAGAAATGCACCGAGGTCAAGTCCTGGCTGGTGTTCAATTTTTAATAGAACTATCCATTTTTTAAAGTTAACATCATTATCATCGACTGTCAAAAGTCTTCTGGATTCTGAATACCTCCTTGGTATGCTGGCTAAGTCAGATGTGGTCTAGTGTTGAGAGAGCAGCCTGGGGGGGCCAAGAACTCCCGAATTTTGTCCTGCTTCTGACATTAGCTCACTCTGTGACCTTGGGTAAGAAACTTAACACCTATGACTCAGGCCTGGCCTACACTAGGAAATTAGGCCGGTATAATGGCGTTGCACGGAGGTGTGAAAAAATCTACTCCCCTGTGGGACGCAGTTAAACTGACCTAATTCGTGATGTAGACAGCGCTAGGTCAACAGGAGAGTTCAGGGAGGTGGATTACTGACCGCGCCGGCAGAATGCATCCCTTCGGCATATGGAGGGTCTTCACTGAAGTGCTACAGAAGCACCGTTGCAGCATTTTAAGTACTGTATAGATAAGCCCTTAGCTTTCAGTGGTGATGTAAGAGGATCAATTAGCTTATGTTTGCCCAGCACTTTTAAAGTGATAAGAGACGTAATTGCTTAGTAAATCTTGATTAAGTGATTAATCATGTCACTGAACTTTCAGAACTGTAAAGCAGACAGAGCGAATGGATTCAAATCAAAATGAATGTCTTCAAGATTTAGTGGAGCACACTAAACATTAAGATACAGGGAGCACGATGAGTTTGTTTTGGCAAACCTTTCAGACAAATGTAACCAACATGAGGAATTAATCACTAAACAAGCTCCAGGAACATTAATGTCTCCTGCCTTAAAAATCATTCAAAAGTCTGCACAAAACTACCAAGCTACCAGTAAATACTGAATTCTGGAAGCTACTGTAGCGGCTAAAGAGCTTGGCTAGCATGAGACGCTGTAACTATCAGGAGGCATTCTACAATAAGCCAGTTTGCCATGAAAAGGCTCCCAGGTCTGTTTGGCTGCAGGTGGACCAAGCCTAGGGGAATCCTTTCTCTTTAATGGACTGGATCAAGCAAGAGAAATCTTGAACATCAGTCATGAATCCCATTTTATCCCCCACCTGGAAACAAGTTCTGGGTGAGAATGCACCAGTAAGGAATGGGCCAGTACCAATATGCGCTGGGGGCACATTCTTTTCCGAACTCAGAATTAGTCATGCTGCCCAGTGGATCGCTGGCTGTCAGTTAATCCCGCCGCCTGTGAGTCAGAATCACCATAATTAATTATTTAATCCTGACTAGGCCACAAGCCCATAATCTAAATGGAATCTATCTGTCCTTATGTAGACAAAAAATCCCATGTAGTGGGTGCATACTGCATAATATCCTGGGAACCCTCTCAGAGTCCTGGCTAGGGACCTTGGAACAATCAAAGAGGAGCCTGCTCCATTGAATCCACACCAGGTTTTACACTGAGCCCTGAGCACGCTTGAGCAGTTGGATCAATGCTTTGTGTAGCATAGATGTGACCGATTAAAGGTTATAGCAATCTACTTCACTGTCAAATCTTGGTGCCCTGGTTGGGAACTGAGTGGAACTGCAAGTTCCCTTAAATGGTATGACTGCAGATATCCCTTCTGTGAACTTTACTCAGAAAGGAACCTGTGGTCAGGAATTTCTCTTCCCCTCCGCAGCCCGCCGCTTCCTGCAGCTCCCACTGGCTGGGAATGGTGAACCGCAGCCACTGGGAGCTGTGGGGGTAGGGGGCGTGCCTGCAGACGGTCAACGTAAACAAAGCGTCTCACGGTCCACCAGCGGATTACCCTGATGGGCCGCGTGCCAAAGGTTGCCAATCCCTGGTATAGGCAGCACCAGGAGATGGAGGTTTTAAGTAGTAAGTTGTCCTGTGCAGGTATAAAGTGCATATTCCACCAGCACATCAGGAATCATCTCCCAATATTGCAAACACCAGGTGAGCTGAACAGATTGGTCAATGCTGAGGCCTGTTCCTGCCCCCATTGAAGGAAATGTCACAACTCTCGGGATCAGGATTGAGCCCTTAGTGATTAGCAAGCTTTTAGTAATAATGTTTCCAGCATGTGGTTTAGATCCAGCAAAAGAGTTGAACTTCAGATTGTTCTGTGGGATGGAGTCTAGGATTACTGGCCCAGTCAGCATGTAAAACTTCTACAGTCTCACATCGTGAGTGGACCATTAAGCCAGCCCATGGCATGCAGATGAGATTCTCCTTCCCTACATGTGCAGGGCTATGCTGACTCTGGTGGGGCTCCAACTTGTTCTAATACTGCAGCAGCTGTTTGCTTTTGGATCCTCACCTGGCAGTGCAGAGAGAATAGCGAGTAATCAAGAAATAACAGTGGAACATTAATGCAATCCACAATAATACACATTATTGTATTATTAATGGAGCATTAACGTTGAAAGGGCAAGTAGCACGAATTACACAGTAGAACAGCTCTTCATAACTTCCCCAGTACAGCAGCTTGGAAAATCAATGCTCTGTAAAAACATGCTCTTTCCATTAGGCTGTATTCCCACTGAGAAGTGACCTAAATATTCTGCAAGATCAAGTTTTACAGCGAGGCTGATCTGACCAAACTGTTAGTGTGTTGATAGAGTTATTTAGTTGGCCAGGTCTAGAAAACAGGGCAGTGCCTTAGCCTTTCAGGGAAATCAGTTACAAGTTAACTGCTTCCTTTTTCTTAGAGTTAAACCTCTGGAGCCAGTTCATTCTTAACAAAAACAGAAATGGGACTGAATCAGAATCCTGGATCCAAACTTCCCAGACTTTGGGGGAAGTTTGAAGCTAGATCCAGACCTCATGCTCCCCCTTAATCTCTATAATATGTCAAACCAACATCTCATGTCTGAATACTGGGAATATCTAGATCTGTGCTGTGTGGTTCAGACCCACTGCTAATTAAATATAAATACACCTACCACCCTTCCTATCAGTTAATTCTGATAAATCATTATTGGATAATCCAGTCACTGGTTAATACAATATTGCCTTTCTGTTGATGAGGCCAAAATTCTGGATGATGATACAGTTGTCCAAGGATGGTCTATGAGACAGTACAAGATAAGTACCATTTAAAAGTCATTACTCATTGACTGGTTTCAGAGTAGCAGCCGTGTTAGTCTGTATTCACAAAAAGAAAAGGTGTACTTGTGGCACCTTAGAGACTAACAAATGTATTTGAGCATAAGCTTTCGTTGGAGTATGTTGCATCCGATGAAGTGAGCTGTAGCTCACAAAAGTTTATGCTCAAATAAATCTGTTAATCTCTAAAGTGCCACAAGTTCTCCTTTTCTTTTTACTCATTGATTGTTTCTAACAGAGGATGTGATCTAGCACTGACAGATTTTAATGGAAAGACTCCCATTGACCTCAGTGGAGATTAGATCAGGCCCATTAGCACTAGCATATGTATGCTTGTAAAGGATATATTTTATGTTAATTTCACCAAATACACGCAAACCAAGGCAAAAATATTTCCATCGATGATAATTGATATTTACAGAGCGACAAGGTAAGAAAAATGCTGCTTCAGAACTTATTAGAGTTTAAGGGTATTTACTGTATATTTTGATGTGATGTTGACAATTTGTGTTTCAACAGTTATCAAGCTTTAACTTTTTGAATCTCAACATCTACTGTCACTAAATAATTGTCTGACTGGCCATAATTTCTCTCTTCTGTGAAAATTTAAATTGAGAAAAAATACTTATAAAAACACGATATTATCTGTCAAAATGATTAAATTCTACCAAGCCTAAGCGTACAGTCTGATCTGGAGGCACAGTGAAATAATTTGCTGGAGGTCTCACAGAAAATCTGTGGTAGAGCTGGGAATAGATTCCAGCTATCCAGACTCCCAGGTCTTTGTTCTCCACTGCCTTGTACCTTGTCTAGTCATTTACCCCTCTGCAAGATGAATGCAAAGTGCATGTAAATGCTACCCAATCAGAATGGTGGTGTTTTACCCCCACTTGTGCTCATTCTGCCCAAGTATAAATGACTGCTAGGCTCAAGGCAGTTGAGATTCACACCTTGAGTCTGGTGTCCAAGCTACTGGACTGTGCTTGATTGAAATAAGAGGAAGACACTGTGTTGGTGGCCTGTGCTGGTAGGCTGTTTAGACTGTACCATCTATCCTATCCCAGTGAAAGCATCTGCCATTACTAAGGATACAATTTGGTCATGGAGATTATGGATTCTGTGACTTTAACGGATCTCCATCACTTCTTCGGTTTCAGTTTCAACCTCGGGCAGTGAGGTTTGGGCTGTCAGCCCTGGGCGGTGGGACTCCAGCTTCGGCTTCAGCCCCGCTGTGACCAGACCCTGATTTTGTCCTTTTTCCCTATGATTGTTCCATGAATTTTGCTTAATTTTACCTTGACAAAATCGTATCCATCGCCATTACAACCCAAAAGCACAAAAATGAGTCCTCTAAAGCAAATTTGGTTTCTGTAAAAATAGTGGGGGTTGGGGGTGTATATCATTTGAATAAGTGTGGTCACATAGTGGTTACAGCAAAGCCCTGGAAATGGGAACAAGAGTTTTTATATTTAAACCGAGCAGCTTTGTGGTGGTCAGTGAATCATTTGACTTATCTTGGAATTGGGTAAAAGCAAGGTTGGCCTCACTCATGGGCAGTGGGTATAATAGGCCAGGGGCGGCTTTGCCGCCCCTGGCTCTGCTGTGGCCACCAGACCCCCGGTTGCAGGGTTTGGCAGCCAAGTTTTTGCTTTATTATGCCCCATGCAGGTTTCGGGGCGGCTGAGGAGGCACACACCACCGCCTCAGCGCCCCAGAACCTGCATGGGACATATCAAAAGCATCTTCTAACTGACGCTTTGCTCCTGGGCTGGTTGGGTCTGGGTAGGGGAGGTGGGGCCTGGCTTCAGCCAGCCCGGGGGTCCTCCGGGTGGATGTGGGGGTGCTCGGGGTTTCAGCCAGCCTGGGGCTCCCCGGCTGGGGGGAAGCTCAGTGTTCCGGTGGGCAGGCTTGGGGCTGCGGCCAGCCCGGGGCTCCTCCAGCTGAGGGGGGGTGCTCAGGGCTTCTCTGGGTGGGGGTGGGGGGCTTGTGGCTCTGACCTGGGGTGGGCAGGGGGTCTCGGCCTCCAGCAGTGGGAGGGTGTGGATGGAAGGGCGGAGCTGGAGGCTAGCCTCTCTAAAGGGGGGCTCCACCCATTGCCCATGGTGTCACTGATGCTGCGATAACAATAATTTAACATTATCCTTTTAATACGATCACAAAACTATCCACTAAGGAGTTTATCTGGCCCGTCAGCATCATATACAAGTGCCACTGGGACCTTAGTAATTCTAACATTCTTATCGTTAACAAAAACAAAATATGTTCCTCTGCTCAATTCAGGGCCCTCAGGTGAAGTTCTATTGCTTCTATGGACTCCGCTAGACTCTCCAGAATGCGTCGCTTTGGGATGTCACAGGTAGCGGAGGTCTCCGTACAACTATTGACTCTTCCAGGATCTGTGATGCCCTCAAAATGATGCATTCTGTGAATGGAAACCTTCATTTTCAGAAGTGACCAGAGATTGTAGGTGACATTTCCTCTGGCACATGTTGAAAGGAGTTTAGTTTTCAGAAAGTGCTCAGGACCTATTCTTGAAAATTAGGTCCATTCAGTGTGTCAAGGAGAAAGTAGTTAAGGACATTGAGGTCAATGGTAAATGAGACAAAACACAACATGGTTTTACAAAAGGTAGATCGTGCCAAACCAACCTGATATCCTTCTTTGAGAAAGTAGAAGTTTTGAAGAGTTTTGAAACAAAGGAAATGCACTGGATCTAATTTACCTAGATTTCAGTAAGGCATTTGATACAGTGCCACATGGGGAATTATTAGTTAAATTGGAAAAGATGAGGATCAATATGAAAATTGAAAGGTGAATAAGAAATTAGTTAAAGGGGAGACTACAGCGCATCATACTGAAAGGTGAACTGTCAGGCTGAAGGGAGGTTACCAGTAGAGTTCCTCAGGGATCAGTTTTGGGACCAATCTTATTTAATCTTTTTATTATTGACCTAGGTACAAAAAGTGGGAGTGTGCTAATAAAGTTTGTGGATGACACAAAGCTGGGAGGTATTGCCAATTCAAGGAAGGACCGGGATATCATACAGGAAGATCTGGATGACCTTGTAAACTGGAGTAATAGTAACAGGATGACATTTAATAGTGAAAAGGGCAAGATCATGCATTTAGGGATTAATAACAAGAATTTTTGTTATAAACTGGGAACTCATCAGTTGGAAGTAACGGAGGAGGAGAAGAACCTCGGAGTATTGGTTGACCACAGGATGACTATGAGCTGCCAATGTGACATGGCCGTGAAAAAAGCTAATGCAGTGTTGGGATGCATCAGGTGAGTTATTTCCAGTAGATAAGGAGGTGTTAGTACCGTTATACAAGGCACTGGTGAGACCTCATCTTGAATACTGTGTGCTTTTCTGGTCTCCCATGTTTAAGAAGGATGAATTCAAACTGGAACAGATACAGAGAAGGGCTACTAGGATGATCCGAGGAATGGAAAATCTGTCTTATGAAAGGAGACTCAAGGAGCTTGACTTGTTTAGCCTAACCAAAAGAAGGCTGAGGGGAGATATGATTGCCCTCTATAAATATATCAGAGGGATAAATACCAGGGAAGGAGAGGAATTATTTAAGCTCAGTACCAATGTGGACACAAGAACAAATGGATATAAACTGGCCACCCGGAAGTTTAGACTTGAAATTAGATGAAGGTTTCTTACCATCAGAGGAGTGAAGTTCTGGAACAGCCTTCCAAGGGAAGCAGTGGGGGCATGTCATAAATATAAAGGGAAGGGTAAACCCCTTTGAAATCCCTCCTGGCCAGGGGAAAGCTCCTCTCACCTGTAAAGGGTTAAGAAGCTAAAGGTAACCTCGCTGGCACCTGACCAAAATGACCAATGAGGAGACAGGATACTTTCAAAAGCTGGGAGGAGGGAGAGAAACAAAGGGTCTGTGTGTCTGTCTATATTCTGTCTTTGCCGGGGATAGACCAGGAATGGAGTCTTAGAATTTTTAGTAAGTAATCTAGCTAGGTACGTGTTAGATTATGATTTCTTTAAATGGCTGAGAAAAGAACTGTGCTGAATAGAATAACTATTTCTGTCTGTGTATCTTTTTTGTAACTTAAGGTTTTGCCTAGAGGGGTTCTCTATGTTTTGAATCTAATTACCCTGTAAGGTATCTACCATCCTGATTTTACAGGGGGGATTTCTTTATTTCTATTTACTTCTATTTTTATTAAAAGTCTTCTTGTAAGAAAACTGAATGCTTTTTCATTGTTCTCAGATCCAAGGGTTTGGGTCTGTGGTCACCTATGCAAATTGGTAAGGCTTTTTATCCAACATGTCCCAGGAAAGGGGGGTTGCAAGTGTTGGGAGGATTGTTCATTGTTCTTAAGATCCAAGGGTCTGGGTCTGTAGTCACCTAGGCAAATTGGTGAGGCTTTTTACCAAACCTTGTCCAGGAAGTGGGGTGCAAGGTTTTGGGAAGTATTTTGGGGGGAAAGACGTTTCCAAACAGCTCTTCCCCAGTAACCATATTGTTTGGTGGTGGTAGAGAATTCTTTCCTGGGTATCTGGCTGGTGAATTTTGCCCACATTCTCAGGGTTCAGCTGATCGCCATATATGGGGTCGGGAAGGAATTTTCCTCCAGGGCAGATTGGAAGAGGCTCTGGGAGTTTTTCACCTTCCTCTGTAGCATGGGGCACGGGTCACTTGCTGGAGGATTCTCTGCACCTTGAAGTCTTAAAACCATGATTTGAGGACTTCTATAGCTTAGACATAGGTGAAAGGTTTATTGCAGGAGTGGGTGGGTGAGATTCTGTGGCCTGCATTGTGCAGGAGGTCAGACTAGATGATCATAATGGTCCCTTCTGACCTTAATGTCTATGAGTCTAAGTTGGGCACCCAAAATCACTAGCCACTTCTGAAAACTTAGCCTAGAGTCTCAAGAGAACCTGAAAGAACCTGTGGATTTTCATGTAGGTGACCCATAAACATTAAAGAAGTTAGTGAAAATGTAGTCATAAACAGTTCTAGGGGCATTCAACCCAAAACTTCAGGCTACGTGCATTTTTGACTATAGCCTTGCAATCCGCCATTCTTATTATTATTTATTGGTGTTTGTATTGCAGCCGCAGCTAGGGGCACTAGTCATGGACCAGGACCCCATTGTGCGAGATGGTGTACAAGCCTGGAACAAAACGAGAGTCCTTTCCCCAAAGAGTTTAAAATCTAAGTATAAAAAGTTAAAGTAAACCTTAAAATACAGTTCCACTATGAAAACTGACTACAGAAAAAAGCACATTCTTATCCTACAGAGCTGCTTCTCCTTCGTATTCAGAGTCAGAACTGCTGACAGTGACAGTTGCTTGCTGATTTTAAACACAAAAAAGAAGCTTACAAGAAGTGGAAGATTGGACAAATGACCAGGGAAGAGTATAAAAATATTGCTCGGGTATGCAGGAGTGAAATCAGGAAGGCCAAATCACACCTGGAGGTGCAGCTAGCAAGAGATGTTAAGAGTACCAAGAAGGGTTTCTTCAGGTCTGTTAGCAACAAGAAGGAAGTCAAGGAAAGTGTGGGCCCCTTACTGAATGAGGGAAGCAACCTAGTGACAGAGGATGTGGAAAAAGCTAATGTGCTCAATGCTTTTTTTGTCTCTGTCTTCATGAACAAGGTCAGCTCCCAGACTGCTGCACTGGGCAGCACAGCATGGGGAGGAGGTGACCAGCCCTCTGTGAAGAAAGAAGTGGTTCGGGACTATTTAGAAAAACTAGACGAGCACAAGTCCATGGGGCTGGATGCATTGCATCCGAGAGTGCTAAAGGAGTTAGCGGATGTGATTGCAGAGCCATTGGCCATTATCTTTGAAAACTCATGGCGATCGGGGGAGGTCCTGGATGACTGGAAAAAGGCTAATGTAGTGCCCATCTTTAAAAAAGGGAAGAAGGAGGATCTGGGGAACTACAGGCCAGTCAGCCTCACCTCAGTCCCTGGAAAAATCATGGAGCAGTTCCTGAAAAAATCAATTCTGAAGCACTTAGAGGAGAGGAAAGTGATCAGGAACAGTCAGCATGGATTCACCAAGGGCAAGTCATGCCTGACTAATCTAATTGCCTTCTATGATGAGATAACTGGCTCTGTGGATGAGGGGAAAGCAGTGGACGTGTTGTTCCTTGACTTTAGCAAAGCTTTTGACACGGTCTCCCACAGTATTCTTGCCAGTAAGTTAAAGAAGTATGGGCTGGATGAATGGACTGTAAGGTGGATAGAAAGTTGGCTAGATTGTCGGGCTCAATGGGTAGTGATCAATGGCTCCATGTCTAGTTGGCAGCCGGTATCAAGTGGAGTGCCCCAAGGGTTGGTCCTCGGGCCGGTTTTGTTCCATATCTTCATAAATTATCTGGAGGATGGTGTGGATTGCACCCTCAGCAAGTTTGCAGATGACACTAAACTGGGAGGAGAGGTAGATACGCTGGAGGGTAGGGATGGGATACAGAGGGCCCTAGACAAATTAAAGGATTGGGCCAAAAGAAATCTGATGAGGTTCAACAAGGACAAGTGCAGAGTCCTGCACTTAGGGCAGAAGAATCCCATGCACCTCTACAGACTGGGGACCGAATGGCTCGGCAGCAGTTCTGCAGAAAAGGACCTAGGGGTTACAGTGAACGAGAAGCTGGATATGAGTCAAGAGTGTGCCCTTGTTGCCAAGAAGGCCAATGGCATTTTGGGATGTATAAATAGGGGCATTGCCAGCAGATTGAGGGACGTGATCATTCCCCTCTATTCGACATTGGTGAGGCCTCATCTGGAGTATTGTGTCCAGTTTTGGGCCCCACACTACAAGAGGATGTAGGAAAAATTGGAAAACACCCAGCGGAGGGCAACAAAAATTATTAGGGGACTGGAACACATGACTTATGAGGAGAGGCTGAGGGAACTGGGATTGTTTAGTCTGCGGAAGAGAAGAGTGAGGGGGGATTTGATAGCTGCTTTCAACTACCTGAAAGGGGGTTCCAAAGAGGATGGATCTAGACTGTTCTCAGTGGTAGCAGATGACAGAACGAGGAGTAATGGTGTCAAGTTGCAGTGGGGGAGGTTTAGGTTGGATATTAGGAAAAACTTTTTCACTAGGAGAGTGGTGAAACACTGGAATGTGTTACCTAGGGAGGTGGTGGAATCTCCTTCCTTAGAGATTTTTTAAGGTCAGGCTTGACAAAGCCCTGGCTGGGATGATTTAGTTGGGGATTGGTCCTGCTTTGAGCAGGGGGTTGGACTAGATGACCTCCTGAGGTCCCTTCCAACCCTGATATTCTATGATTCTATGACAGGTCAGACCTTGACTAGACTACGTGTGTTGCCAGCATGTGATCGCCAATACATGCCAACTAGCACATTCTAAGATTCAAGTTACAGACAATGCAGCGTGTACTTGACCAGTTAAGCATGTGTTCAAGTTAAAGCTTTGTCTCTTTGCTAGCCTTTAATGAGGGCCAGATTATGACATTCTGAGGCCCTGAGATATGTCAAGTGTAAGAGGCCCATACCATTAAAAAAATAATAATTTATTATTTTCACAGAAAGGACATTGAATATATAAACACGAAAGCTTTATATTTGTATATATACAAAGGCGAAGTTGTAAAAATAGAAGGATAATCTAACTGAAACACATCTTGCAATATGCCTGTTTGCATTATAAAATAGTTTCAAATTAACATATTTTCATTATGATTTCTTAATTAGTAGATATGAAAACTTTAAATCTACAGCAACACAAAATCAGTTACAGTTACACAGACCAGCTTACTTAATGGCAGCAGTACAACCTGCAATATGTCTGTATGCACATCACATTAATTTTAACACTGACATTTAAAGCATTTTCTTTTGTGATTTTTGGAGAGCAAAGCCATTGATGATGTCCTCAAATGATAAGCTATGGAGTTTGTCACTTTCGATGCACAGAATGCTTTTCTTGCAGCATTTTCTAGGCAGACATCTCTGTTCGCCATCCTCTGTCTTCCCCAGGACCACTAACTAATCTCGAGTAAACACTCGGACATACAATGTGACAATAATCTATATGTGTGAAAGAGAAAGAAAGTATTTACCAGTAAAAAGACTGGTAATCTCTAGACAGGCATGGAGAAAGTAAGAAAAGCTAGCCTATTCAAGCAAATATAATGAATATTATAGGTTTTAATAGTCTATAAATCATATATGCACATAGTTTGAAATAACTTGCTCACCAAATACTCAGAATATTTTGATATATGTGTATATCTTCCTTCACTTCTCTCAAAACCCTCTATCCTGTCATCAGCACTCGCTGATATTTACTGTGAAAGTTCCCAAAACCAACGGAAGGAAGCCAACAAAACTGAGCTACATAGTTTCACATGTATTGTATCATCCAGTCACCGGAGAGATGCCTGCGGCAATGTTGGTGTGGCAAGAAACATGCACAAAACTGCCACTATTCAATCAGAACTCCTTACTCGAGCAAAACTTCCCAGGATATTATGCTTTGGTCTTGCTCTGACCCAATGAGTAGAAGCATTATCAGAGGCATCTGATACAAGTCCATCCCTGCGGATGATGGAATTGACCTGACCTAAAGCCTATTGAAGTCCCTTGGAAGATTCCCACTCCTATCAGTAATCTTTGGATCAGGCTTTTGGTGAACATCATATACACAAAACAAACACGTTTTTTGAATGGAATTTGGTGCTTGTGGGAGGTACTGACTGGA
This sequence comes from Lepidochelys olivacea, assembly GCF_965140295.1. NCBI lineage: Eukaryota > Metazoa > Chordata > Testudines > Cheloniidae > Lepidochelys > Lepidochelys olivacea. The sequence goes on along the minus strand of NC_140414.1, from coordinate 135,048,969 downwards.
AAAGCCCAGAGACCAAAGGGCTAGATTCGTAGGGTATGTCTACGCTGCCCTTGTTACAACACGGCCTCGGCAGCACTATGATGTGAGCAGTGTAGTCATGCTTTATGTCCGGGGGAGAGCTCTCCCAGCGATCAAAAAATATAACCACCCCAAATGAACGACTAAAATTTTAGCACTGAAAGGTGCCAGTATGGATACAGCCTTAGTTAGACTGACCCTGGGGGCTTGTCTACACTACCACGTGGGGTCGATCTAAGATACGCAACTTCAGCTACATGAATAGCGTAGGTGAAGTCGACGTACTTAGGTATCCTTACCACGGTGTCTTCACTGTGGTAAGTTGGCAGCTGATGCTCTCCTGTCAACTCTGCTTGTGCTCCTCATTCTGGTGGACTACTGGAGTCAACGGGAGAGCGCTCAGCGGTCGATCGACCCCCGCTGGATTGATCGCTGCCTGCCGATCTGGCGGGTGGTGTAGACAAGCCCTGAGTTACAGGGATGTGGGGGTGAGGAGTGTAAAGAGGCATTATTGCAATGGGGATTTGACCCAGATAATTCCACTCTGGTTACAGATCAGATATAAGTTCAGGAACCACCAGTAGAGGAGAAAAGGTAGCTCTGTCTCCGTGGCCATTCAGTGTGTTTTCATGCCCTAGCCCCAGGGGAATCCTATCTGCAGTACAGCCTGAATGTGGAATGTGAGTTCTGCAGAGGAGAGGTGCTGCTCCCAGCTTTTGTCAGTAAGACAGTATTTTGTTGATAAACAGAGGCAGGGTGATTAAGATAAGAAAGGGGTGGTAATTAAATTAAGGATCTGGAAACGAGGAATCCCCTGAAAATGAGGAATCCCCCTGCTAGTGTGGGGGTGTGTGTGTGGGAGAGTTTGAAGAGAGGGGCAGGGGACTCGGCCAAGTTTACATTCAGAAAAGAGGGAGATGTGAGGCGGGTAGGTGAAAAAAAGGGGCCAAAACCCAGGGAAGAGATAGCAGTGGTATAGAGAAATTCCCACTCTACCTGTGGTACTTTATGTGCAGTGCTAAATTTGTAATAGAAGAGGTGCCAGGGCTCAAGCAATTAGGTGCCGAGGCTCAAACAATTTTTAAATTTTCATAACTGATGTGACAAGCCCAGAGGTGTTGGGGCTATGAAGTGCCAAGCCTACAGATGCTGGGGCTCAGCCCTGGCACAAATTAAGCCCTGCTTATGTGGCCCCACATCACCATGGTATCTGAGTGCCTTACAATGTCTAACCTATTTTTCCTCGCAGCCCCTCGGGGAGGTAGAGCAGTGCTGTGTCCCCATTGCACAGATCGGGGGCACTAAAGCACACACAGACTAAAGGCTTGATTTTCAACGGTATTTCAGCACCTAGTGAGATTTTTCAAAAGCTCTTAGAAGGTTAGGTGCTTTGTAAACCCCACTAGATGCCTAGCTGCATCTTTGGGTGCCTAAAAACCTTCGAAACTCTGTCCCTAAGGCACTGGCCTGAGGTCATACAGGAAGTCCGTGGAGGGAGTAGGACTCAGGTCTCTGAGGGCATGGCTACACTTGCAGATGCAGAGCGCTTTGAGTTAAACCAGCCTTCGGAGAGCGCAGTAGGGAAAGCACTGCAGTCTGTCCACGCTGACAGGAACAAGCGCACTGGCGTGGCCACATTTGCGGCACTTGTAGCGTCATTGGGAGCGGTGCATTATGGACAGCTATCCCACAGAGCACCTCTTCCCATTCTGGGAATCTGTGGGAAGGGGGTGGGCGGGGCGGGGCATTCTGGGTCCTCTCCCAATGCCCCGTGATGCATCGCTTCGCATCCCAGCAATCCCTCTGCTTCCGTCCACATTTGGCGCCATCTTACAATGTTTTTCGTACTGCGCACTCTATCTTCCCTTTCGGTCTGTGGGAATGGAGCCCGAACTGCTAAGGAGTATGCTGACGAGTCTCGCCAGCACGTCATGTTTGGCAGTCGCTTTATTCCTTATGATCCAAAGTGACAGTGAAGGCTCTGACGATGATATCGACTCGAGTAATGCATATGACACAAGTTTGCCTGTGGCATTCACGGACATGCTCACCACTGTGGAACGCTGCTTTTGGGCTCGGGAAACAAGCACTGAGTGGGGGGTCACATTGTCATGCAAGTCTGGGATGACGAACAGTGGCTGCAGAACTTTCGGATGAGAAAAGCCACTTTCACCGGACTCTGTGAGGAACTCGTCCCCACCTTGCGGCACAAGGACATGAGATTGAGAGTTGCCTTGCCAGTGGAGAAGCGGGTGGCTATTGCAGTCTGGAAGCTGGCAACTCCAGACAGCTCCCGATTGGTCGCTAACCAGTTTGGAGTGGGGAAGTCGACCGTTGGAATTGTGTTGATGCAAGTTTGCAGGGCCATTAATCGCATCCTGCTCAGAAGAACTGTGACTCTGGGTAACGTGCATGACATTGTGCCTGGCTTTGCACAAATGGCTTTCCCTAACTGCGGAGGGGCGATAGATGGGACGCATATTCCAATTCTGGCACCAGCCCACCTAGCCTCCGAGTACGTTAATCAGAAGGGGTATTTCTCTATGGTTCTCCAGGCTCTTGTGGATCACCACGGGCGTTTCATTGACACTAAAGCAGGCTAGCCTCGAAAGGTGCATGACACACGCATCTTTTGGAACACTGGCCTGTTCAGGAAGCTGCAAGCCAGGACTTTTTTCCCAGACCAGAAGATTACCATAGGGGAAGTCGAAATGCCCATTGTGATCCTTGAAGACCCTGCTTACCCTTTGATGCCGTGGCTCATGAAACCCTACACAGGGAGCCTTGACAGCAGCAAGGAGCAGTTCAACAACAGGCTGAGCTGGTGCAGAATGACGGTGGAGTGTGCTTTTGGCCGTTTAAAGGGCCGCTGGCAATCTCTGTATGGGAAGCCGGACCTGGCCAATGACAGCATCCCCACGGTTATATCCGCGTGCTGTACCCTCCATAACATTTGTGAAGGGAAGGGTGTACGATTCACTCGGGCATGGAACTCGGAGGTTCAATACCTGGAGGCTGAATCTGAGCCAGAGAGCAGGGCTATTAGAGGGACCCAGCGGGGCGCTGCAAGGATTAGGGATGCCTTGAGGGAGCAATTTGAGGCTGAAAACTACCAGTAATGTCTGGTGCCCTGCACAGGAGTGAAGTGCAGTGGTTCCAATGTTAGTAGGAATCTGTGTTTGCAACGCTGACTTGCAGTGCCTGTTTCTTTCCTGGGCTAAGGTATCTTTTACTTTATGCAATAATAAAGAATGTTTTCAAAGCCAAAAAATCAATTTATTGAAAAGAAACAGAATTACTTGGGAAACAGAAAGGACAAGGGGGTCGGGTGGGGAACGGAATGGTACAATCACAGATTTGCGTATGTCCTGTTATCATACTCAGCCTTCCTGTCTGGAGTGCTGTGCAATGAGTGCTGCACTTCAGGATGGCCGTACTGCATGGTGATGGGGGTTGAGTGCAGTGGGTCAGGGTCGTAGTTTTCAGGGCTGGGTGGTGAAGCTACAGGTGTTGGAGGCAAGAACCTGGATGGGGAAAGTGGGTTGGAGGTGATATGAGGGCACAAGGGAAAGAGTTTTGGGACAAGAGCTGCAGGGGGGGTCGGGCACCTGCATGGCTACGAGCACCTGGATCGAGTCCGCTTGGCGCTCCATTATGCTTATCAGTGGATCCATGCTTTGCTGCCGGAGCACCGCACTTTTGTGCCAGCGATCCGCATTCTGCTGGCAGATCCTCCTTTCACTGTCCCAGCACTCCTGCACTTTTCGATTCTCATTACTTGAATGCTGCATTACTTCATGCAACATGTCTTCCTTGCTTCTACGTGGCCTCTTTCTTATTCTTTGGAGTCTTTCGGACGATGATAACATGGACGGCTGAGATCTCAAGGTTGCATCTGTAAAGGCAAAATGTAACACTTAACAAAGGCAGCATTGTTCACACCAGACAGAGCAATGATTCCCCTGTACTTAAGGGCAAGCACAGTCTACACAACAGCATAATTTGTCTGTCCCAAAGCGAGCGTACATAACCCACTGGAGCCCCAAAATGGTGAGTAAGCACAGGGTCAAGTGTGACTGGTTGTTTCACAGCTGTACTGTCCTCTGGGTTTCTGTGCCTTGGGGAGAGTAGGGGGCACCTAAACTGAACACTGTCCCCACATTTTCCACAGGAGTTTGTCCTGGAAGATATCTCGCTGCTGAGGGTGACCTGGGAAGCAAGGGAGGGTCTTCTACTGCAATGCGGATTCCGACCTGGCCCATATGCAGCTTGCCTGTTTGCAGTAATGGTCCCCTCGCCCCTCATGGCACAGTGGCACGGACAAGTTAGTCTGCCTGGGACAAGGACCACAGTGGCTCTCTCGAGAAACCTGCTCAAGCGCATTGCCCAGGTTCTGGATGAGACCTTTGAAGAGATCACTGAGGCCGATTACTGCGATGTGAGAGAGCACATCAATGCCCTATTCCGCATCTAGCCATGCATGCAGCCCTAACCCTCCTCGCCCCAAGAGCCCGCACCGAATAACTTCCTTCCCAAAATAAAAGCCGGTTACCGGGAACCTCCTCTGGTTTGTGTCCTTCCCCAGGCACTGGCCGCCGCAACGGGCTATCTTTCTCCTGGTTTGAGAACAGCTCCTGGCTGCATGCATCTAGGGATGCTGGGGTGTCTTCCTCTGCCTAGGCACCCTTGCTCCTGCTTTGCTGCTGCTCTTCCTCCTCCTCCCTCCTTGTTGGATTGTGCTCTGAAGTGTCTGTGGTGGTCCTCGGTGTGGAGGTGGGGTCGGCTCCAAGTATCGCATTCAGCTCTTTGTAGAAACAGCAGGTCGTGGGGGCAGCACCGGAGCGGCTGTTTGCCTCGTGGGCTTTGCAGTAGGCATTCCGCAGCTCCTTCCCTTTAACCCTACACTGCAGTGCATCCCAGTCATGGCCCCTTTCCAGCATGGCCCTTGATATCTGCCTGAAGGTATCATAATTCCGATGGCTGGAGCGCAGCTGGGACTGGACAGCTTCCTTCCCCCAAACACTGATGAGGTCCAGCACCTCGCCATTGCGCCATACTGGGGATCACCTGGCGCGTGGAGGCATGGTCACTTGGAAAGATTTGCTGAGAGCACCGCACTTTTGCAAACAGGAAGGGGATTTTCAAAATTCCCAGAGAATTTAAAGGGCGGGTCTGATGTTTGGTCACCTGAGGGCAGGGCAGTAGAGTTCAAAGTGATGACCAGAGTGGCTAGAACAGGCATTGTGGGACACTTCTGGAGGCCGATCAGAGTGCATTGACAGGCCAGGGCGTCCACACTGGCAGCGCGGTGCTCCAGTGGGGGCGCACAAAAGGTTATTCCACTCGCCGAGGTGGAGTAACAGGAGCGCTCTATGTACCTTGCCAGTGTGGACGGGTAGTGAGCTAGTGCACCCAGGGCTGCTTTAATGCACTCTAACTCTCAAGTGTAGCCATGCCCTGAGAGCTAGCTCCCTATCCACTGCAGCAGCCTCTCTCTCTCTGCTGCATGCTCCCAAAAAGGGGACTCTGCTAGTTGGGACCAAATCCAAGAAGGCCAGTTCTCTGAGGATCCAGCAAATGGTCAGAGGAGGCTGGGAAGGAGATCATGATTGACAGCATGAAAAGCAGCACAGAGGTCAGGAAGGACAGAGAGAGAGAAAGAGAGAAAGGAGATCACTAAACCCCCAAGGAGTGGCAGGTGTTGCCCCAGCTGGGCTGTAGAGCAATGGCTGCTGTGCAATTTTACCTTTTAACTGAAAACTATTTTGTTTTGTATTTTTTTTATTCTGATTTCGAGGAAAGGAAGGAATGAGAAAGTGTTTCATGAGTATCAAATGTGCCTTATGCCTCAAATTCTTAGGGTTTCTGCTGTAGTCAGGCCAATTCCAGAACAAAGAACAGAAATTGTCTCCACAGAATCCATAAAGTCGACGATTATTGTCATGATTTGTATTATTCACTGGGCACCATCTGTGTTTTCAGCACTGTTCAGAATATGCCAGAAAATGTAGTCCCTGGGCCAATGTGTATAAAATGTGTAGCCCTGGATAAGATGGCTCAGACATTTAAGTATGAAGTGTATAGTTATTGAATACGTTAATATCTATGAGTGGAGGTGGTGATAGCTGTAGAAGTTTTACCTGACTGAGCACTGGAAGATTTGACCCCCCAACTTTCTTTCAAGGGGAAGAGCTGCCCAGAGCTCCTGTGCCTGTTTATTTTCCTTTCCTGCCTGCAGTGGCCCTGATATACATCAGAAGACTCGATTTTTTTCTCAACTTTCAAATGTGGAGCTTTTTTGGTATTTGATTTTAAATATGCTCCTATGAGAACTGCAACTCAGTTGCCGTAGTGTTGTGTTTAACAACCTTGTGGAAAGTCACTAGCCTTTAAACAGAAAGCAGTGTTGCCAACTCTCATGATTTTGTCATGAGTCTCATGATAGTTATTATTTTCCTCAGAGCCCCAGCTCCTGGAGTCAAGTGGATGTGTGACGATTTCAGCCTTCGTTCTTAAAGAAAAATGAAGTTTCTAGCCCTCATGGCTGTGGGGGAAGGTTCAAAATTTGACCTCCTGTGCACCCTCAAAAAGCAGAAGGCAAATAAAAAGAACAACAAATCTATTATTTTTACATAAATTCATGATTTTTATGACAATCTCATGATTTTTGAACATTTGGGGTTGGCAATACTGGAGGGACTGTTACAAGCGGGAAGAATAGTCCAATATGTAGATGATATTTTAATAGTCAGTAAAACAGAGCAGGAACACGAATGTGGCAGTTGCTGACTAGCTGCCAAGTGTACGGCTTGAAACTTAATGCCTCTAAGTCCCAGATTAAACAGAGAGAAGTGCAATGTCTTGGAATTCGACACAGTACAGGGGGAAGGTCTGGGGATAAGGAAAGGGTGAAGTGTATTGTTAACCTTCCTATGCCAGTAGATACTAAATCTTTGCAATCTTTTTTGGGGCTATACTTCTGCAGAGAATTCATGGTTGTGTAAGCAGAGTCAGGATGAGCTCCACCCTGACATCTGGTGGTGAGGTGTGGCAAGTTGTGGAAAAGAACTTCAGGGGCCGATCTCATTTGCATAGGCACACCCACCCCGCCTAGAATGAGGCCATCAATTGCACCTCTGTCTCTCTCTACTGTGGAATATCAGAGCTAATTTTGGGTCTATTAGGAGTCTAGCTCCAGATGCTGAGCTGAATTCACTTTGGCCTTATGGTGCACCAGCACTAAGGCTCCCACTACTACAAGCTGAAATCACTAAAGAGCTAAAATTACTAAGAGCTGAAATAATTGAGCACTGTGTTAAGTAGTAGGGAGCCTGAAGATCTAGATTGGAGCAGTTCGTGGACCTGCTGGTGGAGCGGCTTGTGGAGCGGATCGGAGTGAAGCCCTATGGAGCTGCGGGGCAGTCAGCTTCAGATCATGTAAGGTGCCCCCTTACCTCTCCGCGCCCCCCCCCCACATTTTTCACCCAGACTGGGGAGTAACACTCTGCAGATGAACTTTTGAACTCTGGGGCTGGACTTTTTGGACTTTGGGTGATTTTTTGGATTGCTGGACTCAGAAGACGTTTGGGTTGTGGGACTCAAGAACCCGAGGGAAAGGACATAGCCCAATTTGCTGGGGTGGGTCTTTGCTCATGGTTTGGTTGATGAACCCTAGTTGTGGTGTTTTCTTAATTTAATGCTGATATCGTTTACCTCATGTTATTAAAGATTCTCTGCTACACCAAGACTCTGTGCTTGCGAGAGGGGAAGTATTGCCTCTTTGAGGCTCCCAGGGATGTTTGTAAGATTTTCCCAGGTCACTGGGTGGGGGCTCGAGCCAGTTTTGCATTTGCTTTGATGAGAGGGAACCCCTGTGTACTGAACCCGGCCCTTGCTGCTATCAACTCGGCCTGGCAGTTGGGTACGAAGAGAAGGCAGGTCCCCAAAAGACCACAGTGGACCTGCAGGGAGGAAGCAACTAATGCATGGGAAAGCCTGAAAAAAGGGTTAATGGACGCACCTACCTTGGCCACCCCTAACAACTAATTCCCCTTTGTGTTGTACCCTAGTGTTAAGAATTTCTGTATTGTTACTATGCTTACACAGCATCCTGGTGCTGGGGAAATTATTATAGCAAAGCGTTAACAGGTCCAGAAAGTAAACTGGGGAATTTGTGAGCAAACTACTCTTGCTGCCTACTGGACACTACAAAAAGCTCAGGCAATTATCGTAGCAAGCAAGGTGATTGTAAAGAGTCACCATGCACTGGGAAAATTCCTCAGTCAGGAAAACCTATCTAAAGGACATGTGAAAGTAGATAAGGCCCATTCAATGGGTCTTTGCTCTCATGTCCAAGAATGTTAAATTAGTCCCACTAAAAGAACCTGAAATATCTGTATGGGGGTTGACTATAAATAGTGGAGAACATGTTTGTGAACCCCTAGGGGAATCCAAAGCACATCCTATATTTAAAGCAACCCCAGCTGAACAGGCATCAGAGGGGTAGCTGTATTAGTCTGGATCTGTAAAAGCGGCAAAGAGTTCTGTGGCACCTTATAGACAAACAGACGTATTGGAGCATAAGCTTTTGTGGGTGCATACCCACTTCGTCAGATGCATGTACTGAACAGGTGATTGGAAAAACCATTTCATTTGTGGATGGTAGCTTATATTACACTGAAGGAAAATGAGTCACTGGTTTTGCAGGGATTTGTTTAACTGAAAACCTGCAAAGAGTTGACTTTTTCCGGTACAAATTAAGCAAAGAGGAAACACAGTCAGCAGAAGTGTCAGCGATCTTGGAAGTTTTAGCTAGAATGAGGAACAAGCAAACAGAACTGCTAATAGGAACAGATTCAGATTATGTTTACAAGGGAACCACCATCTATCTACCATGGTGGAATAGTGTAGGTTTTATAGGAACTGACGGATCCAAAATTAAACACAAGACCTTATGGCAGCAAATAGAGCAATTGGCAGGGCAGTATCAGAGGATCCGGATGGTTAAAATAAAAGCCCATAAGAGGACAGGCCCGTTGAAAAATGGAAATGAACTAGCAGATAAATTGGCTAAGGAAGCAGCCCTTACTGGAACACTGTGGGAGCCTATACCTGTGGCAGTAACCACCTGGGCACAGGCAAAGCAAAAACAACAAAGTGAGGGAAACAACCAGAAAGTGCTTCAGTCTCTATAGCAAAAGCAAAAGATGACTTAATACAGCAATGGATAGTAGAATGCCCCTCATAGTGGCAGGGTGTCCCATTGAGAAAGGAGGGAAATCTAATTCTGGCAAAACCAGAAACTGAATGGGTTTTGGTAATACCTCAGCAGATACAGTACCTCCTTTTAGGATGGATACATGGTTCAATTGTGGGAGGTCACCCAAAACAGGAAGAGGCATTGGAAAAACTTAAAAACCTGGGATGGTGGCCTGGAATGAAAAATGATTTAAATCTGCATATTCATAGCTGTTTAACATGTGCTAGGGAAGACCCTGCTAGAAGAAAAAGATGTGGAGAGTTAATGCACCAAGCGTTAAAAGGACCCCTCCAACGTTTACAGGTTGATTTTGTAGGACCCTTGCCTACTACTCCTAGGGGAAATAGATTTCTGTTTGTAATTGTGAGTAGTTTTAGCAAATGGGTAGAAGCATTCCCTACTAGGAAAGAAATCAGCGGGGCCGCTGCAAAAATGTTAACTGAAATTTTTCCAAAATGGGGACTGCCACACTGCATTGATTCTGACAATGGTCCTGCCTTTATCGGGCAGGTATAGCGAAGTCTGGGTACCTGGGCCGGTATTCCCCTACTGTTACGACCACCCTCAAGCTGGGGGACAGGTGGAAAGGACGAATAAATCTCTTAACATTGAACTGTCTAAAGTGTGTAATGCGCTGGGAACAATTTGGGACATAGTACTTCCATGGGTTCGGATGAGGATCAGGAGCCGTCCAAACCACATGACAGGATTTAGTCCCTATGAAATACTCTTTGGGAGACCTATGCCTGGCTGGGAAACCTTGCTGGATCCCTCAGATTGGGAAACAGTTACAGCACCGGAACACCTTTAAATATCGATTGGACACAGTTCAAGGAGCAGCTGCAGCACAGCTGGCTGCAGAACAGCAAAAAATGAGTCAGGAATGTGTCTGGCCATTGTTTAGTATATTACATCTTTCTCTCTGGAGTATGAAATCAAACACTGATCCAAGTCCAGAGGAACAGAGGTCATTCAAAAGGGCATATGAACTACATTAGGGGCCTGATGCAGAAATTACTGGGTGAGGTTCTCTGGCCTTTGTCATGCTGGAGGTCAGACTAGATGATCATAATGGTCTCTTTTGACCTTAAAAATCTGTGAATCTACATCCAGTCATTCTTGCACAATAGATCTGTGTGGAAAACTCAGATGACTACTGCTTAAAAAGTCCACCTACGTTATTTTTAGGGGATGTTTCTTGCAGATTGAACCTTTGCCAAAAAACTGGTGAATTCCCACCTGGAAACTCTGAATTGTGTCCAGAGGATAGAATTTTGCCATTTTAATCATTAGAAGCTGGTTTCACAGCAAAAATGGAAACCTTTGTCCTCTGGATGAAATTAATGAATAATAGTATTTGGATATCTACAGCACTTTCCATAACAAAATCTCAAACACCAATGGAATTAAACTTCAAAAGTGCCACAGGGGGTGCTCGACCCCCCAGCTCCCGCCCAGTGCCTTCCACCTGCCGGTGGGCCCCACAGATCAGCGGCTCCCATCCGCCACAATCAGCTGTTTCGTGGTGTGCAGGAGGCTGGGAGGGAGGGGAAGGAGTGAGGATGTGGTGGGTTCGGGGGGAGAGGGGGTGTGGAACTGGCCGGGAAGAGGCCGGGTGGAGGTGGGAAGAGGCGGGGAGTGGGTGGGGCCTTGGGGAAAGGGGTGGAGTGGGGCAGGGCCTGGGGTGGAGCTGCGGGGTCAAGCACCCCCCTGGCACTTTGAAAAGTCAGCGCCTGTGATTCTCTAACTGGAAAAGTACAGTTCGGTGTGTGGTGCTCTGCTCTGTCCAATGTTGATAACAGTCAGCTGCATGTGTGTGTGTTCGCTCTGTGTGCTGTCCCGGCTCTGCAGATCGCTGACACAGCAGACCCTGAGAGAACCCCCAATGACCACAGACTCCGATAAGGTACGAGGGCGCCCGGCCAGGTTTATTGTCTAACGAAACACAGTAATAGTTTCCCGCAGGCTACCAGACATACTACGAATATGTGCCCCTTGACAATGGACACAGCTCAATGACCATTTTTGCTATCACATTCTTATAACTATATTTATATTTAAAAGTGCAAACAAGTTTACAAAAACCCAAACAAGAAATTGACATTTTGTTAATATTATCTTTACCTTAATGTTGAGGTTTCCCCTTACATTTTTTTCTCTGAATAACAAATAAAAAAACTTTGAAAAATAAAACAAAACTGTGATTAATAAAAGAGAATTCTTTTTGTTTGCAATTGCATTATTTGTTGAGGCAGAAATATATGTACATGTATTTGTAACTGAAACCTTTTTGAACTTTGTACAAAAAAATTGGTGTTAATAATACTATGATTATACCCCAACCATGATCTTATAGTAGTGTGGTACCACATATACATATATTTTTAAAAGGGTATAAAATTGACTTTTGTTGCAACAAAATAAAAATAAGAAGTAGTCAAGTGACACACACAACACGGGAAAACATACATGACATACAGGACTAACTGACAATTAAAAACAAATGGCACCAGAATTCTATTTACAACTATACAAAATAAGGCACACAAAAATAAAAAATAAAAAAATAAACGAAAGGATTAAACATAAATAAGCGAGTTATTACCTTTTTATTTAAAACTTTTCATAAAAAATGATATTAAGTTATTTGCCAAATTTCTTGCATTGATTTAGTAATTTAAGGCATTTTTATTACTTTATATCAAACTTTATTGTATAACTCTACTTTCTGGAAATAAGGAAAGCCCATGTTTCAAATCTTAGTCAGTGGTTAGGATTAGAAGCAGAGTCTCCATTTCTGTTGCTTGGCAACCATATTTTCAAGAAAGTTAGGAGTAATGTCAGCTGTTGCATTCCTGAAGGGTTAAAATAATCTACTGGATTTATTTGAAGTAAAAGTGTTTACCTTGTTTTCTCTTTGTTTGTTGTTTTTGTTCTGTTTTCAATGGCTTTGTCTTTTCGACGTTTCTGTAAAAACTATAACTTTTAACTTTTAAAACAAAGAGAGAGAGCTGAAGTGAGGAGGGGCGAGGGAAAGAGGGGGTGAAGAGCAAGCTAGGAAGGTAGCGAGATCTGAGCCAAGAGAGATTAACTCTATTAAGGAATGTGAAAGTATAAGGTAAGCTCATATCTAAAAATATAACCTTTCTCAAATATTTTTACATATCGGTTCAGTTTTTTCCTTTATATGCTTTCTCAGTTTGCTAAACTTGCTGCTGCTGTGTGCAGCAGCGAGTTTAGCAGCGAGTTCAGCAAACTGAGAAAGCATATAAAGGAAAAAACTGAACCGGTATGTAAAAATATTTGAGAAAGAAGGTTATATTTTTAGATATGAGTGTGGTTCTGTGGGTCAAAGCAGTTGGGAACCGCGCCGCTGGTTTTTATCCTGGCTTTGAGAGGAGAGTGGGGGTAGTTACCTGCTTTTGTAAAACCTGAATTTGTGTCTGTTGCTTTTGTCTGCATGCCAAATGGATTGCAGGAGTGCCCTTTTTTGCTGCAGCTAACTGTTTTGGGGCAGCTCCATGGGTTAAAGTACTAAGTGTAGGTGTTAACCTGCTTAATCTTGGTTTTTCACTTCGAAATTCTTTTTTATTTACTTCCCTGCCATTGAGTCGCAGCTCCTGTCTCCTAATGTGCTCTGTGAACCATTCCATTTTTAACTTCATCTGATTTACTAATTCAGTGGCAGTATTGTTTGCTACTTTCCCCTCCTGTGCAGTTACTTGTCCCATTCTGACAGGCACCAATCTAGGTTTAGGTTTTACCAGAACCTAGCTTTTATCATGCAGTGGTGGTTGCAATGCAGTGGACACCGTTTCGTCTTTTAATTTTGCTAGGGCCACATTTTTCCATTTCTGTCCTCATTCTTCAGGCACAGGGTAGCTACCTGAAGCCTGCTGTTGACCACAAATATTTATAACAAGGGATAGCACATTTTTCTTTTGCAGGTTTTCCACAGCTGTCTCCAATTCTTTGTTTTCCTACTTTATCTGTTTGAGCATATCATGAGTCTGGACCGTCTGCTGCCCTGTTAAAAGAGCTTGGGCTTTCCAGTGCTTGACTGCCTGGGTTGCCTCCTCCAAGGCTTTAGTTATCTCTTCCACTTCTCTGGTTTTCTCCATTACTTGCCTGGCCAGTATGTTGGCGTGTTGTTTAAGCCATCTTACTGCCATGGACATTTAATTTCAAAATTCCAGCTTTTTTAATTTTGTTATTATTTTTTAGAGCTTCTGTTTCTACCATTGCTTTAGATATGCCAGTCCATGGTTCCCCACATTCTTTTTAAAATTCATATGGACCCCCTTTACTGGCAATACAGCGGGTCCACGAGTTGTCAAACTCTGTGAGGATTTGAAGGGAGGGGATAAGGGGCTTCCCTAGCTTGTGGTTTTCTGTCATGTTAGATTGTGATTCCTACAGCAGACAGCTCTCTTACTCACCAGATCAGCAGTCGGGGTCACCAATGTGGAGCTCTGCTCTGTCCAATGTTGATAACAGTCGGCTGCGTGCGTATGTGTTCCCTCTGTGTGCTGCCCTGGCTCTGCAGATCACTGACACAGCAGACCCCAAGAGAACCCCCAATGACCACAGACTCCGATAAGTTACGAAGGCACCCGGCCAGGTTTATTGTCAAATGAAACACAGTAATAGTTTCCCGCAGACTCTACCGGACATACTACGAATATATGCCCCTTGACAATGGACACAGCTCAGTCAGTGGTGGGACTGTCCACTGGCCCCTAGGCTGGACAGAGACACCGCCCCAGGGATGCATTCTTATACACAGGTACAAACAAGTTACACATCACTCCTGATGTATTGAGGTACAACCCCTCTATGTGTTAGGGTATGGCCTCTCTCCTGGTACGTGTTGGTTCAAACTAACAACTCTATTCATCATATTATCCTTTTGACCCTGTCTTTAGGACGGGTCAGCGTGTTCCTTGTTATCTCTTTAGAAAGTGTTCGTACCAGAATGTCCTGGTACCATCCTGGCACATGTTCATCCTATTAGTTAGTTCATCCTTGATACCTTTGAGATATGTGGATACGTGCAATTAGCAGCCTTCTTCTTGCCAACTTCTGTGAGCAAGGCCTGCCTCTTGCTCACGGTGTAACTTTGCTTTATGTTAGCAAAGTCTTGACCATTACTTTAGTTCAGGCCTTAGGCCTTATACCAGGCCTCTGATACAAGGGTTTATGTTTCTGAGTCTCATTTTACCACACTGTGCCTCTGGGCTACCACAGCAGATTTTCTTGCATAGCCTTGTGTTTTATAATGGGAGTTATTTAAAGAATCTTTCTTTCAGAGGTAACAGTTCCTGGACAGAATGAGGCAGGCTTCTAGCTGCATGTAATGTGTTTATTTTTTTCAATGAGGGATGCAAAAGATCCCAAAGGATCAGACACTCTGTAATTCCCTTCTGTCTTGTTTCCACATACGCTGCATCCAGGAGCAGCTCTTTCCTCTGAGACATATGAAACTCTTGCTGGGCTGTCAGAGGTGAATGGAAGAAACCCTATAAGAGCTAAGTAATATTAAGAAAGTAAATAAATATGTGTGACATGATTTAGTGAATAGTGGCAAGAAGTGGACATGACAATACTGCAATCTTTTATTTCTTTTATCCTTTTTTTTTAATATTACTTCTCTTTTATAGGGACTGATCCCACTCAATTGTGGACTCGACTTTAATGGGTGTTTGATTAGGCCCTCTGTTCTCAACCTCTGAGGATAGGACAAGAAGCAATGGGCTTAAATTGCAGCAAGGGAGGTTTAGGTTGGACATTAGGAAAAACTTCCTAACTGTCAGCGTGGTTAAGCACTGGAATAAATTGCCTAGGGAGGTTGCAGAATCTCCGTCACTGGAGATTTTTAAGAGCAGGTTAGACAAACACCTGTCAGGGATGGTCTAGATAATACTTAGTCCTGCCATCAGTGCAGGGGATTGGACTAGATGACCACTCGAGGTCCCTTCCAGTCCTATAAACCTCATGGCCTCTATTACTTCCTTCTGAGTATTCTCCCTTTGGAATGCTTTGGACTGAGTAGTGTAAAGGACAGTTAGCTATAAAACTAATGAAGTAAAGTGTAATTGAGGTCTGGTAATTAAGTTAAATCTCTGTGATGGCCCTCCTGTCACAGAGGAGAGCTTATATGTCAGATGGAAACTGCATTTTGATGGACTGTTTGTCTTCTGATAAATGAACCTATTTCATACTTTTCTCATCAAGCTGGGCAGAGCATTGAATGATTGAAATCTGCAGAGTTTTGAAACTACACAGAGACTGGCACGAAAATGCCTAACAGTCTTGCAAAGTAGTACTTGGTCATGGTAAATGTCTAATTTAGATTGATGGATGAGATACGGATGATGATGTCACCAGAAGTCCCACCTGCCTTGACATCAATGGAAGTCCTGCCTTACACAAAAGTGATATTACAAGAACTGATGATGTCACCCGAAATGAAGTTGGGGCATAAATTCATGCCCTTTGGGGATCTGGTCTAACCTTTTCTAACCTCTGAACCTAGAATCATAGAATATCAGGGTTGGAAGGGACCTCAGGAGGACATCTAGTCCAACCCCCTGTTCAAAGCAGGACCAATCCCCATTTTTGGCCCAGATCCCTAAATGGTCCCCTCAAGGATTGAACTCACAACCCTGGGTTTAGCAGGCCAAACATGAAGGCCTACCTGACCTAGAGAGGTAAACCACTATGATCTGATGTTGGCTCAGACTCCCTAACCCACCACCTGATAAGTAGCATCATCCATAAAAATGATAAAGATATTGACAAGGTGGTGGAGCCTCCGAACCTGGGTCCGGCATTTTGGTGAAAGACAGTGTAGAGGTGGTGAGGTACCCCTCCCCAGCACCAACAGAGCTGAAATCACTCTAGCCAGGTTAGGAACCTAAAGACCTGGGTCTGGCACCATAGTTAGAGGCACCAGTGTGAGAAATAGCATGGAGAGAGAAGGTAGAGGCAGCGGCAAGGCATCCTTCACAGAACCTGGACAGTACCTCCCTTTAGGCGCTGGAGGTGGGCCTGTCTGAATCATTCCTGGGCTCTGAGACTTCATCAACCACTGACAATTTGTGAGTGGGGTGCACCAGAGGGGACAAGGGGGGCGGCATTTGTCCATTGAATGTGCACAGCAGAAGGTGGGGAAACTAAGACAAAGGATTACTCCTTAGGATACAGTGGAGAGGTGGATATTACTATTCATATAGTTTATGGTTGAATTACTCTTGTTTTCCCAACTTAATGCTGTGCTCCTTTCCCCCATCCATAAGGAAGACAGACATGATGCCAGTATTAAAAAAACACATTTTTGCATCAGTAACAATCATGCTACTTTTCCAAACCTTTCACATTTATGAAAGTTGTTTGCTGCTTTTGATATTCATTGCTTGACATCTAGCATGGTGTCAGCATCATTGCTTCCTAGATAGGTAAATGACTTACCTCTTCTATTGCCTCTTCATCCAGTCTAATAGTTACTTTTGGGATATTGACAACCACATATTTTGTCTTTCCCTTGCTGAACAAATCAACTTGTTTGCTGCATCTGCCAAAATCTGGGTCTTTTCTTTCATTGAGCGGTGTGTTGAATTGAACAGGACAATGTCATCAGCAAAAATGAGGTCATCCAACTGCTTTATCATTTGTACATAAAATTCCTCTGTTGCCTTCTGCAGTTACTTTCCCCATGACATTGTCAATGACAAGTGAAAACAAGTAAATTTAGTTTTGTAAGTATCTATTTTCTCTTAAGAAAACTCTGCACATTTTAAAAACTCCTTCTGTGTACATTTTTTTTACCATTTTTAATGCTTTAAACTGTTTCTTTATCATGTCTAGTGGTGGTGCTACTTATCAGGCTCTGGTTTAAGGAGTCTGGGCCAACATCAGCGCCTACTGGTTTACCTTTCTAGATAAGCAGGCCTTCTGGTTGGGGTGAAGGTTCACAAGAGTTTAGATCAGAGCCCTGAAGGGCATGGGTTTAGGTCGTAATATCATTTCTTGTTACATCATTCTATCCTGCACTGCCATTTCTGGTTAAAGTAAAACTTCCGGTGATAGCAAGAGCTGGGACTTCTGGTTAAGGCAGGATTTCTGGTGACATCATCATTGTTAAGTCATCCATCAATCTCTTATCTCATATAACAATCTGAACATAAACATTTACTATGGTCAGGAATGTGCAAGTTCTAGGACTTTGTAAGAACCCTGAATACGTCTCCAGCACATTAGCCATAGTGCCAGCAGCAGGCAGTTCAGGTTGTGCAAGTACTATTGTTTGCATTCAACAGAGGACCGAAATGAGAATTTGAACTCTTCTGGGTCCTCCCATGCCTACTGGAATAATAGAGTATTAAAAAATTACTCCTGGGGGAATTGTGTGCTACTGCTCATGCACATAATTAAAGAGCCATGCATACTTTTAATTTTTTTGTACAAAAAAAAGCTGCCAAAATGTTGCTGCAGTTCCACCTCTTGTGCACCAGAGGGCACTGTGGCAATAGAACACAGCAGCAGCTCCCAGCCAGCTAGGGAAGAGACAGATCCTGCCTTCTTCGCAGCACCTGTAAGGCCAGGTCAGGAGACAGGGACTATGGGGAGACAGACAGCGTGGGTACTTGGAGGGGTCAGACAGGGGCTCATAAGGGCTAGTGGGGGAGGACAGACTGGGGCAGGAGTTGAATGGGAGTGGAGGCACAGGGCCATGGGCGGGGGGAGGTACAGGGCCACATGGTGATGGGGGAGGGAGTGCAGAGCTAAATATGGACAGAGGGTTGCTGAGTGGGAGCACAGAGACACATGGGGACAGGGACAGGGGGTACAGAGCCACATAGGGACAGGGGAGTGGCTGGATGGGGGCACAGAAACACATGGAGACAGGGGAGAGGGTGCAGGGCCACATGGGGATGGGGGAAAGAGGGTCTGAGTGGGGGTGGAGGGACATGTGGACAGGGGGTGCAAGGACACATGGGGAGAGGGGCAGATGTGCCTGACTGAATGGGAGAGACTAGGGGTCAGCCAGGATTTGTATAGGAGGAAGTTAAATAACAATCCCTCCCCGCCCCCGCAAAAACCCTGTTCCATACTTTTCCCACCCATACCCAGCAACCCTCTAAGTTCATACCCAGGATCCTTCCCATCAATTTATTTCCCTCTCCCTCAGCTCCTCCATTACCCCTGACTCCCCCAAACCTTTGCACTGCTTCTGAGGGGGTGCAGGAAATACGGTTCTATATTGTCGTTTAAATGAATTATTACTCAGAGTTCTGCATTAATATACCTACTAAGGAATCTATTTGACAAAAAACATTTCCTGACTCTTTTTTGTTGTCTGTATTGTTACAGACATACGTGCTGACAGGTATTTAGAAATAAATTATCAAAAATAATTGAAACTGGTGTGATTATATTGTGTTATTTTGACAAATAAAATATGCAGAATTTTGCAGAATTTTAAAATATTGTATGCAGAATTTTTAATTTTTTGGCACAGAATTCCCCCAGGAGTAATAAATAATAGTACTAGCTTTGTATAGTAGTAGTGACTTCAAGCTGAGTATTTCAAAACATGTTACAAAGTTATTGTACTATAAAAGCATTAACTCTGTTTCACAGATGAGAAATCTGAGACAGAGAGCTTAGATGACTTGTGCAAGGTCACATGGGAAGTCTATAGTTGAGCTGGGAACAGAGCCCAGATCTCATGACTCCCAGTAATGTGTGCTTAACCACATGGCCATCCTTCCTTTCCTAATGGAAGCTAATGACTCTGATGTGTCCTTAGGCTAGTCATGTTCCATCCTCATACCCAATTACAAACCCAGTGCAACCCAAATGAAAACAAGAGGTCAGATCCTTGACACTGATTTGCCAATTTACATCAGTTGAAGATCTGATTCCAGGTCTTCACAGTCAACCAGAAGCTCCCATTAAAGACTGGCAAAACTCCTATTGATTTCAGGATTGGGGACAATGGGATTTAGCTCGCAGTAACATTTCATTTACTAGGGCAGAAAATGGTGATGTAGCACAAATATGACAGAGATGCTTAAAAGCAGGGTCCTTTATTCTGAGGATTCTGCATGGCACTGTAATTTCAGAGATTGTTTATATGTCCAGAGCAGCTCTCTCATATACCACACATTTAGTTGTTTATCATAATTTACAAGGCCATGTCTAGGTAAACATTAGCTGGCTGGCAAATTTGTAATGCTGCAAGATGAATATTTAATGTGTCATTTTCATTACTGATTCTTTTGAATATGAAGGGCAATTACTGCTGTAGTTTTCCGACAGAGCAAGAAAGCTTAAGAGTGACATGATGACTTTCACCTAAAATTAAATATGTCAAAAACAACAACAATCTCTGAAAACTGGTTTCTCCTAGTAGAGGCTGGTGACATCTGAAAATACATAGGAAATGCCTGGACTCCTAGGTGGGCTCATGATGTAGAGAGCGCATTGACCTTGGTCATTCTTGAGGCGGCCTTACCCTTCCTTTGTGTCTATGCACAAGGGAGAATTCCCACCAAAGTGTACCTTTTGCATTGCTGTCTAGCACTTCTGATTCAATGGCTCCAGATGCCACATGTTGTGAGGCTGGTCCTGCCATCTCGTTTCTGTCTCCAACATTCAGAATCTTCCTTCCTGGGCTTTTATCTGAATTTCCGGAGTCCAGGTTGTGTTTGTGTGTGTGTGTTTGGGCAGGGTTGGGGGGTTTGAATAAAGAAGACACCTCTTCTCCCAATAGAGGAACACTTCTCCCAAGCTTTAAAGCGTCAGCCTTGCAAAGAAGTTCAGGTCTTGGTGTGAGACTTGAATGAACCCACGATCTCAAGAGCCAAAAAAATGCTAGCAACAGTGTCAGCCACTGCTGCTTCTTGGTACGATGATCACTCGGAACTGCTGACCCTGACAGTCAAGCTCCTTTCTCAGCCTCTGTTGCCTGGGTTTCCTTAAACCCAACTTCCTGTAGTTTACAGATGCTTATCCCAGCATGTTAGGGAGGGCGCAGAGTCAGGCTCACTCCTTGTGATCACTGCCCCCTTCTAGCTTTGCCTTAGTTTTCCTAAGGGCTGCTACAAAGGCCTACTAGCTTAGCTGCTTTGGGCAATGAGCAACATTTGCGATATTTCAGTGCTGGCAGTGGCCTAGGCATTTTGCTGCGCTGCCAATGTCTTCCCTAACACCTTCTACATACCAAAGGTTGCCCAACTTGTAAATTGCAGCCTGGGGAGATCTATCTCAGCCATTTCCCATGCCCACCCCGACCCTTGACAGCTCTATCTCAGATAGTTCTAAGCCATACACCAATAAACGTGACAGAAAATTTCACCTCTTCTGCAACTGACTTCCCATCTCACAATAGCCTTTTCTGATCCACTAAGGTGAATGCAGCGTAGCCTTCCTTCAGATGAGATGGCGATGCCAGGTTTCTTCTGACCTTCTGTTATAGTTGGCCGAGTAGGAAAGAGTAGGGGTTAATTAGAATGGTGTAAAATGCTCACAACAAAACCCAAGCCCAGGATAGACTTGTCTGCTTTCACATTTAGTTACAAATGCAAACCATGTTTGTAGACAGAGTGACAACTTTCTTGAGTCATCCTGGGCTTATGCTCAATACCCCATTTGAAACTCCCAGCGTGGCACTGTGTGGACAGGAAAGCGAGTGAAACTCTGTCTTTATCAGGAATCACACTTCGCGTTTTTGTGCTCATTTCTGCCTGAAATGCCAACCAAGACTCAAGAAACATGAAACTTAATGAAAGGTTTGCACCAGCCCCTGGCAGCCAAAACCAGATGAGTTGCATCCAGCTATGGATTGCCCTAGCCAATGCAAATACCTTTCTCACTGAAACAGGTTTGTATTTCCCAAGATGGGTGTGAGTTATTGGCAGTGAAGACAGAATGGCTTCCACAGTTGGAGCATTACTGGTGTTTCACTTATCCTTTTGTGAAGGATTTAGTGGTCCTTGGAATGAG
Source organism: Lepidochelys olivacea (assembly GCF_965140295.1). Lineage (NCBI taxonomy): Eukaryota > Metazoa > Chordata > Testudines > Cheloniidae > Lepidochelys > Lepidochelys olivacea. Next base: position 135,027,683 of record NC_140414.1, on the reverse strand, counting down.
GAGCTCACTTCTGTTTATTAACTGAAAGAAAAGCTCCTTTATTTCTGTCTCAGAGACAGACAGGAAATCTGCTTACCGCTGCACAAAACACTGGCTGCATGGCTATTTATTAATAGTTTATGTCTAATGTAATCATGTCATGTGTCCAACAACTTCCATGGGCTCTATTTATGGTCCTCAAGACAGAGCCCAGTGCTATTATCTTCTTAGACTCCAGTCAGCAGGGAGAAATCAGAAGCTTCTAGCTGTTAATTCAGCTATCTAATATTTTCCCCTATGTAGTTTAGATACAGGAGCCCCTTGTTTCCTCATGTTCTATACAGTCACTGTCAAAGGGCCAGATCCTACAATGTGCAGTGAGCCCTCACTGCTCATTGAAGTCAGTGGGCAGTGAGGGTGCTCCATTCCTTGTTGGATGGGGTCTTAAATCCTCCACCCCATTTCTTTTCTGCCCCATCTTCCCATTCTATCAGGGCTTCTTCATCCAATGCTCACTGAAGTCAAGAGAAATGAGCTTCAATAGGCTTTGGGTCAGGCCGTTAGATCAATGCATTGGAGTTCTGCAGGAATATGAACGAAGCCTCAGGTAGAGGTGTTTGAGTAAACCCAAATATCCCAGTGTTTGTGTGTATTTTCCACAGGCATCGCCTTAAGGGGCCCTGTCATAAATATAAAGGGAATGGTAAACACCTTTAAAATCCCTCCTGGCCAGAGGAAAAACCCTTTCACCTGTAAAGGGTTAAGAAGCTAGGATAACCTCGCTGGCACCTGACCAAAATGACCAATGAGGAGACAAGATACTTTCAAAAGCTGTGGGGAGAGAGAAACAAAGCCTCTCTCTCTCTGTCTGTGTGATGCTTTTGCCGGGGACAGAACAGGAATGGAGTCTTAGAACTTAGTAAGTAATCTAGCTAGATATGCATTAGATTCTGATTCCTTTAAATGGCTGAGAAAATAAGCTGTGCTGAATGGAATGTAGATTTCTGTTTTTCTGTCTTTTTGTAACTTAAGGTTTTGCCTAGAGGGATTCTCTATGCTTTAAATCTGATTACCTTGTAAGGTATTTACCATCCTGATTTTACAGAGGTGATTTTTTTTTTTTACTTTTTCTTCTATTAAAATTCTTCTTTTAAGAATCTGAATGCTTTTTCATTGTTCTTAAGATCCAAGGGTTTGGGTCTGTGTTCACCTATGCAAATCGGTGAGGATTTTTATCAAACCTTCCCCAGGAAAGGGGATGTAAGGTTTGGGAGGATTGTAGGGGGAAAGATGTTTCCAAACGAACTCTTTCCCAGTAATATACCGGTTAGATGTTTGGTGGTGGCAGCGATAAAGTCCAAGGGCAAAAGGTAAAATAGTTTGTACCTTGGGGAAGTTTTAACCTAAGCTGGTAAAAGAAAGCTTAGGAGGTTTTCATGCAGGTCCCCACATCTGTATCCTAGAGTTCAGAGCGGGGAAGGAACCTTGACAGGCCCAAATAATGTAAGAGCTGGACTGCTCAGGCTGTCTTTAGTGATTTGGGCTTCAGTGGGACTACTCATATGCTTAATAGTAGGTATGTGTTTAAGTGCTTTGCTAGATCAGTGCCACAAGGATTAGCCTCTTGCAGGACTGAGCTCTAAATGAGGAGCACCTGACTCCTCTTTCCCCCAATCAATCACTTTCACCTTTCCTGTACAGTCGCCATTTTAAGACCATCTTTCTCCTACAGCCTATATTTTGTTTCCACTTTCAAGGCTTGTTCAGAAGACTTCACCCCTGCAGCTCTTCTGCTATTAGGTAAAATTCCTGTTAGACAAAATCTTGCACCAACATCATGTATGTGCGCATCCAGGCTGGCAGGGCACCAGCACCACCTTGGGGGAAATCCCAAGCATAGATCCACTGTAATAGCTCCAGTACCATCCCCTTGCCTGGACCCGTGCCCCATGTCGGGGATGTGGCTGATAGAAAGGGATGTGGCTGGAGAGCTCAGTGCTGGGACAGCCATTGAAGGCCTTGAGATCAAGTTTAATTTAGAGCAATCTTGAGGCTGCTTTAAACTGCCCCGCGTAACAGGATCAGGCAGCCATAAAGTGGACTGAGAATCTGGCCCAGCGACTGGATGTAGAAGCATAGCAGGGCACTGGCAACTGTATGGCACTGGCCCTATTTTGTGCCTTATGTTTGAAGGTTTACAAGGAAATCCCAGGTGGATGGGCAGCGCACAACTAAGAAAATGCCTACATTACAGATCAGTGACATTAGAAAGTGTGTTTCCATCCAGATAACACCCTTCCTTTCCCACAAATACAAAAAGATGTTGGAAAGATTGTCTTTCCATGTCAGCATCAGCAAGTGATGAGAGATCTGATTTCCAGGAAAGAGAGAGGCTTTCTGTATTGCAGTAGTTCTGCAAGGTTATAATAATTGGTGAATTATTCCCTGCTTCCATGACTGTGAAAGGCACTGAATATGCCTCTTATAGAACTGGTATGTGTTTGTACAATGTGTTTTCTTCAGCCTTGAGTAATTAATCAGTCACTCCTCTGGGTTGACTCACCACATCAGAATGCTGATTTTTGTGGTAACATCTGCCCAAGGGCCAGATTACAGAGACAAGGTGGGGGAGGTAATATCTTTTATGGGACCAACTTCTGTTGGTGAAAGAGAGAAGCTTTCGAGCCACACAGAGCTCTTCTTCAGGTCTGGGACAGGTACTGAACAGAGACACTGGATTTATGGCTTAAAAATGTAATTAAGATGATGTTAAAATAAAAAGGAAACAGTACAGAGTTTAAGCATAGAAGTTTCTGCTTATCAAGGAATAACGTACAGATTATCAAGGGGCATGAAGTTTGGTTTAGGATCCAATGGCGTAAGGAATACATAATCTGCAATATTCCCAATTGGGGATAAAAGGTTAACGGGTCAAAGTACAGACATTGAGATATGAGGGTATGTTGTTCATATAATGGCTATGTTCAGGTGTGGAGTATAATGAGCGGATGCGATGATGAGGATGGATTTACCTTCATTTGGTGAGATTTAATGTTCTGTGATTTTATGGTTCCAGTTCATATGTTCCAATGGAAAAAGTCTCTTGGTCCCTTTCTCACAGTTGATGCACGATGTCGTACCGGGTCACGCCTCCTGGTACTGCCGGTGGCCAGTGATGTGTTCAATGTGATGTCCCTGGACCATCAGATGGTGTCCGAGACCACGAGGCACCACATGAACTGTGCGTAGCGTCGACCGATCATTACATCAGCCTTTAACCCACTAACCCCCTCTTTTTATCCTATTGCCATGTTTACACTACAAAAGTACTCCAATTTTACAGAAGTCAATTTTTGGGAACAGATTGTATAAAGTCGAGTGCATGCATCCACACTAAGGACATTAATTCGGCGGCGTGTGTCCACAATACTGTGGCAAGTGTCGACATTCCAAGTGGTGCACTGTGGGTAGCTATCCCAGTTCCCGCAGTCTCTGCTGCCCATTGGAATTCTGGGCTGAGCTCCCAATGCCTGATGGGGCCAAAAATATGTCACGGGTGGTTATGGGTAAATGTCATCAGTCAATCCTCCCTCCCTCTGTGAAAGCAACAGCAGACAATCATTTTGCGCCCTTTTCCCTGGACTGCCCGAGCAGACTCCATAGCACCGTTCAGCTCACCACAACAGTTATGACCATTGTAAACACCTCGCACATTATCATGCAGTTTATGCAGAACCAGCACCTGAAAAACTGGGCGAGGAGGCGACAGAAGCACACAATCTGCTGAACTCTGTCAGTGCCGGATGACTGCATGAGCTCAGAAAACATGCCATCGTGCATGCGTTTTTTCGCAGCCTTATCTGAGATTAGCCTTTGGGACGGAGGTGGGAGGCTTGAAACATCTGCTGGAGGAAAAAAAGGGAGTGAAGTATTTTAAAAGATACGTTTTACAGAACAATGGCTATACTCTTTCACGGTGAACAACACTATTCACATTACAGAGCACATGTGATTTTGGTACAAGGTCGCATTTTGCATCTTCTATTGAGTGCTTGCGGCTTTGGTGTTAGAGATCACACACGCAGGGCCGGGCAACAGAATTCAGCTTGCAGGCGGCCATGGTAAGCCATAGTCCTTCGGCTTCTGCAACCTTCATAACAGCAGTGCCCTCCTCTCCCATACCAAGCAAAGCCCGTTGAATTGGCCATTTAGTGCTGTGGTTTTCCTGTTAACGTGCAGCAGCAGAAACCAAACTAACCCCCCATCCCATCCAATTCTTTACCCCTCCCCCCACCGCGTGGCTGGTATCAGGGAAGATCCCTGCTAGCCAAATGCGAACAGCTCAGCACCAATGCCCTCCCCCTCCCAACGCATGGCTAACTGCAGGGAGGATTTCTTTTCAGCCACAGGCAAACAACCCAGTAGGAATGGCTACCCTGAATGTCCCCTTAATTAAATTCCCCTATTTCAACCAGGTTACCATGAACGATATCACTCTACTAAGGATAACACAGAGAGATAAAGAATGGATGTTGCTTGAATGCCAGCAAACACTGGGACCATACGCTGCCAGGCTTTGTCATGCAATGACACCAGATTACTTGCCACTAGCATGGCGTGGTAAAGTGTCCTACCATGGTGGATGGAATAAGGCTGCCCTCCCCAGAAACCTTTTGCAAAGGCTTTGGGAGTACATCCAGGAGAGCTTTATGGAGATGTCCCTGGAGGATTTCCGCTCCATCCCCAGACACATTAACAGACTTTTCCAGTAGCTGTAGTGGCCGTGAATGCCAGGGCAAATTAATCATTAAACACGCTTGCTTTTAAACCATGTATACTATTTAAAAATGTACACTCACCAGAGGTCCCTTCTCTGCCTGGTGGGTCCAGGAGGCAGCCTTGGGTGGGTTCAGGGGGTACTGGCTCCAGGTCCAGGGTGAGAAACAATTCCTGGCTGTCGGGAAAACCGGTTTCTCCGCTTGCTTGCTGTGAGCTATCTACAACCTCCTCCTCATCATCTTCCTCGTCCCCAAAACCTGCTTCCGTGTTGCCTCCATCTCCATTGAAGGAGTCAAACAACACGGTTGGGGTAGAGGTGGCTGAACCCCTTAAAATGGCATGCAGCTCATCATAGAAGCGGCATGTTTGGGGCTCTGACCCAGAGCGGCCGTTTGCCTCTCTGGTTCTCTGGTAGGCTTGCCTCAGCTTCTTAAGTTTCACGTGGCACTGCTTCGGGCCCCTGTTATGGCCTCTGTCCTTCATGCCCTGGAAGATTTTGACAAATGTTTTGGCATTTCGAAATCTGGAATGTAGTTCTGATAGTTCAGATTCCTCTCCCCATACAGCGATCAGATCCCGTACCTCCCGTTCGGTCCATGCTGGAGCTCTTTTGCGATTCTGGGACTTCATCATGGTCACCTCTGCTGATGAGCTCTGCATGGTCACCTCTGCTGATGAGCTCTGCACTCACCTGCAGCTTGCCACGCTGGCCAAACAGGAAATTAAATTCAAAAGTTCGCGGGCCTTTTCCTGTCTACCTGGCCAGTGCATCTGAGTTGAGAGTGCTGTCCAGAGTGGTCACAATGGAGCACTCTGGGATAGCTCCTGGAGGCCAATACCGTCTAATTGCATCCACAGTACCCCAAATTCAACCTGGCAAGGCCGATTTCAGCGCTAATCCCCTTGTCGGGGGTGGAATAAGGAAATCGATTTTAAGAGCCCTTTAAGTAGAAAAAAAGGGCTTCGTCGTGTGGACTGGTGCAGGGTTAAATCGATTTAATGCTGCTCAGTTCGACCTCAACTCCTAGTGTAGACCAGGGCTAAAGGTCAGTTTCAATGTGAACGCAATGAAATAACAATGCAGATTCAGACATGTCTCAATGTATTTGGATGATTTGGGGACTGAAGCTGGGTTGCTTAAGGTTTTAAAAAACAATGTCTGGTAAACATAAGCTGCCTTGCATCAACCTAGATGTGGAAACGTCTTCATTTAAATTTGGCTACCACTGACATAAGTGCCTCTCTCTGCTGATTTAGTAACACCGCCTCCCCGAGCGATGTGGAGTTATGCTCAATGTAAATTTGGTCGACTCAGTGACAGTGTTGAAAAAGTTGCCTATGTCGACTGTTACTGGCTCTGAGGAGCCATCCCACAGTGCCCCACACTGACAACACAATTGATACAAATGCTCCTCACGAGGACACACATCACCGACGCAAGGAGCCAAGTGTGCACACACACAAGCGATTTAATTATTGCACTGTCTTTATGCTGATGTCAGTTAGGTCAACATAATTTTGTAGCGGAGACATGGCCTAAATTCCCAACTGCGGTGTTGTTTTCACAGAGCTTGGCTTTTTTGGCACATTGCACTGTTGCCAACTCTCATGATCTTATTGGCAGTCTCCGGGTAGCTGGTGTTTCTTTTTTTTTTAAAGACTCAGTTCCTGGAGTTGAGTGGTTGTGTGAAAATCTCAGCTTTCATTTGATAAAGAGGAAGTTTCTAGCCCTTGTGGTTGACCAGAAGAGCTTGAAAACATGGGTCTTAAAGGCTCAGAGATCCAAAGGCAAATAAAAGCACCACAGATGCCTTAGTGTTTAAGCCAATCTCATGATTCAGGGGGTTGGGGGAAGGGACTGACTCATGATTATTGAATGCCTGGGATTGGCAATACTGACAACAATAAAACCTATTCCCCCTCCGTTATATTTTTTTTTAGTGGTGGGAGTGTGCTGGGGGGAAGGGAAGGAAACAACACAGTTGTGTTTTAAGATGAACAGAAGAAAGATAAATTAGTGGTTAGGTTTTCACAGGGTAGGTGAAAGGAGATCAGCAGGAGGAAGGATGTAGCAGCAGTGAACTGTGCGTTAACCCCCAGTTGGATTTCCTGTAGGAAATCTGTAGGGTTGACATATTTCTTCCCCTCTTCCCACCATCTGGTTCTTCCAGCAACACCACACAGAGATCTGACCCTAGAAGTCATTCACAGGGGGGTTACTGAAGGATTAAGTAGAGAGGGGGACATGCCACGGGGCTGTCAGTCCCCCATTCTGCACCTATCCTAGAAGGTTCTTTCAGGTTTTGTTTTGCTCAGGTCATAGAAGTGGAGAGAACACAGCTCTAGATGACTCCACTGTGGAATGGAACAGTTAATAATTAATAACCAGGAAAGGTTTTAACTTTTGCAGGGAATCAATAGCTGGCAGTTCCTTCAGAAAGAACGCCAGAGAAGAATGCTGCTGGTTAACAGAATTCTGCCCTGTGCATGGATTCAGATTCCTTTGCAACATTTAGGGTTTGACAGAAAGCCAGTGGATAGGTCAGGTGGAGGGCGGGGGGATGGGATGGAGGTGCAATATCATTTAAGAACTGGAAACTGATTAAAGCAAAGAAAATCCCTCAGGGGAATGGGAGGATGCATGAGAGCGAGTGAAGGATTATTAGGACCATGTGACTAAACTGCCATGAGAAATAGCATTTTTTCTAAAACAGCAGAACTATATATTGCAAATCTGTATCGCCTTCCAACCTGATTAATGTTCCCTCCCAGCATCCCTGAAAAGTAGGTATTATTCTAATGTATAGATCTGAAAATGAGGCAGTGAATCTTTGTTAGTGCTGGGATGAGAAACCAGGTTTTCTGACTTTAAATCACTAGCTCATCCTTCTGCCATGGAAAACCATCATCACTTTTTAACCAGAACTCGAAACAATTTCAAAGGCATCTTGGCTAATAGGGCGACGGTATGCAACTGTATTAGCTTAGAGAGTGTGCTGATTGGTTCATTCATCTCTAAACTATCACAATCCCACCACTCAACTATGAGCTGTTCCACAACTGCCTGGAGATAAAAAAATAAAATAAAAATAGTCCCAATTCTTGGGATTGGTTTAGCTGTGCTTTAGTGCAGGTTTGTAAGAGAGTTACGTAGTAAAAAGTTTGTTTTTTGCCAACATTAATTTAGCCCCTGCCATGAGTCAGAGAAGCCCTAGAGCTTCTCTAAGTTACTATAAGGTACTGTTCTGGCACCTGGGAATAGTAGAATTGTAGAGATGCTCTGGTCACATCCCCTTTCTCCTGGCCATGCCCACTACACCAGACACTGTGGTTGGGATGAGAATGGGGGTGGGAGAGAGAGCAATGAGTTACTGATTCTGTAACAGACACTTTGAATTGACTCACAGCTCTGCTTACCAGCTGGCAGACAGGAAATGCCATACATTTAAAGGTGCAGTACACAGAAAACTGAATCATAATCTCAGTTAATGACACATTAGATGGGCCCACATTCTGACCACATTCCAGTCCATTTAAACCAACTCCTGCCAATGAGGTTGCCTGGGGACCGTGTCAGAGCAGAATTGTGATCGTGTTCGGCAAATTGGCACGTAGTCAAAGGAGAGAGAAATAATGGAGAGAGTAACTTGAGAGTTCAGTGGATGTGCTTTTGCCCATGCATGTGTGCACCCAGTGTAATGACTATGCATGCTCGCACTGCAGCTATAATTTGGACTCTCCGTCATGGAGCCTTTGTCTGACTCAAATTGTGCAGTCATGTTTGAAGTAATAGTGATTCTAAATAAAACCTTACTGCTTCAGCACAAGCCAGGAATAGGACACTTAACCTAATGCTCCATGGCCAGAATAAATAGAGATGCTTGGAGAAAGCCCAAAGAAATAAAAAATTAGCAGCTATCATTTGGTGGGACTAATCAGTAGTATGTGACCTTGAAGAGAAACACCACACCAGTTGCATTGTCAGCAGAGGTTACATTTTGCTCTTTCTTTTCCCATACCTCGTTTTTTCCACTTCACTTCACTTTCAGACTGGGGCCCACGGCTTGCTGATAGCAAATATATATTGGGAACAATTATGAGGATGATACCTTATGATACCATCTAAGATGCTAAGCACCTCCATCTGACATTGAATTCATCCCTGATCATGGAGCTAGTTCACATCCACATATGGCTTAGGGTTTTGTGGCTGAAGACTGTGGTGTGTTATGTATTTGTTTTATTTGCACTGCACCTTTGAATCCCTAAGAAATCCGCAAAGACAGGAGCCAATTTGTTCTCAGAGCTGCTACAATCACCTGTTAGAGAAGAGATGCGCACACTGTACTTTCTCATGGAGACCTTACTTCTGTTCTTGTTTTGATGTTGTTTTCCTTAATTTAAATTCATTTTAGAAACAACATGGCTGGTTTTTGTAACTGAAAATCTAACAGGGCTAATCTCTCAAATGTTCAGATAAGGTTGGAAGTATTACTAAATTAGTTTTCTTCCCCCCCCATCAGTTTAATAACTATTATGTAAGTAAGGCAAAGGAGTGATGTGTCATACCAGTAATTTATGGAAGACTCAAACACAAAGATGTCATAGCTAACTGGCAAATCAGAACACAGACTTTAGACAACAGGGCCCAGATTTTCATTAACTTTGAGTGTGTGTGTAAAATTGCATATACAATTGTATGCCTAATTTAGCAAAGCAGTTATTGCAGTCATCATACAGCCACAATAATTGTTTTCTATTGATGTACTCACTGGCCAGGTGGGTTGGTGCCAGAATTGGAATATGCACACTGCCTAACACCCCCACCACAGTTAGGAAACCCCATTGCTGCAAATCCATCCATTATTTCCTGCAGATTGCTGAGAGTCACGGTCCTTTGCAGCAGGATACACTTATTGTCCTTTTAGACTTGGATGACAGGGGCCCCCACTGTGGATTTGCCAACTCCAAACTGATTGCCCATTGGCTGATAGGAACCTGGCAATGCAAGCTTCCGCCGCATTGGTATTTTTATTCACTATGTTGATCATATCCTGTCATCATGATTGACCATCTTCTCTTCTCCCTCATCACATTCCTGGTTGTGGTTATACTCACTGAAGCTCTGCAAATACCGGAGAATAACACATCCTGCCTTAGCAATGGTCATTAGAATTACATTGAGCTCTGCAGGATCTATGCCTCTGCCAGAGAGGAGACCAAAAAGTAGCAAATGGGAATGCAGGAATTTTAGAAAACCATGCACAAATTATGGAATGGAACAAGCATTATGGGATGGAGGAAGTGGCATTGTGGGAACTTGACACCTAGCTCCCAGAAAGCACTGAGCGAATTGCTGGTATCCCATAAAAAACTGTGAAAATGTCCCACAAGGCATTGCGCTGGACAGCAGCATGGGGCACACTGGGATACCTACCCATGGTGCACCACATTTTCACAGAATCATAGAAGTGTACAACTGGAAGGGACCTCAAAACACAGGCGCCAACTTCCCCTCTGCCCCATCGGTTCTCGACCTCCCCCACCCCTGGCCCCGCCCCTGCCTGCCCCTGCACCACCCTAACCCCACCCCAATTCCACCCCCTTCCCCCAAGTCTCCACCCCTGCCCCACCTCTTTACTGCCTCCTCCCCCAAGTGCGCTGCATCCCCATCCCTCCAGGAAAGTCCTAAGCACTGCCAAACAGCTGTTAGGCAGCAGGCAGGAAGTGCTGGGATGGGGAGGAGGGGGGACGCAGCACACTCAGGAGGAGGAGGAGGCAAGGAGGGAGTGGGGATGGGGGTGAGGGGAGCTTGGCTGCTGGTGGGTGCAGAGCACCTGCTAATTTTTCCCTGTGGGTACTCCAGCCCCGCAGCACCCATGGAGTTGGTGGCTATGCCTCAAAAAGTTGTCAACTCCAACCTCATGTGCTGTGACAGGACCAAGTAAACCTAGACCATCCCTGACAAATGTTTGTCTAACTTGTCTTTAACAACCTCCAGTAACTGGGATTCCACAGCCTTCTTTGGAAGCTGAGCTTAACTGCCCATATAGTTAGAAAGTTTTTCCTAATATCTAACCAAAATCTCCCTTGCTGCAGATTAAGCCCATTACTTCTTCTGCTACCTTCTGTGGACATGGAGAACAATTGATCACTGTCCTCTTTATAACTGTGAAGACTGTTTTGAGGTTCCCTGCTCCGTCTTCTTTTTTCTCGACTAAACATGCCCAGTTTTTTAAATCTTTCCTCAGAGGTCAGGTTTTCTAAACCTTTTCTCATTTTGTTGCTCTCCTCTGAACTCTCCAATTTGTCCACATCTTTCCTAAAGAGTGGTGCTCAGAATTGGACACAGTACTCCACCTGGGGCCTCACCAGAGCCGAGTAGAGAGGGACAATTACCTCCTGTGTTTTACATATGACACTCCTGTTAATAAACCCCAGAATGCTATTAGCCTTTTGAACAGCTGCATCACATTGTTGACTCATATTCAATTTGTGATCTACTATAAACCCCAGCTCCTTTTCAGCAGTACTACTGCCTAGCCAATTATATCCCAATTTGTAGTAGTGCTTTTATGTTTTCCTTCCTAAGTGAAGTACTTTGCACTTGTCTTTACTGAATTTCATCTTGTTGATTTCAGACCAATTCTCCAATTGGTCAAGGTCATTTTGAATTCTAATCCTGTCCTCCAAAGTGCTTGCAACCCCTCCCAGTTTAGTAATCCACAGATTTTATAAGCTTACTCTCCACTACATTATCCACATCATTTAATGAAAATATTGAATAGTACTGGACCCAGGACTGACACCTGCAACACCCCACTAGATATGCCCTCCTAGTTTGACAGCAAGCCATAGATAACTATTACTGGTCTTTCAACCAGTTATACACCCACCTGATAGCAATTCCATCTAGACCACATTTCCTTAGTTTGCTTATAAGAATGTCATCTAGGACTGTAACAAAAGCCTTACTAAAAATCAGGGTGTATCACATTCACTGCCTCCCCCCTATCCCTTAGGCCAGTAACCCGGTTCAAGAAGGAATTTAGGTTGGTTTACATAAGTTGTTCTTGACAAATCCACACTGTCTATTCCTTATAACCCTATTATCCTCCAGAGTGCTTACAAATTTTCCATTTGACAGGTTTCAGAGTAGCAGCCGTGTTCGTCTGTATCCGCAAAAAGAAAAGGAGGACTTGTGGCACCTTAGAGATTAACCAATGTATTTGAGCATGAGCTTTCGTGAGCGACAGCTCACTTCATTGGCTGCCCGCCATTGACGCTTGAGGTGAGTACGTGCAGCACCAATACAAGCATCCAAAAGTGCGTGTGCCCGAGCAATATCCAAACGTTAGTGGCTGCACGCAGACATAACTTGAGCCAACCCAACTTTTGTAGCGGAGACATGGCCTGAGTTCAACCTGGCAGAAGGGCCTTCATTTTGATTCAACATATAGACACGATCCTTTTGTTCAAGGGGGGATCCAACTCTGTTGAAGGGCTGGAAGACCTTCGACGTGCCAGACTTCCCCATGAGGAAGATAGGCAACATCTGGTATGTTTCAAGTGCCTTTAGCTCTTGTATTGTTTCATGTTTTCTCTGTATCCTTTTGTCTTTAAATAAATGCACTCTGCTTTAAAAGAGCTGCTTGGCTACTGGTCAGACACTGGTCAGAGCCTTTGGAGAGAAACCTAAGTGCAGGGGCTGGATGTTAGTCAGACCTGCTGGGGATAATCGCAGCGCAACTGCAGGTAACTGCTGCCTAAACTCCTGATCAGAAGGAGCGGGATGCTAAGGACTGTCTATAGAGAGGTGAACATAAGAACGACCATACTGGGTCAGACCAAAGGTCCATCTAGCCCAGTTTCCTGTCTTCTGATAGTGGCCAATGCCAGGTGCCCCAGAGGCAATGAACAGAACAGGTAATCATCAAGTGATCCATCTCCTGTTGCCCATTCCCAGCTTCTGGCAAAAGGTGAGAGCTAGAGGCCTGAGAGGGCATTTTTGGAGCAGATCACAGAGAGGGGTTAAAGGTGCAGTTACCCCCAAAGTGTGACACACATAATAATTACACATACACACTGGCTTATTGACAGAGAAAAACACCTACTGAATTTTGTTCGCTCATTTTCTGGGTTGTACGTAGGTGTGGTGGGACAGGCTGTGGGCAACAGAAAATGAAAAGAAGCATTTGGGGTGCGGCAGTGCCTTTTGCCAGTCCTAGGGGAGACAAGCGCCACTGTGTGTGGGCTCGGGAGACATTAAATGGATTGTCTTAAAATCAGACAACGTGGTCTTGCCTCATTCATTCAGACACCCCGCTGTGACAGTATTTAGAAAGCTCCCCTCAGCACTGTAGTTGAGTGAAGTGTAGCAAATACCCATGCACGAGCTACTACACACCAGTCACTCAGTATTCAGGCTATTGTTGCATGAACAAACACTAAACCTGCATTACATCACATTGCATTGTTTTAGTTCATCTCTTACCCACCACAGATGCAGCAGCAGCCTTTCCATACTCCAAAATATTCCATCTGGGTAAATATACAGCTATGTCCATTCTCATGATTTTAACTCAAAGAGCAGTTTTTTGGCAGACCAGTTTGATTTACTCTGTGTTTGTCAGTCAAAGGAACAATTAGGAGAAAGTGCCTTTTTCCAATCATAGAATATCAGGGTTGGAAGGGACCTCAGGAGATCATCTAGTCCAACCCCCTGCTCAAAGCAGGACTAATCCCCAATTTTTTTTGCTCCAGATCCCTAAATGGCCCCCTCAAGGATTGAACTCCCTACTTTTGTTCTTCCCTCCTCCCTTTACACTCAGTTGAGCATAAAGAGGTGCACAACTCACCCACAAAGAGCTGGAAACAATATATGCACATTTAGGACAGTCTAAAATGAAGACTTACTATCTGTGGAAAAACCATGGAAGAAAGACATGCTGTACAGCTTTGGTCACTAGGCCAGTGATGCTGGAGCAACGAAACAGCTTCCTCTAAGCGTCTCATTTCCCTTTAGCCTTGGGTCAGCCTCCCCTTTCCTATGTGCCAAACATCCTGGCTTTCCTCCTTTAAATCTCTCCTTAAAACCCATGGCTTTCACCCAGCCCTCCTTCATCTGACTCTCTCTGCTCCAGCTCATGGCTCCTTAGTGACGGGATGATCTGGTGATCCCTTCTGGCCTTACACTCTATGACTCATTCGTTCATTCTCGGTATTAGACCCAGCCAAATTAGGGTATAAGTGCCTCGGAACAGGGACCTTGTCTAAATATGCGTTTGTAAAGTTGGATGTAAATAATAAATAAAGCGTGTGTGTGCACATATTGCTCTGTGTGTGTTGTGTGTGTGTGTGCATGTACGTCAATTCCCAGACTTTTCAGAATTGTGCACATGCGGTTGTTCAGACAAAGTGCATGTATATTTACACGTCTAATTTACATACAGAATCATAGCAGCTGTACATGCAAATGACCAAGTAAACTTGTAACTGGTTATTTGCATGAAGGCCACTTTTCCATGGTATTGCATGGATCACTGGGGACACTTCACTGATATCAGTGTGGGCCGGTCAGGGAACGTGCATGACACTTGCATCTTTAGGAACACAGGACTTTTTCAAAAGCTGCAAACTGGGACATTCTTCCCCGTCTGGTACATTCCCACTGGCAATGTTGAAATGCCAGTAGTGATTCTGGGGACCCAGCCTTCCCCTTGCTCACCTGGCTTATGAAGCCGTACTTTGGTCACCTCGACAGCACCAAAGAAATTCAGCTACTGGCTCAGCAGGTGCAGGATGATGGCTGAATGTGCTTTTGGTAGATTGCAGGGACACTGCTGCCTGATGTTTACTGACTAGATTGGATCTCAGCAGCACAGGACACTGATCTGAGGTGGGTTATGTGACTCAGACTGCCAGCCTACTTTCCTTGAATTTATTTTCATTGTCTAACACTTACAAGTGAAGTAAGCAGTCAGAAGTCACTGCCTTTGTTCCGTACACATACAGATGGGATGGGTGCCATTTTTCAGAGAGAAAAGAATGGGGAGGGATGGAGGAAGGGAGAAAAGGTTTCAGGCAACAAAAAGGTAAAAAATGTTTATGAGGAGTAATGCATGTGCACACTTACCTGCGCTCCCTTCCGCTTCATCAGAGAGCTCGTCAGTGCTCGGCTGGTGGGACTGGCTTGACTCCAGCAGACTTTGAACCAGTTCTCGGCTCACCATCCCCCTTCGTGTCCTCTCCCTCTTGTACCCCCTCCCGCCCCCACCGTGGGCCGCAGGGGTCTTTCTGTCATACTCCTGTGAAGTGTCCCCAGCCGGCTGCAGGGTGCTGGTGGGGTCAATGCCAAGGACAGCGCACAGTTTTAGTAGCGGCAGCTCTAAGTTTTAGGCCCAAAGCGGATCCACGCCCGCCCAAACTGTTGTCAGACCTGACTCTCCCCCTTGCTCCCAAACCTGAGTCAGTGCTGCGGCCACCTGCCACCTGTGCGGTCAGCTTCCCTCCTCCTGCCGGTGGGGTGGGCAGGCTTCCGCGTGCCGGCAGCTGCGTGACCCATGCCTGCTGCCGCTCTGCGGCGTGCACTGTGGAGCAAGAGGCACTGCCCCTCCTCAGCACGCTTGCTCCCCACAGCGCGCACACGGCAGCAAGGTGGCGGGAGGATTGCCACCCTCCAGGATTGTCCTGGAGTCTCCAGGCATTAAAGTTTAATATTTAATTAAAGATTATGTCATGTGAGGACACCTCCAGGGATACGTCCAACCAAATTTGGCAACCCTAGTTGGTGGGGGCGGCCGGCGGGAGCAGGGCATGCAGCCTCCGCCGTGATGATCCCACGGGTAGGCAGAGGAAGCTGACCCGACCTTTGCCTGAGAGGGTTCGGTCATTTTCCCACTCAGCCCAGACCCAACGCTTGCATGGACAATAATTTCACAGGCAAGTGATGTTGGCAGACAGTTCACGCCTAAGGGTGACAAAGGCCTAGAGATCCAACTGCCACTGACCTCCCGTAACCCGTCGGGTCCATATGCCGTTAGCCTGTTCACTGCAATGGTGCAGTGCAATGGTGCAATGGTGCACTGCAATGGGCCTGCAGTGTGGCACCAGGTTTGCTGCTGGTCTCCTTCACCTGCCAACGGTCCTTTGCTCTCATGCAGCCCTGCTGCTCATCCCTGTCCCTAGAGCCCCGCGCTGATACAAATGTATACCCGCAGATGCGGATATCTGTGGATATAAATCGGTATCCACTGAAAGGCAGGGCTTTCCCGGGAACTGCAGTGGCAAAAGGAGCCGAGCATGGGGCCGCTGCTCCCAGGAGCCAGGGCCCTGTGCTGGCAGCTCCTCCAGCATGGCTGTATTGCCCGCAGCCCTGTCCTCCGGCGTGGCTGTACAGACCCCAGACAGGGGATGCAGTCACGCAGGCAGCTGCATGGAAGGGATGGGGGTGGGGCAAGGGGTGGTACAGCCGCACGTGAGGAGCTGTCGGCACGGGGCGCTGGCTCCTGGGAGCAGCGGCCCCATGTTCGGCTCCTTTTGCCGCTGCAGTTCCCAGGAGAGCGCTGTGGTTCAGTGGATACCGATTTATATCCACAAATATCCACATCCACGGGGATAAATCTGTATCCACGCAGGGCTCTACCTGGCATGCCCCAGTTTCAGCATCTTTTATGTACCTTGAGCATAGGTGTCTATTTCTTTGCTGCTCCTGAGCTGGGCTTGCACAGACGTTTCTCCCCACAGACCAAGGAGATCCAAGTCTCCTTTCCTGCTAGTATGCCTAGGCACTTTCTGTCTGAACGGAGCTGTCATGGTTGGATGCTCACCAAGGTGGGCAATCAGGAAAAGGTATTTCCAAAACACGCTGGGGGTAGTGTGGGAGCACGCTTCCAGTCTCTGTGACTCCTGGGTACTGGAATTCAAACTTGTGACCAGAGTGGACACTGCCGCGGTGGCAGGGGCATTGTGGGACAGCTGCTGGAGGACTGTGAGGGTCAACACACATAATGCACTGTCTACACATGCACTGCATCAGCATAAGTATGTCAACCATGCCTCTGCGCTGTTCAGGGAGGTGGTGTTGTTGAGTCACCCTAACGAGGTGCTTACATTGGTGGGTGTTAAATCTAGCATTAGACACATGCACAGCTAGGTTGAAACAAATTAATTTTGTAGTGTAGAGCAGGTCTTAGTCTTGTATACCCAAAGCCCTTTCTTTGCTTCCTTGGTCTCTTGACTCCAGTCTGCATCAATACGTGCAAATCACCCCAGGAGATGGTACCTCTCTGGAGCTGTTTTCAGTCCCAAGGCCTCCAGGAATCACTCCCACAGTTTTTAGTTTCTGGAGGAGCTGCAGTAACCCTCCCCCATTGAGTAGAACATAGTCCTTATCTTAAACCATCCATATACGCTTCATAAATGTAATACAGTAGCCTCCCAAAGACACTGCACGTGGTTGCAATATCTGTCACAATATAGTGATAAGGTTTTCTTTTATTTGTTTCTGCTTCACTGCGAAGGAAAAATGCTCTCAAAAAGGGGAACAAAATAAGGCTTGAGTTCAGTCTGAACGCTAGCAAAGAAAGTTCCGTAAGCAGTGCCTTGCAGCTGAGAACACTCTGGTCTGATCTGCATTCTCCTTGCAACCCTCATCACAGTATTTGAATGTCTTAAAATTACTGGTGGAAACAAAGCAGCAGAATTTCCATTCCTTCTTCTGCCTCTTGGGAGGAACGATCTGTTTCACTTAGAAGACATTTCTTTTTATATTGATGGAATGCCAAGAGGAAGTGTAAAATCCTGTGGTCCACAGTCAATTTATCTCAGCAGCCACAGAATTCTGTTGTCTTGGTCTAGCTTTTAAGCAAGTTCTGTCTTTTTCTGCTGTCATGTGTTACCCTCTGGAGGGCAACAACTTCATGTTTCCAGTGCTCTGTTGCTGCTGTCATGGTGCTGGAGGGAGGTGTGATCTCTTTAGTAGCCTGGCAACCTCCCTCCAATTGGATATCATGAATAAGCCCTTGAAAATTATGCTAATCAAGGTATGTGTGGGCGGTGGGGGAGAGCTAGTGCAGAGAGTGGAGTGCTGGAATGGAGCCCTACTGCTGCATTCTCTGCAAGCTGGAGCCTGCCAAGGTAAATGGTTTTATTCCTCAGTGTAATAAGTTGTAATAATCAAGTCCAGAGGCCACATATATGTGAGTCACTATAGCCAGGTCTGTGCCCAATAGAATGGAGACCAGACTGCTGGCCAGCTGCAGATGGAAAAAGGAATTTTTCACAGCTGTAGCTCTTTGGGCAGTGAGGAGTCCAGAAGGACCACAAAGCTGTGGATTGATTTAACAGTCTGAGGGTGATGTTACAGAGAAGGCAACTTCCTCTAGGTGCTTCCCTTTTCCCACAAGCATCATGTCTATCTTGCCTGAGTTCAGCTTTAAGCTAGAGGTTCTTCATCCTGGTGCTGATTTCAGCATGGTAATGGGAAAGCTGGGAGATGCTGCTGCCTAGCTTTGGTGTGTCATAGGAATTGGAGAACTGAGTGTCATGTTTTCAGTATGTACTATCTCATAGCTCTCATTCCACTTGCCATGGCTTCAGGTAGCTGCTGAATAAGAGAGGGAGAGGCTAGAGGAACTTCACAGGTGAGGAAGGGTCTGGAGGTGCAACTGGCCACCATGACTCCCTAGGTGTTTAGTTCTGGAGCCAGGAGTGGAGGCATTGTGAACACTTTGGGAAATGGGCCAAGAGTTTGCCATCCCTGCTATACATTTGCAGCAATAAATCAGAGTAAAAAGTCTAGCAGTTCCTGGCTCCCAGCTGTTTTGGTCAGATTTTCAAAGCACAATTCAGACTTTATTCTTTCATCAAGAGTTTTCTTGTTTAAGAGGGAGCAGAGGAAGTAAACGTCTCTGACAGAATGTCTCATGACTGCAAAATGTGGCTGAACACAAAGGAGCCTGGAGAAAAGAAGCACTGTACACTTTGTGAGCAATATTACAACCATGTGGCAGCCTTGCCGCAAGGTTGTTCTGCCTAAATCCTGTGCTAAACAACAACACTCAAAATGCAAAAGCATGTGGGGCAGTGAATTGGAATTGCCAGCGTAGGAGTGGACGCTAGGAACTCCTGAACTCAAATCCCGTGTATGCCATTGACGCACTAGGCCCAGTTCAGCACAATAAGTGACCGCAATTTCAGTGACTCCAGTGGAGCTGCTCCCACTTACTTCACCTATGAATTTAGTCCTGGGAGGTTATGGGGCTTAGGTCAGATAATGGTGTACAGTAGAAAACATGCACTGGTTTAACTAAATTGACTAAATTAATATGTACACTAGATCATTTGCACCTCGGATTCTATACCAAAGACAACACTTGTAGCCAATCCTGTGATAAATTAACTCAAGATTTATTAACTAAGAAAAAGAAATGAGAGGTTAAGGCAGGTAAACTTACACACACATGAGTTACAGTCAGGTTCCAAAAGGTAATAGGAGCTGCTGTAATATGTAAGCTGTATAAATCCTCTAGGGCTAATGCGGCCAAACAGCTGGGGATCTCTTGCTTATGTTCAGAAATCAGAATTCAAGCCGCATAGAGATAATTTCTTCTTGACAAGAATTTTTATTCCCTTCCCCCAGAGTTCAAGCTGATGGGACGAGTGCTTGTGCACAGCTCCTCTTCATGGGTGTTGTGGGAGCAATCAACAATCTTTTGTCCATGGATGTTCCCCAAGGGCTTGTCTGGTGTCTATGGGCCTTCTTGTGTTGGAGAGGAGATGACACCTCTTGTGGTAAACTTGTATTTCATACTGGTAATGCTTCTCTCAGGACTGGATTTACAGTTTCAGAGTAAATACGTTTACAGTTACCATGCAAACACTTAAATATTACCTTATAACATGGGATACAGATTTCATCTGTGAGATCAATGCATGCAGCAACTCACAAGCACGTCATAAAGTCTCTACACATTTTTATAAATCTAATACCTATTTTACCAATACTAACACACAGGTGAGTCAGAGTGGTTTCCAACGATGCATTTGTCAGTGTTCAATGAGGCCTAACGGTCTTGGCATTAGCAGACACTTAGTCTGTCAGCGTCACAGTAGCTAGATGGATTTTAATTAAACTAGTGCAAGTTTTTTAATGTAGACCAGTACCTAGCCAAGATCACACAGTAACACAATTAATATATTCATAAACTCATCGATTTTAAGGTCAGAAGGGCTCATTAGATCATCTAGTCAGACCCCATGTTTTTCAAGGGTGAAATTTAATGACCAGTTACCCCCGTACTGACCACAGTCACTTTTGTGTCTGGCTATAGCATATCTTCCAACCAGCCATCCAGTCTTTGAAGACACTAAGAGATGGGGAATCTACCACTTCTCTTAGTAGTTTGTTCCAATGGTTAGTCACAGTCACTGCTAAAATTGTGCGCATTATTTCTAATTTGAATGTGTCTGATTTCAGCTTCCAGACATTGGTTCTTGTTATGCCTTTCTCCCTTAGAATGGAGAACTTTTTAGTACCGGTATTTTCTCCCTGTGAACGTGGGCAGCGCGAGAACTGCTGGCTCCGGGAGGCTAGCCCCTGGCCCTTCTGCCCAAGGCCCC
This sequence comes from Lepidochelys olivacea, assembly GCF_965140295.1. Taxonomy (NCBI): domain Eukaryota; kingdom Metazoa; phylum Chordata; order Testudines; family Cheloniidae; genus Lepidochelys; species Lepidochelys olivacea. The sequence goes on along the minus strand of NC_140414.1, from coordinate 135,007,304 downwards.
TCCCCCAAACCTCTGCTGGAGCCCAGAGACCCCCCACAGTTGCCGGCCGCCCAAACACCCCCAGCCTTGGAGCGCTGGGTGGCTGGGGGGCATGGTCCCCAGTGCAGGAGCACCAGCTGGGTGGGTGGTGTGGCCCCCCCAGCACTCCCAGCCCTGAAGTGCTGGTCGGGCAGGGAGCCCAGCCTCCAGCGCCCCCAGCCCCAGAGTACCGGTGGGGCAGGCAGCACGGCCCCAGCCGCTTGGAGTCCCAGGCTGCAAACCAGCCCCTCCAAGTCCCCCAGGCCTGGCCATGGGGGAAGAGTGCTGGTGAGAAGCAGGAGGCAGCTTGGGTGCGGGGCCACGCAGGGCTGTTTGGGGAGGTTTAGCCTTCCACGGCCTGCGATACCCACCATCCATGCCTGTGAAGGTACTTATTATACTTTTCTGCATCATTATTAACAATTTTAGCATCTCCATTTAGTAATTGTTAGGACAATGGTAGCCATAGATAAACTATCTAGGTAGTATACTGGGTGACTGGTAAAATAGGCAGCCTCAAAAGTGGGAAAGCTGGGAGGAGTAGGGATTTGATTACTTTACCGAGACTCTTAATTGTAATAGGCCAGGTGGAAGAGAGAAGACTTGAGATGGAAGTTGAGAAGAGTCAGGTGGCCAATTTGTTACAGAGAATCTGTTTAATTTGATGGACGCAGTGGATGCAATTCAAGGCAGAGGAAAACAGAAGTCTTATCATGTCACCTCCCCTGCCACCAACACTTCCAATCACCAGCAATGAAAAGTCTTCATCAAGCAGTCTCCTCCTTCTCCCAGTACATTTGCACTTTCCCCCATGCTGTCCAGTATGCACTGAATATCCTCCTTGAACTAGCCTGCAAAACCACTGTGATGCTGGCAGATCAGGTGCCAGCTCAGGTCAAAGTCCCTAGTCCGTAAGTGAACACTGTCAAAGGCATACTGGAATCCAGTCTGACTCAGCTCTGTTAGTATTGCTCAAAGAGGTGTTAGACTTGTGTTACGTTATCTGATTAAAATATGACTATTATAGATCATTGTTGCAACCACTGGTATATATTTGCAGCCAATCTTGCACAAAGCTTGTCAAGTGAGGTGTCTATGAAAAGGTTATGATTTGCTGGTTATGATTCTGCTCTCTGTATGCATGTATAATTTTTGTATTTAAAGTTATGAATATTGGCTCTATACCTCGATTTCAAATGTTTGCTCTGGGGGTAACGCCCGTGAAGTAGTTAGCCAGCACATTTTGGAGGGATTATTCAAATTGAGTGGCCCACCAAAAGGACACTTAACTGGCAACAGACCATGAGAGATGCCCATCTACATTGAGTGGACTGTCCTGCAACGTGCTGTCTGGAATACATGTAATGGCTTCCTGCAATGACTGAGTGAAATTGGGCATGAACATGTGACTTGCCCATGTGACTCCAAACATTATCTGGTCACCTGTGATTCTCCACTACCTGTGTTGAGGTCTTTGTTTGAAACAATGGGCTTCCCTCACATGGCAGAGGATATAGATGGCCCTGAAAACCCCTCCATTTTGCCTCTATCCTGCTCAAGCCTCTTTCCTGCCCAAGCCTCTGGACTATAAACTTATATTAATGGGAGCATTCTAACCAAAGGACTGAGGACCTTCCAGTGATTTGGACGCAGCCAGAGACTTATCAAGACAGAAGTTTATTCCATTACTGCTATGAGCCTGAACCAAAAGCTTTTAACCAATTTTAACTTTCTTTCTTTCTTTCTTTCTTTCTTTCTTTCTTTCTTTCTTTCTTTCTTTCTTTCTTTCTTTCTTTCTTTCTTTCTTTCTTTCTTTCTTTCTTTCTTTCTTTCTTTCTTTCTTTCTTTCTATGAATAAACCTTTAGATTTTAGATACTAAAGGATTGGCATCAGTGTGATTTTTGGATAAGATCTAAGTTATATATTGACCTGGGTGGGTGGGTGTGGCTGGTCCTTTGGGATCAGAAGAACCTATTATTTGATGAGACTGGTTGTAAAGAACCACTCATCTTTAAATCCAGTGTTTTTGGTGGTGACATAAGAACTGAAATGTCCAAGGAAACTGCTTTTGTGACTTCTTGTTAGCCAGTGTGGTGAAACAGAAGTTTACTTTTGTTGCTGATTTGATATATCCTATGGGGGATTAGCCACCAGTCTTGGGGTATATCTGACCTATTTCTCAGCAGTTCGTCCTGAATTTGGTATCCTCAGTTGTGACCCTCTGAAGCACGGTTAAAACTTGTAACAATATTTTTAGACTTTAAGAAATGCTTGTACATTGCTGCATGCATTATTTCACTTATAATATCTGTAACCCATGCTATAAAGATATCCTTATGTTTGTTCTGTAACTATAAAATAATTGCTTTGAAACTGTAAATCCAGTCATGAAAGAGATATCATCAAATGTGAAATACTGCTTTGTACCCATGAGAACAGGTTAGCTCCAGCTCATCAGGAAGGCCTAGTGACCCTAAACGGGCCATTGTAAACCATCAAACAAGGTACTTTGTTGATTGCTTTCGGCACACCCATGAAGAAGGAACTGTGCAGCCTGGACTCTAGGGATGTGGGGATAAAAATCCCTAACCAGAAGAAAGTAAGGTCTTTTTATGCTGTTGGGACTCTAAGCCCTGGTCTACACTAGGAGTTGAGGTCGAATTTAGAACTGTTAAATCTATTTAACCCTGCACCAATCCACACGACTAAGCCCTTTTTTTCGACTTAAAGGGCTCTTAAAATCGATTTCCTTACTCCACCCCCGACAAGGGGATTAGTGCTGAAATCAGCCTTGCTGGGTCGAATTTGGGGTACTGTGGATGCAATTAGACAGTATTGGCCTCCGGAAGCTATCCCAGAATGCTCCATTGTGACCGCTCTGGACAGCACTCTCAACTCAGATGCACTGGCCAGGTAGACAGGAAAAGGCCCGTGAACTTTTGAATTTAATTTCCTGTTTGGCCAGCGTGGCAAGCTGATCAGCAAGCTCATCAGCAGAGGTGACCATGATGGAGTCCCAGAATCGCCAAAGAGCTCCACCATGGACCGAACAGGAAGTACGGGATCTGATCGCTGTATTGGGAGAGGAATTTGTGCTATCAGAACTCTGTTCCAGCTTTTGAAATGCCAAAACATTTGTCAAAATCTCCCAGGGCATAAAGGACAGAAGCCATAACAGGGACCCCAAGCAGAGCCACGTGAAACTTAAGGAGCTGAGGCAAGCCTACCAGAAAACCAGAGAGGCAAACGGCCGCTCTGGGTCAGAGCCTCAAACATGCTGCTTCTATGATGAGCTGCATGCCATTTTAGGGGGTTCAGCCACCACTACCCCAGCCGTGTTGTTTGACTCCTTCAATGGAGATGGAGGCAACATGGAAGCAGGTTTTGGGGACAAGGAAGATGATGATGATGAAGTTGTAGATAGCTCACAGCAAGCAAGCGGAGAAACCGGTTTTCCCAACAGCCAGGAACAGTTTCTCACCCTGGACCTGGAGCCAGTATCCCCCAAACCCACCCAAGGCTGCCTCCCAGACCCGCCAAGCCGAGAAGGGACCTCTGGTGAGTATACTTTTTAAAATAGTATACATGGTTTAAAAGCAAGCATGTTTAATGATTAATTTGCCCTGGCATTTGCAGCTCTTCTGGATGTACTCCCAAAGCCTTTACAAAAGGTTTATGGGGAGGGCAGCCTTATTCCATCCACCATGGTAGGACTCTTTACCAGTCCAGGCCAGTAGCACGTACTCGGGAATTGTTGTAGAACAAAGCATTGCAGTGTATGTTTGCTGGTGTTCAAACAACATCCGTTCTTTATCTCTCTGTGTTATCCTCAGGAGAGTGATATCATTCATAGTCACCTCGTTGAAATAGGGTGATTTTCTTAAGGGGACATTCAGAGGAGCCCATTCCTGCTGGGATGTTTGCCTGTGGCTGAACAGAAATGTTTCCCACTGTTAGCCATGGGGATGGGGCAGGGAGGAGAAGCTAGCCACGTGGTGTGGGGAGGCAAAATGAGACCTTGGAACAAAAGCACATGTGCTATGTATGTAATTTTAACAGCAAGGTTTACCATGAAAGAGTGTACCCATTGTTCTATAAAATGTGTCTTTTTAAATACCACTGTCCCTTTATTTTTCTCCACCACCTGCATGTGTTTCAAGGATCACAGGATCTTCTCACTTCAGTCCCCGGAAAAATCATGGAGCAGGTCCTCAAAGAATCAATCCTGAAGCACTTACATGAGAGGAAAGTGATCAGGAACAGTCAGCATGGATTCACCAAGGGAAGGTCATGCCTGACTAATCTAATCGCCTTCTATGATGAGATTACTGGTTCTGAGGATGAAGGAAAAGCAGTGGATGTATTGTATCTTGACTTTAGCAAAGCTTTTGACACGGTCTCCCACAGTATTCTTGTCAGCAAGTTAAGGAAGTATGGGCTGGATGAATGCACTATAATGTGGGTAGAAAGTTGGCTAGATTGTCGGGCTCATCGGTTACTGATCAATGGCTCCATGTCTACTTGGCAGCCGGTGTCAAGTGGAGTGCCCCAGGGGTCGGTCCTGGAGCTGGTTTTGTTCAATATCTTCATAAATGATCTGGAGGATGGTGTGGATTGCACTCTCAGCAAATTTGCGGATGATACTAAACTGGGAGGAGTGGTAGATACGCTGGAGGGCAGGGATAGGATACAGAGGGTCCTAGACAAATTGGAGGATTGGGCCAAAAGAAATCTGATGAGGTTCAATAAGGATAAGTGCAGGGTCCTGCACTTAGGACGGAAGAACCCAATGCACAGCTACAGACTAGGGACCGAATGGCTAGGCAGCAGTTCTGCGGAAAAGGACCTAGGGATGACAGTGGACGAGAAGCTGGATATGAGTCAGCAGTGTGCCCTTGTTGCCAAGAAGGCCAATGGCATTTTGGGATGTATAAGTAGGAGCATAGCGAGCAGATCGAGGGACGTGATCGTCCCCCTCTATTCGACATTGGTGAGGCCTCATCTGGAGTACTGTGTCCAGTTTTGGGCCCCACACTTCAAGAAGGATGTGGATAAATTGGAAAGAGTCCAGCGAAGGGCAACAAAAATGATTAGGGGTCTGGAACACATGACTTATGAGGAGAGGCTGAGGGAACTGGGATTGTTTAGTCTGCAGAAGAGAAGAATGAGGGGGGATTTGATAGCTGCTTTCAACTACCTGAGAGGTGGTTCCAGAGAGGATGGTTCTAGACTATTCTCAGTGGTGGAAGAGGACAGGACAAGGAGTAATGGTCTCAAGTTGCAGTGGGGGAGGTTTAGGTTGGATATTAGGAAAAACTTTTTCACTAGGAGGGTGGTGAAACACTGGAATGTGTTGCCTAGGGAGGTGGTGGAATCTCCTTCCTTAGAAGTTTTTAAGGTGAGGCTTGACAAAGCCCTGGCTGGGATGATTTAATTGGGGATGGGTCCTGCTTTTGAGCAGGGGGTTGGACTAGATGACCTCCTGAGGTCCCTTCCAACCCTGATATTCTATGATTCTATGATTCTCCTTCCCAGAGGCTAGCGAAGATTAGAAGGTGAAAAAAACGCACTCGCGATGAAATGTTCTCTGAGCTCATGCTGTCCTCCCACACTAACAGAGCACAGACGTACGTGTGGCGGCAGACAATCTCAGAGTGCAAGAAAGCACTAAATGACCAGGAGGATAGGTGGTGGGCTGAAGAGAGTAAGTGGTGGGCTGAAGAGAGGGCTGAAGCTGAAAGGCGGTGCTAGCGTGATGAGAGGAGGCAGGATTCAATGCTGAGGCTGCTGGAGGATCAAACTAATATGCTCCAGCGTATGGTTGAGCTGCAGGAAAGGCAGCAGGAGCACAGACCCCCGCCACAGCCACCGTGTAAACAGACACGCTCCTCCTGAAGTTCCATAGCCTCCTCACCCAGACACCCAAGAATGCGGTGGGGGGGCCTCCGGCCACCCAGCCACTCCACCCCAGAGGATTGCCCGAGCAACAGAAGGCTGGCATTTAATAAGTTTTAAAGTTTTAAACTTTTAAAGTGCTGTGTGGCCTTGTCCTTCCTCCTCCACCATCCCTCCCTGTGCTTCTCTCCTACACCACCCCTCCGAGGCTACCTTGGCAGTTATCCCCCTATTTGTGTGATGAATTAATAAAGAATGCATGAATGTGAAGCAACAATGACTTTATTGCCTCTGCAAGCGGTGATCGAAGGGAGGAGGGGAGGGTGGTTAGCTTACAGGGAAGTAGAGTGAACCAAGGGGCGGGGGATTTCATCAAGGAGAAACAAACAGAACTTTCACACCATAGCCTGGCCAGTCATGAAACTGGTTGTCAAAGCTTCTCTGATGTGCACCGTGCCCTCCTGTGCTCTTCTAACCTCCCTGGTGTCTGGCTGCGCGTAACCAGTGGCCAGGCAATTTGCCTCAACCTCCCACCCTGCCATAAACGTCTCCCCCTTACTCTCACAGATATTGTGGAGTGCACAGCAAGCAGTAATAACAGTGGCAATATTGGTTTCGCTGAGGTCTAACTGAGTCAGTAAACTGCACCAGCATGCTTTTAAACGTCCAAATGGACATTCTACCACCATTCTGCACTTGCTTACCCTGTAGTTGAACAGCTCCTGACTACTGTCCAGGCTGCCTGTGTATGGCTTCTTGAGCCATGGCATTAAGGGGTAGGCTGGGTCCCCAAGGATAAGTATAGGCATTTCAACATCCCCAACAGTTATTTTCTGGTCTGGGAATAAAGTCTTTTCCTGCAGCTTTTGAAACAGACCAGAGTTCCTGAAGATGCGAGCTTCATGTTCCTTTCCCTGCCATCCCACGTTGATGTTGGTGAAACGTCCCTTGTGATCCACCAGTGCTTGCAGCACCATTGAAAAGTATCCCTTGCGGTTTATGTACTCGCCGGCTTGGTGCTCCGGTCCCAAGGTAGGAATATGCATTCCATCTATAGCCCCACCACAGCTAGGGAATCCCATTGCAGCAAAGCCATCTAGTATGACCCGCACATTTCCCAGAGTCACTAACTTTGATAGCAGCAGCTCAATGATTGCGTTGGCTACTTGCATCACAGCAACCCCCACAGTAGATTTTCCCAATCATCCCAAACCTACAACACTATGCGGTCCCACCAGTCTGTGCTTGTTTCCCGAGCCCAGAATTGGCATTCCATGGCAGGAGCCTGCCCCAGTAATACCATGATCTCCAAATATCGGGGGAACGTGGTTTTAGAGAAAAGTGTGTTCATGTCCTAATTACCGCGCTTCTGTCACCTCCTCAACTCGTTTTTCAGGTGCTGGTTCTGCATAAACTGCACGATAGTGCGAGAGGTGTTTACAATGGTGATAACTGCTGCTGTGAGCTGAATGGGCTCCATGCTTGCTGTGCTATGGCATCTGCTCCTGCTTGGGCAATCCAGGGAAAAGGGCGCGAAACTATTGTTTTCCATTGCTCTGATGGAGGGAGGGGCGACCGACAACACGGCTTACAAGGTTGGCTTACAGGGAATTAAAATCAACAAAGGGGGTGGCTTTGTGAGAAACGGAATGGCCCCCTCAAGGATAGAACTCAAAACCTCAAGGATAGAACTCAAAACTGGGTTTAGCAGACCATGGATTTCACGGAGGGAGGGAGGAAGGGAGGAGAAAATGAATACAAAACAAATCTGGTCTATTTCTTGTTTTGATCCACTTCACCTGTCTTTTACATCGTGGTGGCAGCAGACTGTGTAGTACGAATGCTAGCCATCGTCATCTCCTGGGTGCTCGGCAGAAGACAGTGCAGTATGACTGCTGGCCATCATCGTCTCCTAGCTGCTCATTGAAAGACAGTGCAGTAGGACTGCTGGTAGGACTGAATCACCATGAGACGAAACTTAAAAGGGTAATGACCTGGCTGAGTCACTCCCATGTTTGCCCTCATCGAGGTTGGTTAAAAGAGCACCCTGGACTACGTCGATGACGGCTACCAGTCATACTGCACTTTCTGAGGCTAAAAGGCAATAAGCTGCTGCTGTGTAGCAATGCAGTACCGCGTCTGCCAGCACCCAGGAGACATAGGGTGATGGTTAGCTGAGCGCGCTCCATGCTTGCCGTGGTATGACGTCTGCACGAGTAACTCAGGAAAAAAGGCACGAAACAATTGTCTGCCGTTGCTTTCACGGAGGGAGGGAGGGAAGGGGAGGCCTGACGATATGTACCCAGAACCACCCGCGACAATGTTTTAGCCCCATCAGGCATTGGGATTTCTACCCAGAATTCCAATGGGTGGCAGAGACTGCGGGAACTGTGGGATAACTACCCACAGTGCACTGCTCCGGAAGTCGACGGTTGCCTTGGTACTGTGGATGCACTCTGCCTACTACATGCACTTAGAGCATTTGTGTGGGGGGACACACAATCGATTGTATAAAAACGCTTTCTACAAAACCGACTTTTATAAATTTAACCTAATTTTGTAATGTAGACAAGGCCTCAGTTAGTTTACTATAGGACTGGCTACAACATTGTCTTTGGAATGAGATTGAAGATGCAGATTGACTTGGGGTAAGTGACTGGTCCTTTGGAATTGGGAGTCACTTGAATATTGTTGTGCTCTTTGGTGTAAAGTGATCATCTATTACAGGTCAAGCTTGCCTGGGTGGCAAGATAGATCACAATGCCCCAGGGGACTGCCTGTGGATCCATGTTAAGGGTGTATAGTGCCTGAGGTGTTTACACTTGTTATGTGTTGGTGAAATCTAAGTATAGAGTGTGCCCTGCTTCTTAACAATCTTCCCTGAGGTTGTTATTCTTACTCATGAGCCACCCAAGGTGGTTGTTTTGGGAAAGATGGTGCTAGGGCAGAGCCGGATTTCCATTTAGGCACAGTAGGTACGTGCCTAGGGGCGCTGGCATTCTAGGGGCACCTAAAAGTTCAAAGTGGGTATCAAGGCTGATTCCCCACTCTGGCACTTTGAGTGCAGAAGGTGGGGGCCCGCAAAGATTCTAAACATTAATTCTGGCCACTCCACTCTTGTATTAAAGTCCCAAGATTAAAGCTTCTCTCTGACCTTGGATGGGTAGCTGCTGCCACCACCCAAATGCAACCCCCCCACCCTTTTTGGAACCCAGGAAGGCGAACTTGGGAATTCCTTCCTGTGGGGTACCCTGAAGCCCTTCCACCCCCCCGGGGAAGAGCTGAGAAAGAAAACAAAAGAAAATTAGTTGTTGCCCCCAGCTAATTAAACAACATATGCACAAACCTCTTAGGACACAAAAAACCCAATCCTGTTCTTTAAAAAGGTAAATGTTATTAAAAACAAAAAGAAAGAAAATACATCTGGAACTTAGGCTATTTGCTAGATCTTAAAAATATTACAAAAATTAAGCATCAAGATAGCACTCTTGAGGTTCAGCTTAAAGGTTACAAGCAAAATAAAAGCACCTGGAGTTAGCACAGAGGAGTCCACATGCCTTACAAAATAAAAGAAATAAACCTAATCGCATCTTTCTAGACATTTCTGATCTACTTACATATCTGGGTTTCAGATAAGTAGGTTCAAGGTATGAATTGATGCTTTTTCATACCTGGTTTTAAAACTGCTTACAGCATTGCTGCTCTGTGTCTCCGCTCTCTGGAGAACAACAGACACAAAGGGGAAGTTTCCCCCCCGTTTTAAAAAGTTCTAGCCTTCCGATTGGCTCTTTTGGTCAGGTGCCCACTCCCTTTCCTTTACCTGGGGACTTTTTTTAACGCTTTACAGGTAAAGCAAGCAGAGAACAGCCACCAAGAGGGACTTTATAGCTAGCTGGCTGTCTATAAAAGGGAGTTACCCCTCCGTCCCCCTTTCATTTATCACAGTGGGTTAAAAGTTTAATTTTTTACGGAAAATATGAAGGTCAGGTGTAGGTGGGGGGGCGCTGAAGATGCTGTGCGTAGGGACGCATAAGGTGTAAATCCAGCCCTGTGCTAGGGAGAAGGAAGACTGGAGATGGGGTGGCAGCTGGTGAGGGGAAGTAGATCTAAGGAACGGTGTTTGAAGAAGGGGATATTGCCAGTGGCATAACTGAGGACATAATGGAAGACAGAAGTGGACAGTAATTAGCTAGTTATTGCTTGATATAAGGGTTGGGAGGTAGGACAAGACACTTGAGAAGCAAACTGGCCTGATATATTAGTACCAAAGCAGCTGCTGAAAGCACTAGACTTACAGCAGAATCAAGTGGAGGGGAAAGTAAATGCTTTCTGTCTGACCTATGCTCCGCTTCTGTTCCAAGGCAGGACAAATAAAACAGTATGCAGGCTGACAGGAAGCATGTCCAGAAAACTAATGAAACAGAGGCCAGACTCCCTTGGTGGTCCGTAAACACCAGCTGTAGGGTTCATGCTGGAAGCTATATGCTTAATGCAGAAGACACAAGCCTAGCAACAGTACCATAGCAGCATAGCCAAGCTGTGACAATGACATAAATAAAATGGGCAAGGCGAGATTTCTCATTTAAATTGCACTCTGAGAACAATTTGCACATTCCTTCATCGCTGCCATAGTGAGATGCTTAAATATGGCCTCAAAACCAAGCCAAAAGTAAATAAGTAGGCCGGATCTCCGCATGAGTACAACTTGGCAGGTCTGATCTTTGTATAAATTTACAGTGCTACATAAGTGATTGTTTTTGTCGTATGAGTACTGCCCAAGACCAAAATTAGGGTTTTATTTTTGTACTAACAACACTAGGGGTGGTGGAATCTCTAGTACAGCTGTGCTGGGAGTTTGTGGTAGCAAGAAGCATAAGAAAATCATGACTGTTCTGCTCCTGATGTTTTCAGCAGCATTCTTATGATTTGTAAATCACAGAGCACAATGTTTCCTGTCATGCTTTATGGAAGGATGGTGTGGCAACTTAACCTGCCAAGACAGATGAAGGGTACGTCTACACTACGAAATTAGGTTGATATTATAGAAGTCGATTTTTAGAAATCGATTTTATACAGTCAGTTGTGTATGTCCACACTAAGTGCATTAAGTCGACAGAGTGCATCCTCATTACCGTGGCTAGCATCAACTTACAGAGCGGTGCACTGTGGGTAGCTATCCCACAGTTCCCGCAGTCTCCACTGCCCATTGGAATTCTGGGTTAAGCTCCCAATGCCTGATGGGGCAAAAACATCGTCGCAGGTGGTTTTGGGTACATGTCATCAGTTGCCCCTCCCTCCGTGAAAGCAACGGCAGACAATTGTTTTTCGCCTTTTTTCCGTGTGGACGCCATACTGCTTTCAGCAGACGCTGCAGTAGGACCCCTGCAACTCTGCTCTGCTGCTGTTGTCTCAATAGCGAATTTCTCCATATTGTTTGTCACGGGCTCCCGGGTACGTGTGTTCTTCCTCGGGAAATGTGTGCGGTGCTAGCCGTCATCCTCCACCGCTTCCGCGGCAACTCTGCTCTGTTGCTACTGTCTCAATAGCGAATTTCTCCATGTTGTCTGTCATGGGCTCCTGGGTACATGTATTCTTCCTCGGGAGATGTGTGCGGTGCTAGCCGTCGTCCTCCACCGCTTATGCTGCAACTCTGCTCTCCTGCTCTCCTGAATCCGCCTTGCAGGTCCTCTCATCGTTCTCTATAAATATCTATTCTCGTGGCATCTGTCGTCAGCCACTACTTCCGCTGCAACTCTGCTCTCCTGCAGACACCATACCATGGCAAGCATGGAGCCCGCTCAGATCTCCACGGCAGTTATGAGCATTGTAAACACCTCACGCATTATCCTGCAGTATGTGCAGAACCAGAAACTGCAAAAGCAGGCGAGGAGGCGATGGCAGTGCAGTGATGAGAGTGATGAGGACATGGACATAGACTTCTCCCAAAGTACGGGCCCCGGAAATTTGGACATCCTGGTGGCAATGGGGCAGGCTCATGCCATGGAATGCCGATTCTGGGCCCTGGAAACAAGCACAGACTGGTGGGACCGCATAGTGTTGAGAGTCTGGGATGATTCTCAGTGGCTGTGAAACTTTCGCATGCAAAAGGGCTCTTTCATGGAACTTTGTGACTTGCTTTCCCCTGCCCTGAAGCACAAGAATACCAAGATGAGAGCAGCCCTCACAGTTCACAAGTGAGTGGCGATAGCCCTCTGGAAGCTTGCAACGCCAGACAGCTACCGGTCAGTCGGGAATCAATTTGGAGTGGGCAAATCTACTGTGGGGGCTTCTGTGATCCAAGTAGCCAATGCAATCACTGAGCTGCTGCTATCAAGGGTAATGACTCTGGGAAATGTGCAGGTCATAGTGGATGGCTTTGCTGCAATGGGATTCCCTATGTGTGGTGGGATGATAGACAGAACCCATATTCCTATCTTGGGACCAGACCACCTTGGCAGCCAGTATGTAAACCACAAGGGGTACTTTTCAATGGTGCTGCAAGCACTGGTGGATCACAAGGGATGTTTCACCGACATCAATGTGTGATGGCTGGGAAAGGTGCATGACGCTGACATCTTCAGGAATTCTGGTCTGTTTGAACAGCTGCAGGAAGGGATTTACTTCCCAGACCAGAAAATAACTGTTGGGGATGTTGAAATGCCTATTGTTTGCATATCAGTTTGATCCCCCATTAGTCTCAGCATTGCACCCTGCCTCCTCTCCTCTTGCTCCCGCCACCTCTCCTCTTGCTCGTCCCTCCTATCCTCGCATTCATTTTCTGCTTTCCCGGACTCTGCCTCCACGCATTCTGCTGAGCTCTTTCAGTGCGGGAGGACTGCATGAGCTCAGAGAACATTTCATCGTGAGTGCCATTTTTTTCGCCATCTTATTTGCGTTAGCCTCTGGGACGGAGATGATAGGGGGAGCGTTGAAACATTTGCAGCTGCAGGAGGAAAAAAAGGGAGAGTAGTATTTAAAAAGACACATTTTAGAGAACAATGGGTAGACTCTTTCACGGTGAACCAAGCTGTTAACATTACATAGCACATGTGCTTTTGGTCCAAGGTTGCAGTTTGCCTCTTATATTGAGGGCCTGCTGGTTTGGTGTGAGAGATCACACACGCAGGGCCGGGCAACAGAATTTGGCTTGCAGGCAGCCATAGTAAGCCACAGTCTTTCGGCTTCTTCAACCTTCATAACAGCCCAGCAGGAACGGCCACCTCTGAATGTCCCCTTAATAATGTCCCTGGAGGATTTCCGCTCCATCCCCAGACACGTTAACAGACTTTTCCAGACGCTGTGCTAGCCGCGAATGCATCCCAAGTCTTGAGGGCAAATTAATCATTAAACAAGTATTATAATTACAAAGATTAATTAATTACAAAAACAAATTATAATTACACTCACCAGAGGTGCCTTCTCCGGCTTCATGGTCCAGGAGCCCGCCTTGGGAGGGTTGGCAAGGTATTGGCTCCAGGGTGATAAACAGTTCCTGGCTGTCGGGGAGAACGGTTTCTCTGCTTGCCTGTTGTGCGCTATCTTCCTCCTCCTCATCTTCCTCGTCCCCAAAATCCTCATCCCTGTTGCGTGAGACTCTCCCCTTGCAGGAGTCCACAGACAGGGGTGAGATGGTAGGGGCACACCCTAGAATTGCATGCAGCTCATCATAGACACGGCATGTCTGGGGCTCTGACCCGGAGCGGCTGTTTGCCTGTTGGTTTTTTGGTAGGCTTGCTTGAGCTCCTTAAGTTTCACACGGCACTGCTGCGGGTCCCTATTGTAGCCTCTGTCCATTGTGCCCTTGGAGATTTTTTTCAAATATATTGGCATTTCGTCTTTTGGAATGGAATTCTGATAGCACGGATTCTTCTCCCCATACAGCGATCAGATCCAGTACCTCCCGTTCGGTCCATGCTGGAGCTCTTTTGCGATTCTGGAACTGCATGGTCACCTCTGCTGATAAGCTTGCCATGCTGGCCAAACAGGAAATGAAATTCAAAAGTTCCCGGGGCTTTTCCTTGTGTACCTGGCTAGTGCATCTGAGTTGAAAGTGCTGTCCAGAGCGGTCACAATGGAGCACTCTGGGATAGGTCCCGGAGGCCAATACTGTCAAATTGCATCCACACTACCCCAAATTCGACCAGGCGATGTCTATTTCAGCGCTAATCCCCTCATCGGGCAGGAGTACAGAAATCGATTTTAAGAGGCCTTTAAGTCGACACAAATGGCTTCATTGTGTGGATGGGTGCAGGGTTAAATCAATCTAACGCTGTTAAATTTGACCTAAACTCGTAGTGTAGACCAGGGAAAAAACTCAGCCTTTTGTGGTGTCATAAATATAAAGGGAAGGGTAAACACCTTTAAAATCCCTCCTGGCCAGAGGAAAAACCCTTTCACCTGTAAAGGGTTAAGAAGCTAGGATAACCTCGCTGGCACCTGACCAAAATGACCAATGAGGAGACAAGATACTTTCAAAAGCTGGGGGAGGGAGAAACAAAGCCTCTCTCTCTCTGTCTGTGTGACACATTTGCTGGGAACAGAACAGGAATGGAGTCTTAGAACTTAGTAAGTAATCTAGCTAGATATGTGTTAGATTCTGATTCCTTTAAATGGCTGAGAAAATAAGCTGTGCTGAATGGAATGTAGATTCCTGTTTTTGTGTCTTTTTGTAACTTAAGGTTTTGCCTAGAGGGATTCTCTAGGTTTTGAATCTGATTACCCTGTAAGGTATTTACCATCCTGATTTTACAGAGGTGATTCTTTTTACTTCTATTAAAATTCTTCTTTTAAGAATCTGAATGCTTTTTCATTGTTCTTAAAATCCAAGGGTTTGGGTCTGTGTTCACCTGTGCAAATTGGTGAGGATTTTATCAAGCCTTCCCCAGGAAAGGGGGTGTAAGGGTTAGGAGGATTGTGGGGGGAAAGACGTTTCCAAACGGACTCTCTCCCAGTAATATACCGGTTAGACGTTTGGTGGTGGCAGTGATAAAGTCCAAGGGCAAAAGGTAAAATAGTTTGTACCTTGGGGAAGTTTTAACCTAAGCTGGTAAAAGAAAGCTTAGGAGGTTTTCATGCAGGTCCCCACATCTGTACCCTAGAGTTCAGAGTGGGGAAGGAACCTTGACAAGTGTTTTACAAGTGTCTGATTTGTTTAAATGAGATTATGTTTGTTTACTAAAATAATGGTTGGAACCATCTGGCCGTATGTGTGTCAGATTATTTTTAAGGGGTGTTGTTATTCTTCAGACCAAAGTCTGTGGGGTACTAAAACAGAGAAGTGTGGCCATAAAAACTAACATCCTTTCTTAATAGTCATATGCAGCATAAAACTATCCGCAATTGGAAGACAAAGGTGTTCAGTACGTTGCAGGTTTGGCCCAGAAAGAGAAGGGCAAACTGTAATTCAGATGGGGGGAAGGTCACTTTATTTTTAGGAATAACTATAGGGACATAAACAGACACAAAAATATTTTGAAGAATCCATCCAGAGATCTATTTGTGGATTCTAGAACAAATGTGAAGTTTCTGGGCAAAAATATTTTAACTTTCCCTTTCCAGTTCCACATAAAAAATGTCAGAACTTGATGTTCCAAAGTACAGTAGAAGCTAAAGATCACTTAAATTATAACTAGATACCATCTTAAAGAAACTTTTCAGGAGGATGCCTTGGTACATTCCAAGCCTAGATTTTACTGGTATCCTTTAAAGAAGTATGTGGTAAGTAAACAAAGTTCTGTCTGAATCCTAGCAATTCAGTTGTAGCATTCAGTGGTTAAAAAGCCAGTCCAAGACAATATATTCCAAGATAACCATCTACATAACTCTGCATAACCTTCACTAGAAGCAAAGAAGCTCTTCACAAACGATTCAAGCATAGTATAAATGGTCAGATATAAGCACGTGAATAAAGTCACTAGAGGAACCAATTATCCATCAAATATATAAATCTTTGTTTCATTTGAATTGAGCAGTCACATCCAAGGCAGGCTGAGGGAGCTGAGGCTGGAAGCCAGGAGAAGAAAAACAGTGTGAGAGGCCGGATGGGAGCTGCATAAAGCCATGGTGACAAGTGTAAGAGAGCCAATGAGCAGGGTGAAGGGGAGGGTCAGTACAGAAAGTGGAAAACCCACCGTGAACAAGGTGAAGGAACCAGCATGGCAGGACCACAAGGAGGGGCATGAACAACACTGGAGATAGAACCGGGGAATCAGAGATGCACTTTAAGAAAACAAGAGACAGTCACAGAGAACCCTGTTAGGAAGAGTAAGTGGAGCAGCCGGAAAGGGGACAAACTGTGGAAGCCCAGTAATCCCTTCCCCCTACACTGTACTGCCCTGAGACCAGCCAGGAAAGGAGCCATCACTAGCACCAGCCTGGGGAGTTCTAGCAGCCCCTGCATCCAGGGAGAAGATGGCAAGTCCTGTAGGCAAACTGCAGCTGGTTCTTCAAACTGCAGAAGCTTTTTCAGTCCAGGCCTGAGGCAAGACCTCCATGAACTATGCATAGCCCCAGGCAGAGGCTGCCCCACCTCACAGCAGACAGGGCAGTCCCAACCTCAGAGGATGACATTTTTTATTTTTCTCTTTTACTCTCCATTTCAGTTGAGCCTTGATTGGGGGTGGGGGTTGGGGTTGGGGAGTACTCAGGTAGTGCGTTTACCCGCTTGGGAGGTGGGTCTTCTTCATTCCCCAAAGCCTACTGGGCAGGGCCGGGCTTAGGGGTGGGCCATATGGGTGACCGCACAGGGGTGCCATGGTCAAGGGGGCGCTGTGTGGCAGTGAAGAGGTGTGCACTGCTGGTGTAGAGTCAGAAACTGCTCCCAGCTGGCAAGGGAGCACCACGTGGTGGGGTTAGGGTTGCCAACAAATTGCACAAACCCAAACACCCTTCCCCAAGGCCATGCCCCTGCCCCTTTTCTGAGGCCCCACCCTCGCTCACTCCATTCCCCCTCCCTCCATCACTCACTCTCCCCACCCTCTCTCACTTTCATCAGGCTGGGGCAGGGGGTTGGGATGCGGGATGGGGTGCTGGGTCTAGGTTGGAGCTGAGCTGTTTGGAGTGTGGGAGGGGGCTCTGGGCTGAGCCTGGGGAAAGGGATTGGGGTATAGGAGGGTGTTTGGGGTGCAGGCTCTGGGAAGGAGTTTGGTTGTGGGAGGGGCTCAGGGCTGGCGGTTGGGGTGTAGGAGGGGGGTGTGGGGTGCAGGCTTCAGCTGGGCGGTGCTTACCTTGGGCGGTGCCCGGAAGCAGCAGCATGTTCCTGCAGCTCCTAAGCTCTGTGAGCTGCCCTTGCCTGTAGGCACCTTGCCCGCAGCTCACTGGCTGTGGTTTCTGGCCAGTGGGAACCGCGGACTCGACACTTGGGGTGGGGGCAGCGCGCAGGGAACCCCTGGCCGCCACTGCACCTAGGAGCCGAACATGTTGGCTGCTTCCAGGAGCCATGCAGAGCCAGGGTAGGTAGGGAGCCTGCCGTAGTCATGCTGCGCCACCGACCGGACTTTTGGTCTGTTAAAATCTCCCAGATTGCTTTCAATAGCAACCAGGAGACTGAGGCCAATTCTGGGAGACCCCCAGGCAATTTGGGAGGGTTGGCAACCCCAGGTGGGGTGCCCAGATTTCTCCCTGCTTCCTCCCAGCGGAGGAAGGGGGAGTAGTGATGATGTACAGTTACTGCTCACCCCTCCCTCCCAGTATTCCTCTGTGTCACCCTAAGGGGCTGTGAGGGGGAGTAAGGAGCAACACCAAGCTCTCTGTGCCTCTAGGTCACTTTCTCCACCTGGACTGTGCTGTGAGTCGAGCATCAGGAGTTGCTGCTCTCCTGCCCTCTGCTTACGTAGCCCAGGTGGGCAAAGCGCCCTGGATGCAGGGAGCCCTGATGCTGTTCCTCCATGCACCCCGAACTCCTCTTTTCCCACTCACAGCCCCCTAATGGTGCATGGAGGAACAGCATTTCAGGGGGAGTGAGCAGCAATGCGCAGTGCTCCCTGCATCCAGGTCAGTTTCCCCACATGGGCACAGGAGGCGGGTGCAGGATTTAGGGGTGCAGGAGGGGAGTGCAGGGGTTAGGGACGAAGAGGGGGTGGGGAGCCTGAGGAGCCCACGGGGACCAGGGGGGCCAAGATACAAGTTTGCCCAGGGTGCCATGTTCCCTAAGGCCGGCCTTTGACCACTTAGTGACCTTTCAAAACAGGGTCTCTGTTGTTGGGGAAGATTTGGGGCTTGCACCAAACAAACAAAGAAACATAAAAGCAGGGTCGGGACACTGCTGTGATAGTTTGAGTGTGTTAGGCAAAAAGATTATTTTCCCCAAGAATCAGGCAAGCACGGACAATACTGAAGGGGGTTTATTCACGGTACCGGGAAGACTGATAAACAGCTTCAAAAATATGGTGCCACCATGGCCAGTTATATACATTCTCTTATCAATTCATTTGCATTTATCTGTACATACAGAGACAGACATTGTTACAAGTCAAGAGAGAACCCTAAACAAAGATAAAAATAGGAATAGTATGTACGTATAGCGGCCATCCTGATTGCATCAAGCATCTGTGGCTACCTTGCAGGGGGAAGTGGCGGGGAATGGGGGTGGTAGGGATGAGTGCTTACAGATATCCGGTGGGCTGTGAAGGGAGGGTTTGTTCTGTTCTAAGAGCTGAGTTACTGGGCGGACATTTGATCATATAAGTCTATCAATGTTTACAGTTGTCAGTGTCTTTGAGCTACTGAAGCATTCCTGCTTGATCTGCGGTTTCTGTCTTAGCTGTTAGCTAAATTTTAACTCTTGTCTGACATATGGAACTCCAAGTGACCCATAACCTAGTGGACATGGCATTATCCTCATGACACCCCTTCTGGAATTATCAAACTGAAGAGCCAAGTTCCACCACCCCACAGCAGAGCCATTGTTTAAAGTGGAGTTTTTTTGTGTGTGTCTATATAGCGTAAATGGTTTAGTATGTCTTTTTAGCTGTCTGTAGGAAGTAGTGTAAGGATTGCTTTAGTGTAATGTAAAACTTCTCAATTGTTTAGTATATTTTGAAACCTGCTAACAAGCTTTGTCTTAGTTTTAGGCTGTTCCTGAGAAAGAAATCAGTTTTACTTGATTTTGTGTTTTGTGTTTGTGCCTTTTTTAAAAACAGTTTAGTGGAAGGTAAAAGCTACTACCCCAGTTAGGGGTATGTTACTTATGGGGAATCTAGCTAGTAACTGGGTGGGAGCAGTTCACCTCACAGGTGGAGCTAATGCTGGTAAGAGGTGCAACTGAGGAGGAGGTACCGTAATTAGAAGGCGATGTGATTTGAAAGCTACTTCACTATAGCCCCCAGTGTTCAGGCTCAGTCCTGGGGTCTCACGCGGAGCTGTGATGTCCCTCAATAAGGAGAGTAATTGGGTTGCAGCCTTAAATCCAATCCTACAGTGTTCTGGAGATCCAGTAAGCAAGGCCTACTGATGTACCCTTGCTAGGTAGATCGGGGGAAGGAAGTCCCCTGGAGTTACCAGTGTTCCATCCCTTCCCACAGGCAGGGAATCAGGCCCATCCTATTCCTCTAGGGGGTGGTGAGAGACAGGTTGCTTCTCATCCCACTGAGATAATTAAGGCTATACTAGCACTTTTTCAGCATAACTTACGTTGCTCAGGGGTTTCTTTTTTTCACACCCTGGAGTGACATAAGTTTCACTGACAGAAGCACCGGTGTGAACAGTGCTACACAGCGGCTACACAGTGTTGGGATGTAGAAGGGTTAAGTAAAGAGCTGGGAAACCGCTGGTGTGCTGGCATGGTATCAGGGAGTAGAAGCACAGGCAGGCACTGGTTCTGCACTTGGTGGATAAAGTGCTATCCCTCTCCCTTCCCTTCTGCTTGTTAAGGATAGAAAAGCACTGTGGGCGCGTAAGGAATGTTGTTGTCTAAAGGATACCCTTTGTGTAAAGAAGCGTTATCCCCCCCTCCCTTCTTTTCCCAGCTACATAAACGAGCTCGGGGACATGGCCCCTTCCCCCCTCCCCTGTAAACTGCTGATTAAGGGAACTTGTGGCTGCAATTACTGCAAAGAAATTTATCTTCAAGGTAAAAATGTCTGTAGAATATGCTTAATGCTGTAAACAGTAACAGGGCGGGAATAATTATATTCAGTATATGGGCATTCATATTACTAAATAAGGGTTTGGGGAGTGCTGTAGTAAATGTAGGTATTTACATATTAACTTAAATAAAAGAGTGTGATGTGATTACCTCAGTGCTTACTCGACAATTGGGTCGAGGGGAACAAGTACTGCAATAAAGAAGCCCATTTACTCAAT
Organism: Lepidochelys olivacea; assembly: GCF_965140295.1. Lineage (NCBI taxonomy): Eukaryota > Metazoa > Chordata > Testudines > Cheloniidae > Lepidochelys > Lepidochelys olivacea. The sequence goes on along the minus strand of NC_140414.1, from coordinate 134,987,089 downwards.
CCACTTCTGGGTCCTCCTGCTCAATCTCTAAAACACGGGAGATCTTACAGTGGAGCAGCTGCATCAGTACAGCTATGCCATTGTCTAAACAGACACGAGAACTCTGATGACCTGTTCAGCCTCCTTGCTTCTGTCACCGAGAGAGATGTTGAAAACAGGTACAGTACAAGGAAGATCAGACTATGGGATGGAACAGAGGGAACTTGACCCCGAACTCCCACATTTCCCTCTCAGGAGCACTAGTTCCTCACAATTCTCTACAAATATTTCCCACAAGTTAGTGCACTCAACAGCAGTGCCAGGGACATCGGGATGCCTGCCCCCAGTGCCACACATCTTTTGCCAGTACAACCTGGTGCAGTGAGGACACACTACACCAGCAAAAGCAGCCAAGTGTGAATGGAGTCTGGCAAACTAGCAATGTCAGCAACAGCACGCCGGCAGAAATGCAACTGGTAAAACTTTCTAGCATAGATGTGGGCTTAATCTAAGCCAGTGTTAGGAAAAGGAATAATCAATTAATATTAAGGAAAATACTTTTCTTCTCAGGCTTCTTGTAGAGAGTTCTAGGCAGGCTCATACTTGTGTGTTACTTTAGTAATTCATGTCTAACAACGAACAATAGAAAGTTCTGTAAACAGGGAGGCATTGGCTTGTCTCTTAATAACTGGCTTATCATCAGTAGTAATATTTATGTCTCTTATCTTCTAGGAGGATATATTTAAAACATTAAGATGCAGCCAGGAGAGGAATGGTTCGGTGAAGACCCTGGAATGGGACTCAAGAAATCTAGGTTCCTGTAGGATCTTGGGCAACTCACTTAGGCCCCAATTCCAGGAGTTACTTAATCACATGCCTAACTTTAAGCATGTGAGTAGTCTAATTGGAGACAATTGACCTACTCATATGATTAAAGTTAGGCATGTGATTAAGTACCTTCCTGAAGCAGGGCCCTCATCTCTCCGTGCCTCAGAGCTCTGTTTATAAAATGGGGCTAATGACACTTCCTGACTTCCCAGAGCTGTTGTGGGGATAAAAGTCATTAATGTTTGTGAGGTGCCTAGATACCATGCTGTTGGGGACTGTCAGATGGCGCCTTGGTCGTTACCTGCACTGTGGTCTCAAGGTCACAAACACACACCAGGTTGTTACCTTTTCACCACATGTGTATTTATTTACTCCTTCCTTGCAAAGTATCACAACGCACTGCAGGCTTACAGCAAAAGGAGGTTCCCCCCCCAGCCTCCACTCCTCAGCCCAGTCTCACCCTCTGAGCTTTCCTTCTCAGCCTCCCCTTGCTTCCTGTTCCTTACACTTATATCCTCCCAATTAGATCGTTAACCCAGTGAGTACCACCCGGATGCTCGTAATCCCCCAACAGAAAGCGTGTAATTGCTCATAACTGAGCTTGTGGCCTTCTTCATGCTCTAGCAACATCAGTGACTGGGGTCCTACTAATAGTGCCCTGTCACACACCTCCCCCTGCTTATTTCACCTGGGGCCGTCTCTTGCTTCCAGAAGAGGTCTTCTTTGCTGCATGTGCTACTAACAGTGCCCTGTCACACAGGACCCATCTGACTACCTGGATGGCTAATAAGCATATTTACTCCCTCTTGTTGTTCCTATGTTAATTCCAAAATGAAATACCCTGTGCTCTGCCAGCAACTTGTGTGCTTAAGATCTCATCATGGATTCTGCCACCACTTTTTTGTTAGTACCATACCTCTGAAATGTCTTCTCAGAGCCATCTCAAATTTGGTCAAAAGAGAGTCCTCTTGCCAAAACTTTACCTGCCAAATTTCATGGGCAAAAGACCACCTTCATGAGGAATTTAGAATACAAGCCAAAATCAAGCTTCAAATCGTCATGTGGTTACAACATTAACTCTGGAGAGACTAGCATCTGTCCATAATGAGAATTGAAAGGCCCTGTGTTCTGCGTGGACCTAAATTCTGCAGCAAAGCTCCCTGGTTTCTGAGACATTGGGAACTGCAGAATAGAAACTACAGTTAGTAGTTCTGCAATTTCACATTTGAGTTCCTTCAGAACTCATGGGTGAATGCCATCTGGTCCTGGTGACTTATTACTGTTTAATTTACAAATTTGTTCCAAAACCTCCTCTAATGATACCTCAATTTGGGACAGTTCCTCAGATCCGTCACCTAAAAAGAATGGCTCGGGTTTGGGAATCTCCCTCTCATCCTCAGTCATGAAGACTGTTGCAAAGAATTCATTTAGTTTCTCCGCAATGGCCTTATCATCCTTGAGTGCTCCTTTAGCACCTTGATCTCCAGTAGTCCCACTGCTGTTTAGCAGGCTTCCTGCTTCTGATGTACTTAAAAAAAAAAATTGCTATTTCTTTTTGGGTCTTTGGCTAACTGTTCCTCAAATTCTTTTTTGGCCTTCCTAATTGTAATTTTACACTTCATTTGCCAGTGTTTATGCTCCTTTCTATTTTCCTCACTAGGATTTAACTTCCACTTTTTAAAGGATGCCTTTTTGCCTCTCACTGCTTCTTTTACTTTGTTGTTTAGCCACAGTGGCTCTTTTTTGGTTCTCTTACTATGTTTTTTAATTTGGGGTATACATTTAAGTTGAGCCTCTATTATGGTGTCTTTAAAAAGTTTCCACGCAGCTTGCAGAGATTTCACTTTTGGCACTGTACCCTTTAATTTCTGTTTAACTAACCCCCTCATTTTTGTGTAGTTCTCCTTTCTGAAAATAAATGCTACAGTGTTGGGCCGCTGTGGTGTTTTCCTGCCACAGGGATATTAAATTTAATTATATTATGGTCACTATTATTAAGCGGTCCAGCTATATTCACCTCTGGGACCAGATCCTGTGCTCCACTTAGGACTAAATCAAGAGTTGCCTCTCCTCTGGTGGGTTCCAGGACCAGCTGCTCCAAGAAGCAGTCATTTAAGGTGTCAAGAAACTTTATCTCTGCATCCCATCCTGAGGTGACATGTACCCAGTCAATATGGGGATAATTGAAATCCCCCATTATTATTATTGAGTTTTTTATTTTAGTAGCCTCTCTAATCTCCCTGAGCATTTCACAGTCACTATCACCATCCTGGTCAAGTGGTCAGTAAGATGTCCCTACCGCTATATTCTTATTATTAGAGCATGGGATTTCTATCCATAGAGATTCTATGGTACAGTTTGATTCATTTACAATTTTTACTTAATTTGATTCTATGCTTTCTTTCACATATGGTGCCACTCCCCCACCAGCAGGACCTGTTCTGTCCTTCTGATATATTTTGTACCCTGGTATTACTGTATCCCATTGATTATCCTCATTCCACCAAGTTTCTGTAAGTCTATTATATCAATATCCTCATTTAATACGAGGCACTCTAGTTCACCCATTTTATTATTTAGACTTCTAGCATTGATCTCATCTAGCGAGAGATGTTAAGAGTAACAAGAAGGGTTTCTTCAGGTATGTTGGCAACAAGAAGAAAGCCAAGGAAAGTGTGGGCCCCTTAGTGAATGAGGGAGGCAACCTAGTGACAGAGGATGTGGAAAAAGCTAATGTACTCAATGCTTTTTTTGCCTCTGTCTTCACTAACAAGGTCTGCTCCCAGACTGCTGCGCTGGGCATCACAACATGGGGAATAGAAGGCCAGCCCTCTGTGGAGAAAGAGGTGGTTAGGGACTATTTAGAAAAGCTGGATGTGCACAAGTCCATGGGGCCGGACGAGTTGCATCCTAGAGTGCTAAAGGAATTGGCGGCTGTGATTGCAGAGCCATTGGCCATTATCTTTGAAAACTCGTGGCGAACGGGGGAAGTCCCAGATGACTGGAAAAAGGCTAATGTAGTGCCAATCTTTAAAAAAGGGAAGAAGGAGGATCCTGGAAACTACAGGCCAGTCAGCTTCACCTCAGTCCCCGGAAATATCATGGAGCAGGTCCTCAAAGAATCAATCCTGAAGCACTTACATGAGAGGAAAGTGATCAGGAACAGTCAGCATGGATTCACCAAGGGAAGGTCATGCCTGACTAATCTAATCGCCTTTTATGATGAGATTACTGGTTCTGTGGATGAAGGGAAAGCAGTGGATGTATTGTATCTTGACTTTAGCAAAGCTTTTGACACGGTCTCCCACAGTATTCTTGTCAGCAAGTTAAAGAAGTATGGGCTGGATGAATGCACTATAAGGTGGGTAGAAAGTTGGCTAGATTGTCGGGCTCAATGGGTAGTGATCAATGGCTCCATGTCTAGTTGGCAGCCGGTGTCAAGTGGAGTGCCCCAGGGGTTGGTCCTGGGGCCGGTTTTGTTCAATATCTTCATAAATGATCTGGAGGATGGTGTGGATTGCACTCTCAGCAAATTTGCGGATGATACTAAACTGGGAGGAGTGGTAGATACGCTGGAGGGCAGGGATAGGATACAGAGGGACCTAGACAAATTGGAGGATTGGGCCAAAAGAAATCTGATGAGGTTCAATAAGGATAAGTGCAGGGTCCTGCACTTAGGACGGAAGAACCCAATGCACAGCTACAGACTAGGGACCAAATGGCTAGGCAGCAGTTCTGCGGAAAAGGACCTAGGGGTGACAGTGGACGAGAAGCTGGATATGAGTCAGCAGTGTGCCCTTGTTGCCAAGAAGGCCAATGGCATTTTGGGATGTATAAGTAGGGGCATAGCGAGCAGATCGAGGGACGTGATCGTCCCCCTCTATTCGACATTGGTGAGGCCTCACCTGGAGTACTGTGTCCAGTTTTGGGCCCCACACTACAAGAAGGATGTGGATAAATTGGAGAGAGTCCAGCGAAGGGCAACAAAAATGATTAGGGGTCTGGAACACATGAGTTATGAGGAGAGGCTGAGGGAACTGGGATTGTTTAGTCTGCAAAAGAGAAGAATGAGGGGGGATTTGATAGCTGCTTTCAACTACCTCAGAGGTAGTTCCAGAGAGGATGGTTCTAGACTATTCTCAGTGGTGGAAGAGGACAGGACAAGGAGTAATGGTCTCAAGTTGCAGTGGGGGAGGTTTAGGTTGGATATTAGGAAAAACTTTTTCACTAGGAGGGTGGTGAAACACTGGAATGCGTTAGCTAGGGAGGTGGTGGAATCTCCTTCCTTAGAAGTTTTTAAGGTGAGGCTTGACAAAGCCCTGGCTGGGATGATTTAATTGGGGATTGGTCCTGCTTTTGAGCAGGGGGTTGGACTAGATGACCTCCTGAGGTCCCTTCCAATGCTGATATTCTATGATTCTATGATTCTATGATATATAAGCACTTTAAAAACGTGTCTCCTTTTAGCTGTCTGCCATTACACAATGTAATTGAATGGGACTCTTTTTTATTTGATTGTTTCTGATCAGACCCTGCCTGTACCATAGAGATTCTCTATTAATAGATCATCACCTAAGGGATGTCCGAACCATGTGCTCCTCCACACCCATCGGCTTTCCCCCAGCCCTTAGTTTAAAAACTGCTCTACGACCCTTTTAATGTTAAGTGCCAGCAATCTGATTCCATTTTAGTTTAGGTAGAGCCCATCCTTCCTGTATAGGCTCCCCCTTTCCCAAAAGTTTCCCCAGTTCCTAATAAATGTAAACTCCTCCTGCCTACACCATTGTCTCATCCACACATTGAGACTCTGCAGTTCTGCCTGTCTAATTGGCCCTGCGCGTGAAACTGGGATCATCTCAGAGAATGCTACCATGGAGGTCCTGGACTTCAATCTCTTACCTAACACCCTAAATTTGGCCTCCAGGACCTCTCTCCTGTGATTCCCTATGTCAATGGTACCTACATGTACCACGACCACCGGCTCTCCCCCAGCACTACACATAAGTCTATATAGATGTCTCAAGAGATCCGCAACCTTTGCACCAGGGAGGCAAGTCACCATGCGGTTCTCCTGGTCATCGCAAACCCAGCTATCTATGTTTCTAATGATCGAATCGCCCATTACTAATACCTGTCTCTTCCTAATGCCTCTTCCTAATCAGTGCGAGAGGATACCACATCATCATCTGGAAGGAAGGTCCCAACTATGGGATTGTTTCCCTCTGCTGCAGTTAGATACTCTCCTTCTCTACGACTTTCATTCTTCTCAACAGCACAGTGGCTGTCAGACTGTTCTACTGTGTCCCGGAAAGTCTCATTTATGTACCTCTCTGTCTCCCTCAGCTCCTCCAGTTCAGCCACTCTAGTCTCCAAAGCCCGAACACGGTCTCTGAGGGCCAGGAGCTCCTTGCACCAAATGCACACATACTCCACCTGCCCATAGGGCAGGTAATCATACATGCTGCACTGGGTGCAATAAACTGGGTAGCCCCCACTTTGTTGCTGGACTTTTGCCTGCATTTTCTTTTTACTCCTGCAGCTGGTTCCTTTGCTGTTGTTTTGTTTATATCAAGAGGGGTGTTTTTGGCTTTTAAGTTTAATGAATGTTGAATTCTAACCCCTGCTTACACTCTCCCTCTAAACTCCCTCGCCAAACTCCCCTGTTAGCCACTCCTGTTCACTAGCTCCTCTGGTCGCTTAGGAGTGGGCTTTTTAAACCCCTGGTCTCCCTGAGTAGCCCCGCCGCCAGGTTAAGGGTTGATGGGTGCTAAAAGGCTTAGGGATCACAGCCTGGTTAAGAAGCTCTCAGCCTTGCCTAGCAATGTTGATAGTTTTCATTCCCCATTCGGTTTCAAAGTTAATGTCCCACTGAGTTTAATGACATTTACTGAAGTTTTGTTTGAGGCTGTGGGAAGACAAACAGTCCACGAGTTTATCCTCTGTTCTCATCTAGAAATTTATCTTGGCAACTATAGGGACCAGAAATGTATTTGTTTTTTAAAATTAGAGTTTCGATTCTGGAGAACAATGGTGCAGCACAGAGTGGATTCTGCAGCATATTTCAAAAAAATTATACAAATGACCAATGTTATGTACAGTGCTCTCTGTATGCAGTTTGTAACTCATCACAGTAAAAATGTTATTGTTTTAAATTACTGTACCATGTAAAATATAGTCCGACGCCTGTTAGTAGTGTCCCACACTATTCTTAATTATAGCAGCTCTCTGTTGAGTAAATGTGCTTTCTAGAGAATACATTGTAACTTTCTAAGCATTTCTTCACTGGTGCTGAAGCAATCTTGATGCACAGTTCTATATTTCAGTAGTCAGTCAAAATAACCATTAAAGCACAACACAGCTCAATAAAATGGTAAGAGCAGTGCTGCAGAAATAATTAAAAAGATCAGTAACCAGAAACAGCCATTATTTAAGTGCAGACCTACTGCAGTAGGATGACTTGCTTTACCCCAACCATTGAAGTAAGACAGTCAGTATGGGAAAAATAGCTATGTCTGTGGTTCAGACCGTTTTCCTTTTCTAGCATGCAAAATCTAGCATATCTGAGAAGCTTTTTCTCCTGCAATGTTAATTATGCCACAGACCAGAGTTCCCTGTAAAGATATGTAGTAGTACCGTGTTACTATTCACTAATAGTTCCTTCAAGTCAATAAAAGCTGGAGACCTCTGTAAAGGCCTAATTAAGTTACACAAAAATGAACTACTTTACTGAGGTTACAAGACTTCAATTCTTAATAAATAGTGTTGTTCTCCAAACAACAATGATGAAGTGGCGAGAGAGCAATTCTGGAACAATTCCCTTGAGGAAAGAAGCAATAATGCATGTATCTAAAAAGAGATCCAAATAAATAATACATAATTTATAATTCATTGCAAAAGCCCTTCTAGCATTTGGCTCCTCACAGCAGAGAACACTGACTTTACGGGCCAGATTTTTAAAGCTATTTAGACACCTAAAGATTGAGATCGCTGTGGAGTTAGATGTCTAGCCACTTTTGAAAATCCCACCAGGCCTCTATTTGCATCTTTAAGCACCTAAATACCTTTGAAAATATGGTCCTAAATCCATAACCCTAGGGTTACCATACGTCCGTATTTTCCCGGACATGTCCAGCTTTTTAGTTCTTAAATTGCCGTCTGGGAGGAATTTTAAAATATCTAAAACCCCTGGGATTTTGCCACATTGGTTGGGACGCCCTTTGTCCTGATATTGGGGACTGCTCACCTCACCGCGCGCACCAAAGTCCCGGGGCTGGTGGCGCTTCCTGGGGTAGCTCCTGGCGCCCACCTGCTGGCAGGAGCCTGCAGTGTGGGCGGCCCCTAGGCACAGAGGCGGAGGGGGGTCTCCGAGTGCTGCACCGGCTCCCTCTTGCCCAATCAGAACTGAAGGGGCGGGGCTTGCAGGCGCCGGCAGCGGGCAGAGAGCCCTTCGACCCGACCCTAGGAGGAGCCAGAGGGACCTGCCGGATGCTTCCTGGGAGCTGCCCAGGTAAGCACTGCCGGGACTCCCCACCTCGCCCCTGGCAGGTTCCTCTGGCTCTTAGGGTCGGGTGGGGGCAGAGGGCTCTCTATGCGCTGCTGGCACCTGCAAGCCCCACTCCGCGGCTCTGGCAGCTCCCATTGGTGCTTTTTCCGGCCAGTGGGAGCACAGAGCTCGCGCTTGTGGTGGGTGCAGCATGTGGAGACCCCTCGGCTGCCCCTGATCCTAGGAGCCAGAGGGACCTGCAGCAGGAGGGGTGAGTAGGCAAGCAGGGTGGGGTGAAGAGGCGAGCGGTGAGCCAGCAGCGGGTGGGGGGTGAGTAGGTGAGCGGGAGGTGGTGAAGAGGCGAGCGGCAAGGGAGCCGCTGGCTGGCTGGCAGGCAGGTGGGCAGGTGAGGGTGAAGAGGCGAGTGGCGAGCCAACAGTGGGCGGTGAAGCGGCGAGCGGTGAGGGAGCCAGCAGCGGGCGGGGTCCAATGGGGCAGGGAGGGGCGGAGTTGGGGCAGGGACTTTGGGGAAGGGGTTGGAATGGGGGTGGGGAAGTGGTGGAGTTGGGGTGGGGCCAGGGGGGCATGAGCAAATACCACCTCCCCTCCGTGGAGTGTCCTCTTTTTTGAATGTTCAAATATGGTACCCCTACATAACCCCCAGCCCAGATTGCAGGAACTATCCAGTTAGGATGCTTAATTTGAATCTAACTATTCTCCATGCCATAGCAAGATAGTTTACGTATTTGAGTAATGCAACTACTTTTGTAAGAACTTCACACTTTCAGCCTGCTTTATTAGACCGCAGACCAATGTCCAGTATTTCCACATTACCTTCAACAGCTCAGCCAAGACAGAGTTGGGGCTCTCAGCAGCACAGTGGTGTCAACCCTACAGCCAGTGCCCATATTGAAATACTTTATAAACATGACAAATTACACAAGTCTGTCAAAGCTGGTGTAACAATGTATTTTGAACGACAAATAGAGCAGCGGTTGAAAAATAGATTTTAATCTCTTTATAGCACATTTTTAATCTGATGGCAAACAGCAACGTATTCTGAAATTGCTGCTGTTTTTCTCATTGCTCTGAAAGACATGGGCAATTTTTCTTCTTCATTGTTTAGATTACAATTTTTTATTGTTTCTGATCATTTGAGACAATATTTCTCAGTAATCTCCTTGCTTTTGTACAATGGGGAATATAATGCTTCTCTGTTTAATTGCCCTTTTTTTTACATTGCTTGTGAAACCTGGCCTGTTTTTGCTTTCCAGTCTCGACTCAGTCCTGCAATTACATACACATGTGAGCAAGCCAACTGACTTTAATGGGACTAGTCATGTGAGTAAAAGTTACACACATGTGTATTTGCAGAATCAAGGTCTTAGATCCAGATCCTCAAAGGTATTTAGGCTGGAAGTCGGGAGCCTAGATACCTTTGAGGATCCAGGTATTAGTTTGTACCGGCCAGCTTGCATGTGTAAGACACTATAATCAGAAAAACGGGATTACTCAGTGAAGTGAAAAGTGAACACATTTAAATCGGACAAGGACACACTTTTTACACTATTTGTTTTCTTTTGATTTATGTAAAAAAGTAAAAGAGGGGGCTTGTCCAAAGTTCTAAGAGGTCCTGCCATAAATTAAAAAAACAAATACATTTAGAGCCAGCAGAACACAAAAACAATGCAATCATCCTGTAGATCTCACTGCCTCAAAATAATAAGAGCCCAGATGTAGGTATAAAAAAGCTGACAATAACAGAGGGCTAAATATTGGGGGAGAAAACGGAAAGTTGCAATAGGGTCATATGAACAATAGAGAAATCAGCGGAGGAATTGATTCAACATCTTAGCTGCCTTTACTTAGTTGTAAGGAGCATGGGGATTAAACAGGAAGAACTGGAAGTATTAGTACACAAGCTAAATTATGATTTAATTGGCATCACAGAGACTTTGTGAAGAAATCTCATGACTGGAATATTAGAATAGAGGGATACTGCTTGTCCAGGAAGGACAAGAAGTGTGTGTGGGGGGGAAGGTGGAGGTGTTGCATTATATGTCAAGAATGTATATGCTAGACCTGAAGTCCAGAAGGAGGGGAGAGACAGACCAGTTGGAAATCTCTGGGTGGATGAGGCATTTCTAAAACAAATAACAGAAATATCCAAAACACAAGATCTGCTAGTAATGGGAAAACCCAGACATCTGTTGGAAAACTAATATAATAAAACACAAAATGTCCAATAAGTTCTTGGAATGTACTGGAGACAACTTTTTGTTTCAGAAGGTGGAGGCAGTAACCGAGGGATAACCATTTTAGACTTGATTCTGAAGAAGAAGGAGGAAGTGGTAGCAAATCTGAAGACTGAAATCAATTTGGGTGACAGTGAATCGTGAAATGATAGATTTCATAATTCTATGGAAAGGAAAGGAGGTGAGAGCCCCAGAATAAGAACAATGGACTTCAAAAAAGTAGACTTTAACAAACTCAGAGAACTGGTAAGGTCCTATGAGAAGAAAATCTTAGGGGAAACTGAATTCAGGAAAGCTTGCAGTTTCTCAAAGAGACACTATTAAAGGTGCAACAGTAAACTATACTAATGTGAAGGAAAGATTGGAAAAATAGGAAGAGGCCCATATGGCTACATCAGGAGTTCTTTAATGACCTGCAAATCAAAAAGGAATCCTACAAAAATTGAAAACACTGAAAAATTGCTGAGGATGAGTACAAAAGAATAGTACAAGTGTAAGCAGAGTCAGGATGAGCTCTACCCTGACATCTGGTGGCGAGTCATGGTGGTTGTGGAAAAGAACTTCAGGGGCTGATCTCATTTGCATAGGCACACCCACCCTGCCTAGGTGGTCACTTTGGCTGCTGTAGGAGCCCCAGTTTCTCTGTTATTGGGGCAGGAGTAAACTGTTATTATCCAGATTATGTGACTCAAGGACAGTGGAACTGTACTTGGCCTTTTGTTATGATGGAGGGACTCACCATCAATTAAGCAGCACTCGCTAGGCAAGGGTCATGCGTTCCAAAAACCCAGTGAATGGAGAGAGGCTGGGGGCAGGTATTAATACTTGGTGGCATGGGTCCCCTTACATGATAATTGCACTTCCTCCTCTCTTCAATGTGGAATATCAGAGTGAATTTTGATTCTATTAGGAGTCTAGTTACAGGCTGTTGAGCTGAATTTATTTTGGGCTAATAGTGCACCAGCGCTGAGGCTCCCCTACTACCAGCTGAAATCACTGAGTGTTGTGTTAAGTAGTGGGGGAGCCTGAAGATATACGGTGGAGCAGTTTGCGGGACGGCTGGCAGAGCAGAGCGACTGGTGGGGCAGAGCAGTTTGTTGGATGCCTGGAACAGCTCATGGGGGTGGCTGGCAGAGCGGAGCCCCATGGAGAGGTGGGGAAATCAGCTTTGGACCACGTAAGGTGCCCCTTAACCCTCCCCCCATCTCTACCCAGGTCGGGAGGTAAAACTCTGCAGATAAACTTTCAAACTCTGGGGCTCCCCTGACCAGGGACAGAGACTTTTGGGTCTTTGGGTGATTTTGGGTGGCTGGACTCAAGAATCAAAGGGAAAGGACATGCCCCAATTTGCTTGGGGTGGATTTTTTGCTCATGGGTTGTGTTATGAATCCTGTTGGTGGTGTTTTCCCAACATAATGCCAAATTGTTTCTCAAAGGCTTTTTGCTACACTCAGACTCTGTGCTTGTGAGAGGGGAAGTATTGCCTCTTGGAGGCGCCCAGCGGGAGTGGTATATATTTGTCCCAGGTCACTGGGTGGGAGCTCGAGCCGGTTTTGCATTATGTTATTGGAATGGAACCTCTAGCTACTGAACCCGGCCCTTGTTGCTGCCCACTCTGATGGGCAGAAGGGTTATACAAGCATGTAGGGACAAAATCAGAAAGACTAAGGCACAAAATGAATTACACCTATCAAAGGGCATAAAAAGCAATAGGAAGTTCTATAAATACCTCAGGAGCAAGAGAAAGACAGAGGAAAGTGTAGGTCCTCTACTTAGCGAGGAAGGCGAGCTAATAACGGACAACATCAAAAAGGCTGAGGTCATGTCTATACTACAAACTCTGGTTGACGCAAGTTATGACGGCAAACAGCCATCAAAGTTTTTGTATTGTTCGTGCGTGTGCGTATTTGGCAGCGTGTGGGAGTGCCGCATATACCTATCAGGAATACTTGTGTCCATGCAAATGGCAGTGCATCACAGATAGGTGTCCCAATGTGCCATGCGGTGCCGCCCAGCTTGATGCCTTTTGGGAATTTTTTGCCATGTCTTGTGGGGACAGGAATCATTTGCCCATGAATCTCTGAGAGCTAGGGGGGTCAACTTCTCAGCATGCAACTTTCTCCATCCCATAATGCCATCCATATTCCTAATCTTTGCACCTCTTTTTTAAATTCTGCAAACCCGCACAGCACTTTTTGGTGTCCACCATTCCTGACAAGCATGGAGCCCACAGAACTCTGCACTATTCTCATGGAAGTTAGGATGCATGATCCTCCTGTATTAGCAGACCTGCAGGAAGTACTGCAGCAATAGAGGACATGACAATTTCTTTGAGGACAGTTTGCTGAGGAACATAGCGGAAAACAATTCAAGCTTGTTGGTGACATCCGCACATGGTTGAGACCATTCTGGGCTTGAGAAATGAGCATTGCCTGTTGAGATTGCATTGTAATGCAGGTTTGGGTTGATGATCAGTGGCTGCAGAACTTTTGGATGTGAAAACCCACATTTCTGGATCTGTGTGCAGAGCTCACCTCAGCCTGGCAGTGGAGGGACACCAGAATGAAAGCAGCACTGACAGTGGAAAAGCAAGTAGCAATCACACTCTGGAAGCTTGCAACACTGGATTGCTACTGGTCAGTGGGAAATCGTTTTGGAGTTGGAAAATCCACAAATGGAGGGAGGGGGCATTGTCATCCAAGTGTGTTGGTGTAACATTCCCTACAGTACAATCTGGACAACTGAACAATTGTGTCCCCTCCAACCCGGGGTATCTTTCACACTTCTTTGCTGTGAAAGCACCCACTCCTGGTCTGTTCATACAGCCTCTAGCATGCAAAATCACTCCTATATGTTTGCTGTTGAAGAAAAAAATCCAGAATACATAACATTGTTGTTTTTAGTTAAATAAAACATTTAAATGTCTGTCTGGTGATGTTCTCCTCTTAATACAACAAGGCAAGAAAATCCTCCAAATATTAATGATTAACCTGTTGAATTGGAGATCGTTCACCTCCCAATGACTTCATAAATATATGCTTTGGTAAATGAAATAACCAACAATCATTCATTTTCTGATATAGCTGTAAAACTAATCTGAAAAGTTTTCAAAATAAATCACTTAAAAATGTATAGTGTGTACTTTTAAAAATGAAACTTACATCTATCTCTGAGTTGTGAAGAATATGTATTAAGGTTATAACAACCAACAAGAATGCACTTTTATGTAGAAATCCATGATTAAATCGAGTCTTCCTGACTAGTGATTTAAATCAAATCCACCCTGGTACATTCAAGGGTTTACACCTTCCTCTGAAGTATCTATTATTGGTCCCTCAGAGACAGGATACCAGACCAAAGAGGTGATTGATCTCACACTCTATCGCTTTTCCTGCATGCTTACCAACCATGTCATGTTAAAACACCATTTTCTGAGACAGTAAAAGCGCGGTTCTGCCTTGTAGATAGGACCTAATAATGTTTGAACCATGCTACTAGCCCTCTTCAGTCCAAGCAACTTTCAAGGAATAATTTGAAATTAGTTAGGTCCCATCTACATTAAAAGACAGAACCATGTTTTAAATATATCTGGGAGGAAGTTTATCCCTTGTCATGACACAAGACAGATCCCTTGTCACGGTTATTATAGCGCATGATGTTCCTTAGTGCTGTTTACAAGTTCTATACTTGGTTAGGAGCTGCCTATGTCTGGAATTATTTTTACTGATTATTTTGCATTAATCAGTTATGATAGAATATGATTTCTGTTTATAAATCAGTGCTTAGCTACCATAGTGATAGGCACTATATAAAAAAAAATTAGCAAGATGTGTAGCAATCTAGTTCGTTTTGTTGTTCAATCTGCTCTCTCCCACAGCTATGTGGGCTCTCCATGGTCTGCTCCCATGTGTTCAGCATGACCTGCTCATGGTTCAAGTTGCTTGTTATTCATGCTCTTTCTCTGTCTCCCAGTGCAATTTACTGATTTGTCCACTGAACTAATTTTCACTGCCTTGCAACTTGCAGTCATTTACACCGGTGCAAAATGCTACCAAATCAGAAGGGTGACATTCTACATCTACTGTGCCAAAGCTGTAAACTCTTGCACATTCTTCTTACAAGTCTACTATTTGGAGTTATTCTTTAAGCCACAGCTGCTGAATTCACAATACTGCATGAGAATCGCTGCTTTCATTAAATTATTACATTTCTAGCTCTCACAGTTGCAAAGAAAAGCTTAGACTCATCGATTTTAGGTCAGAAGGTCATCTAATCTAGTCCTGGGAATCCTGGGGCCCCATCTTCTCAGGTATTGGCACCCTGTCAGCAGGATTGCCTGGCTAGGTGGACTCTCTCCTCAGGCCCTATGCTACCAGCACTCCCAGCTATCTTTGAGACACCACTGACTTCCTGAGGAAACTACAATTCTTCGATGATCTTCCAGAAAACCCTCCTGGCCACCATGGATGTAGAAGCCCTCTACACCAACATTCCACACAAAGATGGACTACAAGCCGTCAGGAACAGTATCCCCGATAATGTCACAGCAAACCTGGTGGCTGACCTTTGTGACTTTGTCCTCACCCACAACTATTTCACATTTGGGGACAATGTATACCTTCAAGTCAGCGGCACTGCTATGGGAACCCACATGGCCCCACAGTATGCTAATATTTTTGTGGCTGAGTTAGAACAACGCTTCCTTAGCTCTCGTCCCCTAACACCCCTACTCTACTTACATTACACAGATGACATCTTCATCATCTGGACCCATGGAAAAGAAGCCCTTGTTGAAATTCTGGTGGAATTCCTCAATTTCCATCCCACCATCAACCTTAGCCTAGACCAATCCACACAAGTGGTCCATTTCCTGGACACTACTGTGCTAATAAGTGATGGTCACATAAACACCACCCTATACTGAAAACCTATACTTATCTACATACCTCCAGCTTCCATCCAGGACACACCACACGATCCATTGTCTACAGCCAAGCTCTACGATACAACCGCATTTGCTCCAATCCCTCAGACAGAGACAAACACCTACAAGATCTTGATCAAGCATTCTTAAAACTACAATACCCACCTGCTGAAGTGAAAAAACAGACTGACAGAGCCAGAAGAGTACCCAGAACTCACCTACTACAGGACAGGCCCAACAAAAAAATTACAGAATGCCACTAGCTGTCACCTTCAGCCCCCAACTAAAACCTCTCCAGCGCATCATCAAAGATTTACAACCTATCCTGAAAAATGATCCCTCACTCTCACAGATCTTGGGAGATAGACCAGTCCTCGCTTACAGACAGCCCCCCAACCTGAAGCAAATACTCACCAGCAACCACACACCAAAAACACTAACCCAGGAACCTATCCTTGCAACAAAGCCCGATGCCAACTCTGTCCACATATTTATTCAAGTGATGCCATCATAGGACCTAATCACATTAGCCACACCATCAGGGGCTTGTTTACCTGCACATCTACCAATGTGATATATGCCATCATGTGCCAGCAATGCCCCTCTGCCATGTACATTGGCCAAACCAGACAGTCTCTACGCAAAAGAATAAATGGACACAAATCTGACATCAGGAATCATAACATTCAAAAACTGGTAGGAGAACACTTCAACCTCTCTGGCCACTCAGTAAAAGATTTAAGGGTGGCAATTTTGCAACAGGAAAGCTTCAGAAACAGACTCCAACGGCAAACTGCTGAGCTTGAATTAATATGCAAACTAGATACCATTAACTTGGGTTTGAATAGAGACTGGGAGTGGCTGGGTCATTACACATATTGAATCTATTTCCTTAAGTTAAGTATCCTCACACCTTCTTGTCAACTGTCTAAATGGGCCATCTTGATTATCACTACAAAAGTTTTTTTCTCCTGCTGATAATAGCTCATCTAAACTAATTAGCCTCTCACAGTTTGTATGGTAATTTCCAACTTATCTGTATGTGTGTGTGTATATATCTATATCTATCTATCTTACCATATGTTCCATTCTATGCATCCGATGAAGTGGGCTGTAGCCCACGAAAGCTTATGCTCTAGTAAATTTGTTAGTCTCTAAGCCTTGGTCTACACTAGGAGTTGAGGTCGAATTTAGCAGCATTAAATCGATTTAACCCTGCACCCGTTCACACGATGAAGCCCTTTTTTTCGACTTAAAGGGCTCTTAAAATCAATTTCCTTACTCCACCCCCAACAAGGGGATTAGCGCTGAAATCAGCCTTGCCAGATCGAATTTGGGGTACTGTGGACACAATTAGACGGTATTGGCCTCCGGGAGCTATCCCAGAGTGCTCCATTGTGACCGCTCTGGACAGCACTCTCAACTCAGATGCACTGACCAGGTAGACAGGAAAAGGCCCGCGAACTTTTGAATTTCAATTTCCTGTTTGGCCAGCTTGGCAAGCTGCAGGTGACCATGCAGAGCTCATCAGCAGAGGTGAGCATGATGAAGTCCCAGAATCGCAAAAGAGCTCCAGCATGGACCGAACGGGAGGTACGGGATCTGATCGCTGTATGGGGAGAGGAATCCGTGCTATCAGAACTACATTTCAGTTTTCGAAATGCCAAAACATTTGTCAAAATCTCCCATGGCATGAAGGACAGAGGCCATAACAGGGACCCGAAGCAGTGCTGCGTGAAACTTAAGGAGCTGAGGGAAGCCTACCAGAAAACCAGAGAGGCGAACAGCCGCTCCGGGTCAGAGCTACAAAAATGCCACTTCTATGATGAGCTGCATGCCATTTTAGGGGGTTCAGTCACCACTATGCCAGCCATGTTGTTTGACTCCTTCAGTAGAGATGGAGGCAACACGGAAGCAGGTTTTGGGGATGAGGATGTTTGGATATAGATATTCAGGCCTGTCTGTAAAGGCCAAACTCTAAGAATTTAGGTGTATTCTTATCACTTAGCTAGTTATAGAGGTATAAAAGAATCAAAATCACTGTCTGGCAGTGTAAGGTCCTTCTTTACTGTGACAGTCTGAGGCCCTGTTCTTAGGCTAAGGCCTTTGGCTAAGCAATAGAGGCAGCCATAAGCTGGGAAGCAAACGGTCACCTCCTCACATTCCAAACTAGTCACATTGAAATAAGGTGCTATTGGGCTGTTAGGCATTATCAGGACAGGATTGTATTCCTATCGCCCCCAGAGAAAGGGAAGTGCCTAGAAAATGTAAAAGGAAACTTAGTTTGATAGCATCCTGTCTGGCAAGAACTCACTTATCAATAGCTGGGATGTGAAATCCTCACTTCTGTATTGTTTTGTCATTATAGTTCCCACTTTGCTCTTGTTTGTCTGTATAATCTCCATCTGGTTCTTTGATTGTTCCTGACTGCTGTATAATTAATTTTGCTGGGTGTAAACTAATTAAGGTGGTGGGATATAATTGGTTACATAATCATGTTACAGTATGTTAGGATTGGTTAGTTAAATTTCAGGAAAATGATTGGTTAAGGTATAGCTAAGCAGAACTCAAGTTTTACTATATAGTCTGCAGTCAATGAGGAAGTGAGTGGGGGTGGGTGTATGGGTGGGGGAGATGGGAACAGGGAATGTGGGTAAGGAAATTGGAATCATGTTTTGCTAAAAGGGGAAATGGGAACAGGGACACAGGTGTAAGGCTCTGTGGTGTCAGAGCTGGGAAGGAGGATACTAAGGAAGGAAACTGGAATCATGCTTGCTGGAAGTTCACCCCAATAAACATCGAATTGTTTGCACCTTTGGACTTCGGGTATTGTTGCTCTCTGTTCATGCGAGAAGGACCAGGGAAGTAAGTGGGTGAAGGAATAAGCCCCCTAACAGGACTCCCCACCTCACCCCCCCCGCAGGTGCCTCTGGCTCTTAGGCACCCACTACGGTGGCCCGAGAGACCCTCCTGTCCAGTTCTGCCTTAGGTGCCAACTCCACAGGTGCTCCAGCCCTGGAGCACCCAAGGGGAAAATTTGGTGGGTACAGAGCACCTACCGGCAGCTCCCCACCCCACCCACAGCCCCAGCTCACCTCCGCTCCGCCTCCTCCTCTGCTTCTCTGCACCCGCCCCCCCAGAAGGGCGGAGAAGCGGAGCTGGGCGGCGCATTCAGGGGAGGAGGCAGAGGCGGAGCGAAGGTGCGATGGGGCTGGGGGTGGGGTGGGGAGCTGCCGGTAGGTGCTCTGCCCAGTTCTGGGAGCAGTCAGGGGACAGGGAAGGGGGGTGGATGGGGCAGGGGTCCTGGGGGGGGGTGCATCAAGGAACGCGGGGGGGTTGGATGGGCAGGAATCCGGGGGGGGGGGGCGGGCAATGACCCCGTCATGGGGTGAGGAGGGAACCCATTGTTAAGATTTTGGCAGCTCATCACTGGGTGGGTGCCGTTTTTTCAACACTCCCTGGCTGATATAACTATGCCTGTGTCCGTTTTTAAGGGTAGACCAGTCTTCAGCATTCATTGGTGGTAATACCATACTTGTCTTCTCCCAGGTGAGAACTGTGATGCACAGGCAGAGCTTGATTCTCCGTAGCCTTTGAACCTTGAGCAGTCATTTATGTCTGTGCACACAGTATTGTCAGCTTCAAGTGTTCAAAAATCGTGGCAGGTTGGGGGAGGGGAACATGAGCCTGGCTTAAAAATCATAAGATTTTTTAGAAATAATACATTTTTCGTTCTTTTCCTTTCCAGCTTTTGAGTCTTTAGTTTATATTTGGTTCATGTTTCCAAGAGACAGGGAACTGTTAGCACCATTATACAAGGCACTGGTGAGACCTCCTCTGGAATACTGTGTGCAATTCTGGTCTCCCATGGTTAAGAAAGATGAAATCAAACTGGAATAGGTGCAGAGAAGGGCTACTAGGATGACCCAAGAAATGGAAAACCTACCTTAAGAGAAGATTCTCAAAGAGCTTGGCTTGTTTAGCCTAACCAAAAGAAGGCTGAGGGGAGATAAGATTGCTCTCTCTAAATACATCAGAGGGATAAATACCAGAGAGGGAGAGGAATTATTTATGTTGAGTGCCAAAGTGGACACAAGAACAAATGGATATAAACTGGCCATCAACAAGTTTAGGCTTGAAATTAGACAAAGGTTTCTAACCATCAGAGGAGTGAAGTTCTGAAACAGCTTTCCAAGGGGAGCAGTGGGGGCAAAAAAACGTAACTGGCTTCAAGACTGACCTTAATAAGTTTATGGATGGGATGGCATGATGAGATTGCCTACAAAGGCATGTAGCCGATCTACGACTTCTAGCAGCCAATATCTCCAATGGCTAACGATGAGGCACTAGATAGGTAGGGCTCTGAGTTATTACAGAAAATTCTTTCCTAGGTGTCTGGCTGGGTGGGTCTTGGCAACATGCTATGGATCTAACTCAGGGGTAGTCAATAGGAGGCCCGCTAAGTGCATGTAATCGGTGGACTGTGTCCACAGTGCCGAGGCAACCATCGACTTCCAGAGCATTGCACGATGAGTAGCTATCCCACAGTTCCCACAGTCTCCGCCGCCCATTTGAATTCTGGGTAGAATTCTGGGGCTAAAGCATTGTCACGGGTAGTTCTGGGTACATATCGTCAGGCCCCCTTTCCCTCCCTCCCTCCGTGAAAGCAAGGGCAGACAATCGTTTTGCGCCTTTTTTCTTGAGTTACCTGTGCAGACGCCATACCATGGTAAGCATGGAGCCCGCTCAGCTAACCATCACTGTATGTCTCCTGGGTGCTGGCAGACGTGGTACTGCATTGCTACACAGCAACAGTTTATTGCCTTTTTGCAGCAGAGAGTGCAGTATGACTGGTAGCCGTCGTCGATGTAGTCCAGGGTACTCTTTTAACCGACCTCGATGAGGTCAAGGGCTCCTGGGCAAACATGGGAGTGATTCAGCCAAGTCATTTCCCTTTTAAGTTTCGTTTCGTGGCGATTCAGTCCTACCAGCAGTGCACTGTCTTTTAGTCTGCAGCCAGCAGAAGACGATGGCCAGCAGTCATACTGCACCGTCTTCTGCTGAGCACCCAGGAGATGACGATGGCTAGCAGTTGTACTGCACAGTCTGCTGCCAGCAAGATGTATAAAGATAGATGAAGTGGATCAAAACAAGAAATAGACCAGATTTGTTTTGTATTCATTTTCTCCTCCCTCCCTCCCTCCGTGAAATCAATGGCCTGCTAAACACAGTTTTGAGTTCTATCCTTGAGGTTTTGAGTTCTATCCTTCAGGGGGCCATTCTGTTTCTCGCAAAGCCACCCCCTTTGTTGATTTTAATTCCCTGTAAGCCATGATATCAATCGCCCCTCCCTCTGTCAGAGCAACGGCAGACAATTGTTCCGCGCCTTTTTTCTGTGCAGACGCCATACCACGGCAAGCAGGGAGCCCGCTCAGATCACTTTGGCAATTAGGAGCACATTAAACACCACACGCGTTATCCAGCAGTATATGCACAACCAGAACCTGGCAAAGCAAAACCGGGCGAGCAGGCGATGTCAGCGCGGTGACGAGAGTGATGAGGACATGGACACAGACTTCTCTCAAAGCACGGACCCTGGCAATGTGGGCATCATGGTGCTAATGGGGCAGGTTCATGCGGTGGAATGCCGATTCTGGGCTCAGGAAACAAGCACAGACTGGTGGGACCGCATAGTGTTGCAGGGCTGGGACGATTTCCAGTGGCTGTGAAACTTTTGCATTCGTAAGGGCACTTCCATGGAAATTTGTGACTTCCTTTCCCCTTCCGAGAGTGCTAAAGGAACTGGCGGCTGTGATTGCAGAGCCATTGGCCATTATTTTTGAAAACTCGTGGTGAACGGGGGAAGTCCCGGATGACTGGAAAAAGGCTAATGTAGTGCCAATCTTTAAAAAAGGGAAGAAGGAGGATCCTGGGAACTACAGGCCAGTCGGCCTCACTTCAGTCCCCGGAAAAATCATGGAGCAGGTCCTCAAAGAATCAATCCTGAAGCACTTACATGAGAGGAAAGTGATCAGGAACAGTCAGCATGGATTCACCAAGGGAAGGTCATGCCTGACTAATCTAATCGCCTTCTATTATGAGATTACTGGTTCTGTGGATGAAGGGAAAGCAGTGGATGTATTGTATCTTGACTTTAGCAAAGCTTTTGACACGGTCTCCCACAGTATTCTTGTCAGCAAGTTAAAGAAGTATGGGCTGGATGAATGCACTATAAGGTGGGTAGAAAGTTGGCTAGATTGTCGGGCTCAGTGGGTAGTGATCAATGGCTCCATGTCTAGTTGGCAGCCGGTGTCAAGTGGAGTGCCCCAGGGGTCGGTCCTGGGGCCGGTTTTGTTCAATATCTTCATAAATGATCTGGAGGATGGTGTGGATTGCACTCTCAGCAAATTTGCGGATGATACTAAACTGGGAGGAGTGGTAGATACGCTGGAGGGCAGGGATAGGATACAGAGGGACCTAGACAAATTGGAGGATTGGGCCAAAAGAAATCTGATGAGGTTCAATAAGGATAAGTGCAGAGTCCTGCACTTAGGACGGAAGAACCCAATGCACAGCTACAGACTAGGGACCGAATGGCTAGGCAGCAGTTCTGCGGAAAAGGACCTAGGGGTGACAGTGGACGAGAAGCTGGATATGAGCCAGCAGTGTGCCCTTGTTGCCAAGAAGGCCAATGGCATTTTGGGATGTATAAGTAGGGGCATAGCGAGCAGATCGAGGGACGTGATCGTCCCCCTCTATTAGACATTGGTGAGGCCTCATCTGGAGTACTATGTCCAGTTTTGGGCCCCACACTACAAGAAGGATGTGGATAAATTGGAGAGAGTCCAGCGAAGGGCAACAAAAATGATTAGGGGTCTGGAACACATGAGTTATGAGGAGAGGCTGAGGGAACTGGGATTGTTTAGTCTGCAGAAGAGAAGAATGAGGGGGGATTTGATAGCTGCTTTCAACTACCTCAGAGGTAGTTCCAGAGAGGATGGTTCTAGACTATTCTCAGTGGTGGAAGAGGACAGGACAAGGAGTAATGGTCTCAAGTTGCAGTGGGGGAGGTTTAGGTTGGATATTAGGAAAAACTTTTTCACTAGGAGGGTGGTGAAACACTGGAATGCCTTGCCTAGGGAGGTGGTGGAATCTCCTTCCTTAGAAGTTTTTAAGGTGAGGCTTGACAAAGCCCTGGCTGGGATGATTTAATTGGGGATTGGTCCTGCTTTTGAGCAGGGGGTTGGACTAGATGACCTCCTGAGGTCCCTTCCAACCCTGATATTCTATGATTCTATGATTCTCTGAGGCACAAGAATACCAAGATGAGAGCAGCCCCCACAGTTCACAAGCAAGTGGCAATAGCCCTCTGGAAGCTTGTAATGCCAGACAGCTACCGGTCAGTCGGGAATCAATTTGGAGTGGGAAAATCTACTGTGGGGGTTGCTGTGATGCAAGTAGCCAACGCAATCAAAGATCTGCTGATATCAAGGGTAGTGACCCTGGGAAACGTGCAGGTCTTAGTGGATGGCTTTGCTGCAATGGGATTCCCTAAATGTGGTGGGGCCATAGACAGAACTCATATGCCTATCTTGGCACCGGAGCACCAAGCCGGCGAGCACATAAACCGCAAGGGGTACTTTTCAATAGTGCTGCAAGCACTGGTGGATCACAAGGGACGTTTCACCAACATCAACATGGGATGGCCAGGAAAGGTACATGACGCTCGCATCTTCAGGAACTCTGGTCTGTTTCAAAAGCTGCAGGAAGGGACTTTATTCCCAGACCAGAAAATAACCGTTGGGGATGTTGAAATGCCTATAGTTATCCTTGGGGACCCAGCCTACCCCTTAATGCCATGGCTCATGAAGCCATACACAGGCACCCTGGACAGTAGTCAGGAGCTGTTCAACTACAGGCTGAACAAGTGCAGAATGGTAGTAGAATGTGCATTTGGACGTTTAAAAGTGCACTGGTGCAGTTTACTCCTCGGTTAGACCTCAGCGAAACCAATATTGCCACTGTTATTACTGCTTGCTGTGCACTCCACAATATCTGTGAGAGTAAGGGGGAGATATTTATGGCAGGGTGGGAGGTTGAGGCAACTTGCCTGGCCGCTGGTTACGTGCAGCCAGACACCAGGGCGGTTAGAAGAGCACAGGAGGGAGCGGTGGGCACCAGAGAAGCTTTGACAACCAGTTTCTTGACTGGCCAGGCTATGGTGTGAAAGTTCTGTTTATTTCTCCTTGATGAAACCTCCCGACCCTTGGTTCACTCTACTTCCCTGTAAGCTAACCACCCTCCCCTCCTCCCTTCGAGCACCACTTGCAGAGGCAGTAAAGTCATTGTTGCTTCACATTCATGCATTCTTTATTAATTCATCACACAAACAGGGGGATAACTACCAAGGTAGCCCAGGAGGGGTGATGGAGGAGAGAAGCAGCAGGATGGGTGGTGGTGGAGGGAAGGACAAGGCCACACAGCACTTTAAAAGTTTAAAACTTATTGAATGCCAGCCTTCTGTTGCTTGGGCAATCCTCTGGGGTGGAGTGGCTGGGTGGCCGGAGGCCCCCCCACCACGTTCTTGAGCGTCTGGGTGAGGAGGCTATGGAACTTTGGGAGGAGGGCAGTTGGTTACACAGGGGCTGTAGCTACTGTCTGTGCTCCTGCTGCCTTTCCTGCAGCTCAACTATATGCTGGAGCATATTAGTTTGATCCTCCAGCAGCCTCAGCATTGAATCCTACCTCCTCTCATCACGCTGCCGCCACCTTTCAGCTTCAGCCCTCTCTTCAGCCCACCACCTCTCCTCCTGCTCATTTTGTGCTTTCCTGCACTCTGACATTGTCTGCCTCCACGCATTCGTCTGTGCTCTGTCTGTGTGGGAGGACAGCATAAGCTCAGAGAACATTTCATCGTGAGTGTGTTTTTTTCGCCTTCTGATCTTCACTAGCCTCTGGGAAGCAGAAGATCCTGTGCTCCTTGAAATACATGCAGCTGGTGGAGAAAAAAAAAGGGACAGTGGTATTTAAAGAGACACATTTTATAAAACAATGGGTACACTCTTTCACGGTAAACCTTGCTGTTAACATTACATACATAGCACATGTGCTTTCGTTCCAAGGTCGCATTTTGCCTCCCCCCACCACGTGGCTAGCCCCTCATCCCTCCCTCCTCCCCCTGGCTAACAGTGGGGAACATTTCTGTTCAAGTACAGGCAAACAGCCCAGCAGGAACGGGCACCTCCCAGCTATTGATAAGTGAGTTCTTGCCAGACAGGATGCTATCAAACTAAGTTTCCTTTTACATTTTCTAGGCACTTCCCTTTCTCTGGAGGTGATAGGACAGGATTGTATTCCTAACAGCCCAATAGCACCTTATTTCAATGTGACTAGTTTGGAATGTGAGGATGTGACCCGTTCGCTTCCCAGCTTATGGCTGCCTCTGCTGCTTAGCCAAAGGCCTTAGCCTAAGCACAGGGCCTCAAACTGTCGCAGTAAGAGAAGGCCCTTACACCGGCAGACAGTGATTTTGATTCTCTTTTGTACCTCTATAACTAGCCAAGTGATAAGAATACACCTAAATTCTTAGAGTATAGGCCTTTACAGACAGACCTGAATATCTATATCCTAACACTCCACCCCTTTTCTTCTTTTGGGATCCTCCTGCCCAGGTATCCCTGGAAAAGCATAGGACATATGGCGATACATTTCCTGATAGGGCCAGGCATCAAGGTGGAAGGGTCGATATTCCATTTGTCCCACTGCCCCTTGTGTAGTATAGTGCCCTGCACCTTCTCTCGTACGGGCATACCACGCCTATTCCAGTTAGTGTTCCAGACTTCCCATTATAGTGGGCCCGAGAAGGTTGGGTCTGGGTTGTCTAGTACACTGCAGGGTTTGGAGGGCTTATTACATTACTTATAGGTTATCTCCCTATGCAACGTAACACAAGTACAGTTAACAATACAAAATCCACAGCAACACCGAGTCCTGACCACCGCAGTATGGTCCAACATCCGAGACACCCCCAAAACACTGCCTCTCCTCCTTCAACGGGGTCACGATCTTATGTGTCCAGTTGCTGGCAGTTGCAACAAGCTGCCCCTGCAGGTTTTGCTTGCTATTGTCCATATCATAAGTCCACTGAATGTTCACAGAGAAATGGGATATTGTCCAAACCAGCTTGACCACTTGGTATAGGCCCTGGCTTATTTACAGCAATAAGATTCACAGATCCATTTGTGCACCAAAGTCCATATAGCAGCATGTAGATGGGTGTAGTTTGGTTATGGCCTGGTGTAATTGTGCCCCCAGTAATATGTACATTCCCAGCAAAACACTTTATACACAGTACACCCAATTGTCTACCCCTTGCATAGGCCATTGATCCTGCTCCTCTATAGTCATAGGAGAGGGGCACATCCAAACATCTTCTGCTGATTTACACTATTTTACACACCCCTCCATTGATTCCCAGTGAGCTCCTGCCCTTCTCATTATTTCCATAGGGCTTGTGGGGGCCACCTTAGCTGCCATTCCATTTCCAGGTACCACAGTAGCAGGCCTTCTAGGGGAGCATTTTGCATTCCCATACACATCTTCCCCCCAAGGTCAGCCTTTTGAAGCTATCCCCCACCCATGTCATGAGGTTTTCTGTTCATTAAAACACAACAATGCTAGCAACAAGACAAACACCACAGACAAACACAAAACACAGATCCATGGTATTCTGGGTTATTTTTCCCGCTGGCGCCAGCTTGCTTGTAGAGTATCTGAAAAACAAAAGAAACAATTTCCACCCCCATGGTGGGGACAGACTATTGCTTAATAATACTACTACTTTCTTTTACAAAATTTCCTTGCTAATTGCAGGAAAAACAGAAGAATTACCTCCAGGCTGTCCTTATTTTGTTCTATAGTCAGGCTAGTGAATTACCCCACTCACTGGTCATTTATGAAATTCATGAGGTGGTGTACCTCAGTTTCCCCTCTTGTACAATAGACCAAGTTTGCAATAGTTTCTCTGCTGTACCAAGCTTTAAGTTTATTCTCAGGTAATAGTGGTGACACAGCTTCAGATTTTAGCACTGTACACACACCCCCCTTAAAGTTAACCTGTCCCCCTTATTTTCAGGCTTGACTTTTTTCACCTCCCTTTCCTGGAGGGCCATAATCTGAGTCTTCTAGTAGCTTGTTTGCTGATCAGATGTATTCATTATTTGCAGCTCCTCTGTGCCCCTCAGC
Organism: Lepidochelys olivacea; assembly: GCF_965140295.1. Classification (NCBI taxonomy): domain Eukaryota; kingdom Metazoa; phylum Chordata; order Testudines; family Cheloniidae; genus Lepidochelys; species Lepidochelys olivacea. The sequence goes on along the minus strand of NC_140414.1, from coordinate 134,960,376 downwards.
TAGGTAATTTGCATTTACACAGAGGCTTACTAGCTTGCTTCTGGATCCAAAGCTGTTAGCAGCTCAGACACTGTATTAAAAGGGAAACATTTTACTTCCACCAGAGTTCTGATTGCTTTCCACTTTCATCTCCTGCTCCAAAACACACACAGATCTGAAAAAGAAAGCACAACCTATTATGGCCCCTTTTGGAGCCCTAATAGGATTTTAATTAAGTACCTTGTTTTATTTGTATTTCTTTTACCCCTTCTCCAATATACACTGCACATGTCCTGGGAAAATGCACATTCCTTCCGTATAGTTTAACCTCCATAACATTATATTAGCCATATTAATTTTACACAAGGTGTAACTGCCTCCCCCATGCCCACAGAGTTTTCATGCACACCCACCAAAGCAACAATGTGATCCCCCAGAGCCACCCCAAGGCTCAGTGTTCCCATCATTCCTCCCCTTTTCCTTTTACCACACAAAATTCTCTTTTGCCTAACATTTCTTGCACTGTGATTACTCTTTTTACACAACTGTACCCCAATTACACTTCCATCTTGTGCAACTAGACACAACCAGGGGCAGCCAAGTTAAGTTCCAATAGAAACCCCTTCCATCCTTTAGTGATTTTGATTACATTTCCCAAAAGTCAAATAATTTTGATCAGATTCTCTCTCCGCCTGCTGCCTGCAGCAGTCCCTTATAGACCATTTCTGTGGGAAAAGGGCCCATTTTCCCCTCAGAATAGCTGTAAAGGCTTCTGGGGACAGAAGCATAGTGGTGGTAGTAGCCACTCGACCTGACCCCCTTGGATAATTTAATTACCAAGCTTCCATCCAATGTGACTGCACAGACTTGTACATACAGTTACATTTATAGAACTGGGTTTTATCATTAAACAAAAACTTCCTTCTTGACATCTCACATAAGTATCCAAAGTACCCTCCATTAAAACTTCAGAAAAACAAAAGTGTGGAAAGGCAGGTTGCACTTTGAAATTTTTTTTTTTTTCCCTCTCCTCTCCCCCAGGACCAAGTCCCAGCTCCAGTCTCTAAAGGTCATCTGTTAACTCTGCTTTTGACTTTAAACTCTATTGTGCCAAATCATCTTTCACTACCCCTAACTAATTTACAACCCTTCAGCAGCCCTTGCTGAAGCAGCACCAAACTTGAAAGATTACTGGCAGCTTCCCATAAAGCTGCCCTTACTTCAAACCTCTCACAAGCGGACTGAAGTGCCTCCTTTCCCTGGAAGGCATTCAGTCCCCATGGGCAGGGACCTTCTTCCACTACCCATATACCAAGGAGGGTGGGCTCCTCAGCCACCCCCCTTACCTCTGGGTCCCCTAACACTTCCTCCATTTCCTTTTTAATCTCATCCCAGGTTGACCCCTGCACATGGTATGGGCCCTGGTTCTTCCTTATCCATTTATCCAAAAAATCCTTTACCCTGGCTTTCCAGAACCCACAACTACCATCACGAGAGTTCGCGATACCCCCTCCAAGCAGCTGCGCGGACTGTTGGGAAGGGGGACTTACAGGCTGCCACTCACCTATCCAATGCGATGCACCCAGGTCACCGGCACCAAGATGTTAGGGGGCTTATTCCTTCACCCACTTACTTCCCTGGTCCTTCTCGCATGAACAGAAAGCAACAATACCCAAAGTCCAAAGGCGCAAACAATTCAATGTTTATTGGGGTGAACTTCCAGCAAGCATGATTCCAGTTTCCTTCCTTAGTATCCTCTGTAAATTACACCTGTGTCCTTGTTCCCATTCCAGCCCTTAGCCAAACATGATTCCAGTTTCCTTATCCCCATTCCCTGTTCCCATTTCCCCTTTTAACAAAACATGATTCCAATTTCCTTACCCACATTCCCATACACCCACCCCCACTCACTTCCTTATTGACTGCAGACTATATAGTAAAACTTGAGTTCTGCTTAGCTATACCTTAACCAATCATTTTCCTGAAATTTAACTAACCAATCCTAACATATTGTAACATGATTATGTAACCAATTATATCCCACCACCTTAATTAGTTTAAACCCAGCAAAATTAATTATACAGCAGACAGGAACAATCACAGAACCAGACAGAGATTATACAGACAAACAAGAGCAAAGTGGGAACTATAATGACAAAACAATACAGAAGTGAGGATTTCACATCCCAGCTATTGATAAGTGAGTTCTTGCCAGACAGGATGCTATCAAACTAAGTTTCCTTTTATATTTTCTAGGCACTTCCCTTTCTCTGGAGGTGACAGGCATTATCAGGACAGGATTGTATTTCTAACAGCCCAATAGCACCTTATTTCAATGTGACTAAGTTGGAATGTGAGGATGTGACCGGTCGCTTCCCAGCTTATGGCTGCCTCTGCTGCTTAGCCAAAGGCCTTAGCCTAAGCACAGGGCCTCAGACTGTCACAGTAAGAGAAGGCCCTTACACCAGCAGACAGTGATTTTGATTCTTTCTTTTGTACCTCTGTAACTAGCCAAGAGATAAGAATACACCTAAATTCTTAGAATATAGGCCTTTACAGACAGACCTGAATATCTATATCCTAACAAGTCCCGGCAGTGCTTACCTAGGGCAGCTCCCAGGAAGCATCTGGCAGGTCCCTCTGGCTCCTAGGGGTGGGGGAACGTAGCTGGGGGGGGAGCAGGGAGAGCAGCCGCTCCCCCCACTGATCACATCAAAAGTGGCGCCTTAGGCGCCGACTCTCTGGGTGCTCCGGGGCTGGAACACCCACGGGGAAAATTGGTGGGTGCAGAGCCCCTACCGGGAGCTCCCCGCCCCACGCCCGGCCCCAGCTCACCTCCGCTCTGCCTCCTCCCCTGAAAGCACCGCCCAGCTCTGCTTCTCTGCACCCCCCAACCCCCCAGAAGGACGGAGAAGCGGAGCTCGGCCCCGCGTTCAGGGGAGGAGGCGGAGGGGAGGTGAGCTGGGGCCGGGGGGTGGGGCGGGGAGCTGCCGGTGGGTGCTCTGCACCCACCAAATTTTCCCCTTGGGTGCTCCAGCCCTGGAGCACCCGTAGAGTCGGCGCCTAAGGCAGAACTGGGCAGGAGGGTCTCGCGGGCCACTGTAGTGGGTGCCCACCCCACCCGTAAGAGCCAGAGGCACCTGCGGGGCGGGGCAAGGTGGGAGTCCCAGCGGTGCTTACCTAGGGCAGCTCCCAGGAAGCATCTGGCAGGTCCCTCTGGCTCCTAGGGGTGGGGGAGCGTAGCTAGGGGGGAGCGGGGGGAGCGGCCGCTCCCCCCACTGATACATCAAAAGTGGCACCTTAGGCGCCGACTCCGTGGGTGCTCTGGGGCTGGAGCACCCATGGGGAAAATTGGTGGGTGCAGAGCCCCCACCAGGAGCTCCCCGCCCCACGCCCGGCCCCAGCTCACCCCCGCTCTGCCCCCTCCCCTGAATGCACCGCCCAGCTCTGCTTCTCTGCGCCCCCCACCCCTCAGAAGGGCGGAGAAGCGGAGCTCGGCTGCGCGTTCAGGGGAGGAGGCGGAGGCGGAGCGGAGGTGAGCTGGGGCCGGGGGGTGGGGCGGGGAGCTGCCGGTGGGTGCTCTGCACCCACCAAATTTTCCCCTTGGGTGCTCCAGGGCTGGAGCACCCGTGGAGTCGGCGCCTAGGCCGCGGAGCCTAGCGCAACGGCGGGCGGGGGCTGCCTGGCGCTCCGCTCCCCTTCCTCCCCCAGCCCCCCATGTGGAGGAAACGCCACGGGGTCGGCGCGGAGCCCGGCGCAGGTAGGGGCTGGGAAGGGGGCCCCGGGGGCGCAGCGGCGGGGCCTGCAGGGGCGGGATGAGCTGGAGGGGGTGGGGGGTTGGGGGGGTGTATTGGTTGCCAGCGGGGGGCTATGGGGAGAGGCTTTTGTAGGGAATGCTATGGGGGGGGGTGTAAGGAGCTGGGGGGGTTTGGTGGTGCGGGGGCTGTGGGGCATGGGTGGTGGGGCTGTGTTGTGGGGCTGTATTGGTTGCCAGCGGGGGGCTATGGGGAGAGGCTTTTGTAGGGAATGCTATGGGGGGGGGGTGTAAGGAGCTGGGGGGGTTTGGTGGTGCGGGGGCTGTGGGGCATGGGTGGTGGGGCTGTGTTGTGGGGCTGTATTGGTTGCCAGCGGGGGGCTATGGGGAGAGGCTTTTGTAGGGAATGCTATGGGGGGGGTGTAAGGAGCTGGGGGGGTTTGGTGGTGCGGGGGCTGTGGGGCATGGGTGGTGGTGCTGTGTTGTGAGGCTGTTGGGGGGCTGGGAGGGTGTATTGGTTGCCGGGGGGGGGGGGCTATGGGGAGAGGTTTTTGTAGGGAATGCTATGGGGGCGTGTAAGGGGCTGAGGGGGGGTTTGGAGGTGCGAGGGCTGTGGGGCATGGGTGGTGGTGCTGTGTTGTGAGGCTGTTGGGGGGCTGGGAGGGTGTATTGGTTGCCGGGGGGGGAGGGGCTATGGGGAGAGGTTTTTGTAGGGAATGCTATTGTGGGGGGTGTAAGGGGCTGGGGGGGGTTGGTGGTGGGATGGTGTTTTGAGGGTATGTTGGGGGGCCTGTAGGTGGTTATGTGGGGGTTGGGTATTGGTTATTTTAGGGTTATGGAGTGGTCATGTAGGGGATATTTTGGGGTGTGAAGGGAGTTATGGGGGGTTGTTGGTGGTATTTTGAGGGTTCTGTAAGAGGTTACAGGAGAGCTGGGGAGGGAGTATTAGTTGCCTGTAGAAGGCTGTGGGCATGTTGGTTCTGGGGTGGTAGTAGGTTTGTAGGGGATGTTATGGGGGCTGGAGGGGGTTATTGGGTAGGTTTGGGTGTGAGGGCAGTGTTCAGAAACTTGTAAGGGAATGTTATCGGCAGAACTTGCCTAGTGATGGATTTTTCAGTTCTCTGGCAATTCTGAAAAAATCGTAAATCTTGTTTGGGGTTGAACTGAAAACAAATTGTTTAGAATTTTTTTGGCATATAAAAAAACAGGAAACATTTCTAGTTGGGTCGAATTAAACATTTTTTTCAAGCCAACTCATATTTTTTTGTTTTGATTTTAGGCATTTTGTTAAAAGGATGACTATTCACAAAACAGGGGAGGGGGAGATTGAGGAGGTGGTGGTGGCTGGTGGTGCTCTCCTTATAAATTACTTGGGATGTGGGAGACCCAAGTTCTATTCCGCCCTCTCTCTGATGTGGAGAAGTGATTTGAATTTGGGTTGGCTACATTGTAGAGAGTGCCCTAACCACTGGGCTGGATGTTCTGGTGTGGGTCTCTCTCCTGTTAAAGCTGTTTCACTCTGTTTAAATAAACAGTCCTTAAATTAGGGATTGAACTAGGATCTCCCATATCCTGTGTGAGTGCCCTAGACTCCCGGGCTATAGAGGCATTCTCATTCTCTTTCCCTGGGCCAATTGTTCATTGTCATTCATAATGACAGTGGGCCAGGGAAGTGGAATGACGCTCTGGCTCCAGGGGGGTTAGGGCATTCACCCAGGATGTGGGAGACCCAAATTCAATCACTGCTCCAATGATTGATTATCTAGATTGAGACCCCCCCGCCCCCCGAATATCCAGCACAGTAGGTAGGGCACTCTGCTACAGTCCCAAGTGAGTACACTAACCATTGGACTAAACTTTATAAAAGAGGCACCCCCCCACCCCTTCCTTCAACTGTTTTGTGACTCCAACCTGCAAAAAATGACGTTTTGGTAATGTCAAAACAGTTTTGACCAAACCAAAAAAAAAAAAAAAAGAAAATATTTGGTGAATTTGACACGAATTCACTAATCGTTTTGGGTCAGCTGAAATATTTTCCTCCAACTGCTCTAGTTACAGTTTGTTGGGAAGGTTTTGGTGCTGTGAGGTGGTGGGAGAGTTTGTAGGGGATGTTATTGGGTTTATATGGGGTTATGGAAGTGTTGTGTGGGGTCTGTTGGGTTAGGGAAGGACTATAGAGGGTTACTGAAGAAGTTTTGATGTTGGTGACTAATAATGAAGGTTTGGAGATTTCAGAAATGGGGTAGTGTTGGGGTACTTGGTAAGGCGGGGAGAAGAGGAGCGTTCTTAGAAGGGATGGGTTGCGGGGGATTTGGTTTTTGAGAGGGCAGTTTGTGAGAAGTGGTTTATTTGGTTCAGAGGAAGGGAAAATCCTGTTTATGGGGTAAATTTACCTCTTTAAATGGATCAAGTTCTCGGCGGTACCAGGGATGGTACCTGCTATATTCAATCACGCCAACTGGAACTAGCTGTGGGGTCTTCTAACCCCCATGTTTGCTATTGTAAGTGACCAAGGTGCATAGCTGGAACATGTGCAGTTGAATGGGTGATGGCGCAGTAGGGGGCTGCCTTAGGTGGCCACAAAACCCCAAAGTACCAGTACTGTGGGCATATTGTACTGAATAAGAGCTTCTCATTTAAATTGTGGAAGCTGCAGCAAGCTTGATTTGGGGTTCTATTGCCAGCCAGGAGTGAGTGGGTGGAACAAGTAGACTATATAATTGCCTCTGCTGCATGCTTTCCCATTAAAATAAATAAAATCCTATTCTGTTGCATCATTTCTCTCTCTGTCATGTGGTCTGATGCTCTAAATTGGGTTGAGGATCTACTAGATTCACAGCTGTCAAATTGAAAGAGATTAAATGGATTTCAAAATGAAAGAGAAATTTGCAAAACCGTTTTCCGTAAAAGATAGCAAAACTTTAAAAACTGCCTTTAATCTAGAGTGAGGAAGGCTTTCTCCAAATGATAGACTTGCTAAGATTGTGGAGGTGAGTCTGTAACGGATGTGAGTCTTTCTCAGCACTATTTTTGAGGTGAGAAATTTTTTTTGGCTTATGTTGTTTTGGGTTTCCCCTGAAATATGTATGTTTGCATTTGAGTGTATGGTTGGTGTGTATTTTTGCTGCTGTAATTTGAAGCAGTAAAGAGGCAAAGTGGAAAGAAATAGCTTCTTCTGCTATTAAAACACATTTCCCTGACTCTGCCCCTCTTTAATAGTCAGGGCCAGCCTTACAAAGCCTCGTGATGTGGGGAGCCACTCAGGGTGCTGTAGTCAGGTGAGTGCTGTCTGAGTGCTGCAAGCTGGTGGGCCTAGGCTGCTGGAGCAGGGTGAGTGTGGGTGAACCCGGGGCTGGAGCCCCTGGGCAGGCGGTGGGCAATGCTGCCCTGAGCTGCCAGCCTGGTGGGGAGGCACAGGCAGCAGGGCTCACCCCTGCAGAGCCAGTGGGCTAGCCCCTGGGTCCCCCCTTCCTGTGGGTATGGATGGTGTTCATGCACCCGCTCTCCTGCTAGGTGTTCAGGGGGTGCATAGCCAGGGGAGCCCCGGACTCCTTCCTGTTCAGCCCGGCCGGGCTCTGCGGCCAGGAGCTGGCCCTTTTGCTTGGAGCCCCACGCTGCTGTTCTCAAACTCAAAGAAAGGGCACCAAAATACAAGTTTGCCCGGGGCTCCATTTTCCCTAAGGCTGGCCCTGTTAAAAGTACTCCAGGAAGATAGTAATTCTGCTTATCTTCTGCATTTTGCCATTCTAACTTATAATTGTAAAATGCTACTTTAGACCTCTAAATATGTGAGGGGAAAAATGTTTAAGAATTTCTTTTGGGAAAACAACCTTTTCCTTCCTGGATGATTATTTCTGTTGTTTGAACTCAGAAGTTGTAAGGGTGATCAAAATGTGTGTGTGCTTCTTTATTTTGCCACATTTAAAGAGATATTGTAAAGATTAGAAATCTATTTGTGTGTTGCAAATGGAAATTTAGGTTAATAAAAATGAACATTTAAAACATCTAATTTGCTTAACTATTCATTTGGGTTTTTAATTTATATTTCTCTCTGGACAGTGAACATAGACTATGACTTCAATTTCAGGCTCTTACATGCTGAGACTTAGTGTTTGGGTTGCAGATATTACAAGGGAATATTTTTGTTTAAAATGCTTTCTGTTGGACTTAAAAAAGAGAGATAACGGAAATGTTTCTCTTGGTCTTAGCTTTTGTAAAAACTTATTTTATGTACTATGAGCTAAATTCTGATGATGACACTCTAAACTTAAACTAGCCCTGGACGTAGGTCTCCAATTATATGTGGTGTCTTTGACATAGTTGAATAAATTTGGTTCACAAATAAACTGTCCACAATGACAGGTTTCAGAGTAGCAGCCGTGTTAGTCTGTATTCGCAAAAAGAAAAGGAGGACTTGTGGCACCTTAGAGACTAACCAATTTATTAGAGCATAAGCTTTCGTGAGCTACAGCTCACTTCCTCAGATGCATATCGTGGAAACTGCAGCAGGCTTTTAAGCCTGCTGCAGTTTCCACGATATGCATCTGAGGAAGTGAGCTGTAGCTCACGAAAGCTTATGCTCTAATAAATTGGTTAGTCTCTAAGGTGCCACAAGTCCTCCTTTTCTTTTTACTGTCCACAATGTTAACATCTCCAATGTTAACTCAAGCACAGCATTCACACCAACCTAAGATTCTTTAAGTAAAGTCTGTTGGTAAAATATTTATCTTAAGGAAGGTTGTGTCTCCCATGGGAGTTCGAAGAATTGAGTGTGGGTTTTGGTAGTGGTTGTAGGTTGGAAGTGAAAGCAGGTTTGTCTTGGCTTTTACGCTAGAAATAACAGATGTCTGGAGAATACTGTTTAGCTGAAAGTTGAGTTGAGGACACATGTTCAGTACTGTTTCAGCAATCAGAAATGGTACCGAACCTCTTCTACAATTTTGTGAAGCCCTTATTTCGTGTAATGTGGTAGAAACGATTTTAAAAAAGCATTCCTTTTCTTAGGTGTCATCTATGCATGTTTTATTAAACAGATAAGGTGAGCATCCCAACATGTGGTTCATGTGCACAGGTATCTGTAACCAGGAGTCCTAGGGTCTTGACTACACAGAAGTAGTTTTTTGGTATAACCCAAGGTATGGTGGTGGTAATTAAAAATACACTCATAATTTTACAAAATAGAACACGTTAATTTTCTTCCTTTTTAACTTTATGCGAAAAGCCCTGCAGATTCAACACCTCCTGTTGCTTAAACTTCTACACCAGAATTTCATCATCCCTAATCATGAGCAAAGGTGGCGTTTCCATTTTCTAGAAAATTTTGACATCTTTTCTGCAAATTATTTTTATTTTTTATTGATTTGATTTTTTCCAAATACAACAAATACACCAACATACTATTTTCTTTTATAAAATGATTGTTTCTTGCCTCTGAAAAAGGAAGTGGACCAGTGCATTTGGAAAAAGGGAGGACTTTACACTGAGTGTTCTCTTTCCTGTATTATTGACTTAGGCTCTGTGGTGTTATATTCATATGTTTCTTTTAATAAAGTCTGATAGTGGCATATAGAAAACTTTCTGGGAAATGGAGATGCTCATACACCAAAAAGAATGGGTAGTAAGTGAGAAATGGAGGAAGAAAAAAGAATTGTGCCTTCACCTCTCTGAGTAACTTCCAGGGTTGGGATTCCAACCAAGCTGCTGCCCTTGAACTGCATTGCTTCCCCTCCAACTTTCATTCTGACTACTTGGCGTCTTGGAACTTTTCAAGACTTGTGGCCGCATATAATGAAAATAGGCTTGGCACAGTTTGATTTTTTGTTTTGTAATTTTGATTGATATTATCAATGTTTATTTTTAAGCATTTTTTATTTTTATCCGTTTAAATGTTCACAATTGTGCAAAATTATGGGTTTTAAGCATTTTCTTCAATTTTTATCAAATTTAAATTTTCACAGTTGCGGAGAATTATGTGGGGTGTCAGACAATAGTTATTTAATGACTAGATGTTGAGATTCAGAAAGTTAAAGCTTTATAACTGTTAAATCAAAAATTGTCAACATCACATGTCAAAATATACAAAGTAACTATCTTTAAATCAAACTCTAGTTCTTCAGCAGCATTTTTCTTTCTTTGCCTATCTGTAAATCTGGATGATCATCTATGGAAATATTTTTAATTGGCTTGTGTGCATACAGTGAAGGCAACATTTACCAACTATTGGAAATAATTTCTTTAATAAGTTTATTAAGGTTTACCATGACTCAGTTTCCACACAAGCATTCATTTATTTGTCCAGAGGTCAGTTGGTGTTGGTTACATCCAAAATTACAAATACAAGCATATATGCACTTCTATACCACTTTCTAGCAACAATACAGTTATAAACATTGGCCAGCTACTCTTAACAGGATCAGGCCCAGGAGATGCCTTTCCATCATGGCATGACTCCAGAGGGGTAAGGAAAAGCTCTGTCAAAGAGACCCCTAGAAAACTTTGCTTCTTACACACTATAATAAACAAGTGGTGTCACTGCTTGTTATTGGACCTTTGCAGAAGCCAGATGAGGGAGTTTTAAGACTGAACACTGTACCTGATATCCAGTTAACCATGTTTTCTGTGTTTCCATTACCTCAGCTCAACCTTAAATAAGATAATGCTGGTATTTCAAGGATCACTACAAGTTTAACACAAACAACTCTTCTTTCTCATGATTTCATTATATGTGGTCACATGCTTTTGGTTTTATCACCTGTGCTAATATTCAAACTCAATTTAAAACCATAGTTTACGCAGTTCTAATGTGGGCCTATTTTCCTACACTAACAGTTTCCAGTAAAAATCTAATTCTTCCAAGCCTAATGTTAAAGAACAAAGAGATACCTGCACTTAAAACAAAAATAGATCTGCAACTAGGATCCTTGATTTCAAAAGGCCAAACTTTAAAAAATTAAGGGAATTAGTTAGGGAAGTAGACTGGACCACAACTATCTGAAGCCTGCATCCCAAGCAAGGGGAAAAAAGTCATAGGGAAGAGTTGTAGGCCAAACTGGATGAGCGAGCATCTCAAAAGAGGTTATTAAGAGAAAGCAGAAAGCCTATAAGGAATGGAAGATGGGAAGGAAGGAAAGCTAGTTCTTGGAAATCAGAAAGAGTAGAGAAAAGTGAGAACTGCCAAAAGCCAAGCAGAGTTGGACCTTGCAAAGAAAATTAAAACAAATAGTTAAAGGTTCTATAGCCATTTAAATAAAAAGAAACCAAGGAAAGAAGAAGTGGGACCACTAAGCACTGAGGATAGGGTGAGATTAAGGATAATCTAGGCATGACCGAACACCTAAATGAATACCTTGCCTCAATTTTTAATAAGGCTAGTGTAGAATTTAGGGGTAGCGACAGGGTGGCTATTGGAATGAAGATATGGAAGTAGAAATTACCACATCTGAGGTGGAAGTCAAACTCAAACATCTTAATGGGACTAAATTGGGGGCCCCAGATAATCTCCATCCAAGAATATTAGAGGAACTGGCACATGAAACTACAAGCCGAATAGCAAGGATTTTTAAAGAATCTGTAAACTTGGCGGACATACCCTATGACGAGAGAATTGCTAATACAGTTCCTATTTTCAAGAAAGGGGAAGAAAGTGATCTGGGAAACTACAGGCCTGCAAGTAATTTGTTCCAAGACCTCAGCTGTATGGAAGGTCTTGAAGCAAATTTTGAAAGAGAATGTAGTTAAGGATATAGAGATAAACGGGAATTTGGATGAAATACAACATAGTTTTACAATAGGTAGTGTGTCCAACTCTACAATAGATGAACGTGATCTGCTTCTTTGAGAAGATAGCTGATTTTTTTTAGACAAAGGAAATGCAGTAGATCTCATGGACCTGGATTTCAGTAAGGCATTTGATACAGTTCCACATGGCAAATTTAGTTAAATTGGAGAAGATGGGGATTAATATGAGAATTGAAAGGTGGGTAAGGGACTGGATAAAGGGGAGACTACAGTGCGTCATGCTGAAAGGAGTTTAAGAAAGATTAATTCAAACTGGAACAGGTGCAGAGAAGGGCTATTAGGATGATCTGATAAATGGAAAACCTACCTTATGAAAGGAGACACTAAGAGCTTGGCTTGTTTAGCCTAACCAAAAGAAGGCTGAAGGGAGATATGATTGCTCTCTATAAATACATCAGAGGGATAAATACCAGAGCGGGAGAGGAGTTATTTAAGTTGGGTGCCAAAGTGGACAGAAGAACAAATGGATATAAACTGGCTATCAACAAGTTTAGGCTTGAAATAGACAAAGGTTTCTAACCATCAGAGGAGTGAAGTTCTGGAACAGCCTTCCAAGGAAGGGGAGCAGTGGGGCAAAAAAACCTAACCGGCTTCAAGACCTATAGTTAAAGTTACCTACTTTTTCCAGTATAGACCTTGTTTTCAGTTGCTTATATGTTTGCCAAACTTAAACCATTGAGGATGAATTTTTCCATGCTGGATGTTTGCCTCAGGTGGATTTTTTTAAAAATAATCAGTAAAAAAGGCTCTGCCATTGCTCAGAATGAGGTTAGGGGAAAATATGTTGTTTTTCACTGTCAAGGCTCTTTCCCCACTCCGAACTCTAGGGTACAGATGTGGGGACCTGCATGAAAGACCCCCCTAAGCTTATTCTTACCAGCTTAGATTAAAAACTTCCCCAAGGTACAAACTTTGCCTTGTCCTTGAACCGTATGCTGCCACCACCAAGCATTTTAAACAAAGAACAGGGAAAGAGGCCACTTGGAGACGTCTTCCCCCAAAATATCCCCCCAAGCCCTATACCCGCTTTCCTGGGGAAGGCTTGATAAGAATCCTCACCAATTGGTACAGGTGAACACAGACCCAAACCCCTGGATCTTAAGAACAGTGAAAAATCAATCAGGTTTGTTAGGGGGCTTATTCCTTCACCCACTTACTTCCCTGGTCCTTCTCGCATGAATAGAGAGCAACAATACCAGAAGTCCAAAGGTGCAAACAATTCGATGTTTATTGGGGTGAACTTCTAGCAAGCATGATTCCAGTTTCCTTCCTTAGTATCCTCCTTCCCAGCTCTGACACCACAGAGCCTTACACCTGTGTCCCTGTTCCCATTCCTACCCTTAGCCAAACATGATTCCAACTTCCTTACTCCCATTCCCTGTTCCCATTTCCCCCTTTAGCAAAACATGATTCCAATTTTCTTACCCCCATTCCCTGTTCCCATATCCCCCACCCACCCCCTCCCACCCACACCCACTCACTTCCTCATTGACTACAGATTATATAGTAAAACTTGAGTTCTGCTTAGCTATACCTTAACCAATCATTTTCCTGAAATTTAACTAACCAATCCTAACATATTGTAACATGATTATGTAACCAATTATATCCCACCACCTTAATTAGTTTACACCCAGCAAAATTAATTATACAGCAGACAGGAACAATCACAGAACCAGACAGAGATTATACAGACAAACAAGAGCAAAGTGGGAACTATAATGACAAAACAATACAGAAGTGAGGATTTCACATCCAAGCTATTGATAAGTGAGTTCTTGCCAGACAGGATGCTATCAAACTAAGTTTCCTTTTACATTTTCTAGGCACTTCCCTTTCTCTGGAGGTGATAGGAATACAATCCTGTCCTGATAGTGCCTAACAGCCCAATAGCACCTTATTTCAATGTGACTAGTTTGGAATGTGAGGATGTGACTGTTCACTTCCTAGTTTATGGCTGCCTCTGCTGCTCAGCCAAAGGCCTTAGCCTAAGCACAGGGCCTCAGACTGTCACAGTAAGAGAAGGCCCTTACACCAGCAAACAGTGATTTTGATTCTTTCTTCTATACCTCTAGAACTAGCCAAGTGATAAGAATACACCTAAATTCTTAAAGTACAGGCCTTTGCAGACAGGCCTGAATATCTATATCCTAACAAGGTTCTTAAAAGAAGAATTTTAATTAAAGAAAAGGTAAAAGAATCACCTGTATAAAATCAGGATGGTAAATGCTTTACAGGATAATCAGATTCACAACATAGAGAATCCCTCTAGGCAAAACCTTAAGTTACAAAAAGACACAAAAACAGGAGTATACATTCCATTCAGCACAGCTATTTTACCAGCCATTAAACAAAAGAAAATCTAACGCATTTCTAGCTAGATTGCTTACTAACTTAAGGAGTTATGAAGAGCATTCCTGATCTGTTCCCGGCAAAAGCATCCCACAGAAAGACAGACCCTTTGTTCCCCCCCCCCAGCTTTGAAAGTATCTTGTCTCCTCATTGGTCATTTTGGGTCAGGTGCCAACGAGGTTTTCTGAGCTTCTTAACCCTTTACAGGTGAAAGGGTTTTGCCTCTGGCCAGGAGGGATTTTATAGTTCTGTATACAGAAAGGTGGTTACCCTTCCCTTTATATTTACGACAACATAAAGAAGAGTGCTCAAACTGGCTGGTATTCTTACAAAGCACATGAGGAAAGAGCTCTGAATCTGTTTACCTCCTCCCACAGCCATTTCAAACTGCATAAGTAAATCACTGTTGTACAGTCAGTATAGTCAGCAGATATTTGAGGAGCAAAGTAAAAACATTTCTAGCTGAGGATGCTTCAATTTGCTGAGTACTCTTGTCTTACCACTGAGTTATGTGAGAATATTTTTTGTTTAAATGTGAAATAGATCCAAGAGCCATGTGTGAAGATATTTTGTGAGGAAGGATGGTCCAGTGGTTAGGACACTAGTCTATAATCTGGGAGGCATAGGTTCAATTTTCTGCTCTGCCACAGATTTCCAGTGTGACCTTGGGCAAGTCATTTACCTTCTCTGTGCCTCAGTTCTCCATCAGTAAAACGGGGATAATAGCACTCCCCCCAGCTCACTGTGGTAGTGTGAAGATTAATATATTAAATAATGTGAAGTGCTCTGGAGTCTGTTCATGAAAAATGTTATATAAGACCATGGCATAATTATTATCATCATTTGTTATCATGGGCGGCAGGTATAATAGACCAGAGAAGGCTCTGCCTTTCCTGGCTGCAGCCGCTGCTGTGGGATGCTGGGCTGGGGCGTCTGTGGCAGAGCAGACTGGGGCTGCTTGGGTTGGTCGGCTGGCTTGAGCCGCCCCGGGGCTCCTGTGGTGGGGGTAGGTGGCTAGGGGTTCTGGCAGCCAGGGGCTTCTCTCTTCTTTTTAAGAGACTGATGATAGTAAGTACATTTCTTAACATAAAACATCAATACCAGAATCAGAAACTGCACAAGATTCTGTAATAGAATTTTCATCCATGGAAAATCAGTTTGTAAAAACCCACAAATTAAGAAAGATTTATCTTGAAGATAGTTTTTAAATATTTTCAGTCTCTTAATACTCAAATTGGCTAAACAGGGGAGACTGAGCACTTCACCAGCATACAGACGTGTTGCAAAATGATACCTGCAGTGTGTAAATGCAGTTAAACAGCACAGCGTTTTCACATCCAAGCAAAATAGCAGCAGAATCTTTGAGAAATAACGTAGAATAGGGAAAATTACACTTGTGTAGGAGACACAATTTATCTTTAAGAAACAGAAAACACTAAGCCACTCCAGAGGAGGAGGTCAATTTTTATTAATAGTTTTTGAGGTCAGAAAGCACCATTATGACTATCCAGGCTGACTTTCTGCATCAATCCTGTAATTTTCTGGTTGAGCTAGAGTGTTCCTTGGAAAGGCATCCATTCTTGATTTTAAAGAGTTCAAGTGACTGAGTTGCTCCAGTGGTCTGTTATTCTCATTGTTAAAAAATTGCACCTTGTTTCTAGTCTGAATTTGTCTGGCCTCAGCCTCCGGTTTTTGGATCTTATTATGCCCTTTTCTACTAGATTTAAGGAGTCCTTAACTATCACAGATATTCTCCCCATATAGGTTCCTATAGACTGTGATCAAGTTACCTGTTAAGCTGCTCTTGGATAAACTAAAATATTTATCTGTATTTTAGATAACACTGCTTTCTTATAAATCCATTGAAACCTACTCTTCGGTTTACCCTCCGTTTAGACATTCTTTTCGAAACTTGGTCATTTAATACATCACACCTGCCCTGTCTCTACAGGGGCTCCCTACTTTAAATATTTTATTACTTTCTTGTATGTTGTCATTGATGTATGTAATGCTGAATAGAATTTAGAGATACAATAATTGCCTTGGATAGGAGATCAGGCTTGTGTGTGTGTGTAATATATAAAGTGTAAATGTAGACTATAGTCAGTTATTCTGTTCTGTGATAGCTTTATACAACTTCTGTGTAATGTAATTCATATAGTTCAAAATGTTGCATTTACTATTATATAAATTCGCATGAAATCTATGCTTTGTAAATAGTAACACTTGTATATTTTTAGAATTGCTTCCTAGCAATACAGTTGAGAGTTGACTGGGATGAATTCATACATTCATTGCAACCCACTGGGATGAAGTGATTCTCAACAATACAGAAATTTAAAACTGCGATTCACCATTGACAACAGGGTAAACAAAACCATGGATCTATTCCAGGAAACTTTCCACTTTAATTGCTCATAGTAATTGAATGCCTTCAGAAGCTTTTTGAATGCATAGCAACAGGATTCTTATTTAAAGTGGTGTGTTTTTCTTTACAGCAATGCTGAGTGATGAAGATAATTGTGTGAAGTTGAAAAGTGATCAACCAAAGCTGGTCACACATGAAGATGAAAAGACCAAGCTGGTTTTTAAAAGGTACTCTCAAGTAAGTGTGTCTCTGTCATGATAAATTAGATTTAAATTGCTGTTTAATCAAACATGCTGCAGGGTGTAAGCACTGAAGATACCTCAGTGATGTGTGGTATAAAAGCCTAGGGAATGGGATCATCACATCTGCCAAAGGGAGTTAAGCACCCAATCACATTGAGATCCAATGGAAGTTGGGTGCCTGTGTCATTTTTTTCAAGATGCCATCCTCTGTCTCTCTTTGTATATATAATATACACAGCCCATTTCCCCACCTCCCAATAAGAATTTAGTAGCAAGCCCTGGAATATCAATTTTATTTTGTGTCCAATAAATCATCTTGCCAAGACGCTTCCATAGTGTCATACTTGATGAAAATAGAGTACAGTGGAAATGCATTGTAGATCACTGAATTTTCCCATTGTTCATTTACTTGCTAAACACAATTGTTTTAAAAAATATTGCACCAAAAATGTTTGTCCCTTGTAGTTAGTTCTAATTTGATAATACTTCATAGCTAGTAGTATATTAGTATAAATGCTAAATTATATAAAAAAATAAAGATATATATTTGTATTAAGGCACATCATCACAGTGTGGGCCATTAAATCTTTGTGAAGTGTGGAGAACCTGCCAGTGTTTTTATAGCTTACTAGCATGTGGATTAGCAAACTTCGCTTTTCACATAGAACTTATTAAAATAGCTGTCTGGCTGGCATATACTGAATAGGTTTATGTCAAAGACAGTCAAATGGGAGCTGCTGGGTGCTCAGCACTTCTAACAATCTAGGTATTATTTAGGATGCCTAATATAGACTTCAGAGCTTAACTTTAGTCACTCATTTGTGAAAATCTTGGCTTTACTGTATATTTACTTCTGACATGCAGAAACCAAATATATAGTCATTAATTTATTAAAAATTATCTACGCTACTGTAAGTGACTGACAACTAATATTTATTTATTGTGTATAAAAATCCATAAATTGTAATGGTTGGCTTTTGTTCCATAGGAATAAATGAACAACTAAACCTCAAAAATCAATAACCAGATTTCCTAATAACAAGAAATTATTCAAATTAACTAACAAGAACGATATGCATTTGTAACGGTCAATTTAAAAATATTTTTATTCTTTATCGTATAAGTGTTTCTAAGATATCAATGACCAAATAGCATTTTTTGGTTTTGTGTTTTAACATGACAAAACAGGCTATTGACATTGTAACATTACTGTTATACAATAGTCTTTGTCAGAAAGTACTTAATTAACATTATTTATTCTGTTCTGGGTAAAAATATATGAAAAAATCATGAGTTCTTAGGAAAATGCACTTTTTATAGCTGAGTATTGGCAAGGACTCCATCAGTCTAGGACTCCATCAGTCTAAAACACCTTGGCTGTGCCTTCTCAGAAGCAATAGCAGGTGAATTGAAACTTTTTTGCAGCAATAATGATATAAAATCAATTTTTTGTCTCCGTAGAACTTCTGTGGTGGGTTGTAAAATTCTGTGCAATTTTTGATTGACCTACATATGTCTAATTATTAAAAAAAACAAAAAACCTCACGCAACACACTGCGTGTGCGTATAAGCAAAACTGACTAAATGTGTGACCTTGTTACTGTAGCCTTTGTTTTTCTCATCCCTTCTTCTCTATTGTGTATTACTCTATCTTGGCAGAATCTTGATTGTAAGCACTTTAATGAAGGGACATTGCTTGCTGCTTTGTATTTTTGTGTATTTTTTTTTTAATTGTAAAGCATCTGGCACACTCCAGGATTCTGTAGCTTTAAAATAAAAGACAAATGCAATACATACACTTATGGTACATTTGAATAAGCTGAGTTTGCAAAAAAAAGGATGCTGTTAAGTAGTGTAAAAGTGCTGGATGTTGCATTCACCTTGGAGGCTTAGTCCTCCATTAGCTGCATTTCATGTGAACTAACGCTTAAGTCAAGGTTGTTCTTTGAGTAATGGTCCCTATCTGGATTCCAGACGCAGGTGCACATGCGTGCCATGTGCTGGTGCCGGAACTGATCAGAGTAGTGTCCATTGACCCACACGTGCTTTGTGTGTCAACTGTGTGGTATGTCTGAGGCGGTAAGAGGCTGTGCGGGTTGACGCCACTACAGTTCCCTCTTACTGCCGCCTGGCCAGAGTTGGAACCCCTGCCAAGAGAACTGCTCTTTGTTTCTACTGTATATGGTGAGTTTTTAGTAGTTAGTTAATTTTCCTTGGACTTCTCCCCTTCAGGGGTTTCTTTCTCCCTGGCCTGGGGACTATGCCCCAACAAAGCAGCTTCAAGAACTGTGACTTGTGCCCTCGCTACTTTTTCAGTGAGAGGCGAGCACATTCGTTGCCTTTACTGCCTTGTACTGTTTCTCGTTGCCCGGACTCGAGCAGCTTGTGAACCTTACCTCTGCAAATATCTGATGGAGGAGCAATGCATCCACGTGCATAACCGGACATGGCTCCACCAGATCTGCTGGAACAGTGCTCGACACCGGTGGTGAGCACTTCACTGGGCCCCTCCCGTGCAGCACTGCTGCACCTGCCGAAACCCCACTGCATGCACAAGAAGCATGAGCATAAGAGCGGTTACCCGATGGGGACAGCTTCTAAATGCAGTGTTGCCTCCCCGAGCCGTGCTAGGTCAGGCAAGAAGTCTTGTGCAGCTGTAGATGCTCCTGTTCCAAAAGCCGTTGTACGCCACTGGCACTGTCTTCTGCTTCGGCACCTGGGCCACCTCCTTCGCCCTCGGCGCGGTCGACACCGCCAGGACCTTCTGGCCTGTCCCACCCAGTCCTGCGCACTCTGGCATGCTTATCACCCCTGATGCCGTCAGATGAGCTCATGCTGCCTTTCGTTGGCTCTCCGCTGCGCTCTGGACCCCTGCCTGTTCCGAGATTCCTCTCTCCAGCGGACGAGCCCCTCCTGCTCCAATCCGAGCCCTTTCCACCTCACGGCCTGGTATTTGGATGGGGCTCGCATGTAGACCAGGCTTGTTCTGACCCCATCTAAGACATCCTCACTGAAATGGCTAAGTGGCACCGCTTCAGCTCATGGGCACGCTGCCATCACATCTTTCCAGGCTCTGTCTCCATTCCTGTTCTTCTGGACTACCTCTGTCATCTCTGCCAGTCAGGCCTCGCTCACTTCTCAGTCTGCATCCAGCTGGAGGCACTCAGTGCCTTTCTTCCTCCTGTGGATGGCTTCTCCGTTTTCACCAATCCGATAACCTCCCGCTTCCTCTGCAGCCTTCTCAATGCTTTTCCCCTAGTACGAAGGCCTATCCCCTCTTGGGTTCAGAATCTGGTTCTCTCTGTCCTCACCAAGCCTCCCTTTGAACCCCTCATCACTTGCTCTTTCTCCCATCTTTCCATGAAGGTGATCTTCTTAGTGGCTATCACCTCCGCATGATGCGTCAGCAAACTGGCCGCCATGATGGCGGATCTGCCATTTACCATCTTCCACAAAGACAGGGTCTCCTTACGTCTTTACCCTGAGTTCCTGCCCACGGTGACTTCCTCCTTCCCCCTCAACCAGAGTACACACCTTCTGGTCTTCTACCCTAAGCCATGCGCCTCCCCCGTGGAGTGCATATTCCACTCCCTTGATGTCTGCCGAGCATTAGCCTTTTATCTCTACCACATCTGTGACTTCCGAGTGGCCCACTGGCTCCTCATCGCCATCACAGAGTGCTGTCGGAGTTGCACCCTTTCTTCCCAGTGCCTCTCCAAATGGATCTCCCGTTGCATCATAACCACTCCACATGGGCGTGTGCAACCCTGTTGGCTTTCCTTGCGGATGTTCCGTGGCAATAGATATGTCAGGCAACTCCTTGGTCCTCTGTCCACACCTTTTCCTCTCACTATGCCATTGCCCCCTCAACGATGATGGATGCAGCAGCTGGTCATGCTGTCCTGCAGACTTGGTCTTCTCGAGAGCCCTCATGCCTGCTTCCCTACTGACCGCTGCTCGCTATTCTCCTGCGTTTGGAATCCTGACATAGGGACCATCACTCGAAGAAGAAAAGGTTATTTACTGTAACTGGAGGTTCTTCAAGAGGTGTGGTCCCTATCTGGATTCCAATCCCGCCCTTCTTCTCCTATGCTCCGGGCTCCATTTGCTTCCTGGTCCGAGGGAACTGGAGGGGTGTCAGCCTCTTAAACCCTTGGATGCGCCACATGGTTGAGGCATGTGCAGGTCAACAGAGACTACTATGAACAGTTCTGGCTCCAGTGCATGGCATGCATGCGCACCTGTGTTTGGAATCCAGGTAGGGACCACACATCTCGAAGAACCTCCAGTTACAGGAAGTAACCTTCTCTCATTCTTTAATCCCATGCTTTGTGAGGTTAGAGGCCGGACAATCACATGCCATCATATGTTCGCAGCACAAAAGACATCTGTTCTTTATAGTTTATTTTAATCCCTTTCGGAACAAGGGAATAAATATTAATAAACATAGTCTATTAACATTCTTAGGGAGTAGCTCCCATTAGGGGAACTAGCACGGGGGACAGGGGGGAGCATAAAGTCATAACTGTTTAATAGTAACAATTTATAATTACTCTCTCTGACGTCCCAAATTAAAGGTACAGTTTTGGCTTGTGTCATAGAATCGTAGAATCACAGAATATCAGGTGTCATAAATATAAAGGGAAGGGTAAACCCCTTTGAAATCCCTCCTGGCCAGGGGAAAGCTCCTCTCACCTGTAAAGGGTTAAGAAGCTAAAGGTAACCTCGCTGGCACCTGACCAAAATGACCAATGAGGAGACAAGATACTTTCAAAAGCTGGGAGGAGGGAGAGAAACAAAGGGTTTGTGTCTGTCTGTATGCTGGTTTCTGCCAGGGATAGACCAGGAATGGAGTCTTAGAACTTTTAGTAAGTAATCTAGCTAGGTATGTGTTAGATTATGATTTCTTTAAATGGCTGAGAAAAGAATTGTGCTGAATAGAATAACTATTTCTGTCTGTGTATCTTTTTTGTAACTTAAGGTTTTGCCTAGAGGGGTTCTCTATGTTTTTGAATCTAATTACCCTGTAAGATATATACCATCCTGATTTTACAGGGGGGATTTCTTTATTTCTATTTACTTCTATTTTTTATTAAAAGTCTTCTTGTAAAACACTGAATGCTTTTCATTGTTCTCAGATCCAAGGGTTTGGGTTTGTGGTCACCTATGCAAATTGGTGAGGCTTTTTATCCAACATTTCCCAGGAAAGGGGGGGTGCAAGTGTTGGGAGGATTGTTCATTGTTCTTAAGATCCAAGGGTCTGGGTCTGTAGTCACCTAGGCAAATTGGTGAGGCTTTTTACCAAACCTTGTCCAGGAAGTGGGGTGCAAGGTTTTGGGAAGTATTTTGGGGGGAAGGACGCGTCCAAACAGCTCTTCCCCAGTAACCAGTATTAGTTTGGTGGTGGTAGCGGCCTGTCCAAGGGGTAATATTTTGTACCTTGGGGAAGTTTTGACCTAAGCTGGTAAAGATAAGCTTAGGAGGTTTTTCATGCAGGTCCCCACATCTGCACCCTAGAGTTCAGAGTGGGGGAGGAACCTTGACATGGTGGCACAGTGGTGGGATTAACCTGAAATCATTTTGAGATCCAGTTGAGATTTTTTGAACTAGAAATACAGATTTTAAAAAGGAATTTTTAGGAAGTCCAGAAGGCAGCTTTGAAACTGAAAGCAGCTTGGTTTCTCTCTGCTTTGTGGCCAAGCAGAGACAAAAGGGGATTATCTTGTGAATTGCAGGTTTTCTTTGCCTAGAGGCAGGGTACTTAACTCCTGCAGGGAAATTCACAGTCTTCCAACCCAGAGGTTTTTTTTTCTTTTCTTCCTAAAAGTAAATAGGGGGTGTGTGCTCTACCCATTTGCCTGGAGACAAAAGTGGCAGGGTTTTTTTTAGGATTTTGATTTTTTTTTGTTTTACAAGGAGTACAGGTTTGAAAAGAAATTTTTTTTTTCTTTGGGCTGGGTAAGCAGTTTTCCAAGTAGTTGGAGGTTTTTTGCTTTGATTTGGGCCCAGAGCAGAGACAAGGGAATTGTCTTTTTCTGTAGGCTGACAATCACTATCAGAGAATAGGTATTCTATTCCAGCACAGCAAAATTTTACAGCCAAGTTTTGTTTGTTTATTTCTAAACCTCGGGTGTAAAGTTAGTTAAAAACAGAGAGGTTAGAATGGCCAAATCCTCAGCTCGACTACAGCTGGAATTAGCCAAATTGCAGGCTGAGGAAAAACAAAGGGAACATGAAAGACAGATAGAACTCATGCGGCTGGAGAAGGAGGTACAGGAGGCTGCCCACAAGAGGGAAATGGAGGCAAGGAAGCATGTGGAGGAGATGGAGAGGATAAAGGCCCAGCAGAATATACCAACAAACCCTAGCAATCCTTCTCCAGGTACCACTTCCCATCCCAGAAAGTTCCCCACCTACAAGGCAGGTGATGATACTGAGGCCTTCTTAGAAAACTTCGAAAGGGCCTGCCTTGGGTACAACATCTCTACTGACCAATACATGGTAGAGCTGAGGCCGCAGCTCAGTGGACCCTTAGCTGAGGTGGCAGCTGAAATGCCTAAAGAACACATGAACAAGTATGAACTGTTTAAATCCAAGGCGAGAGTCAGAATGGGG
The DNA here is from genome assembly GCF_965140295.1 of Lepidochelys olivacea. Taxonomy (NCBI): domain Eukaryota; kingdom Metazoa; phylum Chordata; order Testudines; family Cheloniidae; genus Lepidochelys; species Lepidochelys olivacea. The sequence goes on along the minus strand of NC_140414.1, from coordinate 134,937,269 downwards.
ATAACACCCGAGCAGTCTCGTCGGAGGTTCAGAGCCCTAAGGTGGAAACCAGACATGTCATTTACCCGACATGCCTACCACATTGTAAAACATTGGGATGCCTGGATATCAGGAGCAAGTGTTGAATCTCCAGTAAATTTGCCCTTCCTAATGCAAATGGAACAATTCTTAGAGGGTGTTCCTGAGGAAATAGAAAGATACATCCTAGATGGGAAACCCAAAACTGTAATTGAGGCAGGAGAGATTGGAGCCAGATGGGTGGAGGTGGCAGAGAAGAAGAAAACTGGTCGCAGTTGGAGCGGAGACCAGAAGGGACCACCCCAGACCACACCCTATTACCGGGGGCCGCCCAAAGCCCCACCTACCTCCCAAAGAACCCTCCAGACCCCTTATCGTCCCACCACCCCGTTCTCCAGCAACCCACCTCGCCCCGGTGACCCGTCAGCTGGACGATGTTTTAAATGTAACGAGCTGGGGCATGTAAAGGCCAACTGCCCCAAGAACCCCAACAGGTTACAGTTCATTGCACCGGAATCACACCAGAGGTCCACAGGCCCAGATACCTCCCAGATACCCTTGGAGCGGAGGGAAACTGTGAGTGTGGGTGGGAAGAAGGTCACCGCGTGGAGGGACACCGGAGCACAAGTGTCAGCTATCCATGCTTCCTTAGTGGACCCCAATTTAATCAACCCAGAGATCCAAGTGACGATTCAACCCTTCAAGTCCAACTCTTTCAATTTGCCTACAGCCAAGTTGCCTGTCCAGTACAAGGGCTGGTCAGGAATGTGGACTTTTGCAGTCTATGATGATTATCCCATCTCCATGCTGTTGGGGGAAGACTTGGCAAATCATGTGAAGCAGGCCAAGAGGGTGGGAATGGTCACCCGCAACCAGGCTAAACAAGCCGTGAGGCCTAGCTCTGTTCCGGAAACTTCTATCAGGACCCAGTCAGAGGTGATGGACCTGGACCCCAGGCCAATGTCTGCAACAGCAGTAGTGGATCCAGTCCCAGAGACCCAGACGGAACCAGTCCCAGAACCGGAACCAGCCAAACAACCAACACCAGACCCCGTGCCAGCACTGAATCCAGTACTTGCAACCTCAACACCAGAGGGCCCCACCGAACCTGAACTGGCAGCAGCCGATAACCCTACACAAGAGGCTCAGCCGGAGCCTGAATCCCAACATAGTGCACCAGCAGAGAGCGGTTCACAGTCAACAGAAACAGCTCCATCCCCTATATCGCTTCCAGAGGGACCAAGCCTATGTCCCCAATCCAATGAGGAACTGATGTCTCCAGCATCAAGGGAACAGTTCCAGACCGAACAGGAAGCAGATGAAAGCCTCCAGAGAGCTTGGACGGCGGCACGGAGCAACCCACCGCCTCTCAGCTCTTCTAATCGATCCAGGTTTGTTGTAGAAAGAGGACTTTTATACAAGGAAACTCTTTCTGGGGGACACCAGGAAGACTGGCATCCTCAGAGACAGTTGGTAGTTCCAACTAAATACCGGGCCAAGCTCTTGAGCTTAGCCCATGATCACCCTAGTGGCCATGCTGGGGTGAACAGGACCAAAGACCGTTTGGGGGGGTCATTCCACTGGGAGGGAATGGGCAAGGATGTTTCTACCTATGTCCAGTCTTGTGAGGTGTGCCAAAGAGTGGGAAAACCCCAAGACCAGGTCAAAGCTCCTCTCCAGCCACTCCCCATCATTGAAGTTCCATTTCAGCGAGTAGCTGTGGATATTCTGGGTCCTTTTCCGAAAAAGACACCCAGAGGAAAGCAGTACATACTGACTTTCATGGATTTTGCCACCCGATGGCCGGAAGCAGTAGCTCTAAGCAACACCAGGGCTAAAAGTGTGTGCCAGGCACTAGCAGACATTTTTGCCAGGGTAGGTTGGCCCTCCGACATCCTCACAGATGCAGGGACTAATTTCCTGGCAGGAACTATGAAAAACCTTTGGGAAGCTCATGGGGTAAATCACTTGGTTGCCACTCCTTACCATCATCAAACAAATGGCATGGTGGAGAAGTTTAATGGAACTTTGGGGGCCATGATACGTAAATTCGTAAATGAGCACTCCAATGATTGGGACCTAGTATTGCAGCAGTTGCTCTTTGCCTACAGAGCTGTACCACATCCCAGTTTAGGGTTTTCTCCATTTGAACTTGTATATGGCCGTGAGGTTAAGGGGCCATTGCAGTTGGTGAAGCAGCAATGGGAGGGATTTACACCTTCTCCAGGAACTAACATTCTGGACTTTGTAACCAACCTACAAAACACCCTCCGAACCTCTTTAGCCCTTGCTAGAGAAAACTTACAGGATGCTCAAAAAGAGCAAAAAGCCTGGTATGATAAACATGCCAGAGAGCGTTCCTTCAAAGTAGGAGACCAGGTCATGGTCTTAAAGGCGCTCCAGGCCCATAAAATGGAAGCATCGTGGGAAGGGCCATTCGTGGTCCAGGAGCGCCTGGGAGCTGTTAATTATCTCATAGCATTCCCCACCTCCAACCGAAAGCCTAAGGTGTATCATATTAATTCTCTAAAGCCCTTTTATTCCAGAGAATTAAAGGTTTGTCAGTTTACAGCCCAGGGAGGAGATGACGCTGAGTGGCCTGAAGGTGTCTACTACGAAGGGAAATGTGCTGGTGGTGTGGAAGAGGTGAACCTCTCCATGACCCTTGGGCGTATGCAGCGACAGCAGATCCAGGAGCTGTGCACTAGCTACGCGCCAACGTTCTCAGCCACCCCAGGACTGACTGAACGGGCATACCACTCCATTGACACAGGTAATGCTCACCCAATTAGGGTCCAACCTTACCGGGTGTCTCCTCAAGCTAAAACTGCTATAGAACGGGAGATCCAGGATATGTTACAGATGGGTGTAATCCGCCCCTCTGAAAGTGCATGGGCATCTCCAGTGGTTCTAGTTCCCAAACCAGATGGGAAAATACGTTTTTGCGTGGACTACCGTAAGCTAAATGCTGTAACTCGCCCAGACAATTATCCAATGCCACGCACTGATGAACTATTAGAGAAACTGGGACGGGCCCAGTTCATCTCTACCTTGGACTTAACCAAGGGGTACTGGCAGGTACCGCTAGATGAATCTGCCAAGGAAAGGTCAGCCTTCATCACACATCTCGGGCTGTATGAATTTAATGTACTCCCTTTCGGGCTGCGAAATGCACCCGCCACTTTCCAAAGACTTGTAGATGGTCTCCTAGCGGGATTAGGAGAATATGCAGTTGCCTACCTTGACGATGTGGCCATATTTTCGGATTCCTGGGCAGACCACCTGGAACATCTACAAAAAGTCCTTGAGCGCATAAGGGAGGCAGGACTAACTGTTAAGGCTAAGAAGTGTCAAATAGGCCTAAACAGAGTGACTTACCTTGGACACCAGGTGGGTCAAGGAACTATCAGCCCCCTACAGGCCAAAGTGGATGCTATCCAAAAGTGGCCTGTCCCAAGGTCAAAGAAACAGGTTCAATCCTTCTTAGGCTTGGCCGGTTATTACAGACGATTTGTACCGCACTACAGCCAAATTGCTGCCCCACTGACAGACCTAACCAAAAAGAAACAGCCAAATGCTGTTCAGTGGACCGGAAAGTGTCAGAAGGCCTTTAACAAGCTTAAAGCGACACTCATGTCTGACCCCATACTAAGGGCCCCAGACTTTGACAAACCGTTCCTAGTAACCACAGATGCATCCGAGCGTGGTGTGGGAGCAGTTTTAATGCAGAAAGGACCTGATCAAGAATTCCACCCTGTAGTGTTTCTCAGCAAAAAACTGTCTGAAAGGGAAAGCCACTGGTCAGTCACTGAAAAAGAATGTTATGCCATTGTCTACGCTCTGGAAAAGCTACGCCCATATGTTTGGGGACGGCGTTTCCACCTGCAAACCGACCATGCTGCACTAAAGTGGCTTCACACCGTCAAAGAAACTAACAAAAAACTTCTTCGGTGGAGTTTAGCTCTCCAAGATTTTGATTTCGACATCCAACACATCTCAGGAGCTTCTAACAAAGTGGCTGATGCACTCTCCCGTGAAAGTTTCCCAGAATCAACTGGTTAAAATCGTCCTTGAGATGTGGAAAATATTGTTAGTCTTTATGTACTTGGTAGTATATTTAGAGATGCATGTGTCTTATTAACTCTGTTTTCCTAGAGCTCCAGGAAGAAATCCCAGCCAGTGTTTCACCCTAGCTGAGATTTGGGGGGCGTGTCATAAATATAAAGGGAAGGGTAAACCCCTTTGAAATCCCTCCTGGCCAGGGGAAAGCTCCTCTCACCTGTAAAGGGTTAAGAAGCTAAAGGTAACCTCGCTGGCACCTGACCAAAATGACCAATGAGGAGACAAGATACTTTCAAAAGCTGGGAGGAGGGAGAGAAACAAAGGGTTTGTGTCTGTCTGTATGCTGGTTTCTGCCAGGGATAGACCAGGAATGGAGTCTTAGAACTTTTAGTAAGTAATCTAGCTAGGTATGTGTTAGATTATGATTTCTTTAAATGGCTGAGAAAAGAATTGTGCTGAATAGAATAACTATTTCTGTCTGTGTATCTTTTTTGTAACTTAAGGTTTTGCCTAGAGGGGTTCTCTATGTTTTTGAATCTAATTACCCTGTAAGATATATACCATCCTGATTTTACAGGGGGGATTTCTTTATTTCTATTTACTTCTATTTTTTATTAAAAGTCTTCTTGTAAAACACTGAATGCTTTTCATTGTTCTCAGATCCAAGGGTTTGGGTTTGTGGTCACCTATGCAAATTGGTGAGGCTTTTTATCCAACATTTCCCAGGAAAGGGGGGGTGCAAGTGTTGGGAGGATTGTTCATTGTTCTTAAGATCCAAGGGTCTGGGTCTGTAGTCACCTAGGCAAATTGGTGAGGCTTTTTACCAAACCTTGTCCAGGAAGTGGGGTGCAAGGTTTTGGGAAGTATTTTGGGGGGAAGGACGCGTCCAAACAGCTCTTCCCCAGTAACCAGTATTAGTTTGGTGGTGGTAGCGGCCTGTCCAAGGGGTAATATTTTGTACCTTGGGGAAGTTTTGACCTAAGCTGGTAAAGATAAGCTTAGGAGGTTTTTCATGCAGGTCCCCACATCTGCACCCTAGAGTTCAGAGTGGGGGAGGAACCTTGACATCAGGGTTGGAAGGGACCTCAGGAGGTCATCTAGTCCAACCCCCTGCTCAAAGCAGGACCAATCCCCAATTAAATCATCCCAGCCAGTGTCTGTGGGGAAGGGATGGTAGTGGAACAAGAGGACAGAAACTATTGTTTAAAATACTTTCAAATAAATATTTAAAGTGTACTATAGCTAGGGCCCTACCAAATTCGTAGCCATGAAAAATGCGTCCGAGACCGTGAAATCTGGTCTTTAGTGTGCTTTTACCTTGTACTATACGGATTTCACAGGGAAGATCAGCATTTCTCAAATTGAGGGGCCTGACCCACAAGGGAGTTGCAGGGAGTGTCAAGGTTATTTTAGGGGGGGTCACCAAAAATATTGCCACCCTTACTTCTGCACTGTCTTCAGTTCTGGGCAGCAGGAGAGCGGTGGCTGTTAGCCAGGCAGCCGGCTCTGAAGGTTGCGCCCTGCCAGCAGCAGCACAGAAGTAAGGGTACCATACCATGCCATCCTTTATTCGGCGCTGCTCTGGCGGTGGCTCTGCCTTCAGAGCTGGGCGCCCAGCCAGCAGCTGCTGCTCTCCCGCTGCCCAGCTCTGAAGCAGTGCCGCTGCCAGCAGCAGCACAGAAGTAAGGGTAGCAGGACCGCAACCCCCCCTACAATAACCTTGCAAGCCCCCCACAACTCCTTTATGGGTCAGGACCCCTAAAATTACAACCCTGTGAAATTTCAGATTTTAATAGCTGAAATCATGGAATTGACTATTTTTTTAAATCTTGTGACTGAATTTGGTAGGGCCCTAACTATAACGCTCCATCTAAGGTGTAACAGCGCTCAGCTGACCGGTAGTTCTTATTACTTATGTTGTTCAGATAGTAGTTCCCAGTAATAATACTCAACATTCACGTAGCCCATTACCATGCTCAAACCACTGAGGAAAACCTGGATTAAAATGATTCTAGGAATGCTGGCTTTTTAGTATAGGGCGGAAAGTTGGGTGTCTGGGTGTCTTTTTAAATTTATAAATCCTGCATTCTGGCCTTCCAAGTAACCTAAAATAGATCTGGTGGCCCCTAGGTGGTGGTTTGAACACCCAGGTGTGGGATTTTAGCCTCTGAAGTTTTCAGATTGGGTTTTCAGCACCAAAAACATTTTAAGTATTTTTGACACTGAAAACCCAGTTTGCAACTGCACTCTTTACATGAGTAGTGTTTGTTTTGGCCATTTTTAAGAATGAAGCAAAACTATTCTTTTTAAAGAAAACAAAAAGTACTTTAGTGTTGTCCCAAAATTTACAGAGAGCAGCCTGTTGATATAGTCCAATTTGATGCAGGACACATCAAGGTCATTTAGTTTAAAGTAACCGCTACCAGTGCAGAACCACGCTACAAAGCCAAAGCATCCTTGAGCACCAGTCTCCATATTACAGTATTTATCCAAGTTAGTGCAAAAAGCTTTGAAGGGGCGAGGAAGAATGTGGCTTACAGCATTAGGACTGTGGAGTGTCTCAGTATGGGTTGCATTTAAGCATGCTTTTTTACAGGTTTTTTTTATTTTTTTGAACTTGCTCACATTTTATCAGCTTCACAAAGGAGTAGTTCAGAAATAACTGCACTGTTGGCAGTGGCCCACTGCTCTAAAAGTAATCACTGGCTCTTGTTCGTTTTAGACCTGTTATACTGCTTGCAGTCGTGGTGTACTTCCTTTATATCCTCAAGTTACGTTTTGGCCCTGAAGAATGTGACATGAAGAAAATGCACTATGTGGACCCTGAACGTGTAAAGGTTTGCTAGTCTTTATCTGTATCTAGCAAATGTTACTGATGTATTGTGTAGAGTTGGAAAGTTCACCGCAGGACCTGAAATGATGGAGTTGTAGGCTGAAGTCCTGCAATGCAGGCAGATGAATTTACTTTTCTATATGCTCCATTACCTGGACTGAGAGGCTGTTTTCAATTCTTATGCTTATGTAGGCAGTGAGACTTACACAGAGAAAATTATAGAGTTTTAGGAATAGAATTAACGAGGAAGAAAACAATGGTTTATGAAAGAGTAATGTTTGCCATCACAGATATGATACATAGTTTGAAAAAGTTTATGGAAGGTTGCAAGAAAAGAAAAGGACTTAGATATGTATACAGAATTCTGTGGCCTGATTATCTTGCCAGTTGCATGCACAGAATGCCTTTGACCTTGCTGCAAGTTGCAGAATGGATGGGATGATTAGTCAGACTTAAAAACCAGCTTCTGTAGTGCCACACTGGAGAGTGTGAAGGCTTGGGAGTTGTTCTAAAAACTGAAACATTATGCTTGCTATTACACTGTAACACAAAGGTGCTGACTCTCACCCTGCATTGGGAAGAAGGAAGAATTTGGTATTCTGAACATCTGATTAGAAGTCTAAAACACCCTGGGCCTGCTTAAAATTTTTTGGTACCTGTAGGGTCTGTTCTGCACATCTGTGGAGTTCTTCTAATTGCAATTTTAAAAAACCTCCCCTTTTTCCATTTTTCTTTGTTCCCCTTTTTCTATAATCTTAACATCAGGCTTTCATTTTTGACTCTCCCACATATATCACACAAACATCTCTTTGTTTTCTACTTGCCTCTGTTCCTCCCCCCTTTCCATTTTGTTCTTGTTTTTATGATAAATCTTCTCATTTGTTGAGCAGTGATAAAATGGCATCTTTGCCTTTGAACTGTATTAAAGCTTCCCCCTCGTACCAGACCCCAATTTGCAGGTTCTACTCTCTAAAAATGTGCAGGAGGATCTTGTTTCAAAGAGACAGATTATCATTTATTTGGCAGGGGAAGATTCAGCTGAAAGCTGGTACTGTAGGTTTTTATATTGGTACTTCATCTTCATTTTAAGGAGAACTTTAGACCCTTCACTTCCAGGTGAACATTTTAAGCGTGGTTATAGTGGGATTTTTTAAATGACCATAAACATCTAGATTAAAATCAGTTCACAAGTCAAAATGCTGCAAGTCCTGTCTTGGATGTGACGGAGTTTTTCTTTCCAGCTTACGTGTCTCTGGTAGTACAGTTTCTGCAATCAAAATTTAGCTGAAAAATTTGTTACTGATGGATAAGGCAGAGCAAAAACCATCTTCCTTTCCCATAGCTCTATTGGCCATGAACAAAAATAACCAGTCATTGCTTGAAAACGTTCAGGAAGCAGACAAGCTTTGTAAAAAGGTACCATTTTACATAGTAATTTTTCTGACTGCACCTGCACTCTAACTTACTCCTAAAGAAATCTTCCACCTGAAAGAGGTAAGTTATACTCTGAAACCTGCACTCTTGATAACCCCACAAACAGGAAGCTCCTTGTTTTAACTGACTAGTTTTAAATTACCAAAGTTGGTGGTTCAGTTTGGTTTGTCTTTCTAAAACCTACATCTGCTAATTTACGGATGTCTATTGACCTCGTGGGAGGTTGCTTCAGACAGGAGATGCTATATTTATAATACTGAAATGTACTAGCTTGTATGACTTAAATTTTATATACCGTCTTGTTTCAGAGAGCACAAAAATATGCCAAACTCATACAGCAAGGAGAATGTCGACCTTCTTTTGTGAAGAAGGAGATGGACAGATTATTTGCTGAGAAGTACAGCGTGAACATATTTCCCTTTGTAAGAGAAGATATAAACAGACATGAAGCTGTGTTTAAATACAAACCCCCGTTTGGATTTCACAAGAACTCTGATAAACTTCAGAACCTCTTAAAACTCTTACCTGAGTATGACTTGCCCGAGAACTTGAAGTCAAAACACTGTAAGCGTTGTGTTGTTGTAGGAAGTGGTGGAATACTTCGTGGATTGGAGCTAGGCCATGTGCTGAATGAGTTTGATATTGTTATAAGGTGCATATTTCTCTTCTGTCTAAAGTTACAAAGTAATTTAACATTTGTGTTGTTTTCAAACAGCCTCTCTTTTTGAGAGGGGAAAGGGGAGTCTCAGACTCCATTTATTACTTAGTTTATGAAACTGAAAGTATTTTATTAATATTACTTGTCTTTACAATATTCACAATATGGTGAATCAGATAAACTTACTCAAATTCAGACTGCAGGGACCAGGAATATATCATTATTTCAGTGTGCTCCAGACCAGTGGTTTTCAACCTTTTTTGGACCAGGTCCCATTTGTAAACATTGATGGCCAGTCTCAATCCAGTAAATAGAAAGTAGAAAATGCACGTATTTTGGCCCCAAAATACTTATTACCCACTGTATGTAACAACAACACCAATAATAACAATAACAGTAATAAAAAGTTAAAGCAGCTCAATATCCAGAAAGTTAAAGGCAGAAATCAACATTAACAGGAACACATTAACAGTATAATAAATTCTAGGTTCCACTTAATGAGAAACTTGAGCTTGCTTCTCTTTGACAAGTTTATCAAAGTTTGGTGTAATTTTAGTCAGCATAATCTGAAGGTTGTGTTCAACATCCAGTCTATTCCTGCTTTTATTCTTCAGTTGAGTCAAGGCAGAGAATCCAGCTTTGCACAAGTATGTTGTACTGAAAGGCAAAAGGACTGGCAAGCAGGACGTTCTCCAACAGCAGCACTGCACCAAAACTGGGGAATGCTCATTTCAGTATATTTTCTCTATAGATTGCGAATGCAAGATAACTTGACCAGCTGAGATTCTTTCTTCTTAGGTAGATTCATGTTTTCCAACACAACTCCAAACGGATCCTGTATCCATTCTTTGCCCTTAGGTTGTTTGGAAAGTAATTGCAGAATCTTGTGTGCAATTTAGTTAAATGACTACTGATCGTTTTCTTCAGTACTTCCTGGCTAGTGGAATCTTTCAAATTTTTTTTTCTGAATATGCGTTACGAAACATGTCCATCCTATCATTTGAAATATGTTTGTTCACAGAGAGGGTTTTTTTTAAATTCAGCAATTTTGTCAGTTAGCTGCAAGCGATTGTGCTCTCTGCCCTGTAAAGACAGATTCAAATAATTCAGATGATCAAATATATGTGCCAGATATGCAGCACAAACAAACCATGTGTTGCTACTGAAGCGTTCTGCCAGGTGAGCCTTTTTTTCTTCAAGAAAAGCTGCCAACTCATTTTTAAATTTGAGACACTTTGCCATGGGACAGCCAGCAAACTTCAGCATGGTAAAGCAGATGTACGTGAGTACTGCCCATTTTCTGACAGAAAACTTGAAAGCATCATGATTTCTTGGTATTTTGTTTGATGTAAGTGACTATTTTGACAGCATTTTTAAGAGTTTCTTGAAGCTCAGGTGCCTTGTCTTTAGCTGCTAATGCCTCCCTGTGCAGGAAACAATAGTTCCATGTTGCATTGGATGCTTTCAAAGGGATACTTTGAGCAACTACTGAATGTTTCTCTCTCATCATATGTGACACCAACACACTTCGACCAGCTTAATCCCACCAACTCCAAGTAATTATCCAGTGCAAGAAACATATTAGCAGTAGTAACAGAAATAGGCAAATCTGCACTAAACAAGTACTGTTCTGGCAAATCAGTTTTCTGTGCATTCCTCACATAAACCAGCAATATAGTGTGGTTTGATACATCAGTAGATTCATCTAGTTGTAAAGCAAAACAGTTGCTTACTGAAAGATGATCAGTTGTTTGCAGTTTGGTGTGTTCTGAGCTATATCACAGATTCTTCTCCATATTGTATTGTTGGAGAAAGAGATTGCTTTTAATTTTTTTGCCACTGACTCGCCCAACAATTTAGTGTGTGTGTCAATAGCAGAAGGTAAAATTAACTCCTCAGCGACAGTGTGAGCTTTTTTGCAATGCGGTGTGCAACAAGGGTAAGAGGCATGCAGTGTTTGCTCACTGACAGTAAATACATGTTCAGATGCTTTTTTTGACATTTCCAAATCTGCTTTTTCATTTGAAAAAATGAAGAGGCTTGTCTTTATAGCTAGAGTGCTTTGTCTCCAAATGTCTACATAAATTTGATGGTTTTAGGCTTTAATTTGCTAACAGTTCACTGCAGATGGCACACAGTGGCCTGTATTCACCATTTCAGTCCTCGGTAAATGAAAACCCAAACTTTAAGTAAGCAGGGTTGTACCTATGATTACGTTTCTTCCCAGGTTGTGATGAATTCCTACTATCATTGGTACTTGCAGTTGCAACAGCACAGTTGAAAAAATTAATCCATTTCACTAACTAAAGACCCATTTTGTGATTAAAACACACTCTTCACTTGAAACTCTACACAGCACTCTTTTCCCATAACTCTTCCCGCCTTGCATTCGATTGGCTAATCGGTAAGGCTAGGTCATGGAGGTCACTGATTCCGTGATTTTATGTGACTTCCATGACTTCAGCCCTTGGTGGCGGGGCTCAGGGTTGGGGTGGCTGTGAACCTTTTGTACATTCATGCGACCCACTTTTAGGTAGTGACCTGTGGGTTGAGAAACTGCTCTAGACACCAGATACCACACAACATGGATAATAAAAATAGTGAGTTGGAAATTACTGCAGTCACGGACAAAGCACAATGTACACATGAAGTTGGTACTATATAAATTCCTAAAGTAAATAGATGTCTGATCATTCTAATGTAGGCTTTTGAAATAACCTGTTCCACCTTCTGGTTATCAGGGGGAGTTGATCAGTTATCTTGCTTTTCTAGTATTAAGTGTTTCATGTGAAAGGGTAAGTGGATCTGCTAGTGTTAGAAAGCATTCTGTTTCAGAGTTGTGATACATAGCTTTATTTTCAATGCACCTGCCTTGTTGACATACTCTGGAAGACACATAGTATAACAGAAGCATAATAAGCAGTCAATAAAAATGAAATAAACCACTGTCTTCTTTAAATGAAAACCAATTCTGAGGTTCCTATTAAAAAAAAGAAAAAGAAAAAAGGTTTGGGAGTGATGACATGGGCAAAGAATAATATGGGCTCGCTAGAGGTCATCTTAAATACTCATTGAAATTAAAAGATGACAAGTGCAATGTAAAATATAGACTGCTTGCTCATTTTAGTGACAAAAGTAAGTCTTGACTGCTTTTTACTCTCGTTAGCCCTGCAGAGATACTACTTTTCTTGTCACCAATAGAATTGTGAGATACTAAAAATTATGGACTGAATAGAGACACTGGATTTATGGCTTATTACAGCCATCTATAACCCACTAATAGCCCCTCTTCTCAGCTGCTTTCCCTGCCTTTTCCTCCCTCTGACTGGAAAGATGTTAACCTTTGCCTTGATTAGTCCCTTGAAATATGTGTTAACTTCTTTTGCTAAACAACCTGTTCCGTCATGCATTTAGCAGTAACACTTTGAGGTTAAGGTTTTGTCTAACACTGCACTTTCGTTCAGAGGTGTGAAAAACACACACACACACACACACACACACACACCCCTGAATGACAAAAGTGTTACTGACGAAAAGTGCTCTCTCCTTCCTCTTGTTGGGAGTGGATTTATTTTGTCGGCGGGAAAGCTTTCTCCTGCCGACAAAGAGCGGCTACACTTTGCACCTTTTAGTGGTCTGGCTGTAGCGGCACAGCTGTGTCACTAGAAGGCACGTGGTATAGACATAGCCTTAGGCTATGCTATAGAGTTAGGTCAACATATGGCAGCTTAAGTTAAAGTAACTATAGAAATGTCTACACTTCAGTTTCGCTCCTGTCATAGAATCATAGAATATCAGGGTTGGAAGGGACCTCAGGAGGTCATCTAGTCCAACCCCCTGCTCAAAGCAGGACCAATCCCCAATTAAATCATCCCAGCCAGGGCTTTGTCAAGCCTCACCTTAAAAAATCTCTAAGGAAGGAGATTCCACCACCTCCCTAGGTAAAACATTCCAGTGTTTCACCACCCTCCTAGTGAAAAAGTTTTTCCTAATATCCAACCTAAACCTGCCCCACTGCAACTGGAGACCATTACTCCTTGTCCTATCATCTTCTAGAACTGAGAATAGTCTAGAACCATCCTCTTTGGAACCACCTCTCAGGTTGTTGAAAGCAGCTATCAAATCCCCCCTCATTCTTCTCTTCCGCAGACTAAACAATCCCAGTTCCCTCAGCCTCTCCTCATAAGTCATGTGTTCCAGACCCCTAATCATTTTTGTTGCCCTTCGCTGGACTCTCTCCAATTTTTCCACATCCTTGTAGTGTGGGGCCCAAAACTGGACACAGTACTCCAGATGAGGCCTCACCAATGTCGAATAGAGGGGGACGATCATGTCCCTCGATCTGCTGGCCATGCCCCTACTTATACATCCCAAAATGCCATTGGCCTTCTTGGCAACAAGGGCACACTGTTGACTCATATCCAGCTTCTCGTCCACTGTCACCCCTAGGTCCTTTTCTGCAGAACTGCTGCCTAGCCATTCGGTCCCTAGTTTGTAGCGGTGCATTGGATTCTTCCGTCCTAAGTGCAGGAATCATAGAATCATAGAATATCAGGGTTGGAAGGGACCCCAGAAGGTCATCTAGTCCAACCCCCTGCTCAAAGCAGGACCAATTCCCAGTTAAATCATCCCAGCCAGGGCTTTGTCAAGCCTGACCTTTGTCAAGCTTGACCTTAAAAACCTCTAAGGAAGGAGATTCTACCACCTCCCTAGGTAACGCATTCCAGTGTTTCACCACCCTCTTAGTGAAAAAGTTTTTCCTAATATCCAATCTAAACCTCCCCCACTGCAACTTGAGACCATTACTCCTCGTTCTGTCATCTGCTACCATTGACAACAGTCTAGAGCCATCCTCTTTGGAACCCCCTTTCAGGTAGTTGAAAGCAGCTATCAAATCCCCCCTCATTCTTCTCTTCTGCAGGCTAAAAAAGCCCAGCTCCCTCAGCCTCTCTGCACTTATCCTTATTGAACCTCATCAGATTTCTTTAGGCCCAATCCTCCAATTTGTCTAGGTCCCTCTGTATCCTATCCCTACCTGCCACCGTATCTACCACTCCTCCTAGTTTAGTATCATCCGCAAATTTGCTGAGAGTGCAATCCACACCATCCAGATCATTTATGAAGATATTGAACAAAACCGGCCTCAGGACCGACCCTTGGGGCACTCCACTTGATACCGGCTGCCATCTAGACATGGAGCCATTGATCACTACCCGTTGAGCCCGACAATCTAGCCAACTTTCTACCCACCTTATAGTGCATTCATGCAGCCCATACTTCTTTAACTTGCTGACAAGAAAACTGTGGGAGACCGTGTCAAAAGCTTTGCTAAAGTCAAGAAACAATACATCCACTGCTTTCCCTTCATCCACAGAACCAGTAATCTCATCATAGAAGGCGATTAGATTAGTCAGGCATGACCTTCCCTTGGTGAATCCATGCTGACTGTTCCTGATCACTTTCCTCTCTTGTAAGTGCTTCAGGATAGATTCCTTGAGGACCTGCTCCATGATTTTTCTGGGGACTGAGGTGAGGCTGACTGGCCTGTAGTTCCCAGGATCCTCCTCCTTCCCTTTTTTAAAGATGGGCACTACATTAGCCTTTTTCCAGTCGTCCGGGACTTCCCCCGATCGCCATGAGTTTTCAAAGATAATGGCCAATGGCTCTGCAATCACAGCCGCCAACTCCTGTAGCACTCTCGGATGCAACGCATCCGGCCCCATGGACTTGTGCACGTCCAGCGTTTCTAAATAGTCCCAAACCACTTCTTTCTCCACAGAGGGCTGGCCACCTACTCCCCATGCTGTGTTGCCCAGCGCAGCAGTCTGGGAGCTGACCTTGTTTGTGAAGACAGAGGCAAAAAAAGCCTTGAGTACATTAGCTTTTTCCACATCCTCTGTCACTAGGTTGCCTCCCTCATTCAGTAAGGGGCCCACGCTTTCCTTGACTTCCTTCTTGTTGCCAACTTACCTGAAGAAACCCTTCTTGTTACTCTTAACATCTCTCGCTAGCTGCAGCTCCAGGTGCGATTTGGCCCTCCTGATTTCATTCCTACATGCCCGAGCAACATTTTTATACTCTTCCCTGGTCATTTGTCCAATCTTCCACTTCTTGTAAGATTCTTTTTTATGTTTAAGATCCGCAAGGATTTCACTGTTATGCCAAGCTGGTCGCCTGCCATATTTACTGTTCTTTCGACACATCGGGATGGTTTGTCCCTGTAACCTCAATGGGGATTCTTTGAAATACAGCCAGCTCTCCTGGACTCCTTTCCCCCTCATGTTATTCCCCCAGGGGATCCTACCCATCAGTTCCCTGAGGGAGTTGAAGTCTGCTTTCCTGAAGTCCAGGGTCCGTATTCTGCTGCTTACCTTTCTTCCCTGTGTCAGGATCCTGAACTCGACCAACTCATGGTCACTGCCTCCCAGATTCCCATCCACTTTTGCTTCCCCTACTAATTCTTCCCGGTTTGTGAGCAGCAGGTCAAGAAAAGCTCTCCCCCTAGTTGGCTCCTCCAGCACTTGCACCAGGAAATTGTCCCCTACATTTTCCAAAAACTTCCTGGATTGTCACTGTAACTGTAACTGCCCTGCTACGCTGACTTAACTCCACCTCCAGAGTGGCGTAGAGTCAAGGTCAGTGTAGTTAGGTCGAAGCAGTGTCAGTGTAGACACTGTTTGCATATGTTGACTGTTCCTGGCTTTCAGGAGCCATCCCACAATGTCCCACACTGACAGTACAATCGGTACAAGCACGCCTCGTGAGGAGGCACGCTGCTGACACAAGGAGCAAAATATAGATATGCACAAGCAGTGTAATTATTATGGCAGCTGTATGCCAACGTAAGCTAGGTCAATTTAATTTTGTAGTGTACAGGTGGCTTGAGTTAATTTCCCAGACCTGAAGAAAAGCTCTGTTTAAGCTTGAAAACTTCTCTCTCACCAACAGAAGTTGGTCCAATAAACAATAATACCTCATCCACCTTGTCTCCTAAATTCCAGTCTGTTAGAATTGTGCAAACCCATTGAGGACATTGGGATTCCTGAGATGTCATTGTAATTTTGACTTAAAGAGCCTTTTATTACAGGGGTGATATGCAGTAAGCTTGCTGTTTGCCCCTCAGAGCCCTAGTTGAACTATGGGGCAACAAGAAACACGAACACTGCAATAGTATTTGTATGGTTGCTTTTCAGAGCGAGGCCACCCATTGAGGTTTGTTCTTGTTACCAGGGGAGTAATTTATTGATGTATTATGTTCAAATAAAATTTGGTGAGCCAACTAAAACTTGTTACTTAGGTATTTAAAGTCACTTGTGTGGTATTTTAATGACATCAGATACCATGTTTACTTAATGTGTTTTATTTCACTTTTTTAGATTAAATGATGCACCAATTCAGGGCTACACAGATCATGTTGGTAACAAAACTACCATAAGGATGACCTATCCAGAGGGAGCCCCACTTTCTGAAAATGAATATAACCCTCAGAGCTTGTTTGTTGTTGTCTTATTTAAACGTGTCGATTTCAATTGGCTTCAAGCAATGGTAAAAAATGAAGCATTGGTAGGTATAAACAGTCGACTTATCACATGCATATCTTGGTTTTCTGATGCACAGAAAACAGACTTTCCAGTCCAGTCACTATTTTACTGTATTGAATTCTTCACTAGCAGTCAGGGTGGATTGTTTTAAATCAGCAAGCAGGAAACTTTGGTTTAAATATTCAGTTTTAATCCTGTTTTGCATTTGTACTTCTGAATGATTTTTCGAAAGAAAGGTTGATTCTCATTGGTTGGTACAATGTGGTACTACTTTTTGCTAACCAGGAGGGTACACAATATTTAATGGCACAGAGAGTACACTTATAAAGTTTGCGGATGATACCAAACTGGGAGGGTTGTGAGTGCTTTGGAGGATAGGATTAAAATTCAAAATGATCTGGACAAACTGGAGAAATGGTCAGAGGTAAATAGGATGAAATTCAATAAGGACAAATGCAAAGTACTCCACTTAAGAAGGAACAATCAGTTGCACACATGGAAAATGACGGCCTAGGAAGGAGTATTGCAGAAAGGGATTGGGGGATCATAATAGATCACAAGCTAAATATGAGTCCACAGTGGAACACTGTTGCAAAAAAAACAATAATTCTGGGATGTATTAGCAGGCATGTTGTAAGCAAGATACGAGAAATAATTCTTCCCCTCTACTCCACGCTGAGCTGAGTAGGTCTCAACTGGAGTATTGTGTCCAGTCTGGGCATCACATTTCAGGAAGGATGTGGACAAATTGGAGAAAGTCTAGAGGAGAGCAACAAAACTGATTAAAGGTCTAGAAAACATGACCTGTGAGGGAAGATTGAAGAAATGGAGTTTGTTTAGTCTGGAAAAGAGAAGACTGAGGGGGGGATATGATAACGGTTTTCAAGTACGTAAAAGGTTGTTATAAGGAGGAGGATGAAAAATTGTACTCCTTAACTTCTGAGGATAGGACAAGAAGCAATGGGCTTAAATTGCAGTAAGGGTAGTTTAGTTCGGACATTAGGAAAACCTTCCAAACTGTTGGTGGTTAAACACTGGAATAAATTGCCCAGGGAAGTTGTGGAATCTCCATCATTGGAGATTTTTAAGAGCAGGTTAGACAAACACCTATCAAGGATGGGCTAGACAATACTTAGTTCTGCCATGAGTGCAGGGGATTGGACTAGATGACCTCTTGAGATCCTTTCCAGTCCTATGTTTCTGAGACTTACATGCATTTAAGCAGTATGTGGCTTAACATAGATTTAGTCAGATTCTTAATTTTTATATTTTTGTTAGAAAATGCTGAATGACACATTTATATACTAGGTTGATTTTTATTTTTTTTAGCAGTGACTTATCTAGCTGCGTTACATAGGAGATAGTATAGCTTAGTGGCTAGAGAACTGAACTGGGACTTAGGAGATGTGGGTTTAATTCCTGGCTCTTCCACTGGCCTGTTTGCCCTTGGGCAGGTCACTTCTCCATGTCGCTTAATTTTCTCATTTATAAAATAGGGATAGTGATACTGTGACCTCTTTTGTAAAGTGTTTTGAGATATAAAAGATGAGAAGTGCTATATAAGGACTAAGTAATTGTCATATTATTATTGGTATTATTTGGATGGAAATTGGAATCTAATTAAAAATGCACAAAAAATAACATTTTAAAATTGTTTTTTGTTAAAACTACCTTAAATATGCTGGATACATAAGAAAAAAAGTATATCAACATTTTTTGTATTTAAAACCAATTGATTTATTAAACAATGACAGCATTATCTGTAGTTAATTGAAGTGATTTCTTTCTGGTTATCATGTCCATCAAGATTTTATAATGGTAGATCTCGTCCTGTCCCCTCATGTTTATTGATTAGATTAAAAGAGTGAAACAAGTTTTCTACTTTTTAAGATTCCAGCTGGTTTCACAACTTTGAATGAATTAATCATTGTACTGAACTACTTGAATAAACTGAAATGAAGAAAATATTTTCTTTGCAGCCGCAGAAGGGGCTAGGTCTGTCAAAAGCTGGGTAACACTTCAACAAACCCGGGTTCTAGGTGCATAGCCGATGACTTCAATTAGTTCAGTAGTTTAGCTTTTCTGGCAGCAAACATATTCTGTTTGAATATTATTTTGATATTTAAATTGTAATATATTTTAATTTAGGCCTTAACGTAGCATAATTTCAAATTTAATTTTAAATATATCTTTTTAAAAAAAGTTGAATTAAAATAAAATTTTGTGTGTTTTTTTTTTATCCACCTTGCAAGCAATCTATTTGTTGCAGTACTTCTAGTTATTGTTCATGTCAGTACATAGATGTAATACTGTATGCTCACACTGGTGCCTTTCATCCAAGTATCTTGATCCTTTACACACAGTAAACATCAAAATGCCTTATGTGCTCAGTAAATTCATTTTGAATTTGGGTTAAGTGACTTGGTTAAGGTTGCAGAGCCAGGAACAGAAACCAGATGTTCGGACTGCCAGTCCCCTTCCTTACTCGCTAAACCACATCATGCTCATTTAGGAGTGTTTGTGTTATGTGTAATAGATGTAAGATATTACTGGTGTTGGTTACTGCCCTTCAAATTCTGTATGAAGATTCATTCGTTGCTTAATATATGTTTAAAGAAATAGATCTATATGCAAGAGACCCCTGAAGTATTGTATTTTATTGATTAGAGTGTTTATGCAAACATGAAATGCCATAAATTATTCATTAGCAATATATTTGGTAGAAAATCTGTCAAGATATTTAGCAGTTTGTGCACATAATATTATAGATAATGCAAAGGAAGGTTAAATTCTATGGTTTTGCAACCTGGATGGGTTTATGGAATGCTTTTAGACTTGCAGAATTGACCAGTTACTTTGCACATGCATTTAGGTAGAACATACTGTTTTATTACAGTGCTCGGCATTGTATGTTCTGCTTTTTAAAAAAAAATGCTTTAAATATAATACAAGTGATATTAATGAAGAAATTATCCTTAAATTATCGTTTGAATTTAAATAATGGTAATAACTCTAACAATCAATAATCATTCAGTGTGATAATAGGCAAACGTATTACATTTGTGGATCTTTGAGGAATTATCACTGTGTGATCCATTGGGCCCAAGCAATGTGTAATTTTATAGAACACCAGCACACCTTTCAGAAAAAATGGCACAATTTCTCATAGCAGCATTATGTTAACAACTATCGAATGCACCCTCTGATCTGAACTGGATATCTGAGTGACTTTGGTGGCTCTAATGTCATTTTATGTGCTTAAAGCTGCATATAGTATATTCTAAAAATGAAAAGTCCCTGTATTTTTGTAATATCAGAAGAGTAGTCACATTACAACAATAGATATAACAAATGTTTTTCATAGGGATTTGTTGGGAAAGAATGTGCCAATGTACAGAAAAGGTACCCTCTTCTTGAATTACTTTTCTCATTTGCTCACCATGACGCAATTTATGGAGAGAAACATAAAATGAGCCTGATTCTGATCTTTCACCAGTTTAGCACCAGTGCATCTCTATTGACTTCTTTAGCATTCTGACGTATTCTGGCATGAGATCAGCATCGGGCATGCTAAGTCTCATTGCTCTTCTCTCCTTTCATTCTACTACACTTGTCTTTAAATGTACACTGTCTGCTAGAAATACAGTTAATTTGAAAATGTGAGTAAAATAGTTTCAGGTAGGGTGACCAGATGTCCTGATTTTATAGGGACAGTCCTGATTTTTGGGTCTTTTTCTTTTATAGGCTCCTATTACCCCCCACCCCGTCTCGATTTTTCACACTTGCTGTCTGGTCACCCTGGTTTCATGTCCTACACCTGTTTGCAAGTCACTCAGCCAACTGTTGTGGAATTTTGTTCATGTTTTTCCTCTCTTTTCAAATGCTTTCTCTAGCGTGTTGCTGTCGGAAAGCCCAAATAGAGGCAATAGGGATGGGTGAGTGACTGTCCTCGGAAATGCAGTCACACGTTCAAAGTAAATGACCTAAACAGATAAAGAATTGCTCGCGCTCTCTCTCTCTCTCTCTCTCTCAACTTAAGTATTATTTGTTTAAAAGAATTCAGGCATTTGGGAATTATACATCAATGTCCTAGTAAGTCTTTTTCATAAATCATTTGTGATGAGATGTGGACAATCTCATGTTTTAATAGTATGGAGTTACATGCTATGCCCCAGTACCAATTTGTCATGCCAAGTATTTGTTTCCCTAGTTTTAACTGATTTTTTTTTTTCTCTTTAGCCACTATGGGTGCGACTATTTTTTTGGAAGCAGGTGGCTGAGAAAATTCCTGTAACACCAAAACAGTTTCGCATTTTAAATCCGATCATCGTTAAAGAGACTGCCTTAGATATACTACAGTACCCTGAGCCTCGATCTAAATTTTGGGGCTGGGATAAGGTAAGATACCTTTTTTGGGGGGGAGGTGCTGTATAGATACATTTAGCTCCTTAGAAATCTAATATGACAAGATCAAATAAAAAAGAGTTTGGCCTTGTAGTCTCTTTGTGCAATTTCTCAGTCATTGTACAACATCAAAGTCTTCTCTTCTCAAACACTATTTGTATTTTCTTTAACATTCTCTGTTAAATATTTGTAGAGTAGTGGGGTTCAGCATTCTCGTTAATTATAGAAAAAGTAAAAATCTAGTTTTAAAGTTAGGGGTTAGGCTTGTTTATGTTCACGTAAGGTGACCTGCTTGTGATTTTTTTTTTTAAATAAATACCCCAAAGTTTTAAAAAGAAAGTACTTCTGTGAAATGCATTAAGGATGCAGGTCTTCTCAATACCATGTACAGTGGTAGGCCATGCACTGCATTTAAGCATTCAGAACTTAAGGCTTTTTGAATCATTTGTGTGTCCCTTTTTTGCTGAGGAGGATTTTGCCTACGAATATGTTTACACTACACTGTAAAAATAGGTGAGTTCTTCACTTGGGGTAGCTCACTTGGGTGAAAATAGCAGTTATTACAGCAATCAGTATGTAAGCACCTGGAGGATAGTAAGGTAATAAGAATGGATTTATCAAGAATACATCATGCCAAACCCTAATCTAATATCCTTCCTTTGCAGGATAACTTGCTTTGTGGATGTGGGGGAAGTTGTAGATGTGAGATGCCTTGATTTTTATCAAGGCTTTTGAAACCTGACATTCTCATAAGCAAACTAGGAAAATGTGGGCTAGATGAAATTACTATAGGATGGGTGCACAGCTCGTTGAAAGACTGTCCTCAGAGTAGCTATCAATGGTCAGCTGTAAAGCTGGAGTGGGAGCTATAGAACATAAGAATGGCCATACTGGGTCAGACCAAAGGTCCATCTAGCCCAATATCCTGTTTTCCGACAGTGGCAAATGCCAGGTACCCCAGAGGGAACGAACAGAACAGGTTATCATCAAGTGATCCATCCCCTGTTGCCCATTCCCAGCTTCTGGCAAACAGAAGCTATGGACACCATTCCTGCCTATCCTGGCTAATAGCCATTGATGGACCCTATCCTCCATGAATTTATCTAGTTCTTTTTTGAACCCTGTTATAGTCTTGGCCTTCACAACATCCTCTGGCAAAGAGTTCGGCAGGTGGACTGTGCGTTGTGTGAAGAAATACCTCCTTTTTTTTTTTGTTTTAAACCTGCTGCCTATTAATTTCATTTGGTAACCCCTACTTCATAGACTCATAGAATATCAGGGTTGGAAGGGCCCGCAGCTGTGGATTCATGCTTCATTCATTAACTTCTGTTTCCTTTCATTGTTGATGCAGACAGGACCTAGTACTGTTCAATATTTTCACTGATGACTTGGATAATGGGGTGAAGAATGTGCTTCTAAAATTTGTGGGTGACACCATGATGGGAAGAGGTTGCTAGCACTTCAGAAGACAGGATTAGAATTCAGAAAGACCTTGACAAATTGGAAAAGCGGTCTAAGATCAATAAGATGAGATTCAATAAGACAAGTGCAAATTACTACTCCTAGGATGCAAAAAAAAAAAAAAAATCTAATGCACAACTACAAAATGGGGAATAACTGGGTAGGTGGTAGAACTGCATAAAAAGATCTGAGGATTATCGTACAGTAGTTCTCAAATTGAGTATGACTCAACAGTCTGCAAATGTGATGCAGTGCTAAAAAGGCTAATATCATTCTGGGATGTCTTATATATGGATTGTAGTATGTCAGGTAATTGTCCCACTCTATTTAGCATTGGTGAGTACTCAACTCGAGTACTATTGGTGAGTACTCAACTCGAGTACTATGTTCAGTTCTGGTCACCGCACTGTAAGAAAGAGGTGGACAAATGGGTGAGAGTTCAGAATGGAGCAACAAAAATGATACAAAGTTTGGAAAATCTGATCTATGAGGAAAGGTTAAAAAGGGAGGGGGGGCATGTATAGTCTTGAGAAAAGAAGTCTTCAAACATGTTGTAAAGAGCTGTTTTAAAGAGGACCATGATCTGTTGTTTTCCGTGTCCATACAAAAAGTAGTTGACTTAAGCGGAAGCAAGGAAGATTTAGGTTAGATGTTAAAAAAAAATTTCTAACTATAAGGATAAATAAGTAGTAGAAGAGGCTTCCAAGGATGGTTTTGGTATCCCTGTCATTGGAGGTTTTTAAGAATAGGTTAGACAAACACAGCAGGGATGGTCTAGCTATACTTGGTCTTGCCTCAGTGCAGGGTAGTGGTCTACGTGACCTCTAGAGGTCTCTTCCACCCCTAGTTTCTAAGACTCTGTGAAAACTGATCAAGGAGAGAGATGTTGTATTGTAAATGTTTATTTTTCTTTCTAGAATGTTCCCACTATTGGGGTCACTGCAGTTGTTCTGGCCACACATTTATGTGATGAAGTGAGTTTAGCAGGATTTGGATATGACCTCCATCAACCCAACACACCTTTGCACTACTATGACAATCTCTGCATGGCTGCAATGGAAGGACAAACTATGCATAATGTGACAACTGAAACAAAATTCCTACAAAAACTGATCAAAGAAGGGATTGTGAAAGACCTCAGTGGAGGAATAGAGTGTGAATTCTGCAAAAAACCAAGCTAATGACTGGAACTGAGAGCACAGACTGGATTAGAGGTTCCTGCAGCCTTGCTAGCAATGACCCTTTCAGTGCTCTCATCCCACAAAGACTTGGAAGAATCTCTGTTCTTTGTATTTCTGTTGCTTTTTAATGTCCAGTTGAATTCGTTGTAT
Organism: Lepidochelys olivacea; assembly: GCF_965140295.1. NCBI lineage: Eukaryota > Metazoa > Chordata > Testudines > Cheloniidae > Lepidochelys > Lepidochelys olivacea. The sequence goes on along the minus strand of NC_140414.1, from coordinate 134,913,527 downwards.
TTTTTAATTTATTTTGAGTCCAGGTTTTTACCTTGCACACTTTAGTGGGTAATTATCAATACAGTTTTGAGTTTAGAGAGATTCATTTAAAATATGTCATATTTTAAGCTGTCTGAAGGAAAACAGAAAATTTAAGGGTTTTATATGTGAAGGGCACTCACGAACCTAGGTGTGTTTTGCCTAATCTGGGGAGAGGAGAGTTGTTCCCACTGAAGTGATGTTGCCTTTGTGGGTCCATTTGTCAGTAAATGAATCTTCTGTGCATACAAAGAAAAGAAAAGGTGTGTGTTTTCTAAGTGAATTTGCTTTGTTGCTTGCAGGTTCACTATTCTTTGTGGTAGATCATCCACTTGTGTAACCTTCAACAAATATTTAAACTAGTCCCTTTCTGTGCTGATACTTATTTTGGGGGTGGGGTGGGCAGGGAGCAGGAAAGGGCAAAACTGATGTGGCAGCGGAGCTGAACAGTAAGTTCATTCATGCCACATCTAGTCATGCCTGGTATTTAAATCATTGACGGATGTGAGTGCTTTAGGATTAGAATGCTGGCTACTTAACCACTTGACACATTTGGACCTGACCATGTTATAACCAGATTTAGGCTACAGTAGATATCTACCTGAGCCTAAACTCTTCTCTTTCCCATTCCTGGCTCCCAAACACCTGGTCATAATATGGCTGGGTCACAAAGTTTAAACATCACTGTTACAGGAACAGCATCAACACGAATTCCAGTCCTTTTTGGGGAGGGAGGTAAAAAGTAGTGTTTAGGCGTACACCTGCCCTTTTGCTATTTTATAAAAATGTTTTATTCCTTGCTGCTGTGTGAAAAACCCACAAAGGAAATGGAAACTTACTATGTAGTAGTCAGTGAAACTGACTACAAACAAATTGAAAGGATGGAAGTATTTGATTTAATCTCCTTAGTGGTACAATAGGTGTTAACTTGCAACAGTATTATGTAAAATAAAAATTCAGACTCAAATATAGTTTAAGTTGATAGTGGCCCTTTTATGTTGTGAATATGGTGTATGCTTCTTAATTGGGAGGGAGAGAGTGGAATTGTTTGCTTTGCAGACCACCAAATAAACTGGCAATTCTGTGTGCACAAATAACTTACGAAGAAGAAATTGCCTTGGAGGAAGTAGTATGATCTACTAGCACTGTACAATGTCTGCTAAGTGCAGATTGCTTTTAGAAATTTCTGTATAAATGTACTTTCTAATGATCGGAAATCAATGCAATTGAAAGAAAGCAGGACTGCATTTTTGTGAGCAAGTCTAAACTGTTTTGCAAATAACAGTTGTGGTTATTGGACTGCTTGCTTTTGCAAATAACACAGTTGTGGTTATTGGACTGCTTGCTTTTGAGTGCTGTCTGTTACTCAGAGCGAGTGAAAAATACTTTATTTGAACATGAAATCTTATCAGAAAGTTAATAGAAGTGAACAGGTGAAACATAATTATATGAATTACAGGAATCACTTTTGACTTTCCAGATGATAAACGTTCCTGTTAGTTCCTTATCATATGGTAAGATACACTAGGCATATTTTTAAAATTAGCATCAGGTTAAATTGCATCAAGAAAATAGGATGTGGGCATGGAATATAGTATTCATACTTGGCGTGAAGAGTAGGTCTAATGGATGATCGTGTATGAACGCAGAAGTTGCACTGGCTATGGTTGTAGAGAGACAATAAAACAATGCCAGTTCACAAAGTGTAACACAAGATAGTGGCTATGAGCCTCATCTTTCCTAAGCACCCACACATCCCCTAAAGTGAATGATTAGAAATCACACTCTGTGTGTTCAGGGCTCCATTTGTGCAACAGCAATAATATTAACCTAACTTCCTCCTTGTAACAAACTAATTTTTGTAACAGCAATAAATTTCTAGTCCATGTTTTGTATGCTTTTAAGTATAGATAAAACTGTTTACTTGAAAATTACTGATATGTAAAGAGTTTTTACAGATAGTGTTTTGTTTAATATAACAGGTTGATTATTATCCCCTTATAGTTAAGATGAAAGCAAGCTACCTTAACTCCATTCAATATTACTGAAATATGAAAGGGTTTGGGAAAGTTCAAAATGTGCATATGGACAGTAATACACTGAAGTCTTTCAAAGTGCTGTTACCCAAAAGTTTTGTTGTACATTAACTGTTAGTTCACCAGGACTTCACACTGTTATGACTTAAGAATTTGAAAATGTGAACTTAATAGAATGAAAGTATTATTAAAGCAATCAGTAGTGTCCTTTGAGGTTTTCCATTTATCATCAGCTCTACAGATGCTTTAATGTGGGCTTAAACTGTAGTCCAGCCAACTTTGTCAGCTGTGATCAAACTTTTTTCTCTGTAGTAGTAAGTATTATGTAGAATACTCCTATGTGGACTTGACCATTCCTGAAACAGCAATGGAATTCAGGCTGTGAAAAGCAATAAAGAGATGGAACCACTTTCTATTTATGTAGTTTCACAGGTCACAACATAGTCTGTCTTTTTCATTAAGAATTATATATAGCTAGAGAGTTCACTGATCCAGTTTAATAGTCGACATGAGATCGCAGGCAATCTAGAAAGAGGAGACCTTATGGAATAGTGCCTCATTTCTTTTCACTTACGCCTGATTAAGATTAATTTCATGAGAGTTATTCTTGGATCTCCCTGGTGTATGTGAGAATTGGTCCCCTACTCACAGCCAATGTGCTCTCCAGCTTCTTGAGGCTAATGTAGATGAGAATATATTTGTCTTTATTGGAGCACTGTCCTTAGTGTTCTAAATGTGTTTACATGTGTTTCACGTGTATTGAAATTTAAAGAATTTGTGAGTGAAGATAAAGTAAACTCACATTAGAATTTACCTTTTATAATAGCATTATAGGTGGGAGGAGGCACAGATACATATTCAGAATCAGTGCAGTCTGTATGCTTTTTTCATTGTAACTGGATATGTCTTTACTTTGGTGTCTAGAACTTTGTTAATTTTTCAACTTTGAATGGTGGTGGGTTGTTACCTTGCAGCATCTGTCATCTGAAAAAGGCAAAACATGATATACATGATGATCTGTTCAATCTTAAAGTATTTGGACCCGTAATCTACTCTAAACTACTTTTTTAAAGAGGGCACTAGCTTGTCCATTTAAAAATATATTTTATTAAAAAAATCTTTAATTCTAAGTTTAGTTCATATTTGGGGGGTTATTTAGCAGATAGCAAAAGAGACAAACCTAGGAGCAGCTCAATTATTTTGGCTTGCAAGAGGTTGCTCATTCCAATTTGCTTTCAAAGGTTTTCACAATTTTGTGTATGCAGAGTATGGATCTCATTGCTGTGTGTATGTACAGGAATCCTGCATGTAACCTGATTGGCTTGCCTCCAGATGAAAGCAATGTCAGCTTGGGATTTTTGTATGGTAGTGCAACTTATGATTAGTTTGTACAGTGCTATGAACATGTAAAATGCTAATGTATGTAAAATACAGGCAAATGGAGTAGTGTAAATACAGAGTGAGAATACTCTACAAAGCATTTAGTCTCCATGAAAGATCTGTAACCCAATGGTATTCAAATGGGATTGTGACCCACTCTTGAGGTACTTGGAGATGTATATAGACTGAATGTAGACCAATCTCATCTGCCAGTGGGTGCCGGGTGGTAACTTAGACTTTAGTGCGACAGCCTGCTCTTGAGTAAGAGGTAACCAACTGACATAGAAAGGAGAGACCTGCACAGAAAAGAAGCATGAGGTGGCTTTTGTCACCAGGCCTTGTGTCTTTCAGCCAGGTGAGGCAGGGAGGTTGCTTGAAACCTATGCTTCTTTCAGAGGTGACAACAGAGACCACACAGAGGTGGTCGGTAGCATCCTTTCTCTCTCCCACCAGTAGCAGGGATTTTTGCATGCACCTCTGGTTCTATAAGCAGTGGGATCTCTTCCTAAAGGCAGACTTTCCAGAACCTTACCCTTTTGCTCTCCTTTTACCAGAGAGTGACTCTCACTATCTTGGAGAGCATAAGCCTTGTTTTCTATGTAACTAAGGCTGTGCCTACGCAATGAAGTTTGATTGGCACAAGTAACATCTGTGAACAGCCACCAGGGTTCGTATGTGCACACTTGGCTGTGCATACGTACCGGGAGTGTTTGTGTTGATGTAAAGTTAGGAGCAACACAGGTAGCCCAGCATGCCTCATGCCACTGTCTGGCAAAATACCTTTTGTGATATTTTTGCATGCTTTGTGGAATAGCCGTGACTTGTCTCAGGATTTCTTAAAGATAGGGGTCAAGTTCATACCATGCCACTTTCTTCATCCCATAATACTTTCCACATCTCATAATTTTTGCATTTTTTTTTTTTGAAAACTCCCTCAGTTCCATGCAGTGCTTTGCCATCATTTCTCTGACAGAAGCTTGGACCCTCTTGAGCTCAACAGAATTCTCACGTGCTGATTGAATGCTGATGTGTATATAGTGGTGGTGGGGGAACGCCAGGTTGCTGCTGACATCGATGGAGCAGCACCACACATAGCCAGACAAGCCAAAGAAGGGAAATTGAGCACTCAGAGAAAGGAAAAGCGAATGCTGACTCTACCTTTGTTTGATTACCTCTGGCTGAGCACAGGACTGTTCTGATGTGGGTTGTGTAACTGGATTGCCATACAACCCTTTTTAGAACTTGTTCCCTAACCTGTTATTTTCTAACACTGTACCGCTAAAGCAAAGAAGAGTTAATACCTTGCTCTTAACTTGCAGGTGGGCCAGGTGCCATTTTTAAATGGGAAACAAAGGTGGCTTGGTGGCGGGGAGGGAGGTGAGGTTTGAGGGAGAGGAAAAGCAAAACACACATTTCAAGGAATAATGGATGTATGCACTTACCCAAGCTCCCTCACCCTTCACGAGCAGCCTCATCTCTGCTTTTTTAGAAGGGGAGCAATTTTAGCCTATTTCTTTACTGCATTATATTCCAGATAGAGGATCAAATTCAGCCCTGTTCTAATTTTCTGGACTGTAATGGAGATAAACCCGTGGTATAACTGGTCTGTAGCGTTAATGCATTGTTCCAAAGCCCAGGGCTGTTACGTTTCTTGCAGGCATGCTCAAAAGACATAGGACTGGAAGAGCGCTGCAAGGGTCATCAAGTCCATTGCCCTGCTACCACAGGTAACCCCATTTTATAATTGTGTTCCAGACTTCCACTCCTGATGGCTAAAAACCTAATTTCCAGCCTAAATTTAATAATTGTTACTTTATATCCATTGTGCCAACATTGCCCTTTAGCTTAAATAGCTTTTCTCCCTTGCTGCTGTTTACCTCCGATCTATTTACAGAGCGTACTCATATCCCCTGTTAGCCTATGTTTTTTGCTAGTCTGAACAAGCCAAGTTTTTAGTCTCCACTGATAGATATATTCTCCTTTATCTTGATCTTCCAAGTAGCACTTTCTTTACCTGTTCTGGTGTGAATTCATCATTCTTCAATGTGGGTGACCAGCATTGTAAATAGTATTCCAGATGAGGTCTTACCAGTGCTTTGTACAATGTCAAAGGGGAGAAAATCAAGTGGTCAAGAAAACAAACTTGAAGAAACTCTGGAGAGTTCACACTCTGTGTAACTGGGAAGACCATGGTTTTTCTCGCAGCTGAGACCCAGTCTGAGTGGAGGATGTGCTTCACAACTGCAGGATTTATTGGGAATCAAAAGTGAGTTCAAAGTACCACCTACTACCTGCACTGAATACTGCTGTTAAGAATTTTGTAATGTGGGCAGGGCTAATACCAATATCTCCATATAATGTAACTTGTCATTGTTATTTAAGTAGGGCTGGGGGCAAGAGAGGAAGTGGGCTACAGATCGGCATTGCAAAAACGGGATCAACAAATTCTTTCCTCACTTGCATAAAAGGCATGTGGCTATTACCTGCTGCTTTGGCCACTGTGCCCTGAAAAGTTCTATGAATGAACTGTTTGTACTTGTGCATTGCACTAGGAGACTCAAAGTGGAGAAAATGCAGTGCCAAGACTATGACATTGTTTGGATTCATAGAGTTTAAGACCAGAAGGGACTATTTTGTAATCTTGTCTGATCTTCTGCGTGTTATAGGCCATTAAATTTCAACCAGTCACCCCTGTAACTGAACGCAGTAACTTGTTTGACTAAAGGATATCTTCAGAAAGGCATCCAGTCTTGATGTGCAGACATCGAGATGGAGAATCTACCACTTTCCTTGGCAATTTTTGTTCCAATTGCTAATCACGGTAGTTTAGAAATCTGTGCTTAATTTCTTATTTGAATATGTCTGGCTTCAGCGTCCAGCCATTGGTTCTTGTTATGCCTTTTGTCTGGTAGATTAAAGAGCACTTCAGCACCTGGTATTTTCTCTGTGTGAAGGTACCTATATACTGTAATCAAGTCACCTCTGTCTTTTTGATCAACTAAAGAGATTGAGCTTTTTAAGTCTGTCACTGTAAGACATTTTCTCCAGCCCTTGAATAATTTTTGTGGCTCTTTTCTGCACCCTTTCCAATTTTTCAGTATTCTTTTTAAAACAACACCAGAACTTCATGCAGTATTCAAGGATTGGTCTCACTGATAGCATATAAAATCCCCTCCTTATTCCTGCTCGCTACTTCCCTGTTTATACATTGTTTATGCTACAGCATTGCACTGGGAACTCATGTCCAGTTGCTTCTCCACTGTGACCCCCTATATCCTTTTCAGAGTCATGGATTTCAAGATTGCAGTTCCCTGTTCTGTAGATAGGTCCTGCATTCCTTGTTCCTAGACGTTTCATTTGCATTTGGCTGTATTAAAACCAACTTTCTTTGAATGGACCAAGCTTACTATGCGATCAAGATTGCTATGCATGACTGCCCTGCCCTCATCATTTACCATTCCAGAAATCTTGGTCATCCCCAAATACTATCAGCGGTGATTTTATATTTACTTCCAGATCATTGATGAAAATGTTTAATAGTGTCAAGCCTAGTATCAATGCATTCGGAACTCCATTAGAAATGTCCTCCTTCAGTGAAGATTCCTCGTTGATAACTACTTTTTGAGATCTATCAGTGAGCCAGCTCTTAATCCATTTAACATGTGCTTTGTAGTTATTGTTTAGTGCCACTTTTTAAATCTGAATGTGGCATGGTACAAAGTCAAAGGCCTGACATAAATCGAAGTATGTTATCTCTGTGCAGGTACCTTAATCAAATTTGTAATCTCATCAGAGTAAAACCAGGTTTGTTTGACAAGGTCTGTTTTCAATAAAATGTTGAATTGACATTAACTGTATTTCTATGCTTTAATTATTTTATCAGTTGAAGCACGTGTATGTGGGTGTGTAATCTTATATTACTGGTTGGGACTGTCTTTTGTTTGCTCATATTGAATGTTATCAGGCCATGTGAAGGCCAAAAAAGTATAAGAAGTTTCAAAAAAGATTTAGATAAGTCCCTGGAGGATAGGTCCATCAATGGCTATTAGCCAAGATGGTCAGGGCTTCAAGCCCATGCTCTGGGTATGCCTAAACTTCTGACTGCCAGAAACTGGGACTGAACAAGAAGGGATGGATCACTTGAAAATTGGCCTGTTCTGCCCATTTCGTCTGAAGCATCAGGCACTGGCCACTGTTGGAAGACAGCATATTGAGCTAGATGAACCATTAGTCTGTCCCAGTATGGCCATTCTTATATTCTTTAAATCATTGGTCCCTAGGCAATCAACATCTTCATGTGCAGTGACCAATTCATAAGGTCCAAAATAGTTACATCATCTTGGTTGCAATACCATTTGTGTTAGAAAATTATCTATAATTTTTTAGAAACTTTAATGAACGTGTCCACCATATATGCATAATATCTCCTCTTTCACTACAATTTCTCCAACACTTATTCCCATTCAATCCATCCATCCATACCAAATATGAGGTGCCACAGAAACAGTATCTTAAAGAAATTTTCTTTTATTGTAGTAGAGATTGAGGTTTCTGGTCCTCTTTTTCCAGATCAAAGTCTATTCCTCTGTAGTAATTTGTCTATCCAAATTCCTTTACACCTGTCACATATGTGTACCACTTTATTAGAAAAGTATCTGCAAAGATTGTTTCCTAATTGACAAGAAGCCATCACTTCGATTAAAAGTTAGCTTTCTGAATAAAAAAACTTTCCTAGAAAAGTTGAGAAACCTAGTGCCTAACTTGAAGGGACCATGGGAGAGTGGGGCCATTGAAATTAGTTTTGATTTTTAAAATAAGTTAGAAAAGTTTCTTTGGTGAACAGTTGGCCAGCCATATGTATTCCGTGGCTATCCCAGTCTTTAAAAACTCTCTGATTTGTGACTTGGGTATTATTTGTAATGGGTGTCATTGATGAAGGAAAAGAACTAAAGAGCTGCTTTCCCCTGTCCTCCCCCCCAAGTTCTATCCTGAAGCCTTTGCTAAGTGATGTGTGTAAATTTCCAGAGGGCATGTTTTTTAGTAGTCCATGGTAACCTAGTAATTGTGACGATTTGGGGCCCTTTTGGGTGTCACCTGATGTGCTGAGATACCATCGAGTCGGCCTGTTATGCCAGACTGGCTCCTTTTTACCTGGCTTTGCTGGGTTAGGCTCACAAGCCTCTTCCAGTCAAGCACACAGGCAGGGCCACACCCAGCTCCACAGAGAGACAGAGATCCACTCAGGAAAGATTCAGCCTTAACGGCTTGCCCCAACACTCTGGTGCCCACTCCCTCTAGAGGGGTACAAACCCAAAGGTTTTATGAAATTCGCCCCCTCCCTCAACATGGAGATATGCACAACTTCTCTTACCGCCCAGTTAGAAATTACAGAAACTGGGTTTAATTAATAAACAAAACAAATGGTATTAACTACAAAAGGTTAATTTTAGGTGAATATAAGAGATTCTTGCTTCCAGGTCTTTTTCAGTGTCTCTTAGGGTGGGGAGGCTGAAGAGCACCTTGATGATGTCACTCCCCTGCCTTATATAGCTCTTGTGTAAGGCAGGAACTCTTTGTCTCCTCATGGAAAACCACTAGCATTCCAAAAGGGGATGGGGGTATCCAGTACCAGGTGACTCTGATCCTGGTCTCTGCATGGCTGTGGCAGCCATTGCTCCAGTACCAGGTGACTCAGACCCCGGTCTTTGCATGGCTGTGGCAGCCATTGCTCGTAGGCTGTCTCCAGCAGCCTCAGGAAGACTAAGCTCTTTCACAGTCCATTGTCTCTGCTAACGGCCCATTAGTCCTGTCTGGCTTTTCCATTGTTGTACCTGAAGGGCTGGCTGGGGTTGACACCCAAAGTAACACATTTGAAATACAGACACAGTTATTTTTCCTAACTTCAGATACAGAAATGATACAGGCATACAAACTGGATAATCACATTGAGTAAATCATAACCTTTCCAATGATACTTTTACAAGACCCATTTTGCATAAAGTACATCTCAGTTATGTCATATTGATGTCATAAGCATATTTTCATAAAGAATATGGAGTGAAACGTCACAATATTTACATTGCAACAGTTTTCTTGTTCAATAATGACTCAGTATATGGCGAGATTAGAGCACCCCCACTCTGCCGGCCGGCTTGCTAGTACCATATAGTATTTGGAAAAGCTAGACTACCCAGGTTTAATGCACTCTTATTCCATATAAATTTCAACAACATTCTCTGTATTCCTGCTAGAGTTTTATGTGGGATAATTAGAGGAATATTTTAAAACAAAAAAAAATGTCCTTGGTAAAATGTTAATTTGATTGTGGCTGTTCTTCCGTACCAAGAAATTGCATACTTCCCTCAGCACTCCGAATCTTGTTTTGTTTGCTGAAGTAGTGGTTTAATACTTAAATCATACAACTTTTCTAGGTTGTTTTGAGACCTGAATTGGCTGCCCATTAGTAACTAAATGTTTTCTATAAGTATGACTTCTCAGAGTCTGGTAAATGTATAGCTACCATTTTAGTTTTGGCATAATTTATTTTAAAGCCAGATGCTTTTGTGAAATAATGGATTTCTTTAGATACTAATTTCAGGGAAATATTCATATTAGCTAAAAATATTACATAATGTACACATATAAAGCTATTTTTAATGTATTCCTGCAACTTTTATTCCTGCGATGCTGTGCTGTGAAGATCATATCCACAGTTCCATGACTTGTTCAGAAACCACTCTGTGACTCCGGTAAAATTTCTTCTGACAGGGGTAGAAGGTGGGTTGCAAGGATCCGCGCCAGCACTTTGCCTGCAATGGCTAGGAGGGAGATACCACGATAATTTCCACAATCCACTTTATCCCCTTTCTTGGGTGACAATCAGGGCATCCCTCAATTCACTGGGTATCTCCTCCTTTATCCAGCTTTTAAAGATAAGCAGGTAAAGCTGCTGAATTAGCTCTGGTCCACTGTCTTTAAAGATTTCAGCGGGGATCCCATCTAGACCTGCTGCCTTGTTGTTCTTCATCTGCTTGGTGGCATTGTGTACCTCATACAAATTGGAGGGTCTCCGAGCTTGTCCCTAAATGGTTGTTGAGGGATTTGCTCAAGGACTTCATCTGCAACCACAGAATTATGGTTAAGGAGACCTTCAAAATGTTCTTTCCAGCAAGAATTGATAGCTTTGTTGTCCTTCAGAAGTGTAGTTCCGTCCTTAGAGTGAAGAGGATTCATACCATGACAAATTGGCCCATAAATAGCCTTGGTGGCACTAAAGAAACCACATGTATTGTGGATGTCCTCGAGATGTTGGAGTTCTTGCACTTGCTCAGTCCACCATTTGTTCTTGAGTTCTCTGGTTTTACGTTGGACTTCTGCCCTCACCTTGGCATGGGTTTCTCTCTTTATATTACAATTTATGTTGTTCTGCCAAGCACGGAATGACATTCTCTTCTCACTGGTGAGTTGCTCAATTTCAGCATCATTCTTGTCAAATCAGTCCTGATGTTTTCTGGTTTGGTAGCCTATGGTTTCCTCACAGGCATTGACAATTACTGCTTTCAACTGGCTCCAGTGTTCCTCAATTTCTTCCAGAAACTCTGATGGGAGCTTTTGTTCTAAGACTGCTTGCCTCATTCCATTGCAGGGAAGATTTCGGCATGTGTCTTGCACAATACACTCTCCACCACAACCAGTAACATTTTCTCAGAGTATCACTACAGCTTCCGCCCAGGGTGCGGATCCGCGGATATGATTTTTGCTGCTTGTCAAATACAAGCTAAGTGCCAGGAACAAAACTGTGACCTCTGTATGGTGTTTGTAGATCTGACAAAGGCCTTCGACATTGTTAGTCAAGAGGGTCTCTGGTGGATCTTGCACAAAGTTGGGTGCTTGCACAAATTCATCACCATTGTACCCTTATTCCCTGTCAGCAGGCTGGCTACAGTGCTTGGAAATGGTGCTTCATCAGAGCCTTTCTTTGTCACAAATGGCCATGAAGCTGTGCTGTATGCTTGCATCTACATCATGTGCCATTCTTTCTGGTGCTATGCTGCGAGATCCTTGAAGACTGCGACCGGAGTGTTTACAAGCAATGCAACACAGATGGCAGCATCTTCAATCTCCGTGCCTATGTGTGTCACTAAAGTGATTGACTCTCTTGTCAGAGAGTTCCTCTTCACTGATTGTGCAATTGTAGCACATACTCTTGAAGACATGTGGCTCTAATCGACTGCTTTTCCAGATCTGCAAAGCGATTTGGGCTCTCTATCAGCCTCAGGGAAACTGAGGTGCTTTACAAGCCTGCTCCAGGAACAATGTATTCTGCCACCGAAATTGCAGTCAATGAGATGCTGCTTAATGCAGTAGAAAAAGTTTGCTATCCTGGCAGCACTTGATCTAATAATGCCATGATCAATGATGAAATCACACAGCACATTTCTAAAGCCAGTTCTGCTGGGCAACCAAGGTTAATATTAATCATGCAATTGTGTTAAGCACTCTTCTCTATGGTGTGAAACATGGACACTCTGTAATAGGAACTTGAAGCAACTTTCCTAGAGCATTTTCACATGCACTGTCTGCATCTCATCTGTAACATCCAGTAGTCAGACACGATACCAAACATAAAGTCTTAGACCAGTGCTGCACGACTAGGATTGAACACTAATCATACAGGTGCAACTTCGCTGGGCTAGTCGTCTCGTATGTATGTTTGATACCCTACTCCCGGGGGCAACGGAAATGATATAAGGACACTCTCAATACTCATCTAAAAGCTGGCCAAGTCGACCCGAACACATGGGAAATTGCTGCTGCTGGAGGATTAGGATAGCAGTTAAAGCCATCAAGAATAGCAGAGCAGAAAAAGCCAAAGAGAAGACTCAGCAAAGAAAGCAGGATCTGGCAAAAACGTGGTCACGTCTGCCAGATGTGTGGATGCATTTGTAGATCCCTCATTGGGTTACATTCACAAATTGCCTTTTTGGGTTTGTTTTTGGTTGGCCTTCTTCCTATGCCAAGATAGAGGGGAGGGGGCAAAGAGGAGTCGGGATCTGGGGACCAAAAGGGCCTCTATCAGAGAGCTCCAGACCAGGGCCAATGGGAAGTAGCCAGCGTGCCAAATCAGTCTGATTGACCAAGGAGCCCCTTCTCAGGTCTCAGCTTCTGTGGGTATGTCTACACAGCAACTAGACACCCGCAGCTATCCCATGCCAGCTGACTTAGGCTTGCCAGGCTTGGGCTGCAGGGCTATTGCATTGCTGTATAGACTTCTGGGTTCGGGCTGCAGCCTGGTCTCTGGGACCCTGTGAGGGTCCCAGATCTCCAGCTGCAACCCGAACCACAATGTCTACATTGCAATTAAAGAGCCCCTTAGCCCAAGCCCCATAAGCCCAAGTCAATGTGTGTCTAACTGCGGTGTAGACTTACCTTTAGTGACCTTTTGAACCAGGGTCTCTGTTATAGGGGAAGATTTGGGGCTTGTGCAAAAGGGGGGTCTAGATACTGCTGCGACAAATTGTCAAATTCTGAGTGACAGACAAGGTGCTGGGGCGGGGCATTGTCCTCATCACACACCTCTTTTGGAATTATCAATTCAAAGAGCCAAGTTTTACCATTGCACAGATGAGACTGTTACCTTTCAATGTGGGTTTTTTTTGTTTTTGGGTTTTTTTGGTATGAATACATATAGAGTAAGTATTTCAGTATGTTTTTTCATCTGGGTGTAGGAAGTAGTATAAAGATTCCTTTCATATATTTTGAAACCTGCTAACAGGTTCTCTCCCATTTTTAAGCTGTTCCTGGGAAAGATAATTCTTTGGTTTGATTTGGTGTTTTTGTACGTGCCCTTTTTTAGCAGTTTAGTTCAGGATAAAAGCTACTACCCCAGTTAAGCGTATGTTAACTATTGGGAATGTAGCTAGAAACTGGGTGAGAGCAGTCCACCTCTCAAGTGGATCTGACATGGATAAAAGGAGCAACTGGGGAGGAGAAACCATGATGACAGGGTGAGGCGATTTGGAAACTTCTTTGCCATAGTTTCCAGTGTTCAGATTCAGTCCTGAGGTCTCATGAGCAGCTGTGACATCCCTCAATAGGGAGGGTAATTGGATTGCAGCCTAAACTCAATCTCAGAGTGTCGTGAGGATCCAGTAGGCAAGACCCAAATCCATGTTAACTGTTACTTATCAGCCTATTATCTTCCAAGTGCTTACAAACTGATTGTTTAGTAATTTGTTTCAGTGCTCTTCCAGTTATAGGCAGACTGGTCTATAATTCCCTGGGTCCCCTTTGTTTCCCTTTTTAAAGTTAGGTACTATGTTTGACTTTCTCCAGCCATCTGGGACCTCACCCATCCTACATAAATTCTCAACAATAATCACTGATGGTTCTGAGTTTGCTTCACCTAGTTCCTTAAGTACCCTATGGTGAATTTCGTCAGGCCCTGCCAACTGGAATACATCTAACTTATCTCAATATTCTTTAACCTGTTCTTTCCCTATCCTGGCTTGTATTCCTTCTCCCTTGTTGTTAATATTAATCGTGTTAAGTATCTAATTGCCATTAACCTTTTTAGTGAAGACTGAAGCAAAATAGCCATTAAACACCTCAGCCTTCTTGATATCTGCCTACACTTTCCTTCATCTTTCTCTTGCTTTTAATATATTTATAAAATCTCTTTTTATTGCCTTTTATGTCCCTTGATAGGTGTTAACTCCTTTTGTGCCTTAGCCTTTCTAATTTTGTCCTGAACATGTTTCAACATGAAAAAGATTTTCAGAAATGTACCATCTATTAAACAAACCCAAAACCTCATGACAAAAAAGACAGGTCTGAACGTGTTGAAACATGTTTGGGCTTTTCTGGACGTGCCTGCCTGTTTTAGGAGGTAAATTTCTGAAATGAAGCAACACAACAATTTTGTGGAGCACGTAAGCATTACTACTGCCTTTACAGACTATATTTTCCTATACTGGTTTGCTTGGTGGGGGCTGTGCTTTGAAAGGCTTTGCCCAAGAAGGGGTTGTATAGCTGTTTATTGATCTGTTTGTATGATACTGGGGGACTCCATCAAAACACACTACCTACAATCATTTGCAACTGACATTTATTTAAACCACGCGCTTTTATTTTATTTTTTCAACATAACCCATTCTGTTCCCAAACCACTTCTAACTTAGGATTTTAGCTCAACAGGATTTTGTAATTTTCTGAATGAAGAAGCATTCAACATTCCCCATTTATCTGTTAGTTTGATTATTTCATCTCATGTTTTATCTGGGTCCTCTGCCTCTGCCCCTTGAGTTGAATGCTCCTGGGTTAAACGGAGGCACTGCAGGGCATATCCCAATATGATCATATTTAAAACACTCTTGATGCACAAATTACCACTAATTTCTTTTTTTTTACACTTCACTTAATTTACGGTCTAGTTCACACAGTCTTGACTTCTCTGCCCGGGGGCATGAAGGATGCACCTTGGGAAGTCCTCAAATTGTTTCTCTCTCAGGTAAGATGATTGATGATTCCACTCATATCAGCCGCGGACGGCAAAAAGGAGGAGCTGCCGCCGAATTGCTGGCGGGACAGAGGAGCTGCTGCCGAATTGCCGCCGTGGCAGAAAAACTGCCACCCCTTTCTAACTGCCGCCCCAAGCACCTGCTTGGAACGCTGGTGCCTGGAGCCAGCCCTGGTGCCACACCATTACAGCATCATAAAAATCATCATATTATAATGGCCCTGTAGTGAGGCGGTGTGGCTCCTTGCCGCCCCGGAGAGGGACGAGCCCATCCGGAGGCTGGGGTGGGCGGAGCTAGGGAGCTCTGAGCCCGCCCCTCAGAAGGTCAGGGGGCGACCCGGAAGTATAAAGGCTCACTCTCAGAGCTCACTGGAGGGCCAGACGCTGGGGAAGCCAGATGCCTACAGCCTAGCCCGCGACTGGGAAGCCCCTGCAGCCCAAGGTGCACGCCAGGACTGGCCCGATCTGCCCTGTGCCCGCTACCCGGCGAAGTTGCCGGACCTGCCCTGTGCTCGCTACCCCAAGGAACCCATGGTGCTGGACCCCCCGGAGGACACCACTGGGACTCAGGAACCACAAGAGGGGGAGTCAGGAAGTAGCCTGGGGGCAGCCGACCCTAGTCTGGCTGTAGCATTGCCAGAGCCCATGTCAGTGTGTTGCAGCCAGGATCCCCACTGACACAGCAGCAGATCGTTTGCCACTGCTAGGGCCCCGGGCTGGGACTCAGTGGAGTGGGAGAGCCTGCGTCCCCCTGCCACCCAATTGGCGGGTGGCAGTCTCCCCCTCTCCCAGACCGTTTGGAGGCCTGGGCTCACTATTGTTTGTACTGTCACTGCTTAGCCCGGCCTGAGCTCCTGACGCATTATTGCCCCACCCTGACCTAGGGCCCCGGCATAACTGTACTTATTTTCTGCTTCCACAAGAGCCGCCAGGGAAGACTCCCATGGCTGAACTAATTCCCCAAACCTCAGCTGGGTGTAGTGAGCTGATGTGGCTCCCCGCTGCCCCAGAGAAGGTCGAGCCCTGGCTATCCCCTTTTCAGGCCCTCATCATCTTTGTTCTGGAATTGAGCTGAAACTCTAAGAATTTGAGGCATAAACACATCTGATATTCATACGACACTTTCTCATTCCTTCCTTTTCTCAAACTCGGAACAAAAAATGACCAAACAAAATGGTTTTCAGTTGAAATGTAAAATTGCACAGCAGGCATTGCTCTACAACCCAGCCTGGGGCAGAAGCTGCTACCCCTTGCAGATTAAGTGATCTCCTCTCATCTGACTCTTATTCTCCATCCTTCCTGACCTCTGTGCTGCTTTTCATGCTGTCAACCATGACAGCCATCCCAATGTCCTGTGACCATTTGCTGGCATCTTAGAGAACTGGCCGCCTTGGTTTTGCTCCCATCTGTCAGAGTCTGCTATCCGAGAGAGAGAGGCTGGTCTGCTGGATAGGGAGCTAGCCCCGAGAGACCTGGGTTCTACTCCCCACCATGGATTTCCTGTATGACCTGAGGTCAGTGCCTTAAGGACAGAGTTTCAAAACCTTTTAGGCACCCAAAGATGCAGCTAGGCATCTAGTGGGCTTTACAAAGCACCTAAACTTCTAAGCGCTTTAGAAAATCCTTTCTAACCAAACAAAACGCGAATACCCTTGCCCTGCCCTGCTCACTTCATTCCCCCTCCCTCTGTCGCTCACTCACTCACTCACTCATTTTCAACAGGCTGGGGAGGGGCCCTTTTCAACAAGGTGTTCCGGTTGAAAACTGGACACCTGGCAACCCCAGGTGCCTAAATACCTTTGAAAATTTGGCTGTTAGTCTCTCTGTGCCTCAGTGCCCCATCTGTACAATGAGGATAACAGCACTGCTCTACCTCACTGAGGGGCTGTGAGAAGAAATAGGTTGGACCTTGTGAGAGGATCAGCTACCATGGTGATGGGGCCACAAGAGTACCACAGGTAGAGTGGGATCTTCTCTATACCACGGCTAGTCCTTCCCTTGGTTTTTGTCCCCTTCTTTTCACCTTCACCCCCAAATCTCCCTGTTTTCGGAATGTAACCTTGGCTCAGAGGTCTGAGCTGTATTTTTTCTGAGTTCCCGGTGTTCTCTCTAAAACAACCCTTGCTTCCTCCCTCCCAGGAATCTTTGTTTTACAGGCTAGACTTCCAGATCCAATGCAGTGCAACCCTTTCTTATCTTAATCACCCTGCCTTTGTCTGTAAACAAAATACTGACTCCCTGCCCCAGGGGCACCTGTCCTCTTTAGAACTTACATTTCACACTAATGCTGTAGTTAAGACCTTCATTTGGGAGCTTGCACACCTCCTATATGAAACTCAGGGGGAGGCTTCTGCCCTCCCTAAATGGCACCCTTGGGAACTGAGGCACAGGGTACAGTAAGTGACTTACTCAAGGTTACACGGAAGTCTGTGGCTAAGCAAGGAATTGAACCCAGGTCCCTTGAGTCCTATTTTAGTGTGCTATCCACCAGCCCATTCTCCCTACTCTACTTTGAGAATATAAATATTCGCAATGTTAATCCAATGTTGCTCACAAAAATATGTACATGAATTCAACATACTGGGCAAAACAGGAAGGCCAATGCAGTGCAGCAAGTGACTAGACGAGGTATTCATGAGACTTTTGACTCTGAAACATAGGTTTTTAGGCTTTCATTGGATGAACTGCTGCTGAAATTGATGCAAACTGCCAAGGATGCACTCAGAAAGAACACAGGATGCAGTCAAAGAACTGGACCTATAGGAGTAAGTAATATTTTCATTAGGATTATTTACATAATATACAGAAAAAAAAGGGCTACGTTTTCTGGATCAAATTGAAAACTCAGTGTGCCTGCAGGGGCGGGGGGAGAGATACCAGTGAAAGGAGGACACTCAGGCCTAAGAATAGCAAACTATGCTTTATTGAAGGAAGGAAGAACTTACTCTCCGATCTGCGCGGGGAGCCCCTAGGATGCACGGAGGGGCTGCAGGGGACTCTGGCCATTCAGGACAGCTGACCAGGCAGGACTCTGCCGGGGGCGGGGGAGTCCTCTGCAACGTTATATTCTCCATGCTTATCTCGGGGTTACAGGGGGTCAACAGCTGGTTACAATCTTATATATATGATTTATGCTTATTACATAAACTGACTTGTTTACAGGCAAAAATATGCTGAGCTATGCTACAATATCTTTTGGCAGCGTCTGTCGGACAAAGTTAGTTGAAACTGCCTGCATCCTCTGCTTACATCCAGTCACATACTCAGTCCACCACTTAGCTCCTCGCCAATCTTCTGCAACCTTGACCCTACACTCAGATTAAACTTCCCTGTTTTATAGCACAGCAACTCTTTTTCTCTCACCATATCTGTGATTATTGAACAACTTTTGTTGGCAATAGAGCAGAAATTCAATTCTTTTTCACTTGAAGGTGGGGAAAATTTAGGGTTTTGACAGCATGGGTTTTTACCACATTCTCCCCCTTCCCCCATTTTCACCTTTCCATCTTTTACCATGCTCACTCGCTCCTCCTTTTAAGAGATTGGTGATCATAAACACATTTCTTATTGTAACACATCAGTTCTAGAATCCATGCAGGGGATGCTGTAATGGAAAATTCTCCGTAAATTTGTCAAAGCCCACAAATTAAGGAAGATTATTCTTCAAGACAGCTCAAATATTTTCAAGTATCAGGGGGTTGCCGTGTTAGTCTGTATCCACAGAAACAACAAGGAGTCCGGTGGCACCTTAAAGGCTAACAGATTTATTTGGACATAAGCTTTCGTGGGTAAAAAACCCACTTCTTCAGATGCATGCAAATATTTTCAGTCTCTAATACACAAATGGTCTAAATAGGGGAGACTGATCCCTTCACCATTAGACAAGCCTGCTGCAAAATGATTCCTGCAGTACATAAGTGCAAGCAGAGAGTATATAGCGCTTTTCACAAGCGCTTCCATCATACAGACAACAGCAAAGCCTTTAAGAAATGCCGGAGAATGGGAAAGCTTACACTCGTAAAGAGGCACAATTTATCTTTGTGTATGCCTACCTAGCAGCTTGGAGGGTGCTTCCAAGAACAGGAGAGATAGAAATACACTAGCTCTGCTTGTTGGATCATATGAAAGAAGTTCTGTATTAAAATCACAAATGAGTTTGATTCCCCAGAGTTTAAATTCCAGGGTATTACTAATTAAGAGGTCTCTTGGTTTTTGGTACTGTTTCTCTCCCTCTGTGTGTGAAACTTGCAAGCTGCTAATTGCGTTAGTACATTCTAAGACAGAGTCTGTTCTCAAAGCAATTCACACAGAGAGACTCAAAGCAATACTCTGTAACAACAGAAACAGCACCCAGAGACTCCCTGCCCTTTTATTGTATTAACAATTGTGATTAAAATAGAGATAGAGGATGGATGTGGATGGATGCTTGGTGGGGATAATAACGGAATGATCAGGGAGGTGCCAGCCTAAGAATCCAGTGTCCATCGGCTGAAGAAGGCGTCAAGTGGAAATAACCAGAGGACCCCCGGAGGGCAGACTGGAATCCACCCAACAGCCTCAAGAATGGGAGCACCAAAGAACAAGATAACATCTGGCAGCACGGAGCCGTCAGGAATGTGCCATCTGCTGATTGATTCAGCAACAGCATGATGAAGCAATTCCCATAGACTGGCATAGGAAGAAATTCCTATAAAAATGGACTCTAGAAAGTGAGAACTTTGGGGTCTGATTCTGCAAATCAACTTCCAGGAGCATCAGATGAGCATCTGACAAGGCCCTGCACCCTCCTCATGTCCAGGCCACCTGGCCAGTGGCTTGGCATGAGCAACTCTAAGGCTGGTAACTATGATAACAACCGTGCAGAACCTGTGTGTGTGTATGAATGAATGTGTGAATAAATATGAAATTGAATGGAATGTTATAGCTATAACTAACTGCTTACTAGGATTCTTTCTGTATTCACAATAAATGTGGTATTTTGCCTTTTCCCTTTAATGAGATCCTGCTGGTTTTTAATTTATTGGTATAACATGCTCAAGCGAGCACGCTAAAAATATCGAAGTGGCTGAGGTGCCATAAATGTCTATCTACCTGAGCTGAGAATTGCACCTCCCATAAAGGGTATGCTGGGTAGATATACCCTTTAACAAGCAGAAAACAATAAGCCATTGCAGTTTTGAAGGTCAATTTTTATTAATAGTTTTTAAGACCAGAAAGCACCAGTATGATGATCTAGTTTGACTCTCTGCAGAACATAAACCATAGAATTTCATCCAATAATTCTTGCATCAAGCCTATACCTTCTGGTTGAGCTACCCTACAGCATATCTTTTAGAGAGACATTCCTCCTTGATTTTAAAAACCACAAGTAGAGACTTTGCCATTATCACTTGAAGTTGTTCCAGCGGTCTATTACCCTAATTGTTAGAAATTTGCACCTTATGTCCAATGTTAATTCAACCTTACTTCTAATCTAGCTTCAGCCTCCAGTCTTTTTATCTGCTAGATTAATCAGCCCTCCTCTATTAGAAATATTCTCTCCCAATGGGTACTTATAGACTGTGATCAAGTGACCTCTTAACCTTCTCTTGGATAAAATAAGTATTTTAGAGAACTGTGCTCCTTAATAAACCGTTGAACCCTACTTCTTATCCTCTGTTTAAAAACTCTTTTTGGAACTTGGTCATTTTAAATTTCGTGCCAGTCCGGTCTTTACTATCTACTTGATAGATTTATTATTATTTCCTTATATGTTGCCATAGATGTATGTGATACTGAAGAGAGATGAAAGATTTCAATGATTTGGAAAGTTAATGATGTAATGTTGGGATAGACACCATGGGGCACCTATAGAACAAGTTTATATAGTATATATCTAGCCGTGTGTACACTATAATCAGTTATTGTGTTCTGTGACACAAAACACAACTGAATAAAGGCAGTTCATATACTTCAGAATATCGCATCTCATGATTCAACTTCATGTGAGAGTTTAAGCCTGGAAGATACCCTGGTATAAAAACAAGGGGTGGGATCTTCACAGGGGCCAAAGGGAGTTAGACTGCCCAACTCCCATTGAGATTTAATGGGAGTTGTATGACTGAATTACTTAGGTCCTTTGAAGATCCCAGTCTATCCCTCATATAATATCACCTGTTTCCCTCTCAAAATGAGATCTTGTCAGCAAGTCCTGGAATGTCACAACTTTGTTTTGTGTCCAGGTAATAATGCCAAGATTTCTGACGAGTCTGACACTTGATGGTACTTCTGTACAGTTGGTACTCAGTCCACCCTTAGCTCCATTTTGTGTGAGCTAACACTTTAAATCAAGGACATGCTTGAGTCCACCCTTGTGAGTTGAGAGGCCAGTCGCATGCCATCACACATTGACAGCACAAAAGACACCTGGTCTATACGGTTCCTTTTAATCTCTTTCAGGAACAAGGGAATAAATGATAATAAACACTGTCTATAATACCCGTAGAGAGAAGTTCCTGTGGTGGGAGCTAGCATTAGGGTTAGAGGGGCTATGGGCTGGTTTTTAAAAGGTTTAAGATAATTATTTGTAGTAACTGTTTAATAGTAACTAGAAATTGTTACTCTTTCCCACATCCCGCATTAAAGGTACTGCTTTAGCTGGTGTCTGTGAGGAATGGAGGATAGAGGAACAAGAAGACAAAATACTGTTTAAAATACTTTCAAATGAATATAGGACAGTTGCATTATTTAAAATTATTTACAGTATAATATGCCACTCCACCTAAGTAAGGTAACAGTGCTCAGCTGACTGGTATCTCTTATCAGTTATGCTATTCAGATAGTCGTTTCCAGTAATAATACCCAACATTCACATAGCCCTTTACCATGCTCAAACCATGGAGGAAACATTGATTAAAATGATTCTACGAATGCTGGCTCTTTAATCTGTGGCAGAAAGTTGGCTGTCTGGGTGGGTGTTTTCTTTAAATTTGGGATTATAAATCCTGCATTCTGGCCTTCAAGTAACCTAAAATAGATTTCAGGGCACCTAGCGGAGGTCTGAACAGCCAGTTATGGGATTTTAGGTGCTAAAGTTTGCAAACGGGACCCTCAACACCAAAAAATACTTTACAAATATTTTTAAACACGCTCTTTACATGAGTAATGTTTGTTTCGGCCAGTTTTAAGAGTGAAGTAAAACTGTTCGTTTTAAAGAAATCAAAAAGGCACGTTAGTAGAATCCATAAGATTATAGAGAGCAGTGATGTTTGATCCTGGGCACATTAAGGCCATGTAGTTTAAAATAACTGATACCAGCACAGAACCTGCTATGAAGCCAAAGCCTCTTTGAGCACCAGTCTCCATATTACAGCATTGAACCACTTTAGGACTACATTGCAAATAGCTTTAATGCGGGGGGAGTGGGGGGGGGAGGGGATGTGGCTCACAACAGTAGGACTGTGCCGTTGCTCACTTTGGGTTGCATATAAAGCATTTGTTAAACTAGGTCATTTCTTGTCAGCTCCATGAAGAAATAGTTCAGAAATAACTCATCTGGTGGCTGTGGCTGGCAGCTTTAAAGATAATCAGTGGCTCTTGTTCATTGTAGATATCTTTTCTTGTTTGCGGTTGGAGTGTGCATCCTTTATACCCAAAGTTAAGTTTTGGCCCTGAATAATGTGATGCAAAGAAAATGTCTACATGGGCCTTGAACAGATAAAGCGTTGCTGTTCTTTACCTGTAGCTAACAAATATTACTGATATATTAAGTGGAGAGTTGGAAAAGTCACTGTAGGACTTGAAGTGAGGAGGGTGCACGACGTGCAATGATTTTTGCATTGCTCCGTGCTCTGTTTTATACTGAGAGCTTGAGGTTTTTGCTTCCTGGTTTTTGTGGATCTAAAGAAACTCTAGAGTTTTAGGGGTAAAATACGGAAGGATGTAAATAATGGTTTGCGAAAGGTAACATTTGCAAACTCCGACATGATACTTGGCTTGAAAAAGGAGCAGTGTTAGAAGCAGCCAAAGCAGAGATAGTTGGAGGATTTCTACAGTTTTAATTGGACTTTCGTAGCCCTGTGCTGATTGGTTATTTGCTCCAAACCACCCCACCATCCCTTGCACTCTCTTCACCTCACTGTCACTCCACACCTGTCCCCCCTATGCTGTTCTCCCCTGCCCGGCCCCCAGTGTCCCTTCCCTTCAACGTCCCTTCTCCTGTCACTTTTCTTTCTATTTAGCTGATCTTCTCCTAACTGACCCCTGCCAGTCAAAGCAAAATGGTCACACTAATATTGCTACAATCCCATTGTTTACTCTGTTTGCATGTTATCAACCTTTTCCTAACCCTTGTCTGTCTTGTCTATTTAGGTTGCAAGCTCTTGAGGGGAGGAACTGTCTGCTACTCTGTATTTGTCCAGCACCTAGCACAGTGGGGCCCCATTCTTGGTTGGTCCTGAGGCAGTACCTTAACAAACATTATTGATAATTATGGGATTGCCCATTTGTACAATACAGCAAGTAAGTTGAGCAGGATATGGGCTTCCTCAGTGAAACACCACATCAGAAACCAAATGGATGGAAATCGGATGAGAGATGTATAGAAGGAGGGAGAACCAGCAGATAATACCATAGATGCCAGCTTCCTCTGGGTCCCTGGGGTGCTCATTCCCCCCAATCCACCCCAGACCCCACTCCCACCCCACGCCTTCTCTCAAGCCCCCTCCCCTGCCTTTCCTCTTCCCGCCCAGTTCCAGCCCCTCCCCTGAGCATGCCCCCCCCCAGCACTTCCTGCATGCTGAGGAACAGCTGATGGCAGCAGGTGGGAGGCACTGGGAGGGTAGGAGTTGATTGGTGGGGCTGCCAGCGGGCAGGAGGTGAGAGGGAGAAGGAAGGTGTCTGCCAGTGGGTGCTAAGCACCCACTAATTTTTTTCCATGGTTGTTCCAGGGCTGGAGCATCCACGGAGTCAGCACCTATGGAAAATACTTAGTCCTGCCCCAGTGCAGGGGACTGGACTAGATGACCTATCAAGGCCCCTTCCAGTCCTACATTTCTATGATAGCTAAGAGCAGAGGTGGGTATTAGTTTTCACTGGGAGGCTATGTATTGGCTATGAGTTGACCAACCTCAAAGAGAGGCTCCTTCAGTGCCATCTGGGAGACGGCTAAGTTTTTAAAGTTGTTCTAAAAACTAAAACACAGTGCTTCCAATTAGAGAGTAACACAGAGATGCTGGCTCTCACCCTGGGAAAGAAAGAAGAGCGCAATTTTATGCAAAAGCATCTGTGCCTACTTAGAATTTGTGGTGCTTGTAGAGCAGTGGTTCTCATTGTGTAACCTGGGTTGCAGGGGCCAGGTGGCAGGGCAGCGGCAGCCCGGGGCTGACCCTGGACCCAACCCCCGTGGCGCGGAGCCAGCTGGCTGCTGGCCCAGGACTCCTGCCCTGCGGCTGCTGCGGCCTGGACCCTGGGGCCCCGGCCACGTGGGGTGGGCCGGCTGCCCCAGACCCCGCGGGGTGGGCCGGCGGCTTGTCCCGGTCCACCACCACATGGCTGCCCCAGACCCCGGAGCTCACAGGGCCAGGCAGCTTCCCTGGACCCTGCGGGGCCGGCTGCCTGTCCTGACCCCAGACCTCTGCCCCGGTCCCCCACTGCATGGCTGCCCCAGCCCCCAGAGCTCACGGGGCCAGGCAGCTGCCCTGGGCCCCCCGACCCCACAGTGCTGGGCAATGGGGCAGCCCGGACCTCTCAGCACCAGGCAGCCAGGAACCTGGGACTCCAGCGTGGGCTGACACACTTTACCTCAGAATAACACCCTGTACCCCATGTTCACCATTTTTATGTGGTTATGAAATATATTTTGTACAAAGCATGCCTTGTGAGGTATAATTTGAAAACTCATGAGCTACTGAACATCATTATCTTGTTAATGTGCATCTCATCATTGTCTATGGAGTTATGAGATTTTGCTATATGTTTATTACTCAAGCACGTTGTGAGTCTGGGGAACGGCCACGGACTAGTTCCTCAGAAATAAAAAAGGCCAATAACAAAGGTCACATACACAGAAGGTGCTAGCAAGAAATTTACAGTTCACCCGAGAGATGCTTCCAATCTCATGTACACAGGAGACTGCTTTGTCTATACCCCAGCAGGAGGGTGTTCCTGAAGGAGAGGAGGAGAGTATAAAATAAGAAACGATGGCTCCTTAAGCCCCTCCCCCCACTTCCCATCTTGACACCTGGAAGCAAGAGCATTTGGAAGACAAAGAGTAGCACCACTGAACTGCAGTAAGAGATGGTCCTAACTGCAAGGCTTTCTGGTCAGTATGAACTGTGAACTGCCCACAGCATCTGGTGGGGTGAGAAACAAAGTTTACTTAGCTTGGCAAAGTTTAGCATTTAGACTGTGATTTTATCATTTTATTTCTTTTTGTAACCAGTTCTAACCTTTTATGCCTGTATCACTTTATAATCACTTAAAATCTATCTTTCAATAGTTAATAAGCTTGTTTTATTCTTTTATGTAAACCAGTGTGTTTTGATTGACCTGTTTGGGGAAATCTCTGCTCAGGTTAACGAGGGCTGTGCATATTCATTTTCTTTGATAAAATGACCGACTTATGAGCTTGCACTGTCCAAGGGGATCTTAAGCAATGTAAGATGCACAGTTCTGAGGTGCAAGGCTGGGGCATTTGTGGGTGTCTCCCCATGTATAGTTCATGAGTGGCCGGGAGAGTATTCATATAACTTTGTTGGGTGCTAATTGCTGTGAAAGCAAAGCCTCGAGGGGCTGCCTTTCACTAGCAGAGCCAGGTGAGAGGTATCCTGAGCTACAGAGTGAAGGAGGCACAGCGGTTGCACAGCCCAGATTGTACCCCGGGTGATGTCACACCTTCTCTTTCTCCATTATCCTTGTTGCTCTTCTCTGATAACTTTTTTTCACATCAGATTTGCATTTTTGACTCTCTCATATACTGCACAAATGTCTGTTTGTTTTCTAGTCTCCTCTGTTCCACTCCTCTTCTCCACCACCCTCCCCTTCTACTTTGTTCTTATTTTTATGAGCAGGGAACCGCCCTGTAAATCTCCTAATTTTTGAACAGTGATAAAATGGCACCTTTGCCATTACACTATACCAAATCTTCATTCTTCCCCCAGACCTTAGTTTGCAGGTAGCATTCTCTAAAAATGTGCGGGAGGAGCTTCTTTCAATGAGACAGATTGAAGTTGGTCCAATAAACTATATTACCTCCCCCACCTTCTGGCTCTAGTATCCTGGGACCAACGCGGCTACCACACTGCATGCAATGAGACAAATTAGCATTTAGTTGGCAAAGGCAGATTTGGCTAAAAGCTAGTATGGCAGGGTTTTATACTAGTAGGACGTCTTCATTTTAAAGAGAATTTGAGACTCCGGGCCAAACACCTTTTTAAAATATGGTTATAATGGGGCTTTTCATGACCGTGTAAACATAATGGTTCTAGATTAAGTTTAGTTCAAAGATAAAATGTTGTAAATCCTGTCTCGGCACTGGTGGCCAGGCTTTGTCTTTCCGGCTCATGTATTGCTGGCAGTAGTAAGTTTCTGCAATCGGAATTTAGGTGAGGAGTTTGTTACTGATGTGTGGAGTGGAGCAAAATGTCCCATCGTTGTACCGGTTGGGCACAGATAGCTTGCTTTTTAAAATAAAAGAACCATTCTGTCACAGACTGTAGCGAGCACCCTCTTCTAGCTACCCACAGGGCTGCTGTTAGGGGAATCCACGCCGCAGGACCAGATTGACCCCTGAGATATCCCAGTTACATAAACACACCTCTCTGCCAGAACTTTACCAAAAAAGAATGTAGCTTCTGGTTTACAGTGTTACACTCTCAGGGGCACTCAGTAACTGGACAGCAGTCAACACACACAACACTTTGCACAGTCTAACACCTTTATGCTCTGTTATACTTAACCACGTAAAGCGTGGGAGAGTACAGATCATATATGGGCTGGGGTCCATGTCTCTTGGGTTGTCCAGAGTCCTTGAGGCCATCTGGGTTCAGGAATGTGGTCAGGGTCCCACCCCCCTCCATGAGGCTCCCACATGCTAGGTGACCTCTCCCTCCTAGAGCCCCTTACCCTGCTTCTGTGATCTTGCTTTCTCCTGCCCCATTCTGCTTCTTCCTCCTGGCTCCTGTTCCTATGTGTTTCTTTGTTGAAACATCTCCTGGCAAATTTCCGCTCCTCCTACCTTCCCTCCTCCATCCAGAGGAATCAGCTAAATTGTTTTTTCTAAGACTGCAGCATCTATTTTGCATAACCTTTGTGAGGTCTAAATACCATCATTAACCTTAAGTATTTCCCTGTGTTTCTGTCTCTGGTGTACATGCTACAGGCTGTGTCCAGCAGTTTTTCATAAGACGACTTCACAACATCAATCAGAATTCTTAAGTTGTACAGGCGTAGCCCCATTCATCACACCAGATATGACTTGAAAGTATTCAGCAAGCAGACGACCGTTGTAAAAAGGTACCATTGTACACAGTAACTTGTCTGACTCCATCAGCACTCTAATTTATTCTTAAAGGAAACTTTCACCTACAGGACATAAAAGTTATTGCAAATACAGTGACACCTGTACTGTTCTGTTCTATAAAGGATTTTTATAACACACTTGTCGGGGTTCCTTCCCCACTCTGAACTCTAGGGTAGAGATGTGGGGACCCGCATGAAAGACCCCCTAAGCTTATTCTTACCAGCTTAGGTTAAAAACTTCCCCAAGGTACAAACTTTGCCTTGTCCTTGAACAGTATGTTGCCACCACTAAGTGTTTTAAACAAAGAACAGGGAAAGAGACAACTTGGAGATGTCTTCCCCCAAAATATCCCCCCAAGCCCTACACACCCCCTTTCCTGGGGAGGCTTGAGAATAATATCCTAACCAATTTGTTACAAAATCATCAAAGACCCAACCCCCTGGATCTTGGAACAATGGAAAAATCAGTCAGGTTCTTAAAAGAAGGATTTTATTAGGTAAAAATCATCTCTGTAAAATCAGGATGGAAAATACTTTACAGGGTATTCAGATTCAAAACACAGAGGATCCCGCTCTGGGCAAAACCTTAAAGTTATGGAAAACAGGAATAAATCTCCCTCTTAACATAAGGAAAATTCACATAAAACAAAAGATAAACTAATCTGCCTTGCCTGGCTTACCTATACTGGTTGAAATATTGGAGACTTGGATTAGGATGGGTTGGAGAAGATGAATTTCTGCCTGGCTTCTCTCAGTCCCAAGAGAGAACAACCACGTAAACAAAGAGCACAAAAAAAAGTCTTCCCCTTCCCCCTCCATCCCAAGATTTGAAAGTATCTTGTCCCCTCATTGGTCCTTTGGGTCAGGTGCTAGGCTGAGCTTCTTAACCCTTTACAGGTAACAGGATGTTGCCTCTGGCCAGGAGGGATTTTATAGCACTGTATACAGAAAGGTGGTTACCCTTCCCTTTATATTTATGACAACACTCATCACTCTAGTATTAGAGCGCCTTCCAGTAGCGTGTTAAATAATGTGACTTCACAGCTGTCATATGGTGTTAGTTCTCTCAGCCTCTCCCCAGAGGGAGAAGTGGGTGCAGTGGTGTGTGTCTTGTCTTGAGGGGTTCTTTTTTATTTATCTGTTAAAATATACCTGTTACTATGTGTTTATATGAGAAGAAGCAAGGTCACAGAAATGTGCCTTGCACTGAAATGCAAGGTGGTGAGGTTTGTGATAGACCTTAATTCCTGGGGGAGTTTATTCCACAGGCTGGGACCAGACCTCTGTCATAAATATAAAGGGAAGGGTAAACACCTTTAAAATCCCTCCTGGCTGGAGGAAAAATCCTTTCACCTGTAAAGGGTTAAGAAGCTAGGATAACCTCGCTGGCACCTGACCAAAATGACCAATGAGGAGACAAGATACTTTCAAAAGCTGGGAGGAGGGAGAAAAACAAAGGGTCTGGTCTGTCTGTGTGATGCTTTTGCCGGAGACAGAACAGGAATGGAGTTTTAGAATTTAGTAAGTAATCTAGTTGGATATGCATTAGATTATGATTTCTTTAAATGGCTGACAGGTTTCAGAGTAACAGCCGTGTTAGTCTGTATTCGCAAAAAGAAAAGGAGTACTTGTGGCACCTTAGAGAATAACCAATTTATTTGAGCATGAGCTTTCGTGAACTACAGCTCACTTCATTGGATGCATACCGTGGAAACTGCAGCAGACTTTATTTATACACAGAGAATATGAAAAAATACCTCCTCCCACCCCACTGTCCTGCTGGTAATAGCTTATCTAAAGTGATCATCAAGTTGGGCCATTTCCAGCACAAATCCAGGTTTTCTCGCCCTCCACCCCCCCCTACACAAATTCACTCTCCTGCTGGTGATAGCCCATCCAAAGTGACAACTCTCCACACAATGTGCATGACAATCAAGTTGGGCCATTTCCTGCACAAATCCAGGTTCTCTCACCCCCCCACCCCCCTCCCAAAAACCACACACACAAACTCACTATCCCGCTGGCAATAGCTCATCCAAAGTGACCACTTTGTGGGGAGAGTGGTCACTTTGGATGAGCTATTGCCAGCGGGATAGTGAGTTTGTGTGTGTGGTTTTTGGGTGATGAGCTATTGCCAGCGGGATAGTGAGTTTGTGTGTGTGGTTTTTGGGAAGGGGGTGGGGGGGTGAGAGAACCTGGATTTGTGCAGGAAATGGCCCAACTTGATTGTCATGCACATTGTGTGGAGAGTTGTCACTTTGGATGGGCTATCACCAGCAGGAGAGTGAATTTGTGTGTGGGGGGGTGGAGGGCGAGAAAACCTGGATTTGTGCTGGAAATGGCCCAACTTGATGATCACTTTAGATAAGCTATTACCAGCAGGACAGTGGGGTAGGAGGAGGTATTGTTTCATATTCTCTGTGTGTATATAAAGTCTGCTGCAGTTTCCACGGTATGCATCCGATGAAGTGAGCTGTAGCTCACGAAAGCTCATGCTCAAATAAATTGGTTAGTCTCTAAGGTGCCACAAGTACTCCTTTTTTTTTAAATGGCTGAGAAATTAAGCTGTGCTGAATAGAATGGATATTCCTGTCTGTGTGTCTTTTTGTAACTTAAGATTTTGTCTGGAGGGATTCTCTATGTTTTGAATCTAATTACCCTGTAAGGTATTTACCATCCTGATTTTACAGAGGTGATTCTTTTTTACTTTTTACTTCTATTAAAATCCTTCTTTTCAGAAACGGAATACTTTTTCATTGTTCATTGATCCAAGGGTTTGGGTCTGTGGTCACCTATGCAAATTGGTGAGGATTTTTACCAGACCTTCCCCAGGAAGTGGGGTGCAAGGGTTGGGAGGATTTGGGCGGGAAAGACATTTCCAAACAACGCTTTCCTAATAAATAAACCCAGATAAACGTTTGGTGGTGGCAGTGGAAGTCCAAGGGGAAAGGGTAAAATAGTTTGTACCTTGGGGAAGTTTTAACCTAAGCTGGTAAAAGTAAGCTTAGGAGGTTTTCATGCAGGTCCCCACATCTGTACCCTAGAGTTCAGAGTGGGGAAAGAACCTTGACAACCTCAAAACACACTCAGGACTACTCCTCAATCAGACAGCTCCCTGTTTTAAGTGACCACTTTAAAATTTCCCATAGGTCAACATGACTGGTCTTCTTAAAAGCTACATCTTCTATTTTACCGATTTCTGGAGGTTTCCTGAGAAGTTGCTTCACACAGGATTTGCTGTATTTGTAATACTGAAAGCCACTAGCAGGTGTGACTGAAATTCTATATATTTTGGTGTTTCAGAGAGGACAAAAGTATGCCAAAAATACGTTGTAAAGAGAATGTCAACCTTCTTTGGTGAAAAAGATGGACAGATTATTTCCTGAGAAGTACAGCATGAACATATATCCCTTTGTAAAAGAAGACATAAGGAGGCATGAAACTGTGTTTATATACAGTCTCCCATTTGGATTTTGCACATACTCTGATAAACATAAATTCAGGATCTCTTGGCACTCTTACCTGAGCATGATTTGCCAGAGAGTTTGGAGATGAAACACTATAAACATTGTGGTGTTTCAGGAAGTGGTGGAACACTTCATGGATTCGAGCTAGACCATGTGCTGAATCAGTTTGTTACTGTTATTAGATATGCGTTTCTCTTCTGTCTGTTACAAGCTAGTTTAACATTTACATTGTTTGCAGGCAATGCTCCCTTTTTCTTTTGGGGAGTAATTAATTCATTAATTTATGAAGCTACATTTGAAAGTACTTATATCAAAATCACTTATGTGGCTTTACATAGTTAAAGTATGATGAATCAGAAAGCAAACTACTTATTTCAGTGAACCTTAGACACCAAATTCCATAGAACTTGGATAATAACAATAATGAGTTGCAAATTGCTGCAATGACAGATAGTGCTCAAAATACACATGAAATTGGTTCTGTACAAATACCTAAGGTAAATAGATTTTTGACCAGTCTAATCTAGGCTCTTGAAATAACCTGTTCCACCTCCTTGTTATCAGGGGGAGTTTATCAATAAAATTTGCTTTTCTAGTAGCAAGGATTTCAGGTGAAAAGATAAGTAGATATTTAGTGTTAAGGTATGTCCACACTTGCAGAGTTTTTGCGCTGTAAGTTTCACTGGTGATAGGGAACCAGCGAAAGTAAAACGCTAGTTCGTGTACTCACTTAATTCCTCAGGTTTCAGAGTAGCAGCCATGTTAGTCTGTATCCGCAAAAAGAAAAGGAGTACTTGGGGCACCGTCCAGACTAACCAATTTATTTGAGCATAAGCTTTCGTGAGCTACAGCTCATTTCATCGGATGCATGCTGTTGAAAATACAGCGGGGAGATTTTATATACACAGAGAACATGGAACAATGGGTGTTACCATACGCACTGTAACGAGAGTGATCAGGTAAAGTGAGCTATTACCAGCAGTGTTTTTCAAACCGTGAGTCGCGACCCACTACTGGATCGCCTTGATCTGGTCAGCACTGCTGACCAGGATGTTAAAAGTCCCATTGGCGGTGCTGCCCAGCTAAGGCAGGCTAGTGCCTACCTTTTCTGACACCGCGCTGTGCCCTGGAAGCAGCCAGCAGGAGGTGCAGCATCTAGGCAGGGGGGCCACGGGGCTTCGCATGCTGCCCCTGCCCCAAGCACTGGCTCTGCACTCCCATTGGCCAGGAACTGGCCAATGGGAACTGGGGGCGGTGGTGCCTGTGGGAAAGAGTTGTGCAAAGCCACTAGTGCACCTCCACCTAGGAGCTGGACCTGTTCCTGGCTGCTTCCAGGGCGCAGCACAGTCTGCAGTGCCACAACAGGTGGGAAGCCTGCCTCCGCATCCCGACTGCACCGCTGATGGGGAGCCGCCGGAGGTAAGTCCATGCCTCAACCCTGCACCCCAATCCCCTGCCCCAGCCCTGAGCCCCCCACCAAACCTGGAAACCCTTCCTTCACCCCAAACCTCCCATCCCTGGCCTCTCCCACGAGCCTGCACTCCCAGCCCAGAGCCCTGACCCCCTCCTGCACCCCTGCCCCAGCCCAGAGCCCCCTCCTACACCCTGAACCCCTCATTCCAGCCCCACCCTGCAGCCCTCACCCCCGCACCCCAACCCTCTGCCCCAGCTCCGTTGGGTCATGGGCATCAACAATTTTCTTCAACTGGGTCCCCAGAAAAAGAGTTTGATGCTTCTAGGGTCTTTCATTCCATAATCTCATAGGAATACTCTGGAAGGCAACGTGCTGCCCTATATGTGCACAAAACAGCTTTGAGTAAATTTGATTTTTTTTTTTTTACAGGGTCGAGGGAGAAAGGAGGAGAGGGCATGCGTACACTCCAATAACGGGCAAATACCAGAAATGTGGTTTGGATTACTCCCTGCCCTGTCTGGATGCTCATCTGAAGCTCTGCATTTTCCCTCCCACTCCGATCCTCTCTCTTGCATTCCTCTTAGTGACTTGGGAAAACATCAATAAATGATTCTTCTCTTTCCCATCCGCCATGCCCATTACTGAGGTTCTTGTTGTAATTGAGATTAAATGTGCTGCGTTTCGATGCATGGCCTTGTCTATCCAATACTTGTTTCATGTGATCAAAGGGTCAGAGGGAAGCCTTCCCAGCTTTTGTGGGTTTTCAGTAACTTCTTAAATTGAGGAGGCAGCGGCCTATTGTGCTTTAAGGGCTTGAAGGTGAAGATGAGCCTAAACTTGGTGAAAGAAGAGGAGCCAGTGCAGGGTTTCATTACTGGAAGAATATGATTTTGTTGCGGATTGTGAGACATTCGCATGAATTCCAGAGATGCTGAAGCCGAAGAACATAAGAATGGTCATACTGGGCAGACCAATGGTCCATCTAGTCCAGTGTCCTGTCTTCGGACACTGGCCAGTGCCAGATGCTTCAGAGGGGATGAACAGAACAGGGCAATTACTGAGTGATCAATCCCCTGTCATCCAGGCCAACTTCTGGCCGTCGGAGGTTTAGGGATGCCCAGAGTGTGGGGTTGCATCCCTGACCATCTAGGCTACTTGTCATTGATGGACCTATCCCCCATGAACTTATTCAATTCTTTTTTTGAATCCAGTTATACTTTTGGCCTTCATAACGTGCCTTGGCAATGAGTTCCACAAGTTGACCGTGCATTGTGTGAAGAAGGACTTCCTTTTGTTTGTTTTAAACTTGCTGTCTGTTAATTTCATTGGGTGACCCCTGGTTCTTGTGTTATGTGAAGGGGTAAATAACACTTCCCTATTCACTTTCTCCACACCAGTCATGATTTTATAGACCTCTAGCATGTCCCTCCTTAGTCATCTCTTTTCTAAGATGAACAGTCCCAGTCTTCTTAATCCCTCCTCGTATTGAAGCTGTTCCATACCCCTAATAATTTTTGTTGTCCTTCTCTGTACCTTTTCCGATTCTAATGTATCTTTTTTGAGATGGGGTGACCAGAACTGCAGGCAGTATTCAAGGTGTGGGTGTATCATGGATTTATATAGTGTCAAGATTTTAGTGATGAGCATAGATACAGGTCAGGAAGTCGAAGAGAATGGTGGCAAGGTTACCAGTCCAAGGGATGGGAAATATAAATGCCTTTTAAAAACATTAGGCACCATGTTAGCTCAACAGCAGTAAGTTGCAAAGCCACGTTCTACTGGGAGATGGCCTTGACATGTCTAATATTCATAGCACAACAGGGTTGCAGTCTAATGGAAGCCTCTAGGTGATACCATAATGATACTAATAAAATCTGAGCTAGCAGAAGCTGTTGGATTGCACTTGGTCTCAAAAAAGGAGAACGGGGTATATGCCATTGCTCTTTATTTTTTCTCTCCCCTAGAAAAAAAGCGCTTGTGAAAAGCATTCGCATGGCGGCCTGGTGGTGAGAGAACAGGTACCGAATGGCCAGTAGCTGTGCAAGCTTCCTCCTGCAGCTCCACTAATGTGTATCAACCCTGTAATAGAGGGATCACCGATCTGGTCAATGACTAGCTCAGTCTTCAGGCCCATTCAGTCACACGCATCTCCAACAAGAGTAAAGAGATTCCTAGTCTCTAGGGCCTAGATATATTTTAGACTTTTTTTTTTAAGTGGATTGTTCCAAGGTGGCATTTAAAACCTTGTCAGTTCTTATACAAGACCCTGGGAGATGACTGTCCCATCTGGGCTGCAAGGAGATGGAGAAGAGCTATTAGATCATCCCGTGCAGGCTTAGCTGCTATGATCCTATGAAAAGAAAAGCGAAACGAACTCCCAGATTTGTTTCGTGACACACTTTTTCGAGCAGTTTCCCCCACCCCTCTTGTTTTCAAGATTGGCTGAAGGGGAGCAATTCGCCTATTTCTTTACTACTTTATAATGCAACAGGTGTGCCATTTAGTGGGGGCAGGGGTGGGCTCCTGCTTCCCTCCCCTCCCCCCGAGTTTCCGTACAGGAGGCCTGGGCCGGGCACAAGTCCTAGACCCAGGCCGATCTTAATCTGCAGCGCAGCCCGTGTGTGGAATGTGCGTTCTGCAGAGGAGGGGTGCTGCTCCCAGCTTGTGCTCCTGGGGCAGGAAGTCAGCATTTTGTTGATAAACAGAGGCAGGGTGATTAAGATAAGATAAAAAGAAAAGGAGTACTTGTGGCACCTTAGAGACTAACCTATTTATTTGAGTATGAGCTTTAGCTCAAGTGAGCTGTAGCTCACGAAAGCTCATGCTCAAATAAATTGGTTAGTCTCTAAGGTGCCACAAGTACTCCTTTTCTTTTTGCAAAGACAGACTAACACGCTGTTACTCTGAAACCTAAGATAAGATAAAGGGCTGGTAATTAAATTAAGGATCAGGAAGTCGTTAGATGAGCCTGTAAAACAGGAATCAATCTCTTCAATCAATCAATCAAACACTTCAATCTTTCTGGTCACGCAATCACAGACATGAAGGTCGCTATCTTAAAACAAAAAAACTTCAAATCCAGACTCCAGCGAGAAACTGCTGAATTGGAATTCATTTGCAAATTGGATACTATTAATTTAGGCTTAAATAGAGACTGGGAGTGGCTAAGTCATTATGCAAGGTAGCCTATTTCCTCTTGTTTTTTCCTCCCCCCCCCCCCAGATGTTCTGGTTTAACTTGGATTTAAACTTGGAGAGTGGTCAGTTTGGATGAGCTATTACCAGCAGGAGAGTGAGTTTGTGTGTGTATGGGGGTGGGGGGGATGTGAGAAAATCTGGATTTGTGCTGGAAATGGCCCACCTTAATTATGCACATTGTAGGGAGAATGGTCACTTTGGATGAGCTATTACCAGCAGGATAGTGAGTTTGTGTGTGTGGTTTTTGGGAGGGGGGTGAGGGGGTGAGAGAACCTGGATTTGTGCAGGAAATGGCCCAACTTTATTATCATGCACATTGTGTAAAGAGTTGTCACTTTGGATGGGCTATCACCAGCAGGAGAGTGAATTTGTGTGGGGGGGTGGAGGGTGAGAAAACCTGGATTTGTGTTGGAAATGGCCCACCTGATGATCACTTTAGATAAGCTATTACCAGCAGGACAGTGGGGTGGGAGGAGGTATTTTTTCATATTCTCTGTGTATAAATAAAGTCTGCTGCAGTTTCCACGGCATGCATCCGATGAAGTGAGCTGTAGCTCACGAAAGCTCATGCTCAAATAAATTGGTTAGTCTCTAAGGTGCCACAAGTACTCCTTTTCTTTTTTAGGAATCCCTCTGTGGGCAGTGGGGTGTTGATGACAGAACGCAGGGGACTCAGAAGAAATACAGCCAAGGTTACATTCAGG
Source organism: Lepidochelys olivacea (assembly GCF_965140295.1). Classification (NCBI taxonomy): domain Eukaryota; kingdom Metazoa; phylum Chordata; order Testudines; family Cheloniidae; genus Lepidochelys; species Lepidochelys olivacea. The sequence continues at coordinate 134,877,295 of NC_140414.1, read as the reverse complement.
CTTTGTGTCAACCTATGTCACTCAGGGCTGTGAATAAACCACTCACTTGAGCGACATAAGTTACACCGACCGAAGCGCTCATGTGCACAGCTTCTCCCACTGCCATAGCTTTTGCCGCTTGTAGAGGTGGTTTCATCTATCTGCTTTGGCAGAGAGTGTCTTCACCAGATCTGCTGCAGCCATGCCCCCATATCGGTATGGCTGTGCTACGGAAAAGAGGCAAGAAAAGAGGGAGATGTGAGGCGGGTAGGTGAAGAGAAGGGGCCAAAACCCAGGGAAGGGAGGGCAGTGGTACAGAGAAGTTCCCACTCTACCTGTGGTGCTTACGTGTGATATCTGAGCGCCTCACAATGTCTAACCGATTTCTCCTCACAGCCCTCGCTGAGGTAGAGCAGTGCTGTTGTCCCCATTGTTCAGATGGGGCACTGAGGCACAGAGAGACTAACAGCCAAATTTTCAAAGGTATTTAGGCACCTAGTGGGATTTTCGAAAGCCCTTAGACGGTTAGGTGCTTTGTAAACCCCACTAGGTTCCCAGCTGCATCTTTGAGTGCCAAAAAAACCTTTGAAACTCTGTCCCTAAGGCACTGGCCTGAGGTCATACAGGAAGTCCGTGGGGGAAGTAGAACCCAGATCTCTGAGGGCTAGCTCCCTATCCACTGAACCAGCCTCTCTCTCTGCTACATGCTGCCAAAAAGGGGACTCTGTTAGTTGGGAGCAAAACCAAGAAGGCCAGTTCTCTTGAGACTCCAATAAACGGTCCAAGGAGGCTGGGAAGGAGGTCATGGTTGACAGCATGAAAAGCAGCACAAAGGTCAGGAAGGACGAAGAAAGAGAGAGAGAATGAGAGTCAGATGAGAGGAGATCACTAAACCCCCCGAAGGGGTGGCAGGTTCTTCCCCATGAGGGGCTGTAGAGCAATGCCTGCTGTGCAATTTTACCTTTTAACTGAAAACTATTTTGTTTTGTCATTTTTTGTTCTGAGTTCCAGAAAAGGAAGGAATGAGAAAGTGTCGTATGACTATCAGATGTGTTTATGCCTCAAATTCTTAGGGTTTCCGCTGTAGTCAGGCCAATTCCAGAACAAAGAACAGAAATTGTCTCCACAGAGCCCATAAAGTTAACAATTATTGTCATGATTTGTATTATTCACTGGGCACCATCTGTGTGCTCAGCACTGTTCAGAATATATCAGAAAATCTAGTCCCTGAGCCAATGTGCATAAAATGTGTAGCCCTGGATAAGATGGCTCAGACATTTAAGTATGAAGCATATTGTTCATGAGCACATGTTAATATCTATGAGTGGAGGCACTGACAGCTATAGAAGTTTTACCTGACTACACACTGGAAGATTTGACTCCCCAAATTCCTTTCAAGGGGAAGAGCTGCCCAGAGCTCCTGTGCCTGTTTGTTTTCCTTTCCTGTCTTCAGTGGCCCTGATATACATCAGAAGTCTCAATTTTTTTCTCAGTTTTCACATGTGGAGTTTTTTTAGTGTTTGGTTTTAAATATTCTTCTGTGAGAACTGCAACTCAATCACTGTAGTATTGTGTTTAACAGCCTTCTGAGTCTCATGATAATTGGTTTTCTTAAGGCCCCAGCTCCTGGAGTCAAGTGGATATGTGATGATTTCAGCCTTCGTTCTTAAAGAAAAAATAAGTTCCTCGCCCTCATGGCTGTAGAGAAAGCTTCAAAATGTGGTCCCAGTGCACCCTAAAGGCTCAAAAAGCAGCAGGGAAATAAAACTAACACAAATCTATTATTTTTAAATAATCTCAGGATTTTTAAGCAAATTTCTTTTTTGATGAGCCTGATTCATTATTTTTGAACATTTGGGGTAGGCAACATTGTGAAAGTGACTTGAAAGTGTCAGTTTCACTCCTGTTTAAAGTCAGTTTCTAGTCTATTGTTTGTAGTGATGTAACACCCATAGAGCCCCAGGCAGGTGCAGTATAAACTCATGGGACCTTGCCCTAGCAGGATGGTTCCAAGAGTTAATGATTTAGTCCAAGCTTGTTGACTGCAAAAAGTAAGTAGCCTAAATGATAGAAAGTAATCTAGATTTGTTTTGGGGGGCAATTATTGTATTCAAGAGTTAGTAACAAAGTAAGAATATACTTTAAAATTTTAAACCTAACCAATGTCCTTTAAGAAGTGACTTGCCAAAAGATGTCAGAACATGTTAGTATTGGAGCTGAGTGGGTCTAATATTTATTTAATTTTCTTTCTATATATAGGAATTAGATACAGTGCTCCTGACAGATAATTTCTAAGTTATCTTAAAAAAACCCCCAACACCTAGAGTTTTCAGGTGCCTAAGTAGCCCCTGGAATCATTGTTAAAGTTGCCCCCCGTGAAAATCTGAAAATCTGCCGTTCCTCCTGCAGGGAACTCCCAACCCAAGTTCCTCAGTAAAGCAACTACAACGTTGTTCAAATCCCACATCTGAACATTTCACTGTTCAAATTTCCTGGGCTGTAATGGAGATAAATCTGCTATATAACAGGACTGAAGACTCAATGCCTCATTTCAAAGCCCAGGGCTGTTATGTTTCTTGCAGTCCTGTCAAAGTGGAGAGTGTCAAGTGGTTCAGAGAACAAATTCCAAGTAGAACTCTGGAGAGTTAAGGCTCTTTAACTGGGCAGACCATGTTTTCCTCCTAACTGAGCCTCAGGCAAAGTAAAGGCATGTAATTCACAATTACGGGATTTAATGGTAATCGAAAGTGAATGCAGAGCACCACCCACTGCCTGACCTGAATACTGCTAAGAATTTTGTAACATGGGCGCAATATCTTCTTATACTGTCACTCACAATGTTAGTGAAGTAGGGCTGAGAAAAAGGAAATATGCTACAGATCAGGGGTTCAAAAACTAGATCAACAAATCCTTTTCTTACTCTTGCAAAATAGGCATGTGGCTATTACTTGCCACTTTGGCCACTGTCCTACTAGAAATTAGTCCTGAAGAGCTCTGTGAATCAACTGTTTGCACTTGTGTGAAGCCCAAAGTAGTGACAATCCAGCCCCAAGACTGACCGTGTATAGAATTAGTTCTAGCCCCATGCAGTACTCGGCAACCAACTCTTAACAGGAAAAACAAGGACAGGACCCAGGTTTGTAAATAACTTTCCATAGCCCACGTCTTGCACTTACCAACATGGGCCAAAGCATTTTTTTTTATCATGCTAGGGCCTTGCTTCATCTGTGTGAGTAAATATGGCTCACCGGGTGGCTCTGATTCCATCCTCCAGGGTCCACTCTCAGTTTAACACAATCTTTGTAATCAATACTGGAAAAAAGGGCAAAGAATCTTCTAAATGCTCTTGTAAAAGAAGCCATGCCTAGGTAGTTCAGTGCTCTGTGTGTGGGGATTCAGCCTCACAGCTGCCTTTATTAACAGTCAAGCTTATTAGTAACTAAGATTTCAATAGTGCCTTTCATCAACAGATATCAAAGTTTTCAACACCCTTCTGAAAGTTAGTTAGACAAAGGCTAAGATTTCCAAAAGCAAATAGTAATTTTGGGGGCCCCACTTAAGACACATTAAAGGGGGTTGGTATTTAGAAAGTGCTGAATATCCACCCTCTGAAAATCAGCCACCTTCAAGGTGTCTCAGGTTGGGTGTCCAAAAATCACTAGTTACTTTGGAAATGTTGGTCAAGAATCACTTCCCCCACCACTGACATGCAGCCTCCTCGGGGGTGGAAGACAAGACAAAGATAAAGCTGCTGAACAGAGGTTCTCAGATCTTTTTAGTGTAGCCCATCTTTAATTGGCAGCGTGGCTTGTAGACCCCTCCCTCATTTGTCATCAAACATGAACCTCCCTCCATCCCATGGGGTTCATCTACCTTCTCTGTGGCAACTGCTTACATGGAGAAAAGACACTAGGAAAGTATTTAATGTAGCATCTGGAAATGAAGAGGTGGACACTAGTACCCTTTGACCAGCCCGCTCTGCACAGCCAACATGCTTGTGTTCCCCAGACAATAAATAGTCAATGGGCCACACTATGGGAACCACTAAACTAGAAAATGTCCTTTAGGGACTAATCCTACACTGACTAGAAGATTGCCTGCCTACTCCTATCAAGTCTTTTGCCATCTCCAATTTCTGGGAGGACAGCAGTTTAGGATGGGATGTGCAGAAGATACTGTATCCAAGGGCCAGCAGGTTAGTGAGAGGTTTGCCACTGTATCCCTGAAAACAGCAGACTTGCGCTTGCTTCTCCACGTCTCCCACCAGCATCATGGTCCTTCATCCCATGCCATTCCTCCTGCAGGGAACTCCCAACCCAAGTTCCTCAGTAAAGCAACTACAATGTTGTTCAAATCCCACATCTGCTGATAAGTTGCCAGTCATTAATGGGTAGGCAGGTGGCTGGTAGAAATGACTGACTCCTAGTTTATTTAGACTTTTAAAAAAACAAAACCCTTTGATGTGAGCAGTGCTCATTGTCCCTTAGCTAGGATGTGTTCCTGTCATGGCTACCCCCTTCCTGGCAGTTGTCCCTTTCACACTCTTGAGTCTGGTCTGTAACTTCTCTGGGCCAGGGACTGTCTTTTTATTTTGGAAGTTTTAACAGGTTTACAAATCATTGCCATGTCAATATCAGAGCCAAAATGATAGGCAGTGAGCTTGTGTTAGCGAGAATGTAATAATCAGATCTCGCTAGGTCACAGTTTAAAAGAGTGAGCCTCTTTCCACTATCCGGGGCGTGTTGTTTCTGGTCATTTTATTAACCTGACTGCAACTTCCGATTACACGTTGAGTAAACTGGGCATTTCTACCAAATGTTACTATTTAAAAAAATTGACACGTGTAGTGGGTTTTTTTTGCAGGTAAATGGACTTTGTCTGAGTATGAATAAATGTTAATCAAATATCTAAGTAACTATTTGTCCTCTGGGGCTGCCTTTTAATGTGTATTTATACAGCTCCTAGCACAATAGGGGCTGTAATCCTGATTGGGGTGCCTAGATGAAACTACGAATGAAACCATAGTGTCTATTACAAGCATGCTGTAATACTGACTAGATCTGAAGACTTGTAGTGTGTAAAATAAGCCAGACTTTGCCAATTCATCCTGTGTGAGCTATCAGGCAGACCGGTACCTGAAACCCTGATGCACAGAGATGTGATCTGAGCACAGGATCATCATTGCCTTTTCCCCAGATGGCATTCCCCCCCCCCATCACTTTCCAATGTACTGTGCCTATTACATTCAATGCCTATGCTTAGAAAACAAAATCCTCAGCCTGCATCCTTGCATGTAGCTGTACGAGGAGACCGCATAGGCACTGACTCTGGAAAAAATAGTGGATGCTCAGCACCTACTGGCAGCCCCGCGGATCAGCTCCTTCCCTTCCCCCAGTGCATCCTGCCTGCCAGCAGCCTCACTGATCAGCTCCTACCCTTCCCTCCCAGTGCCTCCCATCCATTGCAATCAGTTGTTCAGCAGTGTGCAGGAGATGCTGGGAGGGGGAGGGAGAGGAGCCAGGACAGGAAGAGGCAGTGTAAAGGCGTAATGGGGCTGGGTTAGGAAGAAATGGGCAGAGGTGGGGGCTTGAGGGAAGGGGTGGAGTGGGGGTAGGGCCTGGGGCGGAGCCAGGGTTGAGCACCCCCTGGCAACTGGGGAAGTTGGTACCTTTGGGAGACAGGATTCCTGGGTTCTATCCCTGGCTCTGGGAAGGGAGTGAGGGTTTGGGAGTCATGATTCCTGAGTTCTGTCCCAGCTCTGGAAGGAGAGGAGGTTCTGGGAGCCAGGTAAGAGATGATTGTCCCCATAGTTAAACTCCCAAGAGAAGTGAGGGATTCTCCATCTCTTGATGTCTTCAAACTGAGACTGGATTCCTTTCTGGTCTAGTCCAGCACAAATCACTAGGTTTGGTTCAGGGGGAACTGGGTGAAATTCTCTGGCCTGTGGTATGCAGAAAGTCAGACTACATGATTTATTGGTCCCCTCTAGCCTTAAACTCCATGAAGCGCCCATATCTGGGCGCACAGTTAGGTAGCTAGTTGGTGTTTTGTCTGACAATGTACATGCAGGCACATTGTCAACACGTAACAAACACACTAATTTGCTGTGATTATACAAGGAGTCAGGGTAAAAGTGCACACCCAGACAGCTGGATGCAGACAGCTATGGCATTTCCACATACAAATTAGGCTCACAAGCACATTTACCTCCTTTCACACACACAGCTGCACATGTATAGCTAGGAAGATCAGTCCCTTCATGTTCTTCATTTAACTTCTTGCTCAGTTTGGACTTTGTTTTATTATTTTTGCCAACTAGATGACTCGGTTTGCCACAAGGATCAGTAATAGAGCCCAGCAACCAAAAAGCAGGAGAGGTAATGCACTCCAGCTGAAGCCCCACCATTGCTGAGTAGAATGGGACAGTTACCTCCTGTGTCTTACATATGGCAGTCCTCCTAATCCCAGAATATTAGTCTTTTTTTGCAACTGCATTGCATTGTTGACTCATATTCCATTTGTGATCCACTATAACCCCCCGATCCTTTTCAGCATACTCCTAGCCAGTTATTCCCCCATTTTGTAGTTGTACATTTGATTTTTTTCCCTAAGTGTAACACTTTGCATTTGTCTTCATTGAATTTCTTCTTGTTGATTTCAGAACAATTCTCCAATTTGTTAAGGTCACTTTGAATTCTAACTCTGTCTTCCAAGGTGCTAGTGACCTCTCCAAACTTGGTGTCATCTGTAAATTTGATAAGCATACTCTCCACTCCATTATCCAAGTCATTAATGAAAATATTGAATAGATTAAAAACTGAAATCTAACCAGCATCATTGCATGTTTTGAGATGAACAATCTGAGCCTGTTAAAAAGAGATCCCAGGAGCTAAGGATCTCTTGTTCTCTCCCTGATACCTTTGCTCCAACATACTGCGACATTCCCCAAAGTACAGCCTGGACTGCTGAACAGCTGTGTTCCCTCAATTCTCCAGACTGGGGTGCCCTTTAAACTGCTTTGCTGTGAGAACAACCACTCCTTGTCTTGCTCACACACATGTAGCATATACATTACTCCTGGCTGAGCTTTACTCTGAGGTTCTACTGTAACCACTCTCTAATTTACTCTCCTCTGGGAGCTCAAAAGTGAAGTAAAGGATTGATGGGCCATGGAAATGGAACTTCACTTCCATCCCAAGAAGTGGTCTCTCCAACACAGGTGCACATTGGTGGGGCGGAGATGTTGAAGCTTGCAATGGCACTGCTCATGATAAAGAAACCAGACGCCAGCCCCAAGGCCTGCCAAGCCATCCCCTTCATCAGTCCTAAATTCCATTAGAAAAGCAATCAACCACCACAACCGTAAAGGCCCCCTGCCCCCATATTCTTAGGGACCTCATCCTTTTTCCATGTACTCATTTGCCAGTAGCTGGTCCCTTATGCCAAATGCCCCTGGCTGGCTTTTTTGAAATCTGTGCACCTCGGTGAGTTTTTATGGCATTTGGAGACAGCTATGACAGCTGCCACTTACGTAGTTTACAGTGTGTGTTCTCAGGGCTTTACTGCTAGGCTGGTGCCACTATCCCTGCCAAGCCTGTGTGTGCGGTTAATCAGCACTCCCAGAACTAGGCTAGAAGGCCCAACTAATTTAAATCAGTGGAAATTAGGAGACTGAATACCTTGGTGGACCTGGGCAGAAGAATTTGGGCTGGATCCTGCAATCTGTTTCTTGTGAGAATCATCCTAATGTGAGAATCATCCTTTTTTCAATCCCATTCAGCTCAATTAGGGTTGCAGGATGAGGCCTAGAGTTTGTCCTAGTCCCTCCTTACAGTTCTGTGCCTCATGGGGGAAGGAGCTGGGTTGTGACCTGAGACCCTTAGATGGCAGATGCAGTGGGATTGCAAAGAATTATTAGGAACCAGTAAAGCCAAAGTCAAACAGCCTTAGAGCTGATCAGGAAAATGCCACTCAACTAGCAAAGCAGGGGCTTTTAGAGCTTGATTTACTACCATTATCCAATCGCAACTAATTCCCAAATCATTAATCCTTCCTGAGGCTCAGATTGATTTCTTCCTCTCTAGATAAGCTTATGTGACAGTCACCCTCTTAAACTGACACACCAGGAATTGAACCCAGGATCTGCAGAGCAAAATGCGTGAGCTGCTACACTTGAGCTAAAGAGCCATAACACACCTGTCCTGTGTGGATTGGCACATGGGGGGACCTGTGGCACACACTGACCAGTGGTTACACTAAATCATGGCATAACTAGTTCTCTCTGGTTCAAGCCTGCATGCCTTACTCCACGTGCAGACAGTGGGCGTTTGGGCTGAGCAGACTGCAGGCTTTGCCCAATAGCTCAATAGAAGCAGGCCCAAGCCCCAGTTTCACTGCACAGTTGAATTCACCCATGTGTCTTCCTTTAGGAAGGAGCCTTTCCTTGCTTGTTCAATCACAGGGACCTGAGGGCACATGGTGTGAGATGACCTCTGCTCTCTATGGCCCCGATCCTGCAAGTGGGCTCCTGCACCAACATGGAGCCCTACTGAAATCACTGGGTTTACAGGATCAGGGAAGTGGGGAGTAGGGGCTGATTCACATATTGTTCAGCAGACAGTGCCTCCAAATAGCAGTCAGCTCTCCTGGCCAGGGAGTAGAGGGCCATTCCCCACAGGGAAAAGAGACTTGTTTAAAAAGAAAAGTCACAGGCAGGTTTGCTCTGGACGTCCATCAGGGCTTGGATTATGGAGGATACAAGCTCTTCTTCCTGTTCCTCCAAAGAGTGCTATAACTAAAAATCTGTAATAAATTTGATACTGCCACAGCAGACAACACCAAAGCAGCCCTTCCCCCCAGAAATCTTCTTTCTAATGACTTCATGCACTTTACTAACCCACCCCAGGGCAGGGCTATGCTTTGGAGGATTTTATTCCCAGCATGCTTTTCTGGGGCTGTCCCTTTAACTTTGGTAGAGTCAAGCAGTGCTGGCCCTTTAGCAGTGGTTTGGGGCTGTATTTGCCTCTCTTCGAGCTGGTAAGTACCTGTTGTGTTTTTCCTTTTTATCATTGTCATCAAGGAGCTCCTATGTTCTCATAGAAGTTGGTTATGTAGCTATGGGGAGAGGCCAAAAAGGAAAGGGAGTTCCCCAAACTGAAAACTCTTACCAAGCTGTTAGAATCCAAATTGGGTTTACAGCCTTTGTTTCTGTGTGTCTGCTGGGAAATAGGGGACAGGGCTGAGCAATGGATGCGCGGTGTTGAAGGTGTCCTACCCAGGTGTCTATCCTAGATAGCCTGAATCCGATGTGCGTCACAATACTGGGAAGACAGCTCAGGGCAGGCTATACAAGGCTGGCACAGACCCGGGGTACGGACTCCGGTTGCTAGGCCACACTGTGCTGTCTTGGATTCCAGTTAGCTTGGGCAGGCTAGCACCTACTCTGCTTTTGCTGTGTAAACATATCCTAAGGCTCAGGTAGGAATGGGCTTGCTCTGGATCTAAGATGCAACCTACAACGATTTTAGTTCAGATAAAGGAAAACAACAGTAAAGTCTCCACGGGGGGGAAGGGTGTGTGTGTGTGGGGGGGATCACAGGCTGTGGCAGAGCTGAGAACCATTTGGCTGTACACAAGCAGAGTCCTTAGGAGCGTAAAGGCACAGGACACAAGCAAGGGCTTTGCAGCTAGGTAGCTACACTAATCTCAGCACTGTTGCTATTGTTCTTAAATTGCCATTTTTATCAGGGGAGGACACTGTGTTCCAGGGGTATGGGCACAACCCGCCATTGGTGTAGGGTCCTTAATGCACCCCAGCAGCAAAAAAGGGCCAGATTTCAGTTGAAAATCTGACCCCAGATATTTTTAAGCAGAAGTACTGGGTGCTGGGGTAATGGAAGAATGAGGGGTGGGGGCTTTAGGAAAGAGCAGTGCTTGGCTGTAATCTGCAAACTCAGCAGAACCAAAGGAGAGCGAAGAGTTAGAAACACAATTTCTGCTGCAGATGATGGAAACCTATACTCAGCATTTCCACTGATTTTTTTCTCCCCTCCTGTGCAAATAACATGTGAAACTTGGTGGAGCAGGCTCGAGGTGAAGTGTGAAATAGTCCCTGACATTGTAGAACATTTCCCACTAAATCCTGCCTGTACGGCCCATTGTCCTTTCTCAGAGGGAGTTTAGCTGACTCTGCCTCCTGCAGCAGCTGAGGCTGGGTGCTTTGAAGCTGAGAACATGTCAGACAGAGGGGCTCTTCTGGTGTGTCTGTATTTTTCAGTAGACGCAAGTACATCAAGTTGCTGCTACGAAGTGCTGCTGTTTTCTGGAGGACTAACACAGGCAACTGCAAACCAATGTACTGTGATTCCTGAGCTGGGGTAAATCCATGTAGCTCCACTGAAGTCAAGGGAGCTTCACTGATTTACATCAGATGAGGAACCGGCCGCACTGTATCTTTGGCAAGTCTCCCTTTTCTATCTATTACTGTCAGTGCTGCTGGGTCAGATGTCCCTGAAAAATTATTTTACTGAATGTATTTAAAGTACCTCCTCCACTTCTTCTTCCTCCAACAATTCCCGAGTTTTCTGTATTATTTTAACATGTAATTGTTTAGGGGGAAGGAAGGCAAAGATCAGTGGTTAGGGTACTAAACACTGGGCCATCAGGGGGCCAGTTGGATTCTTTGTCCCAGCTACTCAAATATACAGCACAAGGTTTAATTAATTAGTGTAGGTAATGTGCTTTGCTTGCATGAACGGAATTTTCTGTGTGTGAGATACTGTATTGATTATCATTATTTGTATTACAGTAGCATCTAACGGCCCCAGCTGAAATCTGCTCTCCATTGTGCTAGGAGCTGTACGTAGTATTTTAAATATTTCTGAAATAGGCCTGTATCAAAACCTCTGATCCGAACTGCATCCGTATCCAAATTTTACAACTGCCCCTTATCTTTATAATGGGCCAAAATTCTGGATCCCAAACACCCCTTGAACTCTGAAGAGTTTGTGATCCAGGACCTGGAGCAAGCCCTTTTCATATGGCCTTTGAGTGGAAATATAGGGTCTCATCCCATATTTTCACTGACAGTTTGCATGCTAAGTTAATGATCATTATAAATCTGCATAGGGGTCAGGAAGGAAATACTTCCCGCGTCCCTCCCCCAGCCCCTGTGCACAGCACTGCAAATACAGCAAGTTGCAACAATAAGGTTTACATCTTCTATTGTAGCATTGGCCATCTGGCACCTCTGCTTAGGATGCTGATCTTGATGGATCAATCTGACCTAGTCTAGCAAATGCAACTGCCTGTCCCTGGATTAATGCACCATTGCTGTATTGCCTTGTCATCATTAGTTAGACCAAGCCTGTGATGCTAAATTATACCATGACAACTGCATTTTTCAATAGAAAAAATATAATTTCAATTGTATATGATACTAACAATGACTTGTATATAGGGCATTCTGTTTGTAGAGGGAGGTAGATGGACAGAAGGCGGGACTGGTTTCTGGACTTTCATGTCTGATTAGAGCCAAGATAAATGAATTCCTCACAGAGGTGCCCTGCACAGGCCTAACTCATTTCCCCCAGCTCCAGTTAACAGGGTTCTTTATATCAGTCGCAATCTCACATTTGTTCCTGATAATACAAGCTTGTCACCTGCCGGTCTCTGGAGGCCAATCTTGCTCCCATTAGAGCTGATGGTTGTTTTTTGCAATTGACTTCAACAGGAACAGAAGCAGGCCCATGTTAGTCTTAATCTTGCAGGTGCCTATAATTAAAAAGGGGCTTTTCATCTGTATGTTAGTTAGCTCCTTAAATATGTCGATGCCAGGTGTCCGAGCTTTGTGATGATTTATGCTTCCATTTGGTTGCACCACCCTCATCTTTAATCCTCTGTGTGTGTATCTTTATCAGATCTCTCTCTTTCTAAGCTCTGTGCAGCTTTTGTTCCTGGCAAAGAGCCTGATCCACCTGGGAAGTGCTAGGTACCTTGCAGTGTTGGATCCAAAGTGACATTGCCTGTTTATCTCCTTCCCTGCTACCAAGCTGATTCCTGAGCACATGCAGCCCAGGCAGGGATAAAGACTCCAGGGGAAGAAGCCTGTTAAACTCTATGTGAAAAGGTCAATTATGAACAGTCTGGATTACCTCCCCAACCCCCCGTACACACCCACACCCACATTCCACAACTAGATTCCAAGGGCTGGAATGTTACTCTCATTTCTCCGGTGACCCTCAAAAGACAGTGCTGCCATAAACTGAGCACACCTGGTAGCCTAGAAACCACCCAGTGTCCCCATGAAGAGATTCTTATGTTCAGCCTAGCAGCTGACAGTAGTCAACATGCAGTGCTCCAGATGAAATGCATTCCTCTCTGAGGCTTTAGAGTCTTCCACAAAGATGTTTCCCAGTTTCACAGTGCTATGGAAAGGGTGAGCCAAGAACAGAACATTTCTCACCCAGCCATTGCAGAAAAGCTGCTGCAAAATACTGGGCAGGAGAATGCACCTGGAGTTATTTTTTATTCTGGCTCTGACTTTTCTCTCTGTCATACACTGGAATGTAGGACTTACCAAACTGGGTCAGAAATGAGGTCTATCTAGTCCAGTAGCTTGTGTCCGACACTGGCTAGCAGCAGCTGCTTCAGTGAAAGGTTCAAGAAGTCTGCCGTAGCTGCCCCTCACATTGTAGTTACTAAGTGAGTCCAACCATCATTGCTTGGTGTCAGGGTTCAAAATGCAACATACTAGATGTAGAAGTCACACCTCACTGTGTTTGGTTTGGTTAGGTTAGCTCAGGTTCCTTCTGGATGTCCTGAAAGATATGAAAAATCTGGTTTAAGGTGTGCATTCTTTAAGGTCAGTGATTGTAAATCAGGCTAACTGTCACCCAGGCAGCATCCATTGCAGGTGGGTTTAGTGTAATGTTTCTGTATGTGCTTTTGTATAAACAGCAGCGATCTGGTTTATTGATCGGATGAACGGTGGTCTGTAGATTCTTTTTTAAAAAATAAACAACTCAAACAGACAGCAAGTCCAGATCGATGGGGCTTTGTTAAAAGTGCCCCATGGCCCAGGACAGTGGCGCCATTTGCTATGCAAGAGACCACAGATAGGTTCTTGGATATGGTTCTCTAGTTGGCAGGTGACTGAATGTTTCCTTCCCCAATCTTTAGTCATTAGAGGTGGGCTTAAGACCTGAAGCATGAGGTTTAATGTCCTTCCAAAATTTGTCCTCATTAATTACGGTACCGATATGCTTGAGAGAGCGAGCCATGTGTTTATTTGCATTGCGGTAGTGCCTGGATGCTTTATTCAGGGATCAGGACCCTATTGTGCTGGGCTCTGGGTGCACACACACATACAAACCGAAGAGGTATCTCCTGCCCTAATGACTTTACCAACTGTGTCTATCGCTACGTTAGCACTTTCGTTGATAAAACTTTTGTCTGTCGGGGGTGTGAAGAAAACCACCCCCCTGAGCAATAGACGTTTCACTGCCAGAAGCGCCGGTGTGGACAGTTCTATGTCTCCCACTGACGTAGCTACCACCACTCGTTGGGGTGGTTTAATTATGCCGATGGGAGAGCTTTCTCCTGCCGGCTCAGAGCAGTTACATGGGAGACCTCACAGCGGTGCAGCTGTAGTGCAGACGTAGCCGAAGAGTGAGTGGGACTCCAGGTGGTAACCCCAGACAGACTGGCGGTGCACAAGGCAACCCTTGAATGATTGTAATGGTGTTAGCAGCAGCAGTCATGGAAATTTTAGACTGATTGAATGAATTTTAGATTTGAGAACTCCAGTCTTGGTTATATAGGGCAGTATCAGCTAGTGCTTTTGTAAGCACTTTAGTTAAGGGAAAGGGGACAGAGAACCTGACCTACGGTATTTTTGATTTCACTGAAAAACCCATATGTTTAAATTACAGCAGTGAACTTTCTCAGGGCCGAGTTTCACTTTAGCTTGAGGAATCCAGGGTTGTTTTTCGTTTTTGTTTAGATCGTCTCGTCTAGCAGTGAACAGGGAATCGTTTGTTGGGATCAGGTAGGTGTGTCCCCGAGTCACTTGGTATGTGCCTACTCACTTGTTTGGGGTTAAAGAACATCCTGCCTTCCCTTTCATTGTCTTCGATGTTGTATTTGCTATGTAGCCAAGGTCACCAGGTAGATCTTTAGTGCCACTATCACTGTGGGGAGGCTGAGCATGCTGGGAAAAAGATGAGGTTTTAAAGTATGTTAGAAAGTTTGCTGCCTGCTTTTCAAAGCATTTTGAATGGGACATTAAAAAAGGCAAGAAATAAAGCCATAAACCCCTGATGCGCCTCATTTACAGCTGGCTCCATCTTTCCACTGGCCCCCCAATGATTAAGAGACATGAATTGATGATGATGATAGGAAAAGCATTTGAAGCAGGTTATTTTAAAGAGAGAATTTGGGGGAAACCTCAAACTCCCTAGAAGTTAATAAGAGATTCAAAGTTTTGCATAGAGGCTCCATCCTATAAAAGTTCCTTGGACAGGTGGGCAGTGGGAGACCTTTTTCCCTTTTCTGTTTGCTGCTGTTGCTAGCATCCCCTGAGTGAGTGTTTCTTTTCCTTCAGACTTGGACATACCTTTCATTGTTCGACGCCCAAATCTGCAGCCTTTAGAATATGAGATGATGGACCCAAAATAAGGGACTTGCCAAAACAAACAATAGTGATGAAAGAGTAAAATGTTGTGAGTTTCTTTTCTTTAACAAATACAATGTGTTCCTTGATCTCTGTTTATAAACTTTCTGGTCTCCGTTACACCAGTATAAATAGATTCATGATTCCTGATGTCAGTAATTTCCTTTTTGAAATGAAGTGACCAGTATTGCACAGGGTATCCTGGATGTCCCATTGATTTAAACAATGGCACTATAATATTTTCTGGATTGTTTTTCATCTCATTCCTTATACATCCTAACATTTGGTTTGCTTTTTCACACAATGTGTAGTTAGACTGTGGAACTCATTGCCACGGGATATCATTGAGGCCAAAAATTTAACATGAGTCAAAGGAAGATCACCCATTTCTATGGATAACAAGACCATCCTGATTTATGATAGTTAGTTAACAAAAGTTTTGGAAAGGAGATAAAACCTCATGCTTCCCTAATCATTAAGGATTAGGATGAGACCTTTTTTGGGGGGGGGGAACACGGGGGGCAGATTATCCCTTGACTGCTACTGTGGGGTTCTTGCACCCTCCTCTGAGATAGCTGGTAGTGACCAGGTGAGACAGGATACTAAACTTGGTGGACCTCAGGTCTGATCCAGACCGGCAGCTCCTATATTCCTAATTTACAGGGCTAACCAGGTTGGTAGCTAACAATATGAAATGTGTACAGAGACCGGCTGGTCCATTGCTCATTAATAGATTAAGTATCATTATCTGTCAGTGAAGAGTGACCATTGCACACATTCCAGTGGCTATCTGATATGGGGTAGTTAAGAATCAGCAGCAGCAGGTTTGTGGGGGATGGATTTAATGGTGAGGCAGGTTCTCAGACAGGTGTTCTGTAGCAGTGAAGGTGTTAGGAGCCATGTTTTAGAGCTGGAGAAACTGAGGTACAGAGAGGTTAAGTGAATTTCCCCAGGCCACACAGATAGAGCTGGAATAGCACTCAAGGAATTCCTGACTGCCAGCCCTGTGTCCAGGCCACAGAGCCCCTCTTACTGCAGTTCTCTGGAGTGGTCTATGGGCCATTCCCGATCTCTCTCTCTCTCTCTCTCCCAAAAAACCAGGTGAGCAAAACGGAGAGGATTAGAAAAGAATGGAAGGAAGGAAAGAAAGAAATTCTCATGGGCTAAACTGAAGGAGCACAACAAAGAGCCTCCATAGGCTCCATAATTACCAAGCCCCTTTCTCTTGGCACTAGGAAGTATTTCTCCTGCCCATCATTCATGTTATTTCCACCTGGCGCCACACATTTAATGGTCTAAACCATTGTTCCTAGTGAGGACCAAACACAAACTCATTGTGCAACAGGACAGCACTGAGGGAGCGTCCGCAGACACCACAGGCAAGCAGAATAGAACTAGCAGCCCTCTGCTCCTGATGTATAAGCCTCTGCCCAGAGTGCAATAAGAACAGCTGTATCCGGCCTGCAGTAGCTAAATGTTATTGACCCACAAATTCCCATCCCAGCAGAGTCCCAGCCTTGCATGATAAACTGGGTTCTCTGCAGTTTATTGTGGTGGGTCTTTCAGATAAAACCCATCTGGTTTCTGTCTGCTCTGCATGGATGCTCACGATCCCTGAAAGCAGGGTTGGGCCCTATGGTTGTGGGCAAGATTTCCCTTGGTACCATTGTGCCTGCTGGTTGTCTCCCTAGCTGCTGCCCTCCACCTCAGTTGTGCTGCACCTTGTGGAGTTTGTAAAGCATATTGGGATCTTTGAAAATGAAGCAACAGAAATGTATTATTTTTATTATATGCACCTGGGCAGGAACAATCTATTCTGCCCAGCAGATGGCAGTGGTACACAGACACACAAGCGAGCGTACTCTCCATATAATAGTTTGTACATATCTAGCATCACCTCTTATCCAGGGACCTCAAGCCAGTTAAGCTTTAGCATAAGCCATATACTTAAATGCTTTGCTAGATTAGGCCAGAGGGTTTCGGAGCTTGCAGGATCGAGTCCTGGTTTCTCATTTCCCCAGCTGATGAAGAAAATGACTGAGGCTTTGACCTATAAAATCAGAGCTCTGTGCAACTATTTGGCTAGGCTGGGATAGGTTGAAGGAGTTATTGCAGGCAGATAACTTTCACACATCTGATTCAGGGAGCATCTGTCTTGACACAAGTGATTTTGGGGGAATGTTTTTGTGGAGTGAAAAAACAAGGTGAAATCCTAGAGTCCTTCCTCAGGTCTGATTCAGAACTTACTCAGGGGAAAGCTGCCAATGACATCAACAGGAGTTTGAAATCAACAGAGTGAAAACTGAGAAAGCACTCAGGGTTTTTCACCTAGACAGAGTTCTCCATAGGTGATGCCAGGAGAAAAACCACTGCTCTGCAAAGTGCAGCAAGGTAAAGTTTCTTCACCAGTATCCTCCTTCTCCCTTTTGTGCCTTGCCAGTAACTAACTCCTCTACTTAAACTCTCCATAATGACCAAAACAAAGCAAAACCCATCTGATCTACCAGAGCAGGTATGAGAGTTTGTGTCTGAAGACCTGTGCTCAGTGTAAATTGAAAGACTGGGGGCTGAAATGAACTACCAAGGCTGTCTTAAAATAATCCATTAAAATATGAGAGCATCTATTTCTATACATTAGCATATTCGCTTGTAGCGTGCATTGCAAAATGTAAAGTAGTATCACTTTGCACTCCCGTCTCCTCAGATCTTGCAAGCTAAGTAGCAAGTAGGCTGTTTCAGATTTGGATGGGAGACCTCCAAGGATCTCAGGCTGTTGAAAAACTAGCGCTGGGAATTCAGTAAGTAGCCTTTCCTTCCTGCGTCAATGTTGAACGAATGTCCAGGAACAGGCGATGTCATTCTGTAGCGCCGTCATTCTGGCACCCTTCAGCAGTAGAAATTTCAAAGAAAATATTGACAATAGTAGAGCCTGTAATCCTCTTTCCACAGAACAGCCCCAACACTGAGCACATGGTGTCAGCTGGCACAGGTTGCTCTTCTATTAGAAGTCAACAGTCTGCCATGGCTGTGTCTCCTCCAGAATGCTTCTAAGTGAAAGAAAATGAGTGTCTGCTCCTCCAGCAGGCGATGTCATTGCTACTGTGGCCTGTAGATTCAGAGGGAAAGGAACTCTCTGCCCCCGCTCTGTCGGTGAACAGGGGAAAAGAATGGCCAGAGCAGCTTCATTTGTATAAGTGTTCTACCCAGAATTCCTCCAGAGACCCTTTGGGAGCCCCCAGAACTAGATGCAAACTCAGGGCTGGTCGAGAAGGTGGAGTTGATGAAAAAGGGGGTAAAAGCGTACCTAACTTGTGGCAAGGAATGCATCTGTAGGGAAAGCAGTCAGCTGACAGGTCTTATGTGCTACTGGTTCCCCTCCCCTGAGGATCCTGTGCTGTTGGGAGGGCTTCATGATTAGAGGACTTTGTGACCAGAGCTGACGCTGAGGTGGCTCCTTGACAAGGTGTAATGCAAAGAGGGTTCTTCGCTGAAGCCACAGAAGACAGCCTCAGAGCAGAGTGACCTCTGGTGAGCCCCTCTTACCCTGCCATAAATAAAGCTGAAATAACTCAAGCTGGGTTCAGTGGTGGACCCACAGGACACCAACAGGCCCAGACTGAAGAATTCTGGGGCCCTATGGAAACCGGGGGGACAAGTGGGGACCTTCCTTAAAATAGAAAGAGAATAGAATCATAGAATATCAGGGTTGGAAGGGACCTCAGAAGGTCATCTAGTCCAACCCCCTGCTCAAAGCTGGACCAATCCCCAATTAAATCATCCCAGCCAGGGCTTTGTCAAGCCTGACCTTAAAAAATTCTAAGGAAGGAGATTCTACCACCTCCCTAGGTAACGCATTTCAGCGTTTCACCACCCTCCTAGTGAAAAAGTTTTTCCTAATATCCAACCTAAACCTCCCCCACTGCAACTTGAGACCATTACTCCTTGTCCTGTCCTCTTCTACCACTGAGAATAGTCTAGAACCATCCTCTTTGGAACCACCTCTCAGGTAGTTGAAAGCAGCTATCAAATCCCCCCTCATTCTTCTCTTCTGCAGACTAAACAATCCCAGTTCCCTCAGCCTCTCCTCATAAGTCATGTGTTCCAGACCCCTAATCATTTTTGTTGCCCTTCGCTGGACTCTCTCCAATTTATCCACATCCTTCTTGTAGTGTGGGGCCCAAAACTAGACACAGTACTCCAGATGAGGCCTCACCAATGCCGAATAGAGGGGGACGATCACGTCCCTCGATCTGCTCGCTATGCCCCTACATATACATCCCAAAATGCCATTGGCCTTCTTGGCAACAAGGGCACACTCTTGACTCATATTCATCTTCTTGTCCACTGTCACCCCTAGGTCCTTTTCCGCAGAACTGCTGCCTAGCCATTCGGTCCCTAGTCTGTAGCTGTGCATTGGGTTCTTCCGTCCTAAGTGCCGGACCCTGCACTTATCCTTATTGAATCTCATCAGATTTCTTTTGGCCCAAACCTCTAATTTGTCTAGGTCCCTCTGTATCCTATCCCTCCCCTCCAGCGTATCTACCACTCCTCCCAGTTTAGTATCATCCGCAAATTTGCTGAGAGTGCAATCCACACCATCCTCCAGATCATTTATGAAGATATTGAACAAAACTGGCTCCAGGACCGACCCCTGGGGCACTCCACTTGACACCGGCTGCCAACTAGACATGGAGCCATTGATCACTACCCATTGAGCCCGACAATCTAGCCAACTTTCTACCCACCGTATAGTGCATTCATCCAGCCCATACTTCTTTAACTTGCTGACAAGAATACTGTGTCAAAAGCTTTGCTAAAGTCAAGAAACAATACATCCACTACTTTCCCTTCATCCACAGAACCAGTAATCTCATCATAGAAGGCGATTAGATTAGCATGTGATTTACAAGACAATAGCCATCTTCTTCCTTCCCCCTAGAACAGAGTGGGGCGGCTGGGCCCCTCTGGGAGGCATGCTGGACTTGTGGGCGCGTGTGGCCAGCCGTCTCATGGTTTGGTGGTTATGGCAGAAGTGTGGGAGGCCAAACACTAGATTGAAGCTCCATTCATTCAGGTTTGACCCAACCTCCTCACCTTCATGACAGGGGATAGTCTGGCCAAATCTGACTGAGTGGCATTGGGACCTGGTGCATGGGGTCACAGTGCTGCTCAGGTTTGAATGGTGGGGCAGCCGGGCCAAATTCGAGGAGTGGCGTTGAGACCTGGTATGGGGATTTTCAGCAATGTGCAAAAGGTTTTTCCTCCTGGTTTTGTTTTTCCAGTGGTCAGGGCCGCCCCTGAGATGGGAGCCCTGTGCAAGGGCACTGAGTGTAAATTGGGTAAGCCACACCGCACTTCTCGAAAGACTGGAGACAAGTCTGTCCAAGAGCACCTCAGGACTCTGGGACTGTGCTATCCACTGACACCAAACCCTCAGTGAAGTTTAGTGTGTGGTGAAGGCGGAAGTGAAGTGATAAAGAGACATTTGTGTATTGGATGTTAATGCCAGTGGGGAGGGAACCGAGTTAACAGACTGAGACAGATATACTGTTGCTGTCTATTTCCAAGTTGATTCTGTTCCCTTTCCCTCTAGTAAAGTTTTCCTTGCTTCATACACAGACTCAGTGCTTGCGAGAGGGGACTGGTGAGCCTGTCCAGGGACTGTATTTAGTGATCTCAGAAATTCTGAGTGGGTCTCAAGCTGGCGGTGTGTTTTAGTTTTAAGAGGGACCCTTAGCTATTTGAACTGGCCCACGTTGTTGCCGACAATGCCTGGCTGCCAGGTTACACTAGGATCAAGATTACTATTTGTTTCATTTTGAGTTGGAATAGGAGAGTGCTAGAAGCATTGGGTCAGTGACAGTGAGGTCTGGACTCCAGATGTGCAAAAACTGGCAATGCAAGATGGGAAGATTATTTGTAGGAGAAAATTTTGGAAGTCCAGTGTGGTGGGAAGTGGGAAACTATCTTTAAAATTAAATTCTCAGCCAAAAAGGAAGGAATTTAGCTGTGGTCCCCATCAGGCCAGGCTCCTGCATAAATTGCTTCTGCCACCCGGCCAGGAGGATTATTGAGAAATGGGCTCCAACAGCAGAATTATCCAACATGGGGGAATTCTGTATTAGACCTGGTCTTGACAGCTAAAGAGGAACTAATCACAAAACTAAAAATTAATGGTAACTTAGATACATGTTATCATGATTTGATCACATTTATAATGTGCAAATGGAATAAAATCCAGACTAATGATACATATACTTGGTGCTTTAAAAGGGCCAATTTCAAAAAGCTGACAACAATTATGAGCCAGATCATCTGGGAGGAAGAATTTAACACTAAAAAATGTGAATGATAATTGGGAAGTGTTTAAGAACACTTTACTAGATACCCAAAAAGCCACAATCAAGGAAGAAGTGACCCGGTCTAGAGTGGAAGTGACCTAATCGGGTAAAGAATGTGAGCAAAGCCAAACAGCAAAAATTAAGATGTTTATACACCAAAGCGAGGAGCCTAGGTAACAAAATGGAGGAACTAGAGCTACTGGTGCAGGAAGTGAAACCAGATATTATAGGGATAACAGAAACATGGTGGAATAGTCGTCATGACTGGAGTACAGGTATTGAAGGGAATGTGCTGTTTAGGAAAGACAGAAATAAAGGCAAAGGTGGTGGAGTAGCATTGTATATCAATGAGGAGGTAGACTATAAAGAAATAAGAAGTGATGGAATGGATAAGACAGAATCTGTATGGGCAAAAATCACATTGGGGAAGAAAGCTACCAGAGCCTCCCCTGGGATAGAGCTTGGGGTGCGCTATAGACCATCGGGATCTGATTTGGATATGGATAGAGACCTCTTTAATGTTTTTAATGAAGTAAATACTAATGGGAATTGTGTTATCATAGGAGACTTTAACATCCCAGATATAGACTGGAGGACAAGTGCTAGTAATAATAATAGGGCTCAGATTTTCCTGGATGTGATAGCTGATGGATTCCTTCACCAAGTAGTTGCTGAACCAACAAGAGGGGATGCCATTTTAAATTTGGTTTTGGTGAGTAGTGAAGACCTCATAGAAGAAATGGTTGTAGGGGACAACCTTGGTTCGAGCGATCATGAGCTAATTCAGTTCAAACTAAATGGAAGGATAAACAAAAATAGATCTGTGATTAGGGTTTTTGATTTCAAAAGAGCTAATGTTAAAATATTAAGGAAATTAGTTAGAGAAGTGGATTGGACTGAAGAACTTGTGGTTCCGAAGGTGAAGGAGGCCTGGAATTACTTCAAGTCAAAGTTGCAGAAATTATCAGAAGCCTGCATCCCAAGAAAGGGAAAAAATTCATAGGCAGGGGTTGTAGACCAAGTTGGATGAGCAAGCAACTCAGAGAGGTGATTAAGAAAAAGCAGAAAGCCTACAAGGAGTGGAAGATGGGAGGGATCAGCAAGGAAAGCTACGTTATTGAGGTCAGAACATGTAGGGATAAAGTGAGAAAGGCCAAAAGCCATGTAGAGTTGGACCTTGCAAAGGGAATTAAAAGCAATAGTAAAAGGTTCTACAGCCATGTAAATAAGAAGAAAACAAAGAAAGAAGAAGTGGGACCGCAAAACACTGAGGATGAAGTGGAGGTTAAGGATAATCTAGGCATGGCCCAATATCTAAACAAATACTTTGCCTCAGTCATTAATGTGGCTAATGAGGAGCTTAGGGATAATGGCAGGACGACAAATGGGAATGAGGATATGGAGGTAGATAGTACCACATCTGAGGTAGAAGCCAAACTCGAACAGCTTAATGGGACTAAATTGGGGGGCCCAGATAATCTTCATCCAAGAATACTAAAGGAACTGGCACATGAAATTGCAAGCCCATTAGCAAGAATTTTTAATGAATTTGTAAACTCAGGGGCTGTACCATATGACTGGAGAATTGCTAACATAGTTCCTATTTTTAAGAAAGGAAAACTACAGGCCTGTTAGTTTGACATCTGTAGTATGAAAGGTCTTGGAAAAATTTTTGAAGGAGAAGGTAGTTAAGGACATTGAGGTCAATGGTAATTGGGACAAAATACAACATGGTTTTACAAAAGGTAGCTCATGCCAAACCAACCTGATCTCCTTCTTTGAGAAGGTAACAGATTTTCTAGACAAAGGAAATGCAGTGGATCTAATTTATTAATTATTATTGGTACCAGATGACATTTTGATTAAAAAAATATAAAGATATAGACTTAACATGTTACATATTAAATGCATTAAAAACTGGCTAACTGATTGATAGGCCTCAAAATGTAATTGTAAACATGGAATCATCATTGAATTGATATGTTTCTAGTGGGGTCCTCTAGGGATCGGTTCTGGTGTCTGTCTACAATTCAAGAAGGATGTTGATAAATTGGAGAGGGTTCAGAGAAGCGCCATGACAATGATTAAAGGATTAGAAAACATGGCTTATAGTGATAGACTCAAGGAGCTGAATCTATATTGCTTAACAAAGAGAAAGTTAAGGGGTGACTTGATTATAGTCTATACGTATCTGCATGGGGAATAAATATTTAATAATGGGCTCTTCAGTTTAGCAGAGAAAGATATAACACAGTCCAATGGCTGGAAGTTGAAGCTAGACAAATTCAGACTGGAAATAAGGTGTAAATGTATAATGGTCAGAGTAATTAACCTGTGGAACAACTTATCAAGGTTTCATGGTGGATTCTCCATCACTGACAATTTTAAAATCAGGATTAGATGTTTTTCTAAAGTATCTGGTCTAGGAATTATTTTTGGGCAGTTTCAGGGCCTGTGCTATACAGGAGATCAGACTAGATGACCACAATGGTCCCTTCTGGCTTATGAGTCTATGTATCTATGAAGGTTGTGCATGTCAGGAATCATTATCACAGAGATAAGAGGGACAGACTGTGGCCAATAAATGCAGGGCATCTATTGTTTCTGAAAGCTTAGCCTTCCTAAGTGACTCACACAGATGAATGCAAAATTAGTAAGAAGTTCTGCAGCAAGTCAATGGGTAGATATTTAAATGTAAAAAGGGACTTCTTTTGTGCGTAAGCATCATTGAACCACAAAACCAGATCCTCACATACAAATGGACTGAGGGCTTGTCTATGTTACCCCGCAGTTGACTGTGGGGTGTGATCTGCAGCATGCTCCGGAGTGTTGAGTTGTAACTCCCCACAGTGGATGGTGCATGCATGACCCTATTCGAAGAGGACTGCATTCATGCAAACTAGGAATCTTTTAGTTTGTTCCCCCAGCATCCACACAGGGGAGTTACAGCGCAGCACTTCGGTGCACACTTCTATTCACGTTCCCATAGTCTGAACTATGGGGCAGCGTAGACATGGTCTTAGATGGTGTTGGGTCTTTAGAATGGTATTCAAAACCTTTCGCCACAAAGTCACTTGTGTGTATATAGCCTGGGACAATAGTAGCTGAAAACTGCTGCCATTTGACAGGTGCTCAATGTCATGCATTGTCAAGATCCCCAAACTAGACTCTACTAAGGGGTATGGAAGAAAATGAAGGTCTACTCTAAAGTTAAAAGTTTTGCCAGCATAGCTGTGTTGGTTAGGAGAGTGTGTGTGTGTTTGTGGGGGGTGGGGAGAGAATCACATGATGTAGCTGGGCCAGCAAACGCCCCAGTGTAAATGCAGATATACTGTTAAAAAAGTCAGTTTTCTGGCACAGCTTATTTCATTTGGAGAGCTGGTATAAGCTATGCCAGCAAGCCCTTTCGAAGTGCAGACAAGGCCCAAGTATTTAACAATCCCCCTAAGATAACTGCATGGTTTTTCTGCATGTTCTGTGTGATATGCCCATAACTAAGGGTTGTCTTGATTCTTTGATGAGGGTAATAGCTGTAGATAGTAACCTTCTCTCTTCACATTGTTCTTCCCTGAACTGCAAAGACTAGACGCCAGGATGAAGAGAAATCAAGTTTATTTTTAGCTATATAGTACAAAAATTACTGGTAAAGTTCACACACACAAATGGAGAGGAGTAGAACCCCTGCAGAGATACAGCGGTCAGCACTATAGATAACCCATAGGTCAGTGGTTCCCAAACTTTAACAGACCGCGAACCCCTTTCACTAAATTGTGAAATCTCGTGAACCCCCTCCTAAAAATGAATATTTCCTGGGATTTAAGTTTAAATTTCCTCAGTGTGATGGATGGGCTTGCTTTGCTCTGCATAGCTCTTGGAAGTCCGGAACCACTGGAGAAAGATAAAGTCTCGGGTCTGGTTTGGCATCAAGTCTGTTTCTGTATTTTGTTTTCAGATGTGCATACAACGAAAACGCTTTCTCGCATAAGTATGTTGTTGAAAATGGTAACAAAACTGCAGCAGCTTTTTCTGCCAGAAGGGGGTACTCGTTTCTTAAACTCAGCCAAAAGTTGATCAGTGACAGATTTCTGAAACTCCTTTTCAGTTCGCAATCACAGGAGATCTCAGTCAATTTCTCTTTTTCCTCAGCGTTCAATATCTGTGTTGAGCAAGTGGTACCATCAAAAGGGTTGCGAATCCAGTCGTCATTGCCTGACATAACTGGAAAGTGTTTCCTGAAAGTCCTTTTAGGTGTGCAATTATATTGGTTTTAGTGCACTGATCCAACTGAAGTTTATGTGCTGCCAGGAAGTCATGAAGATTACTGAAACACTCAGTTTGATTGTTTTCCAAACAACTTTCCCAGAACTGCAACTTCTTTATCATGGATTCAACTCATTCTTGCACATTGAAAACTGTTATATTGAGGCCTTGAAGAGATAAATTTAGGTAATTAATTCTTGAGAAAATATCTGCTAAATAAGCTAGGCTCTGGAGCCAGACATTATTTTCCATACAGCTGGCAAGGTGGAAAGTGTGGCTGTTTAAAAAAACTAGGATTTCCATTCTAAGCTCAAACAAGCGCACAAGGATTTTGCCCCATGAGAGCCATCTAACTTCAGTATGGGTCAACAGACAATTGTGTACACTACCCATTTCTTCACAAAGTACGTGAAATATTCTGGAATTCGTTGGCCGTGATTTTATGAAATTCACCATTTTCACTGCATTGTCCAGCACTTCCTTCAGTCCCTCAGGCATGCGTTTTGTTGCGAGGGCTTGTCTTTGGATGCTGCAATGAGTCCAAGAGATTTCTGATGCAACCTTTTCTTGTTCGAGCTACAAATCCAGTATACTTCCTTGTCATTGATGTGGCCCCATCAGTGCAAATGCCTAGGCAACGAGACCAATCTCTTTCCTTTTCTTGAAAATATGCATTAGTCAGATTGAAGATATCTTCTCCAGTTGTACATTCTTTCAATGGTCAGCAAAACAACAAGTCTTCTTCAACCAGACCTTCATTTACATAACGTACAAACAGTAACAGAATAGCTAGATTAGCTACATCAGTTAATTCATCCAGCTGTATAGCATAATATGGACTATTTTTCACTCTATGTACAATTGTGGTCTCTACATTATTTAACATGTCATTAATTCTTCGTGACGACATATTATTGGACAAAGGTACCATGTCAATCCTTTTTGCAGCCTTTTCTCCGAGCATGCAATGAACTACGTCTTTTATACATGGACCAATCAAGCTCTCTACTATTGTATGGGCTTTTGATGCTTTGCTACTCGGTAGCTCATGCGGTATGACCCTTCAAGTGCATTTTCATTATCAGTACTTGCTTTGGATATAAAACTGGTAATGTCACTTTTCCTGTCCGCTAATTTTCACTTGAAAAAATCAACAGGCTTGTTGAGTTGTGCAGGATGCCTAGTTTTTAAATGGCGCCAAAGTAGAGAAGGTTTGAGGCTGCTGTTTGCTAGAACATCACCACAAATCACACACAGTGGTTTTGGACGTTATTGATCACCAATGCATGTACAGCCATATTTTATATAATTATCATCATACTTTCTTTTCTTTGTAAGTAACTTTCCAGGACCATCATGATCATTAGACTTTAGATTTTCCAGTGTGGACTTGAGAAAACACTAGCTGATTGTTGCGTCTTTACACTTTCCTTTTTCAGCCACTTATCCATTGAACCTTTGTTCAAAAGTTCTAATAAAAATAACACAGAGAGACTGCTAACAGCCAAGAAACTAGAAAATTAGAGGATTCACTCAAGTCTCACTGAAGCAAAACAGCACTCCAGAGAGAATGACAATTACTGAGGCACCTTAATGCTGCTACACTGGCTACAATGTGCTTCTGACTGGATTGGCTTGCAAACAGCTTTTCTTCCGCCATGAGGTGTGTCCCTACGAGGGTGCCCTGCGAAGGACAAATTAGCATGGACCACCCCCACGTACAGCGCGGCCCCTGCTCACTCTGCCCTCTATGCCAGCTTCCCCTGTCTGACAAGGACAGGGGTCCGAGCTACCACCTGCACGGCTGGGGTCTCAGCTGCCGCCCTGCCCACCACAGGGCTCTGGCTACTGGCCCCGGGCCAGGGTCTGGGCTGCTGGCTCTGCACTCCATGGGGCTTCTGCTGCTGGATCCCATTGACCGCCCCGGTCAACTGAGCTCCACTGAGCTTGGGCTGCAGGTCCCGCTGATCACTGGGGCTCGGGCTGCTAGCCCCATGCAGAGCGCTTGAGTTCAGGCTGCCGGCTCCCCCGCTGATGGGGGCAGGGCTTGAGCTGCCAGCCCCAACTGCCAGGCCCCGATCTTCCTGGGGCTCGGGCTGTCTGCCCTGCAACCACGTCCCACTTGCTGCCTCCAATGCCCAGGGTCCTCTGGCTGCCATTAGTGGTATTTTTCTTGCGACCCACCTGCAACCCCCTAGGAGTTCACGAACCCCAGTTTGGGAACCACTGCCGTAGGTAAAGGTATGTAACCATTACAGGGGAGCACCTATCATTAAAGTTACCTACTTTTTCCAGTATAGACCTTGTTTTCAGTTGCTTATATGTTTGCCAAACTTAAACCATTCAGGTTGAAATTTTCCATGCTGGATGTTTGCCTCAGGTGGATTTTTTTTTTAAATAATCAGTAAAAAAGGCTCTGCCATTGCTCAGAATGAGGTTAGGGGAAAATATGTTGTTTTGCCCTATCAAGGCTCCTTCTCCACTCCGAACTCTAGGGTACAGATGTGGGGATCTGCATGAAAGACCCCGTAAGCTTATTCTTACCGGCTTAGATTAAAAAATTCCCCAAGGTACAAACTTTGCCTTGTCCTTGAACCGTATGCTGCCATCACCAAGCGTGTTAAACAAAGAACAGGGAAGGAGACCACTTGGCGACGTCTTCCCCCAAAATATCCCCCCAAGCCCTATACCCCCTTTCCTGGGGAAGGCTTGATAAGAATCCTCACCAATTGGTACAGGTGAACACAGACCCAAACCCTTAGATCTTAAGAACAATGAAAAAGCAATAAGGTTCTTAAAAGAAGAATTTTAATTAAAGAAAAGGTAAAAGAATCACTTCTGTAAAATCAGGATGGTAAATACCTTACAGGGTAATCAGATTCAGAACATAGAGAATCCCTCTAGGCAAAACCTTAAATTACAAAAAGATACAAAAACAGGAATATACATTCCATCCAGCACAGTTTATATTGCCAACCATTAAACAAAAGGAAATCTAACGCATTTCTAGCTAGATTACTTAATCACTTAACACGAGTTATGAGGCTGAATTCCTGATCTGTTCCCGGCAAAAGCATCACACAGACAGACAAACCCTTTGTTCCCCCTCCCTCCAGATTTGAAAGTATCTTGTCCCCTCATTGGTCATTTTGGGTCAGGTGCCAGCGAGGTTATTTTAGCTTCTTTACCCTTTACAGGTGAAAGGGTTTTGCTTCTGGCCAGGAGGGATTTTATAGCACTGTATACAGAAAGGTGGTTACCCTTCCCTTTATATTTATGACATGCCCTTGTTAAAAAAAAATACTTATAACTGTTTTGTTGAGGAGCTCTAGAGCTTCCATGACTTGGAGCAGGCACTTGAAATGTGGTGGGAGGAAGGAGAGGTCAGGGATCTGCCTTTTGCCTTCCCTGTGAAAGTCTACCCAAATCTAGCCAAGTTATAAGTCTTTGCGAATCTGTTTTCACATACCTGCTCAGTTGAGACTAGCTAGAATTTGGTAACTGAATTCTCTGATGCTTCCTTCTAGTTAGCAGGAATGAATGAATTTGGGTAGATAATAGCCAGAAGAACATTTTGTTTGGCCACAGAAGGGAATCGGGCAAGCACTTACAAGGGAAAGTACAGTATGTGGGCACATATGTTTAATATCTTTCAGCAAGTACAGTAACAGCCTAGAATAATTTGGCTGTATCACGCCACATGAGAGAATTGTCCTGAAATAGACTGATACTCTTGATGTTATTTTTGCCGCACTAGAAATTGTAGCCCTGACATCCCATGCTGCTGGATTGTGAGGGGTTATCCTCTGGATTATAACGGACCAAGGGGAGGATGCTTCACTTCAGTCTGCAGGAGGGGAAGCGTTGAAAGGTGAACTACAGAGGTGCTTTAAAAACCAAGCAAGTTTGGAACATGACAGAAGAGTGGTCCAAAACTCCGGGAGACAGTGCACAGACTGCGTAGAAGGGCTGTGCACTAGTGGTCCAGTGCAGTAGTCCTTCCCCTATGATGCACAGCCTCTCCACAACTCCTTATGAGTTTGCTGTTGCTATGGCAGCCCTGGATGCTATGGGCCATGTGTCACACACAGACTCTTCCATCTTGACATGCGTCTTGACTTGTTAAACATTTTCAAAAGAAACTGTTCACAATGGAAACTTGATTTTTTTCATGATGGTTCTCCAAAGCTCTTGTGTCAGGGTTCCCTCCCCACTCTGAACTCTGGGGTACAGATGTGGGGACCCGCATGGCAAGACCCCACTAAGTTTATATTCCACCATCTTAGGTTAAAAACTTTCCTAAGGCACAAATTCCTTTCCTTGGATGGTATTGCTACCACCATCAAGTGATTTAAATAAACATTCAGGGAGGGGCCACTTGGAGCTCTATCCCCCCCAAAATATCCCCCCAATCCTATTCATCCTCTTTCCTGGGAAGGCTTGAGAATAATATACCAAGCAATAGTTTAACAAAGTGAGCACAGACCAAATTCCTGGTTTTTAGGACACTAAAAGAAGAACTTTATTATAAAGAAAAAAGTAAAAGAATCACACCTGCAAAATCAGGATGGAAGGTAACTTTACAGGGTAATAAAGGATGTAAAACACAGAGGATTCCCCTCTGGACTTAACTTTACAGTTACAAAAAACAGGAATAAAACTCCCTCTTAGCATAGAGAAAATTTACAAGCTAAAACAAAAGATAATCTAACACATTTCTTTGTTATTACTTACAATTTCTGTAATTTTAGATTTATCATTTCAGTAGGAGCTGGGTTACCTGCTTGGTCTCTCTCTTTGTCCCAAGAGGAAACACACAGAGAGCACAAACAAAACCTCCCCCCCACCCCCCCCCCGGCCACAGATTTGAAAGTATCTTCTTTCCCCATTGGTCTTCTGGTCAGGTGCCAACTAGGTTAATTGAATGGATTAACCCCTTACAGGTAACTGATTGTGTACCTCTGGCCAGGAGGGATTTGATGTTACAATGGAAACTTCATTCCTTGCATGATGGTTCTCCAAAGCTCTTGTTTATCCAAAGTCTGGCTATGTGCCCTGAATTTTAGCCTCAGTGCAAGTAGTCTGTGTAGAAGCTGTGTAGAAGCCAGCAATGCCCCTCTGCCATGTACATTGGCCAAACTGGACAGTCTCTACGCAAAAGAATAAATGGATACAAATCTGACATCAGGAATTATAACATTCAAAAACCAGTAGGAGAACACTTCAATCTCCCTGGTCACTCAAGAACAGATTTAAAAGTGGCAGTTCTTCAACAAAAAAATGTCAGACACAGACTCCAATGAGAAACTGCAGAACTGGAATTAATTTGCAAACTGGACACCATCAAATTAGGCCTGAATAGAGACTGGGAGTGGATGGGTCACTACAGAAACTAAATCAATTTGTTAGTCTCTAAGGTGCCTCAAGCACTCCTTGTTGTTTTTATAAAAAATAATTTCCCCTTGCTAAATACTCACACCTTCTTGTCAACTGTTTGAAATGGGCCACCTTCTTTACATTGGCCTCATTAACACTACAAAAGTGATTTCCAATCCTTCCTATCAACTGCTGAGAATTGCCTACTTCCAACTTAAACTGAATTGGCTCGTTAGCACGGACCCCTCACTTGGTAAGGCAACTCCCATCTTTTCATGTGCTGTGTATTTATACCTCCCTACTGTATGTTCCACTCCATGCATCTGATGAAGTGGGTTTTAGCCCACGAAAGCTTATGCCCAAATAAATTTCTTCGTCTCTAAAGTGCCACAACACTCCTTGTTGTTTGTTCTGAAGTTGTAAATCACTTATGCCTGCAGCCCAATTAGCTCATGTAGAGCCCTTTGGCCCCAGTGATCACTTTTTATCCAAAGCCTTGAGTCTCTGTATGAATTTCATGTCCCCAGGTCCTAGGGTGACCAGATGTTCTGATTTTATTGGGACAGTCCCGATATTCGGGGCTTTTTCTCACGTAGGTGCCTATTACCCCCCACCCTGTCCTGATTTTTCACACTTTCTATCTGGTCACCCTATCAGAGCCAAACAAACTTTAGCAGAATAATTGCTAAATGCTTAACCAATTTTTTTTTGCAGAAAAGCGTTGGTAAATATGAAGGAAGCTTTAGCAAGATTTTTTTTTTAATGGGTCTCAATTTTAAAAGGTCTTTTCGGTCTCTTGCTCATCTATTTTAATTTTTTAAGCAGTTTATAAAAAATATCAAGTCTAGAGATTTGTTTAAGGGTTAAATTGGGTGTGGGGTGGCGGGGCAGAAGCTGTGGTGTCTCCTACAATCCAAGCCCCACCGTTTCATGACCTCATAGTAAGTTACCACTCATAGGAGACTATGCAGGTCTTGATAATGAGGGCCTCTCTTCTTTCTGTGTGCTTGGACTAGCCGTGAAGTGGTAAAAAATGTTGATATTTAAACTGCCGTTATTAAGCTCTAGGTTTTTTTATAGTGCACATTAAACGTTAAAGCTAAACACAGTAAGGACTCATATGCATTTGGCAAGTCAAAATTCAGAGACCAGGGCACTGCTTAATTTGTAAAGAAAGAGATGCCAGGGCTCAAGCAATTTTTTTACTTTCATGACTTATTCGCAAGCCCAGAGGTGCCGGAGCTATGAACGGCCAAACCTATGGATCCATGATTATAAAGATCAGAATCATAGAATATCAGGGTTGGAAGGGACCCCAGAAGGTCATCTAGTCCAACCCCCTGCTTGAAGCAGGACCAATTCCCAGTTAAATCATCCCAGCCAGGGCTTTGTCAAGCCTGACCTTAAAAACCTCTAAGGAAGGAGATTCTACCACCTCCCTAGGTAACGCATTCCAGTGTTTCACCACCCTCTTAGTGAAAAAGTTTTTCCTAATATCCAATCTAAACCTCTCCCACTGCAACTTGAGACCATTACTCCTCGTTCTGTCATCTGCTACCATTGAGAACAGTCTAGAGCCATCCTCTTTGGAACCCCCTTTCAGGGAGTTGAAAGCAGCTATCAAATCCCCCCTCATTCTTCTCTTCTGCAGGCTAAACAATCCCAGCTCCCTCAGCCTCTCCTCATAAGTCATGTGTTCCAGACCCCTAATCATTTTTGTTGCCCTTCGCTGGACTCTCTCCAATCTATCCACATCCTTCTTGTAGTGTGGGGCCCAAAACTGGACACAGTACTCCAGATGAGGCCTCACCAATGTCGAATAGAGGGGAATGATCACGTCCCTCGATCTGCTCGCTATGCCCCTACTTATACATCCCAAAATGCCATTGGCCTTCTTGGCAACAAGGGCACACTGCTGACTCATATCCAGCTTCTCGTCCACTGTCACCCCTAGGTCCTTTTCCGCAGAACTGCTGCCTAGCCATTCGGTCCCTAGTCTTTAGCTGTGCATTGGGTTCTTCCGTCCTAAGTGCAGGACCCTGCACTTATCCTTATTGAACCTCATCAGATTTCTTTTGGCCCAATCCTCCAATTTGTCTAGGTCCTTCTGTATCCTATCCCTCCCCTCCAGCGTATCTACCACTCCTCCCAGTTTAGTATCATCTGCAAATTTGCTGAGAGTGCAATCCACACCATCCTCCAGATCATTTATGAAGATATTGAACAAAACCGGCCCCAGGACCGACCCTTGGGGCACTCCACTTGATACCGGCTGCCAACTAGACATGGAGCCATTGATCACTACCCGTTGAGCCCGACAATCTAGCCAGCTTTCTACCCACCTTATAGTGCAAAATCAATAACATAGAACATGGCAAAAATAACTTTTTCTCCCCACCTCTAAGCCTTTTCTAATACGAAGAGCAGCACAGTGAGGGGGAATGGATGGGTGTGGCATGGAACTGAAAGGAGGAGGACGAATTTCTGCCAGATACACCAGAAGCTGGTGGGTCTCTGCTTCCTCTTCAGGGGCTGTATGTAGTAGATTCAAGAGGCATGTTGGTGTCACCTCTTTTGCTGCTAGATGAGTCTCTTCTTTGGAAAGAACTGGTTCCTTATTTGGCAGGAGGAGCAATCCTACAAGAAGGTGTTCGTGACCTATGTGTCTGTGTATGGTACTTGTAAAACACCCATTGCCTTAGTATCTCAACACCTCACAATCTTTGATGTATTTATCCTCATGGCACCTGTGTGAGGAAGAGAAGCACTATTATCCCCATTCTACAGATGGAGAACTGAAACGCAGAGAGACTAAGCAACTTGCCCTAGGTCTCACAGGACAGCTGTGGCAGGACAGAGAACTGAACCCAGGTCTCAGGAGTCCCAGGCTAGTGCACGAACTCCTGGGCTAGCTTTCATCTCTTAGATGTGAGTTTCTTGATTCTCACTTCCTCTTCTTGCTGTTGGGATCTGCTATGTGCACGTTTTGTTAACATATTATTTGCTAAGCACTATCGATATGCTCAAAAGTAATAAACACTGAGGGCAGTCCCTGCCCCCAGAGAGCTCACGGTGTAACATGCTGCTGTTTCTTGCTTTACCATCCCTGTCTGTAGCTTTCCCCAAGGGGTTCTTGTCCTGCTGCTGAAGCATGAAACCCTACCATGGCCTTTCCAGTGAACTCTTTTCTTCCTGGAAAACCCAAGGCCATGATTTTATTCTAAGTCTAAGGGCCAGCTCTGGATCGTGTCCAGTGGAATGTGCTGGGGCCTGATGTCTTGAGAAGAAGTGATGGGGGGGAAAACGAGGTGATTCTGGTTCAGTTTCCGACAGATGTGCTTAACACCATTTCATATGGAAACGAGAAGACGTGAGTGTCGCATTCAGGAGTGCAAAGGAAGTCTCAGTTCACAGGTGCGGGGCTGGATCTTGATCTTGGGTTAGTCTCCTTCAGACCACTCCTTCAGGGTGGTGATGAGGTGTATTTCCTTGGGCAATGCAGGAAGAGAGGGTGGAGTGGAAAGTCTTCGCGGCTGTCCCTCGTCTTTGCCTCCAGCAGGATGAGGGGCAACACGTTTCTGGAGTCTGACATGAGACTCAAACTAAGTGCATCTTAGGTTAATGCCTCTGTAGCATACACTTAGCCTGTAGTGTGTTGGCTGTTATTACACAGCTGCCCACCAGACCTTCCCCTTGGTAATAAGGAGTTTGTAGGTTTCAGCCCTACATATTTATATTGATCTCTATATATGAATTTTTTATTTCAGTAATTAGCTCACAAAAATGTAGGGCTGGAAGGGACCTCAAGAGATCATCCAGTCCATCCCCCTGGATTAAGTGTACCTAGGCCATCCCAGACAGGTGTTTGTCTAATGTGTTCTTAAAACCCCCCAGTGATGGGGATTCCACAGCCTCCCTAGGAAACCTGTTCCAGTGCTTAACTATCCTGATAGTTAGAAAATTTTCTGATTATCTAGCCTAAATCTTCCTTGCTGCAAATTCAGCCAGTTACTTCTTGTCCTACCCTCGATGGACATGGAGAACAATTGATCACTGTCCTGGTTATAACAACCTTATCCATCCATCATGGTGCTAAGGGAGGTAGGCTTTACAAATGAAGGAATACAAAAAATAGTCTTGTTTAATATTGTCTCATTGTTTTCTTGTACTCCCGTGTCTGGCTGTATCAGTCGTTTGTCTCGTGTCTTATACAGTACTTAGACTGTACGTTCTTGGAGCAGGGACCATCTTTTTGTTCTGTGTTTGTACAATGCCTAACCCAAAGGGGTCCTGGTCCATGATGGAGGTTCAGAGATGCTACAGTAATACAAATAATAACTTTTTTAAAAAGTAAACTTTCTGAATTACATTGCTAAATATATATAGATATAGGAACTATATGGTGTGTGATGTGGCATAAAAGTTTTATTGGGACTTATTGGGGTGACAAGCATACTACAGCATTAATAATATATACACAATATACAATTTTTACCAGGATGAGGTTGGATTGGCTGTATTATCTGAACTGTATTATTCAGGTTTTCTCTAATGGATGCCAATTAAACTTTTATATCACACCAACTCATCATCTATTCTGATTTTTTGCCACATATTTAACAGAAAAAGTACTTCAGAAATATTTTAGAGTTTAACCTTTTTAATGTTACCTATTTTTGGCATCTCTCCACCTGCAATGCCTGCATCTTTTATATAACATGAGGGGGAAGAGAGAAAAAGTTAACTAATGCATTTAAAAAACCTCTAAAATTCTTCCAAGTAGTTTTTTGTGACATAAAAATGTCACAGTTCAATATCATATAACCCTTAAAGTTAAAAGCCGGTGTTGTGTGTCCCATCAGAAAGCTGGAAATCTCTCCTTTTAATTGGCATAAATTTCCTAGTTTTATGCTTGAACAGTTGCAAGATATAGATAACCTTATGACCATGATTTCACCCACTGCTAAATACATCTGCAAGCACTGTTGGGATGAAATGTGCCAATGGTTTAGGAGTGCACAGAAACACCACAAAGGAGTTCAGGTTAGGAAGTGGAGAATACTGCAGCAAATTGATGCTCCAGGGGGAATTTTTAGTACACAGGAATTTGGTTCACAAAGTGGGCTAATACCCCTATTCTTGTGAAAGTGTTACAGGATCTTTAATGGACAAAAGTAGCCAGGACCTCAGGCGGGAAGACAAAATGTAATACTATGGCATTGTTTTAAAACTGACTCAGGAGGAAAAGGTAATACCTACTAACCCTGAACCACTGTAACAGGGTGGCAGGTTTTAGGACTACATAAGGACGCAGAGCTCTTTTGCTGACTCACCCTCATGTCACATAGTAGGTTCCTGCATAAAGATGTCATTATTTCTGATGACTCATGCTGGCAGCCGGGCACTGGTAGGAGTCAGAGCTGGTTGAAAAAATTCAAAATACAAAATTTCAACCAAAACCAAAGATTATACTTCTCATGAACATTTTTGCAAAAATGTCACCCTGTTTTTCAGCAACCCTCTGAGTATCTCTGAGACAGAGGGAAATGTGGGCAGGGACCTGAGATAGAGACATACTGCAGAGAAAAGGCTTAGATTGTAAGCACTGTGGGGGCAGGGACCATCTTTTTGTTCTCTTTGTACAGCACCTTGCATTATGGGGGACTGGTCCATAACAGGGGCTGCTGAGTACTGCCACAAAACATAATAGGAGCAGCCAAGCTCAGGAGAAAGCATAGATGGAAGTTTGTTTGTTAATTACGTTGGCAAAGGCAGAGCCCGTGACACGGGGGATATGCTGGGATCATGTCTAATATGTATATACACTCTGGAATAGAGTGGAAACTTTGCCTTCTTAGAGCAATCAGCGTAATTAATGCCCATCAGCATGGTTTATGGAAAAGAGGTCTTGTCAAACAGACACAACATGGGTTTTGGATGGGATCACAAGTTTGGTTGATAAAGGCAACTGTGTTGACATTACATACTTAGACTTCCGTAAAGCATTTGTCTGAGTCCTGCATGATCTGATTTAAAAAAAAACCACTAACACTACACAAAATAGCGTCACCCGTGTTAAATAGATTAAAAGCTGGTTCGCTGAGATCTCAAAAAGTAACTGTAAATGGGGAACCACAGGCCAAGGGGGCTATTTCTCGTGTGGTCCTGCAGGGATCTGTTCTTGGCCCAATGTCTGCTGATATCTTTATCAATAATCTGGAAGCAAATATAAAATTATCAGTAATACAATTTGCAAGATGACACCAAAATTGGTAGAGTGGTAAATAGCGTTGGGAAAGGTCAGTTGTACAGACCAGCCTGGATTACTTCAGGAGGTGGACTCCTTTGAACTGCATGCTCTTCAATGCAGGCAAATGCAAGGTCATACATCAAGGAACAAAGAATTTAGGTCACACTTACTAGATGGGAACCAGTAGCCTGGAACGCAGTGACACTGAAAAGGACCCAAGGGCCCTGGGAAATAACTAGTTGAACATATATTCCCAGTGCAATACTACAGCTCAGAGGGCAAACATGTAGAGCCCTGCATGGATACAAAATTTATATCCGCGACTGTGGATATCCACGGATATAAAGCGGATATCCACGGAGCTGTAGGGCTCCACCGGGAACCGCAGCGGCGAAAGTAGAAACATGTCAGGCCGCCACTCACAGAAGCCAGTGCCCATCCCGGGCAGCTCCTGTGGCTTGGCTGTACCACCCCCAAGCCCTGCCCACTAGGGCGGGCACCAGGCTCACCAGCAACTATCCCCAGTCATGCTAGTGCGTGCAAGCGGCTTGCTCGCTCCCGGACTGGAGTCCCTTCCACGCAGCGGTGTGCGTCTCCTGTGCCCAGGGTGGTGAATGTCGCTTCCCAGTTTTCTGGGTGGTGGCTTGAGCCGGTATTTCAGAAGGAACTCCTCTTTGCTGCTGACAACAGAGGGATTAAATGTAGTTTTCTGTGGTTTATGGTAACATTTTCTGGTGTCTGTGTAACCACTGCCCTCCTCTGGACAGAATTGGAACAGTTCAGTTATGTGTGTCAGGCTTTATATTGCTATATGTCATGAACGGAGCGTGTCCTTTAGCAAGTGATAAGGCCATGTTGGTTTTTTTAAATTTTGGCTGGTGGGGTGGCTGGGGGTGGGAGGATCTGAGTTCTATTCCTGCTGTTGCTATGTAGATCTGAATACCCAAGGCCTGCAGCATAGTGACAACCATAAAGTTCCTAGCTGGCCATGAGTTCATTACAACATGCTCTTTATGGCTCCAAGGATTTGCACCTTTGTGTGGCTTCCTCTCCCTCCCACTTTACAAGACACTACAGAGTATCTATCCCCTTGACCGGACCACAGCCTCACCACCATAGGTGCTGACCCCATGGGTACTCTGGGGCGGGAGCACCCACAAAAAAAAAAAAGGTGGGTACTGAGTACCCACCAGACACCCGCTGATCAGCTGTTTGGCGGGCTCTGTCGATCGGCTGTTCGGTGGCGGGCAGGAGGCGCTGGGGAGAGTGAGTGGGGTGAGAAATGGTAGGGAGGGGTCGGAATGGGGGCGGGAAGAAGTGGAGTGAGGGTGGGGTCTTGGGGGAAGAGGCAGAGTGGGGGCGGGGCCTTGGGGCAGAGCACCCACCTGGAAAGAAGAAAGCTGGCTCCTGTGCTCAGCCCCGTACCGCAGGAAGCATCTGCTCAGGAAATGCTGAATGTGACATGGAGTTCAAACCAGGTGGGGATTTTAGGCAGGCAGACAGCAGTTTCACAAGTCACCCTTCTTACTGGCTCCTGACTTGTGCAGTCATGAGCAAGTAACTCAAAGAAAACCATGCAGCGAGGTCATACTGTTCTCGCCCGTGGTGAGGGCTGCAAAGTCACGTTTCCATGCCAGTGAAATGATTGGCTTGCCTTGGTTTGGGGCAGTCTGCAGGCGTTTCAGATAGTTCGTGTGGTGTGTGTGTGCTGGAGGGAGTGGACCG
This sequence comes from Lepidochelys olivacea, assembly GCF_965140295.1. NCBI lineage: Eukaryota > Metazoa > Chordata > Testudines > Cheloniidae > Lepidochelys > Lepidochelys olivacea. The sequence goes on along the minus strand of NC_140414.1, from coordinate 134,838,693 downwards.
TTACGTTCTTGTCACTTGCCTCCTCAAAGGCGAGGCTCGACGTACCGGTTCTATATTATTTCTGATTCCCCTGTGATTCTTTTCTCTCTTTTCCCCTGTGTCTGTGACAGTCTTAAAAATCTAATGGAAACAGTATGAGTGTGGCACCGATGAAAGTAGCTCCCCTTTGGATGGGAACTGTGGGCAGAAGAAGGGGAGATCGCTCACTCAGAAAACACTGGGGTGTTTTTAACAGTCCTGTTTCTAACCTCTGGGCTGAGTCTTCAGGTTGCTCTTGGGTGGGAGGGGAGGTACCTTTTCTAGGAAAGAAATAGAGGCGTGAGAATGATGTTCTGTTTAGTTTTCCTAACAAAGGGCCACAAGAAAGGCTGTGGGAGGAGCTAGGTTCCCTGGACCAGATTCTCTCCTGTGCCAAGCCCTGCTTATGGCAGGAGTGAAGGGATGGACGGCATCCGGGAGCCAGTTATAGCTGTCTTTTACTGTCAGCCCTGGCATGAGTACAGCAGGCAACAGAGTGCTCTAACTTATGACAGCTAGCAAGTGGCCCTTAGGGGCCATACCCCAACTGAGAATTTGCACAGCGCCTAGTACAGTGGTCCATGACTGGGGCTATTGGGTACTACTGCCATACAAATGCTGCTCCTTGTCCCTGACACCCACCACCACTTGCCCCTTACACGGGAGCGTGTGGGGGTGGGGGTGTTTGGCGGAGGAGCCGGGGAATACTCAGCTGGACAGCTGCAGCCACATTGGGGCAGTGCAGACTGATCAGGCCCAGGGGAGGAAATGTGACCTGTCATCTTTAGGCCTGTGGACTATCCATGTAGCTGAGGATTCAATGACATTTTCTCCCTCTTGACCTATTCCTGCAGGCAGACCCTTTGAGGCAGAACAGTGCAGCCACCAGAGGGTGCCAAACGTCCCTTTGTAGCCAGCCTGCAGGCTGCCCGTACCACAGAAGACCTGCTGAATTGAGGGCTTTCCCTGCCCCTGGAGGGGCTGGGGCATTTGGATATTTTTTCCCTGCTGGCTGTGATATAGTGAGGGAGGTTTATTCGATGGGGAGCGAGGGGCAATACACTTGGGTTGTTGATTTCCCAATCTGGCTTCATGTTTACAGCACATACCTTTTTTTTTTTTTTTTTTTTTTAAAGTTTGGCTTAACTTTCTAACCAGAAATACATCTGAACTGACTCACCTTCATAAAACTTGGCTCACAAGCTAATTAAATAGCTTGGCTTGGACAAACCGAACCCCTCTACTACCACCAGCTCACAGAATCCAATATTTAAAGATCCGGGGTTTCCGTATATAAGAGTTCAATTGTTTCTTAAAAAAAAAAAAAAAAAAAAACGAACCCACCCTTAAACCGAATATAAATTTATACATCAGTGAGTTCTTAATTTTCATGGAATTTCTCTCCCCCTCACAGACAGAAGTTGTATATACAGGATTTTAGTATTTCCTCTCCGGCTCCAGCCCCAATTTGAAGGACTGTAAAAGTTTGAACTGATTCCAATAGTGCGTGGTTTGTATCGTCTCTGCTACACGGCAGAGTCAAAACAGCCCACACAGTAACTGACATGCAGTAAATCTTGAAAGGAGCATTTCCTTTATACACTCACACACACACACACATGATTGAAACTGAATTATAGTTTAAAAAATAATATTGAAATCTTGTGGTGAGGGAGAGAAAGCAACTTGTGTCCCTTGTAGGCAACTACACTTTGCATATGTGTTTATGGCTGGCATCAAGTTGGTTCATACTCTGAGATCATGATAACTTGCTACAAGGTCAGACTAATTTGCAAACATTTATTAATTATTAGCTAATGATCATATGGAATGACTGACTTAGAGATCTTTCCTAGCATATCATTTTGTCAACACACAATTTTTAACCCAAAAGGAACACACAATAAAATTCCAAATAATCAAAAATGTCTTAAGGAATAATGTTTGCAGTGTTGTTGTCATGTTGGCCCCATGATTCGAGAGACAAGGTAGGCGAGGTAATATCTTTTATTGGACCAGCTTCTGCTGATGAAAGGTACAAGCCTTCAAGCTACACAGAGCTCTTCTTCAGGTCTGGGGAACGAAGCAGAATGTCTGAGCTAAATACAAGTTGGGACAGATTGTTAAGCAGAAGGTGTAACGCAGAGGTGGGCAAACTATGGCCCACGGGCTACATCCGGCCCGCAGAATCCTCGTGCCCGGCCCCTGAGCTCCTGGCCTGGGAGGCTAGCCTCGAGCCCCACCCCTGCTGTTCCCCGTCTCCCACAGCCTTACCTCGCCATGCCGCCGGCGCAATGCTCTGAGTGGTAACACAGCTGTGCTCTGTGCTGTGCGGTGGCATGGCTGGCTCCATCGGCTGCCTGTCTGAGTGCTCCAGGCAGCGCAGTAAGGGGGCAGGGAGCAGGGGGCGTTGGATAGAGGGGAGGGGAGTTCAGGGTGGTGGTCAGGGAGCGGGGGTGTGGATAGAATTTGGGGTGGTCAGAGGGTGGGGAACAGGGGGGTTGAATGGGGGCAGGGGTCCCAGGGGGGCAGTCAGGAAGGAGAGGGGAGGTTAGATGGGGGGGCAGGGGGCAGTCAGGGGCAGGGGTTCTAGGGGCAGTCAGGGGACAGGGAGAAGGGGTGGTTGGATGGGGCAGGGGTCCCAGGGGGGCAATCAGGAATGAGAGGAAGGGTTGGATGGGGTGGGGGGTCTGGGGGCAGTACTGGGACAGCGAGCGGGTGGATGGGGCAGGAGTCCCGGGGGCCCATCAGATGACAAGGAGAGTTGGATGGGGCAGGAGTCCTGGGGGGGGCCATCAGGGGGTGAGAAACAGGGGGGATTGGATAAGGGGTGGGGGCTGGGCCACACCTGGCTGTTTGGGGAGGCACAGTCTCCCCTAACCTGCCCTCTATACCATTTCGGAAACCCGATGTGGCCCTCAGGCCAAAAAGTTTGCCCGCCCCTGGTGTAACATATGTGACAGGCAGTTACCTGAAATGAAGTGGGCAATTAGGGGTTAGATTGTTATGCATAAAGGGTTTGAAATGGGCAATTAATGGTTATGAGACAGTAGGATGTGTTACAAACTGTTGTAAAGAGCCATAAAACCAGTGTGTCTTAAGTGTCTAGCAGAGTTATGAATTTAAGTTCCCAGGCTTGCCTTTGTTTCTTTGGAGGACAAGTACTGAGAGGTCAAATATGGAGTGATCATTTTGTGAAAAGTGTTTGCCCACGAGTGACATGGTGTTTACATCTTTTAACATTTTTCTGTAATAGTTCATATGAGAGTGTTGTGATTGTCTGGTTTCATGCACATAGTTGCTATTGGGACATTTGATGCACTGTATGAAGTACACCACATGCTGTGATAGGCATATTTAGGACCCATGAATCTTGAAAGGTCTATTTTGCAGGGGATTGATCACTGTAGCAGTTGAAATATGTCTGTAGATTCTGCAACTCTTCTGTCAGGGTTTGATACTGCTTTGAGTTAGTGGGCTTTGGTCTGTGGGGAGCATACTTCTGATGAGGAGCTTGGTGAGGTCGGGGGGATGGGGTTGTTTGAAGGTCAGAAGAAGAGGTTTGGGAAAGATTTTTTTTAAGATGTGATCCCCATCAACTATGGGTTGTATTTGTTTAATGAAACCCCATATCGGTTCAGTGTGGGGTGGTAGGTGATAACCAGGGGTGTGCAATCAGTAGGTTGTTTTTTCTTTATTGAAGCAAGTTCTCCTGGGGTATTTGGGTGGCCCTTTCCATGATGCAATCTACTTCTCTGGTCGAGTGTCCTTGTTTAGCAAAGGCAGTTTTAAGTGTGCTTAGGGGTGTATCTCAGACTTTCTCGTCACAGAATTTGCTCTGGGTGTAGATAATAGATTTTGTGTGTGTGTGTGTGTCTGGGATTGTTGCTGGATCTGTGGAGGTAATATGGTGATTGGTGGGCTTCTTATGTATATAGTTGTTTGTTTAAGCTAATCATGGTAGGAAGTTGATGCTGGTATAGGAGTGTGCTAGACAGAGTTTGATGGATGGGTGTGGTTGTTGAAGTTGTGGTAGAAATCTATGAGGGAGTTTAACTCATCTGTCCAGAAGATAAAAATATCATTGATGTATCTCAGGTATATCATTGGTCCCATTGTGCATTTTTCCAGAAATTCTTTGTCAAGGTGGCCCATGAAGAGGTTGGCATATTGGGGAGCCATCAAAGTGTGTGTTGTAAAATGTGAAGTAGTTGTGGGTGAGGATGAAATGGATGAGTTTGGCAATGTGCTTTGAATAATGTAAAATTCGCATTAAGGTCTCTCTTTAAAAAAATAAAAGGGGGACTAGCAAGATGTGTGCCAAACTTACCTGTTTTATCTCTTTGCTTTTTGTGTGGCACTCCTTCCATCCCAACTTTCGCCTCATTACATTGCAAACTCTTTGGGAACGGGGTGCTGTCTTCTGATCTCTGCAAAGTGCTTAGCACACTTTTGGCCCTGAATAAACAATCATCATAATACTTGATCTTGAAATGATGCTGCATTATGCAAAATTGTTGATATTTGCATGCTGAGTGCAAAATTCAGCTCAATAATTACCAACATCCTTAACTGCCCCAGGGCATATACTGAGCTTTGCAGGTCTGCTGCGTAATGTTGGATCAATATTTTTCTAGCAATGGTTGTAGAAAGAGTGCACTATGTGTCTGAGATTCCAAAATTGCTGTTTTGTGCAGATATGCATTTAAAATGAAGAGAGCTGAATTTTCATTACAATGCATGGGAGAGGAGTGTGTCCAGCCCTCTTTTATGTTAACAGGGAGTTACATTGTAACTCCTGGCTCACCATGTTGAATGCTCAGTTCTCTAGGGGTATATCTACACTACACACTAAGTCTGGGTTCTGATTCAGGTTTGAGCTCAAGGCCCCTTCCATCCGCACACAAATCAGTCTAACTTGGGTCAGCAAGAATTCAGGATCTGGTCCTAGGACCCTGCTAGAGGGTGGGTCCAAGCTTTGTCCTGTTGCAGCTCAATCTGCAGACCCTCATCAGAAGGTCTGTGTAGCGCAGTATGAATGCTTAGCATGGCTGTGAGACCCAGGTCCAGCAATTGTAACACCAGGTTTACAATGCACTGAGGATGCTCAAGCCCGGGCTTGGAAACACTGAGTCCACAAGCTCGGATCCCGCAGACCTGGGTTTACAAAGTAGCGTAGACATGCCCTAGGAGGTTGAATGGCAAGACAGCTCGAGATCTCAAAGGCTTTGATTTATCCACAAGGTAAACACTGGGAGGTTGAGAAAATGGCAAAGTTGTTATACTGGCCTAACAGTGGATCTCCCCTGGGCTGGAGAGCGAGCGAAGCTGCTTTGGCCTTCATGGAAATGTGGGAGTGGAAGAGATGGGGAGGAGGGAAGAGAGAGACTGAGGAAGAGGGGAAATAGAGTGTGAAAGGAGAGAGACACGGTGAGATGGAAGAGGAGGGAAAGAGAAGCAGGCAGTCCAAGAAAGACAGTTGGTTGAATTTTTACACACTAGGCTAAATGGTTGAACTTTGCCTTTGGGCTGGCTTCATGACTGAATGGAAAAATCCATGTGTGTTATACCCCGTGTTCAGCCTCCTCAGTGGGTTGGCCTCTGTTAATGGAGCTCTATGGCATAAGTTTCAAAGCATGTTCTATGAGATAATGGAGCGACTTCTTGCTTACAGGTATTTTATTGCCCAGCAGGCTGGACAGATGCCAAGGGGTTGCTTTTGGAGTTGTAGGGTGGGCCATTAAGGATGGGGGTTTAACTCGTGCCATGGTTTGAAATGGTGCCTTAGTTCATTTGTCTACAATACTTCTCATCGCCAGAGTTTTAAATTAATTTAATTAGCGAATTAACGCTGCGAGGAGGCTGGGGAGATTACCTGCCCTTTAGTATCTATCTACATGGTAACGCAAATAACTTTTGGCTCAGAAAGAGCTAATCTGGGGTCTTGGGTCTGCATTTGGACTGGAAAAGGCACCTCCTTAAAACATCTCAGCTGATCTCTGCACACGGTGGGCCCTCATGCTGTCCTGGATCCACCAGAGTCTAGGGCACTGCTGGGACAACAGTGCACTCTGCCTTATGAGAGCTGTGGATCTCAGGTTCGTCGCAAGCCAAGCCCATGTGGGCAGGCTGAAAAGTGGGGGAAGAAAGTGGAAAATTAGAGTGTGGAGGGGGAGGTTCATCCCCCTGGAAGATGTTAATACACCACCTGCCTTCTCCTGCATGGAGGATGGTTTTAAAGCATTTCAGAGCAAAGGGATAGGCTGGGGTTTAAAGGCCTGTGTCTGGCTAGCATAGTGGCTAGGGGTCCATGTGGCCCTGCTTCTTTCAGGGAGGCTAGCTCCACTGGCAGTGCATAGTGCCTGCTGCAGATGGTCCCTGGGCTGGGATACAAAAGGCAAGGCAAAGGCTCCTTGCATTCTCCCCTCCTTCTTTGCACACCTGTGCAGGGCCAAGAGTTCAGGCCAAAGAAAATAAGTTGGTCCCCTGTGCATCTGGCAGTGGGGTATTTGGCCAGCTAAGCTAACTGAGTTCTGTTAGACAGCATTAAACAAGCAACTAACCCAACAAACTCCGGCCCCCTTCCCCTTGTCTTTGTCTCCCACCAGACACAGATGGAAACATGTAGTGTATAAAAAATACTCCAGAAGCATTGTAATCTCCAATACCCCTTCCTTATCAGGGTATCCCCTCCTGGGCTCTCTGACCTGTGCCCATTCACAGCCTGATCTGCCCAGCCAGCGCCCTCCAGAATCACCCTCCCTTTTGTCCCTGATACACGAGACCAGATATGCAGTGTGGGTGGATTTTGTAATGGTTTGGACCTGTTTCTATACAATGGGACAGCAACGGGCGTTCTTCCTTCCCTCGCTACCTCTTTCTCCTCTGATTAACTCTTCTTTTCCATCCTTCTCTCTCTACAGCTCTCCCTTTTGTTCCTGTTTCTCCTATTCCTATCTCCCACAAAGGTTCACTTTTCAGCTGCTGACTTACAGTCCACACAGTGTGATTATGAACTCCAAGACCGGATCTTGCAGCTGAATGTTCATACAGGCCATTTTCCAGGCATCCAGCAGCTTTAACAACCATTAGAGGAGTATAATTCCCCAAGCCACCTTGGGTCACTTGACATGCAGGTATTTCAGACACTGCACATGCCTACATTAAACATCTTGGTGCTTATAAACTGAGGATTTTCATGTCATGTAAAATAGGTGTTGAATCTTGTAAGGAACCAGGCTATGGTAGCACTTCATCAGAGTCTGCAAGTGAGGGCACTGGAGCAATTATGGCTCCATTTCCAGCTGGGCCTCATGACAACAGGGACTTGGAATAGTAGGAAAAGTCTGTTGCTCCACTAATGAGGCACGGGGTTTTTTTTTTTTTTGGTTTCCTCTTCAGACTGGTTCCCTGTTAAGACATTGTGCTGAGCCAGAAGCTCTAACGCACCATGTACAGGGCTCTGTGCCCAAGGGGTCACTTTAAAAGAGTTTACCTCATCAAGACACCCTTTTGGGGCCGATGGTCTCACGGCAGCCAGGAGCTGTGGGTTCTATTCCCAGGCCCATCACCCGACTTGCTGTATGACTTTCAGTGGGTCTTTCAGTGGGTCTCCCATGGCCTGATTTTCAGAGAAGCTTGCAAGGCGACACACAATCCCAGCAACTTCCATTGGCTTTGATGGAAATGGCACATGGTCAGCCGTTCTGGAAATCAGGCCTTTAACCCTCCGGGCCTTGGTTTTCTCATTTCTAAAATGAGGATAGCGATACCTGCTGCACAGGGGTGTTATGAGACTGAATCCATTCGTGTCTGTGGGGTGATTTGGGACTCTTGCACAGAAGGTCCTAGGGAAGGGCAAGGTATTAGCACCACTAGTGCACTTTTGCCAGTTTTCAGCAACATTTTTTTTAAGTGGAGTAAATGAGACCACCCACTGTTGGCGCCCCCTCGTGGCCAGGTGTGGCACAGCAGCTCTCTAGGTCGCTCTAGCACTTTGTGGTGGCTTCTCTTCCAGTGACTCATCCCCTCCGGGAGGGTCACCATTAAGTCTACCCCTTCCAGGGTCACAGTTGTCCAAACTAAATGTCCCAAAATGTCTTTAACAAAAACAAAATCCTTCCATCTTCTCTGGAGCTATTCCTTAGCCTGTCTTTGGGGCTTAGCCTGCAGCCCCTCTACTGCGCTCAATAATCCTGGTGTTGGGCTCGTAGTCTTCACTACTTGAGACTGGATTCCTTTACTCTGGATTATGGCCCAGGGCCCTGTACTGAACAGCGAAGTCTGCTTCTTCCACTGTGCTGTGATTTTCTGTGGGCCACTTCCTACCCAGCCTCTTAAGTTCCTCTATGTGTCGCCCAGTCTCTACCCTGATTAATCAGGGTCTCTAGCAGGCTTGTCTGCCTAGACAACTTTCCAACCTCCTCTGAGTTTCCCAGTTGGCTCTCATTCCAGCTCTTTCCCAAGCTGGGCTTTGTCACCACTTAACCCTGGCTCTCCCCTTTACTGCAGCTGCTTTCTGCTCTTTATGGGGAATTGCCTGATATTCTGTGATTGGGCTGACTTACTCTCCAGCCCACGGGGCAAGCCACCTTGTTACAAGTCGATTTGGTGATTGTGAAAGTTGCCAGACTGACACTCTGGGGGCGTGTGGGACACACACATAAACATGCTTAAAACTGCCTTCACTAAACAAGGACAGTCCGCCAGAGAAGTAGATCTTGTCATGGAAAGGACCACTCAAGTGAATCATAGAATATCAGGGTTGGAAGGGACCTCAGGAGGTCATCTAGTCCAACCCCCTGCTCAAAGCAGGACCAATCCCCAACTTTTGCCCCAGATCCCAAATGGCCCCCTCAAGGATTGAACTCACAACCTTGGGTTTAGCAGGCCAATGCTCAAACCACTGAGCTATCCCTCCCCACCCAACTGGGAGCCCTGGGAGAACCTGCTTCAATAGAGGGGAAAACAAATACCAACTCACTGATCGCACACCCTTTGTCACCTACCATTCCACACTGTAACCAACACAGGGTCTCATCAAATAATCACAACCCAACTCCCTGCCCTGTCCCACACATACACTAACAAGTGGAAGAAAACTCTGGGACATTAAATCTTTTTAACCAGGAAGGCAATAGAAAATACCCAACCAGGTGCCACCCCTACGCCCACCCGAGGGATTAGAAACCTGGGTATTTTTCTCCAATAGCCCACTGTAGCTGAAGAAAAGCTGGTTGCCGTAGCCAGTCTCTCATCCTCCATGTAGACTAGCTACTACGGAGTAGTCTCTTATGCATACTCAAAGCCCATAGTTTACAGATAGACCACAGTAGGGCCGAGAAAGTGTCCAGGCTCATTCCCCATTCAAACCGTTGGGCTCTGTGTGGGACTGACCTTCAGTTGTTTTAAAGACTATGCAAATCTCTGGTTGGGAGACAGTGGCAGTCAGCCTGGAATGGCTTTTTATGTAAGACAGAGAGACATTAATAGTTCAAGACAGCTGCATGGATTAATACCTTGCAGGGTGGCTCTTTGTCTTAGTGCATGGAGAGGACTGGTATTTGGCACACTGTTTTGTTGCATATTTTGTGGTCTGGAAGAGGTCTTAACATCCCTTTGTAATGCAGTCATTCCATAGCAGATCTCATCAGTGGAACTGAGAGCTCATCTGCAGAACTGACTGAATACATGGTTTTGAAACCACATTATACTTTCTTGTGACATTGGTACCCGTGGCGCAGCAGCGTTGCACCTAAGAATTTATTTCAATCGCAGCTACTCAGACAAGGTAGGACTCACACACAGGGTTTGCTTCTAGGACCTGGGGTTTTAAGTAAAACAACAAATGTCATCAGACTCATTAAAAGAGCTGAGTGAAACTTTTTGGATTAATAGTGTTTTCACCGAAAAATGCAGTTTCTGTCAACTGAAAACTATTTGCGAATTTGACTCAATTAATTTCAGCTGAGGAAAAGCTTTTCAGGGCCAGGTTCAGAAAAGTGTATGTGCATGCATACATGGGTGTGTGTTAGCCCAGTGGTTAGGGCATTTGCCTGGGGTGTGGGAGACCCAGGGCCAATGAGAAAGTGAGAACCATTCTATAGCTTGGTGATTCAGGCACTCACCCGGGAGGTAGGAGAGGTGGATTCAAATCTTCTTTCTGCCTGATTCAGAGACGGGATATTCTGTCATGACCAGGATGAGAGAGACCAGACCTAGTGGTCAGATCAGGAGTTAGGAGTCAGGCCGAGTCAGGTACTAGGGAATCAGAGTCCAAGACGGGCCAGAGGGTGAGCCAAGAGGAAAGCACAAGGAGGCAGGCAGGGTCAGATTACTGGGAGATTGGGATCATGCACCAGATGACAGACAGCAATCAAATAGCGAAGTTGAGGACAAACCAGGGTTGGAAGCCAGAGTCTAGGGTCTATTGCAAGCCGGGTCTGAAGAAGAAACAGGCAGGTAGTCTATGTTATTGCTCAGGCAGTTCCCCTTCATGGCTTTCTGGTTTAAGAACTGGTATTGGCTCAGTTCCTAGTGGGCAGTACTTCCTGCCAAGCCCAGCCTCACAGAGTCCTCCTCTGGGAGCACAGTCTAAGCCCCCTGTGGCAATGCAGAGGCATCCGCAGCACAGAGCCCCTCAAGTTCCAGTCCTGCAGGTTATAACATCATCCCCACATCAGGCTCCCCTACAGGGTGGTGCTGGCCCAGGTTTGTTTGGGGTGTGGACATGGGAGTCAGGCTCCCAAGTGCGTTCTTTGGGGCCCTAGCCTTCTCAATCCACCAGATAGTACAGGTGGCTGCGCTTCCATCAGGAATCGAGGATGGCACGGACTTCATATTCCTTGTGACCCTGGATTTTGATTTGTAGAGGTGACAGTGTGGTTCAGTTAGGGTGACCAGACAGCAAATGTGAAAAATTGGGACAGGGGGTGGGGAGTAATAGGAGCCTATATAAGAAAAAGACCCAAAAGTTGGGACTGTTCCTATAAAATCGGGACATCTGGTCACCCTAGGTTCAGTCAGGGAAGGTGTTCTCAATATAGAGCTTCAGAAGGGAGACATGGAAAACTGGGTTTATTTTGAGGAACTTGGGAAGCTGGAGTTCGAAGGTAACCGGGTTAATTAGTTGGGAGATTGAGAAGGATTCCGGGAACTGGTGGTCCAATTTGTGGGAGAGTCGCCTTGTCTGGAGGTGTTTGGCAATGAGCTACACCTTCTGGTCTACTGTAAATACTGGAGCGTCTTGTTGCTGACGGTCCATGTGCCTCTTGTAGGCCTTCTTTGACTCTTCTAGGTGGTTCTTGAGTTCTTCCCGAAGATGGAGCTGTTGAACGCAGTCAGTTGCAGCAGGGTTTGGGGAGGCTACTGGTAATGCCAGGTGGAAAAGGGGAGGGAACCTGTATCTAGCAAAGAAGGGGCTCCGACCTGTGGAGGCATGGTCAGCATTGTTGTAAGAAAACTCTGCATATGGCAGAAGTGTGGACCAGTTATCCTGATTTTCATTTAGAAAGTACTAAGTATTCTTCCAGTACTTGGTTCACCTGTTCAGTTTGTCCGTACATTTGGGGGTGGTATGTGGTGGAGGTGGACATGGAGAGGGCCAAGAGCCTGAACATTTTGTGCCAGAAGTGAGAGGTGAACTGTGGGCCTTGGTTGGAAACTGCAGTCTGAGAGTCTGTAGCGCTAGACTACTTTGTGCAGTAGGAGTTGAGCAGTAGCCTCAGCAGAGGGCAGTTGGTTGCAGGGGATGAAGTGGGCCATTTTGGTCAGGTGGTCCATACCATTAAGACTGTGGTGTGGCCAGACACTGGAAATTCCACAATAAAGACTAGGCTGATGATGGACCAAGGCCTAGGTGTAGACTACAGGGGTACTAAGGTGCCAAGGGGTCTGGTTCAGTGTTTCTTGTTACACGCACAGCACTCACAGAAGTCCATGTTTGCTTGGACCTTGGCGGGAGGTCTTCCAGCAGCCAAAGTGACTCACCATCGGAGTGTCATGGCACAGCTGTAGCACCTCCAAGTGGGTGTCCTGGGCAAGTGAGTCTTCTTTCAAGGCAGACCAGATGAGGGACAGCTGAATTGTGGCATTGGCAAAGTTACCAGGCTTGAGGAGATAAGGGGGCTCAGAAGTCAGTTCTTTTCTTCCCAGATAGTATTCCCCCTTCAATGACAGAGCATTGTCTTTCCCATTTCACTTTCCCAGGCAGTAAGTAATTGTAAACTTGAACCAAGAAAAGAATAAGGCCCACCTTAACTGCCTCTGATTCAACATTCAGACCTTGCGGAGGTAGTTGAGATTCTTATGTTCAGTGAAGACCTGTACTGGGTGCTGAGCTCCCTCAAGGTGGTGACACCATTCTTCAAATGCAGTTTTTATGGCGAGCAGCAATTTGCCCAGTATGTTATCGTTTGTCTCGGCCAGGGTAAGTGTGAGAGTAGAATACAGACGTTTCTGAAGGGTGTAGAACTGATTGGTGTCCGCGTACCTGCAAGAATACCTCCCCTAGGGCCGCACTGGGTGTATCTGTTTCCACTATAAATGGATCAGTGGGGTCAGCGTGTGCCAGGATTGGGGCCATAGTGAAGACAGCCTTTAGCTGGTGAAATGCAAGCTGAACAGAGGAGGGAAGTCAAGGGAGTTATTAATTGGGATAAGTTAGTGATGAATCTTCTATAAAAATTCACAAAGCCCAGGAAGTGCTGAAGTTCCCGGAGGGTCCAGGGTGTTCTAAAGTTGCAAATGGCTTCCACCATCTACGGATCCATCTGGATTCCCTCTGGGGAGATGATGAACCACAAAAATTCAATGGTGGCCTGGTCAAAGGTGTACTTTTCCAGTATGGTGCATAACCTATGCTTCTGTAGTCTCCCGGGGACACACCTGACATGGTCGTAGTGCTGAACTTTGTTATCTGAAAATACCAGGATATCATCAAGGTAGATTATCATGTACTGGTACAGGATATCCCTGAGCGCATTGGTTAAGCCAAACAGTATCACAAGTATTCAAAGTGCCCATACGGGGTATGAAAAGCAGTCTTCCATTCGTCCCCATGCCTTATGCACACTTGATTGTATGTCCCCCAATGATCTAGCTTCATGAAGATCCTGGCAGTCATCAGGCAGTCCAGCAATTCCAGAATGAGGGGATGGGGTACTGGTTATGAATAGTCACTTGGTTCAATGCATGATAGTCTACACAGAGGCATAGTGATCTGTCCTCCTTCACAAAGAGGACTGGTGCCCTCTGCTGAAGAAGTAGATCCCAGAATGAAGCCCTTGGCAAGGCTTTTATCAGCTCTGGTTCAGACATGGAGTATATCCATCTGTAGGGCCCCTTTGCTCTGGGCTATTGGTCTATTGGGCAAACGTAGTCTCTGTGAGGGTACAGTGAGTCTTCATTTTTCTTTTTGAACATATCCAGGTAGTCGTGGTACTTGTCAGGGAGGCCGAGGTTCTGGCCTGGAGCTGGCCAGGGAGGCTGAGGTTCTGTCTGGCTAGCCCATGCCATCTGGGGTTCTGCTTCTGAAGATCTCCTCCCATCCTGGGGCCCTTGGGATGGATCACTTGGGGGTTGGTTGCTTTGTTGGAGGCACACTTTGTGACAGTATTCAGAGGAGACGCTCCTCTGCCACCAGGAAATACACAGGTCATGCCACTCTGACCAAGGAATGCCAAGAATTATCGGGAAGAATGGGGAGTAGATCACATCAAAGCATACTGTTTCTCTGTGCCCTTCCATTATGGCCTGTAAAGGGATGGTCTCTTGAGTCACTGATCCTGACAATAGGGGCAACGCATCAATAGTCTCCACAAGGTCCAGTGCGGGTTTTGACTGGAGGGGGCTCTGGAGGGTTTGGGTGCCTCAGCATCTATAAAGTTGGTAGCAGCCCCAGAGTCTATCTCTGCTAGTTGTGCGGGGGGGGGGGGGGGTTCTGCGGCCCCTGCCTCAAGATTTGCACCTGCAGTAGTAACTGGAAATCTGGGGATGCACCGTGGTTTCCAGGTTGGGTTCTACTTGAGGGCAAGGGGTGGTTTCAAAGCATGGAGCTCTGGTAGTGCCCTGGCTGTACCCCACCTCTGGGTCTGGGCTGGTCTGTTTCCCAAGTTCTTCTGATCTGGGAAAGAGGCAAGGATATGTCCTGGTCCCCCACAGTAAAAACAGAGGTTCAGCTGTCATTGGTGTTTTTTCTCCTCTGGGGTCAGACATCGGCAACCCAGGTTGACCTGCATGGATTCCGGACTCAGCTCTACAAGGCCTTGGTGTAGAGGGTAGGCCTGGGGGTGTCAGGTCACCCCTCCTTTCCGCCTTCTGTTCATGCAGCCGAGAGTCAACGCATAGGGTGAAGTCAATAAAGGCGCTAGGTGGGTAGGGTTTTCAGCGCGAGTTAGTTAATCTTTTAGCTCGTTATTGAGCCCTCACCAGAACTGGTAAAGTTGAATTGCCTCATTCCATTCAACATCAGCCATGGGCCGTCAGAAATGGGTGGCATAGGAGGTGGCTGGCCCTTGCCCCTGGTGAAGCTTCCAGAGGGCAGCTTCTGCAGAGTGGATGTGATGCGGGTCATTGAAGAAAGTCTTGCAGGAAGGCGTCCAGGTCAGAGAGCACGGGGCGGTTCTGCTCCAACAGTGGGGAGGCCCAACTGAGCACTTCGCTAAAGAGCAGGTTGACTGCTGCATAGTCTGCTCTATGGGGTATACTTGAGGGCAGAGCAGGAAGAGCAGCCTGTATTGGTGCTGGAAATCCCGGAATTTTCAACAATTCCTGTCGAACCGTTCAGGCAGCGGCAGCACGGGGGCAAGGTCTGGTGATGCATGGTCTGTTCAGGCACGTAGTGTCTCTGTTTCTCTCTGTAAGTGGGAGAGCTGCTCCTTGGCAGTGAGCTGCACCATCTAAGCTTGCGACTGGGCTGGTGGCTCGCATGCTTTGAGAGCACATCGCAGAGCATGAGTCTGTAGTGCGAGGTTCTCTGCCTGCAGATGGGTGACCCGGACCCTTAGGCAGCTGTGTTTGGAAGGTGGCCCCATCTGTGGAGGGGTGGTTGGATATGGGGAGGGGTGTGAAAATGGTCTGAGCAAACTGTTACGAGCAGCATGAGGGTGGTCAGAGCAGGAGCTGGGTCTTGGGAGTGAGGCCACGTCAGGTACCCGGAAGTGAGAATCCAAGCTGGGTCAGAGGACAAACTGAGAGTCAGGCATCAGGAGGCAGGCAGGGTCAGGTTGCCAGGAGACCAGGGTCATGCACCAGGTTACAAACAGCAATCGAATAGCGAAGTTATGGACAAACCAGGGTCGGAAGCCGGAGCCTAGGGCCTATTGCAAGCAGGGTCTGGAGAAGAGACAGGCAGGCAGTCTGTGTTGTTGGTCAGACAGCTCCCCATCATGCCTTAAGTACTGGTATCAGCCAGTCCGGGGGCTGTGAGGAGCCGCCACTCAGGTCCTGATGAGTGGTATTTCCTACCGAGCCTCATAGGGTGCTCCTGTGGAAGTCAAGCCTAAGCCTCCCATGGACATGAGGAGGCATCAGCAGCCCCAAAAGTCCCAGGTTCCAGCCCTGCAGCGTATAACGTATTCCTAGATTCCAAGGCCAGAAGGGACCATATGATCATCTGGTCTGATCTACTGCATAATGCATGCCATAGAACTCCTCCCACCCCCCAAATTCCTAGACCAGATCTTTTAAAAAAAACCATCCAGTCTTGATTTAAAAATTGTCAGTGATGAAGAATCTACTGCAACCCATGGTAAATTATTCCAGTTCTTAAATACCCTCACTTTTAAATATTTACGCCTTATTTCTGGTCTGAATTTGTCTAGCTTCAACTTCCAGCCGTCGGATCGTGTTATACCTTTTTCTGCTAGATTAAAGAGCCCATTTTACATATGTGTTCCCTGTGTAGACACTTATAGACTGTAATCATGGCACCTCTTAAAATTTCTCTTTATTAACCTAGATGAATTGAGCTCTTTGAGTTTATCCCTATAAGGCGTTTTCTCATCCTTTAATAATTGCCACTGCTCTTCTCTGAACCCTCTCCAATTTATCACCATCCTTCTTGAATTGTGGACACCAGAACTGGACACAGGATTCCAGCAGTAGTCCCACTAGTGCTGAAACAGAGGTAGAATAACCTCTACACTCCCACTCGACATTCCTCTGTTTATGCATTTCAGGATCGTATTAGCCCTTTTGATCACAACATCACTTTGGGAGCTCATGTCCCCCATGACCCCCAAATCTCTATCATTCTCTGCTTCCCGAGATAGGGTGCCCGCACTGTGTAAGTATGACCAGCATTCTTTGTTCCTAGATGTTTACATTTATCCATATTAAAACATACATTGTTTGCTTGCACCCAGTTTACAAAGCAATCCTGATTGCTCTGAATTAATGACCTGTCCTCTTTATTATTTACCACTCCCCCAAATTTTTGTTTCATCTGCAAAATTTATCAGTGATGATTTTGCTTTCTTTAAGAAAAGGAGTACTTGTGGCACCTTAGAGACTAACCAATTTATTTGAGCAAGAGCTTTCGTGAGCTACAGCTCACTTCATCGGATGCATCCTGTGGCAAATACAGAACATGTTTTTATATACACAAACCATGAAAATGGGTGTTGATCACTACAAAAGGTTTTCTCTCCCCCCACCCCACTCTCCTGCTGGTAATAGCTTATCTAAAGTGATCACTCTGCTTACAATGTGTATGATAATCAAGGTGGGCCATTTCCAGCACAAACCCAGGTTTTCTCCCCCTCCCCCCCCCCCACACACAAACCCACTCTCCTGCTGGTAATAGCTTATCTAAAGTGATCACTCTCCTTACAATGTGTTTGATAATCAAGGTGGGCCATTTCCAGCACAAATCCAGGGTTTAACAAGAACGTCTGAGGAATGGGGGGGGGGTGTCTGGACTAGGCTGAGGTTGATGGTGGGATGGAAATTGTTGAAATCATGGTGGAATTCCTCAAGGGCTTCTTTTCCATGGGTCCAGATGATGAAGATGTCATCAATATAGCGCAAGTAGAGTAGGGGCGTTAGGGGACGAGAGCTGAGGAAGCGTTGTTCTAAGTCAGCCATAAAAACGTTGGCATATTGTGGGGCCATGCGGGTACCCATAGCAGTGCCGCTGATTTCAAGGTATACATTGCTCCCAAATGTAAAATAGTTATGGGTAAGGACAGTCTCTACGTAAAAGAATAAATGGACACAAATCAGATGTCAAGAATTATAACATTCATAAACCAGGCGGAGAACACTTCCATCTCTCTGGTCACGCGATTACAGACATGAAAGTTGCGATATTACAACAGAAAAACTTCAAATCCAGACTCCAGCGAGAGACCGTTGAATTGGAATTCATTTGCAAATTGGATACAACTAACTTAGGCTTGAATAGAGACTGGGAGTGGCTAAGTCATTATGCAAGGTAACCTATTTCCCCTTGTTTTTTCCTACCCCCCCCCCCCCCCCCGTTCCTCAGACGTTCTTGTTAAACCCTGGATTTGTGCTGGAAATGGCCCACCTTGATTATCATACACATTGTAAGGAGAGTGATCAATTTACATAAGCTATTACCAGCAGGAGAGTGGGGTGGGGGGAGAGAAAACCTTTTGTAGTGATCAATACCCATTTTCATGGTTTGTGTGTATAAAAACATGTTCTGAATTTTCCACAGTATGCATCCAATGAAGTGAGCTGTAGCTCACGAAAGCTCATGCTCAAATAAATTGATTAGTCTCTAAGGTGCCACAAGTACTCCTTTTCTTTTTGCGAATACAGACTAACACTGCTGTTACTCTGAAAACTTTCTTTAAGTTGATTGATAAAAATGTTAAATAGCATAGGGCCAAGAACCAATTCTTGCAGGACCCCACTGGAAACACACCCACTCAACAGTGGTTCGCTGTTTACAATTACATTTTGATACCTATCAGTTAGCCAGTTTTTAATCCATGTAATATGAAACCACATCTCTTACCTCCCAGGCGAATGCCTTAATCTCTTGGCTATAGAGTCATTCTTATACTCTCTCTCTTTGTCCCAATGAATATTTAAATGATTATACAAAGTGGATCAGCTTCAACAGGAGAGACTGTGAGCAACTCACCCCAGAATAGCCTAGTAGTCAGAGCACTCACCTGTGGGGGTGGGAAGGAAGAGGAAGATCTGAGCTCACGTCACTGCTCCAGAGTGGGGTTTTAAACCTGGATCTCCCACATACCAGGCAAGCGCCTTAACCCTGGCTGAAGGGCGATCCAGACGCATACACATTTATGCCCTTAATTTTCCGAAACTCACCAGACTTTTCCATTTTGCTGACAAATTCCAAACTTTTCCGGAACTGAACTGAATATTTTTACTGATTTTTCCTTTGGCTGGTTAAACCGAAAAATCAGTTATTTGCCCAGCTCGACTCAAGATAAAATCACCCTGGAGTGGATAACACTGTATATGGGTTTGGTTTAAATATGGTTTTAAAAGTTTGTACGTCAGTGTAATGAGTCATTGGTACATACAGAGAGAGACCATGGGCATCAGTGGTGACTGGGCTTGGGATGTTCAGCAATGGCCTTCTCCATTAGGGATAAAGGAGCCCCTCTTGAATGGCGCGTAGCTTAGCAGGCTATTACAATCACTTGCCAGCTGTTAGGAGCCATGATCGTATGCAGTAAGCCACTGTATTGATTAGTGCATTTTACACAAATCATAATACAAATCAAAAACATAATATCATGGACCCCAACGATCCCCTGTGCTATAGCTTATTATTAAATCACAGATGATCTAATTTGTCCTCTTTATTATGCACTGGCTCTTTCATGTACCTTGTACCTCCTTTCCAGCATCCACTTATTCTTCACACTGAATTAGTTGCTTCAGCCTAGATCATTACATTGGCATCTCCCCACCTTGCCCCCGAGCCTATAGTTTCAAATAAAGTTGCTCTCACTCAGCTGGAGGGACTTATCTGAAAGCAGCTCCCTTTGAAGAGTAGGAAATCTATAGGCCCCAGCCATCTGCATGAAAAACAAATGGCAAGTGGAAATCTACGTCGTGTGGGACCAATGAGGCTGTTGAGAGGAGCTAAATGTGCCGTGAGCTCTACTCAACACGCCCAGTCCCTGTATGTCAGGAACAGGAATTCCTGACCAATTACAATTACAGTAATTACCTACGATGACATGAAAACACTCAATTGTGCTGAGGTTGGGTTTTTTTCTCATGTGCATTAGGGAACAGGAGCCCAGGTTTGAAGAAAATAAGAACAAGCCTGAAGAGAGAGGATTTTACGTTCTTTACAATCATTACGGAGTTAAGCCTCTCACTCTCATTGAGAGACATAATGGTACTTGGAGGGGCCCCCAGCTATGGCAGCTGGGAGTGAAGCAGAACAGCCCCCTGACCGTGAGCTGCTGCAAAGCCATGTGTGGCCAGAGTGAGAGCAACTGCAGAAGAGAAGAGCAGCTTAGGGACCTGAGCTCCGCTTCTCTTCCAGAGCCAGCAATGGTGGCTTCCCCTCTGTCTCCTGGCTGGACTGTTGGAGACCCCTAAGAATGGCAGGAGCTGTGAGGATGGGTGTTCCATTCCATTCTATCACCCCTATTTCCCTTCCATGATCTCAACCAAGTCCCCAGTGCCTTATTACAACCCTTATTACAACCCCACCTCAGCTCCCAGCAGCCCTTACTCTAGTGACCAGCAGTGGCTGCTGTGTGTTTTTAAAGAAGTGTGAGAATGGGATGGGTGCTGGGGAAAGGAATAGCTTAATTAGTCCCGTTCCAGCACCCCGAAGCCTGTAGGAGGTACCCCTGGTTCACCTTCCCCCATAAGGTCCCCAGCCTGGAAACTCCCGGTGCTTTCAGCCCTTCTATTTTCTTCCAATAAAGAAATGGAAAAATATACTTCTGTCACTCCCAGTCACAGTGTGCCAGCTGCCCAGGAGGTTTTATGGTCAAGGGACCACCACGTTCAACCTCTTTTCCAGGACCTTGACTGCTATGAAGTCTAGCAGGGAGGCTGCCAGACCTGCTTGTCTTTAAAAGCATAGAAATGGAATGGGAAAGAGCCCCGGCTGCTCTTGGAGATGTATGTACAGCTTGGTCACATGGTCACCTTCTATGTGGTGTAGCCTCAGTGGCCAAAGCCTCAGATGTGGGAGTGGCAGAAATAAAGTAGGTTTTTTTCCTTTCTAAAGAGGGGGAAGATGAGAGGGTCAGATTCCTTGGGGTGGGGATATGGGGTATCAGGGTACCTGAGTTTGGAACAAAGGGAATGGAGCAGCACTGAAGACCCTGATGCCCCACCTCAATCTTTCTCTAAAATGTGAGTCAGACCAGGACTGGAAGGAACTGGACACATGTTGTCAAGTATCAGGGGGTAGCTGTGTTAGTCTGTATCCACAAAACCAACAAGGAGTCTGATGGCACCTTAAAGACTAACAGATTTAGCTTATGCCCAAATAAATCTGTTAGTCTTTAAGGTGCCACCAGACTCCTTGTTGTTTTTGTGGACACATGTTGGAGGTTTGCTAAGGAAGCTTGTTGAAGACTCGTGACGAGGGGAGAGAGGACATCACAAAGAGTGGGGAATGCCCTCAAATGGTTCAGAGAAATGAAATTGTGTGCTTGGGACTGTGACTCAGGAGATTTGGGTTCTGTTCTGTTCCTGCCTCCCGCACAGCCTTTCTGAAAGATCTTGGCCAAGTCACTCGTTCACCATCTGTATAATGGAGATAATACTTACCACCTCACAGGAGCAGTAGGGCTAAATTAATGAAGGTTTGTGAAGTGATCTGATACCCTGCTGAGAGGGGCCAATACAAGGTCCTGCATAGGCAGATGGCTTAGCTTGGGTTAATGAGTAAAATGTGTTACAGATTGGACAGGTGACTAAACAATTTCCATCTTGGTAAGAATAAGAACCTGTGGCAGAGGTAAACCCCAAAGGGTAGCTCTCAGCACCTCTGCCTGAAATGACTCACTCCTAGCAGTGGGCCTGAGCTGGAGATGAATTTTCCAAAATTTGGAGATATTTGGTTTGGGTCCATCTATACTGAAAACAGTGACTTACACCAGACTAGCTGGGTTCAGAGTGAAGAGAGATGGGAAAACATGTAACAGAAAGTGAACTCTCCACTCCTTCCCTTGCATAACACTATCTCATAGCATAACCATTTGTTAACCCTTGTTAACTCATTGTTTTAGGCACAATGGCCCCAACAGCCTCATCGATGTACGCTGCTAGACGGAGGCTGATAATATGAGGTCACGCTTCTTGAGAAACAAGCCTTTTATTTCCTCCTCACCTCCACATGCTTCACAAATGCACCAGATAAAGAAAATTGGCCTTACATTTGCAAGGGTTGATTGGGAATATCTTGCATTGCTTTGTGTCTTCTAGTCATCATCTCCTTGACAGTTAAGGTTGGTATGTCACTAGGGATATTTTCAGGCACGTTGAGGCTGTCAAATGTAAAGTCTTAAATGCTAATAGTAATGGAAATTTGAATCTCTGCTACTTAAACACAGTAGTTTCATGATGTCCTCAAAGAATAGGTTTTACAGCTATATCATACGAAATAGATTTTATTTCAACTCCTTAGGGAGAGGAGGCAAAGGGAAAAGGAGGAATAATTCTGGTTGCATATCTCCTTATCTCTTCTAGCTCCATTGTCCAAATCATGTTTCTTCTCTTTGCCTCCTACTTATTATCTGTTCACATGTGTCCTTGATTTTATCAGCTGAGAATGTGCCTATGTGTAGTCTACGAGAGACTTTTTTGAACTGGCACCCTGGGGCCTGCTGCTGCTGTTGGCATTTTGGGGTGGAATGGGAGTGCGGGGGAAAGGAGGAATGGGGGAGAAGAGAGGACTGGTGGGAGGGAGAATGAATCAGATCCAGAACTCAAAAATAAAACCACCTCATTTTTCATTCCTCTGATTAACACACTGGTTTATTTGCGTGTAATGATGACAAATGATACTGGCATCTGATGCAGATTCAACATTGGTTTGTACCCTTCAATTAAAGCTCTGCATGGGACACAGTTAAAGGAATTAGTTAAGTACTCTTGGAAGAAAAGTATTTGACAGGGATAAGCCAACAAGGAATTGGAAAAAGCATGGCCTTTTATTTCCTAACAATTTATTCTGAGTCATTAATGTGTGACTGCTTTGTTTACTACCTACCATGTTTCTAGATCATACATATTTTATTCTCATTGCCCTCTCTGTTTTACTGAATTACATGCTGGGCCTGATACAGCTTTTGGTTACACCAGTGTAAATCGTGAGGAGCTCCACTGAATTACATCAGTGTGAGATCACCAGTGGGCCCACTTTCATGCAGACGGCTGTGTGGCTATCGTGTTTCCAACTCTTGCCATTTTTGATGATTTTTCTAAAGCCCCAGCTGGTAGTCACTTGCTTATGTGAGAATCTCAGTGTTTATTGGTAAAGTAAATTTCTAACCTTCAAGGTTGTAGGGTAAAGCTTGAAAATATGATCAATATGTTCCTTTAAAGACGCAAAACCCACAAAGCCAATAAAAAACCCTCAATTTATTTTTTAAAAATCTAATGGTTTTTAATCCAATCTTATTTGAAGGACCTGACTTATGATTTTTGAATGCTAGGGGTTGACCCTATGGAATTCCAATGCTTAAATTATGCTAGGCTTGGAACACCTGTAAAAGTCAATGAGAGTTTTGGGCATGAAGTGGCTATAGCATCAGACTCTCTGTGCATTTGAGATGGGCCCAGATCTGATCCACTCTGGAATTTAGGTGTTTGTTTTAGATTTGAATCCCCAGAACTGGTTTTGATTCTGGGTGGTATCCTGTTTGAGTCCCTTGAAGCTCTGACAGCACTTCTTGCGTCTCCAAGTACAGTAACTCCTCACTTAACGTCCTCCCGTTTAACATTGTTTCAAAGTTACGTCGCTGCTCAATTTGGGAACATGCTCGTTTAAAGTTGTGCAATGCTCCCTTATAACGTCGTTTGGCTGCCTGCTCTGTACACTGCATGTAAGATTTTGTAGAAGAGCAGCGACTTTACAAGGGAGCATTGCACAAGTTCCTCTTCTCTGCTTCCTCCCCCTCCCTCCCAGCGCTTCCCCCACCACCAAACAGCTGTTTGGCGGCGCTTAGGACTTTCTGGGGGCGGGGAAGGAGCGGGGATGCAGCGTGCTCTGGAGAGGAGGTGGAGTGGGGGTGGGAAGAGGTGGGCCTGGAGTGGAGCGGGGATGGGAAGAGGCAGGCCTGGAATACCCACAGCAAAGACAGTGACTGTTCTTCTCCAGGTAAGCTGCCACTGCTGCTGCGAAGGTGCTTCCTAGCCAGGGATGAAAGTAACTTAAAGGACTTACCGGTACTTTGGAGCCCTTAGGAGGGGGAGGGGCCTCTACCAGAAGAGGCGTGGCCTCTACCGGAAGAGGCGGTGCCTTTACATCCCCAGGCCCTTTAAATCAAGATTTAAAGGGCCCAGGGCTGGGACTGTGGTAGCAGCAGCTGGGAGCCCCGGGCCCTTTAAATCACCCCCGAGCTACCAGCTGCAGAGGCGGCTGGGAGCCCCAGGGTTCGGGGGTGATTTAAAGGGCCCGGGGCTCCAGCTGCCACTACCGCAGCAGAGCCCCAGGCCCTTTAAATAACCATCGGAGCCCTGGGGGCTCCCGGCTGCCACTGCTACCCTGGGGCCCCGGGCTCTGGCGGAGCTTTAAAGAGCCTAAGGCTCCATTGCAGTAGGCCCCCCGAGGGCTCCAGCAGCAGGGCTTGGGTGGCGATTTAAAGGGCCTGGGGCTCCAGGTGCCTTTAAATCATCCCTGGAGACTGCCGGAGCCCTGGGGTAGCAGCGGGGCTCTGGAGGCTATTTAAAGGGCCCAGGGTGGTAAGGGTGGCTGAAGCCCCAGACTCTTTAAATGGTCCCCGGAGCCCTGCTGCTGCTCCGGTGGCTATTTAAAGGGCCCAAGTCGGTAGCTGCGGCTGGAGCACCGGGCCCTTTAAATCGCTGCCCGAGCCCCGCCACCGCTTCCCCAGGGCTTTGGCAGCAGGGCTCTGGAGGCAATTTAAAGGGCTCGGGGCTCCAGCCGCTGCTGGGAGCCCCAGGCCCTTTAAATTGCCACCTGGGGAAGCCGATCCGCTCTGGTACAGCGCACGGGCTCTTGCTGGTATGCCATATGCTCTTGCTGGGGCGTACCGGCTTACTTTCACCTCTGTTCCTAGTGTCCTTGCCTGCAACGGGCAGTGCCTGTGTGGGATAAGCCAGGGGCACTTCCCAACCACAGTACAGTACTGTACAGTATATAATGCCTTTTGTCTGCCCCCACAAAATTTCCTTGGAACGTAACCCCCCCCCGCCGCATTTACATGAAATCTTATGGGAAAATTGGATTCATTTAACATCGTTTCACTTAAAGTTGCATTTTTCAGGAATATAACTACAATGTTAAGTGAGGAGTTACTGTAATGACTCAGCTGGGCCTCAGACACCCAGTTATACCCCAAAGTATTCCCTATGAGCAAGTTCCCAGGAGCCTAGGTTGGCTCATCTCCGCAGATGGTCACAAGCAGCCATGCTTTAGCTTCAAATCAGCTGTATGCACATTCACCAAAAGGCCTCCTCTGAGACAACCTAACAATTAAAATAAGATGAAGCTGATCGCTACTGGATACTTGTTAGCATGTGTAGCACCATTAGTGCAGGGCAGGGGTATGATGGATACTATCTTGGCTGACATTCGGGGGGCTCTCCAGAGTTAAAAGGACGAGCTGCTACAGTTTGAGCTAAAGCCTCAAGGCTCTGTAGCTGGGGCTATAGAAGAATTCTTATCCTTTGTGGATCGCTTCTAACAAGCTTCATCCATGTGCAGCGGAGCACAGAAAGCAGGTTAACGAAGTGGTGACCAGGGCACTGAAGGATGATTGTGGGATGACTGCTCACTGTGTTGGGTTGTAGGGTACCAGTGATTCTCTCCTCCTTGGCACTGCATCAGTAGATATTGGCGTGATGGAGAACCACCTGCTGACCAACCTTGTTAGAGACCATTCCAATCCAAATAGTGCTGTGAGCCCCTGTGCCTTTCTGGATGCTCTGGTGTCTGAGGCACGGTAAAGGAACTAGTCAGTGAGCAATAAGCCATAGTTCTGTAGTGCAGAACTAACATTTGTAGTGAGTGGGCCCATGGCTTTGCACATCATAAAGTCTAGCTTCAACCCTGCGGAGCGTTTTGCACTTTTTTTAACCCAACCTGCAAAGAGAAATGTATTTGCCAGTGGAGCTGTGCGAAGGCTGGAAATGCCATTTTCCAAAGGATGGTGAGAGGTTTAAATCTGGCTTCACTTTTAATCTGGGTGAAAACCAGAAATTTCAAAAGTCTCCACAAAAGAAAATTCTAGGGGGGAAAAAAATTGCTTTTGGTTGGTTGAAATGGTTCGTTTTGGATTGGACTTTTTATTTTGTCCTATAAAATAATGTATAATTTACAATTTTTGAAAATGAAAAATCAAGTAATTTCAGAATGAATAACTGAAACTTTTTGTTCTAAAAATGTCAAAATGGGACATTTTGACCCCCCCCCTTTTTAAAAATGAAATTCTGGTGAGATTGACAAAGTGACCATGTTTCATTAAGTGCGTTGATTTTGATGGACCCACGTAATCCAATGAAACATAGTTCCTCCAACCAGCTGTACATACCAGCATGTCTGTTTCTGCCATTCTTGTTAGTGATTCAATCAGCACATCTGTTAATATTCCTCCTTTCTCTCCTCAGTTTATGGATTTTATTTAAATGTTACAAATCTGCATGTGTTACCTTTTATCTATAAATGAAGATGGATTGCTGGGTCAGGCTGGATTTGAATTCATTTCTCTGTTAAAAATTTGTAATGCTATTTAAAACTGTGTGAAGTTCAAGCACGTTCTGGGCTATGGCATTAAGTGAGCTGCTCCTTTTGGTGAAATTATTTCCGTTGCATTAAATTAAGTAATTTAAGATGTGAAATAGTTTATGTAAGCCGGGTCTGAATGAATGCTTCCCTGACAGCTAGCTGGAAGGGGGAGAGTCTTGGGTGTGTTTATGTAAATATACTTTGCTTCTGCTCTGCTTACATATTCAGCAAAAAGTGATCAACTTTGGTTGGTGGTGGGCAGGGCCGTCCTAGCCATTCTGGTGCCCTAAGTGGTAGGGGGTGGCCCCAGGCCTCCGTGGGGGGTATGTATGTGTGTGGCCCCAGGCCTCCGTGGGGCGGGGCAGGAGCAGGCTTGGGGGGTGGGAGGAACTGCCCCCCAGCACAAGCCAGTGGAGCGGAGCGGGTTGGGGCCAGGTCACTCCACTTCCTGTCACCCGGTGAGTGCAGGGCAGGCCCGACCCTGCACTCACGGGGCGGTGGGAAGTGGAGTGACCTGGCCCCAGCCCACTCCGCTGTGCTCCCCTGGCTCCCAGCCTTGGGGCTTGGGGGGCAGGGGGGAACTGCCCCCCAGCACTCACCGGTGGCTTGGCTGGGAGCCAGCAGGGCGGAGCGGGCTGGGGCCGGGTTGTTCCACTTACCACTGCCCAGTAAGTGCAGGGACCCAACCCCTGCTGCAGTCCTCAGGGGAAGGGATGGAGTGGGGGCAGGGCTGGGGTGGAAATAGGCAGGGTGGGGGCTTTGGGGAAGGGGTGGAGTGGGGGCAGGGTTGGGGTGGAGCAGGGGTGGGGGCCATGGCAAAGAGGCGGAGCAGGGGCTGAAGCAGCACGCAGCTGCGTAGGGCACCAGGAAATTTGGTTCCCTATGCAGCTGCGTACTTTGTGTATGGGTAGGGACGGCCCTGGTGGTGCGTACAAATCACCTTAGTGCTGAATGCAGTGGCAGTGAAATATGATTACCAACTTTGTAACTATTGTAGGAATACAGGAAAGCAGGACTGTGCGTAATCTGTCCCAAATGATGGTGCTTAACCTGTCACCCTCAGTTGAAAGACCCTCGTTAAGTCAGGGATTTGAATGTCAACGCTCTGTGAAAGTAAGAGGGGTGGGGACAGGTATCCCCAGCCAGGAGGCTGCACACCCTCAAGGGTCTTCTCTAGACTGGTTTAACCTGTTCAAAGAATAGAGCTAAGTAGGTTTAATTAGGGGCCTCTTTGTTATGTTAAATCCCGAACCAGAGCTAAACTCAGTTGTGGTAGGACTGTGTTTCTGCCCTGCCTGCTAAGAGCTGAAATCACTTGAGATGGGGCAGTGTTTCTGCCTGGCCTGCAAAGAGCTAAAAATTACTACAAGACTGATGTGCAGAGGTCACTGCAGAGAGGCAGGTGGCAGCAGAAGGTGACTGACAGTCAGCTGGTAAATGAGTGGCTGGTGTGGCGAGAAGCGTGATGGGCAGCCAGCAGGGCGGCTGGTGGAGAGGTGTGGCAAGAGCGGCGAGCAGCAGCCGGCGTGAGTGGCCAGCAGAGAGGGATGGTGAGCGAGTGCCCGAGCAGCAGCACCAGGGGAAGGTGAACTCTGCAGATGCACCTCTGAACTCTGGGTCTGCACTGACCAAGGACAGCAACTGTGAGTGGGGAGCAGAGAAGGGTCAGGCATGTCAAAAGAACTTTTGGGTTGCTGGAGTTAAGAACTTGAGGGAAAGACCTTGCCCAACCTGCTTGGCGGTGGGTCTTTTACTCATGGTTTATGTTTATGAACCCTGTTTGCGGTCTTTTCCCAAATTAACACCGAGTTACTTCCCTCCTTTAATTAATTAAAAGTTTATTTTCTACACGGAGACTCTGTGCTTGTGAGCGGGGAAGTATTACCTCTCAGGGCTTGCCTACATTACCCGCTGGATCTGCGGGCAGCGGTCGATCCAGCAGGGGTCGATTTATCGCGTCTAGTCTAGATGCAATAAATCGACTGCCAAGTGCTCTCCCGTCAACTCCGGTACTCCACCAGGGCGAGAGGCACAGGCGGAGTCGACGGGAGAGTGTCAGCTATTGGCTTACCGCAGTGAAGACACCGCGGTAAGTAGATCTAAGTGCATCGACTTCAGCTACGTTATTCACGCAGCTGAAGTTGCGTAACTTAGATCGATCCCCCCAGTGTAGACCAGGCCTCAGAGGCGCTCAGGGGTGGTGTGTAATTTTCCCAGGTTATTGGGTGGGGGCTCGAGCCACTTCAGTGTTGTATCAATGGAAAGGTATTGAACCTGGCCCTGGTTGCTGCTGGCTCCACCTGGCAGAAGGGTTACATTTAGATATTAGCAATGCTTTATCACTCTAGGGTCACACACTTCATTGCTCATGTAGGTCTTGTGCTGTGTGCTATATAATTGCATAAATGCAGCTGGCTTTTTAGATTTAAGGACCATCTCAGGGTGTATCTGCACTTTGAGCTGGGGGTGTGATTCCCAGCTTGAGGCAGCATACCCATGCTAGCTCTGATTGAATTAGCAAGATAAAAATAGAGTCTAACCTTGGCAGTGGAAACAGTAGGAGAGGCGAACTGCCCCCAGAGCATACCCTTCTCTTTAGCCTCTGAGGATAGGACAGGAAGCAATGGATTTAAATTGCAGCCAGGGCAGTTTAGTTTGGACATTAGGAAAAACTTCCTAACTGTCAGGGTAGTTAAGCAATGGAATAAATTGCCATGGGAGGTTGTGGAATCTCCGTCTTTTGGGATTTTCAACAGCAGGTTAGCCAAACACCTGTCAAGGATTGTCTAGATCAGTGGTTCCCAAACTAGGGGAGCCGCTTGTTCAGGGAAAGCCCCTGGAGGACTGGGCTGGTTTGTTTACCTGCCACGTCCACAGGTTCGGCCGATCGCAGCTCCCAGTGGCTGCAGTTCACCGTTCTCGGCCAATGGGAGCTGCAGGAAGTGGCGCAGGCCGAGGGACATACTGGCTGCCGCTTCCTGCAGCCCCCATTGGCCTGGAGCGGTGAACCGCTGCCACTGGGAGCTGCGATTGGCTGAAACTGTGAATGTGGCAGGTATACAAACTGGCCCGACCCGCCAGGGGCTTTTTCCCTGAACAAGTGGCACCCCAAGTTTGGGAACCACTGGTCTAGATAATACTTAGTCCTGCCAAGAGTGCAGGGGACTGGGATAGAAGACCTCTCGAGGTCCATTCCCAGTCCTATGATTCTATACTGGTTGTGGCTAGCCCCTCCCACTGTTCACGCTGCTGAGTTTACACTTTTAGCATGCTACCTCGATCAGAGCTCCCGCAAGTATGTCTCCACAAGCTGGGAATCACACTGCCAGTTCCAAGAGCAGACATACCCTCAGAAGGTATCCAGGGGGGCAGGATCATAGCTTGGCTACCCCCAGAAACTGAGGATGTAGCAGTGGAAGTTGAGGCTGGAAGGGTTGTGACACTAATGAGTTCCCCACTGGAACAGAATTGGTGAAGTCTCGCCTAGCTAACAGACTCCACAGAAACAATATGGAATTGATTGGATGCAGTGTTCAAAATTTACCATGTAACATCCACATAGAGAAATACCATCAAGCTGAGTGTAGGGCCATGCTTTGCTCAGCCAGTATCATTACTTTGCACTTCCATAGCGCCTTTCATCTAAGGGCTGTCAAAGCCTTTATGAACATTAATTCACGTGGCACCTGAGAGGTAATTACCCTCAGTTTACGGATGGGGAATCTGAGGCAGGAGGGTGAAGTAAGTTGCCCACGGTCAGACATGATGCGATTCTTCCCTGTGCATAAGTCCTTTGCATCACTAAAGACGCCCTGAAACCCTGTCTTGGGCACCTAAGTAGAGCAGAGATTTTCTGCTCCACTCTCCATGGAGCTCCCTGCAGAGTCGGGGCCATAACTCAGAGCTTCTTCACTGTGACAGAACCAACTGTAACGGGGTGGCTGCCACCCGAATGCCCCCGTGTGACCAGGGGTGCCTGTGCCTCCCTCGTCTTCCCCTCCTTGAGGGCTCCTTAAACAAACCCCAGGCAGTCTTTATCATTCAATCACAGCCCTTCTTGGGGCCTGGGTTCTTTATTTACAAAGTTCCAAAGCAAACACAAAACAAATTTTCCACCTTGCCTTAAGCTGGGCACAGCCCTTCCTCCTTGAGGAAGTGTCTCCACTGCATTTTCTTCCACAGCCCAATGCCCTTCAGGGCCCATTGCAGACCTGCTCTCCCGCAGCTGCAATTTCCCTTCCAGCTCTGCCCCCACTGAACTCCCTCTGACCCTTGTAGCCCAGGTGCAGTCCCACCCCCCTTCATAAGCTCAACTGCAAGCACCTGCTCTGGTACAGGGGAGCTGGATCTATTTTGAACCACAGGGGCCAACCCCCACCCATCCTCAGCCACTCTGAACAGATGCTGCTTCCAGTAAGTTAAAAGCAAGGGAGGAGGGCGGTAGTGGAAATTTGTTTCTGGCTTCCATTATGTATCCAAACCCTACTGCAGTCGATCATATTGTACTGCTGATTGTTATGCAGGACTCTGCTTTGAAATCAATAGCCCAATATATTTGCCTCCAGTAAAATGGCTTGTTTTGCTTCTTTCAACTTTATTTTGGTAATAGGCAGAAGTGATGAAAATATTGAGGCTCACAAATTCTAGTCTGGGTCTGTGCTGTCTCCGAGACCCTCCGCTCCTGTGACCTGAAGCCGGTTTTCTTTGTCAGATGATTTTATGTTAGTTACATTGATAATTACACAGCTGGGCAGTGGGAAATCGTGTCCGGTAGCTGACGCCTGGCTAATAGCTGTTGGCTGTGTTTAGAGACCTGAGGACCTGCTGTAATAACACCATCACTTAATTAGACTTTTCCTGTAATTGCCTTGGATGGCAAAGGAATTATAGCTTCCTAGATGCTCTCACTGTGTGAGGCAGAGGTGGGAAAAATTAGTCTTGGTAAAGGCTTACTTAGTCTGGTGTCTGGCCTTGCCCCTGCCGCAGTTTTCTCCTCTTGGGGTTCCCAGTAACTGTACCCAGGCTCTCACATGAGTCCAATAACACCCCTTCTTGGTGTCTGGTTTATTAAAACAACATCACAGCTCACATGTGAGTTTAAATCCAAACAAGTCCTTCCCCAGCTACACAGTTTCTTCAGCCCCTTGCTGGGCTCAGCAGTTCTTTCCCAAGAATGCAGGTGCTGGTGCCTCTGGTTTTCCTCAAGTCTCTTCCCTTTTCAGTCTTCTGCTTCTGCCCCTCACTGCAGGTAGGTCCAGGCAGGCTTTTCCATCTAGCTGGTATGGAGAAATTTTGCCTGTTTTAAGGCTTAAGACCATCCTTCCTCTCTACTTAATGTTGCACGTGGTTTGTGGTCTTTAGGACTGTATTAGTGACACAGGAATCTCAATGTGGTCTGAGGTTTAATTCACTTCAGCGAAATATCCACAGTTCAGAGGCTGAGGTGAACATAGCTGAAAATCAGGCTGGAAATATTAAAAGAATAGGCTCTCTGTGGGATTTCAAGTGCATCTGCCAAGCTCCACAGCTGAATCTGGACCTATAAAGGCTTAAGGGTCATTAGTAGAACTTGTTACAAATGTGGGTCAGTGATATTAGAATAAGATTTCTTTTAATCATGAAGACTTTAAATATTATGAATTGATTGTGAAGGGCCTGTTGTTTTTTCCCCAAAGACGCTGAACACCTTCAGCTCCCACTGTCTGAAACAGTCTGTGAGAGGTCAGCACCTCTGGAAATCAGACCGTTAAGTATTCAGGGCCAGGTTTTGTCTTCCTTTACAACAGTACAAGCCCATTGGAGTCGAAAGAGTATCTGAGGGCAGGATTTGGCCCTGGTAGATTTTAATTTCTTTCAAAACCAACAGCGATCACTGGATGGAATGTTTTTTGGTGACCTTCTCACACGAGTGTGTGCACAAGCTTGAGATGAAGAGCCTGATTCAGACCATTTGCTTTCCTGATGTTGTACTCACATCAGGGCTGTATGTCTTTTACAGATCTGGTTAGCTGGCATGCCCAGTATGCTTGCTAAAACAGTTTAGCGTAGGTGTTTCTAGGCCTCATGTAAGCAGACCATAGAGGAGTTTTTAATCAAAAAGTGAATGACAGGAACTGGCCTGAAAGCCCTGGAGATTGACAGCTACTATGTATCCCCACAGTTGGTTTCTTCTCCCACACCACATCGCCAATCAGAGGCATTGATTGATTGTGGGTGCTCCAGGGCTCAAGCACCCACAGAAAAAAAACCCAGTGGGTGCCCAGCACCCACCAGCCACAGCTGTTCTGTAGTGCTGCCAATCAGCTGTTCAGTGGCTGGGGGAGGTACTTGGGGGTGGATGGAGAGCAGCAGGTGGGAGCCTTGGGGGAAGGGGTGGGAAGATGTGGAGTGAAGGCTGGGCCTCGGGGGAAGGGCGGAGAGGGGGTGGGTCCTCAGGGCGGAGCGGGGTTGGGGCACCTCCAGGGAAAAGCAAAAGTGCCTCTGTCACCAATAGCCCTCAACCATGACCTGGCTGAAATATTGAAATACCTCTGTGGAAGGCAGGATAGATTAGTCTCCGAGCCTATTCGATCCTTGGCCTCCTGGCTGACACTGCCAACTCTGGGGACAAATAGTGGTGGCTGAGGGTTGTTTTTATGCGGCTGTGTTCAAAATTGGTTTGAGACCACCAAGCCCATTTCACGCTGGCCACCGAGCAGTTGTCAAAGGGTGATGACTTTTGACCACTACTGTTTTTGTTAACAGGAAAAATAAAACCATATGTTGCATAAGGAGATGTACAAAACATTTTTTTTCTCTAAATCCCAGCAGACAAACTGTCAGCAGCAGAAGTATTTACTTTGGTAATACAGCTGGGCTCAGTCCCAGGCTCATTGTGTTTGTACATGCCTTTTCACCACCGCGCTTCAATAACATGCTGATTGCCAGGAGGGCGAATGAATGCATGCTGTATGATTTCTGTTATTAGGCCTATCCGTTACAGCATGAGACAAAGGGCCGGAGTCAACAAAGGTAACACTACATAGACATGGCTCACGCACTGAGCCTGATGGAATTAATGGAATTCCTAGTCATCAGTGCCTTTAAGAGCAGTTTGGGCTGAGTGAGGATTGCAGGATTTGGCCCTCTGGACCAGATCATCAGCTGGTGAGAATGGGAGTAAATGGAGTGGTGGCTGAGTTGGTGAGTGAGTGGTGATTGAATTAGAGGGGGATGAAGGGAAGGTGAATCAGGGTGAGTAGTCAGAGAATGGTGGGGTGTATGTGTGTGTGTGTGTGTGTGAGAGAGAGAGAGAGTTTGGCTTCACATGTGATTGGCCCCTGTCTTTCTACGGGGTAAATTGAAACCTCAAACTTTGAGCACATTTGGATCTGGGGCCAAGCTTAACTCTACCCATGACATCGATACAAAGATGTTACATTGGTGTCACAGCTGCCTGACGTCTGTGCAAATGTACGGACGTGAAATCAGCCCATCCGTTGAAGTCCTAGCAGCAGCACCGTGTTGTCGGTTGCCGACGCCATGTCGACGGCAGTGTATGCAAGACACAGACTGACTTTATGATATGCTGTTCTAGAGGTATTATGATGTCAGTGCAGCTGGGGTGAGTGATATCCCACTGTAACACGCTATTGACATTGCAGTGTATGCCCCCTCCATAAAAAAATTATGAAACATCTGCTTTACAAAGTGAACTCCTGTAGCTATTTTGTTTTATGCTTTCCAATGAGGAGAGCCACCTATCCACACCAAAGGCTAAGGAGCTATAATGTTTTAGATTCTTTTTAATGGAGTGATTTTAATATAGCTACAGCTGCATGTAAAAAAAAAAAAAGCAGCTGAACGTGTGAGGAAAATCTCTGTTGATGGCCTCTCTACACCTTAGAAATACCATAGTTGATCTGAATTGTTTCTTAGAAAACACATTTGTGTTGGGCTTGGAGGAGCTAAGGCCAAGTTTTGGCTTATAGCAGATCAATGTGTTTAGAATCCTAGGAACCAGTGATGCAAAGCTAATTTCAGCTGCTAGCAGGTCCTTATCCTGAGAAGGGCTGTGCTTCTCTTGAAAAGCACTGAGGGCTCCCTTCTTCAAAGGTGATGATTCAGTTCCAACAGAGTGTTTGGTGCAGTGTGCTACACAGACATAGAGAACCCCTGACCTGAGGAGCCTACAGTCTCCAAGATAGATACATACCTAAAAGATGAGACACTGTGAAAAATCCAGGAATGCAGCTAACTTTGACAAAACATTTTAATTGGGTGGATTTAGGGCTGGTTGGAAATTTTCCACTGGAAATGTTTTTGCATAGAAAACTGGGGTTTTGAATAACAGGTTTTTTTGTGAAAAATTTCTGCTTTCCGTGGAAAATTTCAACTTTTTGCTGAAAAACTGAAAACATTGTGGATTTTGGCTGAAAATTTTCAGTTTTTGGTGCAAACCATGAATTTTTCCATTTTGTTTAAATTGATCGTGGGGGAGAACCCCATTTTCCTACCAGCTCTTTGTGAAATTCTCAGAAGACTCAGCTTTGGCCTAATTCTGTTCCTATTGAGATCCAAGGGCATTTTTACCAATTGACGGGAACGGGAACAGGAACAGAGTGAGACCAATGTTGTGCACGTTTGAAACGCTCACCCTAAATGATAATTTCGCGGAGAGCTCTCTGCCACCCATCCCTTAATGTGTTCAGGTGTATAAATAATAGAGTGACTTGGCTGATCTCAACACCATGGGATTGGCAGACAGGGGAACTCTCATCTAATTAAGATCTAAATAATGCACTGCAGGGTACCATATCTGTGTTTGCAGTAGGGCTCAACAAACAATGGGCTTGAGTGCAAACACAAGGCAGCGCTGCTCCATTCATGATCATGTATTTTAAAACATTTGAAGGTCTTCTCATTATTTGGCTTGGTTTTCTTTGCTAGGCCAGAATCTCACAAAGGAGAGAGTCTGCCTGCATGAAAATAATCAAAGAATTAAAATGTTACATGGTCTTCCTCTGCCCAGCCTGGTGACCGTACATGTATTATGCACTGTGACACCATCCATGCTGCATGGAGAGCTTTCCTGAAAGCAAAGAGAGCGCCTGCGTGAGTTTATAAAAGCTTTTCCACAATGTCTCGGATTGAAACATCCTTTGAACGTGCATCTCACAGAATGTTTTTCAGTGATGTCAAAATAAGCATCAGTCAAGTCAAAGGAATTTGGAACGTATTACATGCACATTTGTGTATAGTTACGAATAGGATTTTAACAGTAGTAGAGACGGGGTCTTCAGAAGTATGGACCCTGGTGCATTCCCCCTTGGCAGATGTAGGCTGAGATAATCAGAACCAGTGCAGAAGGATGGAGCTTCACAGAGGCAGCCATGGCCTCCTACAGATCCCAGAGGATGTGAGCTAGATTCCCAGTCTGTCCCGTATTGGGGGCAAATCCCAGCCTCCGTCCCCAATGGAACAATTCAGGAGTAAACACCAGTTCTGATGTGCTTAGGACACCCAGAACTGTGAGCTTCTGTTACCGCTGTGACTTAGCAAGAGCTAGAGATTTGCTACAGCCAAGCTATGTGTCAGCTCTCTGACACTGCTGGCAAGGCAGGCAGGCTGATAACTCCTCAGGACTCTGCCTGTCCAAACCTTGCCCTGCAGGTAACGACCAGTGAAACCCAGTTCCTGAGCTCCCCAGAGACAACTCCCTGCAGTGTCTAGACCCTCCCAGGGGATGCTCATGGAAATTATGTTCCCTGCCTCCAAAGAAGCAGAGCACACCCCCGCTGGTGGGTTTAGCTGAAGGCTCACACTTCACTTTCATACACAGCACTGAGACAGTTTTGGAATACAAGAAGAATATGGTTATTGAAAAGAACAGAGATTTAAGTGATACTGAGTATCAGGAACTCAGCTGCCTCTGAGCTCGGTTTGCCTAGCGACCCCTTGAAATCGGCTGCGCCCAATAATGCCTCACTAAGTCACTGTGCTCCCTGAGCAGTCAGAAAAGCCACCAGATCCCCATTTAAGCCCTGTAGCAACCACAGAGTAGTGGCTGCTCAATGCCTGCAGCTGTGCCAGCCCTGCTTCTTGTCTAGCCCTTGCCTCAACCCTTCCCTGTTCTGCTCCAGCCCTAGTTCTTGCCTATCTTTGAACTCCTGGCTCCGAGCATTGGCTCATCCCCTGACCGTGCCTCCGGTCCTGCCCGCTGAGTCTGCTCTGACCACTAGGCCAGACTTCTGCTCCAACCACTAGGTCTCACTGCCCACATCTCGGTGTGTGACACTCAGCAAGAGAAAAACAAAACAAAATAAAACACGCTTTCCAGTGACTAAAACGTAATCTTAGGAAGTTACAATCTTTGCCTGAGCAGTTTTCTTACTTACATCAAGTTACCAGCATCCCTAGCCCGCCGGGGTAAGGGATCCAACTTTCCCAGGCTGGAAGGGTCCTGTGCCATGTGTTCCCTCGGTGATGGATAAGTTGATTAAAAAGAGCAGAGATTTTCCTCCTCCTATACTACACAAAGTCCATTACCTCTGCCTCAAGAGCCAGGAAGGCTTGCTGGGGTGCAGATTCTGTTCCCCGGTATGATTGTTAAATGTTCTTCTCCGCTGCTTGTTGAGCTTGTTGGCTTTGTTCGCCTTATATGTAAATGTACTTTCATTGTCCTCTGTCTGTAACCAAACTGGTGAATCCACATTCCTTTGTCTAGGGTGGGGTGGGTTCATGCTCTGCCTCCCAAACATATTTTAAGAACATATTTCCAGCACACATCTGTGACTATTTGTACGCAACCCCTACGTACATCACACAATGATTTTCAGGACCAGCGTGTCACCAGTTTACATCTGATAACGCCTTACATGATGCCTTTGAGATACATATGACAACAGCATGTTGGGTCAGCGAGTGTGTCGAGCCTGAGGTGAGTTACAGTAGGTGGGCCCCTCTGCCAGTTGGCATTGAGGGGCTCCCAGGATCACAATGCCATAAGAGAAACCTTAACTGCTGGTGCTGCTTTCTTTCTTTGTATCACCATGCTGTCTAGGATCCTATCCATGGGCCAGGAACCCACAGGAGGGGGATTTCCAGGCCCTGAATTTTGCTAATAAGAGGGCAGACGGACAAACAATCTCAGCCATGCAATCACTACTGATAGCACAGTGAAGAATGGACGGACTGATCTTTTGAGTTCAGTAGGACTATTCACCTGAGTAAGCATTAATTCCATGAGTAAGAGTCTGCAGGCTTAGGCCATGGATGGAATTATCAGGCTTCCAGCTATTTGCAATGGGTCTTCCAGATCCTTTGTGAAGTTAGCAAGGTTGTACTGTGCGTGCAGTGTGACGCTATGCAGATACAAGTTTGACAACTTTCAATTTCATGAGTCTTGTGCAAGTAAAATATTATCCACAAAAGCTGCATTCATATAGGGTTTTTTGAATAATTTACATCTTTTTAAGGAAGAAAAGGTTAAGAAAGGAACTAGTGGATTTATCTGACTGTGATGGTTGCATTTGGTTGGTAATATGTTATTTAGATTGTAAGCTCTTTGAGGCAGGGACTGTTTTTGTTTTGTGTTTGTACAGCGCCTAGCACAATGGAGTCCTAGTTTATGACTGGGGCTCCTAAGCGCTATGGTAATACCAATAATTAATCATCATCATAATTATCTGCTTTGTTAAATAGTTAATGCTAATAAAAAGTTTGAACTCAGAACAAAAAATATATAGTTTGCATGGTTTGGGATTGTGTCCCTCATTATAGAACATAGGAAACTGAATAGACAGAGATAGAGCTGAAAGGTTTCAAGAGGTGCCAGTCCTCTTCTGATATTTTCTGATAGGAAAATAAGTGACTTAGAGTTAGCAAGATAGTATTAAAAATATATTTATACAAAGCCAAACCATTCTTCCTTCCTCGAACACATTCTTTGCTCCCTGGCACTGAGCACTACCTATGTTTTCAAAACAGTCTTTACCGGCTCTCTAAAATCACAGGCAGGCACAATTTTTCAGTTCTAGTATTTTGAACATGCTAACCCTCAGATTCATGCTCCTAAATCCTACCAAATGTAGCTTGAAGGCATTCACATGTGAAGACCTTTGCACCACTCCAAACTGGAATTGCAGTTTTGGAGGCAGAAGACTGTCACTTATTTCCTGTGCAAGTTGTTTAATCTGTTAGGGAAATTTCAGTTAGTGCTACATGATTGCCTCTTCATTATCTGGGAATAGGGGAGAGTCTGTGAGTGGTGGATAGCTGTCCACTCCTACGTAAACATATCGTGAACTGGTTAGTTACCAGAGCAAAGGAAATCTTCATGATTTTTACATTAAGGATCTAAGGGTTTTTTGGTTTTTTTTAGTTTGTGCTGTTTTAAATGCTTGAAGTGGAAGAACACCTTTCAAGTGTGTCAAGCACATGCTGTCCAGATATATTCAACTACAGGCATCTGAAATCCCCAGATCTATCATTAGCAGGCGGCTCAATTTCCTGACAGACAGCCCCACTGTTTCTTTTAAAAAAACAAATAGTCCATTCCCTTGTTCTTTATTACAAGCCCTCAGTGGTGAAAGATCAGGTTAAGGACTATTTAGAAAAGCTGGACATGCACAAGTCCATGGGTCCAGATCTAATAAATCTGAGGGTGCTGAGGGAATTGACTGATGTGATTGCAGAGTCATTGGCCATTATCCTTGAAAACTTGTGGTGATTGGGAGAGATCCCGGATGATTGGAAAAAGGAAAATATAGGGCCCATCTTTAAAAAGGGAAGGAGACCCGGGAACTACAGACCGGTCAGCCTCACCTCAGTACCTGGGAAAATTATGGAGAAGGTCCTCAAGGAATCCATTTTGAAGCACTTGGAGGAGAGGAAGGTGATCAGGAACAGTCAACTTGGATTCACCAAGAGCAAGTCATGCCTGACCAACCTGATTGCCTTTTATGATGAGATAACTGGCTCTGTGGATATGGGGAAAGCAGGGGACGTGATATAAGTTGACTTTAGCAAAGCTTTTGATGCCGTCTCCCACAGTATTCTTGCCAGCAAGTTAAAGAAGTATGGATTGGATGAATGGAGGTGGATAGAAAGCTGGCTAGATTGTTGGGCTCAACGGGTAGTGATGAACAGCTCGATGTCTAATTGGCAACCAGTATCAAGCGGAATACCCAGGGGTCAGTCCTGGGGCCGGTTTTGTTCAACATCTTTATTAACGATCTGGATGATGGGATGGATTGCACCCTCAGCAAGTTCGCAGATGACACTAAGCTGGGGGGAGTGGTAGATACACTGGAGGGTAGGGATAGGGTCCGGAGTGATCTAGACAAATTGTAGGATTGGGCCAAAAGAAATCTGATGGGGTTCAAGAAGGACAAGTGCAGAGTCCTGCACTTAGGACGAAAGAATCCCATGTACTGCTACAGGCTGGGGACCGCCTGGCTAAGCAGCAGTTCTGCAGAAAAGGACCTGGGGATTACTGTGGATGAGAAGCTGGATATGAGTCAGAAGTGTGCCCTTGTTGCCAAGAAGGCTAATGGCATACTGGGCTGCATTAGCAGGAGCATTGCCAGCAGATCAAGGGAAGTGATTATTCCCCTCTATTGGGCACTGGTGAGGCCACATCTGGAATATTGCATCCAGTTTTGGGCCCTCCAGTACAGAAAGGATGTGGATACATTGGAGAGAGTCCAGCGAAGAGCAATGAAATGAAAATGATCAGGGGGTTGGGGCACGTGACTTAAGAGGAGAGGCTGAGGGAACTGGGCTTGTTTAGTCTCCAGAAGAGAAGAGTGTGGGGGGGAGAGGGATTTGATAGCAGCCTTCAACTATCTGCAGAGGGGTTCCAAAGAGAATGGACCTCGACTGTTCTCAGTGGTGGCAGATGACAGAACAAGGAGCAATGGTCTCAAGTTGCAATGGGGGAGGTCGAGGTTGGATATTAGGAAACACTATTTCACTAGAAGGGTTGTGAAGCACTGGAATGGGTTACCTAAGGAGGTGGTGGAATCTCCATCCTTAGAGGTTCTTAAGGCCCGGCTTGACAAAGCCCTAGCTGGGATGATTTAGTTTGTGTTGGTCCTGCTTTGAGCAGGGGATTGGACTAGAATACCCTCTGACGTCTCTTCCAACCCTAATCTTCTATGATTCAATGATTATTGATGGTTGATTCTTAATTTATTTGAGGCGATGGCATCTGTACTGTAGGTGTGTAAATGCACATAATCCGCTGAATTCAGTTCAGATATGAAATGGTACCATCCCTGCGTTTAATATACATATATATGCTACATTATCCACAACTAATTATTATCTGCAACCACATCTGAAGTTAAACAGCACACAGCAAGGTAACGTCTCAGTTTAAGACAGGAAGTAACAAATTCTGCACGTAGTTGAAATAGCAGGAGGGATATATAGTTTAATTCTTAGACTAAAGGAAAAACTTCCACCATTTAACTGTAAATGCACTAAGAGTTACCCATAAAGGTCTGTTTATTTAAGCACCAGTTCTGCATACACTTATGCATGTGC
This sequence comes from Lepidochelys olivacea, assembly GCF_965140295.1. Classification (NCBI taxonomy): domain Eukaryota; kingdom Metazoa; phylum Chordata; order Testudines; family Cheloniidae; genus Lepidochelys; species Lepidochelys olivacea. The sequence goes on along the minus strand of NC_140414.1, from coordinate 134,798,255 downwards.
TTTAACTTTATGCATGTTAGAAGTCCCTTTGATTTCAGCAAGATTACTCACAGGCATAAGTGTTTGCAGGATCAAGACCTTAGAGACTGATATGCACTTGATAGATAGCAATGACTCCAGTGGTGTAAATATATTTTCCAGTGCATGACAGGAGCTTTTAGCAGTTTGTTGGTAAAGCGTAGTGTCCATGTAGTTTATTGATAAACCTCATGGCCAAACTGTGCTCTCCCTTTCACTGACCACTGTACATCTGGAGAAACACCACTGAGATCAGTCAGAGTTTATCTGGATTTACACAAGTGTGTCTGAGAGGAGAATTTGGCCCTGAGTACCTGGGCAACTTTCATATCTATTCAGGGGACACCATCACAGGGCCTAATAACATCAGCCACACTATCAGAGGCTCGTTCACCTGCACATCCACCAATGTGATATATGCCATCATGTGCCAGCAATGCCCCTCTGCCATGTACATTGGTCAAACTGGACAGTCTCTACGTAAAAGAATAAATGGACACAAATCAGATGTCAAGAATTATAACATTCATAAACCAGTCGGAGAACACTTCAATCTCTCTGATCACGCAATCACAGACATGAAGGTCGCTATCTTAAAACAAAAAAACTTCAAATCCAGACTCCAGCGAGAAACTGCTGAATTGGAATTCATTTGCAAATTGGATACTATTAATTTAGGCTTAAATAGAGACTGGGAGTGGCTAAGTCATTATGCAAGGTAGCCTGTTTCCTCTTGTTTTTTCCTAACCCCCCCCCCCCCCCAGATGTTCTGGTTTAACTTGGATTTAAACTTGAAGAGTGGTCAGTTTGGATGAGCTATTACCAGCAGGAGAGTGAGTTTGTGTGTGTATGAGGGTGGGGGGGATGTGAGAAAACCTGGATTTGTGCAGGAAATAGCCCAACTTGATTGTCATGCACATTGTGTAAAGAGTTGTCACTTTGGATGGGCTATCACCAGCAGGAGAGTGAATTTGTGTGTGGGGGGGGTGGAGGGTGAGAAAACCTGGATTTGTGCTGGAAATGGCCCACCTGATGATCACTTTAGATAAGCTATTACCAGCAGGACAGTGGGGTGGGAGGAGGTATTGTTTCATATTCTCTGTGTATATATAAAGTCTGCTGCAGTTTCCACGGTATGCATCCGATGAAGTGAGCTGTAGCTCACGAAAGCTCATGCTCAAATAAATTGGTTAGTCTCTAAGGTGCCACAAGTCCTCCTTTTCTTTTTGGGCAACTTTGGTCACTCTTAAAGTCACATTAAGATCCTTGGATGATATCAGTAACTATACTTTGCAGCTAATGAAACAAAAATATAACTAGGAGACGTCTACCTTTTAAACTGCTGCCTGACATAACTGGAGAGATATGCCAAAGACTCCATAGAAGTCCGTTAGGGACTTTGCTATTGTTATTGATTTTTATATGGAAGGTTCCCAGGTACTATGGTGATGGGTGGCAGGATAGAACTTAGAGAGAGATAGAGTGTCTTGAAAAACTCCCAACTCTTGGACAGAGAGCGTAAATTAAAGTCAGTGCTAATATTTACAACTGATTTACAAAGGCCTGAATACACATTCGGGTTAAATGACCCCAACAGGCTTTCGATCTAGAATTAACATTATAAAATGGTTTCTTTTGGGGATTTTTTTGCTTGTTTTTATTTAATATGGTTATTATGGCTTTTTAATCCTTTGAGGTGGGCTCCTGAGCTTGTGTCACTAGGAGCTAATGCAAAGCAAGGCTTAATGCTAGTGGGGCATCTGTCTCAGGTCCTGCCAGTGTGATAATCACTGAAAGCAACGTTAGCAGAAACATTCCTCAAGTCTAATTCTACCTGGATCACTACCTCTGTCACTCCCCCAGGTCCTGATGCGTGTTTTACTGTCCACTCTCACTCACTGCCTTCCTCTCACCAGTACAGCTATGTAATCAGATGGATTTGGGGCTCTCAAACCACTAGTCTGACGATCAAAGAACAATTTGCCTGTCCCCCTAATAATGGCTATTCTCTGGTAGCGAATGCTCTGGTTGGTCTAGGGGGCCCTGTATGTAGCATAATTTTCTATAATTATCTAAATTTACTCCGTAATCCCAAGGCTATTATATAGGGTATAGATGTGATTATTTATATAACATATTTGGACCTAAGAACAGCATATATATCATTACACAAATCATTCATGTCACCATGCTGATACTTTTTTATAAAGGGTAAGTACATAAATTACTAATCATTACAATACAGTTATATTACAGCTGCAGTGTAATTAGTGCCCCTGTGACATATAAAAGGAATAAATGAACTCTACGTAAAAGCTACAAAGACCACTGAAGTCAGAAATACAGTACTTTAGAGTGTGTGAAACATTCAAATAGTGAAAATCCAGGCAAAATAATATACCCTTACATCATACATAAGTAACTGTATACATCATAATAGTCTCATTGTTCTATTTTGCCCCGCTATCTATTTGTTGTATTTACCTGTTGTGTCTCATCTTACTCTTAAATTGCAAGCAAGTTGGGGCAGGGACTATCTTTTTGTTCTGTGCTTATACAGCACCTAGCATAAAGGGTTTGGCCTGCTACGCGCTACCACAATAGAAATAATAATAATAATAATTAATATACAAACAGCTGTTAGTACAGTCATGTTCTGGCAGCTAATTAGTTCAGTGAGTGACCAAACAAGAAAACAGAGTGGGTTAAATCATGGGTCAGCTCTTCCAGTCTGTCTGGGCTGTGCTTGGCAGAAGATCCACTCTAGATGTGGGGGGAAGGTGGTTTTAAGGCATTTTTATGCTCCCTTGCATCCTGGCGGTGCAGATGCCCATCTGATCCTTGGCAAAGTTAGAGCAGTTTGAGAGAGGCAATGCAGCTGGCATGGGACTTAGGATCTGGCTCTACATGTTGTGAATAAATTACCCAGTGAAAGTAGCAGCCCTTTTATCTGTCTGGGAATTATTTATGAACCAATCCTTATTTCTGCATATGTGCAGATTTGTAAATATTTGCTTCATAATTTATGGAAATAAATGTCAGCCCTTGGGACATTCCAAACCCAGCCACTTAGGCTATTTGTGATGCTTTGCTTGTGCTGGATCACTGACAAACTCATTGATTTCACTGGAGCTAATATGGATTTGTACCAGTGGAAATGAGTGGAGAATTTGGCTCTGAGTCTGTATTCTGTGGCTAGAGACTACCCTAGAGCCATGGAGATACTTGAAAAACACATGAAAATATGGACATGCAATAGAGAAAAATGATGGTTTAAAAACAGAGAGTCTTCAACAGAGTTGTACCAGCAAAGACTTTGGCTCAATGACCGGACTATATGTTGATATCTGCATTATTAATGCAAAAGTAGATTAAAATGGTTTTGAATAGAACAGCTGAAGGACTAGATTTACATTACCTTTCCAATAAATAATGGAGACATATGGGGCCAGCTTTTGCTTTATCACATCAGTATAAATCCAGAGTGACTCCAGGGCCTCTGTGGAGTTGCTTCATATTTATACCAGGAGAATCTGATCCCTTAGATTTTTATGTTACAGGAATTGTAACACTGGTTTCCATTTAACCAGGATTTTATCAAGAAGAATTTGCCAGATCCTCAGCTGGCATAAATGAACAGGGCTCCATAGACAACAATGGAGCTACCCCAGTTTATACCTCTTGAGGATCTGGCCCTCCAATGGTAAAGGAGGATTTGCAAACTAGAAGAAGAATGAAGGATTGTTCTGATTTTGCTCGAATGTGTACCACTTTTACACGGGTGTAACTTGTGTTAATTTTGACAGAATATACGGGTGCAAAGAGTCAGAGGTGGTAACTCAACCCTGTCTCTGTACAGCATTCGCAGTTTTAAACAAGGTTTGGAGTTCTGAGTACAAAGACCTTGGCTTGCTCATTACCATGGTAAACACACTAGAAAATTCATGCCAAAGGTTAGAATTTTATTGACTGAGACACACAACAGGCAAAGAATAAAAAAGAGACAAAAAGCATTGAAACTGAAATTGAGTGAGTACGCAAAGCAAACTTAATTAAAACCTATCAAAGTCTCTTTTTTAGAGCGAGGGAATATTGATTAGAGTCTTTTATTCTGTCAAGCAGTCCTCCTGGGGGGGGAAGAAAGGGTAAGTTCTGCTGTTCAGTTCTCAGATATTACCTCACCCACCTGTCTCTCTCATGTCCTGGGACTGACACAGCTACAACAACCCTGCGTTTAGTTCTCAGTCAGGAATGATAGTCACTTTCCTGCTTTCGACAAAACAGATACAGAAGGGCGAGAAGAGAGAGGACATTAAAAGACAGAGAAATGCGGGTATTGTTGATAGTCTCAGGATACAGGGTGGCTGGTCAGTCACAGATGCTTTGGGCTGGCAGGTTGGCTGAGACACCTGTTTTTCCGGATCTCTTCTTATCTCCCTGGACAGGGACATTATTTAGTTGGTGGGGTCAGGTCCTTCTCCTTCACTAGTTCTTCTCAGGCTGAGCAGGGCTAGTTGGGTTGCTCCATCTCATTGTGCTGGTGCTGTAGCTGATTTCAGAATCAGAGAGAACCGAGAGAGGAAGAAGATGGTGTGGGGAAGGGGGTGGAAAGGGACACATGAGGTATGGGAAAGGCAGAGCAGGATCTCACATGTATCAGGCTGGGGTCCTCACTAATGCAATGTCATAGAATCATAGAATATCGGGGTTGGAAGGGACCTCAGGAGGTCATCTAGTCCAACCCCCTGCTCAAAGCAGGACCAATCCCCAATTTTTGCCCCAGATCCCTAAATGGTCCCCTCAAGGATTGAACTCACAATCCTGGGTTTAACAGGCCAATGCTCAAACCACTGAGCTATCCCTCCCCCTTAATGGTCAGGCATTCCCACTGTCTAGAAGTAGCAGTGGAGACATTCAGGCTCAGGCTGGAGCCCTGGTTCTGAAATCCAGGGAGGGAGAAGGGTATCAGAGCCCAGGCTCCAGCCTGAGCTTGAACAGCTATACGGCTATTTTAGCTCCATAGCGCGAATCCTGTGAGTCTGAGGCCTGATCTACATTACAGGGTTAGATAAGCTCCCTTGTGTCAGCCTAGCCGTAGAAGTGTCTTCACTTAAGTTTGGCTCCTGATTTAGGAATATCACCTCCCCGAGCGGCACAGAGTCACGGTTGATGTAATTAGGTCAGTATAGATGCTGCACTGCATCGACTGTTCCTGGCTTTCAGGTGCCATTCCACAATGTCCCACACTGACAATACAATTGATACAACTGCTCCTGGTGACGACGCGCACCGTCGACACAAATTGCCAAACGTGCACACGCACACAAGTGATTTCATAACTATGGTGGCTGTATGCTGGTGTCAGGTCGACATAACTTTGTAGTGTGTGTACACATGACCTAAGTCAGTTGACTGAGTTTGAGATTTGCTGCGGTGGGTCTTTTTTTGCAGTGTAGGCATATCCTCAGATACCATAGTAATGAGGGTCAGGTAAGTACCTAAGATTAGACTTGACTATGTCAGCTCAGCATGAGGCTGAAGGGAATGAAAAAATCCTATGGAAAGGAGAATGTTGAACACTAGTAGGTGGAGAATATGATTCTTAGTCTGTGTGCACTTTATATATAGATTGTTCTCTGCTTACTGTATTTCATTTTTGATTAATGAACATCAGAGGCTCTGAAATGGGAATTGTTGACATGCAGTATGCACACTGCATTTTCAGAGGTCCATCCACCTGTCTTTCAATCTGAAAGAGTTTGTTCTTTTTTCTATAATATTATTTCTCTCTCTTGGAACTAAAAGTGGTGTCATGCACATTGGAAAACATAATCCCAATGATCCATACAAAATGATGGGATCAAAATTAGCTGTTACCACTCAAGAAGGAGATCTTGGCGTCATTGTGGATGGTTCTCTGAAAACATCTGCTCGATGTGCAGAGGCAGTCAAAAAAGCTAACAGAATGTTAGGAATGATTAGGAAAGGGAGAGACAATAAGACAGAAAATATCATGAACTACATAAATACATAGTATGCCCACACCTTGCATACTGTATGCAGTTCTGGTCAGCCCATCTCAAAAAAGATGTATTAGAATTGGAAAACGTACAGAGAAGGGTAACAAAAATGATTAAGGTTATGGAACAGCTTTCATGTAAGGAGAGGTTAAAAAAGACCGGGACTTTTGAGCTTGGAAAAGAGACGACTATGGGGGAACATGATAGATGTCTATAAAACCATGAATGCTGTGGAGAAAGTGAAAATGAAGTGTTATTTACTCCTTCACATAACAAGAACCAGGGGTCACCCAATGAAATTAATAGGGAGCAGGTTTGAAACAAACAAAAGGAAGTACTTCTTAACACAACACACAGTCAACCTGTGGAACTTGTTGCCAGAGGATGTTGTGAAGGCCAAAAGTATAAAAGAATTAGGTAAGTTCATGGAGGATAGGTCCATCAATGAATATTAGCTAAGATGGTCAGGAAAGCAATCCCATGCTCTGGGTGTCCCTAGCTTCTGATTGCCAGAGGCTGGGAAAGGATGCCAGAAGATGGATCACTCAGTGATTGCATGTGAGGCACATGGCACTGGCCACTGTCGGAAGACAGGGTACTGGGCTAGATGGACCATTGGTCTGACCCAGTATGGCCATTCTTATGTCATGTTTACCATGTGACTATGCAAATAGACACACACAAAGGAATAATGCCTTGATTCTTCTCCTGCATAACCCTATTTACTACAAGGGAGTACCCCTGATTTACACCCCTGTAAAAGAGAGGAGAATCCAGCACTATGTATCAGTTTTTAAAAGGTATTTAAGCACTTAAAGATACAGATAGGCACCTATAGGGATTTTTGCAAATCCCACCAGGCACCAATCAGCACTTTTAGTCATCTAAATACCTTTAAAAATCTGGCCCCAAGTAACTACCTTTTCCAGAACATGTTTAGATGTACAGGACTTTGTCATCACAGATCCCCCAAATTTGGGGTCACACTAAACCACAAAATCCAAGATCTAGCTTTTGAACACCAAAAATGTGGGGCCATTAGGAATTGGAACTGAGCAAATAATTGATTCTGTTTGGTGCAGGGGCTGAACTAAAAATACTGAAATTTTTTGCTTTCTCTCACCAAAATGAAAAACTGGAAAGAAAAAATCACTTTGGATTGAAGAAAATCTTTCATTTACTCCAAAATTAATTGTCTGTTTGTTTTTGTTTTGTTTTGTTTTTGGGTGGTTTTCACCTTTTTGTTGTGTGTATTTTAAAACACAAAGATAGCTCAATTTCTAAAGAAAATGTCATTTCAAAACAAAGTCAAAATGTTTTGATTTGAAGTGGTTGAAACAAAATGTTTCGACTTTTTAAAGAAAGTAGATTTTTCAGCTGAAACTATTTGTTGAATTCAACCCAAATTCGAGAATAGTTTTTGGAAAATTTACTATTTACAAAAACTAATAATAATAGTAATAATAATCACCCAATTCCATTAGGAATCTGAGTTTGGAGTTGGCTAACTATGGAGATGGGGATCATTGGCAAAATTCAGATCTGGGTTTGTATTTCTGAAGTCAGAAGGTTTGGCATTTTCATTTGGGTCCATCCTGAGATAATCCATTTCAATTTGTGGGTTGGTATGTGAAAAGGAAACCAAAGCAAGAATAATAGGATTTTTGACCCCAAAAGCCTAATGCTGCATTTCTTGCATACCTAAAACTCCCTGAACGATGGGTTAAAATGGAACATTGTGAGACTAGTGTAAGGAGGCCTGATTGGACAGAGACAACTGAGTAGGTGGGACAGACTCCCATCTGAGGTAGGGGAGTTAGGCAACAACAGGGCTAGATTTTTGCCCAGCTCTATATGGGTGCCTGGCTTCACGCCAGTTTTCAGGATCACACAGTCACCCTACTAATGTTATAAGGTTTAGTTAGAATTAGGTGGTTCTTAGAGTTGCTGCTTACATACCTTGGTGCTAAGTGTCTTTTATATACATGAGATTAGATAGATGTGCCTCCCTAGACACATTGAATCTGTTTCTCTATGGCCAGATGCTCCAGCCCAAAAGCGTACAGAGGACTAAATCCATCCTAATTTACTGATTTTCTCTGGTCTCAGTGGGGTTGCACAGGGTGTATTGCAAGACATTATTTGCCACTAAACGTCCAGGCCTGTGGCAGCACTAAATTTCTTCTCTATTTGCAGACTTACAAACCCCAAGCATTCAAAAATCATGAGTCAGGATCCCCCAATATGAGATTTAAAAAAATATTCAGGGCTCATTCCATTTGCCATTTAGCTTCATGTTCTTAGGGTGTACTGGGGTCATACTTTTAAGCTTTTCTCTGCAACCATTATGTCTAGAAACTCTTTTAAACAAGAATTGAAAGATGAGCTTTTCACCTAATTATGTCCCTTCAGGGGCTGCGGCTTTAAGAAAACCACAGAATATTGCAAGACCCACGATAATCTCACAAGAGTTTGCAAAACTATATTTGCAACCTGGCGTCCCTTTACTGAGGTTGTCCTTTTTTTTGGGAGGGGGGTGAGGGGGTGAGAGAACCTGGATTTGTGCAGGAAATGGCCCAACTTTATTATCATGCACATTGTGTAAAGAGTTGTCACTTTGGATGGGCTATCACCAGCAGGAGAGTGAATTTGTGTGGGGGGGTGGAGGGTGAGAAAACCTGGATTTGTGCTGGAAATGGCCCACCTGATGATCACTTCGGATAAGCTATTACCAGCAGGACAGTGGGGTGGGAGGAGGTATTTTTTCATATTCTCTGTGTATAAATAAAGTCTGCTGCAGTTTCCACGGCATGCATCCGATGAAGTGAGCTGTAGCTCACGAAAGCTCATGCTCAAATAAATTGGTTAGTTTCTAAGGTGCCACAAGTCCTCCTTTTCTTTTTCTTCATGAGTCATTTTATAGAACTGTTGAAAGAGGATTTCTGTATTGTGGAAGGATTCTTACCTTCAGCCTTATTCTTGTATGTTTGCTTTTACATTATTCTTGAGATACATTGTCTACTAGCACTGTATGGAGTTCCACTGAAGTCAGTAGGATCTCCTGAGATGTAAATCATCCCAGAATATGGGCTATATTCTGCTTTCTGCTCTGCTCTGCTCAATGTAAATCTGGACTAACTCCACTGATTATAATTAGCTACACACCAGTATAGCTGAGATCAAAATTCAGCTTTGTATCTATAGCTGCTGCTAGCATCAGCATCTGGTACAAGACTAGGTAACATCTCAATGAGTTGTTTGTGTCAGAACATTTATTTAACATGTAGGTACAGAAGCTCTCATGGAATGCTGCTGTGTATCCTTTGCTATTGAAACATACAACCTCTGTTTGTTTCACATAGTTTAAGCTCCATTTCACACCCCCTGAAAGCTCATAATGGAGAGATGGAGGTGATAGTGTTGTCACATTTCTAAGACCTGCTTTCATTGTTAAATATCTCTGAAATCTTCATGTTTGCTAATGTCATTCAGAGATCATTTAGACCTGAGTGGTACAGAGCCTGACCAGGGCAGATGCTATCATATCCTGTATGATAAAGGGGTACCGTGTGAACACTTACAAGGTGTGGTGCTTTAAGTACAGATGATGTGTGCTGTTATTGGCATGGCATACCTTACCTTTTGCATTATAGCCCATAACACCCAGGAGGTCAGAATCTGATCTCGGGTACAATATACTGGTGTAAATTTGCAAAAATTCCATTGCCTTTAGTTGAGTTACTGTGCTCTGGATTTACAATGCTGTAACTGAGATCAGAATCTGGCTCCATGAGCCTATAGTGGCTAGACTTAGTAGTCCTGGTGAGCACCACTCTGTGCTGTAGTAAATGCATTTTCAAACTAGAAACCCTTTTGCCTGGATCAGCTCATCATTACTTATTGAACATGTTGCCTCTTTTCATTATGGTCGGTCATGGTCAATTACAGTTGAGCTCTGGCAAATTGTTCATGTGTAAATTAAAAGGACAACAGTGTCGAGGAACAAGTTCAGCTTTAGGGCGCACAAGTAAGCAACCAGGAAACATGCAGCTTTAGGACTATGTTCTGTTCTTTACTTTAAACCCTGCAAATCTCAAGATTTTGTGTAACTGAACCCAAAAATTGAAAATAAAGTCAAGGTTGTGGGAGAGTTCTCTTTTGAAATTCAAATACGCAATGTTTGTATTCCCATTTTTCCTTACCTTCAACTCACGTATTTATTTGGGCTGTTGCAAGGAAAAGTCCACTTGCCAATGGAATTTCCCTTCGGATATGCTCTGCAAGAGTGCATGGGGGTGTTAGGCACGTATGTCATCTCTTAGATCAGCTCACTGAGATAGTGTTAAAAATGTGTAAAAAAAAAAAATGGACTGTTTATATTAAGGCTTTGTCTTCACTGGCACAAAGGTGTCTTTTTTTTACAGAGAGATAACAAACCCTGGGTAGTTATCTCGCATAAAGCACTGGGACCCTTTACCGAGAGGTAGCTAGTCAAGATCAGCACTATACTCCTGCCTATGGGTGACCTTGCCTAATTTACCTCGCAGAAAAAACTCCAGTGCCTTGTCTCCATTATGTTTTTACAGTGGCATAAGTCACACTTGTGTTAGTTATCCCATGGTAAAAACTCACACTCATTCTCAGTGAAGACATGGCTTAGGGCTATCAATATTGCCATATTGCTAACTTTGCTGGCAATAAGAAAAGGAGGACTTGTGGCAATGGTGTTGTAAAGCGGTGGTGTTGGGCAATAACTATTGTAGTTCCCTAGTTTTAGGTAAATTTATCCCATTGAGAGTCCAGAGTAGAGCTGAGTGAACATCTACAAAATATTTTATGGACATTTGAAGACCTGAAATGGCTTTTGTTCTGGCAGTATGCCTTTAGTATTGGCTTTTGGCGAACATTCCTCTGCAGGACTGTATGGCAGGAGCAGCCAATTTAATGTGAGTTGTAGAGAATATTAGAAGAAAGTGAGTTTTGGAATTTGTAAGTCTGAATCCTGATTCTGTGTTCCCCCACGATACCATGTGACCTAGATATCCAACCAGAATGCAGAAGTATAGCTCAGCTTTCGACTCCTGCATACTTGCAGCAAATTGCTCATGCATTCGTTCCTGAAAAAGAACTATTAGCAAGTAATGAATAATGAGTAATTAATAATTATTAATTAACACACCTTACAAAATGGTGAACTGCTTCTGGACAATTTGTGATCAGAAAAGGAAACTAAATTTCTTTAAAAAGTGCCCACCCTGAATCTTTCACACAGCTCTACTCCAGAGCAAACGGAGAACTAGCTGTGCTTCCCCAACGACATCTAAAACAGCCTGGGCTGACTGAGTAAGTCTTATTTCCCACCAGTGGTTCCAAGCCGAATTCTGTGCATTTACCCAAGGAGAGGGCAGGTTTATTGCTAACTGAAGCGGAGTTTGTGACTAGGCCCGAGAGTAAAACTTCCATCAGGACCCGTAGGTACCCACGTTCGCTCATGTGGTGGTGTTCCCTCCTCCCTGCCCCTCAATCCTTCAGTTCCTTCCTGGTTTTCCTATCAGCTCCGTTAATTCACCTCTACTGTACCAAATCCATCAGTTCATACCTCCCCCCACATCTTCCTGGTACCTCTCAGCAGTGGGTTTTCAATGCTGCAGCAGTTCTCTCCAGTATCCCTATAGTGATTGCTGATAACACCCCACTGGAGATTTCTGGTTGGTTGCTCCGCTTCTGGTAGCATTGCTCAAGTATGCTGGGACTCCGAAGCACTGTGCAGGCTCTGGGAGATGTATTTACACCCTTGAATGGGAAGTATCATACAAAAGCCTCAGTCATTTCACCAGGGAATTCTTCCATGCCCGCACTGGAAACCTGCATTCCAGTGAACAAACCCTCTACCCAGTGCTCAGTCACAAAGGGTTAGATGCTCTTCAGGGCGGATACCATGCAGCCACTCAGCCTTCATATACCACCTCCTCAGGGAGCAGTGGGGCCACGAAAGCCCAGAGAGACCTCTTTAAGTTGGTGAGCTCATACAGAAAAATAAACGGACGGCAACTCATGAGTTCAGGATTTTGTATTGATATCAGGTCAACAGTTTAGTAGCACAGAGTCTGATCTCCCCTCTGCACACACACATAATTCCTGCTGAGGCTGCTAAGAGTTACATGTTCATATAACGAAGAGAAGAGACCCCCTACCCCACCCAACTCCAGACATACACACACACACAGGGCCAGGCTGAGATCTGTTACACTGGAGTAAATCAAACATAAGTAAACCTGATTTACACTAGTGTAACAGATCTGAATCTGTCCCCTGAGGTATAACCTTTACCCTTAAGTGAAAACAAAATATGTTAATCTCCTTTCTTTACAAACCCATATTCTTTTACTCTGACACTGAATTCTGTCCTCCATCACTAGCAGATGTCTTGCATATGAACTGCATTACCTATAAAGTTTGCTTACTCCAAGCAAATGGTTCTTAATTTTTTTACTTCAATTTGAAGCGAAAAATACAGTATAGGATTCAAATGCCTTTGCATTACATGGGTTTTTAACTACTTAAAAAAAAACAGCCAAAAATGACTTCACAAAACCGAAACAAAACTACTGAATTGTTTTGCTACACACCATGCTGCCTATCTGAACTGTCTTATTGATTTTTTTTTATTGCTTTATGTGGCACTTTTTATTTATATATTTATATTTAAAAAGCATAGATCTGGTTTCAGCTCTCACTTTGTGTCAGTATTTCTACCCTATGCACATGTTTCCCAGCAGGAAGAAAACCAGGTAATTGCCAAAGAAGTAGATCAATGAAATCGCTGAGAGAAAGAGAGATCAACTCTGGAGCAAGTGTTGGTGTGTCCTGGCTTTTTCCGGCTGTGAATGCTGGTTCCGGGGCTGCAAGTAGATAGATATGAACAGGAGGAAAAAAAAAAAAGAGGAAACTTTTACAGAAGGATTCAGAAATTCAGATTTGTCACTGATTAAACTGGCCCACTCAACATTACCTAAACGGAATTTCTGAGTTTTCTTTGACTCAAGGATTTAACGTTTAAGGCAAAACTAGACGCAGTGTAGAAGCTCCATCAAGTCTTTGGCACAACAGCAACAACAACAACAACAAAATGACTGTACAACATGAGCCGAGAGGGTAACATTTCCCAGTTAAGCAAAGGGAAAAGTGCTAAATAAATTGCACATACTAAAAGGTGGCTGGCTTTTAAAAAAAAAAAGGCATCTCCATTTTTTTTCCCCCAGAGATTGAGAAAGTCCCACTGCCAACTGTCGTCTTGAAAAGGGGTCTTTGCAAAAAGCTGCAGTTTTCATCTGGATCATGCATCCTTTGCCAAGAATGGATGGAACTCTGGCTGGAAAGTCTTCTGAATCATCCCTCCTGGTTTTTACTCCTGGAAAGAAATGATACATCACAGTGGTAAACATATTGGTGAGTGGGGAATTCTTTCAATGACACCAGGTGCTTGTTCTTTAAAGGCCCAATACTATGTCTATAAAAGTCCATGGCAGTGTTCCTCCCATTTACTTCAGTGGGGTGGGATCAGGGTTAATTGCTCTGAGAAGGAAAGGTTAGGTGAGCTCAGCAGACCCTGAATGATATGGTGTCCCAAGGACGGAGGCACAGAACATTAAGGGCCGGATTCTGCTACCACTATTCCCGATGAGTAGCATCTTACTGGGCAGGGCGTCCCCTTGAAATCTGTGGGGCAGATGGTGAATCCCAAGGTCACACTATCAAGCGGTCATCCTCGGTGGAGCCCCCGGCTCTCGCTGACTTCAAAGCTTCATTGTGAGTACGGAGTTTGCAGGACATTTCACAGAGTGACATACTACTCAGAGAGAGCCAGGGTGGCAGAATCATGCTTGGATCAGATCCTTGTTGAGCTGGTTCAAGTTTTTCACAAGACTTTTTTTTTTAATGAAAAATGACCTTTAAAAAAAAAACTTTTCCATGAAAAGTTTCTTTTTTTTAAGCTTTGATTTTTCACCAAAAAGAGTAAAACTATTTTTTACATATTTTGTTTTTCCCTTCTTTTCCCCTGCCTTTCTAGTGGCAAAATGGGAAAAGGGGGGAAATGAGGAAAAAGGGAAGCGAAAAGAGGAGCCCCCTCCTCCCAGGAAACTGAAAAATGTTGGGGAAAATGGGTTTAGATTTTTTTGCAAAATATACTTCTTTTTTCATGCAGCTCTCTTGATTCCCCCCCACTCGTCAATGCTTCTACCCCCCCATCTCCTTCCCTTCTTCCCTCCAACCTTTCTTTCCTCCTATAAATCTCATTCTCTTCTCCTCCACAAATCCTCTCCATCTCTTCTTTCTCCTTCCTGACCACTGTACTTAGAGTGGCAAGCCCCAAAGTCCCATGGTAAAATGCAGGGATGTCTTGCCAATTGTATTTGTCACTTTCACATGCACAAACTAGGGGTTCCCCTTGGCCATGTGCCAGATGGGTCCCCAAAAGCAAATTTATACTGAAAATGAGAATTTATTTGCAAATCATCAAATTGTAGACGCTCAGATACCACAGTGATGGGCGAGGCCTAAGAACTTGGCTAGAACAGAACAGAATGGAGTAGGACAGGCATCTTGAAGAGTGAGTGTGTGTGTGTTTTTAGGGAGGGACTGTGGCAAAGGATAAAGGTGCTGAATCCAGCTACAGCTGCTAAAAGCTGAAGTGATTGTAAATACAAAACTCATATTTGAAAAGCCTTGTGAATTTTCAAAGACCTCTCGGGATCTGTTTTAAGTTTCAGAAGTTGACCACGGATTTATAAATGGAAGGGAAACTAAATGGGACAACTTGGATTTGTGCGACAGAGTGACTTGAGTTACTGCATTCACCTTTGTGGTCGGCGTGCTTTCTGGCCTTCAGAAGTCAAATGTCCCCCTTGCGTTCGTTTGAGCATAAATCTGTTAATCACATGAGTGACAGACCTAGTTTGGGAATTTGCACTCCGCTGTGGGATGTCACTGCAATACTTCTTTACTGCATCACAATACACAGAACTCAGAGCTGTGGTTTCAAACATAGAGAAGTCGCTCACAAACCCAATGCAGAATACCCACTAAGCGTTTCCAAACAAATTTTAGTACAACTGAGACCTTTTGTTACTCCCAGTGATTCAGGCTCCTAAATTCCATTTTCAAAAGCATCTTTGGCACTTAAAGGCCAGATTCACAATGGTAATGGGTGCCTAACTGCCTCTTTAGGTGCCTATGTCTAGCATTTAGGCACCACGGACGTTCTCAAAACCACCACTTAGCTGCCACCTACCTCTGTAGACACCTAAGTTTCTTCTGATGGGCATGTGCAAAGCCACCTAAGATCTGATGATGACAAGCAGCTCAGCCAAAGCACAAGTAGGATTCTCTTACTGTGTGTCCCCCTGCATATCTCACCAGCAGAGCCTGATCCTGAAGGAGATCTCGGAGCATGCTGACAGTTGATGTGTCACACTGAATATCCAATAGCCTAGTAGTTAGGGCACTTGCTTGGGCTGTGGGAAACCCATGTTTGAATCCCCACTCTGCCAGATATGGAGCAGGGACTTAAGTTTGATTCTCCCACACCCTATGTGAATGCCCTAATCACTGGGTGTATAGTCAATCTCTCACTGAGATGCCTTTGAAAATTCCACTAGCTGCCCATCTTCAGATTTACAAATTCATTCTGGCCCTAAGTCAGTTTTAAAAACGGGACTTTGGATCCCAAGTCACTGAAGCACTTTTGAAAATTTTACCTTGAGAGTTAGTGATGAGAAATAAAAAAACCCATAAGAACAGCTGCGGTGGGTCAGACCAATGCTCCATCTAACCCAGAATCTGGTCTTCTGACAGTGGCCAGTTCCAGATGCTTCAAAGGCAATTATTGAGTGATCCAGCCCCTGATGTCCAGTCCCAGCTTCTGGCAGTCAGAGGTTTAGGGATACCCAGAGCATGGAGTCTGGATCCAGGCTTTTAATATAGCCCATTATAGAGCTACAGGCCAATTGCAAAAATTAGATTGTCTGGGTTCAGATTGTGAAAACTCTCATATTCCAGAGTTCTGGTCAGTTGCATCTCTATTCAAAATGTTTAACAAAGCCATCACATAAATGCAATTAAATTATTCCCAATACGCATTTGTTTGTTTTCTACACTGAAAAAAGAAACAGATGCCTCCCTAAAGTTCTTTAGGGCAATGAAAACACAAAGAAATAGGAGAAATTACTCAGTCAAAACATTCTTTTAACAGATTAAATGGTAACATCGAGAGCTCAGAGTGAAAATGTTTTTGGTGCCACTCAAAATGTTTTTTAGTTCTTGATGAGAATGAAAATGTAAGGATTTGACTAGGGAGAGGCAGGATCTCTTATTTTAGCAATGATGAGCTCAGTTTTTCAAACCTGGGTCTCCAGTTTGGGATTTGAGCACTCACCTCAACATGGAGATGCTTACATTGGTTCTTATGGCACCTAAATGCTGATTTGAGTAACACAATGTAGAACAAGTGCCCCGAATTAGTTTTGGAAATCTGAAAGCTGTGATCTGAGCTTTTGAATAAATTAGTATTTGCTGGCAGAAGGACAGGCAGACCATTGTATTTACCTTAAACTATTTGGTAGGAAAATTACCTCTTATTCTGTGTTTGTTAAATATCAAGACATTTTATGACACATATAAATAAATATTATTATTAATAATTACCACAACAACATTTGGTTGTTTAAAGACTGCTTCATTTCTTATGGAATCAAAACATAAAACAGGAAAGGGGGCGAGGAAACCCTGGAGAAATGAACTGCCTCAGTAATGGACAGTAGAAAAATAGATTATCTTTGAGTCCCATGCTGTAACCTGTAAACAGCAATCTTAGTAAGACAGACCTTTGCCATTGCAGAAATAAATTATCTAGAAATAATCTTTGGAGAAACCAAAAGGGAACAAAGTAGGGAACCTTGCTGCCTGGACATTAGAGGCATTCAGCTTGGAAACAAGCCTGCGGGACTGGCAGCCTCAGATCCTAGTCCAAAACCTGGTGAAGTCAATGGAAAGACTCCTTGTGGTTTCAGAGGGCTTTGGATTGCTCAATTTTGTGAATTAGTAAACAAATTGGGATCATAACAGGTTCTGCGTTAATTTGTTTTGACCCACTGTCCTTTATAGATTACTACGTAATGCACCATCAATAGATGTTGTGCAATGCTGCTTTAGTAATAGGAGATCTCGTTGCAAATCTTTACTATGAAATCTTCTGCTGAGAGGCATGGAAGGCCAGCGATATTTATGTGCAAATGAATGGATTAGCCAAGTGCAGATAAATTACGTTGTGTATTCAAAAGGAAGGCATCCTATGTGATTTGACGTTGTAGGATCTTTGTTGGTTACACTGGCATTCCACTGATTCAGTGTAGCTACTCCTCATTTGCACTGGTCTAAGTCAGAATAGAATCAGCCTCATTTGTTTCCCAGCCCCCCTCTCGTCTCACAGTAGTCAGAAAATTCTAAGGCTGATTTAATTAATAATAATAAAAAAACTCACATGGAAGTCCCCTAATTCTTGAACTTGACAATTTGACTAATGACCTTAGCCAATGGGCATCATTGGGAAGCATTTCAAATGAAGTGGTTTCAATAGACCAAGACGCCTGCGGAATCTGGTCGGTTTGTGTTCATTAACTTCCACATAAATGAGGGCCAAATCCTAGACCCAGTGCACAGTCTCTGTACAAGGGATGTGTGTGGAGGAGATACGTGTAGAGGTCATGGGAGAATCCTCCACACCAGGCTGTGGAACCTACAGCTACAGGAGACCATGCAGCTGCTGTATTCTCTCTTAAGCAGGGATATTGGGGTTCTTTGCTAGATCTACATAGATCACCACCCTTGCTCTTGTCTATCCTCCACTGGTCATCGGGTCAGCCTGAGGAACTGTGCTTATTGACACTTGGGGTATGTATGCGGGCTCTCCACATCCTGTCTCTTATGCAGTGGAAAGACTCCAGTGCTAGCCTTCTGCTCAACATCATTGCATCTTGAGTTGTTGATGGAGCAGAAGGGATGTGATCTTGAAACCCCACTGGGCCAGTGCAAATGTGAGGAGTGCAGCAATGGAATCCATAGAGATATGCTGGAGCCCTGAGAATCCACTGCCGGTGAAGGGCAGAAGGGCTGGTGAACCCACTTAGACTGCCAGTAGTCTCCACCCCCTTACTGCCCCTCTTCCACAGACAGCAAGATCAATGGTGGCAACTGGGCTCACTTACAGCATCCAGGTGGTAGACCAGCTCCAGACAGAAGAACTGCTGGAGCATCTTAAGATAATGCTGGCTTGTAGCAATAGCATGGGTTATGCTGCATCCTCTTGGAGTGCCTGCTCTTTAGCGTTATCCCCTTTGGCACTTATACTGCTCCAAATTGTAGGTTTATCAAAAATGCATGATTGCCATGCAAGGGCTGGTGGTGGCTAGTTACTGGGGGGTGCACATCATTGTGTGTAGCTGCCTGGTCTCTCTACCTAATTCAGATGGCCGTTTTGTTCCTGGCTGTGCTGCACAATAGATGAGGGTGTAACACTTTAGACAGTGGAGCCTGGGCTGTCCTGAGGTGTCTTGGGATGGCTGAAAGTTTTGAATTGTGTGGGACTGGGATGGTGAGGAGATGGTGAGGAGAGCCAGCTCAGGGTTTCTGTAGACGGCTAGGAGAAGTTCCCCATGCCAAAGTGGACAATTCCTCTTCTTGTCATGCTAAGCTGCTAACCTCAGGGAAGCAGAGTGGCTATTTTTAAAAAGCAACCTCTGCTTTACTCAAACAAGAGAAAATGGGAGCCTGAACCTTACTTACCAGAAACCCCAAGGCATCATGAACCGCCACTGAAGAAATGGAGTTCAGATGATCAAGACTTCACTACACCTGGTATTTAGCAATGTGACTGCTGATACGTGTTACAATCATCAATACCCTGAGTTTACTGTCAGAACAGCAATCATCTTCAGAAATCTATACAATTCGTGTGATAGATCTTCAAGGGCTTTACACTGGGGCTGTGTCTCCGTAATAGTCCTAATGCATCACATCACAGTATCTGAGAACAATTCATCTCTAAGCAAAATGTTTCAGCACCATACAACCGGTGCCTTGCGCTAGCTATTCCTTTTATGCTAGAAAATCACCACTCGTTTGTCCCAGGAGTGGGGGTAGGGAGGCTGCAGAAAATGCTGCCTAGAAATTGGAACAGAATTAAATGTTGCATAAATTAGTGCTGGATTCTGCAAAGGAAAAATTAAGTGGCATTAGAGCACGGCAAGAAAATCACTAGATCTGTATATATCTGTACATCGTGATTTTCTTGCTGTATATAATTTCAACATGATGATAGTATAATATAGCTACATTTTATTTTTAAGTCCGCATATACATAGATACAATTGTAATTATATATATATATATATATTTAGTTTCTAATTTTTAACTGTATGTGTACACACATATATAGGGAATTAAAAATAAGAAGCTAAATTCCGGCAGAAAACTTTTTTATTGAGCTCCAACTGTTCTGCTGTTGTTCATAACCCAGTTTCCTTTCTCACAAAGAGACCTTTCGCATGGTTTTTCCTTCTGCCTCTATAACAGCTGCTCTCAGTGTTGTATCCTGAGTGATGATGAGGTTCTGAAAGTGTTTTTTTGGAACAGATGGCCAGGAGAGAGCTGGGGAATGTGCCAGCAGAAAGCTGGGGAATGTGCCAAATCCTGCAGTGACTGAGTGCTTTGGGTTCCAGCTCGCGTGCCTTTCCCCTGCCCTCTGCCCTAAGTGGCGCCAGCAGGACTTCCCAACTAGCACTCTGAACATCTGGAGTCTGCGACTGCCAGGAGAGAGAGGCGGGGGGAAGGCGGGGGGGGGGACCCTCCCTGCTCCAGCTTAGCTTCCATGTACTCAACGACGTTACTGACTAACAGAACAACTAATCAAAAACAAAGAAGAGGGGGAGGGAAAGAAAAAAGAACCTTGCAAGCTAAACAGCTGCAGCTGCACAGAAAAGCAAACTTACCCACTGCATTGGGTTAGCAGCTAACAGTCTATTCAGAAAGGTAACGAAACAAGCATCGTTCCAAAAGTTTGAGCGTGTGGTGGCGGTGGAGCTTGGATGCGAGGGGTAGCCCACCCAGCATCGTGTGGTGAATTAGCTGAGTGGGATACTTAGTGAGGTGCCATGGAGAGGCTGGCCTAGGGGAATGCCACAGCTGCTGTGTGTGCCATGGAGCCGTGCTCAAGGGTAGGGATGAAAGAGGGTTTGGAGTGAAGCCTGGAGAGAAGGCAGCAGTATGGCTGGTGTATCCACAACTTCGGAGATCCACTGGTCAAATCCTCTTGCAGAGGCAGCAGCCATCGCACAGATCATGAGCTGTAACAGCAGCTGGGTTAGTGCTCTGTGGCCTGAGATGAGGATATGGCCCCCATGAAGTCTCTTGTGCAAAGCCATTTACTCAGACTTTATGTCCCAGGCATGGCCTGTTTGTAGGGATGAGTGGGGGAGGAGGGAAAAGAACAATAAAAAGGATCATTTGTGTTAGTGGCAGAAGAAGGATCCATAATCCAACGTGTGTGGTCGTGACTGTGTAATGAATGAAGCTTGTTTGTATTGTGTGCCACTCTTCTACACAGCAATAGTGTGTGGTTAGCACTCTATCAGGGCCTGATTCAAAGCCCACTGCAATCAGGGGAATCTTTCCATTGACTTCAGTGGGCTTTGGATTGTGTTCTGTAGGTGTGTGGAATGCAACACAATATAGAAAAATATAATATGTGTTCTCGTTTCTGATCCACCCTTTGCTTTTACTTCCACAACACTCACGATAATGCCAACAGAGAGCTCTACCTGTGAATAGAGGACAGGATATATTCCCTATCCCACTGTGTCTATTTCAAAGGAGCTTATTACCCCATCTCTGTAAGATATGGAGTGGGACTCTATGTGCTGAATTCTGCCCATGAATGAGCATCCAGGTCTTCCATTCAGTGGGATTCATGCATGTGTTTTCAAGAGCAGGAGGTGGCTCAAATGATTTATATAACAGATTGAAAGGCAATTTAAAAAAATGAAGACGTTCATGAGAATCCTCTGTCCCGCTTTGCTCCCCATAGCCCATGGCCATTTATTTCACAAAGAGGCATTTGAAGTCCCTCATTTTACCCTTGGTTCCTTTTAAATAGGATCGCCAAACACCCTTACTTAAGTCTCAGCTACAAGAGCAGCATAAATTGTCAGATCACCTTGTGTTTTAGCCTTGTTAAGAGGAGCATTGTCTAGCATAAAAGGTTTCAAAGGATAGATCCAACTCTTCTAATTAAGATAATGGAGTGGAAAGAAAAAAATCCATTGTTTTTCCTATTGCAACAGCAAAGTCTGAACAACAGTCTAATATCCAGAATAGCAGCTAATTCAACATCTAAAACAAAGCAAAAGGCTACCCATCATCAGCAAATTAAACATCTGGAGCCGCTGCCTATCAAAACAAACCCCAATCAGCTATTTTTTGTGTGAAAAGCTCATGGTGCCATAGCACATTCTGTAAACTGCTTGAGAATTGAAAGTGAGAGTGACATGAGAGAAGGAGACAGGCCCCAATAAAATAAAGAAGACAGCAGATAAAGGTACAGGGGGATGGAGTGAACTGAAGGAGATTGCTTGGGGACTTGACTGTCTTTACTTGGCTCGTTATAACTTTAAAGAGCAAGGAACAAACAACCCAAAGTCGATAATTCAGCAGAACCACCCAGAGAACAGCAACTTTTGAAAACTGATTAAAAACACACAGAGATCTTGGAAAATGTGCCGACTTCAAAATTAATGAGAGAGCAGTGGTTTTGGTCCAAGACACTGTATCCTCATCCAACAGTCTAAGGAAGACCCCCCCAGAAGAGAGAACTTTTTAGACCACCTGAAGTCCAGAGCTCAGTTCTTTTATGAACAAATATCCCAGCCTTTTAATTTAATAATGATTTCAGTGTTTTCATATCTGATATTTACACAGCTATGGATTATGGGGCTAGAGGGAAGGCACAGGAAATTAAGCGGATTCTGATTTTAGGTATAAAGAAGTGTTTTTTTCCTACATTTAAATAGTTTCACCTCGCCCCATTTTTAAATGCTAAAGATCACAGTCTTGTAATGTAAAGGTCCCAATCCAGAGCCCTTTGATGTCAAAAGGAGTATTCCCATTGCCTTCAAAAGGCGTCAGATTGGGCCCTGAAAGTGACAAAACTGTCCTTGGGTGTACTTTCATTGGTGCCAGGTGGAGCTTCCAAACTCTGTTAACCGATAGAAGCGCTGGTTTGCTCTCAGCGCTCTGACTGGTTGTTGGAATTATTGATTTGTTAGTGTGTCCAATCAGTGCCTCTTAGTTTTGGCCTTAGCCTTGACTGAACACCTCTTTGCCAGCATATTAGGAAATACTGACCAGGATAACGTGACACTTGTTGATTCGGCTGGAAGAGTTTGCTTTGCTGGATAGAGACTACGGGCCTAGCTCTGGCCTTGGGTAAACCTGAGGATGTTTACTGAAATGTTCCCCTGCCCAGCTGGGACCCCTAAACAAAAACATTGTGTTTGTGAGACTGAGAAATAGAAACTGATCAGTCTGGTGTCATTGGTATCATTGTGTAGGAGACAAAGACACCCCCCCTCCCCCCCGCCTCTACTTCTGAGCAGGCATGTGGGAAGACCTGGGCTTGCGTTTCTTTGGGAATGTGAGGGTTAGAAAGATTTTGTTTTGTGGCATGATTATTATTGTTGCTGACTAGTGGTTGTATGTGAGGGGGGAATGTGCTGCTGTCTGGTGAGAGTTTCTGCAAATGGGAAAGATCTTCTTTTATGTTCGAGTGAAACCAAGAGAATAAACAGCATAAATGGCAGGATTTAGATGTTTAATTGTTTATTAAAGACCAGTCCAAACCTAAACCGCAGCTCTGAACACCCGTGAATCTGGAGTGGTTTGAAATCTGGAACTGAGATTTATATCTTTAACCCTTCTTTTAGTTTCCATAATTTCGGAAAATGGTTCTCAAGCTATTGGAGATCCATCCTCCAAAAAACTGGTCTGCCATCCACCATCTCTTGCTCCTCTGCAGCTTGGTGGGGTGCTGAGTTTGGGGCAAGTGGGGCACTGGTTCTGGGCTGTGCCTCCCTTCTCTTGCCCCGCCACCCCACCAGCCATCAGCACTATTTGAAAAGGCTGTGAAGTTGACTCTAGTGGGCCTGTCCTCTGCCACAGACTCAACGCTATGCAGGAGAAGAGGGAGGAAGGGATGGGAATGCTGCCTTGTGTGGCTGAAGAGGACGGCACAGGGGCAGGATGACAACAAGAAGCACAGAGAGGAAGAGAATTGGTCTCTTTCTGCCCCTGCAATGGTTTCTTCTCACCATGGAATTATGCCATTTATTTTCTTAACCTGTGGGATAAGACCATCCAGGTGATCCCTTGCAACCTACCCCACTGGTTAAGAAACAATGACGTAAAGTGTTAGCAAGATATGTACGGAATGTCTAAGTTGACTCCGTCCTCTGGACCTTTCAGCGTGTCTCAGTCTGATATCTGTCGATATTTTAAATAGTAGCCATCTTGGCGCACGGGATTTGTCTTTTTGTGTATGTCTTGTATGGGACAGAGTACAAAGGTGTGCTAAGTCATAAATATTAATCGTGTCAGCTAAAGGAAGGGGCCAGGAGAGTGCAATTCTGTTTTATTTATAAATTGGGTTTATGAAAAAAGTATTTGTTGGGGAAAAAATGAGGAAACCTTTCTGAATCAGAGGTAGATCTTACTACAGCAGAAGAAGGTGAATACTGCTCAGCTTAGCTGTCCATTCATCCATTAAAGTCCTGCTGATTTATTATCCTGCATGACAACTGGGTACAGAATGCGGAGGGAAGTTCAATTCAAGTTTACAAAACTCTTTTTGTCGTAAAACTCTGAACAAAGACATCAATCACTCTTTTAATTTACCCATGTCACTTTCCAAGAGGAAAACTGGCAGAATGCTCAGTTTCCTCTTTAACACGGCTTGATGATGATTTCCCCTAATTGGTTCAATGTTAAGTAACCTGAAGGAATGCAATATGTAATTAGATTTAGTGTTGTTTCCCCAAGATACCCATATGTTCTTCAGGTCAGACATCTCGCTAATGTGTTTATATGTACAGCGTCTCCATTAGCTACTTTTTGTTGTCAGACGATTTTTTTTTGAGATAAGTGTTAGATTAAACAAAACAGAAAACAAAGCTGAGTGATTGTGTTTTATGATCTACAAAAGGCAACCCAGGGCTGGTTTGTTTTAACAAATAACAGCCACAAGACAACGCTAATAGGATCGTGGTCATGTTAAAGTGTGATGGGCAAGTAGCGAGAGGAAGAGCTTGGCCCAGAGAATAGGAAGGATGGAAAAGTTTTTAATTAGAGAGGAATGTGGTTGTTACAAGATCACACAGATCGGGGCGGGGAGGCGAAGAAAACCAAAAAATGGGGAAAGAATAAGGAATAAAAATAAGGAAATGTTCAAAGGATGGAGAAAGAAGGAAACCACCTTGGATTATTTGTGTTATTTTGTTCTCTTGAAACATACCTTCCTTTTTTTAGATCTCCCTTCTGCCTGCAAGGTCCTAGTGCACTGCTCCACGCATTCTGAGAAGCTCATGTTACTGTGGTCAGCACTGTAATCCATGTCAGCTAGTCTGGCCAGGGAAAGGATATAGTTACAGGCTATTCTCAAAATAGCCAGTTTGGACAACTTTTGACCATAAGAATAGCAGGGAACCTAGAAAGGGTAACAGGAAAAAAAAAAATTAGGCCAGACAAACAAAATATCTGTGCTTGAAGGCATGACAAAACAATTGTAGGTTATTTATTTAGCAGTTGTTTAACATAAATAGGAGTTTGACTGATAAAAATCCATATGGTGCCATCAGGTTTTTTTTAAAGAGAACTCCCCTGCTGATCTCCATGGGAATGAAACCAGTGTGAAGGTTCTTGATTTCAGCTGGGGCAATTCTGCTTAAAATCTGATGGTAGGATATGGCCCAGCATGTTTACTCTAATTCAATTTTGTGCTCAGTTGCCTGGCTGGTTTCATTTGGATACTGCAACCTTTGTGCCAGATTCTGATCCGCCCACTCACACTGAGTAGCACGTTACTCCACAAGCAATCACACTGACTTAAGCGGGACTCCTCACAGAGTACAGTGCTATAGTGTGAGTGAGTGAGGGGATCCGAATCTGGCCCCTTGAGCTTTGACAACAGCAATCAGCACTTACAGCAGATGTAGAGGCAAAAATACGGCATCGTTGCTGAGTAGAACCGTGAGACAGTCATTCTCTCCCAGGTAATCCACACGCCATAAATCTGATGAAAGACCCAGCAGTCTCACCCCATTTTTCAGCCAAGATTTAACAGCAGAGGGCTGTGGTGAGGTCTTCTATTACTAATAACTTAAGACTTTCACAGAACATACTCCTGAATGTTTTCTAGTATAATATGAAGTATTTGAAAAATAAGAACTAATAACTAATAATAATAAATTAATAAAAATAACTGGCACCTGAATAAACAAATTACAATAGCCTTGATTTATTTAAAATCATGATCTGGCAAAACTCTTAGTACATGCTTATCTTTAAGACATGAGTAGCACCCCCATACTCAAGTCCAATTTTGAAGAGAACTCTCCTAGCTGAAGTCCATGGTATTAATTTTGTGCTTTGCTAGCCTGGAGCCTTACTCACCAATTTACAGAACTGTCAGTGGGCCTTGCACTCAGTGAAAATCAGTGAGATTCTCCTGCATACAAAAACTTGGACTCTGAGGCCTGGTCTACACTACAGAGTTAGGTTGATGTAAGGCAGCTTGTGTCAACTTAATGATGTCAGTGCACACATGACAGCCTTGCTGCTGCCACTATAAGTACCCTACTACACCAACACTGTAACTCCACCTCCACGAGAGGCATAGTGCTTATGTCGGAGTGGTTAGGGCAATATAGTGTCCGTGTAGATACTGCATTACTTAAATCAACTGTTGGCTGTCACCCCAGGGAAGGTGGGGGGGGGGCTCTAAGGGACCAGGGAGCCAGGTCAGGGGGCAGCTGGGCTCTCAGTGGGGAACTGCGGACGGAGCCCCCACGCTGCCTCTCTTAAGTTGGTGGAAGTGCTCCTGGTGAGGATGTACACCACCGACAGAAGAAGGGCAGTGAGAACATGAACCACCACAGTAATTACTGTGGTGGCTGTAAGTTGACCTAACATAGGTTGACTTAAGTTTGTAGTGTAGACGTGCCCTGAGTTATTTATCTGAAACCCATCCCTGTATGTTAGTTACCCAGGCTGTCTGTCTTTCTGTCAATCTAAGATTTTATACTGTACCCATCACCGGAATACTTGAACTCTTCTGTAGCGTCTGACTGCCCAACAGAGTCCCTTTCACTCTGATTCTGGGGAT
This sequence comes from Lepidochelys olivacea, assembly GCF_965140295.1. NCBI lineage: Eukaryota > Metazoa > Chordata > Testudines > Cheloniidae > Lepidochelys > Lepidochelys olivacea. The sequence continues at coordinate 134,771,732 of NC_140414.1, read as the reverse complement.
GTTAAAAAGACAATTGGGGAAGCTTCCTTTGTGCTTTTGCCCTTCTCATCCATGTCTCTCCCCTCAGGTTGTCTCCAGGTCCATGAGCAGATAATGCAGAGCGTACAACCAATACTCTGAGCCAAATTCATCCCTGGTGTAAAGCTGTTGATTTTAATGGAGGGATTACATTGGCCCTCCATGTCCAACATGTTTGCCAAACACATAGTCTCTCGGCTTGTAGGATGTGGGTTTGTATGATGAGACATCCAGGCGTATCTTGCACTTCTCCAAAAGCAAGCCAACAATCTTCACAGGATTTTCCTCACATTTTTTAAAATGTATAGCACAGTATAGGCAATACTGGGGATGTAGGGAACCTGCTCTTCTTTCTCTCGCTGGAAAACCCGTCTTCCACTTGGTGGCATTCTCACAGCACATGAATCAGGGACCCGCTTTAATGTTTACTAAGTAATAGAACCACCTCCTGTGTTCTGTTGTATTGGTGTACTGGGGAGCAGTCTCCTTCCTTTATGCCAGAAGCAAGCCAGGATAGCTCTACAGGAGCACTCAAAACATTCTCATGTAAGAGTCGTGTTAAGCATCGTCCATAATGCTCCACAGTAAATCCATGGCCTGGCTACGAATGGAACACAAGAATTCTATTGGCACTTAGTCTTGTGTTCTTTCTGCTAGATCACAGTTTCTCCCAACAGCCTGTTTACTTGGCTTTCAAGAGCTCCCTGCCTTCTCTCAAGCCTTTGTTGACACTTGCAGCTACCCACTGTGCTTCACTTCCGGTAGCACCTTGCCTACAACTCCACAATGGTCTTAAGCTGGGCATTTTTCTTGTTAAAGGAGAATCCATGGCAGCGACAAAAACAAAATATCTGTTATCATTGGCAGGATATGACAGAGCCAATCTTGGATCAAACAGAAGTCACAGCTGATGATCAAAGCAATATGGAGAATAAAATGGAAGGTTTCAATGAAAAGTGGGAACGATTTCAAAGTTAGAGCAAGAAAGTTAAATCAAGTGGAAGTAAAATGGACCATGAAATACTTGAGGCTGATGCACACGTCAGCCAGTTACAAAAATAAAATGGAGGAAAATATTTTTTCCCTCCTTTCCTTCCCCTCCCCCTCTTTTTTGTTATGGTAGGTTTTTGTTTTTTTTTTTTAAAGAACAAATTATTTTGTGAGCCATGTTTGTTACAGAAATCACCAGCTGGGATTAGAAGACACTTTTTTCCGTACACGGTGACAACATATAAATTGGAGCAGCCCCGAGAGAAGGGTTTATTCAGGAGTGTGCACACCCGGACAGTTTCAGCTTTTCAGAGAAGATCAGAGAGCAGGACGGTGGGTGCAGTACAGGAACACAGACAGATACGGGTTTTCTCTATAGTAACAATGTTAGAATAGCTTTTCCCGAGGAGCACTTCCCATCTTGACTCAAATTTAATGGCGGAATTATAAAGAGGCTTGTGTGTTAATTATTAAGAGAGCTGAGACACAAAGTTCAGACCTGGTCTGGATCCAAACATTCCCCAAAGAGGGGGAGTTCAAATTAGGGTTTTGGTATTCGCCCATCTGTAAGAGAAAGCCAGAAGTGGGCTGACGGGCATAGGTGTTGCAAGCCCTGGCTATGCACAGGTGGTGGGGACGGACTCTTAAAAGCAGGTTTAAGTGTCAAGAACAGATTCTATATTAGAGTATTTAGAGATTTATGGCCCGATTCTGCTCTCACTTACATTGGTGTAACACCAGTATAACTCCACTCGTGTTAGTGATACACTGATTTACCTAGGCATGAGTGAGAGCGGAAGCAGTCTTCTAATTTACTCTTTTAAAGAGAGCAAACCTTTTGGCTCATCAGATTTCAGAAGCTAAGCAGGATCAGGTTTAGTTAGTGCTTGAATGGGGGACATACAAAGATTTAGGATGAACATAAGAACAGCCATGCTGGATCAGACCACAGGTCCATCTAGCCCATTATCCTGTCTTCTGACACTGGCGAGTGCCAGATGTTTCAGAGGAAATGAACAGATCACGGCAGTTTATTGTCCCCTATTGTCCAGTCCCAGCTGCTGGCAGTCAGAGGCTTAGGAACACCCAGATCATGGGGTTCTGTCTCTGATCATGTTGGCTAAGAGCCATTGATGGAACTACCCTTCATGAACTTACCTAATTTTTTTTTTAACCCTGTTATACTTTTAGCCTTCACGGCATCCCCTGGCAAGGATTTCCACAGGTTGAAATCTGTTTCCACAGATTTCTCACTGTGCAATGTGTGAAGAAGTACTTCCTTATGTTTGTTGTAAACCTACTTCCCATTAATTTCATTGGATGACCCTTGGTTCTTGTGTCATCTCTTTTCTAAGCTGAACAGTCCCAGTCTTCTTAATCTCTCCTCATACTGAAGCTGTTCCATTCCCCTAATCATTTTGTTGCCCTCCTCTCTGTTTTCCAATTCTAATATATCTTTTTGAGATGGGGTGACCACAACTGCACGCAGTATTCAAGGTGTGGGTGTATCATGGATTTATAGCATGGCATTATGATATTTTCTGTCTTATCTATTCTTTTCTTCATGGTTCCTAATGTTCTGTTGGGTTTTTTGACTGCTACTGCCCATTGAGCAGATGTTTTCAGAGAACTATCCATTCACTATGGATGAGTTTACTCATAAATGCATGGGCAGGAGGATTTCTAAATTTCAGATGACGACAGACACTTAATTAGAATGTTCCCTTCATCTCTCTTCCCCCCGCTGCTTCCCAGCTAGTAGCACGGCCTCCAATATTACGTATAGAGGAGTTAGGAGGGAAGATTTCTCTAATATGAGAAATGCTGTTGTCTGCCAGAAAGGCAAGGAAATTGGCACTACCCAATATTTATCTATGTTAAGAAGACACTGGGCTGGTAACCCAATGGCAGCTGAAGTTTGGGCCCTGGGATTAATTAGTTAAATGTTTGTAAAGTATGTTGGTGTCCACAAGGGCTAAGTACTATTATTGTTTCCTTGTTCCCCAGATAGGCACAGGCTGGAAGCAATGTAGAGAGCACACTGCAGAAAATGTACCATACGGAATAACTCTGCATTGGCAGGAGGATGGATGGGATGGGATGTAATGTAACAGGTCTGTTCCATCTCTGATAGCTATGATTCAGAGGCAACGCTTTTGGAACCCAAAGATGCTCCATTTGAAGCCAGTGGGAAGTTTGCCATTCAAGCTAGCTCAGGTAGGGTAGCCCGTGGGAAGCCAATGGGAAGTTTGCCATTGGCTTCACTGGATTAGGACCAGGCCCTCAGCCAGCTCTGTGCTCTCTTGTGTCCGATCCTGTCCCATCCCACTTAAGAAATAAAGGATGGAAGATGCATCCCATTCCCATCACTGGAGGGAAGGATGCTGTGACCTGAGGCCATTAAGAGTGGTCTGGAGCAAAGTAAGGGGAAGTCTACACAGCTAAAGCTACACACGGGCTGCCCTACCTGAGCTAGCTTGAATCCAGCTAGCACGGGTAACCACAGCCGTGAAGGTGACGCAGCACAGGCTAACAAGCTTGGTGTGTACCCCAGTCTGGGAAGGGCTTGGTCTACCTGCGCAGCACTGTCTTTGCTGGAATTGTTACCAACCCTGACTGGACTCCAGTTAGCCGGGGTAGGCTAACTTGTACACAGCTTTTGCTTATCCTAAGTGGGGGAAGTGGTGGGTACAGGATCCATTAACAGCTTCTTCAATTAGTAGGACAATAGATATAGTCACAATAACTGGCCAGATCCTCAGCTGGTGTAAATTAGAGGCGCTCCAATGATTTGGATAGAGTTATGCCAGTTTACATCAGATGAGGATCTGGTCCAATATTTCCCTTCCATTACCAAAAGAACATGTTAATTTTTGTACAAATACATTATGAGCTCATACAAATAAACACTATGAATCTCGTTCCACACTCTCTTTTCACTGGTGTAAATCAGGAACTACTCTAGTGAAATCAGTGGAGTTACACCACTCTAACACTGTGTAAGTGTCAGAAGAATCAGGCCCTGGGTAGAGCCGATCCTGCTCTGTTGCGCTGCTGTAAATCTGGACTAACTTCGCTGCCTTGCGTGGACTCGCTCTGGAGTTACATAAGCATAAATGAGAGCAAAATTTGGCCCCACCTGTAGAGTTGATAACGCAAGGTTAAGCAGTAAAATGTACATGCTAACAATACACTATAAAGCAAGACCTCCTGACAGCAAACTGCCTCTACAATGTGCCATAATAAGCTGTTGAATTTGCCTATCTTTTAATTCCTCTGGTTTATTTTTGTGCTGGGAGTTAAAATATTTTAGAGCCCCACTGGGAAGGTAGTTGGCTGGCTTCTCGATGAGTCCTTTTAGAACGCGCAGTGTAACTTAACTGTCTCATTGTTTGTGTTGAGCAATATGCCAAAAAAATTTCCAGAAGGTTCACATGAATGTCTAGTGCTTAATAGCGCTGGCTTTATTATATCCCTCCTTCCAACCTGAGATGAGTTAGTGCTTCCACAAGGGTTCAGCGACCTCAATGGGGTACTGGCAGGTTAGAGGAGTGAGGAGGACTGTTGGTTTTAAGCTCCCACCCATGCCCAATGCTGGGTCAGGTGGGGTGAACTGTTCACTGGATTTTCTCCTGGAAGAAGCTGACCTACTGCCTCTCTCTCTCATGCATAATTTCCCTAGGACTTGGAGAAAGGCAACATCATGTCTGGGACAGCAAAAGAGGCAGCTGACCACCTTGACAAGTTCAAGAACATGTCCAAAATATCGTCACATGTTCCCAAATTGTTATTTAAAGGGACGTGTTAAATGAAAAGCGCTGTGGATGAGCGTGTTTGGTTTTGTCTGATAGCACGTGTGGGTGGGTGCGTGTCACAAAATGTATGTGTAAACAAACAAGAACTAGCACAAGCCACGGATTTTTTTTGGTTTTGTTTATTATAAATCTTTGGATATGGATTTTTTTTTTTTTTGCTGTTACATTATCTGCCCTGATTGCCCCAAGTGCGCCTGGGATCCCAGATCATTATTTGTTTTGTTTGTATTCCGGCAGTACCTTGGAGTCCCAGGCACACAGCTGCGTCCCATTGTGCTAGGTGCTGTATAGGGCTGGTGAAGAATGCATGTGCACAGGGTTCACATATTCTAGATGATCTGGTGGTACCTTCTGGACTTAAACTCTGTGACTCTGTGAGCAAGGATATCTCCAGTGCTGCAGCCTGTCCACTGCTCTCTAAGAGCTTTCCCATAGCTAGATATGCCTTATGCATGTGCAGGTGATTTACAGGTACAAGATGGCAGGCACTGCTGTATAGTGCATAGGATTATTCCTACAAACCCTGATGTTTATTTCAGGTATGGGACTGGGCCTTATTGGTGTGTCTACACTGTAGCTGCAAGTGTGCCTCCCCAGCCTGGGTAGACAGACTCACTCCAGTTCAGCTCAAGCTGAAAATAGCAGTGTGGACGTTGTAACACCAGGAGCAGCGCCGGTGAGCCACCTGAGCTTGGACCCAGGGGGCCAAATTCAGCTCAGGAGTAAGTGATTAAGCTTCACTGAAGTGGCACCTGTTTACACCAGGGCCAAATTTGGTCCCCCTGATCCATCTGACTCATTTGCCAAACCAGGATTATTGTTCTCCTTTTCTGTGAGCATCTCTGCTGCTGCTCTGGCCAGTGTCCCCAGGTGTCTGTCAACAGAGCGCCTCCTGGAAAACAGCTTCTCAGGCAGTGCTGGCTGCCACGTGGGAAAACCCTACCCTCTCACTGAGGAGCAGGGTCCTGCTTCCCTGTGCCTCCCTCTGCATATGAGTGCTGCTCTCCAAGTTATGCAGGGGGCAGAATTAGATAGGACTGGGGCGATAACACTAACGTTATGGATGAATCAAGCTGTGGCCAACACACAAATTGGTCAATGCACAAAGCAGACGCAGGATGTGAATGAAGGTGCTGACAATTACAGTATTGCTGATTCGGTGCTTGGGCACTGTCCCACCGTAGTTGCTGACGAGGATAATTTGAGAACAAACTAGGGTCAAGCAGGGACTGGGGGTTGGATCCAATACCCATTGATGTCAATAGGAGTCTTTCCTCTGATTTCAGTGGGAGTTGGAGTGAGCCCGAGGGGAGAGGAAAGGATAACTGACTGTGTCTACAGCAGAAAGAGAAAATACATATGGTCAGTCACAGGATTTTGTATCAGGTGACAAAACCAATTAGACATTAAGCAACAACAGACACACGGCTCTTTTCTTTGTGTAACATTTTCCTGAGTTTGGGGAGGTGTGTTGGAGTTTTCTCTGTCTTCTTTACTGTCTTCTCCCTTGTTCTGTTAGGTTATCTGCCTACTTTAGATTGTGTGTTGTTCATGGCAGGGGCCTTGTCATCTCCCTTTGTATGTACCCCCCCATGGCACTAGAAATCATAATAGTGTCACTCAGAACTGGTTTAAACCGCTTCCGGGCCCAGATTAACGTTGTGATATTCTGTTGCCAAGCACAATGGAAATTCTACACCTGGAGCGCTCCGTTGGGGGATGCGCCTTGAAGGCAGAGATCCTCCCTTGGGGCCACGTTCAGCTCTTATCGAAGTCAGTGGGAGTCTCTCTGCTGACAGCACCGGAGCCAGAACAAACCCTGTCAGGCCGACTCCAACCCACAGTAAAGTCAATGGGAAGCTTTTCAATGACAGCCGCTCAATCTGCTCCTGATGATACACACTGTAAGTGATCACAGGAAAGTTCAGTCCTGTGGAAGTGGGATCTCTTTTACACTCATTTAACTACCAGTGAGTAGCAGCTAAGAGAAGGACACGGACACCAGCAGACAGCAGTGAAGGAATGTGAAAGGGTGGCGAATTCAGCTCCCAGTAGCATAGAAAGCTGTGAAACCCATGAGTAAAACATCCCTGGGACACACCTCAGCCTGGAGAGTGGGCCTATCAACTGCTAAAGAGAAAGAAAGGAGTACAAATGTGGTGGTGGAAAGGTTTAGAAAAATGCTCACCTAGTTCAAGGCGAAGAATGAATCTGTGGAAACATCTGCTCCCAGCACAGCGACTCCAGCTCACTGGGGCTCCATGGACCATATTTTTGAGGAGGAGTTTGAGACGAACATCAAAAAGCTACATATGTGCCAATGTGGGCAGTTCTCCAGATCAGACAGAGAGATGCGTGCCTCCCCTCCTATCAGTGGAAATCTTGCTGCCATTTGAGTATTCTCAGCTCTTAAACGGGCTGTTCCAGAATTCAGCACCAGTGGGATGCAAATGAATGACATGGTGGAAGACTTTGCCACTTATTCTGGCACAGGCATCTCTTGCTGCAAAACTGAATTTGTAAACTGCAAATTGTTGCTGGTTACTGAGATAGCTTTTACAGTGTCTCCGGGTCCTAGCCCAAATAGTAGAGTGTTTGAAAACATGCTGGCGTGGGTGTTTCATTCATTTTGATGCCATCATTCTACCTCATTTGAACATGGTTTGGCCTGTTCTGATCTCACTTTTACATTATTGTAAACCTGGAGTAGCTTCACTGAAGCCCTTAGCATTTCACCAGCATAAGTGAACTCAGAATGAGGTGAGATGGAACTTTGTTCTCATTAACAAAGCACTGGAGACATGTCTTCTCCCTCCATAGCATCTGGGCCCCTGAAAGTCAATGGCCACCAGGAATGACGGGGGTGCAAAAGAGTCTATGGAAACAGAACCTTGTCCTGTCATGTGCTCAGATACCATGGTGATGGGCGCAGTATAAGAACCGGAATAGAATAGAAAATACCCACACTAACATCACTAGGACAGGCAATGGAAGCCGAACATTTTTCAGTATGGTGAGCTGAGCGTTAAGGGGGGAAAGGCCATGGCCCTATATTTGAGGGTCTATAGCAGGAGTGGCCAAACTTACTGACCCTCCGAGCCGCATATGATAATCTTCAGAGTTTGAGAGCCGCAAGACACGCACCATCTGCCCCGTGGGGAAGTGCCTGCCGGGGCATCGGGCTTCAGCCCCAATACCCCCCCACGGGTCTAAAGCCCTTAGGCACCCCACCTCGCTCCCCGAGTCTGGTAGGTGAAGATTGGGGTGGGGAGGCTGGGGAGGCTTCGTAAACCGCACTTTAACTGTAAAAGAGCCATATGCGGCTCATGAGCCACAGCCTGGCCGCACTGGGTCTGTAGGTTGTAGCCCTCTCGGCCACCTGTGAGACAAGGCAGCAGCAGAGAGAAAAACTAGCAGAAGCGTTTGCACTATTTTAAAGTGTTTTAGTGCATACAGATAGCGAGGCCCTTTTCCCATTATCCCCGCATGGAGCAGGAACTACCCTGTCGATCCCAATAGTCTTTGTACTAGTGGGAAGATGTTGCTCTGAGGAAAGATCCACAGATATCAGGGAATAACTTTTCCAGTAGCCACGACCAAGAAGTCACTTGTGGAAATCTCTAGGGAAAGAAACGGCTATTTGCTTGCGTACCACTCCATGAATGCCCTAACAGCATTGTTGTCTTAGCAGCTAGATACTACAGAGTGGCTAGGCATTCTGGTGCCAAGATACTGTAGTGATGGATGCATTAGAAATGCAGGGAGAGAGAAATTCATGCTACAGGTGGCATAGATACAAACGGAAGGGACCCAGTGTAGCGCAGCAATACCCAAGTGCTGCTCTCGTTTTAAAAAGCTGAGTCGCTTTCCAGAATATACAACTGCCCTTCTAACTCCCATCTCGGAGGAGAAGTCTGAACAGGGGAGCAGAATGGGAATAGCTAAGTACTTAACGACATGCCTGGACTACTCTTTCCTTCTGCAAAACAACTGTGGTTGATTCTCCTCCCCACCAAGCAAAAAACAAAACAAAACAAAAAACAGCCTTACTGCCATCTGGATAGCTAGCAAATCCAGCTGAAACATGTGTGCCATATGTACACAGCTGTATAGTGTACGTATGCCGCTGCGATCCATCTGCCCAGCATGCTGCATACCAGTTGCTTGACTTAGGGTGGGCTGGGAAGGAGGATTCAGGAACAGGCTGGAAAGAGAGAACATATTGCAGAGAAGCAGCATTTTTCTTCTCACCGCACAGGATTGGGCCCCAGGCGGCTTAGTACTTATAAGCCTCTGCTTATGTGAGCACTCTAGCTGAAGCTGGTGCTGTGTCTTATATGGGATCAGGCCCTGTAGCCCCAAACAATTACTTCATAGTCGAATAGACTGCAACTCTGGTGAGCAAAGTCTATTTAAATCCATTTCGCCACACGTGCAATCTGAATGTATGGCTCTGTTGCACTCGCTTTCCAGACTGCACCTCCAGTTGCTGGTGTACAACGTGACACCTCTGCTTTGATTTCAGAGCTTCCGTTCCCTTCCCAAAGAAGGAGTGTAGGGCTGGGAAACAGACTCAGCAATGGTGACTCTTCTGCGCCACTTGCCGCCCAGCCTATGGCGAGGTATCGGTTTCAATGCTTCAGGGAAAGAATCCCAGCTGCTCAAGAGATGGCTGCGTGATGATAAGGAAGGAATGGAGGAATAACTTAACAAAAACTGAGGTCCGTGTGTGACCTTCTCCTAGTGGGCAGAATATGGGGATTACCTCCTGTCCAGCATGCTGGGGGTGGGCATTAAGGCTTCACTTAGTTGAGATCTGCCAGTTAATCTCTACAAATGAATCTCTGTATAATCCCTATCTGAGCTCTTTGCCCAGGAATGCAAAAAATGTCAGGCAGTTCCTTACCTATGGATGCCTATATCATGCCACAATGGAAGCATATTAAACTTGCTCTGTCCTATATACAGCTGTTGAGTACAAAACCGCTCACCACATCTTGAAAGTTGAGTTCAGGGCATAGGAGTGGGAAGGGGGGTAACTAAACTCTGTCAGATTTTTCAGATATACAGTGTGGGCCTATCCTTAGCTGCTGTCAGCTCCACTGAATTCAGCATGCTACAGAAGAAGTATCTGCTATAATTTTCCAGGTCTATCTGAATGACTCCCAGAAGGCCTTGCCATTTTGCCATCAGATTTGATATGGATGATGCAAGTTGGAAGCCAGTGCTCTGCACATGGACAGGATGGTTGCTCATCCATTGGATCTTCCCCCTTGTCACATGTAGTGCCGAGCACATTGTTGGCGGTTAACGAAAAACAAATCAAAACATCACTAAATGATCCACTGACCTACTCCCCTTCCCCGCATCGAATTGCCAAGAAAACCTGCCAGTGCTTTTCTTAAGGGAAAACAAACCTCGTCTGGGGAATGAAGTTGTCTGTCCACAGCCTATGCACCAGTCTGTTCAAAGTGCTTCAGCACTGACCTGGGGGCAGCAGCTTTGGGGGTGAGCGGAGAGCTTAGGCTGCTTTCCATGTTCACTTGATCCTTGCATTCTCAGCTGAACCCAGGCCTGAAATAATTTATGGAGATAGGGCCGAACCCAGGAGTTTAAAGACTTTGCATGAAATGCCCAGTTCCCAGGAGAGTTGGGCCTCAGTGTGCTGCTGGCTTGGTTTCTGCTTGAGGTCAGCAAGGATGGAGACTGCCAACGAGTTGGGAAATTAGTGCCACTTTCCATTGTTGGGTTTTTTTTGTTACCTGGATGCCTATCCATTGAGAACTGGACTGAGACAGTCACATGCATTGCACACAGGTCACCGAACAGCCAAAATGGGGCAGCAGTTTTTGAAAACAAAAATATATCAAGTGTCTACTTTAAATTTACAAAAGGCTTAATTTTGCAAGACTCCCTCTTACTGTGTGTATGCACAGGGCCTAGAACAGTGGGGCTATAATCTTAATTGAAGCTTTCTGCTGCCTCCACAATATAATCAATAATAATATCTTAACGTAGGGACAAGTCAGTGACTTTACACTGAAAAACTGCCTCATGATGAGCCTAATCTTGTTCCATTGAGGTCAATGGCAAAGCTCCTGTTTGCTTCAATGGGATTAGCAATGGTCCCTGTGTGTTCCCAAAAGTGGATAATAAGGCGGGGGGAATTAACCAGCCACTCTGGGATAGGCAGCCACCCATCCTTAAAATCAACATCATCCTTCAGAAGCTTTTCAGGCAGCATAGCTAGAAACCTCAAGAGATATTCCTTAAAGGCAGAGCACTGAACAACAAAGTAACCACGTACAGAAAAACAGGGCCTGATCCTGAAGCCTCTCTCAGGTGACCCAATGGAACAGTGCACATGAGTAAAGGCTGCAAGATGGAGCCCAAAGGGTCTGATTCAGAAACCCTGCAAGTCTCACTGACACCAATGGGCCTGTTCATGTAAGCAAGGGCTGCAGGACCAAGCTGAAAGGACCTTCTGGGAAATGTGAATGCTCAGCACCTCTCAAGATCAGGCCCCTACTTTGACAGGGAACCTTATGTGACCCTGCCTGCTGTACTCTTCCTTCATATCCTTGGAATGCTCTTACTGGCCTTTACAGAGAAGGCAAAGGAACAAAAGCTGGCCAAGCGTGGAGAACGGTTTTTTAATGGCTCTCTGCTTTCACCAGGCAGGCCACTACAGTGGAAAACAATTTAATTAGTCAACGAAGGGAAAGACTAAGCACTGAAAAGTGCAATTTTGGGGCTCACAAAATGTGACTAGGTCAGAACCTGCCGTTTTATTGCACTTCGGGGTCTGGTTTTGAGAACAGCTCAGCACTCATTGCAGGCTCCAGTCCCAGCTCGCTCTCCTCTTTCTTTCACAGGGCCTGTCTACTCAGCACATTTTGCCAGGTCTGGAGGTCATGTTATAACCCTCTTGGGTCTGTCTTGCCAGTATAGACAGGACCAAATGATGTTCTAACTGTTATAGCCCGATCTCTACAGGCACTAAACTACCTTAGCGTCTCTGTAGACACATCCCAACCTACCAAGGGTGCTACGTGAACCAATTCATTAATGATTGTGGAACTCTTTGCTAGAGGATGTTGTGAAGGCCAAGACTATAGCAGGATTCAAAAAAGAATTAGGTAAGTTCATGGAGGATAGGTCCATCAATGGCTATTAGCCACTATGGGCAGGGATGGTGTCCTGAGTCTGTTTGCCAGAAGCTGGGAATGGGCGACAGGGGATGGATCACCTGATAATTACCTGTTCTGTTCATTTCCTCTAGGACACCCGGCATTGGCCACTGTTGGAAGACAGGATACTGGGCTAGATGGACCTTTGGTCTGACCCAGTATGTACTGGGAGGTGCTCAGATACTGTGGTGATGAACACCACAGAAAACCCTACAACTAACTAACTAACATGAAAGGCTTCACTTTTGCAAGGTACATACGCATGTGGACCTATTCAAGGGGTCAGAGTTAGGCACACATGCCCCTTGCTGAATGGGTCCAGTGTCACCAGATAGGCGGATAGATGTGCTTCCTTCACACTAAGTTGCTTCACCCAACACCATGTTCAGAAGGTGACCATGATGCAGTGACATTGTCCTGAGCATTATTTAACATTTCAGATGTTCTCTTTTGCGCTTGAAAAAAGTTTATATTTCCCATTCAGGCAGGATGATGAGAATTTGATATGCTTTTCTAAAAGAAAACTTGTTCTTCACATTGGCTTAAAGGGTACCTTGAAGATGCATCATGTAGAATGATGAACTAGGCGGAGGATGTCAAAGAGGCCTAAGGGGCTTAGACACCCAACTCAGAAGTCCATGGGAGTAGATTTCCTCCCCTGTGTCTCTTTGAAAATTCCCAGCCCAACTCTTCCAGGTAAACAACAAGAGTGAGGTGAGCTATTGTGTCATGAGGTGGGATTTAGGCTTCATCATGGCTCACAACTTTGGCAAGCAGTTTGCTACAGTTCTCTCTCCCACCCCCTGCCTGGTATGAATAAGCTGCCCATATAAAAAGCCAGTGTGATTTGGGTTGGGGGGGAGAGGTTTTTAAGAGTCCATTTTCAATCCTTAGCTGCTCTAACCTTAAAAAAAAGTTTTGATAACCACTGACCAGCTAGGTGAGTACTATTAATGGCTCTTGTACTCTGTCCTTATCCTCGCTCCACTAAATCAGGCTGTATTTGTATTGTCATAATAACCCAGAGTGAGTGCAGGCAACCCCAAATAAAATGGAGTTTCTGAGCTTGTTCAACACCCAGAAAAAGTAAAATATCTCTGGGAAAATGATAGGAGTAAGGTGAGGTGTAATCAAGAGGACAATGAACTTGATTTAGGAAGATCTAGTTTATGCCCAGCATGAAACCCAGGTGAATTCTTCTGAGGAGAGGAATGCTGCATCCATGAGCAGTTTTGGTGCTGAAAAAACGCAGCGTTAGAGCCAGAGTTTTAAACTGTCAAGTAATTAGCCCATCCTGTGCAGAATTAATACCCTTTATTCCATCAAACTACCCCTCCCCTCCCCACCGAATCTCATTAGGAATGCAAACAAAAACTCTCGGGCACAAACCGGTGAGCGACCTTTTGGGTGAAGTTACGTGACAAAGGTCACGGAGAGCGCACCCGCTGCGTGGCATGCCCCCGCAGCAGGGCATCTCGCGCAATCAGAGGCGGATTTATTAGCATTTCATTTCTTTGGCCGGCAAATGTCTTTTAAACGACCAGCGGAGAGGCGCACCCCCGGAAGCCGATCCCCGGCTGCACCCAGCAAAACCTCAGGGAAGAAGGAAGAAACAGCGCGGGTGGGTTTCACTCTCTTTCTCCTTTGAAGTCAAACCCCTTGCGGGGGAAGGGGAGAGAAGACATGCAGCGGAGCCGGGCCGGGCCGGGCCAGGCAGGGGGCTGCCCCGGTGTGATTTAGGAGCGGAGGGGAAGGGGAGGCGAGGCGGGTACCTGTTTTCGCAGCGCCTCGAAGGCGGCACTGATGGTATGCACCCGGGTCCTCTCCCGGGCGTTCGCCAGCAGCCGCCGGGTCTGCTGGATGGCTTTGATCTCCGAGGAGACGCCGGCCGTGTCCCCCAGCCGTTTCCTCGGCGATGCGGCGGGATCCGGCGAGCTGCTGTACGCTCCCTGTGCCCCCGAGCCGTAGGCGCTTTCCAAAGGGCGCTGCGGCGGGCACAGGACGAGCCTGGGCGGCAGGCTCGGCTCCGGGCACGGCGGCAGCCCGTTCAAAGCGGCCGGGGGCAAGCCGGGCTCTTCGCGCAGGGGCGGGCAGGCGAGCCCGGCCGCCGGGAACGCGCCTTTCCGCATGTCCAGCGCCCCGGCGGCGCTGCCCGCCCCGCCGGCGTCCGGGAGCTGCGGGGCCGCTGCCCCCTGGGAGGGGCCCGCCCGGCTGTCGGGCACCAGGCTCGCGGGTCTCTCCAGCAGCCTCCCCCCGCCGCCGCCGCCGCCGGCCACGCGCTCGCGGACTTTCAGCGCCACTTTGAAACTTTTGCAGCCCTGCGCTGGCGGCTCTTTGTGCTTCCGCTTCAGCTTCTTGAGGCCGCCGAGCTCCTTCACGCACAGGCTTTGCCACGGCTCCTCGTCCAGGAGCTGCATGTTCCTCATGCTGGGAGCCTGTCAGGGAGCGCCTGCCTCGCTCGCTCGCGCTCTCAGGTCGCTGGCTCCCCCCGCAGACATACACCCTCCCTCCCCCCCCCCCCCACCGCCCGGCTCCGCGGCTGCTGCTGGGTTGGGTGCAGCGGTGTTACCACGCGGCCCCGTGCAGGCAGGGCGGCGGTGGGCGCCCGCCCGGAGCCGTCAGAATGTCAGCTGGAGCCCCGGCCGCCTTGGCCGCGTTTGCGGGGAGGGCACGCCGCGCTCCATCTGTGTTTGTTTAGCCTCAGTTTACACAGAAGCCCCTGTGAGCGAGATCAGTCAGCGCGCCGCCTGTGACAGGGAGACTGCCTCGCACAGCCGAGAGACTTCCCAGCCTTGCAACCCCACAGATGAGCTTTAAAGAAACAGGAAGCATTTCCACCCCCCCCCCCCGCGGCAACAGCTGTGCTGCCTATCTCCTTTGTTCAACCCCACCCCCCCCAGCCCCACGACTTGCTGTTTTATAAAAGTCTGTTTCCTCGCGACACACTGGCAGAGACAAACTCTCACCCCTAACAGAGACACATACTTGCTTAAGAAGAAAAGGAGGACTTGTGGCACCTAAGAGACTAACAAATTTATTTGAGCATGAGCTTTCCTGAATGCATCCGATAAAGTGAGCTGTAGCTGTAGTGAGGTGCCACAAGTCCTCCTTTTCTTTTGGCGGATACAGAGTAACAGGGCTGCTACTCTGATACTTGCTTCAGAGCAATTCATGATGTGCCGCCTTTTACATGGAACAGTTTCCCCCAAAGCTTCCTAAATTAATGGCGGGGTGCCTGGTTTCCTGCAGTCCTTTTCTCCTTCCCTTCCCCACTGGTCAGGGGTCTATTTCTTTATTTGTTTTTATTTGCTAGCTGAAGAGGGTTGTCTTGGTTCTAGCCTAGGGTTGTCTTGCCTAATGCTGCTATCAGCCTCATTGATCATTCACATACAAGGGGAAGAAACTGATCTATACAGTATGAGAAGCTGGGGAGGTGCTTAACTTGACACATTCTTCTTAATTATGCCAGCAAGAGTTATTTGACCTGGGGGAGTGAGAGCCAAGGCAGTCCTGTGATTTAGCAAATATCTATCTCTCTGAGACAGGCTAGGCATTTCTGTCTTCTTACTTCTCAGATCTCTCCTGCTGCTGCTGCTTTGGTACTGAGTTTAACTCTGCTTTTAAGCGTCTTCTGCTGCAAAGACCGTTTGTGATTTTTTACAAACGAAACCAAGGAAACCTTGGTGAGTGATTTCAGAGTAGCAGCCCTGTTAGTCTGTATTCCCAAAAAGAAAAGGAGGACTTGTGGTGAAAGCTTATGCTCAAATAAATTTGTTAGTCTCTAAGGTGCCACAAGTCCTCCTTTTCTTTCTTGGTGAGTGAGTTACTTGTTATTATTTATTAGCACGCTGGTCATAGGCACTGTACAAACACATAGTAAGAGACAGTCCCTGAAGACCATACAGCCCAGACAAGCTAAACAAAGGGTATTTCTCTCAAACAGAGGTGTAGAGTGGTGAAGAGACTTGCCCAAGGTCACATCAGTGACAAAGCTGGGAATAAAAACCCAGGGTAACATCTTCAGAAACATTTAGATGACCTAGCATAATGACCATTGTAGCAAGTTGACTTAGACACTTGGAAGCTGAAGTCTGCGCTGCAATTTAAAACATGCAGCAGAGCCATGCCAGCTAACTGGGACTCCCCAGGCTCGGGCTAAGGTGCTGTTTAATTGTGGTGGGGCCATTTGGGCTCTGTCTGGCACTCGAACTCTAGGACCCTGCGAGGGGGGGGGTATGCATCGCAAATAGCCCCTTAGCCCAAGCCCCACGAGCCCAAGACAGCTGGCACGGGCCAGCCATGGGCGTCTAATTGCAGTGTAGACCTACCCATTGCAAGTCCATGAGACTTAGGCCCCTATGCCGCTTAGGTGTTTATGAAAATTACCCCCAATGTCTTGACGCCCAGTCCAATGTCCTGCCTACTAAACCACACTGTCTCTGCTATTAAAACACAAGACCCAGGAGTCAAAAGAACTAGGTTCTGTTCCCACCTTGGCCACGGTCTTGCTGGGAAAATTGCTTTAATTCTCAGTGCCTCAAATTCCCTATGTAGATAGACAATGAGGAGTCTGGTGGAACCTTAAAGACTAACAGATTTATTTGGGCATAAGCTTTTGTGGGTAAAAAGACCCAATGCCCAAATAAATCTGTTAGTCTTTAAGGTGCCACCGGACTCCTCGTTGTTTTTGTGGTTACAGACTAACATGGCTACCCCTCTGATACTAGGCAGATAGGGAACTTCTGTATTTCATGCACAGTTGTGAATATTAAGTGATGTCTTTAAAGTGCTTTGAGATCCTCAGATGGAACGTGCAAAGTATTATTACTAATTAATAATAGGTAATGTAACAACCCTGATATTCTATGATTTTATAATACTTGAAATTTTCTCCTTATTTTTGACTTCTAGTTCCTATTTCTTTTAAAGATGAAGACTGATGTAGGGATTTTCTGTAGGCATGGCTTCCCCCAAATTCCCAAAGTGTGTGGGGTGGCGGAGGGGGGAGTGATCTCACCAGCAATTCTCCGCATGCTCTACCTCAAAAGTTACCCTATTAATTCGCTCAAGAAGTCTATCTTTCAGCGGAGGGGTAACACCAAATTTTTTGTGGTCATTATAGATTCCATGCACTTCTCACAAAAGTAGAGGAGTAATTATGCCTACCTAATTCCCACTGCTGTTTCAACTGGACTCTGGACCATTTTCTTTGTGGGTATAAATTAGTACAATTAAAATCGATGGCGCTGTTCCAATTTACACCAGCAGAGAACTTGGCCTTGTATTCTTCTTGGCTCATTGCCCTAACTGAAGTGTATTGGAACTGTGTGCTGTTAAATAGCTGTTCCTCCCATTTGAGAGGTGACTAGATTGCAGACAGCTTCTAAGAAGAAACATAAACCTAAACATTCCAAATTATACAGTTTTGTATCAAACCATTTCCCTCTGTGCTGTAGTATTATTATTTGTATCACAGGTGTGCTGTGGGGGCAGAATCAGGGTTCCATTGCGCAAGGTGCTGTACATACATGTAATAACAAGAAAGTTCTTTGTCCCATATGTAACTCACTGTTCAGTGTGTGCTACAAGTCCCCATCTGAGCCTGATCCCTGGAGACTATAACTGTGACAGCTGCCAGCTAAGGGACTTAGGCCTTATATATGCACAAATTTGAAGTGGTTTACTTAAATCAGTTTAGCTCAATTGGTATGGTTAAATCAGTGCAAGCCCCTGTGTGGACACTCTTATTTTAGTTTGAGTGGCTTATTTCTGTTTAGCTTAAACATGTTCCTTGTCAGCTTAAACAAAATTGAAATAAGACTAGTTTAAACCAAAATAAGAGTGTCCACAAAGCCTTCTACACTGGCTTAACTAAATTAGTTTAAAATTACACCTTAAATTAAACTGATGCAACTCTGCCTGTCCTTAACAGCAGTAGCTGTTAAAACTCCAAACTCTGAGATCTTGGTGATAAACGTGGTGATGATTTTTATCTTTGCATGTAACAAAAAATACATGGAGAAATCACATTGCCTATAGAAGAGGAGGGGAATGTAACAGATAATATAACCCTTTGTCTGTTGGTCATTTAACGTCAGGCTTGACTAGATATAGAGTTGCACTATTTTAATTTAAAGTGTGATTCAAAATGGATATAGGTAAGCTGGTGCAAAAGGCTGTGTAGACACTTTTATTTCAGTTTTAGCCTGATTTATTTCAATTTAAAGTAATTAGGAATCAACTTAGCTAAACGGAAATAAGCCACTCCTAATATCCACCCAATTTTGGCTGAGTTAGAAGCCTCTGTTAATTGTTTTGTGCACATTCTTAGTTGAAGTTTATTAGAATTTGGCAGCTAAACTCTCTGAAGATTCCATCTGCACTGAGCATGCTCCAGCTCAGGGCTGCAGGAGCCAAGCAGGACTGTTCCTGTAATTCCTCCTCCTGGCTGCTAAGTGTTGCCTCAATTCTGGGCCAGGCACTGAAAGCAGGGAGGTTAGCACTGAAAGCAGGTTAGCTAGAAGCGCTCCTCCTGCTGGTGCCCAGGCAGCGTGGAGGAGAAAGAGGAACAGCCTCACTTGAGTGCAGAGTACACACTCACTGTAAGACTCACACTCACTGTAAGATATGCTTACACCCGTAGAATATCTGGGGAGACCCTTCATTTACTCATACAGGTCTAGTCTGCTGTTAATACTTATTGCCTCACGTTTCACTTCCTCTTGCCTCTCTCTGCTCTACTAACTTTTATGTTTTTCTTTTGGGGTCTAATCAGGCCCTCCAACTTTTATAGATTCATCAATTTTATGGCCAGAAGGAAACATTATGATAGTCTAGTCTGATCTCCTGCATAATATAGTTGATAGACTGTCACCCAGCAGTTCCTACATCAAGCCCATAACTGCTGGTGAATTAGAGCATATTTTTTTAGAATGGCATCTAGTCTTGATATTTTTGAAGTTGTTTACTGGCTTACTTCTAATTAACATACTAAGAAGAAGGTATGAGATCATCAAAATAGCTGTCCCCAGTATTACACTATTGTCCTTCCCTTTTCAAAAGACTTCAGACTTCTAATAAGTATGGTTTAAAATATCTAAACATATTAGTAAAGATGCTTTATGGCAGTCATGTTAGAAATGAATATCCTTAATATTTATAAAGAATCCAGTCCTTTCTCAGGAGTCCCTGAATGTTGAACATATAAATACTAAAGCTGTTTAAAAATTAATAGGAAACAATTTGCTAAATTTCACTAATTTCCCCCCCTACAAATTTTTTCATTTAAATTCAAAATGTTGACAGAAATTTTCATCCAGAAATCAAGATTTGTAAAATAAATGTGAACCAGCTATAATAAATACCCTTTTATTCTAACTCATACTAGTTGTGTTTTGTTTTGAGACACTCAATTGCTATTCTAGGTATGAACAATCTTTCTTGAAAACTCTAAGTTGGTTACTGATATCTGTGTAATTTTATCAAATTATATTTCTATACTTTGCCAAATATTTTGATTAAAGTTACCCTTAAATATATAAGGCTGCATGGAGTTAGTACCAGGTAAATAAGCCTAAAACCTCTGCATGGCATGGTCAACTTCAAGGCAGATGACACAATGAATGTGATCATCAGATTTTTGCCACTATGCCCCTGCAATAACTGGGTTTGAAGCCAGGGGGTGGACATCTTTCCTCCTTAAATGCCATACCTGCAAAATAGAGAAGGAAGTACTGGTGTACTGTGGGAAGTGCCAGACCGGGAGTGAAGGAAATACCAATTAAACACCAGATCAAGACAGCTGCTGAGCCACAAACAAAGACGTTTGTCCCTGAAACAGAAGAGCCAAATACCAAGTAGCCTCAAGGCTGCCTGATAAAACCTTAGACACAAGAGCTCCTTAACCCATGACTGGTGCTGGAGCGCTGGGAAAGCCCACCAAATGAGAATACCTCTGTAGGGCTATGGGGCCAAAACAGAATTGAGGCAAAGCAGTGCTGGGCACCAAAACTGTCAGCACCAAAGCAGGTATCAGCTCACTGAGGGGAAACTAGGTGCTAACACACTGCAAAAGTGTGCTAACACACACCAGGCAACTGCCTCAAAGATCTGGAACGCATGAACTGGAGCTGACTAGAAGGTAAAGGATAGCTGACCTTTATTGCTGGGATGCTGATGAAATGGAGTGGTGATTGATGAGAAGCCGTCTCCTGCTGGGAGTTCTCTGGTCAGCTGCCATCAAGAAGGAACGGACTGAAATGTTTGGAGGACAATCTTTATATTTGAGAGGGTCTGGCTCGTACTGTTACTCTGCTACCACGGCCTAAGAGCTATGGGAGTTCTGCCAATCTCATGGTAAGGCGCTAAGACTCCAGAGTGAAAATCTGAACAGATGGTATCTTTGGAGAAGTACTATTCTATTCATCCAGCAGCAGAGACACTGAATCACAGAGATGGTAAAAGAGATACCCGAAGTCACAGAATACGTCTGTAACAGAGCCAGGAATGAAACCTAGATCTCCTGACTGCCAGCTCTGGGCTTTAACCAAAAGATCATCCTTTCTTTCCTGCTTGTAAGCCAATCACCTCATCAGCTATCCTGCTTTCATAAAAGGCTCTGTGGGGAAAAAAAGTGGGGTGTCTACACAGAGCACATGCAATTCTAGAAGTCGATGCTGGAAAATGAATTCTTCTCAAAAGAAAAAAAACAAATAATCTAATGCCAGCCTGGCAAGATTTAGTAGCGGGGCTCATCAGGATGTCCTGAAGGATCTTCTTCCAATCCCTTTGCAGAGTATATGGGCCAAATTCATATTGGCTGTAAACAGGTACAATGAAACCGATTTCAAAAATAAACAAAAAGCATATGCAAACTAACTGATGGAATATACATCACAACAAAGCTATACAAATGTTTCAAAGGTGATTCAGTTGGTAACATTTTTATTCTTTCTTAAAACCAGAGCACACTTCTAAATCCTAGGAAAAATTAGAACTCTGCTTTTGTTAAAAGAAATGCTGTACACTCGTGAATATATCTTTTTTTCAACTGTCCTCCTTAGACAGGGATATTTTTAAAACATTGTTGGAGAGCAAAAATGGTCTGATTTGAACTGACACAGTGGGTATGTCAATGTGAAGTAGAGTTATCAAAGTGAGACTAATACTCCATCTTAATTTTTCTTTAACTTTTAATTGTGGTGCTATTCACTGTGACACTGTTGTTAGTAGTCTGACAGCATTTGCATTTTAAAATCCTCTTTCCGAGGTTATAACATTAATATATCTACATATAAAATGAGAGTGGGATAACTTTTTTTTCAATATAAATGCCTTCAGGAGCAAATTCTTTTATTATGAAGGTTTTTTTTTTTTTTTTAAAGTTCTTGGCAGCCTTCTAGTTTGTCCAGTCCCTGACCTAAAACAATTATTTTTATAGTTCTATGAAAAATACATTTATAAAATCGGCAATTTGAGACTATAAAAAGAGAGAGAGAAAAGGCTGATGAATCACACAATTATTATTAATGAAAATAAAAGAATATCTCCCATTTTAGGAGAGCCCTTGTAGTACTGCTAAATACCCATAAAAAATAGAGGGGAAGTTGCTAGAAAGTGTAAAGTCAATGGTCTCTCCTCAGTGGGTTTTGGGTTTTTTTGTTGTATTTTTTGGGGGGGGTTGGGTTTGTTTTTTTTTTTCAAATTTTTAAGCTATTTGGAGATTTGACAAGCATACATGGGCAGGATTATAGAATAAACCACTTGGATAATATGAAACTGTACATGGACAGTGAAATGAGGTAACAAATGAGCATTATTCAAACCCAATGTATATTGTAGTCATATTTGCCATGGATCTAACATCATTTTCTTTAGAAATGCTTGCTTTTTACATGATATATTCAATATCCATTGAAGAAGAAGATGCTTATGACCATTTGCAGCCTGGTTATATTATCTCTTTTTTCTCTTATACTAAATTATGAGATTTTGTCCTACTCGTTTGGGTTATTTTCCTTTTTGGCTTTGCTTCCAAAAATGAAATTTGGCCCATTTCTTCTTCATTGGGATTTGAAGAAGGCAAATAGGAGCTTCTGCAAAACATACATATTGGAAAAAATGAATTCTAATGCTGAAAAAGAGGCAGAGACCAAGATTTTTAAAAATGGGTACCAGTCTTGCAAAATGAGGTGCTGTATCCTGCAGTGATGCTGAAAAGTACTCAGGTGTCATGGTAGATAGCCAGGTGAATAAAATCTCCCAGTACAATGACGTAGTTAAGAGGGCAAACGTCGTCCTTGGGTATATAAACAGTGGAATATCAAATAAGAGTAGGAATGAGGTATTATCCCTGTACGTAGCATTAGTGAAACAATTATTAGAATACTGTGTCCAGTTCTGGTGTCAACACTTCAGAAAGGATGTTAAAAATTGCTTACAGGAATGATTTGCTGTCTGGAATGTATGTTTTATAGCGACACTTGGCTAAACTAACTATATTCAGCTTCTTACAAGAGAAGGTTAAGAGGTGGCTTGATCGTGGTCAACACGTACCTACATGGGGAAGAATTTTCTGACAGTAGGAGAAAAAAAGACATAGCATGATCCAGTGACTGGAAGCTGAAGCTAGACAAGTTCAGATTAGAACTAAGGCATACATTTTTAATATTGAGAGTAATTAACATATCATGGCACATGCTGTAGCTCAAACAGAAGTTATGGGCTTGATGCAAAAATTACTGGGTGAAGTCCACTGGTCTGTGTTATTCAGGAAATCAGACTCAATAATCGTAATGGTCTCTTCTGGGCTTAATAACAAGCTCCTAAACCTCCTAGGTCCTAAACAACTAAGTAAGTGGCCCGTTTTTCAAAAGTGCTAAGCATCCACAGGAAATCAGACTCAATAATCGTAATGGTCTCTTCTGGGCTTAATAACAAGCTCCTAAACCTCCTAGGTCCTAAACAACTAAGTAAGTGGCCCGTTTTTCAAAAGTGCTAAGCATCCACATTTACTTCAATGAGAGCGGATGGGTGCTTGATACTTTTAAAAGTCAGGCAGCTTATTTCCTAAGTGCCTAAATTTGGCTGTAGAAGTCTAATTTTAGGCACCAATTTTTGAAATCTGAGCCTGAATAAATATAATTTATAATATCTTTTAACCTGGGTAAACTGGAGTTACCAAGTCCGCATTGAAACCAATGCACCTACTAAAATGAAGGCTGCTGAGTGGGAACCCAAAGACACCCATAAATTAGTAGCTGCTACCTCCCAGAAGGTTTAGACAACCAGTACTGACTTAGGCCTGGTCTACAATAAAAAGTTAGGTTGAAGGAAGCCACCTTAAGTCGACCTGTTCATTTATGTGTCTACACTACTGGGTCCTTTACGCCGCCCTAAGTCGCCTCTAATGTCGACTTCTGTAATCCACCTCTGCGAGAGGTGTAGCACTTAATTTGATTTTCATGGGTCCAGTGCAGATGCAGCGTTGTGTAAGTTGACTTAATTGGCCTCCAGGTGGTGTCCCACAATGCTCATCTGTGACTGCTCTGGGGATCATTCTCAACCCTGCTGCACTGCAGCCAGGTACATAGGAAACAGCCCCTCCTCTGCTAAAGCCCCAGGAATTTTTGATTTCCCATTTCCTGTTTGATCAGCATTGGGAGCATGCCAGCTTGAGCACAGCTGATCATGGAAACTACATGCCCCAAACGCACTCCAGCCTGGTCTGCACAGGAGGTGATGGATCTCATCACTGAGTGGGGAGAAGAGTCTGTGCAGGCAGAGCTCCGATCCAGCAGAAGAAACACTGACATCTATGAAAGATCACTCGTGTAATGGGGGAGAAGGGCTACACGAGGGACACAGCAGTGCCATGTGAAAATAAAAGAACTTTGCCAAGCGTACCATTAGGCAAAGGAGGTGAACAGTTGTTCTGGTGCTAAACCCCACACTTGCTGGTTTTACAATGAGCTGCATGCAATTCTCGGGGGTGACCCTACAGCACCCCCACAAGCAATGTGGACACCTCACAGGTGTGTGAGTCTAGGGACAATAAGGAGAATGATATGGTGGAGGAGGAAGAGGAGAATGGGAGAGAGGTGAGTGGTGGATCCATTCTCCCCAAAAGCCAGGAAATATTTTTAACCCTGGAGCCCTGTAGGTTGCAGGATATCATGGTGGCTGACCGTGATGCTGGGGAAGGCACCTCTGATGAGTATACAGTTACAATCAAAGTCCAGTTAAACTTTAGTGGGCAGACACATTTGGTGGTATTGCATGTTTACTGTGAAGAAAAAGCAAGGTGCTGTGTCTCTCTGCTTACAAGAGGCCGCTCCAGCTATGCAGAGGATGGCCCCCGGAAAAGACTGTTTATGTGGACTGGGATAGCCTGGGAATCCTCCATGGATATCTCTAGGAAACTTTCATGGAGATACTCTGCAATCCTTTGCAGAAGGTTTCTGGGCATGGCAGTCTTATTTCTTTCACCATGATAGGACACTTTCCCATGCAACTCCTGAATTAATTCTGCTGGCATCATTATGGTACACAGCATAGCAGCATAAGGACCGGGTCTATACCCAGACTCTTGCGGCATCTCCTTCCTTTCCGCCTCTGTTACCCTCAGGAGACTGGTATCACATAGAGTCGCCTGGGGAAACGGGGGAAGTTCTCATTAAAAGTGCTCTTACAAGAAAAAAAAGGGCATGTAGACCCACCCCAATCCCCCACATTATAGGCGCCAACTCTGTGGGTGCTCTGGGGCTGGAGCACCCATGGGGAAAAATTGGTGGGTGCTCTGCACCCACTGTCAGCCAAGCTCCCCACCCTGCCCCCTCACCTCACCTCCACCTTTGTCTCCTCCCCTGAGTGCGCTGCATCCCTGCTTCTCCTCCCAGCGCTTGCAGCTGCAAAACAGCTGTTTCGTGGTGTAACAAGCTCTGGGAGGGAGAGGGAATGCGGCGGGGAGGGAGGCAGGGACGAGGCAGGGCCGTGGCGGGGATTTGGGGAAGGGGTTGAAGGGACGAGGCAGGGGTGGAGTCGGGATGGTGCCAGGGGCGGGGGGGGGGGTCGAGCACATACTGGTGCCAGCAGAAATTGGTGCGTATGCCCCACATTCTGGATCGACAAACCACATGGCTGCTAATGTACCTTTACTATGCTCAGCATGGGTCAGCAAATGGTTTAAAGTGGCAGATAGGGGACTGGGGCCCCACATGAGAGATTCAGCAATTTGGGAGTGAAAACGTTTTCCCCCTCCCCACCTGCCCTGTTCATAAACAGCTTCCAGTGGTGCTATGGGGGAGGGCCATTGTTCAACTAGCTACCTCTGCTCCTGACATGAGCATGCTATAAACTTCATTAACAGTGCGGTCACCCATGACCCTGGGGAGGGGGGGTGTGGTGTGTGGAGGGGCCACTCACCATGGCTGGAGCAGCAAAATGGCACAGTGAACAGTTACAGATTCTGATTATGTTATGGCTTCCCCTAGTGTAATAAGGTTGTTTTTTTTTTAAATGAAAATGGCCTTGCTATGGAAACATTTTATTCATGTACAATGGCTCCTTTTATTTTTTCCCATGACTGACAGCTGGAAATGTGACCTTCAGCGTGTCATCAGCACCTGAAAGCATCCTTTTGCTGATTAGAAGGAGGAGAAAGAGAAGATGGGAGGACATGTTCACCGAGACAATGAACGCCTTCGGGACAGCTGACACAGAGCTGAGAGCGTGGAGGATTTCACTGTCCAAGAAGTTAGACATGGACATGGAGAGCAGAAAAGTTCCAATAAGCAAAAGCGTCTAGCGCAGGATGAGATGCTTCGGATTATGAGGGACCAAGCACACATGTTGAGGCATCTGGTTGAGACTGCAGGAACAGAAGCAGGAGGGTAGAGTCCCTCTGCAGACCCTGGTGGACAGCCAGCCAGCATCACCTGGTGCAGAATCACCCTCCCCTAAGCATCCCATGAGGCGTGGTCGAAAAGTCCATTATCCCTTTCACTTACCTCAAGGGGAGAATACAAGGAACAGAAGGTGCCCATTCACAGATCTTTCATGGTCTGGAATGCGGTGTTATGTTACACAGCTGAAAATGTTTCTCCCTTTCCAACTTTACAACCCCTTTTCCCCAAGGTTATTTTTTTTTCTGTTCTCCCTCTTTACTTATGTTTGCTAAATAAAGTAAATGGATTCAAGAAATAAATGGTCTTTATTGAGTAGAAGCTGTGGGCTTGGGGGTGGGGGGTTGGCTTTACAGGGACAGTGATACAAGGCAGGTGAAGGTTTGGGAAAGCATAATGCAGACAAGCAGCTCGCATTACTGTGACTCATTATTGAAATGGCTTTTCAAAGCCTCGCGGTTACACAGCGCCCCTTTCTGTGCTCTTCTTATTGCCTTGGTGTCTGGCTGCTCAGAAATGGCTGCCATGTGATCTGTCTCAGCTGCCCACTCCTGCGGAAAATTTTCCCCCTTTTTTTCACCGATATTATGGAGCATACAGCAGGCAGCTATAACCATGGGGATGTTCTCTTCACTAAAGTTCAACCTTGTTAGTAAACTTCTCCAGCGCCCTTTCAAATGACCAAAGGCACATTCAACTACCATTCTGCACTTGCTGAGCCTTTTGTTGAACCGTTCCTTACTGCTGTCCAGATGTCCAGTGTATGGCTTCATGAGCCATGGGAGCAATGGGTAGACTGCGTCCCCCAGGATAACTATAGGCATCTCAACATCGTCAATGCTCATTTTGTGGTATGGAAAGAAAGTCCCGGATTGCAGCTTTTTGAACAGATCTGAGTTCCTAAAAATGCACGGATCATGAACCTTTCCCAACCATCCTACGCTGATGTCGGTGAAATGCCCCCTGTGATCCACCAGTGCTTGCAACACCATTGAAAAGTGTCCCTTTCTGTTTATGTACTCTTTAGCAAGGTGGTCTGGTGCCAAGATGGGGATATGGGTGCCATCTATCACCCCACTGTAATTAGGGAACCCCAGCATGCCAAAACCATCCACTATGTCCTGCATATTTCTCTGACTCACTACCCACTAAGTCGATTAATGGCCCGGCACACTTGGAGCACAGCAGCTCCCATGATTGATTTACCTACTCCAAATTGATTCCCCACTGACTGGTAACTGGCTGGCATTGCAAGCTTCCAAATAGCAATCACCACTCACTTCTCCACTGTCAGAGCATTTTTGTGTTGCTGAACTGCAGTGCAGGGGAAAGTTTGAAAGTTCTGCAGCCACCGCTCATCATCCCATACCTGCAAAACGATGCAATCCCTCCAGTCAGTGTTTGTTTCACAGGACCAGAAATGGCGCTCAACAGAGTGCAGCTGCCCTGTGAATGCCAGCAGTAACTGTGAATTGTTTTTTTCAATGGCTTGCAGGAGGGCTGCTTTCAGGACATTGCTGTGTGCCGCACAGCGGCCCCTACTTCAGCTCTGGAAATACTGCTGGAGAAGGCGCAAGGTGTTTGAGGTACTCGCAGCAAGAGTGCACAACGGAGCAGGCTCCATGCTTCTGGGGTTATGCCATACGCGCGGCAGTTTTAAGGTGCGAAAACCATTTGGTTGTTTGCCATTGAGCACAATGCATCATGGGATGCCGACGCAATGTTCCCATTCTCCCTTGCAACAGTGTTTTGGTCCCATGAGACATTGCACAAACTTCCCAAAACACACTGCAGCAAGTTGCACTTTGGGATAGCTACCCACGATGCACTGCTTTGTGCATCGATGCAGGCACTGCTAGCGAGGACGCACTCCATCGAGACAATGAGCATGGTGTGGCCATGCACAAATCGACTTAATTAATTCGGAGGCTCGAGGTCGAATTAGATAAAGTCAACTTAATTTTGTAGTGTAGACCAGCCCTTGGAATCCTCCTTCCACTAACGTGAAGGACAAACCTTCCACTGACTTCATTATAAGCCAGTTTGGGCTCCTACACTGTAGCTGCACAAGATGTAAGTGATGCTGATTGGCAGGGGGGAGTAGCTTTAGGACTTTACAAAATTTTGACTGTTCCTTCAATTGACAGTCAATTAATTGACTTACACAGAATTGCACCCTGCTTGCTGTCAATCTGAATTTGGCTCAATGGACATCATGATATAAGGCTAACTGTTATTTTATTCTATATTGGATCAAACACTCCATCTTGTACATCTCCCATTCCACTACTTATCTGCATCACATGAGAGGATTAATCAGTGAATGCTTGTACAGACAGTGTCGTGATTGGATTTAAGTCCTGATCCAGCTTGCTTTCACATCAATGGGAGTCTTTCCGTGGACTTCAATGGACATCGGATGGGGTCCTGAAAGTGTTCGCATTCTCAGGGCAGGGATTGTTTGTCAACTCTTAAAAATAGAAACGAATGCCATGGTCACAGCCTGTGGGAACCCCCCTGCTGAACACTCACCAGGCTGCTATTTTTGGACCTATACACTGGGTCCATGTGCTTCTGAGCTCCCTTATATCTCAGCCTGTGTCTCTTTCTTTGGCCCTTAAGCTCATTCCTTGGGCACAGACTGTCTGTCTGACACCCCTTCTGAAAGTGAGACCCCATCATCCAGCTGCCCTAGCCCTGGGATTGGTGCTGAACTCCCCCAAACCCTCATAGCTTAAGCACACCCGCCCCAGAACTCCACCCTCATGGGTACTCTGGTTTATGGTTTAACCCTTTGGTGACATACAATAGTTGAAGTCAATAAGACACAGACTTGCCAGAGAGATCTCTACACCAATCACTCTTTACTTTTAGACCACACAAGAGATATACAGATCCAAGCAAAATAAGAAACTCCTTATACCAGTCCCTGCCTCTGTTTCCTCATCACTCAGAAACGTTCTTCAGGATTTGGTCAGGTATCTTTCAGGGTTCCACGTCGCCTCTCCTGGACTTCATTGCTCCAGTCCAGGCTCCTCTTTTTGTTCTGGTAGGTGTGAGAGCCGCTCTGAGAAAATTTAGCTCTTCTGTAACTTCCAGTCCCCTTTGCCATAGACGCAATACAACAAAAAAAGAGGACAAAATCCACTTACTATGAGCGGGCTTCGCAATACCTGGTCAGCCTCAAGTCCCCATCCTCAGGTCATCAGGGACCCCTGTCAGGTGATCTGTTGCTTGGTTACCACCTACCTATCTAGAGTCTGGACTTGAAAAATTGGTTTATTGCAGCTTTGGTCACACTCTTTAGCATAACCCTTGTTCAGCCAAGGCAGGGCCTTTTCAGTTGTTGATTGTCCTCAATAACTGTCTCATTCAGAAGCAGAGAAGCAGGCACCACTTCCTAACACAAAAAGTGTGATGCAATACTACAGCAAAAGACAGCCATGAGACCTAAACCTATAGCAACTTCTTAAAAACAGACAAACAGTGACATAGAATCATAGAATATCAGGGTCGGAAGGGACCTCAGGAGGTCATTTAGTCCAATCCCCAACTAAATCATCCCAGCCAGGGCTTTGTCAAGCCTGACCTTAAAAACTTCTAAGGAGGGAGATTCCACCACCTCCCTAGGTAACACATTCCAGTGTTTCACTACCCTCCTAGTAAAAAAGTTTTTCCTAATATCCAAACTAGACCTCCCCCACTGCAACTTGAGACCATTACTCCTTGTCCTGTCCTCTTCTATCACTGAGAATAGTCTAGATCCCTCCTCTTTGGAACCCCCTTTCAGGTGGTTGAAAGCAGCTATCAAATCCCCCCTCATTCTTCTCTTCCGCAGACTAAACAATCGCAGTTCCCTCAGCCTCTCCTCATAAGTCATGTGTTCCAGACTCCTAATCATTTTTGTTGCCCTCCGCTGGACTCTTTCCAATTTATCCACATCCTTCTTGTAGTGTGGGGCCCAAAACAGGACACAGTACTCCAGATGAGGCCTTACCAATGTCGAATAGAGGGGAATGATCACGTCCCTCGATCTGCTGGCAATGCCCCTACATATACATCCCAAAATGCCATTGGCCTTCTTGGCAACAAGGGCACACTGTTGACTCGTATCCAGCTTCTCGTCTACTGTAACCCTTAGGTTCTTTTCTGCAGAACTGCTGCCTAGCCATTCGGTCCCTAGTCTGTAGCGGTGCATGGGATTCTTCCTTCCTAAGTGCAGGTCTCTGCACTTGTCCTTGCTGAACCTCATCGGATTTCTTTTGGCCCAATCCTCTAATTTGTCTAGGGCCCTCTGTATCCTATCCCTATCCTCCAGTGTATCTACCTCTCCTCCCAGTTTAGTGTCATCTGCAAACTTGCTGAGGGTGCAATCCACACCATCCTCCAGATCATTAATGAAGATATTGAACAAATATCTTATCAATTGATATCTTATCGATATCAATATCGAGAACCGACCCTTGGGGCACTCCTCTTGATATCAGCTGCCAACTAGACATGGAGCCATTGATCACTACCCGCTCAGCTCGACAATCTAGCTAGCTTTCTATCCACCTTATCATCCATTCATCCAGCCCATACTTCTTTAACTTGCTGGCAAGAAAACTCTGGGAGACCGTGTCAAAAGCTTTGCTAAAGTCAAGGAACAACACGTCCACTGCTTTCCCCTGATCCACAGAGCCAGTTATCTTGTCATAAAAGGCAATTAGATTCGTCAGGCATGACTTGCCCTTGGTGAATCCATGCTGACTGTTCCTGATCACTTTCCTCTCCTCTAAGTGCTTCAGAATTGATTCCTTGAGGACATGCTCGATGATTTTTCCAGGGACTGAGGTTAGGCTGACTGGCCTGTAGTTCCCCGGATCCTCCTTCTTTCCTTTTTTAAAGATGGGCACTACATTAGCCTTTTTCCAGTCGTCCGGCACCTCCCCAGATCGCCATGAGTTTTCAAAGATAATGGCCAATGGCTCTGCAATCACATCCGCCAACTCCTTTAGCACTCTCAGATGCAGCACATCTGGCCCCATGGACTTGTGCTCATCCAGCTTTTCTAAATAGTCCCGAACCACTTCTTTCTTCACAGAGGGCTGATCACCTCCTCCCCATACTGTGCTACACAGTGCAGCAGTCTGGGAACTGACCTTGTTCGTTAAGACAGGCAAAAAAAGCATTGAGTTCATTAGCTTTTTCCACATCCTCTGTCACTAGGTTGCCTCCCTCATTCAGTAAGGGGTCCACACTTTCCTTGACTTTCTTCTTGTTGCTAACATACCTGAAGAAACCCTTCTTGTTACTCTTAACATCTCTTGCTAGCTGCAACTCCAGTTGTGATTTGGCCTTCCTGATTTCACTCCTGCATGCCCGAGCAATATTTTTATACTCTTCCTTGGTCATTTGTCCAATCTTCCACTTCTTGTAAGCTTCTTTTTTGTGTTTAAGATGAGCAAGGATTTCACTGTTAAGCCAAGCTGGTCGCCTGCCATATTTACTATTCTTTCTACACATCGGGATGGTTTGTCCCTGTAACCTCAATAAGAATTATTTAAAATACAGCCAGCTCTCCTGGACTCCTTTCCCCCTCATGTTATTCTCCCAGGGGATCCTGCCCATCAGTTCCCTGAGGTTGTCAAAGTCTGCTTTTCTGAAGTTCTGGGTCCATATTCTGCTGCTCTCCTTTCTTCCCTGTGTTAGGATCCTGAACTCGACCATTTCATGGTCACTGCCTCCCAGGTTCCCATCCACTTTAGCTTCCCCTACTAATTCTTCTTGGTTTATGAGCAGCAGGTCAAGAAGAGCTCTGCCCCTAGTTGGTTCCTCCAGCACTTGCACCAGGAAATTGTCCCCTACGCTTTTCAAAAGCTTCCTGGATTGTCTGTGCACTGCTGTATTGCTCTCCCAGCAGATATCAGGGTGATTGAAGTCTCCCATAAGAACCAGGGCCTGCGATCTAGTAACTTCTGCAAGTTGCCGGAAGAAAGCCTCGTCCACCTCATCCCCCTGGTCTGGTGGTCTATAGCAGACTCCCACCACGACATCACCCTTGTTGCTCACGCTTCTAAACTTAATCCAGAGACACTCAGGTTTTTCTGCAGTTTCATACCGGAGCTCTGAGCAGTCATACTGCTCTCTTACATACAATGCAACTCCCCCACCTTTTCTGCCCTGCCTTTCCTTCCTGAACAGTTTATATCCATCCATGATAGTACTCCAGTCATGTGAGTTATCCCACCAAGTCTCTGTTATTCCAATCACATCATAATTCCTTGACTGTGCCAGGACTTCCAGTTCTCCCTGCTTGTTTCCCAGGCTTCTTGCATTTGTGTATAGGCACTTGAGATAACTTGCTGTTTGTCCTGCTTTCTTAGTATGAGGCAGGAGCCCTCCCCTTTCGCGTTCTCCTGCTCGTGCTTCTTCCCGGTATCCCACATCCCCATTTACCTCAGGGCTTTGGTCTCCTTCCCCCGGTGAACCTAGTTTAAATCCCTCCTCACTAGGTTAGCCAGCCGGCTTGTGAAGATGCTCTTCCCTCTCTTCGTTAGGTGGAGCCCGTCTCTGCCTAGCACTCCTCCTTCTTGGAACACCATGCCATGGTCAAAGAATCCAAAGCCTTCTCTCCAGCACCACCTGCGTAGCCATTGACTTCCACAATTCGATGGTCTCTACCCAGGCCTTTTTCCTTCCACGGGGAGGATTGATGAAAACACCACTTGCGCCTCATACTCCTTTATCCTTCTTCCCAGAGCCACGTAGTCCGCAGTGATCCGCCCAAGGTCATTCTTGGCAGTATCATTGGTGCCCACGTGGAGAAGCAGGAAGGGGTAGCGATCCGAGGCTTGATGAGTCTTGGCAGTCTCTCCGTCACATCGTGAATCCTAGCTCCTGGCAAGCAGCAGACTTCTCTGTTTTCCCGGTCAGGGCGGCATATAGATGACTCAGTCCCCCTGAGGAGAGAGTCCCCGACCACCACCACCCACCTCCTTCTCTTGGGAGCGGTGGTCATGGAACCCCCATCCCTAGGACAGTGCATCTCATGCCTTCCAATTGGCGGAGTCTCCTTCTGTTCTCTTCCCTCAGATGTATCATCTTGTCCACTCTCCGCATTAGTACCTGTAGAGAGAACATGAAAACAGTTACTTACCTGTATCTGCGTTGCTGGTACATGGACGCTCCCCTTTCTTCTTCTGGAGGTCACATGCTGCCAAATTTCTTCACTGTCCTCCTGTCCCCGCAGTGCAGCCTGCTCTGAATCTTCAGAACATTGTGCCCGTAGACGCATATCCTGACATCTGTCCAGGAAATCTTCAGTTTCTCTTATGCAACGCAGGGTCAATACTTGTTTCTCCAGACCTTGAACCTTCTCTTCCAATATGGAGACCAGCTTGCACTTTGTACAGACAAAGTCGCCTCTGTCCTGTGGAAGAAAGACAAACATGGCACATCCAGTGCAGGTCACAACAGCTGAACACTCCCCATCCATATTACCATCCTTCTACAAGCTTCCTCAGGAGTTGTAGTAACTACTCAGAAAAGCCGGCAAGATGTAAGCCTCAGTCAACTCTCCCTGGGTGATCTCCCAGGCAAACTGCCTCTGTTAACCTCTCTGCTGTTTGCCGCTCAGCTGGTTCTCAGCTGACTGGCTTTTTATAACAGTCAGCCCACTCAAGGCTCACCTGGAACATAGAGTTGCTTAGAGTGAAGAATGTGATATAAAAACCTAGATAGACTAGTTTGTACAGCACCTAGCACAATAGGGGCCAGATGTCAGGAGTAAGGCCCTCAGTGCTCCTGTTCATGATGACCTAACAAGCTAGCTAGGCTGCCTGATGGACCATTCTTCTTGATTGGCTGAGGAAGCCAGGAGGCCAGTTCTTAAAACCCAGCAGCAGCAGTAGCTTGCAAGGTGCTCAACACATGTGGCCTCTCTACTTCCCTGTGCTTGTCTTTCCAAGCCCTGCTCCTGCTTTGCTCCTCCACTCCAGCCCAGATCCTGCCCTGCACCCAGCTTTGTTCTCATCCTGTTCCAGCCTTTCTCCTGACCCAGAACCAGCCCTGCTTCTGCCTTCCCTGACACCTGGTAATCCGTTTCCGATGTTCGACTCTGATTCCGACTCTATCTCTGGCATTCTTGGCTCTGACTTTGGTCCTGGCCCTCAGTTCTGATTCCTGACTCCAACTCTGTCTTGACCTTTGGCTCTGGCATCAGACTCTGACCACTAGGCGTGACTCCCGCTCTGACCACTAGGTCTGACTACCTACAACCCGGTCCGCTGACAGATTGAGCAGCCCAAAGTAAACAGAGGGGAACTGGGCTAACAAGGGATCCAGACCTGTGGCTAGTATGGATCCCTCCCTGGCCAATATTCCCCTGCCAGAGATATGGGGGGCCTTGCAGACTCAGCAGGCCCAGGCCACTGTGGTGCAGGCAGAGGTTGCTGCCCTACAGGTACAGAACTTAGTACTGTGCAGGCAGGCGTGCGGCACCACCCCCAACTCCTCCACCCGCTCCGCATGAGCCAAAGACTCCCCAGCCTGATCAGTTTAATGATGATCGGGGCGCATTTGGGGTTTCTTCATACTGGCTCCTATTCCTGCTGTGCTCATGGTCGTTCCCCATGGACCAATGCAGAGTGGGCTGATTATCAGCCTGCTGACTGGGGAAGGTCTAGCCTGGGCATCCCCACTTCTAGAGAAAGCAAGCCACCTCCTCATGATCTTCGACGGCCCTAGTCATGAGTGTAGAGCCAAGACTCTGCCCTTTGGGTATTGCAGCAGGGATGTCAGCCTGTTGCTCAGTATGATGTAGAGTTCCACCGCTTGGTAGCAGATTCTGAATGGAATGAAGTCATGTAACAGATCATTTCCGCTTTGGCTTAAATGACGACATCAAAGGCAAGCTGGTAAGAATGGACTCCCCACCCACTCTGGATGCCTTGATTGACTTCAGCATCAAGATTGACAACCGCCTGGTGGAATGCCACCAATGAGAAGGTCAGCTTCCCGATTCCCTTGCCATCTCCGGCCCACCAACCTTGGGCACCTTCCCCATAGCCTGAACCCATGCAGTCCAGCCCCACCTCACCAACATAGAGAAAAGGCAGCGTTGGGCATCGAGGCAATGCCTGTACTGTGGAAGACCAGCACACTTTGCATCAGGCTGCCCTGCTAAGCTCCAATCTGCACCCTCGTCAGGGAAGGCCAAACCCCAGCCCCCACCTTGTCTCTTTATAATTTTATCTGTCTGACTATGTTTTTACATTAGCTCCTGTAATTACCACAGCCCCTTTCCTCTTGATTCCTCTTCTCTACTAGTTCTTCCCAATGCAAGGTTGCCCTTTTGGAGGAACTTTTTCCCAATGTGCCTTTCTGTGGCTGGCCCTTTCAATATGGCAAAGGTAAGCAGTTGCACTCCTAAAGTGACCCATTTTCCAATTTTTGCGCCATTTTGCTGCTGGCTGCATCTCCTTCTCTTCCAGATGGCAAGTACTTGTCACGTTGGTCCTCATTTTTTCCTTTCTTAATGTGGAGGAGAGGGCACATTCTCCTAGTGACCATCACCAGAAGTAATGTTGAGTTCATAGTAAAAGAGGATGATTCATAGACAGTCAAGAGGCTGAAATAACTTCACATAAAGTGTTCGTCTGGCAATTCTAAATAACACAGACAGTCACAAAAATCAAAAACTATTTGTGGCTAATTTACAAACAGAAAAAAGAATGAGCTAAATTCCTCAAATAAATTTTGCCTAGCTCTAGAAAAAAAATATTGATCATTAAATGTGGCACTGGTGAACATTACCAGTGAATAATGCTACTTTTTTTTTTCTTTTTTCTTTTTTCTTTTTTTTTAAGTTCAGGCTAGTGTCTTTGGTTGAGAAATTCCCCATTTGTGGGTGAGGGAGAAAGAAACATTTGTTTGCAAGTTTGTTTGTTTTTAATTGTGTCTCTTTAACATTGCAGAAAAGCTTAGAATGTCACAAACACTCTGGAGGGAGCTGGATTAGTGGGCAGAGTGCAGGTGATGCATCAAAAATGCATCATGAATTATAATATTATTATTGATGTAAGACCCCTATGGCCTGAAGTTCCAGAGGGGAAAGAGCTCTCTGCTTCCTCTATTGGTGAAAAAGGGAAAGTGCTACCACAGAGAACTTCATTTGCATAGGCTATCTATCCACAGTTCCACCAGTGACACTCAGAAAGTCACTGTAACTAACTAGAAACTTGGATTTTGTGGGGTAGTGAGCTCGCAATGAGACTTGGGGAGGTGAGGGAATTTATTTCTAAGAATCCTGGACTCTGCTCCAGGGGCATCTTTGGGTGGGAGATTGTAGCAAGAGACAATGCAGACTGAGGACTTCACTGTGAGAGATGAGGGCTGAGGGGACTCTGTTGATAAAGCTAAATTGTTAAGGTGATTTAGGTGGTGATGCCTTCTGGGCAGGACTAGGCAAGTAGCTCCCATGGGAATAGAGACAGACTGGCAGAAAGACTCTTGGACTGCTGCTACTTGCTGATCCCAATCGTGAGTGGAGTTTGGTGAGATTGTTATTACAGAGCTATTGCCTGTGGGACATTCTCCTGGCAGGTAGAAAGGAAGCTAGATGGAAAAGTACCAAAGTTACTGGGAGAGGGGTATTTTGCTCTTTGTTTGCTTGCATAGTCTGTTGCTGTGTTTTCAGGTTGCAACCGTGTTTCCTTTTCACTGTGCAGTCCCAGAGTCTTGCGAGGGGGGAAGTTCTGCCTGTTAAGATCATGTAGGGAAGGTGTTCCATTTTCCCAGGTTTTTGGGTGGGGGCTCCTACGGGATTAGTTTTTTGGTGAGAGGGATTCTAGATATATTGAACCTGGGCTTTTTTGCTGCTAACACCAGGCAGAAGGGTTACATTCATTATTCAGTATTTACCTGTGTTGGCATGGTAATTTAAAAAGAACTTTACACCACACAGTCCCTGCCCTGGTGAGTTTATAATCTACATCAGAAGATGCAGAGTAAGATGGACACTGAACCAGGAGACCTGTACTCTATTCCTAGCCCTGTCACTGGCCTGTTGAATGGTGCTGAGCCCATCACTTCACCTCTGTTGGGAGAGAAGATGAGTTCAGGTTTTAGCCAAATATCCACAAAAAGATCCAGAAAGACAGGAAGAGATGTGACTTCGGCTCTTCCTGGCCAAAGGGGAGAGGTCAGGAGAGAATGGAGAAGAAGCAGATCTGAGAGTCGTCAGCATAGGGATGATGAGAGACTAGGAGAGTAGATGAAATGGTGCAAGGAGAAAAAGGAACGGACTACAGCCATATCCCTGGTGAGCAACAGGAAAGAGTGGGATAGGGAGAAAGAGAAGCCAGTGAAGGTAATGCTGTTGAAGCAGCCAGGAAGGGAGGAACTACACCTCGGGGGGAAGTCACTGAAGCTCAGAACTGCACCAGCTACCTGTGTGTTTGTGTTCTTACCCTATTTTTACCCTGTATGTCTGTAAACTGTATACCCTGCCTGCTGTGTGCTCACCTGTAAATATCTCTACAAGAAGATTTAAGAAGTACTTCTACCTACATTATCCCGGTATGATGCCATGATTGGTAACTTCTCGGCTGGACTGTTGTGGTACTTTGTTTCTGTATTAATAAAGACTTTAGCTGATGTAAAATGTGACTGCTGCCAAGATTCGTACTTGTATTTATTCAAGCTATTTCTCTGATATTACAGTCTCCAGGTTGGCTTCCTACTACATTTCATACTACATAAATTAATGCTCTCTGGATATTAAAAGCTTTCTGACAATCTGGCCCTGGATATCTCCTTGAACTTCTGACTCTTCTTATACTAATCCAGGGCCTTGAGGTGTAATACAGCACATAGTGACGCAGGCCAATAGAAATCAGCAATGTGCCTAAAGTACCAAACTGAGATCTGGATTTCAGAAGTGTTTGGACTGCTGGGGGTTTTGGCTTGGGCCAGTAGAGAAGTGGGGAGAGGCAGTCAACACTTTTGGATCTGGATTCAGATTCCAGCCTCTCAAAGTTTAAAGAGTTTGGATCTGAGGTTTTGGTTCTGGCACATTGCTAATGTCAGTGCAAGCCTGTATAAGAACTTGGATAGATCTGGTTATTGTTGACATAATGCTAAGAGGTTTAGGCTTCTCGCTGTCCATGGGGATGCCCATTGTAATTGGGAGCTTTCTTCCTTGCTTAGTCTGAGAGGTAGCTATGACTTCTGCAAGGAGCCCACCAGTTTGATGCTCCTCATTACATTGTTGCATCAAACTCACCCCTCTCTGGTTGGTAGGTTTGTTAGTGTCAAGCAAAGACCCATCTGACAGCAGCCACCCCCCATCCCAGTCCATCTGCCTCTCCTTACAGTGAAACTGGAGCTCTGGTGGGACCATAATCTTCCCTTAGGAGGGAAAAGAGACCCTACAAAACATGGCTCCCTTCTCAGGCAAATACCAGGGCCAAGGAACAGACCCTACACACAGCACATCCCAGAAAGGGACGGGGGGGCAATGAGAGTCCCTCCTCTCCCCCTAGATAAACTCAGCTCTGCATTTGAGTAGTTTCTGGTGGGGAGGGAGGGGTGACCAAGCTGCCTCATCCTCTACCCTGTGCCCCTACTCACCTCTCTCCCCCCTGCAACATAAGAACGGCCATACTGGGTCAGACAAAGGTCCATCTTGCCCAGTATCCTGTCTTCCGACAGTGGCCAATGCCAGGTGCCCCAAAGGGAATGAACAGAACAGGTAATCATCAAGTGATCCATCCCCTGTCGCCCATTCCCAGCTTCTGGCAAACAGAGGCTAGGGACACCATCCTGGCTAATAGCCATTGATAGAGCTATCCTCCATGAATTTATCTAGTTCTTTTTTTAACCCTGTTATAGTCTTGGCCTTCACAACGTCCTCTGGCAAGGAGTTCCACAGGTTGACTGTGCATTGTATGAAAAAAATACTTCCTTTTGTTTGTTTTAAACCTGCTGCCTATTAATTTCATTTGATGGCCCCTAGTTCTTGTGTTATGAGAAGGAGTAAATAACATTTCCCTATTTACTTTCTCCACACCAGTCATGATTTTATAGACCTCTATCATATTCCCCCCTTAGTCATCTCTTCTCCAAGCTGAAAAGTCCTAGTTTTATTAATCTCTCCTCATTTGGCAGCTGTTCCATACCCCTAATAATTTTTGTTGCCCTTTTCGGAACCTTTTCCAAGTCAAATATCTTCTTTGAGATGGGGCGACCAGATCTGCATGCAGTATTCAAGATGTGGGCATACCATGGATTTATACCATGGAGGCAATATGATATTTTCTGTCTTATTATCTACCCATTTCTTCATGATTCCCTACATTCTGTTTGCTTTTTTTGACTGCCGCTGCACATTGAGTGGATGTTTTCAGAGAACTATCCACAATGACTCCAAGATCTCTTTCTTGAGTGGTAACAGCTAATTTAGACCCCATCATTTTATATATATAGTTGGGATTATGTTTTCCAATGTGCATTACTTTGCATTTATCAACATTGAATTTCATCTGCCATTTTGTTGCCCCATCACCCAGTTCTGAGAGATCCTTTTGTAGCTCTTTGCAGTCTGCCTGGGATTTAGCTACCTTGAGTAGTTTTGTATCATCTGCAAATTTTGCCACTTCACTGTTTACCCCTTTTCCCAGATAATTTATGAATATGTTAAATAGGACTGGGCCCAGTGCAGACTCATGGGGGACACCAGTATTTAAACCTATCTTTTAACCACTTACCAATCCATGAGAGAACCTTCCCTCTTATCCCATGACTGCCTACTTTGCTTAAGAGCAACTGCCATTATCAATTCATCTCAGGCCAGTGTGTGTGTCTGCCCATGTGTGCATATGCGTGTGTAGGCAGTGGGGGGAGGAGGCTATTGCTGTCTGGTGCCCCTGGGTTCTAGCAAATTCTGAGGAGAGCTTTTACTCCTGAAAGAGAGAGGCCTCTCCCCTGCCTCCAGACCAAGCCTGGGTTTTGTCAATGAAGGACTTTCACACCCTCAGAGAAGCTGTGTCTGCAAATCTGGGTTTAGCCAGGGAAGGCTCCCAAGAACTGAAATTCCCTACAGGAAGCTTCTGCTCAAGTCCAGAAAAAAGCCCTTTTTTCTGTCAGGGAATCCTGTGTCATATCAGATGCTCATGCAGACCAGGGCAACACAAAGTTGTTACCACCTGCCTATAAGATGCTGTGAGGGTCCATCCCACATGTAGAGATAGTGGTCACTTTGTGGTGATGGAATTAGCTCTCTTCTGGTGGCGATGGTTTCCCTGAAACATCCCTCTATTAGCAAGCTCAGGATAAATCAACATGAGCTGGTTACAAACACCATTTTGGTAGGTTCAGCCAGGGCCCGATGCTCATCTAAGGCATTAATCAGTTGGTTCTGTAGTCTAGACGTGGATCATAGGAGTTGTCATACCCAGTCTGACCAGTGGTCCATCTTGCCCAGTATCCTGTTTCTGATGGTTGTCAGCACCAGATGATTCATAGGAAGGTGCAAGAAACTCTCTAGTGAGCCTTTGGAATAACGTGTCCACAGCAACCATTTCTTCTTAGCCCATGTTAGTGGTTGACTATGCCCTGAACCATGAGGGTTTATAGCTTATATTGTATATATCCTACCTGGTCTAACTTTAGATGTTCTTACCCATATAAATGTCTAATCCTTTTGGAATCCTACTAAGCTTTTGGCTTTAGTGATGTCCTGTAGCAATGAGTTCCATGGGTTAGTTCTGCATTGTGGTTAAAAAAAAGTCTCCTTTTATCAATTTTATTTATTTTTATTGTGGTAGGACCTGAGCTCTGTTGTGCTAAGTGCTGTACAAACACAGAACAAACAGACAACCCCATCCTCAAGAAATTGTTGAATTGGCTTCAATGAATGTCCCCTTGTATTTTGAGAGAGGATAAGCAGGAGTAGCCAATATCCTATGTGCACTAAAAATAAGTTATGGGCATTTTAACATACTCCATTTCTCCGGTGACATAGGCAGGGAACTCTGGGGAGTAAAAGTCTTCAGAGTAAGCACATAGAGTGCCACCCAGAGCAGGTGGAAAAGTGCACTGGAGGATGGCTAATTGTGCAGTTATGTGAAAGAGGACTAAATGTGCTGGCTATAGTGGTACAGTTAGAGATGCCTGTCAACACAATCAAATAACAGCCTCTAAACATTTTCAGGAACTGAACTATGTGGCATGTTATGTAGCTAGCAAATGCTGCACCCAATTAAAATTCACTAAAATTATTAACTACTTAGTAACCACATGCCGTAACCCCATTTTTGTCCATTTGTGTCCATAACCAGTTTACTGGCATGGTAAAAAAAAAAAAATGGTGGTGTGGAAGGGGCCTAACACAAGAGTATAGGAGAGAGACAGACTCAGGGTGCAATGGGCAATTCTGGGAGCTGGCCAGAAAAGGGCCAGATTCTTCTCTCAGCTATGCTTGTGCAACCCATCAATTGCAATGGGGTTTTATGGGTGTGACTAAGGGCAATTTTTAGTCCATATGAGCCTTTGGGAATGAACCTTATTAACTAGCCAAACCAGCTTGGTTTCCTTCTTTGACAGGGTAACTGATTTGGTGGATAGGGGGAATGTGGTGGACATAATATACCTGGACTTCAGCAAGGCCTTTGATACAGTCCCACAAGACATTCTGATAAGTCAGCTGGAGAAATGTGGGCTCGGTAGAACTACCATTAAGTGGATACATAATTGGTTAAACAACTGAAAACAAAGAGTAACTATTAATGGAATGATTAATGAGGGAGGTCTTAAGTGGGGTTCCACAGGGATCTGTTCTGGGTCCAGTGTTATTTAACATCTAATAATAATGACCTGGATGCAGGAGTAGAGAGCATACTGATCAAATTTGCAGATGACACAAAGCTGGGGGAGGGGCCTGGGGTTGGAGGATAGAGCTAATATTCAGAGGGATCTTGATAAATTGGAGAACTGGGCTATAGGCAACAAAATGAAATCAACAAGGACAAATGTAAGGTGCTACATTTAGGGAAGAAAAAACAAATGCACAAATACAGGATAGGGAATAACTGGGTTAGCAGAAGCACTGCTGAGAAGAATCTGGGAGTTGTGGTGGATCCCAAACGGAACATGAGTCAGCAATGTGATGCTGGTGCAAAAAAAGCAAATGCAAATTTTGATTGCATTAACAGAGGCATAGCATGCGAGTCACGGGAGCTGATAGTACCACTCTATTCGGTGCTGATTAGGCCTCAGCTGGAGTACTGTGTCCAATTTTGGTCACCAATATATAGAAAGGATAGAAACTGGAAAGGATCCAGAGGTGAGCAACAAGATCAAAGGGATGGAATGCAAGCCATATGAGCAAAGGCTGAAGGAACTGGGTATGTTTAGTTTGGAAAAGAGGAGATTAAGCAGGGACATGGTAGCGGTCTTCAAATCCTTGAAAGGCTACCATAAAAAAATGAAGAAAAGTTGTTTTCTCTTGCCACAGAGGGTAGGACAAGAGATAATGAGTTCAAAACTAGCTTGTGGTTTTCTGTCATGTTAGATCACGATTTCTACAGAGGACAGCTCGCTTACTTACCAGATCAGCGGTCGTGGGTCACCAGTGTGGTTAGATGTTGACAGATGTTTGGCTGCAGTGTGTGTTCCCTTTGTGTGCCACCCGAGCCCTGCACAGATAGCTGGCACAGCAGACCTTGAGCGAATCGCCCAATAACCACAAGATCTGTTAAGGGACAAAGTCACACAGGTTTATTGTCATCGAAGCACTGTACTAGTATCCTACAGACTCTACCGGACCACTAATACATGTATACCTGTAACAATAAACCAGCTCAGTGAATGGCGGGACTTTTCGTTCCTCCCTAGGCCAGACAAAGATACTCCCTCTGAGATACATCTTTATACCCCAGTGCAAACAAGTTAGTACTGCCCCCCTGACATAGTTAGCTACTGCCCCCTGATGTGGCTCGTTATTACCCATCACCTTGTACATGTTGGTTCAATCAAAACATCTCTCTATTATGTACTGTCATTCTGACCTTATTTTTTAGGAAGGGTCAGTGTGTTCCTGTTATCCTTGGGGAATGTTTTTGTACCATGCTTAATATCGGGATGTTCTGATACCACCTGATGTCAGGATGTGTTTGCGTGAGTACTCTGCGACTAGCACTTCTTAGGAATGTATGTTTCTGCAATATCAGCCCAGTTCTTGCCAGATTCTGTAAGCAGGGCCTGTCTCATACCAGTCCTCTAATACAAGAACTTATGTCTCAGGCTTTCTTCCTACTACACCTTCTAACCCTATGATTCTATAATAACTATATGTAATTAGATCAAGCTTTTAATCAAGAGAGCCTAGGTATATGTTCTACTGGTATGGATCCATTATTGTTTGAATGCTTGTTATTTAAAGGTGGGGCACCCTCTCGGCATGTCGGTAAAAGGCACGTTTCAAAGCAAAGTCTTGCCCCCTGAGCCAAAGCCTTTTAAAACCAACAGGAGTTTTTCCACTGATTTCAGTGGGCTTTGGATTGGGCAGTTCCCTAAACTGAACAACCAAGGAAAGGATTTAAAATGCTGACCCCGATGGCAGAGAGTGAAAATTTGCCTGGTGCTCCAGCCAAATTTGGAGATAACACAGAGGCTGTAACCTGGGTGTCTCTGGGAATTTTGTATGCTTCCATGTGATTGTACAGAGAATCAAGGTAGCTGTGATACAGGTCAGTGACACGCATTACCATGTCATACTCTCCCAATGGATTATAAAATATTTTAGGCTTGGTTGAGTGGGCTATATAAGAACAGCTTGTATAGGTCAGCAGGTGTCACCACTCGCAGCATGTCTTTTACAGTTTGGTGTCGATTCCCTTGAGTGCCTTTCAAAAAGGTGGTGTGCCAGGAAATGGCACTGCTGAATAATAAATGGCAGATTTGCACAAGCGATGTTGTTTCTCTCCATGTTAGTGGGTGGAGCTGATCAAAGAGGAAGTCTCAGCTACCCTGGAACAGGAGACTATATTGAAAGGGGGGATCCCTTCACAGGTGCAAAACAATAGGGCCTGAGCCAGACTCCTAGGCCGGGCTGTCCTCTGTGAACACCCCACCTCTTGTTCTCTTCTTCCAGCCACCAGTTGTTCTTCTCTCCCTGCAAACCACAGCTTCTAAAAATGAGTAACTCACAACAGCTA
The DNA here is from genome assembly GCF_965140295.1 of Lepidochelys olivacea. Taxonomy (NCBI): domain Eukaryota; kingdom Metazoa; phylum Chordata; order Testudines; family Cheloniidae; genus Lepidochelys; species Lepidochelys olivacea. The sequence goes on along the minus strand of NC_140414.1, from coordinate 134,727,618 downwards.
ATACCAAACCACAATGTGCCACAATGGGCATGATTCTGGCTTTCAGGTAGGCCAGTTTTACACTGATGCTTTCAATGGAGCTATTCTAGCTTGACATTAGCATAACAGAATTAGGCCCTATAATCCTGTAAAAATTAACAGCCATTTCCTGGCTACAGATGCACTCCTAATGATGTTCAGAGCTCCTGGCAAATTCCTATGAGGTTCATTCTCTTTTTATATAACTGTATGTATATATCTCGGTAGATATAACAGCTAGTCAGAAGAAAATGGGATTGGATCAAAGGAGAGGCACAGAAATGGAGGACCTGCAATGGAGCTCACTTGGCAAGGAGCCTTCCCCAATCTTAAAAGAAAAAAAAGTTTCTCTTTTTAAAGGCCCAGCAGGGGTCTTTCAATTAATAGTTATAAATGGAGGATGGTGGAGTTAATATGCACTGAATTTGAACTGGCTGAAATGTGAGCTCTTGGCCTGGTCAAAATGTTTCTAGCTACACCTGCTTTTTGGCAGAAAATTGCAGTTTGGATTAAACAATGCTTTTTGTGACAGGTGTCTGCTTTCCATGGGAAATTTCAAGCTTTTGTTGAAATTTTTCAGCCAAAACCTGAAAAATTCTGAGTTTTTTGTTTTGTTTTTGACAAAAGGTTGACATTTTTTTCAGGGGGAAAAAAAATCCATTTTCCAACCAGGCTCTATTCTGTTCACTCTTCCAGATGGTGAGTAGCCGTAAGAACCTCCATGTGAAGTGTTAAGTGAACAATGAAAGCCTGTTGTAAGGTCCCTGCTGGCTGGATGTGGTTCGTGCTCATCGCACAACTTAGTTCCCAGCCCTGGAAAGCAGGGCAGGCAGCCTGTTAGTGGGAAATTTCTAAATATATTTTATTGCGAGAGCCTGTAACACTTTGGAGGGTGGCAACTGCACACACAGTTTAGAGGCGCACACACACATTCATCTGCACACATGTGCCTCAGTCAGGTCCATAATAAAGATGCTAGTCAGCTGCTGACAGTAGCCCACTTCATCCTTGCCGTGGAGAAGCCTGTGGGAGTTGGCCAAAGAGGACTAAAAATTCAGGGAGATTCCATGGAGTCAGTCTCATTGGTGGGGTTGTGCAAGAGGTGAGGCCCCTTGGTGGTACAGCTGCTGGAGGCCCGAGGGGAAGGGGAAATTGCAGTTCCACAGAGGAAAGAGGTATTACACAACTAACTCCACCTCCGCTCCTGGCAGAATGTGCTGCTTTCATCCAAGTCCCTCTATGGCTGCTCAGTAGCAGCAGGGTAGGGATGTTTTAGGGGTAAATGTTGCTTCAAGTAAGATTACCTATCACAGGGATTGGCGTATGGAAGCTGAGGGCTGAGCCAGGGGATGATGCCTTAGAGAATGAATGGTACCCTCTCTACCCCGTCCCAGAAGCCCTGAAGAGGACACCACAGAGCTCCAGCAGAGGCATAGCCATGAGGTCCCAGGGAACAAGAGGTGGTGCCATGGAGTCTGCACAACCACTCCCAGTGCCCAGCGGGGTTTGTGTGTGTGTAGGGTATTCTCTGCTAGTGTAAGTGGAAGCAATGACCCAGGATAGTCTTATTCAGTGTTTGATCATCTGGTTCCACAAACAGTCTCTCTCTCCCCCTCTCCCCTGCCCCCCACAAGGGGGGAATTAGCCTTTTTCCATCAGTTGATCTTGGATCTTTTCACAGGGAAGTGGTCCAAACAGTCAAGAGTTTGTTAATCCCCTCACTGCAGAGACATTCTGAATAAACTGACTCACAAGGTAACTGGATGCCTTTGTTTAAAGTGAAAGCATAAAAGTGAGACATTCACTTTGTCGAGCCCTAAAAACTGCTTTCAGGGCTCCCACTGTTGCAGGAAGCATCTGGTTTGTCCACAGGCAGAAATCCTCTGCGTTGCTGAATTCCCACGTGGCAGAATGTCACAATGGGACCCCTCTTTTGTGCTTCTGCTACAGGGTTTGAAAATCAGCTACTTTCGGCTCTTCGGGATGGAATTGTGTTGGCTGTGGAATTGTTGGGCCTCTGGGGGATTGGTAGAAACGATGCAGGAAGATTAAACCTGAAGTCATCCTTCCTAACTGCCAGAATGAATCATAATATCTTTCATTTATGTAGAAGCGGGCCAGCTATATGCACTTCTGAAAGGAGACTTTTAATAAGTCACTCTTCTGCTTCCCTTTAGCTGTGCTGGGCCAAATCCATCCCTGGCACAACTCCATTCAAGCCCCAGTGAATTTACATCAGGGATGAATGTAGACTGTTCTCTCTTCTCCCCAAGGGTGTTATAAATTGCTCCTGTAGAAGAAGGGTTTAACCAACATCTCTTGAAGCTATGCGTACAGGAGCAGTCCAAGAATGTGTCTTTGTCTGATGGTGGTGAGCTGAATATTTGATTGTGTCTTGAGAGTACAGAAGTTCATTGGTATATCTCCTCCGTCTCTTTGAGTATGTCTCTCTTCATCATGAACTAGCAAGCAGACAAGAATGGAGAGAGAAAAGACGGGTGTCTGTGAGCAAAATAAATATAGGAAATCCTTATCTATAGCCAAATGGGTGTCCATCCAAAAATGTTCCGTGCTGGTTGGATCTGGGAAGTGTCATACACTAGCTAGAAGATCCTGAGCTGTAGCTGTCAAACATGGCTTTGGTTTTTGGTTGGGTGAACTGAGGACCTTCTGGCACGACCAATGAGAAGTCATGTGAATTTCTTGGAAAGTCCACCCACCTTATATGGAGTAGCTTGCCTGAGCATAAGTTCCCTTAGCAAAGCCAGAAGTGGTGTCCAGTAGTGTTGGCAAATGGAAGCTTTGGTTGATTCCTTCAACCTGTTTCCTTCTTTGGAAACAGATAAATTTTGATTTTTCTCACAGTTGTCGTGACCCAAGAATACCTTGCTTTTTACAGCAGTGCTCAGGAGGTGGAAAAGCACAACAACAACTCCCACAGACTCCACAAAGGATTCTGGACTCTGGAATGTAGAAGTATGGCTTGACTTGTAGAATAACTGCAACTAGAGCATGATTTATTGATTACACCCTGTCGTATGATCGACCCTCCGCTCACTATAAATATTGTATTAGAAGTATTAATGAAACCAGATGGATTGCAACTGGTCCAGAGTGCGGTGAGCCTATGGCCTGAAATAAAGAGGCAAGAAGTACAATGGTTTGGCATTGAAAATCCTCCTTTCTGCATGAACCAAGAAGTGACAATGAAAGAGGAAGAGTCACTGAGGCTGGCCCCTGCTATTGTAGATGTAATTACCTGTGTGAATCCCAAGGTATCAAAATTCTAGGTGGACCATCTGCAAGGAGTTTAGGGCAGTTAGTGGGTACTGTTCTGATGTCAACTAGCCCTTTTAACTAGCTAGAATGTGTCCATCCCTTGTGTGGGCATGCAAGGGAGGGAGAGAGGGTGTATGAAGCCTCTGCCCCCACCCACATGTGTCCCTCACAGAGGGACTGGGCATGACTGCAGTCCTGGTGCTCAGGGAATGCGAGGTCTCTACAGGACTAATGCCACTGTTGGCACAGGCCTGCACAAAGGAGGGGTGAGCTAGGAGGGAGCAGGGAACAGGCTATTGCCCTTCCCATCACACCCTCTTAGGGTTGGCACAGTGGACTATTCTCCCAGAAGTACAAGGAAGCATTCGACCTCATGATGCTCAATGCCTGCAGGAGCTGCCACTGGGGTGGGTGGTGCTGCACAGCCCCATGACCAGGGCCATGGCTTAAAATCCCGTTTGAACCCTCTGTAGTGAGTGGCTCAGTTCGGCTGGGGAATGAGCACTCGCAGACTGGTTCCAGTTTCAAATGTTGACAGGTGGCGTGGACCCTGGGTGGCAAAGAGCCAGCAGGAATGCTGGGGCAGAAAGGAATTGGTTGTGGCCTCTCTTCCGTCAGCAGGCTCTCAAGGGGCGATGATACTGGCTGGGGAGGAGGCGGCTTGGCCAGGAGATGTATTGATTCAGTACATCCCTGGAGCAGGCTCCCCCACCAGGGCTTCTGTGGAGCAGGAATGCTGAGGGCAGGGAGGGGGTGGCAGCACTACCTTCCCTCGCTTGGGGTGACTCATCCCTAGGGCACAAGGGGAATCAGCTGGCATGTGTGGGTGTAACTTACATCTCCCTGCGCCGGCTTGGCTGACTCCAGCCCCAGAATAAGCCTTGAGGAATATCAGGCATATTAGCATTTGCACTGAAGTCACTGCAGAAGAGCCGAGGGCTGTCAGCAGACTGTCTGATTTATTACTTTGGCCAGTAACTGAGAGGTCAGTGATATGACAGCAGAGTTCTGCCGCCGGTTGTTAATAGCCATGAGGCTCAGGGTCGCACAGGTGCACATAACACACCATGTGACTCCGAGCAGCAGATGCAGCTGAGAAAATAGGACTGGCATCTGGTGCTCTCCCTGTCTGTCCCGCTGCCTGGTGCACTGGCTCTGCTCAGCCAGCGCCTTCAGTTATAACCAAGGCTGTTAGTATTTACACAAAAATATGCAAAGGTGATTGGAATGGAGTGAGTCCAGGAATTAATTTGTCCCCGTAATACTTTGCAGCTTTATACAGCTCCTCCCATCCTTGCCTTTACGGCCCTCCATAGGCTACTTTTCAGCTCCCAGCTTTTTCCACTCGCCCTTCACCTCTTGCTTTCAGGAAAAGCTGCACGTCACCCTCCTTTTCAGCTTATCTCCATCCCATATGCCACACTTTCCCCTTCATATGCCTGGAGCCCTCTTCCTGACTTTGGTCACCATACCTCCTCCCTCTTCTCCTTCAAGTCTCTCCTCTTTTTCTCCAATGAAGTCTGTCAGTTCATAGATGTATAGGGCCCATTCTGATCATCTAGTCTGACTTCCTGCATAATGTAGGCCATGGAACCTCACCCCGTAATTCCTGGGTCAGTCTCTATCCTGCGGTCGAGCTAGAACGTGTCTTTTAGAAAGACGTTCAGTTTTGATTGAAAGACTTTAAGGGAAAAAGCATCCCTCCATCTGCCAGTAAGTTGGTTCAATGGCTCATTACCCTCAGACCTTCCCTTTACGTTAAAAAATAAATAGTGCCATTTCTAAGAAGTGTACAATAGACTTGCACCTAATTTCAGTGTTGTCATGCTCATCTATCTGTCTTTCCCTTGCTCCTGCTTCCACTATTTAGGGCTTGTCATTTCTTGTTGTCTTCTGACTTAACCTAGGCCCAGATCCTGAAGGCAACTCTCCGAGCCCTCATCGGGTCCCACTGTGGTTAATGGGTCTCTGTGCAGGTGCAGGCATCCATCTGTTTCAAGCAGCTTGCAAGACTGAGGCTTTAAACTGTCAGTTCTGGGAAGGGAATTCATCTGTGTTAGCCTGGAAGGAGCCATGTCCAGTTGTTGCTAATTAATAATAATAGGAAAGAATGCACTGGTTCTGTGTCCACTCCTTTCTCTCCCAAAAAGGAACAAACTGACTCCCAGAGTCCTAACCCTGTCTTGATGGCTTGGAATCAGACACTCCTCTCCTGCCATACCCCAGTGTCTCAGAAGCATTCACGCTGAAGCTGTTTTGGGGAAGGAAGAAAAGTGCGGGTTTTAAACATGCAATAAGGAATCATTAATAACTGGACAATTTCTAGCATCTTGGGACTTTGATTGAGTTGATGCCCAGCTGTGATGATTCTTGTTCACAAGCACAAAGTAAAAAAAAGCAAAAAAAAAAAAAAGCGAGAGCAATTGAGAAGACTGAGAAAGTGTTTTTCCCTGGGGCAGGTTGTCAGAAACCTTGGCTACTTTATTATATAAATATATAAACTTATGTTTGGATTACCCTGCTCCTGGCATATTGCTCATGATGCTTTTCAATAAAAACAAATACATTACAATAACTGATTTGTGTTACAGTGGTACAGAGAGGCCCCAGTCAGGATTCTTGTGCTGGTTGCTCTATATATGCACACAGTAAGAGAGAACCCTTGCGTGTGAGAGCGCATGTTCTAAATAGAAAAGACTGTCAACAGTTGGTAGAAAGAAAATGTTATCCCCATTTTACAGATGGGAAACTGTGGCACAGAGAGATTTTTTTCCAACGTGTCACGAGAAGTCTTTGGTAGAGCTGGGAATTAAATGCAAGTCCTAGTCCAGCACTTTAACTGTAAGAGCATCCTTCCTCCCAAAATACCACCCTTTAAAAATTGAAAGAGACACAAATAAGGAGGTTCAGTCAAAGGCTGCAGTGCTATAAAGGGATCCATGCAGGTGGATGGAGCCTGTGTCAGGATCAGGGTCTAAAAAGGGAAAGAGATGTAAAAGGAAAGTAGTGAATGTATGGCCGAGAGTGGCTATTCTAAAATGATCTTTGGATCACTCTAAATGTGAGGAGGGATGAATTGAAGTAGATTTCATGTGGGGAGTGAGTTCCAAGCCTGAAAGGTGCAGATCAATATCTTGATCACTTGCCAATTTCAGATGTGAGGGTGGGAATCTCTGAATTGTGTGTGGTGTGTGAGCACTGATGTTCATCAGCACCAGGCTCATGGAGTAGAGACTGAAAGAAGCCAAGGCACGAAGTCAGCAAAGAACTTTAAAAACGAGTAATATTAATTCAAAGTCCAGTAGGTATATGCCATGTGATCTTTTCTCTGCATTTGTACTGGGGGACCTCAGTCTTTTCCCATCTTTGTGTGTGTGTGTGAGAGAGAGAGAGCGAGAGAGATTGATTAAAAATCAAATACACCCTTTAGTGGAGCCATATATGATTGAAAAAACATACTCAAAGAGTAATCATCAGTGGTTGACTGTTGAACTGGGAGTACATACCTAGTGGGATCCCGCAGGAGTCTGTCCTTGATCTGGTGCTGTTCAACATTTTCATTAATGAGTTGGATAACGGGATGGAGAGTATATTTATAAAATTTGAGGATGGCCTCAAGCTGGGAGGGGTTATAAGCACTTTGGAGGATGGGATTAGAATTCAAAAGGACCTTGACAAATTGGAGAATTGGTCTGAAATCAATAAGATGAAATTCAGTAAAGACAAATGCAAAGTACCACACTAAGGAAGGAAAAACCAACTGCACAATTATAAAACGGGGGGTAAGTGGCTAGGCCAGTAGCGGCAGAAGCACCCTAAAAGTGTGGGGGGGGGCACAGGTGCCTGAACCATTGCTTTGCCCTACCCACAGGCTGCAACACCCCGAAGGCCCTGCCCCCATGCCACCTCTTTCTCCCAAAACCCCGCCCCCTGCTCACTCCTCTCCATCCTCTCCCACCATCGCTCATCCTTACAGCTGGTAAAAAGTGGGAGGGCCCTGGGCCTCCCCATTCTGGTCCCCCTGGGCTAGGCAGTAATACTGCTGAAAAGGATCTGCGGGTTATAGTGGATCACAAATTGAATACGAGGCAGCAATGTGATGCAGTTGTGAAAAAGGCTAATATTCTGGTGCGTAGTAAGAGGAGTGCTGCATGTGAGACACAGGAGGTAATTGTCTGGTTCTACTGGTCAATGGTGAGGCCTCAGCTGGAGTACTGTGTTCAGTTTTGGGTGTCACACTTTTGGAAAGATGTAGATAAATTGGGGAGAGTCCAGAGAAGAGCTACAAAAATGAGACAAAGTTTAGGAAACCACTTCTATGAGGAAAGGTTAAAAAAATTGGGCATGTTTAAGCTTGAGTAAAGATGACTGAGGGGGGACCTCAGAACAGTCTTCAATTATGTGAAGGGCTTTTAGATAGAGGACAGGGATCAATTGTTCTCCAGGCCCACCGAAGATAGGACAGGAAGTAATGGGCTTAATCTGCAGCAAGGGAGACTTAGGTTAGATATTAGGAAAAAAATTCTAACTGTAAGGATAGTTACCCAGGGAGGTTGTGGAATCCCTGTCAGCTCAGTGGTCTAGGTATATTGAGTCCTGTCTCTGTGCAGTGGGATGAACTAGATGACCGCTCAAGGTCCCTTCCAGCCCTATGTCTATGACTTTTTATATGAACCTAATGGAAGTTGGGGTACTCACTATGGGCAACGGGTATCAAAGGCCAGGGCAGGTTAAGCCTCCCCCTGACCCAAGCTATGGTCCCGCCCATGTTCTGCCCTGAGGCCCCAGCCTCCCTCCCCCTATACCCTGAAGCCGGTGGGGGCCACTCAGCTCCAGCCAGCAGCCTGGAGCTTGGGACTGCCGGTGGCCAGGGGCAACCCAGGATGGCATTGGGGCTGGCCCAGCACTGGGGGTGCCCCGTGCTGGGGGGGCCGGCTGGCGCAGCTGGGGTGAGCAGGATGGAGTTCCTCCGGCCACGGGGACGGAGGGGGGGTGTGGACTGTTGCGGGGGGGAAGGGTCCTTTGGGTGGAAGGGGCGGGGACAGTGGGCTATCCTCCCCAAAGGTGGGTTCACCCGGCACCCATGGTACTCAGTATTTCTCAAGATCAAATTTGCTATTGAATATGCAGTCCAATTTAAGGTTTCTGTCCTGACAGCCCAAGCTCTTCATGGGATTGGCTCTGAGAAATTGTATCTCGCCTACAACCATGAACTCCCTCCAGAGCTTTGTGTCACTGGAACAATGAAACTCTAGGCCAATAGGGGGAAGACTTGTTGGCTCGGGAGACAAGCTTCAGAGGAGCTGCACCTAGACCATGTAATTGCCTCTGAATGATCACGGACATCGTGTTCAGAGCTAAATACACAACTCCTTACTTTGACTTAGCTTGCGCCTGCCCCCCCCCCCCCCCATTCTACTTGCTATTCAAGCTTTTACCAATACAGGTGGAGAAGGCAGGGAGAGAGAAAGTGGGAGATTCTTTTATTATTTCTTTATCATTGTTGGGAAGCGCTCCCCTCCTAAGGTGAAGAGGGCTGTAAATAAGTAGATAGATCATGTTTTGGTGACCGGGACACACTTTTCAGCCCTTGAGACTGTATAGTGTTCACTAGCTAGCAGAGTCAATGGATTGAATGGGCAACCCCCCACCCCAAGGTTGTCCCTCCAAGTGGGACTGGAGTATGGCTGAGAACTGTGCCTCTCCGTACTGTACCTGTTCTGTGGCTATTAGGGTGTTACGTTTCACAAAGAGCACAGCCATTAAACAGTGCAGATGAGGGGACAAAAAGGTCCATCAGGTCTTGGCCTTCCCTATTTGTTATGGATAATTCGCGGGCTGTGCTAACCAGGGGAAAAAACCATGGTTTTTCTGCTGCCCACTTCTCACTGTTTTGCAGAAATGTCCTCCTAAAAATAAAAACCGGAGTCACCTCTTCAGTGCCCACATCTTGTTGATGGTAATTAGCACATGGGATGGAAAATAAGTATCTAATCCCCAGGAAGTGTTTTCACAGTCAGCCTTACAGCCCATTCCAATTTCCTTCTGCCCTCAGCTCCTACCACCGGCCGCCTGCTTCCTGGCAAACTGGCCCAGGGCACTTGTACCCCCTTGACTTCTGGATGTACACCAAGGTGGCTGAGATCAGAATCTGTCCCTGTCCTCTGGCAGATGCTGTGACAGTGCAGCAGAATAGATCACAGGGTATTCCCTGCAGGAGAACACGCCTTCCAAAACACCAGTCTCATCCTCATCAGCCCCAAACGGCCAGGGTCTGCTTTGCCTTAAAAGAAAAACAAAAATCTGAAGGCATCCAGTTGCTCCTGGGCATATTGCCAGTGATTGAGTGACCTGCTGCTTCCTCCCAGAATTACATTCCGCTGGCATGTCTTTTGCCCTGACTGACGCCAACCTTCTAGCTCACCCCACAAAGCAAACATTTCCAGTTGGCACCACTGCCTTGTTTTTCTGAAGAACCGATTCATGCTTCCCTTAAAGTTTTACTATATCAGTTTTTTCCCCCCTAATGCATGGAGCCACTGAAAGGAGGAGTTGCTGCTGAAGTCTCCCCCTCACCCCCCTTCTCGCCCCTGATCTTTTTAGCGAGCATGAAAAATCCATTCAGAATGCTCCTTGTGTGTGAGTTTGGAAGCCTTCTGCTAAAAGAGTTATTCTCCTCTCATTCACAGATAATTACTCCCTTGGGGGCGAGAACCACAGAGAGAAAGAGAGAGAGAGAGAGAGACTGATAATCTGAGAGGACATGGATACAAATATCAGAGCTGAGTGCTCAATGAATTCAATGGGACTTGGAGATGCTCAGCCCCTTGCAGAATTGGGCCCATTATATCCTTTTCCTGCTTAAAAGAGACTTCAAGTATCAAACAAACAAAAAACCCCGAACCCGGACTGATCTAAATGCGGTGGAGACCGGTTGTGTTTGTGAGAAGCACGTGTTGGTTTATTTTTTACACCGTGGAAAGAATGAGCTTTTAGAACACAAAGTCCTCGCTGGCTGGAGGAAGGGAGGTGACAGCATTGGCTCCATGCTGCCGGGTATGACAGACAGTCCCAGGTTGAGGAATGAGCCTAGTGCGGCTCCCCAAGCCAGCTGAGATGATGTAGAACAGCAGAGGGTTTCCCCAAGAAGGGAAAAGGTGTTTCTCAGTTGGTGGGTGCAGGGAGAGAGGAAGGATGATCTAGTGTTTAGAGTACAAGCCTGGGCTGTCGGAGACTTGGGTTTAATTCCAGCTCCCCCACAGACATCCTGTGTGACATTGGGCCTCTGCGCATCTCAGTTCCCTATCTGTAAAATGCAGGATACTGTTTCCTACTTCATGGGGGTGCTGTAAGGCTACAGGTATTAGAGACTGTGAGGTGCTCAGCTGCTACAGCATTGGCCCAGAGGTCTAGCACAGATATGCAGTGTTTCAAGATCTGCGTCCCATCACAATGCACAGAGTGCTGAAGGGTAGGACTGAAATATGGCTTGTTAGAAATGGGCATGAGCAGCAACTCTGGATTACAAACCACTTGGTGGTCAGGGGTGCTTGCATTTGGTTCAGCCCCCTCCCTAGATAAATAAAAACAACGAATATTTTCAGAAAGGTTCAAAGAATGTTGAGTTGGGGAGGAATGTTTTTATTCCTTTGGCTTGACCAACTTCCTATTTTCTCCTGAAATTTGCATGGCTTTTTCCTGTAATATTTGGCGCATTTATTTTAAATTTTAAAAACCATTTCAGACCTGACCTCTCTGCTCCAAGTCTATGTAAAACCGAAAGGGTGAAGGGAAATTGAAAAGGGCAATGACACTAAAACACAGCAGCCTCTCTTCTGTGCAAGGCCCCTTTCAGAGATGTCATTAAACATTTTTCTGACTGTCCGTCAAAGTGGCCCTCGCCTTAGCACAGGGGACATGAATATGACAGTGTAGTTTTGTATGGGATGGTCCAAGGAGACTATATAGTGATCTGGTTGTTTGTTTCTCCCAAGAGATGTTTGAGGTTTCTGCTTCTGAGGTTTTTAGTTCTATATTCATATGTCTCTCTCTCTCCTGTTACAGAAGGAATACCAACTAGATCTACAGAGCACTTTTCCTCCTTAGATCTCAAAGCATTTTACAAAACCAGTAATTATCATTATCTCAGTTTTACAGACAAGGAACCGGAGGCACAGAGAGGTGGAATGGCTTGTTGAGGGAAGGCTTTCGAGAACAAGTGGGTCTTGCAGCAGTCCCAGGGGACAGTCATGTTTTGGTTCTACCTTATCTCTTCCAGTGGATCATTCCACAACTGAGCACCCACAACAAAAAACACTCTCAGTTTAGGTCTCGCTAGTTTCGTCCGAGGCTTTGTGAGTGCAGATGGAATGAACTGTCTTGGACTTGGAGGGTCATAGACAAAGAGACAGTCTCTGATGTAACCAAACTTTAATCTAGCCTTGAAGATTAAGATAATGATGGCCTTGAATAATTTTAATATTTATACTGTGCTTGTTGCAGGACCTGTTTGATTAATTGTATTTGATTTATTTATTTTAAGCATAGGCAATGTTGAGAACCAAATCCTACAGCAAAACTTTGCGTAAGCCCTTGTTAAGTGTGAGTGTGTTTAAATGTCTCCCCACTGAGCGTCTGCTACAGCTACCAGCTTGGAGAGCCATCTTTGTAGCTCATGTGTTAGGGACTCAGTCCCGGTGAGGGCAGGTATTGCAGACCCATTTTCAATGAGTAGAGGAAGCATGGTCCTCCCAGGTTCTGCTGCTTTGGTAGAACACCTAGGCTGTTGTATATTCTCCTTGGGGACTAGCAGACCAGTGATGGGGTTGCAATTCCTTTAGTTCCTTGGAGATCTGTGAGAAATGCAAGTGAAGGCATTGGCATCCCCAGGTTATACTTTAGGGTCCTGTGCAGCCCTGCATATCCCTTTCTTAGTTGTACCCATGTCCTGTCCATGTGGCGTGGAAGATACTGCTCAGAGACATAGCAGCTTGCTGTGCATTTTGCATTGTTACACTGCTTTGAGTGGGGAACACATGTTGAGTGTCCCTGACTTCTTCCCCTCTCCCTGGTCACACAGAGCTGAGCTCCCGTATTGAGGCTGCAGAAGGGCTTGAGGCAGCTACGCAGCATGAGGACTGCTACAGCATAGCTAACATCTCCCTCGTTGCACCCCTCCCATCTCCTGTTCTTCCTTTTGTGCTGCACGGGAGAGGGGAGAGTACATCCCCATAACCAACCTTTGTTGTGATAAAACCCTAGGAGGGGAAGTTAGAGAACTTACAGAGGAGGCAGAATTGTTTCTAAAGAGAAGGGTTTTCTCCTTGTCATGGGGGAGCGCCAGCTGAGTGTTTGGAGATGCATGAATAATTGATCTCTTACTGTCTTACTGATTTATTGGATAATACAGGAGGGTATTTTCCAGTGTGAGTTCTTGTGGGGTAGGATAACAGCCAGGGACACCCGTGTAGGGAACTTTCCAAAGGTCAGAAATTCAAAGACCGATGGTTGTTCCCTGGACCTTTTGATGGTTTTTATTCAGAGTCAGAACGAATCTTTTCTAATTCTGAAGCAACAGCTGAACCAAAAAGGAACAATCAGATGGTGCTGACAAGCAGCACAAGGCAGAGGGGCTAGGTGTGATGATAGCAAACCAGAATACTTGAGATAGATGTTTAGAACATTTCTCTAGGGTAACTAAATTTGAAGGTGTTAATTTGAAGGAATCATTTATTAATGTAAACAAAAGGCTCATGCAGACACGTGGAGGGACAATGTCAGGTTGACAATCAGACTTATACACATATTTCCCTACCTGTGTTCTTGTCAGAAGAATGTAGATGATTGAATATTATATCGTTTTAAGGCTCCACTTTGTTTTTTTCTATTAGTGCTGATTGCTGGCATTAGGCACTTCACTCAGCTTGGACAATGAACACAAACTAGTCAGGTTTTTTTTGGTTTACAGTGAGTGTCACCTGCTGGCTCTCTCTGAAGGCTACATTTACAGTCAAACAAACAATGGATTTCATTTAAATTAAAAAGAAAAATCATGGCAGCATTTCCATAGATCTTTGTTTTTAAAAATCCTAAATTATGGGCCTAAATTGACTAGATTCTTGATTGCACCAAACAAGTCACAGAGATAAATGACAGCTCCTTGGAAAGGTAATTAATTAGCTGTTATCTGATTGGTTCTTTTAGCAGTGATGTCATGATTCCATGATGTCATGTCCGAATTCTTCAAACAGTTTCCATCTGGATTAAATGCCATCATCGAGCCGAGGGAGAGTGGGATCGTGTATCACCAAAGAAACTAGATTAAAGAAGCCATGAATACTGATTGTTCTGGTCTGCAGTTGAGAGAAATGTCTGAGGCACTTAGTTTAAATTTTAAATTCTTTCAAACATGTTTTGCACAGTGAGTGCAATGCCTCTGACCGCCGTCTCAGCTCACCTAACTAGGCTCTGAGAAGAGCGGTGGTTTCCCCCCAGTTCCTTCACAAGGTTATTTTTCACTGCAACTCATATTGTTACAACTACTCTTTTCCTTCTGCAGAGTCTATCCTGCTTTTAGTGACAGCGTTAGCTCTGGGGGTGATGCTTTATGCATGCGTATGTGCTGAGGTGCTCCTTTGCAGCAGCAGTCCCCAAAGGACTGACTCAGACTGTATGCTTCCATGCATGCAGGGAGCACAAGCTGGACCTGAGACACACTCAGGGGTGCAGCGTGTGGTCCCCACCTTTGCAGGATAAGGTCAAGGCCCTGCCCTATTTCTCTTGGGGTGCCTAGCACCACCGTTGGTGCTAAGTACCCCCATTCATCACATGCCAGTGCTTCTTACATCCTCTCCCAGCTGTGAGCCACACACAGAGAACCAAAATCCAGCCCCACATTGCTTGTCATTTTCCAGCCTCAGTTAGTTTGTCAGTATAGGGTCATGGTTCTCTACATCTCCTCCCACACCCCTACTGCTCCCTTTGCTTGCCTCCTCAAGTAACCAATAATTGTGTGGTGTCTAACATTTGGAAAGCACCATAAAGACAGTGTCTAGTCAATCTGATTTGTGGTATTTATCTGACCGCCATCCCCAAAGTATCTGCATGCCTCACAATCCTTGATGTATTTAGCCTCATTACACCGGTGTGAGGTGCGGCTGCACTATTATCTCAGTTTTACAGCTGGGAACCTGAGGCCCAGAAAGACAAGGTGACTTTCTTAAGGGAGTCTGTTGCACAGCAAGGAATTTAACGCATATTCCCAAGTCCCAGGCTACTGTCCTAACCACTGGATCATTCTTCCTCCCTCTCCTTCTTTTACCATCTGGTATGTTTTGCTATTCTCTTTATTTTTGACTGAGGACAGCTGAACAAGAAGGAACAAAAGTAAAGTCTCTGTGAGAGTGCACAGCCTGCATCCAGCTGAAGGCAAAATGGCTGCCTGTCTCCGCAGCGAGCAGGGTGTGAGATTTAAAGGTGCAGCCCACAGAAAATAAAGGCATAAAAGTTACCTAAGTAAGTACACAGCAGCCTTCCTTGCACACTCCCAACATTGTGGGTCAGGTCCTCAGTTGATGTAAATCAGCATAGCTCTTGTTGACCTTGATGGGATTACTCTGCTTTGCACCAGCTGAGGTCAAGACGTGTGTCTTCGTTCGCTCTGCCCCTTATCCTTGGAAGAAGTCTCTCAGTTAATGTAGGCTGAGTTCTCCCCCTGTTGCATTGAAACAGTTTTTTGCTGGAAAACAGTTTCAACAAAACCAACCATTTGTTTTGTTTTGTTTTGCGAAGTTGAATCTATTACAACAAAATTTCCCATGGAAAAACGTTTTTTAAAAATGCAAAGTATTTCATTTTGGAAAAATTTTCATTCTGAAAGATTCTGAAATTTTGAAAGAAAATTCTGCAGTTTCTGAAAGGAAAATTTTCAGAAGTGGAAATGTTTTGGAATTTCTTTTCAGAGCAAATTTCAAAATATGTTTGTTTTTATTCCCATTCAGAACAAAAACAAGTTTCAAAATGTCAAAATTTCCTGCCAAACAAATTCCAAGCTCTGTTTCTGAATAACATTATAGATATTACAACCTTATGAGCTGGTCATGACCATTTTGCCAGGCGTGGCAAAACAGCTAATCATTCACCCTGATCATGATGACAGAACTTGCCTGTAATAAAAATATTTCCCCCGGGTCAGGAGGATTCTTTAAAGCTGGATTACTGTGTTACATTGTCTGGCCTTTAGACAGTTAACTCTACAAGGCAAGGACCCGGTTATTTGTTCACCTTATTGTTTTATAAACATACTTCACAGCTTGTGTAGACTGACCTTGTTTCATTTAGCAGGGGCTCCTTGTATCCCTCCATTTCCCCGACAAGCTCCCTGAGTGACGCCATCTTTCAGAGAGTCCCTGTAATCCCCCCCCATCTCTTCCCTCCCAGGGTCTCTGTGTGCCCCCCTTTCTCCCCCCATACCAGCAGCTCTGTGTGCATCCCCATTCCCACTTCTCCCCATGCCTTCCATTCCCTTACATAGCATTGCCTCTCTGTGCCCATTTCTCCTCTCCCCCCTCTACCAGGAGCTATGTGCACCCTATTCCCCACTCCCCCCATACTCCAACTTCCTCCACCCCCTTAATAATATTCTTTGTATGTAGTTTCCTAGGCTTTTTTAAAAAAAGGCAAACTGAAAAAACAGAAAACCCACCGTGTGGTATCATATTGACACCCAAATGGTTCATCAGCAGGGTTGGAACCTTTAGATGCACCTCACCCACCTCTGCCACTTGAGCAAATGGAGTTACTGATAGCAGTAGTGGGTTGTCATCCGCTATGTGGCCCAGCACCAGAAGGTGATGAGACACACACTTTTCTCAGATATTTGCTGTCAGCAGAGGACTAGTGAGATGCAGGAATCTTGTTTGATTCCAGTCTCTGGCATGGAATGTGCACTAGGAGTCCCAGACCCTTCTGCCTATTTTCCCCAAGCTCGATCCTTTCTGTCCCGCCTCTGTCCTAGTCCTGTCTCTTTCCCAACACTGGCTCCTCATCCCACTCCCATTCTCCCTGCCTACCCAGTCCCAGTGTTCACTCCTCATGCTGCGCATCCCTATCTCTTTACCCAGCCAGTCCTAGTCTCTCCCTCTGGACTCCCCACCCCAGGCTTCTCCCCCACTTCTCTTAGTCCCAGGCTCCCTCCCCAAACTCCTCATCCAATCTGCCCTGCCCACTCTGCCCCTCAGCCTCTTCTCCCAGTCTCTTTACCCAGCCAGTCCCAGTTCTTCTCACCCCACCGCATCCTTGTCAGGTTTCTCTTCCCACCTCCTTCCCTCCACCCTAGTGGTAGCCAGTCCCAGTCTCCCTCAGGCTCTCATCTAATCTTAGTCTCCTCGCAACCTAATAGTTCCCGCCACCCAGTTCCAAATCCAGGCTACTGGCCAAGCCAGTCCCAACCTCTCACAATTTGGCTACTGGTCCCAGTCTCCCCTGCCCCTCGGCTCCCATTCCCAGCCTCCTGGCCCAGCCAGTCTCAATCTCTTCCTCCCCTCCAGACACATTCTCAGTCTCCTTGCTGAGCTAGTTCCAATAGTCACCTATTCCAACGCTGAGTCTCCGCTTCTCTCATCTCCCTTCCCTGGCTTCATGTACCAATCAGTTCCCCCACCCTGGGTCTGGCTCTTGTTCCCTCTACATTTGAATCAGATAGCTACCTCCTCCATGCTGCCTGGGTGCCATTGGGGGTGGGGAAGCATTGACAGGGAGGAGAGACAGGATCCCTGCTATCTGTTCCAGTGCCCAGCCTCAGTCCTTAGCAGCCCAGAGCTGCAATTGCAGGGAAGCGCTGCCCTGCTCAGTCTCTTATAGGCCCAGACTACACTATGCTTAGTGCAGAAGAAATCTTTGGGGAATTTAGCTGCACAACCCTAGCAAGTCCGATCATATGAGAACGGTGATTTTTCAAAGGCTTATAACTTGGCCAAATTTGGATTATCACCGGGTTTGTAAAAAGGCAATATTAGGATATTAGGAAACACTATTTCACTAGGAGGGTGGTGAGGCACTGGAATAGGTTACCTAGGGAGATGGTGGAATCTCCATCCTTAGAGCTTTTTAAGGCCAGGCTTGACAAAGCCCTGGCTGGGATGATTTAGTGGATGTTGGTCCTGCTTTGAGCAGGGGGTTGGACTAGATGACCTCCTGAGGTCTCTTCCAACCCTAATCTTCTATGATTGTAAGGCACATCCCTGACACAAAGACCACAAATCCCTCCATATTCCGAGGCCCTTCTCAAAGGATGGGGGCACTCCAGCATCCCATAGAAAAGGTTACCACATTTTTTTAACATAGGTCTCATTCTTAGAAATGGGTGAAACATTTTGGCTTGAAATTTAAAACAAAATAAAACCAGCCTGACATGTGGCATTGAAAATTTCAGACCAAATGGCTAAAGTCTGGCAAAGTTATAAGCAACAGGAAACAGGTCTCATAATGGGAAGTGTTGGGCAACTTTAATAATAGCCCTGACTACATCACCCAGTAAACACAGTCAGCTGTGTTCTGTCAAATGCTGACGAATCCCATTGCCTTTTACCTCACAAGATTAGAACATTGCTGTCCTGCCTGTTTTTAAATTAACAGGAACTTTTACCAGAATGTTTACAAACAAGACACTGATTTTCTGCCTCTTGTTCTTTCCAAGGATACCAAATTCTCCTCTCCTGCACAACCTCTTTCACCCCAGCAAGAGATAAAGGGCTACCAACTGCCTAGGTTATAAAAATCTGTTCTCAGATCAACACATGGGGGTTAGAATTGGCCTTATTAGACTGTAACTCTTTGCGGGTAGGGACCATCTTTTTTGCAGTGCTAGCACAATGGGGCTCTGATCCCTGATTGGGACCTGGAGGGGTTACTTCAGGACAAAAAATACATAATATACTGACTTTATACAAAATGGATTCCTAATTAAATAGTAGACCTTTATAATTCCCCTTCCAATGAAATACTAGGTGGTGCCAACTCTGATAATTTTGTCATGAATCTTGAGATATCTGGCATTTTTCTTAAAACTGCAGCTCCCAGAGTTGTGTGATTATTTGAGAATCTCAGCTTTTGTATTTTAAAGAGAGGAAGTTTCTCACCCTCATGGTTGTGTGGGGATAAGGCTTGAGAATGTGACCTTAATGCACCCTAAAGGCTCGGAAACCAGAAAACAAATAAAAATAGCATTATGTATATAGGGGCCTGACTCATGATTGTTGAATGCTTGGGGTTTGCAATGCTAAATACGTCTCATCAAATTAATTGAAGAAATAATCAAGAATATATGAAGTTGATTTAAAATGCTGCTTAGAGAGCAGATGTTGGATCCAGATTATACTGGAAGCTTCAGAAATGGTCTGGTTATCATTTGTTTTTGTAGGATATAACAATGTCTGGATAGATTTTTTGCTCAACGAACTGGTGCTAAAAGCATTCTGTAGCCCCATCTAGTGTTTAAAGAGACAACTTCTTTTTAAAAAAAGAACTCATAGTTTGAGGTTTTATCATCACTTAGGGCAACTCACTAGGCAATGTCAAGCCCCGTGTGCTGAATTGCGATATGATGAATCCATTCTTTTGGAAAATATTATACAAAATAATAGGCATTAATTTTGCCCGTGCCGCTTCCCGCAGCTCCCATTGGCCGGGAACGGCCACTGGGAGCTGTGGGCGGCTGTGCCTGCAGACAGTCAATGTAAACAAACTGTCTCGCAGCCCAATAACGG
This sequence comes from Lepidochelys olivacea, assembly GCF_965140295.1. Classification (NCBI taxonomy): domain Eukaryota; kingdom Metazoa; phylum Chordata; order Testudines; family Cheloniidae; genus Lepidochelys; species Lepidochelys olivacea. The sequence goes on along the minus strand of NC_140414.1, from coordinate 134,708,557 downwards.
ATTACCCTGGCGGGCCGCATGTGGTCTGTGGGCCGCAGGTTGTTCACCACTGTTTTAGACAGACCTGAGCCTGAGCCATAAAGTTCAGATCTAGAATCTGGCTCTGAATTTCCCAGAGCAGTTAGAATTTGATGTTCTGCGCATACACACACTCACTCGAGTCCTAATTTAACTTTCTCTTTTTCCGTTTTTAAACAGTCCTTTCTTGGCAAAGCTCCCTTGATGTTGATGAGAGTTATACATAAGGAAGGACTGCAGGATTTGCCCCATTTGTTAGCAATGTGTCAGTAGAGGAGTGGCTGCTACATAACTAAATTCTTCAACAATTAATGGGAGACTAGGCAGTAGTATGTTAACTGATTATTGGATTGCAGTGACTGTGAGCAGGTAACTGCATAAGAGACCTGAAGAAGAGCTCTGTGTAAACTCAAAAACTTGTCTCTCTCACAAACTGAAGCTGACCCAATAACAGATATATAGGAGACAAGCTGTTTTGCTAGGAGCCCAGTACTCAGGTCAGATTGGTCGACAGATGAGACCATCTGTGATTCTGGAGCAAAGTTTCAGTTGCCAGAATGGAATTTATGGCTTCAGGGGGAAATCATATGAACCTCATTGAGGTTTCGTGTGGTTTCAACCCAAAAGAAAGCCTCAGTTGCAAAGCTTAAGCTTTTCTTTCAGAGTTCGGGGTCATTCAAACCCAGCACTCGAAGCAAAACTCACAGCACAAACCCATGCAAACCAAACCCATGCAAACAAAAGACTCATGTAGACTCATGTCAACTAGGACTACTGAGATGTGCACAGCTGTGCTTAATTACTGTATAATCCTCAAACTCCTACTTTAATGACCATTTCTAAAAACCAGTGGGAGGAAGAAGGAAAAGCTACATGTTATATGAAGGAGTGGTGTAAGAGGGTATGGTTAATAAAGTTAGGCTTCATATAAAAGAAAATAAATCTTTACAGTGAGATCTCTGATACTCAGTCTTCCAGGAGAAATGGTAGAATCCCCATTGCTTGGTACGTTTAAAACTAGACTGGACAAGCCACTTGAAAATGTTATGCTGGGAGCAATTCTGCACTGAATAGCAGATGAACTGAATGATCTGATAGGTCTTTTTCATTAGACTGTCTAATATCATGTGACATAAAGATGTATATTTAATACATAGCTTTTAATCCTAAATGAATATGTTTTATAATCAGTTGACACTTAATGAGACCCCAGTTTTTAAATGTAGATGCCTATATCTGTGTAACCATTTTAGTCATTTAAACAAACAGGTACCAACAAAACTAATTTAGAAGCCTAGCTTTACACCCATGTTTGAACATTGTGCTCTTAGATGATAACTTAAAGGTGCTTCCTGTTTACAAAGAATGAACTTTATTCCATGCTACATAAACTACAGGTAGGGGGGTTTGTTTACTGAGTTAATAGACATTACCCTTAAATTGTTGTTATACTGATAGGATTAAGGGTAAAGTTCTCCACTCAACTCTACCTGGTGGTTTTTGATGCTGTTATTAATCTGACCAACTGATGTCCATGGGAGAAGTTTTATATATGTAGTTGGAGAAGAATATTTGGGCTCAAAATATGCTGTGTGCATCTGAAAGGAGATTTCTGCTGTAAATCTTCTTGAGACATAATTGTGTTAAAAATGGTAGGTCAACTAATCTCTGGTGTGGCTCAGTTGACTCTAGTGTTTTGCAATCCAAGCTGAAATGGCCCACTGATTTCTGGTTGGATGAAACGTGGTGATCATGCTTATAGTGGGCAAATGGATGGCAAGTTCTGAGGGCAGGAGCACATCAGTATGGCAGAATTTGCACACTGGTAAAAGCATGTTTATAGTGGTGAGCTGATAACTGGCAGCATCTCTCTATCTGATGCCATTCCGTGCTCATGTAGCATACAATCACTGTAGTTTAGTGGACAGAACATAGACTATCAGGGTTGAAAGGGACCTCAGGAGGTCTTCTAGTCCAACCCCCTGCTCAAAAGCAGGACTAATCCCCAATTTTTGCCCTGATCCCTAAATGGCCCTCTGAAGGATTGAGCTCACAACCCTGGGTTTAAGCAGGCCAATGCTCAAACCACTGAGCTATCCCTCCCCTGCCAAATCAGACTACAGAATTTGCCATATCAGGTCATCCTAGTGGTCTGTCTAGTTCAGTATCCTGTGTTGGCAGCAGCCAGTGCCATTTGCTTCACACGAAAGGAGAAGAAACTCCAAAGTGGAGAATTGAGCTTTGTTATTTGTGAGTCTATCTAGTTGTTGTCGTTGAGGCCTTTAGTGCTAGAGACAGATGGGGGGCAGTGGTAGGAAATGTACTAGGTGTAGTTTGGGAGGAGTTTATCTGAGGCTGCCATCGATCAATAGTGCTGGATTTGGGTATTAAATTATGTACAAAAGGAGTACACCTTAGAAATCTACCCACAAAAGCAATGTAGGTTGAATATTTTTGAAGGCAGGCAAAAGACTGAATGAAATGTAATGCCCTCCGTGATTCTCCTTTCTGCTCCTTCTGTGGTTCAACCAGTACTAACTGTAATAATTGCAGAGAGCTTCTGGTGACAGAAAGTCAAGTCCAGGAACATTGTTCATCTCACCAGAACTTCTCCAAGGGAGGAAACAGAATTACAGGCTGAATTTACGTCACATGAGGGTGTATTATTTGTTATACCACACATGTAAACATAATGGAATCCATGCTTGCTGGAAAAGTCGCTAAGCCGCCAGACTCTCATCTTGTGAGGTCAGACCATCCTGAGGTCAGACCCTAATTCTCAGCATCCATGGTGTGTGGCTCCGGAATGCCCCTCTTCTGTTTGGTTCTCTGGATGGAGAATTCCTCTGGAGGCCCGAAGAGGAGTGCACCTTTACAGGTTGGGTTTGCTCAGTTAACTTGAAAGAACACTCTCAGGTCAGACTGATCCCAAATTTGGGTTTTGTAAAAACAAATTGAATGTAATGCTAAACTAAGTAATACAAGGCCAGATTTTGTCTCCCTTATGCTGAGTGGGGCTTGCTCCTCCAGAAGTCCAAATAGACCTGTTCAATGGATAAGATGCTTGTTGACAGAGGGGCAATGGGATTCAGCCACAATTAGCACGGTAATATAGTATTTAAGTGGTAACATGGTCTATTAGGTAGGGCACTAGCCTGGGAGTCAGAAGACCTCGGTTCAGGTCCTAACTCTGCCAATGTTCTGCTATGTGACCTTTGGCAAGTCACTTCCCTTCTCTGTACCTCTGGATCTACCCTCATGATTTATTTGTGTGTCTGTTTAGACAGTAAGCTCTACTGGGCAGGCACTGTCTCTTGCTATGTGTTTGTACTGTGCTTAGCAGAATGGGACACAAATATTGGTTCTGGCTTCTAGGCTCTCCCATAATGTAGACAAGAAATAATATTTATTTTCCTGTTTAATTAAATAAAAAGCTCAATATTTTATCTGAGGTGCCACAGAGTTTCCTGTCTCCATGCTGGAGTGCTGCAGAATCTAGATCAAGCTTGCCACACAGGGCATGGGGAGCATGAAGCACCCAAGGAAGAACTAATTAATCCACGTATAATTTCTTCTCCTGATGAATGAAGGAGGTTCCGGCTCTTTCCTTGGGTGTAGGAGAGCTTTTTTGAACGTGGCCTTTGTCACTAAGGCTAGTTTTCTAAGATATACAGGACAAACTGATCTAAAGTAAATAGGATGAAATTCAATAAGGACAAATGCAAAGTACTGTACTCCACTTAGGAAGGAACAATCAGTTGCACACATACAAAATGGGAAATAGCTACCTAGGAAGGAACACTGTGAAAAGGGATCTGGGGGTCATAGGGGTCACAAGCTAAATATGAGTCAACAGTGTTACACTGTTGCAAAAAAAGCAAACATCATTCTGGGATATATTAGCAGGAGTATTGTAAGCAAGACACGAGAAGTAATTCTTCCACTCTACTCCATGCTGATTAGGCCTCAGCTGGAGTATTGTGTCCAGTTCTGGGTGCCACATTTGAGGAAAGATGTGGACAAACTGTAGAAAGTCCAGGAAACAGCAACAAAAATGATTAAAGGTCTAGAAAACATGACCGATGAGGAAAGATTGAAAAAACTGGGTTTGTTTAGTCTGGAGAAGAGAAGACTAAGGAGGGACATGATAACAGCTTTCAAGTACATAAAAGGTTGTTACAAGGAGGAGAAAAATTGTTCTCGTTAACCTCTGAGGATAGGACAAGAAGCAATGGGCTTAAACTGCAGCAAGGGAGGTTTAGGTTGGATATTAAAAAAAACTTCCTAACTGTCAGGGTGGTTAAGTGCTGGAATAATTGCCTAGGGAGGTTGTGGAATCCCTGCCATTGGAGGTTTTTAAGAACAGGTTAGACAAACACCTGTTGGGGATGGTCTAGATATTACTCAGTCCTGCCTAGAGTGCAGGGGACTGGACTAGATGACCTATTGAGGTCCCTTCCAGTCCTACACTTCTATGATTCTATGATCTTCATCTAAGTCTAATAGGCACTGTTTGACTGGTGGTGTTATAGAGAAATTGAGCTCGCTCCCATTCTCAAAAATATAGACTACTCCTATCCCTCCTTGTTTATATAAAACAACAGTAATGAGAACAGTTCAGAGGTACATGTCTCAAATAAAAAGCGGTTTGCCTATTTGTGTATAATAGGCTTTTGCCTGATTTTCAGAGGTTCTGAGAGCCTGCAGCTGCTTTTGACTTAAATGGGAGTTGATGTTTAGGAGTTCAGTTTACTCATTCATTATGAAGATGAATAAAGATCAGGTAGATTAGCTCAGATGTGGAAAAAGGAAGAAGGTGTCTATGGGCAGTGGTCTAGGAAGTTAGGATGTCTAGATAAAGCCAGTTGAAAATTTTCAAATAAAAAAGATTTTTTTGTTTCAAATTGGCTATTTATTCAAAAATGTAAGAATTCTACAAAAATTGTTCACTTTTTCAAAATGTATTTTTTGCAAATTTTGTAGCTTTTTTATTGAAATGGTTACTTAAACTTTTCATATGCTTCAAACCTAGTTTTCTCCAAAAAAAAATGTTTGGTGAGTTTCTGTAACATTTTTTATTTTAAAAGTTGTGGAAAAAGTTGAGGGGGAAGGGGAATGAAGAATTGGTCAGTGAAAGGAAAACAATTTAAAACAACTTTTACTTTTCTTTTTCATCTTTCAACCAGCTCTAGTTCTGAGTTTCCTTCTCTCTTAATTTTTGTATGTGGGTATGGTCGTTTGAGTACTGGTTCTATCTTGATTTTTGTTAAACTCTTGAATTTATCTTTTAGTTCATATTTAGTGCTACAAGCTAGAGTTGCTCAGGTAAAGAGTTCTACAGCTAGGGTTTTGACGTTGGCTAAAAAATTTGAATCTGAGTCAAAGTAAGAACTTCCCTAAAGTTGTAGGGTTTTTTGAGAGATAAGTGGTTCAGATGAGAGATTTTGGTTCTATTTATTCTACAGACAGGAACCAGCTGTGGGGATCAAGGCTGCATTAGAAGTCCCTAAAAATTAAGGGCTCTGTGTATCCAAAGTCTTGCCACAGGCCCATTATTGTAAATTGTTGTGTGATGGAGGCTAGTAGTCTGGAACCTAGTCTAAGAAAACCTTTAAACAAATACTCCAAGGAATAATTATTGGCCACATAAGTTTTCATAACTGGAACATTTGTGTTCTCAGCCTTCAAAGAGAATTAATGCAACTGAGCTCTTAGAAACATAGAAATGCTGAGACACGATGTTACAAGGGTGACCTGGTGTGCCTGGGGCAGCCCGCACAGGAAATGCCAAGGTCAAGGCAGGCTGTAAAAGGGAGAGCAGATACTCCCAAGACTGGTGTGTAACGCTGAAGTTAAACTCCTCAACCAGCCACAAACTGTGCTTCTGATCCCCCACACTGGCTATCAAGAAGCAAAAAAGAAATCACACAGGCCCCCTTTATTGCATTTCAGTGCTCTGGCTCCCAGTCAGCACATTGGTCCAGTACAGTGAGACTTATTTATAAAAAACTCTGCTCATATATACAAAAGGTTCTTCTGACCCCAAAGGGTCAGCCACATTATCAGGTCACTATAGGTTTGGATCTTACCCAAAATACCACGCTACGAGCCAGTCCTTTAGTATCTAAAACTAAAGGTTTATTATAAAGAAAAAAGAACAAGAAGAGAATTGCTAAATGGTAAAGCAGTCACATACATACAAAGATTCAAAGTCCATGAGGTTCCGAGCAGTATTGGTGAGTTTGCTGGCTTGAAAGTCCCTCTGGAACACATCCACAGCTTGGATGGGTCATTCAGTCCCTTTGTTCAGAGCTTCCTTTGTAGAAAAGTTACTCCAGAGTTAAGACGCAGGAACAAAGACAAGAAGCAGGACTGAATACCAGATAGAGATGATTCAGCTGCCTTTTATTGTCTTTTGCCATGCGGCTTGTGCTATCTTTGTCCCAAACACAAGCTGCCCAGCACATGGCCTGGAAGCCTTAGAGTTCTGTCCATAGGCATGCCCCTGCATGCCTTGCTGAGTCATAAGGTGTATCCCTTGCCTTCTCTCAATGGGTCAGTTGTACAGCTGATGGTTCTTTAATGGGCCATCAAGCAGACTAAGCAGTACTGATGCCACACTGTCTGGGGGTGTCACCCAAAAGCAGAGCACACGTTTTGAAATACATACATACATACATATATATATATATAACCCATAATACAAAGGTGATACAAACGTATAAACAAGATTTTCATATTTGGCAAATTATAACATTTTTACAGATACCTTACAGGGCATATCTGGCACACCTCATTGCAATTTTACAATATTGATATTCATAATATCCTCAAGTGTCCCCCCAGATCCCGTACAGCATCACAACAAGAACCTCCTTTTGACGAGAATGATGTAGGAGAGATCAGAAACAATGGATGCTCCTTTTTGCTTTAATTGTAGAAGACCAGGAGCCTGTTAGGCTGCAAACCTTCATTTTCTACTCTTAGATAATACAGTGATAATGGGGAAGATTAGTAATAAAAGGCATTTAACACAGGCAGGGATGGATTACCCAATAGGCAGACTAAGCACGTGCTTAGGGCACCCGCAAAGCAAGGGGCACCAAAAAAAATGAGATTTTTTTAAAAAAATTTGATATTTGATATTTCGAAAAAAGCATCGAAGTAGTCATCACGGGAAAAATCCAAACTTTGTTAGACTTCCTTACACTCCACTACACACTCTTCCCCCGTTTTTCTGTTCTCTTTTTATTATTTATCCCTACCTAAACTGGGTCCTACTAACGTAGATCAAAATAATGCGAAGAAATCATATCCTGTCATGTATTGCAATAAATTTATGTTTTATTATTGATATATTCTTCTGAGTTATACGTACTTGATTTGTTTTTTCTTTCTTATATATATCTATATTATATATCTATATATAAAAATAGTGTATGTTGTGTAATTTGTTGGTTTTTTTTAAGTTCAGATAACTGAGATAAGGGGCAGGATGAAACATAACCAACTGACTGGAGCACAGAAACGTAAACTGGCGGAAGAAAAGAAACAAAAAACTAGTGAAATTTTCCAAAATCTTCCAAAGCCGACATAATTTTTCAAAGTGAATCCATCAGAAGCAACATCTTCTCTCGGTAGCACAGACATTGTTCCAAAACCTGTAGGTGTTTCAGAGACTGACCCTTCTTCTATTGGTGAAACAAACACCATTCCAGAGCATGTGGATGTGTCAGAGACTGTAACTGATCATCCTACTCCTGGTGGTAAAACAGACATTGTTCTAGAAGGTGTGGATGTGTCAGAGACTGAACCTGCTCATGCTGTAAATAATAGGAGAAAAGATCCTGGTATGTGGGTTGATTTCAGTACTGATGATGTAGCTTACTGGATAGATTGTGGACCAAATGACTGTCAACACCACACGGGCCATTTGAGAAATCATGTCGGACTTTTACCAAAGGCAAACAAACAAGATATTGTCCACAAAAAATATTTTTTGGCATGAAAGCAAATGGTGAGTAATACACTCGAGAATGGCTAATGTATTCACCATCAACAGGGTCTGTGTACTGTTTTGTTTGCAAACTTTTTGCATATAAACGTTCAACATCCCGGTTTGCTGCAGATGGATTTAGTGACCGGCGGAATACTGTTTTAATTGAACAACATGAAAATAGCATTACTCACAGAGATTCAATGTTGACATATTTAAATCGAAGACAGGGCTTTGGATTGACAGAAAAATCGGAAGAACAAATTAAAGGGGAGTGTGAATACTGGCAACATGTCTTGCAGTGTGTTATAGCTGTTATTCAAACATTAGCTGACTGTGGTCTGCCTTTCCGGGGATCAAATGACACATTTGGATCATTGCAGAATGGAAATTTCTTGGGATTGTTGGAGCTTGTGGCTCAGTTTGACCCATTTTTAGCAGGCCATATCTTAAAATATGGGAATGCTGGCAAAGGTAACCCATCATACTTATCAAAGACAATATGTGATGAACTCATTGGTCTAATGAGTGACAAAGTTCGTTCAGCTATTGTGGATGAAATAAGTACTGCTGGGTACTTCAGTTTATCTGTCGACTCTACACCTGATCTTTCACATACTGATCAATTGAGTATTGTACTAAGATATGCGTCTCCCACAGATGGAAAACCAGTTGGACGATTTATAACATTCCTCAATTTGAAAAGCCACACTGGTGAAGAAATGGCAAATCAAGTACTGCATTATCTGTGCCAAGTTTGCAAAATAGATTTCTCAAAGTGCAGAGGTCAATCTTGTGACAACGCTGCCAACATGTCAGGGCGTTATCAAGGAATATGGAAGAAACTTTTAGAACAGAACAAATATGCCATATTCACATGCTCTCCATCTTGTTGGCCGCGGTGCTGTTGATTGTTGTCCCGTGGCAGTACGTTTTTCTAACATTGATGATAACTAGCTGCTCTGCAGAATGCTCTTTTTCTCAGCTGAAAAGAATAAAAAACCCTCAGAGAACAACGTGTCAGGACAGACTTGATTCACTTTTCCTATTGTGTATGGAAGCAGACATGCTTCGTCGAGTCAGTTTCGATGAACTTATCCAGAATTTTGCAATCAGAAAATCTAGAAAGAAGCTATTTTAATTTCAGCATATATGTAAGTTTTGTGCCATTTTGAACAATAAAATTTTATTTTATGATATAGTATTGTTTTTATTTTGAATTACATATGGTGGGGCACCATAATCTTTTCAGTGCTTAGGGCCTCTAAAGGTCTTAATCTGGCCCTGAACACAGGTAAGTTTCCAGCTGGCACCATGTACAATCCAAGCACAAAGATGGCACAATGCACAAGGGCATCCTGAAGTTTTTGCTTAAGAAAAGATACAGAGGAGTGGGAAAATATGGGTTCTTTACAACTGAAAACTGGGTCATAAGAAAAATAAAACACATTGTGAAGAACTGAGCAGAATCAGTGTTAGTTAGAGATGGGCCTGGACCAAAACCCTGTACAGTAACTCCTCACTTAACCTTGTAGTTATGTTCCTGAAAAATGCGACTTTAAGCGAAACGAGGTTAAGCGAATCCAATTTCCCCATAAGAATTAATGTAAATGGGGGGGTTAGGTCCCAGGGAAATTTTTTTTTGCCAGACAAAAGACTATATATATATATATATATACACACACACAGAGTATAAGTTTTAAACAAACAATTTAATACTGTACACAGCGATGATGATTGTGAAGCTTGGTTGAGGTGGTGGAGTCAGAGGGTGGGATATTTCCCAGGGGATGCCTTACTGCTAAATGATGAACTAGTAATTGGCTGAGCCCTCAAGGGTTAGCTCGTTAATGTAGCCTCACACTCTACAAGGCAGCATGAATGGAGGGAGGGGAGACAGCATGGCAGATGGAGACAGAGACACACACCGTGTGTGTGTGTGTGTGTGTGTGTGTGTGTGAGAGAGATGTGCATTTCCCCTTTAAGTACGCTGACCCCACTCTTAAGTACACTACCTTGTTAAGTTAATCAGCAAGCTGAGACCGCAGCAGCTGCTGCCAGGAAGCTCCCTCTGTCCTGAGCCCTGTCGGGTCTCCAGGGGTGAAAGTAAGGCGGTACGGGCTGGTACAGAGTACCGGTGAAAAGTAGCCACCAGTACCGGCCCTACCGTTGACTTTAAAGCCCTGCCATGGCAGCCCTTTCAGGACCCTGCTTAAAGCACTGCCTCAGCAGCACTTTAACATTCCTGCCCCTTTTGCGCCCCCCCATCGGCGGCCCTTACCGGCAGGGCCGCCAATGGGGGGGCGCAAAAGGGGCAGCGACTACCTGGCAGGGCCGCCGATGGCGGGGGGCGCAAAAGGGGCAGCAACTACCTGGCAGGGCCGCCGATGTGGGGCGCAAAAGGGACAGGGACGTTAAAGCCCTGCTGTGGCAGCACTTTAATGTCATTGCCCCTTTTGCCTCCCCCACCCCGGCCGCCCATGGTGGGGGGAAGGAGCAAAAGAAGTGGCTGCCCCGGGGCCACAATTTATAAGGGCCCGAGGCTCCGGCCACCGCTGCCACTACTGCAGCAGCGGCGGCTGGAGCCCTGGGACCTTTACATTGCGGCCGGAGCCCCGGGCGATGCGGGCCAGGCAGCACAGATGGGCTGGCTGGGGGACGCTGATCCCAGCCCCGCCCCTTCTGCCCAAGGCCCCGCCCCTTCCAGGGGAGCCAGAGCTGGCCCCAGTAAGAGCTCCGTTTTACTTTCACCCGGTGTGTATCCCCCTTGCTTTATGGAGGTGGGGTAAGTGGGGTGCAGGTGCAGGGATGAGGGGGACACCCTGACATTAGCCCCCCTCTCCTCTTCTCCCTCCCCCTCAGTAAGCAGGAGGCTCTGGAGAGCAGCTCCAAGGCAGAGGGCAGGAGTAGCACATGGCAGTGGGGGGAGGGACAGCTGAACTGCCGGCAATTGATTAGCTGCTGGGCGGCTGCTGCACAGGGAACTTAGGGGAGCGGGGAGCTGATAGGGGGGCTGCCGGTCCACCCTGGTTCCAAGCCCCCACCAGCTCTCTGCTACGGGCTGCTCTTTAAAAGTTATAAGGGAGCACAACCTTAAACAAGCATGTTCCCTAATTGATCAGCAACGTAACAACGAAACAACCTTAACCGGGACGATTTTAAGTGAGGAGTTACTGTATCAGAATGACTTTTGATTCAGCATTGTTTGAAATCTAAACCTGTTCTGAACTTTGCAGCTGGCCCCCATCTCTATAATGAGCCAAAGCAAAATCAAGGGGATTCACACACTACCAAACCTTGGCACTGTTAAAAATCCAGCTCCTGAGTTTGCAGTTCAGTCCCATTTCTGGCCTTCTATAGTTTCTGTTCAATATTCACTTTTTTATCCAGTTACACTCTATATTAAATAACAATCTGGGTACAGATGAACACATCTGTGCTATCACCCTTGCAGGACCTATTAGACAAACTTACATGAGATAAGCATTTAGCAGGAAAATTTTCAGCTGGCTAAGTTCTCTGGTGTATCCTTTAACAGCTCAAGTTAAATGCAGATGGGAGAATGAGCTCCAAATGTTTGTCATTGAGGAGGAAAACATCAGGTCCTGAGTGGGTAAAATATCTAGGAGCAGAATAGTATAAATATCAGCGCTCCATTGACTATGATGGAGCAATGACAATTTATATCAGTTGAGGATCTGTCCCCGAATTCTCACATTTCAGGGGCTTTCAAAATAATACTGTCAATAAAGATAAGAACCTGGAGATGGTCCATGCAGCTAATCTTGTGGTAAATAGACCATCAATCTTATAGCCCCAATCCATGCTTCTAGAACCCAGTTACAATATGGTTGTTGCCTGATTTGGTTACAACATGGCTCTGTTATTTAGTGTATACAGAACATTAATGATGTCCCCAACCATGCTAAAGCTTGCACTGTCCAAGAACTTTGACATAGTCTGGCAATGCATCAAGTCTCATCTACACTAAGGGCTTGTCTACACAGGGACACTCAGGAAGGTTAATCTGAATTAATGAAAGGTGTGCTTTTGAAGTGGATTAATTAAACAGGTTTTATACCCCTGTGTGAACACCCTTATTCAGAATTAAAGTGGCCTTAATTCATTATGTGAATTAAACTAAATCAAATTAAGGCCACTTTAATTCTGAATAACAGAATCTCAGGGCATGGCTACACTTGCAGATGTAGAGCGCTTTGAGTTAAACCAGCCTTCCGAGAGCGCAGTAGGGAAAGCACTGCAGTCTGTCCACACTGACAGCTGCAAGCGCACTGGCATGGCCACATTTGCGGCACTTCCCGTGACATTGGGAGCAGTGCATTATGGTCAGCTATCCCACAGAGCACCTCTTCCCATTCTGGTGCTGTGGCTTGTGAGAAGGGAGGGGGCATTCTGGGTCCTGTCCCAATGCCCCATGATGTATCGGTTCACATCCCAGCAATCCCTCTGCTTCCGTCCACATTTGGCACCATCTTTCAAAGCTTTTTGTGCTGTGCACTCTGTCTTCCCTTTCAGTTTGTGGGAATGGAGCCCGAACTGCTGAGAAGTATGCTGACGAGTCTCGCCAGCATGTCATGTTTGGCAGTCAAGTTACTCCTTAAGATCCAAACTGACAGTGAGGACTCCGATGATGATATTGACTCGAGTAATGCATACGACACGAGATTGCTTGTGGCATTCACGGACATGCTCACCATCGTGGAACGCTGCTTTTGGGCTCGGGAAACAAGCACTGAGTGGTGGGATCACATCGTCATGCAAGTCTAGGATGATGAGCAGTGGCTGCAGAACTTTCAGATGAGAAAAGCCACTTTCATGGGACTGTGTGATGAGCTCGCCCACACCCTGTGGCGCAAGGACATGAGCTTGAGAGCTGCCCTGATGATGGAGAAGCAGGTGGCTATTGCAGTCTGGAAGCTGGCAACTCCAGACAGCTACCGATCAGTCGCTAACCAGTTTGGAGTGGGGAAGTCAACCGTTGGAATCATGTTGATGCAAGTTTGCAGGGCCATTAATCGCATCCTGCTCAGAAGAACTGTGACTCTGGGTAACGTGCATGACATTGTGCCTGGCTTTGGACAAATGGCTTTCCCTAACTGCGGAGGGGCGATAGATGGGACGCATATTCCAATTCTGGCACCAGCCCACTTAGCCTCCGAGTACATTAATCGGAAGTAGCATTTCTCTATGGTTCTCCAGGCACTTGTGGATCACCGTGAGTGTTCCGTTGACATTAATGCAGGCTGGCCCGGAAAGGTACACAACGCACACATCTTTCGGAGCACTGGCCTGTTCAGGAAGCTGCAAGCTGGGACTTTTTTCCCAGACCAGAAGATTACCGTAGGGGAAGTCGAAATGCTCATTGTGATCCTTGGAGACCCCGCTTACCCTTTAATGCCGTGGCTCTTGAAACCCTACACAGGGAGCCTTGACAGCAGCAAGGAGCAGTTCAACAACAGGCTGAGCTGCTGCAGAATGACTGTGGAGTGTGCTTTTGGCCGTTTAAAGGGCTGCTGGCGCTCTCTGTATGGGAAGCCGGACCTGGCCGATGACAGCATCCCCGCAGTTATATCCGTGTGCTGTACCCTCCATAACATTTGTGAAGGGAAGGGTGAATGATTCACTCAGGCATAGAACTTGGAGGTTCAACACCTGGAGGCTGAATATGAACAGCCAGAGAGCAGAGCTATTAGAGGGACCCAGTGGGGGCTGCAAGAATTAGGGATGCCTTGAGGGAGCAATTTGAGGCTGAAAGCTACCAGTAATGTCTGGTGCCCTGCATGGGAGTGAAGTGCAGTGGTTCCAGTGTTAGTAGGAATCTGTCTTTGCTACGTATGATACACTGACTTGCCGTGCCTGCTGCTTTCCTGGGCTAAGGTATCTTTTACTTTATGCAATAATAAAGAATGTTTTGAAAGCCAAAAAATCCATTTATTGACAAGAAAATTCATTTATTGAAAAGAAACACAACTACTTGGGAAACAGAAAAGGCAAAGGGGGTGGGGTGAGGAATGGTACAATCACAGATTTGCATATGTCCTGTTATCATACTCAGCCTTCCTGTCTGGAGTGCTGTGCAATGAGTGCTGCACTTCAGGATGGCCGTACTGCGTGGGGGGTTGAGTGCAGTGGGTCAGGGTCGTAGTTTTCAGGGCTGGGTGGTGAAGCTACAGGTGTTGGAGGCAAGAACCTGGATGGGGAAAGTGGGTTGGAGGTGATATGGGGGCACAAGGGAAAGAGTTTTGGGACAAGGACTGCAGGGGGGGTCGGGCACGGTACTGGTTCCACCTGCCTGGCTACGAGCGCCTGGATCGAGTGCACTTGGCGCTCCATGATGCTAATCAGCCGATCCGTGCTTTGCTGCCGGAGCACCGCGCTTTTGTGCTGGCGCTCCTCATTCTGCTGGCAGATCCTCCTTTCACTGTCCCTCCACTCCTGCACTTTTCGATTCTCGTTAAGTGACTGCTGCAGTACTTCATGCAGCATATCTTCCTTGCTTCTACGTGGCCTCTTCCTGAGTCTTTGCAGTCTTTCGGCCAGTGATAACATGGACGGCTGAGATCTCAAGGTTGCATCTGTACAGGCAAAATGCAACACTTAACAGAGGCAGCATTGTTCACACCAGACAGAGCAATAATACCCCCGTACTTAAGGAGGGCAAGCACAGTCTAACAATAGCATAATTTGCCTATCCCAAACTGAGAGCACATAACCCATGGGAGCCCCAAAATGGCGAGTAAGCACAGGGTCCGGGGGGAATGATTGTTTCATGGCTGTACTCTCCTCTGGTTTTCTGTGCTTTGGGGAGAGCCAACAGCGGCAGGGGGCTCCTATGCTGAACGCTGTCCCCACATTTTCCACAGTCCTGGAAGATATCTCGCTGCTGAGGGTGACCTGGGAAGCAAGGGAGGGTCTTCTACTGCAATGCGGATTCCGCCCTGGCCCATATGCAGCTTGGCTGTGTGCAGCAATGATCCTCTCGCCCCTCACGGCACAGTGGCGCGGACAAGTTAGTCTGACTGGGACAAGGACCACAGTGGCTCTCCTGAGAAACCTGAACAAGCGCATTGCCCAGGTTCTGGATGAGACCTTTGAAGAGATCACTGAGGTCGATTACTGCGATGTGAGAGAACACATCAATGCCCTATTCCACATCTAGGCATGCATGCAGCCCTAACCCTCTTCGCCCCAAGAGCCCACACCGAATAACTTCCTTCCCAAAATAAAAGCTGCTTACTGGGCACCTCCTCTGGTGTTTGTCCTTTCCCAGGCACTGGCCGCTGCAACTGGCTACCTTCCTCCTGGCTTGAAAACAGCTCCTGGCTGCATGCATCTAGGGATGCCGGGGTGTCTTCCTCCTTCTCAGCACCCTCACTCCCACTTTGCTCCTCCTCCTCCTCCTCCTACCTTGTTGAACTGGGCTCTGAAGTGTCCATGATGGTCTTCGGAGTGGAGGTGGGGTCGCCCCCAAGTATCGCGTCCAGCTCTTTGTAGAACCGGCAGGTCGCGGGGGCAGTACCGGAGCAGCAATTTGCCTTGCGGGCTTTGCAGTAGGCATTCCGTAGCTCCTTCACTTTAACCCTGCACTGGTCATGGCCCCTTTTCAGCACGGCCCTTGATATCTGCCCATAGGTATCGGAATTCCTATGGCTGGAGTGCAGCTAAGACTGGACAGCTTCCTCCCCCGAAACAATGATGAGGTCCAGCACCTCGCCATTACACCATACTGGGGATCACCTGGTGTGTGGAGGCATGGTCACCTGGAAAGATGCGCTGAGAGCACTCCATGCCCGGCTGAGCAAACAGGAAGGGGATTTTCAAAATTCCCAGAAAATTTAAAGGGCAGGTCTGACGGTTGGTCACCTGAGGGCAGGGCAGTAGAGTTCAAAGTGATGACCAGAGTGGCTAGCACAGGCATTGTGGGACACTTCTGGAGGCTGATCAGAGCACGCTAACAGGCCAGGGCGTCCACACTGGTGCCACGGCACTCCAGCGGGGGCACATCAAATGTTATTTCACTCGCCGAGGTGGAGTACCAGGAGCACTCTAGCTGTGGAGTCAGAGCGCAGTACGTGTCTTGCCAGTGTGGGTGCGTCGTGAGTTAGAGTGCACGGGGCTGCTTTAATGCGGTCTAACTCGCAAGTGTAATCATGCCCTCACACAAAGATTTAATGTGGTTAACTATCCACTTCAAATTCACATCGTTCATTCATTCAGATTAATTTTCCTGGCTATTCCCTTTTGGGCAAGCCTTGAGAAAGGAAATGGTGTTGTAACTGGTCCCCTTACAAAGGTGTAATGTGGCCATGTGCATTCATAGATGTATAACACAAAATATCTTAAGAGCAAAAGTAAAATAATATTAGATTGATACAGACAAACACTTTGCTCTAGTCCCTCAGTTGTCCTACCTTCAAAGCTCTGCATTGTTGGACTGAGTGCTCATCATGACCTGTCTTTCAGCATCTGCCTCCAGATGGCTTTCCATTGCCCGAAGGTTATTTAAAGCGGTGCTACTCAAAGTGGTGGTCCGCAGACCAGTGCTGGTCTGCGAGCCATCGGCTGCCGGCCTGCGCGCGCATTGGAAAAAAAAATTGCCGGTCCCCCACATCAGATAGCGTGAGAAGCACTGGTTTAAAGGGCTCTTCTCAGAAAATGGAAGAGCAGTGCATGCGCAACTCATGGTGAGAGGGCTTCCCAAAATGGCCAACACCTCTGTTATGGACAAGCTCACATTCACTGGCGTAATAAGAAAACTCCTAACTAGATTTGATATAGTAATGATACGCTGATGGGTGTTTTTGCATGAGTGTGTTGTAGATTTATACTCCTCAATTTAAAGGAATCCTTCCTTTAGGATGTTCTATAATACTTGCATTACAGTCATGTCTCTCTATAACCTTTCTATACCTTCTAGTCTCTATGGACCCAATTTTCAAACTTGGGTGCCTAAAGCCAAGCAACTAAATTCACGTTTTAGGCAACTAAAGCAACATTTCATTGCTTAAAATGGATATTGAGGTGCCTAAACCAGGTGCTTAGACATCTAACTTCAGCCCCCATGTCTGCAAATCAGGCTGTGTGTAAGCAGTTGGCTTGTTTTTATATTATCTGAAATACTTCAATCACAATGATGTTAATAAAATAAAAGGCCTTATTTTTCAAGCTACCGGGTGAATAGGGCCCAATCCAAAGCCCATTCAAGTCACAGGGAGCCTTTCCATTGATTTGGATGGGCTTTGGCTCTGGTTTATGGAGTGTATGATGGAGTAGTTACAGCCAAAAGTAGGGGACCCTTGAAAACCATCACAGCCTCTCCCATGGCAGCAGAACAGAGTGCCACCAGTGCATTTCTTTTTAACCACAGGACATTGTCGAGCATCAAGCTGGGGGTTGGATGGAAGAAGCCCTGGAGCACGAAAGCACTGTGTATGGAAAAGTTCTCAGAGACTTTTAGTAGCCTGCTGAGGTGGGACAGTGTTTTTGATCCCTGCCCAAGGCAACAGTAAGGGTTAATCTATCCTTGACATAACGTTGGGTAGTGTTAATATAGGGGCTATCATCTTGGGTTGAACCTAGGATCTCCAGAGCTAGCTTTAGAATCCAATGAAGACTCCTAGAGAGCAGCTGTCAAAAATACCCTCTATGGAGGATGTAAGCCACTCTTCACATACACTGAAGAGAGGCTTACATTGCCATGTGTAAGAGGTAACCCCAAGGAGACAGACTGTTGCTTAGTTTCCTTTTCTGTTTCACTTTGTTTGTGGCCATTACACATCATGCCCCTCCAGGCCTTTGACTGTGCTGCACATCTAGATTTTGATGGAGTTAATGGCAAATTTGCTTCAGTAAGGGAGGGTTGGGACCCTTGTAGCATGTCTGCAAAATCTAAGGGCTCTTAGCGTAGTAAACCAACTTGTTTTCCTAAAAGGTTTTTTTGGTAGTGACCCAGATAGTTGCTCCTTTCTTAAACTACCTATTTGCATCTCTGCTTTGCATGTTAGTTCTTCGCACCCAGAATCGGTTAAAGCGTAATTAACAAAACTTCAGCACAGTATTTTCCATCTCATATTGGATCTGTGCTACAGCGGCTTATATGTGGCTTGTAAAATATTTGCTTTGTCTGTTTAAAGGGAAGGGAGGAGGCCTTTTCATGACCTGATTTATATGCCAAATACAAAAGTAAAATAAAACATGTGGCCAATGGCCTAGAAAATTTTATGTTGTGTGTATAAGTCAGTGGAACTGACAATAAATGCCGTTGCTCATTTGTAACTGTTGCAACAGATTTATACATTTTATAACTGGTTATTGAATGTTTCTACATTGGTGAGAACATAATCCTCTATCTGTACTGGTGATGGTGAGGCAATATTAAAGGTAATGATATCTGTCTTATTGCAGTTGATTTTCAGTCCAATTTTCTGGAAGAATGCGTTGAGTTGTTTTTTCTTGTATATGGTGCTGGGTATGTGATAGGAGAGTGACATCATCTGCCAAGTCCAGGTCTTCAAGGGATGAGAAGAGTGTCCATTTAATGCCTCTTGGCACGTCTTCTGTTGTACGCCACATACCATCAGCCAGGATGGTGGAACAAGCCAGGACATCCAGAACAGAATCAATAAAGCCAGGAACACCTTCAGGAGCTTAAATACGGTCTGGAAATCATCAAAATACAACACCAAAAACAAACTCAAGATTTATCAGAGCTGTGTACTTTCAACACTAACTTATAGTGCAGAATGCTGGGAAATGAGAAAGTCTGACATGTCCAAACTGTCTTCATTCCATACACACTGCCTCAGAAAAATCCTCCGTATCGTTTGGCCCAGAACAATCTCAAACCAAGAGCTATTGACACTGCAGCCAAGAGGATCTGAGCACCATCATTGCCAGGAGGCGCTGGAGATGGATCGGCCATGTGCTTCGGATGGAAACTGATTCCATCATCAGAGTGGCAATAAAATGGACACCTGAAGGCAAGTGAAAACAAGGCCACCCGAAAACAACATGGCAAAGAGCTGTGGAAGCCGAACTGAAAATCCTGGGACACAGCTGGGGAACCATTGAAAGACTTGCCAGAAACAGACAGGAGTGGAGGAGCTTCCTCACTGCCCTAAATGCCAGAGGCATAATAGGAACATCATGATGATTAACTGGTTAGTGAGCTACATCATCAATGTAAGTATCTTAACTTATATATAACAGGTTGGTAAATCAAGGGCTGGTTTGTAAAGCAATATTTTATAATTTGGGAAAAAATATCTTATTATTAGAGACATTTTACAAGCATGTGCCCCACCCCAAGCCCCCATTCCTCCATTTCTTCCCTAAAGACCTAGCCAAGTGCCCTATTCATAAATGTGAGTTGATGATAATGATAACATTAGAATTATGTTTCCATTGGTGATGAATAGTGATTTTACACACTGTGTTTGACTCATCCACGAAGGCAAACAACTTCTGGCTAAGAAACAGTTGCTTATAAACATTCTACATTTGATGTAGACTGCGCTGGACTGTGCTATGAATGAGGATTTTGCTCTATAAAATGACTTTCCACAGGCCAGGAAACTAAACAACCAAGCAAAGCAGCAGTTTTGGCCTCCCATGAGCATTTGCAAAGCACAATCGGTATTTCAATTGGACACTGTATTCTTCTTAATTTCCTATCATAAAGTTTTGTGTAGTAATGTGTGTTGTTAAACAGCTGCCACCTTCCAAACAAGAGAGGGCTGCATTACGCTGACGGGTGAAGTGGTTCTTGTATAAAGGTTTGGGGATCTTTTAGTGTCATATTGTTACAGTTGGGCCCAAATGGCATCTTCCAAGCCAGATGCTTCCCAAAACTTTGGGAAAGTTCAAATTCAGATCTGAACTTCCTATTTCATGTCTGTAATGGGTCAAATCATAGCCCCAACTCAGAACATCCCAGAAAACTTTGGTAGAGTTCAGATTCACATCTGGATTTGAATTTCACAGTTTGGACTCATATGCAATAATTTTTTTCATAAGAATTTACAAATTTGTCTGATAGAAAGACATACCATTTCCATACCGAGACACCCATTTTGGGTGGCGCCGGGGGGAGGGAGAAGCTTAAAGTGCAATTTGACTCTCGAGCCCTCATTATAGTTAAAAATAACGATGGGTATGTCTGTGCTGGAGCTGGAAGGTGTAATTTCCAGCTCAAGGAGACATACCTGTGCTAGCTTTGATTGAGGTAGCATGCTAAAAATAGCATGGTGGTGCAAACAGTGGGACAGGCTAGCTGCCCCAAATACATGCCTAGTGTCTCAGATGGTACTGTACTCAGGTCAGCTAGCCCATCCCACCACTCATGCTGTGGTGGCTACTTTTGTATTTTTACCCCACTAGTTCACTCACAGCTAGCACAGATATGTCTATCCAAGCTGGGAATAACACCTTCAGCTCCTGTGTGGACATACCTAAGAAGAGACTGGCTTAGCATGACTGGTAGCCCTTTATGGTGGAAGCCTTAAGAAAATGTCCACCAAAGTCTATATTTTAATTCTGTTGGGGGACATGTTTTATAAGAAATGAGAAAGGATACTGTAATGACATAGCTGGAGTAGTGCCACCTTATGGACCTTTCTTGTGTCCTGATGCAGCCACAGGTCTCCTGGGAAAGGGCAGCGGGGAGGAAGGAAGTCTGTCCATCCCCTATGTCCACTGGCACTCCTACAGTTTAACCCCTTCAGGAGTCTGGAGGGACTTAGCCCCAAAATGTTCCCAAGCAAAAACCAATCAATTCACTAATAGGTCATCCCCAATCTCCCAAACAATTTCTTAGTTGAGCTTCACCCTCTGCTGGAATCTAAGTGCTTCTTCCCCAGTGGCTTCCCTAGCTATCAGGCCTGGTTTTGCCCCAGTAAAGCTCCCTTCACACAGAGAGGCAGAGCTCCATCCTGCTTCCTCACCGGTCAGCCCCCAACTGAGCCACGTTCTCTCCTTTTATTCCCCCTCCAGACTTGGTATTAGCTGCAGGTATAGCGGGGCAGGGCTAGCGGAGCCCATAGGCTCTCTTTAATCCTTTCTCTGCTGATGTGGGGCCTCTCTGCTTGACCACAGATACCAAGACCCTAGGGCCCCCTGACATGTCTTTAAAACACATCATAATAAAAAACCCACCAAGGCCAGCAGCGAATTTCATCATATATCAGAAGTAACTAGCTCAACCCTTACAGAAAAAATATTAAAACAATACTCCACTATATATAGGTGATTAAGCTTCCCTTAGGTCCTATCACGTCCTGAGAAAGGCATGTAAATCTTTAGGGCTTGGCTACACTTGCAAGTTAGAGCACATTAAAGCAGCCCCGGGCGCCCTAGCTCACTACCCATCCACACTGGCAAGGCACGTAGAGCGCTCTGACTCCATGGCTCGAGCGCTCCTGGTACTCCACCTCGACGAGAAGATTAACGATTGTTGCACCTTGGCTGAAACGCCCGGGTGTCAGTGTGAACAAGGTGTTGCATTACTGCGCTCTGATCAGCCTCCGGAAACGTCCCATAATCCCCGTAAGTAAAGTGGCCACTCTTCTCATTGTTTTGGAATCGCTGCAGGAATGCGGATATGCCCTTTGAAAGCTCTGTTTCTGACAGCTGGCTGCTTATCTGCTCCGAGACAAAGCAACCATACTCACTCCACAATGGTATTGTAATCCTATAGCCGTGCTCATTCTTAAATGAAAACTGACCAGCCGGGCAGTATTTTAGGGGAAAAAACCCTTAGATCTTACCCTTTTGCTCCATCTAGTGAATCTTTTCCCCTTCAGCATCAGCCTGTGTTGAACATTGAAATGTGCAGTGCTAACTTATTATTCATGTTGCTTTGTTCATTTTAGATTTATTTTTATTCCTTAAGGAGCCAGGAAGCACTGGATGGAAAATGTAAACAGCTTTGCTTAACCCCTTCCATGGTGCAAGTGAGCACACAATGAAATGAATGGGTCACTGGAGAGCACAGTTTGTCTAGTGTCACTTGTTTTGTGTCTTGCATCATTCAGTAGTGAATGGGTTAATGAAGGGCTCAGCATGTTACAGAGATTCAGCACTCTGAATTTTTTTAATTCACTTAATTTTTTACATAGTATTTTTGTTTTGTTTTCAGAACATTCAGGAAAGAATATTTAATTGGGAGCGAATGGTGAAAATGGTTGGTTTTTTGAAGACAAAGATACAAGAAGAAAGTAAATGTAGACTAGATGCTGTAGCTGGCATATTGGACCAGTTTTCAGAGTAACCGTCGTGTTAGTCTGTATTCGCAAAAAGAAAAGGAGTACTTGTGGCACCTTAGAGACTAACCAATTTATTTGAGCATGAGCTTTTGTGAGCTACAGCTCACTTGCATCCGATGAAGTGAGCTGTAGCTCACGAAAGCTCATGCTCAAATAAATTGGTTAGTCTCTAAGGTGCCACAAGTACTCCTTTTCTTTTTGCATATTGGACCAGTTAACTATAAAGAGCAACCTCTCTCTTTCGCACAAGGAAGAGCGTTTAACAGGCCTGCACAAGGCCTTCTGGGAGCAAGTAGCACATTACAGTGACTGTAAGTACTTTTTAAACAGACATTTCCAACCTTCATCTTTATAATTCATTGAGCTATGAGCTTCATTTTGTTATTAACTTGTCTCACTTTCCCATGAAGAGTAATAACAGTACTCTTTCGAAGCGTACTAATGGATAAACTAGGAATGCTGGCCCAGATGCTCAAAGGAATGGAAGTGAGGAGCCTAAATTCTTTTGAGGATCTGGACTGCTGTTCCTAGGGAGAGTATATGCTCTGGAACAGGGAGTAAAGCCATCTAGGTCTTGTTCTTGGTTTTGCCATTGACTTCCTGTGTGGTCTGTGTAATCTCTCTATGCCTCACTGTGCCCATAGTGTAAAATGAATATAAATCACATCAGCCTCATAGGGTTCCTTCCCCACTCTGAACTCTAAGGTACGGTTGTGGGGACCTGCATGAAAGACCCCCTAAGCTCATTTTTACCAGCTTAGGTTAAAAACTTCCCCAAGGTACAAACTTTGCTGTGGAATGCTGTGTGTGAGAGAGATTGGTGGGGAAGCGGGGGGTCTGCTGCTGTCTGAACTTACAAGACAGCATGCTGACATGCTCTCAGGCCCCCAAAAAACCCACTCTCTCTCCCCCCACATACACACAACACACTCCCTATCACACTCCACCCCCCCTCCCATTTGAAAAGCACGTTGCAGCCTCTTGTATGCTGGGATAGCTACCACAATGCACTGCTCTCTGTGGCCATTGAAAGAGCTGCTAATGTGGCCACGCCAGTGAGCTTGTAGCTGTCAGTGTGGACAGATTGCAGCGCTTTCCGTACTGCACTCTTAGAAGGCTGGTTTAACTCACAGCGCTCTACGTCTGAAAGTGTAGCCATGCCCTTAGACTATTGAGCAGAGACACTCAAAAAAGGCCAATTATTTTTTACAGGACATTTTTAAGAAAAATCCGTTTTATTCAAAATTTCCTGTGAACATCTTTTTTGTCTCTTGATGAAAAACTGAAAATCAAATTAGTTTTGTTTAAAAAATAATTGTTATGGTTTTTCATTAAAAATGTTCAGTTTTCAAAACCCCCCAACATTTATTGAAAACTGAAAATGTTTCCCTAAAACAAAAAGAAAAAATCCAAATTTTGGTTTCCGTTTTCTTCATCAAAAAAAGCTCCCAGAAATGAAAAGCTTTCAAAATGCTTGGATGAAAGAAAAATTGGATCAGGTTTACAACAGAGGCTTTCGGTGGGTTGTTGCTGGTTGGTGTTGACTACTGCTCCCAGCTGCAAAGGGACTGCCTTCAACTTCAAAGAGTTTATACGAACATGAAGTCAAGGTTATCTAATTTAGGTACTTATGTGGGCCCCATTTCCATACTGTCTGAGCACCTCACAATCTTTCATGCGTTTGTTCTCACAACGCCCCTGTGAGGTAGGAGGGTGCTATTATCCCCATTTTGCAGTTGGAGAACTGAGGCATAGAAAGGCCAAGTGACTTGTCCAGGGTCACACAGGAAGTCTGTGGCAGAGCAGAGACTTGAACCCAATCCTAGGCCAGTGCCCTAACCAGTGGACAATCCTGCCTCACTCCCTTTTTAAATCCATCCTGGGCAGCCTGATAGGGACAACAGAATGTAGCTGGACCCCCAGTAACCTAGCAAGCAGTCAAAGGCTGCCAAGAGAATAAGGGACAGTTTGAGGCCTCAGGAGTTGAGCTCCTCTTTCGTTTTATTTGGACTTAGGCCTACATGCCCCTCCAGGCCTGGGCCCTGTACAGCATAAGGCCTTCTCTGGGGTAGGCCTTTGTTTGGAAACTTTGAAATGTTCACCTAGCTGTTTCTTGTGATTTAAGGCTCCAATTAAGCACAACAGTCAAGCTTGCACTTAAGTTCTATTGAAGTTCAATAGGATTTAAGCACAAATTTGAAGTTATGCCCACTCGTGCTGAAGTGTTTTGCTGAATTGGGGCCTGAACTGAGAAGAGCAGGAGTTTGTTTGGAAGATACAGAGAGTTAGGGAACTCAAAACACACCACTGTTCTGTTAGCTTCACTCATTGCAACTAGCAAGGGCGGGTATAAAGATAGTTTGGCCAGTTCCACGTAATGGGAATCCTGAAAGCTACTTAGTCTGGAAATGGACCCGGCAATTTAATTATTAATAAGAAACTTCTAGCAATGGAAGAGATGACTAGCAATGATTCAAACTCCATTTTCATTACAGATACACTATCCAGGACTACGTTATTTTAAAAACTAGTTTTACCTTTTACTTTTCTTCTATACTCCATTGTTTGTAACAAATCCTTGGAATCCTAGCCAAAAAAATTGTTCTTACTGTTTTTTTCCTTATTCACTTGGCAAACATGGCTTTTTTTGTCCCTCTGTTTCCTATGGAGCTCCAGCCAACATGACTTTGTTTCTTGTTTATTTCCCTGTGCCATAATTTGTAAGCATCATCTGTAAAATCTATTTTGCTGTGGGGATTTGGATCAGTTAACTTTGGTCCCCTCTGCTGGCTGTCTGTCTCAGCAACATTAAAGTAAAACCACAACAGGGTCAAGGATCAACAGAGGCTGCACTCGTTTTCTTTTTGCTTATTATAGGAGCCAGAAAGCTGGTTTTAAATATATGGAAAATCTGGCTGCTGCTGTCTACCTTCCACATAGTACCAAATGTATGCGATTTGATCTAATTCTGAGCCTGAACTAGCTGACATAGGTCCCTTTCGTAAAGCATTTGAGACCCCAAGGGGTTAACAAAACTGCACTCTGCTATGCAAAAGATATCAAATCGTGAGGATTTGTGCCAGTGACAAAACGTTGCTTTGTGATTATGAAGTTCCCCTCCCTGTTACGTGGGGCAGGACTATAAAAGGGATGGGGGAAGCAGCTTTAAGGGAAGCTACCTAAAGGAAAGATATGTTCTCGACTTTCCAGCTTGCTGAAGGCTACAAAAGCCTCTGGGTTATGTTACCAAGTTTGTTTGGGCTGCTTTGCTCTCCTTTTGGACCCTTCTGTGTTAATGAAGTGAGACCTGAGGAAAGGAACTTGAACTTGCAGTGGATGCTTCCAGTTTACAGTGACAAATCACTCTTTGTTTCTTTTAAATCATAATTTCCCAGATAAAAATCCTAAATATTTTATTTTTAGTCATTTTTCAGTTGATAAAAGCTGGGTACATGTGAAGATATAACATTGCATGTTAGCATTGTCTACAATCATAGAAATATACGGCAGGAAGGAACCTTGAGAGGTAGTCTAGTCCATTCCACACACAGACACGGACGGACACACACAGACAGAACCAAATATACACAGACCATCCCTGACAGTAATGTCTAACCTGTTCTTTAAAATCTCCAACAACAGGAATTCTACAACCTCCCTTACTAACCTATTCCAACACTTAACTATCTTCCTAGTTCACAAGGTTTTTTAAATATCTGACCTAAATCTCCTTTGCCGCAGATTAATCCCAATTCTTCTTGTCCTACTGTAGCGGGGCAGTCATCCCGCTCCAGCCCTGAAAGGGTTAAAAGCCAGCCTTTGGAGAGAGCTGGGGCGGAGAGCCAATCAGAAAAGGCTGGGCGGCAGCCAATCAGCGTCAGGCTGGGCCCTATAAAAAGGCTGCAGGGCCAAAAGGCAGTCAGTCTCTTTCTAGCCTTGGAGAGAGATGGACCTAGTTGCCTGAAGGAGCAAAGGGTACTTTGGACAGAGCAGTGCTGGGGCAGGCAGCAGGCTGAGCTGGGGAGCTCAGGCCTGATGACCTCCTAGACTGAGGCCTGACAGAAAGGCCTAGGGAGGTACTTGGGCTACAGGGAAAGACAGCAGGTCCAATCCCCTTGCCAATGATGAGTGGCCATCACAGACTGCAGTTTTCCTCAGAGAAAGGGGGCTAGGTGATGACTGGCAGTAGCCCCTGAGGCAAGGTGGGCATAGAGGGTTGGGGGTTTCTGTGGGAGGGGAGATCCAGAGTGTGGGGATGCTGCTGTGGGCAGAACCCCAAGGAAAGGGGCCCTGGGGTCTATGAGGGACACGGGGCATGAGGCAGAAGAGACACTGGCCAGCAGGAGGTGCTCTGAGTGCTGGAATAGAGCTAATTCCTGGATGACCAGCAGGAGGTGCCATGCTGGTGAGTGCTTGACTTGCTATACCTATTTTCAGTGGGTGGGGAGAACATTTGCTCATGATCCACCTTATAAAAGCTCTTAACATATTTGAAGACTGTTTTCTTGAGACCCAGTGAGTGGCCAGCAGGGTGGCTGGTGGAGAAGGGTGGCGAGTGAGTGCCTGAGCAGTAAAGTGCCTCTTTACCTCACCCAGGACAGGGGAGGTGAAATCTGCAGATGCATCTCTGAACTCTGGGTCTGCACTGACCAAGGACAGCAACTGTGAGCGGGGTGCAGAGAAGGGTCAGGCATGTCATAGGGACTTTTGGGTTGCTGGACTTATGAACCAAAGGGGAAAAGGACACTGCCCAACCTACTTGGGGGTGGGTCTTTTACTCATGGCTTATGTTTATGAACCCTATTTGCAGTGTTATTCCAAATTAATGCCAAGTTATTTCTGTCCTTTAATTAAAGTTTGTTTTCTATACTCAGACTCTGTGCTTGCGAGTGGGGAAGTATTGCCTCTCAGAGGTACCCAGGGGTGGTGTGTAAATTTCCCAGGATACTGGATGGGGGCATGAGCTGGTTCTGTGTTGTATCAATGGAAAGGACCAAATAGTTATTGAACCTGGCCCTGGTTGCTGCTGGCTCCATCTGGCAGAAGGGTTACATTTCTGAGGGCTCATCCAGAATGCTGGATCAGGACCCCTTGCAAGAACATCTTGAGTGATTCACTATGTTGGGGGAAACACTGCAAACAGGGTTCATAAACATAAACCATGGGTAAAAGACTTACTCCCAAATACTTTTAGGGACCTTCCTTTGCTCTTGGATGAGACCCACACTTTGTTAGTGGGGTTCACAGATATTTCCTGACAACAGAGAGATGCAACCCAGGAATCTTGGGTTGCATTCCAAGCTCTGGAGGGGCATGTGCTCTAGTTTATTCCCCATAAGCTTGACCCCCTTCTACCTCATCCCTCCAACCTATCCCTGTTGTAGTCCTGGCTCCTCATCTCAATCCCATTTTCCTGGCTAACCCCAACCCTGTGTTCTCTTCTCAGTCTTCTCACCCCAGTCTCCTTGTCCAGCCAGTCCTCATCTCCCCCACTGGGGCTCCCTGTCCAGATTCCAGTCATTTCTCTCCAGCTCCTAACCCAGCCAGTCCCAGGTTCCCCTCCTAGCTCTTCTGTTTCTCCCCTTTCTCCCAGCCTCCAGTCATTCCTCTGACCCCACTCACCAGTCTCTTTATCCAATCCCAATCTGCTGCTTCATGGTTCCTTGCACTGTCTTCCCCCCTCTCTGGCTCCTTTTCCCAGTGACTTTGTGCATGCAGTCCCAGTTCTCCCCTGCACCTTGACTTGTCCTCAGAGCTGTCCTACTCCCCTCCATATCAGTCCCCTGTTCCAGTCTCCTTGCCCAGCCAATCCCACCCTCATACCCTCCTTGCTCAACCAGACTCCCTCCTGGTTCCCAGTCCCAATCTGCCCCTGACTCCCAGTCTCACTGAGTTCTTTAGCTCAATCTACCCTTTTCCCTTTCCCTCAGTTCAGTTCTTGTCCCCACTGCATTTGAATCAGGCACCTTCCTCCTCCACACTGGCTGGACCCCAGCAGGGGGGTCATGGAGAACACATGAAAGACAGGCTTTCTGCTCTCAGTTCCAGTGCCTGGCTCCACCCCATCTTGGAGCAGCAGTTACATGGAAAGACAAAGTCCAGCTTCATCTCTATAGCCCTGGGTGGCAGCATGTTCCATCACTGTGTGAGGTGGTGCATTCGCAGTCTGGTCACACATAGGACCTGTGAAGGGTTGGTGCATGCTCAGTAGTTCTATGGGGATGGTGCAAACACAGTCTGGTCACATGTAGGCGCTGTGAGGGGCTTGAGCATGCTCACTGAAGATGGAATCTTCAGAGATCTTAGCTGCTAAACTTTAAGCATCTTTCCTGGGCATCCATGAATTTATATTTTTCACAGCCTTGTCACTTGGCCGAACTTGGGCAGATTTTCACAGAAACAGGAAAAGGCACAGCCCTG
The DNA here is from genome assembly GCF_965140295.1 of Lepidochelys olivacea. Classification (NCBI taxonomy): domain Eukaryota; kingdom Metazoa; phylum Chordata; order Testudines; family Cheloniidae; genus Lepidochelys; species Lepidochelys olivacea. The sequence goes on along the minus strand of NC_140414.1, from coordinate 134,679,841 downwards.
TCCCAAAGGACACCCTCCTGCCAGATTTCACTGCTCCAAAGCATAGAGGCACTAGAACATCTTACAATAAAGGTTGCCAACGTTTTATCAAATGGCAAAACAACACATTCTTGAAATGGCTGGACTGTTTTGGCTGAAACTTTAAAAAAAAAAAAAAATTCATCATGAAGCAAACAGCCAGCATGGAAAGTTTCAGTCCAAATGATTAGTTTAGCAAATGTATAAGCAACTGACAAGAGTCTTATAATGGGACATGTCAGGCAACCTTAATATTAGATGGTGCTACCAATCTCACCTATGAGGTCCATATGCCTATGTAAATTATTCTCCTCCCATCTCACTGCACCCACTCTGCGTGAGTGTAAATGGCTACACAGGAGAAAGAAAGTAGAAGACAGGCCCCTAAAACCTCCATTTACATTCACTACTTTAACACCCAGATGGGAATAGTTGCTCTCCTCTCATACTTTTCTAAAAGAGCAAACAGGAAGTGCACTTCATTTCAAAGACTGCTTGACCATGGTGACGTTGCCATGCTGGTGTGTGAGAGCAGCAAGTGGCAAGCAGGGTAGATAAAATCCTCGCAAGCTGCATAGGAAATAGCCAAGGGGCCAGATGGTGTGAATTGCACACTATTCACTGCAGCTACCGTTTCACAGATTCACTATTTGTGCGGTGCTATATGTGTGGAGGGTGATTGGCCATCTAAGTCACATGGTATCGTTTATATTGCGGCAGCACTGGGAAGCTCCAATCATGGACCAAGTGCCACTGTGCAAGGTATTGTACTGAAAGTGAACAAAAAGATGGTCCCTGCCCCAAAGAGCTTACAGGTGAAGTAGTAAGCTAAGTAGTAGCATGGTATTATTCAAGTCAGCAGATGTTTGAAATGTTTATAGACAAGCCGGAAGTTACTTGAGATCCCTTCCAACCCTGATATTCCATGATTCTATACAGGCTATTCCCCCACACACCGTTTTTACGGGCTCTAAGAGTGAGCAATGGGAGGAGGTGGTGAAGAAGAGCAAGTGGAGGAGGAGTCTTGGGGAAAGAGGCAGGGTGGGTGCAGGGTCTTGGGGAAAGTAGAAGTGCAGGGGCTTGGGGGAAGTGGGCAGCGCAAAGGGGGTTGCAGGGGCAGTGCAGGGGGTCACAGTTCGGGCACTGGTGACTCCCTCACTTCTAGGAAGCCTTCGCTGCTCCACACAGTGCATACAAATTGCATACCGTTCCTGTTCCACCTCCCCCCAACCCCTCCCTGAACCACAAAAGAAATTCTGCTCCCTCAAGCAAATTTCTATCTATTGATCAACGTTTTCCAGCTGTATTTGTCACCCCTTTGGATATCTGAGCATAACTGGCCAAATCTGACTATGTGTGCAGTTTGAATATTCATTTACAGCTACAATTTTCAAAAGTGCCACTGAGTTTGGCTGCTCAATTTAAGACATCTTGGGTCTGATTTTCAAAGTTGCCAAGAAACCTCAGGTCCCATTGACTTTATCCGGAATTGTGAGTATTAAGAATCTCTGCAAATCAGGCCCTTGGTGTCTTATGTTGGGCATCCAAAAGCCCAAAATCAATTACCATGTTTGAAAATTGAAGCTCAGCAAATTTACTTAAATTATTAGAGAGGAGATTTTCAAATTTACCTAAGGGATTTAGGGCCACAACTCCCAGTGATTATCAATAGGATTTGGGCTCCTAAATACCTATGGTACTTTTGAAAATCTCTCACTGATTTTTTTTTTTCACGAATTCTTTACAGCCTACAACAAGAACCAAGTTACTGCTGGAGATGAAAGTCCCCTTTATCTGTCGGGCAAGTACAATACGGATACTAGCAGTACCAGTTTCCCCATGAAGGTCTTAATCCAAGGGACTCCACCTCTCTGAGCGTGGTTGGGATTATTAGCAATAATTTACACAGCATTGTAAATATATAAGGCACTATTGGCTTCCTTGTATACGCATTCACTGGCTTTTGCTGAGATTGCAGACAAGGTCACCAATTAGTGCTGATTATATAGTGCGGGGGAGGGGTGAGATGGACATCTGCCCACTAGGAACTGGACTGAGGCTCCTGAACTCATTTCACATAGGCCTCTGAAGACCCATCAGTTATAAACAATTTATAGTCATTACTGACCTATGCTGGACTTAAAGGGGTGACCTAGAGGTGAAAGATGTTCTGACTCCTTCTGCCACAACAATAAATAATCCAAAAATCTCATGAACACCCACAGACTATAGCCTTAAAATAAATTTATCCTTAATGTTTCCCCTCTGACCTCTGGGAGATCAGTATCCCTCAGGAAATGAGTTTCTAATTAGATAGAAAAAGGCAGCAACAGTAGTGTGGGAAAGCTGGACTAATAAAAAAGGTTGTAGTAGGGCTGCTCTGGCCACCCTGTACAGAAAGGTGACAAATGATTACATGTCATGGGATCGAAAAGGGAACAAGATTTTAACCCTGCCTTTTCCCATGGGACGCCTGCTGCAGTTGTGGGCGGCAGAGAAGATGTGGGTTTGGATAAATACACTGTAGGAATATGCTTTTAAGAGCTCTGCACAGAGGAAGCCATTTGCAGTGCACAACAAACCTTATTGGTCCTGCAAAACCTATGAGCCATACTACAGTTGAACCTCAGAGTTACAAACATCAGAGTTACAAACTGACCACTCAACCACACACCTCATTTGGAACTGGAAGTATGCAATCAGGCCGCAGCAGGGACCAAAAAAACCCAACAACAACAAACAGTATATAACCGTTAAATATAAACTGATTTAAAAAAAAATTGACAAGGTAAGGGAACTGTTTCTGTGCTTTAATTTAAATTAAGAAGGTTAAAAGGCGCATTCTTCTTCTGAATAGTAAAGTTTCAAAGCTGTGTTAAGTCAATGTTCAGTTGTAAACTTTTGAAAGAACAACCATAACGTTTTGTTCAGAGTTACAAACATTTCAGAGTTAGGACCAACCTCCATTCCCAAGGTGTTTGGAACACTGAGGTTCTACTAAAAGAAAAGGAGGACTTGTGGCACCTTAGAGACTAACCAATTTATTTGAGCATGAGCTTTCGTGAGCTACAGCTCACTTCATCGGTTCTACTGTAGGTAAGCTTTAGCGCCCTCTGCTGACACTTTAGCTATTAACTGTTTACATATCGATAGATATAGAGCACTATCTCATCACCTTTCCTGTGGTTCTAACTGAACTAATTCATATACAGAGTTGTCTGCTCATTAAAGTTATTCTAGTCAGAGGAGTTACTCTTTAAAAAGGATCTTTCTGACAACCAGCTTTGCCTCATCAAGGTTAAATTCTGCCTTGACTCACACCCCATGCAACCCCCTTGATGAATGTCCTCCACCTGGACAAGCTGTGCTGTGTTCCCTTTGGCTCTCAGTAGTAATAAAGATTCTACAGTCAGGGTTTAGCTGGCAAGTTTGTTGTTGATGCATTAGGTAGAAAAGTATATGCCTTGCTCTCCCATAACTAGCTCTTTGGCCAGGAGATCTGGTGTAGGCAGCATGGCAAAAGAGGGTATTCAGGGAAAAACTGGACCATATTTCAAATGAATGCCCCCTCCATGTGGGTGGGGAAGAGGTTTATTGTTCCAGATGGAAAGCATGCCAAGTTCAAGTGGTTTGGTGTGTTTTTTTTTTTTTTTACCTGAGACCAAAGCTCAGCGATTTTGCTGAATTACATTTTGAGCCTGAAATTCAAAACAAAACTCAGGGACTGTGGACCCATCCAAACCAATAAGAAGTAAAGAACTGACTAATTCTCTATGAACCAATGAGTCCTAGCCCAGTCTGAGGAGTAAAGGAGCCCTTGCCTCCAGTGCCAGTTAAATATTTGGCTCCTATGATTGCATTCGACATCTTGCCTGAGTCCATAGTGAAAGCCTGTGTTGATTTGTCACAGACTTTGCAACCCACTATTCATCTTATGCTCCTAACATGCTGTCAAGGTTCCTCCCCCACTCTGAACTCTAGGGTACAGATGTGGGGACCTGCATGAAAAACCTCCTAAGCTTATCTTTACCAGCTTAGGTCAAAACTTCCCCAAGGTACAAAATATTACACCTTGGACAGGCCGCTACCACCACCAAACTAATACTGGTTACTGGGGAAGAGCTGTTTGGACGCGTCCTTCCCCCCAAAATACTTCCCAAAACCTTGCACCCCACTTCCTGGACAAGGTTTGGTAAAAAGCCTCACCAATTTGTCTAGGTGACTACAGACCCAGACCCTTGGATCTTAAGAACAATGAACAATCCTCCCAACACTTGCACCCCCCCTTTCCTGGGAAATGTTGGATAAAAAGCCTCACCAATTTGCATAGGTGACCACAAACCCAAACCCTTGGATCTGAGAACAATGAAAAAGCATTCAGTGTTTTACAAGAAGACTTTTAATAAAAAATAGAAGTAAATAGAAATAAAGAAATCCCCCCTGTAAAATCAGGATGGTATATATCTTACAGGGTAATTAGATTCAAAAACATAGAGAACCCCTCTAGGCAAAACCTTAAGTTACAAAAAAGATACACAGACAGAAATAGTTATTCTATTCAGCACAATTCTTTTCTCAGCCATTTAAAGAAATCATAATCTAACACATACCTAGCTAGATTACTTACTAAAAGTTCTAAGACTCCATTCCTGTTCTGTCCCCGGCCAAGACGACTACAGACAGACACAGACCCTTTGTTACTCTCCCTCCTCCCAGCTTTTGAAAGTATCTTGTCTCCTCATTGGTCATTTTGGTCAGGTGCCAGCGAGGTTACCTTTAGCTTCTTAACCCTTTACAGGTGAGAGGAGCTTTCCCCTGGCCAGGAGGGATTTCAAAGGGGTTTACCCTTCCCTTTATATTTATGACACATGCAAATGTATGTTGTTCCTATAAAGCAGGGATTGGCAACCTTTGGCATGTGGCCAAGGGAAATCCGCTGGCGGGCTGGGACGGTTTGTTTACCTGCAGCGTCCGCAGGTTTGGTCGATCACAGCTCCCACTGGCCGCGGTCCCCCGTTCCAGGCCAATGGGGGCTGCGGGAAGCGGTGGCCAGCATATCTCTCGGCCCGCGCCACTTGCCGAAGCCCCCGTCGGCCTGGAGCGGTGAACTGCGGCTAGTGGGAGCTGCGATCGGCCAAACCTGCAGACACTGCAGGTAAACAAACTGTCCCAGCCTGTCAGCGGAATTCCCTGATGGGTTGCATGCCAAAGGTTGCCGATCCCTGCTGTAGAGTGTTCTTTATAAGATTCACCTTCTCCTCTGAGAAAGGTATATAGAAAATGTCCACACATATCCTAGAGATACCAGTGAGGGTTTTGATTGATCCTGAAATGGAGACACCAGCAAAACAAGTATCATGTTAGAGATGCATGTTGAAATTATATAGCTATTGGATAGATTTCATTGCAGGGATAAGCATGTCCAGATCACTTCCCTATAGACTCATAGAATCTAGTAATGGAAAAGATCTTTCAGTTCATCTCCTTGCTCTAATGCAGGACTGTTCCCCTGCATTTTTTCCATTTTAGTTTTCAATGTCCCCAAGTGATAGGGCATCCACAGTTTACCTTGGGAGACTGTTCTATAGCTTAATAGGGTGTTACTCTCAAGAGTATAGCATACTTCTATGTCCTCCAGCAACATTTCCAGATGGGGGGAAAGGGGAGCTTTCCATGGAAGATCTTCAGAAGAAAGGATGGTTTGGGAACAGAGATGAAAAGCTGAGTCCAATAGAGCAGAAAGGGGCTAAGCATTAAAATGCACTGAAGAGGGTGAAAATTATGCAGCCCAAGATCCCTTCTGCTTCAGCAGCAGCTGTGGGAACTACAAGTTGAGGACTACAAACTGCTGCCTGTTGGGAGAACTTCCTGGGTCCTGCCAGGAAGTTCCCTCTGCCCTCCCAGGAGAAAGTTTTAGCCCTGACTCAAGCTGGGACCACAAGGCAGACAAGCAGAGAGGAGGCTGCTGGACTGTAATACTCTTGTTCTATGTTTCCTTACCTTAATAAAACTTTGTTCCTGGTGGTTTGTCTGAGTGGGTCTGGTCTGATGTGGATACACGCTGGCACACAATGCATGAAAAACCTCAGGCCAAGTTTCCCAAAGTTGAGTAAAAAGCTACAAGGCAGACTTACCCCTGTCTAGAACAGGGTGACCGGGAGCAGGGTTACAATTACACCAAGTCAGATACTGTATTGATCTATTTTGTCAGTAGCCCCTGGCTTGCAGAGCCTACTTTATCAGTGTCACTGGCTTCCCTAGCTTAACTCTAACTAAACTGTCGCTAGGCTTTTTTTCCCTTGATGTTTTCTGTGTGTTGTTTTTATCATTTCAATTGTAGAACATAAAGCTGCCAAGGTATCAACCTGGAGTGCAATGAGAACTGTTCAGGATCGGCCTTTGTATCACCCCACAGCAGTGATAATGTAAAATTACTCCTACAAATAACAAGGCAATAAATATTGATATTGTTGCATACAGGCAGTGATGAGCTGCCAGAATCTTAACAATGGGTTCCCTCCTCACCCCACGAGGGGGTCATTACCCACGCCTGCCCCCGGGACTCCTGCCCCATCCAACCCCCCCCCCGCATTCCTTGACGCCCCCCCCAGGACCCGTGCCCCATCCACTCCCCTCCCCTGTTCCCTGACTGCCCCCAGAACCAGGAAGGAGGGTCTCATGGGCCACCATAGTGGGTGCCCACCCCACCCCTAAGAGCCAGAGGCACCTGCCGGGGGGTGAGGTGGGGAGTCCCAGCGGTGCTTACCTGGGGCAGCTCCCAGAAAGCATCCGGCAGGTCCTCTGGCTCCTAGGGGTGGGGGAACGTAGCTGGGGGGGGAGCAGGGAGAGCAGCCGCTCCCCCCACTGATCACATCAAAAGCGGCACCTTAGGCGTCGACTCCCTGGGTGCTCCGGGGCTGAAGCACCCATGGGAAAAAAGTGGTGGGTGCAGAGCCTCCACCGGCAGCTCCACGCCCGGCCCCAGCTCACTTCTGCTCCGCCTCCTCCCCTGAACCCACCACCCCGCTCTGCTTCTCTGCGCCCCTCCCCCCCGCAGCTTCCCGTGAATCAGCTGTTCGGCGGGAAGCCGGGGAGGGCTGAGAAGCAGGCTGTGGCTTCCCGCTCAGGCCGAGGGTGGCGGAGGTGAGCTGGGGCAGGGAGCGGTTCCCCTGCGTGCCCCGGATTGCCTGCTGCGGTGCGGGTGGCCCTCCTCGCACCCCCCCTCCCCCGCCTGAGCTCACCTCCGCTCTGCCTCCCTGGGCCTGAGTGGGAAGCCGCCGCCTGCTTCTCGGCTCACCCCCGCTTCCTGCGCCAACAGCTGATTCACGGGAAGCTGGGGGGGGAGGGACACGGAGAAGCAGAGCGGGGTGGTGGGTCCAGGGGAGGAGGCGGAGGCAGAGCGGAGGTGAGCTGCGGCCGGGGGTGGGGCGGGGAGCTGCCGGTGGGTGCTCTGCACCCACCAAATTTTCCCCTTGGGTGCTCCAGGGCTGGAGCACCCGTGGAGTCGGCGCGTAAGGCGCCGCTTTTGGCCGGATAAATTTAGAAGCCCTTTTAGAACCTGTTGCCCCTCGTGGAACAACCGGTTCTAAAAGGGCTTCTAAATTGAACAACTGGTTCTAGCAAACCGGTGCGAACCGGCTCCAGCTCACCACTGCATACAGGGGTTCTTTTGGTGACAGCTTTTGATGTGTCACTTCTGAATTGCAGGAGGGCTACGCACAGATCGTCAAAGCTGAAGCAAGGCTAATGTTCAAAGTTGACTAGCGCATCCCCTGAATCCATAGCAACCAGCTGGTTGGGTTCCATGCAGGAATCAAAGCCAAGACTTTTGGTTTTTCAGCACAGGTCGCTTCCACTTGAGCTAAAGGACAATATTGTATGTATGTTAGCTGGGAATAGTAACAGGTAACTATCCTTTGCAAGAGCAGTCACTGAGAGGGGCACAAATGCACTTGGCTAGTGCATTATATACATGCATGCATTCACTTAATTTGCCAGAATATTTCAACTGGCCATCTCAGAGGACCTGACCATTCAGAATGCTGAGCACTCCCAATTCCACTGTTGTCAATGGGAATTGGTGGTGCTCAAAACCCGCCAGGAAGCAACCATTGCCTCGGCCAGTGGTTCCCAAACTTGTTCCACTGCTTGCGCAGGGAAAGCTCCAGGCCGGGAGCAGCGAACTGCGGCCAGTGGGAGCTGCAATCGGCCGAACCTGCGGACACGGCAGGTAAACAAACCGGCCCAGCCTGCCAGGGGCTTTCCCTGCACTGTTACACCAATAAAATGAAAACCATCAGGATCTTATTAAAGAAGTTCTGTATTAAAATCACAAATGAGTTTGATTCCCCATTGTTTAAATTCCAGGGTATTACCAGTTAAGAGGTCTCTTGATTTTTGGTACTGTGTCTCTCCCTCTATGTGTGAAATTTGCAAGCTGCTAATTGTGTTAGTACATTCTAAGACAGAGTCTGTTCTCAAAGCAATTCTTTGTAACAACAACTACTCACACAGAGAGAGACTCAAAGCAATACTCTGTAACAACAGAAACAACACCCAGAGACTCCCCGCCCTTTTGTTGCATTCATCTCGCTTTGTTAACAATTGTGATTAAAATAGAGATAGAGGATGTATGTAGCTGGATGCTTGGTGGGGATAATAACGGAATGATCAGGGAGGTGCCAGCCTAAGAATCCAGTGTCCATCGGCTGAAGAAGGCATCAAGTGGAAATAACCAGAGGACTCCCGGAGGGCAGACTGGAATCCACCCAACAGCCTCAAGAATGGGAGAACCAAAGAACAAGATAACATCTGGCAGCACGGAGCCGTCAGGAATGTGCTATCTGCTGATTGATTCAGCAACAGCATGATGAAGCAATTCCCATAGACTGGCATAGGAAGAAATTCCTATAAAAATGGACTCTAGAAAGTGAGAACTTTGGGGTCTGATTCTGCAAACCAACTTCCAGGAGCAGCAGATGAGCATCTGACAAGGCCCTGCTCCCTCCTCATGTCCAGGCCACCTGGCCAGTGGCTTGGCATGAGCAACTCTAAGGCTGGTAACTATGATAACAACCTTGCAGAACCTGTGTGTGTGTGGGTATGAATGAATGTGTGAATAAATATGAAATTGAATGGAATGTTATAGCTATAACTAACTGCTTACTAGGATTCTTTCTGTATTCACAATAAACGTGGCATTGTGCCTTTTCCCCTTTAATAAGATCCTGCTGGTTTTTATTTTACTGGTGTAACAGCACAAGTGGCAGAACAAGTTTGGGAACCACTGGCCTAGGAGGATGTGGCTTAGCATGTCCACTGAGGCTACAGCTCAGTGGTAGTATGCATGTGTCACATGTGTTGGGCCCTGGGTTCAATCTGCGGCCCCTCTCCTTTCTTTCAAGGGAGGTTGTGGAGTCCCCATAAGTGGAAGCTCTTAAAAACAAGTAGGACAAACACCTTGTCAGGGATGGTCTGGGTTTGCTTGGTCTTTCCACAGTGCAGGGGGCCGTAGGCGCCGATTCCATGGGTGGTCCGGGGCTGGAGCACCCACGGGGAAAAATTACCGGGGGCTCTGCACCCACCGGCAGCCAAGCTCTCGCCTCCTTCTCCCCGCCACCACCCGAGCACGCCGCGTCCCCACTCCTCCCCGTCCCTCCCAGCGCTTTCCGCCCTCCCCCCCACCTAACAGCTGTTTGGCGGCGCTTAGGATTTTCTGGGAGGGAGGGGGAGGAGCAAGGATGCAGCGCGCTCAGGGGAGGAGGCAGAGAAGAGGCAGGGCATGGGTGCGGAGTTGGGGGAAGGGGTGAAATGGGGGTGGGGCGAGGGTGGTGCAGGGGCAGGAAGAGGTGGGGCGGGGGGGTCGAGCACCCACCGGGCAGAGGGGAAGTCAGCGCCTATGCAGGGAGCTGGACTTGATGACTTCTCAAGGTCCCTTCCATTTCTATGACTCTGTGATTAGTTTTGTGTCTCTCCCAGAAATCTCTTTGCTCTGTCCTTAAACTTGTGATTCCTGTGCACACATTTCACTCACTAATAGAGGGAATATACAATACTCCCATATATAGTAATGAGACATAACATATATCCTAAAAAGACAGGGCTCAGACCACTACCTATCATGCTCACCTGTATAGTCTCATTGTTTCCCTGGGCTCCCCTGTTTGCAGGGTAGCTATCTGCTGTCTCTTTTTTATACATAGGGTTGGGACCATCTTTTTATTCTGTTTGTACAGCACCTAGCTCTGTGGGGGCTGAGTTCATGACTGGGGCTCCTGCGTGCTACCACAATAAATAAAATAATAATCATAATACTTAATAGTAGTAATATAGCTGAACAGTTTCTTTCCCAATTGGCAAATGCTTTGGGTTTACTCTTAATGAATGTAGTTTTCTTCTCAGTAGGCAGTAGTCACAGAATTCTAGGCTGTAAAATGTCACCATTCTTAGAAGGATCAACCTCCTTGAACTGTTTTCCCCTCTTGTTAACAATTTCCATCTCATTTCATACATGCAGCTGGAACTCCCGCCAACAATGTTCTTTGGCTAATGCTGAAATCAAGGGGTAAATATGAATAGCAGACATCCGATCCAAGTTTTGTGCAGAGAATTAGTGGATTGGACATTCATGAGAACTGGAAGATTTTTTTGTTTTTGTTTAATTCCAGAAGATTGCCAATTTAGGAATATATTTTTGTACTGACACTTGTGTTCGGTATAGATGCCATTTGCACCCACAGTGCTAATTGAGTCAAAGATAATCGTGTTTTTAAAACAAGTTTTTCACTGCCACCACTCAGTGGGTATTCTCTATTCAGAGTAAAAGCAAATACTTTATTCATATGCAAAAAGCTGTTCAAGATTAACAGTGCAATAGGTGTGCCTGACACTTCACAAGTGAACAAGATCACAACATGCTCCCTAAGAAGTTTACAATCTGCCTTACACTGAAAGCACCACAAAATGCAGTGCAGGTAGGAAAGTTGACTGGGTGAGACCACTGGGTAGACAAGTGGAAGGGAAAACTGGATTAAATTACAGGCAGAGAGAATACAGAGTACTACTTCAGATATACAGGCCCAGGGTTTCTGAATTGTGTCTATACAACTCAATGACTAGTTTGCAAGCCTGCAATTTGATACTTCTACCAAAGCTTGTTTAGGATTCTGCAGTTGCTTTACTATACATTTAGTTAACATAGGAAGGATGATTATAGCCCCATCATCTGTAAAGTGTAAAAACATCTTTGATTTCCTCTAGTGGCTAGACTAAGTAGAGGCTTATGAATGTGCTACTGCTGCCCAGCTGACAGAGCTGGTTCTTTACCGCCACCAACAGAGATGCATATCATTAGATCCAGAGGTTCCCAGCTTCAATCCCAGAGTCTTTGTTACATGTTACAGGGTGAGCTGGCTTTTTAAGAGGGCTGGCACTTAGCCTCACTTATGCCAGGTGTGGCCTGCCTCCCCAGGTGACGGAAATGAGGCCAGAATCAGGCCTGCTGAAGGAACATGAGGGGGAAAGCCTGAATTCAGTCAGAGTGAATTTTTCCTTAATCCCTAGCTTGTGGGTCTGGGCTGGAAGTGTAGCCTATAGGTGCCTACAGCAACGGAAGTGCAACCCACACAGCTGGGTGTGGTGTTCTGTCCCATCTAGTGGTACTGGGACCACTTAAAGAGAGAGATTAATGAGTCCTTTCTACAGCCTTAGCTAACAGCCAGATGGCTTTTAGCTCATGCAGTAGAGGCTCATGCACTAAACTCCAGAGCCCCAGGTTTGATCTCGCCTGCTGATGACTGGGGTCTGTCAGTGTTATGCCAGCAGGCAGAAAGCCTCAGCAGGGGCAGGATTGGGACTGAAAAACCTGCCCGAAGGATTGTGAGCCGGGGCAGGGGGTTCTTGTTGTGTTTTGGACTTTATATTAATAAACCAAACAGTCAGAAGGAGGACGTTGCTGAGAAACCACCTGAAGTGTGACGTTTTCTTCCCTGTGGAAGAAGGGGAGGCTGAGGCAGCAGCAGCATCTGTCACTGGACCCTTGGCGTGCCCTGCTGCTCTGCCCAAGGTGAGACACCAAAAATACAGAGTGGCCTATGGATAGAAACCTCCTCCCCCTGTAAGTACTTGGAGGCAGTGGTCAAATCACCTCTTCACCTTCTCCTGTGTAAACTGAATACATCAAGCTTCTTTGGTCTCTCCTGGGAGGCAGATTTTCCAGACCTCGAGTCATTAGATAGGGTCACAGGTATGCAAGGTGCCTTATGAGCAAATGCAGCCTGAAATCAAGGCTTTTGCTCTTCTGACCTGACATGCTAAATGCTTCCAGGTGTCCCAGTCAGGGTCAGCCCTGTGCCTCTTATGGGACTGGACCCTAAACAACCATGAACAAGAAAAGTGAGACTGTAATGGGGATATGGTTAGCTAAATGGACATGCAGGTAAATAATTAAGGCCTGATTGGCTCTTTCTGTTCCCCATAGGCAATCAAATGCCCTCATGCAAAATGTGATACCATTGTGATGGGTGCTGTTTCACACCCACGTTGTGCTGGTGTAAATGACTGTATGAGGTGCAGAGCACTGGGGAGCTGGGTCCAGAGAAGGAAATGCTCTGCTCTTGAGGGAGGCTGTGTACAGCAAGTCTCGTGCGGTGTTTCAGTTCATACGGTTCCTGTTTAACAATTATCTTTCTAATCTCTTCACTGTCTTTCTCTGTTGTCTCTAGCATTGTCCATCTTTGGGAATGGAGTGGGGCAGGGAGAGGTCTATTTGCTTCTACCTTGGAAATGTAAGCCTGGCCCAAGCCTAAGGAGCAGCACAGAGGAATGCATGACGAGGGGAGTGAGAGTAGGGTACAAAGGGGGATGTTAGGTGGGGGCCTTGTGAAGGTAGCGAGATGGGGAAGAAATCAGAGCAGGCGTGTGGCTCAGAAAAGCAAACAGCTGATATGTAGCCTCTCACACCCTCTGCTAAGTATCTTCTCCTCTTGTCCCCGCTCCCCGGAGAAGTGGGTGGAGAGGACAATGAGGTCCCATCTGAGTGGAGAGGAGAGGAGCTGACAGGCTAGCTGCTGGGGCTGTGAGTACTGAGTGAGGGCTGTGGGTGTCTCAAGAACCTCATGGAACAACGTACAAAGAGCTCATCATTCTCACCCAGAGTACCCCAGCGTAAAGTTGCTGCCTGGCTACAACTCCATTCCCCTCCTCGCTTGGCCTCTCTCCTACTTCCACCCACTTCGCTAGGTTGGGGTAGGGGACAAATGGGGAGCAGGGGTGATGGAACGGGGGGGGGGCAAGGGGCTGTGGCCCTCCCACTTTTCATCAAGGGCTTGGCCCCTTGCCCCTCCTCTTCCCCATGAGGCCATGCCTCCCCAGCCAGGCTGGAAATTAGATCCCAGCCTGGGGAGCCTGAGCAGCTGTGGGACATCACAGACCCTCTGCCTGCCGTGGGTGGGGGGCCGGGACACAGGCCAGGGGCTGTTCTCAGGCCCCTTCACCCTGGCTCTGGCTTCCAGCTTTGCTGGGGGTGGAGCTTCAGAGGGAAGAGGAGACTCAGGGATGGGGCCTGGAAGGTGGTGGGGCCTCAGGGCCCCCCTCACTTTTAGGCAGAATCTGCCCCCCCTCCCCCAGCCAGAGTGAAGTGGGATGTAGTGATATCTCATTCTTCTGTGACTGCTCTCTGGGGTACCTCATTCCCAGAATGCTCTGCAACGTTCTAGAGCCAGGAGCGGTGGCTGCAATGAGATGTTTCCAGTTCTTGCAGCAGAGGAAGGGGTGGCTGGGCCTCCCATATTCTTTAAGATGTCCCAGTCTTGGAATGAGTGAGGGGGGCTGGGAGTGAGTCTAACTGGCTGCCCATCCACACAAAAGAAGAGAAGGGGAGCCCACTGCTGCCTGAAAAAACCTGAAGTGAAATGGAGGACTGGTCCTGGACCCAGAGAAGACAATATAAAGTAAGAGAGGGAGCTGGTCCTGTTGGTGGGGAGCAGGAAGGAAAGAAGAGTGCTGTCTGGTGCTGGGGCCTCTTGGAGAAGGGGGAGTCTGGTACTTCCCACTCATCTCCCTCTGAGGGAGAGATGAGATGGGTCATGGGAGACCTGGACTTTACCCAAGCCACAAAGTGGGTTGAGTTTGAGAAACATGTAGAAGACCTGAGAGGTTCTGCGGGTTTTGGAACCAGCCTGCTGCCCATCCGGGCTGTGTAAGCCCTGAACAGCAGCTTATGTGTACTATGCAGCCACTATCCCCACCTCATGCTCAGCCTTTCCATACATATGGCCCTGCAAAATGCTTCTGCAGCGGTAAATTACTAGATATTACAGCACACGCTGAGGAATGACCAAGGCCAAGATCTACAAAAATGGGAGCCTAAAGCTGGACTTTTCTGGTCCATATTGAGGTATCCAAGTAAGTGGCCTGATTTCCAACAGTGCTAAGCTCCCATTGACCTCACTAGGAGCTGCAGAGGGCACAGCACTCTTGACAGTCAGATCACTTATTTAGGAACCTAAACAAGGAATTAGGGCTGAAATCCTGGCCCTACTGAAGTCAAGGGCAAAACTCCCCTTGACTTCAGTGGAGTTTAATTTTAGGCACCCACTGTTGAAGATCTTGGCCCCATATGCAAACACACCTTCTCACTGAATACACGGCTCCTGCAAGTAGAAACTTAATTGTGGGTCCAATATTCGCCTTATTCCCTGGTAAGACCCAGTAAGTCTCCCTGAAAACTGTAGATAAAGTATCCAGAGGGATGTTATTGTTGCAATAATTGGGGCTGATAGAAAATTTTCAGTCAAAACTCTTTTCCATGGAAAAGTGGGTATAATGAAAAGTGTCTGCTCTCTGCAGAAAACTTAGATTTTTTTCATCAAAGAAGCACGTGACTGAAAACCAGAATGTTTTGATTTGGCAATGCTGCTGCGGTGTCTCATGGGAATTGTAGTTTGGTTGCCTCACAGCCCTGTTCTCCTCTCTGAGCTCTGCGCCTTGGCTGGACTACATCTCCCATGATGCACTACCTGCCCTTTCCAAGACTGTGGTGCATTGTGGAAGCTGTAGTTTAGCTTAAATGGGCAATTCAAGAGCATGAGACACCTAAACTACAACTCCCAGGCAGCACTGCAGCAACGCTTCCAAATTTGAGTGTCTGCTGAAGATTGAATTTTCCCATAGGAACTCCACCCCATATTTTTTTTTTACCATATCTAGAAATAATATCCCGTTATTCAGAGAGGCACTGCCAGTTTGATCTAGGCCCCAATTCTAGAACAATAGAAATGTCTCTGCTAATTCTTCTTTTAAGTTTGAATGAAACATTGGTGACACCCAAACAAAAAAATAGAATTCTCAGAGACTGTGCATCCCAAGCATTGCGCTTGTAGACTGGAGCCAGAAACTGAAGCTAACTTGAAGCAATCTAGTCTATGTTCTCTGTCCAAGCTGATTGAGAGGCAAAAGAGGAAACGCATTTTATAAACAGTGAAAGTAAATTAGATGTTAATTATTTTAGCGGAGTTAATTATAATAGCCAATGAGATTAGTTTTTTTTTTTTTTTTAAGTGGTAGCCTCTTAGCTGGTGTAAATTAGTGTAGCTCCATTGAAGCCGGTAGTGCAAATGATTTACACCAGCTCTGATCCAGGATCTTTAATTGGATGATTTTCCTTTAAAAACAGTGAACATTCTTTACTTTGTCCCTGTAAAGTAGCTATTGATACTTAACAAATCTTTCTTCTAAAGCTCTAATTTCCATGGACTTTACTGCTTGCTTATATCTATAAATCTCCTGTAATTTTGGGACATAATTAGCAAAAAGAATGTAGTCACCTCTAGCGATTTAAAAGTTTCATTTATTTCTTGTAGGAGCAGGTTATCAGGAGGTCATAGACTCCTTGAACAGGTTACAAGGCTGTAGCAGAGAGCTGTTCATGAGCGTAAATAAATTTAACCTTGGTATCTTTAAATAGATTTTCATTCCAAATAATCCCAATGATTTAGTTCCCACTAGAATAGTGGTTTTAGTTCCACTTTCCACCCCCCCAAGCATGCTTAATTGATTCAACACCAGGATGGAACTGTGTAATTATGCTTGCTTAAGTGTAATGAAATCCACACATTGTTTAAAATGAATGTTTTGTCTGCAAATTCTGGAAAGACCTTTAATTAAGCACTTTAAACATGCTGGAAATGGAGATGCAGGAGGACTTAGAAATCTACAGAGCAGCAGAATTAGTGGGAAGAACATCTAATATTTCTTTAATTCTCATGCAGGGCTTCTGCCAACAATTCTTTTGTTAATAAAAATTCTGGGGTACTTAATTTTTTAACACTCAGCTATGAAATTGTTTTAATTGGGGCCGATTATCACTGTCAGTCCTTTGAGTCTCTTTTGCTGCTCATGAAAGACGGTCTCCCTGCGACCTTGGATATTGGGTGGACTCACTTCTGCTGTGGTTTTATTTTAGCAAAGGTATCTTTCACTTTATTGATCAGATACATGTTACTGTACCACACTGGTTTACATCCGTTGCCAATTTGCCTCCCGACAAGTCTTGCTGCATGTGAACGCCATTACCTCAGATTTAATGCTGGTGAAAGAGGCTGGATTGACAACCCTAGAGGACGAAGGCCTCTATTTAGCTACAACAGAGGCAGCAGCCGCAGTTCAGGCTTCCCAGTGCTGGGCCCTGTCAATGTATCTCAACCCTTAAAACCAGGGAGGGCTGCTTTCGGGCTGAGTGTTCAGTCTCTGAGCATATGTAATCCTTGGCTTCTCTGCTGGGTGTCAAAGGGGATGGCAGTTTTGGTAATATGGACAATTGTCCACAAGAAAATAGCCATGAACCCCCAGTCCTTCCCTAGGTTATATGGCTTTTATCTTTTTTTTAATGTCGTTTTTCTGCTGTGCTGCTGTTCCTATTCCCGTGGTGACGTGTTCAGAACAAAATAAGAGCATACATAAAATGTTTCACCAGGTGGTGCTCTTTCACTGTTCTCGCTCTGGAGGTTTGCTCGAATGGTTGGAAATTTGGAAAACCAGTTCGGTTATCCCCTGGGTTTATACTTCTTAAGTGTCTTATTACTACGATTCAGTGTACTAAATTCAAAATGGGTCCCCTGCTAGTTAATCAGAGTTGTTAGGATACCAGATAACTAAAAAGTGAATGTGTTTCCCAAACCTTTTGTTAGTTCAAATCTGATATTTGATCACGACAAACACAAAAGCAGAGGACTGTATGCTCCCAGCGTGATCAAACTGACAAAGTGTAGCTCTGATCATCCTTTTTATTATTTTTTAAAGGTCAGTGTAATGCCAGGATATTAGTGAAAACTGGGTTGAGTCTGATGTGTTCAAGGCTACGTCACAATGGCAGATATTTCAAGGCCTGTATTTAGTTCTCATGTGCAAATCCTGGGAGGAAATAAGTACATTTCATAGCCTTTGAGAGAGTTCAGTAATTATGGTCCCTGACTGTGAAACTTACTCCCAAAGTCTCCATTTGTTCCAGCATTTAAAAGGCGGCTTTAAGTGCAATGGTCCTTTTCTACTCAAAGTCTCTTTTTTGCCAGTCAGAGCTGTTTCTACTGACTTTCCTTACAAAACCAGTTTTACTCCTGTTAATGCTGTGCAGCCCATACAGTAATGGGAGAGTGAGCCAGTCTGTGTCCTGCCTCAGCCAAACTGCCACCTGAATTCTGTTGTTTTTGGTGATGCCATAGAAAGCAAGAAAAGTGTTTAGTCCTCAGCTGCTTTGAACTGGCCTAGTTTCATTAAATGATTTCAAATGTATTTTACTGTAGAACACCTGTGAGCCTTTGGTCAATTATGGACTAGAAATGTATTCAGCTGTTTGTTTTAATAGCTTGTGGTGCAGAAAGATTGAATTGCAGCTTGGTGAGGCATCCCAGCTGCTGCTCAGGATTCAAGCTGCGAACCTCAAGGCCAAAAACGTGGCATGTATTTGTCTCTTCTCCTACTGCAAACTAGGGACATTGGAGGTCTGGAGGATGTTATCATACAACAAATAGGGTGGTTATGCAGTGTCATATGTAACAGTTCTCTCCGAATGCATTCATTCTTATTGCACTCTCATAGCTGAGCTGCTTTGCTCTTTAATAATAGATAGTTTAACCTCCGATTTCAAAGCAGAGTAATCTCTTATGACCCCTATATCCTAGGAGGGGAAACTGAGGCACAGATGTTGAGTGACTCACCCAAAGTCACACTGTAAGTCAATACAACAGCTAAGGCTAGCCCCCTGGTTTCCTGGCCGTGGGCAGGTCAACACAGCAAAGAAAAGCATGTGGCTGGCCTGTGCAACTGAGTCAGGCTGCAGGGCTAATTTAATTCCTGTACGGACTTCCGAACTACCCCCTCACCCCACAGGATCCTAGTACCCAGGCTCCAGCCCGAGCCCAAACAGCTACACAGCCGTGAAACAGCCCTGCAGCTCGAGTCGGCTGGCAGGGGCCAGCCCCGGGTGTCTCGTTGCTGTGTGGACATACCCTGAGAGGCCAGTGCCTAGCCACAATGAGAGGTGGCCTTTTCTCATTGCTTTATTCATCACACCCACTCACAGCTCAGCTGTTGCCTACACTCTGTCTCCTCTTTCCTTCTTCCCCAGCTCAGTAGCAAATGGATATGTTCCTGCTGCTTTACCTGAAAACACTCAGAAAGTGAATTTTATATTGTTTTCTTGACTTCAGAATTAGGGCTGGTGGGAAATTTTCCATCAAAGCTTTCTCTTCTACAGAAAATTGAGTTTTCAACCCAACTAATTTTTTGTGGAAAGTGTTTGCTTCCCCCTCCAAAAATGTTGACTTAATTGGAAAAACTGAAAACCTGAAACCGAAAACGTTTGGCCCACCTGAAAATGTGTGGGCGTCTGGTGTTCTTCGGCTGAAATGCTTTGGGTTTGGAGGTTTCGGAAGAAACCCGTTTTTGTTTTTTAGCTAAATGTTTGGTTTTTGTTTTTCAGCAAAATGTCCACCGGAGGGAGGGGGAAACCATTTTCTGACCAGCAGTAGCCAGAATATCTGTATCCTTTATTCTGTTGACATGAAAACACAGTGTGAATTCCTCCTGCACTAACACAGAGCCTTTCAGTAAATGTCTGGTGATCCTTTTCCCCCGGGAGCAGCACAGGGTGTGAAGGGTGGGGCAGAATCTCCTATGAACTCTCCATCCCAGCACTAGGCAGAGACCAGTGCATGCTGGGACAGAACTGGGTGGATAACCATGCCAGCATTGGCATAGGTATCTTATAGGGGAGAAACCATTAGGAGCGCTAGAGAAATCACTTTCAACAACATATCTAACTGACTTGATTTTCTACTGTATTCCATGAACTTGTATGAAAATCTGGAGAGATCCTATTGATTTCCATAAGGCAGCTCACAATTCTGTACTGCCCCTAACTGTTGAGTCTCAATACATTAATTTACTGAGCTCACAGCCACCTGGGACAGAACAGTCAGGATCACTAGTTTGTATCTTCCCTGAAATATGACTGGAGAACTGTAAGAATCCAATTGCATATTAAAATATCCAGAGACTAGCGAGCGAAAACATCCCCTTAATTTATAGGCATTGGAGTTTAAGTGAGAGAGACTATTTAAACCTCTCTCATTTCACCCAGGACATACCTAGATGCACAGCAACATACTCTGCATGTCAGAGTTATTTATAGGTTTGGCCGTGTAAGCCTAATTTTTTTGCTATTGCTGAGTTAGCCATGAAGTTAGGTTTCATGCATATGAGCAAACACAGTCCTTATCTCTCCTTAACACCATCGCACCAGAGATTCTGTAGAGCCCTTGGAGAGCTTTTATAATATTCCTCCTCAACGCTAAGTAACAAGGTCCCCATTCATTGTCGCCAACCGGTCCCAGGGTTTTACTCTGTGAATGGCACTGTTTATAGAGACTTGGGCCTTGGAACCCAAAGATCATTGAGTGGAAAAATGCTTAAAGAACAGGTTTCAGAGTAACAGCCGTGTTAGTCTGTATTTGCAAAAAGAAAAGGAGGACTTGTGGCACCTTAGAGACTAACCAATTTGCTCAAATAAATTGGTTAGTCTCTAAGGTGCCACAAGTACTCCTTTTCTTTTTGCTTAAAGAACAGGAAACCTGCATGCTTTCCAAAGCTAAGTGAGCAGGATGGCAGAGCCCATCAGTTCAGTGCTTCTAGTACAGTTGCTTTTGGCAATGAGCTTTGGCACTGTGAAGACATTTCGTTCTTTCTCTCCATTAGCCACCTTGTCAGCGACAGAAGTTTTGCCCAGCTGGCATGATCATAAAGGGGAATGTGATCCTTCAATCCTTGGTAGCCATCAAACATTCCTGCTCAACATATGGAAACCCTGCCCTCCTGATTGAACCAAACAGTTGAACAATCATAAAAAATCTCTACCTGCTCTAAGGTCATTTAAATTAAGTACTTGAAATATATATCAGGTGCCCAGAAAGGTGAAGTTGTCCTTTCTGCACAGTTTTGCCAGACAAATGTAAAGGCCACCTACAAACCCTGCTGGACTTTGTAAAGCATCAAGGATGATGCTTGTCCTTAAAATGATGGATAAGGTGAATGGGCTTATTTTCCCCTCAACAGATGCCACAGGATTTAGGTTGGCAAATTAACAAAGCGTTGGAAGAAAGCTCTTCTGATGTACAGTAATGAAATGGAACCCGGGGAAAGAGAGCTAACCTGAAAACAGCACGTTTATCACCCCTCGGATCTGAACGCTAAGTTTATGCATCTCAGCTGTTGGTACCTGCAGTGGTATGACCTAGGGTTCTAGAGAATAAGCAGGGCAGGGGCTGATCAGTAGTTGCCTGGGTGAGGCCCAGAGGGAAACCCTGGGTGCTGCAGAAGGGAACGCTAGTGATTCAAGACATGGTGCTCTTCCTGCCAAGTCAGTACTGGAGTTACGTCACAGCAGTGCTAGGCATTGAGCTGCTGGAGGAAGGGTAATTGTATCCTGTCTAGGGATTTGTAATGGAAGCCAACACTGTAAAATCTCAACAATTCCCAGGTTAATTGCACTGGCGTAACGAGCCCTGCTGGACTTTCTTTGGCTCTTCTCTCTTAAAGGAAGCTCTGCTTGAGGAAGTTTTTAATGTTAGGGTGGAGCAGAGGAGTGGAGTGGGAAAATGTTGTTGTGAATGCCATTGTGGTTATGGCTTTATCAAAGGGAAAGATCTTTAAGCAGGACCAAAAAGTGATGTTTACCTTTTAATTGCTGATTTCTCCAGCTCCACCTTCCCTGTTGATTTAATTTTTCCTGGCTTGGTCAGCTGGTGCCACCTTTCCTATCCTCACTTCTCCCCTGTTCTTTTTCCTGTGAGTTTTGCCCTGAGTGTGAAGCCTTTTCTGTTGTTGACGTGTAGCATGAAGCTTTCTGAACATGTAACTTTGACTTGCCAAACTGATTTGTGTCCCACCTGTCAACATCCCTGTCACCAGCTGTGAGGTTCTTTTTCAGGAAATCTTTGTACCGACACCTCTATCCTCCCCTTGATTTTTATCCTATTTAAAAATACCTTCCTGCAGTGCTACTCATAGGAATAATCAAGCTGTTGATCTAGGTGGGAGTCCTTCTTAGAGCCTTAGAAATAAATAAGATTAGGTCAAGGAATTCCTTGCTACTAAAACGTCTTGTTCTACTTCAAGCAAAAAGTTGATCATGTCCCCCTTTTATTGCATTTTCCTGTACCTGACCAGTGATCCGTAACAATGCCCTTCCCACCCTTCTATCTCTTGAAAATGAAAAATACATTGAGCTTTTTATTTCTCATCAAAGGAAACTCATCATCAGATTGTCTGTTGGCTTTCAGTACTCAGAACACTGTGTAAAGAGCATAATGGTCTCTACATGATGTTTACCTGTGCCTTAAGGTTTGATTAGTTGGGTTTGGAGCAGAGATGCATCATCTCTTTGGCTGGACAGAGAATTTTAGTGGTTTTCTATGCAAATTATTAAAAAAAAAACAACAACAAAACAACCTTGGGAATTTTAAAGAAATTCTTCTCCACCACAGCTCAGTGGTGTAATCTCAGCCTAGAATTTTGAAGAGTTATGTTTGATTGGCATAATACAAAATTAGTAAAGAGGATTCCCATGCAATCTCAATCTGCCCCTGAGTCTCCTGTCCCCCAGTATGTGCAAAGAATTGCAAAGGGGAAACAACTAAGGATAGAGGAAGGCAGCATGACTGGATCCTTTTGATCAAAGACACTCATGTTTGGAAAGGTAGCCTGATTCTACAGCAAATCAAGGAAAAATCAAACGTATCTGGTTTGGTTGTAATGGAAGATATATTTGTATTTGCTAATTAAGAGCTGATCATATGTTTCGCCAGGGAGGGCACTTGGAGGAAGATTCTGGAGCTGCTCTTGATGATCTTTAGAAGAAGCTCCAAAATTTGTTATGGATCCCAGCTTTGGTTATCGTCACTCTAGGTTCACCCTACAGAGTGAGCCACACACCTTCTGCCGGCTGATGGTGAAGGAATAGCATTTGCCAACTGGTAGCCTCCGGGAGGTGAGGCCCCCATTGGATTTAAAAATAGAACTGCTAACTGCAAGCCTTCAAAAATCACAAATCAGGTATCAAAAAATTATGAGATCTTTTTTTAAAAGAACCCAACAGTTATTACTTTTATTTGCCTTCTGTTTCTTTCACCAGTTAGGGTTCACATGGTCAAATGTTGTCTGCAACCACAAGGACTGGAAACTTGCAACTTTAAAAACATGAAAGCTGAGATTCTTTTGTAATTACCTGAGTCCGGGGGGGAAGGGAGGGGAAGGATATCTCAGTGGTTTGAGCATTGGCCTGCTAAACCTAGGGCTCTGAGTTCAATCCTTGAGGGGGCCATTTAGGGATCTGGATTGGTCCTGCTTTGAGCAGGGGGTTGGATTAGATGATCTCCTGAGGTCCCTTCCAACCCTGATATTCTATGATAAGAGCTGGAGCATTCAGAAAAACCACCAGCTACCCCCAGACTCACCATAAAATTGCAAGAGTTGACAATACTATAAAAATCCAGTGATTCTTTAATGCAGCTGAGCCCTTGCTTAGCCGTGCCTGTTGTCTCCCCAGAGAGCAGGCTCCAGGCAGCATCACCACTAAAACCATTTTCTCTTTCACTTTCCTTCCCCGCCTCACTCAAATTTATACACACACCTGCAACCCAGGTTTGTGGGGAAGGGGAAACCTTTGCAAGGCTGGCTCCCAGATGATGAAATCAGTGCCATCTTGCCACAGGCCCTGTAAAATATCTTTTAGTAACTTTCTCTGAATGGGTGTAACACCGACAGACCCCAGTCATCGGCAGGTGGGATCAAACCCGGAGTTTAGAGAAGGAGCCTCAACAGCATGAGCTAAAAGCCATATGCCTGCTAGCTAAGGCTGTAGAGCAGACTCATTAATCTCTATGTAGTCCCGGTGCCACTAGACGGGACAGAACACCAGACCCAGGAGGTGTGTGGGTTACATGGGAATTGGTCTTTCTTAGAAAGGCTCAAGACCAGGGGTGGGCAAACTTTTTGGCCTGAGGGCCACATCGGGGTTCCAAAACTGTATGGAGGGCCGGGTAGGGAAGGCTGTGCCTCCCCAAATCCTAACACTATTTGCCCCCTCCCACTGCCCGCCCCCAGACTGCCCCCCATCAGAACCCTCGACCTATCCAACGCCCCCTACTCCTTGTCCCCTGACCACCCCCTCCTGGGACCCCCTGCCCCTAACCGCCCTCCCTGGGACCCCACCGCCTATCCAACTCCCCCTGCTCCCTGACTGCCCCAACACCTATCCATACCCCTGCCCCCTGACAGGCTCCCAGGACCTCACCTCCTATCCAACCCCCCCCTAAAACCCCTTTCAGAGTGCGGCCCTGCGAACATGGGCGGAGGACTTAGGAGGAGTAGGGGCAGCCGGAGAGAAGCGGTGGTTTCCCCTTCAAAGCACCGCTTCCATCTGGCCAGCTGCATGGCCGCCCAGTGCTCCTCCCGAGTCCTCCGCCTGCGTTTGCTGCGCTCCCGCCACCCGCACCGCCTGCCTGCCCCCCTGTGGCTGCAGGTGAGCCTCCGTCCCTGCTCTCCCCTGCACCCGCAGTGCAGCCCCTTCCCGCACTGGCAGCGCGGCGTGCTGAGGCTGCAGGGGAGGGGGAACAGCAGGGGATGGGCTAGGGGCTAGCCTCCCCAGCCGGGAGCTCAGGGGCTGGGCAGGACAGTCCCATGGGCCATAGTTTGCCCACCTCTGTTCAAGATCCTCACCTACCTACAGAATCACTTTTTCTACAACATTCTTATCTCCCACTAGAATTCTTCATAGCTGCCTTTGTTGCACTCTGCCTTTCCACTTCCTGTAACTGAGACGAGGGATGGTCCAATAGCTAAGCCACTAGCCTCAAACTTTGGAGAGTAGCGTTCAAATACCAAGTCTGCTTCAGGCTTGCTGTGTAACTTTGGACAAGTCACTTAAGTCCAGATTCTCACTGGCACCTAACTCATTGAAATCTTTGAGGAGCTGGGACGTAGCCGCCTTATTGGTTCCCCATCTGTAAAACTGGGATAACAGTAGTTTCTTACCTCAGAGAGGTGTTGTGAGGACAAATATATTAAATTGCTCAAATGCTCTGTAATGGGGACCATGTATGTATATCTTAGATATATAACTAGAAATGGGAGAACTCAGGAAAGGTCTGGATTTCACACAACCTCTAGAATTTTTTGTTTTGAGAAACATTTCAGATTCACTAAATCTTTTCCTTTAAGCTATTTTTAAAAGGCAGTTTTGAAAACTAACAGGCGTCTATGCTCTGAAAGCAATATTTTGCAATAAAATAAACTATGGCATTGAGAATCATGTATTTTGCCGAAGCCAAATGGACTGATCTCAAATATTCTACATTTGAGCTGTGAGGAGTCCGATAAATCACAGGGTGTTTCTATTCCCTGACTGGGGGGGTTGGATGGGTCGAGGGTTCTGAGGGGGGCAGTCAGGGGGCAGGAAGTGGGAGGGGGCAGATAGGGTCAGGATTTGGGGAGGCACAGCCTTCCCTACCCGGCCCTCCAAACACACAAGCACAGCCAGTGTGAATTCTTAAATGTGCAAATTTGAAAGTTTGATTTCCACAAATATTCATGTAACCCACTGTTCAGCCTATGTTATACAGAGCTGGCTGAAAATTTTCATATTTTTCAATAGGGGAAAAAAACCCTCTTTCTTCCATTTCTTGACCAGCTCTTGTATTATGCGACACACACCCCAATGTTTTATCTAGAGAGGATTCATGGACTTCACTGCCAGAAGGGACCAATATGATTATTTAGTCCAACCTGCAGTATACACAGGTTGTAGAATTTTTCCCAGGAATCAGATTAAGGATATGAGTCTGCTACAGCTGTCAACTGAGGGGGTCTTAGGTATATCTACACTGCAAATTAAGATGTGATTTAATAATACCTTTAATCTAACTAGTTCAGGTAACAGTAGTGATGACATGGCGGCATGGACTTCAGTGCAGGCTAGCTGCCCCAGCACAAGCCTGCCAGGGTCTCTGGGTAAGTACTCAAGTTGCTAGCTTGCTCTGAAGTCCATGCCACCATGTCTTCACTACTCTTTGTGACCTGCGCTAGCTAGATTGAAACTAGTATGGGTGTGCATACCTGCACTACAATCACACCTTAATTAACAGCAGAGGTGCCGACTTCCTGAATTCTCAGGGGGTGCTCAACCCCCTGCTCTGACCCAGGCCCTGCCCCCACCCCACCCCTTCTCACAAGCCCCTGCCTCGCCTCTTCTCACCCCTGCTCCGCCCCCTGGCCTCTTCCTGGCCCATTCCGCTCCCTCTCCCCCTCCTCCCACTCGCTCCAGGCACCTCCTGCATGCCACTGAACAGCTGTTCAGTGGGAGGTGCTGGGAGGGAAGGGAGGAGCTGATTGGCAGGACTGCCATTAGGTGCTGAGCACCCACTATGTTTTTCCATGGGTGCTCCAGCCCCAGAGCCCCCACGGGGTCAGTGCCTATGATTAACAGTGTAGATGTACCCTTAGTTCAAACTCCTGGAGGCTCATGCTCTGAGCTACAGATGTGTTGGGCTCAGTCCTGGTGATGGCCAAGATGACAGTTATTTCACTTGCACATGTGACTTTGAAATTTGCTCTTTGTGGATATTTATGGGAGTAGAATATGATTATTCCAGTATTAGTAGCGACGGATTGCAAAGTGAAGGGGAATGGGATAAAAATGAGTTCATTTACCAATTCAAGCAAATGTTTATGCGAAAAAATGTTCACATTGTTTGTCCAGCTCTTATTCTAAATTTGGCAAAATGGGTCCTCCCGTCCCA
Organism: Lepidochelys olivacea; assembly: GCF_965140295.1. Classification (NCBI taxonomy): domain Eukaryota; kingdom Metazoa; phylum Chordata; order Testudines; family Cheloniidae; genus Lepidochelys; species Lepidochelys olivacea. The sequence goes on along the minus strand of NC_140414.1, from coordinate 134,653,475 downwards.
ATGGGTGTCCCCCAGTAATTTCTTCATCCAGAACACTTCTTGAGAGTGCTCTTCTAGCCACTGCCATATCAGAAGTGACTGGGGTGGCCAATTTTTTGTTGGGCGTATTCCCGAAGGTTTCCACACATGACATGCTCTTCAGTTAAAGATTAATCTTTAATTCTGGGATACTCCACAACAATCCTGGAGGGTTGGCAACCCTAAAAATGACTTGGATATCAATGCGACTCTCCAGGGAGAGTTAGGCCACCCGTGAATGAGGTCTGACTGGAGCAGCTGGTGTGGGCCAGTAGTTCCCCCAAAGCCCCTTTGAGACAGTGTGGGAAGAAGAGGTGTAGAGTAGGGAAGCAGTATCATGCTGATTGGCTGCTGAGTTTGGAGGGGATGAGGCTGTGACCGAGGCCATCAGTGGTCCTGCTAATCCATGCTCTGAGTGGTATAGCTGCATAAAAATTTCTGCAGGATCAGGGAAGCATGCTTAAGAGAGAGTCTCTTTCCCTCCCATACTGCCTACGTCCGATCCAGTCTATTGAGCTACCTACCACCAGCACAAGTGGTGGGAACAATGGATCCTCATTTTTAGTCAGGTTGGCGTTGCTTTGACACAGTAGCTTGTGTTCTCTTCTGTTCTCCTGTGCACTACTTAGGCACACGTGAATGAAATCGAGGGTGCAGTTGGGGTTAATAGACCGGGGTCTGTTCTTGAAGGGTAACTGATGCAAATTCCTGGAGAGGTGTTCAATGTACGTGGAGGCTATTCTGGGTTTCCTGATGGTTGTACACCTTCCTTCACTGATGTGCTTTTGTATGTTGGATTATTGCCGGATGCCCTTTTACCCCTTCGAATATTTCGCCATTTACATTCATTCTCCCCACTCCTGCTAAGGACCAGAATGGAAAAAACAAAGACAAAAAAGAACCACTTGGGATGTGATGCCTTTCCAAGCCATCGTTTATTTAGCAAAAATGAAATGGGGTCTCATGCCAAATGCATGGTTTTTACTCATTTCATTTTACACATAACTCGGAAAAGTAAAGAGGAGGAGAGACTCTGTTGGTGACTGATCCTATCCTATATCCTGCGAATAGGTTTACAGTTAAAACAGGATCATTTATAGCAGCCACTGAATTTTCACGGTCTTCGTTCTAAAAGGAAAAAAAGAATAATTGAAAACACACACAAACTCAAGCTGCGTCAGCATTAATTTTCATCTCCACAAAACACTCGGTCTCCAGGGCAAGGAAGGAAATTCCAGAGAGTTAGCCAAGACAATCAGGGTTAATCTGCTTTTTTAAAAGTGTGGCGCAGGCAAGACCTTCACTTTCCCATTCTAAGGTCAGCAGTGCTGCTCCAGCGTTGGCAGGCACTCTCTGGTGTGGGGCTGCCTGGCAGTGGGGCACAACCCCAGGGTTGTTTGGTTTGGCTGTGAAGCCAGCATCCAGATGCATCAGCTACATGAATTGCAGGCGAACGTTAAAAACAGGTTTCAGAGTAGCAGCCGTGTTAGTCTGTATCCGCAAAAAGAAAAGGAGGACTTGTGGCACCTTAGAGACTAACAAATGTATTTGAGCATAAGCTTTCGTGAGCTACAGCTCACTTCATCGGATGCATCCAGTGGAAAATACAGTGGGGAGATTTATTTACACAGAGAACATGAAACAATGGATGTTACCATACACACTGTAATGAGAGTGATCAGGTAAGGTGAGCTATTACCAGCAGGAGAGCCGGGGGGGCCTTTTGTAGTGATCATCAAGGTGGGCCATTTCCAGCAGTTGACAAGAACATGTGAGGAACAGTATGGGGGGGGGAGGGAAATAAACATGGGGAAATAGTTTTACTTTGTGTAATGACACATCCACTCCCAGTCTTTATTTAAGCCTAAATTAATTGTACCCAGTTTGCAAATTAATTCCAGTTCAGCAGTCTCTCATTGGAGTCTCAGAGTAACAGCCGTGTTAGTCTGTATTCGCAAAAAGAAAAGGAGTACTTGTGGCACCTTAGAGACTAACCAATTTATTTGAGCATGAGCTTTCGTGAGCTACAGCTCACTTCATCGGATGCATACCGTGGAAACTGCAGCAGACTTTATATATACACAGAGAATATGAACCAATACCTCCTCCCACCCCACTGTCCTGCTGGTAATAGCTTATCTAAAGTGATCATCAGGTGGGCCATTTCCAGCACAAATCCAGGTTTTCTCACCCTCCACCCCCCCACACAAATTCACTCTCCTGCTGGTGATAGCCCATCCAAAGTGACAACTCTTTACACAATGTGCATGACAATCAAGTTGGGCCATTTCCTGCACAAATCCAGGTTCTCTCACCCCCTCACCCCCCTCCCAAAAACCACACACACAAACTCACTATCCTGCTGGTAATAGCTCATCCAAAGTGACCATTCTCCCTACAATGTGCATGATAATTAAGGTGGGCCATTTCCAGCACAAATCCAGGTTTTCTCACATCCTCCCCACCCCCATACACACACAAACTCACTCTCCTGCTGGTAATAGCTCATCCAAACTGACCACTCTCCAAGTTTAAATCCAAGTTAAACCAGAACATCTGGGGGGGGGGGGTAGGAAAAAACAAGAGGAAATAGGCTACCTTGCATAATGACTTAGCCACTCCCAGTCTCTATTTAAGCCTAAATTAATAGTATCCAATTTGCAAATGAATTCCAATTCAGCAGTTTCTCGCTGGAGTCTGGATTTGAAGTTTTTTTGTTTTAAGATAGCGACCTTCATGTCTGTGATTGCGTGACCAGAGAGATTGAAGTGTTCTCCGACTGGTTTATGAATGTTATAATTCTTGACATCTGATTTGTGTCCATTTATTCTTTTACGTAGAGACTGTCCAGTTTGACCAATGTACATGGCAGAGGGGCATTGCTGGCACATGATGGCATATATCACATTGGTGGATGTGCAGGTGAACGAGCCTCTGATAGTGTGGCTGATGTTATTGGGCCCTTTGATGGTGTCCCCTGAATAGATATGTGGGCACAATTGGCAACGGGCTTTGTTGCAAGGATAAGTTCCTGGGTTAGTGGTTCTGTTGTGTGGTATGTGGTTGTTGGTGAGTATTTGCTTCAGGTTGCGGGGCTGTCTGTAGGCAAGGACTGGCCTGTCTCCCGAGATTTGTGAGAGTGTTGGGTCATCCTTTAGGATAGGTTGTAGATCCTTAATAATGCGTTGGAGGGGTTTTAGTTGGGGGCTGAAGGTGATGGCTAGTGGCGTTCTATTATTTTCTTTGTTAGGCCTGTCCTGTAGTAGGTAACTTCTGGGAACTCTTCTGGCTCTGTCAATCTGTTTCTTTACTTCTGCAGGTGGGTATTGTAGTTGTAAGAAAGCTTGACAGAGATCTTGTAGGTGTTTGCCTCTGTCTGAGGGGTTGGAGCAAATGCGGTTGTATCGCAGAGCTTGGCTGTAGACGATGGATCGTGTGGTGTGGTCAGGGTGAAAGCTGGAGGCATGCAGGTAGGAATAGCGGTCAGTAGGTTTCCGGTATAGGGTGGTGTTTATGTGACCATTGTTTATTAGCACTGTAGTGTCCAGGAAGTGGATCTCTTGTGTGGACTGGACCAGGCTGAGGTTGGTGGTGGGATGGAAATTGTTGAAATCATGATGATCATCAACCTGATGATCACTTTAGATAAGCTATTACCAGCAGGACAGTGGGGTGGGAGGAGGTATTGGTTCATATTCTCTGTGTATATATAAAGTCTGCTGCAGTTTCCACGATATGCATCCGATGAAGTGACCTGTAGCTCACGAAAGCTCATGCTCAAATAAATTGGTTAGTCTCTAAGGTGCCACAAGTACTCTTGGAGTCTGTTTCTGAAGTTTTTTTGTTGAAGAATTGCAACTTTTAGGTCTAAAGAAAAGGAGTACTTGTGGCACCTTAGAGACTAACCAATTTATTATATATATTTATATATAATATAGCCCAACTTGATTGTCATGCACATTGTGTAAAGAGTTGTCACTTTGGATGGGCTATCACCAGCAGGAGAGTGAATTTGTGTGGGGGGGTGGAGGGTGAGAAAATCTGGATTTGTGCTGGAAATGGCCCACCTGATGATCACTTTAGATAAGCTATTACCAGCAGGACAGTGGGGTGGGAATAGGTATTGTTTCATATTCTCTGTGTATATATAAAGCCTGCTGCAGTTTCCACGATATGCATCTGAGGAAGTGAGCTGTAGCTCACGAAAGCTTATGCTCTAATAAATTGGTTAGTCTCTAAGGTGCCACAAGTACTCCTTTTCTTTTTGCGAATACAGACTAACACGGCTGTTACTCTGAAACTTTTAGGTCTGTAATCGAGTGACCAGAGAGATTGAAGTGTTCTCCGACTGGTTTTTGAATGTTATAATTCTTGACGTCTGATTTGTGTCCATTTATTCTTTTACGTCGTGACTGTCCAGTTTGACCAATGTACATGGCAGAGGGGCATTGCTGGCACATGATGGCATATATCACATTGGTAGATGTGCAGGTGAACGAGCCTCTGATAGTGTGGCTGATGTGATTAGGCCCTGTGATGGTGTCCCCTGAATAGATATGTGGGCACAGTTGGCAATGGGTTTTGTTGCAAGGATAGGTTCCTGGGTTAGTGGTTCTGTTGTGTGGTGTGTGGTTGCTGGTGAGTATTTGTTTCAGAGTGCATGAATCAGTCAGGAGTGGAGACTATGCTCCTTTCAGGTGCAATTAATGTCATTTTCAGTTGTGTGAGTGGCGTCTCGCTCCTTAGTGATGATGGGATCACTGAATTAATATAATAGATTGATGCTTATGTTTGTTACATCAGGACACACTTTTCTTTCCAACCTGAATGCAAAACCTGCTCGCTTTCCTACCCAGCGTGAGAGAAAAGCAGCCCCGCTGTCTTGCCAAGATGTATGTTTGTTTGTACTGAGGTTGTGCCTGAAGGTCCCCCATTTAAGGATCAGGGCCCCTTTGTCGCAGGCACTGTGCACACACATAATGAAGAGAGACCCTACCGGAAGAGCTACAAAGGTATAGTGGCGAGAGGACAGCTGGCTACAACACACAGATGGGAAAATGTAGAAGAACACTGAGTTCTGTTTGTGTGCTCTTTCTCTTCCTCCTTACAACAGCTGAACTATACCAGAACCTCATGATTTTCAGGGGTGATTTCAGCTTCCCGGCGAACATGTGGCTCAGCAACAGTAAACATTTTTGCACAGCAGCACGACCGGCGAGCCAGAGAAAGACGGCTCCCTCTGTGTTCCCCTCGCTGAGGTTAGCAATGAAGATTACCAGTGGCCTTAGTCAACTTCCCTAAATATTTTCCCCACTGCACAAGCTGAAACAATATTTGGATGGAGATTCCAGATGGAAATTGTGCTTTATGCTGTACTATCCAACGGGCCAACACTGTGGGAAACACACCCTGAGCAGGACCCTGACAGCAGCTCACTGTAAGCTTTCAGCAGGATGCCTCTGCATTTCGATTCCACCTTGTGTCCTGCTGCTGTTACCCTCTCCTCTTAAATGAGACGTGAAAGTGGTGAGGGGGCTATTTTCAGAAAGAGTTCTACATAGCCCCCTTCAGAAAGTATTTTCTTCTCATTGCAGGTTGGAGACTGGACTGGGACTTAGGAGGCCAGGGTTAAATTCCAAGCTCTGCCACAGATTCCCTATGGGGCACTGGGTAAGTCAATTAGTCTCTCTGTGCCTTAGTTCTCCAGCTGTAATTACATTTCCCTGCTTCACAGGGATGTTATGAGAGCCAGCTCAACAGAGGAGAAGAGAATGATTCAGTGGCTATGGCATGTGCCTGGAAGTTAGACCTGACTTCAAATCCCTGCTCTGATACCGCTATCCTGAGTGACATTGGCTAAATCACTTAAGTCTCTTTGCACTTCAGTCCCCCATCTGTGAAAGGGGAATAATAGCACTGCCCTTCCTCACAGGTGTGTTGTGAGGATAAATGATTGTGAGGTTCTCTGATACTACCATAATGTGGGTCACATAAGTTATCTTAGATCTCTTCTTATTTTCCAGTTTCCCAGATGTTTTGTTCAGTTATGTTAGCCCCGCTGCTCAGTAATTCATACTCAAATAATGATGACCCATGGCTTTGCCACTCAAGTTAATGGTTTGTGATTGGTGTGTGTTTGGGGTTATTGTGTATGCTGGTTTTTGTTTGGGTGGGTGGTTGTGTTGGTTTGTGTCTGGGGGTTGTGCTGGGAGGTTTGCGTTGATTTGTTTGGGTAGCGTATGAGGGGTGTGTGCTGCGGTGAGGGACTACCTGTGTTTGGGATTATTGTGTGTTGTGTGGGTAATTTTGAAAAACTCTGGTAGCCAGGTCAAGTAATCTACCATCTCATACAACCAATGGAACTGTTGCATGCAAATTATCTGTAGAGTAAGGGTGGTGATTGGTTGAGTAACCTCTGATATCACAATGGTCCAGGACTCTTGGTGTGGCATAGATAGATGACTTGCTATCATATAGGTGTAATTCATAGACAAAATGTCTGAGAACTTAGAAATTGGATGGTCACAGACTGCAAATCCCAGTGATGATTCAATCTGGCGATATTCTGAACAAAAAGGGCTCTCAACCATGCTTGTAGCTGTTTCCATCACGGCACATTGACTGTACAGACATTCTAGGCTTTAGAGTGACAATCCTGAAATCTTACTTTAATTGCCAATACTTAACATCCATTTAAAGGCTGGGAAATGGCTGACTAAAATATCAGGTCCGGCATTAATTTATTACCAACCTAATTAAAAAAAACAAACACGCACACTCTGAGCATGTGATACTGTGGCTAGTGTTCTCCCCACAGTGGCTTATTTTAGTAGTGAGAAATGTGTCCGGACTAGAATACGGGGAGAACAAAAATTTGGGAGTGTGAGTAGTACTGAAGTATAGATACTTTGGGTCTTTCTATTCTAAACCTGGCCTTACTGCTCCTACTCCCTCATACATTACTCCTGCTTTGGTCATGATCTTGCCCAGTGTGGCTGAAGAACTGAAAAGAGTAAATGCCACAAATGCTCCCAACCCACTGCTTGCTGATGGGGAAACACCATTACTGCAAGTGGTTGGGGTTCTGCTTTTGGCTTTTCACGCTTTGAATCACCAGTAGAAAACCTTTTGTGCCTGAAACTTATTACCATGTTACAGCTATTCTGAGACCTACTGAAATGTATGTTGATGGTCTTAATTCCAGTTCCTAATAGTTGATATCACTGACCTCACCATCACATTCAGCATTTTCTGGCACGATGGAAGGATCAGCAGAGCTTGAATGCAGGCCTGCAGCACTACGATGTAACCAACATCTCCACACTGCTACCTGACAACAGCTATTGCCAGCCTGCTCCCTGTGATCTGCAACGGGCAGAGGTTGTACACCATGGGAAGTGATCTGACTGTGGTCTTCGCTTCCTTGATTGACAGCACAAACACACAGAAAGAGAAAGTCCTGGCCCCAATCAGTTTGCAATCTAATTTATTTTCTCATCCCCACCTCTCTGGGATGTGTTAAGTGTTACACCTCAGCCTATCCAACTGTAAGCAGGGGATATCATGCCTGGCTTCTCCAGAGGTGTTCAAGAGGAGGGATAGGTCCTGGAACCATCCGTCCCACTTCATACCTGGGTGAAGTAGCCAGGGACTATTGCAGTCTGGGTGTTCTCCCAAGCCCAGGGACTACTCACATCTTGGGATGGCCTGGGTTTGCAGGTCACTACAAAGGGGTCGGGGAGGAGGTGAGGCCACAGCCATGGCGAGACTATGCAGCTACCCACTGCAGTGTAGAAGTAGGTGCGATTCCCAGGGTGCTCCTGCACCACCCCCAGTGCAGGATAGTGACTATGTGGCACAACTGAGTCCTATGTGACTCACCCTAGGGTGCTGAGGAAGAGAACTGGTTCCCCGAGAGATTCTTTGGAGATATGAGGTCTCCTTGTTGCTAAGATCCCAATGGCCATAAGGCCTGCTCCATTGTGGATCTTCACCCACACCTGCAGAAAAGCCCCACCCTCTGGCAGTGGTGCCATTTCAGATTTTGGTAGGAGAGGTAACTTCAACTGTGATTCCAGGAGCTACTTAGGCACTTGAAAACTAGAGTTTTTGGGCAGATAACTTAACAGTCAGCTGACAGGAACACTGTATTTAATTCGTATGTAAAAGAAAGGAAATTTAAATAAATTATTAGACCCACTCAGCTCTAATATTAACATGTTCTGACATCTTGTGGCAAGTCACTTAAGGGATACTGGTTAGGTTTAAAATTTTAATGTATATTTTTACTTGTTACTAACTCTGCAGAGGGAGAGAGAGACCCCTCAGGACTCCTGGGTTCTATCTCAGCTCTGGGAGGGAAGTGGAGTCCAGTGGGTTACAGTGAGGGACAGATACATCTGGGTTCTATATAAGAACATCAGAATGGCCATACTGGGTAAGACCAATGGTCCATCTAGCCCAGTATCCTGTTTTCCAAAAATGGCCAGTGCCAGGTGTTTCAGAGGGAATGAACAGAACAGGGCAATAATCAAGTGATTCATCCCCTGTTGCCCATGCCCAGCTTCTGGCAAACAGAGGCATGGGAAATGCAGAGCATGGTGTTGGATCCCTGCCCACCCTAGTAGGCATTGTAGCCATTGATGGACCTATCTTCCATAGTTTTGGCCTTCACAACATCCCCTGGCAAAGAGTTCCACGGGTTGACTGTGAAGAAATACTTTTTTTTGTTTGTTTAAAACATGCTACGTATTGATTTCATTGGGTGACCCCTGGTTTTGGGGTTATGTGAAGGAGTAAATAACATTTCCTTATTCAATTTTTCCACACCATTCATGATTTGATAGACCTCTATCATATTCCCCTTAGTCTTTTTAATTTCTCCCCATATGGAAGCTGTTCCATACCCCTAATCGTTTCTGTTCCCCTTCTCTGTACCTTTTCCAAGTCTTATGTATCTTTTTTGAGATGGGTTGACCAAATCTGCACGCAGTATTCAATATGTGGGCGTGGATTTCTATAGAGGCAACTTGATATTTTCTCAAAAAGAAAAGGAGTACTTGTGGCACATTAGAGACTAACCAATTTATTTGAGCATAAGCTTTCGTGAGCTACAGCTCACTTCATCGGATGCAGTACTCCTTTTCTTTTTGCGAATACAGACTAACACGGCTGTTACTCTGAAACTTGATATTTTCTGTCATATTATCTATCCCTTTCCTCATGATTCCCAATGTTCTGTTTGCTTTTTTGATTGCTGCTGCACACTGAGTGGATGTTTTCAGAGAACTATCCACAATGGCTCCAATGACTCTATTTCTTGACGGGTAACAGCTAATTTAGACCCCCTCATTTTGTATGTATATTTGGGATTATATTTTGCCATGGGCATTACTTTACGTTTATCAACATTGAATTTCATCTGCCATTGCGTTGCCCGGTCACCCAGTTTTGTGAGATCCCTTTGTAACTCTTTGCAGTCACCTTTGGACTTAACTATCTTGAGTAATTTTGTATCAACTACGAATTTTGCCACCTCACTATTTACCCCTTTTTCCAGATCATTCATGAACATGTTGAACAGCACGTGTCCCAGTACACATCCTTGGGGGACACCACTATTTATCTCTCTCCATTCTCACCATTTATTTCTACCCTTTGTTTCCTGTCTTTTAACTGGAGTGTCTGGCAATGTTTTCAGGATCATCTAAGGATTCTAAGTTTAACTTAATGATAAGGCTTTTGTTATCTTAATCACCCTGCCTTTGTTTGTTACAAACTCTCCGCCCCAAAGGCGGAAACTGGGAGCAGCACAAAACTCATCACATATCACATTCAAGCTGTGTTGCAGTTAAGAGCTCCATCTGTGAGCAGGTACAAAACTCAGGTACAAAACTTCGGGGGGAAGGGGGGAGGAGAGGGTGTTTAAAGCCCCCACATCCCCTGCAAATGGCACCCCTGTCCTCAGTCCCCCGACCTATGAAGATGGAGCATGATCCTGAAATGACATAATGATTCTCCTAGGGCTATACCAGCCATCCTCCTGGCTCCTGCAAGATGATCAGCAAGTGACAGGTGTGAGTCTCCACTGTTCCTCTATCCCCCACTGTTGCAGCTGTTGAAGGAGGAAATGATACGGGATTGAGAGAGGCTGTGAGAGGGGGGAATGTGTAGATTAAATAAACATCCACTGCAGAGTGCTGTCCAGGAAAGGCCTGTGAGGTGCCCCTTTCCCTCTCGCACTCTCAGTAGAAATATTTTCAAACATTTGTCATCCCCACTGTTTTGTATTTGCCTATCATTAGTTCTAATTAGTACCATCTGTATTCCCAGTTCACTTGGCTGACTGAATAATTCAGCACTGCTTACACTCCTACTGCCAGCTACAACATGACAAGGAGCTGTTCCTCCACAATCCAGGTTCTTTATTCTATTCACTGCAATCATTTCCCCCTAGTGCATTCATCTTGGTGCAGAAACCCTGAAATTCTTCTGAGATTGTTGCACAAGAAACAGGAAGCAGCTTTCAATGCTGCCTTCCAACAGCCTCTCTGACCCAGGGGATCCTACAGGTAGTCACAGCAGAAATAATTACAGGGCCTCTATGCTTATTATTGTTTGTTAAACCTGTGTGAATCCAGTTTCCATGAAAGTTACAAGACGGGTAGCTCGGAGAATGGTATCATTTGACCAGCTATGATGTAGGCAACTGTGAGTTTCTCCATGCTTCCCTACAACACCAGCCCACAAAGAACAGGACTAAGAGTGTGAGGATAATAAAATCTCATTGGTCTATTTGGTTCTTGGCCTGCATGGTTGCCAGTAGGACTGGCTGAAAATTTTCTGTTGAAAATTTTTCCCAGGAGAAAATGGGTTTTTGACTCAGTGAAAATATTCACTGAAAGAGTGTCTGCTTTCCACAGAGCTTGGACGGTAGCTTATTTTTATTTAAAAAAAAAAATCTGTAAGATTTTGGTTTTTGGAATTTGGGTTTTGGACAAAAAATTAATATCATTTTTGTCTACATTTTCCATGGTGAGGGGAAAGAACCTAATTTCTGCTCAACCCTTGTTGCCAGTTATAATGGTGTTTGTTTCTGGTCAACTAGATTGAGACCGCCAAACTCATTTCATATAACACAAGCCATAGGCCAGTCATCAGAGGTCAGTGCCGATCTGGCCTGGATTTGAGATGGGGAGTGACATCGATAGAGTTACTCTGGACATCAGTGTAAACTGAGTCCAGAATCTGGCTCTAAACCTTCACACCTTGATTCCGTTTTGCCTGTCTTTGGGCCTGGTTCTGAACTCATTTACCCCAGTTTAAATCAAGAATCACTCTACTGAAGTCAGTAGAGTTACACCTGTGTGAGATCAAAATGAGGCCTTTTCTGTCCACCTTTTTCTGCTAGTTCTTGTGTTTGAGTTGCTGCTTAAACTGCCATTTGGTCCTCACAAGCTTTTTAGCCTGCTCTGATTTAAGTGTTAGGTTCTTTCAGCACTTCTCCCTGTGTTGCTCTAGAAACTTCATCATCTTCTTCTTCTTCTTTTTTTTTTTACTTTGCTAGGAGTTGATGGAAATATCACTGACCTCTCTATCTTAGCTGCATGGATCCAACGCTATGTATTCTTTGTCTGGTTTTCTATGGGCATTTCCTTTTAAATCTGATACACATCACTTGTACCTGGTGATTGTTCACTAGGCAGGGGTGGAACAAGTTCATTTTAGGACTCACCACTTGAAGCTTCACCCAGAACTCAAAACAAACTTTCTTTTCAGATCTGAAAAAGATGAAGTACCCTCCTTTCCACTTCATTCATTCATTCATTCATTCATATATATATTTCTGGGTTTAGAAGTGCATACCTCAAGAAGGCTGTTCTCACGGTTTCTCTTGTCCCACTGAAAGGCTATGAAATCTTGCAAGAAAGCTCGTGATCAGATGTACAACCCCAAGATGTTCAGAGAAACTTTGGATGAAAGACTGAATTATACCTATCTGAGCCTCCAAACCTTTTCGAGTTTTTTCTATTGCTAGTTTTCAGATATCAGCTACTGACAAAGATTGGATGGTCTCAAGAGAATTCTGCCATCCTTAGCCATGCTGGAACTGCCTACCAGGGGAAAATAGGGAATTTCTAGTTTTGGATCTCACCCAGAAGCCAGACCTGCATGATGAATGCACATGCATGGGTTTGTATCTGAACCACCCTGAAATTTCATCAGACTCACCCTTGAAGTTCATATCTGAGGGTCTGGGTGGCTCATCTCTAATTACAATAAAATGTTCCGCTTATTAAGTAGCATAACAAGCACAGATTACATGAATGGCACCAAAGTTTCTCCATTCCCCAAATCAGAAATCAAATGCCTGCGGTGTCTATTTCTGATCTGATCTTTTTATTTGGCAATGGTACAGATATTACTGGACAGTCGTGTATCAGCTCTCAGTATCAATAATGCCTTCCCCTCTGCCTTTTAAATCAGCATGTAACCAACAATCTCTTAGCACTCAATCTGAAGAGCTTTCCAACAGGCCATGGTACAGCTGTTCCTTGTGGTAGCCTGGCTTCAAATGTAACATATTCAGACACTTCAGTACACAGCCTGCATATGTGGTCTTTTTTTCCAGGCCATGGAGATATCTGGATAAACAATGCTGTGGCTGACACATGGATTGCTCTATTTCTGGCATGAGAAAGTCAAATTAGACAGGAGAAGGAAAGCTAATAATACTTAATCACAGCTGTCATTCAAGATGAAATCTCCTAGAAAAACTAGTTGATTTCAAATATCTACAGTGTTTAAACAGATTGTCAGTATAGTGGAAATGAGGACCTGGAGCAATGAGAGGGGCAGTAAAATTACTCACTGGGGTATCAAAATGCATCCATATTAGAGGAAACTTTAGTCACTTTCCTGTGGTTTCAGGTCTAGACTGCTATTGACTTCGATGGAAGTTGGCTTTGGTGCCTGGGGAGGAACAGGAAAGGCAAAATACCTATTCCAGTACAGCATAAGATCCAGATAAGACCAAATGCTACCACTATCCTCTCCTGGGTGGAACTGGATCTGCTCATTTGTTTGCCACAGGCTTTATAATGTAGTAAGACATGGATGACCTCCTTTAGTTAAAAAGGGACAAGCTTATGCTTCTAGGATTCCAGCATACACACACAGGCGGCAGTGAACTTGTTACCCTTTCGGATTAAAGGTTAAAGGGGGGCAGGGAGCTATATAAACCTAAGACAGCGTAACTAATCTGTGGTCATTTCACAGTTACTAGAACTCACAGGTTGGTGGTGTCAGCAGAGCTGGAATTTGGAACCTCCTGCCTGGATTTTGGAACTGGAACCACTTCGGCTAATGGAAAGTCTGAGCCTATGGCACAGAGTTCAGCTGCTAACTTCTGATTCTATCCAGCGGAAGGAAGTAGTGGAAGTAACCACTTCTTAGTTCATTACAATTACAATATAAAATGAGTGAAATATAATTTACTATACATGACTATTTTTGAAGCAATTCCGATGAGCATCTGTTATTTGAGAGTTGCCTAACTGGCGCTTTTTAGTGCCTTCTTAATTCTGTGCCATTTAAGGAGTTTCAAATGTAGCAACATACTACTATTTAGTAACATGTTAAATAGGGTTGCCAACTTTCTAATCACACAAAACCGAACACCCTTGCCCTGCTCCCTGCCCTGCCCCTTCTCTGAGGCCCTGCCTCCCTCTCTCTCCATCTCCCCTCCCTCTGTCACTCACTCTCCCCCATCCTTGCTCACTTTCACCAGGGTGGGTCAGGGGGTTGGGGAGAGGGTGAGGGTGAGGGCTCCGGCTGGGGGTGCGGGCTCTGGGGTGGAGCCAGGGATGAGGGGTTCAGGGTGAAGGAGAGAGTTCCAGGCTGGGGTTGAGGGGTTTGGCATGCAGGAAAAGGATCAGGGCTGGGTCAGGGGGTTGGGGTGTGGGATGCAGGATCCGGGAGGGAGTTGGGTGTGGGAGGGGGCTCAGGGCTGGAGCAGGGGTTTGGGGTGTGGAAGGGCGTTCGGGGTGTGGACTCCAGACAGACGGTGCTTACCTCAGGCGGCTCCTAGAAGCAGTGGTCATGTCCAGCTCCGAGGCAGAGGGGCCAGGGGGCTCTGTGTGCTGCCCGCGCCTGCAGGCACCACCCCCACAGCTCCCATTGGCCACAGTTCTGACTGGAGCCACCAGGGACCCTTTTCGACTGGGGATTCTGGTTGAAAGCTGGATGCCTGGCAATCCTAATGTTAAATCAAACCATGTACTTACAAAACTTTCTCTTAATTACTTAAAAGCCTGATCATAATGTTCATGTGCTCGTTTGCGTCTGTGTCATTTACCTCTCTGCTTTATGCACTGAAATACCAGTGATCGTTAGCTTGTCATTTTGCATGTTATCACTGCTGTGGAGCTAGAGAATTGGTGAGAAAGACCAGCTTTTGAGCTTACGCACAGTTCGTCTTCAATTCTGGAAAACATACTCCGGCCATGTCTAAACTACCATTTATGTTGGCAAAACTTATGTCGCTTATGGTGAATATTCCAATCCCCATAGCAATATAAATTATACTGGCGTAAGTGGCAGGGTTCACAGCGCTATATCAGTGGGCGAGCTTCTCCTGCCAACAAAGCTACCGCTCCTTGTTGGGGGTGGTTTAATTACGTTGACAGGAGAGCTCTCTCCCATCAGCACCAAATGGCTACACGAGAGATCTTACAGCAGCACAGCTGTGCCACTGTAAGAAGCTAAATACAAGGTGGAACAGATTTTATCATAAGCAGTTAACGTATATTTCAAGGTGAAGTGGGCCATTAACACCCCAAGGGGGGAAGCAGCTAGGGGGATGGGGGTAGTTGGTGGATTAATTGTAATAAGTCATAAATCCAGCATCTCTGTTCAGTCCATGATTTTTACTGTCTAGAAAAGTTATAAATCAAGCTCCCAGGCTCGTCTTTTGAAAGTTGGTGTGCAGGCTTCCTTTGAGGATGAGAACTGAGAGGTCAGACACAGAGTGATCGCTTTGTGAAAAGTGTTCATCTACAGGTGATAAGGTGTTTTTGTCTTTTATTGTTTTCCTGTGTGAGTTCGAGAACATAGTGATTGTCTGGTTTCATCCACATAGTTGTTGAGATATTTAGTATACTAGGTGAGGTACACCACATGTAGTTATAAGCATGTGTAGGACCCAAGGATCTTGGAAGGTGTGTTATGTGGGTTGTTATCATCGTAGTGGACTGTCTGCAGGTTTTGCGCCTGTTGTTTTGGCAGGGTCTGGTGCTGCTTTGAGTTGGTGTGTCCTGGTCTGGGAGGAGCTTGCTTCTGATGATGAGCTTGAAGAGGTTGGGGGGTTGTTTGAAGGCCAGAAGAGGGGGTTCAGGAAAGGTTTATTTCAGGATACGGTCCCCTTTGAGAATGGGTTGTAGGGTAAAATGAAGATCAGTAGCACTGGAAAGTAAAATGGGAGACTAAGGAGTAAGCAAATTTCTAAAATGAAGCACGTTTGAAATCAATTTCTTAGAGCTTCACTACGTAACAAATGGAAGCTGGTTACATATCACAGTGCAATCTGCGCTGAGCACCTGTTGAATTCCTCTGAGATCCTGAAGATTAAGATTCACTTTGTCATAAAATTAATGTGAAAGGGCCTTCAGTTATATGACCCTGAGAATGAATGGAGTGTCATTATTGCCACAAAACTTGCTAGGTTCAGTAAAAGCGCTTATTGGGCCCTTATCTTAAAACAAAGCCACAGTTTACTGATCTGAAATGATCAATCAGCCTAATTGCATCTGATATTTATTAGACTATAACTGCTGTTTAGCCATGGACAGCTGAACACACTAAACTTATCAGCTGGGTAATGGTTTTCAGTAAATGAATCACCTTCACAGAAGCACAAGTGGTGCCAACAAACACACCCTCAGAATGTGTTAGGTGGACTGGTGGCTTTGTTCAGTTTGTGAAGGCACAATAATATGTAGCATTAAAAAAAGTTCCTGGACCTTACATCCTATGCAACCTGTTTGAAATGAATGGAGTCTGATGGTGTAAAACAGTGTGGATTTTGGTCCATACAGCATAGCAATTAAACCCCTTTCTCACTAGAATTGCACAAAGCAGAAAGGTTATTCCAAATGGTGCTGTTGTCACTTTAAACCCAAACTCACCCTCTCTTACAGTCATTGTCATATATATTCTAGGAAAGCATTTCCCAGCCCTTTCCTCCCTGGCACCCAAAATCCACTTGTGTGTTCTTGCCGTAACCCCAGTCCTACAATCTGCAGCCTCAAGGGACTGTTGGAATGTATGGCTAGATCTTGTGGGCATGCTAGGGACAAGAGATTTCTGGGGTGCTGGGAAATGATACAGGGTACTGCTGTGTGGGGAAGATTTCACTGTGACCCAGCAGCCACCCCTCTCACGAGCCATTTCCAGCCCACTCACCTTCTGTAACTTAGTCTTTAAATCATGATTTGAGGACTTCAAGTAACTCAGCCAGAGGTTAGGGGTCTATTACAGAAGTGGGTGGGAAAGGTTCTGTGACCTGCAATGTGCAGGAGGTCAGACTAGATGATCATGATGGTCCCTTCTGGTGTTAAAGTCTATGAGGCGGAAAACCTAATTGTTCGGACCCCTCCTGCTCTGATAGGGGGATGCATTCAATAGACTCTTCCCATCTCTAATGTCCCTGAGCCCATCTGTCATTATTCCATGCATGGAACTCTCATGAAAT
The DNA here is from genome assembly GCF_965140295.1 of Lepidochelys olivacea. Lineage (NCBI taxonomy): Eukaryota > Metazoa > Chordata > Testudines > Cheloniidae > Lepidochelys > Lepidochelys olivacea. Next base: position 134,636,707 of record NC_140414.1, on the reverse strand, counting down.
CAATAGGAATCGTGCAGATCTGTGGCTAGTTACAGTCCTATGATTCTGCTATGGCATGCAAGTAATTTTCATGAATAATGGAACAGGACATCACAGGCAAACAACAAAGAAAGAAGGAAGACAAAATTGGAGTGGATGGTGTGAGGGGGACAGAAAGGGTTGTCTTGAAGGGGATAGCTCCTAAAATAAAAGAGGAGAGCACGGGACGGAGCAAAACCCTGTGCTCCATGCCGGCCTTGTGAAATGGTAACAGGGCTCTTTAGAGACTCTGGTATTAGGGGAGGGCAAGATGTTTTATAAATGGCCACATAAACTGTGCGTGTCTGAGGTGAAATAGCTAGCAACAGCACACATGCCTGTTTGTGCTGCTAATGCACGGGGGGAAATTGTTGAAGAACAGTTCATCCATGTAAAAATATGACCCACGCTAGGCTGCCAGTGCTAGTTAGGTCTGAGGCGACCGGTTGTGTAAATGCAGGTCATGCCAATGATAGGTGCCTGGGCGCGGTTTTCAGTTATACACATTTTTTCCATAATTTATAAGACTTATGGAGAGCAGGCTACATGCAAATTGCTTACTGGGGTCCCAGTTACTCCTTCCTCTTTCAAATTCCTTTGCCTCCTTGTGGAAATGCCCACGGTTTCACTTTATTTATTTTCTGACTTGGAGTGATTCTATTCTCAGACAACAGGGTTAGATTGGAGAAGGACAAGCCCTTTTTGTTTTGAGTGTTTTATAGACATTAGTTCATGGTAACAGATTCATGAATTTTTTTTTTTTAAGGCCAAAGCTGGCCATTATGATCATCTGATCTGATCTCCTATATAATACAGACCAAAGATTTCAAGTGATGGAGAATCCACCTCCTACTTCCATTTAATCAATTTCTCTGTATCACAGTCAATGGTAAGATTAAGAACCAATATTTTTCTTGCTGTAATCAAGAAAGCCCTCGTACAGCCAACATTTTAATAAGAATAAGGCAACTTCAGTAAAAGAACTAACACTTTTTACAGAGAGATATACTTTTAGAGCACTGGGCTAGGAGTCAAGACTCCTGGGTTCTTTTCCCAGCTTAGCTACTGGACTCATGTTACTGTCAGCATGTCACTTAACTTTTCTCCTTTGCTTTCTCCTCTATACAACAGATGTAGTAAAATTTCATTGGCTTGATTAAATAGTGCTTGTAACGGGTTCCGAGATCCCTGGATGAAAGTTGCTCTATCTGTGCTAAGTACTGTAATTGTGGAAGCCCTGCACTGTAGGATTCACGGCTACGAGCAAGGGTCTGCCTTGGTCATGAAACTAACAAGGACTTTGAGGATAAGGAACATTTAATGTCCACCTGTCCTGCAGGGGATTTCTTCCTCTGCCAGGGGAGTTGCATTAAATTCCTGGAGGGAAAAAGAGACTCCTTTTTGTGCAGCATAGTGGGAATGTTAAGGCTTTGGGAATGTAGGAGTTTCAGATGTGGGCTATACGTGTGGTCCCACTACGCACAATAGGCTCCAGTAAGGATAAAGGAAGCAGCTGGGTAAACTCGGACTATTAGTGCTTTTGCTAAATCCAGTTGCTAATGATATTGCAACAAAGTCTTTGGACCAAACCATACTCCCCTTTACAAGCTACTGAAGTCAATGGAGCTCTGGGGGTGTAGCTAAGAGCAGATTTTTAGCTCTTTGCATGGCATTCCTTTTCTCTCTTAAAAACGATTGTGAGGTGTACACACCTCTTCCTTAAAAAGAGCAATCCACTAGCCCTAAAAGAGCAATCCACAAGCCTTAGAAAGAGCAATCCACTGCTGTTTCATTACCACATATTCCACTTGGCTTGCAGGCTGCTCCCGAATCCATCCATGCCTGGATTATCTGAGGCTGCTTGCGGGGCATCGGAGCATGCTCAGCTTCAGTGCAACTCAGCACATCACGGATGCATCCTCCAGCTGGATGGAAATGAAGATGGCTGAATGCCTGTGCAATGCAGGGGACAAGATATGAAACAACACTGCTATGTTTCATTAGTCGGTGTTAGAGATGTTTGTAAATAAGATGCATCACGTTGACTCCTCACTCCAGGGTCTGGAATGATGAGTTGGGTCAATGCCTATGACAGAGATGTTGTTATAGCTCCCTCACAAATAGATGCAAAGGCTCACTCTGTAGGCAATATGGAGCCACTCCAATGGTAACATGAATCTGAGAGAACAAGTCCATGCTGAGTGGTTTAGTGGTATATTTCAGAGTAGCAGCCGTGTTAGTCTGTCTTTGCAAAAAGAAAAGGAGGACTTGTGGCACCTTAGAGACTAACCAGTTTATTTGAGCATAAGCTTTCGTGAGCTACAGCTCACTTCATCGGATGCATCACGAAAGCTCATGCTCAAATAAATTGGTTAGTCTCTAAGGTGCCACAAGTCCTCCTTTTCTTTTAGTGGTATATGAGGGTCGTGCTATATTTAAATGAAAAAAGGCAACTGCACATTTTTATTATTTGTTTCCAAAGTCCCCAGTTAGGATCAGGGACCTATCGTGCTAGGTGCTGTACAAACACTTAAGAAGACACGACCCCTGGCCCAAAGAGCTTATGATTTAATCTATGACGAGGCACATGGTTACAGCTGGGCAAAAAAAAGCAGTTTCAGGTCAACCAAAACTGGTCGTGAATTTGGGTCAAATGCAGTGAATAGTTTTCAGCCGAAAAAGGGGACTGGGGGGAGGAATTTCTAAAAGTGAAACACTTCCCTTGACATTTTCTAAATGAGACATTTCACCATTTTGTTTTGAAATGACTTTTTGTATATAGAAACTTGGTTATATTTAACTTTCAAAAAATTGTAAAAAATACACCCAAAAACTGACAAAACATTTGGTTTTGGATTTGACCTGAAATGATTTTTTGTTTTGGTTTTTCATTTTGACCACTGAGCCAAAATATCAATGAGTTGCCCAGCTCTGTACATGCAATTAATAGCAATCTGGCTCATGACATGGCTCAGTGAGTGACAACAGGGCGGAACAGCAGAGTGAGGATGAGGGTAAGAGTCATAAGAACATGTGATTTCATAGGCTAGCTGTGTGCAGAGCCAAAGGGTGGTGAACCATTAAGGTACATAAGTATCATCAGTTGTCCTATCCCAGCAATGCCTCCTGGCCCACTAGATAGCCATTATCATTGCTGCACATGTCAGAGAAGAAAGAAGTCCTTACTTTTCTTTAATCTGGGACTGTAACTAGAGATGGGCCTTCTGTAAGTTACAGACAACATCTGATTTCAGTCCTGATCTTCACAGCTGCCACTGACCCTGCAATGGGTCAAAACAAAACCCTGAGTCCAAATTCCACTGAATTTTGGCTAAACCGGGAACCAGATCCAAACTTTGCATTTTGGCTGTACCAGTAATAGAACTGATTGAATAATGGATTTTGCTGTTTAGAACTGAAAAATCAGAAAAAAAACTTTCTGGTTTGATTTGAACCTACACAATTTAAAAACAACATTTTTTGTTGTATTAAAAGAATAATAATCTTCATTTAGAATTGACAGAAACATTTTGAGTTGACTCAAAGCAATTTTTTCAGGGTTTTTTAGTGTGTTTTGAGTTGGCTCCAATTTTTTTTTCAAGGTTTTCATTTTGATTCAGCCATTTGGGAGGATTTCTCCACCTTTCTTTTTTTGTTTAAATTGAAAATTTGGCCAATCAATATGCTGTTTTGAATTGAAAACTTGAAATGAAATTTTTTGACTTTTTGCACAATAAAACATTTCAAAACAAAAAAGTCAAAACAGAAGGTTTCGACTCTGTCCAAATTTTTCTCGCTTGAAACCATTTGTCGAATTTGACCTGAATTCAACAAATAGTTTTGGGCCTCAAAAAATGCATTTCGCTACAATCAATTTGTTGAAAAAATTTCATCCAGCTCTAATCTGTAACTGTAATGCTGTCATCCAATTCTGCCCTCAGCTGCCACTCCTCTCTATGGGAGTTGCATGTACATAGCTGAGGATGGAATCTGGCTTTCTGTTTTTGGCACCAACCAGCAACAGGCATTCAAAGTTAAAGGCTGACCCTCTGCCCCATAACTCACGGGTCCGTCCCTCCATTTTAGAAGTTAGACATGGTCTTTCCTGGCAGTCAGAGAATGTTTTGGTTTACTGGCTTTTTTTTGTACCACTCCACACTCTTTTTGGCAGTGTCAAGTGCCATATAAGTGCAGGCACACATTCTAAATTAGTTTCAGGGCAAAACTGTCTGTTCCCTTCAGCACTCATCCAGCTTTCTGATAATTCTTTGGCAGTTCACAGGGCACCCAATCCAACGAGGTGCTGAGTGCCTCCTGCGAGGTGGAGAGAGCTAACATGGCAGGGTCCTTCTCGCCCCCAGCTCTGAGAGAACAGGGCTGACAGAGGGAAGAGTGGTGTTTATAATATCTCCAGACTGTTCCTTAACAGGGACCCATCGTGTTTGTAACAAAGTTTTCCCTTTCCCTCAGTTGCCTGTTGTTTGGCACATTCCCTCCCAAAGTTTAAGGCAGATTTCCTGCCACTTCGGTCCCCTTCTTTTGGACAGTGTTAATGGAACGGAGCTGGAATCGACACTGCTTTTTTCACGTGACTTGTTCAACAGCAACAAGCGCAACACATTGGCTTTTTTTTGGCCCCATAAATGGGTTATTACGTTTAAAATCATGGAAGGAAAGTGAATACCTGGGGAGCTAAAAGGGATGTATTCTACCCTGCTGTATACCTTGTACAATGCCAATGGGGATTGGCTCCAAAAGAAGATGTCTAGAGGACATAGGCTACTTATTATTTATGTATATGTTTTGTTACGGTCGCACGTAAAAGACTCAACCAAGACTGGAGCCTACTATCCTAGGCACAATATAAATAGAATAAGGGACAGACCCTGCCCTGCAAAGCTTAAATCTAAATCCAAAAGACAAAGGGTGGGAAGGGAAACCGAGGTGAAGTGACTTGCCCAAGGTCTCATGGCTGGTAAGTGGCAGAGCCATGAACAGAACCGAGATCTGCATCCCAGTGTAGTGCCTTATCCACTGGACTCCACTGCTACTGATTCCTGTGCCAAACTCCCCACGAACATCAACAGAAAGTTGCATAGATGGCGGATTATGAATCCAGAGAACATGTCAGATTGTAAGAGTTTTTTAAAAGGAACCTCAAAGACGATGCACAACTTCTCTTCTCATCTACAATGGTGCCTCTCTGCTGAAGTCAGGTGCTGGATCTGAAGGCCTGTTTATCCACAGAACAGGTATTGCATAGGCCTGAGGTGTCTCCATCCTGTTCTGGATACAGAATGGGCCCAAGGTGCATCATCCTTTTGCTTGAGAGGATAGCTCAGTGCTTAGCCCTTCTTCTGCCAAGGCCGCCATCTCGTGGAGCCCAGTAGTGGATTATGCTGTGGAGTCCTGTTTAGTGGGAATTGAACTGAGATCTTCAAACCCGTTTCTCATAGGCCAGTGAATAGCCACCGTGGATAACAGCATCTAGCCTCTAAGGAGTTGGTCTGGCTTTGAATTGTCAGCATCCTTTAAAGCTACAGCCTATTCTAGATCAGGGGTGCATCACTTGACACTGCGTAGAAATCAGCTGATATCCTGACCACCTTCTTGCCGGAAGGAATTGCCAGTCCAGCCGGTTTCTCCACTGGCTGTGTCTGTCTTTCAGGTAACTATCATTTTGATTCTGAAAACTCTGTCTTCCTGACATGCAGATGATCTGTTTTGCTGCACCATACCTGGGATTTGCCTGTCCTCTCTTGGAAGTAGATCTTTGTGATTTCAAACCATGAGGCACTTCTTATTTCTCCCCGACCCTTCCAAACACCGTAATATGAGTCATCCCCCGTTTTCTTGGCAGATGCTCCATAAGTAACGATTCAGGATGTACCATGTGTTTTAGTGCTCAGTGAAACATGACAGAGGATGTCTTAGAATGCTGGAAAAGGAACATTTCTACAAAACAAGCGTGTCCAGCCTCTCCTTGTGGTCCCTCTGCTGCTATTAAAGGCATTTCTGCTTTGTAAGAGCTTTCTTCTTCACAGCCCAGGCTCAATGATGAGGAAGATTAGATTATCTGCACAGCAATAGCACCTAACAAGCGGCGATAGCGCTGTCCACAAAACTTTTGTCGGTCAGGGGGTGTTTATTCAGATGAGATGAAATGCAGAGTCCATAGACAAAGGTGCAAGAAACCCCTGCAGGTGGTAGATGTGGGATAATTTGCCCCCATGATAGTCTCCGCCTAACCCCTAGTGTAGTGGAGATGGGTTTAAACCCTGAAGCAGGAGGTTTAATATCCTTCTCCAAAACTCTGGCTTTTGTATTTTTTTTATCACAACTCCGTATAGTCTTGTGATCCATATAAATGTCCACTTCTTTTCAGGGACTGCTCCCATAAATACCACTCGGCATGAGCACGGGTGGGAGAATCTGGACTTGAACCGACCGTTCCTCTGAGGATGTGAGAGGGAGAACAGAAGAAGGCTTTGACATCTGAGGAATTCCCAGGACCCACCTACGTGCTTCTGCACAAACACGAACTAACCCTTCCTCTGAGGGGGTCAGATTTAACCGCCGTAACAAGTACCACGCTTAACACTAGAACAACACTTTTTATCTAGCCCGGGCACAGTCAGGAGTAAGCCCAGGTCAGGATTTCTGTCAGGAGGTTACACAGACTGCCTTGCTCTGGTAGACAGACAAGGTGCGTGAGGTAATATCTTTTACTGGACCCCTGGTAAACATTCAGAACAAACCCAGGTCAGCAGGGCTTACACAAACTCCTTGGCCCTGGCACAACACACATCACAGGTCCCTCCATGCGTAGCCAGACAGAGACTCTCTGCCCAGCGTCAATACACACCCCCGTGAGTCAGTGCAAGCTGTCCATGCTCTTTGATGCTGGTGTGCAATGTGAGCTCAGAACGATGCTGGCTGTGTGGTCTCCACTGTCCTGTGAGCTCCAGCCTGTGTGTCTGCAGGGGTCCCCAGTGCAGCAGCTGGCTTCTCCTTCAAGCAGTTCCTCGTTCAGACTCCACACCCCCACGTTTCGGTGTCTCTCTGCACAGCTGGTCCTGCTCCGGCTGGAGTGGCTACAAGCTCCTTGTTCTGCCTCCAAACTTCACAGGCTTGTCCCTGTCCGGTTCACTGACTCAAACCCTCCCAGGTGGCCTGTAGCCAATTCTGTGTCCTTGTTTGGGAGTGGCACTCCCCTCTGCTAATGTGATGGGGTTGTCCTCTTCGGGGAGGGGCTCTTCCCCCTCTCACAGGTGGCCTGTCTTCTGTGGCTATAGCGACCCTTAACAGCTGACAAGAAGAAAAAAATGGCCAGGCTGGAGTCTAGGAAATAAAGGGAGAGGGATGGCCTGGGCCAAGATGCCTTGTCCAGTCACTTCTCTGACTGTGGCCACACTGTAAGTGTTCACTTACCCGAGTATTCTGCACAGCTGGGGCCCGCGCACTCTCCATGTCCTTCATTCAGCATCATCTCTTTTTCCTTACACTTTTCTCTGCAGCCTCGGCCAACCACTTCATCTGAGCCCTCCGTCGCAGCTTTATAGCTGCTTTCCTGGCCCCTTGTGTCTGGAAGAACCTCCTGCTGCTCCCCAAGCTCCTTCTCTCTTCCCCGTCAAATCACTCTGGAAAACCCAAGACTTTCTCTGGTTTGATTTTTAAGGAATGAACTTTCTGCATGCTCTCGAGTATTGTATGTGTCTGAGTTAGACTGTAGGTTGTTTGGGCCAAATTCAGGTATATATACTGTAAAGAGGCACATCTCCATGGACTTCAGGGGAACTGCATCTGCTAACTTTAGCCTTTATGGTTTCTGTGCATTACTATGTACATTTACAGTGCTCAAAGAATAATAAATAACAGCAGATATTGTAATCATAATACAATCCATTTCAGTGCATTAAAATACTGCTGGTACAGTTACACCACTGTAAATCTGAAGAAACTCCACTCACTAGTGTTACACGGGTGTGACTCTCGAGTCAATAAAGTTAGACTATGGCAGAGGTCCCCAGAGTGTGGGGTGTGCCCAGAGGATCATTCGAGGGTGGGGTGTGGCTGGAGTCCCAGCCAACCTTCATGGGGGGCAGGGAGGGAGCGCCACTCTGCTCCTGGCCCTGGCCCCAGCTGCTGGCCCCACACCCCGGGGTCCCAATTGCTGGCCCCCTGCCTAGGGCTTTGCTCCTGGCCCCGTGTCCAGGGGCCTGGCTCCCGGCCTCAGCCCCCAGCAGGGGCTCCGTTCCTGGCCTGCCCTGCATCCAGCTGTGGCCCCAGCCTCGGCCCCTTTTCCCTGTCTATGCCTTCTGCCCCGGAGCCACACCCCCACTCCCAGCACGCACAGGGGCAATGAGGGGAGGGGCACAACCCTGAAAAGTTTGGGGACCACTGGACTATGACCTCTCTATCTAAAATGAACTTCAGAATCATAGCAAGCAGCTTCAGCTGCACAGAAGATTGCAACTCAGATAACCATGGGAGCTACTCAGTTCTGGGAGTACATCATAGAAATGGTGGACTTGGTTTCCTAACATTCATGCAGGTAAATCAGGCACTTGGGGGGATAACTGGGGACAGGTTGATTGATGCGGTAGCTCACCTCCGACATCTTTCTCGATGCCATTCATTTCAGTGGAAGTGTGTAGGATAGCTGACAGGTCCTTTGGAGCCAATGTCTGCCATTTGCTCGGTATTTGTGTTTACTCCGCAAAACCCCCGTGACTGGAACACTTTGTCCGCGCGCACTAAGCAGGCTGAAAAATCCTGGTTAAAGGCTGAACTACTAATGGTAAAACCCAGGTGATTTCATTCATGCAGAGGGTGCAAAGGTCCTTTTCTTTTTCCTTTCTTCTTTTTTTTTTTTATTGGTCATATCAACTAAAAGAAAGAGATGGGATTTAAATACAAACATCTACAGTAAAAGACAAGCAAGGAAGGTTCTGAGTCAGCGTTATGAGCTATGAACGGGGTGTAATCTGGTGGCTAGAACAGGGAACAAGTAGTTCTGTTTCTTCTGCCAGTGATTCACTAGACAAGTCACCGAATGCCTCTGTATCACCCATCTATACACTGGGCAGAATAATTCTGATGAGAGTGGTGTGTGACATAATTAATATTTCAGAAGTACGCTGAGATCCTTGGATGAAAGGCATTTGTGTGTGAAAGGGCGCTGGTCCCCAGTGAACGAGAGATTAATTTTAGCTTCCTCCTGGCACAGGTGCTCAGGGGAATGGAAAGGAAAGGAGGATAAATTAAACGCTTGGGAGACATGTAGAAGAAAATGGCTGTGAAGAGGAAGGGCTCTCATTTAGGATCCTAGAGGTAGAATCCTCAACTGGAGGAGGGTTGGGGGTTAGTACTGTTTTTTTTGTTTTGTTTTTGTTTTTCTTTTCTTATGTAACTTGTTTTAATTTCCAATTTATAAACATTAACCTTTGAGGACAAATACTTGTTGACAGCGCCTGTGGGGGTTTTCCCCCCACTAACTCATTTCCCCAGGTTACGGCATTGTATATGTGCAAAGTATCATTTGGACGAACTCACCATGCATTGCCTATGTTTTGCAACAAGTCTCTGGCCAAATTCACCTTTGACGTAACTCCAGTGGATTCAAAGGAAGTAGGCCAGGGATGAATTTAGGCCATGACATAGATGAACACACATTTTTGTTCTGTAGTATCGTTAAGCACAGTAAAGGGTGTATAATGATACAGCTCCATTGACTTCACTGTAGTTATTCCAGGGCACACCAGCTGAGTACCTGGCTCAGTGATCCAGGTGAAGTATGGACTATGAGATTTAACACAGAATACAGCCTGTCTTTTGTTTCAGTCTGACTCTACACAATAGGGCTGAAAGAAAATGGCAAATTGTGTTGGGGGAGGGATATATCTAAGGTACTTCTCTGGCCCCCCTCACTGTGGTATCTGAGCACCTCACAATCTTTAATGTATTTATCCTCTCAGCACCCATGTGAGGTAGGGCAGTGCTGTTATCGCCATTGTACAGATGAGGAACTGAGGCACAGAAACACAGAGGCCAATATCCTCAAAGGTACTTTGTATTGCAGCACTTAACCTCTAAGGGTATGTCTACACTGCAGTTAGACACCCGTGGCTGGCCCATGCCGGCTGACTCAGGCTCACAGACTCAGGCTAAGGGGCCATATCATTGCAGTGTAGACTTCCAGGCTTGGGCTGGATAGGACCCTGCAAAGTTGGGAGGGTCCCAGAGCTTGGGCTCCCCTCCAGCCCAAGCCCAGAAGTCTACACTGCAATGAAACAGCCCCACAGCCCGACCCGTGTGAGTCTGAATCAGCTGGCACGGACCAGCCACGGGTGTCTAACTGTAGTATAGCCAGACCCTAAGTGCCTTGCCACCTAGTGCAATCCTCAGCACCAAGCTAGGCACACAGGCTCCCCATACAATGCATGGCTTAAACAGCTCAGAAAAAAATTCTCAGAGGCCAGCAAACTGGCCTAAGCTTGCCAGCAGTGAAATACAGAGGACAAGGGCTTAGGCACCTAAGCCGTTGGCCTGGTGCATGGGACAGAGATAGGATCATGAGCAGAGGGAGGCACCTCAGCCAGAAACTCTCTGCTAGAGTTAGGCACCTAAACCTGGTCAGCCACATAGCTAGCCCATGCCCTAGCGGCCGAAACAGCCTTTCCCTCTCTTTCCTGCTCATGCTGGATACCTTTCACACTCACCCTGCATTTTTCCCTGTGCTTCCGCGGTCATTTGTGTGGCTGCTTGTGCAGTTCCCCTGCCTATCTATGGATCCCTCCTGCTGTGGGGTCTGACAAGTATCAGGTGTCAGGAAAGCTCAGACCACACCTACAGGAGCGGGCCTGCTAGTATTCCCCCCCATAATCTGAAAATCCTGGCTTGAGCTAGGGTGCTGAGCTGCTCGCTAGCGGCAGGATGGCAACAAGGCAGGGCCGGATTAAGACATAAGATAACTAAACTACAGCTTAGGGCCTCACAATATGAGGGGCCTCTAAAAAAGAAAAAAACGGACTCCATTTCAAATTTTATCAAAATTAGTTGATAAAGGAGAGATGGGAAAAAGAAGATTCTCTCTAAATATAGGCATTTTCGTTCAAATATGACAAAAATATACACATCTGGCTACACATGTACCCTTACCCTTCACTAATTGCTCATTATTGACAGGTGGAAGGCCAGAGCTGAGGGAAAAAAACAATAATTGCACTTGTAAAATTACTATTTCTACAAATAAGTCTGCTGTCAGTCTCCTAAGGCAGCATTTTGTTGGCCAGCTGCTACTGGTAAAATTCTGACCGTACCTTCATAACTTATTTAAATAAATAAATATTCTCACTGCCCATAAAATCGGGAAAAATGTGAGGTGGTGAAGCAATCCTGCCAAGCTCATACTCGTAGGGGACTCGTCCTAGGAGTGACGTCCTGTATAGCGTCCCCCTTGGCTGGTAATAGCCAGAAGGCTGCCATCTTTTATTTACAGTCCAGCACGCTCAGTCTTATAGTACCTTCGCTGTTTTTCTTTGTGTTCTTACATGTTAGTGTGTTAGGGTGTTCTTTCTTCTTTATAAAGTTTATGGTAGCCTCCATGATGTGCTAGGGACTTCTGTTTTAACTCTGGTCCTGATCCTACACAGACTTAGGCACGTGCCTAACTTTACACGTGGGGCGTAGTCCCCTTTGACTGCACAGAGATGTCAACAGTCAATGTGAACTTTACAGCGTATGATGTTAACATGTGCATAAGCCTCTGCAGGATCATGGCTTATATTTGTAAATTTAAAATTACAAGACACAGAAACCCTGACGTTCCTTTCTCAGTCTGACCTCTTTTGGGGATAACGTTACTGTTACTTGTAAATAACATTCATCCAAAGGATAATATTTACTTTTTTGTTGGATAGTGTATATATATATATATTATATATAGTATTCTTATAACAGACATATCAGTTTTCTTACATTTTTCTCCTGTTGTTCACACAGATCTGATCCAGGGTGGCAAGAAAAAGCTGACATTAAGAGAAAGGGATTTATTTTGGCTGATTCTATATATCCGCTGTCATTTGATTTGAACAGGCATTGTTGTTTTTGAAGTGTGGAGTACATTTCAATAATGGCATAATCATTGTGTCTTCAGTCTCTTTCGTTTTCTCTTGTGAATTTTTGTTTCTACGCCAAAGCAAACTAACTCTCGCTCATATAACTCAACAAGACCAGATAAAATGCATCCAGGAGATTTGAAAGAACTAAGGCCTAGTCCAGTAGCCTGGGTTCAGGCCAAATTTCAGTGCAGTCAATGGGAATTCAGACTACATAAAATCTGCAGGATTGTCCAAAGTACCCAGAGGAGTAGACTCATCCTCGGTGCATTTTACTGAGGACAAGTAAGGTCATCCTCGGGGTCCTATGAGTTCACTGATCTTGAGGAAGATGTTCGTTTAGCCATTGGCTTGTGACACCACAATTGGAGGAGGACAGAACCAAATGGGACATCTCAGAGCAGCAGTAGAGAGGAAATCAAGAAGAGAGATGCATGCTACCCAGGGGACAGCTCTCTGAAACGAGTTCAAGAAAGCCCTAAGAGCCTGAGTAAATAGTACACTGAATACAGGTTGACAGTGTGACGTTGTCAAAAATAAAAACCTGTGCTATTCTGGGCTGTCTCTAGAGAGGTTCCCATGTGAAGTTAGGGCATGAATAGCACCATAACTTCACCTAGCCCTGGAGAGACCCCACTTGGAATATATTGGTTAGATTTGGTTCATATGATTTAGGAAATGTATTGTAAATCTAGATGGAATACAAAGATGATAGGGAAAATGGTGAAGGATTGGAGGCTGATATATAAGAAGGGGTGAAGACTGCTACATTTACATCTAGAAAAGAGAAGGTTTGAGAGGGACATGTCACACATATAAATATAATCAAGCAATAATGCAAATGAGGAGGGGAATTAGCCTCAAAAGATGGCAGGACTAGGAACGATTGCCATGAGCTAAGGAAGACAAAGTTTAGACTTTGGATGGTCATGGGTCTTAGTTCTTTCAAGCTATGGAGGGGTGGAATGGGGTGGAATGGCCTGCCAGTGAGGACAATTACTCCAGCTATTCATATACAAGTTAGATATAATGCTAGAGGGAATTATGTACCAGGTAATCTTGCAAAATGCAAACCAAGCACTCAGCACTTATGAACACCTAGCCATTTATTTGGGTGCCGAAGTAAGAGTTTAGGAATCTAATTTTAGGCACCCAGGTTGGCATGTCTTGGCCAAAGTGTCCAATTCAATGTCCAAAACGCTCTTTTTACACTGTCTATGATTGTCTTATAATCTCAGAATAATGTTACTCCTGCTTGCCATATACTGTACAGAGATTTCACACACTGAAGATATAATGTGTAATGGGCTTGGTGGAATAAGAGGTTCATAAAATATCATTTGCTGTATTTGGGAGTAGTTAGGTCCAGGCAATTCCTTTAGAATTGTAGGCACACCCACCCACACCCTACCTACCTGCCAGTGAAAGACACACACAAGGAAATAATATATTAGAAAATGTATTTAGCTTGCTAATTGCTTGGAGTAGGACTGTGTCTTCTGTCTATATGTATAACCCTTTATTTGGCTAGGAGTAAACTAATATTGCACCATTGGGTGAGAACTGTGGGTAACATCTGGCTATTTTATATGTTTGCTCAAAACTTCAGAGCACTATAAAAAAAATTCCAGAACCAAATATTAGTAACGAAATTACAAAATCCATTGCAGACAACAAATTAAAAAAACATTCCAGCCATTACCTTTAACTAACCACCATTCGGTGGTGTCTGAGATACTGCTCTTATTTTCCTCTTGGAAAAGGAGAGAGTTGCAGCAGTGCCAGTCCTTTCCTATAGCGACTGCGGGAACATGTTGACTTCTTAATGGTCATCACTGTGGGCTTGATTCTAATGTGGCTCACACAGGTGTCATTCATAACTGTCTCCACTGAATCTGTGTTTATTTAGTCTCACCCACCCACCCATCTATATCTGGCTAGGTTCTTCACCCATCACCATTCTGTAAGAGCTCCTACATTAATAAAGGGTTCAGAGTAGCAGCCGTGTTAGTCTGTATCCACAAAAAGAAAAGGAGGACTTGTGGCAACTTAGAAACTAACAAATTTATTTGCGCATAAGCTTTCGTGTGCTACAGCTTACTTCATCGGATGCATTCAGTGGAATGCACCCGATGAAGTGAGCTGTAGCTCATGAAAGCTCATGCTCAGATAAATTTGTTAGTCTCTAAGGTGCCACAAGTCCTCCTTTTCTTTTTACATTAATAAAGTTACCCTTGTAACATTCACTGACAGAATTACGCTGGTATCAGGGAGACCAGAACTGGGCCCTGTGTCACTGTGATGCAAACCGTTCCCCTTTCAGGGACAATGTTTAAAGACATAGGTCTTAAGCTGTGCTAGTGAAAATGTGTGAGCAGGTGCAGTTAATGGCATGGGTCAAACTTGTGCCTTTATGTTCAACCTGGTTACTACTTTATCTAGAGTTGTTTACACAGGCAGGCAGGTACCTGTTTGCGCTTGTATTATCTGTTTTGTGCAGGAAAATGTGGGTTTTGAACATGTGCTTTCTTGTGCACATAGTCCACATGCATATTTGGACTCAGGAATTAGGATACATTTTTGAACATGTGCCCAGCTGTATTTATGGTGAGATGTTTAAGATCTCTATTTAGAGAGAAGAATGTAAATTCCTTATCTACCTGGATCCTACTAAGTAAAATTCCTTAGTAGTTTTCACTGTCCTGTGAGTTGTTTTGTCCCTTTCATTTTGTACATAGCTCCATGACTGTCTAGCAGTATTATGGAGGGTCTCTTGGGTGTCTCTCTGAAGCATCAGGTATTGGTTTCTGCTAAGATAGCAGACTTGATGGACTGATGGTCTGATTCAATATGGCAGGTCCTATATTCCAGTGACTCCTAACAAACGATTTACCTCTAACTGTGGTGCATTTTTTCAGGTAATGCCATCTCGTAGCTGCCAGGACTGCTCAGTTTCCGATTCCCAGCTCTTACCCCTCAAATGCTCAGGAGATGACACTCATTATGTACTGCAAGCTGACATACAAGCATCCCTGTGAAGTACTGTAGCTAGATAAGGAGTCCACAGCCTATAACCAGGAGATGGCACAATGTAACCACTCTACGAACACTGCTGTTATTTGCAAATGTTGTACAGGCGGCACATTAAGTAAATCTCAACGCTTGCTAAAACCAGTGTCAAATTACAAGTATTTTCATGACCCCCCCCCCCCCGGATGTATTCTGATTCTCACGTGAAAGCCAGAGTGCCAGTGAACTCACAGCAGGGTTAGTGGTGTGTATCTGTGTGGTGTGTGTGCGCATCTCTTTCCCGGCGGGTGTCTGTTTCCCTCCCCCCCCCCGGTGTGCTTGTGTGTGTACATAGGTTTCTTTCTGTGTCTGTCTGTGTGTCCATCAATGTGGTTGTATGTGTGAGCCGGGCAACATGTAACCATGCATGTGCTTGTATGATTTCTGCAGCATTGCACCCAGGCTGATTTTGGCAGCATGTTTTAAATTTAGATGCACACCTGCTTAATTTTCTCCCAAGCTAAAAAGAAAACACCTAACCCTAGAGCAAATGCACAATAGACCTCTGGAACGAATGTATTAGGGACCTGGAGCTGTCATCACTCACTTACAATCACCTTTCCCCCTGCTCGTGAGGTGCACACCTGTGGTTTGCTGGCAGTGCATTTCTTCTTAGCATGGGGGCGTCCCAGGTGTACAGCTAGTTTACATTCTTGGCTCTTCCTGTGAGCTTTTGAGAGTTTCTGCCAGTATTTGCGTGACTTCTGTGGACTCTTAGAATCATGCTCAGTAACAAAAACTATCCTCATCTCCTTAATATTAAACAGCCACCCATGTAACTCCACTGAAGTGAGTGAATCAGGCCCAAGCACCCTTAATTGTACCACTGTGCACAAGTGCATTATACCATCTATCTACGTGTACCACTCTCATCACTGTGGTATCTGAGCACCTGACAATCATGAATGTGTTTTTAATCATCACAATGCCTCTTGAAGATAGGGCCGTACTGTTATCCACATTTTACAGATGGGAAATTGAGGCGAAGGACAGAATAAACGACGTCCCAAGGTCACAAAGGAATTTAATCCAGGCCTCCTGAACGCCAGCCCAATGCTCTATTTACTAGACCATTGGTTTTCAAACTGGGCTGTTCCCTCCCTGCTGGAAGGCACGGCTAGGGCATCAGGGGGACTGGAAGAACAAGGAGGAGGGAGGTATGAGATGGGAGGAGGCATGACCTCTCCCTGCTCAGGAAGTGGGGGGTGAGGGAGGGGGGCATTCCAGCTCTCTCCAGAGACGGATGTACCCCCTTGGAAGGTATAGTTCCTACCTGCTTGCACAGGCTTTTGCACACGTGTGCTGGGGATTGCGCCAGAGGTGCCAGCAGCCCATGAGTGATTTTGGAGGGTCCAGATGTGGGGGCACCAGGAGAGCGGTGCAGCCTGGCTGGCTGTGTTCTGCTGGGAAGCGTGTCTTGGGTAGAGAATGGGCTGGGGAGCCGCAGGACACGTGGGCCAGGGTAGACTCTTGGTCCCCAGGCATCTGTGGAAATACCGTTTCTTAGGAGGGGGTGCACCTGGGACATGAATTGCCAAAGGGGAGGGACAGCAAACAAAGTCTGGCAACCTCTGGACTAGATTAGCCTTCCTATCGTTACGTAAGCCTAGGCTAAGGCCATAGATCAGGGTGGCCAAACTGCGGCTCATGAGCTACGTGCGGCTCTTTTACAGTAAAAGTGTGGCTCGCAGAGCCCACCACCCTCCCATTCTCTGCCTACCAGACTGGGAGAGGGGTGGAGTTCGGGGCTTCCTCCCTGCGATGGGGTGGTGGGGCTAAGGGCTTCTGCCCTGAGGGGAGGGGTGCCTCCCATGAGGCAGAAGGCCTGAGACCTTCCTCCCCACAGAGCAGAAGCCCCGAGCCCCAGCAGGTAGGTCTGGCTCTCTAACTTCTGAAGATTATCATATGCCGCTTGGAGGGTCAATAAGTTTGGCTGCCCCTGTCATAGACTGATGTGTAGTTTTGATGGTGCATGAAGTTCTCCCTGTTATGCTTCTTGCCTACTTCTCAGGCATGTTGTCCAGCATAAGTAGTTGGCACTTGTGAAGTGCTGCAAGAATATTGGGTAAAAGGGACGGGAGGGATGCAAAGATCATGCTAATGAGATAGTGACTGATTTATATTACACATATGGCCAAATTAGCACCTTTAAAGGTGTTGATAGTGTGGAGAAATAGCCTGAACAACAATTCCTGCAGGCATTCCCATGTCTGCACTGGCCAGCAGCAGGAACAGAAATTTGGTGAGTAAGCCCCTCTATTCCTCAACTTGATCCAAACTTTGCAAAGGTGCCTCAAGAGATTTTGTGGCTCCAAGAACAGAACTGGCTCCTATGGTTTCTCAGGTTACTGAATATCACAGATTTCTTATGTTCCTCTTTTCTGTTATACACACATCAAGCAGTTTCTCTCTATCTATCTAGGAAGTTAGGAGTACAAGCAAATGGAGGTGGTAAAGAAAGCTAGAGAGAATTAATTGTTCAGGTTGTCTTCTGTTCTAGTATCATTACAGTGATTTTTCCCTATATTACTCTTCAGTGGGTTTAATGATATGTGTATCCATCCTGGAACAGAAATTATTGGTATTGCTTTAGGTTTCAGAGCATAAATGCCATTTGCTTGCAAGCATAATAACGTGGTAGCTATTTGCCATTTAATTACGTGCTAAGTAACCATATAGTGGAACTGTAATTACATGCTACCTCAAGCAATGACAGGGAAACATGGTTATTTCTGTCTCCCAAATCAGTGTTAGCATAAATTTTTAGAGTAAAAAAAATGTCTGGAGACATGCAGACACATGTGGTTTTATGGTGCTTATTTTCCAAGTAAACTCTGTGTAGTTAGCATCATTATTTTTATTTGTTAAGTGCTGCTGGACAAATCAAATTCCAGGGTGGTTACAGTTTGAAAGAGAGAAACCGATAAGACAAAACATACTGGATAGAGCTGGCTGGGAACCAGATTTTCTGTTTCATGGGAAAATCTGCGATTCTGATTTTTATTTTTTTCCCCTTTCCAAAGAGCACACAACCAAAAAAATTCAACATTTCCTGTGAAATCAAGTTCTGATAAATTTTTGTTTCATGTCGATTGAACCATTTCATTTAGCTAAGAACAAAACCCTTTGTTCCAATTGTGACTCTTTAAAACTTTTAAAAAATGATTTTTAAATAGAAAAACCAATAAATGTTGTTTCAAAAAGTCATTTCAAAAGAAAAAGTTGAAATGGTCTGTTCCAAAATAGGATGCTTTGACATTTTTGAAACGCTTCATTTCATTTTCTCAAAATGAAATTTCTTCAAAGTCAACATGTTTTTCTAAACATATCGATTGAGATGAAAATGTCATTTTTCATGGAAAAAACATTCTGACTGAAAACTTCCAACCAGTTTATACCAGGAAACCTGAAGGAAGTTGTTATCCTAACGATATCTTTGTCTCTTCCTCTCTCTCATCTAATGTTGAGGTGGAGAAGATATTCGGCTGGCATGCGTTAGTGTGTGGCATGAAGATGGGAGTGGGAGGAGGAAATGAAGGGGAAGTGAGGTCAGTGTGGTTGACAGTCACAGAGCAACGGGGTAAAAAGCAACAGGAGAAGAATGAGGCATGTAAAGAATGCAGCAGTGTTTGTATCCTGTTGAATCTTCGAGGGCAGTGCAAGGAAACAACATCTGGATTTTCTCCGAAAGTTGACATGCTGCACAATTTTCCTACTATGGTACTAGCGAAAGAGAAGCTTAAACCAAAACCTGGACCCAAACACCCAAGAAGCTTGGTGATGACAGTTGGGTTCACAGGAAGGGAGGATTACATGACTTCAAGAGGGTCATGCACTGGGGTGAACTTCAAAATGTTCCTATAAGTACCTTAGCAACAGATGAGCCTGAACCCAAACCAGGGATCTAAGATTCCACAAGCATTGCATCAGGATGTGTCTCTGAACTTCATTACTGGCCCCTATCTCTGTATAAAGCCAAACCATAACCCCAAGCCTGAACACTCCTGAGCTTTGGAAAAGTTTGGATCCAGAGCCAAATTTTTGCAGCTCAGGCTCATCTCTGATCAGATGTTTGTGGGGCTTAGCTGAACCTGTTGAGGTTTGCCCATCCCTAGTGCATATTCTACCCTTGTTACAGATGGTATCGTCATTCATTTGTACTGCACGCGGAGCATTGTTAAGAAAGACTTAACACCATGTGTCCTGCATTCTGCTGCTGGCATCCAAGGCTTCACACATGCATTTTCGCTTTCATCTCTGAAGAGCAGTGGCATAACTCACGATAAATCAGGAGCTTGCATGTGATTGACATTTGAACTGGCAGGGAGAGAGCGAGAGAGAGAGAGAGCCTGACATCTGGCTTAAGTGTTCTTTGTGCCAAGGCTTTGATATGTCCTTGGTGGAGAACCCTATTCTACTGAATGCCATCCAGATATATCGGTGTGGGATTGTTCTGTCTCTCCCACAACATTTATGTGCTGCCCAAAGGCAAAGCACAAGCCGCAAGGGCAACCTCTGTGTTTCATCTTACTCAAATGTTCTCTTTAAATGTTTTTATTAAAAACTGATCGTATTGAAGGAGTGTGGCCTACTGATTAGAGCAAGAGACTGGGAGTCAGGAGTCCCAAGTTTGTATGGCTGCCACTGACCTTGGTCAAGTCACTAAACTGCTCTGTGCCTCAGTTTTCCTTGCTGTAAAATGGGGATAAGAAGTCATTCTAGAGGAGGGATGTGAGGCTTAATTTATGATTATTTGTCAAATGCTTTGAGATGCTTGGATGAAAGGAGATTATATATATACACACAAGATATTGCCCTATATCAGTTTGCTGACATGGAGAGACTCAGTCCTGCAAATGTGCCGAAAACAAAAATTCATACCCATTAAACAACAGGTATTTATTTCTACTTGCGTTCCATGCACTCTGATTTCACTTTCCTAGATTAAGGGGATGCAAAATTTGGCTCTCTGTGCCTGATGAAATTGATTAAAAAACAGTGAATTGGACACCAAAACTCCTTAGGAGTGTGTATTTTAAATATAGGATATCTGAAACTCTTGGGCCTTCGGTTTGCAGATATGTCTAAAACTGTTTGTTCTCCACATTCATTACAGTTACAAACCCATGGCCCTGAACCTGCAATAAATTCTGTGTGGGTGGAGCCCCACTGATTCTCCATGTAGATCCCATTTGAGGACCAGGGCCTCCATTAGAAAAAAACATGCTACAAGGTGGTGTACATCATGCCTGAAATGCATTCGTTCCAGCTGTGTTCAGAAAGGAGTCTCTGCAGACTCATTCCGGAGAATTGTTTCCCAAAGCAACTGTAGCTAAGGTTGGACGGGGCCTTCGCTTCAAATTAAACACACAGAGTACAGATTTGGAGAGGGTAAATTTTAGCTCAGAATTAGCCTTCCTGCGTGGTGGAAACAGTATAACTATTAACCAATCCATCCTAATAACAAGTGTGCTCTCTTTTGAATGGGACTTTAGGATGGGGTTGGTGAGACTGATTGAAAAATCAACCCCTCCTACCCTCCAGACAAAAAACTGAAAAGCTTCTCCCCATAATTGAATTTAGGAAGGTGCAAGCTTCTTTGAATGCTGGCTTCAGATTAACAGAGTCAAGGTTAATTCACCCAGACTCATCTCCAGGTGGAGAAGATCAATAGAAACGCTCAAAGTAATAAAAGAAAAATCCCAAGTAGGTTGTAAAGTACATATCCAAGGAATCAAATACACATTTTCAAGGCTGTCTGACAAACATCCTGTCAGAGTTCATTATTATAACATGAAGTGCAAATCTGCCAAAGGAATGAATTCATCAGGAGGTGTTTAAGTGGCATTATATTAACCTACACTCAATCTCCTTTAGCCTTGTGTCACTTCAGAATAATCAGCAAGCCTACTTTAAGATATAATAAACATATTTCATCCAATTAAGCAGCTAGCACGTTTTTGGGGTCTGTACAAATAGTAACTAATGATAATTAACATGTCCTGCTGTTACAGTGGCTTTCAATGTGTCTTAAATTCTGTAACAGTGCTCCCAATATTTAGTGAAAGTAATAATGCAACATTATGAATCCCATTTTTGCACACTCAATTTACATACCATGGGCCTCTGATATACACCAGCCTGAATCCACTCCTATTCCATTTTTTCTTGGCAAATCACCTTTCATTGCAGTTGCTATTTTTTATTCTGAAGAATGATGCTGCTTTTTGGCATTACGCTTTTCAAACAACATGGAGCTATTTATGGCATGTACGTTTTCACAGATTTATCTAGAACTCTCTGCTGCTGAGGGGTTGTTTTTTGGGGGATTTTTTTTTCTTTTTAAGAAAACATTATTTTGGGATTTCCCAATCTGAGTGTGTTCTGTGTTTTTGGGACAGATCTTGCTCTAAATTATACTGATGTAAATCTAGAGTGACTCCTATGGAGTCAGTTCCTTTTGAGTTCAATAGGAATTCTGTGCCCAGCATGATCAAAGGGTTGGGGCTAGATTAGGATTAGAAATTACCTGGATCACTACCTTAGTGTACTGCAGGTTTGTCTTGCACGGTAGTGTTCAAAGGGTTATACCTTCTGCCTTTGGATTCACGTGTCTAGCTATGCTGAAGTCAAGGGAGCTGCATACATGGATCTGAAAAGATGATAGAATCCTAATTGTTGTATCTCACTGGCTTTTGAACATCTTTAGCAATGATGTCTCAACGATCCTTTATGGCAAATTATTTCATTATCTAATAAGCCTGACTGTTACATACATTGGAGGTGGATTAGACAGATATATTCTAATTCAGCCACCATTTGTTGGGCCAGATGCTGGAATTCCTGGATGGGTTTCTATGGCATGGTTTATGCAGGAAGTCAGTCTAGGTGATTCTCAGAATGGCCACTTCTGGCCTTTAAATCTATGAATTTGTTTCCCCCAATGTCTGATCTAGATATTCCTGTCAGGATATATTCTTCAAATAATTATGATGCAACCTTATTATTTTACACTGTAAATAATTCCT
The DNA here is from genome assembly GCF_965140295.1 of Lepidochelys olivacea. NCBI lineage: Eukaryota > Metazoa > Chordata > Testudines > Cheloniidae > Lepidochelys > Lepidochelys olivacea. The sequence goes on along the minus strand of NC_140414.1, from coordinate 134,614,473 downwards.
TTGCACTTTCAGGTTATTAACTGCCTGTGATGGGACCCCGAGAGTAAAACCTGGAATTGTGGGACTGCTGTCCCCCCTTAACTCTCCAGCCTGGGCTGTCTCTCTCAATGCTTTGCTAGTGACAAGCAGCAAATCCCTCCAGGTGCTGTTATCACTCAGCCACTAGCATACAGCGATACACCCAGCTAAATTGCATGAATGGTCTCTAAGCCGCTCATGAACTGTACAGAGGGAAACACCAGCAAATCCCCCCAGCTTGCACCCCAGAAATGTACTGTCTTATACTGCTCAAGACCTTCTCTTGAACAATGCAAGCTCATTAATTAGTTTGCCACTTCCTCAAAGGAAAGTGGACATACTAGCCTTTGTAATCTGAGCAGACTCCCCAAGCACTTTAAACAAACTCACTGATAAGGATAAAACTTTGAAATAAGTTTATTAACTACAGAAAGAGATTTTAAGTGATTAGAAGTGGTAGGCATAAAGGTCAGATATAGTTACCTAAGAAATAAAAAGTAAATACACATTCTAAATCCTAAACTTTCAGACTAAGCAAGATTTGCATCAAACAGCTTTTCTCACCCCACTGGATGTTGCAAGTAACTTACAGTTTTTAATATACAGGCTGAATTTCCTTCTCAGCCTGGGAGCAGTCTCTTCAGTTCAAAATTTTTGCCTTCCTAACGTTCTTGTTGCCTTCAACATAGGTGGGGGAGGAGAGAGGTGGTCTCATGATGCCACTTTCCCTCGTGTTATACACTCAGTTCATGTCCCATGAAGATACTGGCCCAGACATGAGCTGATAGGCCTTGCTGAGTCACAGAGCTGAGCAATCCCCAATGTGTGGTTCTTGCACAACTGTCTCTTACAGAATTAGGAATCTCTTGTTTACAATTCCCCTGCTGGTCAATGGCTCATGATGGTCGCTTAACGCCTGTTTGGCTGTGGGTCACCTTCCTTGTTGCCACTGGGGAGCTAGCTGTGGGCATCTCTTGGACACACAACATATTTCAATAACAACCATATAGCAGAATAGCATAATTCTATACATGGGTGGTGGGTGGAGGCCCACTTTGGAGAGGCTAGCCCCTGGCTCTGCCCCTTCTGTCTACCCACCCCCTGCGGCATGAGCCCCGAGACCCCCTGCCCTCCCATGGCCCGAGACCCCGACCCCTCTCCTTAGTTGGAGCCCTGAGACCCCCTGCCTCCCTTCATGCCCGGACGCCCCCTGACCCCCCTCCATGGCCAGAGCCACGATTCCCCCTCTGTAGCTGGAGCCATGAGTCCCCCTGCCCCACCCCCCCATGGCCAGAGGAGCCTTGGGCCAACCGGAGCCTTGAGCCCCCCACCGAACCTTCTCGGAGGAGCCTCGGGCTGGCCGGAGGTGCCGCAGTCTCCCCTCCCCTCCGCAGACCCCAAGCTGCCTCGTGGGAAAATTCAAAAGCTCTTCTCGTCTCCTCTCTTCTGGAAGAAGAACCTGAGCTTTTCCTATTCCCCATGCAGGTTCCAGGGTGGCTGAGGAGGCTGTCTGTGTTACTCAGCTTCCTGGGTTCATCAGTAATCTCCCTGGACTCCAGGGAGTTAATGAGCAGGGCCGTCCCTAGCTATTCTGGGGCCCTACACAGTCCCCCCATGGGGGATGTGTGTGGGGCCCCAGGCCTCTGTGAGGGGGGGCAGGGGGAACCGCCCCCCAGCACTCACTGGCATCGCAGCTGGGACCGGGTTGCTGCACTTCCCACTGCCTGCTTCAGTCCTCAGGGGATTGGGGGCGGGGCTGGAGTGGAGCGGGGTGGGAAGAGGTGGGGCTGGGGCAGAGCAGGGGCGGGAAGGGGTGGGGCGGGGGCAGGGCTGGGGTGGGGGCCATGGGTAAGAGGCGGGGCAGGGGCTGCGCAAGGCACTAGGTAATTTGGTGCCCCAAATTTCATGGTGCCCTACCCAGCTGCGTGCTTTGCGTATGGGTAGGGATGGCCCTGTTAATGAGTCAGACCATGGGCCAGAGTTATTTAATCTATTCTCGTCCTTTTCATATTTGCAAACCATCTTGTGGAAAAGATGTCTAAAATATGTGGGTTTGGTCAGGAAAGTTACAATGTAAAAAGGACCCATGCTTAATCCACATAGTATGATCCTCATGTGTCTGTTTACCACCACAAATAATCGTTTTTACTCTTTTCAGCACAATAAAGTCAATACAGCTATGGGAGTGCAACTGGAGTCTTTTATGCATCATCAAAACCTTCAGCTCACTTCTGACACTAGGATTTTAATTACCATGGATAGAGGAGGAAGAATGAAGATAGCTTCGTTTTCAGATCTCAGGTCTCCTGTCCTGGTTATCAGCAAAATCCTCTCCCAACTTGTAAACTGAGCAAATCTGCTCTGGAAGCCAATGAAAAATGAACATTACCATGTCATTTTGACAGTGCCTTTTCTGACTATTGCTGCAGTTTATTGCCGCTTTGAAAAGGGACTGTAAAAATGCCACCACCGGATTTAGCAGAGATCTGCTCTCTGTGTGTAATCAGAATCGTATTTGCTGTCTTAATTGACGAGAGTAATTAGACAAGATTAATTGACAAGAGTAATTAAAGACTAATTTTAAGGCCTTTTACTCTTGTTAGTGCTCCAGGCCAACACAGCTAAGAGAGTGAGCTGGATTCTGTTCCAGTTTGTGCTCCATCCATCAAAAGAATTGTTAACTATGTTCAATTTATGGAGCCAACCAATTATGCCTCGTGAGACAATGGGGCTGCACAGGAGTAAGGGAGGATAGACTCTGGTGCTTAATTCTGATTTCACACCAGTTTTACACTGGTGTGACTGTTGACTCAGTGGAATTACTTCTGATATACGCAAGTGTGAATAAGATCAGAATCAGACCCTAAATTTACAAAAACTGTATCTAGTTCTGATAATGGTGCATGAGAAAGAACCTAGCTTGACTCCCAGGGCCAGATCCCCATCTGTACTCAGCACACCGGGGGAAAGGGGTGAGGATGTGGGGGCTAGGTGGTGTGTCATCTGTCCACCCCTGATCCTGGGAGTTGCCAGGGGCCAAATCAGCCCACAGAGCGAGTTAGAGCAACCTTAAGGCTTTGATCTAGCATCGACGAGTCAATAACAGTGGAACCCTCCTAGGCTGACAGTCACTTTTCAGAGTAGATTCACACACGGAGCAGATTGTACAGTGAACAGCCTCTGTCCCCACAGCACACGTCTCAGTTACGGTCATCTTTTCAGTGCCCTGTCTTTTCATCCTTTCCTCTTTTTGTTTTCAGCCATTACATTTGCATTTGGAGACACCCTTAGTGAAGCAGAGTTCCATTACTCCATTGGCAGGGTTGTGGGGCTTTTTTGTTTTGTTTTGTTTTGTTTTAAAGTGAGGCAAAAATCTACATTCAGATTTAAGAAAGGGCATTATTTTATCACTCTGTTTAAGCACTGCCAGGAGTTATTCCATTATACCCAAACATGTCTATTTACTCTTTAAAGCATGTTCCTTTTATTTACTCCTCCAGAGCTGCTTGTTTAATCCAGTCTCTTTTTTCCACTGAATTACACTTGCACAATAACGCAATTGCAAGGCCAAACAGGTTCAGCTTGGGTAGGGGTGGCGGTGGAGGGAGCATGTATTCATGTCACATAATATCTCTGCCATTTAAAAATAAATAAATCAGTCTAAAGATCCGTTCTGACCAGCAAGTTTTGTATCTAAATATAAAAAAAGGAGTCCTGAACGGGAGTTACTGCTTGTGATCTTGATCAGCAAAGTTCTTTTAGAAACAATACATCAAATCAAGGAAAACCAGCTGAAAAATGAAGCCCATTTTGAACTCTTTTATCCACATAGTTTGAGGTTTGACAAAATATATGCAATGCTCTTGTGCAATCATTTATCCACGGAGCTTAGTTATTTAGGGTGAGCCCAATCCTCAGACACGAGCACCTTAAATGGATATCTAAGCCACGCGTTTGGATATTCAAATTGGCACAGAGGTACATAAATACATATTTTCCATGCCGGAGGGTCCGTGGGCCTGATCTTACACGATTGACTTCAGTGGGTATGGAATAAAGCCCACTATGTGTGTCTGAACGCAGGGTTTGGAGACCTAATAAGGGCCTCCATTTGAAAACTTGTCCCATAATGCAGTTTACATGTTGTATTTCCAAAATGTCTTCATTGGGACAGTTTTATTGTAACTGTTTTTGCCAGTGCTTTGATATGAATGGGATAGCAGCAGAGGACACCTTCTTATTTATCCACTCCTCATTGATTTCATGTTTATTATCTGTTTTATTATTTTGTTTCCCCTGTGTCACATACGGTAACTGGCTGCTTTCTTTTTGTTATTAATGGCTACTATTTTATCTTAATTAAACAAACACCATGGCACTTTAGTGACACTCCTGAAGACAAGGTCCCTGCCGCAGGGAGTGTACTTTATTATTTATCATTTATTATCGTCTAAGTGTTCCTATTTGATAGATTGTCTTCTTTTAGATTGTTATGCACCATGGCAGAAGCCAAATAAACCCTGCTGATGCTGTTTTACAATACAAAGCTGTGGGGTTTGTAACATTTGGGTTAAGTAATGGACAGATTTAGTCTTTCTGAACATGAGCAAAGGGAGAATATGTACAGGTGACAGGTTTTTGCATGCGCCAAAGACTATTTAACATATAGCATATTCTTCCCCTTTTATCCATATCTTTTTTGGTGTGGCCATTTGATGACAGGGATTGTATCCTTGTGCTTTAGACTAACTAGGCCCAATATGGTTAATATTTAACCCAGGCTTTTGCCTATGTACAGTGTGATTCCCTCCACATGCAATTTTGCTTCTACCTTGCACCTTTTTCTGTCTGCCCTATACAGACTTTGTTTCTTAGTCATCTCTTTAGAACCTGAGACTAGCAGCAAGGACATATGGGTTCTGTTCCAGGCCCTGATTCATTATATGACAAAGAGGATTGTGACACTATGTCCTGGGGGCTCTAGAAGTACAATAGATGGCATGTGAGTGTCCTTCTTGCTGTGGGGGAAAGGTCTTTTCAGAGAGGAAGGCTTTGCAGCATTTCCTAAAGACAGTCAGACTCTGGTTACCCCTGATGTCCTCCAGAAGTTTGTTCCATACCTGGATCCCCTCAAAAGAGAAAGCTCTGACCCCAGCTCTCGCATGGTTTGTCCTGGGCTATGTGATCTGCATTGTCCCAGAGAAGTGCAACTGCCTTGGCTGTTCGGGGATTGAAATTTGGTCTTTAATGTAGCTAGAGCATGAGTCATAAAAAGGACGTCTCCAAAGGTGACTGAGTAAAATTAACTCATGCAAAATAAATGCTGAGAGGACTAAAATAAGAATTCAGTCACCTTCAATGCAAACTATACTATGTCAGGGGGACAAAAACCTGCCCTTCCTTTCACAGGGAGGACTATGGGAGACGTTCTCTGGCAAGACCTCTGCAAAAGGACTCCAGCCAGCCCAGGCCAGGGCACTGTGCTATGCAATGCACTAGAAGCAGCATGATGCTCCCGCTTCTGGCACTTGTTGCTCACAGCCGTGGACATACTCAGCAGCTGGGGAGCGCTGGGCTCTTCCTCTAATGAGGAGCAAAGTGAACTCCCCAGTATGAAACACACAGAGTATATCCTTTGGGACTTGGGGCCTAAGCCTGTGCATGGGAATGGAGGGTGCTCAGCCCCTTGCAGGATCAGGTCTATGGTGTGTATAAGTGATCAGTGTTTTCTTCTTGAACATGCTGCAGATATCCTGTCCTACTGGTCGCTGGGTTGGAGGAGAGGTTCCCTACATTCTCTTGTCTCCCTCATTCCCCAGCATTGCAAAGTCAGCATTTGGTCCACTCTGTATTTTCCAATTACTTTTATCTGTGCATAGAAACAGAAAAATGTTTCCTAGCAGAATTGTCTGTGTATGGCCTTATGCATAAGAGCGAACAAGGCATAGCTGTTGACTATATGGTTAATATATTTTTGGTGGTACTTCCATCCAAAAAATGCAGCTGCAGTATACTCTCAGTAAAGTGGAACTAATGCTCAACTTCAACAAGAACATTAATAACTGAAAGACATTTCTAACAACACTGATTAGAGCAAAGGTTCCCCCCAAAAGGCTTTTGCTTTTTTTACAAAGAGTTTCAGAAAAATTGCTGCCCACCCTGGCAATCAGTATTGATTGAGATTTCAGAGTAGCAGCTGTGTTAGTCTGTATCCACAAAGGAAAAAGGAGGACTTGTGGCACCTTAGAGACTAACAAATTTATTTGAGCATAAGTTTTTGTGAACTACAGCTCACTTCATCGGATGCATGCAGTGGAAAATAGAGTGGGCAGATTTTGTATACACAGAGAACATGAAACAATGGGTGTTACCATACACACTGTAATGAGAGTGATTAGGTAAGGTGAGCTGTTACCAGCAGGAGAGAATAAAAACCTTTTGTAGTGATAATCAAGGTGGGCCATTTCCAGCAGTTGACAAGAACGTGTTAGGAACAGTGGGGAGGGTGGGGAAATAGTTTTACTTTGTGTAATGACACATCCACTCCCAGTCTTTATTCAAGCCTAATGTAATGGTGCCCAGTTTGCAAATTAATTCCAATTCAGCAGTCTCTCGTTGGATTCAGAATCTGAAGCTGCTCTGTTCATTTCTATGGGTTTCCTCTGGATTTGCGCAAGTGTAAATGAGATCACAATCAGACTCATTGTTTATCAACAGCATTGTCACACATTGATACTTTGGACAATCTGAAGTTTCTCATTAAATGATGACGATTAGAAGGCTATGGCCAGGCAGGGTGAAGCTAGGCTAGTACAACATAAATATATACAGTGCATCTGACACGATGCATGTGGCTCAAGCCTAGGATCCAACCGCTCAAAATTAAAACACAAACATATAGTCATGGGTTTGGATTAAATTATACAAACATTTCAAAATAGTTTATGCATTCAAATGGGTGTGCTGCCCTGGAGAGTCTCACACAAACGAAATAACATACATTGGTCAAAAATGCTGAGAGATTTGAAATGAAATAGTTTGGAAAGTTGTCTTATTTCTTCTAACATCAGTCCCCAGACAGATTCTCCTTAACATTCCTAAGGTCTGTGCAGCAATTGACTCAACATTTCTCTATCTCATTCTATCTGTTCAGCTTTGGGGTCTTTTTATGGTCAGTTTTCACTGTCTTTTCTTTCACTGTCTTTTCTTTCTTTGTCCTCTGGAGGACAAAAAGTGCCTGATCCTGACCTCACTTTGTGCAAACAAATCTCCTAATTTCAATTGGATTGGTGGATTGGGCACTAAATATTGCAATCCCTTTAAAGAGTGCGATAATATGATTTTTGGGTTGCATATTCAGAGGCATCAACTCATGCCACCTCGATTTAATAGTCTCTTTCTCTATGTGGTTCTGTTGGTTGAGAGACCACACCTAGAAATAGTGAATCTAATTCTCATCTCATACCAGCTCCAGTGGCTTAAATGGAATTACTCCTGATTTACTCAGGTGTAAGTGAAAGGAGAATCGGGCTCCTTGTGTTCACTTCTGGAGACTTCAATATCAGAAAGATTCCAAGAAACTGGAAGTGAGGAACAAAAATGATCCAGGATCTACATAAAGATGTATCGATAGAGGATAAATTGAAAAAGCTAACCATGTTTAGTTTGGCTAAGTGATAGCTAAGCAGAGGGAACTGGAATCTATATGCAAATATTTAAGAGGTGTAAACACCAACAATGGCAAAGGATTATCTAGGATGCTACAAAAGGGTTTCATTAAGAATAATGAGATTAATTAAATGAAAGGAAAATCAACTATTTTGAAAAACATTGTGAGCAATTCTATTTATGTTCTTATACTGCCCTCGTCACATCTGAAGTTCTTCCAGATGTGACTAACATCTGGCCCCAGGGAGAGCATTGTGTGTGCACTGTTGTATTTGAGAGGCACCACTCTGCCACCATAGGCATGACCTCGCACTTACCGTGTGTGTGAGGTCACACTGGCGGGAGCGGGGCAGCACGCTCTTCAAAATGGCTTTCCCTGTGTGGCATGACCTCACGCACACTGTGCATGGGAGGTCATGCCAGTAGGGGAGGGGTCACACCAGCGGGTACTGGTATGTCTGGTATTTTGGGAATGTGTGAGTGGCTACTCTAATTGTGCCAGGGAATGGAATTGTGGACAGCTGCCCCAGCCCAGAGCTTTCGTCAAAGCTTTAGTCTTTCAGATATTCTGTGCCCAGGCCACTGAGCTCTTTGAAGATAAGGACTGAGACACTGAAGTTGACTCAGTATTCTGTGGGAAGCCAGTGTAGAGAGTGGATGGGTTTGAAGTGCTCCTGGTCACCCATGTTGTTGAGGAGATGTGCTGCAGTGTTCTGATGGCTTTGTGTCCAGGTATATCACATTTCCATAATCCAGATGGAAGGTGACAAAGGTGTGTCTAACCAAGGCCAGGTCACCATCTGCTAGGAGATATGGGTCTCCTAGCCAACTGGAGATGGTAGCGGGCATTAATTCTGGGTGCTGTTGTGTGGAGAATTTAGCTTTGGCTTGGAATCCAATAGCACTCCTGGAGCATAGTGAGATTGGTTAGAGCGTACAATTGTCTCCAAATGGAAGTGCTAGAAGATCACTTTCACTTGTGACTTTTAAAATATAGTGGACAACCCACTAGGAAATGTAGAGGATAATTGTACACTGGAATGGGGCATAGATTACAGCCAGGACTACACTTACTGGTAGACCAGCACTGCTGCAATTGATGCAGTGGGTGTCGATTTAGCAGGTCTGGTGAGGATGTGCTAAATCAATGGGAGAGCACTCTCCCATTGATTTGTGTACTCCACCTCCCGAGAAGCATAAGGCAAGTTGACAGAAGAGTGTCTCCTATCGACACGTTGTAGACACTTCTGCAAATCGGCCTAAGCTATGTCGACTTCAGTTACGTTATTCACGTAACTGAAGTAGCGTAACTTCGGTTGACTTACCCCGGTAGTGTAGACCAGCCCTAGATAACCTAGGTCTTTCCCATTTCTAATTCTTATGACTCTAACTGATTGAGCGTGTTCATACAATTTAAAACCACACTGAAAGGATGAAAAGTGACTGACTTGGACATGGGGGAAAGAAATCTAAACTGAACACTACAAAAGAAGGAAACACTGTAACTATGCCTCAGTAAGTCATCCCTCAATAACTCCCCTTGACTTCAAAGAGCCCTACAATTCTAACGTTTTCCCTACAGAATTGGACTCTGTTCAGTTCAAAGTTCAGTAATTTTGGATCAGACCTTGCAGTCCTTACTGTTACAGGAACAAATATTATGTTGAATTAAAAGGGGCAAAACCTGCTTACTAGCCTCCAGGCAACTATGGAAGGTCCTGATGCAAGGGAATTGGTGCAGATCTTTTGGGAACAGAACAGAAAACCACATGCAAGATCCAGATTATGTGCAAGATCAGAGCCTTTGTTAGCATGACAAGGTGCACAAATGTTGGCAATGTGAGTCTAATTATTCAGGCTATCATTTTCAGGCATGGATGCATGCTTATAATTGGGCATCCGAATTCCAAGCTGAGCACCTGATTTTCAGAGGTACTAATCACCTGCACTTCTTGATTTCAGTGAGAGCAGGGCTTACCAGTAGCCATGGGAGAGACTATTCAGAATTTGTCTTACATCCCCAGTCAGCAAACAGAGCAGAAAAAGTGCCAAGTCCTGTCTTTGGAAGAGTGTTGAGTGTACGTAAGAGAGAGGTATTTTCTCAAGAAGAAAGATTTCTTACCAGTGTTCAGATATCTCACATTTACAGTATTTTAACTGTAATATTGTCTGGCTGAAGATAGATTAGATAGAGAACATTCCGGTTCTCTTAAGATACTGCTCTCTGAGAAATGGTACTTCATACTCATGCTATAGACCCTACTGTAATACCAAACTGATGTGGAAAAACCCTCCCTCCAGCAGGTTCAGATCTGAGTAGAAACCACTACGTTCTTGTCAGCTTCAGCAAGAGCTGGGAAATACAAGGCTCAGCATTCAGGGGCCCGTTTTAGACCTGGTGTAAGTAGCTCCACTGTCGACAATATACAAAAATGGCTTGATTGCCTTGTCCTTAGCACGCTGAGAATGGCAATAAAAATGCCCCATGTATGATGCCCCATTTGTCCACCTGTCTGTGACTTTTTCTGTGCGGCCCCTCCCTCCTGGAATGCTTCTCTGAATTGAGTAGTCAAGTCACTTACCTTCCCCCTCATTCAGTGCCCTCCTTAAGTGTCCACCTGGGATGGAGAAAGCATGCTAGTCTAAAGCAAGGGAAATGGGGCAATGGATTTGGGGTCTAGTGCATAACTTTGGATGTGCCTCACCTTCACCTGCACATGTGCTCCGGCAGCTGTGGTTACAAAAGCTGACGGTTCCCACCTCCCCTCCGTGCTCTTGCAGAACGCCCTCATGGAACTGGATGGAGGGGCTCTTGAAGCAACCGCTGCCAGTGCATGCTTCTTTTGTGTTCTCTGAGCCCAGAGCACTCAGCTCAGCTGTGAGACAACGGACCAACCTGCACGCAGACCTTGTCGGTGCAAGTCCAAGATCACTTAGAGATTAATAGCACCAAAATCACTTAGAGATTAATGAGTCTGCTGCAGCCTTAGCTAAGGCCCATGTAGCTTTTAGCTCATGCAGTAGAGGCTCATGCATTTAGCTCCAGAGGTCCCAGGTTCAAGCCCGCCCGCTGATGACCGGGATCTGTCAGCATTATGTGTGCACGCTCTTCCTTCAGTTTAAGAGTGCCTTCTATCCACTTAGCTGAAGTTTTAAGGAATTGCACAGATGAAGCCTTGTGCATCCCAAATGCTGAGTAGCATTGCAGTGAGTGGAGCAGGGAGGGAGAGAGAATATACCCAAGTCAAGATGAGGGACTAAAAGAAGAATGGAGATATAAAAAGATGCAGGTAGGAAAGAAGAGATGAACAAATTAAAAGAGAGCCCATGTCGTCTGTTCTGGAGCTGGGGATGAGTTCTTGAGGGATACAGATTGACCAGACCATTACAGCAAAAACAAAATGTCTGGGCATTCCTGGTCTACAAGGAGCCCTTGAGAACAATTCAGAAGCAAACTGCTTGTTACTTTTCCATTCCAGCCAGCCAGAGCAAAGTACTTTGCTGCTTAGTGTCCATTTTTGTTTACTGGCCTAAGAACGTTGTTTTCTAGCAGACTTGACTCAGGACAACCTGGACAGAAGCAAACTTAGGCAGATGACTTTCCCACTGTCTAATGCAGGGGTGGCCAACCTGAGCCTGGGAAGGAGCCAGAATTTACCAATGTACATTGCCAAAGAGCCACAGTGATATGTCAGCAGCCCCCCATCAGCTCCCCCATCCTGCTTCTAGCGCCTCCTGCCCACCGGCAGCCCCGCCGATCAGCGCTTTCCCCCTCCCTCCCTCCCTCCATCCCTCCCCGCACCTCCTGATCAGCTGTTTCGTGGCATGCAGGAAGCTCCACGGTGGGGTCGGGGGAGCGAGGGCACGGCAGGCTCAGGGGAAGGGGTGGAGCGGGGGCAGGGCCTGGGGCAGAGCCAGGGGTTGAGCCGTGAGCACCCCCCACACACTGGAAAGTTGATGCCTGTAGCTCCAGCCCCGGAGTCGGTGCCTAGACAAGGAGCCGCCTCTTAACTTCTGAAGAGCCGCGTGTGGCTCCGGAGCCCCAGGTTGGCCGCCCCTGGTCTAATGATTCAGCCATATATAGTCTGGCTGGAGAAATGCAGCTCTCTGTAGATTTCTTTATTTAGCAGCAGGAGATTTTGTTGATGGCAAAATAGGATCCGTGTCAATTGAGTAAATTCTTTTTGTTTTATTACAAACTTCATATTTATTTCCTCATCCGAGCATTGGATCAGGGATGGATAGAAACTGAAAACACCTTCTTTTCACCTTCTCACATAACTTCTGATGATTGTAGTGGATGTTCTGGGTCTGTGAGGAGGAAGCACAATCTAGTGGCTAGGACTCTAGCCTGGGATTCAGGAGACCTGGGCTCAGTTTCCTGTTCCATCACAGACTTCCAGTCTGATTCCAATGGAAGTTAGGCACCTAAATACCTTTGAGGATCTGTGCCTCTGCCCCTTAGTTCCCCATCTGCAAAGTGGGGATAAGAACCTTTAGCATGTTGTGAGGATAAATACATTACAGATTGTGAGATCCTCCGATACAGTATTGAAGGCCATTCGAGTACCTTAGGTTTGTGTGTGTGCAGTGTAGGATTGGATTCTTCACTGGTTTAAATTTTTTAAAAGCTCATAATATAAAATAGACATAATGGCTTCTGTTTTGCTGCTGTGTTTGTTTAGGCTCATTATTAAATCCCTTTGGCTCGTATTGATCATTGAGGACTCAAGCTATGTTGTTATTGTTTGTATGACTGCAGTATGTAAGGCCTCAACCGAGACTGGGGCCACACTGGAGTGTACAAATATTCACTAATAGACAATCCCTGCCCCAGCCTACACAGACAAAGGTTGTGAGAAAGGAACTATTATTAGCCTCATTTTACAGATGGGGAGCTGAGCCTGAAGCATAGAGAGACTAAGGACTAGTTTATACCATGGGGTAATGTGCTCTATGAAGATGTGATTTCTAAAGCGGATTAATTGGTCCGTGTAGACCCTGCTGGTGTGCTTTAACACAGTGCTGTTTGAAACGCTAGGGAACCTGTAGTGCGTACCAGCAGTGTCTACATGGACCAATTAGTGCGCAGGACATGCGCTTTAGAAAGCATACTCCCACAAAGCACATTACACCCCCATGTAGACAAGTGCTTAGTGACAGGAAGCCTGGGATGGAGCTAAGATTTGAACCCAGAACTCCTGAATTCTAGTCTAGTGCCTGACCCACAAAACCATTGTTAGATAATAGGAATACTGACTAAAATATTCTACTCCCTATCATCTTACATGAATGGGAGTTGAGGGCATTATGCACTTTGCAGGATTCTGCCCTTGATTTGAATGGAACTTGGCATGGGCACAGAGCAGAGCTGATTAGTGGATCAGGCCTTAGATTGCAAAATCTTTGTAGAAGGGGCTTTGCATTCTTTTTGGTAAAGAACCTACGACTTTGTGGTCATTATATAAATAAATAAGACAAAACAAAGAAGTTCCCTACCTATTTAGAGCCCAAATGTTCTCTCTTGCTGGTGTACATCAGGAGTAACTTCATCAAAGTCCAGTGTGTAGATGTGGTACTGTATAAAAGAAATGAGAGGAGAATCAAGTCAATTTATGTCCAGTACTGATCTTCAAAACTCCCTATGAAGCCAGTAAGGATCATACTGTTATTGGCTGATACAAGGAACAGCCCATCTGGGATATTTCAAATGAGTGAGATTTAATAATAAAATAATGACAATAATATATAAAGTATACAAAGGAGACTGTACGACAACTTCTTTTGTTTCTGGTTTGGTGTTTTATTTTTTTAGTCTGTTTCTTGAATACATTGATTTTGTATATGGAAATTTGATTCTGTCAAGAACTGCCAAGCTAAGGCATTTAATAAAAAACGAGTGCGATTTCATAATCGTAATAACAGAAAACAGATTAAATGGACATTGTAACAGCCCCTTGGTTTTTGTTTAGGATCCTCCCTGTATGTGTTCACACTGTAGTGGTATTAAAACTTTTATTTGCTTCCAAGAGGAGCAGCTATGCTCGGACATTTCAAATTAGATTTTGTAACAAATAACAACAAGAATAATGGCAATAGTTTTCTCTGTATGTAAAGCTTAGCTGTTAATACTGTTTTTCCCTTGGCTATTGTTTAGTTTACTTTGTGAGCACTGTTGGATTGATTTTATATTGTATAGAGAATTATTTGGTGTAAGATGGGAGTTTACAACTGAGTAGCATTTAAAAGTGAATAAATAATCATAACAGTTAATATATGACAGACATCACAAGAGCTTATTTTCCTTTTTTTTTTTTTTTTGTTTAGTCTCATTCTGGAATGAGTTGGATGGGTGCTCAGAGATTTATGTGCTTTCAAGAGGAGTTGCCAAGATGATCTGTCCGACAGACAGACAGACAGAGTGGAGTGCAATTAGATAGAGGTATGGATTGTGGTAGAGAAAGAGAGAGAGATAGGTATGGTGAGAGACTATCTGTCTGTCTATATATCTGTCTCTCTTTGTGTACCACAATGCAGGTCCATCTAAATGAACACTCCTCTCTCTGTCTTTCTAATTATCCTCTAGATTGTTTTTTTTTAATTAGTCTCTTTCAAACCTAACAAGAAACAATCAGGCCGAAGGAGGAGTGAAAATGTGAATGTCCCATTAGCGAGAGAGACAAGATGGGCAAGGTAATATCTTTTATTGGCCCAACTTCTGCTGGTGTCTCATTGGCACACAGCTCTGAGCCTTTCAGCATGGCCAGAGGCAGGGAGATTGCCACCAAAGGAAGGCTCAAGTGAGTGCTAATGGATCGGGCAGCTGGGTGGAGCTCTGAGCTGGGGAGAGTGGGGAGGAGACAGCCAGCCAGCCAACCCCCTTACTTGGGCTGGACTGCAGTGCCCGGGGAACCCACAGCTTCCAAGCCCCGGCCCCAGCCAGCTCCTCTGCAAAGGGTTAAAGGGAGCCTCAGCCTTGAAGTGGGCTGGAGGGAGAGGCGGAGGGATTAACTTGATTGGTGAGAAGTTTGTAGCTGGGCGGTGCCGGGCCGCCCTTACGGCTCTGCGCTCCCCCAGAATCACAAAGCCCTGCCGGGAACCTTGCTTTAGCGCTTGTTCCTTGGCTTCAGCTCCCCCCTCCCCGTAAACGTGATCCCGGCTCAGAGGGACCCAGGGCGGCATCACCCCGGCATCCTGCAGCTCAGAGCTCCCGCGCTCCCGGGGGATCTGTCAGAGCCAGGGCTGCAGATTCCTAGCCCACCGGCCGCCCGCCCGCTCGCTCACTCGCACACGCACCCTGGCCCGGAGCTGCCGCTCGTGCACAGCGGGGAAAATACAAGTTTTCTCTCCCCTTGACTTAGCTAATCGCGGAGAGAGCCCTGCGCGCTGCTAGCGCCTTTTGTGGCAAAGTGTTTTCTGGTGGGAAGATGGTGGCTTGAGACTTGGATGCTTTCATGAACGCCCTGAAGGGGTTGTAGGTAAAGGGACTCCAGACCCTCAGGTATATTTTGCATTGTGAGTTTCCTTTTAAAAACAACACCCAGCCGACAAACAAAAGAGCCAAGAACGGCACACATCCCCAGCGAAGGAACCTGCTTTCTTAGCGCTTGCCCTCCCTGCCTTGCCAAGTTGGGGGCTGTCAAAGTGCAAAGTTTGATTGACCCCCCCGACTGCGGAAGGAATGAAGCTGAAATGAAAAGGGGCAGCCCATGGGACTGGCTAGAGGACTGACTTGCCCGGATTGCCATTCAATGGGATCTCTTATGATGGGGCAAACAGCGCGCTGTTAAGTACCCGCGCTGCAAGTGAAGGTAAGTGGCTCGCTTAGCCTCCAAGAAAATGAAATAAGGAAACTTAGCCGGGACAGTTGGTCGAAGTCCCTGTGTCTTGCTGAGGTTAAACACAACGCGCGGGAAGGGGCTGGGGGGCTCGCAGGCGTTAATGAATTAAGAAGTGAGTTAACATCTGCCCTTGAAGCGAGCTAGGGCGCACCGGTACCTGCCCCCTGGAGCCAGCCGCCCCAGCCAGAAGGCAGGAGGCCGGCGGGCTGCTCCGGCACTGCGCTGGTGTCATGTAAGGAGCCAGGATTAACATTAATGATTAGTCAGGGCTCTCTGCATTTCGGGCTGTCTTCGGCGCTGGAGCGGCTCCGCGGGCAGGGGATGGCTGCGCGGCCCATGTGGTGTTACACTCCTCCCATGGGTGGGCAGCAGGCAGAAACTTTCCTGTTACCCTCCCAAGCGCTGGGGCCGCTCGCCGGCCTTCCGGGGAAGGAAGAGGCACACGAGCGAGAATTACCTCGCGAGTCATCAATACACACGTGTGCCTGCCCAGGGGAGGCGCAGGGTCCATCTGCCTTAGACCTCACTGGCTCTGGTGCCTTTGGCCAGGGGCGAGGGGAGGTGTTTACTTGAAAAACGGACAGGAAAACCCCTGGTCAGTTTCACGCTGGATGTTTGAAGCCTGGTTTCTTCTGGCTGGCCAGAGAGATACAGCATCACAGGACTGGAAGGGACCTCGAGAGGTCATCTAGTCCAGTCCCCTGCACGCATGGCAGGACTAAGTATTATCTAGACCGGTATGGGGAAGTGCTGGGAACTGCACCCCTCTTTTACAGGGCTCACTGACTAGTGGGGAATGGGGTCAACTGTGGGGTGGCATGGTCGCATGGGCCCTGGACCAAGGCTGTGTGCCTTCCTGACTCCGGATGGTGGGGCTGGGAGGGTCAGGGACCGTCACTGCTCTGCTGGGTTGGTTTGGGAAGCACAGTTTCTGCTGAGAGCTGGTTACCTCTCCCGGCATGACCTGTCTCAGGCTCCCTGCTGTAAATAATATATTAACATAAGAGCAGCAACCAAAATAGCCTTTCTCTGAGATGCCTCACTTTGCCTTTGCAAGGTATAAACATTTCTGGATTGCTTCTTTCCCCTTCCTTGCAGAGCAGTTCTGTAAGATGGAAATGACGGTACATGATGTGTCCCTCTACGCTCCCCAGGTGGATTGATGTGAACTCATGCCTTGGGCAGAGATTCTCCCCCCCCACCAACAACCTCATTTTACCACCTTAAGAATTTGTGGTGCAAATTTGTAAGCTAATGGCAATGTGTAATTATTTGGTTTGTTGGATGCTGTACATGGGTTGTTGTGTGTCCTGAGGGCATAGAGTGTTTAAATCAGGGAGTTTACAAGAGTGAGGAATTCAGATAGTGTTTAGAGAGTGAGAGTTTTAGGAGGCGAACAGAGTGTAAGTAAAGTAAACCTGATCTACTTAGATTTTTTTTAAAAACAGATATTAGAGCAGCTAAGGAATATTCAAGGGTGTGAAACACAAGCTTGCAGTAGGACACACCTTTGGTGTAAACCAAAACAAGCCGTGCTTGAAAGGAAAGGAGGGTTGGGGAAATGAATTGCTGGGAAGTAAAATTCAGCACTGAAGGAAATACACAAAGCTCTGGCGTACCCACGTTACAAGCAATGAAGCAGAAAAGCTAAGTTCTGTGGGTGGAAAGGATAGATTCCTTTTTTCAGTTCCTCCAGAAGTTTTTAACCTGCTATCTTGTTTTATGGCCACTCACTAATGTTTGCTTGCGTACAAGACTGGTTCTGTACAAGATACCAAGAAAAGTGCTTGATTTATATCAGGCAAGAGCGAAAGGTTAGGAAAGAGCAAAGTTTTACATGCTGAATGCAAAAGACTGAATTATAAATATTTATAATTGCTGGTACAAATTTTGTTTGCTTTACTGACGCACTGAGGGTTGTTGTTTTTTTTAAATTCTCATCTCCCCCCCCCCCTTTTTTTTTCCTTCCTCCAGGTTTGAAAGATCAGAAATCTGTACAATACAGACGGAACCAGTTTTCAAAATGGAATTCCACCTTGCGCTCTTTTTTGTAGGGATAATTGCATTTTCTGATTCAGCCCGAGGTAAGGAGAATGAGCTTTATGCAGCCTTGGAAATGGTTTGTGGCTTGTGCCTTTACATTTGCTCCAGTTGTGCTCATGTTCTTCCAACACGCTATAGTCCTTTTAGAGACCAAATCATGATATTTCCTTCTGCATAGAATCTCCCTTCCCCCTCGTCCACCCACACATGCATTCCTCCCATGGCACATTTTGTCAGTGTTGACCGTGATATCGCAACTCGGATGCAAGATGGTCACTTTTTGGCCAGTTTGTTAATTGCAGGTGAGCTCTTTGCTTTTGTCGTTTATGTGTAAAAATACACAGTTGGCTTTCAACTTTCAGTGTAGGGTTAAAGGAAAACAATTGCATTCCTTTGTGGATCAGGAGTGCCTCTCCCCTCCTGTAATCCCTCCAAACTCTGCCCTGTGTATTCCCAATAGCAAACTAAACAAACAAATCCATTAACTTCCCAAGTGACAGACAAATGACAGTTCTCAATAGCTAGCACATATTTTAACACTGGGACTCCAGTAGATGATCAGATTTCAATAAACAGGTTACCCGACCAGTGGTGGATTGAAAAACAATGACCTAGAAGTTGAGGTAAGGGAGGAGAGGGTTTTGTATGAGAAGATAATTTAACAAAAACTATGGGGTCAGAATACAGGTTTCAGAGGGGTAGCCGTGTTAGTCTGTATCAGCAAAAACAACAAGGAGTCCTTGTAGCCACCTTAGAGACTAACACATTTATTTGGGCATAAGCTTTCATGGGCTAAAACCCACTTCATCAGATGCATCCATTACTTGTCCTCAGCATTAGTTTAACACCATGGCTCTCAGCCTTTCCAGATTACTGTACCTCTTTTAGGGGTCTGATTTGTCTTGCGTACCCCAAGTTTCACCTCACTTCAAAACTACTTGCTTACAAAATCAGACCTAAAAATACAAAAGTGTCACAGTACGCTATTACTGACAAATTACTTACTTTTTCATTTTTACCATATAATTATAAAATAAATCAACTGGAATATAAATATTGTACTTACATTTCAGTGCATAATATATACAGCAGTATAAACAGGTCATTGTGTGAAATTTTAGTTTGTACTGACTTTGCTAGTGCTTTTTATGTAGCCTGTTGTGATGAGTTGATGTACCCCCTGGAAGACTGTGTACCCCTAACAGTACATGTATCCCTGGTTAAGAACCACTGGTCTAACATACCTTTGCCAGTGCTGTCACGTTAGCCTTGGCAAGTCTGAATGATAAACCACTCTCTCAGTCTAACTGATTCTCTACTGGTCACAAAGGAGAGGACTGCATTGTTCCATGAGAATGGTTGTATGTATTTAGGATGTAGATTTGCCCCAGCTGCAATCCCAAACACTGTCGAAGAAGCATAAATTGCTGAGCAACCATTAAAAATGCCCAGCGCAAGATTATGTGTTGCTTAGTTTACAATTTAAATATTTAAACTTGCTATTAGTTCTGGAAACCATAACTTGCCAGAAATATGTGTGTGTGTGTGTGAGAGAGAGTGAGAGAGGGGACAAAAAGCATTGCTATAGAAACTCAGAGCTTGATTAATGCATTGTTGTTGTTTTTTCTTGGCATTGACTCCCAAGTAAATACTTTATGGAGGCAGAAGCACTGTAAAATGATTCTGCTGGAAGCTGAATGAAAAGGAAAACAGTGTATAGCCTTTAAGACCTGAAAGTCTAAATTCCAGGCATGGTTTACAATGGAGATCCAGTTTTAAGTTGTAGGCAATGGACAGGAGTGTTATGAATTAAGATGACCCCGTGAATGTATATTATTCTAATAGACTTGAGTACCCAGTGGAGTTCAGTGAGAAATCTTGAGTAGGCTGTATACCACAAAAAGATTTTGTCTATTTTCTGCAGTGTTTTGAGTAGAGTATTTACTGCTTTATTGCTAAATCTTCTTTAATTTTTGTTTGTCTATCTTGCTTGTATTATTTTATTGCACTTAAAATATAGTATGCAGCTTTAATGACTCACAGTGCTGTGAACGATTGTTTTGAACAGAAATAACACAAAATTCACAGCTATGATTTCAAACCAGATCATATTTTTGCATTTGTAGAGGTTACCTAGACATAGTGTAAACTTTGTAAGGTTACATTGTCTGGTGAACAGACCTCTTTACTGCTCCAGACAAATATGCTCTGCACATGGTGAGAGAGACAGTCTGATTGTTTAAATGGCATAAAAATGTGGTAAATTACTATATTGTGGCCAAAGAAAAAGAATATAATCCACTTACCTTCTGATGTGGAGAGAGACAAATGGAGCAAATGAAGAGGAAAGGTGTCATTACAAGAAAAGCAGTGGCAAAAAAGGTAACACATTTAAGGCCTGATTCTCCTCCCACTAAAATCAATAGGATTTTTGATTGTGACGGAAATGGGAGTAGGATTGAGGACTTAAACACACAGAAGTGAGAAACAGAAATATCTAGAGCTCTGAAACCTTATTGGATGCTGTACATTTTCCCTTATTTAAAACACACCAGGATAATGTTTAGACTTTTTGAAATGTGCCCCATTTGTAACATGCCCATGGATTTTTTTTTTACGCTGGGTTAGATCACTGCAGATATATAAATATTACTTGTTTCCGTCAGGGAGGTTTTACAGACAACCCAGTGGATGAATCTCAGGTTGAGGATATTCGGATATTTCTTTGAAGCAGGAGGGGACTCTTTTCGCAATTAATGTGTGTCCTGATTGTAGATTGCATGCATGTAGCCCGTATCGTGGCCAACACTTTGCAACATGGGTTGCTGTATGCTATATGGATGCCTGCCTGCTGGTGGGAATGGCGAGCACTCATCACCTCTGGATGTGGAATGAAGTGCCTAAATTTTGACATCCAAGCTTGAAGATTTAGGTTAACTTCTTTTAAATGTCTCATGAAAGCATTAGGTAAAAGCAATGTAATGGTGCTACAGTGCTAATTCCACGATTCCACATTGCATGCTGTGTGATCATGGAATTAAGGCCTGGATCATAATGCGTTTGCACAAGAGGGCAGAGTTAAGGCTGCTCATGCAACTCTAACTGGTATTTCCTGGCTTGTGAGCGCTTAGCTGCGATCTTAATGTTCCATTAAACTTTACATTATATTCTTTTACTCTGTATTCAGATAGCACCTTTCCTGGTAAAGGATCCCAAAGGACTTTGTGCCTGTGGCCTTATCCTGCAGTCTTCATGCTAACTAATCTGGGGGTTTTGCGAGCATCACAGCTGCAGGAGCTGGCTGTGCATCCTTCCTGCACTATTGAAATACAGGGCATTTCTGCGGTGGAGGATGGCAGCCAGCTGACATGCAGTGTACACTCCAGGAGAGGGGAAGGTTTGGCTAAAGAAACCAGGGTAAACCTGAACTCTTACGAAAGGTGCTATGGGATTTTTAATTTCCATGAAGAGTAGGGACCAACTCAGTTTTTAAGGGTTCATACAAAAGAGTCCTTGCAAAGTGAACACATGGAATTTCATTTTTCTGTTTGGCAGTATGAAAGGCCAGCTCTCCCTAGCTAGGGTTTGAACCTGTGCTTTCAGGGATCTAAACTTAAAGGTTTTAGCTAAGGGCATGTATGGAGAATACCTACCTACTATATCCTTGCTTATCTGAGAGACCCTGGGCTATTTTTTAAACCTAAATTCCTTCCCATTCTGGTGTCATTATTCACTTTAAAATTGTCACTGGAATTATGATTTTGGAATAGCTATTTCAGTATAATTCCAAGTGCAGACAAGCCTTTGGTCGTCCCTCCCATTTGGGGCTAACGGTAGTACAGGGATGCTCCTTATGTGTGAAAGCCACTCTTGTGTGCATAAAGAAAAGGAGGACTTGTGGCACCTTAGAGACTAACCAATTTATTTGAGCATGAGCTTTCGTGAGCTACAGCTCACTTCATCGGATGCATACCGTGGAAACTGCAGCAGACTTTATATACACACACAGAATATGAAACAATACCTCCTCCCACCCCACTGTCCTGCTGGTAATAGCTTGAGTATTAAGGTTCTGTGCAGGCAGGATGCAGAGGGGATGAAGAGACAAAATCTACCCCCCAGGCTCAGGGCAAGGTATAGAATAGCAGCCTCAACCATTTGCACCAGTTGTACTGGTGTTATCCTCACTGGACCTATGCTTATACAGCCCCCCTTGCTGCTACTTTGAGCCACCCCTCATTCTGTCCCCTTTGTGACCTTCTGTGCCTACTTATGTGGGTGCAATGTGGTATACCAGCACCTCTTTGCAGCTGCTCCATTCTATGCTCCCCATGCAGCCCCTGTGATGGGGATAACTGGTGCCTGAGAACCTTATGTGGGCCCTCTCCCCCAGGAGTGAATGCTGCCCTGTGTTAGTAACCTTTAACGAAATGAACTATCACAGTGTGCTCCTGCTTCTGCACACCACTGGTTGGATACAGGTAATACAATCTGATATTTTCCTGCTTATGGTATCTGAGTGACACACAGCGCAATATTTGTTCCAAATCTGTCAAGTTGCCATCGTATTCGCCTGGGTTACCGTATATGGTAACACAAGGGTGCACTTGGCTTGCTACAGTAGTTTAAGCACGATTTCATATGGTATGTTTAGAAGTTTTTGGTAAGAGCAGTAACAGCCCTTCCTTTGTCCAGTAAACTGATATTCTTATTGAAACTAACAAGTTTGGACATCAGTTTTATTTTCGGTGCATGGGGGCATACTGCTATAACTCCTTTCTTTTTTCTTTTTTTTTTTTTGTGTGATACATGATTTTAAAAAATAGCTGGACTCTGACTGATGCATGACTTACAATAAGTTCACTACTTGTGCAATTTAACTACGGCAACCTCAAAATTCACTAGGCTGGCACAGATATTTATCACATGTCAGTATTTGACACTTGTTCTTTTAAATGTGGGAAATATAGGTCTTGAACGCTTGACGGTTTTCTTTTCAGGGAGATGGTTCTTAATACCAGGCAATATTTTTACCATTAAGTTCTCGAAACGTAATGATTTATAAGAGTGAATAGTAGTTAATGCTGATGATATAAATAGGACAACCGTGGTCTTCTGTTGTAAAGAGACCGCTATACCATGGTTCATCTTAGACTTGATTATTATTTGGACATCTTTCTTTTTTCTTTCTGATGGGAAAGGAAAGCATATAGTACCTGATTCGGATCCCATTGACGTCAAAGAGAGTCTTTCGATTGTCTTCAATTGGCTTTCAATCAGGTCTATCTGCACAAGAACACTCTGACAGCATAGCCTATACCTACCTATTATATATCCTTGATGATCGGAGGGAACCCTGATTACTTTTCAAACCTAAATTTCTCCTCTTTCTGGTGGTGTTATTCACTTTAAAATTGTCACTGAGTGTAAATATAGAATACAAAGTGTGTCAAACTGGAAGTTAAGCATTGATTTATTATTATTATATTTTATTATATTTTATTATTTTTTAATTTATTATGAAATACAGAAAATCACTCCAATGTGTTAGGGCTTTTAAGAGGTTTTATAAGTTTGTTCCCACAGTGTGCATGATGTTCAGCTGCTTGGAACTTCCTTTGGAGAAAAAAAAAACATCTATCATTCTTGTGATGCAGAAAATAAATTTTAAAGTCTGCCTTTTATGCATAAAAGTAATTTCAGTATGCCTAGGAATTATTTTCCAACATTCCCTATATAATTCTTTGTTCTGGAAAGACAAATGTTGAGTAAGTAGCACTTTCTAATTAATGAGTGCCTACTTTTAAAGGTGTGAGAGCACTGTAATGAATTTAGCAACTATGGACCGAGCTTTTTTCTTTTTTTTTCTTTTCTTTTTGGGTGTCAATTGGCCCGGTGAGTTGATTTACATCAGCTGAGGATTTGGTCTTTTCCAAGTCGTCAGCTTGCACAGTGTGATAAACCCTGAACATATTAATGCAGATGTATATAGAGTAGTTGCTATTGAATATGGCAAGTAGAGATATTCACCTTTTTGTTACATATTTTGTGTTAACTGCTGGAAGAGGAAAATCATTTTCACCAAAGGGGGGGAAAAAAAAAAAGACACAAAGGTTGTCTTTTTCCTGCTTTGAAAAAAAAAATTCTGAAGTCATTGCTGTATTTATTCAGTTTGAGTAGTATCAATGCAGCTTTCTTTTTTTCCAAAGATGTGAAACTCCTACTTGGGTCTGCAGTGGCTTGTAAAATCACCCTGTTCAAAAGGTCTGCTTTCAAATTAATCCCAATATTGCAGTAGTCAGTGGAAACACTCCTCCCCCCTTCTTTAATTAACCTGTTCATTTTATTTCACTCCTCAGAGTTTGTCTTTCGTCTGACCTCCTTCTTGCTTTCTAGTGGGGCAGTTGTGCCGAAATGTATTTGATCTTGTTTTGAATATTTTCATTTGTATTTATATTTCTTTTCTTTTGTGAAGATGGCCCTGTAACCCAGGATCTTTGCTTGGATCTTTCTATAATAAACATGTCTTGCTATTAATTTAGCCGGGCTGACCTGTCCTGTTTTGTTGTACAGAGGTTGAAAGTTTTTGTTCTTATAAGGGAATTAAAAAGAATAAAAGCATAAAGAAGCTGATTGTAAGAGTGGCAAAGAGGAGAGAGTCCATTACAAGCACCCATTGAATCTGCTTCTGTAGCCCTTACTCACATGAGTATCCCCATTGAAGTTAATGAGGTACTTGCAGGATCAGATCTTCGGGCCAGGATGCTGTTGTAGTGGGAATGTTAGAAATGCCTAAGTTAGAAAGATACAACACATCTGCTTTGACTTATAAAGGCCAGGTCCAGAGCCCATGGAAGTCAATGGAAAGACTCCCAATGACTTCATGGGCTTTGGATCTGGTCCTTAAAGAACTGTCCTATGCAGATTAATTGTGATGCTGACACTTATACAAATCCACTGCTTTATTACAGCACATAGCTCCATTTTACAGCAGTGTGAGTACAGGGTTTTGGATTGCTGTTGCGTGCTGTAATATATTTGTACGTGGAGAGAGAAACTCCAGCTAGAGCTGCATTTCTTTTCCCAGAAGATGCACCGTTCTCTGCCTGTTGCTAGCTTTGGTGGGCTGGAAGGCTAAGAGTATGATGTAGTATGTGCCGTGGGACTGAAAGCAACTTGGACATTCTTTGCTTTAACTTCAGGTCAGCCTGTGGGGGTTTTATTCCAGAAGAGTAAGTGACAAGGTGGGTGAGGTAATGTCTTTTATTGGACCAACTTCTTTTGGGGAAAGAGACAAGCTTTCGAGCTTACACAGAGCTCCTCTTCTTGTCTGGGAAGGGGAAGCAACGCGGCTACAAGAAGACTGCAAAGAGAAATGTGTGTCATTCTGAGGGGAGTGTTGCAGGGTGCAGAGGGGCTGGATACTGTTGTGAAGGCTTATTTAACAAGTCAATGTATGCCATTTGCCATGGACTCCGTTCTCATCTCTCCAATTTTTCCCCTTTCGAGTCAAATAAACATCAGGTGCCTGGAGTTTGGTTAGTTGCCCTGATTCCACAGTCTCTGCATTGTATTGCAGTATCCAGCAGTGCTGTGAATAACCTAACCTTTTTATTTCATCAAAACCACTCCAATTTTCAGGAAGAAATCCAGCCAATAACTCCAGGCTACTTCTGCCATTAAGTGTTCAAACTTAATTTTCAGCTGCACTAAGGGTAGAAAAATGTAAATTGGGAACAGAGATGTCTTGGAGAAGACTAATGTTTCTCTTGATTTCTGCACCCCTCAGCCCCTCCTGGATAGCTGTTGAAGGAAGAGTGGTTTCTGTCTTGGCAGGACCAAAATCATTTCTCTTTGTGCCTGATAAATTTATTTCATGAAAGATTTACACAATCTTGGGTATCCTGTCAAGTGATTGAGAAGTGAGTAAAGCATGAAGTGTCATAAACTAGATGCCTCTTGGGTTCTGTTGACTTTGGTGAGTATTTTTGGAGTTGTCAGTATTTATGCACGTTAAATTAGAAGAAAACCCAAAAACCTGTGGAGGGCAGACAAATGCAGAAATACATACAATTTTTTAAAAGCCCTCTGTTTTATTTGACTGTTGTTCAAGTTGATTCATATTTTCCTTGACCAGGTTGCTCGTATTTTATGTGCCCAGTGAATTGACTCCTGTGAGAATTCTGGTGAAACAGTACTTGGTCTGTGATCCTTGGTTCACATTCTTTCCATTACTTATCCATTCAGGTAGACTCAGCTTTCAACTGCTCTGAAAAGTGCCTCTGTTTACATGGCATCATGGAGTTCAGTGAATTTCAAATTGAGTATTGCTCGGTATACAAGTAAGAAAACGGTTTTAACTGAGCATCATCCCTGCAGAATCAGTTTAGGAGCTGAAAGTCAAGCTGAGTTCTTTCAGACTTGTGCAACATCTCCAGTAATCATGACCCAGCTGTTATAAAAGCCTGGTGCAACACCCATTGAAGTCAGTGGAAAGAAATGCGAAAGAGACAGAATCCAAGGTTGGTTAACAATTCTGTTGATGATGCATGAATGAATCAGAATAGGGTTCTTCCATTGGCTTGCCCTGCTAGCAAGTGTTAGAGCCCTGCATAGAGATTCTGAAGTTCTGTTTCAGAGTAACAGCCGTGTTAGTCTGTATTCACAAAAAGAAAAGGAGTACTTGTGGCACCTTAGAGACTAACCAATTTATTTGAGCATAAGCTTTCGTGAGCTACAGCTCACTTCATCGGATGCATACTGTGGAAAATACAGAAGATGTTCTTATACATACAAACCATGAAAAAATGGGTGTTGACCACTACAAAAGGTTTTCTCTCCCCCCACCCCACTCTCCTGCAGGTAATAGCTTATCTAAAGTGATCACTCTTCTTACAATGTGTATGATAATCAAGGTGGGCCATTTCCAGCACAAATCCAGGGTTTAACAAGAACGTCTGAGGAAGGGGGGTGTAGGTAGGAAAAAACAAGGGGAAATGGGTTATCTTGCATAATGACTTAGCCACTCCCAGTCTCTATTCAAGCCTAAGTTAATTGTATCCAATTTGCAAATGAATTCCAATTCAACAGTCTCTCGCTGAAGTCTGGTTTTGAAGTTTTTCTGTTGTAATATCGCAACTTTCATGTTTGTAATCGCCTGACCAGAGAGATTGAAGTGTTCTCCGACTGTTTTATGAATGTTATAATTCTTGACATCTGATTTGTGTCCATTTATTCTTTTACGTAGAGACTGTCCAGTTTGACCAATGTACATGGCAGAGGGGCATTGCTGGCACATGATGACATATATCACATTGGTGGATGTGCAGGTGAACGAGCCTCTGATAGTGTGGCTGATGTTATTAGGCCCTGTGATGGTATCCCCTGAATAGATATGTGGGCACAATTGGCAACGGGCTTTGTTGCAAGGATAGGTTCCTGGGTTAGTGGTTCTGTTGTGTGGTTGCTGGTGAGTATTTGCTTCAGGTTGTGGGGCTGTCTGTAGGCAAGACTGGCCTGTCTCCCAAGACTTGTGTGAGTGTTGGGTCATCCTTCAGGATAGGTTGTAGATCCTTGATAATGCGTTGGAGGGGTTTTAGTTGGGGGCTGAAGGTGACGGCTAGTGGTGTTCTATTATTTTCTTTGTTAGGCCTGTCTTGTAGTAGGTGACTTCTGGGAACTCTTCTGGCTCTATCAATCTGTTTCTTCACTTCCGCAGTTGGGTATTGTAGTTGTAAGAGTGCTTGATAGAGACAAACACCTACAAGATCTCTGTCTGAGGGGTTGGAGCAAATGCGGTTGTATCGCAGAGCTTGGCTGTAGACAATGGATCATGTGGTGTGGTCAGGGTGAAAACTGGAGGCATGTAGGTAGGAATAGCGGTCAGTAGGTTTCTGGTATAGGGCAGTGTTTATGTGACCATCGTTTATTAGCACTGTAGTGTCCAGGAAGTGGATCTCTTGTGTGGACTGGACCAGGCTGAGGTTGATGGTGGGATGGAAATTGTTGAAATCATGGTGGGATTCCTCAAGGGCTTCTTTTCCATGGGTCCAGATGATGAAGATGTCATCAATATAGCGCAAGTGGAGTAGGGGCGTTAGGGGACGAGAGCTGAGGAAGCGTTGTTCTAAGTCAGCCATAAAAATGTTGGCATATTGTGGGGCCATGCGGGTACCCATAGCAGCGCCGCTGATTTGAAGGTATACATTGTCCCCAAATGTAAAATAGTTATGGGTAAGGACAAAGTCACAAAGTTCAGCCACCAGGTTAGCCGTGACATTATCGGGGATAGTGTTCTTGACGGCTTGTAGTCCATCTTTGTGTGGAATGTTGGTGTAGAGGGCTTCTACATCCATAGTGGCCAGGATGGTGTTATCAGGAAGATCACCGATGGATTGTAGTTTCCTCAGGAAGTCAGTGGTGTCTCGAAGGTAGCTGGGAGTGCTGGTAGCGTAGGGCCTGAGGAGGGAGTCTACATAGCCAGACAATTCTGCTGTCAGGGTGCCAATGCCTGAGATTATGGGGCGCCCAGGATTTCCAGGTTTATGGATCTTGGGTAGTAGATAGAATATCACAGGCTGAGGTTCCAGGGGTGTGTCTGTGCGGATTGACTCATGGTGGCAGGTGTGAGTTTGTTAACTCCACCCAGGATATAAGGGAGGTGGGGACAGGGAGTCCTGGAGAGAAATCCAAGGGACAGTCAAAGTCAGGGAGAAAGTTGAGACTGGGTTATGATGTATTATTGTTCTTGAGTCCCCAGTAAAACCAAATCCAAAGAGAGGAATTAGCCTTCAGACTAGCTCAGTGTGTGTGAACTCTGTTGAAGATAAGGTATGGATGTAACCCATTCACAACTATTAGTGGTGTCCCTTTTCATCCACATTCCAGCAGATACTACCCACCGTGGTGTATTATTATTCACATGGATAGACATCAGTTGGCTGTGAATAGCCCCTAAATACCCTGTAGGAATGGCCCTGTACAAAATTCTTGTCATGGTGGTTTGTTGGTCACAGCAGCAAATGTGTTATTACTGCCCTGAATGACTTTGAAGCCTTCCCATGCCTAGACACAATTAAAGTCCAGCTGGGTGTGCTGGGTGAATGGGGAAGAAAGGTGCAAGTCAGAGGGAGGAGGAGGCGGGGCCAGGACCAAGCCACACTGGTCCACAGAGCTGGCCAGCCACACTGCAGGAAGTAGGCTGCACTGTTCCCCTGCACATTAGAGATCTGGGGGTGAAGTTGTGCCTTCCTGGGGTACAATTAATGGGTTTACCTAAATTAGGAAGAAGCGGGAGACCTAGGGTTAGCTAAATCAAGGTATCCTGCATCTACATGAGGGAGAAGGTCATTGTTAGGATCTCTGGATGGTTCGTTAATTAGTCCGACATTTCAGTGAAATTGAAGCTAAGGCTGATGTGTACACAATATTTAAAGGACACACTCATCATGGTAAATCAGTCCATGCCTGTGGCTCAATTTCTTTGAGCAGAAATGACCCAATTCTGCCTTCAGATTCACATGCACAACTCCTATTTGACAGAGAAATAGTCTGAAGGGACTTAGAGAGATAAGACATTGGGTGAAAAATAGCTAATTGAGATTCAAATTGAGTAAGAGCAGCCTCGTTCATGTGGGGGAAAATAATTAAAAATGCACGTTTGCAGTGGGTAGAAAAACCTGGTGAGGTGTAATGCTGAAAGAGTCCTCGTAGTGAGAGTGGGCAGCACATTAGATATGAGTTGATAATGCAGTCAGGCTGCAAAATTAAAAGCCGGTGCTGTTTTCAACTGCGTACACAAATATCAGGGGCTGGGGGAATTGATTTAAGAGGAAAGATTAAGAGAGCTAAATATTATTGATTTGGTTAAGCAATGACTAAGAGGGGACAGAAGTCTACAAGCATGTGAACTGTGAGAACAACAAAGGGGGAAGGAATAATTAATATTAAACTATTTAATAACAGAAGTAACTTCCTGACAGTGAGAGGTACCATACTGTGGAACAGCTCATGGAGGAAGTGATAGACCTTCCATGGCTTGAGACTTAAAACTGGACTTGGCAAAGCTCTAATAAATGTAGTGGAAGGGAGATTCCTGGCTTGGCATGGACTAGCTGATGTAACAGAGGGGTTGGCAGACTTTTTCACAGGTGACATCAGCTCTCAATAGGTTGTCTTGTGGGCTATTCTGCATTGACTGGACCTCCTGTCCATGATCACACAAGATCCCAGTGGCTACTGCAGCAACTGCTTACTCAGAAAAGTATTATATCAGGGAGTATCCAATGCGTTTGAATGTAGTTTAGCAGCTGGAAACTAGGAGGAGAGCTAGTACCATGTGACCAGGCAGCCGTAGACCACCACCAAATCTTTTGCAAACTACCGTGGTCTGGAACATGGTGTACGAGCCTTCTGCTCCAATACGTGTTTTCCATCTTTAATATCCGTGGGCCAAATTCTGATCTCAGTTCTCTTTGGATTCAACGAGAGTTCTGCCGTGGAGCTGTGAGTAGACTTTGGCCTTATGATGCTACTGGAGAGCAGAACTGTGCCCTCAAAGAGCAGGATGCATTTCAAATTTCCACTGTTTGGTGTCAAGCAGTGGGAAAAGGCAGTGTGATATACGGGAGTTAATGTAAAAACTATTGTAACAGGTCCTGGCTGATGGACTCCATTATTCCTATTTGTATTCACAGTCAATCAGAAACACAGTATGGCCCATGCTAATTTCATCAAGGATTAGAGTGGGGTTTTCTGCTCAGCATGTCCCAGACGGATGTGTGTTTCCTGATTTTTTTTATTTGACTGGGACTAATAAACCCATTATGAATTCATCTGCATATGCGTGGAAATGGTTTAGGGTGGGTGAGTTGTAATTGGTGTATTTATTTTTCAATCTGGCACCTGCTGCATGTTTGGGTCACCTGTTCACCATCTATCCTTTTCTTGCTACAGACAGTGACAAATGAATGATAGTCAACATGGGACTCATTGTCTTAGCTGCAGGGGAAAGGACAATGTGGGAATTGTTAGATATCTTACCGTCATGATGAATGACCACATGAGGGCCTGCTCCTGCTTGCTTCGTTCAGGCAGAACGCCTAGCCCCTGATTCAGTGTAAACCAGAACTGAGGTCAGGGTCCCGCTTCTCATGTCTTCAGTCAGTGGGAGTGTTGCCTGAGCATTGCATGTAGAACTGCCTGGTGCTGGAATTGCACAAATCTCCCTGTGATGGGGTGCAATGTGGGGGGGAGGGCCCAGACCGTTCTGCCCAACCACCCTCCTTGGCCCCGGACCAGAGCTAGAAATTTGGCGTGGCTGTCCCTCTGTCAAGATGAAGGTGCAACTGGACCAGATTTGAACAGCACTGTCACCCCGTGCACCAGGTCACAACGCCACTTCCCCATTGGCACGAGGTAGCCCAGCCCCCAGGGGGAGGCAGAGCAGGGGGCACCAGGAACCCCCAGTATCCAGAAGGGTGGGAGGATTGGATCCAGGCTGTTGATGCTTCCTGGGGAAGCAAAGATGCAGAAGTAGGATGGGGCCTGTGGCATGCAGAACTGCCTGGCCTCTGGTGGGGATGGTGCTCTTCTGTCTGACCGACCCTCTGGGTAAGAGTTCAGGGCTGGGGGTGGGGTGGCAAGACCACAGGGCTGGGGGCAGGGAGGAGAGTTTGGAGCCGGGTGTGGAGAGTCTGCATATGTGTGGAGAGTGTGGGGAGGGAAGAGTGCAGGGTTGGGTGCAGAGGCAGCATGAGAGACCTCAGGACTGGGCATGGGGAAGTGGCAAAGGCAGAGCGCGGGGCTGATGGGAGGGGAGATATCCCGGGCTGGGGGCAGTGGGGAGAGCTTGGAGCTGGCTGTGGGGCATGAGGAGGGGAGTGTGTGTGGAGCTGGGTGCAGGGGCAGCCTGAGAGAGCTCAGGACTGGGCATGTGGGAGAGCTCGGGGGAGTGTGGGGTAGGGAAAGGAGAGTTCTGGGCCCCCTCCTTAGGAAAATTCTGGTTGCACCTCAGTCCCTGTGTCAGCTGGATCACTTTCTAGCAACCAGTGAAGTAGCAATAAGGGGGGATGCTGGTTTTGGAGTTTGATCTGCCGCCCTTATTCCTATGAGTAGTGCTATTCAGATCAACTGCATGGCTCATGTGGGTCAGAATCAGTCACAGAGTCGTAGAGTTTAAGGCCGGAAGGGAACACCAGGTCATCCCGTCTGACCTCCTGTATATCACAGCCCACCAAAGCCGCCCAGCACCCGCACGCTAAACCCAACAACCAAAATTAGGCCAAAGTATTACATCCCCCAGGAGACTAAACGATTGTGTGCCACAGGCAGGGAGAGCAGGAGTGACCAAGATGCACCAGTGGCTGAGGCCCCTGTGATGCCAGGGAATTAAGTGAGATATTCCAGATGAACCTGGCGAGTGACCCACACCCCACATCAGAGGAAGGTGAAACACTGCCAATGTGACCTGAGGTAGAATTCCTTTCCAGCATCTCATATGGTGATGAGTCAGACCCTGAGCCTGTGAGCAAGGTCCAAGCTGAGAGAGAGAATGCTTGGTGCCACCACAGAGCACTGACTCACCCCCTTCAGTGTCCCATTTCCAGTCCTAGTCATTTCTGATGCTACAGAGGAAGGAAATGAAGGTGCCCCGTCCATACTCCTGTTTACTTCATTGGGATGATTTGGGGAACAGTCAACATGAGCAAGGGGGAGGGACATAACCAGCCCACAAGATTTGGCCTATAGCTATATGATGCTTATTCCCACTTAGTGAGAGTTTCTGGGAGAACAATAGTACTCTCCTTCTAGATAAAGTCAGGCATAGGTACTGGAACTAAGGGTGCTACCACACCCCCTGGCTTGAAGTAGTAATAACAACCCAAATACCTGGTTTCTACCTTCTGCAGCCTCACTATGAAATCTGTTCCAGCACCCCTGAAGTCAGGAGAGAAAACTCATCGCTCTGAAGACTGCAGAGTAGCTAAGTGGAGTTTGAGACTTATTTTCTTTTATCCTAGAAAATCCAGTAAATCCAGTAAATTCTTTCAGTGTGGTCTTCTAAGAGTTTTTCAACTTAGTCTGACTTGCAGATTATTTGAATGCCATTATAAACTAGGGGTCAAGCAAGTTAATTCCCAGAACAGTGTGCTGCCCTGTTTTCAAACTGTGCTAATCAGAGTTTTGAGTCAAAGCGTGGTAGTTTGCTTAGTGAAATTATTTTCCTGTTAGAAAATTACAAATCGGCTCTGACTGTCCATATTGGCTTCAGTAACAGGAATGCTTGAATCACATGTGGAGAAAAGCCCCAGAATGGAGTAACAGCAAACCATTGCACAATGGAGTCTGATTCCTTAGCTCCCGAGTTCTAATGTGAGAAAAGAGGCTGTCTATGAAGCCTTACACCCAGCATTGTTACAGTTGCATTTATACCTCCATCGGGATTAAGGAAAGCTGTGTGCAACACATCTGAGCCATAAAATAAATGTCCTTTTCTAAAAGAGACATTTGGTTGAGTTGTTCAGTTACCCCCTCCTCACCTTCTTGTAATTGACTCTTGTTTACTTTTTTCCTCCTCCTTTCCCCAAGTTTATTACCAGTGTTTGGCCAGAGGAAATGAATTAACATAATTTACTGTTTTTAAAACAAGACACATTCTGTGCATGTACACACATACACACTCACTCACCCCTTCACCCTCCCAGCGCTGTGCTAAGGAGCATGTTTACAGAGTCTGGGTCCATTTAGAGAGAACAATACCCTGATTATGGAATGCAGCCTTCTATTCACAGAAACCCGAAGAAATCATCAGTTTAAAGGAGCTGCTGCCCCTTGAAGGTACATGCAGCGTGAGCTGTTTAAAAAAAAAAATCAATCTTTTGTAGACACAAACTGCAAGCATTGTTCTCAGCGGAAGTTGATTTAGGGGTTGTGGTGGGGAATGGTCTTGGTATAAACTCAGTGCCAAGTTTGAGATCTACCGCCATGCAAAGCTTTTGTTGTGATTTCTAATCTAATTTCCAAGCGTAAATAATAGTTGTGAGATCTCATGGGGGAAGTGACCTGATGCTTCCTGATCTGGCAAAGTGCTTGGTGCTGGCAGCATAGGGGGAAAAATACTCGTAATTGAACCCAGAAATATTTCCTGTTTAGGATGAGTCAAGGCTAAAAGGTGCAGTTATATGTGGTTGGCTACTGCTCTTAATTGCTGTGGTACACCTGCCTCATAGACAATGCAGGAACAATGTCATGTAAAGAGTGTCTGATTTATCCATATTACCTGGGAAATGCAAAGCACTGTGGTTCATAGACTGCGGATGCTCCTCTCTTTCCTAATAAAGGGGCAGATTGTGGCAAGCAGTTACTCCCATGTAGTTGCCCTGATTCTACTCCTGGGAGTAACAAGATGCTGACTCCAATCAATTTAAGCGCCTTATAGGATCAGGCCCTTCTGTTGTTGGGGTTAGTCCTGCGCTCTATTGAATGTGACTGCGACACTGCAGAGGAGTAACCCATAGACTCTAAAGGCCAGATTTGGGCTGTTAGGTCTGCATCAGGGGCTCCCATTGAAATCAGTCGGAGTTACACAGGGATCCAGAGGTAGAAATTGGCTCACAGAAATTAGAGATGGAGAAGATCTGTTTCTAAGGTCATTTGGTCCATCCTCTGCCAATGCTGCATAGTGCCCTGTTGTATCAGGCTCTCTGTCCAAGTCTAGTTTTAGATGAACCAAGTAGTGGGTCTTCCACCTACTTCCACTGGGAGACTCAAAGCATCCCGCTTCCAACCCCACTGTTAAGACATTTTTTCCTGCTTGTCTAAATGTTGCCCTATGCAGTTTCATACTGTTGCTCCTTTTTCTGCCCCATGAGCCAGTCTAAGCAGTTCCTCTCCCTCTTTCCCAACGTTCTAAAACTTGTAGAGCAAAGAGCATCCTATCGTCTTTGAATTGTTGCCTTGATCTAGTTTTGCACCTGGTTTCCAGTCACAGGCATAGTGCTGTCTGCCCCATACACAAACACCATTCTACACCAGGGACCCCTGGAAAAGGGCAAAGTGGAAAGTTTGCCCATGAGAATGGGCCGTGTTCTGTCAAAAAGAGAAGCGAGTCTGAACAGCAATATTCCTCTTTTGCCTGGCACTCTGCAGACCCTTCTGGGTGCAAGAGCTTTGTGGTTGTGGGGTGAGGCTGGGGTGGAGCTAAGGGATGACTGCAATTGTTCGTATCCTCTGCCTGGAAACCTGATGGACTTTTGCAGCCTCGGGTACGTTTTCCCTTCTCTGAATATTGAAGCACTCTTGGCAGAAGGGGCTTTGGGATGAACCACTGAGAACATAGCTTCTGAGGGAGACGT
The DNA here is from genome assembly GCF_965140295.1 of Lepidochelys olivacea. Lineage (NCBI taxonomy): Eukaryota > Metazoa > Chordata > Testudines > Cheloniidae > Lepidochelys > Lepidochelys olivacea. The sequence continues at coordinate 134,579,549 of NC_140414.1, read as the reverse complement.
GCTGTCATGAGGGCTGGGGAGTAGCAAGTTAAAACTCATGGGTTTTCCTGGCCCTTTTATGGATTTTTTTTCTCCTGTGGACTGGGGGTGATTTAGTCCCAGTTTAAACACTGTTCAGCAGCCAGTGGAGATGGAGATCTCTATTATTCTCCACAGCATTGCCTCTGGTTTGTTGACAGCTCTCCGGTATCAAGGTGGCCAGAAGAGAACGCAATATACTTGCCAGAGCCAGATAAAGAGGGACTGTTCTCTTCCAGGTTCATTTCTGTGAGGACCTTTGACTAGTGATGCTGCTTCATGGTATAGGAAACAACCTGTACAAAATATCTTTTGTGGGTGAAGATATTTTTCTAGGGGAACAGAGCCAGTAGGTGAAAAAACCTAAATGCACAGGCCAGTATTAACAATATTTTTACGGGATTTGTGAAGGATGCATATTTGTATTGGACTGTAAGATAGTTGTATGGACAAATTCTGACCTTGTTCATGTATGGCTTCCATTAATTTAAACAAGAACCATGTTCATGCACCCAAAAGCCCTCACTCTCTGTATTTCCCCTGTTGTCTGGTGGTTTAAAAACAGAAGGGTAGATTCTTATCTCCCTTTGGTGTAAATCCAGAGTAACAAATATGAACGTCATGTGAGTTACTCTGGATTTACATGGGTGTAAGTGAAATCAGAATCTGGGCCCAAATTCTTTTGATTACCCCAACGCCAGCAGTGCAATAAAACATTCTTTATAATCTGTCAAAATTCATTAGAGCCTTTCAGATATAGCCCATGAAAATATTTTAGTAGATTTAAAAAACAAACAAACCATATTGTTTAGGGTTTGTTTGTATGGAATTAAAACAGTTTAGATCTTCTAATGAGAAAAATGTTGAGTTAAATAACCTGCAATGCAGAATAAGAAGAGAACATTTTGATTAACAGAAACTGATTAAAATATCAGCTGGGGAGAACAGTCTGAATGAAATTTTATTGATATTTTGATGTGTACCTTTTTGTTCAAACAGTTTCAGAGGCGTAGGACTATTTTTTCTTCATAAAGATTTAATAAATACACAGATACAATCTGAAAAGCTAAAAATACAATAATCTGTACGAGGACAGTGAAAAATGGAAGGAGCTTTGTGTTCACTCTGAATCAGGCAGTAATGGAAGGAGCTTTGTGCTGTGTAGGTATGCCAGCCGTAACAACTTGTATCAGAGCTGCCTTCTGATACCATTCAAACCTGAATGTTACTCTGCTATGGGATAGAGACGAGAGCTGACTGGAGCATTACAGCTCCATGTTGCAGCAACTTTTGAGGTTTCAGAATCTGTTTTCATTACACACTGGAATGGAACTGGAATTGTGGGGTGTGTGTGTATATGGCCCGGTGGTTCGGACACTAGCTTGACATGTGAGAAACCTAAGCTATGTCTACACCTAAAACATTGCAGCGCTTCAATGTAGACATTCACTGCAGCAACAGGAAGGGTTCTACCATCGCAAAAGTTAATCTGCCTCCCCAAAAGGCGATAGCCAGTCAATGGAAGAATTATTCCATCGACCTGGTGCTGTCTGCACCCAGGGGTTCGTTTGGCTCAATGACGTCACTCGGGGTGTGGATTTTTCACACCCCTGAGCAACATAGCTGGGTCCACCTAACTTTTCAGTGTAGACCAGTCCCTAGACTCAAGTCCCTGCTCTGCCTGGTTCAGAGCAGAGTTTTTCATTCCAGATCATTCTGAATCAGGCAGAGCAAGAATCTCCCCCACCCCACCATGAAAGCTTGTCCCAACTGATAGCAGTACTTCTGCACAAAACGTTTCAGCATTTGAAACAGCATATTTTGATAACATTTTATTTCACTTAAAATGTTCCCACCAGCTCTGATAGAGAGACATGAATGCCGAAACGAAGGAACTTTTGAAATATTTGATACAACTTACTTTAACACCAGAAAGGACCATGATGGTCATCTAGTCCGACCTCCTGCACATTGCAGGCCACAGAACCTCACCCACCCACTCCTGTAATAGACCCCTAACCTCTGGCTGAGTTACGGGAATCTTCAAATCAGGATGTAGAGACTTTATGCAGATCTTGGGGAGATGGTCAGCAAGTGAGCAAAGCTTCAGTTCATATAGTGGGAGACAGAATATGGCACCATTGTTATTACTGTGTAATGGTAATGCCTAGGAACCCCAGTCATAGATTGGGACCATACTGTGCTATCATCATTGTCATGGTGATCCCAAAGGGACATGGCTTCCTTGCTGGTCAAGTGCCACCCGCAGCGATCTCTAGCTACGTCCATAAGGTGGGCTGGCTGTATATTCAGTTTATGTCCCTCATTGGTGATCTTATCATACCACTAGAGCTTTTGGTGAGCACTTATTGTGCTAGGTGCTATTCAGGCAGAACCAAATGACTGCCCCAAAGATCTTACAATCTGGTGTTATCAGTCATAGCACCTGTGTTCCTTACACAGATACTGTGCTTTATTGTGACAGTTACTCCAAGCAAAAATTAGACTCATAAGGCTAAACTTTTCGTTTAAAAAAAAAACCCCCAAAAAACAAGGCCTCCCAGGTTGTACCCATAGCATGTGTGTTTGTGGGCACTAAGGGGTTAGTTAGGTTGAAAGCTCTTTCAGCCAGGGACTGTCTTTGTATTATATGTACGTGCAGTTCCTAGTGCAGAGGAGACTTGATCCCTGACTGGGGCCTCTGGGCCCTATTGCAGTGTGAATCATGCTGCTAATAACTGCGTGCATAAAATGTGTAGATAAATGCGGAGAAACGGGTGATACACCTGTGGTACGTGTGCAATGAATACTTTGAGCCCCTGCTCCCACAATATTGTGCAGGAACAAAGTATAAGTCTAGTCCTGCTGCCCTTTCCAAGGTAAATCTTGAATGACTTTAGCGAGTGTTGGACCTGCGTGTGTGTGGGTGTTTTAGATTTCTGACGTTGGGTTGTCAAACTTTGTTAAAGACAAAACTAATACACATTACAGTAATTGAATGACCACCAGCTGACCCATTGCCAGTTAGCTGATTTAGTCACAAGCCCAGGAGGGATTCCAGCACTCCAGAAACTGATTCTAACCCCTCTGAGACATCCCTTGGCCCCCTTATGCAGTCAGTGGACCTTTGCAGCATCCCCTGAATATTGGGTCTATCATACAAGCAGAGGGAAGAATTCCAGAGCTGAGGGCCCTTCAGTGAGATTGTCTCACCTCCAGCTGACTTTCCCTCCCTGTCTTCTCCCCGTACCCACTCCTCTTCCCAAGATATGCAAGCCTTGGGAGGGTGTTAGTTTGTGTCTCAACTGACATCAACTGGGAGAGAGAGAGAGAGAGGGTGAAAACCACCAAAAAGCAAAACAAAACAAAGTTTCAGTTTTGGGTTATTTTTGTTGAGAAACTGGAAAATTTTGACCAAAAAAAAATTTTTCTACAAAATTTTTTTGGGGGGTTCAAAAAGCCATTATTTTGTTGAAAATTTGTTGAGCAGCTGTCGTCATAACTAGTTCCCTGAATTGCACTTACAAGATTTTTCAATAATTAATCATCTAAATTGTTAGATAACAAGTAACAAATGAAGAATGCATGTGAGGCCAAATTCATCCCTGCTCTATATTATTTGAAACCAATGTGGAGTTACACCAGGGATGGAGTTGGCATTTGATGTTTGTAAATAAGGAAAATTTCTAATTTCAGGTTCCAATTCAGCAACACACTTAAGCATGTGCTTAACTTTAAGCATCTGAGTAATCACTGTTCAGAAAAGCATTTAAGCATATGCTGAAGTCCTGTTGAAGTAAACGCTTGCTCACTTGAAATCAATGGGATTCCTGCACAAATTTGCTTTCCCGAATTGGGGCACTGGACAGTAAAATGTGGAGTGACAACTGTCACTCAGGGCATAATTCTGAAGTTTGCAATTTCCTTGCTTTCATTTTTTCCTCCATGCTTGCACTAAACGGTAAATGCGAGAGAAATGGATGTAGGCTTTCTTGGGGCCCAGCTGCAGTGCGGTAATGTTTGGCAGTTGTTGAGGAAGATTTGTGAGGTTTCTTGGGGGGGAAGGGTCAGGTCAGAGGTAGAAGCCCAGTCACCCTTTACCGGAGGCTTTTGTAATAACAGGGCAGCTCCCTGGGGAGGTGTCCTTCTGTCCTCCCTTCACTTTCCCATTGACAAAAAGCAGACTGCCTGCCCCCAGCTGTTCCCTCATGCAAGTTACAAATGAGATGTTGAAAAGCAACCCTTGGACTTGAGACAGCTCTTCTCATTCTATTTCATTCTACTCATCAATTAATGTCAAACAAAGGTGTTTTATAACTGTTTTATAACTTTTTAAATAGAGGGACCCTCGGACCCTATTGAAGGGGAAGTCTGACTCCTGTGTGCTGTGGCAGCTGAGGTCTGCATGCCAGGGACTGTGGGACAAGGAAAATGGAACTTTCCCCTTTTTTGTGGCTGCCAAAAACATTTTTCCTTTTCCAGTTTACCAAACCCTGAGCCTCCTCTTCAGCTGGTGAAAACACAAAAGAAGCTGGTAATTTTGGTAATTGTGACGTTGCTTTATACCAGTGAAGGATCTGGCCCTCTGTCTTAATTCATTTCTGATTTACTTAACAGAACTGTAAAATCTGGTGCTAAAAGCTATGCCTGTTTATATGGAATCTGTCTCTCCACCCCATGCTCTGAGGCAGCCAAGCAAAATGAGACCAATCAGTGTTTCAAGTAATTGTTCACACCTGTAACTCTTGGCCTGCGTGATAAGTGTTGGGTCTGAAGAGTGAATTATGCCAAGCCTTAAAGAAAAAATTATGTATGACACATTTTTTTTCTAAAAGTCAGGGGGAGACTTTAAACTTCCCCACACTTTACCTCTTTAACCAGCTTCTGGCAACTTGGTTGAATGTTTTCTGACTAACTAGCTTCGACACAAAGGCTACTGGCATTTTTTTTTAACACCACTTTCTGTCAGAGCTGATAAAGCGGCAGTCAGCCTTTTAAAGATATTGCAGGGCGTTTGGGTTTCTTGTTTTGTCTCTATTTGGATATTTTAGCAAGAATTTGACACATGCTGAGAGCTGTCTGGAGACTTTTTTTTCCCCCTTCCTGAAATGCTTTTAGCTGAAATGGGAAGAAAAGAGTATTAATGGAGTTCCTGTATTAGTCTGTTTACACAGGGAACCATGGAAGGTGAGCAGAATAGGTCAGCGAGGCTAGTGGTTGCATCACTCTTGATTTCTACAGTTGCAAAAGGTTCATGCATTCTGGATTTAGAGGGGAAGAGGAATACCACAGAATATCTCTAAACATTTGGTTGCTGGCATAAACGTGTCCTGTGAAATTCCCTCGTACACAGAAGCTCTCATTTAATAGGATTTTCATACTTTTTGCCTGGGCATTCATTCTCCCAAACAACATGGTGTCTCTGTTTATGCTGCTGGCTGTCATTAATCTGTGATGGACTGTTTATGCTTAGTTTATGTTAGCCAAACAGGACAATCCAAAGTTGAAAATTTGATTTCTCTGGTGGTACCAACTGCTGCCTTTTAAAGACTCTGCTAAGAAGGACAGATTCACGGGTTTTTAAAAAATGAACCAGTCTCCTTATACTGACAGGTTTCAGAGTAACAGCCGTGTTAGTCTGTATTCGCAAAAAGAAAAGGAGTACTTGTGGCACCTTAGAGACTAACCAATTTATTAGTTTATTAGTTTATTATTAGTTTATTAGTTTATTATTAGTTTATTATTTTATTTTAGTTTATTAATTTATTATTTATTAGCTTATGCTCTAATAAATTGGTTAGTCTCTAAGGTGCCACAAGTACTCCTTTTCTCCTTATACTGAAGCATTTCCTTATTTTGAGGAGGAAGGATAGTTTTGTGATTAAGGCATAGAAGTAAAAGTCAGGAATTCTGATGGTTTCATTGCCTCTGCCATAGTATCCTATGTGCCCTTGGACAAGTCATTAAGGCCTCTGTTTTCAAAAATAATGAGGAGTCCTTGTGGCACCTTAGAGACTAACACATTTATTCAGGCAATTTCTGGGTGAGATGGGTAGGTTTTCAGAGGAACTGAGGACCTGCAGCTTCCATTGACTTCATTTGAGGTGGAGGGTTTCACAGCCCCTGTGAAAATCTGGCCCAAAGTATCTAAAGTTGCCTCAATTTCTATATCCAGAAATTGAGGCAAACAAAACTAGATGCCACTTTTGAAATATGGACCGTAGCTTTTCTGTGCCTCTAATTGCCCATTGGTAAAATTGGGATAATAATCTTGTACTTAGCCTGACACACTTCTGTTAGGTGGATGGGTTAGCTAGCATGTCCAAATCACTTTATAATCTTTGGATATATAATATAAGTGATAAGTAGTTTGTTTTCTCAGTGATATTTCATTATGGATGCAATTATGCAAAGTATTGCACACAATCAAATATTTTGCCACAATCAAATAACACCTTTCATTTTCAGATCTCAGAGCACTTTGTAGCCAATCCTTAATTAGGCTTCATAACACCTATTGTTTCAGATGGGGAAACTGAGAAGACAAAGAGAGGTTAAGTGACTTCCTCAAAGTTACACAAATCAACGGCAGGATTAGAACATAGACCTTTTGTTCTGCTGTTTTGGCCACTGAATCACATTTGTTCTCCAATATAACCTGTAACATATGAAGTTAATTTCAAAGATATATTTCCTTGAAGTAACATTCATGACACCAGAATTGAGTAACAAGAAAAAAATAGAAAAACCAACACCAGATGTCTATATTTATAGAAAACTGGCACATACTATATGGTGACGACAGCACATTTCAATTTATTTATGAAGTGCTGGTGTACTCAGAAATATAGAAATCCAGTCATTGTCACTAAAACTATTCATTATATATCTTGCTTTTTTATTTTAATCATCAAGATACATTGTCTCTTGCTGGTTCAAAACCTAAAAAATAGATTTCCCCCTTCCAGTCAAAGCTCATGCTCAAATAAATTGGTTAGTCTCTAAGGTGCCACAAGTACTCCTTTTCTTTTTGCGAATACAGACTAACACGGCTGTTACTCTGAAACTCTTTGTCAGCTCATGGCCTGTACCTCTCAAATGTTGCTCATTTCAAAGGGACATTGGTTGTTTAGTCCCAGAGTTACTGATGTTCTACACAACTTTTGTGTCCTGTCACTTTACATCAGAAATAAAGAATCATGAAACTCAGGTTCAGTGAAGTGTGAGTTAGATTAAATGGAATGAATCCCTCAGCATTTAAAGTTTTTTACATGAATCATTTTTTTGGATCCCTCATTTTAGGTCTTTCTCACACCTACTTCCCACATGTGGGCCTTGACAGGTTGAGAGGTATGATTTGGCCAAGTGAAACATGGTTGAGACATGAGAGGCAGTGATATCTTGTGGTTAAAGCAAGGGAAGGACACTATCCAGAATTCTTCCACTGACTTGCTGTATGACTTTGGCCAAATCACTTACTAAATCTCTCTGTGTCTCAGTTTAACTATATATAAAATAATGATGTTAGTCAACTACCTCACAGGGATATTGTAAGGCTTTACATTTCTAAAGCTGGCTGAGATTCTTGGAAGAAAGGTGCTCTCAAAGGGCAGGAAGAAAAGGAGTACTTGTGGCACCTTAGAGACTAACCAATTTATTTGAGCATAAGCTTTCGTGAGCTACAGCATCCGATGAAGTGAGCTGTAGCTCACGAAAGCTTATGCTCAAATAAATTGGTTAGTCTCTAAGGTGCCACAAGTACTCCTTTTCTTTTTGCGAATACAGACTAACACGGCTGTTACTCTGAAACCTGTCAAAGGGCAGGGTTATGTGTATTGCAATATGGAGATTTAAGGGATTTAGATAGGTGTACTGGGGTATTACGGTAACAGACGACCAGCCTGTACAAAAACATATGTAAAAGGGGGTCTTGGATTTTCTACTGAAACGCAATTGCTGATCTGTGAGAACTACAAATGAAGTTGATTGGGTTTTCTCAGGCTGTTTGTTATATAATTGCTAAGCACGGTAGCTTGATTGCAATGGAGTTTTAGCCTCCAATCTTTGCTGTGTATTTGTTTCTACAAAAAATGCCTTTGACGTAAGTTATATTTCCTTGCATTACAAATGATGGATTCCTCCCCCGTATCCTGTGACAGCCTTCCCTGGAGACAGACAGTCTTTGTTGTTTTAGTGAGATGAAGAAAGATTAGCAGGAAAGATCTTGCTGGCGTTTGCAAAGACTTTGAGCAAAGGGAAAGATTATGACTGAGGATCCATTCAGAAGTGGGCAAGAAAAAGCTTTTTTGTAAGTCACTCCTCATGTACAGCATGCCCGTCATTGACTCATGCAGTCTACGTACCTGGTGCCCGGCAGCAAGACAATTGAGCAACGATTCACAAGGAACTCTTGTACAGCCCTCTCAGCCCCTGGGGTGAAGTGCCGAATGGGGCGTGTATGAGTTGGATCATTCTCCAGTAATCCCCCTCCTTTCAGAGCTGACACCCAGAGTGGAATCTGTGGACTCCACAGGCCATATCTGGTCCATGAGCCATAGAAATGACTGGCCAGGATACAGGACCTGTGAAGGTTGAAATGGGAGCATCTCTGCTTTCTGCCTTCAGAAAGGTTTCATAGGTTTCTAGTGGCTAGGAATGGCTGTTGCTATGGGTGTGCCTCTATGTAGTGCCAGTCACTAGTATGTAGGTGCTTCATATTCCCAACAAGTGCAAAAGACAGAACTTGTGTCGTGAATAAATACTACCTCACAGTTTTTTGGTATCTGGCTGATGAACTGTCTGCCTTAACATTGATATTTGAAGTTGTGTAGCATTTACTATGTAGGAATATAGAGATTACAATGCTGGAACAGACCCAGTGGTCTGGTACCATTTAGTCTGGTATTGTGTCTCTGACAGTCAAATGGCCAATGCTAGATGCTTCAGACGAAGCAGGCGTTCCTCCTCTCTGTCTCCTAATGCACCTAAAGTGTGAAATACTGCACACATTTGGGAACAGGGATGAATTTCCTCCTAGCCACAGCTGGTGATCAGTTTGTGCCCCAAAGCATAAGGATTAATAGCCCTTGTGGATTAATAGCCAAGTGAATTAATATCCCAAACAAACCCGAAGCAGGAGAGCTGAGAGTCTGACTGAAATACTGCTTGTTGTTTTCTTTGTGGAGCACAGACAGGATGTACAGTAAATCAGGTCTGGTCAGACCTGTTTGTTGGAAACAACATCATTCCACTGCGACCCTGAAGACATGACTTCTTTTGAAAGAGTTTTGACAGGAGAACTGGGATGACTCAAGGGGGTGGCGGGTAATTGGAGGCAGTGACTTTCACCTCTAAAGTGCTGCTTCAAATCTAGCCCTTGTTGATTAAAGTCTGGTGGCCTGTATGAATAAATTGGTGGCCTCAGCCCAGTTCCCATGAGAAGATACCCTCAGATCGCGGTATCAGTTTGCAGTCAGGCTAGACACTGAATCTCTTTCTCCGTAGAAGTGCTTCCACCAAGCCAGATTAACAAGGCAGTGCTTGTACCAGTTGCGTAGCTAGCAATAGAAATTTGGGTGGCCCCCAAATGGTGTATAGGCCTGGTCTACACTTATAAATTAGATTGACCTAGCTATCTCACTCAGGGCTGTGAAAAATTTTGCACCATGAGCACAGCAGTTAGGCCGACCCAACCCTCACTGTAGATGTGGCTAGGTTGGCAGAAGAATTCTCCCATCAACCTAGCTACCACCCATGGGCAATGGGTGAAACTTCCCCTGGGGTAGATGAGCTCCTTGTCCTGCCTCTTCCGCCCACAGCCCCGCCCACGGTCCACCCCTGCTCTGCCCCAGGCCCTGTCCCCACCCGCCGCTGACTCGCCACTCACCTCTTCACCCCCCACAGATCCTCCCTGAACTCACCTCCTCCCCCGCCTGCCTGCTGCTCACCCACCTGCTGCTCGCCTCCTCACCCCCACGCCAGACCCTTTCCCCGCCCGCCACGAGACCCCCCACCACCACATGCTTTGCAGCGGTCTTGCCGCTTGCCTCCTCACCCTGCTGTCCCACCATGACACCCTCTCCCCTTTTCACCTTAAAGTACGAATAATATTCTCCACGGGAAATAAACAGGCAACAGGTATAGCTTAGTTACCAGATAGATTCTCCTCTGCGTGGTAGGGCGTTCAGTGTATGCTGTACGGAGAGAGAGGAAAAGCCAGGCTACCTGCGCCAACCTGAAGCCTAATCTCTCCTTTTGAAAAAGTGCGTGTTATTGATAGCCTGCATTCAGGGAGTAGAATCATAGAATCTCAGGGTTGGAAGGGACCTCAGGAGGCCCTGCTTAAAGCAGGACCAATCCCCAGATAAATCATCCCAGCCAGGGCTTTGTCAAGCCTCACCTTAAAAAACTCTAAGGAAGGAGATTCCACCACCTCCCTAGGTAACGCATTCCCGTGCTTCACCACCCTCCTAGTGAAAAAGTTTTTCCTAATATCCAACCTAAACCTCCCCCACTGCAACTTCAGACCATTATTCCTTGTTCTGTCATCTGCTACCACTGAGAACAGTCTAGATCCATCCTCTTTGGAACCCCCTTTCAGGTAGTTGAAAGCAGCTATCAAATCCCCCAACATTCTTCTCTTCCGCAGACTAAACAATTCCAGTTCCCTCAGCCACTCCTCATAAGTCATGTGTTCCAGTCCCCTAATCATTTTTGTTGTCCTCCGCTGGATGTTTTCCAATTTTTCCACATCCTTCTTGTAGTGTGGGGCCCAAAACTGGACACAGTACTCCAGATGAGGCCTCACCAATGTTGAATAGAGGGGAACAATCATGTCCCTCAATCTGCTGGCAATGCCCCTACTTATACAGCCCAAAATGCCATTAGCCTTTTTGGCAACAAGGGCACATTGTTGACTCATATCCAGCTTCTCGTCCACTGTAACCCTCAGGTCCTTTTCTGCAGAACTGCTGCCGAGCCATTCGGTCCCTAGTCTGTAGTGGTGCGTGGGATTCTTCCGTCTGAAGTGCAGGACTCTGCCCTTGTCCTTGTTGAACCTCATCAGATTTCTTTTGGCCCAATCCTTTAATTTGTCTAGGTCCCTCTGTATCCTGTCCCTACCCTCCAGTGTATCTACCTCTCCTCCCAGTTTCGTGTCATCTGCAATCCACACCATCCTCCAGATCATTAATGAGTAGTTTAGTAGTTTAATCACCTTTCTTACACAGAATTCCCTGCCAGACTTGTTTACTTAAACTGGATTTGAGTAACAACTAGATCAAGAAATAAACTCACTGGCTATGTCAGCTCTTCCTTGAGCCAGGTTAAAAGTTACTACTTCTGGGGACAGAGACTAAGGGCTTGTCTACACTGGCACTTTACAGCGCTGCAACTTTCTCCCTCAGGTGTGTGAAAAAACACCCCCCTGAGAGCAGCAAGTTTCAGCGCTGCAAAGAGCCAGTGTAGACAGTGCACGAGCGCTGGTAGCTGTGCCCCTCATGGCTGTGACTACACAAGCCATGGCTGGAAGCTGGGGGATCTCCGAGGGAGGAAGGAGGTGGGGTGGAGGAGAGGAGAGGAGGAAGACTCCTAGCAGCAGTAGGAAACCATGAGAGCCTCAGGGAAGGGTCAGAGCAGGGAGGGGAAGAGGCAGTCGGGGGAGGGAGGGCACCACAGTCCAGGTGTCGGGCGGCAGGGATAGCTGTGCTGGGGGAGGCAATGCCTCCCCTTGCCCATGCTACCACCCCTCAGAGAGGAACGTCGATGGAAAAACCCTTTTGCCTACATTACTGCTAGGAAGTGTCACTGTCTGTGGCAGCTGTACTGTAGACATATCCATAGTCTGCTTCTGACCTCACTTACACCCATGTAAATCAGGAGTAGCTCCATCGAAGGCAGAGTTTACACTAGTGTAAAGTCAACATGCGTGGGATAACGCTGGGGCCCACATCGATGTTTGAGATGTAAAAGACTTAACAATAGCGCTGTGCAAAGGCCCAGCGACCGTGCTTCCATTACATGAAGGATTTCGAGATTTGTCTCTCTTCTGATTTGGAACAAAAACCCGAATGCTTCATGAGGAAAATTCATTTAGACAAAATTGTTTTGTTTTGATTTCAACAGTTTTATTTTAAGTTATCAAATGTAATTTAAAAAATTCAAAATGGAAAATCGTTTCAAAATGAAAAATCAGACCATTTTGTCCTGAAAATGTCGAAATGGGATGTCAGAAATTTTTTCCCAATTTTTTTTCCTCAACAAAACTTTGGGGGAATGGACACTATTTCATCAAGCATTTTGACTTTGACGAAACTGCATTCTCTGATGGAAGGTGGTTCTGTCAAAGTTTTTCCATCCACTCTACTTAATGTGTCAGCCGGTCCATTTCCTTGCCAGTGCATGGTGGTCCCTGATGGGATGAAATTCACTTCTGTATGTAAGGCCCATTAACCACTTAACCTTAGGTGCGTAGGCTTTATAAAGGCCCTCTCTGAGCATGGGGGAATTTCACATAGCAAATTAACAGAAGATTCCATTCTCCAGGGCTGCTAATCTAGCACCTTTCTTTCATCTATGAAAGAAGCCTGCTCTCTAAATCTCCTTTCTTTCCATTTACCTTTGGTTAATTCAGGGGGTTTCAGAACTAGCATATTATGAGACCAAGACAATGGCAGCCACAGCCAATCTTGTTGATTTGTATTTTGGGCACATGCGGGAAATGGCTGAGGGCTAGAACAGCTCTCGCATGTGTAGCTTGTTGGTGTGTTGCTGGTGGAGTTTTATGGTTTTGTTAACAGATGTTGAGCCATACGATTTATTAATACTGACACAGTGAATTTATTAATGATTATTTCACATTCCGTGAGGTCTTAGGAAATTCTGCCCACGGTAAGGTCAAATTGAAGGGGCATTTGACATACTGCTGCCTTATGTACAATAACAACTGATAAAGGACCTAGGAAATAAGTTTCTTACCATAGGGAAACTTATCTGCAGCAGATATATAAATACAGCCTGTCTGGAGAGAACTGTTGACTCTTACTCTGTTATGAGATCTCTGAGAAGTGGCACTGCAAATCAGCACATGCTGGGAAGTGCCCTGACTTGGGCAGGAACACTTTTAGCAGTAGTGTATTGCAAACCTGGTGCCCCAAACTTTGCCTAACGGATGGCCATGCTGGCAACTTGACAGATTCTGAAGGGCTCTATCAAATTTGTATGAAATGGGATGATTGCATTCACCCTTATCTTTTGGAGGTGACAGCCAACAAAAACTCAATATGGCTCACGCCAGGCATTCAAAAATCCTGGGTCAGGCTCCCAGATCATGAGTTTGGCTTAACAATTATGAGATTTATAAACCAAACAAAAACACTTGGGTTCTTTTTATTTGACTTCCTGTGTTGTAACCTTTAGGTTTCATGTTTTCAAGCTTTTCTCTGTAAAGAAGTGAGCTAAAAACTGTCTTCTTTTTTTAAAATGAAAGCTGAGATTCTCATGTAACCACATGACTCCAGGAGCTGGGGCTTTAAGAAAAATACCAGTTATTGCAAGATTCATGATAAAATCCCGAGAGATGGCAACACACCACCTAGCATGCAGAAGTCCATCTTGAGTGAGCTTCACCCAAGTATAGTCCTGTCCTCCTCGAGGGCAGCGGCAGTTGACCTTGCAGATTCCTGTGGGTCAATTTTGACCCACTAGCCAATTTTGTCCTAGTGTGATTTGATCTGTCAGAGACAGCATAACAATGGCATCCTCTGCTACCTCTCCTGCTGGTTCCAAAGGGGATTTTACAATGTTTTGTTAATTTTTGCACAGGCTACTTACTGGCCAAGCTTAGACATTCCTTGTCTGTTATTCATGGGTAGAAATGCTTGATTAGAGTTTCTCCTCCTGCAACATCAATGCAGCCGATGCCCTGGGATCTCCCTGCGCAGATAAGATTAAGAGCATTGAATTAACACATCTTGCCAATGGTTTTTGAGTGGCTGAGGACAGAAATTGTAGAGAGATTTTTTGTTTTGTTTTGTTTTGGATGATGATGATGTTTTGAAGAGTTTTTCAGTTCATTTGCCAACCCTCTTTCTTTGGTGGGTGCCTGGATAGAGAACTCACCTAATGGAGGTGGATTTTTCACTTTGTTTACTTTGCTGGCAGTGGATATAAGAATGGCTGCTGTGAAGGGAATGAGTCACTGGTTTGTTTGAAGCGTTGAAGAAAGGTTCTACAGGTTTTCACTGATCTCAAACATGAAGCTGTGATGTTAACAATTTCCTGTTGAACTCAGTTTTTGGTTAGGCTCTTTTCATATCAGGAAGATTATGCTGTTGCTATAAATTTGCATCATTCATCATCTTAAGGTAAAAGAGAAAGGGAATATTGTATTTTATAGCTCCTTTTGCTTTGCTATCACAAACTGCTATATAAGAAGCAGAATATAGCCACCAGACTGGAGTTGTTCTGGGTTACCATTTGACATGGGGACACCATGTATAAGCTGCCAATTGTTGTGGTGCTATTTTTCTCAGTAGTCTTTATTTTTACTTTGGTGTAAAACCACTCACCAGTACGCAAACAGTGGTGACCAGAACTCATTTCACATTGTCGTAGTTTCATAGTTTTTAAGGCTGGAAGAGACCTTTTAGTCTGGCCCCCTGTATAACATAGGGCCATAGAATTTCATCCAGTTGCTCTTGTATTGAGACCAATAACTTGTGTTTGATTAAAGCATATCTAGCAGTCTCCACAGATCATATAGGAGGGCTGAGGGTCTTATGCTAGGAATTTAAGGACTTGTAGGATCCCAGTGGGGCAGCACGGGGGAAAGCTTGCTTTGCAGCTACCGGTGAATATATACTCTGGATAGAGAACTTAATTTCCCAGACCTGTCACTATGTTGGGCTAACTCTGCTATCAATTACATCAGTGGAAATCTCTATTAACTCCATTGACTTCACTGCAGCATGCTTGGGGCCTTATCTGCACTGCTAAAAATGGTGTACTAACTGTAACTAACATGCATGAGCAATCCTGAGGTACAAACACAGTGAAAACCTGGCACTTTAGTGATTTTAGTTGAGGTAAACTTACTGAGGTCAACGCAAGGCAGGGAAATAGGGTTGTCTACCTCATGGTAAAACTAAGGCTGTCTACACTGCATACCTTACAGTGGCACAGCTGTGCTGCTGTAAGGGCTCCCATGTAGCTGCTCTATGCTGGTGGGAGAGAGCTCTCCTGCTAGCAAAATAAAACCACCCCCAACGAGCGGCGGTAGCTTTGTCAGTGGGAGAGCGTCTCCTGCCGACAAAGCACTGTCCACTCTGACACTTTTCGTTGGTGCGTTTTTTCACATCCCTGACTGACGAAAGTTTTACCGACAAAAGTGCAGTGTAGACATAACCTAAAAGGTCTAGTCTTCATTGTGTTTCTATCTCAGGATAGCTCATGCATGTTAGTTACCACCAGGTAAAAAATACCCCTTTATTAGCAGTGAAGACAAGGCCTGAGAGTAGAACTTGCCTTGCTCGGTTCACTTAATTACCAGAACATTAGTGCACACTGAGGTGATGACTTTGATGTATGATCTGTGGTACAATAGATCATGCTTTGTGTCCCTCGTGGTTCACAGGTATGTTTCCTGCATTCTGCTCACACATTAGGGTGGCAACCACTGTAGATGTTTAAGATGCGACATGAAATCTACATTCTAGAGTGTGAATGCTTGACCAACAGATACCATGTTTTCTAATGTTGGTTGAGTCAGTTTATATGTATTGAATGCTAAACTGTACTGTTAAAAATAATAATGCTATCTGACAAGAAATCCTCATCCCATTAAAGTCAATGGCAAAACTCTCATTGACTTTAATAGGGCCAAGACGTCACTCCTTAAGATTTTTTTCTGCCAGATATGCTAATTAAAAACAAACAAACAAAAAACCACATACGGAATTTTCTGTCCCTAATTGATACGGAATTGCATTTGAAAAGCTGTTCCTGAAAATAGCAGAAAATAAATAGAAAATTTTAATTAAAAAATTTAATTGAAATCAAAATTTTCAAAGATTTTTTTTTTCTTTTTCAGACTAGGTTTTTTAAAAAGACTAGAAAAATGCAGTGAGTTCCTGTTTTTCTGTGGGGTTTTATTTTGTACAAAATGCTTTCTCCTTCCTCCCCCAATTCAATAAAAGTCCTCTTTTGTTATGTCAACATCATGGAGCAAAAGCCTGGAAAGGCAATTTATTCAAAACATTACCCATTTACACATATGCGGAACGCTTATTGATAGCAGAGTTAAAGTATTTCTTTCTTCTGGGCAACAAGGCATTTTTGCTGAATGTTTCAGCCACTGTCTTTGGTTCTTCAGACAAGCTAAAAGGATTTAAGGAGGTAAAATATGCAGGTTAGGCAAGTGCCTTCAGTTCACATTGTGAACGCGCGCACAAACACACACAGAGGTATCTGCATATCTGCTGTACATCTACAGACACGCAGACATGTTCAGGGAGACCTACACATGACGTAACGTCTCATCTCATAAAGGAATAATGGCTATTTACACACAAACCTCATTTGCGTGCACACACACACACAGATGGGGCCATGGATGCACTCACACACTGGGGATGCATCCTGTCACACATCCCAGAGAGGCGCTATGTCTACCTTTACCGGTATAAAATAACAATCTCCAGAAGGCTCTTCGGTGTTCATGTATTAAATTCCTAGTGCACAGCAGTTATAACTGAACTTTGTAGCACTCGAGTAATACTCTTTCTTCCTCCATACAGTACACAGAATAAGCTAATTAAAATCTAGTGGCGTGGGGGAACAGTCCTCAATATATTGAAGTAACCAGATTTTTGAGGTTATTCCTGCTGCAGAGTTCCCTCACTATCTCCCCAGAAAGGATTTGTAAGTATTCATTGGAAATCTCCCATGGATTTAACTTCTTCCTTTGTTTTGTTTTGTAGTAAAAGCTTGATTGAAAGTGGCTGTGGCAGCAGCAATGCCTGGCTGAGTTTGGAGAAAACAAGCCCTAGGCCCATTTAGACATTTCATTTGAAAGAAGGCTCCATTATCTCCTCTTAGGAGCTGTCCTTAGAAAGTAGCTGGGTGTGTAAGTGTGTCTGCACCAGCACACACATGCTTTGTGATTTCTGTATCATTTTTACTTTTAATCTCAAATTTTTTGGAAGAAGACTGGAACTTTTCCTTACATTTGCAATTAATGCCTGATTAACCAAAACACAGATTTCTAGGGAATGTTCCAGGCAGTAGATGAATCCATTCCAGAGCTAGATTGCAGCTTCAGTGTCTTTCCCCCTCCCCTGTCTCTCTTTCTTTAGAATTCTTTCAGTGTCCTATGAAAAGAAAATTCAGAGAAAAAAACTTGAGAGTCACACAATAGGTGTCTTCCCCTCTTACCTCTTCTGCAGAAATCAACTCTCTCCAAAATAAAATTATGAGCTCGTGCTTGCGGTAACGAATGTGGTAACCGGATCCAAGTTAGCCTTGTGTTTCACTAAATATGTTGAAGTGCTTACTTGGTTTCTACTCTGTTAAGTTAATTAAAAAAGTGAATTTTTGGACTAAGGCCACGAACCCATTGCTTTCAGTGATATGTGAAGACTTCGGGTTTGGCCCAGTAAAAATATGAAGGGTCCATGTGTAAACTGGGGAATTTCTTTTACTTTTTGTTTTTTTTTTAAAAAAATTGACATTTCTGGAGACTGGAATTATCTGTTGAGCCAGAACAGGAATAGCATGGGCAGTGGTGCAGCTAGCTGCCTCAGCAGTGGGCCTCACCCCTGTTCTAAGCGGTCACTTTTTGGTGGAAGTTCTGCCTTCTTGGTTCTTGCCCTCTAGAGCCGCCAACCAGGGTGCCAGTTTTGGTATTGGGGTTGTGAACACCCACTAGGAAGTAGACTAAATCATGGATTCAGGGGGCCAGATTCTCATTTACACTAGGGCCCCTTTATGCTGCTCTGGCAGTGTAACCGGACCTTGAAGTGGATTGAAACAGTCCCCTGAAAATACCTTCTGCATAGAGGCCCGCTCCAGTCCGTGCAGAGCTGGCATAAAGTCTTTATAGTGGCTCAGTCCCCAGTCTAGGGAGCAGATTGGAGTTTGGGTTTGGAATGACAGCTGCTTTCTGCTTCACGGCTGTTATAGGGAATAACTTGCCAATGAACAATTTATTTACTGGTCAAATAGGGAGAATTTCATTTAAAACCTTTAAGGTGATTGTAAAAGAGGTATTTTTTTTTTCACCAGCCCCAATAGCAAATACGGAGGAAACTCTGAATTTGTGAACCTTGTACTGGAGTTTTGGGGAGCTCTCAGTGAAACTGGGGATACAAGGGCGCATCCAAGGAGAGAACGGGGCTCCTGAAGGTGTTCTGAGTTTCTGCAGACTGCTAGGGCCCTGCAGGTGAGAGGTGGTCTGCTCCCTTCTCAGATAAAGTCTGGAAGCACCACACTATCCTGCCATTTGCCGCTTCTTGTGGTTAGAGTGGCATTAAGGGAGTGTCTGAGATGATGCCCAATAGTGTATAGCACAAAAGGCAGCAGGGGTTGCTGGGGTCAGCCTCCTAGGCCTCCCAGCCCTACTCTTCTTTCGGCATTTTTTTTATTTGCATTGGGCTGTGCTCTTGCCTCTGCCAGCCAGGACTGGGCTCCCTAAACTGATGGATTTGTGTTGAACCTACCACTGCAAGAGGAGTCTTGGGCTGGGTGTCCTGAAGCCTTCTGGGAAATTTCCCTGTGACCCTGCCGGCCAGCCTGTGCCTGGAATCCTTATCGACGCATTTGCACATGGGGAGTAATCACACTGTGTTTAAAGGGCAAGGTCAGTTTGTTCTTGCGTTAGCCTTGTTATTGTTGCAGTAAGAGCAAGTCCACAATATCGTAACAAGAACTGGGAACTTGTGTCCACATGTATTATGGGTGGGGGGTGGGGGTGGCGCAATAGGGGAGGCTTAGCTTCGCTCACAACTCTGAGCTTCACCTCCGTAAGGCTCTGCAGTGCTCAGCCAAGGATTCAGAAGGGTAGCCGTGTTAGTCTGTATCAGTAAAAGGATTGTTATTCTGACTATTTGGCTGCCTGTTGTCTGCTGCCTGCTCCCCTGCATTGCTGCTGACATCTCCAGAGCTCCTGGCCTACCTGCCATAGTGCTAATTAGCAATGTATTTGAGCCAAACGCCTGGGCGTAAACAGCTGTGCATCGGGATTCAGATCTGGCTTCACAGCTCAAACTTTTTAGTAGGATGACTCCCAACGTTGTGAACTTTGGGCAAGTTTGGAGTTGGAGCCACATGTCAAACCTGAGTTTTGGAATGCTCAGATCTGACACTTTTCAGTAGGTCCATTATGGAGATATGAGGCCTGTTTCTCCACTGCCTAGTTCTTTGCATGCTCATCTACACCTATGCAAAGAAGATCCCACTCACTCATTCTTCATGCTGGGGAGAGGAAGCAGCCCCCTGAAAATACCTCCTGTGTGTGGCTGATGTAGAACTGGCATAAAGGCCGTACCCTGGCCCTGCTCTCAGCCCTTGTAGGAGGTATTTTGGGGATGGGCATGGGGCAGGGAGGAAGTGCAGTGCACTCAGGCTAGTCTCTGCTTCCAGGAAGTTTAGGAGATCATGGCAAATAGAGAATAAGTTAGAGCTGCCTTCTGGATACTCAGAAGGCTCCTTCATGCCCTCAGAATGCAGAGAGTGCAAAAGTGGCTTGCAGCAAACTTTGCTATGATCTAGCCCCGTACTGCCCATCCCTTCCCCATGTAGAAGAATGAAGGAAGGGGCATCGGGACCCTGATGTCTCAACTTGAGCGTTCACAAACAGCGTTAGAGGCTACTTTTGAGTGTAATCCCTTATCCCTAGAGGTGAACTCTCCAGGTCAGGACTGCAGTGTGCTGGAGGAGCATGCGATCGATCCTAACCTGGACCCAGCTTTGGGAGGAGAATCTGATTGGCAGGGCTGGAACAAAGCTCCCTGTAGCCCTAATACCCTGACTTTTGGGACGCTTTCAAAACGAGGCTGCCAGTCTGACCAAGCCATGCGGTCCTAGGATTAATTTTAAATTAGCCAAGACTGAATTATTTAGTGAAGCCTCATTTCTGTGGGATGGAATTGGTGCTGCTGGGCCTAAATGCTGCCACCCATGACTGGACTCCAAATTCCTGTCAGTTTTATGAGCCTGGCCGTGAAATTAACCATTTGACCATGTAATGACTTTTTATTGCATTTAATCTTCAAAAAATGCTATTTATGCAAAAGCATGCAGAGGGCCACGTTTATAAAGCAGTGCTTCTTTGGCTCATTTCCTGCCCAGCTGTTGTCCTCTTCAACCCTCTCCCTTGGCCAGGCAACAGTGAGGCCTACAGCTGTGGAGAGGTCAGGCCTGCAGCTCACCAAGAGCCATCTCTTGGGGGAGTTGTGGGGAACCCTTCTTCGCCGTAGCCTGTTGTTACTCAGCTTCCTGGCTCACTGTGGCCATTGAACCCAGCTTTGGTCCTGCTTCTGTCGCAGACATCATCAGCATTATCACTGAACCTGGTGTCTGATGAGGCCTCTGTCAGAGGGGCAAAAGCACTTACTTGAAAATGATTTATACTAATTAAACAACTTGAAGGTTTCTTATGAAGCCAGTGGAGTGGGAGGAGGAAAGGCACTGAGTTCAGACTCCTTTATTCTCCAAAAAGCCATCATCACCTGATAAAGATTCAACTGCCTTGAGGTTTTGAAGAGGACGCTTCATGCTGCTTCAGTGAAAGGGGGAGTGAAGCCTTCAGTCCCGTAACCTTTGTTCTCTAAAGAGTGTGTCAGGGTTTTGCTGTGCTGATGGCCTTGACTTTTTCTTTGAATTCTAAGAGGATGTGAAATCTGCCCCAAAGCCTTTCTGCACCAGGATGCTGAGGGAGGGGAACAGACGTGCGCTTCTCTGCACAGCAGGGTCAAGATTTTCAAAAATAGAAGCTAAAGTGAAGCACTTAAATCCTTAGTTAGGCTCTTAAATAAGTAACTTGATGTTCCCAATTGCTGAGAACCCTACTGCTCCTACCAAAGTTAGTGGGAGCTGCTGGGGGGGCAGCAGTTTGGAAAATCACTTATTTTACGTGGTTCCTGAATATGGATTTAGGAGTCTAACTTTTAAGGGTCCTAGTTTTGAATATCTTGACTCTGTTTTATGTTTTTTGTTTTTTTTAAAAGGGTAAGAAACAAATAGTTAAAAAATATAAAATGTTGTTACAGAAAAATCAAAGATCATGAAGAGGGGAGGGAAAAACTGATGACCTAAGTGGCTAGGTTTTCACCTTTGCCATTAATAGAGATACACTGAAGGGGGCAGACCCCCACATTTTACCTTACTTAGCGCAAAATTCCAACTTATGTACCTGTGTCCAACCCCAGCCCCTCTCCCCCCAAGTGGCTTTCATAGTGGTAATGTATACCTAAGACAGAATTTATCCCTGAAGGATTTGCATAGTCATTTTTTCCCCTCTGATCCCTGTAATGCTGTTCTTCTTATGCCCATGATATAGGCTGTCTCTGTGTTTCAGTGTAAGCTCATGTACTTCCGCACTCCGGGTGACACTCCGGAAGCAAATCAGGGGCATCGATGTGGCTGATGGTAGCATGTGTATAGGGCCAGACGGGCTGCTAGCACTGCCAGGTGCACAGGTCAGGGTGGGGAAAAAGTGCAAACAGCCTTCCACTCTTTGGGTGAGGTTCTGCACTGTGCATCTAGTCTAGGGGTATGTCTACGCTGCAGTTAAATACCTGTGGCTGGCCTGTGGCAGCTGGCTTGGGCTACAGGGCTGTTTAATTGCAGTGTAGACGCTCAGGCTAATCTCTTGTTCCATCTCTCTTTGGTGTGCTGGCTCATTCACTGGTGGTGGTAGGCAATAACATATTTGCTGGATTTCTCAGTGCTAGTCCCTAAAGTGTTGATTAGTCGGCAGCTTGGCTTCAGGATGCTGAGATATGCCGTGTGGGGAGCAGTGCTCAAGAGCTATCTCTATTCTTGACAAATGTCTCCTTACAACCTCGCTGCGCGTGTGGCTTATGTGATTTCTCACCTGGCCTGGTGCCTAGAAACGAACTCGTAGGCCTTGAAGAGCAGTAGGTGCTGCAACAAGTTAGCCAACCCAGCAGAGCAGTTTGTGTGAAAGCACTTTCCAGTAGAACGGATATCTCTTTAGATAAGCTACCTGGCCTAGCTCCCTTCTCTGATGATAGTTCTGTGTTCCCTTTGCAAAAACAAAAAAAGATCATCAGAGAAGGGAGCTAGGCCAGGTAGCTTATCTAAAGAGATATCCGTTCTACTGGAAAGTGCTTTCACACAAACTGCTCTGCTGGGTTGGCTAACTTGTTGCAATGCCCAAGTACTCCTTTTCTTTTTGTGTATACAGACTAACACGGCTGCTACTCTGAAACCTTTGCAAAAACAGTTCCTCCTGAAAGAGCCCAGTATAGGATGCACAAAACTTCACATTAGTGTGTAAGAATAAGATAATCAAGGGTTAAAATATGCAGGGAGAGAATCTATCTTCTGCACCCCAAGTAAGGAGAATATGCTAGTAAAAGGGAACAGCGAGGAGAGTGGCCGAATCCACTGAGGAAGAATTAACTTTCATTCAGGAGCGTATACAGATGAATCTCTTTATAAGTGAGATGTGTCGTATAGCCTGCCTACTGGACCCTGTGGTTCTGTAATCCCCTCCCAACTGCTTTCTTTGCACAGATATGGTGAGGTGATTTGGGGATAGTGAATGTGCCTGTGATGACAATTACTCTTAGTCATGGGTTTGGAGATTCTCTTGAGATAGGTATAAGCAGAAACTTCTGGGCTTATCTGAAGATCTATGGACTAGAAAAGAAGCCAGCTCTCTTGTACTTACCCACTGTGCTCTGCTGCACACTGGTTTGGAAGTTCTGAGCCCAATCATCTGAGATACCAACAAACTCTTGCAAAGTGTTGATTGGTTTCAATACCAATTGATAGGGCACTCAGCTCTTTGCAAGGCCTACTGCAAGGGAAAAGCTTGAGTCTTGTATTTAGACACTTCTGACTCTGGCTGTAGCCAAGAAAGTATGAAGGACAGAGACATGGGTGGCCAGTGAAGGACAGAGACATGGGTGGCCAGTGACCTGCCCGTTGGGGGAGGCTAACCCCAGCCACTCCCCTTGTGCCCAAGGGCCCTCCCCCTTTCCTTCTACCTCTCATCCCCAGCAGGAGCCTAGAGCACCCCCACCACGGTCTCTGGCCCCAGTGCCAGCTGCCCTGAGTCCCTGCGAGAGGCAGGTAGGCCAGCCCCAGCTCCAGCCCCAGCCAGCCTGATGCAGGGCAGAGCGCCAGGAACTGCAGGAGGAGGCTTGGGGTGGACTTGTGGGCAGGGCCACGCCAGGCTGTTTTGGGGAGGCACAGCCTCCCCCAGCCTAAGATACACACCACCCATGCAGAGAGAGATTAAATACAAACAGGCAAACAGCAAACAATCCAAATCCATAAAAGCTTCAGATTGTGGGAGTGATTAAAATTTTGGCTGTAGGCTTGGGTCAGTTCTTATTTTACTCAAACAGATTCACACATCCATAGTTACTCTACAAGGCCCAGGGGGAGGGCACCGAGGTTAGGAGACCTGCACTGTAATCCTGGCTCTGCCACTGAATTGCTATGTTACCTTGGTCAACTCAGTGTTGCCATCCATCGAGAGTCTTGTGATATTTGCTTTTCATACAGCTCCACTCCCGGAGAGGTGGAATTATATGAGAATCTTAGTTTTCATTTTTTAAAAGTAAAGTGAGTTTCTAGTCCTTGTGGTTTCCCAGAAGAGCTTGAAAATGTGATCCAAGTGCACTTTAAAGGCTCAGAAAGCAGAAGGCAAATAAGAGAACTCAAAATTCATTATTTTTTAAAAAAATCTCACAATTGTTAAGCCAATCTCATGATTGTTGGAACCTGACTCATGCTTTTTGAATGCCTGGGATCGGCAATACTGCATTAAGTACACATTTTCAAAAGCAGACTTTGGTTTTGGATCCCTCTGTTTTTGGCAGCCTAACTTAAGCCACACTGGACCGGATTTTCAGAGAGTGCTGAGCACCCAGTAACTGCAGTTGAAGTCAGGGGCAGCTGCAAATGCTCAGAACCTCTGAAAATCAGGCCCAGGGTGTTTTGAGTTGGTCACTCAAATGCAGAGGCCACTTAAAATGTTAGCCTGAGCACTTCTGTGCCTTAGTTTCCCTTTCTGTACAATGGTGGGGAGAATGATATTTACAAACCTTTAAAGGCTTTGAGAGCCTACAACGGACGTGCTGTGTAAGTGCCAAGTATTATTCTTATTATTCATGCCTTAGTCAGACAGCAGGAGGGTCAAATCACCCAGTGTGGTTGAATGTGTCTGTAGTAGAAAGTTTTTGGAACACCGTTCCTTCCTCCATCACGCTCTTGGGATGGGGCTGCAGCGTTCTCATATTGATGGAGTTGTGGGTTAAAGTTGGAGGCGTATGGCAAAGTACGGTACTCGGCACACACACAACTGTGGGTTTAGAGGGAAACGGCTGGAAGGTATTGTTGTTAAAGAAACAAACCTCCAGAATTCCCCAGTCACCCAGACCAGCCTGCCCCAACAAGCCTTGTGTCATAGTATCTCTGTCTCCCAGCTTCCCGACAGCGTGCGTGAACACCATTTCTCGGGGAGAGATCTGCTAGCACCAGAAAAATAGGCGGCATGGCTCAGTTTAGAGTTGTCCTTGTGTTTTTCCTCCCGCTAGTTACTGAGATAAGGAGTCTGTGAAAGACTGTGCAAAGCACCATGTCTGTTTAATCAGCATACGCGGGAGAAACTAGATATGCCCTGTTAGTGCAGTCACAGCCCAGACATGAAATCAAGAGGAGGTGGAGGTGGGCGTGACTGGGAGAAATGCTCCTTGTCTCTTAGGAGTGTAAGTGTAGCCGAAAGTCCACGGGAAGGGGGATTGAATCAGTGTCCTTGCGGAAAGCCTCTTGGAGCCTGACAGACTGGGGTTGCTGTGTCTCCCAATTCTTGTGTGTAACCCAGAGTGAGTCACGCTGCAGGGTTTGCTGTGCCCCTATTAAAGGGCACTTGGAAGGCTGTGCAGCCTTGCTTGGAATGCCATCGTTTTTAGATGAAATAATATGAGAACTGGGGCATTATCTGGGTGCCTACTAGGACTGGGGTGGGAATTATGGGAATCAATGGGAATTATGCACATTCAGTATTGACCCCAACATCTGCGGCTGCAGTCCAGCACGGCAGTAAACACATTCTGCCTGCCTCTATTCTAACTGGAACTGCAGGGGCTGTGTCGTGTTTTCACCTCGCACCCTGAACGGCTGTGTAATATTGCTGTGCACTAATGAACAGCTGCTGTGCTCCATCCCAGAGCTGGCTGCATATCAGCAGGGAGTGTAGCTTATCGCCACTTATCTCAGGGGATGTTATGAGGCTTGATTAGTAAATGTTTGCAAAGGGCTTTGAGATCCTCTGTGACAGAAGGTCAAAGAGCTGTTATATTGTATTATCTCCTTCCCCCACCGCCCAGGGAGAATCCCCAGGAAAGTTAATGCAGACTGAGGCTGTACCGAATTTCTGTGGAGCCTTTCAGAGCGTGGACCCTACCCCTTACAGAGAGGCAGCTGTGGCAAAGGAAACCCCAGCAAGCGGCACTGTCTAGCCACAGGGAGGGTGTGTGTGGAGACACAGGGTCTCTGCATGGAGGGCCCTGGTGTGTCATGGAGAGCAAGGGTTCTGGAGCAAGCCCCCAGTCAGTCCCAAATGAGGGAGTTTCCTGGCCTTTCCGTGGTTTGTGTGAAGTTTGTATGTGTGGGGGCAGATTCTCTCTGCAAATCGATTGTAGGGATTTCCAAGGTACCGATCACTGATATATAGTTTTAAATTACTGCCCCTGCTGTTCAAAAAACAAAAGTTTGCCTCTTTAAAGCAATTTGAATTACCTGGTGCGCACGGGGTGTGTGTGTGTGGATGGGGTAAGGTGGGCAGTTCTGATGAGCTGGTGCACGCAGTATGGGTAAGGAAGCCACAAGCAGGTTTTTGGAGAACATTGTCAAAATGGTTTAAACATAGGAAAATATGGTATTATCCTCACTTTAGAGATGAGTCTGCGAGAGATGAAACGATTTGCGTACTGTCACGCTCCGGGGCTGTGGCAGAGCTGGGAATGGAACCCCAGTCTCCTGGACTGTACTTAATACTGTAGATCACAGCTGCCTCTAGAAGTCTCGGTTTTATTTGTAAGTGACAGCTGAGGTCTGTTTTGATGTTACGGTGTGGCTGAGCTGTAGGATCTCCTAACGGTTTCGTCTATTAAAATGAGTTGCCTTTGAGATGGTGGAAGTGAAAGGAAAAATGTTTAGATAAGAATAAATTAAGATCCTCCCCCAAAAAGAGGAACCTCTTGTCTCAGATTGACTTTGGTATTTTATGATACTGTACTGTCTAGCTGATTATTGTAATACCCTCTTCGGGGTTTAAAATTGTAGATGTAGCACTTTGCAACTCACTGATAAAACATTGCAACCTCATTAGATGTTACTAATTTTGTAAGAATGTGGAACTCTGCAATGTATATTGATCTAGGTATTTAATACAATGCAGCACTAATCTGTGGTGTCTAACTATCATAGAATCATAGAATCATAGAATATCAGGGTTGGAAGGGACCCCAGAAGGTCATCTAGTCCAACCCCCTGCTCAAAGCAGGACCAATTCCCAGTTAAATAATCCCAGCCAGGGCTTTGTCAAGCCTGACCTTAAAAACCTCTAAGGAAGGAGATTCTACCACCTCCCTAGGTAACTACGCTCTCTGAGCTCATATACTAATGAAAATGTATGTCTTTTGGAATGAGAAGATCTATGTAACATTGACATTTATTTGTATATACATTTTGAACAGAGGTTTACAAGGCCTGATTTTTCAAAATAGCTTCAAGCTGGCATCCAAATGTGCACACCTAAAATTGCATTCTTATGTTTTTACACCTTAGTGTTTTGTTATGTAAAACCTCAAATGTAACTGCACCGATTGTTTTTGCATGTTCAAATAAAATAGTAAGGTACCCAGCTTCCCAATTTTGCATATGCAATTAGATGTCCAGTTTCTGCCACACTGAGTGTTACATTAATAGACCTATTGAAATCAATGGCTTTACTCATGGGTTAAGATCCTGCTGTATATGAGTAAGGGTGGCAGAATCTGCGCTAATATTTGTGTTCTCAGAGGTTTTGTGCATGCAAAATCTTATGGCCTGAAGTAGAAGAGCATAGAGGTATGCAAAACTGGAGGATGTTTCTGAAAATGTGGCCAAAGAAGGACGAAGTCCCAGTGAAAACTAAAAGCATGGATGCACTGGCTAATAGGAGTTTATTCTGTGCATTGAAGAATTTGGCATTCTCTTTGTTGCATGGAATCAGTAGCCATCAGCATCCCTGAGAGTGAGCCTGGTTGGAGAATTAGTGTCTTCCTAGCCATTGGAAATGAAATAGTTCTCAAGTCCTTACTGCTCTCGGATGCACGAAGTGTGTTTAGTCCTTTTGGCTCCTTCATAATAATTGTTACTTACTCTGAGAATTATTTAGTCAACAAAAATCCATGTGTTTAGTCTTCCAGCTAGATAACTTACGTTGTTTAGACAGCAAGTGAATGTGGAGTAACCTGGCTGTGACACTTGTTCTAATTGTGCAGGGGAGAGCAGATAAAATATCTCTCTCCTTTTATGGCAGTCTCCTTTCAGTATCTTGTTCAAAACTTGGCAGACTGAAAAAGGGTCAAAAGCCAGCAAACTGCCTATACTTTTAGTGCTGGCAGCCCTGCTTTATGCCTTTTGATGAACAGAGCATTTGACAATAGCTGTTTGGTAGATCAATCAATATTATGGGGCCAGATTCTGCTTTCAGTTACACCAGCGTAAACCCAGAATGACTCACAGGGTTTCAGTGGAGTTGACACTGCATTAACACGGGTTTAATTGAGGCGAGAATCTGGTAATTTGTCTGACACTGGAGACCCTATCATCCCATTGATTACCCTGTAGAATATCCTGCTGATTTCTGAGTATCTGTTCCTATGCGGAGCCCATCACTGTTGTATCTGAGCTCTGTGCAGAGGTATCGAAGTGAATACAAGAAGGTGTGAGGGGTTATCTTAAATTGCAGTGGTGCTTAGATGCTATGGTGTTGGGCAACAAGAACCTGTATATGTAGATGGTATAATGTGGATCTGGGTTGGGGTTGAGGTAGCTGCGTTATAACCTTGTGAGTGTGAGTGCTTTGCCTGGTGTCTTGCCAGAAGCATGGGCTCTGAGCCATACAGAGGATGCTGGGGTCTCTGCTTTGTGTGCTGGCATGCCAGTGATATGGGTTCTCTGACCATTTCCTTGCTCCCCTGGGCCAATCTACGGTGGAAGTGCTTATGGAGGAAGCATGTTCAACTCTGGGAGGAAAAGATTGTGGGCTGAGTACTTTGTATCACTCACCAGTGAAACCTCTCGTTGAAAAAGGAGCTGTGATGACAAGTCCCGAAGGGAGCTGCATCCTCATTCTCCTCCAGCGTGTTTCACACTCTGAACCTCAGCCTGGTGGGGTTAAAGCAGGGGACAATGGAGTGAAGGGGAAGGATCCTTGGGGATCTGCAGACCTTTGCCGGAGGGCTAGCATAAGAACACAACCTGCGCTTGCCTCTTGGAGAGGTTTGACTCGCTAATCCTTCAGAGGTGAATTCTCCAAGCAGACAGCCAGTCCCCCCTCTGACTTGTGTGAACAGCTGTGGGATTGTGGGAGCCTGCACGCTGGAAAACACTCTCCGAATTCTTTTCCTTCCCTCCAGGTCGAGCACAGCAGTGGAATAATCTGTGACATTCAGACTGTGGGAAGTGGAAGTGACGGAAAAATAAAATAACAGTCTCAGGAAATAGCACTATGCACTTTTCTGCTCCCAATAGGGAAAAGACAACACTTCATTCAACTACCCGAGGCCCATCACCGGTTCCCGCCTGCTAATAACTTTCCCTGTCTCCCTGTGCTCTGCCATCTGCCCCACAGGCAAGGGAGTATCTGGAGCTGGAGTCCGACGAGGTGCATTTAACAGCATGCACTTTGGAATAACACCTGGCAAAACAATTCCATGGGTTTAAAGCTTCTGTGAAGAGCCTGGCCGTGGTTGGGTTGTTGTTTTAATTTTTTTAATTCCTACAGTTCCATTTTGCAAGAAACCCAAAACACCTTCAAAGTCTTGTTTTTATGGATGCTGCTGCTTTTACAAATGTATCACAACCCACTTTTTCATGATGTCCCAAATCCAGTGTGTAATGGATCAAAGCGAGGCCTTCGGAGACAAGCTAACCACTCAGACAGGTGGTCTTCATATTCATAGAGGATTTTTAAAATTTTCCCTCCCCTTCTCAATACTATTAAACCTCTGGATGCAAGCACAGCCTCTCTAGACAGGTGTCTGAGGGAGGACGGCTAGTCTTACATTTCACTTTTCATTTATCTTTAAGAGACACAAAAGCGCAACAGAGTCAGTGAGTTCAACTGATCTCCCCCTCGTTTTCTTTTATCTGGTGTGACATTCTGCAACCAGTCGGACTTTAACTCGCTGAAAAAAAATTTGTTTTCTACCAGGAAATATAATCTTAATCCCAGAGGAGCAAGTTCTCATTTACTCTAATACCCCTTTGCACCAGTCTGACAGTGTTAAAAGGGCTGAAGCGGTGTTGTGGAGCTTTAATGTGAATGAGAATTCTTTGCTCAGTGTGTTTCTAGATGCATTTGAAGGTTATAACTACTGAGGAGGGAGGGGAATTGCTTAGGGTGGTGAAAAGGGAGAAAGAAGAGTCATGGGTTGCAGTGAGAAGTAAAATGTAGACTAAATATTAGGGAAAAAAATTCCAGATGTTTTAGGCTCTAGAACAGCCTTCCAAGGGTAATGGTGATGGAGATGCCATTGTTTGGGATATTTAAAACTGGACCGGACAAAGCTCCAGGGAACAATTCATGTACTGACAAGAAGGCAGATTGTTGCAATAGGTCTCATCTCACTGTGACCAACTGTGTAAATGATCTCAGAGTGGCTGAGAAATCGCCTTTTGGAAATTCTAATTACTGTGCACACACCTGGTGACCTCACAAGTTTTTCTGAATTTTTTTTTTCTCCTCCCAGCAAAGCTGGTAACAAACTTCTTCGCAAACAACCTGAACAGCCCCCCTCCTCTACCTCCAACGCAGACACACACACACAAAAATCAATTTAGCGCACAGGGCTGATGGACCAAGGTTGGTGGCTGGCTTTAAGCAACTTAATGCTGGCAATAAGATTCTCAGACTTTAATCCTCAAAAGCAGATTATTCTCTTTGTTTATGTATAACTGGGATTTAAAAATAAGCAAGGAAAACTTTGGGTAACTGGAGTCCTCACCCACAGATCTGCGGCATTTGGTTCCTGCTGTAGTAGTCTGAATCTTAAACAATGCACAGGAGTTGATGCTGCCTAAGGCTCTTGAGATTCCCTGAGAATTTCCACGTACTGTTTTGAGTGCCTATGGTTTCAGCTCTGGTGGGCTCATCTCTGGCTGCCCACAATCGCTCTATAATCTTGTGGTCCCATTCTAATGTTGGACCCAGCAAACTGCTCTCCGTAATTACAGAGCATGCAGTGCAGAAACATTAGCTCTTAAACCCATTATAGTGTTTACTGCAGGGATTCCTTGGTGCCAAATCCCAGCTCCTGTGGCCAGTGCTGGTATATTTCAGTGGAGACAATACTTCATTTGGAACTTGGGATACAGACAGTTGCCCAAAGCCATGTTCAACAGAACCGTAGATACACTGCCCTTGATCCACTAGATCCTCAGCAGGCTGCAATAGAACTACGCTGACTTACACTAGCTGAGGATCTCAATGCCCAGAACTGGAACATAATGTGGCCCTAAATTTACAGTACTATTATCAGTACTATTCTCTATTAAGATATTTTATCTTAGCATTTAAGGCCAGTTGTAGGTGTGTGAAGGCAATCCCTACTAGGATATTCTTGGAGTGTGTGTGTGTGTCGGGGGGTGGGTGGGTGGTGGTGGTTGGGGAGGGTCCCAGGCTTGACTCCTCCTGTTTGTGATACACATGGCTTCAGGTTGTGACCTTGCATCATTACACAGCGATGGAATGTCATCTGTTCACAAGGCTGTGTTGCCATAATGCATGCTGCAAAGGATGACAAACCTAGTTAGCAGGTAGGATACAGGGGAGATGTGTGAAAATCAGGGTGGTCCCCTGAACATTCAGGGGTGACTCCACTCTGTGTGCCTCCTCCCATCATGTGAAGGCAAGGATTATAGGTGCCTAAAGCTGGGCCTGATGACTTTGGATCCTAAATCCTTTCTGATTGTTGTAATCTGAGCAGCTGCCCCATGTAAAATGAACTAGCTTGCTCATTCATGAATTACACAGATGTCTATGTACCTGAGAGAGACAGGGCGGGTGAGGTCATATATTTTGTTGGAGCAACTTCTGTTGGTGGAAGGGACAAGCTTTTGAGCTTCACAAAGCTCTCCTTGAGTTCTAGAGAAGGACACTAGACTGTCCAAGCTAAATACAAAGTGGGACAGATTGTTAAGCATAAGAAGTTCACCAGTGGTGGAGGAAACAACTTAACATGAAGAGGGCAGTTAACACCTCTGCAGTTGTAGGACGATGGAGGTTTAGTAGGCTACAGGGTATATTACAAGTTGTTTTAATGGGCCATAAAATCAGTGTCTTTGTTAAGTCCATGGTTTTTAATGTCCAGCAGAGTTATGAATTTAAGGGCACGTCTACACTTAAAACACTGCATCGGCCCAGCTGCACTGCTGGAGCATATCGGTGCAATGGAGAACAGAGTTTGATCCACATATAACCAGTGCCTATATGCGCCAAGGATGTATTTGCCAGGCATGAATACTAGTGGTAGCTTGGTCCTGCTGCTGTGAGTAGTATCAGACAAATCACTGATGATAAATAATGATAATGAATGGGATAGACTGTGTTCAACAACCTAGTAATTAATAACTTGAGAGAGGCATATGAAATCTGTCAACACCTGGAAAGGATCCACTAATTGCCTCACACGTAAGTAAGTAAGGCTGCGAGTCTGTTGTGGATGGAAATCATGGATTCTGTGACTTTCCGGAACCTCCATGACTTCTGCAGCGGCCGGTGCGGCTGGCCAGTCTTATGTTCTAAATTTTTAAGTTTTCTGTTACATTACATATTATAATATACAGTTTATATAAAGACAAAATCAAAATGAAACATTTCAATTGATTCAAAACAATTTTTCCCCCCGGAATTTTTGTTCTTAGAGAATTTTTGGATTTTGTTCCAAACTGAAACAAAGCCAAATTTGGAAATATCAAAGTCCTTCACCAAACAGAATTTCCATCCTCCACACAGCCCTAGTGTGTACTTACCCAATATGTGAGACTGTATGTACCTGGTCAATGCCCCATGTGCTTTGTACACTGTAGTTGCTCTAAAGGTAACATAGTCCAGTGGACAGGGCACCTTGGGTCTGTTCTCAGCTCTGCTACTGGACTAGTGCTGAATTCAGGTCAGGTCACTTGAGTTCTGAATGCTTCAGTTTCTGTAGCTGAAAATCTGTGCTTGTGGCAAGTAAGCCTCTGAGTACTGACAGCATATGTTAATAAATGAAAAATTTATATATATGTATTAGATTTAGTCTTCTCTCCACTGGAATAATAATTTTAAAACCTGTTTTAAGAAGAGAACTTCCTTAAATTAAAAAACAAAACAACCCCCCAAGCAAATTAAATAAATCAGTCCCACGCGGATACACAAATCGCTTCCTTGTAAATACGAGCCCCGGAGCAGATGTTGACAGAGTTTAGGGAGAACACCCACTCTCATGTTAATGGTTTCAACCTGTTAATCTGAAAATGCTGTATTCCAATCTTCAGCCAGTTTTTAAATAGAAAGTCGAGAGAGAAGCGCTGTTTGTCTAGAGATATGGGAGGCTGTGCCAAGTTTGAGATAATAACATTTGCTGGAGTGTCTGCCCAGCACTGACAGAGAAGCTTTCAAGAAATGGAACTTTTCTTCACAACATAGAAGTTTTCTGAACAGCCCGGTCTCTGGATTTTGGCTTTAAAGGTGACTTTTTCAATCAGGCAGATAAATACTTACTTTAATGGAGGTAGGGGGGAAAAAATTGGCAGCTCAGACAGAGAAGGCCCTTTGTTTCACCTTAACTGCCAAGCCAGTGATCCTGACCCGCCGTGATTGTCTGTAAAAGGAGCTGCTTAAAAAGATTGAACTAGTTGACACTCACGGCTTGTTCCTCTGGGAGGCGGGGATCAGGCTGTAATGACAGGTACAACAGGGTGGTGATGACAGGTTCATTCAGACAATATTCTGAGGTTGCCCGTGGCCCTTAGGCTGTCATCAAGCCTTTGGCAGGACCTGTGGCTATAGGAGGAGTAAATAGGTCTTCAGCCAGTACGGTACCAATGGGTGAAGTAACGCGGGTTGTTCAGGTTAGATTAATAAGGGGGCAAGGGACAAGGGAAGGCTCCTCACAATGAGTGAGCCAATTCATGGGTCTGCTGTGCTTTGCTCAGTCTCTGATATTACAAGGAAACAGGTTTATGGGAGCAGAAAATATGAAACTGATAAAAAGAAGGGGTTTTCGCCAATTTAAAACAACAGGGATTGATTTTTCGGCTATACTGAGCCCCTCCAGGCTCCTACTGACTCTCTTGTGTGGGATCAGCACTTCTGTACGCCAGGCCCATCCTACGTTTGTATTTGTCTAGCATCTTTTACTTAAGGATCTCAAAGTGCTTTGCCAGATCTGCCACCCCTTGCCGCCAAAGGAAATTTGATTGGTTGATTATTTAGGCTCCAGAGCATCCCTGAGAGGTAGGTAAGTCACAGTATTCCTGTTTACACACAGCAAAATGGGTCCTTGGCTCCAGTTCTGCTCTGTTACACAATGTAAATCTAGAGTGACTTCACTGGAGTCAAAGGGAGGTACTCTGGATTTACACCTGTGTAACCGAAATCAGTATCTGGTTCAGAGAGAAAGGTGAAGGGACTCTGCCAAAGTCTTACATTGGGTCCATGGCAGACCTGGGAAGAGAGTCCATGAATTCTGGGTCACAGTCCCCTCACTCTGTTGGTGAACACCCCACTCCCCCAGCATGCACACAGGGCTTCAGCTTGTAGCGCAGGCCTGTTGCCTTCCATGGTGCCGAGGGGCACTGGTAGGATGTACTGCTTGTGTCTGGTGTCCTAGCAAGTGCTGCTTCTTCTGCAGTCTCAGCTGTATCCTCTGATACACGCACACATCCCAGTGCTGTTTGAAAAATATCCACATCCCACATACCTGTACGACCCAGATAGCTCAGAGGAAACCTTGTGCCAAGAGCGCTGCGATGCAAAGACGCCGTCCAGGTTATCCTCATTTACTAGCAGCTTTGACAAGTTAAATAGGGGCTGAGATTAAATATGAATGGGGCCTGTGTTGGAAAGATCAACCTTGGAGACCATTTAAAAAAACAACAAACCGTATATCAACAAAAAGGTCACGTGACCAAGTAGAAAAGAATCTAGGCATGTGGGCTGTGGCTGCTGCTACTACCATCACATTGCAGCAGAGTGAATAGGAGGGGCAGAAATGAGCGCTGGAAACATACAGGGCAAAATCTGTTACAGTGCGACCGTTCTAGTGGGGGCGGGGCGAGGGATTGTAGGGGTGCTGCTCCCAGCTAGGGGAACTGCAGCTGTGGAAACATAGCATCACTTTAGGCTTTCTTAATGGCTGGGCTTCCCAAAGAACCTCCTTTTGCTGAGGCAACTTACGTGTGAGGCAATTAGTGGATCCTTTCCAGGTGTTGACAGATTTCATATGCCTCTCTCAAGTTATTAATTACTAGGTTGTTGAACACAGTCTATCCCATTCATTATCATTATTTATCATCAGTGATTTGTCTGATACTACTCACAGCAGCGGGACCAAGCTACCACTAGTATTCATGCCTGGCAAATACATCCTTGGCGCATACAGGCACTGGTTATATGTGGATCAAACTCTGTTCTCCATTGCACCGATATGAATATGAAGTGATTTCAGCAGTCACTCCAGATTTATACCAGTGTAACAGAGCAGAATTTGGCCCATTGTTTTTGTTGTTTCAAAGTAAAGTTCTTTGATTGCAGTTTTGTTTTTTTTAAAAGCAGTTAATACTAAAAGAAACCCAGTTTCTGTGTCACCTTTAGCTGGGAAGTGCATTATAAGTAGAGGATGAAACTCTTCACTCCACTAAGGTAGTGTAAATCTGGACTGACTTCAGCAGAGTCTCTCCAGATGTACCCAGGGTGCAATCTAGGTTTACTACTAGGTGGCCAGAACATTTTGGAAGAAATGAAATTTCATTGGCATACGCTGTGTTGCCAGAGTTGAAACATTGTGATGAAAATGCCAGGAAGGGAGAGGAGATGGACACTCTGATACTCCATAGCCTGGTGGTTAAAGCACAGGCCATGCAGTCACTGGCCTGACTCGGGCTCCCGCTGCAGGGCTAAAAATAGCAGTGTAGATGTTTGAGTATATGTCCGGTCAGGATATGCCTGCTACTGTAATGCAAGTAGACGGTACTACCTGTGGCTCATCAAACCCACTGCCTTGTGGGTAGCTCCAGAGGGTGTAAGGCAGAGTACACAAAGATCTGTGTGTATAGGGCATGTGTTATCAGCATACTTTTGTATGGGAGCAAGACACGGACCTTATGCTCTCATCAGGAAAAGAGGCTCAACAGCTTTCATATGCGTGGCCCTCGACGAACTGCTGGAATCCCGTGAAGGGACAGAGTCACCAACACTGAGGTGCTCAAGCGGGTCAGCATACCCAGCATGCAAACATGCCTCAAACAGACACACCGCTGCTGGCTTAGGCATGTGTGCCGAATGAGTGATGGGCGCATCCCAAAGGACGTCCTCTACGGTGAATTGGCATCTGGAAAAAGACCCAAAGGATGCCCTAAATTGCGTTTCAAGGATGACCTCAAAGAACTGGACATGGATATGGACAAACGGGAAGATCACACTCAGGACTGCAGCCTTTGGAAACAAGAGCTTAACAAAGGTCTTTGGAGTTATGAGAGGACGCAGTCCAGCTTAGCGGAGGAGAAAAGAGCTCACAGAAGGAAGAGCCCAAAGAGTCGAAACATCACCTTTTAAATGTGACAGATGCGGCAGGGATTGTCTCTCTAGAGTGGGTCTCTTCAGCCATGTTCTCACCTGCCATAAAACCATCTGAGTAAATTCTTTATCTCTCAGGGGTGCTATCCATGGTCTCTCGAGACTGAAGGATGCCTACTACTTAGATGTTTGAGTTCAGGTTGGAGCCTGGGCTCGAGACCCTCTCTCCCCTCGCTGGGTTTCAGATCCTGGGCTCCAGCCCAAGCTCAAATGCCTACACTACTCTGTTTAGCCCTGCAACATGAGGTCTGAGATTCACTGCCTTTTTTTGCTGTGTAAACGTACCCTCCGATTGAAGTCTCTGCTTCTGCCTGATACAGAATGATCCAGGGCAAAAACATCTGCTTTGAATCAGACAGAGTAGGGACTTGAACCTGGGTCTCCTACAGCCCAAGAGGCTGCCCTAGCCAACGCACATCCCTCGTTCCTGAATAAAAAAAGCTCAGGCTTTGACACAACTCCGTTTTCATGAAAACAGTTTGGCTTCGTTCCAATGCGGAATGAAAACAGATTTCGAAATTTCGAAAGTTGCCATGAAACAGAGTCGTCAGGCACCTGTCAGCGCTCGTTACTACATCAGAACCACAAAGCTCACTCACTGCTTCCTTCAAGACCGCTTGCTATCTTCTTTGCAAGACAGATCCTGCGTTTATGTGCATGCTATAAAACTGTATATCATCTGAAAGAATGCTCCCTGATCAATTATCACTGACTCTAGCTAAAACATCCCTTATCTCAAATATGGGCCAACAACATACATTAGTAAGGCTGCCTCTGGTGGCATAATATTTTAGTAGAAATGGATCTGTATTAAAAGATCAGATCTAAACCCTTCTCATTTTTGGGTTAGGGTTTATGTTGCTGGATCCAAACCTACGCCTATGGTTTTGATTCTGGGTTGGATCCTATCCTGGAGGGGCCTGCTTTCTGGATCTAGTTTGGGTAGTGGTCAGGAGAGTAGGAATTTAATGAAACCAGCTGATCATGTGAGATTTCCACCATTCTGGATGGTGTAAACCTCATGAGAATAGCTCATAAGACTTGAGTAACATCAAACTCGGTTCTGAGTCCTAGCCTTGGTTTGATCTCAGATCCTAGCCAAAACCAATCTGGAATCAGAAGCAAACTCTACCTTTCTGCTTAGATTACAGAACCGTGGGCCTGGGGCAATAAGAAATTCTCACAGTCTTTTGGCACAACAGCAATCTAGTGCAGCATCAGCATTTTCAGCGTTGGATAATTGGGATGCTTCCAAAACTGATTTCAGAGCCAAGCAATGCAGCGTCCCTGGCTGCTGTGCACTGCAACATTTTGCATTGGGTATTGAAGCATTTTGTGGCATGTTAGTGAACTGAGAAGTATGACACACACAATCTTTTTGGAATGGTGTGTCACTTAAGCTGTCTCATGACACTGCTACAATGTGTGTGTGTGGCATGTCATTTCACTGACATGCATACCACAGCATATGTGGCCCCTGTCAACATATGTCCTTTAAACTTGGTCCTCGTCTTTGGTCAATAGGCATTTTATATGGATCTGGGGCTATCTAGACCCAAAAAGAAACATTGCCTTATGGGTAAAGGCACCTTAGTCTGAACCTTTGTGACCAGGAATCCTGAGCATGAAGTTCCCAAGCAGTCTGTAACCACAGGGGTTATAGCAAAACAAGTAACTCACTCAAAGAGCTCGATCCTATTCCCGCTGAAGTCTGTGAGAATTTTGTCACGGACATCAATGGGAGCAGAATCAGGCCCATAAGTTTAGTAGCAGATCCAACTGCTCCAGACAGCATGATGTGTCATAGAGGTCACCACTAATCCTGCACTTAGTCGGAGGTTGGCCTGAGTTGGTCCCTAAGTGTTTGAGAAGGGTGTTTGGTTGGCTAATGCCATCCACTTTGCAAACCTCTTATTTGTGGCTTTTCCATCACAAAAGTTGACATCATGGGGACCTGATGATAGGAAGCAGGGTTGGTATTGTGGTTAAAGTGCTGAATGGAAGCTCAGGAGAGTGGGGATTTGCCGCATACTGCCTGGATGATCTTGGATGAGACACAATCTGTTTGTGCCTCAACTCCCCCTCTGTACAATGGGGATAATAGTGCTTCCTTTCTCCCACCCTGTGTCTTTCTTATCTATTTAGACTCCAAACTGTTGGGGGCAGAGACTATTTAGTTGTCACAGAGAGTGATCCTTAAAAGTTTCAGATAGTTTGGGATTGGCGATGCCTTAGATCAGTGGTTTTCAAACTTTTTTTCTGGGGACCCAGTTGGAGAAAATTGTTGATGCCCGCAACGCAACAGAGCTGGGGATGAGGAGTTTGGGATGTGGGAGGGACTCAGGGCTGGGGCAGAGGTTTGGGGGGCAGGAGGGGGTCAGGGCTCTGGACTGGGGGTGCAGGCTTTGGATGGGGCGACCTAGTGCCTGACATGCCATGACCCAGTACGGGGTCACGACACACGGAAAAACACTGCCTTAGATAACTTCTCTGTACTCTTTCCACTAAAATCTATGCACCAAATCTTCATGCCACCAGAGTCAGGGGTTTTCCATTTTATTAATGTGCCAGCTGCCTTTTTTCTTTCCACGGTCAATCTATGAAGTAAGTCTCAGAGCATGCTGTCCTGGTGGGTTTAGTACAATTAGAATTAGGTATCAGAAATAGATAATCAGAAAATGCAGTCACGGAAGTTGGCTCTTAGTTATCGTAGTTTCTCCTCATCTACAATGAGATTTTGGAAGGAAGCCCCCAAAACAAATAAACAAAAACCCAATGGCTACAATGCACGAAAGATCTCAGTATTGAATCTGTGGCCAGCCTCGTCTGCGTTTGCTTTTTGGGGCTCTAGGGGCATTTCCATTTGGGCCTCACTTTGTTCTTTCGTCATCCTTGTTTTCGCAGCTGTCACATGGCCAGGAAGAACCAGAGGGTGAATGCATTTAGCCACAACTCTTGCAAGACCTCACTGTTGGCACATCTGCATTCTGCTAGACCTTTGTTTTTCTTCTTTCTTTTCCTTCTTTCCATAGTAAACTAGGGACTCCGGTGGGTGGGCATGTGGCTAAAAGACATGAATGATCTGATTTAATGGGGGAAAATGCATTTTAGTGAAATCTCTGACTTCCATACAAACATGTCATCATGGTCTCCTCTAGGTGATTTTGAAAATCCCACTAGGAACCTATCTGCCCCGTTAGCACCTAAATAACTTTAAAAACCTCACCCTCAGTTGCTCCAACATATGACTAGTTGGGAATTTCTATCAAGTGTTCTGCCTGGGATTCATTTTAAGTGAAGAAAAAATAGTA
Organism: Lepidochelys olivacea; assembly: GCF_965140295.1. Taxonomy (NCBI): domain Eukaryota; kingdom Metazoa; phylum Chordata; order Testudines; family Cheloniidae; genus Lepidochelys; species Lepidochelys olivacea. The sequence continues at coordinate 134,539,916 of NC_140414.1, read as the reverse complement.
TGTTGAACAAGATGTGGTTGTAGGCCAGTAACTGCAAGGGATGGGACCTTAGTCAGACTGTTCCTTCAGCCCTTGTTTTCTAAAGCTAACTTAATTAGATCATACACCTGTCCCTCTTATGTGGTAATTTATATGGGGAAGCTACTGCTGTACATGTACCTGGCCAGATTCTGAGATAATTTACGTTGGGGTAATCTGGAACGTTTCCAATCCTTTATTGGCATCACTCCATTTTATGCCAGTTTAGCCAATCTTCAAGCTGGTCCTGGGTGTTCCAATTGGCCATAACTGTGGGAAAGTAATGAAGAGCCTTTGTTACGACGTGGTAGAAGTTGAAAACCAAATTTAAAGAGCGAGACAAAAAGGCTCCATCTTTATGCTCAAGACTGTCACATGCAACATAGAGACCTCTCCGTGTAAATCCTGAATTGCTGGAATTCCTGTAGCCTCAGCAAACCCTGTCTAATCTCTCCCGGTCCCTCACATATCGCCTCTGAATGTTTTCAATGAGTTCCCAGGCCTCGTGCTTTCTTGCTCCTGATAACTAGCCATTGCTGGGATGCCAGCAGTGCTGCATTGCATAGTTCAGCTATCAACTAAAATACAACAAGATAAAGGGAATGGTTTAGGGCGAATATCTGTGGTAATTTAGATGTCAGGGATACACAACACATTTTCCCGAGCAAGATTTTTAAATGGATCTGCTTCAGTTTTGAAAAGATAAGAGTTGGCTTTTTTGATAGCATGCTGTCCCTAACAATATAATGCAAACATTCCTTCAAGCCCACAAATAGCCTCTTGCAGCGAGGGATATATTTGAAATTGTTCTTAAATGGCAGGAAGTCATATTCCCACCTCCAGATATACTATTAGAGTTTTAAAAGGTCTTGGTAAATAAATGTAGCAGTGTAGTTGTAGCTGTGTCGGATATTAGAGAGACAAGGTGGGTGAAGTACTGTCTTTTATTGGACCAACTTGTTGGTGAGAGAGAGAGAAGCTTTTGAGCCACACAGAGCTTTTCTTCAGGTCTGGGAAAAGGTATTCGTAGCATCACAGTGAAATGCAAGCTTGGTAAATAAATGTCACACAGGGCCAGATCTTCAGAAGAAAACCTGATTATGGGAGTGGTAGTGGGAGCTGAGATCTTTAGAAAATCTGGCCCATAATAAGTGAAATGAGACACCCGGGTTGAAGGATCTGTTGATGTGATCAAGCAATTACAGAATCACAGAAATCAAAGATAGAAAAAGGATTCTTAGGCCATGCCTATGTCCTTGCCAGTGCAGCATTGTTCCCTGCAGTGTATTCTCACGTACTTTTGTCTAGTCCTGTTTAATTGTGTCAGGTAATGGAGCTTCCACCACTACCCTTAGGAGACCGTTGCGCTTTCAGCTAGATCTCGTCATTATGAAGCTTTCCTGATATTCAGCGTAAATTTTCCTTTCCCTTAATTATTAGGTTGCAAATAATTAATTTCCACATTAAAGTTGGTAGGAGATACCTACATGCCCAAGTGGAGAGAATGGATCCCTCAGAATCTGTGAGGCAAAAGGGGGATGAGGTGGCTTTGTCCAGTGCCTGTGCCCAGCGATTGAACAGTAAAATGCCACCCTGGAGCAGGTTTCTACATCACAGCCATTAATGTAGAAATTTCTGTTCACGTGCAGTAGGTGTGATGCCTCATGGCTTAAACAGGTAGCTTGATTTATAGTGCTTGTTATGAGGAATGGTGCCTGGTTGGGCCAGGGCTGAGAGCCTGAGGACTGTGAGTTTAAAAGGAGAGAGACAGTTGTCTAGTATAGGGGTTCTCAACCTTTTCCTTTCTGAGCGCCCCCCCTCCCCCAAATGCTATAAAAACTCCATGGCCCACTGTGCCACAACAGCTGGTTTTCTTCATATAAAAGCCAGGGCCGGAGTTAGGGGGTGTTAAACAAAGCAACTGCCCATGGTTGCAAGCCACAGGGCTCCCTGCAAAGCTACACTGGTCAAGCTTCGGCTTTCACCCTGGGTGACAGGGCTCAGGGCCCCAGGCTTCAGCCCCATGCAGTGCGGCTTGGGCTTTCTGCCCTGGGCCCCAGGAAGTCTAATGCTGGCCCTGCTTGGCGGACTCCCTCAAACCTGCTCGCGGCCCCCCAGAGGGCCCTGGACCCCCTGGTTGAGAACCACTGGTCTAGTAGTTAGAGCAGGGGTTTGGGAGTTGAGGACATGGTCACTCACTGGCAACGTGGCCTTGGTTACTCACTTGCCATGTGGCCTTGGGCATGTTGCGTAACAGCTTTGTGCCTGGTTTCAGAGTAACAGCCGTGTTAGTTTGTATTCGCAAAAAGAAAAGGAGGACTTGTGGCACCTTAGAGACTAACCAATTTATTTGAGCATGAGCTTTCGTGAGCTACAGCTCACTTCATCGGATGCATACCGTGGAAACTGCAGCAGACTTCAGTTTCCCCATTTGTAAAATGAATGTAATAAGATTTACTCCCCTCCCACACAGGAGTGTTGCGGGTATCAATGCTTATAAAGTGCTTGGAGCTTCTTGGATGAAGGGTTCTAACTAAATGCCTATCCTGCTGTCTGATATTGTCTCACTGTTTCCTTGCACTCCTCTGACAGTCTGTCTGTATCTATCTGTTGTCTCTCGTCTTAGACTCGGACTGTGAGCTCTGTGGGGCAGGGACTGTATTTTGGTTTTGTGCTGTAGAGCACTTTGCACCATGGGGGCCAGGTCCAGGACTGGAATCCCAGGGGCTATGGTGATACGAATAGGAAATAATAATAATACGTGTCATGATGACACTAGTCCAAGCTTTCAACTTGGGTCCCTAATTCAGAAAAAAGATGCCCGTGGCATGGAAGTGATTTGCCAATACTCTGACTAGGGGCAGATTTGGCAGGGAGGAAAGGATTGTAGCCACCTCCTCCATTCATGGAGACTACTCTCCACCATTAATGGAGTGGGATCGGCATCAGCTTGGGAGGCAGCTGCTCACCTGCCCTTCCTGACGGGTGATTTATGCTCCTTAAATGAACGCAACCTCCAATTTAGGTGCAGCACTTCACCTGACAGTGCTATGCCCAGCCACTGGGCTGGGAAAAGGGCGGGAAACCATCCCCAAAGCTGTAGTGGGGCAAAGGAGAACATTGTGGGGGTGGGGATGGGAGTGGGGGAGAGATCGAAGGACATTCCTCATCACAACACTCTGTGCACAGATTTTCCTTTCACAGCTATTTTAAGTCTGCTTTATTGCAGATCCATTCAGCTTTTATTGGTATATAGTACACTACGTAGTAGCAGCCACTGCTGTCTGCACAGCTCTTAACATGATACCCTGCCAGATGGCAAGAATATAAACCTGCATTTGTACCCTTGGATTGATCAAAGTTTTTCGCTGTTGTCGCCCCTGTAACGTTGTCACAGATGTGAGGCTACTACATGCTGGCTCTCATCTCCACAATGGCGGCTTATATAAATACAGCACAGTGCCCCTTTCATAACAATATAATGCACGCATTCCTTAAATCCCAGGAATAGCCGTGTGCTGGGGAGGATGCTCTGTAAGCTTTTTCCATAAGCCTTTTAGGCAAGGATTGAGCGGGGAGGGAGCAAAGCTAGCGCCTGGGGCCAGATCTTCAGCTGGTGGGAAGCACCACCCTTACACTCATTTGCACCAGTTTCAGTGTGAATCCCAAGAAGGAGGGAAATTTGGAGACAGTTAATAAATGTCATTTGAAAGGTTGATGGTATGGTCACTTTGGATTAACCGAAAGGTGTGCAGGGGGGCAGAAGTTTTCATGGAAGGGAACGTGGATGGGTGGACAATGAAAGCCCTGTCCTGTCAGAGGAAAGTCTGCTATAAAGCAGCTGTAACATTTAGGGAGCTATTCTTTTAAAAATATAAGATGCATCGTTATGGCTTAAGGTTTGTTCAGATGGATTGGCCGAATTGAGCTCTGCTTCCTCCAAATAAGTTTTTCTGTCTGCGTTATCCCTTTCTCCCCCCATCTTCTTTCCTGTTGGCCAGGGTGTTTTTCCAGCAGGAGGCATCCCACCTTCAGGGCAGGTTGGTAACCCCCATGTGTTTGATCAGTCTCCTCCATGTAGAACGGTGATCCATCACCGCACGGGAGGGGAAGTGTGGAGAGGGTGTGCATGCTCTTTGTGTGAGCCACACAGTGTAAGCCACCCAGTGCACTACAAGAGGGGAGTGAGGTGCAATGGTTAGAGCAGGAGACTAGGAACTGACACCCCTGGGGATCTGTTTTTGATGCTGCCACTGATTTGGTGTGTGTCTTTGGGCGAGTCAAATGCTACCCTTTGTGTCCCTCGTTTTTTCCACCTGCATAGTGTCTGTCCACGTTGATATCCTTGGATGAAAAACAACGTGGTTCAGATTCTGTCCCCTTTTCCCATGTAGAACAGTGTCTGACTCCATGAGCAGGCCCACTGAAATTGACAGTGGTGGCCCCATTGCAAATACTGTATAAATGCATAGTGAGAGACTGTCCTTGCCCTGAAGAACATCTCTAAGTCACTGAAAGGTCAAGTGAGTTGTCCGAAGTGTCATAGAAAGACTCTGAGAGAACCAGGACTGGAACCCAGGTCTACTGTGGGGCTAGTCCAACTCCATAACCACAAGATCACCCAGTCTTCCTCCCTGGTCTACTATAATTTTTATTAATAATTTAGCCCCAGTATATTAATGTAGCCCATTATCACTAGACTACAATTCCTCCTCATGCCTTTTGGAGTTACGATCACATTGTGCTTTTAACATGCAGTCACCAGCCGTGGCCTCGGTGAAACCATTCACTGGCCAGGATGCAGTCGGTAACATAAAAGGAGGTCAAAACCTGGCAGCTTTCTTTTCTAAATGGCACTTTTCTCACATTAGTTGGGGGAGGGGAAGAGTCGTTTGGTGAGATTTATAATGTCATGGTTGCTTGCTTCTTGGCTGACATAGCAGGAAGAGCCCCCAGAGCATGCCAGCAATAACCCTTGGAGCTCGAGAGAGAGACACTCATAAAGATAACATTTTATTTATTCTCAGAGAAACAGGATGATGGGAAATGTGTGTGTCCCAGACAAGAGAATCGCCCCCATCTCCATGCTCCCATGGAGCAGCTGGACTCTCTTAACTGCTGTAGTCCCAAACAGCTTCAAAATCACTTCCCCAGTGCCTTCAAAGGAGTTTTTGATAAATGTATTAAACTTTACAGCCAGCCGGGGCTCTAATTGCTAGGAGCATTATGATAAGATTTTTTCTTGTTGTTTCAAAACAATCTGTAGGACGGCATACCAGTAGGGCGGGCACAGATCCGCTCCACAGCTTCTCCTCTGGCAGATGGAGAGTAAGTGGGAATGCGCCTCCCTCACCCGGATTTCAAACACAACCATGTTGGTATTTTATAATCCATCCATCAGACTTTTTGTGTGGACAGAAGTTCAACACCAAGGGTGGGTTGTCCTTCTTGGCTTTTTCATCTGCTCCCTACTTATAGTTACCACAAATGCATGTTTTTTCAAAGAATGCTCCTGTTTCTTTACTGCTCAATTTAGTGGCTGTGGTCTGTTAAAAAAACAAAGCGCCAAAACAAACAAACAAAAAGGTCAGAGAGGCCTTTAGTTGCAGTCTAAAAATAGGAAAATCTTTGCTGCTAAATGAAGTATAACCATAAATTCAAGAAGAATTTTCAAGAAGCTAGAGACCAGCACTGAGTTCAGTTTGATCTCCCTGTTAACTTTCTTCTTACAGGCAAACAGAAAAAGTTTAAATGTGTATTTTATTGTTTTCTGTTCCTAAACATAGCTCAAGTATCTTCCATTGCTGTACATCATTAGTTGTTTTTAATTACCTTACATTTTTCTTACAACTTTCATCGAAGGAGGATCTCAAAGCAGTTTGTAAATGCTAATTAAGCTTCGGAACATCCCTGTGAGCAGCAGTATAGTCATATTCGGTGAGTAACCTGATATTCAGGGAGATGGTCAGTTGCCCGAAGTTGCAAAGCCAGGAATAGAACCCAAGGGCCTGAGCATCAGCTAGAAGGCAAACTAGGTCATTGGTTAGACCACCACTCTGAGATTTGGGAGACCTGGGTTAAAGTCTATGCTCTGCTTTGAGGTTCCTGGATGACCTTGGGCAAGTCACTTAGCTTTTCTGTGCCATATTCCCTGTCTGTAAAATAGGGGTGACATGAGTTCACAGGGTCCTTGTGAGGATAAATGTATTAAAGATTGTGAGGTGCTCAGCACGATGGTAGCGGGAGTCAGAAGAATGCCATAGATAGATTTTCACTTCTTCCATTCTTGTGCTTCTGATGGGGGTGGTGCAAATGTGGCTTTAAGCCACTGGGAAGCGGAGTGTAGCTGCAGCGCTATGCTCTCTAGCTATGGCCCCGATTTGCTCCCCAGCCATTACACCAGCTGTCCAGGGAGGCAGCCTGCTTGGAGGGCGGGACTTTCAGGGGGACATTTCCGCCCACTCCGAGGCCCCTTTCCGCTGACAGAGCTGCGTAAAGGGGCTCTAGCGTCTGTGAGAATCAGGCTCGGAGAATCCGGCCCAGAACCGGCTCTAGGCACCAGCAGAGCAAGGACATGCTTGGGGTGGCACATTTCCAGGGGCGGCATTCTGGTCGTCCTTTTCTTTCGGGGCAGTTGTGCTCTCAGAGCTGCGCCACTTAGACGGGGCGAGGGTGCCGCGCCCCAGGCCGCAGCGGGAAGGGGAAGCCCCAGCCCTGGGATGCTGAGCTGCCAGGTCCCAGCCGCTACCTGAGGAGGAGAGGAGAGTGCCTCATTTGCGCACTGGCTGCTGCGCTGCCTTGTGCCACCCCTTATCTCGGGGCATTTCTGTGCGGCCGGGCGAGGGGGGGGGGAAAGCCCCTGCAGGTGCTGGGAGAAGGTAACATCACTCCCTCCACTTCCAGCGCCGCCTGCGAGCCCCAGCCCCACCTGAGCTTGGGGCGGCAAAAAGCCTAGAGCCGGCCCTGATCCGGCCTATCGGTCCCTGCTAAAGGCCTCAAACCTCAGATTCTTCACTTAAGCCATATGACTTCGCTTGTCAGCTCCTTGGGGCAAGGACCATCTTTTTGTTCTGTGTTTGTTCAGTGCCTAGCAGAGCAGGGCCTAGACTGGGGCTCTAGACTCTCACAATGCATCTAATAATAATAGTCATAATAACGAATAATTCTTCCTCCCTACGCTAATGCCATTAGGTTATGGGCCTTCACGTCATCAAGGTAATAGGTAAAAGGTCTGACTACTTTTCTCCAATGCTAAGTGGAGCTATACAGTTCTCAGTTTTCTGTTATGTATGGAAAAGAGGTTTACTCAGTATTACAGAGAGTCTCATTTGCCTTTCTCCTAGACAGACACTTTGCTTCGTTAGTAATCCGTTACCTTTTAGGATGTCTATATGTGAGTGGGGTAGTCTAGCAAGCCAAAGGCAGCAAGATCTTCACAACAGAAGAACAAAGGAAAATTCAATGAAATTCTAAGGCTCCAAATTTAAAAGCGACGAAAAAGAAAAACTGTTTTAGCCAATGCACACATTAACCTGTGAAACCTATTGCACAAGATATCGCTAAGGCCAAGTGCTTCGTAGGATACAAAAATGGCTAAATCCTTTATATGGATAATGGGAATTCCATTGTCACATTAGATAGGTTATATCTATTGTCTGGAAAGGATCTACATCCTCATGCTTCAAGGCATAAACCACATGCTACCTGCCTGAGGCTAGGAAGAAACTTCCAGTGTTCTCTGAAGCAGGTGATACTGGCCACTTCAGAAACAGGACACTGGACTAGATGAACTTCTGGTATGGTCCAGTGTGGCAATTCCTGTCTTTCTTCCTGACCTAAAATAAACAAAACCCAACCCAACAAATTAAATAATAATAATAACAAATTTCCTGCTTGTGAAACTCTTGTGGCCGTTCACGTGAAAGGACTTAATACGGTGTTTTGGAAATAACATCATCACCTTGAATGAAATGTAGAGGTTACTGATTCCCTTGATTTCTTTTTATTATTCCACTTCCGTTGAAATGGGAACCACGAGTGCTGTGAGAAATGCATTTAGAGCTTGTCTAGAGCTATTGTAGCTTCTGCACGCGCTTCATTGGATGCTCTGGTTCAGTGTGCTATTTTACAACGTCCTAAAGCCATACTGCTCAGGATATCCTCATTCCTACAATAGTAACACCAGGGGAACTGTCCACCCCGCCCCTCCCATCTTTGGCAGTGGTGGAAGCATGTTTGGACTCTATGCCCTAAATTTTAGGTTAACTCCTAATTAGAGGGAGTTTATATTGGGTTTACAATTATTTACTAGTGACTCCCATTTAATATAGTATTGTCATGGAATTAATGTTTAGTGCGGCTGGAAGGGAGTGTATTGACAGTCCTAGACACTGACTTCATCTGTCCATGGAACATTTACCAGGTGGGGTGTAGCACATGCCCTACTAATGTGCTTAATCCTTGTTCTGGTAGAATAACCTGTGGCGTGAGAAGTTCTGTTTCCATGGCGCTTTCAGTATTTGGTGTGTCTGCTGTGACTCTCATTGGGGGTGCCCATTAGTGCCAGTTATAATGGTGATTTCTGAGATGTAGACACTCGTTTGGCAGGAGTGATGTGATTGAAACCCACCATCTTAGTTCGCGTGGTCACCTTTTGGCAGCTGTTGACTGGGGTCTGGAGTCGAGTCAGTCATGCAGAAGTGAACAGTTGCATATCTCATTGTGAATCCCTTGAGTCACTCAGCCCCTTCTAGGGCTGCTTATTTACTCCTGGTTAGTTTTTTGTTATATTTCTCTGGGAGTTGGGGGGCAAAAATACTGTACGCTGCCTAGCTAGATGTAGTTTTGTTTCAATATGTCTTAAAATGAGGTTCAAAGGGCTTGATGATCTCTTATTTTCACAAGTCTCCGGGGATCTGCAGGTTTGGCTACAATTATTACGAAGCAATATGCTGTTGTGATATAGAATTCTCCTCTATTTAGGTTCCTTAACCACTCCCATCACCATAGTATGTGCTCTGTTATGAGGCCCACCATCCTTCTGTAACTGGTGCATGGGTGTGTATAGCGAGCTCATCCCATCACAGCAGATAGCCACCTGAAAATGAGTGTTCATCACACAGAGATGTGCCCTCCTTGAATCTGATCCTATGAGGTACTGAGCTCCTGTTGCAGGCCATTGAGCACACTGAGCTCTTAACTTTTATGGGGGTTGAAGGTGCTCAGCATCTCTAAAGATTGGTCCCAAAGAGAGCAGACAGAGATTGGCATGATCCCCATAGAGGAGTGCGGCTCCCCACTGCTGCCAGAGCAGGCCAGTGGTCTAGCAGGCACCATGTGGCCTGACGGGCTGTGCTATCATGCATGCAGAGATCATCAGGGGATTACTGCTGCTTTGTTGGAAGTAATGTAGTTGCTAGTCTTTAGGAACTAGAGTCAGAGCTGCTGACTTGTCTCGCCGCAGTGCCTGCCTAGTTTGCTGCAGTTCAATTAACTTGAATTCACCTAGCAGGGCAGACTGATGCTGCCCTAATGTGGGGACACTGCTCTACTCCGATATCCTAAATTTCTTGTCCTGGCTGGATTGCAGACAAATTGAGCCCGAGCCCCCTTGCTGCCATGTGTGGTCAGGTCTATCTGTCACTCACACAGCACCTGGAGAAGGAAAGCCGATAGACAGTAGCAATAAGGAGGCCTGGCTAAGTATGATGAACAAATGCATGGGCAGACATCTCCTTGAACCTGAAACTCACCTTGATAAAGGGAGAAATGTGGAGGTCAAATTACACTCATCTGGCAGCAGGAGGTACTTGTTCTGCACACTCTGGGCTGGATCCAGAGCCCGTTGAGGTCAATGGAAATCTTTCTGTTGAATTCAGTGGGCTTAAGGAAGTGAATCCCCATCCTCCTACAACTGCACTGGCTCCCAATTCATATCAGGATTTAGTTCAGATTTTCCTGCTTTGTTTTTAACTCCTCACCTCCAATCTAATTTGGACAGTTGGGCCAAACATTTGAAGCTAGTGTAAATAGGCTGAGCACCACTGAGGTAAGTGGAGCGACACTAGTTTATCCTAGTTGCGGATCTGGCTTGTTGCCTGTCTTTTGCTTTCTCCTTCTACTCACATGAATCATAGAATCATAGAATATCAAGGTTGGAAGGGACCCCAGAAGGCCATCTAGTCCAACCCCCTGCTCAAAGCAGGACCAATTCCCAGTTAAATCATCCCAGCCAGGGCTTTGTCAAGCCTGACCTTAAAAACCTCTAAGGAAGGAGATTCTACCACCTCCCTAGGTAACGCATTCCAGTGTTTCACCACCCTCTTAGTGAAAAAGTTTTTCCTAATATCCAATCTAAACCTTCCCCACTGCAACTTGAGACCATTACTCCTCGTTCTGTCATCTGCTACCATTGAGAACAGTCTAGAGCCATCCTCTTTGGAACCCCCTTTCAGGTAGTTGAAAGCAGCTATCAAATCCCCCCTCATTCTTCTCTTCTGCAGGCTAAACAATCCCAGCTCCCTCAGCCTCTCCTCATAAGTCATGTGTTTCAGTCCCCTAATCATTTTTGTTGCCCTTCGCTGGACTCTCTCCAATTTATCCACATCCTTCTTGAAGTGTGGGGCCCAAAACTGGACACAGTACTCCAGATGAGGCCTCACCAATGTCGAATAGAGGGGAACGATCACGTCCCTCGATCTGCTCGCTATGCCCCTACTTATACATCCCAAAATGCCATTGGCCTTCTTGGCAACAAGGGCACACTGCTGACTCATATCCAGCTTCTCGTCCACTGTCACCCCTAGGTCCTTTTCCGCAGAACTGCTGCCTAGCCATTCGGTCCCTAGTCTGTAGCTGTGCATTGGGTTCTTCCGTCCTAAGTGCAGGACCCTGCACTTATCCTTATTGAACCTCATCAGATTCCTTTTGGCCCAATCTTCCAATTGGTCTAGGTCCTTCTGTATCCTATCCCTCCCCTCCAGCGTATCTACCACTCCTCCCAGTTTAGTATCATCCGCAAATTTGCTGAGAGTGCAATCCACACCATCCTCCAGATCATTTATGAAGATATTGAACAAAACCGGCCCCAGGACCGACCCTTGGGGTACTCCACTTGATACCGGCTGCCAACTAGATATGGAGCCATTGATCACTACCCGTTGAGCCCGACAATCTAGCCAGCTTTCTACCCACCTTGTAGTGCATTCATCCAGCCCATACTTCCTTAACTTGCTGACAAGAATACTGTGGGAGACCGTGTCAAAAGCTTTGCTAAAGTCAAGAAACAATACATCCACTGCTTTCCCTTCATCCACAGAACCAGTAATCTCATCATAAAAGGCAATTAGATTAGTCAGGCATGACCTTCCCTTGGTGAATCCATGCTGGCTGTTCCTGATCACTTTCCTCTCATGCAAGTGCTTCAGGATTGATTCTTTGAGGACCTGCTCCATGATTTTTCCAGGGACTGAAGTGAGGCTGACTGGCCTGTAGTTCGAAGGATCCTCCTTCTTCCCTTTTTTAAAGATTGGCACTACATTAGACTTTTTCCAGTCATCCGGGACTTCCCCGGTTCGCCACGAGTTTTCAAAGATAATGGCCAATGGCTCTGCAATCACAGCCGCCAATTCCTTCAGCACTCTCGGATGCAACTCGTCCGGCCCCATGGACTTGTGCACGTCCAGCTTTTCTAAATAGTCCCTAACCACCTCTATCTCCACAGAGGGCTGGCCATCTCTTCCCCATTTTGTGATGCCCAGCGCAGCAGTCTGGGAGCTGACCTTGTTAGCGAAAACAGAGGCAAAAAAAGCCTTGAGTACATTAGCTTTTTCCACATCCTCTGTCACTAGGTTGCCTCGTGGACCTGGTCTGTTTCTCTTCCTTCCCCAGTGATCCTGCACTGGCCTTTCCTCTGTTCCTTCACACATTCTGGCCACTCTTTGTGCGAGAGCCTTCTTCTCTGCAGGTCCTTCCTGTATCTTCCCAATGTTTCCTCTCATCATCTTTGCATACCTCTCTCTCAGCCCAGCACTTGCACATTGGGGCAAGTAGCCTCAAGCTATGGAAGCCCCACATTTACAGGTTCCATATTACAATCACTTTGTGGTAGTTAAACCAGGGTAGAAATCGGGTTGGCCTTTTGGCTGGGGTTGCCTTGCCACCTGCCTCACAACCTGCTGCTTTGCCATGAGGTGTCTGCCTACCAGGGAAGTCAGGAACGCCAGTTCTCATTTTCAGTAGCAGTTGTGAGGGTCTTTGAGCTATGGTCTCCTTTGGAACAGACACACTGCTGCGCCAAACCAAAGGCCTGGGGTTTGCTTTCTCTTGAGCTAGTGTTAGCCTCTGTTGGGCTGTTTTTAAACCCAGTGCCGCACCCCGCACTTTTTTAGCTCTTGATGTTCTGCACAGACCTATCCATAAAGCAGCATTAATTACTAAATTGTGAACTAGGTAATGAGGCTGAGGGAAAGAGGTTTAGCATTTTAGCTTGGTGGATTTCCTGCTCCCAGTATGTGAAGGCTGTGGGGAAACTGATTAGGCTGCAGTGCAGTTAGTTGCATGAACCCCAGGGTGTCAAGAGTGGGAGAGACCATGGCAGAGTACCTTGAGCTCTGACAATCATGGGCTGGCAGAGTGGCCCCCAGGGGTCTGATAGCACTGGTGCTAAGGGCTGAAGTAGCCCCTGGCTATCCCCAGGACTGGGGAGTAGGGTTGTCAACCCTCTGGAATTGTCCAGGATTTAAAGATTAATCTTTAATTAAAGATTATGTCATGTGATGAAACCCCCAGGAATACTTCCAACCAAAATTGGCAACCCTACTGGGGAGGGAAAAGGTGATGTTAAGCCCTGTCATAAATATAAAGGGAAGGGTAAACCCCTTTGAAATCCCTCCTGGCCAGGGGAAAGCTCCTCTCACCTGTAAAGGGTTAAGAAGCTAAAGGTAACCTCGCTGGCACCTGACCAAAATGACCAATGAGGAGACAAGATACTTTCAAAAGCTGGGAGGAGGGAGAGAAACAAAGGGTCTGTGTCTGTCTGTATGCTGGTTTCTGCCAGGGATAGACCAGGAATGGAGCCTTAGAACTTTTAGTAAGTAATCTAGCTAGGTATGTGTTAGATTATGATTTCTTTAAATGGCTGAGAAAAGAATTGTGCTGAATAGAATAACTATTTCTGTCTGTGTATCTTTTTTGTAACTTAAGGTTTTGCCTAGAGGGGTTCTCTATGTTTTTGAATCTAATTACCCTGTAAGATATCTACCATCCTGATTTTACAGGGGGGATTTCTTTATTTCTATTTACTTCTATTTTTTATTAAAAGTCTTCTTGTAAAACACTGAATGCTTTTTCATTGTTCTCAGATCCAAGGGTTTGGGTCTGTGGTCACCTATGCAAATTGGTGAGGCTTTTTATCCAACATTTCCCAGGAAAGGGAAGGTGCAAGTGTTGGGAGGATTGTTCATTGTTCTTAAGATCCAAGGGTCTGGGTCTGTAGTCACCTAGGCAAATTGGTGAGGCTTTTTACCAAACCTTGTCCAGGAAGTGGGGTGCAAGGTTTTGGGAAGTATTTTGGGGGGAAGGACGCGTCCAAACAGCTCTTCCCCAGTAACCAGTATTAGTTTGGTGGTGGTAGCGGCCAGTCCAAGGACAACGGGGGGAATATTTTGTACCTTGGGGAAGTTTTGACCTAAGCTGGTAAAGAGAAGCTTAGGAGGTTTTTCATGCAGGTCCCCACATCTTTACCCTAGAGTTCAGAGTGGGGGAGGAACCTTGACATGGTGGCAGCGGTGGGATTAACCTGAAATCATTTTGAGATCCAGTTGAGATTTTTTGAACTAGAAATCATAATCTAACACATACCTAGCTAGATTACTTACTAAAAGTTCTAAGGCTCCATTCCTGGTCTATCCCTGGCAGAAACCAGCATACAGACAGACACAGACCCTTTGTTTCTCTCCCTCCTCCCAGCTTTTGAAAGTATCTTGTCTCCTCATTGGTCATTTTGGTCAGGTGCCAGCGAGGTTACCTTTAGCTTCTTAACCCTTTACAGGTGAGAGGAGCTTTCCCCTGGCCAGGAGGGATTTCAAAGGGGTTTACCCTTCCCTTTATATTTATGACAAGCCCTAACCCTTGGGTCCTGTGCTAAATGTAGCTTGGCTGGATCCAAGTATCTGGCCCATGGTTTTTAAAAAAAAAAACACATTTAATACTTGTAGCTAAGAACAACCAGAGCATAGGATCTGTTCTTATGGTCATTTTTCCAGTGCTTTTATCTTAAGACCCCACAGCCAGCACAGTACCAGTGTGACGAGAATGAGCAATGCATGGTGTAATGGCACCAAATGAAACCCAACTAAAGAGAGGGAGCTACAGAGTTCCCATTTGTCAGGGTGAAGCTGGAAAATGTAACGCCTTGGGAGAAATTCTGCTCCTCCCCCTCCCCAGTGAGCCAAAATCTGACTAGAATTCTAGGGAGTCTTAAAATAGCTGTCTAGGACTTGCTAGTACAAGGACAGTGGGTTAGTTTTTGGAAAAACAAAAAACACCTCCACCCCCCCCCCCCAAACGTACTGAACAAAAAAAAATGCACACCCTGACCCTGAACCAGGGAAATGTAACCCTTCCTCTTGTTTCTTCCCCTTTGAAGACCCGGCTTTTTGTATTCCCAGCCATTACCATATGAATCAATGAAAAACCCCAACATCTTGATAAGAATCCGGCTATACTTTATCAGTCCACCCTATAAAGTAACTAGAGCAGCTCCTTTTACTCCAGCCATTGTGGCAGCACACATTATGTTCTTCAAAGACTGTCTGTCTCGTTCAAACACAAGGTCCATATCTTGGCTGAACATTAACGTTACCTGATAGGCCCTACGTCCAGCTCCACCTTGCCCTTCCCAGCGAATTAGGCTTTATTATAAAGTCACAGCATGAGCAAAAGGAATAAAGAGCCTTTGTCCTAACATTGTGTCCATCCCGTGAAATTGATCAGGCACCAGGATTGATTACAAGGCAGGTGAAGAACTGATAACCTAGAGAATTTGTATGAAGATCCCTTTCTAACTTTTTCCTTCTCCAGTTTGCATTTCTGGTCTCAGTCTCACTTTTAAAATGATCTTATCTTCTCTTCACTGCAGTGCCAGCTCTCAGAAAGTTAACACTCCAGCCGGTAGCAGCGAATGCATACACTTGAAATACTTATGTCTTAACATCCCACAAACAATAAAGGAAAGTAGTATCAACTTCTATCACTGAGGGCATGTCTACACATACAGCGCTTGCAACTGCCCCGCTGCAGCTCATCTGGTGAAGACGCTCTATGGCAACAGGAGAGAGCTCTGCCGTGGGCATAATAAAATCACCTCTGCAAGCGGCAGATGTTATGTCAGCATAATAAAACCACTCCTGAGCGACATAAGTTATGGCAACATAAGCTGCAGGGTAGACATCACCATAGTGTTTTGTAATGATCCATTCAGTAGTTTTGTTACAGATTAATAGCATGTAACAGAGATATTGATGAATTTCAGTAGTACCCATAGTGGTAGCATTGTTTTAAACCAGGCAGGTTTCTCTTTATTGTTTTGCAATAATTCTCTTTTGTTTTACATAATTCAACTTTGGAAGCAGTGCTGACTGGTTGAATATATACTTGTAGCCCTTGCAAACTCTCATTTGTTTAAAGGTTGTTAGGTCTACAGCTATAACACCTTTGCATGTAATTTTGCTAGATCTAGCAAGCTAAGCAGAATTTGGTCTGGTCAGTTCTTGGATAGGAGACCTCCAAGGAAAGCATAGGTTCTATGTGAAATGTCTTCTATTAGAGCCAGAATTTTGCTGAATGTGAACTCCAAATGTATATCACATGCTGCAGACAGTTGCCTGAAGGAATCAAGAAAGAAATCCCTCTCCCCCCGTGTATTCTGTAGTTTTTATTTGTGTTTGCTCCTTCCTCTGAACCATCAGAGATGGCCATGACAGGACATCAGATAGGGTGGGAGGTGCTCTGAGGCAGGTCAGGGAATTTTCTTTCTCAGATGTTTGGCTGGTGTATCTAGCTCACATGCTCAGAGTCCAACTGGTGGTTATTTTGGCGGTCAGGAAGGAATTATCCCCCAGGTCAAATTGGCAGCATGGGGTGCAAGTGGCTAGCTCGGGTCATCTGGACATATCTCACCTAATCAATGCCTTCTGTTGAAGAGGCTTTTAGCATTGGTGCACCTCAGTCCCTCCTAGTTTCTTCCCATGGCACTCAATAATTTAGTCTCCTGAGGGCTTTAATACTTGAGTCTATATATACTGTATTACTTGAGGTTACTGGACTCAATATAGGGGTGACTGGGTGGGATTTAATGGCCTGTGAGTACAGGAATTCAGACTAGATGATATGGTGGCCTCTTTCGGCCTGAAACGCTATACCTGTTTCTGAGGACAGAATTAATCCCAATAGATCTTCCTATCAATCTAGCAGTAACGTAGATTAAGAAGCAGATTCTATCCTCGGTTATACCAGCATTTACTCAAGGTAACTCCTCTGGTATAATGGAAGGCAGAATCTGCTTTCATATTGTTTTAGTCTGCAGACACCATCAAATGCGATCTTTTCCAGAATCTCCAGCAATCATGTGAGAGACAGGAGATTAAGGGCCTGATTCTTATTTCACACTAGCATAAATGAGGAATAACTCACTGAAGTCAATGGAGTTAAAATGATATAAACCAGTGCTGTAAGTGAGTTTGGAATTAGGTCCTAAGTGTTAAATTAATCTAGGCTCTTCATACTTCTTTCTCTTGGAATTATGTAACATTATTCCACATCTCTGTAAACACTCACCCATAATACATGTAATATAACATACACTCAAAAGGGCTGAATTAAGTTGCACAGAGAACCTTAATTCTGGCATTTCCTAACTTTAGAGTGCTTGACTCTGCAAACTTAATAATGCTCTTTTAAGATGATTTGTGTGTGTCAGTGTAATTTCCTAGTTTTTTTTTTAAAAAAAAAAACAAGATGAAAAAACAAAGTCTATGTGGCATCATATTGACACCTACATAGGTCATCAGCAAAGTTGGAACCTTTAGATCAGCTGCACAGACTGCTTCCACTTGAGCTAATGGAGTAACTGATTGCAGTAGTAGGTTGTCATCCTCTGTGTGGCCCAACATTAGAGGAGGATAAGATGCACCTTTGCTAGTGGGTTTCACAAATATTTGCTGACAGCGGAGGAATGGTGAGACTCAGGAATTATGGATTCCTTTCCAAGTTGTGGAGAGGAGTGTGGGCACAGACTTTTCTGCCTGTTTTCCCCTTTCTGTCCTATTCCCCTGTCTCTTCCCCAACTCTAGCTTCTCATCTCAGTTCCATTCTCCTTGCCTACCTAGTCTTCACTCCTCATGCTTCTCATCCGATTTTTAATCTCCTTACTCAGACAGTCCTAGTCTCCCCTTCCAAGCCCACTGTCAGGAGTCCCAGTCTCCTCCTCACACCAAGTCCTGACAGGTTCTTTTTCTTAAGTATGAGTGAGTGTACAGTCTTTGAAGAAGTGCTGTATTGTTAGTTTATGACGTAGATACCTTTGAGGGAGCTGTTGCAAAAAGCCAGAGAGTTTGCTTTCTGCCTTATGCTATGTCTACACTATGAGCGAGGGCGCACGGACACATACTTGTGCTAGCTCTCGTCAAGATAGTGCAAGTATAAATAGTAGTGTAGCTGAGGTAGCATGGGCACTGGAGTCTTGGCTTAGCCATGCTGAGTACAAACCCACTTGAAACCGGTGGGTACGTACTCAGCAGTGCTAGCTTGTGTCCTCGCTTGCCGCTGCCCGTGCTACTGCGGCTAAGCTACTATTTATATTCACGCTAACTTGATGAGAGCAAGCGTGAGAATTCTTTGCACATACGCTGGTAGTGACACTCCTAGCTCAGGGTAGACATAGTCATATTTCTCTAACTAGAGCCAATTCTCAGTGCAGCGTGTTGGTGCATGGTCCTTCCAAGGAACTGGGTGCGGTATTTCAGCTGAGACTTCTGAAAGAGGGGGTGTCCTACATGCCACTTGTGTCCCTCTTTGCCTGAGGCATGGTGTACATAGTGTAAATAAATAAATCACACCGAGAAAATATCCAGACTCCGTGGTACTGTTTTCCCTTCCAATGGGAAACTGACCTGCAAGGCCCCAATATCGGATACTGCTCGGGAGAAGGCAGACTGTATTTTCTAAGAAGCACTGCAGAAGGATAAAGGTGCTTGCATCTGAATTCAGCAATTCTTTTAGCCAAAACATAAAGGTCTTGTAATAGAGGCATACTTTCCCTGAGGGTTCCCCTCCATAGACTCTGTTTTGCTGATGTTGGGCCCCAAGGAAGAGCCTATTCTTTTGTGAAATATTCCTTCCAGAGATCTTAGGAATTTTGAAGCTGTCATCCTGTAATACCCTGGCTTTAGCCCTTTTGAGAAACCAGATGATTTTCCAGGGAGGGTGAAGCCAGCTTGCTGGTTTAAAGCTGCAACATCTCACTGAAAAAATGCCAATGATTTCACAGTCATGCGAACGCCTGACTGGTAAACATGTGGGCTGCCTGTTGATGTTTGGTTTTTTTCACCAGTTTGGTGGCTCCGTGGCCCCCTCTTAATATGAAGCTGGAAGATCTTTTGAAAGGCCAGAAAAATCTGCTGACGGCTCACACAGCTGATTTGAGCCACAGTGTCTGCTTGGCTGAGCAGAAAGATGACATAGCAGCAAAAATGTTATTGTAACGAAAAAGAAAACACCCGTTAAGCTCTTGCCATTGTTTGGAGCCTCTGTTCTGATGCCAGCTTCTGCACATAGAATAACACAGAGGTACCAAATTTTAATCTTTCCCCTGCTTCTAGCAGTGTTGTGTTATGCTGTGAATAAATAGGATGAGATGCACAAATCACAGTATAGCCTTTAATAATTCTGCTGGCTACCAAAACGCAACTTTTAGTAGCTCTCCTAGTGAATGGTTTAACAAGATTTTCTGCTATAAGAATAATTTACTAGATATTTTTCCTTATAGTTCTTGAAGGTAGGATATTGGATGAGACCCCTGGTGCCTTGAGTCGTGGCAACGAGAAGTACCAGAGCTAGTTCAGCGTTGGGATGTCCAGGTTGGCTCTGTTGAATCCTGATGCACTGTAGGGTAGATATGTCTAAATGCCTGTCCTTTTGGCTAGAATCTATTTTTATCACTGATACAAGAGTGAAAAATCTCAGCCTCTGTAAGGGCCAGACTTGAAGGCTTATTTTTCGGAGTGGAAACGGTTTATGTAAGGAGAGCAAAGCTAACTTCAAAGCCTATCACTATAGAGAAATCTGATGGTGAATGGTTGTGCATACCTGAATACGGTATCACTCCTGCTACAGCAAAGCATAACATGCTGGCGTTGAGCCCAGTCATGCTCCTATTAAAGTCAGGGATCAGCTGGTATAAATCACTGTCGCTCCAGTGAAGTCTGAGATACTTGCTATTGACTGGATTGAAGCAGAATTGGGCCCATTCTGAGATCATGGGAGCTTCTTTTTTTTCTTCTAATTTTGTCATTTGTTAAAATCCCAGAGAAACCCTTTGAGACTGTGCAGTCTGGGGGCTATGGCTATGGATAGGACTTAGTGTATTCTTTCAGTTTATTAGAGCATATAGCTATCACATTAAAGGACCGCTGATTGCATTGTATTCCTGTGGGCTTGTGCGTGCGTGTGCACACCTCTGAGGTCTGCTGGATGGAATCAGAACTGCTCAGCTGTGTGTCTGAGGCCCTTCTCTGTTAGCAGCTGCATGCAATATTCCTGTAGCTCAAATGGAAGGTACACTGTGTTATTTGGGGCAGGAGGATCTGAGTTCAATGTCTGGTGTCACAGTGAATTTCTGAGCAGCTGTGATGTGCAGCATGAAGTCTTTACGAAGCCCACTGATTCATTTTGATATATACACCCTTGTGACATGTCAAGCAATCCAGTTGGGCAAGGATGATGCATCTCAGAAGACTACCTCTAAATGCTAAATTTAGAGGGTGCTCGGGAGGAAGACAGTTTGTCTTGGAGGCTCGCTATACTGATCCTACTCAAGATAATCAGTTTTATCCAGCCTCTAATCTAACTGCTGGGATTTGGGGTGGACTGATTGAGGCAGAATTTAAAAGATCGTTTATTTGTCCAGAGCTGAGGCTTGCTGATTTGCCTTCAAGAGTAGAAGAATTGACTAAGAGCCAATGAATTTGGTATTTGCTAGGAATGTAATGAACACTAGTCACTTAAGTGTGGTCACAAGAATCCTTTCTTGAAGCAGGAAGCAATAGGCATTGGTGAAAACTCACGGGTGTTTGGTCACTGAACAGTTTAGAGCTCTCAAAAGTGAGGGCTCTAGATTGCTACAATGCAGGTGATCACACTTAATAATAAGGTTCCATTTATCACTTTTCACCGAAAAGTTTAATAGCAATTGGACATCTCACTTAATGAATGCCAGTGAAAATGAGGTAGGATCAGAGGAAATAGGGAAAAAAACAATTTAAAAATTACTTAGACAAGTTAGATGTCTTCAAGTCACCAGGGCCTGATGAAATACATCCCTAAATGTTCAAGGAGCTGACTGAGGAGATATCTGAGCCATTAGCGATTATTTTCAAAAAGTTATGGGAGATGGGAGAGATTCCAGAGGACTGAAAAAGGGCAAAAATAGTCCCAATCTATAAAAAGGGGAATGAGGACAACCCGGGGAATTACAGACCAGTCAGCTTAACTTCAGTACCGGGAAAGATAATGGAGCAAATAAATAAGCAATCAATTTGCTGACACATATAAGATAATAAGGTGATAAGTAACAGTCAGCATGGGTTTGTCAAGAACAAACCATGTCAAATCAACCTAATAGCTTTCTTTGACAGGGTGATAAGCCTTGTGGATGGGGGGAAGTGGTAGCTGTGGTATATCTTGACTTTAGTAAGGCTTTTGATACTGTATCGCATGACCTTCTCATAAACAAGCTAGGGAAATACAAGCTAGGTGGTGCTACTATAAGGTGGGTGCATAACTGATTGGAAAACCATTCTCAGAGAGTAGTTATCAGTGGATCACAGTCATACTGGAAGGGCATATCAAGTGAGGTCCCACAGGGATAGTGCTGGGTCCAATTCTGTTCGATATCTTCATCAATGATTTAGATAATGGCATAGAGAGTACCCTTATAAAGTTTGTGGACAATACCAAGCTGGGAGGGGTTGCAAGTGCTTTGGAGGGTAGGATTAAAATTCAAAATGATCTGGACAAACTGGAGACATGGTTTGAAGTAAACAGGATGAAATTCAATAAGGACAAATGCAAAGTACTCCACTTAGGAAGGAACAATCAGTTGTACACATACAAAATGAGAAATGACTGCCTAGGAAGAAATACTGCGGAAAGCGATCTGGGGGTCATAGATCACAAGCTAAATATGAATCAACAGTGTAATGCTGTTGCAAAAAAAGCAAACATCATTCTGGGATGTATTAGCAGGAGTATTGTAAGCAAAACACGAGAAGTAATTCTTCAGCTCTGCTCCACGCTGAGTAGGCCTCAACTGGAATATTTTCATAGAATCATAGAATATCAGGGTTGGAAGGGACCTCAGGAGGTCATCTAGTCCAACCCCCTGCTCAAAGCAGGTCCAATCCCCAATTTTGTCCAGTTCTGGGCTCACATTTCAGAAAAGATGTGGACAAGTTGGAGAAAGTCCAGATAAGAGCAACAAAAATGATTAAAAATCTAGAAAACATGACCTATGAGGGAAGACTGAAAAAATGGGGTTTGTTTAGTCTGGAGAAGAGAAGACTGAGAGGGGACATGATAGCAGTTTTCAAGAACATAAAAGGTTGTTACAGGGAGGAGGAAGAAAAATTGTTCTCGCTAACCTCTGGGGATAGGAAAAGAAGCAATGGGTTTAAACTGCAGCAAGGACGGTTTAGGTTGGACATTAGGAAAAACTTCCTAACTGTTAGGGTAGTTAAGCAGTGGCATAAATTACCCAAGGCGGTTGTGGAATCTGCATCATTGGAAATTTTTAAGAGCAGTTTAGACAAACACCTGTCAGGGATGGTCTAGATAATACTTAGTCCTGCCTTGAGTGCAGGGGACTGGACTAGAAGACCTCTCAAGGTCCCTTCCAGTCCTATGATTCTATGTTTCGCATTATTTTAAAAAGGTTATTAATGGATTAATAGCTATTATAGCCATGTTATAGATGATAGGTTTGTCTTATAGAGGGCTAGAAGTAGAACTTGACAGAGGATAACAACCCTATTTTGTGGCATCTTTCTGAGGTTTCAAAATTGTTCATTTTGCTGTGGAATGGAAACAAAACTTTTCACATGGTTTTGTGAAATGTAATTTTTTTCAAAACTGCTGCTTTTGGATCAAAAACCTGAGCTTTACGAGAGAGAGGAATGAGTCAAAATGACCAGAGAGCCCAAGGAGTCAAAAAGCTTCCTGAAGAAAACTTCGTCAAAATCATCTTTTCAAAAAATGTTGTAACTTAGAAAAAAATGCATATTTCGATGAAATACCATTGTTTAACCGGCTTTAGTGATACGCAACCTGTTGGCCTGCTAGACTGCAGAACAATCTCTATAATGGATTCTCCATTTAGTAAAACATCTACTAATAATTTATTAACCCTTTAAAGCTCTTTATAAATGGAACTTGAATGTAAACCGTGACCACATTGGCATGAAGGGTTTGGCTGTGTATGCGTAATACAATGTGGATAATAGAGGAAGTCTCCCAAGAGGAAGAAATCTCAGAAAATGTTCTTCCTGTAAGCAAACATTTACACCATGAACAAAGCCTTCTGAAACAATGGAGTTGCAACACAAGTGTAATCTGATTACAGCAATTACCTTTAAGGTAAACCTCTATCCCTGCTTTTGGCTGGATTTGTCCTGGGCTGGCACAACCCAAGGAGGCAGCATTTTGCAGGTTAACACAGTCCTCCTTGCTTACAGTTTGCAAAGCCTCCTTGATCAGAACCCCATGTTACAAATCAAGCTTTAAGTGAACTGCTAGCTATTTCTCCCCCATAAAATAGAATTGCTAGGCTGGGCAACTGGCTTTTGGGTTCTGGATTGTTTTTTTTTTAGCTGCCCTTGCTGATTTTGTTGTCAGGTCATGCTAACCTGACTTTACATATACATATATTTTTGCTTCAGTATACTTTGGGCTGATTCCTCAGCTACTGTTAGTCGGCATAGCGTCATTGAGATCAATAGAGCTACGCCAGTTCACCCCAGCTGAGGATCTGGCCCATTCTGTTTAGAAGTCACCTAGGATTTAGGAGGCAGTTTCAAAAGGAATGGGTAGTTTTTACTTCCAGGCACGAACATAGCTAACAATTTTACAGCAAAACCCTGCTTTGCTCAGTGGATCTGTTTTGTTTTCCTTACTGGATCTGCCCTATGGATGCTAAGTTCTGCCCTGATCTGCGCTCTGCATAACCCCACTCGTTTCACCGGGCTTGCATTAGCTGTAAGTCACAGCAGAATTTGGTTGTGATGATCTGTAGTCCCTATAAGTGGAGAACGTAGAGCTCCACTACATAGAGGACTCCAGATCTCCACAGCCTTGCGTGATGATAATACCACCTAGCTCCTTTGTAGCACTTTTTTCATCAGTAGATCTCAAAGCACTTTACAGAGTAGGTAAAATCCCATTGTCCTCATTTTACAGATAGAGAAACCAAGGCATAGAGAGGTGAAATTACATGCCCAGACTCATCCAGCGGGCAAGTAGTAGAGCTGGGAATAGAACCTGGCTCTTTGGAGTCCTGTTGCAGTGGGCTAGCCATTAGACCACAGTTTACATCCACCTTGCACCCATCTAACTAGCTGTAGGGGTGCAAGGCACTGACGAATCAAGCCACTGGGGACCAGGCTGTTGGGGTGGAGATCTGCCGTGTAGAATTCTATACTTATATACAGTACTTATTTTGTGACTTGGAAGCAAGTATTGTGGCATCATCGTAGGTGTGGGCTGCATGAATTCTCTTTTGTGCCAATAGTCAGCACACAGAGTAACTTCCAAAGAGGACAGTCGTCTATTTTTCACTGAAAAATCATGTAATTGTAAGGGGAAATGTCATGCCCCATCTCTTGAAATCCAATATGAAGCAGTTGGTTTCTCTGTGTCATACATTCTTGTTACTCAACTCCATGTGTGGCTGCTCCCTATAATTAACCTGAGCAGTTACTTTCCTTTTCTAATTTGTAGGAAGTGGCTCATGACATCTGTTTCAGCCCCAAGGCTCCTTTATCTGTTTCCGGTTTTTCATTCAAAGAAAAGGGAATATGAAGATGTGTAACAATTAGCAAATTTGATTCATGACTCTGGAAACAGTGTCTTCAGATTGCCTGAGAATAAAAGTACATACATGGATCAAACCTTTTAAAGTGAAGCAAAGGGAGAGGTGAACGCTTACATCTGTTTAAAGACACACTGTGCAGTTAAACTTCATTCAGACACCTTCACTTCTCTTTCTGTTTTCACCTTAGATTAATCAACAAAAATAATTTTAATTTGCTTTCTACTATTTGTGCTGAAGTTATCCCTCCCCCGTTCATACCTGCATCTTGTATCTTACCTGTAGCTAAGACCTTGATATTGCAGTGAGCTCCACACAGGTGCAGGGATTGACCCACATGATGATCATTATGTGACCCAAGCTTAAGACTCTAAGCATTTTGGGGCAAGAACTGTCCTTGATAGATTAATAGATTTTTAAGGCCATAAGGGACCACTATGATCATCTGCTCTCACCTCCTGCATAACCAGGCCAGAGAACCTCATTGTAATTTTTTTTAAATAGGTACCCAGGCTTAGACTTTCCCTGCATGTCTATATAGTACCTAGTACAATCGAGCCCTGGCCTCTGTGTGTGTAATACGGTAGAGAAAATAGAATGACAAGTATTCTATGAAAGATGCAGGGTGCGAAGTGCCTGAGTGACTTAGGAGCACCAGACCTGTTGATTTTCAAAATGCTTTTGAAAATCCCACATTTCCTAGGCCGTAAAATGATTGGTAATCATAACATTCAGAGTAGCAGCCGTGTTAGTCTGTATCCGCAAAAAGAAAAGGAGTACTTGTGGCACCTTAGAGACTAACAAATTTATTTGAGCATAAGCTTTCGTGACGCTTATGCTCACATACATTAGTTAGTCTCTAAGGTGCCACAAGTATTCCTTTTCTTTTTGCATAATAACATTTGCATTCTACTCTGCTTGGATAATTAAACTAGACGGGCTGGTCCCGCTGACTTTCATAGCTGTGTATGATGCTTGTGGTGTTTTATATTTGTTATAAATGTATTACAAAAATGATTCATTCCTCAGGGAATTGTATTGCTACAGTGGGGGGCCTATGTGAATGATAATGTGCATGAGATAATCAAAACCCCTCGACTGATTGGTTGGGGTCAGACTCCTTCAGGGCATTACACAGAAGCCCAATCAAATGCTGGAGCTGCTGTCCTCGATTCTGCTTGTAGGAGTTATGCACAAGAATGGAGAGCAGCATACAGCTGTCTGCATGCAGTGCTACATTGGGGACCATAGGAACACACCTCCACGGAAAAGTTCCAGGAGGCACTGGGCCTGTTTCTCCACTGCTTTGCTCCACTGTGTAATCATTCACATCTGTGTCCAGTGGGGAGGATGCAGCGTTGTCTGCCCCTTTCAGCCCATGGAGCTGCTTGAGTCAGTGCAGAGCATAGGGCTGTGGCCCCATCCACACTTCTTTTGCAGAGACTGGTGGGAGCACTACCCCTGCAAAGTCCTTGGGCTCCCTCAGAATAAGAACCGCCATTGTACCTAGCATGGGGCACACATGACAGAGAGGGTCATTGCATCCTGTCCTCTGTGTGCTCAGCAAAACATTAGTGCACACGACACTTCACATCTACCCAATCTGCGTATGAGCAGTGTATATAGCAAAGTGCCGTGCGGCCCCAAGACTCATAGGTTCCAAGGCCAGAAGGGAACATGGTGATCATCTTGTCTAATCTCCTGTACAACACAGGCCATAGAACTTCCCCGGTATATTGTGGGGGAAGTGAAGGGGAGAACAGTATCTTGCCCTCTGTTTGTGGGTATACCATATAGGAGTGGCATATATGGCATGACTAGATCTGGGCCTGAGCTGTATGTATATAGCAGTGGAGTGTAAGACCATCTGTGAATAAATAATGGGAGCTCTTTGTGTGTATAGAAATGGTGGGTCTGGCAGAGCAATATAGGGACCTGATTTGTACATGTATAGCCATGACATATATGGCTCTCAGTTAATAACTAGTGGGGATTTTGTGCTTGACTCCTGCATGTGGTGTTGACAGTATACCACGCTTCTCAGAGTCATGAGAGGCTTTGTTCTGTGCATACCCCACGTATAAAAGGCTGACGAGAGCAGTGCAAATCCATTTTTCTGGAGTAGGACATGCTTTTATTTCAGCCATCAGAATTTTTTTTCGTGGGTGTCTGACCAGGGGTGATAGCTGCTTAACGTTTTGGAGAAGAAAAAAGAGTAGTGAGCCTGAGGGGGGAACAGTAAAAACGAAGCTGACTCGTAGTTGTCTGCAATTGACCTGTGACAGCTTTGGTAGTTTAAAGTCCTGACCTGTCTAAGTGTGTATTTGTTGATCTCAAATTCTCAGTGCAGTTACTCTGTCACTTCAGGCAGTTTAGCCAGCCTCTTACTGTCAGAGCGCTGTTTCTAGGCATGGCTGGAAAATATACCCCAGACACTTATCAAGTCACCTAGCTCTGGTTACATTACACTGGCATTCTCTTAGAGTGAAATTCTCTTCCCAGGCCTTCCCCGTACTGACTGAACATAACGATCACACTTACATTGTGCCTTTCCTCAGAGGAGCTCAGATTGCTTTACAGACACTGATCAATTTAATGTCACAATGCCACTGTGAGGTAGGGAGGTATTCCTATTTTATAGGCAGGGAAACAAAACCACCAAGGGTTTAAGGCCCAGACTGTCAAACTTAGGTGTTTAAATCCATGTTTAGACACCTAAATAAGTGGCTTGATTTTCAGATATGCTGAGCTTGTGTAAGTACCATAAACTTCAATGGTTCTTCCACAGAGAGGGTAAGACACTACTACTGCTACTAGCTAATGGAGTCACTCTTTTAACTCAAGAGGTAGAGAGGCCTGTGATTCACTACTGAAGACCTTGGGTTCTGTTCCTACTGATGGCCCATAGTTGAGTGCAAAGTCACGGTGTTACCAACTTCAAGCAACCAAAAATCATGAGTTAGGCCCAAAAACTCAGGAGATTGGTTTAAGAATGGTACTAGAGGATGAGTCACCTCCCGAACACCCCCTTTGTGGGCTGGGGTGGCTCTGTGGCCCTCTGCCTCACTTTCCCTTTCTTGGACTCCTCAAATACAAAAGGCAGTCACAAGCTATTTTTATTGTTACATTTTAGAGCAGAGCTGAGCTTCAAGGTGAGGAGATTTGAAGCGCAGGGAATGCCCTTCTCAAGGACTTTGTGAGATGCTATTACACAAGAATTGCATGTTTGCAGCAATTGGGTCTTGAAACACTGGGATCAGAATGCCGAAGACATAGGTTAAGCCATGTAAAAGCACTAGAAGTACTATGAAGCTGCATTTAGCAACATTTATATTACAACAGGCTTCATTTATAAGAGTGGCAGTGTAATCAAGTGTAATTGCAGTACCATTTTTGATGCTTTTTATTCGGGCCATGCTGTTTTTTAGCCGTTGAGGGCTCGACTGCAAAGGAGAATAGGCCTTTATCACTCTGAAATCAAACTGAAATCGCTGTTTTAGCAGCCACAGAGCTCGACTGTAGTAGTCTGGACCTTCTGTGGTTGGTAATGAAATTCAGGGAATTCCAGACACAAGTGCTTCTTCATCTGTCTCTGCGTTTATCTGAATGACTGAAGTAATTTGTGCAGGGGAATGGAAGACCGAGAAGGCCATGCCAGATTGCTCATTGCGCAGGGCTCCAGATGCTCACTCACAGTAGGTAATTTAGCAAACTTTTAACTTCCTCCGGCAATGGTATCAATAGATAGGTACAAACCAGAGAGGGAGGGCACTATTCCTACTGTGTTTGTCTGTCACCGGATGTGAGTAACATGATAAGGTGCATCTGGCACAAGGGACCAGTGCATTTCTCCAAAGCTCGCTATTATGGCAAACTAGCCAGCACCCCTCTGATACAGTTAATTGACTTTACAGATGAAAGAATTCAATTCATTTAATCTTTCACTGGCTTTGCCATGTAGGGAGAAACGTACGTTTGCCTTTTAAAGTCCAATGAACGTGAAATCATATGCATTCTGTGCTTAAAAATCACAGTAGTTAGTGGCTGTGTCAGTAGGCAGTAGCATATAACAAGTCCCATAGGATGAATCTACCTTGCAGCTATAACTGCTGTAACTTGTCACTACAGCTGGTCAGGAATTTTCCAACTAAAAGTTTTTTTTGTCAGAAAATGCCGATTCCTTGAAACCAAAACTGATGAAACTTCCGACTGGAAATTTTTTTGAAAAGAAAAGTTGTGAAATTATTGAAACATCCTGGTTTGATGTTTTTGAAATAAAAGGTTTCATTTTCTGGTTCAAAATGACTTTTAGTTTAGAAGTGTTGATTAATTTATACTAAAAATAATTGAAAAATTAAAAAAAGGTTGAAATGGAAATGAAACATTTCAAAATGATCTAAATGAAACATTTCAGTTGACGCAATTGGAATATTTTTTCTGATTAATGGTTTGCAAAAATTTGAGATTTCAACTTTTTGTTCTGATTCAGGATAGGACCAAATTTCAAAATCTTGAAAATTCTTATGGGAGAGGAAAACCATTTCCCACCAGCTGTACTCACTACCACTGCAGCGCCACCATTGGTAACAATGGACTGGACTCGGGATGCAGGTGTTTTTACCAGTGTGTCGTCTAACCCTGCTCTAAGTGAAGTTGGATGATCCAGTGGTTAAAACGGCTGAGTTCTCTCTTACATTACAGCCACCGCTGTTTCTACCACTATTTAAGCAGCAACTCTTTTGAATGGCCGGTCCTATTTTCCTAGTATATAAAGGCCATAATTATTCCCTTAGTGTGGGTCAGATG
The DNA here is from genome assembly GCF_965140295.1 of Lepidochelys olivacea. Classification (NCBI taxonomy): domain Eukaryota; kingdom Metazoa; phylum Chordata; order Testudines; family Cheloniidae; genus Lepidochelys; species Lepidochelys olivacea. The sequence goes on along the minus strand of NC_140414.1, from coordinate 134,510,734 downwards.
ACACCATGCTGTTGCAGAATGCAGGCTCTGCATGTGGGGAAAACAGCCATGTATTACAAGATACAGAATAGTCTCTAGATTGTGTAATAGTATGTTTCATTAATATACTACAGTATATCAATGTATTTGGCATTATGTATAATAAAATATATCAGGACCACTTTCATAGAATATGAGAACAAATTTACTGTGCATACATATATAGACCGTACACATATGGTAGTCATGTCTATGTGATAATTTGCGGAGCCATATGATATAAAACATACATTTGTGTGTGTGTGTATCAGTATCATATAAGAAGTTGCAGTAAAATGTTATGTATAAATACTGTCTTTAAAAACTTTTTAAAATTGCATATAATAATAATAAATAATTCCTTTCCCCACTCTCTAGTCACAGTATCGATAATAACCATATTTCTATAGCAGTGGCTGTTTGCTAGGCACTTCCAGCTTCACAGGCTGGTACCAGTTCAAGCTCTAGTTATAACAAGAGACTGACCACTAAACTTGAATTTTCAAGTTGTAGCAGCACTAGATTTCAGAAGCTGGCTATACTTCTAGCATCTACTAGTGATTTCTTGCTGGGACAGCACGTTCAGGAGGAAATAGAAAAACATGGCCAGTTCTTTAAAAATACCTAATCTTGCAGACTTTGCAGAAAGTACTGAAATACGCTTTTCCACAAACTGGTAGTTGAGGTGAACTCCTCTGTCTGAAGGTGTAGCAGGGAAACCACCTCCTGACTGTGCACTCACAGCCTGGGCTGGCCCTGTGGTCCCTCCTTTCAGGTACCCCAAGGCCTGCACTCTAGGCTCTCTTGCCTCAGTAATGTCCCTCCTTGGAGCTGGTTTATTATGAAAACGTAGTGTGAAATAGTCCATAACACAAGTCCCAAACACATAGTCCATTTCTCACTCCAGTGTAAATAGTCATTATGATCTCAAGACATCTCGTCCCTTGTCACACCGGCACCTTTTGCCATGCCTGGACTCTTTGCTGGTCCTCTTCTATCCCTCTGCTAGGACAGCCACGCCAGCCCTTCAAACTGGAGCGTACCCCACTCTCTCCAGCGGGAAACCCCACAGCCTCTCTACTGGGAGTGTCCTTCCAGGGCAGCATCCATCACTCCCCAGGGTCCGACTCTCCAGCCCTGGAGATGTCAGCCAGTAAACCCCTCTGTTACTGCCCTGTCTTCAGCCCTCTCCGGCCCTTGGCTCCAGCTCTCTGGCTTAGAAAGCAACTCCCTTTGCTGTACTCTGGTTTGGGGATGCCAACCAGCACACCCCTCCTACTGCTTTCCTGCCTTCAGCCTTCTCCCAGGCGCTACAATCAGTCTCCTGGCTTGGGCAGCTATCACCTCCTGCCCTTCTCTGACCTGCCAGGTCTCTCTCCTCTCTAGGGGCCCTCGGGCCCTCTTCTAAGCTTAATTGTTGTAAGCTGATGCGACCCAGGAGTAGTGGCCCTGCTTTCTCGTAAAGGGCCAGTGTCACCCTATGTCAGATGGACGGATGGTTTCAGGGCTTGATGATGACATGTGGAGCTTTTTATCTTGAGATCACTGTCCAGAACACCAAACCGTTCCACTGTTTTAATCCTGCTCACGCTAACAATGGATGGCGGTTGGTATTTTCTTATTGCCATACAGCAGCTTAGCTGAGATGAGTCAGTGGCTGCAGTCCAGTCTTTGCTCAGGTGCAGCCTGGATGCCGACCCACGCGCTGGCTCTCAGTCGCCGATTCCACGGTGACTGGCCTGGTCTAAGGAACTGAACAGAATTGACCTGACCCTCCAGCTGAGGCACATAGGCCATGCAGTGTGGGGAAGCTACCACTGTAACTCTCTGGACTTGTTCTGTTTTCACTGCTGTCACTGTGACATCTGTGAGCACGCATAACACACTTGAAAAAAAGAATAGCATGGGGTTGCCTCCTTTACTCAGCACATAGTCCTTTCAGATGAATGCTGAGACAATATCTTCCTCCCTAGTCAGTGATCTTTAATGCTAAGTTATATCATTTCTCTTCTGGCCCCTGCCTTTCCCACTACAGATTAAAGTAGCACCATACATTGGGGCCAATAAGGACCAAATTCTCAATCCCTGACTCTAACCGGTGAGTCATTACATGTGAGTAGTCTCATCTAAATTAGTGGGGACTAAATATGTGGATAATTGACCACTAGTAAGAATAAAGAGTTCATAATCTGGCCCTTAAATAGGAAAATGGTGTCTAATGGTAAAAAAATGTCATGCTCAACAAATCCCTTCTCTTTGTACAATGACTCCTCCTCCTGGATATCTCCTCTTACCAGCCATCCTCCTCCTCCAAGTAGCTACCCATTGAGGATGCATTCTCCTGCCAGCAAAGCCTTGATTGTTCTGCTTGGAATAAATGAATCAAAGAAAAGGAAGAGGCTTTATTAGATCCTTTTTTCCCTGCTAATTGCTCTAGGGAAATAGTGCAAGATGCTGTACTGGGCCTGCTTCTGCTCTGCGTTTTATATCTCCAGTGATTTCAGCAGCATTCCTCCTGATTTACAACCATGTAGCTGAGAGGAAAATCAGGCCTATCATTATTGCAAGAACATCCATTCAATACATACCCACTAAAGAAATATTATTTACCTTTACCCTGTTTATTACAGTAGTGCCTAGAGACCCTTGCTGTGCTCCGAGCTCCATTGTGGTAGGCACTGTATGTCAGTTATGGCATTTAAGGCTTTTCACACTGATGCGTCCCAAAACTTCTACCCACTGCTGAAAGGTAGCCATGTCTGGAGTGAAACAGAAGCACAGCAGCTGTCTTAGCAACTGCTGGTCACTTCCCCACACTAGTTCCCATGCAGACGCCTGCTGCACATCGCCACTGCTTCCAGTGCTCTGGCAACTGCTCAGCCAATCTCCTGTCTGTATTGCAGGAGGAGGCTATAATAACAACTCACCCCACAAGAAGCTGTCTTTCCACCCCTACCTGCATGCCTACATCAGGTCGCCATAGGTGAACCTGGGCTTACTGCCACCTGCCCCAGTCCCTAATGCTCCCACTGACTTTCTGTGCATCTGCTCATGTATCCTTTGTGCCACTGCCTCTCGAACTTACTGAGGAGGTGACGCAACCCTTCCTCCACTTCAGTCCAGCACAACTGTGTCCCACAGGTGAGTGTTCTCCATCTTCTCCTCCTCCTCCGAAATGCCACAGACACTTTTTTCTGACACACATTAATATGACCGTACAGAACGTTGGGGCATGCTGGGTCTGTGGGAATGGGCGACAGGGGATGGATCACTTGAGGATCACCTGTTATGTTCATTCCCTCTGGGGCACCTGGCATTGGCCACTGTCGGAAGATAGGGTACTGGGCCAGATGGACCTTTGGTCTGACCCAGTTTGGCCGTTCTTATGGATGTGGTGGAGAATCTCATAGGAGTGAAGAAGTGTGGTTTAGAGGGAAGATGTGTTGTCTGGGGTTACAGTAGGGCATTTGGGAGTCAGGACTTCCAGACTGTATTCCTGGCATTGCTGCAGACTTGCTGTGCAGCCTTGGGCAGGTCACTTCATCGCTGTATGCCTCAGTTTCCTATCTATGAGGTGAGTATGTTGACTATGTCTCAGGGGTATTTTGAGGCTTAAATAATTGTTTGTGACGTGCTTTGAAATTCATTCATTAAAAGACAACAATGCAAAGTCTTTTTAGTATTTATTATAATATTTAAGGGTACAGTCTATTAGAGCAGCATTTCTCAAAATGGGGTTCATGGACCACTGGGGGTCCCTGAGAGTACTCCAGGGGTCCCCGGGCCCCACTGATCAATTCCTCCTCCTCCTTCTCTCAACTTCTCCTGCTCCCTCCCAACGCCTCCTCCCGGAATCAGGCTCTATCTTCCAGAGGCTACTGAATCTAAACTGAAAGATTTTAGGAGCTAAAAGTCTGGTGGCGCAGTGGGGCTAAGGCAGGCTCCCTGCCTGCCCTGTCTCTGCCCGCTCCCGAAAGTGGCCGGCACATCCCTGCAGCCCCTGGAGGGGGAGAGCAGGGGGTCTCCATGTGCTGCCCCCGCCCCAAGCACAGACTCCGGGAACTGCAGCCAATGGGAGTTGCGGTGGGAAGGAATGCCTGTGAGGAGCCACCCGAGGGAAGCATCGCCCGGCCGGAGCCTATACCCCTCACCGCCTTCCGCACCTCAACCCCCTGTGCCAGCCCAGAGCCCACACCCTGCACTCAACCTCCCTCCCAGAGCCCGAACCCCAAGCCCCCTCCTGCACTCCAACCCCTGCCCAGACTGGTGAAAGTGAGTGAGGGTGGGGGAGAGCAAGCGACGGAGAGAGGGGAATGGAGTGAGCGGGGGTGGGAAGAGGTGGGGTAGGATGGAGTGGGGCAGGACCTGGGGCTGAGCAGGGAGGCTTTGGTGCCCCTGAAAATTTTTAAATCAAAATAGGGGTCCTCAGGTTGCTAAAGTTTAAGAACCGCTGTATTAGAGCATATTCTGGAGAGCTGCTAAAGGGAATACATCGAATATGAATGAAAATGGTATGACAGTCTTACCTGGGCAGAGAAGAGAATGTTTATCTCCAAGATGGTATTGCATTCTTGAGTCTGAATTTCTTTGCTTTGGACAGTTTAAGCTAGAAACTTTTACATAGTTTTACCCTAACTTTTGTATTTAGTAGTAGTCTCCCCTGTGCTATGGATAAATTCTAACTTAATTAAACTCCATTCTGCCTTCCTAAATCCCGCCCTCCCACCTCCCATAGTTTCAGCTGAATGTGATATTCTTTTCCACTTTCTCATCTAAACAGTTGTGTCCTGTTACTATATGCTGTTAAACAATTCTCATGGTCCTACTGGAAATGGCAGCATTTCAGTAGTGGGCAGAGCAATGCCTGTATGTATAAAGTGGGCCTTTGGGATCCTTCCGGATAAAACCTGCTCTGTGAATACTATATCACTTTCATTATTGTCAGTCTGAATCTGGGAATAGAAATGATCCCATGTAGACTCTGCATCCTGTTTTACCTATTTCCATATTTGTTTAATTGAACCGCTCACTGGAGCTGATATTAATGGCTTTATTTGAAGCATGTGGTTCTTATGAACTACTAAGACACCAAGAGCATTGGGATTAGTCTCACTGCCGAAAAAGCCAGGTCAATTCTTCAAGAAAATAAAAAAAAAACTAAGACAAACTTTATTTTAACAGTGTCTTAAGTTTCACTTTAGGTTCCATAAATATTTGTCAGTGTTCCTGTTGTAAGACCCTTTGGCAAGATGCAAGGTCTCTCTCCAGAAAAGTGAATTTAAATAAATTCCCCAAACCATGATGGAGGATTGGAAGTAACTTTAGCTCATGCCAGAGACCCAAAGCCAAGCCATGGATTGATCGTGGTTCTTGGATTACTATTTGTACAGAAAAGAGGGGGCGAGGAGAGAGAAAACATAGACATTCTTAGAATGTCATGTCAAGGCCAGCACCATTCGGAACGTGAAGGCATAGGTCATTTACTGAGGCTGTGGCAGAAATGTGACCTCTGCTTTGATTGCAGTTGCTTTCTGCTCCTAATGCTTCCAGAAATCTTAAAATATTTTTCCTGCTTGAGAGGTGAGGGGAGGAAATCTCAGATTCTTAATGAGGCCTGGTAATGCCATCTATTTCAGAGGCGCAGGCCAGAAATCATTGCATGGTCACCCCCTCCCCTCCCAGCCTTCCTTGAATACCTTTGATATTCCTGGGAACTTGCTTTACCTCTGTGGTTTTTGGAGCAATAGCTAAAAAAAGCCCATGATGCATTAAAGTCCTTGGCTATAGCTAAATACTTAAACAGAGGTTTAGGGTGCAGGGACTTTTGATTTAAGAGTGAGGCCTGTTCTGTACAGTTGAAGGGGGGAAATAGCTGACATTTTATACTGTCCCTGACCACAGATTAAGATTACCAAAGAAGTACAAAAGCAGTGGAGTCAGAATGAAGGAGGTACATTGAGAGAAGCAGAGCCTTGGCTTCTAGCAACTCTCTGGTTGCTGGATCAGCTCCAATAAAAATTTAAATTCAGACGAACTGAATGCCTTATTTGTCTGGTGAAGGGAGGGGAAGGTGGATGGGTGAAGTTTTTCCTCCACCTCTGGATGTTAAAATAATGGCACTCAGATGTGAAAATGCCGTATTCCTGAAGAATGTACTATTGTACCATCGCGGGGGTTAGTGTGTGCTTTGGTGTCTCTCTCTATGTGCACCAGCCCAAAAAAACAGAAGGTGGTGGGATGGACGTGTTTGCTGGAGGAGAAACTGCGATTGTTGTACAACGTGGGTCTCATCCAGCTGTGTGCTTTAGTTTAGAGCCTTTTGCAAGATGCTGAGTGCCATTAGCTCTTAAAGAAATTAGTGGAAGTCGAGATCTCACAGCATGTCATAGGCTCAGGCCTTATGTAGACAAGGATAATTTCCCACACTGATCCTTCATATCAGCCGTCTCTGCTTGATTGACACAGCTGCTAGGCTGCAAACTTAAAGGAACAATCACACTCCATGTTTTCTGCTTTTACAAACAGCTGCTTTGCTGTGCACCCGTGCACATTCTGTGGCTTCTATTTCTGCTACATCAGTTGTACATATGGTTTGCAAAGTAATGACAGAATTTTGCTAACAGTTCTTTAATCTGGCTACTATGGGGCAGAACAAAAAAATCCAGGTAACAACAGCCAACTGTAAAACTGCATCTGTTTTTTGACTGTGCGTTTGATATACATTTAGCATTCTCAGATTGGTTCTTGTTTAAAACATTGAAAACAAAACAAAACAGAAAGTCCCTTTCCAGCAATGCTCTGGAAATAATCTGAATGTTATGATGTCACCAACATAACTGGAGAAAACTTTAAAAGCCTTTATAACTAACAGGGTCTAGTTAAAACTGAAATATTCATAAAACCATGGAAATTAGGGGTGGAAAAGACCTATTTGGCCATTTAGTCCTTCCCCATGTTGGCACGGGACTGTGTGTGTGTGTCTGTGAATATATATATATATATATATGTATGTAGGTATGCGTGTATAATTTTACTTACCCAGTTTAGTTTTAAAGGTGCTAAGTGATGTGGATTGCACCACTTCCCTTGGGAGACTATCCCATAGTTTAGTAGGTCTCAGTCTGAGAAAGTTTCTCTTGGTATCCTGACTGTTATTAATTATACCCCATTACATAGCTCATGCCAGTGTTACAGCTGGGCTTTGGTTGCTTTCATGTTCATCTCTCCATTTAGTGCACATGCAAAGTGCCCCCTGACCTGCCGGTTGTAGGTTGCTAGGTCCAGGCTCCCAGCTAGCATCAGTCAGCATTGTTGAATTGAAGGCAATGGAGCCACACCGCTTTGCACCAGCTGAGGATCTAGCTGTGTGTGTGTGAGTGTGCTGCAGACACGGGACAGCAGGAAGGAACCAGTCTGTGTCTGCACGCATCTTGTGCCACAGGCTCCTTGGGTACGTAGAAGAAGAGGCCTGTACAGAGGCCCCTAATTTACACAGCTTCAGTGCAATCACACAATCTTGCCTGCCCTGCAGCGTGATTGCTCCATGACAAATTGTTACTTAATTGTTGGATGGCAGAATAAAAGCTTTGGCTCCCTTAGGTTATTCATAACAAATTGGGCTGGAGAAGCCTTGACGATTATATTAAGCAGAAAAGGAGCAGCTTTAAGGTGCATTCTTTGAGTGTTCTGAGCGTTTAGCTCCACTAACCATAGCAGTGTGCTGAAATATGCTTATATAACACAGCTGTAACTGCAGCGTTCTAAGAAAAGGAGGACTTGTGGCACCTTAGAGACTAACCAATTTATTAGAGCATAAGCTTTCGTGAGCTACAGCTCACTTCCTCAGATGCATATCGTGGAAACTGCAGCAGGCTTTATATATACACAGAGAATATGAAACAATACCTATTCCCACCCCACTGTCCTGCTGGTAATAGCTTATCTAAAGTGATTTCCAGCACAAATCCAGGTTTTCTCACCCTCCACCCCCCCACACAAATTCACTCTCCTGCCGTTCTATTTAGGCTTGGAGGAATTTGATATTTCTTAAATATAATTTAGACAGCTAATATCTATGTTTATTTTTAAGCATTTTTAAATATTTTGATCAATTTAAGTGTACTCAGTGGCAGGAAATTCTGGGTTTTAAGCATTGTTTTTTGATTTTTATCTTTTTAAATTTTCACACCTGCAGGAAATTCTGGGTGGGTCAGACAATTATTCCTTGACAGTAGACACTGAGATTCAGTAAGCTAAAGCTTTAGAATTGTTAAAACGCAAACTGTCAGCCTCACACGTTAAAATATGCAAAGTAAATATCCTTAAATCAACCTGGTTGTACTGTGCTTTCATTAGTCCATTGGTAACAAGTTTAAAGCACTGGATTTTGACTCTAATAAGTTCTCTCTGTGGCTCAAGCACTCCCGAAAAAAAATAGGGGATGCTCAGCACTTGCAGGGCCAGATAATCTTCTCCGTCTGGGCCCCTGCTTGGCTTCTTCCCCCGCAAGGTCCTGCCCGCTCCAAGGCCCCGCTCCCACTCTGCCTTTTTCCCCCAGGTCCCCGCCTGTTTCTTGCACAGCGAAGGGGGGCGGGGGAGGGAGGAGAGGAGCACCCACTGGCAAAAACAAAAGTCAGTCAATGCCTGTGCTCTCGGGCAGCATTTTTCTCACTTTGCCAATCTGTAAATTTTGATTCTGATCAATGAAAATATTTTTTTTGTTAGCTTGTATGTATTCAGTGAGGACGACACCTACCGACATTCACCTATAAAAATCTAATCCTTCCAAGCCTAGTTATATTATGGTGTCTGCATAGAGAAACTGGAGGGTGTTCAGAGAAAAGCAATGCAACTGACTAGAGCGCTGGCGGGATTGATTTATGTGGGGAGATTAAAAGAGCTGCTTGTAAATATGTGTCTAGCTTGGCTAAGTGATGCCTGGGGGATATAAGTGTCTTACAAGTATGTGAAGGGTTGAACAGCAGAGAGAGAGGACAATTGTTTGTGAGCATGCAAGTGGGTTATAACTAGAGGCAATGGGATGAAAACGAGCAAAGTAAAGTGTAGTCCCCATACAATGGGAAAACTTCCTTAGTGCAAGTTCTGTTACGACTGTGGAAGAGTCTGTCTGGTGAAATATTGTGGATGTGCCATCTCTGAGTCATTGAAAAGAAATGGGCATATCTATATTAGGTACTTATCTGGCCCCGCTCACTGTAATATCTGAGTGCCTCACAGTCTTCAATGTATTCATCCTCACGACAACCCGGTGAGGTGGGGCAGTGAATGCTGTTATCCCCATTTTACAGCTGATAAGCTGAACCACAGAGAGGCTAAGGGACAAGTTTTTAAAGGTGTTTAGGTATTGTGACAAAATTCCTCCTCTACCTTGGTGGGTCTTGCGCTTATTGGCAGATTTGCTCGCCTCGGAGATTCACAGCAGCCCTCAGTTTGGCCATTTTCGTGAACCCACAGTCCAGGTCAACTCCTCCTGTGTCTGATCAGGAGTTGGGAGGTTTGGGGGGAACCCGGGCCCGCCCTCTACTCTGGGTTCCAGCCCAGGGCCCTGTGGAATGCAGCAGTCTAGAGTGCCTCCTGGAACAGCTGTGCGACAGCTACAACTCCCTGGCTACTTCCCCATGGCCTCCTCCCAACACCTTCTTTATCCTCACCATAGGACCTTCCACCTAGTGTCTGATAATGCTTGTACTCCTCAGTCCTCCAACAGTATGTGTTCTCACTCTCAGCTCCTAGTGCCTCTTGCTCCCAGCTCCTCAAATGCGCACCACAAACTGAAGTGAGCTCCTTTTTAAATCCAGGTGCCCTGATTAGGCTGCCTTAATTGATTCTAGCAGCTTCTTGATTGGCTGCAGGTGTTCTAATCAGCCTGTCTACCTTAATTGTTTCCAGAAAGTTTCTGACTGTTCTGGAACCTTCCCTGTTACCTTACCCAGGGAAATGGGACCTACTTAACCTGGGGCTAATATGTCTGCCTTCTATCACTCTCCTGTAGCCATCTGGCCTGACCCTGTCACAGTATCTAAAGATGCATCTCACTAGATGTCTATCTGCATCTTTAGGTGCCTAAATACCTTTAAAAATCTGGCCCTAAGTGACTTGCCCAAAGTAACATAGGAAGTCTGTGGTGGAGCAGGGACTTGAACCCAGCGCCTACCCTAGTGCCCTTACCACTGGACCATCCTTCCTCTCACATAAAGCAGTTGATTATACCGTCGGTACCAGTACTGCTTTGGTAGAGGGACAGATAAGATCTTTTTCCCCTTATAATTTCTGTGATCCTTTGCAGATATTCTTAAGTATATTCCCTGTTTTATTTCTCTGTAAACCTATGTAGAAAGGAAACAAGTAATACTTTCCTGCTGGTTCCTCTGTGGGTTGGAATATCTTCAACGGATGCCATTTACAGCGCAGATTGCATGGGGAACCATTAAGAACTCAGCATATTCACTTGAAAAAGTTAGGAGATGTAGGGTTCTGCCCGAGATATGCAGGTGTAATGCCTAGTAACATTAACAGGGTTTTTAAGAAGGGAGGCTCTTTCGTGCAAGCTAAGCCATGGGGGTGTTGCATGGGGTAGCAGATTGGTAATGGGAGATGGGTAGAGTTGTTTGCCTTTAGATTGCCGGTTCAAATCGGGCCCTGCTTGGTAATAACGTTCAGTTATTACTGGCTGTTTGGATTCTTTTGTTAAAGAGAAGGATGGGCATTTCACAGCAAATAGGTATCCAGAATGAAAAACAATCCCAGGCACTCTTGTAACTGTATACTATGCTTCTGTACAATCTTTCAGATGAGGATCTCAAAGCACTTGGGAAACATTAACATAGTTAACCTCACAGCAGCACCCTGCAAAATATTAACCCTATTTTACAAATATAGAAACTGAGGCACGGAGGGATTGCGGCTCACCTGGGATCAGACAGGAAGCTTCTGACAGAGCTTAGAATAGAAGTCAATCTCCTGACTCCCTGTCCTGTGTGACTTAATCACAAGACAGATGAACTGCCATGCTGGGTCAGTGGTCCATCTAGTTCAGTAGCTAGTATTAGATACTTCAGAGAAAGGTGCAAGACATTCTGCAGTAAACAGTTATGGAATAACTTGCCCATTCGTTAGAGGATGGTTTACACCCTGACCCATGAGGGTTTATATCCCTTCTAACTACAGCTGGTCAGAAAATGTGAGTTTCTTCTATAGAAAATTTTGATGAAAATGGCAAAGATGTGTGTGGGGCGGGAGACAAAATATGTGAAAAACTGAAAATCCAAAACTATCAGCAGAAAAGCAAAAATTTCGCTTTGGAAGTGCCACTGTGGGTGCCACATCACACGTGATGCACCATGGATTGGATACAGAGAGCAACATAAATGATAAAAGGATTCGAAACCCTGTCCTGTGAGGAAAGGTTAAAAAACCTGGGCATATTACGTTTTGAGAAGAGAAGACTGAGTGGGGACCTTCAAATATGTTAAGGGTTGTTATAAAGAGGACGGTGATCAATTGTCCTCCATGTCCACTGAAGGCAGGTCAAGAAGTAATGGCATAATGTGCAGCAAGGGAGATTTAGGTTAGATATTAGGAAAAACTTTCTACCTGTAATGGTAGCTAAGTGCTGGAATAGACTACCCCATCACTGGACACGTTAAAGAAGAGGCTGGACAAACACCTGTTAGGAATGGTCTAGGTTTACTTGGTCCTGCCTCAGCCTCAGGTGGCCATTCAAGATCCCTTCCAGCCCTACAGTTCTGTGATTCTGTTGTTTCCCCTCTTGTTGAGCCACCATAGTGCATCATGGGAGATGTAGTCCTGCTCAGGAACCCACTCCATACAGGAGAATAAGGGCAAGAGGCATCTGAACTACTGCTACGAGGCACCCGTGGCATTTCTGAATCAATTTTGGAATGTTTGGTTTTTCAATGAAAAGTAGACATTTTCCACAGGAAGTGGACATGGTTTTGAATTATTTGTTTTTGTTTATTCGAGCACCCAATTTTCTGTCCTAAAAATTTTGATGTAAAGTTTCTGACCAGCCCAAAACTCTTGTTTTTATTTATTTTTTTTCATTTTTAATCTGGTACCTCTGGATGCGCTTGTTATCCATATAAATGTCCAATCCTTTTTCAAATTTTTCTGTAACCTCATCAAATAATCGACATAAGAGAGGGATTGACGTGATTTGTGATAGAGTTGTATAGGTTCAATTACAAAGAAATCCAATAATGGTACTACGTACAATTAATAAATAGTATAAACCTATGCAAATATACTACCCGTGTACCCAAAGTGGTAAATCTAATAACTGCATTTTGTACTTACAAGCTAAAAGATGAAAAGATTAGGGATGAAGAATCAGTTAGTGGAGAGCCCCAGAAAGCCACAGATCTAGTTGATACCACTTCAGGAGCTCGTGAGAACCCAAAATAGAGAACTAGACAGGATATTTTATACTCCACCTTTATGTAAATTATCAGATACATAGCCATATTTGACTACCTTCGGTGACCATAACAAGATTTATACCTGCCCGTTATCCATATGTGGCTTTCTGGCTTTTCATAACTATGACTTAATCATTAATATTAATAAACTACATCACAAATGTCTTAATAATTTCTTAATCATTCCTTTATATAAATGCAGTCTAACCAGATTGCTAAACCTCCCCGAAACACCCTACATGCAGAATCCTGTGGTGTCAAGTCCCCTTTGTGGTCCAGTTTTTGTCTTTTCAGAATGAGAGTGCAGAATTTATGACCTGGGGTTATCTTTGTAGGCCTATCAGATTTCAGCTAAAACTCAGACTTTAACATAACTACTTCTACAAGGCGTCACACTAATAGAACAGGCCCTTAAGCACAGCAAGCTTAATAACCCAGTTACTTATGTTCACCTACTTGCCCCATGCGTGTTCCAAGCTAATAAGCAATACACACCTGTCAATCCTATACCCCCTATAGTGTCATTCTACCTATCACAAAGATAAAATCACTAACAGGGTTACAGGTTTTCAAAAATCATCCTTCTTGCCAGGAATAAGGGTCTGCAGCAGAGCCTGGGACTAGCTCCAGGGAAAGTAATGAGCCCAGGTGGACTACAGCAGAACCACCTGATTGGCCAACCTGCCTGATTGGGTGAAGGGAGCCAGCCTGCACGCTCCTAAACCCAGCTGCACCAGCAGGCCATTGGCTGCTTAATGCTTACCTGCAGCCGCAGTTGCTCCCATGCCTGCCTTTTTCGGAGCCCTGCTCCAGTCCTGCTCCCCTGCTTGGTTCCTGGCTCTGAATCCTGGTTCTGTCTCTGACCCTTGGCTTTGACTCCTGGTTCCTGACTCCAGCTCTGACCGTTAGGCCTGACCTCCCACACCCTGATCCTGACACTTCGTCCCTTTCTGGCAGTCTCATAGAATCATAGAATATCAGGGTTGGAAGGGACCTCAGGAGGTCATCTAGTCCAACCCCTGCTCAAAGCAGGACCAATCCCCAATTAAATCATCCCAGCCAGGGCTTTGTCAAGCCTGACCTTAAAAACTTCTAAGTAAGGAGATTCTACCACCTCCCTAGATAATGCATTCCAGTGTTTCACCACCCTCCTAGTGAAAAAGTTTTTCCTAATATCCAACCTAAACCTCCCCCACTGCAACTTGAGACCATTACTCCTTGTCCTGTCCTCTTCTACCACTGAGAATAGTCTAGAACCATCCTCTCTGGAACCACCTCTCAGGTAGTTGAAAGCAGCTATCAAATCCCTCCTCATTCTTCTCTTCTGCAGACTAAACAATCCCAGTTCCCTCAGCCTCTCCTCATAAGTCATGTGTTCCAGACCCCTAATCATTTTTGTTGCCCTTCGCTGGACTCTCTCCAATTTATCCACATCCTTCTTGTAGTGTGGGGCCCAAAACTGGACACAGTACTCCAGATGAGGCCTCACCAATGCCGAATAGAGGGGGATGATCACGTCCCTCGATCTGCTTGCTATGCCCCTACTTATACATCCCAAAATGCCATTGGCCTTCTTGGCAACAAGGGCACACTGCTGACTCATATCCAGCTTCTCGTCCACTGTCACCCCTAGGTCCTTTTCCGCAGAACTGCTGCCTAGCCATTTGGTCCCTAGTCTGTAGCTGTGCATTGGGTTCTTCCGTCCTAAGTGCAGGACCCTGCACTTATCCTTATTGAACCTCATCAGATTTCTTTTGGCCCAATCCTCCAATTTGTCTAGGTCCCTCTGTATCCTATCCCTGCCCTCCAGCGTATCTACCACTCCTCCTAGTTTAGTATCATCCGCAAATTTGCTGAGAGTGCAATCCACACCATCCTCCAGATCATTTATGAAGATATTGAACAAAACCGGCCCCAGGACCGACCCCTGGGGCACTCCACTTGACACCGGCTGCCAACTAGACATGGAGCCATTGATCACTAACCGATGAGCCCGACAATCTAGCCAACTTTCTACCCACCTTATAGTGCATTCATCCAGCCCATACTTCTTTAACTTGCTGACAAGAATACTGTGGGAGACCATGTCTAAAGCTTTGCTAAAGTCAAAAAACAATACATCCACTGCTTTCCCTTCATCCACAGAACCAGGAATCTCATCATAGAAGGCGATTAGATTAGTCAGGCATGACCTTCCCTTGGTGAATCCATGCTGACTGTTCCTGATCACTTTCCTCTCATGTAAGTACTTCAGGATTGATTCTTTGAGGACCTGCTCCATGATTTTTCCGGGGACTGAGGTGAGGCTGACTGGCCTGTAGTTCCCAGGATCCTCCTTCTTCCCTTTTTAAAAGATTGGCACTACATTAGCCTTTTTCCAGTCATCTGGGACTTCCCCCATTCACCACGAGTTTTCAAAGATAATGGTCAATGGCTCTGCAATCACAGCCGCCAATTCCTTTAGCACTCTCGGATGCAACTCGTCCGGCCCCATGGACTTGTGCACGTCCAGCTTTTCTAAATAGTCCCTAACCACCTCTTTCTCCACAGAGGGCTGGCCATCTACTCCCCATGCTGTGATGCCCAACGCAGCAGTCTGGGAGCTGACCTTGTTAGTGAAGACAGAGGCAAAAAAAGCCTTGAGTACATTAGCTTTTTCCACATCCTCTATCACTAGGTTGCCTCCCTCATTCAGTAAGGGGCCCACACTTTCCTTGGCTTTCTTCTTGTTGCCAACATACCTGAAGAAACCCTTCTTGTTACTCTTGACATCTCTTGCTAGCTGCAGCTCCAGGTGCGATTTGGCCCTTCTGATTTCATTCCTACGTGCCCAAGCCATATTTTTATACTCTTCCCTGGTCATATGTCAAACCTTCCACTTCTTGTAAGCTTCTTTTTTATGTTTAAGATCCGCTAGGATTTCACCGTTAAGCCAAGCTGGTCGCCTGCCATATTTACTATTCTTTCGACACATCAGGATGCCCTGTAACCTCAACAGGGATTCCGTGAAATACAGCCAGCTCTCCTGGACTCCTTTCCCCTTCATGTTAGTCGCCCAGGGGATCCTACGCATCCGTTCCCTGAGGGAGTCGAAGTCTGCTTTCCTGAAGTCCAGGGTCCGTATCCTGCTGCTTACCTTTCTTTCCTGTGTCAGGATCCTGAACTCAACCAACTCATGGTCACTGCCTCCCAAATTCTCATCCACTTTTGCTTCCCCCACTAATTCTTCCCGGTTTGTGAGCAGCAGGTCAAGAAAAGCTCCCCCCCCTAGTCTCAGCAGAGATGGCTAAGGATTGATTAGATGTGGTGAATGAAATACCCTGTCATTGCAAGGTTGCAACCAGTTCCAGATTGGAGGAATGTTGGTCAGACAATGGGGAAGCCTGTGACTGTCATTGTTCAGGCCATTTCCCTTCTGGGAGACATACAGAACTTCACAAAAAGAAAAGGAGTACTTGTGGCACCTTAGAGACTAACCAATTTATTTGAGCATGAGCTTTCGTGAGCTACAGCTCACTTCATCGGATGCATACCGTGGAAACTGCAGCAGACTTTATATACACACAGAGAATATGAAAAAATACCTCCTCCCACCCCACTGTCCTGCTGGTAATAGTTTATCTAAAGTGATCATCAAGTTGGGCCATTTCCAGCACAAATCCAGGTTTTCTCACCCTCCACCCCCCCCCCACAAATTCACTCTCCTGCTGGTGATAGCCCATCCAAAGTGACAACTCTCTACACAATGTGCATGATAATCAAGTTGGGCCATTTCCTGCACAAATCCAGGTTCTCTCACCCCCTCAGGAGAGTGAATTTGTGTGGGGGGGTGGAGGGTGAGAAAATCTGGATTTGTGCTGGAAATGGCCCAACTTGATGATCACTTTAGATAAGCTATTACCAGCAGGACAGTGGGGTGGGAGGGGGTATTGTTTCATATTCTCTGTGTGTATATAAAGTCTGCTGCAGTTTCCACGGTATGCATCCGATGAAGTGAGCTGTAGCTCACGAAAGCTCATGCTCAAATAAATTGGTTAGTCTCTAAGGTGCCACAAGTACTCCTTTTCTTTTTGCGAATGCAGACTAACACGGCTGTTACTCTGAAACTATACAGAACTTCAGACATTTGAGCTGTCAATCCAGCATCTTTAACCAGAACGAAATTTCCTTAGCATATTTTGCATTATGAATAAAAACTGATGGATCCCAAGTAAATACATAATTCAATTCCTGTTTTTCTGCTCTTCACACACCACTCAGGCTGCTCTCAGCAGAGCCTCTTGAATGAATTACAGCTACACAATGAATAGGTAGAAGGAAGTAATGGGGGAAGTTGTATTGTTTAAGTTGGTGAATGCTTTTCCTAAAAGGAGGCACTGAATGTAGATGAAACTTGACTTTGGCAATGCTACCGGGCAATGGTACTAAAAGGCAAAGCCTGCTTCTGAGTTTCACTTTTGTTTTAGGAAGACAAAAATACATAGTGCCCTACTAAATAGTTCTCTCCTCCCCCAGTCTTGCCGAAAAATGAGCTTTGAGTGCTGACAGACAGCAGCGGTATGCAGCACACAGGAATCCAACATAAACAGATTTGCTGGTTGTGTACTTGGACATATTAAATGAGGCCTCTGCTTTGATCTTCCCAGCACTATCCTGGAGCCCAGCAAGAGAAAAGGCTAAGTAAACAGACCTCTGGTTCCAGGGCTGCTTTGGTGCAGAGGTCTAGTAAAACTTTTATCAATGGCAGAACTTTGCTACTGAGTTCCCTCCTCGACAGCGGGTGCCTCAATAGCAACAGCATGATTTTATTGACCCTGCGTCTTTCTCTCGCTCACCTTCCCATAATGGCTAACAGCTGGGGGGAATAGAGCCAGCTTTCTATTTACTGTGGCACACCAGTTTGCACAGGAGAGGCACCTGCTTAGAGCGTGTTCCTATAAATGCCACTATGGTGAATGGAACACGGAATGCTATAGTGGATCCTGTAGCACCAAAGCCAGGTTAGGCCTTGTTATTAAATGTAGCGCAGAAGCTAGAATGGGCCCTGTATTACGGAATCCAGAGGAGACCCTCCGTACTGCCTACCCCCAGGGTTCCAAAATCACAAGTCAGGCCACAGAAAATCATGAGATTTAATAAATAATAAATTGGGGGTTCTTTTGATTTGCCTTCTGTTTTGGGAGCCTTTAGAGGTAGTATTTTCAAGCTTTTGTCCACAACCATGAGGGCTAGAAACTTCCTTGTGGGTTAAAATGAAAACTGGTATTTCCCCTTAATCTCAGGCCTCCAGAAACTGGGGTTGAAGAGAAGCACCTAATATGTCAAGACTCATAATAAAATCGTGAGAGTTGGCAACATCCTCTTAGTGGTTGTAGCACAGAAGCCCTGCTTTCCATTTTATTTCATTTTCTTCCCTTTTCTTTTGATGGGTTGAACAAAGGAGGCCTGGCTTCCTTTCTGTCGCAGTGGAAAGCTGATAGAAGAAGGAAGGCTTGCCAAGATATTTTATTTTTATAAGTGTTATCAATGATTCAGTGTTTTCATAACTAACAAGTGCAGCACTGGGTAATCCTGGAGCCTGGGCTTTTACCAGTGGGCCAGCACTGTCATCTTCACTGCATTCCGGGGAGGAAATGCAAGCTACGGTGTCAGTTCCTCTGTCTCCTTCTGCCACGTACCACTGGTCACTGGCTGCACCTTCCTGCCATGGAGAGAGCTGAGGTCTCAGGGCTGCACCTTTGAGGAGTTCAGATCCCAACTCTGGCCTCTGTCTGTTTTTTTATTTTTGATCACTTGACTGAGAGCAAGGCTTGTTGGGAGATATCAAGGCAGGATGGCAGGAGAGCAGTTGTGGGCTAGGAAAGCACTCAGCCTAGGAGGAGGCAGGGAATAGAAGGACCCGGGGGGAAAGGTTTGGAGCAAGGCAGTAGTGGTGTGGGTTGGAGGCCCAGTGTTGATCCTGGTCTTTGTTTATGGGCCTGAGAATGGGAGGAAGCCCCTGTTTCCTTCAGCCCCCATGTCATCCGAATGAGACCAGGGCAGAACTTGTTGGGATAAAAGGCTATAGAGTGAGCCCAGGGAGTGCCAAATCAGACTTCTGTAGCACAGCTTGAATGATGGACTGTTGAGCTTAGGATCAAAAGTTTGAGCTTTTTGCACTGCCTGAATGTTGGTCAACACCAGAAGGCACTAAAATTGCCGAACTACTGAGAGCAGGGGGAAACTGAGGCAGAAGCCATATCTTGGGCTGGAGAGGTAGGTCACTGTTACAGATAGGCATGAATCAGAAGTTCAGGGGACAGTTTCTGTTCCTGCCCTGGCCCCTATAAGTTGCCACTGCAATACATGGAGCTGGATCTGTGCCACAAGGGGTTTGAGAAGAATTCCCCCAGTGCAGGCACAGTGTACAGCCGCTGTAAACAACCCTACACTGTCCACCTCACAAGCCCTGTTCACAAGGTGTGCTGGGAGTTGGGGCGGGAAGGTGCTGGGAGCAGATGAGGAGTCTCCATAGTGTATGTTACTAAGAAGATTCCTGTGGAATAGTTCATAGGGCATAGCTCGTGGGTGGCTGCCCTAAAGTAGAGTGCCCTGAGGGCTGCTCTCATTTACATTGGGAGGGCCAGTTTGTCCCCTGGATCAGGCCAGAATTCTGAGGGTGTGAATGTGGTTTAAAGTCACTTTTTTGCTGACTTGGACTGAAACTTCTGTGCGGTGCCTATATGTCCTCTTATTTCCCTCGCTTCACTGCCACCACTCTCACCTCTTCCTGCCCCTGTCCCAACCCCGCCCCTTCTCTCCAGAGGCATGCAGATACATTTTTGTTCATTGAATTACTCCTGTGGTAAGGGAGTTTGTGACAAATAGTAAAATCCGTAATTGGATACAAGTTGTTTAAACTCTTTTTTTTATACAAATCCTTTATCACTGAACGGGTACAAAGCATGGTGTGGGATTTATAGAGAATTGATTGTATCCATGTTTTATTCTTTTATCAGTGACGCTCCCAAGTGGGCTTCGCCATAATCAGATTTGCGGTTAATGGGGCACAGCCCTTTTGGAAGGGATTGGTATTTATTTTCAATAAAGATTAGGGGATTAGCAGCCGTTTAAAATCTGCTGATTTTTCCGGCCCCAGGTACAGGTGCAGTGGCTGGCAGAGATCTGCGGAGTCTCTGCTTTCCGTTGACCTTGGGCTTTGACCCGGTGACTCATCAACTGAGTCAGTTATGCCACGCTGTAGCACATGAGCAGGGTTTCCGGTGTGAATTCTCTGAGCCCCTGAAGATTTGAGGTATCTGAATAATAACTCCCATCTCCCCCACCCACAGGGCACATATGCTTCTGGATTGTGGCCACTGTGTACCTGTGTGGATGGCACAGAACGTGCTGGGAAATTACAGATGATAAAGTGACTTTAGCTTTATTGAAACTAGAGGGATTCTGAAAGAATTCAGGGTAGAAGGTGAAACCAGGCCAGCAATTCATATACTAAACTACCTTTTGATATAGATGTGTGTGTCTGTGTGTACACAGAATAGTAGGATACGCTAACTATGTAATCATTTAGGTGGAAATTATTTCCAGATATGCTGTTTTTGCTATCTAATTCCTGTATTGTGCCTATCCTTTTCCCATTAGGGAAGGGTAACTGGGATTGTGCATAACTAGACTGTGAGGTAATTGAGTTGAATGCTAATTGGTATTCCAGTTTAGCGCTATCTATCTGATGAATGCAAAGATACTTGCCACCATATTGTCAGCCAATGGAATGATATAATTGAATTACGCAGAAGCTGATGTCAGCAGAGCTCCAGCAGGCTCTGTTGCCGCTTAAATGTGTGCATCTGGAATAAAGCAATTCACACATAATAGTCACAAGCTGGTGCTCTGGGTGCTGCAACAAATGTGAAGTTGGTAGCCTAATAGGGTGCCACACCTCTCCAAAGGATTACTAACTCCTTGGTCTTGGGTGTTCATAATTCTGTTAATGCAAATTTACAGACACTGTACTGGGGAGAGAGGGGAGGCAGTGGGTGGGTTCAAAAGCACATAAGGGAGTTAGGTGCCAAAATCTCTCAGATGTTTTTTGAAAATCTCACTCATAATATTTTATATTTTATTTTTTATATTTTTATATTTATATTATATATAAATATATGATATAATATATAAATATATTTTTATATTTATATTACAAACCCATTGCTAGGTTCTATTTCTATAGTGCCTTTCACCACACACCCCCTCACACACAGAGACAGAGAGCAAAGCAATTCTCCTCTGGATGAAATGTGACAGCTGTTTCACAGCAGTAGGTGAAATGATACTGCACACAGTTGAAACTGCAAGAGGACTTGGGCAGGCAGAATGTAATTATCCAACCTGGAATTGCCCACGGCACCACGTCTATCACTCTAACTTGAGTGCCTCTGGATTTTTAATAGGCGGGAACACTCAGAAACTCTGTTCGATGTCTCACTTGAAAGGCAGCACCTGTAGCAATCAATGCAGTGACCCTTAACACTATGCCATGGCATAGGACCAGTACTGATTGAGAAGAAAAAATGTCACTTGCTTTCCTCAAAATGGTGACCAGGACTGAGCCTGCTTAGCCTGTGAGATCTGACAAGATAACAGTCTGAGGTGCTAAGACTTCAAGAATCAGGAGAGTGCACTGGGAAATCTTGAGTCCTGCCACCAGTGTTTTTACACCATAGGTAATGTTGCTTCAGCATCTGGTTAGTAAAAATCCAGGTGTTGATGCTGTCAGAATGCACTGAGTGGCTAAGAACATAGTTGATGCTCCTTTTTCAATTTGCTTTAGCGATGGGGTGTTTTTCTATTTTAAATACATTCTCGTAGAAAAATTGGCACGTGCACATTTTTATTTGTAGGTAGATTTAGGCATTTCCTTCCTCTTTTGGAAAATATGTGCAGGAGCTTATTCTATTCTGTATAGGGCCTTAAGCCACTCTCCTCCTCATCGTGTCTGAGCGTTTAGTTCTGGTGAGCCAGAGCTCATTCAGAGTTCTGCTTTCCTCCCATCAAACCAAGCATAGTCTGGAATCAGGAAACCAGTTGTTTTAGTTGGATGAACTCTGCACAGTGGCTGGTGGCATCTTTTCCAGAGCTTTATAATGCTACAGTCTTAGAGTGAAATTGGAGGGATGCTTGGAGCTATTTCTCTCTACTAGAGTGGGGCAGGAAACGGTTTTCGCATCCTGAGAAAACTTTCAAAATTTTCACATTTTTTCCTGTTCTGGTTTGGGACAAAAACCCAACGGCTTGAGAATTTTCACAATCTGACAATCCAATACAAATTTTGGGCCTGGTCAGTTGAAACATTTTGTTAAAATTTTCACCTTTTCATTACAGTTTTTTTTTAAATTAATTGGTATTCTTGGCTTAAAATTAAAACAAATGGTCATTTGGAACCTGAACCCTCCTTATCCCTCCCAGACTTTTAGTTTTGAAATCCCATTTTGTAACTTTTTCCCCTAAAATGTTCTTGAAATGAGAAATTTGTGAAAACTCTTTCTTGCAAAAAGGTTTGCTTCTGACAAATCGGCATTTTCTGACCCCCAGAAAATGTTTAATTGAAAAATTCCTGACCAGCTCTACTCTCTGTTGAATCTGTTTTAGGTAACTTGCTTACTGACTTATCTCTAGTTCTTAAATAATGTGGTGTTGCTGTCTCTTTGTGGTCACCAACAAGCAGTTATGCTGTCTTTTAGTGGCGACTGGTCTGACACGTGCTAATCAACTGTGCAGTGTGTACAGAGGCCTTCGCTCTCAGAACAGTCACTCTGTGTCAGACGCTGCAGTGAATTTCCCAGTACCAGAGGGCTTTCGGATATTTTACCAGTGTCTCATGTTTGAGATAATGAGCATTTTGGCACAGGCTATCTGGTCCATTCACGCCATAATTATTGGGACAGGCCAGGTGGCTTCACAATCAGACAGGAGGACACTCTCAGTCCAGTCTAATATATTTTTTGAATGAAAGGCATTGAGGAAAATGGATGGATACTCTCCATTGTGGGATAACATGAAGGCAAACCAGTTATTTACAAATCTAACTCACATCATTCAAGAATATGGCACTGAGTCAACTGTAGTGGTTTCTGTTTCCCTGCAGACATAAACAATGACACTTGCAATTTCCTGCTTGTACAGCTCACACTGCAATGTCTCTCTATAGGGGAAATGGCTAATTACTTATTAAACCTTGTACTGTTCTCAAACTGGGTTAAACATTGACTGCCAGAAGTTCAAGGGGAATCCATGTTACTACACACATGAATCCTGGCATCACATTTTCTCGGAGCTATTCAAACACAGGATTAGGTGACGGGGAACTGCATAAATGCAGGGGAACAAACAAGATATTGGTTTGCATTATAAAGACACGGAAGTAAATGCCTTTGTTTAAAGCCATAGGTTTTGGATATGACTGTGACTGGTGAATATGATGGTTGTTTTGTTTTGTTACAGAGTAAGTGAATGAAACTCTGGTCTGCAATGTGTCTAGTTTGTCTTACTGAAAGTCTTGGAGTGAGGGGAGGTTTGGCTGGGAAGTCCATTGGATGCAAAAACAAGGATTTGCCTAGCTGGGGAGCAATTAGCAAAGTGGACCACAATAGCGCACATCGTAAATTTAGTCTAGATTAACCTTGAAAGCTTCAATTTAGGTCTGAACCAAAGCTGATGGGAAGGATGCAGGTCTCTTGAGTTTGCAGAAATGGTGCCTGGTACTGCTTCCACTAAAGCCTGTGGGAGTTTGGATGTTGATTTCAGTAGTAACAGGATTGGGCTCTTGGGCTGACAGTCTTGGGAGAACAGGATTTTTAGTGAGATTTCTCTCTCTTTCTGTCTTACTCAAGCCAGAAGAACATCTTTACTAGCGATATTTAGACTATTTTCTATCCTGGCTGGAAACAGGAGGTTAAATAAACACTTATCCAAACATTTCCAAACCTTACAGATTTGTTTCAATAACATTTCTAACCTCCCCTTCCCCCCAACCCCCAGTTATTGTATTCAAAATAGTTTGTCCGTGTGAATTTCAATGAGAAGGACGAATAGTATAGATCAGCGGTTCTCAAACTTCATTGCAGCATGACCCCCTTCTGACAACAGAAATTACTACATGACCCCAGGAGCGGGGACCGAAGCCTGAGCCCACCTAAGCCACAGTGCCCTGGGTGGGGAGGCCAAAGCCCAAGCACTTCAGCCTTGTGCAGGGGCCTGTTAACCGAGCCCTGCCAGCCAGGGCTGAAGAACCTCAGGCTTTGGCTTCGGCCCCAGGTGGTGGGGCTCGGGCACTGGCTCCAGGCCCCAGCAAGTCTAATGCCAGTCCTGGTGACTCCATTAAAATGGTGTTGTGACCCACTTTGGGGTCCCAACCCACAGTTTGAAAACCACTGGTATAGATCGACCTACCTAGACAGTTAGATCACTGTGGTATCTAATCTCAAACAACACCTGCTGGCCATCCATTGTGTTATGTATCTGAAGTTGAATTTTAGCCCTTTGGGGCAAAGATGGTAGTCCTTGGTTTGACACAGTGCTGAGCCCACTGATGGCGGTCAAGAAACAATAAATAGCATCTTTGCCCCTACACTAAAAGAGGAAGCATTCTAGTGTAAGATGTCTGTCTCCTCCAAAGTAATTGGAAGTAACCCTAACTCTCCTCTGTGTTGGCTGCCTCAAAGCCTATGGATAAAGTTACTGTTTTTCACAGCTGCAAACATTTCCAGCAACACTTGAAATTGAGTATTGCCAATGCATATTTAATTTAATAAGATGGTAATTGCATGTTAAATAAATACCAACCCATTATTAAAATGTATGCTCAGAGGATTTAAAAAAGCATGTAAGATATGTATCTCCTCAACTCTTGCTGAATTGCAATAAATCGATGCAATAATTAAGTGCCAATTGTTTAATATACAATAACTATTTTATAAAATCTCAGTGCAATGTATATATAAGGGATTTAATTGAATGGAACATTTTCCCAAATATTATTTTTCTCCTCCTTATGTTTGGAGCTACCAGTCTAGAAAATGTATGGGCAGCAGCACCTCAGAAGGCCAGGTATTACTCCTGTAAAAATATGGCAAGTACTTCTTGTACTATCAGTAAATATACATTTCATCAGAGAAGCAGTTCCCACTGCAAGGATGTGGGAGAGAGGTGCTATTATCCTGTGCTATTATCCCTTTGCATGAAAAAATTAATCAGCAAATATTTCCACGGAATCACTTTATTTTAGGTCCTACTGCATAGCCATAACCTGCGTAGGCTTAGATGAATAAGTGTTAGTCAATAGTTTATTAGTCCCAGCAAAATCAATGAGATTACTCATGAGAGCTGGTGTGGAAATGACTTTTTTTCACCTGCAAAACATGTTGGCTTTTCATTTTGCTTTCCAAAAACTTTTGGTTTTTGTCTTTTGGAAAAAACACAAACATGTTTGTCCAAAATTATTGTTGGATTCATGGATTTTAAGGCCAGAAGAGACCATTAGCTCATCTAGTCTGACCTCCTGCATGTCACAGGCCAAAGAATTCCCCCCGCCCCGTTCCCCTTGTATTGAGCTCAGTAGGTTTTGGCTAACGTATATCTTCCAGACAGGCATCCGGTCTTGATTGATGACATCAAGAGCTAGTGAATCCACCACTTCCCTTGGTGGTTTGCTCCAATGGTTAATCACTGTCAACAGCAACAACCATTATGGAAAATTTTTACTTTGAACAACCCTCCCCACCCCCCCTTTTTTTTTTAAACCATTTCTAGTGCTCACATGAATAAGTGCTCACTTCTGGGTGAAATTCACCTCCGTGCTGAGGGTCACCACAAAAGTCACCCTATCCTTAGATCATACGGTCTTTGGGGCAGGGGCCATTTTTTTTTAGTCTGGGTTTGTACAGTGCCTAGCACAGTGGGGGCTTGGTCCGTGGTTGGAGCCTGTAGGCATTACCACAATAAAAACATTGTGCAGAGGCTTTAAGTGGTCCAAAGGACCTGTGCTGGCTTTCTGCACGGGGTGAGTTTCACTTAAACATGAGTCAGTGTTGTACAATCAGGCTTTGTAAGTGAGGAATCCCCCAACTTTCCCAAAGTCAGTCAGCAATATCAGGAAGTGGCTCCTAGAAACAACTACTGGGGTGTAGGTAAGTTGAGAACTCAGGTTTTGTGCAGGCCGTTTGCACTTGAAATAATTTGATAAGGAGCTCAGATAATATAGTGGTGGGTAAGGTATACATACCTAGGCAGACATGCTGATTTAGAAGACTGTATTTATGGGAAAAGATGTATTTTGGCTACTGGCAATTGTCTGTCACTACAATTTTGTCATTATTGGTGGATTTCACTGGCAGATCACATACTGATTGTGTATATGATGTTCCCTACATCCTATGTTCCTTTTGTTTGTTTATTTTTCTAAGGTACGGGTTATTTGAGTGTCCCATATAAGAAAGGGTTGCTAATTTGCCAGCGTAGGACTTCAAAAGAAATCTTATCTTCCTGGAAAGTGAATGTTTAGTATTAAATAATAAAAGATACGTAACCCACGGGGCTCTTAAAACTTATTTAACTTCTTTATAAACTTTACAATACAGTACATGGATATTGTAAATTACTTTCTATTCCAAGAAACTGTCCAAGCTGGTTGACCTTCTTTGGAATTTCCTCTTTGTAATTATGTTTAATGTGTTAATAAAGTTCACTTTGAACTGTATCATGGCAAATGGTCTCCTAGGACATAGTTCAGCACTCGTGTGTTCGCCATATGTGAAGTTTGAGTAAGAGTAGTTCAAGGAATAACAAAGCTGAGTCCAAACAATTGTAGGAATGGCACCTCCACCCCAGGTTAGCTGTAAAAGGGGTTCATGGGAAGTAAGGAATGTGGAGTGGGAAATCATTTAGCCTTCACTTCTAGGTGACACTAAATTATAGAGCTAGGTTCAAGTCATTATCAAAACACCATATATCTAGACGGTTTTCACAGAGAGTCATAATTCATGTTTAGTACATGTATGAGTCGAAGGAGAGCATGAACTTTGCAGCTCAGTCCAAGGAAACATAATTACATGTGTGAGCTTTTTTTACTGTGAGAAATGCAGACAGTACACCACGGGACACTACACCATCATGTCTTAAATACTTTTCTAGAAGTTTTTTCACTGTTTCCCAGAAATGGCTACTCACTAAAGCAAAACATAATTTATATGATCAAGAAGTAACAACCGCCAGCAGCTCAGTCTGTTGAGACGGGGGTGGGAGGGTTGCGGGGGGAACTGGAATGCTTGTGAAGCAATGTCATCAGCAGAGCAGCAAGTGAAACTGTTTCTATGGTATAGGATAGAGCGTACTATAGCGGGATATAAATTGAAAATTGCCCAGCTGTTCAGTAAGACAGGTGTAAGATCTGTCCCTTTATAAAATGGAACAGAATGGGGATTCCAGTTGCTTCTGTTCCTAGACAAGGCAAATAAATCAGCACATATGTCTGCATATATATGAGTTGAAATATTTAAACAGAAGAAGCAATGTTAATGTTCCTCTGTGCTTGCATTAATTTAAACAACAAACGTTTGTGTCTCTCTGGGATGGTCTGGGGTGTATGTGTGCGTGAAACAACAACAACAACAAAAAACTTGGTGCTAAGTGAAGGATCTAGAAGGGATTATTTAAATTATATTTTAAGATTGGTTGCATGCTGGGCCTTGGAACTCCAGGAACGATCTCTTCTAGTAACTACACTGGTTTGAATGTTATGGAGAAAATTTATATTTAGTTTATATTTGGAGAAGGAGTAACATTGAGGCACAAATGGAGGAGGCCACATTCTTTTCACGCCTTCCTCACAAGTCAGATCCAGGGATGCCTTACTAGTGAAACTGGGGCGGGGAGGAGGGGGGAATTAAGGAAACAACTCTCGCCAGTTACTAGGCTCAATATAGGAGTAACTGAATAAAATTCTATGGCCTGTCTTATGCAGGAGCTCAGACTAGATGATCATACTGGTCCCGTCTGGCTTTAAAATTTATGAATGAATCTATGGATTCATCTGCACCGTCCCTAACATGGTGTGTTAAAAGGGTCTATAGCAGGGGCGCAATGGCGGGGTGTCTGGTGCCCGCCACAGTCTTCTGGGAATAGGAATATGCTATTCCCACAGAAAGGTTGGGGAACACTGATCTATAGCAATAGCCATTGGAACCAACCTTTGTTGAATGGAAAATGTAAATATCTGGGCGGAGCATGAATGGGGGGCAAAAAGGACCCATCCGTGACCGAAGCCGTGGCTCTGTATATATGGCTTACGTAACTGAAACTGTAGTGGAATGATCACCTTGCCTAGAGGGCTCAGCATTTTTATACCCACAGAGATGTCCACCCTCCCTAATTCTCCATAATCTTCCTGGTTTTTACATGTAATTACAAAATTACTAATTCAGGTTTAAACCTACTAATTTTTCAAGGACACACTTTTTTTTTTACATATAAAGAATGTGTGTGTGTGTGTGTGTGTGTGTGTGTGTGTGTGTGTGACTCATCCCCACTGGGGTCCAACGAACTCAGCAAATAGCGCTGCAGGGGGCGTTCTTCTCCACCACCCTGTGGCACATGCCCAGACTGCACAGTGAGGGTTGGACAGGAGGGGAGCTGCAGTGATTCTGAGTGGGCTGGGATTCACTGCCCAAGCCCCAGGCTGGGTTGTGCTCTCACTGCCCAAGGTGGGCTCTGCTGGACTATGTCAACACACAGTGGGTACTTAGAACTCTCCAGCAGGGCCCACCCAGGGCAGTCAGTGCACCACGCAGCCTGGGGCTTGGGCAATGAATCCAGCAATGCCCCAACCAGGGGCACTGGAACAGGGAGGGGGCAGGGGCCATCGCCCTCCCACTTTTGAAAGTAGATGGGCCTGGTACGTCCACTTTTCGCCGCGGGTCTGGCCCCAAGCCCTTCTTCTTCCCCCTGAGGCCACTCCCCCCCCCCCAGTCAGCCAGAAGCTGGAGCCCCACCCAGGTAAGAGCAGCCCGGGCAGCTGTGGGGCACCTGGGAGGCTTCTCTTGACTCCCCCCTCCCCTGACAGGTGGAAGGACCTGGGTTCCCAGCCCAGCTCCAGCTTCTGGCTTGGCTGGGAGCTGAGGCCTTGGGGGAAGTGAAGGGGCAGGGCCATGGAGGGGGTGGGGCCTCATGGCCCCCCTACTTTTAGGAAGAATCCGTTGCCCCTTGCCCGAACCCATTGGAGGAGGAGAAAGAGGAGTGAAGGGGAAAGAACAAGTAGAAAAGAAAGATAAAGAGGGAGAAGTCAGAACAGATAGGCAATGTCTACATGACGCATCTTTTAGCGACACAGCTGTGCCATTACCGCTGTGCTGCTCAAAGGTGCACAGTTTAGCCGCAGTTTGTCGACAGAGAGCGCTCCTGCTGACAAAAAACTTCCACCCCCAACGCGTGGCATTGGTGGTGTTGTGCTGCTCACGCTGGTGGTAGTCATCAAAACTTCTGTCTTTCAGGGTGTGTGTGTGTGTTTTTAACACTTCTGAACAACAAACGTTTTGTCTTTCACTTGCTAGTGTAGACAAAGCCTAATCTAGTCTCTTCCCCACTGCAGGAGCTGCAGAGGAGAAGGCTCTCACGCCAACAGCATTTGGCATACGTTGCGCCGGATTCTTGTAGGGACCAGTTCTGGAAAGGGTTGAGTACCCTCAGCTCCCATTGACTGTAATGGGGATACAGGGATTTCAGCACCTCTTGGAAGCACCCAGCAGCACCTTGCGGGATCAGACTCCTTGTCTGCAGTTAAGGAAGATAAGATAATCATCTGTGGTGCTGTCTCAGTTTATCTCTTGCTGCTGATCCTCTCAAATCCCTAACTAGGCCAGTTGCTGAATTGTTTGTGGGGTGCGAGGTAAGGCAACTGTTACAGCATTCCTTAGCGTCCCCTTCCATTAGTGACCAGGGCCGTGAACTCAGCAAAACAAGGCTTACAGAGGGGAGTCAGTTAGACTGGGCAAAACTTTTCAACCAAAATTATTTTCTGATGGAAAACAAAGATTCAACAACACCAAGCCGTTTTGTGAATTGGTGTCATTTTTCACCAAATTGTTTGTTCTGGGGAGGGGACCCAAATTCCTGAAAGAACGGAAATAATTCATTTTGACATTTTATGATTCTAAACAACTTTCAGTTCAACTACATTAAAATACTAAAATCAAAATAAAATGCTTCATTTTGGTTCAAACAAAATCTTTCATTTGACCCCAAATTATTTATTTATTTATTACTTTTCAACTTGCCAAACATTTTGAAGAAGTTTTTGTTTTAGGCTTGACCCAAAATTATGCGCGCTCTTCCCCTCCTCTCTCCCCCCCCCCCCGCACTTTTTTTTTCAAAATTGGCCACAAACTGAAAAATCCGTTATTCGCCAGGTCTAGATTCGGTGCTCAGTTAACGGAAGATGGAACTGCACTGCACTTGAACTGTCAGATAGAAGCAGGACTTAGCTACTCCCAAGCAGCACATGATCAGCTATGGGCTTTTTAAATATACCTTTTTAGAGAAGAGATTTCATTTCTGTTGGGAAGCTGAGATCTCGACAGTAAAATGGTTCAAACTGCCTAGCTCAATAGAGTCTGTGTAACTGGAATTCAGTGCATATGAGAGGTTCCAGGTGGTCCCTTTGCAAAATATGTTTTACCCCTCCCTATCTCCTCCCCAAAAATACCAAAGTACAAACATTGCTGAGAGGTGTGCCAAAGTGCATCTCAACTTGAAAAGCATTCATCCGTCACCATTGCAGTCCCAAGGCAAATATGTAGCGAAATAAGACCCAGTAGATTCCTGCATGTTAAAAAGAGATACAGAGACCCCTGACAGAACACCAACATGTGATTCTGCCATAAACCTCTCTAGGAGGTCCAGCTCTCTGCAGCACAGTGACAGCCATGAGCGTGTGAGGGCCTCTGTAGCTTGTGGTACATGATGATTCCAGAGAGAGAGTGCTGCTTACAGAGAGAGTTGTTTTTATTGTTAATAATGAGGCTAGGTAATAAAATGGGACTGTTTACCAAACACATAGGGACATGCTTTTAGCTTGCATTGGACGCCTCCATGCCCTGGAATTGCATCCTTCTGAGAATAGCGTGGAGCTGCACCCAGGGAAATGCATAGCTGCAAAGAAATTGGACATTTTAATTCCTCCTCATAATATGGGAGGTGTGGGGGGAGAGAAAGCACTTGAGGGGCAAATTTAAAAGTGGGGTGGGTTTAAAGGACAGCACAGGGATTTTTTTTAAAGCAGGAAAGGCTCTGGGAAAGGCTCCCATGTGTTTTAAACCACCAAAAAGGTCTGCGTATAGATCTTATGACAGTGGAGCGATCCAAAAATTCCTCAGAATGAAAGGTCAGTCAGAGGAAAAAATGGCATTCGGGAGGACCAAGCTTATCACTAACCGAGTCATGTGACAGATCCAGAGTCAATTCCACTTGCCATTAGGAGAACCGCATGTGCAGTCTGCCTGCAACAAGCCGCATGACGCCACTGGGAAACTATCTCATTCCTCCCAGCCTAAAAATTTGTCAGGAGTCAAGTTGAATGTTGGAAGGAAAAGGTTTTTGAAGAAGACACTGCTGGGAGGGCCCGATTCCCCTTCCACTGTCCCCAGTTGCCCTACACCACACATTCTTCCCTAACACTACTTATAAGCCACTTTCTGACACCCATGCTCATTTTGAGTAGTACCTTGCTCTGCAGTTGATTTCAGTGTGGTAATTCATGGCGTTGAGGTTCGACTCAGTTTGAGTAAAGTGGCAGAGTCTGCCTTTAACTTAAAAGGGGACTCTAAAATTTGATGCAAGATGTCAGCTAGTGTGTAAACTTGTGTGGATTTTGCCCCCCTTACTCATGAAATAAGGTACTACGCCATGTGAGGTTGGGTCACAGAACTTGGGGCTAGGTCCTCAGCTAGTGTAGCTCCATTAAAGCCTATGCCCATAACTGATCACTGACAGTGGGTGAATCCCGGAAATGTTAGACTCAGATCAGCCTCCAAAAGTTCTGATGACTCTCTGAAGCTTCTCCAAAGTGTCCAAACGTTTGCAGTTTGCAAAAATTGACTGGACTTCTGAGTGTCTCACAAGAAGGGCTTTGCTTGCAAGACTTCCAGTCCTTAAGGTCCTTGCTGGAAACACACAATGGCAGCATTTCTTATGGTATTTTGACATCCCTTCTGGAATCAGGGGGGCAATGTTACTTAAGAGACCACTTCTCCTATTGGCCTGCCTACAGCAGGTGACAGCTGAGGTGTGCTCTAACTACCATCACCTGGAATTCGGCTTTCCAGGACTGGAGCTCTCAGGCGAGGGTCCCAGCCTTTGGGACTTGCTCACTCTTGGCAGTTCACCAGAGCCCAAATCTATTGAATTCCAGGGCCTGATATGAAGCCTTTCATTGACTTAATCAGGCTTTTGATTAAACCGATTCATTATTTTAGGGCTAGCTCCTGACACCTTTACTCACTTTGAATAGCAGCCTAACCCATCTGCAGTCCCACTGAAGTCAATGGGACCCACCAGCATGAGTAAGCATGAGAGAATCTGACCCCTAGTCACTATGGAGCCTGCTTTACTCACGATGATGAACACTCATGCAGATAGTCTCATGGCAGTAACAGGATTTGCTCTTATAAAGAAATGCATACAACCATGAGAAAGGACTCCAGCACAGATCCCATAGGGGTCAGGTCCTCTAAGCCGCTGTTGTGAGATGGTGAGCAGCCTCAAGCCCATTGAAGCCCAGTGGGGATTGAGGTCACTCAGCACCTCAAGTCATCAGACCCCATTAAAACAGGTGTGTCCTTATGCAGGAACAGGGCACTTATTGACCACGGCTGTTTTTGAAATGTTCTGAGAAAGAGGCTGGCTGTTATACTGGTAGGGGCTATAGAAGCTCATAAATCAATGAATCCAATAAAGACAATTATTTAATTAAATAAAGTAACATACTTGAACATTTTGGCTTTGAATTTGGTTCTGTAACTGGGGGACAGCTGACGGTGTGGGAGACCTTATCACTCTCCCACCCCAGCCTTGTAGTTATCATCATGCAGCACAGTATGTTCATGTTGTCACATTCCAGGACACCTTGTTATGCATGAAACTATCGCCTTGTACCAGCAGGAAACATTCAGCAGTCAGGCCAGTCCAATGAACTTGTCAAGGGAAGGTCGAGGCAATGGATAAAAATATCCCGAAAATTCATCACTTTGCATGTAGGCGATGTTAACATGTCAGGATATCCTGTACCTTGTCGTTAAGTAAATGCTGCCCAGCAAATTCTTTTTGTCCTAGAACCGTTCTAGTGTATTCTTATGATTCCTGCTGCTGACAAAGCCCATCTGGTGACTATTAAAGGGAATTGCTATACATATAAACATAAAAGGATTATAACTCCTTGTTTTAAGGACCAATGCTGTTATGAATTTTGGCTTCAGGATTCGTTATGCTTAAAACAACCAGTGATCTGGGTATCTGGGAACCAGGTCCCCATGACATAGAAAAGTGGTGGGTGAGGTCCGGGGCTGGGGAGGGAGGAAGAGAGAAATACAGCTGATTGCCATTGGCAGGTTAATGCAGTTGGTTAGAGCAATGTGATAAGAATGTCTAAGTTCTGGATTCAAACCCTCCATGGGCTGGTGGTATTTTCTTAGTTGTATCTGTCTGTTGTCTGTTTTTTCCACTTTGATGTAATCTCTTTTCAATAAGTAACTTTTGTTATGTTTGTACAAGGCCCCTCTTCATGACCCGTGGCTTCTAGATGCTACTGCGATAGAACTAGTTCTGATCATATTAATTATTGTTTTTCTTTCCCATTCTTTGTTAGGCCCACCCAGAATTGCTGATAAAGTGATCCACCGGCAGACCGTGAGGTTAGGAAGAACCATCAAGCTCCTGTGTCCGGTAGAAGGTGACCCACCACCTCTGACTATGTGGATGAAAGATGGACGGACTATCCACAGTGGCTGGACAAGGTTCCGGATCCTGCAGCAAGGACTGAAAATCAAGGAGGTGGAAAGTGAAGACGCGGGAACATACATCTGCAAGGCTACCAACGGCTTTGGCAGTACGAGTGTGAACTACACCCTTATTGTGATTGGTAAGTGCCACAGGAGGAAATGTAAATCTTGCCTTTTTTAATGGTAGTGGAGAAGTTTGATTTCTTTTCACCTGGCAGTGATTGCAGGCCCTCTTTGCTAATCATTTACTGACCTCCACTTAAATGGCCCATTCCAGTGTTTGAGGATGGCTAAAGCTAGCTACACTGCTGCACATCTCTTGCATTGCAGTCAGCAGCCGCAAGATAAGATTAGGGAGTGCCAAAGGTTACAAATAAACAGAAGTGATGCAATAATCACTAGGGCACAGATCACAACGAATTCCACACAGGAAAGGCTGAGTGATAAGGAGAGGTCATGCTGATCTTTGTGTTTGCTGCTGGAACAGGGTAGTTCTCAAAACGAATTTTAACAAGCCCATATTAAAGGGCACAACAAGGGGATTTGTGCAGTGAGCAGTTGCAGACTATGCAGACTAGGAATAAATCTAGCTACAGTGAAACTAGGCACAGAGCTAACACTGGGCCCTAAGGGTCCCAAGTTTCCAAAGAATCCCCATCCGTTGGGTCAGGATTTAGAATGGGTGTGCAGAGGGCCTCTGTCTTTGAAGGAGAGACCACGGGGGCTAGCCTTACCTGTATATGCCCCCAAAATTCTCAAGATCTTGGCCCAGATGATGGAGATCCAAGATCACATGCTGGGTTTGGGTCGATGCTTCTGAGGGCCCAGGAGAGGCCTGAATGATTTTTCCTTCACTCTCAGTGCTCAGAGCGTCTCCACCAGTTGCGGACAGGAAATGTATCCAGCTCTCCTTAGCTGGAGGGAGAGGGCTGGCTAAAAAGTGGCATGTTTCAGGATGCAGAGGGAGGAAAGGAAAGAACTAGAAGGTGGGAAGATGCTATAGGCCTCCACACACCCACCGTCTCCCCCAGCCAAAAGCCTCCTTAACCAGCATGAATGCTTAGCCCACAAAGTCCTATCTCTTTCTCTGCTCATTTTAAACAACCAAAAGCTTCCTGCTGATAAGAGCAGCCTTGCCTGTGAAGACAGAAGAGCCCTGTTTGAACTCTAACCTGCTCCTGCCTCGTCCTTCCCAAACAACCCCAGACTCATGCCAGAAACCAGATTCATGGCTCTTTGCCCAAAAAATCTCTGGGGAGAGGAAAGGGGCTGATCGTGCCACTCTGCAGAGCGAGTATGGGAGGGGAAGACAAAAGACCCCTTTTCCTGCCTAGAGGAAGGAGCTGCTGGCCTGAGGCAAACTAAGCTGCTTATCCGGCCCTCCTGAGGGAGCTCTGCAGGAGAGCATAGGAAGGGAGAGTGCACTTGGCATCTCTGCCCAGAAAAGGTTTAGAAATAACTTGTGCCTTGCAGAGCTGTTTGCAGAGATGTGCACAGCACAGTCGCCAAAGTGCTGGGGTGGGGAAGGCACAGAGGGACTGAGGACAGAATTCTTTAAAAACAGCTTCACACCAGCAGGTGGGGCACATTTCCACATCAGCTCCGCTGAAACACTGGGCACAGGAGTCACAATGAGAGCTGTGTGGTGCTGAGCGCGTCTGCAAACCTGGCCCTTCTTTAGGTGGCCAAATGGGAGCTGAAGTCTCTTGAAAATCTGGCCCTGAGCTCTTTTGAAAATGTGCTCCTATGGGACTTGCCTAAGGTCACCCAAGACGTCTGTGGCAGAGTTAGGAATTGAACCCCAGCCCTGTGCTTTAACCACAGGGATAGCCTTCCCCTGGGATGGAGTCTCTTAGAATGTCTACACAGCAGCTGGCAGGTGTAATTCCCAGCATAGGTAGACATACCCATGTTGTGCCGAAAAATAGAAGTGCAGCATGGCTGGCAGCTTGGGCTAGCCTTCAGAGTATGCACTTGGGGGTCGGCCAGGATTGCACACAGGCGGCTATTCTGTCCTGCGCCAGTCACACTGCCATTTTTAGCAGGCCAGCTTGAGGTAAGCTAGCACGTGACTGTCTGCCTATCTTTGGAATCACACCTCCCAGCTGCTATGTAGCCCTACCCTTAGTTTCCATCTGAGGAGAGATTGAAAAGACTGGGACTGTTCAATTTAGAAAAGAGACGGCTGAGGGGAGATAGAAAAGAGATCTATAAAATCACAAATGATGTGGAGAAAGTGAAGGGAAAGTGTTATTTACCTCTTCACGTAACACAAGAACCAGAGGTCACCCAATGAAATTAATAGGCAGCAGATTTAAAACTAACACAAGGAAGTACTTCTTCACACAACACACAGTCAGCCTGTGGAACTCATTGGCAGGTGATGTTATGAAGGCCAAAAGTACAACTGTGTTAAAAAAAGAATGAGGTAAGTTCCTGGAGGATAGGTCCATCAATGGCTCCTACCCAAAATAGTCAGGGACGCAACCCCATGCTCTGGGTGTACCTAAACCTCTGACTGCCAGAAGCTGGCAATGGGCGACAGGGGATGGATCACTTGATGATTACCTGTTCTGTTCATTCCCTCTGAAGCATCTGGCACTGGCCACTGTCAGTAGACAGGATACTGGGCTAGATGGACCATTGGTCTGACCCAGTTTGGCCATTGTTAAGATCTTAGTTTTGAAAAGCTAACAGCTCTTAAATAAGGTAACTTAGTTCTCTTCAGTCATGCAGCCTATAAGCTCCTGGGAGCCTCCTCTTTAATGCCTGTAAAGCATTGCATACACCTATAGCATGGCAGGGCCCATAATGACTTTTAAATTTCCTTTGGAAAGATGAGTTGAGGCTTGCGGCCTGGGGTCTGTCCAGTGTGAAATGCCTTTGCAGTGCCAGGGCTGAGGAAATGAGCACACGCTTTCAGGAGCGCTGTGCTGCTAACTGATCCGACAGCAGCTTTAGAGACAGGCTGAGGGAATTCAGTGACTAGGAGCCGATGATTAGTGACATATGGCTGATAGAAGAACAGAGTGAGAAGAGGGGATTCCCAGCTGTGGGAATTGTAGGATGAGTCACTGAAGGCACAACAGGGGGAGCAGGATGACATGAAGACAGTAAATGGATAATGGCAAAGGGCTAAATTTGCCTCATCTTGTGTGAGTGTCCAGGGGGCAGAGGTGATTTTCCCATCTCCAGGAAACCTGCCAGAGAGAATGGGCACCACTGGGTGCTACATAGGGCCTGGATAATGTGCCTAGACGTAGCTTCTTCTAGCACCAAAGGAGCATGGCTAGGTGGTTTGCAGGCACAGTCACATCCCCACCTCTGTAAACTGGGGCCTGTTGGGAGTGCTGCTGAGCCTGCTGCCCCCTAAGCTGTTCTGCCTGGTATTGGGGTGGCATAGGTGTAAATAAGGTCAGATATTAGCCAAGTGTCTATCTCCCTCTCTAAACTCTTCTCTGTCATTGCGGCCTGGGTCTGCACAATGACTGCAGCATGATAGTTGTCTGATTTTATGTTTGCTGGATAAGAGAAATAGTTACAGCTTTACTGTGGATGCTGAGTGATGTAAGCAGACACCGGGGCACCTTGAGGGGGGGATTGTAATAGTAATCAGGTGATTCTTGGAATTCGCACTTTGGTGGAGACCTCCAGGCCCCTTAGAGAAGAGAGACCAGGAAATGCTTTAGCAGGATAGAGGTTCTTGTGAGAAGGGAAATCCTCAAGTAATAGGATTTCAGTAATGTCAGCTGTTGACTGGGATAACAGCTACTCATACACTAAGAGCCAGCATTGCCTTTGAACATCCTCACCGGCTCCTCCTGACTCCATCCTCTGTTCATTGAAACATCTTATCTCCTTCATCCTCAGTATAACAATTTTGTTGCTATTATGGAAAATTAGAGGACCAAGAGCCTTCTCCTTTTCACTCAGACACAGTTCATCTTTACTGCTCTTCTATACCCCTGGCCTTTGAAATGTCATCTGTCCAAAACCCACCTGTACCTTTTCAGGCTGACATCAACTTGTCTGATCATCATACCCTAGTCACCGTGGTTCAGTAATTTGGCATCGTTCCCAATGTCCTGCTAATGAGCTCATTGCTTCTACCCTATGTATTTACACACCCAATAACACTAGTAGTGACTGAAAGATGTTACTGTCCAATGGCTGTCTGGTGGCCTATGTCCACATCGCATCCCCCTTCCACACCAGCATTGGTTCTTTTTTGTTTGTTGGTTGGTTTTTTTGGATTTCAGCAGCCTCAGCGGAAAGGGCAAAGAGTGAATAGGCTATGGAGACTTAACTAATCTCTTATCCCTGGAGATGGTACTTTGGCATATTGATGGGGGAGTGTTATGGAGCTCCCCTTGCCACTGCCTGTCCTTTCCCCATTCTGTGAACCTTTGGATACTGTTCCAGCACCTTACATGGGATCAAAGGGCCCACCCCAATTCCCATTACAATCTGCGGGAAGACTCTCCTTGATTTTACTGGGAATTGAATCGGGCCCAAACTGTGTTTGTTTAAAAAAAACAACAACACAGGGGAGGGATGAAAAATCAGAGGCCAGGAAATGAGAATTAGGGACTAGCATTGAATTGGAGGTGAGGCAAAATCTCTGAAGAGAACAGGCTGCTCTGGTAAGTTGTATCATCACACAAATTGTATTAATAACAATAGTATTAACAATAGTTAGCACAAACACTAGCTAATGAGGCTCTGATATTGCACCGATTGAAGCATATGGCAATGCTCCCATTGACCTCAGTGGGTGCAGGATTGAGCCCGTGTGGAATTTAAAAGAGCTAAACATGAAAAAGACAAAAAAACCCAACAAAGTGTATTGAAGAGTGTGGTCCCAAGCTTGTGATAGAGTTAAGTTAAACAGGGAACAAGTTTGTGCCAAGTGATCATTCGCCTCCCTATGTCTTGATACTAATGCTGGCTAAGAATAGCATCTTTTAACTTCTTAGATTGTTGGTTGTATTTGCTCAGTCCATTCTTGATTGTTGATTATTACATAGCCCTTGTCTCAAATGGCTGTCCCTAGACTTCTTCGTTTTATGTTTCAAACTGATTGCTTGTCTGTAAATGCTCTTTCCCCTGAAATCAGATGTCACCCGAGTATCTTTCCTGCCGAGGTCTGAAAGTCAACACAAGGTACGACTGTGTGACTCTTTCAAAGAATTCAAGTTGGCTCTGAACCTTAATGCATCTGGCAGATGCTGGGGTTTCTTCTTGTGAAAATGTTCTCTGTGTGAAGAGGAACCTTTGTTTATTTTAGAGAACACGGCAGTGTTTTAAAACCAACAGCTTGTCAGCTGGAGGATGGAGAACAAAGTGATGGTGCCGTTTTGTTTGTGCTGCGGAAAGCGCAAACATCATTAAGCAGAATGGCCTTTTGAACCATATGGCCCTTTTTTTTAAATTCATTTTTTAAAGAGCACTTTAAGAATCTTTTTTCAGCATTACTTGTAATGCCATATATTTATACACTACGGCAGGTGCTTGGATACCATTGTGATGGGTGGGGTGTAAGATCCCAAAGAGACTAGAAAATAGAGCAAGAAAGCATCCTGTCACATGAATGATTACTGTGGGAGAGCTTGAAAAAATTAAAATCCATTTTCACCGTGAAACATGCTGGGTGTTGACATCAGTGGGGCCAGGATTTCACCTCTGATCCTTATAATAGAACATAACAAGATGTAGTAATATATGAAAACGTACACGGCAGTTTTTATCTAAAGATTTCACAGCACTGTTAGAAAGCACTATATATTTAGCCTCGCAACACCCCTTTGAAGGAGGTAGATGTCACGCCCATGTTCTATCTGGGGACAGTGTAGCACGGTAAAGTTCAGCGACTTGCTCAAGGTCCTACAAGAACTGGGAGTTAAACCCAGAAATGCTGAATCCCATACCTTTCCTTGCCACTGTATCATGCTTCCTCCCTCCTTTTAAAAGAATAATGGTAGGTTATGGGAAGATCTGCCTTTTGCAGTGATGGCTAAAGAGAGTAACTTTTTGAAGCACATAAACCCCATTATTTAGTAAACTGTGCGTGTCTTTCTGTCTCACAAGCATAGCTTAGAAGCTATAGGTGGACGAGTTGCTTTCAACTCTGTTTCCAATAAGCAACTGCTGACTTCTAACAGAAGGAACTTGTACAGTTCATCCTGAAATAATACCTTACATCAGGAATGTATAGTACAAATAAAATCCTGTGATTGCTATTTTATTATTTACTTGTTATTTCTTGGGACAGACTATTTAAAAAAAAATTGATTAAAAGCAACAGGAAAGTGAGGGTTGAGGAAGGCTAAACAAGGAGTTGATTCATCAAAACTTCAGGGATCTCCAGTACTTAGAACCTTTTTTCCTCCCCCTTGTATCCTTTGAAAGAATAGATCTCTTCCCCTTCATCATTATTATTAATTAATATTTATATTCCAGTAGAGTCTAGAGACTCTAGCCAAAATTGGGGCACCTTTCTACCAGGCATTGTACAAACACATAGTAAGAGAGTACAAACACAAGAGACATGGACAGTCAATGACAGTTAGGCTCCTAAGTGCCTAAATCACTTTTGAAAACAGGAGTTAGGCTCCTAAATCAGTTAGGTGTTGCAATGCTCTAAATACCTCTAAAAATTCTGGCCTAAGGTGACATGCTTGAGCTGGGAATTGAGCCCACATCTCTTGTATCCCAGGCTAGTACCTTAACCAAAAGACAATCCCTCCTCCACTACTTACTCCAGAGCCTCTTCTTCCTCCTCTGCCTTTACACAGCCCATCCCTTTTCCCAGTGAACAGGCCTTGCCGAGCCCAGCAAGTTGCTACACTGCTCATATCCAGGTCCCCTTTGAGCGTGGGCTCTGGATCCCAAACATCCAAGAATCCCATTCTAATCCACCTCTGCAAGAAATGTAAGGAAGTAAAAGCAGATAACCAGTAGAAGTAGAAGCTACAGTTTCCTCTCATAGCCAGGCTCAATAGGTTTTGTGGCTTACCACAAGATCTGGGATGGTAATTACAGTGCAGGCAGATTTACTAACACTGGAAGAAGAACTCTTTTTAATCAATATTAGCATTCTAGTGATTAAGTACATAGTTCCTTATCCCAGAGAATTCCATCAAA
Source organism: Lepidochelys olivacea (assembly GCF_965140295.1). Taxonomy (NCBI): domain Eukaryota; kingdom Metazoa; phylum Chordata; order Testudines; family Cheloniidae; genus Lepidochelys; species Lepidochelys olivacea. The sequence goes on along the minus strand of NC_140414.1, from coordinate 134,470,077 downwards.
AACAAATGAGCTGTACAACCCCACAAAGGTTATTTATATAAATATCCCCATGAAATTGTTATCTCTGGCTGTCCACTGAAGTTTTTTTCTTACTAAAATGATCCAGATGGGCCATTTGCCAGCTCATGATCTGTAGCTATCAAAAGGAACTTTGTTTTTGTCTTTAAACTGAGCAGTCGTGCAGATTTCTGGCTGTGAAAACTGGTTGTGTATGGTGTTCCGGGAACCTGCTGCGCACTCAGATTTCCTTCACAGAGGCAAGTAGAGGAGGTCGTGCCTCTGATACTCCACTGTTCAGATAGTTGCTCTGACCGTAAATGGGAGAGCAGGGGCTACTCTGTCAAAAAATTTCAGCCAACTCTACTCAAGACCTACTGCTACCATGGTGCCTGTGGGAAACTGCCAACCCCACAGGGGCCCTGGGGAAAATATAGCATGGGATCATGTAATTAAAGACCGTATCATAATACATACAGACAAGGGGGAGTGAATTAAGGTTGCACAGATGACCTTAATTCTGGCATTGCCTAACTTTTGAGTGAGTGCTTGACTGTGCAACGTTAAAATCGTTTGTGGGTAACTTTCCTAGGATTTTTGAAGGGCATACTGAAAAAAACAAATCCTGTCACGTGGAATCCTATTGATACACACATGGTTCATCAGCAAGAGTGGAACCTTGCCAGTGCACAGGCCCCTGGCACTTGAGCTAAGGGAGTAACTGACAGCAGTAGTAGGTAGTCATCCTGTATGTGGACCAGTCCCTTGAGGGGGATGAGAAATGCACTTAGTTGCTGACAGCAGAGGAATGGTGAGACTCAGAAATGTTGGGCTCTATATTAGGTTCGGGGGTGAGGGGGGGAGTAGTGTTCTGTAATGGTCACGGACTCTTCGGCTCTATTCCCTCTAGATTTCCCCAGTGCTGTCTCCTCGCCACTCTTGGCTGCTTATCCCAGCCTCACCCTTCCCCTCTCACACAGCTCATCCCAGTCTCCTTGTCCAGCCAGTCCCAGTCTCTCCCTCCCTGCACTCCTTATCCCAACCTACTCCTTCCTGCACATGTGTCTGGCTGTTGTCCAGTCTGTGTTCATGTCAGACTGATTTTTCCTACAGGGAGAGCATTGAGAGCAAAGAAAAGTCAGTCTCCCTGCTGTCAATTGTGGTTCCCAGTGCCACAGCAGCAGGGGCCAGCAATTTCAGGGAAAATTCTGCTCAGATATGTAGCCCCAGGATGGAGCATGCTCAGTACAGACAGAATCTTCAGAAAATCTAGCTGCCAGGACCTCTTAACCAAACAGCTAAAGTTTGGCAAAATTATAAATAACTGAATGCAGGATTTTATTCTGGGAAGTGTTGGACAACCTTCACGCCCGGCCTAGAAGAACAAATAATATCACTTCGCCCACAAGTCGGGTCATTCATTGAAGGGGAGATCTCCAAAAAACAGCTGGGTGCCATAGGAAATGATATTATTAAATATTTACACTGCGGGCATAGCCACCTCATTCACTGAAGTTAAACACGGAGCTCTTCAATAAGAAAATATTATGGGCCAAATCCTGTGATCTCTGCCAACATTGAGGACCGGTTTTTCAGGACCTGTGAGAGCTGCAGATGAGCCTAGGGGACCAATCTGAGTATTGTACCCAACCTTGCAGGGGGGGAAAGAGGCACATGTGAAAGCGAGGTGGCACCCGGCTCCCCAGGGTCAGCCAAAATGCAGCAGGAAGGGGTAGCTCAGTGGTTTGAATGTTGGCCTGCTAAACCCAGGGTTGTGAGCTCAATCCTTGAGGGGGCCATTTAGGAATCTGGGGCAAAAATTGGGGATTGGTCCTGCTTTGAGCAGGGGGTTGGATGAGATGACCTCCTGAGGTCCCTTCCGATTCCATGATTGCAGCATAAGCTGCTATTGCCAATAAACATGTTAGCAGACTTGAGTTGTTTGACCAAGTACTTGAAGATCAGTACGTCCTTTGTTTGTCTTTGAATATGTACATTCACCCTTTTATTACCCTGTTTAGAGATCTACCAGATACAGATGGCAGAATTGTCTGAGCCTTGCCATTCTCAGTACACACAGAGCTATGTAGATTGCTAGTTTCCCTGAGGTTCTGCAGCATGACCAACTTAATCTTGCCAGGATGCATCCCGGCACAACTTCAAAACAAGATCAACATTCAACCCCAAGAAGCAGCTGCTCTGGTGTTTTTCTTTTCTGCTTTGCATCTCAGCCTGTTGTGTTTGTAGTCTCACTTCTTCGGTTTTATGTGGAGGAAGATTGTGGTGAAGAATCCATCACCTTTCTGTTCACATCCTCCTCCTCTTGGCACCTTGACTCCCTTATAGTGTGTCCCATACCACTCATCCACTGTCTGTGTAATGACCTGTAAAATGATGTTACTGAAGGTGGGAGGTTAAAAACAGCCAGTTGTCATAGACTTCTCTGGAGCCGTACCCTTAGAAACTGAACTGCAACTCACTCTCCAGCAAATCAGGTTTGCTATTGAATGTCTAAAATCTGTCTGCTGAAAGTGATTGCGTAGAGAATCTTTAGCGGCCTTAGAAGATTTATCTTTAAAGTAGCTTTATCCTGCCTGGCCAGCTGCTATTTTATGTTTTTCATAGCTTGTCCAAGACAGCTCTCTTTGATAAACAGGCCTCTGTGAAAAATTTGCATTAAAAGAGCCTTTAAAAAAAAAAAAGTCAATGTAAGTATCCAGGAGGAAAAAAAAAAAAGCATGGCAGTGTATGAATGGACATTTATTCTAGCATGGTTCTCACTGCTTATAGTACTAGAAAATCCTGTGTGAAAGAAATAGAGTACAGTAAAATATGGTTTGCATTACTGATCTCCGATGAAGTCATCAATCTGTGTAGAAATCATTTATAGTACAAAAGCTGTGAAAACATTTGTAGCCCAAAGTCAGGTGCGGTCAGCCATCTTGGAAAAGCATGACAAATGCATTTATAGTTGGGTTTTGGCCTCTTAGCAAACTCTGGGGACCAAAGAGAGATGTACTCAGCAATAACTTTGTGAATCAATGTTGAGTCAGCAATGCATGCACAAAGGACACTTTTAATACTACGCAGAAAACTGACATGAGTCAACACTTGACAAAGATGCAGGATTTGTATTTAAAAAACAAGAGTGGTTTAGCTTTCATTAGTCACACTACAGAGTTAGTACTTCATTTTTTCATACATCAACTCCAGCATAAAATGTGAAAGGCAGTCTGTGCAGCATGGGCACAATTACACACCATGTAATCACAACTAATAATGATTATTGTTATGTGAAAATGAGAAACTTCTTGCTATAGTAAATAGTAACAACATTTTCACCTTTAATTTGCTGTGGCCCTCAACTGTGCTGGTGCCTATACCCACCGATTAACACCTGGTGAGGATCTGGCCCCATTAATTCACTGACAGTAATGGTTGTGTTGCTAATTAAAGCCAAGATTGTTTATGGCTTTTGGGAGTTGAGCAGAAGAGGGTGCCTTAAATCGCCACCCAAGAGCCTGGCAGTTGAAGTAATTGCACAAAGAGTGCTACTGGCTAGTTCCCTGTAGGCTCAGCTTGGTCACAGCAATCTGCACAGATCCAATTCCAGAGCTAGGCGAGGGAGCTCATTTTTTGCTGAGAATGTGACATCAGATGTATTGTTAAGAGAAAGCATATTATGCATCAGGTACAAGGAGTAAACCGAATTCTGCCCTGCGGTCTGCAGGAACTCATCCTGTTGATCAGGGGAGTGAAAAATACTCAGTATGGACATTTGAGTGTTTTCACATTTCATTATGAACTTGAAAACTGACTCATATTTCTAAAAAAAACTCCCCATGCTTCCCAAAGCATTCACTAGGCAATGGAGCTCCTCTTCCAGCAAAACAACTCATTGCCTGAATGAAAATGGACTTATCTCAAGTGAAAGGCAGCTCATCATGGTCACTTACTTGCATGGCTGTCATGCCTAGAGGCCATGATCTGGTCCCATTGTCTAGACACAGCACAAACATAGGCTGGGATATTTGAAAGTGCCTGAAAGAGTTAGGTGTCCAACTTCAACTGAATTTCAATAGTACCTCATTCCCTTAGGCTCCTCTGGAAAAAAGTCAGACACATTCCCTGCCCCAGCATGCTAAGTCTAGAATTTGAATTTTCCCAACTGGAAGTACCCACTTTGTTGAATTTTGTGGGAAAGAAAAGGACAGGAGAGAAATCATCTGAAACAAAAAGGTAAATGTTGCTGGAAAAATGTTTCCCCAACTTCAGTGGTTTCAACAAGTGTCACGCACATGGGTCTGAAATCCATATATGGCTCATATTATTTTGTTCCTGAAAAGCTCCTTCTGCATAAGGGCTCTGAAAGAGGGTATTATGCCACAGTATCAATATTAACTGTAGCCTTTCCAAAAATGGCACTGAATAAAAATGTATCAACAAGCCATTCCATTGACAACTCCATGTGAATGGGTGTGTGACGCTGGAAAATACCATGCATGGGTTACAGTAACATGTCTTGCAGCTCCAGATCCATAACGTAACTCAGTGCTAACACACAAAATAAAACAAAGATCTTGTAAAAAATGTGGCCATTAGTTTCATTTGATTTTCTAACATACTTTACGGTATGCTTATCAATACATCATGTGCTAGCCAACAAAGGCCCCACTGTTTCAAATAGACGTCTTTTTCTTTCCCCATCAAGCTGTAACATAGAAGCCAAGTTTGGAAGGTGACAACACCTGTTCACAATTTAAAGGAAATTAAAAGATTTTTTTCCTTGAATGTAAGCATGAAAATCATACATATATGTATGTATATATAATTTCCCCCTGCATACTCCATCCTGCGGTAGAGGATTGCAAGCCAGAGTTGCAGCCTGTGTAAATTTAAGGCGTGCAGACCATGTGGGTGCATTTAGCCCACAATCCTTTGCAGATGCTTTAGAGTGTGTGGCTGCTGCTATGTCCATGCAAATATCAAGCTGCTCTGTTTGCTGTGTGATTATTTGTTTGGGAATGAAAGCAATATGCAGTGTCAAGAGGACTGACATTAACAGTATGTTTGATCTATGGCTTCCTTCTGTTAGCTGATATTAATAGAATTAGCCCCTGGTCCAAACTAGTTTGTGGTGGACATTTCACTTCTTTTGCTTGGCGTATCCAAGGGTAAAAATCATTTCATCGCCTATTTTATTGAAAGACTTTATTAATCCCAAACTTCTTTTGGAAAAAAAAAAAACAGCCAACCAGCCAGCCAAACACCCACCAAGCACAACCCTCCATGCAGTCGATGGATAAGAGCCTCAGTTGGTGTCCGTGAAGTTGAACCAGTTTACACCAATCTGACCACATCTGTTTACTGATGCTTAGTAATGTTCTAGATTGTTCCTGGTCCTTGAGGGTTGTGTGTGTGGATAAGAGGGGAGGGGCAGAGGAAGGAACTTGAAGTTGCTGACCAAAATTCTGGCCCAGCTGCAGTCCTTGAGCTAAAGGACTGCGATTGCCTAGTGCCCAAAGCAGTGCTAACCTATTCAAAAGGGGCAAGGAGCAGCCACAGCCTCACCCTGGCCAGCAGCTTTGCTTCCGCAGAATGAGCGGGAGTGCAGCCTGCATCCTCTTCCGTGGTGGCCCAGCAGCTCTGCTCCCCAGAAGCTCCTGAAGACATTGTGGTAACAGGAGCCAAACACTATGATGGGCCCCAATACACAAAATCAAGATGGTTCCTTCCCCGCAGCTTTAGGATGCCTTCCATCCGCCCAAGATGTCCATCCTAATCCGTGCTCCCCCCTGCTTCCTCCCTGTCCCCTTTGGCTGTGCCCTGTCCTCCCATTCTGCTTTCCCCCACAAGTCTTTGATGCCTTTGCCCAGGGCTGGCCCACAACATTTTGGCACCGGAGGCAGGGAGCTCAAATGATGCGTCCATACCCCCTTGCTTGGGCCAAAACTTCGAAAGGTCTCAATTCTGCCTTCTTCCTGTTCTACTCTTCTCATGGTACTGCGCTTATACTTACTCCAATAAAGGAGAACTAACAACTTAAAATGCCTTGTTCAAAAATTTTAAGTAACACTTAACTTTCAAATGCCTGAACAGCAAATGTAACTTTTCTTGTCTGCATAGTAAACACTGGCATTTTTATCTGTTTGAATAATCAAAGTGGTGCTTTCTCTGTCTTCTTGGTTGCAAAGATTTGAACTGATTCCTGAAGGTTCACAGTCTGGGCCAGCTCATGCTCTGTTGACATGGTTGCAAGGCCAACCAGCCTCTCCTGTGTCATTGTGGAGCGTAGATGTGTTTTTATTAACTTCAGCTTGGAGAAGCTGCGTTCTTCACTGGCAACTGTTACAGGAAGTGTTAGAAGTGTGCGCAGAGCAACAAAAGCATTTGGAAAGAGGGTGGTCATCTTATTTGTGCACATATATTCCAGAACAGCCTTTGGAGTTGATGCTGCTGAAATATATCTTGAACGGACTTTCAGTTCATCACCTAAATCACTTGCATCAATATCGCGCATGTCATCATGTGTCAACACTGTCTCTAGTGCCCTGCATTGCTGGTGTGGGTCTTCCTCAGGTATAGTGAGGAGTTTTGGAATATCATACAACATCCCAAATATACTGCTGTGTTCCTTGAGCTGCAAGAAATGTTCTTCAACTGACTGTATTGTACAATCTAGCACCTGGTTAAAGAATTCAACTTTGAATTGTTGTTTGGAGTCTCATGGGATTATCCCATGCCTCGTAATCAAAATGTCTTCTTCTTCGGTGACTCTTGTATTTTTGAACGGGTGGGAAAATAGCTTCAGTGTGAAGTTCCTCTGCTAACTTCTGTGCACTCTTTGGAACATTTTCAAATCCCTCATCTGACCAGTAAGATTGTGGGTATGACTTTGCTTTGTCCAGTTGTTCCATTGCTCCAGATATATCAAGGTCAACACCTTGGAGTCTCTTGCTTACAACATTTATTTCAAACAGTATGTCATGCCACAACACTAAGCCACACAGAAATTTGAAGTTATGTATCTTTCTGGTGATTCCATTTCCCTCCGCCATGTTCTCCCATGAACAGTTCCCGTCATAGCATTATCCTCCATAATGGCAACTATGGCATCATCTATCTTCCCAATTTGGTGTTTGATAAGCTTTATCGCCTCCACTTGACTTTCCCACCGTGTGGCACTCAGTGGTTTCAGTGTCAGAGAGGCTGTTCCCAGATGTTGCTTCAAAATTTTCCATCGATGAGTTGATGCAGAGAAAAATACATCGATGCTTTGAATTACATTAAAACATTCAGGAGCCTCATGAGAAGCTGATGCTGCATCACTGACCACCAAGTTTAAAGAATGACAACTGCATGGGACAAAAAAAGCTCGCGGGTTTAACTCTCGGATCCGTGTCTGCACTCCTCTGTTCTTTCCTCTCATGTTGGCACCATTATAGTAGCCCTGATCTCTCATATCAGCTATCACAATTCCCATATCTTCCAGCTTCTTAAGAAGCACATTTGTCATACCAGCTCCTGTAGTATCATCAATGTCAATAAATTCTAGAAAATGCTCTCTGACAGTCACCATTGCAGGGACATTTTCACTAGGTTCTGTTGTTGTTACAAAACGCACCATTAAAGTCATTTATTCCGTATGGCTGATGTCAGGTGTGCAGTCCAGAATAACAGAGTAATATCTTGCTGACTTCAGATCTGCCACAATCTTCCGTTTGACTTTTGTTGCCAGTAACTGTGTGATCTCATTTTGAATTGTTTTTCCAAGGTAGTGGTGTGTGTACATATCTTGGGTGGTGACTCTTCTTAGGTGCTCCTGGAGTACAGCATCAAACTCGGCCATCAGTTCCACAATTTTAAGGAAGTTTCCATTGTTTGGCACATACAGCTGATCTGAAGTGCCACACAGTGCTAGGTTTTGGGTACTAAGCATTCTCACAATGGCAATGAGCCTTTCCAGAACATTCCCCTCCCCCCGCGCCTCCTCCCCCCCCGCTCTTCTGCTGGTAATAGCTCATCTTAAGTGATCACTCTCCTTACAGTGTGTATGGTAACACCCATTTTTTCATGTTCTGTGTGTATATAAATCTTACTGTATTTTCCACTGAATGCATCCGATGAAGTGAGCTGTAGCTCACGAAAGCTTATGCTCAAATAAATTGGTTAGTCTCTAAGGTGCCACAAGTACTCCTTTTCTTTTTGCCAGTAAAGAGACTCTGATGCAATCTTTTCTTGATGCTGATCATCTGTGGTGGCCTTTAACCTTAGTCTCATCTCAAGCTCTTTCCACCTATGGAATGCTCTCTGGTGATTTGCTGCCTTCTCATGGCATGCCAGATTTCTAGATAGATTTTTCCAGTCTTTTGTTCCTGTAGACCCCAATGTGGCTGGAACATTAGACTGGAACAGTTTGCAACAAAAACAGTATGCAGCATTCTGGATTTTTGAGTACATATGCCATGGCCTCTCCACTTTGTCACCATTGGGGATTTCACGCCAGTAATTTGTTGGATGGAAACTTCTATTTTCATTGTCTTTGGGGAACATGAAGTATTTCACTTGCTGTGGCCCATGCAGTACAAGGAAGTCCCTCAGTCTACTGCTCAAGTGGGTCCCCAGTCCTGGATCATCTAGACTTAAGGAACTAAACTCAGCAGCTACTGTTTCTTGTGTCTCCACCACACTCTTCTCTGATCTACACTTTTCTTCAGGAATGTGCATGGTTACATCCATTTGAGATGGAGATATGGATGCTGCAGTAGCTGCCAGGTCACCTGCACACTGACTAACTGGAAGATCAGGCATCTCCTCAACACTCACATCCTCACTGGGGCCGGAAGGCTCACCGTGAACATGTGTGTCTGTGTATCTCAGGAGAGCTCCTTCCTGCTTAGCTAGAAAAGCTTCCTTTGCTTGTTCTCTTTTTCTGAATGCTGCCCCAGAGGGGCGTTTTCTTCTTTCACTCATGACTGCTGTTCTGTGCCAGCTATAGTGGCTCTCAACACTCAGTTGAAGGGGACAATAAGCAGGCTGGTAGCAGGGCCTGGGTGAGGGAAGATATCAGCGGCTTAAGGGCCTAACTGTCTCCTACTACTTCAGTTGCCTGCCTGTTCTCCTCAGGTGGGTTCAGGGAAGCAGCAAGAAACAGGAAGGTCTCTGAGAAGCTGGGGTTAATCAGTCCAGGCTCCTGGGGGTGCTAGGGAGGTACATAAGAGGCTCCTCCTCTTCTCTCTCCCTACAGCTCCTGCTGCTTTCTGTTATTCCCTCTCCCTTTTTCTCCTGCCTGCCTGTTATGTCTCTTGTGCCCTCCTTCCTCCAGCACAGCACTCCCCCATCTCCGTGCATCTAGAGCAGAGAGAATCCATGTGCACCAGCAACAGACACAATTTTCTACACGCTGGGTCCTAGTGGCGCCTCCCCCACAGTCTGGCACCTGAGGACCTCAGGTCGCCTCATGGTAAGGCCAGCCCTGCCTTTGCCCCTCTTGTCTCTGCCCTCAAACTCCTTGGAGTGTCTTTCCCTCTCCTCACCTGTTCCCTCTTAAACCGCTCCTTGCTAAAAGCAAGCTGCATCGGCCACCTGCCACACCCCTGGGTGGCTGGCTGCCCATCCCTCATGTGCTGATCCTGTGACTGGCTGCTGCATAGGCCGCCATGGGAGAGGGGTGTGTGTGTCTGTGTGTACTGCTGAAAGGGTGCAGAAGGCAGACAGTCGTGTGGGCAAGCAGCATTAAAGGAGCACCAGAAGATTTGGCAACTTTTCCCCACCCCATTGGCCTCTGTTTTTCTCTCCAGCATCCCCTGCTGCTTCTGCACTGTCCCTCCTTCCTTCCCTTCACAGTGACTGAAAGGGGGGCGGGCAGCTCTTGTCACCTGACTTTTCTATCCTGTGCCATCACTAGCTTTTGCAGTCCCTTCTGGACTCACAGATGCCCAAGTACAGATGAGGCTGCTGGGCTGGATACTTCCTAGGCACAGAGTAGCAGCCGTGTTAGTCTGTATCCGCAAAAAGAACAGGAGGACCTGTGGCACCTTAGAGACTAACCAATTTATTTGAGCATAAGCTTTCGTGAGCTACAGCGAAGTGAGCTGTAGCTCACGAAAGCTTATGCTCAAATAAGTTGGTTAGTCTCTAAGGTGCCACAAGTCCTCCTTTTCTTTTTCCTAGGCACAATACTTCCAAGAGCTTTCAGCGGGGCACATGCCCACACGTTGCCGCCTACCCAGATACAGTGACTGAACCCTCAGATTATATCTCCTGTAGTCATAGAGTGAGTAGCACCATGTAACCGAATGTTACTGTTGGCAACGTCAAGTAACTGAGAAGTGCCCAGCAGGAAGGTTTGTAGATCAAGGTACAGTATGTAATGCTTACTTATTGTATAATCAGCAGCACTCAGCCTGGTTAATTTATAGAGTGTGAATTACTTTTGCTGATTTAGGAGACTGTCTCTTTGACTTACACTCTCATGATCCGTACATGTAAGTATGTTAGCCATGAAAATGTACGGATGCTGAGGAAGTGTATTATTTCATTTCTGTTGGGTCTGGTTTTGTACCTTTTCCATGCTGTCTTTGGCATTCCGTTTAAGAAAAAGATGGGAAATAAAGAGGGGAAAAAAAGTCTGACAGCATAAACCTATTTTTAAATAATTTTTTGTGTGTGTTCGAGGAGCAAAAGAACATATTCCGTGTTGTACTCGAATAATATCATTGTTCTAGAATGCTGCTTGCTTTGTAATAATACAGATTTCATAGAAGTCTGGAGAGTTTACATTATACACTTTTTGGCAATAAATTTGGAAAAGAAGAGGGGAAAAAACCCAACATTAATCCCAAGAGCTCTGAAACTCACATGCCTTCTTAAACATACCCTGTTAAAGACATTAAGTCCCTAGCAAACATCCATCTATCAGCAGTCGAGAATTTGTAAAAGGCCCACTTTGTTCTGAACTCCCTGCCCTACTGATTATGCACAGTTCCTTTATTTTGTGAATAGGATGACAACCCCTTAGCCTGGTAATGATGACAGATTTATGTATTTTAACACTCAGACACTGCTATATTTGTTAACGGCTTCCAGACTCCAGCGGTGCTGGAAACGTAGTTTATTTTCATTGTCAGTTTCACTGCTTTTTAAGGTATCCTGCTGCCGCAGCCACTGTAAGCCGTGCTGCTGCTGAACTCGAAGGTTCAGATGTCAAGATGTTAAGAGCACAAGGCACCATCCTCAAACTGCTTCCACTCGTAAAACGTCACTTTCACTCTGGTTGCGCTGACAGGTTAGAACCCTACTGCTCTCATTGAAGCCAAGCAAAAGGGAGAGAGAGAAACAAAAAGCCCAGAAGAGCAGTAAAAGGAGTCAGATAACATAGAAATTATCCCTTCCCTCCGTACCTCCATGATGTATTTTGCAGCTATCAAATTAATGTTTTAAAGAGGGCCTACTTAGAAACCACAGTAACAGTGAAGAACATAAATATACCCTTTTGAAAACTTAACTGTTAAAACACTATACGGGTCAACACCTTTTTCCTCTACACAATGCAAGAGCCTGTGATCCCTCTTTAGATATTTGAATTACCATCTTATATGAATGACAGTACAATAAGGAGACAAACAGTGAAGAACAATGCTCCTGTTTAAACACAACTTAAATTATTAACAATCCATGCACAGAAAATGTTTTTGTGGAGATTAAAGGGAAGTGAGTGTTTTTTTCATTGCAGAAGGTCCAACTCAGCAAAGGCATTAGTAATCTTTCTTTCCATCCATCTTGTAACTAATCCATAACTGTGCTTGTGTTGTGCCCCCTTATTTCAGGGAAATCACCATTTCCAGGCTTGCAAGGAAAAAAATAACGCAGCATTCTTACAGTCCATTAATCTTTTAGTGTCAGCCAAACCACAAGGTTTGAGTTTTATGTCACACAAATCAAAGCAATACTTTTTGACGCAAATGGCTTTTACTACAACTTTTTGGGTAATTCATTGTTTCTTCACAACCTTTTTAAGTTAGTGGGGCTGTTCTCTTGCTTAAAGTTAAGCAAGTGCTTAAGTGCTTTGTTGGATGGGGACCAGAGTGTTTTGCACTGTACAGGAGTGAGTCCTAAATCACAAAAATATTCTGATCTGAGGGGAAACCCCCCTCCCCCCCATTTGATTGGGTTTCCTTCTGCGCACTAGTAAATGTCCCTCATTGTAAAGGGAAGCCATGTGCTTTTGTTTTAGATAGAATAATTTGTAATATTATTTCTGCGGAAAGGCCTTTAAAATAAACAGGGATCCACATCTCATCCTGTCTGACCGGACAGCCAGGAGAGAGAAGAACCTGTGACAATCCCCCTCATTCATTGCCCGGGGAATGGGAAAGGGATTGGTTCTACTTCACATGCAGCATGGAATTCCCAGACCCGCCTGATGCTCTCTCCAGAGAAATCTCAGGAATCTAACAGAGGAGAGGAATGGCACCTCCTCAATCCCCCGCACAGCCCACTGTTTGTGCTGTGTTTGCAGCGTCTCCTGACAACTGCAAGTCCACTTCAGCTTCTCCTGGTAGCCACTGTGCACTTTGGCAGAGGAAACACCCAACTGAGGAGCAATTTATGGGAATTCTAGCTAGGGGAGAGCTAGGAATCTGCCTTGTTTCGGAGTGATGCTTTTGTTTGAAGATGGTTTCATGAGTCCTTTTCCTCCCCAGAAGCTTGGGAGATGAAGTACTTGTCAGCTGTGGCTGTTGTGAAAAGTATATGACGCCAAGGATGGGCTATTTATCATTTTTTGAGAAGTCAGGCTGTGCCTCTCTGTCTTGGATGTAAACAATGGGCTAGGCATGTGTTCTGTTCTGACAAACGTATTTCTGAGATGTAAGTAGCCTTCTATTTGTTGTGGCTTATTAGTTGGATTCATCTACTGGGGACCCGTCAGCCCTGACCGGCTAAGTAAATTTTCAGAATACATGAGGAGATGCCAAAGAAACTATTCTAGTCCATGTAGACTGGCCACTCTTACAAATGCTGCCTCAAGTATGTCTACTCTGCAAGTGAAAACCCGCCATTGGCCTGTGCCAGCTGACTTGGGCTCATGGGGCTAGGAATAAGGGGCTGTTTAATTGCAGTGGAGACATTCAAACCCTGCAAGGTGGGAGGATCCCAGAGCTCAGGCTGAAGACCAAGCCTGAATGTCTACAATTAAACAGCCCCTTAGCCCAAGCCCTGCGAACTGAAGTCAGCTGGCCCAGGCCAGTCAGGAGTGTCTAATTCCAGTGTAGATATACCCTTGGAGAAATAACTACTGTTCGCTCAGCATTTGCAAGATCCTCTGTACTGCCCTAGAGTAATTTTAGATAATTCAGTGTTGGCGCTTAAAAACTGGTCAAGATAAATTGACAAGGGGCCAAACTGGTGTAACTCAATGGAGTAATGCCAGCAGGGAATTTGGTGCAAGGTGTTAATACCTGTGATATTCACACATACACCAAAGGCAGCTTGTCATTTATGTCTTTTCATGTGACAAGTGTCAATTCTATTCTCCATAACACTATAGGCATGGACTATATCAGTTAATCAGTACTAATTAATAACAACATAGAAGTGGAAAGCTGTATTGTGTGTTGTGCCTCCTGAGAGACGCTACCCAGAAGGATTTAAGTCATCTTTGTGCTCCAGATTCTGGGCTGCTTCTAGGCCTGAAAGAATGCCTAGTGTAAGTTAGAGCTACCCCCGGAATGCTCTAACTCGCAGCCGCCTCCCTGTGGCTGTCTATGGGCGACAATGTGAACCAGAATACCTAGAGCACTGAACATTGAAAGCATGCCCCGTCCTCACTACACTTTGGCCAATGAGGGGAGCAAAGTAGGGCTGCTCATATCATCTATCCCAGCCAGTTGTAGTTCCTCTACAGCCCCTGTACACAATGGCAGCCACATATAGGGAATGCAGTAGGGGTCAGAATTCTCCCCAAAGAGTACTGTCATCTATTTCTAGATTGCAGGGCTCAAAGAGCAGGAGCACTATACTATTGGGTATAATCCGTGTCCATAACTGACATTGATTTCAATGGGAAATCAGTAGAGTTATTCACATGGAATGGATCTGGCCCTACTGGAAGTCAGGAGTGAATTACACTGGCAGAGCTGTATGGTGAAGCTTTCCCAGTACCTGCCGACACCGTGCCTCATTGTATCTAGTGCTAGCACTAAACAAATTTACCATGCTTATCGAAGGACAAGCACTGTAATTGTATAGGGGGTTGGGAGAAAGGGAGGGGGAGGGAAAGTGTTTGGAAGGAGAGGGAGAGGAGGAGAGACAGATGGTAGGGAAAAAATAGGGGAGAATCTTTTGTATCTTCCCTCTTTTACCGTAGAGACATTAAAAGCTTAATATTTTATGAGCATCTTCTTCCTTACAAAAGTTGGCAAAGGATAGGATTCAGTATGAGTCTGGCAGATTGATTTACAAACCCGCCTTACGAATTCATGCTGCTTAAACATACCAGAATGTGACAATTAAAGCCAACATCTGGAATTCATTGGTGGAGCAGATCCTAAGTAAACATTCAATGAATGTCCATTTCCTTAGCATTGGATTTCCTCTGGCTACCACAGCTTAACTAGTGTCATCCTGTCAGATAGAGCTGATGATAATAGCAGAGCAAAATGTGAAAGTAATGAGCCAGACCTGTTTATTTCATCCTTTAGCAGCAAAACCAAAATAAAGCTGGTCTGGAGACACTACTGTGACTTGCACTGCACTGGAGAAGTCAAAACAAATGAAACATACAAAACAGAGGTGTCAGTGAATTAAAATCTCATTCTGACATTCAGAGAATGTTTTGGCATTTCTGGTTTGTCAGAATATTTACTTTTTCATGCTGTTCCACCCCCATTCTTTCCTCTCCCATCTTGTGGAACTGAGGGGTAGCTCTCAAAGTTCGAGCCCCAGAAAGGGCATTAAGAAGATACATGCTGTACGTAAAACTCATTAGCCCACTAGTTTTCACCTTTGTCTCCCTTTGTGGGCCTCTCATTGCTCAGGCCTTTCAAAATTTCTGGTCTTCAGTGGGACTTGATTGTGTCATAAACCAGATCCTGCCATTTGACTAGCGTCACATTGGGATTTGAATTTGGCACAGGCTTGAGATGCACAAATGAGTCAAAGTTCTGGATGTTGATGCGACTCATTCAAGTCCGTACAGGGGAGATTTTCAAAGGCACAAATGGCGGTTAAGTGCCTGACTGCCACTTGTGCATCTGAAAGTCTCCACCTTTGGTTTAAACTTTGCATGTTTTTATTTTATTTTTTTTCCAAAAGGAATTAGCATTGGCCTAATTTTGCTCAATGGTAAAACTCCCATTGACTTCAGGGGGAGATGACTCGAGCCAGTGCTAAGCCCTTTCAGAAATCTCACTCTTTCTGCCTTCTGTCATTCAGTGCTTCGATAGTGATTGATAGATGCCTGTCTATCCTTTCTTCACTGGAGCCTTAGAAAGTCGACCTGGGAAGGAGAAAACACTGAAGTTAGTTATAGGAAGCCCCTGAGAAAGCCTTCCTTTGAAAATGACCTTCCCCAGGCTGCCTCTGACAGCATTAGGAGCCGTAAGATATTTAGAACCTGATTTTCAGAGGTGCTGAGCACCCACAGCACCCTGTGCGTTCAGTAGGATTGGAGGCTGCTCAGTGCATCTGAGCATTAACACCCTCTCTCCTCCCCTTCCCTCCCCATCAGGTGTGGCTGCATGAGCAGGAATTATTTCTTAGACTAACTAGGTCAGGAAAGCCTTTGATTTGGCAGCTGTCAGGGTTCCTTCCCCACTCTGAATTCTAGGGTACAGATGTGGGGACCCTCATGAAAGACCCCCTACACTTATTTCTACCAGCTTAGGTTAAAACTTCCCCAAGGCACAAAGTCTTTGCCCTTGGATTAGGTAAATGCTGCCAACACCAAGTGATTTAACAAACAATCAGGGAAAGGACCACTTGGAGTTCCTATTTCCCCAAAATATCCCCCCAACCCTTTACACCCTCTTTCCTGGGGAGGCTTGAGAATAAACAAGATGAGCACCAACCAGCCTTGGATTTTTAAGACCCCAAAAACCCAATCAGATTCTTAAAAAACAGAAATTTATTAGAAGAACAAAAAAAGATAAGAGAGCAACTCTGTAAGATCAGAATGGAAGATAATCTTACAGGCAGTCAGATTCAAAACATAGAGAATCCCTCTAGACAAAACCTTAAGTTACAAAAAGACAAAAACAGGAATACACATTTCCTCCAGCACAGCAAATTTCACAAGCCAAAACAAAGAAAATCTAATGCATTTTCTAGCTAGATTACTTACTAAATTTACAGGAGCTGGAGGGCTTGCATCCTTGATCTGTTCCCAGCAAAGGTATCACAAAGACAGACAAAAGCCTTTCCCCCGCCCCCTCCAGATTTGAAAGTATCTTGTCCCCTCATTGGTCATTTTGGGTCAGGTGCCAGCCAGGTTACCTGAGCTTCTTAACCCTTTACAGATAAAAGGACTTTGCCTCTGGCCAGGAGGGATTTTATAGCACTGGATACAGAAAGGTGGTTACCCTTCCCTTTATATTTATGACAGCACCACATCTACATCCCCTGTCTTTGGGGCTTGAGTCTTTTGATCCCCAAGTAATCGGGTGGCTAAATACAGCCTTTAAATGATAGGGCTTTTTCAAAGCCTTCTGGGAAACTTGTCTTCAACATCTCTTTCTCCCCTTCCCTTAAGGTCCCACCAGATATCTCCGCCCTGTTCTCACCAAATTCATTGAAGATTTTTTTTTCTTTTAATTTTTGTTAGGGCCAGCAATCTAAATAAGGGCTGAGCCCACAGTGATGTAATCGTAGTCCATATGGCAACAAATACCAGTCTACCAGCCATTGCAACGCTTTTCCTCCCAGAGTGTTCTCTGCTTTGTGTCCATTCTCCATGCTGGGTGAGGTGACATTTGTGGGCTACTGGATGGATGTTTGAAATGACTGGGAAGGGCTTGTTTTCCCAGCCAGTTCCTGTGAGATAGAATGCAGCTCTCATCACAACTGAATTGATGAGAATCAGTCTTGCATCTTTCACCCACACTGAGGTTGCAACCATGGTCTCCAAACTCCGTGGTCATTCCCAGGGCAGTAGGGATGGTACTAGGTAGCAGCCTATCTAGAGGTTCACCAGGTCATCTTTTCCAGAGTTTTCTTTCCAGTGTTAGGAGAGAGATTTTTGGCACTTGGCTGGGTATGTGGGCTTTGGCTTTGAGAAGAGTCTTATCTCAAAGCTTAGATCACAGCCATGTCAGCCCTCAAGGGAAAGTATTAATTTTTGTTTCACCCAGATGTTTGTGAGCAGTGATATATTCTGTTGTTGTGTCCTACAATTGAAGAAGCTCAGTATGAGACAATGCAGCTGGAGCTCAAAAAGAGGTGTGACATTCAGGAATTCCAAAAACTGAAAATGTTTCCTGTCTGACTTGGCCGAAAGGGTTCCCAAGCATATGAAGCTCTCACTGTTCCGGGGGTGATAGTCATGCATTTCAAAACCAGTTTCACTTATTTAGGTGTCTAAATAGGGTCTTAGGTTAATTTTAGCTATCCATTTTTGCAAAGAAGGACCCAAGATACTCTTTGGAGGTCTCCAGTCCAAGTACTGCTCATCTTAGCTTGAGAAGAGATCTGATAAACCCGCAGCCCAAGGCAGAACGGCTGCAAGTGAAACTCATTTGGCCATTGCATTTTATATTCTGATAAAACAGAATTACGTGCCAGGATAGAATTGAAAAAGCAAAGAAATATTTTTGTGTTGGCCCTTCTTTCCCTATGGCTGCATGAGCTTTAACCTAGAAGTCTGAACTGTGGCATGAAAGAACTCTCAGAAAGGAAAGATGCAGGTAACTTTACACGTGTGTTTTTGCTTCACTGGTGATTTCTAACTAGTGGATTTTCCAAAGCAGCCTGTAAATATCTTTCTCTGAGTTTTGGTGCCAACAGTAGGCTGAAGTACCAATTTCCTTCTGAGGAAGAGAGACCCTTGAGGTCTATAAAGCTTATACAGTATCCTCTCTGCTTTTTATTAGCCCAGTAAAAGATATCATATTTTCTGTGCCTCTGTATCTCTAGACATTATGAATTGGGGAAATATTCCAGAGGGCAATGCACTGAATGCTGTTGCTGAAAAATTCTGATTTATCTGAGCCATGAAAGCAGTAGACCCAATATGTCATAAAATCCCTTGAAATGCTGCAGACACACAGCGCCAAAGGGGGCCACTGGTTATGTTGTCATTCAAGTTTTACTTCTTGTAGCTGATTAGCACTACCTGAAAGCAGATTTTCTCTAGTCTGTTCCTTGTCCCTTAGTGTATGCCTGAAAGCATGAATTTAATTGGTTGTTTCTACTTTTAAAAGTGGTGCTTAGGCAACCGCTAAGCCTGTGAGCGCACAGCGAGTCTACAGTACTTAGCTATGTTAAAAATAATTATTTTTATGAAGGGAATGCCTAGAGGTTCCAACCAAGATTGGGGCCTCATTGTGCTAGGGCCCCACTATGCCAACACATCATAAGAGATAGTCACTATCCCAAAGAGTTTATGTTCTAAACAGACAAAATAACAAAGGGTGGGTAGGGAAACAGAGGGACAGAGAAGCAAAGTGATTTGACCAAGGTCACACAGCAAATCAGTTTCAGAGCCAGGAACAGATCCCAGGTTTTCTAGTTTATCGTGCCTAATATTTTCTTCTTTTTCTTTGTTTTTGTTTAAAAGACAGTTGAACAAGAAAACAAAGACTTGGCTGGTATGATGTGTGTTGTTTTATAAAATCTGTTGAGCAGGAAACTCAAATGAGAATTATAGCAAGAATGTGTGAAAATATACCTGCTTGGGGGAAAATTCTGTAAATTGGTGACAGAATAAGGGTTAATGACCAAGTTGGTTATCAAATAAATTAAATTATCCTTCTAAGGCTAGGTTGCTACTTTTTTTCCTTTTAAGACTAGGTATAAGGGAAGCTGCTTTCAAATTTATTCTTTAGTTTTTTATGGAAGAGCAAAAGGAGGAGCGAGGATGGAAGACATGCTGGATGAAGAAGGAATGCAAGGTCAGAGATAAGAGCTTTCTTGCTGTGTTCAGCTTAGTCTAAGATAGTTTGTCACCTATAATTCTTACTGAGAAAAGCTGCTTGCTAGTGAGAAATAGATCCAAAATGGCTTGGTGTTTAAAAAAACAGATGGAGCTGCAAGGGTCAGTATAATGTAATACGAGTGGGGCTCCAGGACAGACTCGCCACAGCCTGGTTTCTAGGTCTGTCTGCTCGGAGAGAGCGAGGTTTATTTGTGCAATAGTAACTAGTGTGCCAAGGGCTGAGCTGAACTGACCCCAGAGAGCCTGGTGCTCCACTGCCTTGTGCAGTCATTGACCCCTGTGCAAAGACTACAAAGCCTGGGGTTGTGTCATCTTTGTGCTGATTCCCCGGGGGTGTTATCTGAGGGGAAATGTGCCTCCTGCTGACCCTCTCCCTCCCACATGCACAGCCCTCCTCGGGTCCAGTAAATAGGGTGGGTCCATGCCACAAAGGCAGCCAAGCCCCTGCCACGTCCATGTGGGGAGAAATGACTGAGCCCTTGGTCTTCTGGTGTGCACTGATTGCTGGTGGAAGGTAAATCTGACCTAACTCTGTTGTCTTTTGCATAATTTATCTCACCTAAAAATAACATTGTGGCCCCTGTGGTTGCCTTAAGGGTTATTTGTAGTGTGGTCTCTTTTCTCATTCTCCTTCCAGAACACAAGCATTGCCGAGCAGAAGAACTGTACCATTGTGTGAGTCCAAAGGAAACACTGGATAGAAAATGTGAGGAATTTTTAGGCCATGATATGTTTGGACTAGGAAGCAAGGGACTTGCAGGAATGCAGGGTACAGTTCCAAAAATATTCCCTGCACTAGTGCTCTTGGTCAGTAACCATTATTTTTATTGGCTCGTTGGTCCCCTTGCAGAGCGGTGATGTCATTTTCCCTCACGGTGGAGGTGGAAATGGAAACACAAAGAATGTTCTGTGATTTTTCAGGGGCGAGAGTGGACAGCGAAGCCAGATGACTTGCCTTGTCTTCAATGCTTTTTCTAATAGAAAAACAAAGACTATGGCATCTTGAAGGCCAGCAGTGACGGCTTTAGAAACAATAGCAAATAGCACTGTAGAAGCCCTCTCTGAAAACCCTCCCTTCTCTTCCTCCCACTTGAGTTTTCTACCTGCTGTAAAATCTTGTGCTTCTCTCCCAGCTGATTATTTTTTGTAGAGGCTGATGTCAGGAGGTGCATATGACATTTGATTAGTTATTTAATTATTTACAGTGATATAACACAAACAAGCGCCCCTCTCAGCACCCTGGGCGCCTCTGGCAAACACTTTAAAGAGAGGTTTCAGAGTAGCAGCCGTGTTAGTCTGTATTCACAAAAAGAAAACGAGTACTTTTGGCACCTTAGAGACTAACCAATTTATTTGAGCATCCAATGAAGTGAGCTGTAGATTGGTTAGTCTCTAAGGTGCCACAAGTACTCCTTTACTTTAAAGAGAGAATATATGAAAAAAAACAAGCAAATGAACAACCCCCCAGCAACTCTGTAATGTATAATAATACTAAAAGAAGCACAAAAAAATAGAAGTAAATTCCCCTGCTTTGTCCTGTAGAGGCAATGTAGGCCCAGTGGTTAGAGTACTAGGCTGTGAGCTAGAAAATGTGGGTTCTAATCCGGTCTAGCACTGCCCCATTGGATGTTTCCTGTCTGTTTCCAAACACACCCGGTGTGTTGTCTCTGTAGATTGTTCTGTCTTTGGGGCAGAGATCATCTCTTACTGTATGTTTGGCATTGCTCAGCACAGTGGGGCTGTAAACTTGATTGGAGCCTCTGTAATGAAAATAACAGCCATCCTGATGACAATTGCGTCTTCAGCAGCCCTCTTGAGAAGATGAGCCTTGTGACGTGCTGTGAAGGTCAACAACTTTGAGCTATTTTGGGCCATGGGGTGGGAAGAGGCCCTCAAAGAGAATGCTCTGCCGACAGTCCCCTCTTTACACTGTGGGGGATCCAGCTCCAGCAGCTCTGCTGATCTCAGCTGGGGTTGTATGGCAGAGAGAGATATTTCTGTTCGAGTCAATGGAGAGGCATTCTGAGATTTTCATTCATGAAAAGGAGAAGGCCATAAAGTTTCCTGAGCTTAGCTAGAGAGTTAAGCCCTGTTTCAGCAATGTACTTTAAGTATGTGTGTAAATTCAAGGATGTGAGCCATTACGTTGACATCAATTGACTTACTGGATCGGTACCTTGCTAAGCAGTTTTTGGTTAGTGTTGGGAGGGAGGAGGAGGAATCTGTGAAACACTTCAGTGCCTTTCTCAGGATTGTTCTGCAGGCATTTTGGGGTTGTGGAAGAAGGGAAATTAAAAACAAACAAAAAACATGCTAAGTCAAAGCTTTGCTAACCCTGAAACATAACATTAGGGTTGATAAAGTCCATGTGATGCTGACAGTTATACAGTGGCAGGAAATTGTAAAAGGTGTCAGGTTTTCCATTTTAATTCTGGGAATACTCTGGAAGCAGGTTTCCTAGGAAATGCTGTTGAAAAGGTCCCATTTTCTGAATTGTAAAGATTTACAATTTACCTTTTCTGTTAATCTTTTGCTCCTCAAAAGGTCAAATAAGGGAAGTTCCTTCTTTAGCTTTTTTTTTTTTAACAGGTTTTCCCCATTGCACTGGATAACACTGAGTTTCTAAGTAAATGCACCGTCTCACTGAAGCAAAACATTTAAATGCAAGTGGTCTACAAAGGCTCTAGAGGGATACAGTTATTTGGCATAATTCATACAAGTTATTTAACATATATGTATTACTAATACTTAGCGCTTACATAAGCATTACATTTTCAGAGCACTGAACAAACAACTGATTAATCCTCAAAGAAGGCAGGAGGTAGGCAAGTAAGAACATTTTTAGTGGCAAGATGAAGCTTGGAATGTCAGGTAAAGGCTGACATACATTTCCTTCTGCAGATGGGTGTAGGTGTGTGCCGTTGGGATAGACATTTTAATTTCTTAGTGATAATCTTCTTGCCGAACAGTGGTTGATAGGTTTGGGCTATTTTTGTTCTTCATCAAGCATTTCATTAATAAACTGCTGGATATCTCTATCTAACTGTACCTATTATTTTAGAGACTGTGTTGTGCTCAGTCCTGTATTTCTTGCACACACATCCCCCAAAACGCCCACTGGTTCAATTAGGAAATCTTGAGTACAGATGCAATGCCAAATTGAGCCAATGCCAAATTGAGCCAGGTTTTTGTGCAGCTCCACGTGTGATGTTTTAGGCAAACTGTTTAGTAAGCCAATTTGCATATTTGCAGGTAATTTGCATGTGGTCATAAAGTTCTGCTTATGGTCAATAAACCCGTCCTCAAAAGGTGGCAGGGGTATGACATGGAGCTGCACAAAGTTTGCAGCTGTGAGGAGAGGGCAGAAGGGTGGATGGGTGTCTAAGACTGCTGAGGTAGGCAGAGGTGGTGGGTTTCATAGAACCATAGAGCTTATGGCTACCCAGTCATCTAGACTGATGTCCTGTATATTACAGGTCACAACACCACCCAGCATCCACACACTAAACCCAGCAACTAAAGCGAGACCAAGTATTACAGCCCATAGGGGACTAAACTATTATGTGCCACAGGCAGAGGATAGGAGGAACAGAGGCCCGCCAGTGCTCGAGGCCCCTGCAATGGCAGGGAATTGATTATATGAGAGCCAGATAATCCTGGCAAGTGACCTACACCCCAGGCTCCAGAGAAAGGCAAAAAAAAAAAACAACAACAAAAAAAAAAAGCCCAAGGTCACTGCCAATCTGACCTGGGGGGAAAATTCCTTTCCTGACCCCACAGATGGGTTTGTGGGATTACTGGGGGTCTTGAGTTGGTGGGTGCTGGAGGGGATGTGTGGCACTGCTGACGTCCCTGGGTACATTGCTTAAGGATAGCTGGGTGCTGTCCATGGGTATTTAGGGTAGGTGGTTGGGGGCTGAGATGGCAGTGCTGGCTGCTGTTGGTGCTGGGATGTCTGGGAAACCTGGGGTAGGTAGCTGTCTGGGAGGGAGCCAGAGTCTGTCTGTGGGGCAGGTAGCTAGAAGTCTGGTGACTGGGGTCACTCTGGGAGTCTGATGGGGGCTGGGGATCTTTGGGGGCTGTCTGGAAGGCAGGGGCCTGGGGTCTCTCTGGGTGTCTGGGGGCTGGCTGGAGGTTAGGGAGTATCTCTGGGCCCTGCCTGGGGCTACCAGTGGGTCCCCGCAACTTCTGTCCACACCAGCCAGGCCACCAGCTGCTGCTGCCCTTGCTGTTTCGCACCCAGGGGTGGGGCAGACATGCAGCCAGGCTGCTTGAAGCCATACTCCATCTAGTGGCCATCAGGTCTCCTGCAGCTCCTGCCCTCAGTTCAGCTGGATGCGTTTCCTTTCCTTCGAATAAGAGTGTCAGAAGAGATGCAGGACTCTTGGCAGCCCTGAGTGTGAAAGAGGTGCCTGAAGTAGGACTTAAGTGATGCACAGGCCTTCTGCTAGCCCTATACATATGGGTGCATTTCACCTTTAACGAGGGCTTAAGTGGGGTTTAAGTGTGGCATAGGGCCCTTTGTGGGACTGGAGTGAATTTCCCCTAGAGTGCGAACACTTGTCTACACACAGAATTACGCCAGGTTAATTGAAGGTGTGATTTTCAAGTTGATGCAGAAGGCTGTGTAAACATTTTTATTTCAGTTTAAACTTGGCTTAATTTGGTTTATCCTAAGTCGGTTTGGGCATGTCTAGATGCTTCCTGTACTGATAGAAGTGGTTTTTCCATCAATGAAGATAAGCCACCTTCCCGAGCAGTGGTAGCTATGTCGGCCTAGCTGTGCTTACATTGAGGGTTAGATGAGCTTAACTATGGTGCTGTGGGGTCTGAATTTTTCATACCCCTGAGTGATGTAGCTCAGGGGTTGGCAAACTACGGCCCAGGGGCTGCATCCAGCTCTCCAGACGTTTTAATTCGGGCCTCGAGCTCCAGACAGGAAGCAGGGTAGGGGGCTTGGCATGCTCCGTGCGGCTCCCAGAAACAGCAGCATGTCCTCCCTCCTGCTTCTATGCATAGGGGCAGCCAGGGGGCTCCGCACACTGCCCCCACCATTGGCCGGGAACTACAGTCAATGGGAGCTGCAGGGGTGGCGCCTGCAGATGGGGCAGTGCGTAGAGCCGCCTGGCTGTGCCTCCACATAGGAGCCAGAGCAGGGACACGCCACTGCTTCTGGGAGCTGCTTGAGGAAAGCACCTTCCAGAGCCTCCACCCCTGCCCCCCTCCCATGCCCCAACTCCCTGCCCCAGCCCTGATCCCCCTCCCACCCTCCGAACCCCTCAGTCCCAGTCGAGAGCGCCCTCCTGCACCCCCAACCCTCATCCTCAGCCCCACCCCACAGTTCGCACCCCTAGCCGGAGCCCTCATCACCTCCCTCACCCCAACCCCCAATTTCATGAGCATTCATGGCCTGCCATACAATTTCCATACCCAGATGTGTCCCTCAGGCCAAAAGGTTTGCCCGCCCCGATGCAGCCAGATCAATCTTAATGTTTAAATTTAGACCAGGCCTTAGTAACAGGGTAGAGCTATACCAAAATAAGCCATGTGAAATAAGCGTGTCCACACCAGGGTTTGCTTTCTACCAGTGCACATTTGTGTGTGGTCAAGGCCGGATTCTGATCTCAGTTACGCTAATATAAATCCAGAGTAACTGAATTGGATGGAGTCACACTGCATTTACAGGATCTGTCCTTTTGTGTGTAATGGAATGTGGGCTTTGGGAGATTATAACTAGATTATACAGTGAGTGGGTATGTAAGGGGCAGCGGATCAGCCAGTCACTTGATTTGCTATCCTCTGGCTAGTGAACGGTAGCCAGCTTTCATTATAAACAATATTTTAGGCATGTAAGAAGACTAGTTTGTATCCTTCGAAGTTTAAAAGGGAAAGCCATACTTTGCTCTTTCAGAAATTAATGACCTTAATAGGTCTTCAGTAACTGCCAGGTGTAGGTTCCTTCCCCCAACCCTGCCCGAGTTTCTAACTTTAAAAGGCTCTGCGCATGAGTGCATGATTCATTCTCCTGGGCAGAACTAAAGCCCGTTGCCTAATTGGAGAAGAAAAATCTTTGATATGTGTGGGCTACAGATTAAAGAACTCTAACGGCCTCACAAATTAATCAGTCCAAGTAGGTTTGGTGGATCTGAGGCAAATTGTATCAGAAACGCTAATGACAGCGGATAATTAATTTCCTTTCTTTTGTTCTTCAAATGAACTGCACTGGGGCTGTGGGGTTTTTTGTTTTGTTTTGGGTCTTTCAGGACACATGCTAAAAGGAAATAAACAGAACAAAGCACAGCAGCTAATTGTACACCATTAGAAAAAGCAAATAGAGTGGAACTTACATATAGGGTGACATTGGGCTTTGTTCAGGGACCTGTGAGGGCGGCAGGACACGGCGCAGCCTGGCAGCTTTCCCCACTCCACAGTCACTGCTCCAGCCCTTGGTGTGGAAGAATGGCTCCTTCCATTCCCAAATCTCCCTTACATGATGGCAGAGTCCAGCTCTGCCACAGGCAGGGAGGGTTATGTAGCAGGTAGTTTTGGTGGGGATCATGGAGTTATGTGCAGGAGGGTTTAGCAGCTGAATGAGGGAAGAGAAAATGAGGCCCATGCCTCCCTCTCTTGCACCGAGAAACCCTTCTCCCTCAGCTGTGGATTTGATTCCTGTGCAGTGGCAAACTGACACCTGGGCTTGTGTGTGAGGAGGGGTCACCTGGGGTACAGCTACAGAGAGATAAAAGACCCAAGGTATGGCTGCGGCTGGCCCTGGTCAGCTGACTTGGGCTCGTGTGACTCGGTGTTGACATCTGGGCTTGGGCTCCAGCCTGATCCTGAGCTTCTGCACAGCAATTTGTGAGCCCTGGAGCTGGAGCCCTGGGAACCTGAGACAGCCGTGGGTTTTTTATCCCTGTGTAGACATAGCCTTGGAGGATGTGTGGGGGCAGTGTATGGCAGACTTGGTGGGGAAGGCCCTTGTGCATGTACATCACTTCCATCATCTTAGTGGGCCGGCAGCGCTTTAAGGTGCCCAGTCAGTCTGCGGTGAGTTAATTTTTATTTATGGGTTTTTCTCTGGTGCTCATCACCGTCGTATCTGAGCATCTTTAACACTGGGCCAGAATGCTGTTTGTTGTATGACCAATGCGAACACTAAGACAAGCCGTGGAAACAGAGCTGGGACCGGGAATGTATGGCCATACTATACCCTTGGGTGAATTTCATCCATCTATGGAGTAACTTCTTCCCCAAAATAACTTCACTTTCAGCAGAGGGTCACTCTGTTGGACAGGGTGTGCTCTCCCATGCCACTGTAAACAGGATTTAACTACCATACCTGGATTCCACTGTGCAATACAACAGACAGGGAGAGCTGGATTCATTTTCTGTGTTATGTTAGAGTGAACTGTTTATAACAGTTCCCTTTTCTTTTCAATAAATTTCATTTGGAAAAACAAATCCTGCCTGAGAAAGCAGAGCTCTGTATTGAGTTAGTCTCCGGTGTATTGTATACGACTGTATATTTGAGTTTATGTCTAAGGGCTAAATTATTGTCCCTCTGTAGAGTCATGTATATACTCTGTTGCAACAGCAAAGTCACATTTTAGGATCTGACTGCCAGAAGCTGGGACTGGACGACAGGGGATGGGCCACTTGATAATTGCTTGTTCTGTTCATTCCCTCTGAAGCATCTGGCACCAGCCACTGTCAGAAGACAGCATCGTGGGCTAGATGGACCATTGGTCTGACCCAGTATGGCCATTCTTATGTTCTTATGTTAGAGCTTCATTGCACCGAACAGCTGTTGTGCCAGTCATGTATGCAGAGGGTCTAGCTAATAAAGGCTCATGGTTGTGGATCTGCCGGCCCTGACCCCATCCCCAAGCCTCTCTGTGCAGTGGGTAGCAGGGAGCCATCTCCAATCTGTGCTCTGCAGCATTCAGAGATGGCCAGAACACCTAACTGAGCTCTCCATATGCTGTCCTGCACCCAGAGTAGAGCTGCACCTATTCTGTTGGCGTGGGGGGTCCTCCGGGACCACAGGGCATAGTTGGGAGTGAGGGGTGAAAGCCAGTTAAACGTTGGGGTACCCAGTGCCACATTAGCAACTTTCCAGGAACCTGAGTGCAGCACCTAACTTTTGATCCCAAATAAACATGCCCACCCAAAATGTTTGTATTTTTATAATGGCGGTGGTCATTGTGGTGCCTGTTGTTGAACACACAAATAAAAAGCCAAGATTCCTGCCTTGAGGAGCTTAATCTAAATTATGCAAATAACATACCATGGGGCGGGGGGAGGGGAAGTAAGGGAAAATATTTACTTTTATTTCTATCTTCCACGATAAATGAATAGAAATTGCTTGTTGTTGGAGTTCTCCGGCAGTGAAAACCAGAAACTTAAGACATTCACAGAGAGCAGCGGGAGCCTGACCTGCTAGTATTTAATAAAAATACTCAGTGCTTATTTAGTGATTTGCATCTGAGGAGTTCAAAGCCCCTTAAGAATCTGGTAAATCTCATGATCCCCATTTTACATATGGGGAAACTAAGTCACAGAGAGAAGTGACTTGCAAAGGGTCACACACAGCAGGTCTCCTGACTCCTCTCTCTCTAGTTAAAGTACTTACATGGCCCCCAGTACTGCAGTATCTGAGCACTTCGTAATCTATCCTCACCGTACCCCTGTAGGGTGGGGGAAGTTCTATTATTCCCACTGAACTGAGGCATAGGGGGTGGAAATGACCACAGGTCACCCAGGAAGTCTGTGGTGGAGCAGGGAGTTGAACATGGGTCTCTAAGCTAGTGCCATAACCACTGGTCCATCCTTCCTCTGCCAGCCCTTGTTCCACCACAGATTTCCTGGTTGAAGTTCTAAACTCACCCTAAACTCCTAGGTGCTCAGATGCCATGGTGATGCATGTGGTATAAGAACCTAGATGGATAAATGGACATGCTGAGTGTCTGTAATGGGCCACTCTCTTACCACTTCAGAAGTTATTTTTCCTCCCTTGGTATCCTGCTGTTAATTGATTTATCTCGTTAGGCTGACCTCACACATGGTAAAGCAACCCCCCATCCTTTCATGTATTTATACCTGCTCCTGTATTTTCACTCAATGCATCCGATGAAGTGGGTTCTAGCCCACGAAAGTTTATGCCCAAATAAATGTGTTAGTCTCTAAGGTGCCACAAGGACTCCTTGTTTTTGCTGATACAGACTAACACGGCTCCCCCTCTGAAATCTTTCACAGGACCATACTCTTCAGGAATCTGCAGCCTACGCTCCCATTACCTCTGCTTTGCAAAGACTTTTTTTTTTTTTTTTAAAGTCTTTAAGAAGGAGAGAAGGGCAATTGTCCCACAATCATTGCCAGGTCTTTATTGGCTGACCCTGAGATATGAGAAAAAGTCAGCAAAATATAGAATCTGTCAAGGAGGAGAGAGCTCTCAAAAGAAGCACTGGGAATTGGAGATTGTGTGAAACAAAAGCACCATTATTTCTCATGAGCTTCAGCTTAGAAGTTCCAGTGTGTAAAGGCACTGCAGACCTCATCCATTGAGAACCAAAGTGGGAAGTGGCTACGAAAGAAAAAGAATCCATTTAAGGTCTAATTGTGATGAAGTTCTAGGAGCTCTGACCCACAGTGTCCTCATTACAGCTGGAATCTGGTGGTGATGGAGTCACTCTATTTCAGAAAACCACTTGAATTTACAAACTGGCCTCCACCATTTGTTTCTGATGCTTTTATGCAACCAAACTTTAACTGGTCTACCTGCAAGTAGAATAGTTTTCTCTCAACTGTGGAGAATTCTTTAATATACCCAATAAAATGCAGGTATTTTTTACTGACATTGTATGTTAATATAATAATACTTTCTAACTCCTTTAAGCACCTTTCATCTAAGTCTCTCAAAGCATCATTAATTAAGAAACACACTCCTTGATGAAGTCAGGTGAGTTTAGAAAGGTTCATTTAAAGTATATATTTTCTTCAGTAATGATGGATAATTGCTCACTAATTTGAAACAGTCAGCCATTTAAATGTCTGTTCATGTTAGCTTGGGGTGTGAAAGAAATACACAAAATATTTTTGGACAATGCTGCTGCAAAGCCGTTTTGGGCTGTTTTTCTGATCGGCCAGTGGTTTCTGGGATGGGAGGAAATGTAGTTTTCTCCTTTGAAACACAGCCCCACAGCCACAGGGGTTTTTTAAACCAATTTTTCCATGTTCTGGTTTCTGCATTTCACCATACTGGAGATGGCAGGGTGTTCAGACATTGTAAAAGGTGCCTGTACTCTTCTCCGTACTGCAGTGGTGGTTTCCAATGCTGGTTCCTGTGCCCCAGCATCTGAGGCTACTTGGGGGAAGGTCAGCAGAGGAGCGAGGCTGAGGCTGTTGGTTCCACAATGATGTGGATCCACTGTCCATCCCCTGCCCTTGGATAGAGGCATGCCACAGCTAGCAGAGCTGCTGCTCCATGGCTTTGGGGAGAAGGATTACTTATCCCAGGCCTCGTGTGGATTTTCCCAGCATCCAGCCCAGAGATTCAGGCTCTGCACTGAGCCGACTGGTAGATTTCCCTTTGCAAAATCACTTGTAATGATCAGAGGCATTACTCATTGCATTTCATGTGGCTGATTTCAGAAAACTACAAGCAAAAGTGATTGAGTCCTGCTGTATATAGTAAACGGAACCCCATTTAAAAATAAAAATAAATGGTGGGCTCTTGTCATCCTACGGTGTACGGATGGAGTGGGTGGGTAAGGAAGAGAGGAGAAAGAGAGAAAAAGTCTTCAGAATCCTGCCTTCTATAGCGTTTACATACAGGGAGCCCAGCTTTGGCCCTTGTTACACCTGCAGTAGCTCTTCTTCGGCGATTCACATAATTCTCTGGAGCTTGCTGCCCTTCACAAAGTAGACGTTACGCTTCCTGTGTTAATGCCCTTGGGAAAAATAACAAGTGCATGTGATTAGGAAGGTGCTTTGATAGGACTGCAAAGAAAAATAGCCCAGGAGCTTAACTGGAAGGTAAATATTCAGTTCCCGTTCTGATTGTGTACACACCATTTAATGTCCTTAATGGGCTAGTTCTCCCCGCTCACTCATATATTTCTGTATGACGTACTGGTAAGGCTTTTACAGACTTTTATTTTGCAGTGTGATGACATGATTATAAAAATGCACTACACCATTGAGGAGTGGAGGGGGTCATGCTTACAACCCTTTTGGCTGGATTCTGTGCTGATTTGCATTTTGAAGTCAATGGAGTTGCCTTGGGCATTTGTAAGTGCTGAATTTGGCCCTGCAGGTTTAAAATGATTTTGCTTGGCTCGTGCCTTCTCAGTTTTGGCTTACAAGGTGGGGACTGGTCCAGAGCTTCACCACTTTAGTGGGAACATGAAGGGGCATCGGTCCTCAGGGAGGCACAATTATCTTCCTCAGTTCCCCCTTGCGCATAAGAAACAACCCCCCCAGGTACTCCTCTGAAGCAATGTAAAGTAGACTCACCTCCAGGGTTGGCGAGTAATGCTGGTTTGTATGGTGGTGAGGGGGTGGGCCCAGCAGCTGTGGGAGCACCAGCAGAGAGCAGTCCTTGTGCGCTTCATGCAAAGACTGCAGTTGTGACTGGTCTTGCACCAGGAGGGATATGGGAATGGGCTTGGTGCATCAGTGTGACTTGAGATGCGTGCTCTGGGAAGCAGCACAAAAGCTATGTAACAGTACACAGTAGAATTACAGAACAGTTTAGGACACGGCATGAAGGCGAACACCATACTGAGTTTTAGCCATAGTGATATCTAGGGAGGCAGGGTGCCATTACCCAAATTAAAATCTGATAAGACACCAAGTTGAACACCTCTGCACTTTCAAAGAGTGTCAAGGGATCTTTATTAGCTACAAGGGGTCAGAAACTTGGGTGAACAACTTGGCAAGAAAATGTCAAATATTCCCATTCCTGTTTACATTCTGCTATCTCATCAAGGGCTGAGTTTCAAGGGAGAAACCAAGACTCAGGGCCACCACACGCTCTCACCTGCTGGACCCTGGGAAGTCAGCTGCTCACTCATACCTATGAAGCCCACTTCTGTTCCAGCTCTACAACATGCTTTTCATCTGACGGTGTCATTCACCTTTCCTGATTTACGCCAGTTCCATGGAGGAAAAATGTTTGTTTTGATTTCATAGGGATTAGATGGAGTTAGTGTTCTGCAGCTGCCATGTCGCAACCATTTGTTTATCTTCAACTGTCCTCACAGTTCAGAGCGTGACATCCACCCTAAGGTTTTATTGATTGATCTCTGGATCAAGGTCACCTGCAACCCATTTTTCTTCTGTAACGTTCTTGCCAGGGCTGCTTCTCCTCCCCACCCGTCTCCACCCTGTTTCAGAGAAAGAGCGAGTGTTTGCAGAAGCAGATCTTGCTTCAAAGGAGCAGATGCCATGATCAACCCCCCCTCCCCGCCGCGAATGCAAAATGGCTGATCTGGACACCACCTGTCTGAGGGTTGGACATGTGCCAAAATTGGATCATTTGGACCCCAGAATCCCTTTCATGTGCTAACGAAGACATTGTTCCCCCCAGCTTGGTAAATTTGTCTTTACTTGTACTTCACTGACCCTCAATAGGCACGTATCCACAGGCAGAGTGATGTGGGCAGGGTCGTCATGCATTGATTGGCTTGAGGAGGGGGGAAAAGCCCACTTTGTCAAGCTGCAGACAATGTAGCCAAGAGAAAGAGTGGGTCTGCATTTATTTGGGAGGGGTTATTCTTACCATTGGGAGCTGAAGAGTAGGAAGGGGAAGAAAGGCAGCTGTGCTTGGGAAACAAACTGCAGAGTCAAAAGGTAAAAATCTGACTTTCTCAGGAAAGCACAGCCGCCTTCTTCTGTAAGCTCAGGCTTAGGGCATTGACCTCACATAGTGGTATTCAGGTTGTATACAGACCAGAATGCTTTTTGAGTTAAAAAGGCACCTATCAGTAACACTACTGTTCAAATCTGTTTCATCTCCATGCTGTTAAGCTATAGTGTAGAGAGAGAGAGAAAATAGCTCTTAAATCCTCTAACGTAAACCCTTGCAAGGCAGGAATTCTCTGTGGTGTATTTTCTAGGGCTTTGTCCAGGCTAATTTTAAATGTCTCAAACATTGAAGTTGTCTTAATAGATATTATTTATATTATGTTAGAACCTAGATGCCCAAAGTGAGATTAGGGCCCCATGGTGCTCAGCACTGTACAAACACATAGGAAGAAACGCAGCCTGCTCCAAAGAGCCTACAATCTAAGTAGACTAGATAGAAAAAGGGTGGGAGAAAGAAGGAATGTTATTCCCATTTTACAGATAAGGAACCGAGGCACGTACAGGTTAAGGAACTTGCCCACCACGGTCACAGAGGCAGTTGTGTGTTGGATCTAGAAATTGAACTCATTGCTCCCAAATCCCAATCTCATGCCATAAGCACAAGCCTGCCCTTCCTCTCTGGAGGTTATTAATAGATGTTTGCAATGGTTATTGTAGCCATATTGGTCCCAGGAGACAAGGTGGGTGAGGTAATATCTTTTATTGGACCAACTTCTGTTGGTGAGAGAGACAAGCTTTCAAGCTTGCACAATGCTCTTCTGCAAGTCTGTGGAGCTTGAAACCGTGTCTCCTTCACCATCAGAAGTTGGTTATTAATAGATGTTATTTCACTGCCAGGAAATTTGTCCTGATACTCACCCTAAATGTTTTCATTCTTAATTTCATCCCAATAGTCCTGGGTAGATCAGGACTTGAGCCCTAGTTCTAAAGAAGTTGATGTTGCCTTTTGATTTGGTTTTCCGCTGTTAACAAAAAAAGAGCAGCAACTGTTAGGCTGGATCCTCTCTGTGGAATTTAAAATTTATTACCCCATAAAGAAACTTTCCTAATGCATAAAGTAGGTATTACATATTTCAAAACTTACTAGATGTGAAAGAAACCAAATCAAGACACAAATTCCCGGTATGAAAGGCAGACAATTTGAGTGTCTCCATTGCTTCCATACTCACCTATCTGGCCCTAAACATGGATCATCCTGTCTCCTATCCATCCAGAAGGATGTATAAAGAATGTCTTTACAATACTTACAATGCCAAGTTGTCTGCTCTGCCAACAATACCAGCCTTCACCTGCTACTAGTCTAGTTTTTCTTCAAGCACATTCTTCTATGGCCCTCTAGTCCATGGGGAGACCTACCTGCAAAATCACCATGATGTCTTCCTTCCTATCCCTTCTTAAAACTCATCTCTGCAGTGATGCCTATAAACACGTGACAGGAGCTAGGCACGGAGTGCCAGGGGACTGCTGCTAATTATGCCAAATATGGTTGTTTCACTGTTACCTTGTCCTTCCTCTACCTCTGTCTGTTCTCCCCCCATTCAGATTGTAAGCTTTTTTGACCTGGGATCATCATTTTTTATTACAGATATGTAACGTGTCCAGCACAACAGGTCATGATCCCTGATTGTGGCCTTTAAGCTCTGTGGCTAATACTTTCATAGAGACCTAAAGGATTTAAACACCAACTTCCAGAGATTTGAACACCTAACTCCCTTCCTCTCCTTTGAAAATCCCACCATACAGCAATACAAATAATAAATATAAAGCTGGATTTCTAGGGCTTTTCACCATAAGACCACCTTATCCTAGAAAGCAGAGAAGTTAATGATGAAATGATAATAGGAAGGTCAGCTCGTGCATCTCCCAGCCAGTGGAGATTTGTCCTCTAGAGCAGTGCTTGTCAAGCTATCTGATGTGGGGGACTGGCAATTTTTTTTTCCATTGTGCACGCAGACCGGCAGCCGATGGCTCGTGCACCGGCACCGGTCTGCGGACCACCACTTTGAGTTGCACTGCTCTAGAGTATGCTTCCTAGTTCTCTCTATAGTGCACTGTTAAATGAACCAAACTAAGGGGCTTCAACCACTTCCCTTGGACTGTGCTATGGTCCAAATGTTCTTATGGTTAGTCAGTTTGTCATGATACTTAGTCAACATTTTATTTGGTTAAGTTCATCCTATTGGTCCTAGGTCTATCCACTTCTGTGACTCATAGTTCGACTCCCTCCTGTGTGTTTACATCTTTATTCTAAGACTAGAGGGCTTTGTAATCCAAGTAAGTTTGAAACCCTTGAGTTTGTGCATAATAATTTCCCACTAGCAGGACTCCAAAGCGCTGTACGTACGGAATGGGACTGCAGAAGCACTCAGAGTTGTCTTAACTCTGCTTCCATTGAAGTCCACAGTAAAACTCTCACTGACTTCAATGGTACCTGAGTTAGGGCAGTGCTGAGTGCTGCTGAAAATCCCACCTACTGTGTGCAGGACCAGATTATGGCTGATAGGCAGTGGTCCACATAGCTGGAATCTAATAAGCATAAGAACCATCCTAGGGGAGTGCTGGCCTTGAGCACGGTGCTTCCTGGGTGCAGAAGGGGAGCATGGCCACTGCTCCACTCTTTAAGGGGGTGCAGCATGCTCCTGCTGTGCATCCAACTTGTGCATCCTCCCCTCTCCTTTTGGAGTGGTTAGGGCTTCAGAGCGCACTAGGTGGGAGTAAAAAGAAAAGGAGGACTTGTGGCACTTTAGAGACTAACAAATTTATTTTTGCATAAGCTTTCATGAGCTACAGCTCACTTAATCGGATGCATGCAGTGGAAAATACAGTGGGGAGATTTTATATATACAGAGAACATGAAACAATGGGTGTTACTATACACACTGTAACAAGAGTGATCAGGTAAGGTCAGCTATTACCAGCAGGAGAGGAAAAAAAAACCTTTTGTAGTGATAATCAAGGTGGGCCATTTCCAGCAGTTGACAAGAATGTGTGAGGAACAGTTGTGGGGGAGATAAACTTGGGGAAATAGTTTTACTTTGTTTCAGAGTCTTTGTGTAATGACACATCCACTCCCAGTCTTTATTCAAGCCTAATTTAATGGTGTCCAGTTTGCAAATTAATTCCAAAAAACATGGAATGCTTCACGAATTTGCATGAGAATAGTCCCTGCATTTAGGTGCCAGGATTTTAGTTTTGCAGTGGCAGAAGTGGAGGGGGGAAGAAAAGGCAAAGGCTCATAGTATGTAAAGTGCTTTTATGTCCTTATAGCTATATTATGTTGTATATTCCCCAGGGATCACTTAACACAGGACCCGATTCTCCACTGCCTTGCACCTTGTGCAGTGAATTACATCAGGGGAAGTTGAGTGCAAAATGGGTGTAAAATGCAACCAGATCAGAACAGTAACATGTTACATCCACTTTGTACAGGTGTAAATGAGATCACGAGGTACAAGGCAGTGGAAGTTCAGGCCTGTGAGCTCCACCCCCGAGGACATTATACTCTAGTGTAGGAATAGCTTCTCTGATAGAAACTGCAGAGGGAATTTCAGATAGGCAGCAGGTATAGTAATTGCCCAAATTGGTATTTTGGCAGGGCGAATGTCCCTAGTTTTGTGAAAAATGCCACGGGATTTTTAATGGTGATGAATGATTAGGGCATTGGTTTAATGTTTTGCTCAAATGGCAGATGAATCATAGTTATAACAGATGGAAAAGTCATGCAGAAATAGATTCTCTAATTCAGCCCCAAGAAGGCAAGATCACGTTAAGATTTGATGGCTAAACATGCACGAAGGACACTTAACCAGTAAGAACGTGTCCTTTCAGTTCTCTTGCTTCATTCCTCGTAGGTTCAGATTTTTCTTCGTGTTCACTGCATTCCTTCAAAATTTAAAAAAGAAAACTCTCCCAAACTTCTTTCTCTGGAGAGAGATTAAATAGTACTCAATTCGCATTTGCATCCATTGCCAGATTCTGCCCAAATGTTTAAGATGATTGCCAGCCAATGAAGAAGAATTTCTTGGTTTGGGTATTTTGCAAAGATAACAACCACTGGGTCAGCCATTTGCACACGGTGCCAGGAAAATACTGCGTTCGTTTTTACTATGCACACTGAAAAATAGACCCTGAGCCCTATTGACAAAGCTAGCATTTTCTCAGCAAGAGTTTTATGATGGTTTCATTTAAGTTCAGGAGGTGGTCCGGCCATTTCTCTCTTAAAAAAGAAAAAAAAAAAAAAGGTAAGTGGTTTCCCTTATATACGTTCTATATATAGAAATAGCTAAAAGTTAAGTAAACACATTTGAAGTGACATCGTTTTTCTAGGTAGAACCTAGATTTAAAGGAAGCTTTTTCTGACAATTTCTCCACCAAGCTATTTTAAATTTAGCTATTAAGCTAACCCCTTTGGAAAATAATGGCAGCCTATGCTTTTTATAGTTTAGTCTGGAAGAAAACGTTTACAGAGGGTCCTCCGAGGATTTTTTTAAATATTTAGAAAGAGCAGCAATTCAGCATCACTTCTATTTGCAGCATTCCAGGATGATATTTTTTCCCTTTAACTATTTCAAATGATCCTTTTTTCCCTCTACATTATTTGTAGCAAGGGCACTTAAATTGTGCTTGACTTGGGGCTGCATTTTCAATTCGTGGTGGACAAAACACATTCTACAAATGTTAGAGATGCAAGATGTTCTCATTAATAGTTTATTGGAGCATTTTTCCACCTGCTGTCAATAATTGTTTAGCTCAGAGAACAGGTATAATTTTGACCTTGGCTTCACCTTGCCCTTTCCAGACGGTCTTAGTGTCATGTGTAGATAAGTCCAAGTCATGATTAAAATACGGTCATGGTCATGTCCCTGGTCATGACAACCTGTAGGGTCCACCTAGATTCAACTAAGATCAGCTCATGTAGTTTTAAACAAGACTATCCTTGTCCACAAGGACAAAATAGAGGCCAAAGTGTGTTGTTGCAGCTAATTTGACACTGGGTCTGTGATCATTTCCCTCCTAAAAGTACACTAATGGTTACACTGCTTACCACTTCTGTGACTAGGCAGGTGTCCAGCAGGGATCACTATATATTGAATGTCTCATGTTTTATTACATAAAAAGAAAATAATGATGACTTGAAACCTGCAAACTGTGCACACAACTAATCTACGTAACCACACAGCCGTAACTATTACCCACAGCCTCTCCCATGCACATTCTCTCTATTTTTTGTTACACTCATTTGTTGTATCTTGTCTTCATTTATATGTCTTCAGAGCAGGAACTGTCTCTTACTCTGTATGCCAGCTAGCACGATGGGACCTGATCCCGATTGAGGTTTCTGGGTGCTATTTCAGTACATATAGCAAATAATGAAAACAGTATTAATCATGATTGTGGTGATAGCATATGTTATGCCTCATAGATACATCTCAGTATGATGTTGAAAGGCCAGAAGGAACAGACATGACAAAGTATCGAATGTTTCTTGTGAGGTGCTGGGCACTGCCAGCTCTTGCTGAACTCCAGTGAAAGCTGAGTGTACTTGGCTTGAGGTGTAAATGGTGCTAATCTTCTTTGCGAGAATTGTGAACATGGCAATTCCACCCAAATCCAGAGCAGGACTAAAAGGGCCAGATCCTCAGATGGTCTAAATTTCCATCAGTTGAGGATCTGTCCCAAAGAGGTGTGAAGACTGAAGAATGGAATTAGGGAACATCTTTTTCATGTGGATCCAGTGACATTTTTCTCTTACATACTTTTTTTCCTTCAAAAAGGGCAATATCTTGGCTTTTAAACTTCAAGAACATTTACACCAGCCAAGATCTGGTTTACGATTTTCCATATGTGAGAGCTGATTCTAACTATCAGGTACTTTCTGGGAACGCTTTAGCATCTTGATGTACTACTGTGATGCAGAGAGCTGGGAGGCTACCATCTTTTGATGGGAGTCAATCAGCATCTCTTAATTTTCTCCCTAACCTTAGAGTGAAACAAATTGCCAGTGTTTTACCACAGAAACTTGGCAGGAAAAAGTCAAACAGTTTCAAGTGTCATTTTCCATGTTAGTACCTTTGACACACATTGTTTCTTTCTTTCCACCTTATTTGAATATCCGAGACAAAGGAGATATAAGGGTCTCAGAGGTATTGTCTAGGCCGTGCCCTTCTCCAGGCATTCAGCGAAATGTCTGTACATCATTTGTCTTACTCCCAATCTTCTACACTGGTTCCTAGTGGAAAGTCTTTTGACACTGGCTGGGTGATCAAGAAATCTTAACTCCACTGGTTCTCCGCTGGTAATGCCTCTTCCAGGCTCCTTCCATTATTCTTTTAGCTATTCAAAAATCAGCTTTCAGAGAACGTTCCGTTGGGGAGCAAACTGCTGATCTTGGGGAAAACAAATATACACTGCAGCCAAAGAGGGAAAACTTACAAAGGGCTCAGGTATGGCTTTTGGGCACTAATTGTGTTGCAGAATATGGAGAACCTCACTACCCTAGGGGCAGCACAATAGGTAATTCCTCTCAGAGCTTGCAGAGGGGAATACACCTGCTGCAATAGCTCTTGGGTTGGTGTAGCATCAATGTGCGCCTCCTCTCTGGACCATACCCCCCCTCCACCTGCCCTCTTTTCCCGCTTGGGGTGACTTGCACACTGGGGATATAAAGATGGAGGACTCCCTGCACTAGAAAGCTAGGAGAGTGACTGGCTGACCAGCAAGGGACGGCTGTGAGACTTGTCTGACCTTGGCCATTCTTACATGCCTGCACAGGGACCAGTCACATTCTGTCCCTTAGGGATTGATTCTAAAATACTATTTTTTAAAAAAATGCAGCTTATATATTATTAGCCTATTCAATATATGCTCTGGTATTCATTAGGAGAGTGCAGAACAAAGGGCCCCGAAGTTATGTGTGTTCTAAAACTAACTGGGAATCACTTGTGATTCCTGGGCTCCGTACCTAATTCAGCTGCTGGTTTAGTGGTGGGTTTAGGTAAATCACTCCCCATTTCTGGGCCTTTGCCAAATAGATGTCACAATCTAGTGTTGTGGGGCTTAAGTATTATCAGTGTTTCATCGTTTGTGTCTTAGCACAATTAAGAGCATTCAATGCACAACAAGCACAGTCTGTAGAAAAGGCAAAAGAGTACAGGACCCAATCCTGCAAATGCATACTCTTCTTCTGTATTTGCTTGCAGGAAAGCAATGAGAACCTTTGTGCGAGCAAGGACTATTCATGTGATTGAGAGTTAGCAGGATTGGATCCATGTTGTACATTTACAGAAAGCAGTAGGAGTCTTCCTGGTTTATGGGGATACCCATCATCATCAGGAGCAATACTTATAGTTTAAAATGTTTCATATCAAGTCAGGGTGTTACTGAAACCTATAAAAACAAAAGGCTGCCTGCATATGTGGGTCAGCACTCTGGCCTTAGCATAAACAGTTATCCAATAAAAGGTACAGTGATATCAATTAGGGTTGTGCAGTCCAGGAGCAGTATGAATGTTCACTTTTACCGGGGAATTCCGTCCTCTTTGCGACTTTTAATTAGACCCTGAACTTCATGTCAAAGATTTTTGGGATGGTTGATGGGTGTTTCCATGAGGTTTTTTTTGATAATGCTAAAAGAGAGAAAATAAAACTGAGGGCCAGATGCTCAGCTGGTGTAAATCAGCATCACTCATTCACTTCAGCAGAGCCACTCTGATTTACACAAGCTGAGGACATGGCCTTTGGAGTTCAGAACATTCCATAGTTATGTATATACTTGTTAGCACATAACAGGTCTGGGAAGAAAAGTCTGGTGCTAAGATTGCCTACCGGCTTCATTAGAGCCTTTATAGATTATTAGTGTGACCATAATTAGGAAGCATTACAAATGCATTATATTTACTCAGTTGGCAAATATATACTTAATGAGAACTAGAATCTCAGCATGACTGTTCCTAATGACATGCACAGATAATTTTTTAGTTCCTGAACATTTTTAAATCCACTGGCTTCCCAGCTCCCTCTGCATCACCTTCAAACTCCTTGAATTGCCCCATCCCTCATGTCTGCTTTTGTCTCTTACCAGTCCCCCTTATGCCCTTCGTCCTGATCACCTTCATCCCCCCTTTGCCTACTGTACTGTTCTCTTTCTTTCATACTGCCCCATGTCTGAAATAGCCTCCCTCCTCCAGTTCACCTCATTCACCACCTTCAAACCCCTCCTCAGAATCCACTTCTAGCTAGCGTTCTGCCACCAACCTCCATGCAATCCCTCCCCCTTGTGTCCTGTTTTAACACAATTATTGCACTACAAACAAAGCAAAGCCTACTTTTGAAAATGCTACTAGGTCTGAACCCTATAGGCTCCTAAATACATTTGAAAATTGAGTCTGAGGCACCTAACTCCCTTAAGCTTCTTCTGAAAGTCCTTACTCTCTCTCTTTCTCGCTCTCTCTAGCTAGCCCCATCACGATAGAATCTAACATCTCTCTGCCTCAGTGGTTATTTCCTATAAACCAGGGCAGTAACAATGCTTATTGATGGGTTTGTGAAGATTAATTTTCAAATGTTTGTAAATTTCTTTGAAGATGATAGTTATGAATGAATAGCACAATTTCATAAGGCTGAGTAACTGAGGCCAGGTCGGTATTAGAAGGTTTTGCCAGTATAGTAATGTTGGTTAGGGGTGTGATTTGTGTGTATGTGTGGGCGTGTGCCTCTGTAAGTTGCATCAATACTAGGAGGGCTTGCTAGCATAGCTATACCAGCAAA
This sequence comes from Lepidochelys olivacea, assembly GCF_965140295.1. Taxonomy (NCBI): domain Eukaryota; kingdom Metazoa; phylum Chordata; order Testudines; family Cheloniidae; genus Lepidochelys; species Lepidochelys olivacea. Next base: position 134,429,298 of record NC_140414.1, on the reverse strand, counting down.
CCATTTCTAGTGTAGCCTAGGCTTCCGTGAAGAGGCCGTGTTTGAAGAATGCTGGAGTACGCTTGTTGGGTGAATGGATATGGGGATGCAGACCCTTTGTTCCTTTAGGAAACAGTCACTGGGTTCTGGATTGTCCCCTTTCTCTGAAGTTTTTTCAGCCATCTTTTAAACACTTCATGGGGTTTATTGCCCAAAGGAGGAAAAGCCAGATATGTCTAAGACAAGAGTAGTCCCCACTGCACAGATCTCAGTAAAATTAGGATGGATTGGTTTGTCAAGTTAATGTCTTGCAGCTGGGCTTTGGCTGAGTGCCTCACGTCTTACATTTCTCTACTGTCTCTGGATGGTGGGACCTCCTCTATCCTCCTGGAGCCTGCTGTTGTGGTGGAACAGGTGCAAGCAAGCAGACCCCGCCAATCAAAGCGCTCCTGAGCTCTTACAGCAGGTTAGCACTCACTTTTAATTAAACCCTCTCATCATACATGAGCACTGCTCCTGGAGCCTTACTGAGGTATTGGAAATCATGTGGTGATCAGCGAGTGATAGACTGAAGTGCTGATCCTCTTTGCCCTAATTATCAGCAACAGGGATGGCTTCTAGTTTCCCTGAGTTCCACAGGCATGGGAAGCCTACCCATGCTGTGAGTGTAAACGAGCATGATCGGATGAACTCTGCAGATTTGTACAAATGATAATGCAAGAAGATTTGTGAAAGGCTGTTAAACTATTTACAATGCTGTGGTAAGGAACCATGCCCTGTCTTATTTGTTATCTGTGCCTCTTTTCTTTCCCTCATCTGAGCAGAGTCCCATTGGGTAATGGGACTGAAAAGGAAAAAAACAAAAGCAAAAGAAGAGCGGGGGGTGGGGGGGACACCACAACGTTCTACAATAATGGGCTGACCACTAGGCAGCAAATAGTCTAGTTTCCTCAGTGCTGTGTGCACATCAAAACACGGGACTAGTGCACTAGCTCCCTTTTGTATTATCAGAATTTTAAAAAGTGTATGTTGAAGCTTATTTTAAGCTCTCCCAGAGAGAACAGGGGATCCTGTCATCTGACAAGAGCTTTCAGAAAGCAGATTAGTCTGAGTAAGTTTTTGTAAGGAGGAGAATGCATTTGGGGGCAGTAAACATTCACATTTGTTCATCATCAAAGTGACAATGCTGCCCTCATTACCAGGATTCCTCCCCTCCTTCTGTTCCACTCTTGCCCTACTCTATTTAGGCTCATGATTTACTGGGCTTCCTTGACCTCTGACCTGTGTCAAGAGAAGTATGATGTAAACACCTTCCTGTGGCTGCAAAGCAAGGGAGTGGGGCATTAGAGAGCCGTGACCTGCAGAAGCAGGTGGGAGATCAGAACAGGTTTAGGACTTGAGTTGTATCACGTGTTTAAACCTATTTTAGGCAGCAGGGCTTGTTATGAAGGATATAGTTTTAGACTCTCCATGGGGGTCCTGATCCAAAATGCACAGAAGCAAGTGGGGTTTGGATTAGGTCCTACGTTTATTGCTCAGATTGTAAAATAACAAAAAAAAACCCCATTGAGAGTGAACAAGGTGAGTGTGATGGTTTCTTCCCAGACACATGGATACCTCAGTGCTTAGGCGATTTTGCTTTGTGGTTGAAAGCAGATACGTTGTTACTTGCTTAAGATGGGCCGCGTAACAAAATAGAGGGTGACATTGTGAGAAGTAGGTGGGAAAGTGGCAGAGAACAGGAAAAGCCGAATGCAGACACATAGGCATAATTCAAAGCATCCCCCACTAGTGTACAAGCCTTTGCATTTTGTTTCTCTCAGGTGCCAGTTTTCACCTCTAATGTCCTGGCATGCTAGCAGAATACGAAACCTGTCTCAGAACCAGCTGAGCACGTCCACACTACTCTTCTGGGAGTGTGTCCTACATTGTTCCCAGAAGGGCAGGGATCCATGTTAGTTAGAACTGTATGGTGGTCGGGACTCAATCGCGTGACTGCAATCTGACTTGTGAAGTTTGTGAAGTGCTTTAAACCATGTTAAGTTTAAAGCAGAAGTTAAATCTGGCAGCACGGACAGAGGACTCTTTGTTTTTTTCTGCTAATGTGTGGTATGGGAAGGGGTAAGGTAACGTTGCATTGGGTGCTCTCTGCAGCACATCCAGCTAGCTTTTCTGCCTGGGAATCTCACTTGAAGTACGTTTTCCCAGAAGATTTTTCAGTAGGGTTGTGTGCGCATTTGCATGTGAAGTGTTTGTATTTGTTCACATTTCCTCTGAGTTATCTCTGGGAGGAGTCATTTCAGAGGCCAGTAATACATGAGATCTGGCCTTCCTGAATTGAAGTTCCTGGATAGTGGCATTGCCATGAGAAGAACCAATATTATGTTATTTCATCCCTATAAAATGCTCTCTGTGGCAAAAAATGCCTCTGGAAAATGCGAATACAGGTCCAGTATCGTCCCAGACTCATACCTCCTATTGACTTCAGTGGGGTTTTCAGTGTCTCTTTGAGTGCAAAATTTGGCTGACACTACAAAGATAAACAGGTTTATTTGGGTTTCTCTGGAACTGAAACATGGAGCCCTGATTTCTAATACTCCCCAACTTCAGCCAGGTTGAAAATACTTTGGATGAGATACTCATCTGGCATAACTAGGCTTAGCTGCATTAAAGTAAGTGGGAGTTACCCCGATTTACACCAGGTGAGGATCTGGCTCCTTCGGAACAGACTGGCCAATGAGATGGTGTGTTGTGATCACTGCTCAGAATTGCACACATCCTATTGCATGTGTTACCCCCACCCTGGCCCACTTATTTCACTCATCTACCCGGTCCAATTTGTTTTTTAGCTTGTAAGCTCTTTGAGAAGGGGACTGTAATTTATATGTCTGTGCTATGTCTAGCCCAAGGGAACCCTGATCTAATTGTAGCCTTCAGGCACTATCACAATATACATGTTAAACACTAAGAAAGAACAGCCTTTCTCATGGGATTTTGGCATGTTCTGTCTGGGATGAAGCCAAGAAGTACAGAGGCACATGAAAATGTAATTTAAAAGAGCTGTGCTCTTTCTGCACCTTGGAAACCTTTTGAGTTTGATTCAGGTGATGGGGAAAGATTCAGGCTGATTGTTTTGTTGACGATGCGCTCTGCGCCGTACAGACCAAAGAGCAGGCAAGGGGCTGGATTTCGAGCTTGCTTACACTGGTTTCACAACAGTGGGACTTCAATGAAGTTATCCCTGATTTAGAGCAGTGTAAGTGGGAACATAACCAGGCTTGCAGACTCTGTCCCCAAGGAGCTGACAGCAACGTAAGCCAACCACAACAAAGCCAAAACACGACAAATGGGAAATACACAAGAGGATCAGAGTGTGGAAGTGTCACACAGGGCAGTGCAGAGATTCTTCTTTTTCTGAGAACACTGTCAGGTTGGTACACTTCATAGAATGAGTGTTTTTTAAAGAGGGACTTCCAGGAGGGAGGTTGGAAGTGCGGCTGACTGGGAAGAAGGGATGAAAACAAGAATGGGAGAAGGATACAAAGGAGGAGTGAATGGAGGTAGGCATGCTGGCCCGTGGTGTGAAGAGGGGAGGAGCTGGAACTGGATGCACGAGATGATAGGGAAGCTAGTGGAGGGTTACATTGTTCAGAGCTAGTTCACCCATCCTAAATTAAAATCATCATTGGGCTTTACCAATACTGCAAAATCCCAAGGGATTGCACAGACCTGAATGCACCCTGGCAAAAGCAACCAGTTTTGGAGACGGGACCTTGGAGTCTCTGGTGACCTAGAAGGGAGGCTGTGAATAGCATTATATTGGCATGCTCAACATGTAACAACAATTCCTTAGACGCCTACATCTTGTTTATTGGGATGTTGTTTTTCTTTCTGCCTGTCTCTGGAGAGTACATCAACCACAGCTGTCAACAAGGAAAAAATGCACTGGCTCTGCAGGAGGAAAAAACCAAAAAACCAAGCCTTTCTTCCAACTGCTCTTGACTTACAGTGTCTGCGCAAAGGTTAGACTCACATGGAGCAGTATGTGTAAACTGCAAAGATTCTCTGTGTTGCAGCACCACTGACACGCATGACAGATAACCCTGTCTTAATGATAATAGGGCCGAATCCATCTCTGTTGTAACCAGGTGCAGTGGTAAGCTGGTGACTTCATCAGAGTTGTACCTGTTTATACGGGGGCAATTTGGTCCAGAGAAACTATACTTTGCCTGTGTACAGTGTGTAAGACTCTGTGTAAGACTCCAAGAACTGGGTATTAAAGTAGTTGTCTTGAACAGAACAGCTGTGATTAATTCCATGGGTGTAACTGAAGGTAGGATTTGCCTGTAATATATAGCTGGATACCTAAAGAGACATTAGCCCTTTACACAGTATACCAGCAGCATTCTATGTGCTGGCCCTGGTTCTCTCACCAGCCATAGCTGTATATACTCCCAAAGTACACTCGAACAGATAGTAAGATTTAACATGGGAGACTTGCAAATAATAGGCCACCCCGGGGTGTGCGCAGGAATTTAAATTTGACCACTTTTGGAGGGGCGCATAAAACACATGATGTTATGAGTAAGCTTCCGTGTTTGTCACGGAAGTCACAAATTCCGTGTCTTTTCGTGACCTCCTTGACTTCTGCAGCAGCCTGGTGCGACTGGCCCGGGAGCAGCTCGGGCAGCCCCTGGGACAGTCGCACCAGCTGCTGCTGGAGCAGTCTCGGCCCTCCCGCCCCCCAACAGCAGGAGTTTGGATGTGGGAGGGCTGGGGGTTGGGGTGAAGGGCGATGCTTACCTGGCGGGGGGGGAGGAGGGGCTCCCTGGAAGGGTGACAGCGACTCCCCTCCCTCAGCCCCTAGCTCCATGTGCTGCCTCTGCTCGCAGGCACCGCCCCTGCAGCTCCCATTGGCCGTGGTTCCCAGTCAAAAAGTGGTGGGGGAGAGGCCACACCGGGGGCAGAGAGATCCTCCAGCCCCAGGGCCGTGGCAGGGAGAGCAAGCTCCTCCAGCCCCAGGCTCCAGTGGGGAGAACAAGTGAGCTCCTCCAACCTTGGGGCCGCCGTGGAGAGTAGGGTTGCTACCAATTTTCCCTCTAATTTTTGACAGGCCGTGTGCGCAAAAAATTTCTTCTGTGCAAATTTTCGAAGCAGAGTTCAAATTTCTGCACCATGAGGCAAATGCGCTCAAGCAAATAAAATGCTTATACATTTAAAAAGTTTTAATTTGCAATTTGTGATAATAGTTTTACACCATGTTATTTTATAAATATCATTTTTAAATACTTAGAAAAAGGAAATTTAACCATTCTTCATGAAGCAGAAGTTAGTTTTAAGCATTACGCTTTACCATCTTTTTTATAGACAATCACGAGCACATATCAAGCACATATTAATCATGATCATTATCAGTCCACAGGCTTCTGCCCGTTGGTGTCCACTTTCACCTTTCATTCTATACACATGTCTGAAAAGATTTTGATAAACATATAATAAAGACAATTTAATAAGTATGCCATTATGTCAATTTATATGGGTTTTCAGATAGAGACATCATAAGTAAAAAAGGGAAAACAAGAGTTTGTGTTTTAAATTTAAAATTTTCCTAAAAAAAATCAATAAATGATTATCAGCGAAGAATAAGATATGTAATTACAAATGCATTTTAATTTCCTTATTGGTCGAAATGTCAAAGACTGCTAAACTAACCTTACTGTTCTTCCCTGCAATCTTTTTCATTTGCCCATTCAATATAAACTCTGTCCAGATCTGTCAGTCCTCCATCCAGCTGGTAACTCTTAATACACATCAGCATGTCCAAATGATCTACTTGTAAACGATTCCGTAGTTTGATTTTTAGAGTGTTCATTAAGCTAAAGCCACGCTCACAGTCTGCACTTGATGCTAGGAATTTTCCTCCAATATCCATCAACTTTGCAAGATCCTGAAACTGTTCGTTCTGGTGAGCAAATGTCACCATATCTGGGAAACTTAAAACCAATTGGCTTTTGATTCTTTCGGCTACTGCAAACTTGAAGTCTTTGTATTGACTGACTATAACAATCTCTTCAGCAGGAAAGTCTTTGTATTTTGAACATAGGGATTTGACCTGATGAATTCCAAAATTGAAGTCACACTTAACTATTGCTGCACAATCAAAAGAGGACCACTCCTGGACTTCATCCTCTGGAAACCTGACTGCCAAATGTGCACACAAGATGTTTATGAAAGTTATTATGGAACTGGTATCAATTTCATTATTTTCTTGAGAGCTCATATCTAAGAGAGTCTTAACTTTGTCACTCATCAGACCGAATCTCCAAGATACTGTCTTCTGATCTTGTTCAGTTTACCTCGGGCAAGATGAAATGCTTCAAGAGGTGTAAGGCCCCCTTTCTGGAGCAGCGTGGATAGTGAAGCCAGCTCCTACAAAACATCATTCAAAACTTCTAATGTTATTTGGTATTCCATGGTATTCAGCTTTTTGTGGCAGTATTTAGAAACTGGATCAGTATCTTTGTCTTGCTCAAAATATTCCAGAAGAGGATTATAGTTGCGAATAATTGCTCAAAGTGCAAAGTGCCTAGATAACCAGCACACTTCATTGAGTGGCCTGAAAGCCACGGACTCACATTCAGAAGCATCCACTATTTCCTGAAATTTGCATTTTCTCCGGGATGACCGACAGAACACTGTGTAGACAGTTCTCATTAAGGTTTTGATGTCTCTTATCAGCTTGACCTCTTTCCATGCATCGGAAATCCCCAAGACTTCCCGGTGTGCAACTCAGTGTTGCTGGACTAAGTGTGGAATATCACGTTTCAGGTGAGCCGCTACACCATTGAGTTTGCCCAACATCATGGAGGCACCATCAGATGTGAACATCTCCATTTTCATTAGATCAAGTTGGTATTTTTTATAAAACTCTTTGATTGCAGACACTACTGAAACAGCATCACATTCTTGCAATCGTAATAGTCCACCAAACAAAGTTTTCTAGTCTGCAGAATGTATGGATCTATATTTAAAGTGGAGTATCAAGTATCTGTTAATGGATATATCAGTGCTTTCATCAACAGCTAGAGTATGAAACATTGCCCATGCTATTTCATGCATGAGGTCATTTTGGATAGTGCAATTAATAATTTCAAGAAATTAAAAAGCATAATTTTTACTTCTCCAGCTCACTGGTATGCGCACATACTTTTCCATATGGTCATTAATATCCTGAACAGAAAGGGGGAGGGATAGCTCAGTGATTTGAGCACTGGCCTGCTAAACCCAGGGTTGAGAGTTCAATCCATTTGGAGATCAGGGGCAAAAATTGGGGCTTGGTCCTGCTTTGAGCAGGGGGTTGGACTAGATGACCTCCTGAGGTCCCTTCCAACCCTGAGATTCTATGATTCTAAAGCGTTGAGCAGTTCACTTGAATAACCAACAACACACTGTCAATAAGTACCTTGATTTCTTCTAGGTTTGAGCGCTTACTTTCAAGATTAATTTGCCTCCTCTGCTTTTCAGCTGGACTTTCAAGAATCATGCTAAGCAATCTGCTCCATAAGGAAGGGTTTTTGTTTCTAAGTCTTGTTACACCATCTATATAGGGAGATCAGGATACTGGAAGTTTGTGCATAGCTCCGATCACGTCCATGCATCTGCAGCAAAAAGCACAGGAAAATGGTAAAACATCACGAGTAAATGTACGAAGTCCAATGCCTTTGAAAGATTTCAATCATGAAAACAACACTTACTTTGTTCATTTCTGGGAAATTTTTGCAGTTCCTTAGTAGCTACGGCCAGGCATTTTGACTTATTCGCACTTACTTGAGTTTGTACACAGACTACAAAGAGATGTGTGGGTCCCGACTGTCCCAACATGATCAACGTTCCACATTCGAAATGCTGGCGGGGAGGAGTACGATTCATTGCTCTCCTTTCCCTTCCCCCCGCCCCCCCCCTTGCCAGCTAGTAGAATCTGGCTGTGTTGATAGATGGCAGGCAAACAATGTCAAAAGTCACCCATAAATGATGTTTCGGCCTGGCTCCAATGTAGTATTTCATTTTTTGTGCACACAGTGTTTTGCCATGTGCGCGGGGTTTAGGATCTGTGTGTGCGTGCACACGCGCACAGCTTAGAGGGAACAGTGGTTGCCACCCATCTAGTTTTCACCTGGACAGTCCAGGTTTCTGCTTGTGTGTCCCGGTGCCATTTGACAAGCCCTGATGTCCGGTTTTTTTTGATCGGGGGGGAGAAGGGAAGAGGAGAGAAGAGGTGGAGCCTAGGGAAGAGGTGGAGATGGGGCGGGGCCTCAAGGGAAGAGGCAGCTACACTTATTAACACTACCTCAGGATGTGCCCCAGCATTTTTAGATGCCTCTTGAAACTTTCTCAGGTCTTCTGCCATCATTTCCCAATTTTTCCAGCCAAACTAATGTTACACGGGATGACATCCAAAGCCAATCGTTGTGGCTTATGGTTAAAACATGGATCGAGTGTAGCAGCCATCTGTTATATTTACTGTCTAAAATGTCCCTTATTGACTTAGTCAACAGACTAATGAAGCTCAGGAACCACAATGATGGACACAAAGTAAAATCTGGGTGGATGGATGGATTCTCCATCACTGGCAATTTTAAAATCCAGAGTGGATGTTTTTCTAAAAGATATTCTCTGACACAAACAAGAATTAAAGTCTGATCTAGGAGCTGAATGATTTTCATTATGTGTGTGCACATGAAGGAAGACTTTTTTTCAAAGTCTAATATGGGAACTGAATGAGTTTTATTGTAATTTGTTATGCAAAGACTTGTGCGTATCTGTAGTATTCTAGATTTAATAAATATATAAATATGATATAAGCTAAGCAACAGTAAATAAGTTTGGGGTTGCTGCCCCATAGTGTTGACAATTTAAGTTAATTCCATAACAAAAAGAGTGCCTGATGGTAGAGGGGACAAAGGTAAGACAATAAGATCATGAAGTTGCCTGGGTAAATATTAAGAAAGGAATGGGAAAATTATGGCAGCACAGTACTTGCATTTGAAGGATATAAACACTGGAGAAGAAGAAGAGTTGATTAAAGTGGTACAAGAAGGCATAGCTGTAGCAGTAATGGTTTGAATCTGAGCAGAGGCAAACTTAGGCTGAGTGTCAGGAAGCATTTCCGAAGAGAGATCTATCCATGGGCGGCGTATCCCAAGGGAAGTGATGGAAGCCCAACTGCTTAAGGACTTGAAGATGAGAATGAACAAAGCATTCGAAAATGTGCTGCAGATTGCTCTTGTCTCCTGGTTGACAAGTGGGTTGGACATGATAACTGAATAGGTCCTTTCCATCTCTAATGTCTATGATTTTATCATATGATTCTAAATATATTCTAAAAGCACCATGTCTTCTTCTCCTCCACCTTCATATAGTCTCAGTGGTTTACAGCTTGCCTCAGGTTGTCTTACACCATCCAGTGAAGCCTGGCATAGCCAACATGTTACATTTCACTGCACTTTTCAAGATGCCAGCTGTTTTACTTCCAAAATGCCTGGGGAAAACAGTGGGGACCTCATGCTCACCAGCACCTACATCAACAGCAAGTCATCTCTTTTTCTTTCTAGTTGAGAGAGAGCAGATGGATTGTGTGACTTAAAGATTCCTGTGGCTGGCACTGAATTCTGGGATGAATATGAGAGTCCCTTAAAATTCTCATTAGGGTGTAACCAAGATCTGTCCCAGGACACTGCTTTAAACATTCCATTTTTCTTTTCCTTGCCGAGCCACATGAGACGTTTGATTAACTCCCAACCAACTATGACGGCAAGCAATCATAGTACACCAGATAGGAGAATGTTAGTAAATAGTAAAATCATCCTAGCTTACACAGAGTACAAAGTTGTATTCCTGAAAACTTCTGTGATTAAATTCATGGAGGAAGTATGTAAATAAAGTGGCAATTTCTCCATGGAGAAACATCTCCCATTATGATATTACAGAGAAGCAGTTAATTTACTCTGAAGTCAGATTTGAAACATAAACAATATGCTCCATCTCGGCATGCATACTCCAGCCTCTGGCACAACATGCTTTGGAAGGCAGTTTCAGCACAACCAAAAAAATAAGGTCCTAATCTTTTTTAATAAGGAAGCAGACTAGTTATGTCTTTGGTTTTTATTCAGTGTGCCATATGAAAGGGATAAGAAGAGCATCAATTAGGAAGTCACAGTCCAGTTGGAAGGCATCAAAACAGGCTGTATTTTCCATCTTTCAAATTGCCCGTAGGCAATTAACAAAATCCGCGTATTAACAGAGAGAATAAAAAATAGCTTAAAAGAAAATGGGCATTGGGTTTAATGAGTGCCATGCTCTGGTCCAGGTGCATGTTCCCAGCAAAGCATCTGTTTGTCACTTATTATTTGGAGTCACTAACACTTGCTCAAAGTGCCAGAAAACAAAAACAGAGCCTGACACGTAGTGAGCACAAAAGGAGGTTGCAATAGCGCAGATGCAAGATTGGATTTCACGTTCTGGTGTTTGTTAACTTGGGGTGGAGGGCGGGGGCAGATCAGTTTCAGAGAGACCGACTGGGCAGATCCCCAAATTAGGCGTTCCGCATGGTTTCAGATCAAACAACCACGAAAGTGACACATTTGTAGTTTGCACTCATGTGATAATGCAGCAATGTGATAGGACATTCATTGTGGATTTACTGATCATGCTATTTTCCTAGTGTACTTTAAGTTGCAATATCATGAAGTTCAGATGATGTATTACTTCACTGACTTGGAGAGGCACACGACCGCCAATAGTCCTGCTCAGTTACTGTGAAATTCTTTTCCCCAGGGCCAAAAAATAACTTTTTCATGCCTGGGGACTATCTGTATGCCATGAGATGAAGTCAAGCATATAACATAACAGCTACTCTACTGCATATGGATAGCTAGCCACAATGAAAGGCCTACTCTGTGATCAGTAGAGATGTGCCACGAAACCAATGTGAAAGCTTTGGTTCTGAGGGGTTTTACTGGTCACCTGGCATTCAGGCCAGATTCATCAAAAGGTTCAGGCTAAGATTAGCAAATGTTCCAAACCTCTTTCATTCCCAAAGAACCAGTGGTCGCTCTTTATCTGGCAATGCGAGAAACTTCTGTGAACTCCTAATTGGCTGACAGCTTAGAAATGAAAGACATTTTTAACAACCACTTTAAAAGAGGTAATGGTAGGAAGCTAATAGAACATGGCGAGGGGTGAGAGGGGATTGCCCATTGGTTTTTGTCTCCGCATTTACCATTATATATTACAGTATTTATATTGCAGCAATGCTTAGGGGCCCCAGTCATGGACCAAGACCTCATTGTGCGAGTTGCTGTACAAACACAGAATAAAAGATTGGTCAGTACTGGTTGGCTATTTTTCATCTGAACAAATTTCTGATGGAAAATGAAGTTTCAACAAAATAAAAACATTTCCCCTCTCAATTCTTGCAGACTTTTAAAATTTTCTGGCATGAAAATCTAAACAAAATATTTAATTTCTGTTGGGTTCGACTCAAATTGAATATTTCATTTTGTTGAACTGACCTGTTCAACAAGGACAAGTGCAGAGTCCTGCACTTAGGACGGAAGAATCCCGTGCACCGCTACAGACTAGGAACCGAATGGGTAGGCAGCAGTTCTGCAGAAAAGGACCTAGGGATTACAGTGGACAAGAAGCTGGATATGAGTCAACAGTGTGCCCTTGTTGCCAAGAAGGCCAATGGCATTTTGGGATGTATATGTAGGGGCTTTGCCAGCAGATCGAGGGACGTGATCGTTCCCCTCTATTCGACATTGGTGAGACCTCATCTGGAGTACTGTGTTCAGTTTTGGGCCTCACACTACAAGAAGGATGTGGAAAAATTGGAAAGAGTCCAGCGGAGGGCAACAAAAATGATTAGGGGACTGGAACATATGAGTTATGAGGAGAGGCTGAGGGAACTGGGGATGTTTAGTCTAGGGAAGAGAAGAATGAGGGTGGATTTGATAGCTGCTTTCAACTACCTGAAAGGGGGTTCCAAAGAGGATGGCTCTAGACTGTTCTCAGTGGTAGCAGCTGACAGAACAAGGAGTAATGGTCTCAAGTTGCAGTGGGGGAGATTTAGGTTGGATATTAGAAAAAACTTTTTCACTAGGAGGGTGGTGAAACATTGGAATGCGTTACCTAGGGAGGTGGTGGAATCTCCTTCCTTAGAAGTTTTTAAGGTGAGGCTTGACAAAGCCCTGGCTGGGATAATTTAATTGGGGATCAGTCCTGCTTTGAGCAGGGGGTTGGACTAGATGACCTCCTGAGGTCCCTTCCAACCCTGATATTCTATGATTCTATGACCTGAAACATTTTGAATCACGTCAATAAAACATTAAACTGCATTTTCCTGTCAACACGTTGCTTTACAGGACTTGTGGTTCAGCCCCCTCCAGTTCTCTCTCATCGGTCAATCTCCGTGGAGGTCTGCATGTTCCATAATGCAATGCAGATTTCTATCTGGCTAAGCACTGTGTGGTGCATCATGGGAGTGACATATCTCTGGGTGTATCATGGGAGATAAAGTCTGGCCAAGGAGCCTGGCCCATTGGAGAGAATGGGGGCATCAGGCCTCTGAACGGCAACTCCCATAATGCAATGCACCTCAGTGGGGAAATGCATTTTAATAATGAAATTACTTGAAGCATTTCAGGTAATTTTCAACAAACCAAAATGAATCATTTTGATTTCAGTAATGTCAGAATGTTTCATTTCGATAAATTTCAAAACCAAACAGAGTGACATTTCCAAATAATTTTTTTGGAATTTCCATTCCGCAAAAAATTATGAGATTTCGGTTTTTCACCTCTGTTTAATATGAAGACAAATGTTGAAATGATGCAATGATGAGGATGACTTTTTGTGGCATATAACTTTAGGAATATATATTTTTAACCTATGGAAGCCTTGAATTTTACCACCGCATAGCACTTCCACCAGGTGCTCAGACTATACATCTGAAATGTCCCTTATTTCAAAGGACGTCACTCATTTTGGTCCCATATTTGGTCCTGTCTTCCACATAAATTTGATGTCTCTTTTACTTTTTTAAATATTGTTTACATCACAAATAATATATAAATGAAACTGAGGTTACAGTAAACCATTTACCCTAAAGGAATGAATTCCACAGCATTTTAAGTCTCCTGCATTAATAATTTTATTGTGGCCTTCCTTTTGAGTCTGTGTGACACACTGCATCCCACATTTGGGCACTGGTAGATTGAGAGGAACATCTTGGACGCTGGAGACACGTGAGATCTTGAAATACATTTTGTATGGCTGAGCTTTTGTACTTCTGTTAGTGATGGGCCCACCATGCAAAATTTGGATTATGAGTAATGATTGAAGGACCAAGCTTCAAGGTTGGGGCAAAAGTTTTGTGTGGGCCAGGGATCTTTAATATATGCACAGCAGATCACCCATCCCTAAATATTTCTTGAGATTGGCCAAGCTACAATGGATCTGCATGTTCCCAGATATTGTTTTTTGATTTGGGCTGCTCTTTAAATATAACGCTGGTGCTCAGAAATGGGAGGCCTTGTTATTTTCTAGGAGGACTTTGGCCATGCCTGTACTAGCGAGCTTACAGCGGCACAGCTGAACCGATGCAGCTGCGCTGCTGTAAGATCGCTCAGGTAGCCACTCTGTGCTGGCCGGAGAGCGCTCTCCCATTGACGTAATAAAATCACCTCCACAGCGTAGCACTGTCCACACCAGCACGTCTGTCATTATAACTTATGTTGCTCCAGGGTGTGTTTTTTCATACCACTGAGCCACATAAGTTGTACCGACGAAAGTGGTAATGTAGGCATTGCCTTAGTGTGTGTGTGTGTGGGGGGGGGGTTCATGCAATTATCCTCCTAGCTTTAAATGAACTGTCCTTTGTCAAAGGATAATATGTCTCTAAAAAGCAGAGTTGAGATTACATATTTCTTATATAAATACCTGCAGGATTGAAAGAGTCTACAGTACTGTGTTTATACATGATAACACTGCTGTGATCAAACAGTTGTGGTCTGGTGTTTAAACAATCCCCTTTCTTTGTGATCTTGTTAGTTGGGTGTGGCAGTGAAAAGAGGGATTTGAAAATAAAATCCATCTCAGGAAGCGGGACCTGTCTTCTAAAGCAAGGCTTGTAAGCAAAGCAAGTAGGGCAGCCATTAAGGTTTACCCACAATGCTTTGAGTGCAGAAGGGGATAATGTTACACGTGCAAGGAGAATACAAATTGTCAGTGCAACAGGTGAAAGAAATCTCACCCTTCCTGTTAGCAAAGAGGACAAATATTTAATTTGTGTTTCCTGAGAAGTGATTTAGGGTTTTTTATTGTGAAAGAAACAAAGCTACGACGTTCTCTTTAGATGTTAAAAAAAGGCCACTGTAATTGGGGTTTTAGTTTACAAGTTTTCCATTGCCTTAATTACAAAGAGCACTCTGGCATGAAAGGAAACCTGGCTTGCTCTCACTTTTTGTAGACTTTTCCATGCTCTACAGCTGATGGAGTGACCACATTTCTGTCTTGGTCTATTGAGTACTGAAGGTGTTGATTTAGCCCCACATGACAGCAAGGCAGAAGGGTTTGGTGTGGTTTATTTTGTGTCTCAGGAGCCTGATAGTGGGTAATGCTTGAACTCAGCCCAGAAGAATTGGTTCTCTCTGCACTGATTCTGAGTAGGCCTCTCCTTTGCTGTAGGAGTCATTTCAAGAGTCGGGCTGTCAATCTGTAAAACTGATTCCCAGCCTAGGTTTGCAAAACCAAGCCAAAGGAGAGCGGTCTTGGCATCACCACCTAAAACCTGTAGCCCAGAACACAGATCACAGACAGGTATTGGGGATGAAAAGTAAAAGCCTTGTCTACACATGAGAATAGCCCTAGTTTGACAATTGATGGCCAACAATCAGCATAGCTGCCCCAGCACTGACCTGCAAGTGTAGACAAGGGCAAGCCAGGGTTTGTGTTGATTGCGCTAATCGGGTTTTGCCCCTCCTGAAACCAGGAGTAAATCCTGGTTAGCTCAGCTGAAGCAAACTGCTGCATGTCCTGTCCGGTACTGGTGCAGCTACTCTGATTGCTGGTCACAGATTGTTGAGTATGGCAGTGCCTGAGTGCAGACAAGGCGCCATTTCATGTGGGCAAGTCTTAAAACAGTTGTTTAGGACCTAAAATCTTCCGAAGTGAGTGTGTGCTGTTGCCACTTTCCAGTTTAGCTGTGCACAACCCTTGACATGCTCATGGCAGTCGAGGTGCGTGCACACTTACTACATGCCCACGTGCAAATCCTAGCTTGTTTCCACCGAGCGGCAGTTGTGCGTGCCTGTGTCAGCATGTCCTGTAGAAGGTTCAGGGACCTCCCAGAACTCCCCCGTTGAAATCAGCGGAGAGTTCTGTGAAAAAGTAAAAAATTACTGGCAGGATCTGACATCTTGGCTCTTCCACATTTAGCACTGACGACTAGCTCTTCTCAGAAAAAGCCATAACCCAGGCTTTGTTTTCTAGCAAAAAGTGACACATAAAATCCCAGTTTTCTGGGAGGAAAAGAGGAAGCAGAAAAAATGTCAAACATATCAAACTTGGCTTTAGAGAATTAGTGCCTGTCCCTTGGTGAACTGGCCTGTTAATTTCTGTTCGGCTAATTGTCCAATCATTCTCTAAGAGCGTTTGCCTTTATCTTCCTCAGCAGGGATTGGGGAGCATTACAGAGAGCTTAGCAGCAGCATGTGGGAAAGGCCTAGAAAGCTTTTCTTTTTTCTACCGTGGAGCTTTCCCATAAGCTGATTAAGAGTCATGTCAATACTCATGTGTTTTTTATATATAAACTACATATGACATCTAAGCCCAGTATGGCTGGATCCTCAGTTGGTGTAAATTACCCATCTACATTAGCTGAGTATTTGGCCCCATAGTTAGTACTAAAGGGCTGTACTGGTCCAGGTAAGCAATGCCAATACTGACACCTGTAGAGAAGGATAGAACAATATCTAGAACCCATTAGATTCACTCTGTGTCCCAATGGCAACTCTTCCCACACACTCTCAAAATATGAAGATTAGGATGGGGACTTCAGTATGGATTGTGGGCCTGATTCTGATCTCCGTTACGCTGGTGTGTGTATATCTATCTGTCTCTGGAATAACTACAGTACGTCAGTGGATTTATTCCAGAATTTCATCAATGTGAATGACATCATAGAGGGCCCTATTTTACGCTATCCATTTGTATCTCTCTCTCTCTCTCACACACACACACACTCACTCACAGAGTGCCATATATTCCTTGGTGTATTGTCATTTGCAGCATGCTATGTATATACATTAGTCCACATTTCAAAATCAAGGGGAAGGTATGCATATAAAAATGCAAAAACGTCAAGCTCCTTCTTTTCCAAAGACCCTTTGAGCCACTGGGGGACACCAGCAACAATTATACTCATGTGCAGGCCTACCATAGATCTCCTGTGCATCCATTTATGACATTCAGAGATTTATTTATTTATTTATTTATTTCAAACAGAGTTTAAAGTATATTCCCCCTTGTTCATGCACAGGTGCATTATTATTGATCTCATAAGTAGAGATGTGCTGAGATACCAGTAGCTGCTGATAGTGATGGGAGTTTAACTGGAAACCATTTAACACATGGACAGCCTTGTGAGGCAAGGGGGAATCTGCTTAAACTAAGGTTTCAGAGTAACAGCCGTGTTAGTCTGTCTTTGCAAAAAGAAAAGGAGTACTTGTGGCACCTTAGAGTGGTGGCAGGAGAGTGAGTTTGTGTGTGTGGGGGGCAGAGGGTGAGAAAACCTGGATTTGTGCTGGAAATGGCCCAACTTGATGATCACTTTAGATAAGCTATTACCAGCAGGACAGTGGGGTGGGAGGGGGTATTGTTTCATGGTCTCTGTGTGTATATAATGTCTACTGCAGTTTCCACAGTATGCATCCGATGAAGTGAGCTGTAGCTCACGAAAGCTCATGCTCAAATAAATTGGTTAGTCTCCAAGGTGCCACACGTCCTCCTGTTCTTTTTGCGAATACAGACTAACACGGCCGCTACTCTGAAACCCGTCATTGTGCACATAGACATTCAAGACACAGGGGACAGATGTTTAAAGAAGAGATAATCTCAGCAGGCAGCAGCAATGTGCAAACATTCAGGAACATTCAGGGCTCTTCCGTCTTGCTTATGTTACTTCAGGAGAATCTTCTTATAGGAAAGAAAGAGGATAATAATTTGCACCCTGTGGTATGTCTGACGAAGACAGGGAGGAATGTCCAGGGCTACTCTAGTTTTTCATTGTCAAGTTACATTTAATGTCTTCTGTTTTAAAAAAAGGCTCTAGTGTCTTTTCAGTATTTTCTTCCCAGAGTTGCACAAATTATGGTGCATTTTTCATTTCTTTGCTTTTTCCAACACTTGAAATAAGCCCATGAGAATTGGTTCCATTTGCCTGTGAGTTTTTGCCAGGATACTCAGAGCCAGTTTCTCAGCTGGTCCATTGAAGTCAATAGAGTGACATCAATTTGCACTCTTTTTTCTAATAGCACAGTGACTACCTGACAGGCCTTCTCTGTCACTTTCTCCAAGAATGTCTTTAAGATGGCAAAGCCACTGCTAGAACACAAGGGCAGATCAAATCTAACTGGAGCCACCCAGATTTCAAGTTTCAGAGTAGCAGCCGTGTTAGTCTGTGTCACGGTTCCTCCCCCACTCTGAACTCTAGGGTACAGATGTGGGGACCTGCATGAAAAACCTCCTAAGCTTATCTTTACCAGCTTAGGTCAAAACTTCCCCAAGGTACAAAATATTACCCCCGTTATCCTTGGACTGGCCGCTACCACCACCAAACTAATACTGGTTACTGGGGAAGAGCTGTTTGGACGCGTCCTTCCCCCCAAAATACTTCCCAAAACCTTGCACCCCACTTCCTGGACAAGGTTTGGTAAAAAGCCTCACCAATTTGCTTAGGTGACTACAGATCCAGACCCTTGGATCTTAAGAACAATGAACAATCCTCCCAACACTTGCACCCCCCCTTTCCTGGGAAATGTTGGATAAAAAGCCTCACCAATTTGCATAGGTGACCACAGACCCAAACCCTTGGATCTGAGAACAATGAAAAAGCATTCAGTGTTTTACAAGAAGACTTTTAATAAAAAATAGAAGTAAATAGAAATAAAGAAATCCCCCCTGTAAAATCAGGATGGTAGATACCTTACAGGGTAATTAGATTAAAAAACATAGAGAACCCCTCTAGGCAAAACCTTAAGTTACAAAAAAGATACACAGACAGAAATAGTTATTCTATTCAGCACAATTCTTTTCTCAGCCATTTAAAGAAATCATAATCTAACACATACCTAGCTAGATTACTTACTAAAAGTTCTAAGACTCCATTCCTGTTCTGTCCCTGTCCAAGACGACTACAGACAGACACAGACCCTTTGTTTCTCTCCCTCCTCCCAGCTTTTGAAAGTATTTTGTCTCCTCATTGGTCGTTTTGGTCAGGTGCCAGCGAGGTTACCTTTAGCTTCTTAACCCTTTACAGGTGAGAGGAGCTTTCCCCTGGCCAGGAGGGATTTCAAAGGGGTTTACCCTTCCCTTTATATTTATGACTGTCTGTATTCGCAAAAAGAAAAGGAGGACTTGTGGCACCTTAGCGACTAACCAATTTATTTGAGCATAAGCTTTCGTGAGCTACAGCTCATTTCATCGGATGCATACTGTGGAAAGTACACAAGATCTTTTTATACACACAAAGCATGAAAAAATGGGTGTTTACCACTATAAAAGGTTTTCTCTTCCCCCACCCCAAACCTTTTGTAGTGGTAAACACCCATTTTTTCAAGCTTTGTGTGTATAAAAAGATCTTGTGTACTTTCCACAGTATGCATTCGATGAAGTGAGCTGTAGCTCACGAAAGCTTATGCTCAAATAAATTGGTTAGTCTCTAAGGTGCCACAAGTACTCCTTTTCTTTTTCCAGATTTCAAGGATCCCTAAAATTTCAACACATCCTCTCCTCAAATGGATTTTCCTTCAACTCCTGAATCCCTAATCTTCCTCTCAGATGATGGTCTCCAGGTAGCCAGCCAGCAGAAATCACTTATACACTGCTCTGCCATGTGCTGCTCTGCTTCCAATTCATGGCTAAGTCCGGGCCTTCTCCGACTGCCGGCCGTGGAGTCTGGCCTTAAAGCAGGGTTTTCAAACTTGTTTTCTGGAGACCCAGTTGAAGAAAATTGTTGATGCCTGCGATCCAACAGAGCTGGGGCTGAGGGTTGGGGTGAGGGGGTGGGGCTGGGAATGAGGGTTCAGGGTGTGGGAGGGGGCTCTGGGCTGGGGCAAGAGGTTGAGGTGCGGGAGGGGGTCAGGGATCTGGGCTGGGGGTGCAGGTTCTGGGGCGGTGCCAGAGATGAGGGGTTTGGGGTGCAGGAAGGGGTTCCAGGTTTGGGGGGGCACGGGGTTGGGGCACGGCCTTACCTCCAGCAGCCCCCAGTCAGCAGCGCAGCCGGGGTGCACCGCAGACTGTGCTGCGCCCTGGAAGCAGCCAGCAGCAGGTTTGGCTACTCGGCGGAGGCTCATAAGTGGCCCGCTGCTGGCTGCTTCCGGGGCACAGCACGGTGTCAAGAACAGGTAGGCACTAGTCTGCCTTAGCTGGGCAGCACCGCCAACGGGAGTTTTAATGTCCCAGCCAGCAGTGCTGACCAGAGCCGCCGCGACCCAGCACCTTAAATGCTGCGACCCAGTTGTGGGTCGCACTCCACGGTTTGAAAAACAGTGCCTCAAAGCACCTTTCCGTGCATAACCTTTGCCAAGTAGAATATTTCAGCGCTGAGCGTTTCCCATTTTGTTTCTGTTCCCTCTTTTGCTTCTTGGGAAGAATAACATTCTCCTTTTGTCTTGTTTTTGCATTTTGGGGCATAGGTATCTGGTTTCCAGCAGCATATTACTAATGTAGGAAAAATGAACGTAATTAGAAGAATACCACGCAAAGGCTCATGTGTCACTTTCGTTGCTTAATCCATTTGCAGGAAACAGTCCACCAGAGTTCCTTCTGTTTTGTAGCTGAATGGTTTGCTATGTCCTTTTCACCCTTCAGTAATGCTGGGCAAACAAGTTTGGGGAAAGTAAGAATCCAGTCCAGACCTTTGAACCCAATCCTTTCGGAAAGTCAAAAATGTTTGGTTAGAAGTAATAATACCTAGCACTTTTCACACGTGAAGCACTTAATGGATGTTGGCTGAGGTTCACCCTGAACTATGGCATAAACTCTGGCATGGTGACAGACTCTGGGCTACTTAGTGTAAAACCTGTAGCTATATTGACTTCTGTGGAGCTGTGCCAATTACACCAGCTGAGGACCCGTGAAAGTCTCTGATAGGGGAGATATGATGGCGGAAAGAGGGCTCTAATGTCAAAAGTACAGTTCCCTGTATTTAGCCAAGTATCTGAACTTCACTTGTCCAAGAGGTAGGTAAGTGATATCATCCTTGAGTTAGAGGTGAACTGAGGTTGAGAGAGAGAGAGAGTCCAAGGCCGCAGAGAAAGTCAGTACTAGAATGGAGGCGTTTCTGAGTCCCACTAGACCACACCTCACTCTCACACTTCACGCTTTATTATTATCAATAGTTTTCATTTCCAAGGGTGCCTCTGCACTTGCTGGCTCCAGCCAGAACCGAATGTGGAAATGCCAAAATACTGCAGTTAAGGGCTGTTCTCTTGCCATTTCCAGCCCAAATGGAAGCAAAAACTACAGGGCATTTTTCAGGAAAGCCTGTTTCTATGAGATTTCCAGCCCAGTTTTACAGGCAGTTGGGGTTTGGATGCTCCTGAATGCTTATCCAGACCAAACTTCCTTGCCCATCATGAAGCCCAAACTGCCTTAGCTACTGTAGCAATGCAGATTATGACAGAAGAGGAAGAGATGGATAAATCTGAGAGTTTGAGTGTCTGATGTACGACACTCCTGGGCTTAAGATTCCACTTAATCAGTTTATTGATGTAAACTTTTGCCCATTGAGAGCTTACTTTTAAAGGATTTACATCTGCTTATATAATCCATATGCAGATTTTTCCCCTTTAAATGCTATTTCCCCTTTAAATGCTGCAGAGATGGCCTGTACCAAATCCTGGGATCCTGGTTCAGATCCAAGTTCCCACTCATAATGGGAGAAATCCAACCGCCCTCCCAAATTTGGGAAGGAATTGGGGTTTGAACCCCCAAATTCTATAGTGCATATATCCAGGAGTTTTGGTTTGACCCATTCATAGAGATAAAAGGTCTAGATCCAGAATTTGGATCTGAGATTTCAGTTTGCGCCCATAGCTAGCTATTACCTCTTGGATGGCAGACCTTTATTCCCAATACACTTTTCTCCTACCCTCATATAAGTAATTCATATAGGGCCAAATCCTGAAGGCCCGAACCCAGTTTTTACTCCATCCCATTGAGTCAATAGGAGTTTGACGGACTTAATGAAAAACTGAATAAAAACTTCAGAATTTTCCCCATAAAAAAACAGAAAGGTACCAACATTTATTAAATATATCTTTTCCCATAAATAAGATTATATCTCTTAACGTCTTCAGATCAAGACTGGATGCCTGTCTGGAAAATATGATTTTGTCAAACACAAGTTATTGGGCTCAAAACAGAGGTAACTGTGTGAAATTTAATGGTCTGTGATATAGGCTATATGATCTAATGGCAACTTCTGGCTTTTAACTTTATGAACCTGTGACTCTACCTGTCAAAATTGCAAATGATAGTATGATCCAGAGGACAGGGCATTGGCCTTAGGGGCAAGAGGTCTGGGTTCTCTTTGCAGCTCTTACACTGACTCACTACATACCGATGGGCAAGTCATATATGACAAAATGCTCAAATGTGGGTTTCTAAGGTGAGATACAAAATAAGTGGACTACTTTTCAGAGGTGCAATGTGAGAGTTGTGGGTGCTCAGCAGCTCCTGAAAATCAGGACACTTATTTAGGTGCCTAAATATAGATGTAGGTGTTTGATTTTAGGCACCCCAGTTTGAAAATGTGCTCCACTTTTGCTGTCTGTAGAACAGGGATAAATGATGCACACCCTCTTCCTTTGTAAAGATCTGCTAATAAAACGTCATGTAAATGCTAAATATTACTATTATTATTAAATTATGGGACAAAATAATAAATATATGGTACGCTAGGTTGTCCTTGCAAACTTGGAACGGTCTGTGGCAGCATTATTGTTGAGTCCTGCAACATTCCCACCAACAATGAATGTGTGTGAGAGAGGAAGAGGTGTAATTTTTGCACTGACAGAAAAGATATAGACAGATGCACAGAAACATTCTGGAACAAAAATGAGGCTGCATCCACTGAAACGACAGATGCTGCCTTGTGAAAATATTTTTTCCATTATAGCTCTAATGTCATCTCCCATTTATCTCTCAGCAGTGCAGAAAGAACTCATTTCAAGGGTACCTATTCTTGCCTATAGCATTCCTCCTGGCTCTCAGCATCAAAAAAGGGAATGGGATTTTAACAGACATCATGGTGGGGACCATTTGTCTGCGATTAGACCCAAGAAAGGAAAGAAACTTTTGTCCAAGTGAAAGGAAAGCTTGTAGTTCATTAAGTGGTGGAGGGATTAGCCGTGTTGAGGGCTCTGCTCTGAAAAGGTACTAGAGATAGCCAAGGGAGGGGTGAGGTTTCTCTCTAAGAACTTTCTTCCTATTCTCTTCTATTCTGTAGGTCTTTAATGGCTTCCCTGTGGTGGGGCATGTTGTAAGTAGAAGATTCTTTTCTTATTAGAGGGCTTTCTCTCCTCTACCCCCCTTCAGCCCGGTCTCTCTTTATTATCTGCCAGTTCATTATGGTCTTCAGCTAAGGCATACCAGTTTAGGACTAAGCTAAAGAAAGTAAAAGAAAGGAGTTGGGGGAGGGAAGAGTCCGTGAACCAATTAATTTAGAAGTATTCAGGCCTGAGAATGTAGGCCACTTGAGAAGAAACATTGATAGGAAAAAAAACATACAAACCTTTCACAATGTTTTCTTTCAGGTTTCTGCTACTGTTGCACAAAACTCGTGAGAGCTTTGATTTTTACAATTCTAATTTTCTTTGGTTGAAGAGTTTCTCCATTATAAATGTTTCACATTTTTTGCAAGCTTTAGAACTTCACATGAACTGAAACCCAATGCTTGTTGCTTTGAAGGAGGGAGTGGAGGTGTTTTTTCAGTTATCCTTCGCGTCAAATCCTGAAGTTCTTGCTCAGGCAAAACTCCCATTGTGGCCAGTGGGAATCTGCCCTGACTGGTTAGAAAGTGAGTTAAGGGCCTTAGGGGTTAGCCTCCTGCATTTAAAATGGAACATTCATTCTTCAACTGAAATCGTTTTTGTTTTATCAAACCAGTGTTCTTGTAAGAGACTGAAATCCATTCAGTATTATTAAAGGTTTGGTTGGTATAATTCTGTAGATACCTTACATGGATGGGCTTCCTTTTTCTTCTCTCTCAGGGCTTGATTAAACTTGGAAATGTACTGAAATAGCTGTTCCGGAGTAGTTTTTTCAGTGGAAGCCCCTGTGTGGACACACTCATTCTGGAATGAGGCCACGTTTATATTACAAAACTATGGCGACCTAACGTACCTCGGCATACAGTCACTGCGGTTATTAAATCACTGGCTGCCTTACGCTTACGTGAGTTTAAGTATGAGGCTTAAACAATCATTTTAAGTACGTGTAATCTAGTCATAATGGAGTCTGTGTGTGAGAGTTTAGCGGAGTATAAGGGGAGTTTGCTTTAAAGTAAGAGGGCATGACTCCACCTTACACATCTCCTGTGAATTTGTCCCTGTGTGTCTCAGAGGATGTATTCCTTGCTAACTACATTCTCAGTATCATCAAAATACTCTGCATTTACTATATTGTTATTAGAGATGAGCCAGAGCTGCATAACCAAGATAGTAACAGCTGCTTGTTTTTCCCAAGATGTCTAACCCAGCACATTTAAGTTACTGTCTCCTCGTTCTGGAAGCCTCTCCATCTGTCATAACTGGTGTGGCTTGTCCCAAATATGCCTGTCCAGCTACAGTATGAGTGATTGTCAACAAGAGAATACAACTTAGCTGAATAAATACACAGCTTGTCTGGTACTTGAAAAACTGCAAGTCATGTAAAAAGAAAAGGAGGACTTGTGGCTCAAATAAATTTGTTAGTCTCTAAGGTGCCACAAGTCCTCCTTTTCTTTTTGCGGATACAGACTAACACAACTCCTACTATGAAACCTGCAAGTCATGTGTTCGTTAGCAAGTGTATTAGCTTGTGTTGTGTTGGTATACTTTTTGGTTTGCGCAACTAGTATTTTAAGGGGGTGGGTAGGGGTAAGGGGGGAAATATTCCTGTTTAGGGACCCCAATGGGCTAGCATCACCTCTGGTTATAGAAATTCCAAGAATAAATTGACAGCCTTGTGTTTCAACTTAGATTTGTTTGCAAGGTAGCCTGTAATCATGTTTGCAATGAGATTACCCACAACTGCTTCTGAAAGAGGGATTTGTCCTGTACCTTTTAACACCACTCATATCCTCTACCGCACTACCCAATTATACAGTACTTTGAGGTGTGGTCTAGAAGCACCTCCAATCCTCTAATTCCTTCACTTTGAAGCACTGCTCCGTTTTGAGTGCAAGAACATCCTTGTGAAAGTGACAAGATCCCGGATCTTGGAAGGACCTTCATAGAACAGTTGTATTGTTGCGTGGTCTAGGTAGAAGCGTGCCTAGCACGCTTCACTGGCATAACACTTCTAAATTTGGGGGGCTTAAGTTAACCCCTCTGGCTCCAGTAGAGCAAATATTCTTTCTTCCCTGACACTGCTTTTATACATACATATTTTTTCACTGGTTTTTCACTGACTCTGATATGAAGCGGAAGTAGATTTTACTCCACTATGGAGGAGGTGAGGAAATATTCAGATGCCTTAACAAATGATGGTGACAGGTTTTGCTGCTACTTCATGCTGTCCCCGTCCCTACAGCATTTCATTCATCTGTTTTGCACTCTGGAGAGTCCAGGAATCTTGCATATATTTGGAGCAGTGTTTTCAGAACTATGGAGGAGACCAAGAATGACAAGGCTTGTCCTTCCAGTGATCCATGGATAGCAATATGGGCCAGAATCTGTGCTCAAATATGTGTACAATATCTGTGTGGCCCTTTAATTTAATGCAGCATCAACAGTGCTGATGAAATCCCCATATCTTCCTTTTCAGTTATTTCTTTGAGAATGATTCAGAAGTGACTAGAGGTTCCCCTTTAGAGTGAATGGACAATTGTCTTTGACAGTTTCCAAACCACTTTCTGTTTTTTCCAGCACGAGTTGCACGTACTCAGTACTGCAAGTGTCAGCACAAGGTTTACCCTGGCGTAATCAGTGCGGGCTTCCAGGCTCTTATTGCCAGTTTACCCACAGGGCAGGGGCTGTTAGGTAAATTGGCAATAAGATTCTGGTGGGTGGAGGTGCTGACAACTTCTGCTTTTCCAATCCTGAGTTTGCCAGCATAGGCACAGCTGACACCCTTTTTAATATTATTATTTTTAACAGCTCCAGGAGTTTTTCAAGCATGTGTTGCTCCAGTCAGTTAGAACTCACTGATTAAACTGATGTTTTGGCAAATTGTTTTCTTCCTGGAGTCTGGTCTTGATGGAATGGACAAAGGGAGACTGCACTGTTACAGACCATGGCCCGTAGCCCATCTTTATGTAATCCTTCCCATACAATCTTCATACAAACATTTTGATTCATAAACTCTGAAGAGAAAAGCTGATTTTTAACCTCGGATGGATGAATAAATTACATAAAACAAAAACACTTCAGGCTTTTGCACACAATTCACACTGAGCTTTTGTATGATTCAAAAAAAAATCCCATTTCTATGATTTTTTTCTTTCTTGTACCCTTTTGCACTTCCAGGTTCTGCTCTGAATCAAAAGCTGCAAGGATGAAATACGATGAAAAGGCACACCCTTCCAAGACTTCCATGTTATTAGGCCTGGCCACCTCTCTGAAAACCTTTTTTTTTAGTTCCTATTTTAGTTCCCACCCGTAGATTGAGAACCTTTTACAATAAGATTATTAAAAATAATAATAATAATCAAGGTTGATTTTAATATCAGGAAGAGCTAAGGAGCTCCATAAAAATGATTCTTTTTTGTTGTCTGAGTGTGTCTCCCTGTTTTTCTTATTGTGTTGTACATAAAGTATTGCTAAAGCAGTAGGGTGTAAGTCAGCATAGAATCTGACCCGTTGTATACACGAGGGCTGCTTTGCTCTACACCTTCCTGTTAATTGCACTCCCTGATACATTTTACACCTTATGCTCTTTGGGTAAGTCACACTTATTTGGCACACCTACTTAATGTCATATCAGTGCCAATTACACTGCGTTATCACTTACACCCATTTTCTAACCACTTAACGCCTAACTAGTGACTTGCATCACTATGTGACATAGCCCCACGTGTCTACAATGGCCCTATCTCTGCTGCCCTGAAATCTTGAAATCAGCGAGTCCTGAGGCCACAGTTTGGAGCCTGCTCACAAAAGCTTATGCTCAAATAAATTTGTTAGTCTCTAAGGTGCCACAAGTCCTCCTTTTCTTTTTGACTGAGGAGGGTTTCAGCATAGCTCTGGTTTTGTGAATGCTTTCACAGGAGACAAATTGGAGACATTTTTGGCCAAATAAAGATGATAGAGGCTGCAATGCATAAAAACATTTTAATACAGTATGTTAATGGTTCTTTTCCTGTCTCAAAAATGTCCATTTTTTCCCTGAGGCAAAAATAATACAATACACACAAAGTTATTCATAACATCTGGTTGAAAAGTCATCCCTGGCTTTAAGTTCTTAATTCAGAAATCAACCATGACAACCGCTCCTGGAAGGTATTTGTAAATGCTATTTTGCAGAATTCTACAAATGTATTTTTTTCTGGTAGACATAGTGGCAGGAGCAATCATGTATTTTGCCTAAAGACTATTACTTCCACAGTTTTTTAACTTTACACCTGACACACTCTATCACAAAAATAAGCACTTGTCTTCGGACAAAATAAACCATTTTATTTATTTCTTTTCTTTAAGATACCTCATCAGCATGGAAGGAAATTGCATTTATAAAAAGATAAGTCATGTAAATAAGCTGGAAGAAATCTAAGGAAAGGTGCGTCTCTTCTTTGGCAGGCTTAGCTCTGTTAAATTGTGATTCTGCTTTGAAGCTTCAGTTACCTGACTTACCAGAACTGGAATGAAGAAGAAAATGGCTAATATTTCTGAAAAGTGTGTGTTGGGGGCAGTTGTTAGCTTTCAAAAAAAATCTGAGCACATTTGCAGATTGCCATTTTATTGTGTTGGACAGGTGCTAATATACACAGGGCCATATTCATTCCTGGTGTGACTCCACTGTGAGCAGGTGTTGGAGAGGGACAGGTGCCACTAAATATAATTTCTTGTATAATTCCAATTAAATCAGAGCAAGGCTGAATTTGACCCATTTTCTCTTTTCTCACACACACATATTCCAGCACTCAGATTCTGCTTTCATTTCATGTGTAAACAATTCCAGCAGAGACACCTTCTACTGATTTCACACTATAATTTTGCAAGTTGTCCCTGGGGTATACAGTACTGATCTTGCTGAATACTTTTATTGTTATCTTTTCAAACATTCTTGCTGCCACCGTATTCGTTGACATATACCATAGTAGCAAAGGTTTCTTAACATTTGAGCTAGATGGAGTTTCTTACAGTAGTGGTTTTCAACCAGGGGTACAGGAACTCCTGGGGGTACTCAGAGGTCTTCCAGGGGGTACATCAACTCATCTAGATATTTGTCTAGTTTTACAACAGGCTACATAAAAACCACTAGCAAAGTAAGTACAAACTAAAATTCCAGACAGCTTGTTTATACTGCTCTATAAACTATACACTGAAATGTAAGTATAATATTTATATTTTAATTATATGGTAAAAATGAAAAAGTAAGCAATTTGTCAGTAACAGTGTCCTGTTACACTTTTGTATTTTTATGTCTGATTCTATAAGCAAGTAGTTTCTGAGTGAGGTGAAACTTGGGGGTACACAAAACAAATCAGATTCCTGAAAGGGGTATAGTGGTCTGGAAAGGTTGAAAGCCACTGTCTTGCAGTATACTTCAGCTTAGTGCATGGGAACAAGTCTCCCCATGATGGCTGGCCCACACCAAGTAGTTAATAAAAATTAACAGTGTTATCCTTTAGCTCAAGTGATGAAGAGGCTTATGCTTTGATGCTATGGCTCCAGGGATCGATTCCCACTGATTACCATTGTATCTGTACATAAGAATTTGTTACAAATTGTTGTTAATCCTTTATTTAAAAACATTATTCTTATTATTTAAATGTTTTTTTAAAAATTAAAGCCAATTGCACTCAATTCTTTGTTGGAATGTTACTCTATTGTAATTGAGAACAGAATTTGGCTCGTTGTATCAATTTTGTCAGAAATCAAACCTTAGCTCCAGGCCAGTTTGTAATCTGTGTCACTCACACCTCTTCCACGGAATCTCTCAAAAAAGACACATGCAGTAGATTGAAACACAGTAAGACAGGCCATGAGCGATTGTTATCAGAATCTGGCCTTTAGGATCTTCTGGCAAAGAATAATATGCTGGCGATCTGATTGCTAAAATGAACAACTGATGGGTGTTCTAAAACATTAATTTGTTTTCCTTTGCCTGGAAAAGCAGACCATGCTTGTCTTTAAAGCAGTAAGTGGTTATTGATAGTGCTACATAAGTCAACAAAATAAAATGCTTGCAATGGCTGTTATCAAAGGGTAGGTCCTTAGAGATAAAGAGCTTTTGTATGCATGTGCACTCCGACCCTCTTTTTCTATGGGTACACATGCAATATACAACAATGTGCTTCCCTCCTGAACTTTTTTGGGACATGGCATGGAAAGACTGCAGCAGTCTTCATGCAGTCAAATCCCAGATGGGTATTGGTTTCAAAGGGAAGGATGACTAGCCAGTATGTTAAATATTTTAATTCAGTAAAGCCTCCTGTTCTCCTTGATGTTTGCTAAAGTTACGTTCAGCAGCTGTAGAGGAGAATGTGCACAAGAAACCAAAGGAGAATCCTGTGTCCTTTCTCCCCTTGCCTGACCAGTAAATCTTAGCATTGAGTAGGCGGTCAGAAGCCCTCCTCACCTTGGTCTGTGGAACTGGGAGAGGAGCAATGAGAGGCTTGGATGGGAGAAGAGCTGAAAGCAATGGGCCCAAGTGCCCCAAGTGTTCTGAAATGTCACTTTCAAGGCTATTAACAGTCAAGGTTTCAGAACCTCTTGTAGAATAATCCCTACACTAACTTCTTTATGTTGTACCAAGAGACACTTGTGCAGCAGAACCCTTTGATGCACGTAACTTTGTAGAGAAAAATCCTACAGCAGATAAAATCCTTCAGTGCATTCAATGATAATCAACCCTGTATAATTACTATTTGTTCTGTATGCTATGGCATGGATGGACAGACAGACAGATGGGTCTGAAGTTTCCCAGAATTCAGGGGTGTCTGGATCAGGGTTGAAATTCTTGGACGGTAACAAATTAATCAAAGGATTTTTGAAGATCTCTTGCACCTGCAGTTTGAACCTATCCTGCCCAGCAGCAATGCAGGAATGTGGCTAGGAAAAAAGAGAGCAGAGGAAGGCTTTCTAGCCAGCCATGCCAGTGGTCTTTCCATGTGTTCTTTCGTCAGGAAACCCAATACCGTCACTAGCTCCTTCTGCTAACCCGCCAAGGATGGTGACATGGTGCGGAAGAGCATATGCTGTTGCCTACAGTGGAGTTCCTCTGGTCTTACCCTGATATAATGGAGATCAGAATGTGGTCTTCAGTCTCTGTACAATGGTCCCAACCAGATTTTAGCAGTACTAAAAATGTAGCTAGCATCCCTGTGATGTCTCTTGTTCAGGATGACTTTAAGGATGTACAGATGTACAGCGTGCACAGAGCAACTCCCAGCTGAGAACAGCTTAGCACAGCACCTGAGCTCATACTTGTT
This sequence comes from Lepidochelys olivacea, assembly GCF_965140295.1. NCBI lineage: Eukaryota > Metazoa > Chordata > Testudines > Cheloniidae > Lepidochelys > Lepidochelys olivacea. The sequence continues at coordinate 134,399,183 of NC_140414.1, read as the reverse complement.
GGACCAGAATGAAGTTTCCTTTAGCACACCCTAGTAAATTTTCTGTCTGCAGACCACAGTGGTCCCAGTTTGAGTTTTGGCTAGGGTAATGTGCAGGAGGGCAGAGGACCCATGCATCTCGCCAGTCCTGAGGCAGAATGGTTAGAGGTGTTGGGAATTTTGTTATCTGAGTTGGTCTGCTGTGCAGCAGTTCACAGACATAAAATAAATCTGTTTTCTGTATTGCCACTAATGAACCTAGTTCTGCTACTGTGTCTGCTCTTAACCATGATTTTCTGCAGTGAGCTCTTCCAGTTTCTTGTCCTGTAAGTTGTTGGACTTTTAGATCATAATCAAAGCTCTTCTCTCTCACTTTTCACAGTGCAAAGCTCAAAATTGTTATCCACTGTGTTGCAGCTGGTTAAATCAATCCATTTTTATGACAATTTTTGCAGAGCATTGAGTATTTGATTAGCTCATTCCGTTTCCCTTGCAATTCATGATCAGTTGTGTTCTTCTTGTTCAAAAGCAGTAATGTGTGACATAAAAGCCATTTCTCCCCCGTCCGTTGGCTACATTTGTCAACAACTTTAATCTATAGCTGTTGTAGTTTTAATGCCCAGTTCATTTTATAAATGACCTCACCTCATGAGAACTTACGGTAAAACAAAACAGCCAAGTATGGTGGCAGAGGTTTGAGGTGAAAAAATCTTGGAATTATCCTCTTTCTGCTTCCTTAAGAAGTTGGCTGAGTTGGAAAAAATTGTTGGATCATCCAGTCCTTCTTGCATTGAGCAAGATCACCTACACCACTGATTCCCAACCTTTTTGGGTAATTCTTCCATTTTACCAAACCAGGACATCAGCAATGCCATTCAGTATCTGCCCATGTCCCATTCTGTCACAAGTGATCTAACCTGCAATGGAATTAGAGTGGCTCCAAACCACAGTCTTATTTGCCTTTTCAGTAGGGCTTCCTTTCTTTTTAATGGGAGGGTAATCTGCTTCGTGTCTTTCACTGATCACTGAAAGCTGAAAGCAAAACACTTGTGAATTCCTTGGTCCTCCTAGGTACAAGAGTGTTGTTGGGCCCCAAGGAGTGCGTCTTGTGGTAATGGTGAAGACCAGAGCCAAATTAAAAGTTCACAAAAACAGATACAATCATTTAGGGATAGACCATGATACTCTTACACACAGTGGTACCTTACTCCTCTAATGTCACAGTGGGACTACTTGTGGAGGAAGGTGCCACCCGATATGAGTAAGGGAGTGAGAATCTGGCCCTTAGTTTGTACAATGCCAGGCGCAAACTGTTATCTGCTTCTGTGCTTTGTACAGAACTGACCATGCTGTTGACAATTAAAATAACAATGAACACCACTTTGAAATAGATTGTCAAAACCCTTTTAAAATGAGAACTGTGGGTAAGTTGACCCATTAACCATTTCCTTACAATATTCCTTAAGAACAAGATCCTCAACAGGCATAAATTGTCATAGGCCCATTGAATCTATCAAGATCCATCTCAAAGGCTATTATTTCTTTTGAGCTCAACTGTAAGGCAACAAGCTATACAGTGCATCACAAATCAAAAGACCCCCACAAATAACCATGCCTGCATGGTGTATGTCCCAAGGTAACACATTACTAACCAAGTATTCTTGCTCTCTCTCTCTCTCTCTCTGTTCTGCTGCTGGCAAATAGGTCTTTTACCTCCAGTTCCAGTAGGACACCCGTAGTTGGGCTGTAACTTAGACGTGGTTTCAGGCAGAAACGTCAAATGGTGAAAATGATAACTTTTGAAGGCTCCTTTCCTGAGTAACTTATGTCATTGCCATCTGGGCAAGCACTGGGTGAGTGAGACTTTCTTTTGCTGGACTTCAGAGGGATTCTACTACGAGTGCTTGCCGCTGCCTCCTTTTCCTTCGGAGTTTTGGTTTCTATCATGGCTGTGCAATACCTTAATTAATGGGAAAGAACTTGATCCATTTAGGGAAATACCCGTAGGGAAACAGTTATAGGTTATCAAGTCTTTGAATGTCCCTAAATATGATCCAATATACACTGAAGCCAATGGGAACCTTTCCATTGACTTTAGTGAGTGTTGGATCAAGCCCATAATATGTTACATAACATTTCAGTCATGTAATTCCAGTTAAAATTAATAACCAATACCTTATATTGATTCTTTCATCCAAAAGAATCCCAAACAGCTACAGGCCAAATACTGTCCTTAGCTATTAATTTTATTACAGCAGCTCCTAATTGATATCAGGGACCCATTGTGCTCGGGGCTGTATATACACACAGTATATACACTTCAGTCCCTGCCCTGAAGAATTTACAATCTAAATAGACAAGGCACAATTAATATTCCTGTTTTACACAGGAAAAATTGATGCACAGAGACATTCGTAGATTCCAGGCCAAAAGGAACCACTGCAATCATCTAGTATGACTTCCTATATACCATACACCATAGAACTTCCCCAAAATAATTCCCAGATTACTTCTTTTAGAAAAATATCCAATCTTGAATTAATAATTGTCAGAGATGGAGAATCCGCCATGACCCTTGGTTAGTACTAGAGATTAATTATTCTCATCATTAAAAAAAAAAAATACCTTATTTCCAGTCAGAATTTGTCTAGTTTTAACTGCTGACCTTTGGATTCCTTTATACCTTTCTCTGCTAAGATTAAGTGATTTGCCCAAAAGTCACTCGGGAGGCATGTGGCAGAGCTCGGAACGGACCTAGATCTCCTGACTCTTAAGTCAGTGCCTTAACCTCAACACCATCCTTCTCCAATACAGTTGCGACTTGCGTTTCTGTCAGTGGAAATTGTACATGTGTATCTGAAGGCAGAATTTGGCCTTACATATAGGAAGCATTTTGCCCATCACTGTAGTGCAGCTAAAGAGAAATGGGCAACCAGTTAATAATACAAAATGCACACGCTACAACAGTTTACGACAGGAAATGAGGAAAAAATACTGTATGGAAGTGAAACTATAGGGGGAAATTTAGGTAAGCTCAATATAATTACTCAAATGGAATATCTATTTATGGTACTCATGGCCCCCATTAACATAATATCTAAGCACCTCACACTCTTTACCATGTTTAACCTCATGACATTCCCATGAGTTAGAGAAATACAATTATCCCCATAAAAAGAAAAGGAGGACTTGTGGCACCTTAGAAACTAACAAATTTATTTGAGCATAAGCTTTCGTGAGCTACAGCTCACTTCATGGGATGCATGCCGTGGAAACTGCAGAAGACATTATATATACACAGAGACCATGAAACAATACCTCCTCCCACCCCACTGTCCTGCTGGTAATAGCTTATCTAAAGTGATCATCAAGTTGGGCCATTTCCAGCACAAATCCAGGTTTTCTCACCCCCCCCACCCCTCTCCAAAAACCACACACACAAACTCATTGTAGGGAGAGTGGTCGCTTTGGATGAGCTATTACCAGCAGGAGAGTGAGTTTGTGTGTGTGTTTTTTGGAGCGGGGTGAGGGGGTGAGAGAACCTGGATTTGTGCAGGAAATGGCCCAACTTGATTATCATGCACATTGTGTAGAGAGTTGTCACTTTGGATGGGCTATTACCAGCAGGAGAGTGAGTTTGTGTGGGGGAGGGGGGCCGGGGGGTGAGAAAACCTGGATTTGTGCTGGAAATGGCCCAACTTGATGATCACTTTAGATAAGCTATTACCAGGAGGACAGTGGGGTGGGAGGAGGTATTGTTTCATGGTCTCTGTGTATATAATGTCTTCTGCAGTTTCCACAGTATGCATCCGATGAAGTGAGCTGTAGCTCACGAAAGCTCATGCTCAAATAAATTGGTTAGTCTCTAAGGTGCCACAAGTACTCCTTTTCTTTTTGTAGTCAAAATGTAACCTATGAGTCAAATATGGGAGTTTATGATCTGACCTGCAGCCACCCTCATTTTTGTAGTTGAAGTAGAATGCTTCAGAAGTCAAGATGGAGCTTGACATGCCCACTCATGATTGTACTCTCCATATACTGAACATCCATGTTAAAGGTGGAGGTGGCTGCCATCTGCTCTGCTTCAAACAAAATTGGTGCATCTCTTCAACTTCTGAGATGTTACCAATGCAGCCTTCAACTGGAGTATTTATTTATTTGAGTGATATTTAGTGTATTTTTAGAAATAAAAATAGAAGCACCCTTCTGCTATTTTTAAAACATACTCCTAGATTCTGCCAAAACAGCCAGTCAGTATAATAGAAGGAGTACTTGTGGCATCTTAGAGACTAACAAATTTATTTGAGCATAAGCTTTTTGCGAATACAGACTAACACGGCTGCTACTCTGAAACCTATAATAGAAGGATTTACCTCTAAATACCCTTTCGTTCACTCTCCAGGCCTTTCATTCCAACACAAAGGTTTTTGGTTAAATGGACTGTGTGATGAAGTGGTGTCTGTATTAAATTGTGACATCTGTTTTGTACCTATGTTGAAATATAGGCACTGTGGCCTCAGTAGTTGTGACTTGCTCAGGGACAGCCTGGCCTGCTCCATTCTAGGCAGCTGCCCTGCTCAGGGAAAGGTGTTTGACACCTCATTGAAGGACTATCACTGAGAGTCCTCAAGGTTAAAGTCTGAGGCTATCAGCTTTGATTGATTCTCAAGTACTGGCCCATCTCATTGAACAATGGCCTGCAAGGGTTGGGGGTGGGGGGACAAAGCATGACTGGCGGGTATGGATCTTCACAGTCTGAGAACCAGGCACAAAGACAGAGGACAGAGGCCCTATTAAAGAGCAGGCTTTGCTCTCTGAAAGGAGGTCAACAATTACAACACGTAAGCAGGGCTTGCAGGACAGAGAGGGGAGGAGGAGCTCTGCCCAGGTCGAAATACTAACAAACCATGGGCTGGCTAGAGGGTAAGCTAAGGGCTTGTCTACACTGGCACTTTACAGCGCTGCAACTTTCTCCCTCAGGGGTGTGAAAAAACACCCCCCTGAGCGCTGCAAGTTTCAGCGCTGCAAAGAGCCAGTGTAGACAGTGCACCAGTGTGGGGAGGTGTGCTCCCAGCACTGGTAGCTATTCCCCTCGTGGAGGTGGGTTTTTTTATAGTGCGGGGAGAGCTCTCTCCCAACGCTATACCACGACTACACAGCTACATTAAAGCACTTTAACTACGGCCAGCGCTTTAACATTGCTAGTGAAGACATGCCCTTAGACTAGGGGAAGAGGTGTCTCCGAATTCTTAGTGTTTTTAAAGAGCTGTAACTCTCAGTAACTCTCAAGTGCTTTAAGAGTAACGGCACTGTGGTTTGGAAATTCCTTTGCTGAGTTTCTGTGCCTTGCTTTCCTGCCATGTTGTCTCATAAAGGGGTTAGACAAGTAAGCCCAGGGTCCACACCCTAGCGGGAACTCTGAGGGAATATGTTTGACTGAGGAGCTCTCAAACATGGGCTTAAGGTTCTAGGGCAGCTTGACAGTGTGTCCCAAGGAGGGGTATCAGACAAGAAGACTGAACCTAGAAGTGTGCCCTAGGGTCCCAGAACTAGAAACAATGACTAGACTCTACCAAATCCCAGTTGGCTTGGAAGCACGGCGACCCAGCAATTAGGTCCACTCAGAACAGACTAGTGACTGTGCAATGGGTTACTGGGCCAGTTTGTAACAGACTGTGCCAATATTAGGTTGAATCCTGTTGCCTTATGCACTCATGTAGACCCAGTGACTTAACCAGAATGCTTCCATGAATAAGGTGACTGTGACATCGTGACTCATTATTCCCTAGTTTTTATTGGCAGACTGAGTTGATCCAAAAAACCTTTGCTTCATGTTAGGTTGTGGGGAAACTTGCCTCTGTACCTGAACAGGAGAGGATCTACTTTTTGTCCTTTTTTTGGAGAATCACAGCAATAAGAGCTGGAATAGACCCATTAAGCGAGCTGTCTGTACCCCTACCAGTGTAACATGATGCATCAGTTCCCTCCATGATGCCAGCTCGTGTTTTGACCATGACTGTGTCACAGTGATGGCTCCAGTGATAGGCCTTTTCACCTTGGGAGACTCTTCAAGTGTAAGGAAATTTTCACTTGTGATGTTCTTTTGCTCAATTTCTTTCTATTACTCATGGCAATGGTCCTTTTGATTATCCAACCTAAACCATTCTTCCCCTCACTTGGTGTCTACAGATCTGATTCCTTGCGTGCAGTCATCATACCTCCCCCTTCCCCTTTACTTACTCGTTGTTTAGTCATCAAGGCCTTTCCTCATGCGCTCATCTACCCAGGGAACAAGGTTTACCAGACTTCCTACTGTGTATGTGTCTGCACTTTTGCTGGGCTCAGCCCCTGCTGCCAGCCAGCACACATACCATATGTTGTGGGTGATTCTCAATGCCCTTGGAATTATTTCACTGCCGTCAGCTTGTAGGAAAGAAAAATCTAATTGAAAACTGAGCCAGTGCAGTCCTGGGAGCGACCAACTCAGAGTGGAAACAAGTCAGCATCAAGTAAAACAAACAGGGGAATGTGTCAGCTGGATAATATGAACCGTGTTTTATAAAGGAATTTCAAAAGGACCAATTAGGCTTTAATAGGGAGCCAGGCCTTATATTTAAAGCTCACAGATACACTAATTGTGACATTCTAATTAAGAACTTTTGTTTATTGGGTTTTGTTTTTTAAGGGTATAGTTTTCGGTTTAAATACCATTCTTGTAAAGATTTGGCATGGTCTGGGACATTTTTCCCATCTTGGTTACCTTATGAGAAATTTGTGGTCCTGCTCTGTGACAACACTCTGGTGTATATGTTACCATTGAAAGGGCATAAATAAAAGAACAATAAGACCACATGCAGCCCCCTGTGGAGCAGGAACAAAGCCATGGGGTAAAATAATATGCCAGTGAGAATAGTAGACCAGATAATGTATCAACTCCCAATTATTTATAAGCTAGAGTGAAGTATTTCAAATGATCAGAGAACAGGGTTTTTTTTTTGACTATTATGATACAGTTAAATTATAACTGAATTTCAAAATGAAATCACCAAAGGTCTGTTAAAAAACTGTGGAATCAACTGTATAGTTTCTGAAACCGAATGGCTTTTTTTTAGCTTTTGCACGTATTTCTGACACTTTCAGCCATTCAGACTCCTACATCTCGAAAGAAAACATATCTCAGGTGTCACATTAATCTGGCTGGTATGAGGCTGGCTAGCAACTTGCTGTTTTTGGATATGGATGCCTTGTCCATTTAAACGACTTCAGCAGTAAATAGTAATAATAGGCCATAGTGGTGCAGTCTTTCAGAGACGAGACAAGAAGCTATGCTTGTTAAAACAGAAGGGTACCCCAGAAGCAGGAAATTTAATGAAAACAGGAGCAATTATTAGGAGTGTTTTCACATGATACAATCCTTCATTCAGAACATATTACAATTTGGACTTCACTGACGGGTCTTGTGCCTTTTCCCTGGATGTAGCTATAGTACCGTGAACTTTCTTTTATTATCATGCATGATGAATTTGTAACTTTTGCATGCAATCTGTGGTGCAGAGCCTATGCTCTGGATTGTGGGACTTCCAGGCCCCTGGGATTTATGGGGCTGAAGATGCAGAGATTCAGGTCAGTCAGATTCATGGCCCAATGTTACAGACTGTGAAGGGTTACAGACTCTCTTCCTGGTGTAAATTTCCACTTGGAACTGTGAAGTCCCGAGAGTTTTGGATACATTTGGGCATCAGAGTGCTTCTTTTAAACCAGGGGTGGAGAACCTGTTTTTCTATCGGGGCCACTGACCCAGAGAAAAATTCAGTTGCAGGCCACACATGGTTTGAGGGAGCTCAGGGCTTCCACTAGGCTCTGGGATGGGGCCAGAAATGAGGGGTTCAGGATGCAGGAGTGGGCTTTGGGCTGGGGCCGAGGGGTTTGGAGTACGGGAACGGTCTCAGGGCTGGGGCATGGCGTTGGGGTGCGGGTGCAGGCTCTGGGAGGGGGTTGGGATGCAGGAGGGGGCTCAGGGCTGGGGCCGGGGGTTGTGGTGTGGGAGGGGGTGAGGGGTGCAGGCTCGGACCGGGCACCGTTTACCTCAGGCGGCTCCCAGTCAGTGGTGCAGCAAGGCTAAGACAGGCTCCCCCGCTGCCCTGGCCTGGCCCCGCACCGGTCCCGGAAATGGCCACGATGTGGCCAGGTGGCTCTGCGTAATGCGCGCTGCCCATGCCCACAGGCGCTGCCCCGCAGCTCCCATTGGCCGCAGTTCCTGGCCAATGGGAGCTGTGGGGATGGCGCCTGCGGGCACGGGCAGGTGCATGTGGATTTGGAGCTTCCCTGATTGCCCCTGCACCTAGGAGCTGCAGGGACAGCCAACCGACTGGCCTGGCACCCTAGCTTCCCCCCGCAACAGTGCGAGCAGTCCTTCACAATCTATCCAGGGTCACCCCCAAGTAGTAATTTCCCTTAGAAATAACAGCATGTAGGTTTAATGAAATGCATTAATAAAAGTGCTTGTTTTTTGCAATGAAGGAGCGCTGCTTGTTATCACGGATGTGGGTTTATAGAGACATAAACACAACAGCTCAGCTTTGCACTTCTATAGCTCCCTCCACCCAAGGATCTCAAAGCACTTTATACACAGATATAACCAATATATCCAGATGTCTACATGACACCTCCAACATTGGTTTTCTTCATACTGAACAACCTACCTGGAGTCCAGAGTGTTCACTGAAGAATTTTACATTGAATTAAATGTAGATAGATTATCTGATCAAGCTGTGAGTGGTTTGAAGGTTTTTAATTTCCTGTATATTTTAAAAAGAAAAGGAAGACTTGTGGCACCTTAGAGACTAACAAATTTATTTGAGCATAAGCTTTCATCATGAAGTGATGAAGTAAGCTGTAGCTCACGAAAGCTTATGCTCAAATACATTTGTTAGTCTCTAAGGTGTCTCCTTTTCTTTTTGCGGATACAGACTAACACAGCTGCTACTCTGAAACCTGTATATTTTAAAGTTGACATTTAAAATATCTCATGTCAGTTTTATCATTAGCTAACTGGATGCAGGATATATATTAAATGTAAGATTATTTTACACATTCAAAATCAACTGAAATACTCACTAGATCAGCAGTTCTCAACCAGGAGTCTTAGGCCCCCTGGGGGGCTGCGAGCAGGTTTCAGGGGGTCCTCCAACATTAGACTCTCTAGGGCCAAAGCCCTGAGCCCTGCCACCTGGGGCTGAAGCCAAAGCCTGAGCAATTTAGCTTTGCGGGGCATGGGGCCACAGGCAACTGCACTGCCTACTACCCGCTAATGCAGACCCTGGTTTTAGATGCAGAAAAACAGGTGTGGCACAGGTGGGCTGTGGACTTTTTATAGCATGGTAGGGGGAAGGGCGCTCAGAAAGAAAATTCCTGCACTAGATAATTGCTTAGAATTGTGATGTCTTAGGAGAAAACTCTGTAATTTGCAAACTGGATACAATTAATTTAGGCTTGAATAAAGACTGGGAGTGGATGGGTCATTACACAAAGTAAAACTATTCCCCCCGCCCCCCCCCCCCCACACACACACACTGTTCCTCAGACGTTCTTGTCAACTGCTGGAAATGGTCCACCTTGATTACACTACAAAAGGTTTCCCTTCCCTCCCCCCCCCCCCGCCCCCACTCTCCTGCTGGTAATAGCTCACCTTAAGTGATCAATCTCCTTACAGTGCGTATGGTAACACCCATTGTTTCATGTTCTCTATGTAAATAAATCTCCCCACTGTATTTTCCACTGAATGCATCCAATGAAGTGAGCTGCAGCTCACGAAAGCTTAGGCTCAAATAAATTTGTTAGTCTCTATGATGCCACAAATCCTCCTTTTCTTTTTGCGGATACAGACTAACACGGCTGCTACTCTGAAACCCAGCCTAATTAAAAATATCTCCATTGATGCTATTGAGATATATCATATCTTTCATACACTTGGGCAGAGGACATGAAGGTCTCATCCATTTTTGCCACCCATGAATGATATGCCTGCCTCTTGCCATTACTCATCCCTAAAGTCAACCCCTATCAGCTAACCCAAATGTAAAGGTGTTAAACTGCATCTCAGCTAGGTGATAAGTGGTGTTTATGAGGGGCTTTACAGCTATCTATAGGAAAAATGGGGTGTTGTTTTTGAATAATCTAGATAAGGCCTTGGGTGTTAGCTAATTTGAGTTAATTGGTAGTCATTTAATTCGAATTACAACAGGGCCACAAACGCTCGTCTAGTCTAAATGTATCCTAAGGCTACGTCTACACTAGAGAGTTTACAGCAGCTGCTCTGATGCCGCTGCAGCACTGTTAGTACAAGTGCTCTAAGCCATTGGGAGAAGGCTCTCCTGCGGATTTAATTAATCCACCCACAGCGGGAATCTGCCCTGCCGACATAGCGCTGTCCACACCAGCACTTAGGTCGGTGTAATTTGCGTTGCTCAGGGGCTGGCTAATTCACACGCCTGAGCAGCATAAAATCATATTGACCTAAGCTATAGTGTCGCCATAGCCTTAATTTCTTTGTGCCTCAGTTCCCCATCTGCAAAATGGAGTTAATGATATTTCCTTTCTCTATCTTCTCCAAGATCTTCAAACATGGCTAATGATTTGGGGTGCATTCATGTTTGAGTACCCAAATTCACATACTTCAAAGGAGGCCTGATTTTCAGAAAGTGCTGAGCATGCACCCTCCGAAAACAGGCCTCTGCAAGTGGGGCTCTCAAAAAACCGAAGGCACTCAACATCACTAAGGTTATGTCTACACTGTGAGTTAGGGGTGTGATTCCCTTGCTCATGTACACATCCTCATGCTAAATCGCATTGAGCTAGCATGAGTATAAATAGCAGTGCAACTGGGGTAGCACAGGGAACGGCAGCAGAGGCATGGGTGAGGCGTGCTGAGTACATACCCATTAATTTCAGCCGGGTTTGTACTTAGCACATCTCAGCCATGGCTTTGCTGCCACTGTCGAGGCTATTGCGGCTACACTGCTATTCATACTCTCGCTAGCTCAATGAGAGCTAGCAAGAGTATGTGTACACGAGCAGGGGCAGCACAACCCTCACTTGGATTCTAGACGTGGGTCACTTTCAAAATCTTGGCCTTCGTCGATTTAGATTGTAAAGAAGGTGAACTAGTTCTGCTATGGTTTCATTCTGATGTATTCGTCTTACCCTATTCCCAATTATTGCTCCCATATGCTACAGGCCATATGCTAGGATAGTATTTTTCAAAATCAGGGAGTCTCATTTCATCCCACATCATGAGGCTCTTGTAATGTTGTTAAATGCCCCTTTTCCTTTTTCCATTATCCCACAGAAATAATTTCACTATACAAGCCATTGTTTTGAAGTATGTTTTAGAAATTTGTAAAGGCAGCTTGTGAATATATAGATAATTGTGGAGCAACCATTTTTACCATTTGTGTTTTACCCCACAAGGAAAGCTGTAATTTGGTCCATGTAATTAGGTTAGGTTTAATTTGGGGTATATTATCCAGTATAATATACTATAATCCTCCCTTTAAGTAGGATGCCAAGTGTTCCATTTGTTTTGGGAACCAACAAAATTGCCACTTGTCCAGAGTTGTACTTGGACAGAATTGTGAAAGTGGTAATATTTCACTTCTTAGGCCAGTTTATTTTGTAGCAGACAGTGTTCCAAAGATATCTGTGATGTTCACTGAACATTTTATAGATTATCCATGATACAACATTGTGTCATCTGCGTCAGATAAGGATGAATGCTGAATGATTCCTGGAAGGTGCTGTGTGACCTCAACTCCCAAGTTAAGTGTCCTCAAGTTAAGAGGTGTTGAGGGATGCTCAGCACCTGGCAGGATTTGGCCCAGAATGCCTTATGCTCCTTGCCACTTACATAGATTCTTTAAATTCTGGCATCCCCTTCTACTGCAGTGGCTAAGAGTTCAGGAGCCAGTAAGAAAAGCAGAAGTTGCATTAACATGCCTACCATATTCTGCAAACCAGTGATATTGCTCATGACACCTGCCCATTGTTAAGTTACCTTAGGAAATTTATTACTACATAACACTTTATTTATAAAGGATTGATCCAAGTTAAAAGCTTTCTCGACTGCAACTAGGTATTTCCTCTCCACCCTTTCAAATGCTTTCTCTTCACCTCACTTTCAGTGCATTACATGTCATTTACAAAGCCCATCTGGCAACAGGTGTTGGAATTGTTTAGCACAAGGTTCTCAGATCATCAGTGGACTAGCAGTTGACTCTTCAGATTACAAAATTTTCAAATATATATCTATTAAGGGTATTGGCCTGTTGTTCTCATATAGACGTGGAATTTTGTTCTTCTTTGGGATGAGTTAATACAAGGGTGGTATTTAAATCTGAGAGGAAAGATTCTTTAACATATTTCTGTACCTTGCTGAATACCTGGTGTGAGATCTGGACAACCTGAGCTTGATCTGTTTTCCAAAATACAGTTCAGAACCTGTCCTTTTCACTAGACTTCCCAGCATTTAAAGTTTTTTAGAGCTACTGTCATCTCTTGGTGAGAGAAGAAAAGATCAGTTCTTTCTCTCTCTTTTCTCAACTTACTTCAGGATTCTCTAGTATATTTTCTACTGTTCCTCTAGATTCTTATTCTTAAAATTCTCAAAATAAAGCAAAAAATAAATACCTCAGGGTTTCTTCTTGAGCTTCCCTGTGGGAAATCCAGTTGAAGGAATTTATCCACTGTGCTTGACTATTTTTAGAATATTAGGCTGCCTGCAGCTAAGCAACATTTTATACCATGTTTCAGAGTAGCAGCCGTGTTAGTCTGTATTCGCAAAAAGAAAAGGAGTACTTGTGGCACCTTAGAGACTAACCAATTTATTTGAGCATAAGCTTTCGTGAGCTACAGCTCACTTCATCGGATGCATTCAGTGGAAAATACAGTGAGAAGATTTATATATTGGTTAGTCTCTAAGGTGCCACAAAAGAAAAGGTGCCTTTTCTTTATACCATGTTTGTAAAAGTTCATTGAAGTGAAAGAAAAGATTTCCTATGACTTCAGGGGCCTTTGGATCAGGCTCAGTAGTTCTGCCCCAAATAAAGCAATGCACACAGATTTTGGCTTTTCTATGCTATAAAGTAGTCCTGAACCATAACAAGTTCCTGGACAGTTAGTTTTGTTAGAGAGTTTACATATTAACCTGAAGGTATTTAATTATCTTCTCTGGAGCAATTATATTTTCTCTGTCTGACTTCTTAACCACAAGATGATTTTGAAATGAATAAGCCCTGAAAAACACTATAAAAGACTCTCATAGTGTTGTTGAAGAAACAGCTGAGTCTATATTCCTATCCATAAAAGAAGAGAATTTCAATTTCCAACTCATCATGATGTATCAGTTCCTTCCACACTGAGGTATTAACTTGCCATTTTAGGAAAGGTCAACACCCAAGATTAGTATGATTGATACTTTTGTTCAACATCACATTATAAGTGTCATCTAAGACCCATTTCTGCACTGTTGATAGGACATCTATGTTTGAGACCCAGCTGGAATTTTCTTTATACTGACTATTTCCAGCCGGGTGAATGATTAGGGAGATTTATATGCACATGTGAATGATATTCCTACTCATGCTTTGGTGCAGGAAATAATAAACATTTATTGGTACTACGATATAGGGTAATGATAGAGATATAACTTGGTTTGTGTGGGAAATGGCAGCTGCCAGGACTCACATGGTGTGTAAACTAGTGGTTAGAGTAGAGCCAGTACTCATGCATTATCCTTGGTTCTGCCACATTCTTCTTGTCACTGATCTGGGGTTAGTCGCTTAGGGTAAACTTTTCAGAGGAACACAAGTAATTTAGGAGCTTTTTAAAATGGGAATGAGGCTCCTAAATGACTTATGTCCTTTTGAAAATTTTAGCCTTGAGCTCTTTGTGCTTCGGTTTCCCTATCTGTAAAATAGGGTGACTTTAGGGTTGCCAGTGTCCACAAAAAACAGGCACCTGGCAACCCTAAATGGCACCTGGACACAGAAGCCAAAACTGTCTGGGTAAAATGTGGACGGATGGCAACCCTAAGTGGATCAAGAATGGAATATTTGACTCCTGATGTGGTACATAGCTCTCAGCACTGAGATCTGTGTGCGCTGTGACATGCTAGGAAAAGAAGTAACCCCAAGGGGGATTCTGTTTGATTTCCCCTTTGGAATAGACACCTGAAGCGGGGCAGGAAGGCCTGTTGTGAGGAGGAGTCAGAGTGGCTTGGGCAGGAGGGAGGCAGGCCTGTGACTGCCTTTGTAAAGTAATTGTTTTAATGGATCTGTCAGGGAGCTGTGATGGTACAGTGATTAGCTCCAGCTGTTTGCCCCCGTGGTTACAGCAGATGGGCCGTGATTGGGAACATAGCTCTGATTATTCTGCGAGCTTTGTGGATATTGATGGGCCGCTGCTTCTGAGACTAGAAATAGTACCTAAACCGTGCAAAGCACAAAACATTCACCAGGGGGTTTTCAAGTGCTTTCCCTGGCTTTGTGGAGGGTGAGTGAAAAGGAAGGAATGTTTTAAAGATGGGCCCAGATCCTAAACTTTTGTAAATCGCCATAGCTCTATTGAATATAATGGAGATGTGCTGATTTACATCAGCTGAGGTGCTGGTCCAGGATTTATTACCAAACCATGCAACATGGCATTGAGGGTGAGTTTTGAACGTCAGAAGGAAATGGTTACATCACCACCTCCTACCTTCGTTCTGCATGCAGGGCCCCATGGATGACTATGAGACCTCTGCACAGGCCTTAGAGAATGCAGTTCTTCGAATTAGCAAAGAAGGAAAGCTTGAGGGTAATGATAATATATTGACTTTTGCTTTTGACCCTAAAAGATCTACTTATCAGTCCATTTCGTATTCCATGTATATGCTTTTTCTGTCTGATTGATAATTCTTGCTGATGGTACAATTAATGCTCTATTTCCAAGCATAGCTAAGGGTTCTGAGTACAGATTCTGATAACTGGATGAACCAGCTGTTAGCATTTGGATTTGTAAATTCTTCTGGGTCTGTATTACTGTTATAGTTTTACCATTATCTGTTTTAAATGTTTCCAGGGGCAAAGGGGTGGGGCTTCTCTTACTTCTCTTGGAAAACTTCCACAGACTAATAGACGTCGCCGTTGGGAAGTTTTCATATATTCAACCTAAATATTACTAATTGCATCCTATTATTCATGTAGTTGTTCTACTGATGTCCCTAAAATTTTCCTCTGCCTACTTGGTGTTTCATCTCCCCACCTTATGCATTTAATTTTTTTGAAGGAAACAGATAATTCTTGTCCAAACCAAAACTTTTTAACCAGGCCCAAAACAATACACCACAGCATTCCTTAGTGATTGCTGGAGCGAATAGATCAGAACTAGAGAAAACTGCCCCCCTCCTGGTATGGAAACTTGGAAGCAAATTGGAGTCTTCACTGGGAAGCATTTGTATTTGGACCTGCAGTAGCATCTGCATTCACCTACATACTGAGATGTGGAGTAATAACAGTCAGCACTAATATAGAGCTTTACATCCATAGATAACAAAATGGATCTATGCATCATTATCTCCATTTTACAGGAGCCACAGAGTTTAAGTAACTTGCTTAAGGTCCTGTAGAGGGTCATTGGTTTAGCCAGGAATAGAACCCAGGTTTCTGACTCCCTATTAGGGTGACCAGAATCCCAATTTTAGGGGACTTGTCCTGCGTCCCGACCTTACATCAGTCGGGACGCCCTTTGTCCCGGTATCGGGACCATCCGGACCACAGCCGCAGTGCCGCCACTCACCACTTCCTGGGGCAGCTCCCGGCGCTCGCCCGCCAGCAGGAGTGCCGGGTGCTGCAGGGGCGGGGCTTGCAGGCGCCGGGAGCAGGCAGAGATCCCTCCGTCCCCCCCACCCGACCTGACCTGTGACCCTAGGAGCCAGAGGCACCAGCCTGCCAGATGCTTCCTGGGATGGGAGCCGCCTTAGGTGAGCACCGCCGGGACTCCCCACCTCACCCCCTGGCAGGTCCCTCTGGCTCTTAGGGTGGGGGGGCTCTGCGTGCTGCCGGTGCCTGCAAGCCCCGCTCCGCGGCTCCGGCACCTCCCATTGGCGCTTTTCCCAGCCAATGGGAGCCACGGAGCTTGCGCTTGTGGCGGGCACAGCATGTGGAGAGTCTGGAGACTCCCCTAGCCGCTGTCACCCTAGGAGCCAGAGACCTCCCAGCAGGGCTGGTGAGTGCGGCCAGAGAAGGGGGCAGGGTGTGATGGTGAGTGTCTGGGAGGTGTGTGGAGGGCACTGGGCAGTGGGGGAGGTTTGTGTGTTTTGGGGTGCTAGGCAGTGGGGGCCTTTTGGGGGGGTGCTGGGCAATGGGGGAGATCTGTGTGTGTCGGGGCACTGGGCAGTGGGGGTCTGTGTGGGGCATTGTGCAGTTGTGGTGGTGGGACTGTGGGGAAGGGCACTGGGAAGGAGGGAAAATCTGTGTGTGTTGGGAAACTAGCAAGTGGGGGGTTCTATGTGGGGTGCTGGGCAGCTGTGGTGGGGCTGTGGGCAGGGGGGCGCTGGGCGGGGATGTGTGTGCACTTGTGGTGGAAGGGTTGTAGGGGGGGCTCTGGGCATAGTGGATCCAGGGAGTGCTGGGGAAGGGAGCTGTGTGGTGCAGCATGGGCCAACCCCCAACAGGAAGGGGCACGCTGGTAGCACATGACCAGGTGAACCAGTGTGCCTCTGGCTCCGGTCGGGGCTGCGCTGTGCACCTGTGTTTGTCTCTTTTCCCCCTCCCCTTCCCCCCCCCCTCTCGCCCCCCGCTTGCCCAATGTGTCCTGATATTTCACTCTTGCGATCTGGTCACCCTACTCCCTGTCCAGGGCTCTAATCACTAGATCACACTGCTTCCTCTCAATATGACAGGACAGATTTGTTGAAATCATTTCCTTTGTAATAGATTTTGACTTGAGGGAGCCTGCCAGGCCTGTGGCAGAGGAAAAATCAGTTTTTTGAATGGAAATTATCACAGAAATGGATAACACTTAAAATTCAATCAAACCATTAACACAAACTGTTGTTTTATTTTTAGCAAATTCTGGGCTTGAGTATCAATAACCCTGCTTATTTTTGGCAGTCAGAGCCAAAAGCAGAAATATCTTCAGTGCCCATTATATTGCCAAACTTTCTGCCAGTAACCTTTCAGTTATTTCTTTAAAAACATTGTAGTGTTCCTTGGCTATGTGCTGCCTGGTTTGGTCTGTTTCATGTTAAGGGGTTTTGTTTGGCTGGGGCAGAAAAAGGGTTTTTTCCTTATTTTTCTCTTTAACTATTCCTAATCCTTTTGCTACACTGCACCTTTCCCAACACAGAAAGGCCATACTAAAGTCATTTCGTGCTTTCCCTTCACGTTGCCCCTGTTGATAGATAGGTTAGGGGACGGCAAGAGCAAGCTGAAGGGTTGTTGGAAGAGCTATGGAAAACTTTCCTGACATGGAAAACTTGAACCAGTTTCTTAATACCGGGCTGAGTTCCAATCAGAGACAGACCCCAACTATCTGAGCACCCCTTACACAGAGAAGTTCAGATAAAACTTTGTTACTGACCCTATCTCTACCGTGAGCTCAACCACAAATTCAGACCCAGGCATCCCTGGGTGTGAAAGAAATTCAGAACTGGATCCAGATCCAAACTTTGCACCTTGAGCCTGTCTCGGGTTTCAAGCAGAACTGGCCTGATATTAGTATTGTCAGTCCCAAGGCTCAAGAGTCATGAATCTGGCTTCTGCTTTCTCTGAGCCTTTACAGTTTACTTAGGTTAAGTTTTCAGACTCTTCTCCCCAGTCATGAGGGCTAGAATTTTTTTTTAAGAAAATGAAAGCTGAGATTCTCAGGTAACCCCATGCCTCCAGGAGCTAAGGCTTTAAGAAAAACAGCAGATATCATAAGACTCGCAATAAGGTTACTAGCTGATGTAGGTTTTCAGATGGAAATCACGTGTCAGTGGATTTGCATGAATGTCACTGAGCCTTTGGGGTTAATTGAAATCTGAAATTCCAAACGAAACTCAACCAGTGTTAATCCACACTAAGGAGATCTGGGGGAAAGGATCAGTTTAATCTCTGTAAGCCAAAAACTACCAAGTGTTATACAGTTGCGACTGTCTGCCTGTGTGTCCCCCAAGCGCCAATCACCATGCTAACTAGGCACCACCATCATGGTGGTAATAGACTGACAAAAAAGATTTTCAGAAAGTCTGTTTCCATTAAGAAAAGGAGTACTAGTGGCACCTTAGAGACTAACCAATTATTTGAGCATAAGCTTTCGTGAGCTACAGCTCACTTCATCGATGAAGTGATGAAGTCTCTAAGGTGCCACAAGTATTCCTTTTCTTTTTGCGAATACAGACTAACACGGCTGCTACTCTGAAACCTGTTTCCATTCTGTTCACAACTTGTTTTATTAATCTCTGGCTTGGTATGTAAAGAAGGCTGAACTGGTTTGGAATAGACTAGATATGGCCTAATTATTTATTTATTTATTTATTTATTTTATTTTCTTGGAATGAGGCAAAACCACATTTTCTCTATAAAATTCCCATGAACACTGTATCTAAGCACTTCTTCTAACTACAGTATCAGATGCAATTTTATGTTGCATTCTCAGCCCTCACTCTTTCCTCAAGAGGCTGGTGACACCGATGTGAGCAAAAATTCCCCTAATTCATGTTAAGGCCCCCGGTCCCCTAAACAAGCAAATATATTCTTCTTCGAGTGCTTGTTCATGTCCATTCCAATCAGGGGTGTGCATGCGTGTGCATGGCAGCCGGAAGATTTTTCCCCTAGCAGTATCCGTCAGGTCGGTCTGGGCCCCTCCTTGACTGGCGCCATCCTGGTGCTCAAAATAGGGCCCTACCAACCTGCCACCCCCTCAGTTCCTTCTTACCACCATTGATGGTTAGCTGGAACTTCCCCTTGCTCTTGTCGTGACAAGCGCATTTGGCAGTCTATGTATAGTTCTCATTAATTCTGTAGTTAGTGTTAAGTAGTTAGTAGGTACTTTACTTAGTTCTTAAGTTTCCTTTGGAAGGGTTTCCTCTCAGCGCTATCCCGGCGTTAGGGAATGCCTCGGTCTCCTGGCTTCAAAGCCTATGAGGTCTGCTGCAAGTGTATGCCCAGAAGCGATCCTCACACTTCATATTTGAAATGTTTGTGGGAGAGCCATCAAAAGGGTCGCTGTAGGATCTGCAGGGGGTTTTGCCCCAGGACACTGAAAGACAGAGATCAGCACCTGAAGAGCCTACGAATGGAAGCAGCACTCCGGCCCCCATCTGACCCCGGGTCAGCAGACCCAGCGCCGAGTACCTCCTCCTCAGTACGCAGTGCCCCAGCACCGTCGGCACAGGGATCCGTGCCGAGTAAAGACAAGGACTCTCGGCACCGTCGTGGCTCCAGTTGCGGCTCACATGCCGCAGGCAGGCCCCAGTCTCAATCACTGGTGCCGCAGAAGAAGAGGAGGCTGGAGAGGGATCGCTCTGCCCCAGCTAGACCCCAGGAGCTGGCCGTTGTGAGACCCAAGCCGAGCCACACTACTTCAGCCTCACTGCCAGAGAGGGTCGAGTCGACTCCTGCCCCCATGGAAGGGCGGTTGAGTCCGGACCCTTCTCGCTCACTGAGGCCGAGCTGACAACTTCACCTCCCGCCAACCCCAGAGGCATCTGAGGCAGCACGGGACCTCCTCCAGCTCATTCTCTCCGCCCAGACAGGAGAGGTCACCGGCACTGGTCGCTCCCCCGGCACTATCAAGGGGAAAGCCTACAATGATGGCTTGGCGGTTTCCATCCCCGGTGCACTGCTCCCCGGCGCCAGAACAGGGTCAGCAGCCTCGTCGGTCCCTGAGCCCTCGGCGCGGACCCTCAGCACCTCACAGTACTGCTCCTCCATGGTCCTCATTTCAGGGACGTCGGAGTCAGACACCTGTCCATTTCATAGGAGCAGAAGTAGATGGTCCAGGTTATCATGAGACCAGCATCCTTACCTGGGACCGTGGCCCACACAGTGGCAACCTCTGGCACAGTAGCCCTTTTGGACTCTCTGGGCCTTTCACCAAGGCCAAAGGTGGATCGAAGGGATGCATTCCAGGGCTGCAGCGGTGGCCTTGGCCACTTCCATATTACCTCCGGCATCGTCGTCATTGGCAGGATTGGGGGTAGCTCTATCGCTCCCTGACACCACTAGCGTCAACTACGCCAGCCGCAGCAGTATCAGCGCTGACGTCCACAGCACCGACAGCCTCGGCATCGACAGCCCCAACACCATCGGTTCCGGTTTAGACAGCTTTGGCACCAGCAGCCTCAGCACCGAGGGTCACGGCGCCGTTTGTATCGGCTCCAGCCCAGGATCCCCAAGCGCCGCAATCCGTCTGGTCAGTCCAGGTCTCCCCTGGAGTGGCGCCATCATGACACTCAAAATAGGGCCCTACCGACCCGCCACCCCCTCAGTTCCTTCTTGCCGGCTACTGCAACAGAGGGGTAGGAGGGTGGGTATTGGAATGGACATGCACAACACATCTCAGAGAACAAGAGTTATGGGAAGGTGAGTAACCATTTTTTCTTCTTTGAGTGATGTTCATGTCAATTCCAACCAGGTGACTCACAAGCCTAAATTCAGGAGGCGGGGTCAGTCCTGTCTGGCACGGCCACACCGCCCCCACTAAACAAGCAAATATATTTCTGTTTGTGTAGCTCTCTCACTGGACGTCTCCAGCTTCAGGGGACAGCAGGGTGCAGATGTGGTTTACTGTTCACTTTGGATTTGGGTAAATGAGGGAGTGGATCTGTAAACTGGACTTGGGAGAGAGATCTCTTTCATTCTTCCACAAGGGAAGGCCTCAATATAATTGTTCAAGCCTGACTGGATTACATCACTTTCCGTTTCCCCCTCATTTCACTCCCTCCCCGCCTGCCTCTCTCCCTTTATTTACACCTCCTTGTACTGATGTAGCGTTGAGCGGGAGCTGCCTTAATGATGCATGCTGATCACTTCATTCCCCATCACCCCCTTCCATCGCTTTGAAGTGTGCTCAGGTCTCAGGCCTGAGTTCAAAGGTCACTTTGTTTATTTATGCAAAGCTGGATCATCTGTGAAATGGGGCTTTCAAGGCCTCTAACATCAAAAGCTCCAAAGCTGGCCCCATCAAGTCAAAGCAGGGACTGGTCTTGCATTATAACAAATTAAAGCAACTTTGTGGATCATAGACAAACACGGTTAGATATTTGCTTCATAAATTGGGGCGTTGTTTTGCCCTTTGAAGGACTGATCAGAACCTGCATTTGGCCTGAAAACAAGCCATTCCCTGTTAGCTAATATGACACATTCTCAGAAAGTCATGCGTAAATAAAATCTGATCCTGGCGTGGTGACAGCCTGTAAATATTTCCCATCAGTTTCCCTCAGAGCCCAACTGTCATTTAAAACTTTTGATTTGTTTTAACATTAAGAAGGAGGCAGATCTGGAACAGTTTTGCTATAATAATAAACAGTAATAATATTAATAATAATAAAATATCCTTCTTGTATATGGCACTCTTTGTGCCATATGGTCCCAAAGTGCTACGTAAACTACTGTACAGAAATGTAGTCATCTCTGGAGTGGGGAGAGCTTCAACCAGGCTGACAATGTGCATAAAGCATGATGCATAATGCTAAGTGGTAGGGAAATTTCAGCCACTGCATCAAGACAAACCCACAATCAGGGCCCTGTATAGTCCACAACACAAGGGGCCAAATTCTGCATCAAGGATTATTAAATGATGTGGCAACATTCATCCATTCTTGTCCCCCCTGAATTCTCTTCATTCCCATTCTCCACCATATAAACCCAAGCAACAGTCACTCATAGTTGAAAATACATAAAATTTGTCACTGATTGTTTTTAATTATGGGATTTTCACTGTGCCCTCCAGCGGGCACATCTCGTAGGCCTTTAGCTACTGTGATGATGTTCAGGCACTGCAGTTCAGAACCTCCTTCCCCCAATATATGCCAAAGGAAGGAGAAACTTGTAGCCAACTTCAGCTGGGCATTGCCTCCTACAGTGTTCTTTGTGCTCCCTGGCTGCAGGCTGGACTCCATTTTTGGCTGCCTGACCCCCCTGCTGTCTGGTTTCGGGAATAGTGCAGGGAGCATACACGGCAATCCAATTAACTCACCCTGTAGGAAAACTGAAGAGTAAGAGGCAGCAGAAGGCAGGACCCAACAGGGCAGAGAGGCAGAAAATAAAAACGTCAGGAGCCCAGCTGCAGTAAAATGGCAAATTCCGTGGCAAAAATGATGAATTTTCTTGCACCTTGTAAAAATGCCAGATTCTCTGGCCATAGAATTACAAAATCCAAGGCTCCAGACTAGGTCACAGGGGCAGTTACACTTCTTAGAGCTCTTATTTCGGGCTCTCTGCAGGCTTGTGAAGACAGTGCTGCATTGCTGTACACTCAGCTCACATTTTCAATGTTATCTTCACAACTATGAGGGTTAGAAAAACAAGGCCTAAATCGTACACCAGCCGAGGATCTGCTCTCTCTTATTTATTTATTTGAGAGCTTTGATTCTAAAGCACAATTCTGTCACCAAGGGTGAATTGCTTGGCAAATTCCACAGCCACAGAATCGCAGAATGTGCAGGTCCTGCCATTATTTTTACAGATGTCATGGATCTTTAATGCTCTTGCTGGAGGCGGTGAGGTGAAGGGAGGGGGACAATGACAAGATCTCAGTTTTTAAGGTCTTGCACAAAAACATGCACACAGGAAAAGTGCACGGTAGGCAGTTTCTCTGCCTGAAAGACAACACTGAATTTTACTGTTACAGACATAAGGCACATAGACCGCTAGGCTATCTGCTCCAGCTGTAATGATGTGTGTTTTTTAAAGAGGAGGTGAACAAAGCAGTCCACCTCATTGGTAGTAATGATCTGATTTACTGGGTCGTTCTGACAGCTTTGAATATAACCAAAACTCTTCTTTAGGTTGCTTTTGTTGCCTCGCTCATCGCTGGTATTCAGGTCATAGTTTCACACGAGCAACTCCTTCAGGTCCACTATCCGTGCAATAAGCATCATTCATCAGATGTCTTGAATGATTTATTTCCTTGGCTGCACAAGAAGCATTGGTGCTACAGGATAGCGAAAATGATTGTTGGATTGAACATAATGCCCCTTGATAATAACTCAATGACGGATACAAACCAGCACCATTCATAAAGGTGATGGCAGAACACAAACCATGTCATTAAAATACCCAGGTCCAGAGGAACCAGGCAGAGACAAGGAGGAAATGAATCCCACAAATCTGACCACGCCTGCCTTTTGGGAACATTCAGCTCCAGATTCAAACTTGAGGCTTGAGCTGAAGCAAACACCTCTGAGCTTTGAGGAAATTCAGAGCTGGATCCAGATTTATGGCTTGGCTCTCTCTCTAGAATTGAGCAGGCTGAACAGTGAGATTGTTTTATGGAGAATGTTCTCTGTGCATAAACAGAGGAACCTACTCATAGTGAGTTTAGATCTAGCTCAATTTATAGAGAAGTGGCAGGGGAGGAGCCCCAGGTTGTTCCACTGAAGAGTGCAGATCCCGTTGTAATGACCCTCCAGTTAGTGTGAAGCCGCTGAGTCAAAAAAAAAAACCCAACCCACCAAAAAGCCCTTCACTATATCTGAGGCTCCAAGTCTAAAATGTTTTATTTATTTTCTTTAGAATATGCTACTGAGTTTTGGTTTTAGACGTGCAATGATCCCAACGAACACAGACAGTGAGAGACTTAATGGATCTGAAAAACCCTGGTGAAATACAGTAATTATTTACCACAGGTTTTTTTTTCTTTTCCACCCAAAGAGATATTTATACTATGGGCTGAGTATCTTTCCCGTAACTCATTTTTATTCTGTTCCCTCCACTCCCCCACCACTTTTTTCCCCTTCTTCTTCTGGGTCTTGTAGGTAACTCCACAGGTTTGGGATTTGGCTGGATAACAAGCAAAGAGTCTTCTTCAAAGGATCAAACGGATTCGGAGCAATTTGGCTGACTTCAAAGGCTTGGCAGCATGTCAAGTGGTGTTGAGAATGCCAGTCAGTGTGTGTAAGCAGAGCAGGGGTTGCACATGAGCTGACATACTGTAACATGAGGCAGGAGGCAAGGGTGGGTATGCCGCTCTTTGTACATCAAGCTGAGTAGGATTAAGATATAATTGACAGAACATTGCCACTTAAACGTTTTATCCACTTTTAAGATGTTCAGCAGATGAACAATGGGGCAGCAATTCTTTCATATTTGACCATGGCTTTCCCCCCCGCCCACCCGCCCTTCCTTACTCTCTAAATGGTTTTTGATTGTGCAAAGGGATTTTCTGGTTATTTGGTAAAAAAAAGTTGCAAGATTCCATTTCCAAGTATATTGATATTTACAGAAGAAAATCAATGCTGCTGCTTAATTTATTTGATTATTATTCAGAAAGGAGCCAGTTTGTCTTCTTAGAATATCAGGGTTGGAAGGGATCTCAGGAGGTCATCTCGTCCAACCC
The DNA here is from genome assembly GCF_965140295.1 of Lepidochelys olivacea. NCBI lineage: Eukaryota > Metazoa > Chordata > Testudines > Cheloniidae > Lepidochelys > Lepidochelys olivacea. The sequence continues at coordinate 134,374,625 of NC_140414.1, read as the reverse complement.
CCTGTTCAAAGCAGGACCAATCCCCAATTTTTGCCCCAGATCCCTAAATGGCCCCCTCAAGCTCACAACCCTGGGCTTAGCAAGCCAATGCTCAAACCACTGAGCTATCCCTCCCCCTGTCTTCTTCTTCTTTTCTTTTACACTCACTGCATTCAATTTTCAAAGGTCGCAAAGGTACATTTGCACGATGCAGTGCGTTCGTTGTTTCCTACCATTCATTCGGGGGGAGTCTGCGCAGAATGGGCTGCTGATCATTCAAGCTGAGGAGGACTCTGTGTTGTATGTTTTCACTGAGGGGCAGAGGGGTTAGTCAATGTTGCCTTTAAGGGCCTTAGGCAATTCCATTTCACGCTGCTTCCAGAAGGGTTGGGTGTGAGCTGGCCACAGCCCTTGTGAAAGCCTGCTGTGTTCTCAGTGACAGGAGTGGGGGTAGCTTCAGTGAGCTGTTGGAGTTCCAAGGCAGCAGTGCAGTGGGTTGTAAGTTTTCTTTTCCCTCCTAAGTGACAGCTGCACGTACTTCTGGGGAAACTTTGCTGAGAGAACCAGAGACGGAACAGAAAAATATGTTTGGGGCGAGTGGAGGACGGACGGACGCGCTGCGTGGCATCTCAGGCATTCTCCTTGGATGCTGTTTAAGATGCAGCAGCAAATGAGAGCAATGCACGTGCAAGCATAAAACTCCTGGTGCTAAAAAGACACACCGTTTTCCAACGTGGCAGTAATTGGGCGAGTGCCAAGGGGGTTAAATATATGTTGTTGTTCTTTAAAATCTCTGCCAGAGCTCACTGTACTGTTTAAGCATTATCCACCTTGCTAAACAGCTGCAAAGACTAGATCCATTATTTCTAAGAGTTTCTGGACATGCTTGTGTATGTGCTGAGTTATTTCCCCTGGACTCTGCAGTTGAGATTAGAACAAGGCTTTCCTCACTTCTAGTTTCCAGATCTTTTCAGGTGGGTTTCAGGATTTGTACAATTGAACCCTTAGTCTCTCCCATACGCTTACCTTAGGGTCATATATTTCTCTTGGGCTGCATGTGGAATTTACACTCATATCACTGATGTTGGTGCACAGTGACTGAGGCAACTCTCTGATTGCGTAGCCTTTAATTATGGGAACAGTCCTGAGATGAAGAGGAGAAACCGCCCACCAGCATGGAAGGGGTTAAAGAGAGCCTTTGTGCCCAGCTGGCCCTGCCCCATTATACCTGCAGCCAGTGCCAGGCCTGGAGGGGGAAGAAAAGGAGAGAACCTGACTCAGTTTGGGGCTAACTGGCGAAGAGGCAGGAACTCGCTGCCTACCTACCTGAGGGGAAGGGTCACTAGCCTGCCAGCCAAGGCAACCACCAGGAAATAATACCATCTCCTTGGCTGAGGAGACTGGAAGAGACTTAGGAGCAGCAGCCCTAAGAAGTAACTGGGTGACTGAAGCACGGAGACCTTGTGTGATTCCGGCCCCGCAAAATTTAGGGCTGCCCTGTCCAGAGGAGCCTGAGACTGTGGCAGGGATCTGCCCAAGGTCCACAAGGGAGTGCTACTAGAGACAAGCCACCCTCGTGACTTGGACTGTAGGGGCCATGCCCCACAATGAAGGGACAGCGGTAAGAAGTAACCCAGAGGAGTGAATTTAGGGCTTGTCTACACTTACATTTTATAGCGCTCTAACTTGCTGGCTCCGGGGTGTGCGCAGCAAGTCTGAGTGCTTTAGAGCGCTAGTGTAGACAGCACTCGGAGCTAATCCTCTCGTGGAGGCGGATTACCAGGCCTGCGACCACACTCACACTTCAAAGCGCTGCCATGGGAGTGCTCCCACAACAGCGCTTTGAAGTTTCCAGTGTAGCCAGGTCCTTAGACTCCTGGGTGGGAGGTGTATTCAGGGGTTGACTCACACAGGGCCCTGGGCTGGGACCCGAGGAGAGGGCGGGTCTGGGTCCCTCTACCCAACTGCCTTAAAGACTGAGGCACCTTGACCAGCGAAGCAAAGGGCCGGCAGTCAAGCATTCCAACCAGTAGGCCACCCAGCCCTCCAAGCTCCCTGTTAGAAGCCCAACTGACTTAATTTCCAGCACGTCTGAAAATAAGGCCACTTAAGTAGGTGCCGAAATTGGGATCTCCATCCATCCCAGGTCTGAAAATTCTGGCCTGAGTGACTTGTCTGGGATAAGTTGTGGTATAGTTAATGAGATGTCATCACTTGCCCAGAAAAAAGGGTTCTAATCCTGGTTCTGACAGTGACGTGTGATTTGACCTTGGGTAATTCTCTGAACCTCTGTTTCCCCATTTGTAAAATGGGGACAAGAATATTTACTTCCTCCTACCCTTTGTCTTGTCCATTTGGACTGGGAAGGGGCTCTCCTACTGTTTATCTGTGCGGCACCTAGCACAATAGGACACAGATCTCAGTTGGGGACTCGAGGTGCTATTGTAATAGAAATGATGATGGGGGACAGGACTAGATGGACCATAAATTTAGTCCAATTCATTCCAGTGCTCTTAGTTTGTTTTTTTTTAAAAAAAAAATAGCATGTCTACTCAACATTGTTGCCTTCCTGACCAAAGCTTTCCATTCAGCGCTCTCCCAGGTTCATTTGATCCCAATAAGTGAGCTTGCTCTCCTGATCGTTTATGGAAACTGCAAAGTAAAACTGTTGCCAGAATTCCACTCCTTGCGCTCCACACGACTGATCACATAAGTCTCTCCCTCCTCCCGGGTTTAATTAGCTGTAATTTTGATGTATATAATTATTTGCATGGAGGGTAGAATGGATCAGCTCCTCCTAGGGAACGGTGACCAGTAAATATAAACAAAAGGGCTTTTGTCGGCTATTAATGGAAACATTGATTAATCTCCTATCATGTTAGTAGCCTACTGAAAAGCTCATAAAGCAGCAAGCAAAATTGTTCATTAAACTGGCCAGGCTGCTAGCACCAGGAAGTGAGTGCAAAATGCACTTTAAGTGCCTTGTGGCAGCACAGTGCCTCCCAAAGGCAATGCAACCTCCTATCAAAGGCAGCCATGTAGGAGGAGACGTTTCTAAGAGCTTCTCTCTCCCTTTCTTTGCAGATGATGCCAGCTCAGGAAAGGACAGCCCAGCGTCTGAAGGCTCCAATGGTGAATACGAAGATCATTCTGGGAAGCAGTGGGGTAAGGGACAGATTTTTTTTTTTTGGCTTCCCACACATCCCTGTTCTGTACTATTCATCGAAGTCCACCTTGATGTCACATTGCACTGAAGGAATGGAAAAGGCAGCGTGAAAGGAATTCAGTGATCAGATCGATTTGTATCTGTGGATGGTCAAATGTCAAATTGAATCTCGTCTGAATGCATCAGTCTGAACTGATCTCTTCCTTTATTAAGTGTCCATCTGCCCCAGGAAATGTAGCTGGTGATCCACACTTGAGCGTCTGCTATATCCTAGCATTGTGCTCTCTTGTACTTGTTTCCAGGAGCAGTGGCTTTCCTTTGCATGGGTAGGCCTAGTACGGCTGGGCATAAATTCTTCATAAAAAACATATTGAAATTTATAGTGGGATTTACAAAAGCATTGAGTGCCGGCCTACCTCTGCTCCCATGGAAGTCAAATGGGAGATCTGGCTTCAACAGGAGCAAAGTTAGGGCAAATCTGAGCACTTCTGAAAATCACCAAGTCGGGCTAGAGTACAAAGCCCTCAAGTGAAGATGCAGTTTATTGGCAAAAGAACTCCTTCAGCCAGTATACAGTTAAACCATCTCCCTGATTGATGGAAGGTGTACTGGCAAGAGGACTTTTTTTTGCCTGTATAAGCTGTGTCTACACAGTGATTTTTGCCAGCATAGCTATGTTGGTTGGGCGAGGGGGAGGTTCATTTAGGTGTTTTGTTCATCTTGTCATAAGCTAAAACCAGCTCCGAAACAAGGCTCTGAACTGCTCCAAGGTTTGAGAGTGTCCTGACCCAGGGTTTGGTTCAAGCCATTCTCCACACGCTCTTTGTGGAGAAACAGAACAACTTTTGGGCACTACTGGCATGGGCAGGAATTTGAACTGATGACCCAGATGTGTCAGGGCCAGATCTCATTTTTGCTTTTATGACCCAGCTACAGCTCATCCCTTTTTTAAATTTTTTTAGTTTGATTGATGATTTGTCACCATGTTCCTAAACCTATTTCTGAGAGATTTCATCCAGTCTAAAGAGCCTTATTCAAGAATTTACCCTTGCCCAAACAGGGCAGATCTAAGCTGTCATCAAAATAGGAAATTCCAAATATAATAATGTAACAAATGCATGACTAGCAACTTCAGGAAAGCCACCATGTTGTGAAATATGGCCAGCAGGTAACCTCATGGCAACAGTGAGGCTGGAACTCATTCTGTTTCAAAGCTCCTACCGCCGAGCTAAGGATAATCCCCTCCAGCTGTTGGCAGTAGAGGGTATATGATACCATCGTGTTGTAGTTCCAGTTCTTACCAGAGGGCAGTGACGCACATAAACATAATGCACATAAAGTTAATTACATTATTATGTGGACCATGCTAGCATCTTTTGCACAGGACTGCAGACAGGGTCCAGGACCCAGTGCTTGTTCTGTCCTGGGAAGCTGGTGAAGAGGGATGTAATTCTGAGAGAAGATGGCAGATTTTTATAGAGAAAGGATGGAAGATTCAGCTATTCCACACTTCTAGAAATCTCACAGGACAGATTCTGCACATATCACATGAAAAAAGGCAAACACAGACCTGTCTTTAGACCTCATTCCCATAAGGGGCATGAGCCAGAAGTTGAGCTTTGTGGCAGAAGTGCCCTCTAAAGGTAATTGTGGACAATCATGATAAATTGGACATTTCTGCAACCACTGCATTAACTCTATCTGTTAAGGGGATGCAGCAGGCACCTCTGAGACTTATCCATCCATCTGTGACATATTCCTCAAGGAAAGGAATCTGTTAAATTGCTTCCTACCAAGTTCTTGCTTGATGTTTTGCCATTAATTATTTAATTTTAATTACACCGAATAAATCTTCATAATAAACAGCGTTAGAGCAGGAGACCTGCACACACTGTCCCTTTGACTCAGTCAACTTGTGTTTCCCTCACGCTTGCATATGGCATAATTTATACTGTAGCAAAGTGCAGCTCTTGGAGTTTACAAAGCAAACTCCTAAAGGTGTGTGGGAGAACAGTCATGCAAAGTCTGAATAACATAGAGGCACTCTGTAATGGGGTCCTCTGGCTCTAAAGGCCCTGCCCCCAACCCTTGGAGAGGAGCTACTGGACCCGGGACTCAACGATTGACAAGGAACAACTAAGGAATAACAGGGTTGGGAGTGGGGATCATAGGTTCAAAACTAGGGATTCAGAGGTGGACACCAAGCAGAGAACCCCGCATAGCACCCACTACTCCTCAGAGCTGTCTAGGGAGCCAGTGGACACCGCCCAGAGGAACTCTGCCCGGATACGTGAGACAAGGGAGGAATGGAAATAGGCCTCACAGTCGCAGAGCACCTCCCTGTCCAGCATCCTCCTTCTGGTGTTGTAGATGGCCACTTTGGCCAGTGCCAGGAGGCGGTTGATGAGGAGGTCTCGCGTCTTTGTGGGGCCACAAACAGTGTGTGCCTATATGAAGAGGTGTGGGGAAAAGTGCAGCCAGACCTCAACAAGAGGTTCTGGAGGAGCTGGAAAAGGGGCTGCAACCTGGTGCATTCCAGATAGGTGTGCGCCAGGGTCTCCCTCACATTGCAAAAGGGTCCTCTCGCAGTTCAGCAAGCAAACCTTCAGTAGATGATACAGATTTTGGAACGGCCATTTAGTAAATGCAAACTCACAGCTCTCTCGGCCTCTCACTCCCTCAAGCTCACTCTTTCTTCTCTGTGTGTGCGTCTCTCTCTTTCCTTTTGTCAACTGGCCTCTCTGAACTTGCCCAATTCAAGCTTTTGTCAAGGAAACCTTTCAGGACTGTGTAAATGGGATCTGGTTTCACTGTATCACACACAGGATGAAGCAGCTTTTGAGGCCACAGTAATCACTTAACCTTCTAAAAGAAAAAGGGGAAAAAAGCCTGAAAAAGTATTATTTTACCTGTAGATTGCCATGTCTAAGAGAGGGATTGTCAGAGGGGTGAACACAGGACTCCAAACAAAAGTTCTCGAGGGATGAGATAGGAGTGAAAGCAAACTGAGCTGTTGTTGACCTGACTGTAGTGAGGAAAATGCCGACCCTGTTTTACAATATTGTCCCTGTGCAGGAACTAGGTGGGAAAACAAACCCTATTGAAATATTTTTATTGAAGCAGAGGGAAGATATGGGCAGTTACACATGAAGTTCCAAGATTAAAGTCAGTGATGTGACTCATCGGTCAGTACAAAAGATATTAGTGAATGTGCCTATTCTGGAGCTGCACTGTGAAATGCTAATGCTAGTGTAGAAATCCCATCGAGTGAAAATCTACCCTTACATGGGCTTCAGTTCATGTGCATGGAGTAAATTATTGCCTTGTTAAAAGATAACCAGTTAGACCCATTTCACTGCTGGATGATGACCACTTCTGTGTCTCATAGCCTGGCTCTCCACACCCATAATGAAAGCACCCTGTGGCCCTATTGGCATTTGTCTCCAGGACGGCAGCTAAACCCCATGGTTTCGAGCGCTCCCAGAGCGTGGTGCTGAACAGGTTAATTATCTCTCTGGGAGCATGACTGTTTTTACTGGATAGGAGGCCTCTGGTTTCAGGAGATGCTCGAGGGAATACCCAGCAATTTACACAGAAACCGATGGGATGGGCTAGCACGTGACACTAGCTGCCCCAGCTGTCGCTGGTAGTACATTCAGTGCAGGAGTTGCTCCGGTTCATTAGGTTACACATGAAAGCCCCTGCGTGGAGAGTGAAGCATTTCTGCACCAGGGTTTGAAATAACATGACATGGCGAAGATCCAGAAGGACAGCCGTGGGTGAGGGTGGGGGGTAAGGCGGGGGCTGGCTGCTCATACAAGAAAGGGCCTTGAAGAGAAGAAGCGCCATGGGCAGCCTCCTTCCCAGACAGAGTGGCTGGGCCTGAGGCCAGTGCGTGTGACACACACTCAGATCTGTGAGGGACCCGGCTTCTTTTCCTCAAGTGTGTGAGGCCTGCGCGCCAACATCCTCACGCCCAGGGAGCTGCCCGCCAGCCTCTCCCACTCCTGAGTAGTGAGGGGACGGAGCAGGAGTGGCACAGCAGCCATAAACCAGCCTCCAACAGAGCTCGGGCTGTAATTTTTGCCACCGTTGTGAAGCCACAAAAAGCACTAGAGTGAGCAGCTCATCCATAATGAGCCAGGTTGTACGTGGAGGTGGGGAGTTTCTCCCTTCATATACCGAGAACAATTGCGGTGCTTGTGCTCTGCTGAGCACAGGGACTGCTCCCGGCCTGTGCCCCTACGGACACCTCATGGACCAGGGCCCCACCACACCTGTGCACTGGAGAACAGAGCTGGCTGGATGCACGGTCAGGGATGTTAGGGGGCTTATTCCTTCACCCACTTACTTCCCTGGTCCTTCTCGCATGAACAGAGAGCAACAATACCCAAAGTCCAAAAGTGCAAACAATTCAATGTTTATTGGGGTGAACTTCCAGCAAGCATGATTCCAGTTTCCTTCCTTAGTGTCCCCCTTCCCAGCTCTGATACCACAGAGCCATACCTGTGTCCCTGTTCCCATTTCCCCCCCTTTGCAAAACATGATTCCAATTTCCCCGCCCCCATTCTGTTCCCATTCCCTCCCTTAGCAAAACATGATTCCAATTCCCCACCCCCATTCCCTGTTCCCATTTCCCCCACCCACGCACCCACTTCCTGATTGACTGCAGACTATATAATAAAACTTGAGTTCTGCTTAGCTATACCTTAACCAATCATTTTCCTGAAATTTAACTAACCAATCCTAACATATTGTAACATGATTATGTAACCAATTATATCCCACCACCTTAATTAGTTTACACCCAGCAAAATTAATTATACAGCAGACAGGAACACTCACAGAACCAGAGAGAGACCATGTAAATAAACAATAGCAAAGTGGGAACTATAATGACAAAACAATACAGAAGTGAGGATTTCACATCCCAGCTATTGATAAGTGAGTTATTGCCAGACAGGATGCTATCAAACTAAGTTTCCTTTTACATCTTCTAGACACTTCCCTTTCTCTGGAGGCGGTAGGCATTATCAGGACAGGATTGTATTCCTAACAGCCCAATAGCACCTTATTTCAATGGGACTAGGTTGGAATGTGAGGAGGTGACCGGTCGCTTCCCAGCTTATGGCTGCCTCTGCTGCTTAGCCAAAGGCCTGAGCCTAAGAACAAGGCCTCAGACTGTCACAGTAAGAGAAGGCCCTTACACTGGCAGACAGTGATTTTGATTCTTTCTTTTATACCTCTATAACTAGCTAAGTGATAAGAATACACCTAAATTCTTAGAGTATAGGCCTTTACAGACAGGCCTGATTATCTATATCCTAACAGGAGAGCCTGCTGAGCCCCCTTAGGAGGTGTCGTGAGGCTCTCCCTGTGCACTGGAGAACAGAGCTGGCTGGATGCACGGTCGGGGAGCCTGCTGCACCCCCTGAGGAGGTGTTGTGAGACTCTCCCTGTGCACTGGGGAGCTCGGAGAGCACCTCAAGCACAGCTTTCCTGGCATTCCCACGGCTGTTCTGCTGCAGTGACACACTCCGGTGGCTAATCGGTGTACCCTGCCCCAGTGTGTCATAGAGAAGGCCAGTCACATCCATCTATTCAATATTTGCACGGTTCTTTCCAGATAGAATTAAAGATGCGGCTCCTGCCTCAAGGCCCTTACACGCTAGGTGAGACACATCATGACAGGGTGCCAGGAGAGATGGCAGCGGCCGAGCAAGTCACAGGAAGGAAGGGAAGGGGCGTTACATGAAGGAAGGATATAAGGTTGTGCTCAAGGCAAGGCACGCAGCTTGTCAGCTCCCTTTGGGGCTGGGAGGAAGAGCTATTAATTTAGATTTCATTAGGCTGGTGTGGGAGGGTGGGTCACTGGAGACATGGAGGAAGGAAGGGGGCTTGGAGGAGGGTGTTTGAAGGAGGAAAGGATCACAGAGGATACATCTGGCACAGGAGACAGAAAGCGAGAAAGTGCAAGTGGGGCTTTGCTCTAGGCCTGAGTGAGAGATTTAGGGGAAGCAAGACACAAGATGTAACCAGGGCAGAGCTGTGTAGAGGAATAGTGAGGGAAAGGAGTTTGAGTCTGACAGGGAGCCACTGACTGGAATCTTGAGATGGGACTGGCATGGTCAAAGTAGTGAGAGAGGAAGGTGAGTTTGGCTGGAGTGTTTTGGATAGACTGGAGGATTGCCAGGTGGGAGTTAGGTAGGCTGAAGAGGAAGAAGTGGAAGTAGGCTTGGCAGGAGATTGCGCTAAGAAATGCCCCGGGTGTAGTATTGCATAACGAGAGTAATTGTGGGGGATTTATGCCATCTTCTGAATTGTTCATTACAGGCCGCTCTTAGACAAGGTTCTGGCCTTGAAACTGCCATATTCCACTGTAGCAATTTTTAAGAGCTTTTTAATAGATTTTTTTTGATCATATTGGTAAATCAGGCCATCCATTTATTTTACAGAAAGGACACAGTGCAAAACTATTAAAGCCATGTGGACAATATTATTTCACCCCCTTTTCCTCTGAAATTCTGTTGTGGAATTTAATGAATAATTGAAATAATGTCTTCAAAAATCAGTAGGAACTGAGCGCCTAATTCCCTTGGGTACTTTTGTAAATCCTGCACTTCCTGTTGACTTTTGTGAGGTCAGGATTTGGTCCATTGTGAGCTTCCGCTTGAGAACTTGTGCTTCCTTGAGGACAAGGTTGCAGAAGAACCCACTACCCATTGCTAGGTCTCCCAGATGCTATTGTAATGGAACAGCCCTGTGCCATGTTTCTGCTCACTTGTCATGTGGAATGAGTGGGTTAGTAGCTCTTCCTAACCTCAGAAACTCATGGATTTTTTTTTGTTTGTTTTTTGTTTGTTTTTTTTGGAATGAGACTGCTTTTTAGTATTAATTTTTCATAAATTAAAGCTGAATGAATCTCAGAAAGTTCAGTTCAGATCAGCACTCAGAACTCTGGATGCTCATCTGGACAATCTGAAGCTCTGGACCTTGTAAAATTGGCTTTGAGTTACAGAAAGAGCAGGTTCCTTGTACAATTTCTCTGACTCTCTGCTGGCATTTGGCCACGTTTTGGGAGTTGCTGAGCACTCTCAACTCCCATTAAAATCAGCAGGTGTGGAGGGTGCTTATCTCCACTCTGGATGATCAGAAATAGACCAGAAGAACAATCAAGCTTATGGAACTCTGGATTCTGCTTCTGGTCATGACTGAACCCAAGAAATGCAAAGAATATAATTCTATAGTTGTGTCCTGAAAGGTGGCCATACTGCTAAGGGAAACTATGAGGCCAAATTCTGCCCTGAAGTACAGGTGACTCTGGTATTATTTTGTGACATTGCTGTAATCCACTGCCATAATTATAGAGTGAAATTCTATGGCCTGTCTTATGTAGGAATTCAAACCAGTGATCAAAATGGTCCCTTCTGACCTTAAAATCTACGAACCTACGTAATACTTATTTTTATGAAGGAACCACACTGGACCAGTGTATGCAGTAGTGATGCATGGGCATTTCTTGCATATTTGGAGTAGAGTGTCTCAGAAACAATGGCGGCAGTCCCTATAGATAACCGTGTAGTGCTCTGGTTGTGTGGTCCATCATGCACCTTGCTTAGTGTAATCAACACTTTGTGTCCTTTGCAGCCCGGCCCAGATTCACGCAACCTGCCAAGATGAGACGGAGGGTGATTGCACGGCCTGTAGGAAGCTCAGTCCGCCTGAAGTGTGTTGCCAGTGGAAACCCTAGGCCTGACATCACCTGGCTGAAGGATAATAAGCCCCTCACACCTCAGGAGATTGGGGAGAACAAGAAGAAGAAGTGGACATTGAATTTGAAGAGCTTAAAGCCTGAGGACAGTGGGAAATACACGTGCCGAGTGTTTAACAAAGTTGGAGAAATCAATGCAACATATAAAGTTGAAGTAATCCGTAAGTGCCGCCTCTGGGCTGAGTGGGTTATTAGGAAAGGGCTTTTACAAGTGCGCTGACTTGAATAAATAGAACATTGTACCAAGAGCTGTGTGCAATGCCAGAAACTGAATTCCCAGATTACACTAAACTGGGAGGTGTTGCAAACTTCAGCGCAGACAGAGAAACAATTCTTCAGAGTCTCTAATAGAGAGGTCAGAAACATGGGCAGGAAATAATAAAATGTGATACATCCTGATAAATGCAGGTTAGTATGTCTGGTGAGAGCAACTCCCAGAGTAGCAGGGAGGTACTCGGGAAAAACTACTATCTAGAGAGAGAACTAATGGTGACAGTGATCACCCCGGTATGTGTGCTCATAAGGTGATGTGCCTGCCAAAAAAGTTAAGTGCGATTTCAGACTACAGACCAGAGAGTCCCACTTTTAGGGTCTAAGAGCCATTGGGAGTTGTTCTATTGACTTCATTGTGGGTTGGATAAAGCCTTTAATGTGTCTGAATAAAAATAGTTTAGGGTGGCTACTCAGAGATAATGGGATGAAGTGAATCAGTGGAAAAATTAGGACGGATATCAGAGAAAAGCATTCTGTTGAGTCATAGAGCAGTCTCCCAAGGAAAGTGATAAAAGTCCCATCACTAGAGTAATTAAAAATTAACAAGACAAAGCATTTAGGCCCAGATTTTTAAAGGTATTTAGGAACCTAAAGTTACAGATAGAAGCCTACTGGAATTTTCAAAAGTGCCTAGATGCCTGACTCTGAGGCACTGAATTCAGGCACCCATTGGGAGTTAGGCGCCTAGGCACTTTGAAAATCCCATGGGGCATCTATCTTGCATCTTTAGCAGCTGAATACCTCTATAAATCTGGACCTTAGGGCACATGCTATAGGGGATTGTCCTGCTGTGGCAGTGGGATGAACTAGATTGCTGTCCTCTGTATGTAACCCGATAGAGGATTCTGTGGCTCTAATTTCCTGTCTTATTATTTTTGAAAATAATTATACTGGAGAAGCTACTCAGATCAAGTGAGGAAGAGCTTCTATTCCTTGGATTATGCTATGTTTGTGATAGCCTAGTATGGTGCCATGCAAATGATTATGATGCTGCAAGCTCAAGAAAGAGGAGGAGAAAGGCTGCGAGAGGGGAAATCATAGAATCATAGAATATCAGGGTTGGAAGGGACCTCAGGAGGTCATCTAGTCCAACCCCCTGCTCAAAAGCAGGACCAATCCCCAACTAAATCATCCCAGCCAGGGCTTTGTCAAGCCTTACCTTAAAAACCTCAAAGGAAGGAGATTCCACCACCTCCCTAGGTAATGCATTCCAGTGCTTCACCACCCTCCTAATGAAAAAGTTTTTCCTAATATCCAACCTAAACCTCCCCCACTGCAATTTGAGACCATTACTCCTCGTTCTGTCATCTGCTACCACTGAGAACAGTCTAGATCCATCCTCTTTGGAACCCCCTTTCAGGTAGTTGAAAGCAGCTATCAAATCCCCCCTCATTCTTCTCTTCCATAGACTAAACATCCCTAGTTCCCTCAGCCTCACCTCATAACTCATGTGTTCCAGTCCCCTAATAATTTTTGTTGCCCTCCGCTGGACTCTTTCCAATTTTTACACATCCTTCTTGTAGTGTTTGGTCCAAAACTGGACACAGTACTCCAGATGAGGCCTCACCAATGTCGAATAGAGGGGAACAATCACGTCCCTCGATCTGCTGGCAATGCCCCAACTTATACAGCCCAAAATGCCGTTAGCGTTCTTGGCAACAAGGGCACACTGTTGACTCATATCCAGCTTCTCGTCCGCTGTAACCCCTAGTTCCTTTTCTGCAGAACTGCTGCCTAGCCATTCGGTCCCTAGTCTGTAGCAGTGCATGGGATTCTTCCGTCCAAAGTGCAGGACTTTGCACTTGTCTTTGTTGAACCTCATCAGATTTCTTTTGGCCCAATCCTCTAATTTGTCTAGGGCCCTCTGTATCCTATCCCTACCCCCAGCGTATCTACCTCTCCTCCCAATTTAGTGTTATCTGCAAACTTGCTGAGGGTGCAATCCACACCATCCTCCAGATCATTAATGAAGATATTGAACAAAACTGACCCCAGGTTTGACCCTTAGGGCACTCCACCTGATACCGGCTGCCAACTAGACATGGAGCCATTGATCACTACCCGTTGAGCCCGACAATCTAGCCAGCTTTCTATCCACCTTATAGTCTATTCATCCAGCCCATACTTCTTTAACTTGCTGGCAAGAATACTGTGGGAGACGGTATCAAAAGCTTTGCTAAAGTCAAGGAACAACACGTCCACTGCTTTCCCCTCATCCACAGAGCCAGTTATCTCTTCATAGAAGGTAATTAGATTAGTCAGGCATGACTTGCCCTTGGTGATTCCATATTGACTGTTCCTGATCACTTTCGTCTCCTCTAAGTGCTTCACAATTGATTTCTTGAGGACCTGCTCCATGATTTTTCCAGGGACTGAGGTGAGGCTGACTGGCCTGTAGTTCCCCGGATCCTCCTTCTTCCCTTTTTTATAGATGGGCACTACATTAGCCTTTTTCCAGTCATCCGGGACCTCCCCCGATCACCATGAGTTTTCAAAGATAATGGCCAATGGCTCTGCAATCACATCCACCAACTCCTTTAGCACTCTCGGATACAGCGCATCCGGCCCCATGGACTTGTGCTAGTCCAGCTTTTCTAAATAGTCCCAAACCACTTCTTTCTCCACAGAGTGCTGGTCACCTCCTCCCCATGCTGTGCTGTCCAGTGCAGTAGTCTGAGAGCTGACCTTGTTTGTGAAGACAGAGGCAAAAAAAGCATTGAGTACATTAGTTTTTTCCACGTCCTCTGTCACCAGGTTGCCTCCCTCATTCAGTAAGGGGCCCACAATTTCCTTGACTTTCTTCTTGTTGCCAACATACCTGAAGAAACCCTTCTTGTTACTTTTAACATCTCTTGCTAGCTGCAACTCCAGGTGTGATTTGGCCTTCCTGATTTCACTCTTGCATGCCTGAGCAATATTTTTATACTCTTCCCTGGTCATTTGTCCAATCTTCCACTTCTTGTAAGCTTCTTTTTTGTGTTTAAGATGAGCAAGGATTTCACTGTTAAGCCAAGCTGGTCGCCTGCCATATTTACTATTCTTTCTACACATCAGGATGGTTTATTCCTGTAACCTCACTAAGGATCAAATATAGTCAGGAGCAGGAGCACGGAAGACCATAAAGCAACACATGATACAGAGAAAGCATGTTCTTCATATGTTAGTGCATGTGTTTTAGCATGATCAAGTTAATCCCGGTGTGAAATCTGCTCTCTGATAACTCCCTTTCTCTAGAATAACAGGAATTAAAAGCACATGTGGGGAGTTGTGTTGTGCTCCGAATGCACAAACCTGCTGGACATCTGGTATCAATAAAAATGCAGCTGTGTGGAGACGGTAAAAACATGTGTTTACACTAAAACCAGGAGCAGAGACAGGGAAATGAATCAAGTCCCATCCTAATGTCAGTTGTGGCATTTTCACTTCATCAAAACCAGACGGCACCAGGAACAAACCCTTTTCTGTGTCAGAGAGTAGTCCCCATTTATCTTGGTTTTTATCAACCTACAGATATATGTAACCCTTGTTGTCATTAGCGTTTTCTGGCTAGGAACAAAAACAGTGACCAAAGGGGCAATAGAACCAAAGCAATAAGAGTATTACAGCATTTTCACAGGCTTCCTCCTATTTTAATAACATGCCATGGGCGTTTCAGGTTTTATTAAATTTCCTTCCTTAAATCTTCCCCAAGCCTCCACTTCTCAGTCTCACTTGCTTATCTGAGTCTAGGTCTTTCCAGCTTCGATCCCTGCTGGTGTGTTCCTCATGTACGATCTCTTAAGAATATGTGACATTTCTGCCACGCTGGCCCACGTTCCCTGGGGTCTCGGTGCCGATAGCCTCCTGTACATCCTATCCTGATTCATCAAAGTATGGAACATTGTTCCTTCCTCCCACCTCAATGCCTGCCCGGTGATACTGGGAACTGGTTCTTTACACACCCAGCCCAAGGGTGGTTTCCATTAAAAGGTCAGCATTTGCCAGCCGTTGCCACACACTGATATCTGAGACAACAGTGTCTCCCTGCACCTAGACGAGGGAAATCTGTGGTACTTCAGATACCTCTCTCCAGAAACGGGTGGTAAATACTGACTTTCAGATGTGAGCATTGGAATCTATTCAGCACCCTTGCAATAATGGATACACTTTTCTTTCACAGTGCCTGACAAAATGGGGTCCCTGCCTGAGGCCGCTGAGTTTAGTAATAATAAATAATAATAGGCTGGTCTGGTGAGCTAGTCTTAATGCTCTTTGAGAACCCTGGGTTTGATTTTCTATCATGGTATCTTGCTTCCCCGGCCAGCAGGGGAATCTTGGAGTGCTGCTGAGATGAGATGGTCAGAGGGCAGAGAAGGCTTCCCTGCTGACTAGGGAAGCAAGACGGCTGTGGAGTTCTCCTCAGAAAACGACACGGGAAGTGGTGGCTTCTCCATGCTTAGCACATTTGCGATTAGACTAGACGAAATAAGAGTTTATGCAGGTGGAAGTGAAGTACTTGACTTAGGAGGTCTTTCCCACCCCTAACACCTATGGGCTTAAAACTTGGTGTGTAAGCCTCCCTGAGCCAGGAAAGTGGGGGAAAGATGGAGGACTTCCCATCAGCATCAGGTTCCCACAGGCATTCTGCCAGCCCCAGTGATGAAGCACTCCTCCAAGTGGACTTCAGGAAGCATGTCCCTGAGTAGCCATTGCTGCCCCCATTAACAGGATGCAGCCTGCACTCCCCACCATCAGCTGGCTAGTGCAGAAAGTGGAGTGACCTTGTCCCGTCTTCTTTGGTAAGTCTAGGGGGCTTTTGGAGAGACAGGGATTGCCCTGTGCAAGGAGAGGGAATGTTCCTTTCCCTCTCTTGTCGTACCCACACTGGGCTAGCAACAGCCTGGACCTGTGACTCTCCTGTTGACTCATAATAGGTCCCCGTGGCTACAGCACACAATATCCTACAGATCTAGCAGGGAACATGCAGGACTGCCCCATGGAAACATCCTAAGATTATATATAACTGCCACCCTAGCAGGAAGCTAGCCTGGTGATGCTATGGGCCAGCATCACGATTAATGCCAGGAGCACTTTTGCCATAACAGTCAGTTTAGGTTGCCACCCTTGCTACACTATCCTGCAGGGTTTTCTGAATTTCTTTCTGGAATAATGACAGGAAAGTGTCGGTGTGGTTTGCCCTTTTTCATCCTGGCTCAGGACACTTACCTGCCCTGTTCCAGATTCAGAGAATAACGCAGCAGGTGTTATGCCCCTGAGGGTCAAAGTGCACCAGTAAGCACAGGCCTGTGCTGGGGCAGTGCAGAACTGCACTGTGCCCCTGCAGCAGACATGCCAAACCCACGAAAAAAATGCAGAAATTGGGGTTTGGGGGTTTTTTTTTGCTTAATTGGCTTGTGAGTTGTTTGTTGGCTAGTTTTTGGCTTGTTTGGCTTGTAGCTTGTTGCTTCTTTTTTTGATCAGCTCCCGGCAAGCAGGGGTAAGGGGAGGCAAGCAGGGACTAGTTGGGGAGAGAGTCAGGGGTGCACAGCGGGCCCACTGCAATCCCAGATTGCCCACTGGGCGGATCTAGTCACATAGAGTATTGGGGTTCTTAGGGATTGGCTTGGTTTGGCCTTGTTTTGAAATGGGATTAGCTTGATTTTTGGCTTCTTGTGAAAGTTGGGGTGCTTATTTACCATGTGAAAGTTGGCAACTGTGCCCTGCGGGAGAGCTCTGGGAAATGCTTCTCCTAAGGAGGTGCAATCCATGCTCAAGATGCAGTCAGGACAGCAGCTGCTGCAGCACCCCTTCCGAGCATGCAACCTGCCTTCACCTCTGTGGCCATTCAGCTACACTAGCCAGTCTCAGCAATGGGGTATGTGGCCCATCCTCCTCCTTGACTCTCCTTTTTGGGATCACCAGCACCCTGAGGGGTAGTAGCAGGGGACAGTTCTTGCACTCAAGAGAGCACAGGGACTTCAAAAGGGCCAGAACCTTGAATGGATGGTACAGAGTAGGGGAAAGGCTGCTCAGTGTCTTCCCTTTTCCCCAACCACTCCATTACTGAACACTTGCAATATCTAGTCCTATGCATACCACCCGGGAAATGCAGCTTTATAAACTGGCCTTGTGTTACAGTTGAGTGACAGTTTAAAGTCCTCTTTAAAGCAGGAGGGAAACTAGTTAGTTCTGGGGTTGAACTGTGTGACTCCCCGTAACATTAGTGGGGCTTGGGTGGCTGAATACTGATGCCCCTAGCTCAGTAGGTAGCTGGGATAATGTGATCAGAGTAGAGATGGAAAATACCTTTGAGATGAGATTTCTGGGGCCTGATTCCTTAGCACTGACAGAGGGATTTGCAGCCTCTGTCTTTAAACAGTCCCCAATTGGATTGAGGAACACAATTTATTTTTCATCCCGTGTTGTATTTGTTTGCAGAGAGGACTCGGTCCAAACCCATTCTCACAGGAACGCACCCTGTGAACACGACCGTGGACTATGGTGGGACCACATCGTTCCAGTGCAAGGTCCGCAGCGACGTCAAGCCCGTCATCCAGTGGCTGAAAAGGGTGGAGTACGGCACAGAGAACAAGTACAACTCCACCATTGACGTCGGGGGGCAGAAGTTTGTCGTGCTCCCCACCGGGGAGGTCTGGTCCCGTCCGGACGGCTCCTACTTAAACAAACTGATGATAACACGAGCCAAAGAGGAGGACGCTGGGATGTACATCTGCCTAGGGGCAAACACAATGGGATACAGCTTCCGCAGTGCTTTCCTCACAGTGTTGCCCGGTGAGTGTGGGTTGACTGGAACTTTCCTTCTAAACTGTCCTGGCCCAGCATGTTCTGCATTGCGGCATCATTGCAATCGCTGATCCAGATCCTCAGCTGGTATAAATCACTTTCCTCCATTGACTCAGTGGAGCTTCACTGATTTACACAGCTTGGGATCTGGCGAGCTTTGGTGAGGGGCTAGATTATGCTGATTTTTCTACTGCCCGTGGTGTGCCTGAGTTGATCTCCTCCCTGAGCCTCCTTGTAGGTTGCTGCATAAATAACAGCTCCGGCAAGGTTAAATAACCGGGTTGAAAATTCCTGATCTGCTTTTGTGCTGGAGCAGGGCTGGGAAGTCGTATTGTGATGCCGTCTGTGCAACGCCCTGTAAAGTGAGCCCAGGCACTCAAAGGAGCTGAATGCCCCTCCCCTGCCTGTTTTTTTTTTAATTGGTTTGTTGGTAAAAGGAAACAATGAAACAAGCCCATAAACTGAGAAGAATGAAAACAGTGTAAGGATCATGGCCAAAGGAGAAGAATGGGTGTGAAAGAGATTATGATAGGCTTGTTAATTTCTTATTTGATGAGTCCCTGGGAGCTCTTTTGCCGAGCTCAGAACTGCTTCCCTCTTTGCTCCTGCCCTGTGCTCTGCTCTGTGGCTGAGACCTGCAGTACAGGAGCTTTCTAGGGCTTCCAGTCTAACTTCTTCATTGTCCCTTTTGCCCTCTTTAAAGTGCGGTCCTGCCCCGAACAGTGGTTTTATAATCCAGAGTCTGCTGGCTTTAGTGACAAAAACAAATCGGCCTTGCTTTTCATCCTCTCTGCCCTGCAGAGCCACTGCAGCTCAGAGAAGAGAGGAGAGGAAAAGAAGTGGTGTAAATGTGGTCCTTATTGTATACATTAAGCATTTAAAAAAAAAAAAAGATGTTTTTCTGGTGATTTTTTTGTTTGTTTGTTTGTTTGTTTGTTTTTACTGAAATAACTAAAAAAAACCCAAGCTCTACATGTACTATTTCAGACTAACACTAGATTTAGACCTCAATGAAAGAAAAAAAGTCATTGACATCTTTAAAGAAGTTTGGCTTGGAAAGAAAGTTATACACATTTGAAAATATTGTACAGTAGAGTATAAGATTAGGATTGCGAATTCACAAACGATCTCGTATGTGTCATCTCAGATTTTTATATGGCACCTTTCATCACATTATCTGAGCTCTGGTACCTTAGGGCCAAATGTTTAAAGTTATCTAGGTAGCTACAGCTGCAGATAACCCCCTAGCAGAATTTTCAAAAGCCCCTAGGCACCCAGGTCCCTATGGGAGTTAGGCACCTAGGTGCTTTTTGAAAACCCCACTGAGGACTCATCTGCCTTTTTAGGTGCCTAGATACCTTTCAAAATCTGGCCCTGAAAGCCCTGATTCAGCAAAGCAGCTCAGCTTTCAACATGTGCTTAAGTCCATCCCTATTCAGCACAGCACTTACACATGTGTAAATCCTATTGAAGACAATGGGATTAAGCACAGGTTTACAGTTCAGTACATGCTTAAGTGCTTTTATGACCAGGAATGGGCACAGGCATGTGCCTAAGTTAGGTAATTCAAAATTGTGTTTCCTGCAGCACCACTAATTGAGCTCTGGATGCATATTATACAAAATCTACTATTATGCAAAGGGGGCCTAAACCCTGAAATTTGGGAGTGTGGATCTGATTCTGAAC
The DNA here is from genome assembly GCF_965140295.1 of Lepidochelys olivacea. Taxonomy (NCBI): domain Eukaryota; kingdom Metazoa; phylum Chordata; order Testudines; family Cheloniidae; genus Lepidochelys; species Lepidochelys olivacea. The sequence goes on along the minus strand of NC_140414.1, from coordinate 134,354,967 downwards.
AGTGCCATTTCGGCCTGTCTCACTAGGGCTTAAATGGAACAACATGTTCATGAATGCAGGATGCTAGAGGTTTGTAAGAAGGATAATCAACTGCATTTCTTGACTATCTGCAGTTCAATTCTCGGTGGTGACGGTGCTGTAAAATTGAATATAAAGTGCTGCACGCAGTGAGCTGCTCTGGTGAGAACAAAAACGTACGCCTCTGTCACTAAGGGCTCGATCCTGCTCCTGGGACACTGTACAGATGCAGTGCATCAGGGCCTGAGCCATTAGTAGTGGGTCAGTGTTGAAGCGAATAGTAACCTCAGACATGGCAGAGGACTTATATGGGATTCTTCTTACTTACCCGAAGCTGGGACTCCCTACCTTGGATTATCCTGAACAAGCACACACACTCAGTTCTGCAGTGCCTGGGAATCCCACACGAAGTCCTAGTCCTCCCTTGTCTCAGCAGAGCACCAAGAGGTGCTGCAGGAGGGATGCTAGTTAACCTGCCTCTTCCTGTCCCAAACTTGCCCTCCTGCCCACATAAGAGACCACTCCTGCAAAGTACCTCTCCTGCATGGTCCCTAGCCTGAGTATTGCTGAGTGTGTATTAGCTACAGGAAGATGGATTGATACTAGAGAAGGATATTTAAGACTTAATGAACAGAGAGACGTGTCTGGCAGAGGCCAATATAGGACAGGCCTCTGCTCCGCGTAACCAGATCATGCAGGTCCAATTGCTGGGCAGCTGACATGGCCTGCATTTCATCCTCTGGTCTGGACAGAGAAGCCAGCTCCATCTCTGAGCGCTGGGGCTGAGAGACCATCTGTTGGACTGGCTCTGAAGAGGACACTAGAACTGGGGAACTAAAGCATAATAAATTATTGATAAAAAACCTTTTAGGGTTCCCTCCATCTTAAACAAAAGAAATTGATTTGTTTGTCCTTTCAGTGCTTTTCAAAGGAGAAACAGCAGCAAAACGTTATGATGTTGGCAGTGTGTCCCCCCTTGTATTTGGCATGGCTGGGGTTGTCAGACAGACTATACAAAAGCCAGCCTTAGCTTGACATCTGTTTTGAATTCTCCTCTCCTGGTTTTAATTAACTCTTTCGATTTCTCCCTTTCCCTCTGGTAACACACACTCTCTCTCTCTCTCTCATGCAAACCTGATGTCCAGATCCCAAGCCACCCAGCGCCCCTGTGGCCCCGTCCTCCGCTAGCAGCCTGCCGTGGCCGGTGATCATCGGGATCCCCGCTGGAGCAGTCTTCATCTTCGGGACGATCCTCCTGTGGCTCTGCCAGGCCAAAAAGAAGCCCTGCTCTCCCCCAACTGCTGCTCCCATGCACAGACCGCAGGCCAGAGACAGGATCTGTGTCTCCCAGGGTCCTGACAAGGACTGCATCTCCTCCATAAACTATGAGGAATACGTAGCCCACCAGCAGCATTTGCTATCCCAAGGGCCTGCGTTGGCCCCAGCCATGGCATCAAAAATGTACCCAAAGATTTACACAGACATCCACACTCACACGCACTCACATGTGGAAGGCAAAGTTCACCAGCATCAGCACATTCATTATCAGTGTTAAAGGGCAGCCACAGACCGTAGCTTATTGGTGCTTTTTTTCTCATGGTACCTCAGAACAGACTGCTTCGAGTCAGCTAACACTGCTGGCAAAAGGCAAAGTGGACGGAGGAGGGAGAGAGAGAGAGAAAGAGATTTTTTTTTTGTTATTATTATTACCATTAGGATGTAGATGAGGAATAATGAAGGAATTCCCGATCTCAGCACAAAGGCGGCCATCTAAAACAATGGAAACTTCTTGTATGTCTAAATCAAGATGGCAACAGATAAGGCAGGAAGCTGTGACATGAAACACCACCGACCCTGTTGCATTGCGAAGCAAAGGAAGAAGAAGAGGAGAACATGATGGTATTGCAGTTGATATTGCAGTTCCTGCCTCTAGCACATGCCATCTGTTTTGGTGCAAGGCCCATCAGACGTCTTACCCTTGGCAATGTACAGAAGAGCCCTTTATCTCAGAGTGGCTGAAGCTAGGAAGTACCTGAGGTATGGTGCCAAAGCACCAGGAGACTGTAATCAATTGAAACATTCAATTGCCCAATTTCAAATGAAAACATAAGCAGAAGAGTTTCTGGAAAACACATTTCTATTTATGAAGTGAAACTCCACATGCATCTCGCCAGCAGTAACTTTGCCTGACATTTGGTGATAACTTAGCTGGCTGTTTCCATTTCTGCAAATCAAGGGTATTGTGTTTTCCCCAAGGGGGCACTGCTTGAAATCTTTAAAAATGTTCAACTCACCCCAATGCTATGACTCAGTGCCACTGACAGGAAGAAGGAAGGACATTGTACAATGCTACTTTATATTTATATTTAAGAAATAATAATTAATAATAAGTGAACTGCTGAAGGTCAAGAAAAGAAAACATGCTGCCCTTTTCTGATGCCGCTAGCTGTGATTCTCAATCAGATCTTCATGGCTTACAGTGACAAGCTACTGGATTAACTGTATCAGTGAAAAATAAATGAACAAGTAAAAATAAAAAGAGAGAGAAAAGAGAGAAAATAATTGTTTATGGAAGAATGAATTTGCTAAATATGCACCTAGGGTTGTGTGTGGTTTTTCTTTCCAGATAATGTTTTGCAGTTGATTCAAACAATCTCATTTCAGTTTCATTTAAAACAACAAGAAAGAAAGAAAGAAAGAAAGAAAGAAAGAAAGAAAGAAAGAAAGAAAGAAAGAAAGAAAGAAAGAAAGAAAGAAAGAAAGAAAGAAAGAACGTATTAAATACCTATATGGACTAGAAATGAATTCAATCACAAATATAAAACCTTTGTAATTCTATATAGAGTTTAAACAGAAGTCATGTATATTTAATTTATTTTGTTAAACAAGAAAAAAAGTATGATATTTTCCTCAAAACAGGCATTTCTCTACGTATTTTTGATCAAAGAAACTAAAGATGAATTGTGGGTTTTTTCCAGGTTCTTATAGGTGCCATGCTCCAACTATAAGCAATGTAACGTATAACAGTACTTTATTTAACCAAATTGAAAGTCATATGTTTGTATGCATTTTTACAATAGCCATGTGTAATTGTTCTAGCAGCATCTCTGGCACTACGGGCACCATCACTTCCAACCGAAACTGCTATCGTGTGCTGTTCGGAAAGTTTTGCTGCGGACTGATCACTGCCTCTACACCCCATGTTATCCTGGCCTCATTAATGAAGAGCGCAGAGCACAAGAAAACTTGTTCCACCGTTCATTTAAAAACGTGGTTTGATTTTTTTTTGGTTAACATTACAACACGTGAACCGGAGACCTGTGATAAAATAATACCTTTTAAAAAAAAGGGTTTTAAAAGTGAAATGTTCCTAGGCGTGAGCCCATCAGGTAGACTTCTGCCTCTGAGTGTTTGGGGGTGGGGGGCGGATTGTAAGTCTGAACAAATTATTTGATCCATAAAAGCAGCTTCTGAGCATAAAACATTCAATAGAGATGAAATTCACCACAGCAAGGGGAACCTGCACAAGGCCCTCTGTACCACTTAAGCCCCCTGTTAAGGGCTTATGGCTCAGTCATAGAATCATAGAATCATAGAATATCAAGGTTGGAAGGGACCTCAGGAGGTCATCTAGTCCAACCCCTGCTCAAAGCAGGACCAATCCCCAATTTTTGCCCCAGATCCCTAAATGGCCCCCTCAAGGATTGAACTCGCAACTCCGGGTTTAGCAGTACTCTGGCCTTGAGCCACCAAAGCACGTAACTTCGCAAACATAGGGCCTTGTGCGCTGACGTTATTTTCCATTGGCTTCAGTATCAGTCAGATCAGACACATTGAGATTAATGGGAATAGTCAGATGCTTAAAAATCAGCACCGTTTTAAATGCTTTGCTGGTCAGGGCCAGAGAGCTCAGCGCCTGACTGGCTGGAGCTTGTAAGTGGTGTGTAGGGCCTTCTGCACTGGTGTGAATTTCACCCACAGGCTCTGGAATAATACAGCAAGGGGTGTATTGTACATTTGTTCCTTGTGTTGCAGTCCTATTGGTTGTAATGGAAGTGGAATGAGTGCAGATTATTATACCCCTTATTGTGCGCTTACTATAGATGGTCTATCACGTCAAACCTTCACTCCATTAAAGGGGGACCCAGACCAGCTTTGATTCCATAAGGCCATAAAGTTAGTTACTAAATTCTGATCTTGGATGCTGGTGCACAGCTCCCTTTGGTTTCAGTGAGCGTCATGAATGAGCATCCATGTGCATAACTGGGGTGTTGTAAGTACTGATTTAACAAAGATTTGCTAATGGCTGCAGTTTACTGAGTGAGCCATGCACACATGGAAAAGTCTATGCACAGTTTCTATGTACATCAACTATGTTATAAGAAGTTAGGAAACTGGTATTTCATGAGAGGCTGTAAGGGCTGTAGCAGAAATGTCACCATCCATTGTGTCTACCTCTCATACAAGTCTATGAGAAGTTTGGTATTTTTATTACCATAACCTGCACAAAGCTAATGCACATTGAAGCAATGTTAAGGGCATGACACAAATCCAAATTCAGAGATAAGGGGGACAGTTCTTCCAACACTTTTTGTGCTGTGGTGCTGTAGGCTGGGACCGCAGGGTGTTACATGCCAAACATGCTGCAATAGCTTTACCGCTCTTGCTTTAAAAGCACCCTCCTGTGTGGCCCCACTTTGAGTGAATCACAAGAGACTGCCACATGGCATTGCCAAGATGACAGCAGGATCTCGGACATGTACAGCTAGATTACTTTTAACTCAAAAATGACAATGTGTTTAGCATAGGTCATTGTGTTCCATCCCAAGTAGCGTTCTTACTCGCCATTGACCCTCTCTGCCCCCTTTCATCCTGGAGCTTCAGAATCTTCTTTAATGGAATGAAAACTTTAAAATGTTGCCAGTTGGTCCAGATGGAGGGATTACCTTTTCCATCTTGGAAATAGACCTTCACCAAGTGCCCTTCAAAGCTCCAGTCTTTAAAATGTGAGTCATATGTGTGGTTGTGAGGAGGGTCGTAACAGGAAAAAAATTAAGGAGGTCACAGTTAGTTCACCACCACCACTAAGATATTGGTTGTGCAGAAGCCAAGAACAATTGTGGTTCCTGGCCAAGATTTTGAGAAGGCACTAATGATTTTGCGTGCCCAACTTGAGATATCTTAAAGGTCCTGATTTTCACAAAGTGCTGAGCTCCTGCCCTCTGAACATCAGCTTCCTTTAAAGGCCCTCGGGTTGGATAATCAAAAATGGCGGCACCCCGAACCACTAGTCACTTTTGAAAATGATGGCCAAAGTTGTGCTTATCTGGGGATAAGGTCTGTGTGAGACTGGTGCCACTAGCAATGTAAGCTCCCTCAGGTCGGGTCAGGAGGACATAGGTATGGCCATAGCCCATCCCCATTCAACTTGGGAAGTGAATACATGTCACCACCAACTCCCATATCCCTCCCTTCCAAAGGGGTAGGTGAAATTCACCCCCATGCAGAAGGCCAGCACAAAACCTCTTAAGGCCATCTTAAACCATGAAAATAGGGCCTGAATGGGATTTAAGCTTTGCGATGGCTCTGTACACATGGGTGAACTTCACCCTTTAGACAGTATTTTGCCTCCATGAGGCAATGTGCCTCCTTGAGCTCTTGATGGGGCTGACTCTGTTCCACCCTAACGTGGGACATTCATATGCAGGGCTGTATTGTGCCTTACAGGAAACACAAAGCATTCCTATGTCTAAATAAGTTCAGTGAGAGTCTGCTCTTAGTCACCCAGATGTGAACCCATTTTTCCCCCAGTGAGACAGAATGTGGCCTGACCTTTTTGAAATAAATAGAGAACATTTTAAAAGAACGGTGGACTTGCTAAAAGCTACCCACCACTGACCTTACTTTGAATTCAAGAGCTTGATATATATACATACACATCAGTCTATGGCATTGAAAGTGGGCCTCACTTTTAAAGGCACAAAACTTGAGGATCAAAAGAAAATTCAGGCTTAATATTGAACATCCTTGTTATTTTGTTTGTGTGGCAAACCGAACATGGCCTTGAATGTCATTTTCTTGTGTGGTGTCTTTAAACTTTGTATTGACAATCTTTGTACAGTCAGCCCTTTTAAGGTGAAAGCTTTATCAGACTTTACAAATAAAAAGTGTGATGTCATTTTCAAGGAGTGGGAAAATAAGCTAATTAAAGATATTGGAAGGAGACGCAATGGCCTGTGTGTGTTTAATGAAAGAGATGGAGGCATAAAAGCATGAATTTGTAACTACCGTGTGGGTATTAGCATAAAATGGAGTTTTACAAACTTAATATGCATATAGAAATATACCATTTATTTATATGCGTATGTATGTACATATGCGCTCATATACAGGGAATATATGATGGCGTGATGTGGTATAAAAGTTTTATCACAAAACAAGTGCTAATAAAATCTTTACACCACACCACAGTTTGCTGTATTCTGTATATGCAACATATTTAACACAAACATTGTTTTACAAATGTGTCAGAGTTTTAAAAAAATGTATAGGAACTTTTTTTTTTTTAACCCCTTTGCCTGTAAAGCCAGGTACCATGAGTCCAGCTGTGCACAAGAACTGTTACACAAGAACTGCTTCAGCCTCTGAAAAGGGAGCTAATTAGCTTTCATGTACAGAAAAATAACAGGGGTGAAATTCTGGGCCTGTTGAAGTCAATGGCAAATCTCCCACTGATTTCAGCTGAGCCAGGGTTTAACCCCCTGACGCTGAAGTGTGATACCTCCAGTCCGGCAAAGGCTAGAAGTAAATGCTGGGTCCCACTGGGAAGCTGGCTCATGCAATATCAAACTTTAAAATTGACATTTTTAGGTATAGAAAAGCTGTCACTGGCCCAGGACTGAATCTTGGTTTGGCCCAGACCTTGGTCCTGGTAATTGTGCGGGGAAATTGCACACTTGGGAAGAGAAAAGGGAAAGTGTCTCTGACAGGTTTATTATTTTGGTTGGTTGATGTTATTCATAGGTTTGGAATATTAGAAAAAAGCATCAAGGGAGTTGAATTAATGGGCAGAAGGCGGGTAAGGTGGTCAAAGGTGAATGATAAACATATGACTTTGTAACTTATAACATGGGTGTCACTCCATATAGGTGTAGGGTCTGGAGGAGCATTTATGCTTCTAAATACTTTTGAAGTCAATGAAAGTCCCATAAATGGGGGCTGTTCCAGCTCTCATTGATGCCAGTGGAAAGACTCCCATTGACTTCACTGGGAGCTGAATCAGACTCGTGGAGTGATTGAAAGGAGTGGGTCCTTAACTTTAAGCTCTTTGTGCCAACTTCTGGCTGGCCCATGAGGGAGAAGAACATAACAACCTGTGGCCAAGACCGAAGCCGGGCAAATTCAAGTTAGAAATAAAGCATGCATATTAACAACGAGAGTGATTAAACTCTGAAACAAACTACCAAGTGAAGTGGTGGGTTCTTCATTTCTTCATGTCTTCAGATCAAGACTGGATGCCTTTCTGGGAGATATACTTTAGTCAAACACAAATTGCTGTTCAGCTGTGACCGCAGTGTCTAGACAGCAGATGATAAAGAGAAACAGTGCAAAGAAAGACCAGGTGCTTAGAATACAGCAAACACCATCACTGGTGTGACAGCCACTGGCAGAATGAGGACGGGAACATGGGACAAGTATTGACAACAAGAAGATGGAGGTGAGAGAGGTTTTGGTTACCTTCCTCCTTGGAGCATCAGAGCATTTGGAGATGAGCAGCTGTTAGAACACCCAGTCACCCATACAACCCCATTGGCCTCAGCTGTATATGTCTAAATGAAGGTGAAACGTGTGACTTCAGCACTTCCAAGGGTATTGTTCAAGTAATAGTATTATTCCAGGGGAAATCATTGTCTATCTGTGTGTAAATACACGTGCATTCTGAATATAGCTACCCTGCGTGTAGCTACACACGTACATTATGACCAACAAATTCAAACTGGAATGCTAAAGCTCAGCACCCGAATCCATATTTTGGGACTTGGGTCTAGATTCTCGCAGTTCCTTGGGAGCCTAACTCTCATTATTTTAAATGGGAGATAGGTATCTAAATATCTCAGGATCTGGCCAGAGGCTCCAGTTCAATAAAGCATTTAAACGCATGCTTAAATTTAAACATGAGTAGTCCCACTGACTTCAGTGGGACAGCTCACATGCTTGAAATTAAGTGCATGTTTAAGTGTCTTGCTGAATAAGGGTCTTAAATAAAACAAGCCTGCTTTTCAGAGAGGCCCAACATGCACGCTTCCTATTGATTTAAATAGCTGTTGAAGGCCCTTGTTATTTAGGCACTTAAATAAGGGCTTGTGGCACTCAAATTTGAAAATGTTGGCTTGCATGTGTATTTTATATTTTGGCTCAGCTGAAGTCAATATAGTTGCACCAATTTACCTCAGGGGTGACGATGTCTATTATAGGTTGTGAATTTAATCCTTGAGGGGGCCATTTAGGGATCTGGGGCAAAAATTGGGGATTGGTCCTGCTTTGAGCAGGGGGTTGGACTAGATGACCTCCTGAGGTCCCTTCCAACCCTGATATTCTGTGATTCTATGATATGGACAAAAAGCTACATACACAGCATATGTGCATGTGAATGTTCTGTGTGTACTACTACTTGACTGTTATAGAGCATTTTTTAATCTGTAGATCTCAAAGCACTTTACAAAGTAGGTCAGCATCATTATCCCCTTTTTAGAGATGGGTAAACTGAGGCACAGAGAGGGGAAGTGACCAGCCTAAGGCCACCCAGCAGACCAATGCCAAAACCGGGAATAGAACCCAATCAGCTGTTGAACTGATTAGGATACATAATTTATGCTATCGCTCATGTTGTTTGTAATACGGAATTATTATCATGTTGTAGTGATGGCAGAAAATACAATTATGCTAGTAACCAAAAGGTAATAGATATTTTCATTAACATGGTTTTGCCAGGAAGGATCAGTCTACCGATTTCTTGGACTGAGAATCTTGGTTGTTTTGGTTGTTTTTTTCCTAAAAACTGCTTTAAAAAGTACATATTATATTGAGAATGGAGAATAATGCCAAATAAAACTTTCACTTTAATTACAAATATTGCATTGGTTGTTTTATAAAACTGTCTATTGCAATTTTTGTTTATGTTGCAAGATCTATATGGAGGAAGAAATGACAATACTAAGCTTTTATGGAAACCGTATGTGTGGTTGTATGATCTTTAATTGTGGTTCTTTTAGGTTTTACAATTTGCGGGGGCGGGGGGTGTCACTGCCATTCTCAGCTTTAATTAGAATTAAACAGATCTTTTTCATGTCCTGTAATATACATGGGCATTAACAAAGCTACCAATCCACATTTCTTTCCATTTTAACTAAACAAATCCAATTTGAAGGGCATTTGGTCCCTTCTTATTTCTGAGCCACTTTATGTCTTAGAAAAAGGGGTAATAAATAACACTTTAGAAAAAGGCTTCAAAATGTCTGTTTTCCTTGAGCTGGGTAATTAAAAAATTGAACTGCTGTTCCTGAGATTACACACAGCAAAATTGCATAGAAGTCACTTGCTGATGGAATTAGGTGAATTACACAACTCCTCATTCTTGTGCCATAAAACATTATGCTTTCTAGCAGAAATTACCATAATTAGAACTTTAATGTACATACAGTCTCTTGAGCATGCAACATTACCATTAATATACTGGTTAGCAGTTTGGATACATGCAGAGTCCCGCAGAGTAATTTCATATTAATCAAGCCTCTATTGATGTCCTTCTTAAGTTATTCTTTTAAAAAATGTGTAGTGGAGGGAGGATAAGGTGAACAATTAAAGTTAAGTAAAAATGGCATTTCTTTTAACCCACAGTGTTTTTAATGCATTGCAAGTTTTAGTAATAAAAAGCCAATGCTGCATGGTGATCAGTCATTTTGACATTTTTATAGTGTTTTTATTACCCCTGGCTCCTCTCCATACTAAAGAGAACATTTGTAACAATACTTGCTTACTCGGTTATGATTCGAATTCTGCTTTTGCCACGTTTTGCTCGTCTGTTGCTTTGCGCAGTAATACTTTGGGCACACGTCCTCCCAGAGCCTGCAGCGTGTTTATTGAAAAGTAAGGGAAAAGAAGTGTCTACTAAAACAATAGGCTACTGCTGGTTGAGTTAACATGGCCATAATGTCCTTGCTCTGCAGCCAATCAGTTAGCAAAGCTGTTCAGTAAACATGCCCCTTGGTGGTTGAAAAAATAAATACTCAGGCAACTTGCAGTGGTGTTTGCAGGTATTTTATTTTCTCTGGTTCAAAATTCTGAAGGGTTTGAAAGCCAGTGACTTTGTCACAGAGATAAGAATTGAGTGTTTAGGATGAATTAGAATTGATGTTTGTATTACTGCTGCTTAGGACGAGATGCATGTGAAAAGCGGTGCTCAGGTATTAGAGTGATGAGGCCACATAAATACGTAGGTAGAAATGACATATCACGTCTTATTTTTATGTAAAAATAAATCATTTACCTAAATTGTCCTTATAGAGTCTGATTACTATCAGGTGCTGAGCACCTTCAACTTCCTCTGGAGCGAGCGGGAATTTAGGCTGCTGAACAGTTCACGTACCAGAGTGCTTGGCCAAACCTTACGAGTTTCAATTCAGCAGCATGTTCCTCTTGAGCGAAGCAGGTAAGCATGTCCTTAATCCTAAATATGTGCTTCGGTCCCATTGACTTAAAAGGTAAATCTTAAAATTAAGCTTGTGCTTAAGTGCTTTGTTGAACAGGGGCTGAGGTTTGAGGCTTTGAGAATTACACAAAATACATTATGAATTGTAAAATTGTATCCAATTCTCCTGTAATTGAATCCCACTGTCCTCTTGTGATAGGGCATTTGCCTCACATTGGTAATTAAAGGTTAACAAGGGCCTAATTAGCCCAGCAGGTTACATCTGAGACGGGGTCAGCCCCAGTTTAGTATTGGGCCCAGCTAAGGAGGGGGATAAGGCTTCATAAATGCCCGCCCAAAGCAATGTAAAATGAAGACTCTGGAGCAAGGCAACTGGTAATCCTCTGCATCCTTCTGGTTTTGTGTGAGTACAAGCAGTTCCTTCTGAACAGCCATGAGCTCAGCAAAGAGCCTCCTCCACTGGGTGTGTTGTACTTAACCATGTTTCTCTTGTCATCTTGCCCTGGATCTGCTGTGTGACTGGTTCCTCACTGACACAATAAGAATGAGCAAACTCACTGGATAAAATAAGAACTGACCTGAACTCCTTCCAGTCCCTCCTTAAAACTCCCCATTGTGGTAATGTACTGTATATAGAAAGCTGCCATATGGTAATGGCTAGGCCAGGCGGCGAATTGTTCATGCTGCTACTCGTTGGCTAAGAATAAGAAAGCTAGTCTGTGCAAAAAACAGCCTGGGACAGCTCCAGTAACTCCTCTGGCACTGTGCCAGTTACACCAGCTCAGGATCTGGTCTCCCTATTTTTGTTAACTTCTCTTTAATTTTCTTCTTCCACTCCTGTCAGCCATCCATTATGCCTTGTTTTTTCAGCTCCAGTCCTGTATTGTGATCCATGTTCAGCCACCGATGGCCATGGAGCTCTGCCTGGGCACGACAAATCCCAGGTGAATCACAAGGCAGGACGGAGGCTTTGCACAGCTCGGTGGGGCAAGCTCTACTTTCACTGTGCGTAACGTTTTCAAAAGCACCTATGTGATATAGAGACCCAAACTGCCTTTTCAAACATGATCCCAGCTGCCATGGCGATCCAATCTGCAGTTCAGCGTGCCTTGTTTCGCTATTCTCAGTCGAACATAAGGTCCTCAGCACAGAGGCTTGTGGGAAGAATAATGCTGGGACCTGATGCTGCAGAATCCCAAGGTTGCTCTCTGATAGGGTAACTCTCCATGGTAGTTCAGTAGCAGCATACGCATCTGCCTCTTGATGTTAGAAGAGATCAACTCTAACATTTATCTGAAACCTTCTTCCAAATCTGGATGCAAAATAGAAGGACACATGAGGATAAGTATGACTAGAAGCCAGAGTGAGATGATAAAGTACTTCTCTGCAGTGTTTGTGTGAACTGGGGCTTGATTCTCATTTACACTAAGATCCCACTCCCTTTACATCAGTAAGGGGGTATAAAGAGACCTTAACGTGAGCATAATTATGTTTACACTTTCAGGCCCCTTGAAGCTGCTAGAGCATCATAAAGGGGCCCTCAAGTACCAGAGACTCAGGCCCCTAGAATTGAAAGTGGCAGACCCTTCATTATTTGTAACATCAATGCTAATCTTGTATTGTTGCTCTGTGTTCAAACTATTCAAGCCAATGAGAGAAAAACGTAAAGCCCAAACAGGTCAAAAGGTAACTGAAAAACTACAAATCTATTTTTATTATATTACTTTAACAGCAACCATGATATACTTAGTAAATGAGCAGCGGAAAATAATGGCACTCAAACCATAGGTATCCAGTCTAGATTAAAAAAAGAAAAGGAGTACTTGTGGCACCTTAGAGACTAGCAAATTTATTTGAGCATAAGCTTTCGTGAGCTACAGTTCACTTCATCTAGATTAGGTACTTATCTGACCCCCACTACCAAAGTATCTGAGGGCCTCATAATCTTTAATGTATTTATCCTCACAGCACCCCTGTGAGGTAGAACAGTGCTATTACGCCCAATGTACAGATGGGGAACTGAAGCAAGCGACCCTAAGGGACTTGCTCAAGGTCACATAGGAAGTCTGTGGTGGAGCACAGAACTGAACGTGGGTCTCCCAAGAATTTGCTGTTATGTTATAAATATGTGGCTATCTAGGAACTTCACCTTTGTCATTATGCTACTATCTACCTAAGCTCTTCTAAGGCCCCCTATTGCTGCGCTGCAACCCATGACTGCTCAGACCTTTATGACAGTAGCAGAAATAGAACCCAGATCCTTCTGTCCAAAAGACACAGACTCTTACTACCTGAGCTATAGGAGCATAATGTCAACAGTGTGTAGGGATCATGACCTAGGTTCCCTGTAAGCTATGTGGCCCTGCGGCCACACAGCAGCCAATTTAGTGCCATGCACGCGCTCATGGAACCCACTCAGGGATCGTCCAGGGAAGGGGCAGCCCTCCACCAGCCCCAGCCTAGCCTGGCCCCCAACCTGCCATGGCCGAGTGGGGTGGCCCGGACCTGCCTGAACCCAGCCGTGGCCAAGGTGGTGTGGCCTGGTCCGAAGCCAGTTGCGGCTGGGGAGACCGGACCCAGCCATGGTCGGTGTGGCCTGGCCCGAACTGGATGGCCCAGTCTGGCCCAGACCCAGCTGTGGCCAGCCCGGCCTGAACACCGGTGGCCTCATCCAGCCTGGACCCAGCCACAGCAAGGGCAGTCCAACCTGGACACAACCGTGGGTGGACCTGCCAGGACCAGGGGAGGGGGCACCTATCCTACAGTCCCAGCCCTGGTGGCATGTCTCCCCTCCTCCCCCAAGCCCAGGTGCTGCTGGGGGAGTCCTCTCTCCCCACCGGAGCACGCTCCTGCACCTCAAACCCCTCATCCACGGCCCCACCTCACAGCCTGCAGCCCCAGCCGGAGTACCCCTAACAGCCCCCCTCAACCCTCTGCCCCAGCCCTGAGCCCCTCATCCCTGGCCTCACCCCAGAGCTCGCACTCCCCAGTCGGAGCCCTCACACCCATGCACCCCAACCCTCTGCCCCAGCCCTTAGCTCCCTTCCACACTCCGAACCCCTCGGCCCCACCCCCACCACATGAATTTTGTTATGTGCACCAATATGAAGGTCATGTGCCACACATCACCTCCATTTGATGCACATAACAAAATTCATTCTGCACATGGGTGGGAAAAATTGGAGGGAACACTGATTCATGACCTACAGCTGAGCAGATCTGACTCTCACCCATTGCCCAGTACATTATACTGTTTTTGTACCCTGATCATTTATCTTGAGTCCTCAAAGCCTGATCTAAAGACCACTGATGACCTTCTAGGGACTTCAGTGGACCCTGGATTAGGCTGTCAGCAAGGTTTGGGTTGAAATCCTGGCTTCATTGAAGTCAATGGGAATTGTGCAGTGGATTTGGGGGAAATTCCCCACACCCCAGCCATTCCTTTTACATGACAAATCTGAGGAACTGTCCCCATATTGAGGAGTCATTACAAGTTGGTGGAACCAACTGATAAACAGAAATAAGTCACTAAGACCAGATGGTATTCGCTCAAGGGTCCTGAAGAAACTAAAATATGAAATTGCAGAACTGCTAACTGTGGTACGTAAACTATTGCTTAAATCAGCATCTGGACCAGATGACTGGAGGGTAGCTAATATAACACTTTTTTTTTTTTAAAGGCTCCTGAGGTGATCCTGGCCATTACAGATTGGTAAACTTATCTTCCGTATCAGATAAATTGGATGAAACTATAGTAAAGAACAAAATTATCAGACACATAGATTAATATATATTAATAAATACTATATATTGGGAAAGAGTCAACACAGCTTTTTAAAAAGGAAATCATCCCTCACCAATCTATTAAAATTCCTTGAGGGAGTCAACAACCACCTAGTCAAGGGTTATACTTGGACTTTCAGAAAGCCTTTGACAAGGTCCTTCACCAAATTCTCTTAAGCAGACTAAGCAGCCATGGGATAAGAAGGAAGGTCCTCTCATGGATTGCTACCATAGAATTTGACATTCTTGCATGTATCCCAAAATTTGACAGTACTTCAGTCAACCATTTTGTATGTTCAGCCTCTTCCAGATGAAAACCAAATACCACATAGCAAGGAATAATCTTAGACCTTTGTGAGGCAAGGTCAGACAACTGCATACTTGCATTTTTCTAATCAGAATGGGAGGGTGAGACAGAAAATTATGGAGGAAAGTGAGTGAATAGTGACCTTGGTTTTAGGTGTCCCTGACGTATTGTGTTATGGCTAGAAATATTAGAAATGTTTGGAGATAATGCATAGTTTGCTGAAATTAGGAGAATTGGTGACTCAGTGGAGGTTGTTATGCTGACCCAGTAGGAGTCACTGTAGGTTATGTGCTTTGTTAGAGTTAGCTATAAAAGATTAGGCAAAAGTAAATACCTCTGAGTCTGAGGGAGCTTTTCTTTGGGCAAGGAGCTGGCATTTAAACTCCCCATCAACTGGACAAAAAGAGGGCCCCCGGAAGTTGGCTGGTGATCACTTGAAACCATCACAGACTGTGGCTAACTATATCTGAGATAAAGCTTATGCTCAAATAAATTTGTTAGTCTCTAAGGTGCCACAAGTACTCCTTTTCTTTATATCTGAGATTCCTAAATCTTGTGTGTGTGTGTGTGTGTGTGTGTGTGTGTGTGTACACGCTTACTATCTAGTAAATAGAAACATAGGACTAGTACGGACCTCGAGAGGTCATCTAGTCCAGTCCCCTGCACTCATGGCAGGACTAAGTATTATCTAGACCATCTCTGACAGGTGTTTGTCTAACCTGCTCTTAAAAATCTCCAATGATGGAGATTCTACAACCTCCGTAGGCAATTTATTCCACTGCTTAACCACCTGGACAGTTAGGAAGTTTTTTCTAATGTCCAACCTAAACCACCCTGGCTGCAATTTAAGCCCATTGCTTCTTGCCCTATCCTCAAAGATTAGGAAGAACAATTTTTCTTCCTCCTCTTTGTAACAACCTTTTAAGTACTTGAAAACTGTTATCATGTCCCCTCTCACTCTTCTCTTTTCCAGATTAGACAAACCCAATTTTTTCAATCTTCCCTCATAGGACATGTTTTATAGAACTTTAATCATTTTCGTTGCTCTTCTCTAGACTTTCTCCAATTTGTCCACGTCTTTCCTGAAATGTGGTGCCCAGAACTGGACACAATACTCCAGTTGAGGCCTAATCAGCGTGGAGTAGAGCGGAAGAATTAACATGGAATCATATAAGATTCAGGTTGGAAGAGACCTCAGGAGGTCATCTAGTCCAACCCCCTGCTTAAAGCAGGACAAAATCCAGATAAAGCATCCCAGCCAGAGCTTCTTGTCTTGCTTGAAACACTCCTGCTAATACATCCTAGAACGTTGTTCCCTTTTTTTGCAACAGTGTTACATTGTTGACTCATATTTAGCTTGTGGTCCACTATGACCCTCCCAGATACCTTTCCGCAGTACTCCTTCCTAGGCAGTCATTTCCCGTTTTGTATGTGTGCAGCTGATTGTTCTTTCCTAAGTGAAGTACTTTGCATTTGTCCTTATTGAATTTCATCCTAATTACTTCAGACCGTTTCTCCAGTTTGTCCAGATTATTTTGAATTATAATTCTATCCTCCAAAGCACTTGCAATCCCTCCCATCTTGGTATCATCCACAAACTTTGTAACTGTACTCTGTATGCCATTATGTAAATCATTGATGAAAATATTGAACAGAACCGGACCCAGAACTGATCCCTGTAGGACTCCACTTGTTACGTCCTTCCAGCATGACTGTGAACTACTGATAACTATTCTCTGGGAACAGTTTTCCAACCAGTTTTGCACCACCTTATAGTAGCTCCATCGAGGTTGCATTTCCATAGTTTGTTTATGAGAAGATCACGTGAGACAGTATCAAAAGCTTTACTAAAGTCAAGATATACCATGTCTACCACTTCCCCCTCATCCACAAGGCTTGTTACCTTGTCAAAGAGAGCTATGAGGATGGCTTGACAAGATTTGTTCTTGACAAATCCATGCTGACTGTTACTTATCAACTTATTATCTTCTAGATGTTTGCAAACTGATTGCTTAATTATTTGATCTATTATCTTTCTGGGTACAGAAGTTAAGATGACTGGTCTGTAATTCCCCGGGTTGTCCTTATTTCCCTTTTTATAGATTGGCACTATATTTGCCCTGTTCCAGTCTTCTGGAATCTCTTCCGTCTTCCATGACTTTTCAAAGATAATCGCTAATGGCTCAGATATCTCCTCAGTCAGCTCCTTGAGTATTCTAGGATGCATTTCATCAGACCCTGGTAATTTGAAGACATCTAACTTGTTTAAGTAATTTTTAACTTGTTCTTTCCCTATTTTACTCTCTGATCCTACCTATTTTTCACTGGCATTCACTACGTTAATTGTCCAATCACTACCAACCTTCTTGGTGAAAACCGAAACAAAAGTCATTAAGCACCTCTAAGCATTAAGCACATTTCCACATTTTCTGTTATTGTTTTCCCTGCCCCACCCCATTGAGCAAAGGGCCTACACTGTCCTTGGTCTTCCTCTTGCTTCTAATGTATTTTAGAGTATTTTCTTGTTATCCTTTATTGTCTCGAGCTAGTTTGATCTCATTTTATGTCTTCGCCTTTCTAATTTTGTCCCTACATACTTGTGTTATTTGTTTATATTCATCCTTTGTAATTTGATCTACTTTCCACTTTTTGTAGGACTCTTTTTTTGAGATCAGATCATTGAAGACATCTTGGTTAAGCCAGGGTGGTTTCCTGTCATACTTTCTATCTTTCCTGTGCAGTGGGATAGTTTGCTCTTGTGCCTTTAATAATGTCTCATTTTCACCCAAGCTGCTTTCACTTTTAAAATCTCAACCAGTTCCTCCCTATTTGTCAAAATCAAATCTAGAACAGTCTCTCCCCTATTAGCTTTCGCCACCTTCTATCTCCACCTCTCTACCAAATATTGTGTCCAATACATTCTAAGAACTTGTTGGATAATCTTTGCACGTTTCACATTGGATGGTTCCCCCCCACCCCAGCCTGACTTTCTTTAAGTGGGAAATGCAGGCCACTGTCTCTGCAAATCCACAACAGGATCTGGGTAGAGGCATCCTTGGTTATGTTCTCTGTCTGGATACAGGCGCAGGTGGCAGAGACAGGACCAGCATTGGCATGGGTGATGCAGCCCTTCCTAACCATTGCGATTATATTATGACCCCCTCTCAAACCCCCCTGTTTGCGGTCCCCTGTTCACTAGCATAATAGTTTTAGATAAGAGCACACTTGCTTGTATCAATCATTTGTCAGACAGAAGCTCTGTGTTCCCATTGATTTATTCCTGACACCACTTGGAGAGAAAGAAGTTAAGTTACTGCTGCTTTGGGTTCTGAAAAACCCCAGGTAACAGGATCAGTAATTGGTAAAAGGATATGAAACAAAGGGTAGGAATAAGTAGTCAGGTTTTTAAGGCCTGGCTTGACAAAGCCTTGGTTGGGATGATTTAGTTGGTGTTGGTTCCTGCTTTGAGCAGGGTATTGGACGAGATGACCTCCTGAGGTCTCTTCCAACCCTAATATTCTATGATTCTAAGATTTAAAAGACTGGGACTGTTCAGTTTAGAAAATATTTGACTAAGAGGGGATATGATAGAGGGCTATAAACCCATGAATGGTGTGGAGCAATTGAATAGGGAAGTGTTATTGGCCCCGTCCTTTAACAGAAGAACTATGGGGTCACCCAATGAAATTAATGGGCAGCAGGTTTAAAACAAACAAAGAGAAATACATTGTCATACTATGCACAGCCAACCTGTGGAACTTGTTGCCGAGGATGTTGTGAAGGCCAGAAGTTTAGCTGGGTTCAAAAAAGAATTAGATAAGTTCATGGAGGACTGGTCTGTTGATGGTTATTAGCTGAGATGGCCAGGGACACAACCCCATACTCTGGGTGTCCCTAAATCTCCAACTGCAGAAGCTGGGACTCGATCAGAGGGGCTGGATCACTCAAAAATTACCCTGTTCTGTTCATTTCCTCTAAAGCATCTGGCACTGGCCACTGTCAGAGACAGGATACCGACAGCGGCACTGGAACAATTTCTATAGTGGGGCTGAGAATCATAGAATCACAGAATATCAGGGTTGGAAGGGACCTCAGGAGGTCATCTAGTCCAACCCCCTGCTCAAAGCAGGACCAATCCCCAATTAAATCATCCCAGCCAGGGCTTTGTCAAGCCTGACCTTAAAAACTTCTAAGGAAGGAAATTCCACCACCTCCTTTGGTAACGCATTCCAGTGCTTCACCACCCTCCTAGTGAAATAGTGTTTCCTAATATCCAATCTAAACCTCCCCCACTGCAACTTGAGACCTTTACTCCTCGTTCTGTCATCTGCTACCACTGAGAACAGTCTAGATCCATCCTCTTTGGAACTCCCTTTCAGGTAGTTGAAAGCAGCTATCAAATCCCCCCTCATTCTTCTCTTCCACAGACTAAACAATCCCAGTTCCCTCAGCCTCTCCTCATAAGTCATGTGCCCCATTCCCCTAATCATTTTTGTTGCCCTCCACTGGACGTTTTCCAGTTTTTTCACATCCTTCTTGTAGTGTGGGGCCCAAAACTGGACACAGTACTCCAGATGAGGTCTCACCAATGTTGAATAGAGGGGAACAATCACGTCCCTCGATCTGCTGGCAATGCCCCTACTCATACAGCCCAAAATGCCATTGGCCTTCTTGGGAACAAGGGCACACTGTTGACTCATATCCAGCTTCTCGTCCACTGTAACCCCTAGGTCCTTTTCTGCAGAACTGCTGCCTAGCCATTCGGTCCCTAGTCTGTAGTGGTGCATGGTATTCTTCCGTCCTAAGTGCAGGACTCTGCACTTGTCTTTGTTGAACCTCATCAGATTTCTTTTGGCCCAATCCTCCAATTTGTCTAGGTCACTCTGGACCCTATTCCTACCCTCCAGCATATCTACCTCTCCTCCCAGTTTAGTGTCATCTGCAAACTTGCTGAGGGTGCAATCCACGCCATTGAACAAAAGTGTGTGCCCTGTGTATGATGGAAACCATTTCGCCCCCAGCATCCCTAGATCCAGAACCTACATGGACCATTGGTCTGACTTACAGCTGCTCTAATGTTCTCATGACATCACTGCCACCAGCATTCCACACTTGTTTCCTTGACAAGCTACTATCACACTCACAAAACTACAGTCTGAAGAGGTAAGGGATTTTTTTCTCCCCTATCTGAATAAGTGTGTGTGTGTGTGTGTGAGAGAGAGAGAGAGAGAGAGAGAGAGAGAGAAGTGGAACCATGTTCTGTAAGCATCTTGTTAGCAGGCCAATGAATTTCATGTCCCCTTGCCCAGCAATAACTACACAAAGCTGTATGTGAATTCTAGCTAAGATATTGCCACCATTTGAATGCTTTTGTGAGTGAGTGTACAAACTGATTAATAAAACCTGAAAAAAATCATGCCAACTAACAATACACATTTTGTGAATCATTAACCCAAAACATTTGGAAGCAGATTCGAGTTGTATGGATAAAGTTGTTTAAATAAACAAATCCCCTCAGGAATGTTAGGCAACAAATAGTGGACAGATTTTGGCTGTAAACTGTCTGCTTCCCACAACTATGGATGGCCAGTATTTCCAAGATGCATTTTTGGATTGTTAAGCTTGATGGAGGTACTTTTGTTTTGTTTTGTTTTGTTTTGTTTTGTAGTTAAGATTTGTATTTGGAAGCTGCTGATGCCATGCATAAGAACCGCCAAACTGGGTCAGACCAAAGGTCCATCTAGCCCAGTATCCCATCTTCCGACAGTGGCCAATGCCAGGTGCTTCAGAGGGAATGAACAGAACAGATAATCATCAAGTGCTCCAATAGTGATGTAATAGAAGGGAAACTATATATGGAAGGTAGAAGAATTTTTTTATGACATTTGAAATTTTCTGCCAACTCTTGTTAGACTTTGGACATTCATAAGAAAATTAAAAGTCTCATTAATAAACGGAAACAAGTGTTGGGGATGGGATAGGATGGATTTCTTATTTATTTTGCACCATGTAACAAGGTGCATAGGCTCAAATCTGACAAGGAGAGCGTGTAACTATGTTCAGTTCAATACTATTTTGTTACGACAAGCTATACGTCGGCTAAGTGCCTAGGGAAACAGAACATTAAGGTGTCTGCCCAGGACAGGTAGGCTGCATAGGTGTGCATTTACTGTGATCTCTGATCGGTGGTCACCTTGCTGTCACTGCATCTTTCTTTTCTTTTCTCCCAGTATTATGCACAGGTTTTGCACATTTCCTTTTGACGGAAAGACGATCCCTGAACCAAAAATTGCCATAAGTATCCAATATTATTGCAGGGCTTGGCAAGGATCCCAGCACTTTTGCCATTGACTTCAATGGAGACAGAATTCCACCTTTGTTTCTTTTACAAGCTTCTAGCTTACCCATGACACTGGACTCAGTTCCCCTGAAGCATATTGTCCATGAGGAAAGAATATAGGATGACAGAGCTGTTGAGACTCTTCCTCTCTGAGTTTCAGAGGTTCCACTCTGGGAGAAGGAGGAGAAGGCAGATTGTGAAAAGTTCCTGTCTTCACTTATGGAATGTGGGTTAAAGTAAGGCCATTTCAACTTGTCCTTTTGAATCTAGATCTATTGGGTCATTTTTCATTCATTCAGTCAGCTTACCTGACTTATCAGACTCCCATTTAACATTTATTTGTGTCATGTTGTCTTTTTTACTTTCAAGTAAGATTAATACATATTTTATGGTGTTTTGAATATGTGAAGTCTTTTGAGTTGTTATTATTAGGCCTGCCTGCCATTTTTTCTTTCAAAACTTTTTTGGACAAAAATTGGCTTTTACGTCAACACAGAAATTTAAACAGGAAACCGAAAACTGGGGGGGGGGGGGGGAATGTCCTGACAGGCAAAAAAAAAAAAAATCAGTAAAACCAATAATTTTTTGCCCAGCTGGCTCAAAATGTTCAGTTTCCAGTTGCCAAAATTTGTAGGAGGAATATGGGGTTTCAGTTTTCCAGTAAAAATCTGAAAAGGTTTTGTAGAAAAATTGACAAATGATTTTTTTCATTTTTGGTTAATTGTTTTGCAGAAAAAAGTTCCTTACCACCTTTGGTAAACCCTGGATTATTATGATTATTGTTTAGTTTATTATTAAGCTCAACTTTAGATACCTTTTAAGGATCCCAGAAGCCTTTGAATAGCATGCATATAGATAAAAATGTGTTACTCTATTTTTATCACAGTTACTGTGAATGCTCTGCAAGCACTGATTATTTAGAATCTGTGTCAGTAGTGTTGCATGGCATTAGAAAGTATTTTTACTTTAGTGTAATTTTTATATTTTTCGATGGGTATGTGGTGTTATATTTGTGATATTACATTTTTATATGGCTCGGTTAATCCACAGTGAGTTGGGTTTTAGTTCCTTTGTTTAAACGATTGTGTGACTCAGGCATGAGTGAACTCGAATGCATTTTCTGGGCACATTGAGGAAAGAAATGCAACATGAACTGGGAAAGAGGACTATTCTGCAGCCATTCCAAATGATTCAGAGAACTTAGGGTTTGGACCTGAGTTGCAGGAGTCAGAAACTGGACAATTCATAAGATGAGACTCTAAAGGGAACTGAGGAAACTCCTAAAACACTGAGAATCGGAACAACATGGACTGTGTAGTGTCCTAATCCAGCTTCAGGAAATTAAGGGCTCAGCTTGAAAAAACTGGGGAGAGTTTATGTACAGGTGCACCTGTACACCACGTGACACCAGAGCTCCCCTGCTACAGTGAAGCCCTCCTGGATTACTCATGGCTTGCAGCAAATATTTACAGTGATGATTCAGAGATGAAAAGCTCCATGCCTCATTAGCAATCCTCTGAGCTATCAAATCTCCAAATTCACTTATATGGATATGGAAATGATGCCAGTGTGCTGAAAGGATGGAATACAAATTAATTGAATATCAATTGATCTTGTCTATGAAGGCAAAATAAGTGCAGCGCAAGTTACAAGTACACATATTTGGAATAGATTCCATACCCTATGTTCCACCATTATCTCAAGCCAAGAATTATAAGCATTATAATAAGGAGTTATAGTTGAGAGTTGAAGATTACAGTTTTCTCAAGGACTGTTGTTCAAAACTCCACAGTGGGGTAGAGCTTAACATAGTTCGTGATAATAACCAAGTATCACGTTGCCCTGAGCATAAAAAATGACAGATTCTGGAGCAGGTGGGCAGCATTAATTATATGGCTCCAAAGGGAATAAAAACTCTGATGGGTTTTAGTGTCTGTCTGATATGAGTCAGTCCACAGTAAAATTACTTGTATAGAATTGATGAGAATAAAGCATTTTGGCCCATATTTGTCCTTCCACCGTCTCTTTCTGCCTGTCTGTGGTTGTGAGAACTGAGAAAACAAGATCTGTAGGAGGTACTGAGATGTAATCCCATCAATGACTTTTGCACATGCCATGGACAAAAAGTCAGATCAGGGAAGTGCTTCAACAGCTGGGATCGCAACAGATGTTCTCCAGACAGCTCTGCTACATGAAGATGTAGTACAGCACACAGGTCATGTTACAGAGACAGAAAATTTAAAAAGAATGATTTTACATGCATGGTCGCTGACCCCGGGAGCTGGCAACGTGAGTGACACTGAACAGAACAGGCAGCTGAGTCCCTTTTGAGGAAATCTTTATGCCCATTTCCATTGGAATCTGTGTCTCTAATGTATAGAAGACTAGTATATAGCACCAATGACATGACCCGCAGTACTGCTAACAAAAACACAAACGGCCTGCAATGGGAAATCTTCTCCCTATTTCTGGAATTTAAGGCCCTGACTCTGTTACTCCAGGTCTGTGCTTGGGGTTTTAAGCCTTCTTCATACCACCTAATTTTGGAGTTGCATAGGGGCACGACCAGTCCCTGCTATAAATTAGAGCAGCCTCAGGGCTGCTCTTATATTCCATTTTCACTTCCCCCCTATTAGTCGAAGAAATGAGAATAACCATAGTGCAGGGCACTCTGGCCACAGCTGCGATAGGGGCTGGCATCAGGGTCAGTGTAGAGTCCTTACACCAATATTATACCATCTGGAGAGGTCTGCCAAGGGTGTATTTTCATGGGGCCATTTTCTGCCCATTTTATGTCCCCTTTGCACTGCCAGAGTGGCATAAAAGGGGCAGAGCAAAACTGAGAATGTTGTCTAGAACTGGAGTCTTTGGGAGAGCTGCCCCACAAAAACAGAATTAGATGATCATCAGGGAATTCCTCCCTCCACCATCCTTGAAGATAAAGATGGATAGCTCTGCTGATTCCTCGTCCCATCCCTCCCGGTGGGAGCACTCAGGAGTCACCTTTGACAGGAGAGAGGACACAGCATTGTTTGTTAACTGTGGGCTCGATCACCCTCTCCCAAAGGAGGAGGTTAAGTAGGAGGAGACCATTGTGATGTTTCCCTCATGGAGTTTCCTCCCAAAATACTCCAAGGGTGGGGAAGGGATTGGCAGAGCTGGGACTAGGCATAAGCAGGCTAAGCAATTGCTTAGGGCCCCAAGCACGACCAGGGGGCCCCCTATTCACTTTTTATTATGTGTTGCATGTGTGTGTGTGGGAAATATTCCTGCTTAGGGCCCCCAGTGGGCTAGGGGATTGTTCCATCATTTTGGGGAGGGAGGGTGGAGAGGGAACCAGCTGTGGGTCCGACCACTGAGCCCCAAAGATCCCTTGGAGGCCCAAGTCATCTCAAGGGAGGCACCGTGGCATCTCTGGGTCCCTGGAATCAGGGCCAGATTTCCAATTTGGCACAGTAGGTACGTGCCTTGGGGAGTCGGTGTTCTAGGGGCACCTAAAAATCAAAAGTGGGTTAAAAGTTAAAAAGTTACTACAGACAGCTACCGTGTGCATGGGCGGGCTCCTGGCACAAGTTGGTGGCCACCCAGTATGTGGGGCTGGAGCAGGGTGAGCGTCCGAGTCACCCTGCTGTAGGGGTACCGTGGCTGGGTGAGGTGGCTGCTGTAGGTGCTGGGAGCTGAAGGTGCTGGCTCCATCTGGTGCCACGGAGGCAGAGGGAGGGGCATGGCCGGCACCCCATTCATTTGCATGGGCAGATCCGGAGCGTGGCTGCTGCACTGGGATGTGGGCAGGACGGAAGACGTCCGGGGACTGCTTGCCATGGGGAGAGATACAGTACCCCCCTTGCACCTTACCTGGGGTGGGTGGGCTGTGCCCTGGCTTGGGCTGGGACTGTCGTGCATGGCGGAGGGTCTCGTTCCTTCCGTTGTATTTATATTTCTTTTTGTTTAATTTCTTATGGAAAACATGAAGGCAGCTGGGGGTGAGGGGTGCTGAAGATGCTGCACCTAGGGGTGCGTAAGGTTTAAATCCAGCCTTGCCCAGAAGCCAGGGTCCCCTGGACCCAGGCTACCACTACTTCCCCAGGCAGTAGTGTCCCTGGTACTCCCTCTGTATGGAGAGATTCCATCTATGGAGTGCAAACTTCTTTGGGAGTTGAAGCCATGTCTCTGAAATTTACTCAATGCTCTGCAGGACAGGAACATTGGAATTGCCATATTGGATCAGACCCAGGTCCAACTAGTCTAATATCCTGTCTCTGACAGTGGCTTGCACCAGATGATTCAGAGAATGGCGGAGGAATCCTGCAATAGGCAGTTGTTGAATAATTTGCCCCCACCTAGGTTTCACCTTGGTCTCTAATAGTTAAAGATTGGTCAAATCCCTGAAGCACAAGGTTTAATATCCCTACCAAAAATTGTAGTGTCAATAATTATAACTCTAGATATCCATGTAACTATCCAATCCCTTTTTGAATCTTATTACGATTGTGGCTGCAACAATTTCCTGTGGCAAGGCGTTCTACAGTTACATCCTACGCTGTGTAAAAACGTTATTTCCTTTTATCAGTTTTGAATTTCCCATCTTTTAATTTCATTGCATGTCCCCTGTTTTTGTGTTATAAAACAGGTAAAACTGACGCTCCTGATCTTCTCTAGACCGTTTGTAACCCGCACACCTCCTGTGTGTGGTGTTCTGGCCCCCCTAGTAGCACTGAGACCACTTAGAGATTAATGAGTCTGCTACAGTCTGAGCTAACAGCCACATGAAGTGGCTTCTAGCTCATGCAATAGAGGCTCATGCATTTTGCTCCAGAGGGCCCAGGTTTGATCCCATCTGCTGATGCCCAGGGTCTGTCAGCATTACACACTAATTATTTTATATACTTTATGTTGTTGCCTCCTGTTTTTCTCTCCTTAAGGCAAACAATCCCAATCTTGTCAATCTCCCTCCATATGAGAATTTTTCCAGCCCTCTGATTCTCATCGCTTTACTCTGAACCCCCTCCAGGTCTACAATACACTTTTCCAGAGAGAATGACCAGTACTACACCCAATATTCCAAGTGAGGTTGCATGACTGATTATATAATGTCATTATAATATTTTTCAGTATTACTCTCTATCCCGTTCCTTATGAATCCAAACATCTCGTTAGCTTTTTTGACCCCAGCTGTGCATTGAGCGGACGTTTACATAAAGCTGTCTATAAGGATCCCTTTCTGGGGCTGACACAGTTAATTTAGAATGGTCAGGATAGCTGAGGGAGCAGGGGTGAGACTGGAGCAGGGGCAGGAAGAGGAACAGACACAGGCTAGGGTGGTCTGTCAGAACTGTCAGGCAGTTGGGAATTCTCCCAACGAGGTAGCACCGTTGAGCAGACTGGACTGGTTGCTTCCATTAGGGGCCTATATAGTTGCCTAGGGATTACCTTGGTTAGGCGCTTGCTTGTGGACTGGTCAGGCCCTGGTTAATTGGCATGGGGCCTATCATAGGACTCACAGATAATTACCTCAGAACGCTCCCCAGCTCAGGCTCAGGGATGACATCACAAGAACTCTACTAGGCATGAGTGGTTGAAATATTTCCCTCCAATGTGTATTATTTGCATCAGTCAACATTAAATTTAATTTGCCATCATGTAGCCCATTCACCTGTTGAGGTCTCTCCGAGATTCCTCACTGTCCTCTCTGGTCCTGACTAAATCACTCAATAACTTTGTGTCATTTGCAGATTTTGTTACCTCACTACTCACCCTCCTTTCAAGATAATAAATAGTGTTATTATTGTGGTTGCTCAGTACTGGAGTACACTGAGGTACCATATATCCCATCTGGGCCTAGTGACTTATTGCATTTTGAAATATCAATTTGCTGAAGCACAACTTCTTCTGACCCCTTAGCTTCTGAGAGTGTCTCATCTTTGTTAGCAGGAAAGGGCAGTGCTGGAGTAGGAATCTTGTCAACGTCTTCACTGGTGAAGACTGATGCAAAGAAATCATTTTGCTTCTCAGCAGTGTCCTTATTTTCCCCATTTCCTCCTTTTAACTCTTGGTTATCCAACAAACTCACCTATTCGTTCTTAGGCTTTCTGCTTCTGATAGACTTTGAAGAATCTCTTGGTTGTTTTTGCACCTTTAGCTATTTGATCTTCGAACTCCAGTTTGTTCCTTCTAATTTCCCTCTTACTTAATGCCTGCTGTAATTTATGCTCCCATTTATTGGTTTCACTTGGGTCAGATTTCCTAATTTTTGGAGGATTTTTGTTTGTCTTGTGTAACCTCTTGAACCTTCCATTTAGCCACAATGGTTTCCCCCTTTTCCTTCTGCGGTATACATGTCTTCTGAGATGCTACTATTGTGTTTCTTAGGAGTATCCAACACACATCTAAGGATTTTACTTCCTTTACTTTGAGCTTGCAGGCCTTTTTGTTTGGTTGGTTGTTTGTTTTACTAACCACCTCATTTTACTGATGTCTCCTTTTCTCAAATTTAGCATCACTAATTCAATTGGCTGCTGTGTGTTACTAAAAAGTAACTCAAGAATAGCCTCTCCTCTTGTGTGCTCTAAAACAAGCTGTTCCAAAAAGCAACCACTTAAGTGCTGAGAAATTATTTGTGTAAACGTTATCCCCTTGCACCATTGGACCAGTTTGTATGTGGATAGTTGAATCCCCATTATTATCATTCCATTGAATTTTGCTGCATCATTGATTTCTCTCACCATTGTGCCCTCAATTGCATTTTCTTGATCTGGTGGTCAGTAGACTAGCCCCAGGATAGGTGAGAAAAGATGGGTGCAGCACATTAGCTAGTGTGACCTGATGTCCAGATTTTATAGGGACAGTTCAGATGTTCAGGGATTGATACAGGCACCTAGTACCCCCTCACTCCCTGTCCTGATCTTGCACAATTGCTATCTGATCACCCTAACAATATCTACCTTATAATATCCATCCATTACATTCTGCTTCTGCTATGTGTACCACTCCAGCAGCAGCTGATTCTCTTGTGCTCTTTTCTTGTTTGGTGCATAGAGTAATTCACAGAGTTGGAACAGCCTGTTAATTTTAACATGTTTCAACAATTTCCCCCCTTATTTGTTTAGTTTTTTTTAAGTTAAAGCACACTGCATGTGAGGTCAGCACCATTAGGCAGTGACAAGGCAGCACCTTGGTAGGGTGACCAGATGACCCGATTTTATAGGGATAGTCCCGATATTCGGGGCTTTGTCTTATACAGGCTCCTATCCCCTACTCTCTGTCCCGCTTTTTCACACTTGCTATCTGGTCAGCCTACACATTGTTGTTTTTTAAAGTATGTCATGTTGGCAATAGTACATAAGATGCCAATCACCCAGTAGTAAATGGAAATAGACTGCCTTAGCTACTTAAGTAAACATATTAAGCAAGCATTTTAAAAAACGTGAATTCTCTTAACTTAATGAAATGAGGTTACAGGCCCGGATGGATTCCATAACACCATTTTCATTGCAAAGGGACTCCTTTACACATATTCTAAACATCCCCTCTAATATGAGCAAAGTGTGAACTGTCATGTCTTTGCATGATATCATTCTTCTGCTAGCATTTAAATAATTAAACTACATCAAGAGGTGATTGGAGCTGGAGACATCAAGGTTCCTAATATAAGAGCCTCATTTTGTTGTGTCTCTTGGAGTATGTCAAATTAAGTTACCATAGCAATTTACCATTACTGAACTAACTAATTTCTGGAGTTGGTCAAATCATGAAACAAGTTCACAAATATATTCATGACTATATGGGTTGACTTCACATGACCACTGGGTATTTGTGAAAGTGTTTGCCGGTCCCAAGTGATTTATATATTTTAAGAAGAATAAATTATTCAGCTAAACATCAGCAAAGTCCACACTTGCAGTACAAATCACTTGTTTAAAAGGTTTCAGTCATCCAATCAGAACAGAAACAACACCATATGACTCAGCTGACTAATCAGATACCACAAATAACACAAGTGGCTACCTGTCACTGAACAATGATAGTGAACAAACTAAGAGATCAGTTCACAAATGGTCCATAGGCTGAAAAGTGTATGTCCAAATTATTTGATGAATACTTTTAAATAACAGATATCTTTGCAAAAATCAAGATTGAGTCATGAACAGAAAAGAGGACAAAATGTGTACAAATGGCACAACATTTCTAGTGACTAATGCTGTTTTCTCTAGTAATTTACAGTGCATTGAAACTTTATTTTAAATTTCAGATCTTTATTTTAAACTCAGTACTATATTCTTTATTTTTCTTGCTTCTAAGTGGAGAAGGCCTTGTAAAAGGTCCTGTGTTGACAGTTCTGGGGTCTGGCTGAGTGAAGCTTTTTTACCAACGGCCTAAACGAAAGAGTGCAGAGTTGGAACAGCCAGCTGGACTTTAGAAGGGTCTTTAGAAATATTTCCCAACAGTCTAGTGGACAGTCTCACTGAGGGCTTAGTTGAAGCAAGTAGCCCTGGAACTTTGTTAATTTTGGCTGAAACAAGCCAAGAATTTGTTTCCTTGGGACCTAGCTTTACCCGAAAAGGGCACAGTTTAACCTCTTAATGGGAAAGAATTGTTGATGTAAACAGTCATTCCAGGTGGAACTACTGCAGTTGACACTGTAAACTGAGATCAAACGCTTTACAGAAAATCATGCTCATCAAATTATACTGACCTTCAACCACTGCTGCGCTGGGCAGGGGTGATGGAACAATTTGTATAGTCGGGGTGCTGTGAGCCATTGAACCAAACTGCAAATCCTGTATATAATGGAAACCACTTCAAGTCAGTGGGTGCTGCAGCACCCCCCACACCCCTAGTTCTAGCACCAATGGCCCTGGGTGTAATGTCTTGGGGGCATCCTATGTGTATTCAGTCATATTTGCTGAAAACCTCTGTGGTATATTGAGGCTTGTGTTGAAATTGAAAGCTGTCATTTTAAAAGTGGTTGTGTGGGTGTGGGCAGTAGGGCAGGGTCAGTTTCTTGGTCTTGCTTGCAGTTTGTGGGATCTGTAGGGAAGTGTGTGACCAGAGTCAGTCTGGAAAAAAGCCAGCATAGAAAATGGTGAGGTGAGTTGTCCCTCGCTGCTATAGGGAGCAGCCTGCTTTGTCTCTCTCTGGTTTTTTGGGTTGTGTGATGTCTTTCTGAATTCTAAAAAATAAAATGGTGTTACATGGCTGCTTTCCAGAATGAATACTATATGGGTTTTTTTATCTAACTTCTCTGTGTATATGCCCTGAACATAACAACTTCTGTTAGAGCTATGGCAGCTGGAGTCTATTTCAGCTCATGCGTCATTGCCAGACCAGTCAATGGAGTTCTGTTTGCAGTATCTCCAGAGCTGGTGAGGTATAAGCCAAGAAGAACCCATATTCCAAGTTGAATCTAGAGGACTGGTAGTTAGAAAAGCCACCACAATACTTATAATCTGAGTGGATGAGAACAGGGGTCACTGAGGGACAAGAAAAACCTCATCACACCGCTGCTACAGAGCCCCTTCACTATCAAACAGCACTCTAAGGAGCTGGGGATGTAGGCAGGGTTGTGTCACACAAGTGACCTTGAGGTGAAAAGATCTACCGGTCTCGCCTACATTTAATTATTTGAGTCAAATTAACTTATTTTGTTTAATCCAACCACATAACTTAATATGATGCCCAGGGAATGGTTCCCACTTGAGACAATCATGAGGAACTTTTTCTCCTCTGTTTCTGATGGGAGCCGGTAGCCATACATTTATGGTCCCTTGGCATTGGGCATGTTAGAGATGTTTCCGTGTGTGTGGGAAGGTTCTTTCACAGTAATTCCTTAGTGAGTAAAACTTACTCAATAATATACCACTAGGCAAGTTACCAAACGTTCCCACTTCTGGTTTGTGATAACATGCCGAGGGAATTTCTCTCCTGCAACTAACAGAATTTTTGGGGCCAGGATCTAGATGAGATTATAAACAAAACATCGTCAATGCAGCCAGATTTTTCGGAGGCGTATCTGAACTGATCCCAAACCTCTTTGCGGTTCACACATCCCTGTAACCGTCAGCAGCAGTGACTGTGCTGCCAGTATTTTAACAAGAGATTCCCACAACCTCCTTCATTCCAACCCGCTGCAACCTGCAGTAAATCCTGTGGGTGAGGGGGCCTGGGCTTCCAGAGAGGAGGCCTGAGGGACTCAGGAATCTACTCATGTTGGCTTTTTCCCATTGAAAGCAAAGTGTTTTCTCACCACTGCCTCCAAGGAGGGAGGCAGCACCGCTTGGCAAAGAAACCAGTACTAAGCTGTGTGGTGCTGGAAATGTTTATACTGTATCCCTGTATCACTTATTGGGTGTATTGATGATATAGCACCATGTTCAAGTTCTACCCTTTGAAGTGGGATGTGTGAGGAGAAAGGGGGAGAAGAAACTATATGTGGCATCCCCCAGGAGATTTTCTTAAAAAACAAACAAACAAACAAACAAACAAACCCTCCCTTTGGTGCAGTCTGGGGCACTTCGGCCAAAAAAGCTGCAAATGAGCCCGAGCCGAGGTGCTGGTGCAGGCACCAGGGTAGTGAGAGATGTTTGTGAGTGAAGTTCTGGGAATGAGCATTATGGAAGGCCAACTAGTGCAATAGCTATGACAAGTGAAGAGGCTGTGTGCATATAAAGAGGAGGTGAAGTCATGGAAGGCAAATACAAAGGCTCCAGATCCTCAACTGGCATAAAGTGGTGGGGATGTGGCCTTAAGTTTCTAAGTTGAAGAACTATTAAACTAAAGGGGACCCAAAGAAATATTACAAAACCGGTAAATTTTGAGGGGTGGGGAAGAGAAAATTGGGACATTTTTAAGTGCTTCTGACTCAGCCTATACAACAGGCTTATTTAAAACTGTCATAGAACTCCATTCTGGATGCTTTTGTAAGCAGTGTGAATTTGAAGGAAATATTTTGTTTTCTAATCAACGCAATGGAAACAGTCTCCACTTTAACCTTAACTATGGCGTGTGACCGCCCCCCTTCCAGAATACAGCACCTCTGTCATCTTAGACTCTCTTATCTTCTAAAAGGAATAGCCCAGGTCATTTAAATCTCTCCGGGGGGGGGGGGGCTCTTCCTTGGGAAGAGTGGGTGGGACAAGCTGCAATTGATCGGCAAGCTTTTTATGCTAGCTGACAAGATAAGAGAGCCAAAGAAGAAAACACAATCTAAT
The DNA here is from genome assembly GCF_965140295.1 of Lepidochelys olivacea. Lineage (NCBI taxonomy): Eukaryota > Metazoa > Chordata > Testudines > Cheloniidae > Lepidochelys > Lepidochelys olivacea. The sequence continues at coordinate 134,322,604 of NC_140414.1, read as the reverse complement.
GGATGGGGGTAAATGGCATATGTTTGCAGTGGCAACATACAGGGAAGGTGGGCACAATTTGCACATTTTTTATGATGGGGAAAAATGATAATAAACAACTTTAGGTCTAAAGGCCGAAGTGGGTGAACAAGGCAGTGTCTCATGTAGGCTGGAGTACCAGATGTATAGTATAGTTATTGAAAGAGTAAAACATCAGCTGCAGTGGAGACTGGGATAGTGTCCAACATGGATTTAATAGAGCATGAAAAATAAGTATGAAAGAAACATTACTCAAAAGGTTAGAAGATGGTTAGGATATATTTCTTGTATACAAGGAACAAGAAATCATTGCAGGGGACAGTTAGGCTTATTTAAGGGAATGAGGGTAGCTTGCTGGTAGAAGACCTGATTGATGAGGCCAGAGAGATTGAATGTATTTTGCCTCAGTTTATGAAGGACTAGGGACCCATACCACAAAGAGACTAGAACATAATAGCTGCCATACTGGGATGGCCCAATGGTCCATCTAGCCCAGTATCCTGTCTCTGATAATGGCCAGTACCATACCTTCAGGGAGATTGTACAGAACAGGGCAATTTTGGAGTAATCCACCCCTATCTTCCACTCCCAGCTTTTGGCAGTCAGAGGGTTAGTGTTACCCCAAGCATTTGGGTTGCATCTCTGACCATCTTAGCTAATAGCCATTGATGGGCCTATCCTCCACGAACTTATCGTGTTCTTTTTTTAACACAGTTATACTTTTGGCCATCACAACATCCTCTGGCAGAGTTCCACAGGTTGTGTGTTGTGTGTAAAAATACGTTTAGCTTCTTTACAATGAACCTTCTGCGTACTAATTTCATTGGTGACACCCTGCTTCCCCGGTTTTTGTATAATGAAAAAGTGTAAATAACACTTTATTCATTTTTCCCACACCTTTCATGATTTTATAGATCTGTCATATACTCCCCTTAGTTATCTTTTTTTAAACTGAACAGCTCTAATATTTTCAGTCTCTACTCGCATGGAAGCCATTCCATACTCACAATCATCTTTGTTGCCTTTGCTGAACCGTTTCCAGTTCTACTATATCCTTTTTGAGATGGGGGTGACTAGAACTGGACACAGTGTTCAAGGTGTGGGTGCACAACGGATTTATACTGTGGCATTATGATCTTTATGGTCTTATTTTCTATCTCTTTCTGAATAGTTCCTAACATCCTGTTAGCCTTTTTGACCGTTGCTGTGCACTGAGCTGAAATGTTCAGAGAATAATCTGGGATGACTGTGAGATCTCGTTCTTGAGTGGTAACAGCTAATTTAGAACCTTTCATTATATATGTATAGTTGGGATTATATGTTCCAATGTACATTCCTTTGCATTTATCAATGATGAATTTCATCTACCATTTTGTTGCCCATTCACCCTGTTTTGTGAGATTCCCCCTTTGTAACGCTTTGCAATCAGCTTTGGATTTAACTATCTTGAGTAATTTTGTATCATCTGCAAACTTTGCCACTTCACCGTTCACCCCCTTTTCCAGAATATTAATGAAGATGTTGAACAGCACAGGTCCCAGTACAGATCCTTGAGGGACCCCACTATTTCCCTCTTGCCATTGTGAAAACTGGCCATTTATTCCCACCTTTTGTTTTCTGTCTTTTAAGCAGTAACAGATTCTTGAGCGGACCTTCCCTCTTATCCCATGACAACTTAGTTTCCTTAAGAGCTTTTTGTCAGGACCTTGTCAAAGGCTTTCTGAAAATCTAAATAGACTATATTAACTGGATTACCCTAGGCACAAGCTTGTTGACACCTTCAAAGAATTATGGTAGATTGGTGAGGCATGATTTCACTTTACAAAAGCTGTGTTGACTCTTTCCCAAGAAACTGTATTTAACTATGTGTCTGATAATTCTGTTCTGTATTATAGTTTCCAGCAGTTTGCCTGATACTGAAATTATGCTTACCCCGCCTGTAATTTCCAGGATCTCCACTGGAGCCCTTTTTAACAATCAATGTTACATCAGATACCCTCCAGTTATCTGGTACAGAGGCTGATTTCAGGAATGGGTTATGTTAGTAGTTCTCCAATTTCCTATTTGAGAGTTCCTTCAGAACTCGTGGGTGAATACCATCTGATCCTAGTGATTTATTTCTGTTTAATTGATCGATCTGTTCTAAAACCTCTTCTATTGACAGTTCCAAAATCATTCTGAATATTGTCCCACAGTGTGGGACAGTTGCCACAGAAGAATAGCTCTGATGTGGGTATGTCCCCCACATCCTCTGCAGTGAAGAATGATGCAAAGAATTCATTAAATTATATTTTGAGCAGTCCGTTGACAGTAGCATTTTATGGATATTAGCACAGGCATTGTTGCAAAGCAGTCCCTGCTAGCACTGGAGGGTTTCCAGCCACTAGAGCGGCCATGTCAGTGTTATTGTGTACTTGTGCGAATGTAGTGGCTTGCTAAATAAAGTTGTCACAAATGAACCACCTCATGCACTGTGCTTCAGTTTTCCTTTGGCCTAAGGAAGGTAAGGGCTGGACTGATGTACAGTGTCAGAGTGCTAGCAATGGGAAGTGCACCAAGAATTTTCAGTCTGTATTCTTAACGTAGAATCAAATCTGATAATATCCACCTCCATGGAACATTCTCTTTTTTCTCCCCACCCAACAGGTTGATGTGGAGAAGTGAGATACATCAGCAGAACACCCTTTCTGTGTGTAGAGCTTGAGGAGCACAGTCATTTCCAAACCAAGGGCTGGTTTTCTTGATAAAAGCTGGAGTACTGGATCAGATTCTTCCAACTATAAAGATGTTTGGATTCAAAGCTAGATCCAAACTTCCCAGCTCGGGGCTATCTCTACCAATGATTTGGGAGAAGGAAGATCCAAAATAGTGATGAGATAGGATTTCAAAACCTCTGGATGCAAAAGAGAAGGATGACAATATTCAGAATGATTTTGGCCTTGCTAGCAGCCTAGGCAAGGCTGACAAACCAAAATGAACCATTTTGAATTGGGAATGTCTGAATGTTTATTTTAGACAGAAATGCCACACAGAGTTCCAAAATTTCTGAATTAAACTTTTGGTTCCTCAAAAAGTTTAATTCTGAGTCGGGATGAAAACAAATGTTGAAATATCAGAATTTCACACTGGACAGAAATTCTGTTTTTCAATCAACTATGTTAATCTTATGTGTGTGTGTATATATATATATATACTCTTTGGAATCAAGGAACTAAGTGTAACAGTGTTTAGTTTCTCTACATCAATGTAGTGCAATTTGAATAACAGCAAACAGTCTTTGACAAATTATCTCCAATGTTGCTACAGGCCAGCAAATAACATCCACCAACCCAAACTGCAACGAAAATAGACATGCATATTCCATAGACTGTGAGCTCCTTGGACTGAAGCACCCACGGAAAAAAAAGAACGTGGGTGCTTAACACTCACCAGCGTGCCCCTCTGATCAGCTCTTCCCCCTCCCCCGAGCATGCCTCCCGCCCACCGACAGACCCTGCCGATCAGCTCCTGCCCCTCCCTCCCACCTCCCACTCACCAAGAAGGGTGGGGGGGAGTGGGAGCAGGAAGAGGTGGAGTGAGGGCAGGGAATGCTCCAGGGTGGGGGTGGAATGGGGTGGGAAGAGGTGGGATGGGAGCGAGGGTGGGGAAGAGGTAGGGCAGGGGTGGGGACATGGGGGAAGGGCTGGAGTGGGGGCAGGGCCTGGAGCGGAGCAGCGATCGAGCTGGGACAACTTCTACTTGCTTCATGGACATTTGCACATTTACTCTTGATGGTGTGCCCTTAAATGTTGGTCATTGGAGGTAGATTACAGATAAATTTCCCCTTTTCTCCCTTGATACAATATTCTGTTGAGACCTCCCCACCACACACAACCCCTGCCTTACCAAGTCCCCTGCTTAGATGGACCCTTGTCTTCTGAATCTTTCCACGCCTGAATCTGTTATTTTTGTCTTAAATAAAATGCACAGCTCGCAGCAATCTGCACTGTACGATGTGTGCTGCTCTACCTCAGTGCTCCATCCAGACTCCCTGGATTGTGGGGTCCCCGTCCCATGGACTCTGCTTTAATCCATCGCTGCTACTTGTAATGATCGCTGCCAGAGCCCACCTGTTCATTACCGTCTCCCTCCATCAGTCAGTGAAATGGCAGTTGTCTTGTTGACGAGATCCACCTTGTTGTGAAATGCTTCAGGCCTAATGACATGTGCTTCCAATCAGCAGCAAAGGAAGCAGGAACTGACAGTTTCAAGCTGGATGAGCTAATTATTCTAATCAACAAGTCCTTAAAGCAGGAGAGATGCAGCTGTTCCGTGGTACTGTAACCCAGCCATCTCACAGGAGGACAGCAGTTAGCTCACAAAACACCACAGGAAACAATCACCAAGAGGCAAAGGAGCTAAAACAATAAATGGAGCAACAGTGATGGTTTAAAGGGAAAGGCTTCCAGAATACAAAAGGAAGCCAGAGGAGACTCTGACTCCATTAGAGTTGTCTGGAGTCACCGGTATGGTGTGGGAGTAGCTCTGACTTGGGGTGAAATCCTGGCTCAGTTGAACTCAATGGCAAACCTCCCTTGATTTCAATAGGGCCAGGATTTCACCCCCAGAATCTAGTCTGAGATGTGCTGGTGCATACAGAAGTCTCATCACCGGCTGTTAACACAGATCTGACATATTTGAATGTACCAGGTTTATTAAGCAACACTGAGAGAATGTTTGTTGCTCATTAACTAATCTCTTCTCATTTCTCCCTGTCTCTTCATCATTCTCTGTGTCGCGCCTTCCCTGCTGGCCTCTGTGCCCAGAAATCTCTTACCAAGCACCGCCTCTTGCCTCCTTTAAAACTTGCTTCTTTGCTCATTACAGCCACCCACTTGTTACCAAAAAAAAAAACCAATGGCTGTGTTAGAATCTTCTCTGGGTGTTCCAATGCATTTTCAGCTGCCCAACTATTTTATAGCGATTACATGAATAACAGTAGCAGCTGGATCAGACCCCGCGACCTGAGGCTCTATGCAATACATAATAAAAGACAGGCTTGCCCGAAAGAATTTAGAATCCACCTGCATGCATCATATTGCAAGACTGGGGTCTAGTTTTGGACAACACACACACAAAGGTGTAACTATTGAAGGGAGGACGAGGCTAACAGTAGCGGGAAGGCAGTTACCTAGACCAGCTGCTAGCACCGTTAGTGCCATTTAAAGTGTTTTGTTTGTTGGCTTTGTTTTAATAACAAGATAGAAATTCAGTGGATTATTTGTAATTTAGGATTCCAGTGATGCAGAGACTTCTGGAGCTGAGCCCTAATGCTTAGAACACAGGAGACCAAAGAGCAACGCTCAGCATCTGCACTGGGCAGGATGAATTCCATTCTGGAGACGGGGGTGATGTTATGGTGATACCAGTCACAGGCACAGAGAGGAGAGGTGATTACCCGTTTCCATGGACACATTTCACTTCCTTTCTCTCTTTCTCAGTTCTCCCCACCTTCCCACCCTCATGGAATTTGATACCTCACATCTGGCCAGCTCTGCTGGGAGTTGATCTTCAGTCTATTCCAAAAATGAGGCACCCACAGTCAATGGTCACGTTTGAAAATCTCTACCACAATGAATGGCCCAAAATTCACCCATGTTGTAACCTGCTTGACTTCAGTGGGAATCCAGCATGACTGAATTTGGCCCAGTGCATGTGATACAAGGCAAAGCAAAGATGTTTCTATTTTCTTATATTAAAATTGAAGGATATAAATACATTTTAAAAACCGCTTTAATCCTTGCAGTTGAACTGCTCCACTCTTGCATTGCAACTGAGAATTCAGAAAAAAGTATTTGACAGAATGAAAGAAAGCTGCTTTGCATCATTAAGAAAAATAGGGGGGAGAAAATATGTGATCTCCAGAAAAAAACAACCTACACTGAATGCATCAAACAGGAAAAAGTTGACAAAAAAAAGGAGTGAATTAAAACTCTTAAGCCACACTTGAAATCACATATGCCTAAAAGTACATAGAGAAATTCCTTCCTAAGTTTTTTTATATATATAATTAGTCTTCGGATATGCTTGCTGGAGTGAGCACATTTGTCTCAAGCTCAGGAAACAAATGGAATGATGTAATTGGTTTCTTTCAGTTCCCACTTCACTGCAACTCTACAATACCCTTGGACTTCAGAGGATTAAATTCCTTCCTTGGCATTGGTCCAGTTACTGGTCATTGCCATTTGTTGATTATCCCAGCATTCCAGAAAACGTTTTATCCCCTTCATTAACTCACAATTGACCAATCACATAAATCAGGTTAAGGAATCGTGGACCTGACTACAAAGATGGGAGAGATTCAAAGAAACAACAGATTAAAGAACAGGTTGATTTTGCTTTTATTAAAGGTCTCTATGCTTTAAATTTCAAATAATGACCACTGCAAAAAAAAAAAAAAAAAAAACACATTAATTAAACCTACTTGTCTTTTATTTACTTTTCAAAGGAAGCCAAAATCATTGTTTCTGCAGTAAAAGCACACAGAACCCTGTTTCATTTACATGACATTTAGAAAATAGTTAATTTACAAATGGCTAGGTAAATAACATATGTAAATGTCTGCAATGGTATTTTTATATGAATTAGTACATAGCTATGTGGTGTATTGCTATTTGCAGGTGTGATGGGATGTGTACCCCTATGCAGGCCCTGAAGGGGATATGTTGGCTTGAGGGGCCAATTAGAGTACCTGGAGGGAGAGCCAGGCCTCACTGAACAAGAAACCCAGCTGGAGCCAAACAGGCTGGATTATAAAGCCAGGAAGTTTGCAGCAGAAAGGGGCTGTAGGAAGACAGTTGGCAGTCCCTCTCTGGGAGCAGAGCAGAGGTGAAGTGAAAACCCAAGAGGAGGAATAAGCCCTGGGGTTCTAGCTCTGGAAGAAGGATCTACCCCAGAGGAGTTAGGGGGAAAGGAAGCTTGAGGGGATTAGGTCGAAAAAGCCCAGGGAAACAGCAGCAAGGGGTAGGAATGTGCAGACCTTGGCTGCTTGTTATTGGGTCTCTGGGCTGGAGCCCAGTGTAGAGGGTGGGCCTGGATTCCCCTACCACCCACTGGGCAGTGGTGCGTGAGCGTTGGAGGCACCAGCCGGACAGCTGGTTCAGAGAGACCTTGTTTCCTTAGAGGGGGAGGACTATATAGTGACCTGGCCAGAGGGCTGAGTCACATAGTGGGAGTACCCTGAGTTGGGAAGAGAGGGTGGAGGGATGTCACACCTTGAGTAACTGAGGAAAGAGAGCAAGCCCTGATCTCCAGAACAGCCATGAGGAGGTGCCATCAGCCAATAACAGGTCTGTATACAAAGGAAACATTTTAGACATACAGGTGCGTTGGTGCTGAACTGTGCTCGATGTAAGTTCTGGTTCACTATGAACCAGATCCTGTGCCATTGGAGTCAATGGGAGTCATGTACTTGATTTCACTGGAAGATCAGGCCCTATCTAAATAACAGCCTGGCATCTTTCTGGGTAACTTTATTGAGTGTTAGCTCAAACCTGTGGTCATTTTTCCTTGACTGTTGCAAGTAGCTCATTAGCTCAAGCCCAATGCTTCTCACACCAGACTTTGGTCTGATGATTTGAGCCATGATTTCATATCCTGTCTTTCTCACATACCCTACTTTTTTTGGCCACATTGTAATAGAGGTTTCACTTTAGGGCCATAATAGGATGATGCTGGTCCTTGCTGCTATTGTTGGTATCTTGAATAAATAAATTTCCTTATTCGATTTGGGGAAATATTTCCAAGAATATGAGAGGCTGGGTTTTAAATTGTATAATCTCCCTAAGGAGTTCTCTTAAATCTGTGTGTTTTGTGACCAAAACGTTTGGATCTGTGGCCAGTCTCAGTAAATGCTCTGTAAAGGTGGGAGGTGATTGATGACCCATTTGCTCACAACCTTTCTAGCCAAAGTTGGGGATTGTTGGCGGTTATGAAAAGGAAAACGTTCTTGCCAGAATATTATCTTTACCAACAATGAGAAAATTAGACTTGAGAATTAGCCTAACATCCTTGGGACTGCCTTTTACTTGTTCAGTGTAGATCAGGGGGAGGTGTGTAAAGTGGCTCCCTGATGCTGAAGAGGTTGGGCTGATGCTCAGGCAAAAGTCTGAGCAGCCCCGTGTCTGCTGTAAGCTGTGCTGCCTGTCACTATCCCTCAAGAGGCTGGATTGCCAGCTGGGGATTTCCATAAAATGAAGATGCCCCGAACGTTCTCCTGGTTCCTCCAATATGCTCCCTGCACCAGAGTGGGATGAGAGCAGAGATAAAATAGAACTCTGTCAGCTCAGCACCACTTCGGGATTCCCCCTACATGACTGGGATCCTCAGAGAGGGTTGGTGAAGCTGGCTTATGCCTGCTTTGCACCACAGGAGCAGCAGTGCTGGGGCCAAGAATCTGGCCTCTGTTTTATGAGATTAACATGCAAATAATCATTTCAACCAGAGGAGAGCCGAAGGGGGTCTCATTTGCTGTAGCTTCCCCCTCCCCGCCTGACTCCGAGTTGGGTTTTTAGCAAGGAGGAATCCAATGGTGTCATATCAGGGATGAATAGCCCTTCCTGAGTTGTCACACAAGATAGTGCTTTATATTAGTTACAGCAGGAGAATGGCTGTTAGGACTGCTGGGTTCTTTCTGACACTGCTGCTGCCTGATGGTGTGAACATGGTCAAGCCATTTGCCCTCTCTGTGCCCCCATTATATCCATTTTACAGATGGATAAATAACACAATAATAAAGCTCTTGGGTGGTGTGGTGGCCGAGGAGTGTGGCCCACACTTTTGGTGCTAGAGGTCCTGGGTTCATATCCCCAAGTTATTCAGGCAGCTGAGGGTAAACTGCTGTGCTCTTGTTTATCAGCTTGATGCAGCAGTCACGGGATGAAATTGTTTGACCTGTGTTATGCAAGAGGTCAGACAAGATGATCATGATGGTCCTTTCTGGCTTTAAAATCTAGGAACGCATTTCCCAAGTGCAGAGGCCCCTCTCCACATGGGCCACCTGGACTTTCTGCTCTCTGAGGGCTGGGAGGAAATCCACTCCTGACTTCTCACTGGACTGCCCTTCCACCAATTTGAGACTAGAAATGCCACTCTAGAGGGGAAGCTCAGCTGATGGGACCAGAGAGGTAATGCAGTGCCTGGGAGAATACAGGTATAAGGCGTTAGCCTGGTGCCGTGCCTGAGGGTGGCTGCACCACACCTCTTCCAGCAAGACCAGCCGTGAGGTCCCGCTTCATGGGGGAAGAAGTCCTAACCAATCACAGTAGGCGCTTGGTGACATGGCAAAGGCAAGGGCTCAATGCAATGATCTTGTACTGCAGCCATATGCTGGCCACCAGACAGGAGGAAGGAGGTAGCCCCTCCCTGGGACTGAGGTTAGAAGAGGCAATTTGGGCTGCTATTTTGTTGAGTTACAGAAAAACCTGATCCATCTGTCAGCTTTAGCTGAGCAAGGAGGCCCAACCAGAATCCATGAGGTAGGCCGCTCATTTTCTGGGGCTTCAGCCTAAACTGCCAGCTCTGTGCTGTCCACCATTTCCAAGGTGATGGTGGCTTCTCTGCGCCATCCATCGCCTCAAAGCTAGTTTCTCAGCTGCTCTGTGCTGTCCATTGAACATAATAATGGCCATACTGGGTCAGGTCAATGGTCCATCTAGCCCAGTATCCTGTCTTCTGACAGTGGCCAGTGCCAGATGTTTCCGAGAGAATGAACCAAACAGGGCAATCCAAACAGGGTGATCCATCCCCTGTCATCCTGTCCCAGCTTCTGGCAGTCAATGGTTGAGGGACAACCAATGTATGGAGTTTTCATAGATTCACAGATATTTGTGTCCCTGACCATCCTGGCTAATAGCCATTGTTGGACATATCCTCCAGGAACTTATTTAATTTTTCAAAACATACCCTGGCAACAAGTTCCACAGGTTGGCTGTGCACTGGGTGAAGAAGTACTTCCTTATGTTTGTTTTAAGTCTGCTGCCTTTAATTTCATTGGGTAACCTCTAATTCTTGTGTTACTTACAGGGGTAAATAACACTAACTTATTCACTTTCTCCATACCAGTCATGATTTTATAGAAATCTGACATATTCCCCCTTAATAATCGCTTTTCCAAGATGAACAGTCTGTCTTTTTAATCTCTCCTCAGATGGAAACTGTTCCATAACCCTGCTCATTTTTGTTATCCTTCTCAGTACTTATTCTAGTTCTATCATCTTTTTTTGAGATGGGGTGACAAAAACTGGATACAGTATTCAATGGGTGGGTATACCATAGATTTATATAGCAGCATTATGATATTTTCTGTTTTATTATATATACCTTTCCTAACAGTTCCTAACTGTAACAGGGTTGGCACCCACCTCTTGCAAACACCCCCTCTGGTGTGTTCACGGTCTTTAAACCAGTCCAGCCCTGGTATGAGGCTGGATCCCCAGGACTTGCTCCCTGGACTCAGTCCCTACTCAGTCCCCACAGCCAGCCAGGAGCTCCTTCATTGCTCTTCAGGTCCCTACTAGCAAACTGTCTTTGGCTTAGTCCTAACAGCCAGCCAGGAGCCGCTGGCTCCCCCAGTCCCTGCCCCCACTTAGCTGTCCATGATCATGTTGCTTTTCTACCCAAGCTCACAGTTCTTCCTCCTCCAGCTCCAAGCAGCTACTAACTGCTGCTCTATTCTGCAGCTCCTTTTTATACGGCCCTCCTGGCCCATGACTGGCCATTCCAGCAGCTCCTTTGATGGGTTGCTTCCTCACAACCACTCTAGGCTGCTTAGAGGACTTCTCACTGCTTCTTTCCTGGGATGAGTGTGGCAGAACCCTGAGGCCTCCAGTAGGGGGCCTTTGGGCCTAGTCCACTCCATCCAACATTGTTAGATTTTTTGGACAGATGTTTTCAGACAACTATCCAGGATGACCCCAAGATCTTTCTTAAGTGGTAATAGCTAATTTAGACCCCGCCATATTTTATGTTGAATTGTTTTTTCCAGTGCGAATTACTTTGCGAATTATTTATCAACATTCTCCTTCCTTAGAAGTTTTTCAGGTCAGGCTTGACAAAGCCCTGGCTGGGATGATTTAATTGGGGATTGGTCCTGCTCTGAGCAGGGGGTTGGACTAGCTGACCTCCTGAGGTCCCTTCCAACCCTGATATTCTATGATTCTATGATTGGATTTCATCTGCAATTTTTTTGCCCAGTGACTCAGTTTTGAGACCCTTTGTGACTCTCCACAGTTAGCTTTGGACTTAACTATCTTCCATAATTTTGTATTATCTGCAAACTTTGCCGCCTCACAGTTTATTCTTTTCCAGATCATTTATGAATATGTTGAAGAGCATTGGTCCCAGTAAAGATCCTTGGGGAACCCTGCTATTTATCTCTCTCCACTGTGGAAAACTGACCATTTATTCCTACCCTTTGTTTCCTATCTTTTAATCAGTTACTGATCCAAGAGAGGACCTTGCCTCTTATCCCATAGCTGCTTACTTTGCTTAAGAGCCTTTGGTGAGCAACTTCATGAAAGGCTTTGTGAAAGTCCAAGTACACTACGTTGACTGAATCACCCTTGTCCACATGCTTGTTGACACCCTCAAAGAATTCTAGTAGATTGGTGAGGCATGATTTCCATTTACAAAAGCCATGTCGATTCTTCTCCAACCGTGTTTATCTATGTGTCTGATCATTCTGTTCTTTACTACAGTTTCATCCAATTTTCCTGGCATTGCAGTTAGGTTCACCAGAGTGTAATTGTCAGGATTAACTCTGGAGACTTTTTTTAAAAAATCCATGTTACATTATTCCGCCAGTCATCTTGTAGAGAGACTGACTTAAGCAATAGGTGACATACCATAATTAGTGGTTTTGCAATTTCATATTTGAGTTCCTTCAGAACTCTTGGGTGATAAGTCCTGGTGACTTATTACTGTTAAATTTATCAATTTGTTTCAAAGCCTCCAGTACTGACATCTCAATCTGGGACAATTCCTCAGATTTGCCACCCCAAAAAAAAAAAAAAAATCTCTCCCTCACATCCTCTGCAGTGAAGACCAATGCAAAGAACTCATTTAGCTTCCTGGCAATGGCCTGGTCTTCCCTGAGTGCTCCTTTAGTACCTCGATTGTCCAGTGGCCCACACTGATTCTTTGGCAGGCTTCCTTCTTCTGATGTACTTAAAAAATGTCGTTAGTTTTTGTGTCTTTTGCTAATTGCTCTTCAAATGCTTTTTTTGGCCTGCCTAATTATACTTTTACACTTGACTTGCCAGAGTTTATGCCCTTTTCTATTTTTCTTAGTAGGATTTCATTTCCCATTTTTAAAAGATGTCTTTTGGTCTCTAACTGCCTCTTTGATGCTGGTTAGTCATGACGACACTTTTGTTCCTCTGACTGCCTTAAAGCTGCTGTTGTCTGCACTGTCCACTGTTCTACAGCAGTCCCAGATCAGCTGTGAGGCTATGTCGACACTGCAGGCTTCTTGTGATGACATGCAGGTTATGTGTAGCTACAGGCTGCAGTGAAAAGCATGCTGCATCCACACTGCGGTGTGTAGCTACATGTGTCAGTGAATGGCTCTGCCGGGGGAGGCAGTGGGGAGCTGTCAGAGCCTTTCCCTTCTGCTGGACTCTTTCACTGTGGCAGGGAAAGCCTCTGGCAGTTTCTCTCGCCTGCAGCCCAGAGGCTCTGCACAGGGCTGTCCCTAGCTATTTTGGTACCTTACGCAGCCCGCCCACTCCCGCCCGTGGAGGCCTGGGGCCCCAGGCTTGTGGGGACGGGAGAACCGCCCCCCAGCACATGCTGGTGGCACGGCTGGGAGCCAGGGGAGCAGAGCAGGCTAGAGCCGGGTCGCTCCACTTACCATGATGTGAGTGCAGGGTCGGGCCTGGCTGCAATCTTCAGGGGAGTGGGGGCGGGGCTGGGGCAGAGGAGAGGCGGGGCAGGGGCGGAGCAGGGGCCTGGGGAAGAGCTGGTGCAGGGGCTGGAGCAGCACGCAGCTGTGCAGGGCACGAGGAAATTTGGTGCCCCAAATTTCCTGGTGCCCTGCACAACTGCGTGCTTTGCGTATGGGTAAGGACAGCCCTGGCTCTGGAGGCTCCTTGTTGCAGGACTCTCCCTGTGGTGTGGAAAGACTCAAGCAGCAGGGAGGCAGGGGGACAGTACACAAGTGAAAATAACGCTTCTCAGGCAATCAGAGAGCCATGTGGGGTACTTACAGGGGTAAGGAATGTCTTTACTCTAATTGCCTAAGCCATTCCTCACCATCTACACTGCTATTTATACCCATGCTGGGGGCATATAGTGTACCCAACCTGCTGCTGAAGGGGGCATGCTGTTTAGACATACTTTTCAGATGGAACAGTGCTATGTAGACCCTTGACAAAGCCCTCATTGCAAGAAATGCACTCCTCACAGAAGACAAAGGCCTCTCTGCCCCAGCCCCCCTTTTCCCTTCATCTCAGTCCAGACTCCCTTACCCAACTGTGCCTGACAGCAGGCTTGGTCAGGGTGACCCTCAGCACATTTGCTGTCAATGGCTTGTCTTTGTATTTCTCAACAGGGTCAACTGCATTTTTTTTTTTTTGGCCTATAAACTCAACAATTAACTGAATTTTAACGAAAATGCCCTAAAATGTCATATAAAATGGAAATGCAAATAAGTCCCAGCTCATTCACTCAATCCCACTTTGCTCTGCAATGCTGGCAGAGAGCACCCTCCCCAGTGCTGCTCTGACCCTTCTGCGGTTCTTTAGCTTCTCTGGCTGCTCTTCTCCCACATCAGCAACAGGTGACAATAGTGAGCTTTGTTTACTCTAAGGCTTCAGGCCTTAGGACTTACATTGACTTTACACTAAGTGCCGATTGATGTTTACTTAATCACCGTTACTGATCTATATGTTATGCCTTATTTCTTAGAACAGTGTGATTCTTCCCAAAAAACCTGAATGAAGGATTTGTGCTGGAAAACCCATAAAATGTTCCCTTTTTCCACCTAATTTCATTTCACCTCTCATTACCATTACCTTATTTCAGTTAGTGGTGCATAGAATGAAAACCCTTGGCGAGTTTATGGGTGAATCCATCCAAGAAGCTAGAAATTCTGGCTTTTCTTCTGGAAGGCCTTATGCCAAGCAGACATCTTGGATACATCTCTGCTTTTCTTCCTTTCAGTCTAGTAATCCAAGGTCAGCTGTACCATTTTCAGATCCAGCTTTCATATACTTGGGGATAGCAAGGCCCCAAGTATACTAAATCACAGAGGCCCACCAAATTCTACAGCAGTTCTCACAACTATGTTGCAAGGGAGACATTCACCCCTGTTCAGAGGCCTCTGCACTACTAAAAATCTGGCTCAAGTGGTGCATAGGTTTATGCTGGCCCTTTTGAACATGGGGCGATTTCCAACCCTTGTGTGTCCATTTGTAACAATTTTCAAATACTGTATAATCTTAACCAAGAAGTGATTATTTAATGAATAGGCCAATGTGTATGTGTTTCACTGCCCTCTACTGGGTAGAATCTACTGATCAGAAATGACAAAGACCCTATGATTCTGCCCTTACTCAAGTGGTTAGGGGCATTGCCTTTTGAAGGAGGATGATCTGAGTTATAGTTCTATTGTTATCAGGAACTGAACAACAACCAGGATGTGCAGCATAGTGATGTGTTAATAATGAGGGAAGAACTTAATTATGTTGAAGAAACATTGCCACTAAGAAGAAAAATATACTGATTACTAGTAAGAGTTATCAAGCTACTTAAATGGAAATCTTGAAGTTTCCACCCATTACATAACAATAACACCCTGTTTCTCTATTAAAAGCTTCCCTATAACGTTAGATCCTTTCCACCAACATAAGACTTAGTAAAGGTCTGTCTCATCTCAGAAGTAAGGGCACTCTTATGGGTCCAGTTAGTGAAAATTCACTGTCTGGCAAGACAGAGCAAAAGTAGTAATACCGCTGATTAGGGGAGGGCAGCCTGGAGTAAAAGGAATACGTGAGCTTGACGTGAAACATGAAACTGAGCATGTCAGACTTGATTACAGAAAGAGAAACTGAATACACCGTCCACCTCTGGGGCCTGCGGCTGCTGCAAAATTGAAGATCTCTGAGGTGTCCCCTGTGCGGGGTTCCCTTTGGAGATAGAGGATCCAGAAGGAATGTGTCTTATTGGTGGTAGCTGAAAAAAATGCTGATTCTTCCCTTAGCCAAAGCAACACTGGGAATGAAGAACAAAGGATGACACGTTGCACCTATTTCACCAGAAGTTCTCAAAGTGCCAAAATCCCACATCAAAACACCTTCATAGTTTAGGGAAATGGGATTTGGGACCGAACAGCTACAATTCTGGATAAGCCCTGCGCTCCATCTGAGGTCCATATGGCTCCCATTACCATAGTAAACAAGTGCCTCATAATATTCTTGGGGTAGGGAACTACTGTTATTTCCATTTTAGGTGGAGAACTGAGGCACAGAGAGGCTAAAAGACCTGCCCAACATCACACAGGAAGTCTTTGGCAGCATAGGGAACAGAACCTGAACCTTAGGGTAGCCCCTTAAGCACTAGGCCAGCCTTGCTTTCATGAAGTGGCCATTTTCAGCATCTTCTGAGGAAAGTACTAGAAATCCTGCAGATGGCAGACCTGAGATCATCTGCCCCCAGGCAAAGTTTCTTCCTGATCCCTGTTGGTTGGGGGTTGGGTTTGGGTTATGCCCGGAAGTATGAGGGTTTATGGCCCTTCAAAACTCCAGAACTTATTTTTGCTTGTTTTGTGTTAATATTTATTAATAGTTATTTGGCAACAGCACCCAACATAGCACCTGCACCAGAAGCCATGTTTTCCCTTATACCCATACTGATGATTCAAATAAATGTTTTAAAAGGAACAAGGAGGTGGGTGCATGGTGGAGCATTCCTAGAAGGAAGTTTGAGAGTGTGGGAGGAGATTTCTCTTCCCATTGCAGTTCTTGGCTTAGGCAGCACAAAAGGTTCTTACCCCAAACTGCACCCCTGATACATACTTTTGTTGTACTAAGGTAGGAAAGATGGTCTTGTATGTAAATCACTGGTTTGGTGCTTGTGAGATCTACGTTCGCTTCCTGGCTCTGCCAAAGACTTCCTGTGTGACCATGGGCAAGTCACTTAATATGTCCATGCCTCAGTTTCCCAATATATAATAAGGAGGGTGGGTTAATAATACTTTTTCTATCCTTTTGTTTTGTCTATTTTAGATTGTAAGCCTTCTGGGGCTTCTAGTTGCTGTAATACTAATATGTACACCAACCTACATTAAACTGAGGATGACTTTGCCTATAGTCTCAAGGTCTTTGCTTCTCACAAACACAGATTTGGGGGGCGAGATTATCATCAAGTTCTCCCTTTCTGTTTTAGAAATCTGCTTTGTGCACATTTCTTCATGTCCACCTCTCATAAAAGGAAACACATTTCTCTTCCTGAAAGAGCAGATGAAAATACCCTCTTCTTCCACCCTACATAATCTGTTTATGTCCTTTTGCTCCCATGTGAAAGGGCATCATGTACCCTGTTAAAGGCTAGTTTGGTTTATGTCCCTTGGCTCCTTTTCTTGAGGCAAGTGGCATCTTGGACTCAGCTGTATTCACTCCTTTGAAATTTGATGTGTCCCTGGTCCTGTTGTCTGGTAGATAGAGTGTCTGTGGGTGGTACTTTAATGTTGATATCCCAATTGGTAATCACATGTATTTCAGGAATGCACTGTAATACAACCTGTCTTATTGTTCCCAGCCAGAAGTTTCCATGAAGTCCATGGCTCCTTTCCCCTATATTGTTTACTCTTTTTTAGGGACATAATTACAGATCTGTGTGACCTAAGTATAAGGAGGCATTTGCTGTTCCAGTGCTCCACTACAGACACTGAGCAGAAGTGAGGGACTTCTTGAAGGAACAATTCCTCTTGCCATTCTATGCAGGCTGTCCTTATACATATCCATTATTGCCTGGTGTATTACCCAAGGGCAAAGGTCTGACCAACTTCTAAGCAGGCACAATGCCATCATAACAGATGGGCGTAAATGGAGCAGCCAAGAAGCCATGTATGTGCATCAAATGTGTTTAAGGGCTGGATTCCCAGCCAGGAACGTCGGAGCAGCTGTCCATCCTTAGTTCACGTGCCTATAGTTTAGCGGGATCTGCCATTGCTAATCCATCTTCAGAGCTGGTTTAACTTTCAAAAATTAAAAATAGCTTCCACTGCCATGAAAGGAGCACTCAGTCTTGGCCCATTTAAATCAAGGGGGTTGGGTGCACACATGGGAGGAGGGGCCAGGGTAAAGAAGAGATGTTAGCAAAAAGCATCGACCTCCATCTGTCTTTCTGTGGTGGTTGCATGTGGGAACCTTATGTATCCTAACCAGCTCTGGTCTGGATGGACTAGGTTGGCTTGGGATCTACCATGAGGCCTCACACCAACTTCCATTCTATTGTGTGTGTGGGAGGCGTATGATGCTCCCGTTGAGATTCTGCCACCCTTATGCATGTTAAGTAGTCCCTATTCACCCCCATTGAAATTAATGGTAGGTTTCAGAATAGCAGTGGTGTTAGTCTGTATTCGCAAAAAGAAAAAGAGTACTTGTGGCACCTTAGAGACTAAGGTGCCACAAATAAACTGGTATGTCTCTAAGGTGCCACAAGTCCTCCTTTTTTTATTGAAATTAATGGGACTAGTCATGAGTCAGGTACCAGTCCATGTACATGACAATGCTTCAATCTGGATCTTAAATCTCAAAAGGGCTAGCTCTGCATCTTCTGGCCAGGAAGCTGTTAATCAATCACCAGGGGCAGAGCATGACTAATTGGGGTTTTATCCCTGACCTTGGAGGTGCTGGGGATTAAGCCAATACAAGATACAGTGTTAGTTCCCAGCATGACTGATTCATAATTCAAAAAGTATTAGTATTAGTATTGAATTGTTGAAGCACTTTGCAGTACTGATTGTTACTCGCTCACGCTGCTTATTTCATTTTGTCATTTTAGCTCCTACCAAGCTCAGCCAAATCTACTTTTCTGCCTAGCTCACCATATTCCTCAGTGGATCAGTGTTACTATTCATTCCCAATCACTACACACGACCGCCTGTACATAAATGAATATAAAAAGCAGTGTAGAAATGATGGAATATAATTTCTGGAAGTACCTCATCTGACAGAGTCATCGTTATTGCACACTAAAATAGTAATCAGCAACAAAAAAGGGAACATAAATGGACTAATAGATTACTGATCACTGCAGATTTACTGGAATCCCTACAAGGTGATCTTCAAAACTTTCTGTCATTGCTTGCAAAGCTCTGGATTTACCTTTATTAATTATTTCTATTGTGGTAGTGTTTAGGGACTGTGACCGTGGATTAGGGCTACGTTTTGCTAGACATTGTACACACAAGTAACACAAAGACTCTCCCTATCCTACAGAGCTTGCAATGTAAAATTAGGACAATTCAAAATCAGTGAGTAAGCAGACAAACAAAACAGAAGAGGACGTGGAAGTAGTGTTGCCAACTCTTGTGTTTTTATTACAAGTCTCGGGCTAATCAGTGTTTTTCTTAATTTCCTAGCCCTTTGAGTCAAGTGACTACACAAGAACCCCACTCTTGATAATGGAGAAAAGTTTGAAAATGTGACCTAAATGTAGCCTAAAGTCTAAGAAACCAGAAAACAAATAGAAATAACCCACCATATATTGCTTTTTGAAAAAAACTCATGATTACTAAGCCAACCTCATGATTTTTTGAGGATTGACTGATTATTATGAATGTTTGAGATTGGCAATATTAAGGATGACAAGGTAACAGGAGCGTTTCAGTATCCATAGGCCATCACGAGGCTTGGCATTCTAGGTAATCTTCAGCTTTAAAGTCAATAGGAATTCCAGCTTTGCGTCTGAGGGAAAGGTTTGTGTTGTGATAACACAAGGTAAGCCTTGGGTCTCAGGAATTTTCTTACATTGTCCCATTGCACGGAGAGCATAATGCTCCAATTAATAGCTTACAAGCCAAGTTTTGCCCTGTTCTAGGAATACATTAACCAAAATACATGTTGTGTATTTGACCTCCTAGCACTCACTGACAAAGTTTACCTCATAGTTACTATTTTCCTAATAAATTAATTTTAAGGTTTGTTTTTCAAGCTCAAATGGAAAATCCCAAATTGTGTCATGACAAGAGTAAATACTCCTACATGTTTGAATGTTCTGTTTTCCACTGCTCTGCTGCCAACATCTGGGGGTGCAGAAAAGAAACCCAAACAAGTTGAGTATGTTGAGAATGAACTAGGATAGTACTGTAGCCAGCATGCTGTGGCCTGCTACTATGTGTTGTTACATTTATTCAGCTGTTGTCCCCAATCTATACACAAAGAACAGAAAATCAAAGCTTTCACTTTGATCAGTGAACACTATTATCTCTGCCCTGATGAGCTGCTGGAAGGCCTGTTATTTTAATGTTAGACATGTAATTGGCTTGTACAGTGTCAGATATACTATATGCAATTTAAGATGACTTTGTATCCCACACATCTGGATACTGAGTGCTTCTGAAACAAAGTAAACATTGTGCTTGAAAAATATTAGTGATCATTTGAGTCTAGGCTTTCACAGTTCTGAACTCAGATTTGTATCTAGGAGACCGAAAAAGGCTTGGGAGAAAACTATTAGGGGCTGTAGTCTGATATTCAGAGCCGTGTAAATCTGTAGTATCCTTGTTGTGGAGAGATTCTGGATGTGTACTGGTCTAATTAAAATCATAGTACAGCCTTAGGAGTGTATTTGTTGAGTGTGTTTCTACACTCACTCACACTTGCTTTACAGCACGGTTATTCCACTGGCGTCAACAGTAACTCTTGATTTGCACTGTAATGAGAGGAGACTCAGACTCTCTGCATTTGGTCCTAATTTGGGTTCTGCCCTATGAACTGGAATTGTAGTTCTCTGCTCCACCAGGGGGTGTGGTTGTGCCTGGCCATGTTTTCCTGGAACAGACTGCTAACATCCAAGCTTTTATAATAAACACATAGGGTGAAATCTTGGCACCATTGAAGTCAATGGCACAACTCCCTGTGATTTCAATGGGAACAGGATTTCACTCAGGATAATTACCAACCAACACACATGTATGAAAATACTAACATAATCCAAAACACTGACATGATCCACGCATGCATGTGGAAATGAAAATCACTTATCAAAACCAGAAAGAAAACCAAGAAGACTTGAAAGGTTTGGTCAATATTTTCACGTGTTGAGTGATTTTGGGTGCCCAATTTGAGCTACTGTAAAAGGGCCTGATGTTTTGGAGGATGGATTCTCATCACTTTCTGAAAATTTGGGGGCCTTTAAAGGTGTCAAGTTAGGCACCTATAAATGGAGATATCCAAAATTACTAGTCCCTTCTGAAAATCTCGGACCTTATATCTGTCTTTGCCTGTTTGTTGAGAAGGCTTCGCAGGTCAATCTCCAGGCCTCCAAAAGGACCTCCTAGCCAAAATATTAAATATTAACCTTTCATTGGTATTTTTAGTCTCCGGTAACTGTAGTTGTGTTTTTATGTAAGTACTGAATTCTGCTGGGAGCTAGAATTTTGAAGTATGTTATAGCAGCAAAGGATTGCAAGGATTTTGTATTAAAAAAGTTAACAGCAATAACAAAAAGATGTTTTCTGCTAAGGAAAGGGTTTTATGAGTCAGTTTTGCACTTCTGGATTGTTGTCTGTTCTTTTTATTCAGTTAGGTACTCTGATTTTTGTCTGTGCATTCAGTCATGTTTTGTGAGAACGGAACATTTCAGCAACAACAGCAGCTTATTAACCAAAGAAGACTCACATTTTCCAAGAAAGAATGCCAAAGTTCGGCCTGCAACATTTGCAGGCAACTGGATTGTTGGCAATATATATGAGTGATAATTCATTGTGTTTCTGCAGCACCTTGTATCCCATGTAGGGACAGCAGAATGTATCAGAACAATCACCAATTCAACCTCACAACAATCCGGTGGGGGTAGTAAGTAGGGTTTTATATATATATATAAATATACACAGGGTTTCCTTCCCCTATGCTGAAATGCAACTGCCTTTGGGATGCAAAGCAGCCATATTTTAACAGCATGCAACAACAATGCATGAAAGAGCTCTTAAGCCTATTTCCCTGGCTGCAGAGGATGGCTGAAGCTATGTGAAATTTCCATAGGCTGGCTAGGCAGGAAGTAGGGTGCCTACCTCAGTCCTACTAGAAGGTGTTCTGCAATGCACACTGATACAGGACAGGAAATGCAATGGCTGCCTAGGCCTTCCCCATTACCAGCTGCTGTCAGACAGAGAACCATGAACTTTGATCCTAGAACTCCATGAAGGAGAGAAGACCTTAAATGTTCAGGCTTTTTGCAACCCTGGGCCTCCATGTAGGGTGTATGCCATACACTGTATGGGAAGAGCTCTTAAGGGTAATCATGACCCTGCACTTCCATAAAAGAGAAATGAGTCTATCAGGCCAGTTTCAATGGATGGGCAGGGATTGGAGGAAGTGGGGATGAAGGAGAGATTGTGATGGAGAGTCAGTGACAAGAAAGGGAGACTGAGAGCAAGGAATAGAAAAAGAGCAAAAATGAGGCGAAAGTTATACTTGTACATACCAGAGAGAGAAACCTTGTAAAAAAAACAAATCCTAAACTTTTTTTTAAAAAATAGCTAGACATCAGAGTAATGCAGAGGCAGGAAAGAAAGATGAGGGATACCAAAAGAAGGGAGAAACTGAGAGTAGTTGATATTAGGAAGAGAGAGGGAGCAGTGTAACAATGGGGAGAGAAAAAAACAAGAATGGAGAAAGGGAAAAAGGAGGTGGGAAAACAAAGAAGTACTGGAAAAGTAGCGAGAAGAGGGGCAGAAGGTGAACTGAGAGGAAAGTTACACCTCAATTACATTGAGAACTTCAGTGTTAAAGGGCTGTCTTTCAAATAAAGGAACTAAAAATAGCAAAAGCTAGGGATGGCAGGAGACCATGTGGCCCATCCACCTACTGTATCTGTCTACCATGTCATGTGTTTTCCCTCCAAGGACTAGTTTGACTCATACTTTAATACTGCAGACTTTCTGCCTTTGTTTGTCTGTCACATAAAGATATTTCTTCTAAACCCTCTTCTTCACTCCGATTCATGAACTTTCAATATGGTTACCCTTTTAAACAGTGTAAATGAGCATCAGGCTGCTTGACCCTGCAGGGAGGGACAGATCTGGTCTGATGACTCACCTTACTGGCCAGATCAGGAGGGGCTCATTAGTTCCATTTAGGAATGTAAAAGACTACAGGCCAAATCCTGGCCCAATGGAAGCTGCAAAGAATTATCGAGCCAAACTGAATAAAGGGGGTGGGGTGCAAAACCGCCAAGAAATAAGAAAGAAAGCTCATTTAATAAGGCCAAACCCCACTCCATCCCCCCTCACACATTTTTGCCACAAGGAATTTTAATTGATAAAGAGACTTCCAAGTTCTAAAACAATGTTTTTTGCACTGGTTAGTTTTTCAGGGAGCACATTCAGAAGCATTAAAAGCAAGTCTATTTCATTACAATGCCTTAGTCTAACTATATCCTAAACAGAACACCCTTAGATCTGACAACCCAAAAGGGGCAGCTAAAAACTGGATTTTTAAAAAATAGTTTTTCCATTTCAGAGTGCTATAAAAATAATGAACACTTCAGTCTATAATGAACACTAGCCAGAATTATGTGGCATAATCTCCTTTTTGGCTGAATGTATTTCCTGTTCCATAGTTTTAATGCTCTCTCTTTCTCAGTCTCTCCATTGATCTCAGAGGACACCAGTTTACTACTTCCTCTAAAAGTGCCCAAAAGGAAATGTCCAGTAGATTGAATTAATTATTTTATTAATGCTGACGTCTGGGATTTTCCAAAAGCGCTCTCATGATTTAGGAGTAGACGTGCCATAACTTGAAAATCTCACACAATAATATAACACTAATAATATATTATCATTTATATTGTAGTGGTGGTCAGGCCTGATTGCGGTAGGTAGTGTTCAGACACAAAGATAGACTATTCCTCCTTCAAAAGAGCTTACAATTCTAAGGCCCCACTCTTCCTCCAGAACCCATGCCCATGTGGAAGCCTCTTTATTATGCCAAATCTTAATTGCTAGTGATGAGTGAGCCAGAAAGCACCCAGCTTAACTTTCAGATCCCTGGCTGAATTTGCAGGGCTGGCAGAAAGAAAAGGTTTGTCTTGATTTGTAAACTGAGCAACTAAGTTTTGAAAACAATTAAGAGAAAACAAATGTGTATCTCCACAGGGTCTCTTTTAGTCATTTTTCTAATTACAGTTATATTATAAGTAGCCCAAAATATCCTGCTTTAGCAATTATTTGAGAACTGGAAGCATAAATAATGATTTTCAAGTAACAAACCTTTTGCATCTGACAGAACAGAAAATATCCGTAATTGGGGCATGGCTCATAGCTGAGAAATATTATCCCAGAATTGAAAGTTTGTCATTAAAACTGCACTTTATGACTTTTCCAATGTGTTCAGTATTGGCCTAACTTGGCCAATGTAAGTTAATGGTAACACTCCCTTTGATTTCTGTGGAGAACTTGGCCAAGGCTAAGCATTTTTGAAACAGTTTATTTCAACGTACTTCATGAGTTTGTGAGGCAATGATGTTAAGACAGTAATCAGTATCTTCTGTAAAGTGTTACCTAGGTCTTCATGCGGGGGGTTAATTTAACTCCATCTGAACTGGCATGCCATAGCCATACGAACTGTGCTCGAACCCTGACTTGGCGAGACTACCTGTAGCAGTGAAGGTACTTCCAATTCCATGTTGTCCATTCAGGCTTTGAATGTTCTGGTGAAGCTTTCACGTTATTTTTGTATCTGTGTGTGCGTCGGGGGGTATCAAATATATTTATTTCTCCAGGAGAAATTGAACCAAAGCCTCCATCATGTCATGCATGCCTTCAAACAGCAATCTCGTGGGAGCAAAGTTTTTATTGACCAGTTACCTGACTGAATTTGAACCAGTGACTTCGAGGTGGAAGACTCAATTGTGGGGCCAGCTACTGTAAATTGGTCCAGGTCCAGTGGATTTCATTACAAATTCCAGGGGCCTGCTAATTCCAAGAACTTTGATTTGCAGTGAAAACAGAATAATGGCACTCTTCATACTTGCTTTCAGTCTCAGCCAAAGATGGATACTAATTCATAGCTTTTGCTGGCACAAACCATTACATTTTTCTTTTAATGTCAACATAACTCCTTTAGATCCCAACGATTAATTTTAAAAATCTTCTTCTGTTCTGTGGACTACTAACAGATGAAGAAAAATGTGAGAGAGCTTTTTATAATGTTCAGGCTAACTATTAACATTAACTTTGATTGTTACCCACACTATTGTCAGCCTTTTTTGCCTTGTGGTAAGAATAAAATGTTATTTCACCAGTATATTTTCCAGTGTATATTTTTTGGCAGGAATGTTAACTTGTCTCTCTTGCTCTCTTTCCCCCCCTCTCTTCTTTTTCAAGAAGCAGAGTTATTGGACGTGGAAAGGAATGCATCTGGTCTCTTGAGAAGAGAAATGCAGAAGGAAGTCAGAATTTGAGTGAGTTTTGCAAGGAAGCCAACTCTGACTATTTTGTGTCTAAGCTTCCTTTCCAAAATTGCTAATGGTGAACTGTCCAAAACATGTCACTTACCAAAGAATTTTGGCACTGGGAGAAAACAATGAGTTATCCTTCAGTAAAGATTAACTTTGCAATATCAATTCTTTGATCTAGTCCTTTGCGTGACAAGTATATTCATTTATAAATCCATTTTAAAGACTCTCTGGGCTAAATTCATCCCTAGTCTAAATCTTCTGAAGCCACCTGTGTTACATCAGGGATAAAGTGAGCGATGTGTTTTTCTTTAGGTGCAGTACCAGTTAATATGTATTGATTCTAGTAGTTATTATTTGTATTACAGTAGTGCCTAGAGACCCTAACTGAGTTCGGGGCCCCATGATGTAGATGCTGTACATACACATAGTAAGAGACAGGCCCTGTTCCAAAGACCTTACCATCTAACTAGACAAAGGAGCAAGAAAGGAACTATTATCCCCATTTTAAATGTGGGAAACCAAGGCTCAGAGAGGTTAGGGTCCAGAACCTCAAAGATATTTAGGCACCTAACTGCTATATTGATTTCCATGGGAGTTAGGCATCTAAATACTTTTGAGGATCTGGCCCAAAGGGATTTGCCCACAGTCACACAGGGAGTCTGCAGTAAGCTTGGAACTGAACCTACATCTGCTAACTTCCATGCCAGAGCCTTAGCTACATGTCCATCCTTCATCTCCCTTTTTACAGCTCCCTCATTGTTTCATTTCCATTATGTTATTGCTTTAAGGGTCAGATCCTGCTCTCAGTTACTTCAGATTTATGCAAGTCTATCCAAGGGCAGAATTTGGCCCTAAATACATACCCTATTCAGTTACTGAAAATGGCACACTTCTCAGAATAACCTTGGACGTAATGCAGTATCAATAGCATCCTAATTCTTCTTCCAAATCACACAAGATTATTTTTTAGGTACAAAACTTTGCTCCGTTGTATTTATACCATAACTCCACAATAAAAGGACAATAAATTAATACTAAATTATTGTAGTAGACCAGTGGTTTTTAATCTGTGGTCTGCAGACCTTTAGGGGTCCACAAACTATGTCTAAGGGGGCCGCAAAAGGTGGTCACTACCATAAAAAAGTGTTTTTTTAACCTGTGGTCTGTGGGGGGATCAGCAGACTGCCTAAGAGTTCCAAAGGGGTCCACACCTCCATTCAAAATTTTTAGGGGTCTGCAAATGAAAAATGGTTGCAAACCACTGTAGTAGATGAAGTACAGTTAGCAATAATGAACTTCTCACAGTTATATGCTACCTGTATCATAGAATCTCTATGGATCGGGGTGCTGGAACAATGTTTATAGTGGGGGTGCTGAGAACCATTGAACCAAACTGCAAACCCCTGTATATAATGGAAACCACTTCATGCTATGCTATGGATAAGAACATAAGACCAATAAGAATGGTCTAACCCAGTTTGGCCAGTGGTCCATCTAGCCCAGTATTCTATCTTCCGACAGTGGCCAGTGCCAGATGCTACAGAGGAAAGGAACAGAACAGGGCACTTTATCAAGTGATTCATCCTCGCTCATCCTGTCCCAGTTTCTGGCAGTCAGAGATTTAGGGACACTTGGAGCAAGGGGTAGCCTCATCATCTAGGCTAATAGCCATTGACGGACCTATCCTCCATGAACATATCTAATTCTGTATTGAACCCAGTTATAATTCTGACCTTCACAGTATCCACTGGCAATGAGTTCCACAGGTTGGCTGTGCATTGTGTGAAGAAGTATTTCCTTGTGTTTGTTTTAAACCCGCTGCGTATTGATTTCATTGGGTGACCCCACCCCACCCGGTTCCTGTGTTATGTGAAGGGATAAATAACACTTCCTTATTCACTGTCTCCACACCAGTCATGATTTTATAGACCTCTGTCATCTCCCTCCTTAGTCGTCTCTTTCCCAAGCTGAATACTCCCATTTATTTAAATCTTCCCTCATATGGAAGCGGTTTCATGCCTGTAATCATTTTTATTGTCCTGTACTTTTTCCAATTCTAATATATCTTTTTTGAAATGGGGTGACCAAAACGGCCCACAGTATTCAAGGTGTGGGGGTACCATGGATTTATATAGGGGCGTTACAATATTTTCTGTTTTATTATCTATCCCTTTCGTAACAGTTCTTAACACTGTTAACTTTTTTGACTGCTGCTGCACACTGAGCATTGTTTTCAGAGAGCTATCCATGATGACTTCAAGCTCTCTATATTGAGTGGCAACAGCTAATTTTAGACCCCCATATTTGGTGTGTTTAGTTGGGATTATGTTTTCCAATGGGCATTACTTGACATTTAGCAACATTGAATTTCATCTGCCATTTTGTTGCCCCATCACCCAGTTTTGTGAGATCCTTTTGTAACTTTTTGCTGTCAGGACTTACTATACTGTCTTTAAAAGGGGTAAGAAGCAACTCCCTAATAGTGCAGCTCTCCATCTATAATCTCGTGCTGGGGCCAGAAGACGTTGGAGGGTGCCAGGACATCTTCTATGCCAGGACATCATCCCTATGAAGCAGTATGTGCTGTCAACACCCGCTTGAACTCCCAGGTGATGGATGTCAAACTATGGCTGTTTGGGTATTGCACCGAGTCTCCCAACAGCCTCTCCCTATCTAGCACACCAGTACTGGGCTGCAGTTTATAGCCTGTACTGTGGTTTACATAGAGAAATATCTACTGTGACAATGTGGTCAAGAAAATATCAAGGAACTCAGGAGATAGACTTCATCACAGTCATATTAAAACTCCACCTGGCAACCTTTCTGGAAAGGCGGGGCTGTTGAGCTCATTGTTGGATGAAAGAAATCAAAGAAGGCAGGTTCTCCAGGCAACATATCCCGCATTGTGTCTGTGAAAATTACCCAGAGGGGTGCTTCTCTTGTAACTTTTAAAAAATGAATTAAAATACTCAATGGCAATATGATATAATCTTTATTATCTTGGTGGATTTCTTATTGCTTCTTCAAAATAGTAAGCAGGGGTGCGTGGCCAAATGATTTATAAAAAAAGTCGGTGTCTATGCTAGATAGACAGGACAAAAGGATTGTGCTCATATTTTCATGGTATGAAAGATTTCTTTCAGCTATCACTATCATTTGTATTACAAGTGAACCTAGAGGCCCCATTCTTCAAGGCACTGTACTACATAGACATAGTAAGGGACAATCCTTACCCCCAAACAACTTACAGTGAAGTGGAGAAGACACACAAAGGGCAGGTGAAAGGCATTATTACTGTTATGCACATTGTACAGATGGGGAACTATAGCACAGAGAGAGTGTGTCTTGGCCAAGGTCATAGTAGATGTCTGCTGCAGAACCAGAAATTGAACCCAGAGCTGAGTCCCATGCCCATACCTCAACCACAAGACTATCTGGCCTATCCAACAACATGTTTAATGGGGCTGCTGGTACGGTTTCTATGCGCAAAGAGAGAAGGGCAGGAAAAGATACTTTAAGTCTATGTGACAGATTTAGAGTAGTAGAAGAACAAAACAAGAAAGACTATCACCTTAAACACGGGTAGTGAGCTGGGCAGAAAGTCTGATCACTGACTAAAAGAAGGGTTAAACAAGCCTATGGCTTCTGTATGTCACTTATCTTCTAAAGCCCTGATTCTGCAAAGACTTACATGCTTAACTTTATGCACGTGAACAGTTCCACTGAAGTTCACTGGGAATATGTGTGCGCCAAAGCATGAGTGTAAGTCTTGACAGGATTGGGGCCCTAGGAGACCAATGGATATCCTTAAATATGTACAATATTTATATACAGATATACATTTGCATTTAACCTGCCCCCCCATTGCATTTTAAGACAAAAAAGGACCATTATGACCATCTATTCTGACCTCCTACATATCACAGACCATAGACTGTCACCCAGTGACTCCTACATCAAGCCCCATAACAATAGACCAGGAAGTGTCAATTATCAAATGCATTTAAAACACTTTTCATTGTGAAGTAAACGATTTTGTCATAATTTCCAATGACAAACAACTGAATATGAATTAAATTCCATGACACTTTTAAAATAACTAAAACAATGACTTTTGCATATTTTGCTTTGACAAAGCCATGACTTTCCCCCATTTTCTGCCATGACAACAAGCAGCATTAACCCTTCCATTTCCCTGTGCCTCTTTCCAACTTAGGGGATACATGCCAAGGTGGAAAACAGGAATAAATTATTTTGCTTCTTCCAGATCAGAGAGCTAACACCGGGGCCAGCTTTCACTGGTAGCAATGGCTTGTTCATTGTCCTTGGAACAATAGCATTGAACATTGTAGTGAGTAGGCTCTGACCTTTTTTGTTGAGTCGGGAGCAAAGAATGCAAAACTTGTTCACTGTTTAATAAATACAGTAAGTGTTATTTTTTATGGGCCTTTTTCTTTTTTGTCCAATAGCTAGAAATTGCAAATGCTCAGGAATAGAAGCAAAGTTGTAGGGGAACCCAGTTCCCCGGGGCAAGCTGTCGTACACATGTACAGGAAATTGAACGCAGAAATTATTGCATGCAAGGCTGTTAAAGAAGTGACAGGGTTATAAAACAGATCTTTCAACTGCCACCCATTATGAGCATTCCAATTGCAGAGGGTCACATTTTAATACAAATCTGCTGTCCCAAATTACATTTGTCTTTTCCCATAAATTAGAAGTTGGCAAAGTTTTACAAGAAGGTATTGTTTCCCCTTGCCTTAACTCACTTATCTCCTCTCTGTATTCAAAACAAAAATAAAAAATAGAGGAAAAACAAAAACAAAACAGGGACTTTGGAGAATTTATGAGCTCTTAATGTTGTATCAGTGAGGGGGCTTGTTTTCTTGGGTAGATTAAATATGTGTGGAATTTTTTTAAAGCACCTCGTTCTCCAAAAGTGGATAACATGGCACTGCATAAATAGGACACAGAATTTCATTAGGTTTAATGTGACTAATTTATGGTACAAATTTTTTCCTCTCCTAAGCTGATATTCCACCCGCTGCCAAGTGCAATAATAGCATACACTTAAGGTGAAATGATTCGTTTCTAAATAATTGTAACAAACCAGTTAGATTATCGTATTCTTAGTTACTACAAGGCATTTTTAATATGCTTTCCTTGTTCTCTCTCTGCTGCTTTTCTTATTTTCAAGGCAGCAGATGAAAAGATGTCTCAAGGCCATCTGTGGAATTAGATTTGAGCTTACAGGCTAAGTAGGTAAGCAGAGTAACATTTAATTTAATTAGTTTTGAAATAGGTAAAGTGAAAACAAGCTCACAGCCCCATCAAAGATATTGTAGTTCAGAGGCATGTTAATTTGTTGAATCATCTTTCCAGAATTCATCTCGCTTTTGCTATCGGCAAATCAAAACCCAACCTTAACACTAATTCCGATCTAAATTCCCTTTTTTACTTTAAGCCATGAATACTTAAAAAAAATAAAAATACTGCAGCCCAATTTCTATCCTGATAGTTAATGGCTTCATTTGAATATTCATTATTCTTTGAGACTCGGTAAATGTACAGGGCAAATGTAAGATGTTTGCCTTTAAGTCAGCAAATTCAATTATTTCCACAGTTTTAGATAGCATGGTTCATACAAACATTTGAGTCCATATCACAGGCAGTCCCGAATAATTACAATTCATACATTGCAGAGGCTTTTTATGTTATTTTACAGAGCACTTTTGTGTAATCGGTCAATTAGAACTGTGTCCAGAGATCCATATCAGCAATTGATTTTGAACTACATGCCTGGTACACTTGAGATTTACATTTCATTCTTTCTGACTAGGGAGTAATTATTTTACAGTACTATTTTCAGAGAAGACATGCTGATGTCTTGACTACAAACACTTCAGACAACCGAAGAGTAACTAGTGAATTTCAACAAAGGATTTTTTTCGGTTTTTTTTTTTTTAAATACATTCATCTACTAGAGTAATAGGAAATTCTTCCTTGCTGAGTTCAATATGATTTTCAACAACATCATATAGTAGCAGAAATAATTGTTGAGATACATAGTTGATAAATGACACCCAAATTATGGCACTATTGCTGGGAAAAAAAAATTCTGCAGACTTTCAAATGCTGTAATCAGATAGTTTTATATAAACGTAATTTTTTAAAAGAATAGTAAGTTATAACAAAATATGAATCGGCTGCTATTTGTTTTAAATCCACACATCTAGCAAGTCACATTTATAGCTGCAATTTTAAAAACATAGTAGCTATCACAACTTCAGATGTTAGCATTATTTTACACTTATACCCATTCACTATGCTCCTTAGATCACATTTCACTAAGGCCATTTGTCAGTATAAAATACTTTTGCTATTACTGATGATAGATATTGAATGCAAATACAGTCACCACTGCTTACAATAGCAGTAATATCTTTATTTATAGTTAATAGAGGCTGTCGTTGCCTTTAAAATACTCTAAAATATCAAAAGTTGATTGAAGTTGATCCTCTTTGGGATACATGTTAATGATTCATCGTTGAGTGTAGTTTTGAATACACACGAGTTTAATAGTTGAGGAAGTGGAATGATCTAAACAGTCTGAACATGGTTCTGGAAGTCAGAAAAGCTAGTTCTGATTTTGACTTTGGATAAATCTCTTACCCGCTCTCGCTCTTTCTCTGTGCCTCAGTTTCCCCATCCATAAAGTAGGGATAATACTTAACTACCTCCCAGGAGTGTTTATGATGCACTTTTATGTCTTCATATGGGAGGCAATATAGCAAGTGCTTAACATCTATGACTACAAAGATTTCCCTGCAATGTATCATTATTAATTGCAATTTTCACATCTCTTGCATGAGCATAAAACTGTAGCATGATTAATCTGCATGCCAGAAGTAGCCAAATACTTCAGGTTCATTTCAGAGATATGCATATTTGGCCATTCATCCAAATCCCGTGGGCACATTCTGCTGCGTTATGCTAGAGTAAAGCTACAATAACGCAGATGTAAATCTGGCCCAATGTCAAAGGAAATTAGGTTGGAAATCTTACAAGTCTGACTTCTCTCACAAGAGTCCACCGACTGGGAATACTGCGAGAATCGCCTTCTCTGGAGTATTTGGTCACTTCGCCTTCTGGTGCCCTGCAGAAACCAGGTGGTATGCAGTCCCATGACAGTGAGTAGGTCTCTCTCAATCCCTCCTGTTGGAGCCGTTCCACTTTGTATAAATAATTATACAAATAAAAATATTAATTGGGCTAAAGAACAGAAAAAAACCCACAAGAGTTAGATGCTATAGGCTGGTGATTAGGGACACTCCCCTGAAATGGAGGAAAGTCAGCTTCAAGTCACTGCTCCAATGACTAATTATTTATACAAAGAGGAACAGCTTCTATAGCAGAGGTTGAGAAAGACCTACCCCAGAATACCCAGTAGCCTGGTGGTTAGCACACTGATGTGGGAGACCTTGGTTCAAGTCCCTACTCCAAATCAGGCAGAGTGTGGATTGAAACATGGGCCTCCCACATCCCATCTGAGTGCCCTAAGCACTGGGTGTTCTGGAGTATACAGGCCAGCCCCAAGAATCCCCAACTTGCTCACCCCGGCTGGTTTTTGTGTGTGTCAGTTGTGCTTTGAGCACAGTTATTGGATAGACCCCTGCAGACATAGGCGCCAACTCTGTGGGTGCTCCAGGGCTGGAGGTGAGTTTAACGGTGGAATGCCGAGCCTGAGAATCCTGCCTGGGTTCAGGTATGAGTAAGGGCTCTTAGCAACTGGGGAAGAGTGGTATCAGGACTTAGGCCCCCATGGTGATTTAGGTGCTTCCAGGAGTAGGTGGCAGCTGAGCTGTGATTTTGCGAATGTGAGTGGCACCAAATATTGGACTTAAGAGGCAGTTAGGCACATTAGAACCATTGTGAACCTAGCCCACCGGCAACATCACAGAGCTCTGTGAGCGTTTGTGAGAACTGAGTGCTCATGAACAGTACCAGAGCTCCAGCTCTGGAGGCTGCATCAGTCATCCGCAGACTAGGCACAGCAAAAGCAGCAACAGTGCAAGCTTCCCTGCCAAGGTGCCTCAACCCTGACCTAGTCTAGAGGTGAGAAGGTTGTCTCGTCTCTGTAGCCAGCTCTCTGGAGATTGCCAAAATAGGTGCCAATTGCAAAGCTGGCTTTTCTGTCCACTGGGAGCCGAACGTCCAGCACTCCCCTCCTTGTATTCACTCATCACACAGCAATTGGGCAATCACCATTTTTGGTCACTACTAGCTTGAGCTGCAGCTGCAGCCTAGAGGTTAGCGGCTCTCTGTTCCATTGCCAATCAGTTGAGCCCTCTGGAATCAAATCTGAAAACTCTGCTAGCGGCATTTTAGCAAATCGCTTCAAATGGAATCATTTAGCCAAACTCACTGGCTGGTGTGACTCCACAGCCTTCAGAAGAGAGACACTCAGTCAGTGCCCATTTATGGCTAGCACGTTTTTCAGATACCACTGCCAAGGGTTAAAATGTTTACATGCCCCCTGAATTCAAATGGATTGGTTGCATGTCAAATGCCAGTGAGAGAGACAGCTGGAGTATCTAAATGGAGTTCTTTGATCTTACTATCTGTAAAAAAGAGATCATTTAGTTTCTCCAAGAAGCAAAGACATTTAGAAGATCCATATACAGCTCATGCAAGTATCTGATTAGCAACGTTTTTTATTCACATTTAGGTAGTTTGTATATAATGCTTACTAAATACATCTATCTATATCTATACGTGTGTGGTTATATGTATGCTTACTAATGTGCATATTTGCCTGTATATATAGAGACACACTAATCTGTTATGTTTATTTGCTAAAAACATTACAGGGGATTAAAGCTTTAAGATTATTTTGAATTTTGTGTTAACACCAATACCCTGAAATCATCTCCTTTCACCATATGCAAATCCTTAGGTAACACGTTGATTGTAACATTAGGTATACAACATTTTTAAGGAGATGCAGACATGAAAACACAGACTTCATTGTACTGTAATCAGGTCTGACACTGATTCAGAAGAGAAGAATTCTAAAATACGATATTGCACAAGGGAAATATTTCCATTCTTTACAGGAGAGGATTTTGTGGTTAGTCCACAGCACAATTGAAATAGCCAGCAGATGTTTGTGACTTCAGGCAGTTAACTTTAGACTTCCTGACCCACTATCCTTTGCTCATTGTGTTGGAATAAATAAAGGTTTTTGGTACTAGGAAGAAAGCAGTTTATTTTAAACATATTAGAGAGTGATTGTATGTATCTGCAAATAAACAATAGCCAGTGCTCACATTGTTTAGTGACAGGTTTACGAAGAATGCCAACATTATAGTTAAAATAATAACCTCCAAGATGAAATAAACATACATTTAATTAAATGTGAGATGAATTGTACAGGAATCTTAACATTAGCATAATGACATTTCTAAGATGTAGTAATATAAAAGAATGTGGTATTTACAGAGGCTTTCATAAACATGGTAAGAGCCTCTTTGCAATTGAATGATTGTTATTAACATGTAATATACTTTTTACAATGACTTGCTTAAAGAAAGCTTGATATGATTTTATTTTAGTAATTTTCCTTGGAGTATATTTTTCACATTAATTTAGAAGCAATATTATATTCAATGTATCTTTGATTATCAGACTCAGTGAACGATCATTTGTTTCTGTAGTCCTGCTCATCAGCTCATGAATTTAGCATCATGATCTCAATGTCAGGTGGGCAAATATTTCTAGTTTTACATTATCATAAGACCATCCTCCAGCTAGGATTCTTATAAAGAACTGAGCACCTAAAAGTAAGCTTCCAAAAGCATCTCAGTCAGCTTCTAAACATGTGGGAGGATCTTCGCATGCCCAGTTCTTGTGCACACAACTTTCACAACCAAGCATTTTCACAACCAGATCAAGTAGTTAAATGACTGCTTGGTCTCCGTACACGAAACTTGGGCATACAAACATTAAAAAATGAAAATGTGATCAGAGGTGAAAGAAGGGCATAAGGGAGACTCACCAAAAATGGCATGTGACTGTGGAATCTGCAAAAGCCTCATTTAAAGCACAGAAACAGACATTTTCTTTTGTTGGTAATCCACTGGTGATGATGATGATGATGATATTGTTGCCATTCTCATCTATCAGTTTTTTTTTATAAAACTGGTAACTGCATGCATCAGTGCCAGTTTTGAGCTCCCAAATAAAGGACATGCTTTTCAGACTAGTAACTAGGGATTTTGGGTACCTATCTCAAGATACCTTAATTTAGGTCTCTGTTTAAATTGTGTTTGTAATTGCGTGTCCTGAGTGATGCATGCAGTTTTCTGGACCCCGAGGCTGAGATTTGGAAAAGTGGCCTGTGATTTGGGGTGACCAACATGTTACACTTTAAAGGATCCAGCTGTTCAGAGGACAAGTACTCAGCGCCTTATGAAAAATCAGGCCTCTCAAGTTTCAGATCCCCCCCAAAATGGAGGCACCCCAAATCACTAATCATTTTTTAAAAATCTTGTCCACTGAGTTGGTGCATCCAATAGGTTCATACCTTTAGTTGGGCATCAAAAAATTGGTACTTAGGCCTAGGTCCTCAAAAATATTTAGGTGCCTAACTCCAATTATAATGACAGGTTTCAGAGTAGCAGCTGTGTGCTTATGCTCAAATACATTTGTTAGTCTCTAAGGTGCCACAAGTCCTCCTTTTCTTTTAACTTCAATTAAAATCAGTAGCAATTAGGCATGTAAATCCTTTGAGAATCTGGGCTCAGCTGTCTTTGGTTTCAAAGGAGGAAAGGCAAAGCAAATTATTCTAATGCATTTATTAATGCACTGTGCTGCAAACAGTGACAGTGCAGTATTGTCTTCAGTAAACGACATACATGATTTGCATACAAAGCCGCGAACAGAGGAAAAAATACCATAATAGCTACTGCTGACTAACATGACGTGACACATCAAAGGCTCAAAATAGTATGTCCAAAAACATGTTATTTATTAAATCAGCGGTGCCTGCTATTACCATAGTCTTTTGGGGGGAGGCAGGGAAAATAGTGGTTTTCAGTTTAAAATGTGAAATTAGGTGGTTCTAGGATGTGGGGGAGGTTGGAGAATCTTTTTTTCCAGCCAGTTGTTTCAGCTTGTGCCTGCTAAAGTACCATAAGAAGAGGTGAGTGGAGAGACTGAGTAACAGAGCAGAGTTAAGGGTACTCACCCAATAAGTGGGACACTGTATTTTGTGGAATATTAGAGAGTCACATTTACTCAAATGAGGTCAGTGTTGAGCCTGTCATGATGGGGTCTCAGACTTAATGAAAGTGCTTTTTCCCTTGGCCACCAGTTCTGGCAACTGAATTTGAACCCTGTCATGTTCAATATTTGTGAGAAAGAGCTGCATCACCACTCAAAACACCAGCCGTCAACAATACAATTCTCTTCAGGAGCAGGTCCTTTTTAAGCCATCCTGTGTTAACTTAGTATTATTTGTTGGTTATATAGTGCCCCAAAGTGGTACTGTAGGGTATTTGGTAAGATGGGGCCTGGCCCCAAAGAGCTCACAACCTAATAAAACAGCATATGGACAAAAAAGGAACAGGGGAGAAGGATGCACCATTCTCTTCTTACCCAGTTGTCCCAGTTATGCTCCTATCCTGCAACCAGTCTTTGCAATATTTCATTTTTTTATCTGTAACATATATTGGCCCTGAACCCCAAGTGATGTAAATCAGCTTAGTGCCATTCTCCAGTTTACAGCATCTGAGGATCTGGCCCTTTATTATTGCTACTCTTTGCCTCACTTTTGCTTGTTAACCCAATACGTGTACCCTTCTCCAGTTGCTAAGAAGAGTGACCACTACCTTCAGGCTGTAGTTTTCTTATTGCAACATGTTTCAGATCTGTCTCAAAGAAGTCTACAGAAGGTCACCACATATCTAGGTTTATAAGCACACTTCATTTCTATTATTCATAGAATCATAGAATATCAGGGTTGGCAGGGACCTCAGGAGGTCATCTAGTCCAACCCCCTGCTCAAAGCAAGACCAATCCCCAACTAAATATTAGGCTTGATTAATTACCTTTTTCATTTTCCTCTCAGCTGTTCCCTTTTTATTAACACAGTGTAAAAGCAGGAACATACTGTAGCAATGTCCATCCTGGTAGATCATGCCAGGGCCAATCTAGTCTGGCATGCTGGCTTCT
The DNA here is from genome assembly GCF_965140295.1 of Lepidochelys olivacea. Classification (NCBI taxonomy): domain Eukaryota; kingdom Metazoa; phylum Chordata; order Testudines; family Cheloniidae; genus Lepidochelys; species Lepidochelys olivacea. The sequence continues at coordinate 134,285,689 of NC_140414.1, read as the reverse complement.
ATGGTGGCCTATACCAAATGCTTCAGAGAATGTGGCCAGAAACCCCATAACAGCCAGTTTTGAAATAACGTGTCCACATGACAAAATGTCTTCTTACTTGGGTCAGGTAATGGTTGGTTTGTGCTCTGAAGCATGAGAGCCTATGTCCTTTATTGATATTTTATCTATTGTCTCATTATCCAAATCAATGTTCAAGCCTTTTATGAACCCTTCTAAACTCCTAGCTTGAGAAATTTCTTGCAGCAATGAGTTCTATCAGTTAATTACATGTTTTGGTTTTTAAAAATAGTATTTCCTTCTATCTTTTTGTTTGTTTGTTTTTGTTTTTGTTTTTTTTTTTACTTTTTGGTTTCATAGAAAGTTCCCTATTCTAGTATTGAGAGGTTAACTAGCAGCATCTGATTTAACTTCCTTTTCTCCCCAAAAATCCTTGTTATCTGAATCCACAGTGTCCCCCAGTGTAGCGGTATGTTAGTTGATCACATCCTTTTTACCCAAAATGTATGGTTATCCAAAACTTCTGGACATCCTCCCTACCATTTGGATAAAAGAAAGTAGCGTTGTCCAGCTGCTGAGCATACAGTATGCTCACACACAGCGCTGGTATATTTGACTTGGGCATGCAGTAAAACTGACTTTTGAAAGTTATTTGGTCTTTGAGTCAATGATTCCCTTTCTGCTTTTAAAGCCAGGGCCTTGAAATGGGACATTAACTGCTGTTAATAGGTCTGAGTAAGCTTTGTAGGGTCAAACTCCAAGAACGTATTTGCTCCATCTTCCCTCCAGCCCCTCTCTGCCAGAGCCCCTGTGCTTGCACTGAATTCCTTTCCTTTAGATCTCAACAAGTCTTGTTCCTGGTCCCTTCCAGTAACCAACTGCCATCCTTCACCCTCCAGCCCCTACCTCTCACCCTTCACCCTCATGCTGGCTTAGCTCTGCTGGCTGGTGTATATGGGGTGGAGCATTACCAACGTTCTGCTACTCCTGCCTCTCTCCTTGCCTATCTTTTTACAGTGAGGAGAGGACAGTGGTGGGAGCAGTGAAGGATCATAAGGGAGAATAAAACACTCCCCCCGCCCCGCCCCATGGTCCCTCATGCCTGTATAGTTTGATTTACAGTGTACCTTTATGTGATGTTGCACAACCCACTTAACCTCACTCTGCCTCCGTTTCACCATTTGTAAAATGGAGTTAATGATATCAGGGTTTTGTGAATGTAAATTCATTAATGCTTGTGAAATGCTACAGTGATGCATGCTAGAGACATGCCTCTAAATCAATCAGTATTTTTTCCTGTTCTTAAATTGCCACGATTCCTCCTTTCACAATTAAAAATTCAGACTAGTTGCTTTATCATTTCTTTACAACATCTCCCCGCTCCCCCCCGCCCCTCCTCCCCCTGAATGGATGTTTCAGGGCAGTGCTCTCTCTGGGACCTCAAGTACAAATTCCACAAAAGGGTTATCACTCCTAGTGCTATATTAGTTACATACAATCTTAACAGATTGCAAAACAGGGGTCGGGGGGGATTCATTTCCTTTTGCTGCTAAAGCCTTTCTGAATCCTGACTCTGATCCTATTGAGACAGGAAGAAATAAAGTTAAGATCAGAATCTTTATAGCAGTGGCATATTTACTAATTTTATTTTCTTTAGACTTATTAAGAGTCCTAATGCAAGCGCTAGGCATCTGTTAAAGATAGCACCTAAGGATAACTATCCTTAATACAAATGACATTACTGCCCAAAGCCACTTCACATGGTACTGCACTCAGATCACAAATAACACTCTAACCCAGTGGTGAGCAACCTGCTAGTAATCCACTGGCGGGCCAAGAGACCTTTTGCTGACATTGACCGTCCGCAGGCACGGCCCCCCGAAACTCCCAGTGGCTGCGGTTCACCGTTCTGGCGTGCCTCAGGGACGTGCTGGCTGCTACTTCCCACAGCTCCCATTGATTGGGAACGGCGAACTGCGGAACTGGGAGCTGCGGGGGGCCATGCCTGCAGACAGTCAATGTCAGCAAAACGTCTCGCAGCCCTCCAGCGGATTACCCTTATGGGCCGCATGCGGCCCGTGGACCGCAGGTTGCCCACCACTGCTCTAACCCCTCATAGGCATGTTAGCCACTGCTGACTACCCCCATTTCCTTCAATCTACTCCTCCCAGAAAGGCCTAGGAAATAGATAGGTCTTTCAGCAAAACCTAAAGAGCAACAAATCTGGACTGCTTGAAACTAAGGGGGCGGGGGGAAGGGAGGATCAGTTCAGAGCCAAGGACCCCTCCCAGAAAATTCCCTGCCGGCAGTTGTTGAACTAGGCACTGTTGGCTGCAGTGCTTCCACTGAAGATGGTTGCTGTAATATGATGTGAAGAGTCAGGCAGTGATTCAACTCATCAGCTTCACTGATCAAACCCAACCCCAAGGGAGCATCACTGATTGCACTGCCAGCCCTGAAAGCTGCCCTTGTTGTGGGCTGCCCATGGAGATGTCTGTCATATCCCTCATGCAAATGGCGTTATATTTCTTGCCAGAAAATGTTTCACAGAGTACGTCTACAGTGCAATCAGGAGGTGTGAGGGCCGCACATGTGGATATACCTGAGGTCACTTTGATCTAGCTACATCTAAGCTAGCTCGAGGAACAGGAGCAGCGTAGCATGGGAGCAGAGAAAGCAGCATAGGCTTGCCTCCTGAATATAACCCTGCCCAGGACCCAGGGTGCATATCCGAGCACCTTGCCCATGCCACCTCACTAAATTGCTGTTGTTACTTGAGCTGGGTTTGATCTAGACAGATCAAAGCTAGCCTGGCTTATGCCTAAACATGCTGCAGTCACACATTTGGTTTGCTGTGCAGACATATCCATAGATTTAACGTTATCTCATGCCAAAGGATTTGAAATGGACACACAGTTTTGATCCTGAGCAGTGCTGAATCCCTTCTGCAAAATACTGAACTTTGGTGGGTGATCAACATGACACAGAATTGGCCTCCTTGAGCCACAATTCTTCCTGCCTAGCCCCTTCTGCTCATTGATAAAATGGTTCTTAAAGTCACTTCTACAACCACAGGTATTTAGTTTTTCTGCTTTTTTTCACCAAACACGGTAGCATGGTCTAGTGGACAGAGCATGAGAGTAAAGTCAGGAGATTTGGGTTCTATTCACAACCCTGTCAGTGATCTGGGGCAAGACACTTCATCTCTCGGTCTCCCCTCCCTCTTTGTTTAAATGAGGGCAAGGACTGCCTGTCACCATGTGCTACAATGAGACCCTAAATCTTGCTTGGGCGCTCTAGATGCTACTATAGTGCAAATAATACTCCAGTATAATCTATTCCCTTCATCTGTATTACACAAAGTTCCTGGAGCTGCCCCTATCTAACTCTTCTGATTCGAAGCCAGTTGCAACAGTTTTCAACAGCAATCAGACCTTCTGGCCCATTTAAATGCATTTGAAAAAGAGGTTTCATTTAAAGCAAAGCAAGATCACACGGCGCTTTACTAATGGTGCTAGTTAAATAACTTATGTTTTACGGCACTTTATACTTGTACTATATAGCTCAGGTACCTCTGCTGACGCGACTTTGTTGCCTCACTGCCCAGAAATAATGATCTCAGACACATGTGTGTTCACTGTCAGCAGGGCTCTTTTTGGTTCACTTGACACGGTTTTGGCAGAAAAGACAGTTAATAAGCACCTACATCTGAGGTCATTGTTGCTATAAAAATCGCACCTTCTGTACAATATCCAGACCACGTTTTAAAGCTTTCAAAATGTTCTATCTCATTACTGTGCTACTGTAGGGTTCAGAATAAATCCTATTTAAGCAGACTTCAAATATCTAATTGACACAGGATTTCATGCTGTTAAAGAATATTTATGTCACTTAATACAGCTGAAAAATGAATATTTCTTTTTAAAAATATTAAGCGTGTGTGTGTGTGTGTATACAGGATCTGAGCTAGGTCTTGCAGTCCTTACCCAGGTGAGTAGTCCATTGAAATCAAGATCTGGCCCACTGTATCTTTCCTATTTTAGTGTTAAAGCAGTTGCAGTTCTGGGGTTTGATTCTGTTTTCAATCATATCAGTAGGAAGAGGAATCAAAGTTTTGACCTGTCAGGATTACTGTAAAGTATGATAGAATAAAACAGCCATTCTAAAACCTGTTTAGAAGAATGATATCCATTTTAAAACTGCATACTTTTGCACTTTTCATGACCAGAAAGAATTTGGGAGAGAGGGGAGAAGAGGGAAGGAAAATAAACGATGGGAAAGAAATGTACTCATAAAAATCTAAATTTCTATCGTTATTAACATTGTATATTTTTAAATTACTCTTGGATTATGTATTTGTTGTGTTTTTGCTTTAATGCTATTGCAACTGACCCATTCTGTGGAAATTTGGGATTTTGAAAATAATGTTTCACCCTACATAGGTATGAAAATCCAAAATGTTCATGGCTGTGAGAAGAAACAATTCATTTTGGGTCACTCAGAATGGTCCATTTAATTTTTGACCATCTTGTATAAAATAAAGCAGATTTGGACATAAAAGTAATTTCAGAATGAAATACTCAAACTTTCAATTCCTATTTTTGGAAACTGTTTTTTCCATTTTTTGTTCTAAAATGAAATTTCATCAAAAATTTTGAGAAAAAATTTGGTTTAGTTGAAGTGGCCTTTTCTGATGGAAAACTCAACCATCTGTATTCACAAGAGTAATCCTTGACATGATAAACTGGGAACAGAATCCGAGAGTAAAATCCTAACCCTGGCAAAGTCAACAGCAAAACTACCATTGATTTCAGTGGGGCCACGATTTCACTTCAAAAGTCATGATTCGACTTCTCTTCTCCTGCCTCAAACGCACATCGAAGAATGAACTTTAAAATACTGGATTTCGATTCCTGTGGATATGAATTATTTGCATGACTAAATATTTGCATGATTGCATCAGAATCCAGTTCAAGATCCAGTTTGCTCTTAATAGCTCCCAGCTGGATCTATAACTTTTGAAATGTGTTTTTAGGGACAGAACATTGACTTTAAAATGTATATTAATGGGATGATGATAAATGGAGTATCTGTAACAGGCATTGCAAAGACAGCATTTACTGGGCAATTTTTAAAGAATTATCTGTTGCAGTATTAATAGACATGCTTTTCTGTCGAGTGCTATCTTTATTTACCATGATTATAAAAATATCTCTGAAATTTCAAAATGATTGAATTTTGATAAAAAAAAGTTAAAAGATCGATGGACAAAATTAATAGAACCAGTCTGATACTGAGCTCTGGGATATTCACCTTTGGTATCTGTGAAGACAGAACTTATTCTAACACACCAGAAATGTTTATCAAAACCCATGTTAATTGCCAAAATAGTGAAACTGCAAACTGAAAATCCTGATCATCCCTAACAGAGCTAACATATGATACCCATGTTCAACATAAATATGTGATTACTCCTATTGAACTTGTTCAGACCACTCACATACTGAAAGTTAGGTACATAAATAAGTTGTTGCAGGATCAGAGCCTTAGAGTTGACAAAATTATCTTCCCAAGTAATCAACTAAAAAGAGTCCAGGATAGATTATCCTTATTTTAAATAAGATTATTAAGATATGCAATGCCATAAAATGCTCATATTGCTAATGTGTACAGTTTGTATTGCTCAATAGACCACTTTTATCTAGTATGCACACACACGTGTATATACTTTGTACATCACACTCTTTGCTTAAACTTAAATTTTACTGTAAATTAGACACTAATTCCAGTAACGTTTTTCTTTACATTTATTAAAAAAGTTCTCACTACTCCACAACACACAGAAGCAAACATACAATAACATAATAAATAATAACAATAATAAATCAAGGAAAGGTTAATTTAAATATTGCAAGCATCATTCTCAGCCAGTCAGTTTTCTTTTAAATTGTCTATATTTTTTCAAGAAAAATACAAACACTGCGATGGACATGAATAAATGAATACAACGATCGGCTACATCTGGGCAGAGGAATGCAGGTATATCCATGTCTTATGCTTTTACCTTCTGATTTTTTTCCCCTTTTAAATTTTGACACAAGATCTCATTAAATTTTTTTCTAAAATACTGAACTTGCTCTTCTAAAAAAAATGGATCCTTCGTGATGGATGACAAAATATTGTCCTCTGACTACCTTTTGCTTTTCTAATTGGCCACAGAAAACTAGTTTGATGACTCTGAGTAGAATTGGAACAAGATAAAAAAGCGATCACCTTCTCAATGAATATGTCTAAATGTAAGTGATTATTCTGAAAGCACCTAAAATTGAAACCTTCATTAGGAATTGGCAAGTATGTTTTTGGCACAATAATGCCTTCCTGGCTTATCAAGGAAAATGCTTGTTTGGTTTTCTGCTCCCTCTCTCTCTAATATCGGGCCCCTAGGAGTGCTAATGTTTCATAGGCTGTATTAGTTCCATTACTGGTGCTTTGGACCAATTTTTTTTGGATTTTATTTGGTATCATTTTAAGCATGACTGATACAAGGTGACAATCAATGTAAACAAATTCAAGGGCAAAAGCATACATGTCTGCAAAACAAAAAATAAGACTCTACAACAGCTGTGTGGTATCAGTTTTGCTCGATGCGGCAAAGACCTGGGGCATTACGCAAGCTGACAAGAAAAGATTTGATGCATTTGATAGCAGGTGTTTTGGAGGGATATGTAATGTCAAGTGGCACCACTATGTTGGGAACATTGAGTTTCACAAGAGAACAAGAAAGAAACATATTATATACCTCCTAACAAGGAAGTGAGACTTGAACAGACTGACCATCTAGCAAGCATGGAGCAAAAACGAACAGTGAGAGGACTTACAGAATGGAGTCCCTTATCTGGGCTTCCAAGTATATCCTAGGGCTGATCCACAGCTCACTGAAGTCAATGGAAAGCCTCCCTATCTTCTCGGCATCTATCTTGTTAGACTGTAAGCTCTCCAGGGCAAGAACCAGCTTAGTTTTAGTCCTGTTCTGTGCTAGCACGTAAGAAATAATAGCCTGAGAATCATAAAAGAGGGAGGAAAAGAAACAATTTCAAAATGAAAGTCTGTGGCCCAACCCTGCAAACCCTTGCTCTCCAACAAACATGTGAATAATGGTTCGAGGCATCAGGCCCCTAGTGTTCGGTAAACGTGGACCTGAGCTATGCAGGGAAAAAGGGAGTTAATGGCACACAAAGAGCCAGAATATACTCCTTTAAGCCCATGTGACTCCACTGAGGCTCCACAGATGTCAGCAAGAGAAAGACCTGACCCGCAGTAATAATACCCTGTTGTTTGCTTTGTCGGTATCCTCCCAGATGCAGATTTTGTGAATGAAAGAGGAGGAGCACCTTTTTGAAAATGTAGCCTGAAGAGTTCAGAGTAGAAGATAATTGAAAACAGATGGGTATCAGACAGCAGAGCCCGGCAATACGGGCAAAGCGGGCCTATGCTATGGAAGCTCTAGCAACTGCTAGGGCCCTTTAAGGTGCGAAAGAGGCTGTGCGACTGCGTGGACTACCAGCAAGTTACATTTGTTCATGATTGAATCAAGGAAAGGAAACTTACACCTTCCACATAGTAATTAGAACCACGTTCAAAAAGATCTATCTTGATTTCCCTATATCAAATGATGTCAAAAATAGTTCACTGACCAAGCTTGGATTTTGCCTTTGCCTTTATGTATTTTAAAAACTTCTTATTTCAGTTTTTTAAGTTGTCTAACATACCTCCAGCCGGCATAATCTGTTATTGTTGTTTTCATTTGAAAACTCCTCCAATTTCAGTACAAATATTCAATTACTGCAGTAAGGCTTTTAAGGGAAGCAACTGAACCTTTGTTAGCCATCAATTTCAATTGCCATTTCCTAGCTGGTATCTTTTTCTTTATTTTTATATGCAGAGCTCAGAACAGGCTCCCAGAAACAGACTTTCTTTGTTAAACTTTTAGTAATAAAAATGTTATTTGCCTGCTGTCCTTTATAGCTCACTTTAAAAAAAATCAGCAAAGGACAAATGTACATGATTCATCAAATCATTAAAAAAAAAGTATTATAATAAAAATAAGAAAATTTACCCCCCCTCCGCAATGTTTTAAATTGAAATGTCCTCAGCTTTGGACATGCTCTGGAATAAGTGACAATAGTCAAAACATTCAGAATTTGATGGAGTTGAGCTCTTAGGTGCTTGTCACAAAGGAAAGATTCACAAATATACTAGAAAAGAGACAAAACTGAAGTTTAGCAGAATCGTGTGCTTGGGACCAGCAGACTGAGACCTGGGGAGGATTCACACCAGTTAGATTATTATGACAAGATTGATAAATGGCATGGGGAAAACTCCCTTTTTGACTTTGAAAGGACCATATGTAGTGCTTATGTGCTGTGCCTGAGTATCTATTCACAAACATAGAACGTAACCCAATTGCCTGATGCTGGTAGATGCCACTGAATCTACCGTAGTTAAGGAAACCTAGTGGAGGCAGCTGTTTTGTACTTAGCAAGTCTGCCATTAGAATGGACTGGACAATTATCCATCTTTCACAGCTGTCATAAATATAAAGGGAAGGGTAACCACCTTTCTGTATACAGTGCTATAAAATCCCTCCTGGCCAGAGGCAAAACCCTTTCACCTGTAAAGGGTTAAGAAGCTCAGATAAGCTCGTTGGCATCTGACCCAAAATGACCAATGAGGGGACAAGATGCTTTCAAATCGGGGGCGGGGGGGAAGAGAAAAGGGTTCTGTCTGTCTGGGTGATGCTTTTGCCGGGAACAGATCAAGAATGCAGCCTTCCTACTCCCGTTAAGTTAGTAAGTAATCTAGCTAGAAAATGCGTTAGATTTTCTTTTGTTTAATAGCTGGTAAAATAAGCTGTGCTGGAGGGAATGTATATTCCTGTTTTTGTGTCTTTTTGTAACTTAAGGTTTTGCCTAGAGGGATTCTCTAGGTTTTGAATCTGATTACCCTGTAAGGTATGTACCATTCTGATTTTACAGAGGTGATTCTTTTACCTTTTCTTTAATTAAAATTCTTCTTTTAAGAACCTGATTGATTTTTCATTGTTAAGATCCAAGGGCTTGGGTCTGTGTTCACCTGTACAAATTGGTGAGGATTCTTATTAAGTCTTCACTAGGAAAGGGGGTGTAGGGCTTGGGGGAATATTTTGGAGGGAAGACATCTCCAACTGGTGTGTTTCCCTGTTCTTTGTTTAAAACGCTTGGTGGTGGCAGCATACTATTCAAGGACAAGGCAAAATTTGTACCTTGGGGAAGTTTTTAGCCTAAGCTGGTAAGAACAAGCTTAGGGGGTCTTTCATGCAGGTCCCCACATCTATACCCTAGAGTTCAGAGTGGGGAAGGAACCTTGACAACAGCCGAGGAGAGGGAATAAGCTTGGAGTAGGCCAGGAAGCTGAATGGAGCGATGGCTTCTGAATTGCATTCTGATTAGACTGTGCCAAATAAAATATTTCAGTTTTGTTCAGTTGGTTGGGTATACAATAGATAGTCATATGTAACCCTAGCTAAAAGGCATTTCAGGGAAATATATAATGTGGTTTATAGCCTCTGATGTGATTTAGTAGTATATTATATCTCCCATGTGTACCTATAGTGGAATTGTGTCTCTAATAAAGACAGGAAAACTAGAGGAGCATTTTTTTCATACAGGAGGGGCCTGATTATGCCATAAAGTCATTGGGACCTTTGCCATTGACTTCAGTGGGTGCAGAATCAAACTCTAACCGTAAAAATAACACGTTCTACTGTTTAACAAGCAATTGTGAAATGGTGAGTGGTTAATTAGGGTTGCAAACTTTCTGATTGCAGAAAACCGAACAACCTTGCCTCGCTCCTGCCCCGAGGCCCCACTTCTGCCCCGTCCCTTCTCCAAGGCCCTGCCCCACTCACTCCATCCCCTCCCTCCCTTGCTCGCTCTCCCCCACCGTTGCTCACTTGGTCATTTTCACTGGGCTGGGGCAAAGGGTTGGGGTGTAGAAGGGGGTGAGGGCTTCTGTTGGGGGTGTGGGCTCTGGCATTGGCTCTCAACCTTTCCAGACTACTGTACCCCTTTCAGGAGTCTGATTTGTCTTGCATACCCCCAAGTTTCACCTCACTTAAAAACTACTTGCTTCCAAAATCAGACATAAAAATACAAAAAAGTGTCACAGCACGCTATTACTGAAAAATTGCTGACTTTCTCATATTTACCATATAATCATAAACTAAATCAATTGGAATATAAATATTGTAATTACATTTCAATGTATAGTTTATAGAACAATATAAACAAGTCTTTGTATGAAATTTTAGTTTGTACTAAGTTCGCTAGTGCTTTTTATGTAGCCTGTTGTAAAATTAGGCAAATATCTAGATGAGTTGATGTACCTCCTGGAAGACCTCTGAGTACCCCCAGGAGTACATGTACCCCTGGTTGAGAACCACTGGCGTAGGAGACAGCTATCTCTGCTATATGCCCACAGGGGACTCCTCACATGCCAGGGGAATGCAAATCAGGGGACGTTTCCATTCCCTGTGTGTTGCCTGGACAGCACAAATGTCACACAGTATACTGGAGAATATGACCCAGAGCCTTCCGATCTTTCTATCTTTATTTACCTTAAATAGTGTCTGTGCGATAGGCGCTTCTTGGCAAGTTTAGCCCTTCATGGAATATTTGTACCCAGTGCTTTACATCTGAAAAGTTTAGTAACTGTTTTCCTTACTCACATAATAGCGGTGCTAGCCAAATTATTATTTATTTGTCTTATTGTAGCACCTAGAAGCACTCGTTATACCCCCAGGAGTAGGTGGTGTAAAACACCGAACAAAAAGATGGTCCCTGCCCCAATGAGCTAACCATACAAGTATAAGACAAGATACAATAGATGGGGAGTACAAGGAAAGAATGAGGCATATTGGTAAGCATGATAGACAGTGGTCTCAGAGCACCAGTAGCCCCTAGGTAAGACTGACAAGATTTTGGTGCAGAATGTCTATTTTTTTCATCCCTACGTGCTCTACTTTTACATCTCTTATTCAGCATATGAAGATACAGTCCTGTCAAAAGATCTAATTGACTGTTTTTCACCTGTATTTATACCGATGGCATAATATCTGACCTGTACTGGCAGTGGACATGAATAATTGTGTTAATGGGAAGTGTGTTAGCATGACAAGTCTGCATGTTTGACAGGGAGATATGTTTACAAGAGTATAATATGTACAGTTTTTGAAATTTGAATAATAAGGGGCAAAAGAGACTTTCCACTCAAATATAATAGTGTATTCTTCATTGCATTAAATAGGTTATATCATTGAGGATATTGAAAGTCGATGATATTTTGCAACAATCTCAAAACACCTGATGCAATACGCCTGTACTTTCCCTGCCAGTTCTCCAGTTTCTCAAAAGTTTCTCCAGCAGCAGCACCTATCTGTGATCATCCTGGTGGTAGACTTGGGCAGACAGGTAAAGCCCATTTCTGGAAAATGTCCATTAATTACATGTCATTTTGTACAGAAAGAACATTGCAAAAATATTGTTTTGAAGGCTTCCATGGTCATCTGGCTCATAGGGTCAGCATGGCATAGTGGACTAAGCATGGGATTTGAGGCCTAATTTTCCAATGTAAGGGCACAAATTCAGGCACCCAAGTGAGATCATATTGGCCGTAACCAGTTGTGTCTCAGTTTTCTGATCTGTAAAAATACGTACCACCCATAATGGCTGCGTACAAGATTTAGTGTGCTGCCGGTATCAAGTCAGAGAGGAGTGACATCTCCATGGCAGTGGACTGGATCTACCATGGCTACTCTGGCAAAGCGACCTATTAATGCTTAATGGTAAGAATCCATACTTTGACTGCGGAATTCATGGTCAATTGATGTCATTGGGTATGTCTGCACTGCAATTAGACACTTGCGGCTGGCCTGTGCCAGCTGATTTGGGCTTGGGCAAAGGGGCTGGTTAGTTAAATGAGGTATAGACGTTTGGGCTCAGGCTACAGCCTGGGGTCTAGGACCATGTGAAGTGAGAGAGTCCCAGAGCTTGGGCTACAGCCCGAGCCTGAATGTCTACGTTGCAGTTAAACAGCCCCTTAGCCTGAGCCTGAGTCAGCTGTAGTATAGACATACCCATCGAGGCCAAAGAACTGAGAGGATTCAGAGAAGGAATGGACTAGAGTTGGTCAAAAATCTGCTACCTGAACATTTTTCTGTCAGGAAACACTGTTTCCTCAAATTCAGAACTTTCTGTGGGAATATGTTAATTTGGGAGGGAAGGGGGAAATTTTTTAATAAGGGTCAAACAATTTTTCATTCTGAAAATTTTATTGTATCTTATAAATTATAAAAGAAAAAAAGGAAAAAAAAACAGGAAAAAAGGATTCTGATTGTATTGAAATGGAACATTTTGATTGACCCAAAACAAATGATTTATTTACCGACTGAATTTTTGATTCATGGGAAATGTATTGGCTTTGTCCTGACCTGGAAAGAAAACAAATTTTGAGATGTCAGATTTTCTCATGGAATGGAAATCCCAACTTTCAACTAGCACTTGAACAGATATTAATAAGGATAATAAAGAATATGCAGTTATAACAGTAAATATAAAAAATAACATTTAAAGTTTTGGAAGGGATTAAATCCTCATGCTTCAGGACTTCAGTCAACTTCTAATTCCTGGGGGCTAGGAGGAGACTGATTGCCTTCCATGGGCTGTCTTATACCTTCCTCAGAAGCAGCTAGTGCTTGCCACTGTCACTGACAGAGAGGATATTGGGATACACCCTGAGTCTGATCTAGTATGGCAATTTCTATGCTACTTTTAAGAGGAGTGTGAGGATTTAGTCAAAGGGCTTGATTCACCAGTGCAGATATCCCAGGTTTATTCACCACGTACTCAGTGGTTGGAAATTTGTCCAGAGATGACAAGTGGCAGTTTCAAGGCCCCCCCCAAAGAAGAGATAGGCAGAACTGGCCATGTGTAAGGGGACTGTTGCCCCCTTACTAACATTCAGTGGGGATGTTTTGGTTGGTGAGCTCCCAGTACTAAAAGGGGAAGGGTCTATGGGAAACCAGGACCCTAAGACTGATAGTCCCCAGGAACAATGGGGAGAGGCCAATGCTCTAGGTCAGCCTGAATGACAGAGCGGGCAGGCTAATCAGGGAGTCAGGAGTCCAGGGAGGTCCCGTCCTCCATGTGAGCTGGATTTGCTTGGGTCAGACAGAGTGGGGCCGAGCTAAGGAGAAAGCAGGGGCACAAGCTAAGCTGGGGAGCAGAGCTGGGCCAGATCCAGAGGGACCAGAAAAGCAGCCCAGAGAGAGCAGACCCTCTTCTGGGAGAAGAGCTGCAGCCCCAAACCCAGAGGCACAGTTCAGAGAGAGCAGATTTGCCCTGGGAGCAGAGCTGCAGAAACCAGAGCCAGAGGGGCCAGAAAAGCAGCCCAGGAAGCAGGTCAGTGCTGGGAGCAGAGTCACAGAAGCAGCCGGCAGAGCAGACCTGTCCTGGGAGCAGAGCTGCAGCAACCAGAGCCAGAGGGGCCGAAGAAGCAGCCCAGGGAGATGGAGGCAGAGCAGCAGCAGCAGTGCAGAGACTGAGTGGTGGAGCTGCGGCTGGAGCAGTCCGGAGCTGAGTGCGGTGAGCAGCTGGGGAGAGCGAGGGGGACCCTGGGCAGTGGGCCCAGCACAGGGAGACGCCTCAGCCAAGAGGCTTTGCAGGCCAGGCTTGGATCATAACCCTGACAGGGCGGGGGCGACCCTGGGAAGAAGGGTCCTACCACTTAGAGCCTAAGAGCGTGTGCCCACCACCAGAGCAAGTGTCCAACCCACAGCATCCCTACAGCACAGCCAGGGCCTGAGAAGAAGGCCGGGGACTTACAAGGAACAGACTGTGAATGGCCCGGACATTCCAGAGACCCTGTTTGTGATGTTCCCTGCCACAGAGCGGGGTGATGTGTTTCCTTTAACCTTTCCCATTTTTCCTTATTCTTTTTAAAATTAATTGTTGATTAAATAACTTGCATTTGCTTTAATTTGTATGCAGTGGTCAGTGGGTCAGAGAAGTGCCTAATGCAGAGAGAGTACCCCCGAGTGGGGACACCCTAGCCCCTGTGCTAGGTGACCACAGCAGGGTTGGGGGTCGAGCCCCCCCAGGAATCCTGGGCCCAGCCTTGTTGGGGTTACAAGGACTCTGTCAGACAGAAGAGTGGAAGGGGAGTCCTCAAGGGCTGGGAGTCCACTGGGTAAATGGAGTGGGAGCGAGGACTCAGATCCTTTCGCTAGCCCACTTCACCGGGGTAGTGCAGAAGCCAGGAAAGTTCCCCACAAGAGCGGGACTATTCCCCCACTTACACATGGAAGGGTGAGACCAAGACAGCCAGGGAATGGGTTGTCCTGTTTATCCCCTGGTCAGTCTTGGCCACTGGGGGCTCCTATTGAGTTGCACTCCCCAGTGGAAACCCCTGGGGAGACCAGTTGTGCAAACAGCACCTGTCCTTGCCTGGTATGAATCCGTGTTGCTGGCGCATAGGATTTCTAGGCCCCTGCTGGCTCAGACAGCTTGTAATTTGCATCCCCTGGAGTCAGTGGGCATAAATTAAGCCAAATGTTTCTACAGCGCTTTGAAGATGTAAAAGGACTAAGGGCACAGCAAAACTAGAGTGAAACTGTATATGCAAGTATCACTAACGTGCAAAATATTTGTGTGTGAGAGACTCCTATGAAAAATTCCAGAAATTCAAAGAAATCTATTTGTATGTATGTTTCCATCCCTGCTGTGCTAAAGTGAATTGGGAGTCATTCCATTGCCATTAACAGAGCTGCACTGGTGAAAGAATAGAACAGGCACATAATTCACACAAATCATGTCTGAATCACGCAAATCATGTCTCGATTAGGAACAGCTGTTGTCTCCAATTCTAGAAACCATCTAACATTTAAGGCTCTGTCTAGGTAAGTAACCTCTGGTACAAAGAATTAGCCGATGCTAGAATGCATTATGATCATATGAATTTCAATAGGTGAACAGTCACAGAGGGCTCTTCCTCAGACCCCCCTGCCCCCTCCCAAGTCTAAGTATCTTGGTACAGGAGGTTCTTGACAGGGGCAGTGGAATAGTATCAGAGCAGCTGGGTAGCTGCTGCTGCTGCATTCCTGCAGCTACATCACCAGCCCCACACTGCAGTGACCAGCAGCCCTGCTTAATATCCTATCAAAAGCCTTTGGGCTCCTTCCCTTATCCATGCTACAAAAGAATATGGGAAAGATGTGTTCCTAGCATGCAGCAGGTACAGCCCCAGCCACTGATGGACTCCCCTCACATGTCCTACACCACATGGTTTCTGTTGCACCTGGAGCTCTCCATGACAGCAGATGACAGATCATCATTTGCCCCAGGCACAGGAAGCTGCCCCATGGGATTCTGAAGACTGCGTAGAAACTTTTCGTCTTAAATACAGGTGGGATTCTCAAAAGTGTTTAGCAGTGGCTTAATTTTAGTCCCATTGAAAAGAATGGGAGATTTCACATTGGGCAGTTAGCCAACATTGCAGACTATTGAGAATTCCACCCTAGAAATATACACTGCAGTCTTCTAAAAGGGAAATCCTCCTTATTTTTCTGTTCATGGAACAACTTAATTAGGCATTTACTTCCATTGATGTCAATGGTGCAGGACTGAAAAGAGAGAGAGACTTGGCATAACCATATTTTCCATTTTCACATTGCATTTCATTGACACAACGTGGATGTCTTTCATGTGACTCTACCCTAGAACTTCACTAATACCAATTACACCAGCATAAATGGGTTCTCTTTCTGTATCAGAAATATTGTGCATGGCATAAATCTTCATTTCTTATACACAAATGTCTCCTCAGAAATAACCTCCAGTATGAAAACTAGAGTCCTATCTTAGGTACATATGAGGCCCACTTAACATAGTATCTGAGTGTTGACTTTTGCGCAACGACTTATGTTCTTCTATGTGTCTGACAATTTTATTCTTTACTATTGTTTCAACTAATTTGCCCGGTATTGACGTTAGACTTACCTGTCTGTAATTTCCGGGATCAACTCTAGAGCCCCTCTTAAATATTGGCATTCCATTAGCTATCTTCCAGTCATTGGGTACAGTAGCTGATTTAAAGGACAGGTTACAAACCATAGTTAATAGTTCCGTAATTTCACATTTGCGTTCTTTCAGAACTCTTGGGTGAATGCCATCTGGTCCCGGTGACTTGTTACTGTTAAGTTTATCAATTAATTCCAAAACCTCCTCTAGTGACACTTCAATCTGTGACAATTCCTCAGATTTGTCACCTACAAAAGTCAGCTCAGGTTTGGGAATCTCCCTAACATCCTCAGCCGTGAAGACTGAAGCAAAGAATTCATTTAGTTTCTCCACTATGACTTTATCATCTTTAAGTGCTCCTTTTGTATCTTGATCGTCCAGGGGCCCCACTGATTGTTTAGCAGGCTTCCTGCTTCTGATGTACTTAAAAACATTTTGTTATTACCTTTTGAGTTTTTGGCTAGCTGTTCTTCAAACTCCTTTTTGGCTTTTCTTATTACATTTTTACACTTAATTTGCCAGTGTTTATGCTCCTTTCTATTTACCTCACTAGGATTTGACTTCCACTTTTAAAAAGATGCCTCTTTATCTCTCACTGCTTCTTCTACATCGTTGTTAAGCCACGGTGGCTCTTTTTTAGTTTTTTTACTGTGTTTTTTAATTTGGGGTATACATTTAAGTTGAGCCTCTATTATGGTGTCTTTCAAAAGTGTCCATGCAGCTTGCAGGGATTTCACTCTAGTCACTGTACCCTTTAATTTCTGTTTAACTAACCTCCTCATTTTTGCACAGTTCCCCTTTCTGAAATTAAATGCCACAGCGTTGGGCTGTGGAGGTGTTCTTCCCACCACAGGAATGTTAAATGTTATTATATTATGGTCACTATTTCCAAGCGGTCCTGTTACAGTTACCTCTTGGACCGGATCCTGCGATCCACTCAGGACTAGATCGAGAGTTGCCTCTCCCCTTGTGGGTTCCTGTACCAGCTGCTCCAAGAAGCAGTCATTTAAAGTATCGAGAAATTTTGTCTCTGCATTTCGTCCTGAAGTGACATGTACCCAGTCAACATGGGGATAACTGAAATCCCCCACTATTATTGAGTTTTGTATTTTAATAGCCTCTCTAATCTCCCTGAGCATTTCATCGTCACTATCACTGTCCTGGTCAGGTGGTCATAATAGGTCCCTACTGTTATATTCTTATTCGAGCATGGAATTACTATCCATAGAGATTCAATGGAACATGGGGATTCATTTAAGATTTTTATTTCATTTGATTCTACATTTTCTTTCGCATATAGCACCCTCTTGGCTAGCCACCCTGCTGGCCACTCGTTCACCAGCCAACTGTCAGTCACCTTCTGTTGCTACCTGCCTCTCTGCTGTGACCTCTGCACATCAGTCTCTTAGTGATTTTCAGCTCTTTGCAGGCTGGGCAGAGACACTGCCCCGTCTCAAGTGATTTCAGCTCTCAGTGACCAAGCATTTAAAATAATAAAAGAGGCTCTTAATGAAGCCTATTTAGCTCTTTCTTGGAACAGTGGGGAGGAACAGATCAAACCAGCCTGGGGACTCCTAGGGAGCAGCCACACACCTTCTGACTGAGACATCTGTTCCCACCCCTCTTACTTTCACAGGGTTCTGGCATTCCAGCCCCTGGCTTAATGAGGTCCTTTCAGCTGAAGGTGAGCCCCGTCATTTGGGACAGGTTAAGCACAGTCCTGCTTCCCTGTATTCCCACAATAATTACAACATTTTGGTAACAGCATTTCACTACCCCTGCATTCAGCACTAAAGTGATTTGTACCCAACACCAGCCAAAATTGATTACTTTGACACCACTCTATCTGCTGAATATCGAAGCAGGGCAAGAGCAAACTGTATTTACATAAACACACCCAAAGTCTCTCCCCTTCCCTGCTAGCTGTCAGGGAAGCATTCATTCAGACCCTGCTTACACTAGCACGACTAGAAGTTAGTGCTGAATCTCACAGGGAATCTGAGATTGTTCCTTTTTGTAACAGTAAAGGCTATCTGAATGTAAAGGTGCGGCATTTTATGTATAAACAAATGCAGTCAATGGCTCAGGACTTAGTTTTGCCTTTACTGAACCTTGAGGCAGAGTAGATTTGCAAGGGAGACATTTCTGTGGCAGTTTGTTTATTCAATGGCAGGTATTCAAAGCCACTTGAGAGGTGAGATGATCAGTCCTGGAGGAGATGGATTAGTGGGCAAAACACAAGTGAATCCAGAAAAGAATGTTATAATAAATTCATTTCCCACTGGATAACACCATCATGTATGTGGAGTGTCTGTATATGGAGGAAGAGTGGGAAGAGAGGGAGGGGTGCAAATTGTATGTACACCCTCCTGCCCGTGTTATCAGAGCTGAAGTGTAAAGAGAGCTGGTTTAAGAACTGCTAAATGTTTTTACATTATATTGGACTCTATGATATCTGGTAGGTTAAACCAAAAATATTCATGTCAGTGCTAAAAAAGTCCTGACTAGCACATTTAGCACAATGGCACCCTCTCTTGCCAGCCATGCATTATATTGAGGCTGCTCTTAGAGAAGAATGCAGCTTCAAGAAACATCTGTGCGTCTGTCCAAGTGCATTGTCATGTTCTCCTCGCTCTAGCTGCTTTTTTTTCCAATAGGGGTTTTGTTCCAATTTTTTGTTTATTTGCTGTTATCCTTTGGTGTCTACCCTCCCCAACATTAGCAAACCTGTTTTGCTATATTAAGGGTTGGATGCCTGTACTGACTGGAGAAGATGAGTTGCAGTTTCAAAAACCAAGGGGAGAGGGCAGGAGAGACCCCACACATCTAGGCAATGCTGCTCTCGTAGTCCCATTTAGTCATTTCCAAAGGAATACCATTAATTAGAACTACTGCTGGGCCCAATCCTGCAAGATGCTGATCATCTCCAGGGAGGTGTTATGCACCCTCCATTGTCTATGCAAAATAGAGGGCCATCAGCCCTTCTCAGGGCATAATTGGCTCCTTACAGGATCGGGCCTAATTCTGCTCACATACCACAGCTTATTTTTGTTATTAACAAGAGCTTGATTCATGAAATAAAATATACAACAAATCTGATTTTGACTCAGATCCTCTACATGCCAGTTAGTGTTCACACTAAAGCACTGACCCCCTCTAAATCATTTGTACCACATAAACCCCAGCTGGAGTATTGCAAGTTTTAATTAGAATTATGTTCATTTATATCCAGGTGCTTATAAATAAAATTGCTCAGTAACGTAGCCTAATTTAAGAGCTGGTGCACAATTACCTCTTCTTGTCAGAATGGCCAAACAATGCTTTCTTCTTATTTGTAAAGAAATTGGAAATTCTGAGGATTTCCTCAACTTTTTCCGTGCTTAACATAAGGCCTTGGTGATAAGGATGACAAGGCAATATTTCAGTAATATTAATATTAAGGAATTAATTTACTGCTACGGCACATGGGGAACTAGACACACTTCCCATTAATGTTAATGAGGATGGTTTATGGTTGTCCCCATTTGTAGTCTGGAAAATATATCCCATGTATACCTACAGTATGACCTGGTCAAATAAATCTAAGAATGAAAAAATGGCTTTCATGAAGACTTTTTGTTTCCTTTGAATTTTTGTATTAATCTAAACAAAAACAAACAAAATTAATAGATTCCAAGGCCAGAAGAGACCATCGTGATCATCTAGTGCAGGGGTTCTCAAACTGTGGGGTGGGACCCCAAACGGCTTCAGCTTTGGGTGGTGGGGCTCAGGTTATAGAGTGGGGCTCAGGCTTTGACTTTGGCCCTCCCCTCCAGGGCAGCGGGGCTCAGATTTTGGACCCCCCTGCCCGGGGCAGTAGGGCTCAGGTGGACTCAGGTTGGTCCTGAGGCCGGTTTTGTTCAATATCTTCATTAATGATCTGGAGGATGGCGTGGATTGCACCCTCAGCAAGTTTGCAGATGACACTAAACTGGGAGGAGAGGTAGATATGCTGGAGGGTAGGGATAGGATACAGAGGGACCTAGACAAATTAGAGGATTGGGCCAAAAGAAATCTGATGAGGTTCAACAAGGACAAGTGCAGAGTCCTGCACTTTGGACGGAAGAATCCCATGCACCACTACAGACTAGGGACCGAATCGCTAGGCAGCAGTTCTGCAGAAAAGGACCGAGGGGTTACAGTGGACGAGAAGCTGGATATGAGTCAACAGTGTGCCCTTGTTGCCAAGAAGGCCAATGGCATTTTGGGATGTATACGTAGGGGCGTTGCCAGCAGATCGAGGGACATGATCGTTCCCCTCTGTCGACATTGGTGAGGCCTCATCTGGAGTACTGTGTCCAGTTTTGGGCCCCACACTACAAGAAGGATGTGAAAAAATGGGAAAACGTCCAGCGGCAGGCAACAAAAATTATTAGGGGGCTGGAGCACATGATTTATGAGGAGAGGCTGAGGGAACTGGGATTGTTTAGTCTGCAGAAGAGAAGAATGAGGGGGGATTTGATACCTGAAAGGGGGTTCCAAAGAGGATGGATCTAGACTGTTCTCAGTGGTAGCAGATGACAGAACAAGGAGTAATGGTCTCAAGTTGCAGTGGAGAAGGTTTAGGCTGGATATTAGGAAAAACTTTTTCACTAGGAGCGTGGTGAAGTACTGAAATGCATTACCTAGGGAGGTTGTGGAATCTCCTTCCTTTGAGGTTTTTAAGGTAAGGCTTCACAAAGCCCTGGCTGGGATGATTTAGTTGGGGATTGGTCCTGCTTTGAGTATAGGGACCTCCTGAGGTCCCTTCCAAAGCAGATATTCTAGGATTCTATGACTCAGGCTTTGGTCCCTCCTTCTTGGGTCATGTAGTAATTTTTGTTGTCAAAAGGGGGTCATGATGCAATGAAGATTGAGAACCTCTGATCTAGTGTGACCTCCTGTATAACACGGGCCCTAGAACTTTCCCAAAGTAATTCCTGTCTGAACCAGAGCACAGCTTTTAGAAAGACATCCCAGCTTGATTTAAAGATTGCCAGTAGGGACAATCTACCATGACCCTTGGTAAATTGTTCCAATGGTTAATTACTCTCAGTGTTAAAACTGTATGCCTTATTTCAAGTCTAAAATTGTCTAGGTTCAACTTCCAACCATTGGATCATGTTTTCCTGCTGAAGAGCCCATTATCAAGGATTTGTTGCCCATGTAGGTATGTACAGATTATAATTGTCACCCCTTTCATTCTCTTTTGTTAAACTAAATAGACTCAAGGAGAATCTATCACTGTAGGGCACATTTTCTAGCCTTTCATCATTCTCATTCCTCATCTCCAAACCCTCTTATCAGCATCCTTCTTGAATTGTGGGCACCAGAATTGGCCACAGTATTTCAATAGTGGTCACAGCAGTGCTGGATACGGTAAAATAACCCCTCTACTTCCACTCAAGATTCCGCTGTTTATGTATCCAAGGACTGAATTAGCCATTTCGGCCACAGTGTCTGTCATAAATATAAAGGGAAGGCTAACCACTTTTAAATCCCTCCTGGCCAGAAGAAAAAACCCTTTCACCCGTGAAGGGTTAAGAAGCTAAAGATAACCTCGCTGGCACCTGACCAAAATGACCAATGAGGAGACAAGATACTTTCAAAGCTTCTTTCTGTCTGTGTGTTGCTTTTGCCAGGACCAGAGCAGGAATGCAGGTTAGAACTCCAGTAAAGGGCTAATAAGTAATCTAGTTAGATATGCGTTAGAGTCTGTTTTGTTTAAATGGCTGATAAAATAAGTTGTGCTGAATGGAATGTATATTCCTGTTTTTGTGTCTTTCTGTAACTTAAGGTTTTGCCTAGAGGGATTCTCTAGGTTTTGAATCTGATTACCCTGTAAGGTATTTCCCATCCTGATTTTACAGAGGCGATTTTTTTACTTTTTCTTCAATTAAAATTCTTCTTTTAAGATTGCTTTTTCATTCTTCTTAAGATCCAAGGTTTTGGGCCTGTGTTCACCTATGCAAATTGGTGAGGATTTTCATCAAACCTTCCCCAGGAAAGAGGGTGTAGGGTTTGGGAGGATTTTGAGGGGAAAGATGTTTCCAAGCGGGCTCTTTCCCTGTTATATATTTGTTAGACGCTTGGTGGTGGCAGCAATAAAGTCCAAGGGCAAAAGGTAAAATAGTTTGTACCTTGGGGAAGTTTTAACCTAAGCTGGTAAAAATAAGCTTAGGGAGTTTTTCATGCAGGTCCCCTCATCTGTACCCTAGAGTTCAGAGTGGAGAAGGAACCTGGACAGTGTCGCACTGGAATTCACGTTCAGATGATTATCCACTGTCACCCCAAATCTCTTTCAGGGTCACTGCTTCCCAGGATAGAGTCCCCCATCATGTAAGCATGGCCTACAGTCTTTGTTCCTAGATGTATACACAGTAAAAGCTTTGTTATCTGGCATATTGGAGGAATGGGAAGTGCCAGTAAGTAAAAAATTCTGGTTAACGAAGAGGGAAGGCGTTTGGGTGTGGGAGGGGGCCCCAGGCAGGGGGTTGGACACGGGAAGGGGTGTGGGGTGATGGATTTGGACAGCACTCACCTTGGGCAGCTCCCCAGAAGTAAAGTGACATGTCTCTGCTGCTCCTCCGCCCGTGGGTGCTGCCCCTGCACTTCCCATTGGCCGCAGTTCCTAGCCAACGGGAGCTGCGGCACCAGTGCTCAGGGCGGGTGCAGCGCACAGAGCCACCATGGATGCTCTCAGTGTAATTTGGCTGAGGGTAGAATGGTGCTGAGAATGGAAATTCTGTTTGGCAGAGGATTCTGAAATTAGCTTTCATTTCAGTTTGGAGTGAAACTCGAAAACTTCAAAATTCACTGTGAAAGAAGTTTAAAAAAATAATTTGGAGTGAGTCAAAACGTTTCTTTTTTATATTGACCATTTTATTATAAGTATTAAAATATAATTCAATTTTTTTAAAAATTCTAAACAAAAAGTCACTTCCAAAGGGGAAAAATCAAAGTGCTTCATTTCAACAGGAATAAAATGAGACTTTTTAGATGTTGTTGGAACTTCTTCCCTTTTTCCTTCCAGAATGAAACTTCACCCAAAGAGAACTGCAATATTCCAATAGAATATGGTTCCATCAACATTTTCCCCCAACCAGGTGTATCTTTGGGATCTACCACTCATGTGCTGTGGTGGATGTGATCAAGCCAGTTCATGTGCTGAGAGGGTCTTTCCAACATCTATGGGGCTAATTTTGCCTCAGAGTCAGAAGGGAATTGCTGTCATTTCCAGTACAGGGCAGGCAGAAAAAAGCCAGCACAGGTAAATATGACCTGACATTCTCATAAAAAGAACTAGGGAAATGTAGTCTAGATGAAATAACTATAAAGTGCATGCAAAACTGCTTGAAAGATCATATTCAAAGAGTAGTTGTCAATGGTTCACTGTCACACAGGAAGGACATATCTAGTGGGATTCCCCTAGGGGTCTGTCCAGATTCCAGTACGATTCAATAGTTTCATTAATTACTTGAATAGTGCAAAGTATGGTTACAAAATTTGTGAATGATATCAAACTGGGAGGGACTGCAAGCAATTTGAAGGACAAGATTAGAATTCAAAATGACATTAACAAACAGGAGAATTGGTCTGAAATCAGTAAGATGAAATTCAGTATAGACGTGAAAATTACTACACTTAGAAAGTAAAAAATCAAATGCATGAATACAACTGGCGAGGCAGTAGTATTGCAGAAAAAGATCTGGGAGTAAAAGTGGATCACAAACTGAATATGAGTCAATGTGATGCAGTTGCAAAAAAAGGCACAAGTGTATGTAAGACAAAGGATATAATTGTCCTACTCTACTTAGCCCTGGTGAGGTCTCAGCTGGAGTATTGTGTCCGGTTTCGGATGCCACATTTTGCCTGCGACACTCCACAAATTGGAGAGTCCAGAAGAGAAAAATTTAAATGATAATAGCTTTAGAAAACTTAGCCTATGAGGAAAGGTTAAAAACATTGGGCATGTTTAGTCTTGAGAACAAAGACTAAAGTGGGGGGACCCGACAGTCTTCAAATATGTTGCAGGCTGTTATAAACAGGATGGTGATCAAGTGTTCTCCATGTCCACTGAAGGTAGGACATGAAGTAATCAGCTTAATGTGCAGCAGGGACATTTAGAAAGCTTTTCCTAATATCTAACCTAACTAGAAGCATCTAAAAGCACTGGAATAGGCTGCCAAGGTATTCCTTGTCATTGGAGGTTTTTAAGAACAGGTTAGAAAAACACATGTCAGGGATGGTCAAGGTTTATTTGGTCTTGCCTCAGTGCAGGGGGCTGGACTAGATGACTTCTTGAGGTCCCTTCCAGCCCTACATTTCTGTGATTCTATTGCTTTATGTGTGTGAGAAAAGGAGTTGTGTTGGGCAATGTTTTTTGGAGCCAGGAGTAGAGAGGCATGTTGTGTGTGTGCGTACGCATGTGTGGGAGGTCTCCAAAGCATAATGGGAAGAAAAAGTACTAAGGCAAAGTTGGAGTGTTCAGAGATAATGCTGTGTCAGATGAGAGGTTCATAGTGCAGAAGGCAAGTGGGACTTTTCCATCATCTAATCCAGCTCCATGCCAACTGTGCTCTACTGTCGACATACATGTAGTGCTTTGTTCAGGCTAGTACTAAATGCCTAAGTGATGGAGCTCCTGCCATTTCTCTTGGGTCACTACTCCAAAGCGTGATCAAGGAGGGTGGTAGCAAAAGGGCAGCAGGAAGGAGTATTTCTGCACTGGAGGGAGGGAGGGGGGAAAAGTTAGTGCATGAGAGGAAGGAGGCAGCGGGAGGGAGCAGACTGATGGTGGAGGGAAATCAGCATGGGGAAGCTGGTTCTAGAGTGAGGAGGCAGTGGGAGAAGCGTGTGTGTACCTGGTGAGATGGGAGCAGGTGGAGTGGTTCTGCTCTGGGAGAGAGGCAATAAAGGAGGGAACAGATGGAATGGGTTCTGCCCTGAGTGAGAGGGCACAGATGGGTGTGTGCATGAGCATGCCTCTGATAAAGTCTCTTGTCAACAGTGGTTATTCAACTCTACCCCCCATTGCTATATAGTTGTACACTATTGACTTTAAATGAAGCCACGCCAATTGACACCAGCTGGGGTCTAGCCTAGAGTCTGACCAGTCGCTGCACAGTTAGTATCAGGGAGGGGAGAATGTCTTACCTAGCTTTAAAGTGCTGTGCTGACACAGGAGTTGACACACATGAAACAGAAAAACTACTGACTTCCTATTGAGGTTAAAAGAGGAGTAAGGGCTCCTAGCACCTCCCAGGATCAGGTTATTATGGAGCTATGCATAATCAGATCAGAACAAACATTGCAATGCTGTTGCCACTTAAAAACACAGGTCCATGGAGCAACTCCTATTTCCCCACAAGCTCACAAATATTTTGTTTAACGGCAGAAATTCCCTGTGAGTGACAACCATGTTGGCAGGTCACAGGACCTGCTGTTGGGTTATATCATTGTTATGAAATTCATGCTGCTAAGGAACTTTGAGTTGTACTCCATACTGGGAATAGGCCAAATAATCTGTGACTCAAAACATCTCTCCTCATGGATCACTGAGAACACAAGAGATTTGAGTTGACCTGGTGGGCTAAACACAAACATGTCAAGATCTCACCAGCACCAAAACATTTGTTTTAACTATCTTGGGAAAGGAATAAGGGCCAATGAGCAACATCTACTGGGTGGACACATTGTTTCCCAGATGTTTCATTTCCTAATTTTATTATTAATTAAATACAAATATGCACTGGAATTGAAAATAAAGGTTAGGAAGAACAGTGGGCCAGATTCTGATCTCAGTTACACCTGTGTAAACCTGTGTAAACCCAGAGTAACAAACAGATACTTTTGGCTTAAATGACTCTCATTATGAGAACGAATCAGGAAAGAACAAAAGGAAAATCTCCTCTCTCACAGTCTGCACTAAGGTGAAAGTACAGCACATGTCATTAAATGTTTAGCATTCACTGCCCCAGATATCTTAACTAACTTGGTCCATACCTCTCCATCTACCAAGGCCCAAATGTGGGACAAAGGCCCAAAGGAGGGACAAAGATATTTTATTACTATAGGAATCACAATACTGTATGGTATCCTTTAGGGTAATAGAGTTAGTATTTTAGTAACTTCAGTCTCATGCTTGTTTATTTCTGAAGGAAATTCTTATCAACAGTAAAACTGAGGAAGACACACCAAATTCGGGTGGAATGTAGGTAATGTTGGGACTAAAATGAATGTGCCCCTTTGAAATAAGGGGTATTTGAGAAATATGATAATGGAACTGTCTTACACAAAGACCAGGAGATAACACAAGGCTACAATAGAAATATAAGCAGTGTTGAGTTTTTCATGGAACCCACTGTTATAATCCATTCTATAAAAGAAACGGGATTAGAAATAACAAGACACAGAGCTCTAATAATAAATGTCTTTCCCTTCAGAGCTGCAGTTCATTCATTGAAGAAACATTGCTGGAATACACAAAAATTACAATACAGAAATGCATTTCCCACACCCTCAGCAGCAGTCCAAAGGCTAGGGGGAAATCAGGGGTAACGGAGGAACTCAGGGAGAGGGAAGTAATTTCTAGAAAGGAGCCTGGGAGCGAACCTGAAGGGTTGTTGGGTGTGGATGGGAGAGGTATTGAACAAGTTTTTTGCGAGGGGAGAGATTGTTAGGGAATTGGGGAGCCTTCCCCATGCAGACCTGGCTGACCCCTAGCCTCTTCATTCAGTCAGGCACATCTGCCCCATCCCCAGGTGTCCCTGCACCTCTCCCCCCATGCCCATGTGGTCCTGCACCCCCACTCCCATTCAGCCCCTGCCACAGTCTCTTCCCCCCTCACTAGCCTTTCTGAACCCCAGTCTATGTGACCCCCCAGCAGCTCTGTGCCCTGCTCTGTGTCCCCCCCATGTCCCGTGCCTCCTCACGGGGCCCCACGAGCATGTTGCTGTGAGGAATGCAGCCTCTCTTCCTTCCAAGCGGCTGCTGGCTGCTACTGGCAGTGAGCCTGCTGCCCTCTGTTCTGGCACCACAGCAGTCCCTGGTGGGAAAAATGTGTAATTGCAGTGTCACACCAGCAGAATGTATTTTCTGCAGAGAAAAAAAATCTGTGGTGGACATGAATTCTGTGCACGTGCAGTGGTGCAGAATTCCCCCAGGAACAACACATGCGCACATAAATAGAGTATATTTCACTGCAAAGTTTCAGTTACTTGTTTTTGTGGGGTAAAAATAAAACAGATAGAGATGGGCCCAAACCAAAACCTTAGCTTCAAGAGCCCTAATCTAGATGAAAGAAAAGGAGTACTTGTGGCACCTTAGAGACTAACCAATTTATTTGAGCATGAGCTTTCGTGAGCTACAGCTCACTTCATCGGATGCATACCGTGGAAACTGCAGCAGACTTTATATACACACAGAGAATATGAAACAATACCTCCTCCCACCCCACTGTCCTGCTGGTAATAGCTTATCTAAAGTGATCATCAGGTTGGGCCATTTCCAGCACAAATCCAGGTTTTCTCACCCTCCACCCCCCTACACAAATTCACTCTCCTGCTGGTGATAGCCCATCCAAAGTGACAACTCTTTACACAATGTGCATGATAATTAAGTTGGGCCATTTCCTGCACAAATCCAGGTTCTCTCACCCCCTCACCCCCCTCCCAAAAACCACACACACACACACTCACTATCCTGCTGGTAATAGCTCATCCAAAGTGACCACTCTCCCTACAATGTGCATGATAATCAAGGTGGGCCATTTCCAGCACAAGTCCAGGTTTTCTCACACACACCCCACCCCCATACACACACAAACTCACTCTCCTGCTGGTAATAGCTCATCCAAACTGACCACTCTCCAAGTTTAAATCCAAGTTAAACCAGAACATCTGGGGGGGGGTAGGAAAAAACAAGGGGAAATAGGCTACCTTGCATAATGACTTAGCCACTCCCAGTCTCTGTTTAAGCCTAAATTAATAGTATCCAATTTGCAAATGAATTCCAATTCAGCAGTTTCTCGCTGGAGTCTGGATTTGAAGTTTTTTTGTTTTAAGATAGCGACCTTCATGTCTGTGATTGCGTGACCAGAGAGATTGAAGTGTTCTCCGACTGGTTTATGAATGTTATAATTCTTGACATCTGATTTGTGTCCATTTATTCTTTTACGTAGAGACTGTCCAGTTTGACCAATGTACATGGCAGAGGGGCATTGCTGGCACATGATGGCATATATCACATAGGTGGATGTGCAGGTGAACGAGCCTCTGATAGTGTGGCTGATGTTATTAGGCCCCCCAGATGTTCTGGTTTAACTTGGATTTAAACTTGGAGAGTGGAACATTTCAGAGGAAGGTTAAATGCCTCTGAATTTGTGTGACTGTATGACTGGCTTGTCAATGTGGGCTTTGGTTGAGTACATGGGTGGTCCTTTGCTGAGAGAGGGACTTGTGCCCACAGCATAGGACTGAGGGCCAAGGTTCTAATCCTGGCTCTGCTTCAGCTGCCCTGGGTGACACTGAGCAAGTCACTTAATTTCCCTATTTGCAAAGCTTATTCTCACCTATCTCATAGGATGAGGGGTGAGGTTAAACCCATTTATATTGGAAAGAGACTTGGATGGAAGGGAAACAAAGTGTCACTTTGTTCAACACAGATATATTAGGCCAGAGGTGGCCAACCTGAGTCTGAGAAGGAGCCAGAATTTACCAATGTACATTGCCAAAGAGCCACAGTAATATGTCAGCAGCCCCCCATTAGCTCCCCCCAGGCCCTGCTCCCAGCACCTCCTGTCCACCGGCAGTCCCGCCGATCAGCGCCTCCCCCTTTCTCCCCATGCCTCGTGATCAGCTGTTTTGTAGTGTGCAGGAGGCTCGGAGCGGGAGGAGCGAGGGCATGGCAGGCTCAGGGGAGAGGGTGGGAAGGGGTGGAGTGGGGGCAGGGCCTGGGGCAGAGCCAGGGGTTGAGCAGTGAGCACCCCCCACACACTGGAAAGTTGATGCCTGTAGCTCCAGCCCCGGAGTCGGTGCCTAGACAAGGAGCCGCATCGTAACTTCTGAAGAGCCGCGTGTGGCTCCGGAGCCCCAGGTTGGCCGCCCCTGTAGTAGACAGTTTGCTTATCTCTGTGATGTTTAACCAAAGTTGCAAGGCAATCAAAATATGTCTCCTCTACATTGTGCTCTCCACTTTCCCTGCTGGAGAACATACTTTTACACTTTAAACAGACCAGACACAGCCCATATTTTCTTAACTCCTAAAATGAATCACCACCCTAAGTAACAGATGCTCCAGTGCATGTAGAGATGAATACATGATGGAGACAACTGTCATTACACTCATAACCATGTTTCACCTGTCCAAGTGGAGACCAGCTGTCAAGGTTCCTCCCCCACTCTGAACTCTAGGGTACAGATGTGGGGACCTGCATGAAAAACCTCCTAAGCTTATCTTTACCAGCTTAGGTCAAAACTTCCCCAAGGTACAAAATATTCCACCCGTTGTCCTTGGATTGGCCGCTACCACCACCAAACTAATAGTGGTTACTGGGGAAGAGCTATTTGGACGCGTCTTTCCCCCCAAAATACTTCCCAAAACCTTGCACCCCACTTCCTGGACAAGGTTTGGTAAAAAGCCTCACCAATTTGCCTAGGTGACTACAGACCCAGACCCTTGGATCTTAAGAACAATGAACAATCCTCCCAACACTTGCGCCCCGCCCTTTCCTGGGAAATGTTGGATAAAAAGCCTCACCAATTTGCATAGGTGACCACAGACCCAAACCCTTGGATCTGAGAACAATGAAAAAGCATTCAGTTTCTTACAAGAAGACTTTTAATAAAAATAGAAGTAAATAGAAATAAAGAAATCCCCCCCTGTAAAATCAGGATGGTAGATATCTTACAGGGTAATTAGATTCAAAAACATAGAGAACCCCTCTAGGCAAAACCTTAAGTTACAAAAAAGATACACAGATAGAAATAGTTATTCTATTCAGCACAATTCTTTTCTCAGCCATTTAAAGAAATCATAATCTAACACATACCTAGCTAGATTACTTACTAAAAGTTCTAAGACTCCATTCCTGGTCTATCCCCGGCAGAGAACAGCATATAGACAGACACACAGACCCTTTGTTTCTCTCCCTCCTCCCAGCTTTTGAAAGTATCTTGTCTCCTCATTGGTCATTTTGGTCAGGTGCCAGCAAGGTTACCTTTAGCTTCTTAACCCTTTACAGGTGAGAGGAGCTTTCCCCTGGCCAGGAGGGATTTCAAAGGGGTTTACCCTTCCCTTTATATTTATGACACCAGCTATGGCTTGTTGTAGTATACTGGCCAAACTGTTGGCTTTAAATTGACATGGTTGGACTTCATGACTTCTCAAGGTCCATTTCAGCCCTATATAACATAGAATCATAGAAATGTAATGTATCTTATAAAAAAGGACAAGTAATAAACTCTGACCAGATGCAGAGGGTGCTCAAGCAGCCTGTAAAGAATCTTTACATGTGGACCCTGTGAGACCCACATATGTTGTCTAGTTCATTCACAATGTTAAGTTATCCCAAAGTAGAGCTGGTCAAATAAATGATTCATAAATATTTTTGTCCCTGATTTAGGAAATCACCTAATTAAATGCTTAATTCCATCCCGTTTCCAGGACTACACAAGCATGTGCTTGAGTTCTGTCCTGAATCAGGGCCCTTACAAATACAACCGCTGCATTCGGTTCACTATTATTTTGTGGGGTCAAGCTGTGACTATTCAGACATGCCATGTTTGTGAAACTCTCTCACTAATGATTATTTGTCCAAAAATAGGTACCAGAAGGTTTTTTTAAAATGCTTGCATCCATTAAGCCTCTAGTTTTAAAAGTTTTGTTCATCCAGAGAGAGAACAAAAGCAACACTGTGTGAGTTGATGAATCACTTACTACAAAGAACAGATAGCTGAAAATGATTTGTCCAAATTATTTGGTGAATACCTATGAATAAACTCTTCAGTAGAACAATTCCTTTGAAAGGTAAAGGTTCCCTAAATGAGTAACAACATCAGGATCAAGTGCCTCGTTTCGCTCTTTCTGCGTGGCAATGGCACAGCCATAATAATGTAAACAGATAGAAAGCTTTCTCCAGCCAAACACAATGAATAGCAAAGATGGGAACACAGCCTTCTTCCACCCAGTTCACTTCCACGGAGGAATGCGCTTTGAAAATGAACTGGGGCATAACGCGAGCAACTGTCTAGCCACAGGTAATCGGGCAGACAAGGCAGGTGAGATAGTGTCTTTTGTGGGACCGAGTTCTGTTGGTGAGACAAGCACAGCTATAACAACACTGCCTATGAGCACGGCAACGTCCTTTTCTCTCTTTTTAAAAAGCCATCAAATTAAACGCATGATGACTATGTTAATTCAACCTTTTCTGGATGAGGGCAATTAAATGCACATCGGACACGTGACTATAATGCAGGGGTGGACCAACCTGGGGCTCCGGAGCCACGTGCGGCTCTTCAGACGTTCCTATGCGGCTCCTTGCATAGGAGCCGACTCCGGGGCTGGAGCCACAGGTGCCAACTTTCCAATGTGCTGGAGGGCGCTCCCTGCTCCACCCCGGGTTCTGCCCTAGGCCCCGGCCCCCGCTCCACTCCGTCGCCCAAGGTCCCTTCCCCTGAGTCTGCTGCACCCTTGCGCCCCCTCCTCCCCTCACCCCCCGGGCTTCCTGCACACCACAGAACAGCTGACCGCAGAGGGTGAGAAGCGCAGGGATGGAGGGTTAGGTGCTGATCGGCGGTGCTGCTGGTGGGTGGGAGACACTGGGGGCAAGAGGGGAGCTGACAGGGGGCTGCTGATGTGTGACTGTGGCTTTTTGGCAATGCATGCTGGTAAATTCTGGCTCCTTCTCAGGCTCACGTTGGCCAGCCCTGCTAGAACGGTAAGATTTTGCAGGTATATTCACAAAATAAACAAAGTCAGAAAATGCAAAAGTTCAGGTTCTAACAGCACCATTAACTTGGCCCTATTGCACGTGGGTATCTTCCATGCCTGTTTTTCTGGATAAAGTGGAGTACTGTTTCTACCATACACTGTGTTCCATCATATGTGTGATGCGCAACACAGCCAAGATAGCACTGCTGTTGGAATCTTAACTTTGGTATTTATTGCCTTTTTTGGATTTCAGCTGCATAACCTTCAGATTGCATTAATATAAATTTGGGCATTTGACAAAAAAATTGTTCAGGGACTACACACTGTAATAGAGTAATTAAGACAATTATACAGTTAATTACCATAAACAGTCAGTAACCAAAACCTTTGTCATGTGTCAAGAAACCCTAATATAAGGAGGCTTCACATACTGTGTGATAGCCTGCAGAGGCCCTCAGGGTGGTGGCTGCCAGTAAAGCTTATCATTACTAGCAGACAGCTAGCTCTCAATAGCCTGCTCTCCTGCTTAATGGTACGGCATCAGTTCTGCTGCCTTTTGGACCCCAGGGGCCCTTGGACGGGGGAAAGGGTGGATCTGAGCCTAGCTTCCCAGTTTACCGCAGAGGTACATTACTTCCAAGGGTTGTTACCTGAGCCAGTCGTGGGAGCTCCTGCAAGGAAAATACTTAACACATTTCCACTAAACTTTATGTCTATGCAACACACGGAGCAGCAAAACATGTTTCCCAAGCCATTTCCTTAACTTTTGAGATACCTTGCGTGTAAAACTTTGAACTTCAGTTGTAACCTCTCCAGTTTCCCTTGATCATGCAGTATTTAATTTGGATGACATCTTTTTATAGTATTTATTATTGTTTTGGCCCCATTTTGAAACTCTTGTGTTACTGCCACAAGAACATCAGTCTTCTGCATAACATTTCAGTCTTGGAAAACACATGCCCGCCTCCCCTTCCCCGACCCCCTTCTGTATCCATTTAAACTGCCTTATGATCAAGCTTGTAAAAAGATTTGATCAGCAGTTTTTCAGCCCACTCCTATTTAATATGAAAGAAATTAGTGGAAAGTCAAATTTTCACTACTGTACAAAACAAGACCTGAAACCTTTAACATAATATTTACACATATTACGTTAACCTTGCAGAAAGTATTTAAGATTTAGCACTGTTGCTTTTAGAGTCTCTAGACAGAATTTTTCTGGGATTTATTTACACTTAATAAATCTGACCTTGAGGGAAAACTAGGCCTCTCCTCTGTTTTTGTTCCCTTTATATACTAATGTTTACAGACTAACGATGAATTTTTTGAATGCATTTATAAAGATCATTAGACTTTTCAACACACATAAGATGTGATTCACACTCCAATGTACAGTATTCTCCCCTCCCACAGCCTTCAAGGTTGCTACAGATTATATCAGTGGTAGTGCAGAATAGCATCTCTGAAGTTAAGAAAGCATCTCAATATGCCTGGGTTATGACATGGTGTTTTGCAAGGCACGATGGGGTTTTTACTCTACACCAGAGCCCTGAAGGGGTTAAGGTAGCTCAGAAGCAGCCCATTAACCTTATAGGCCACAACTGTTGGAGAACCAGGGACTGAAAAAGGCTAATTGATGGACTTTTATACCCCAGAAGGGGAAAACTATACAGTGATCTGGCCATAGGGCTGAGTCATGAAGAGAGAGCACCCTGAGTCCTGGAGGGCAAGAAGAGCTGCAGGGCGAGCAAGTGATGGAAAGGGGCATGAGACCAGACTAAACCTGATCCCCAGACCCAGTCACAAGCAGGTGTCCCAGTGGAGTGAAACCCACTACACATGGCCATTAGAAATGGTGCCCGAGCACCAAACATACCAGCCATTTACTAGAGAAGTTTCTTCTGCTCCCTCTCACAAGTATCATGGAGTCAAGTGTGGGGCAGAGAAGGGAGACAGCCATACATGATTCCAGGTCAAGCAGCAGAGGTAAAGAACAAATCTTAATTCACCCTTCAGCAATGTCGCCAGCCTTAGATTGGTCTTACAGCAAGAGAATGGGAACAAAAAAGATGTAAAATCTCTCTGATGAAGAAAAAGGAAATCTTAAAAAAAAAAAAAAAAAAAATGGATGAGCTATTTAGATTCCTGGATATCAAGGCCAGAAGGGGCCACTATGATCATCTAGTTTGATGTCATGTAAGACACGGGCCATAGGACTTTCCCAAAACAATTTTGTTTGAACTAGAGCATATACTTTTTTAAATCCAAGCTTTATTTAAAAAATTGCCAGTGATGGAGAATCAGTCATGACCCTTGGTAAACTGTTCCAATGGTTCATTATCCTCATTTATGTCTTATTTTCCATCTGACTTTGACTAGCTTCAGCTTCTAGCCATTGGATAGTGTTATACCTTTGAAGAGTCAATTATCAAATACCTGTTGTCCATGTAGGTACATACAGACTAACCAAGTCATTCCTTAACCTTCTCTTTTAAGGTACATAGATTGAGCTCCATAATTCTAATCACTATAAGGCATGTTTATTAATCCTTTAATCATTTTTGTGGCTCTTCTCTGAACCCTCTCCAATTTATCAACATCCATCTTGAATTGTGGACACCAGAACTGGACATAGTATCCCAGTAGTAGTCATACCAGCACCAAATACAGAGGTAAAATAACCTTTCTACTGCTACTCAAGATACTGTTTATGCCTCCAAGGATCACATAATCCCCTTTGTCTACAGCAGTGTTTCCCAAACTTGGGACGCCGCTTGTTCAGGGAAAGCCCCTGGTGGGCCAAGCCAGTTTGTTTACCTGCTGCGTCCACCGGTTCGGCTGATTGCGGCTCCCACAGGCCGCGGTTCTCTGCTCCAGGCCAATGGGGGCCGCGGGAAGCAGTGGCTGGTACGTCCCTTGGCCCACGCCACTTTCCGCAGCCCCCACTTGGCACTGGTGAGGCCACCTCCGGAGTACTGTGTCCAGTTTTGGGCCCCCCACTACGGAAAGGATGTGGGCAAATTGGAGAGAGTCCAGTGGAGGGCAACAAAATGATTAGGGGGTTGGAGCACATGACTTACGAGGAGCGGCTGAGGCAACTAGGCTTAGTCAGTCTGCAGAAGAGGAGAGTGAAGGGGATTTGATAGCAGCCTTCAACTACTTGCAGGGGGGTTCCAAAAAGGATGGAACTTGGCTGTTCTCAGTGGTGGCAGATGACAGAACAAGAAACAATGGCCTCAAGTTGTAGTGGGGGAGGTCTAGATTGGATATTAGAAAAAACTTTCACTAGGAAGGTGGTGAAGCACTGGAATGGGTTACCTAGGGAGGTAGTAGAATCTCCATCCTGAGAGGTTTGTAAGGCCTGGGTTGACTGAGCCCTGGCTGGGATGATTTAGTTGGGGGTTGGTCCTGCTTTGAGCAGGGGATTGGACTAGATGACCTCTTGACGTCTCTTCCAGCCCTAATCGTTTATGATTCAGCGATTCTATGATACATACAAGGAAGTCACTTTGTTACATTGACTCTGTGATCGGCTTTGCTACACTCAAAGGTGAAGGCAGAAGGTCTCAGTTAGCCATGATGATCGGTCCCATGAAGAGCAGCAGAGGTGTCTGCAGCCATACGCACATTATATACAGGTTGGGGCAAAAGGGGCAGTTTGCCCCAGGCCCCTCAATTGAAAGGGCCCCCAAACGTGAGTGATGCTGCGATCCCGCATACTGGGTCACAACACCACTCATTGAAACTTGGCTCGGTGGCGCCTCCGTCACAACATTTTCAGTGTAAGTGAGAGACGGTTCTGATGTACGTTCCCTGTGAAAAATTTCTGGCGGCGCCCATGAAAAGCACAGACGCCAAAATGTAAACAAAATTTCTGTTTGTTCTGAAACAAGAAATCGTTACGAGAGAAAAATGTCGGACCATATATATATATTTTTTAAACTTATCTTAAAAAGTGTTGCCATTCCCAAAGCAGCCTTGACACTGCTCCTTTCTCTAGAAAAGACTTGGTTCATTCTTTCTGCAAATGCATCTCGTCAGCCTCAGTTAATTCATCATTGAGATTTGACAATAATCCCTGCCTTTCTTTCTAAAGATACTCCATGTTTAATGGCTCTGTTATGTAATGTGCAGCAAGCCAGGAATATCTTGCAAACTTTTGGAAAGGTAGCACTGAAATGTTCCGCCAGGTTATCTCGGCATCTAAACGCCATTTTTTAAATGCCAACGTTCTTTCAATTACTAATATCTGGTAAGTGTTGAGAATCAGTGCAATTTATGGCCAAGAATGTTCAGGATGAGAAATTCGGAAAACTTGTCTATATTCCAGGGGATGTCAAGTGTCACTAAAAGAAGGAAAAAGACTGAGGTTTACACATATCCAGGCAACTTGGGCAAGGTCTCATGCAAGTGAATTTGGAACAAATTTCTGACTCAAGAGAATGCATGGGAAGAGATAGAATAAAAGCTCATATCCCCCAACAGTTTCTGTAAACAAACCAGGCTAGGGTATCTATTATTGTTATTCATGTGTGCAAGCATCACAAGACACAGAAGATGACAGTCTCCGATAAGTAGGTTACGGTCTAAGCAAAAAGACAACCCCAAATCCATGAGGAAACCGGGGTGTGTGGGGGGGTCAATTTTAGAGCATTCTCTTTTGTCCCCTCCCACTTTAATAAAACAGATGGGTGGGTTAGTGTACATGGGGTTTAAATTACTAAGTTTTGAGGAGGAAGGTGAAGAGAGAGGGTGGGCTTCTAGTTCACTGCAACGGTGTCAAAGGCATACACAGTGGCATGGAAGAAAGCAAGGAGGTAACAGCAAGAAAAGGTAGACAAAAACAGGTTGGAAGTGGGGTTTAATTAGGAGAGTGAAAGGGGCACAGGGTAAGTGTCAAGAAATGAAAGCAGAGAGATACAGGTGAGAGCAGAGTTGTGCAGAGTTTGGAGGCAAACATCAATTTCTCCTCAGGGATCGAGGACAGCCTGTTTTCACTCTCCACAACCTGACTTGCTGGTTTTAAATCTGAGCGCAGGGAGAAGCAGCCAGACTTGGCAGAGTTTTGAGGTCTTTAGAGAGAGAGAGAGAGAGTTGTTTGTCTGATCTCTCCTTCGTATCTTCAGGGAAATAGCAGGAGATAGAAGCCTAACACAAGACCAAGAAACAAAGTGAACATTAAGCTAGACCAGGTGAGCTCAGTACTGGAGTTCAGGGAAAAGGAGGCTTAACAAAGTGTCTATCTGGCCTGGTAACAAAGGGCATTGGAGGGGGGAAACAGAGCAGATATTGCGTAAGTTATTGGGCTCCATACAGGAATAACTGGGTGGCAATTAATGGCTTGCGACATACAAATCAGGCTAGGTGATCTAATGGTCTCATCTGCTTTTAACTCCATTAAAATTAGATATCTGCTCTAATGACCAGGGGTCCAGATAGTGTTGAGGAGGTGACTGAGCATGAATAGTGCAGCTAAGATATCAACCAAACCCACCCAACAGGGTGTGTAGAGTAGACCAATGCAGACAGACTGTGGATCAACAGCTAATACTTGGCTATTTGACCAACACTAGGATTGGCCTCCCAGGACCTCACCCCATTCCTAGATTGCAAGTGCTTGGGATGAAAGGTACCCATACACAGAGATCCAAAGACATAGGCCGGGGGTGGGGGTTTGGAATGGTAGTTTGACAGGTTGTATCTCTGCTAGGTGGTGTTTAAAGGGCCACAGATCCAGGAGTTTAGATTTCTAAGAGGAGAGCTGGATCATTCAGGACACATTTCAGTCCCACCTGGGGAAAACCCCATCTTCCTGGCTGTTTTCATCCCTTGTCCACCTCCTAAGAAGAGCTGCTGTATGAAGCAGGCTGAGCTCCCTCCCCCGCTCCTCAGCAACCCAACACCATTCTCACAGCAAGGTGGGGAGGGGGGAGAAAGGAGCAGAAAGACACCAGCAGCTCAGGTTAGACCTGCTCCCTCCTCCCTTCCCATGAGCAACAGGAATGACTCCTCCGCTCCCCCCCTTTCCTCCTCCCTGCAACACCCTGCCTGGGAAGTGGGGCAAGGTGACCCTGTTGCTGCCCCCCAGACTTGAGAGAGGGGTGTGAAGACCCCCAGGAGCTGCAGAGGTAAGGTTGTGGGGAGGTGGAACAGGTTGGGGTAGGGACAGGTCTGATTTGAGGGTTGGGGAAGAATTAATTGCTGGGCCAGGTAACAGACAGATATAGGGGTGATGAGACCCTCTCTGCACCTCCCGACACACACACTTGTTTCAGACCACTTTAATCACTGCTGCTAGGCACATCTAGGCATTATTTTCTACCCATTTTCAGAGTTAAGTCACTTCTGGGTGAGTTGCTCTCATATGTCACCCACTATTGGATACTCTATTGCAGGTTTTCAGTCACTATAAATCTGGAGTAATTTTCACATTATTTACTAACTCTTCCCAGTGTGTCTGGAATTTCACTGTTTGCCAGCTGCCTGCTAAAATTGCCTGAATGCTCTTTTTGGAAGTGTCCTTTCTGGGTAGTTTCAGGTCTCTCCCATGTATATAAATTAGAACACAATGGGTTATATAGGGAGGGGAGATATTCAGGGTTCAACCACCTCAATCCCAGAAACCTAGGGACCACTGGCAGCACATCACTAATGGGACCCTACACAGAGCTTTAGGCTCCCCCACAGCACAGCACAGAAATGTCATTACGGGGAGAGAGTTTGACAGTTCCAAAGGCTGTGTGTGGTTTGTGTCCTCCAATCTTAGGACAAAGGACAATTGTGCACCTAATTATAAACCTTTGCCCCTAGCCTCTCTTTAATGTTTAGTTTATAATATTGCTTTGCACTTCTATACTGATTTCCATGCAAGGATCTAAAAGTGCTTTGCAAACACTGATGCATTTAGATTCATAATATATATGAAGGTAGGTAAACTTATCCCAGTTCTACAGAATGGGAAATCTAGGAGCAGAGAGGTGAAATCACCAAAAGTCATACAAGTAGTCTGTTGGAAAGTCTGGAGTAGAACCCGACCACCTGCGTCCCAGGCATTTTTGTTGTTATACTGGGGTTGGGAAGGGCATCTTTGAGCTACAGGCAGTGTCAAACCTCATTGAAGCTGGTAGGCATAATAGCTGTCTTAAGGGAATAGTTAAATGCCCCTTCATTTAGTGATAGCTGAAACAACTGAAGCCACTGCCCAAATAATGCAATACGATGGCAAGACTGGACTAAGAACGGAAGGAACTTTTCCCTGGGGACTGAATGCAAATGCAGGGACTGGGCATTGTTTGATGGAGGTCTGTGTGAGTCAGAAGCAGCCAGAGGAAGGCAGAAAGCAGCGAAATGCTAGGAGGCAAGAGAAGCACCCTGAGTGAAAGCCAAAAGAGCTTTATGGGCAGAGAGCTGGGTGGAAAGAAGCTGGGAAATGTGAGCATGGAAACTGTTTCCTGTTTGTATCCTACTCTGTTCAGGAAAACAGCACCTAACGTACATTCTTTGAAATTAAACAGGATTGCATCAAAGAAAAATTTAACTCCATCATCGATTTCTCACCCTAACAGAAACCAACAACAAAGCCCCGAATATTTGCTAATCACTCAAGCTAGAAAGGGCAAACTCTATTTATATTTCAATAGCACCTACAGGCTTCAATCA
This sequence comes from Lepidochelys olivacea, assembly GCF_965140295.1. Classification (NCBI taxonomy): domain Eukaryota; kingdom Metazoa; phylum Chordata; order Testudines; family Cheloniidae; genus Lepidochelys; species Lepidochelys olivacea. The sequence goes on along the minus strand of NC_140414.1, from coordinate 134,245,976 downwards.
AGCACAGTGTCCCATTGTGCTAGGAACTGTACAAACACACAGTAAGAGACTATCCCTCCCCAAAGAGGCTAAGCGGAGAGGGCAGGTGTATGGCGGGAAGAGAAATAGTGGCACAGAGATGAGGTGGTTGGCCCAAGGCCATCCTGCAAGTCAATGAGAGTGCCAGAAGTAGGACCGAGGTCTTCTGAGTCCCAGTCTAGTGCTTTATTCATTAGATTATGCTGCTTCTTGAGCTCACACCTCAAGATTATCTTCCTATCTTCTAGGAAATCTATGTAAGTATATTAAAACCTGTTTGCACATTGACTGTGGAAGATAATCATTAAGAGGCTCATACTCAAGCACATTTTGAACTTTAAGCCCCTGCACTCATTCAGATGAAATAACAGGAATAGTTTGCAGTGAACTGTAGTGCAAACTCAATATGAAATGTGCCTTTATGCTGGAGACAATTCGACACCTGATCCACATGCAGGTTCAAAAGAAATCTGTTCAGAATTGTGCCAAGTTCTGAAAGTATTTTTGATCAATGTGCTTTGGAATTCTGACGAACATTAATTCCATATCCTATTCTCCAAAATGTCTGCTTTAGACACAATTTATGAGCATACGTGTCAGGATATATTTAAAACCCTTTAGATTTCCAAGTACAGGAATAAAACACATATCACTACCACCTTCCTTAACATATTAGGATATAAATCAAGTGAGAGTCAGGGTTTTGTTAACTAAGGAAAACCATTGCATTTAAAAAGAGAGTTAAGGACATATTTATTGGTGTACAACGTCTCAAATTCCTTTCTGTCAAGAGCGATTTAAAGGCGATTGTCCTGAGGTATTGAAATTAATGCACACTTAACACTTGGAAGTTAAGTCTACTTCTTTACCCTGTCTAGTTCTCATACGAAGCCTAAAAGGGTACGGATCTATTGGCTTCTTGTCCAAACTATGCGAAAATGTCTTAGGAGAAACAATTGGAAAAATTATCTGAATTTATCAGCAATCTTCATCTGTGCAGTTTAGGGTTATCCTAAGGTACTCAGCCCCAGAGTATCTAGGGGGCTGTATTTTATTGGAGATACTGCTTCATGCCCCCTGAAATGCACAGTAATCCTGCAACAAATGTCAAGTTTTACTGATTAGCCAGGTTACACCAGACTTAAAGGAGGGTTGTCATATAAGGTGGACGCACAACTGGCTGATCACATTTGAAGAGTATTTATCAGTGGTTCACTGTCAAACTGGGAGGCCATATCTAGTGGGTGTCTGTGAAGGGGTTCACTTTCATCAGGTGGCACCTCCTGTGGCTGCTCTGGGGAATCAACTCTTGCCCAGTCTAACACCCTCTTCTGTTGGTTACCGAGGAGCTGACTCCTCTCTCCTTCTTCAGGACTCAGCCTCTCAGCCAGGTCACTATGTAGTACTCCCCTTCCAGGGTAACAAAGTCTCTCCAGACCAGCTGTCCAGTAGGCACTCCTGTACCACTTCCCAGCGGGTGGTAGGGAGCCCAGCCCACCTTCCCTCCGCCACCAAGTTCCATCTCAGGGACCGTATATCAAGCAGCCAAGTACTGCACAGTCCTAGCCCTTGCTGCTCTTTCCCTGGGCTTCTTCCTACTCAGGTTTCTTTCCCCACAACTCCTCTGGGGTGGACCCTTCTTCCAGGACTAGAAGCCTTATTCTCCCTTTTGGGTTTTCACTTCTCCTTCGCTCTGCTCCCAGAGAGGAACTGCAGACTGTCTCCCTACAGCCCCTTTCTGCTGCAAGCTTCCTGGCTTTATAGTCCAGCTTGCTGCTCTCCAGCTGGGCTTCTTGTTCAGTGAGGCCTGGCTCTCCCTCCGGGTACAGCCAGGTACTTTAATTGACCCCTCAGGCCCACATTAACCCCGTTACGGCCTGTTCGGGATGCACACCCCATCACAGTGTCCCACCAGAGGGAGTCCTGGGTTGGGTGCAATTCAGTATTTTCATTAATGGCCTGGATAATGGAGTGGAGAATATGCTTAGAAAATTTGAGGAGGACACCAAACAGGAAGGAGTTGCAAGCACTTTAGAAGACAGGATTAGAATTTAAAATGACCGTGACACATTGGAGAATTGGTCTGAAATCAACAAGATGAAATTCAATAAAAATAAGTGCAAAGTATTAAATTTAGGAAGGAAAAGTCAAACGCACAAACACAAAATGGGGAATAACTGCCTGCATGGTAGTACTGCTGAAAAGGATCTGGAAGTATAGTGGATCACAAACTTAATGACTGAACAATGTGATGCAGTTGCTGAAAAGGCTACTATTCTGGGGTGTTTTAAAACAGGAGTGCTATATGTAAGACGCCGGAGGCAATTGTTCCACCCTCTGTGGCACTGCTGAGGCCCCAACTAGAGCACTGTCTAATTCTGTATGCCACAGGTTAGGAAAGATGTGGACAAACTGGAGAGAGTCCAGAAGAGAACAACATAAATGACAAAAGGGTTAGAAAACCTGACCTATGAGGACAGGTTTAAAAAAACTGCGTATGTTCAGTCTTGAGAAAAGACGACTGAGGGGGGACCTGATAACAGTCTTTAAATATGTGAGGAGGGTGATCAATTGTTCTGCATGTCCACTGGAGGTAGGACAAGTAGTAATGGGCTCAATCCCCAGTGCGGGAGATTTTGGTTAGATATTAGGGAAAACTTTCTATCTATAAAAGTTAGTTAAGCCATAGGCGCCGACTTCTGCTGGCGCCGGGGGGTGCTCGGACCCCCCCACCCCATGCCTGGCCCTGCCCCAGCTGCACCCCTGCCCCACCCCTATTCAACCCCTTCCCCAAAGTCCCTGCCCCAACTCCGCCCCCTCCTTGCCCCTATTCCAACCCCCATCCTGGCCTCTTCCTCGCCTCCTCCCCTGAGCGAGCCATGTTCCTGCTCCTTCCCCCTCCCTCCCAGAGCTTGTTATGCCGCAAAACAGCTGTTCTGTGGCGGTAAGCGCTGGGAAGAGAAGTGGGGACACGGCACGCTCAAGGGAGAAGGCAGAGGTGAGGTGAGCTGGGGCGGGGAGTTTGGCTGCCAGTGGGTGCAGAGCACCCACCAATTTTTCCCCATGGGTGCTTCAGCCCTGGAGCACCCACGGAGTCGGTGCCTATGAGTTAAGCTCTGAATCAGGCTTCTAAGAGAGGCTGTGGAATCCCCATCTATGGAGATTTTTAAGAAGAGATTTGTCAAATACCTGTCAGGGATGGTCTAGATGTACTTGGTCCTAACTCAGGGCAGGTGAATGGACTTGATGACTTCTCAAGGTCCCTCCCAGCTCTACATTTCTGTGGTTCTATGACTCCGCTTGTCCTTTGAGATGTTGACACAGGAGACAATGGGAGTTAAGAACACAGCACCTGAAAGAATCAGGCCTTATTAAACTTTTGCACTTCATCTCCAACACACAGAAAAGTGCTTATCTGTACCATTCCTTTCTTAGCTCCTTCGGTAGGTGTCGAATAGTACCACTCAGAAACAGAATATTGCATTGCACAGAAGACGAAAATTCAGAGAAAGTGGAAAAACTGCACAGACACTTGACGATGGGATGGAAATTGTTGAAATCATGGTGGAATTCCTCAAACTGGACAGTCTCTACGTAAAAGAATAAATGGACACAAATCAGATGTCAAGAATTATAACATTCATAAACCAGTCGGAGAACACTTCAATCTCTTTAGTCACTCGATTACAGACCTAAAAGTGACAATTCTTCAATAAAAAAACTTCAAAAACAGACTTCAAGGAGAGACTGCTGAATTGGAATTAATTTGCAAACTGGATACAATTAACTTAGGCTTGAATAGAGACTGGGAGTGGCTGTGTCATTACACAAAGTAAAACTATTTCCCTTTGTTTATTTCCCCCCCTACAGTTCTTGTCAACTGCTGGAAATGGCCCACTTTGATTATCACTACAAAAGGTTTCCCCCCACCCCTGCTCTCCGGCTGGCAGTAGCTCACCTTTCCTGATCACTCTGGTTACAGTCTGTATGGTAACACCCATTGTTTCATGTTCTCTGTGTATATAAAAATCTCCCCACTATATTTTGCACTGCATGCATCCGATGAAGTGAGCTGTAGCTCACAAAAGCTTATGCTCAAATAAATTGGTTAGTCTCTAAGGTGCCACAAGTCCTCCTTTTCTTTTTGCGAATACAGACTAACACGGCTGTTACTCTGAAACCTGTCATTTGGCTTTGTAACTTTTTCATTACATATATGCAAGGTTTTAAAACAAAACAAAAAATCAAGTCCCTGCTCCTTTTTCTGTGATCCTGGGTCAGAATATGTTACAGGAGCATTAATGCCTGGAATTGAGTTGCACAGCGCATCAGTGTCTACTCTTTTACGAGTCACATGTGAACACAGATATTTATTTCTTGTGATCAAAGGTGAAAATTGGTCTATGAGTAGCATGTTGTCTTTGTTGTTAATCGAAGAGAATAAAGTGTGGAACCCTGAGCACATTCATGGGATTTTATTAATTCAGACGTATAGCAAGGCAGGGATCTCATTACTTGCAAGGTGAAAATATACTGTTTTCCCAACCTAAGCAGAATTTCCAGGAAAGAGAAGTCTTACAAAGAGATAGGACAGTCCATCCAACCCAAGTCAGGGTGACTGGGAGAAAACCTGTACCTCCCATCTGAGTCTGAGCTAGTCTGACCACCTTTACATCCCTTCTGGGGTATTCCTCAGGGGCTTTGCAGACATGGTCCTCCCAGAACCACAATACACCATGACTCCCAGCAGCCACTTAGGTGCGAAATACCTTTGTGAATCTGGGTCTAAGTCACATGGTTTTCATTGTGGGGATGTGGAAATGGGGTGCAGTGGTCCCACAGCATGCTCTCTGCTCCCTCCTGAGTCCATAAAAATCACCTCCGTGTCAAGCCCAAGTGTTTGAGGCTCCTTGGCTCTGAAGGGAAGGCCAGGAGTGAGAAGATTTGGGACAGTGGAGCAGCTGTATTCTGGGGTATGGTCCTCTCTGAGCAGAGGCAATATTAGTTCATTCATTAGTTAATGAAACTATGAAACTCTAGACACTATTAAATACTGCTTTGCTATCCATTTGGAGAGGGAGAGCAACATTACAGCCTTGCTACCATGAAGTGGGGTGCTCACCCTCACTGAGGAGCCAGCTCCCCACACGATGGTAACATCTACACCCTCGCCCACATACACAGAGTCCCTGAATCTCAAGTGTTCAAAGACATGGTCTTCTGCTTCCTTAATGGCTCCCCAAATCCATCTTCTGAGGCGAGCAGTCAAGGAAGTTCTGTGAGGTTCACCTCACAGAGTCTGCATGACTTTGTTTCTTTCCCATAGGCTTTACCCCATGGGAAAGTAAAAAAAGCCCCTATGTTCATGGTTTAAAGGGATATTCTCTGTCAAATTTGGGTTTGCATAGAAAATAATTGTTTACAAACCCAGAATCTTTCAGAAAAGTTCCAACAAGTTTAGAAAAACAATAGAAAGAAAAAAGAACAGGAGGACTTGTGGCACCTTAGAGACTAACCAATTTATTTGAGCATAAGCTTTCGTGAGCTACAGCTCACTTCATCAGATGCATATCGTGGAAACTGCAGCAGACTTTATATATACACAGAGAATATGAACCAATACCTTCTCCCACCCCACTGTCCTGCTGGTAATAGCTTATCTAAAGTGATCATCAGGTGGGCCATTTCCAGCACAAATCCAGGTTTTCTCACCCTCCATTTACAATGTGCTTTACACATTGTGTAAAGAGTTGTCACTTTGGATGGGCTATCACCAGCAGGAGAGTGAATTTGTGTGGGGGGGTGGAGGGTGAGAAAACCTGGATTTGTGCTGGAAATGGCCCACCTGATGATCACTTTAGATAAGCTATTACCAGCAGGACAGTGGGGTGGGAGGAGGTATTGGTTCATATTCTCTGTGTATATATAAAGTCTGCTGCAGTTTCCACGATATGCATCTGATGAAGTGAGCTGTAGCTCACGAAAGCTTATGCTCTAATAAATTGGTTAGTCTCTAAGGTGCCACAAGTACTCCTTTTCTTTTTGCGAATACAGACTAACACGGCTGTTACTCTGAAATAGAAAGAAAGAGGTTTTTAAAATAACCATTCCACAGCAATATTTGTGACCCAAACACTGAAGCCGTGTGCTAATGCCCGAGGGCCTGCAATTGATCAGAACTAGTAAGAGATAGTGTAGGGCACAGCCTTAAAAGTGCAAATTTAAACATGCTTCAGTTTTGGCAATGGTGCCTGTCCCATTCTAAACAGAGTACTGCACACTGAGCACGGTTTGCAGAATCAGTTACCTAATCTAGCGCCCTAGGCTAGATAGAACTTGACATGCCTATTATCTTCTCTCCCTGGGCCAAGGAGGTGGAAACAAGAGAGAGAGAATTACACAGGATAAGGTAATGAGATTACTAACTTTTGCATTGTATGCCTCATAGTGTAGTAGTTTTGATAGCTCCCAGGAGCATGATTTAGGTGCTGTGCTGTGCCGAAAAGACAGGCCCAGCCATGCCAGTGCCATATTTATTGTTATAACTGTATTTATTAAGTTAGCATGAGAGCATTTGTATACTGATTGATTGCCATTTCTTTTCTGGCTAATCATCCACACAGCACAATCCTGACCCCAATGTTGTTATAAAAAGGAATCTAAAAAGTGACTACAGATTTCCTTGACTAAATGATAAGTACCAATACGTCACTTTGTAAAATCCTAACCTCATTCAAATTGGTTTCCTCAGGACTGACTCACTGCTATTTCCCTAAGCAACGGTCACAGCTGGATCCCAGTGCAATACTTCATAGTAATAATTGCATTTATTCTTGCTGTCAAGGAAACTCAATTGATGTTTTTTGGAAACCCACCCTAATACCTTTGGCAGCTTGCAAAAGTCAATTTTATTCAACGAAATGGCTCATGTGCACACTCTCAAAGGCCCCAGACTTACATTTTTCACTGGAAATCTCACAGTAACGGGTTGTCTTTGTTCTTAGCATCCAGGAAACACATTTTAGTGTCTGCTGTTATAAAAAGCCCTGCTATTACCTGCCGAAGCCTGCAGAAGTAAATTATCTTCACTCAGATATGCATCTGCACACACTGCAGAGTGAATGGAAAGAAAGGCTCCAAGGGTGCAATGAATGCATCCTAACACAAAGCTGTCCCTACTCTCCTGTGGTGCTGTGCATCTACCAGGGGGTCGGGGGGAAGCAAAGCTATGATCCTGCCCTCCTCTGCACCAGCCTGCAGGGCAGCACTATTTAATGGGGGGGGGGTGGAGGGGGGAAGGCTGGCTACACACTATTAAAGGAGGTGCAGTAACAGCCACACACATCCTGCCTACCTGAGAGCCCCATCAGATGAGCACACACCATGACCTAGAATGCCTCCCCGTGGTCAGCTGGTGGTTAGGTGGCTCCATGTTTCTTCTTACTATGGGCTGTCCCCAAAAATCACCATCCAGCTCTATTTGATGTAGCACCATTCATACCTTTCAGTATCCCCACTTTAGAGGTCTCACCTCAGGATTCTTCCTCCCAACCCCCAGAGAGACTTCCTCCCGGTTCAACCTCTTCCTACGCATACCCTCTGGCCTCTCTTCCTCACACCCCCACCTCTCAACCCAGAAATATTCTTCCTTCTCTCCAAACTCTCCCTCCACAACTTTAATCTCTCAGGATTCCTCCCCATATCCCATGTGTGGTCTCTTTCCCACTTCCCTTATCTTTGGAGCATCTCCTTCCCAGACTGCACCTCTACTGGTCACCTCTCACCCTGGGTTTGGCCAGAGAGTCCCCATCATCTCCTCAGCTCAGCCACCCTTCTCTAGGTTCTTCATCCTGGAAAGGCTTCCCTCTTCGGTGTGCACTGGCTGCCCATGCTATCCATCTCCCTCCCCATCCACCTCCAGTAATCCTTGCTATCCTGTCTCTTAGGTGTGTGACAGAGACAGTAGATATCCACAGGCATTAGGTAACCGCTGCCAGCAGGAGACAGCGGGGGAGTAGCTAGACTTCTGAAGGAAGGGGCTTTCTGAAGGCAAACCTGAACCACAAGGGGACAAAACTCCCCTCCCGGAGGGTTTTCAGTTTCCTCCCCTGTGGAAGTCCAGGAAGGATTTTGCAACACATTTTCAGAGGAAGATTCAGAGAGAGCTCAGAACGGCTGACAACTTCCATGAAAGGTTTTGCACTTGGAGCAGGAAACGGGCCTGATGGATGTGGTGCATACCAATGCCCATAGATTCAGTTGTAATCCACCACTGGGCCACAGTCTTGGGTCTCTATTTGCCTTAAATTATTGTTACAGACACTGCTTCTGTAACCCACATGTGGCCCCGGTCCCAGTCTGTGCCTAATCAGCAGATGATGGGAGTCTATTACAGCCCCAGCTAGGGAGCGATGCCTCTTTATCTCACATTTTGAGCTAGATCTGGGGTGTGGGTCAGTGAAGAGACAGCAATCACACATACTATTATCAAACTTCTACTAGCACTATTCTACGCCATCTGAGAGGCCCGGACATTTCAGAGCAGGGGTCCATTTAAGTGTGTGGAGTAAGTGAGCACCTCCTGGGGAGAAGATCTGTGTTAAATGAATAAGTTCAACATGGACTGTTTCCCCATCCCCTCCCACACAGAATAGTTCAGGCCAGACTCGGTCCACCTCCTGGGCAGCTGCTGCAGGAGTGGAGAAGTTATATGGCGCTTGTGCCTCCCACAGCCACAGCAGCTCTTTCCCCTGCTCTGTGGGGACTGCTTCTGGCCAGCACTGCTAGCCAGCCCCGAAGGGGCACGGAGAGCTGGGAAGGAGGCAGATCCCCGTCAGGCTCAGAAGGCAGTGCGCTTCAGAAGGGCAGTTGCCTGCCGGTGCTCTCAAGAGCTCAGGGGCAGTTTGCTTGCTAGAGAGTCAACGCCCCTAGGAGCTTCTTCTGCACAGCTCTAAGCCTGCTGCGGCTTCAAGACACAATGGAGACCTTCAACCTCAGGCTAGCCAAGAAGCACCATTTCCCAGTTCATTTACAAGGAAAGTTAGACGTGCGAGATCTTGCCAGGACTCCCATAGACCACGAGGCTTCTGTATGTTTTACCTATTACCAGCCTGTAGAAAGAGACTTGTTCACCTTCAGCAAAAGCACAAAGGAACAAAAAGTAGAGCATCCCATGCTGTGTGTGTCTGCTAAGCAGGGAAGGGCAATTTGAGCAATAAACTTTCAAAAATTCTTTCCTTTGTGAAAAGTCTTAACTGGTTCTTTCTATTGCTGCCATTCCCTCAAAGCCATGGAAATTTATAGACAATATCCCACGACATTGCAAGTCCAAGTCTCATTTGCATGTGCAATCCATGGTATTTGCAGTGTTGCACCGATGGTGTTTCCTCACTGAAACTATCTAAAAGGAATTCACAGGAGGAAAGAATTTGAAGTTAATTTATATCTGTGCGGAACACCACCCTTCACACAATCTGATCACTGGTGTGTTTAAAACAGATTTCCGTGCTAACCCAAAATCAGATATGAAGATTCAGTTTAACATTAATTGCCACCTCTTAGACACCAGAGAAAGATTGCTTAGACAAAAAAAAAAAGTAATAGAACTATTCCACTGAAATAAAGGTACACCTCTAAAACTCATGGGGCTGCAATTTACGGCTCTATTGAGGAGGCAGTTAACAGGAGAAAGAGAACCTTTAATAAGATACAGAGGAAGACTACACATGACTTCTGATTCCTATTTGTAAAAGAAATTTGATTTGGTAGATTTGAGCGGCACAAACTGTACTGGTTAAAGTGAGGGGTTAGCTTCACTCATGGAAAGTTTTATTTTTAAAAGAACAGAAATATGGTAATACACTGAGTCAATGAAGACATCTCAAGACTGAGCACTGAGAACTGGCAACTGGCAATGTTTTTCCCCTGTAAAATGTTGTCTGGGGGGAATTTAAACTGCATAATTCAAAATGACATACCTCTAGACCTTTTCTTAAAAGAGGAAAAGACATTATTTCTACAGAGTACATTTTTCCTCCCCTAGTTGGCATAACCAGAAGCAGAATTTCTTCAGAAAGAAAATATATCAAATATTTAAGATAAATATGAAAAGTTTTTTTAAGCAATCCATATGCTTTTGTGTAGCAGTCCATTATAGAGGAAGCGTTCCTGCTTCCCCCAGAGGTCTGAAGGCCTCTGGGAGAAATTAAGTGGAAAATATACTGGTATTAGAAAATACTAACAAATAAATTTGGAGAGCAGTACTGGGTTGCTCACTTCGCTTGAACCTGACCATTGCAAAATATTCCGAAGCTGCACAAATGTTCCCTCTGTAGCTTTCATTATTAGTATTATGGCAGTGATGGTGCTAGAGACTTTCCAAACGTATAGGAGAAAAGTCCCTGTCCTGCAAAGCTTAAGCAAGCCAACTGCTCTGTGACTAGTCAGTTCAATGAAAGTCAGTCCCACTTTGCCTCGCAGCTGCTTGCTTTAGCGAGACTTAGCAGAACACCCCTAGAAAAGGGTCACCACCACATAGGGTGACCAGACAACAAATGTGAAAAGTCGGGACGGGGGTGGGGGGGGTAATAGGAGCCTATACAAGAAAAAGACCCAAAAGTCAGGACTATCCCTATCAAATTGGGACATCTGGTCACCCTACCGCCACAGATGTCCCCCACCCCCAATCCAATCCACAGATGCCCCTCTGGGGGGCCAGGAAAGAGAGAACCAGGTGGAGAGCTGTTAGTGGAGGATTATTCTCCCCTCTGGAGGCAGTGGATATCATGGATGGGGTTGGTGTTGATAGCAGCATGATTTTATGCCCTGAGCTTGTGTCCCCTTCAATGAGATGTGGCTGGGCAATGGCACCATAACACCTAAAGAAGCCATGCTGAAAGGGAAGCCCTAGAAGAACAGCATAAAACAAAGCAGTCCTCTGTTGCTCCTGTGTCTGGGGAGTCCTTTCCCTGCCAATACCCAGCACCTGTACAGTTGGAGGCGATGCCTCCTGCCTCTCATGTAACTAAGTCACTCCCCCCATGAGGAGGCAATTAGTTGTAAACGGCAGTGGTCCTCTCAGATGTTCCTGGCTCCTCTCTCCCTGTCAGTTTTCCCATGGGGAGGGGCAGGGGGAGAGGGAAAGAGTGAAATGGCCCTAAATTTGAAATGAAGGAACAGCAATGTTGCTGTTGGCTGCTCTGAGGAGATTCCTTCTTGTCACACCCATAACCCTAATACTTAACGACAGCCCGGTCTATCATCAGCCAGAATCCAAGCATACCCTATCTGTATGCGGCTTTCATTTTTGTAGGTTTCTGCTCTTTTGGGGTGGATTTATGCCCCTTGTCCATTGAGATTCAAGATTTGAGGGTTTTTTAAAAAATAAAAATATATATTTGGGAATCCTTCTGGAAGACAGATGCTTGAAATGTAAGATTTTTACGGATCAGACTTAACACAAGCAGTCACACTTGCTTCTGGGAATGGGCAAGCTTTCTGAGACGTGTTTCCAATGGTACATAAGGCTGGAAAAGTTGACCTAAAAATTCACCATTAAACTTAATCCTAGAAGTAAAAAACGGACATTCTGTTAAATACAGCTGAAGCTGAGAGGAAGTGAGGGGGTGGAATAGGAGTTGAGGTATTTTGCCTTCACTAGCTAATGCCCTTCTGACTATCATTCCAGCCTTCACAAGGTCTCAAAAAAAATTTTTTTTAAAGGATAACCATGCCTGAAAATTAAAGCTCTTTGGGGGGGAATAAAGAAAGGACTTCAAAGTAATAGAGAATGGTAAATCTGGAAATTTGTTTTTCATGGAAGTAGAAACCTGTAGTTTTATATTCCAAAATGTAGTGAGTAGTATTTGGGTTCTACACATGGAATTGTGCCCCCTAATTAACAAATTCCAGATTAAATGCCTATTCCAAAACTGAAGAGTGCTTTCTCCATCTGTAAAATGATAAGACAACAGATCCTGTTACACAGTCAACATGTACTGTTGTGATAACTGAGCCTAAAAGTTTACCCTAAATTCAGTTGTAAAAAGTATATGATCTTATGGATTATAAGAGGTTACAATAACCTAAAACAACAAATGTCTGTCAAGTTGCTTTCAATAATGAATGTTATAAACAGGCACAAGAGAACCAGACAGAAAGACTAAGTTAGTCCAAAGGAAAAATAGGCCTTGTTGATATAATTCAAGGACTATGCTGAAACCATGGCTGGTTTTAAAAAAATAAAATAAAAAAAATGGAACTGGCAATTTATGTACCGAAATAGGTGTGTTGGATATTAGGTCTAACTAACTGGTGGACAAAATAGTGAGGGAATGGGCTATTTTACCAATCACTCCCTATTTTAGTCCTTAAAGAAACAAACTTAGGAAGGAAAAAAACAGAAGGACAGACAGAGACAACTGGAGAGAGTTTCACCATAATGGCTGTGACCCTGACCATCTCCTGAGAACCCAGACCTTCTTTGTCCTAGTCCTGAGGGCTGCCCTGACATTGCCACCTCTACCAGCTCTGTCTAAATCCCAACCTGAGATCAAATCGGATTGGACTTTAACAACAGCAGCTCCAGACCATCTCATCTAACGTCTTCTCTTTTACCCCAAAAGGACAGTTGTTGTTGTTATATATATATGGTGTTGTTATATGAAAGCTTTTTTGACGCTTTACATTTCAACTGCTTTGATTGTTTTTCTTTCATTTCTGTATTGTTACTAAAAGGTGAAAGATTTTTAATGGTGTGTTTGCCATGGTAAAAATAAGCAGGCTGAGGTTTCTGTACACGAAACAAACTGATTAACACTCTTTAATTCTGGACAGTGACTGGGTTATTTGAACATTTTTGGCTCCTTTATTTCATCTAATTTAATACAACAATACCCACCATTATTCTCTACTCTAGAATGGGAAAATGTGCTAATCTGGATGGTACTATATTGTTAACTCAAACAGTGACCATTTTACCAACTGGTACTTAATCTTAACATCTCCTGTTAATGTTCATGAACTGCTTAGGAAATGAAAGCCGCTATATAAAGACTGATTTATAATTTGACCATTCAGCTAATGCGGTTGCCTGACAAAAGAGATGTGTCTTGTGTCATGATCAGAAGGTTATATGAATTGGTCTAAGCCTGTTCTCTGGTGGTTGCCTTCCATAGGACTAGTTTTCCTTTAGATGCAGCTGTCATGGAGAAGGGAAGAGCTGGTTTTAGAAGTAGCTCTTACTGCACCAGCCCAGGAAGGGAAAGCTAGGCATATTGCTTACCTAAGTCAGGGAGGAGAAAGGTCCCAATCCTTCCCCTTTTAGTTTTAACAACCATTGTGCTAAGTGGATCAGTCCACTAAGGAATTTGAAGATAAGGATTGGAACCTTGAACTGAACCCAGGATTGATCAGTAACCAAAATAAGGCGCAGAATATTGGTACTGTGTGTTCCTGTTGCTCTGCTCCACTTAGCATAGGAGCTGGTGAAACTTCCAAACTCTGTGGGTGACTCTGGTTCAGACTAAAGTGGCAAGAGCATGGATCAGTATGGTTAAGTCCATTTACGAGATAAGAAGGCCTAGTCTCGAACTTCCAAGAGACTCTGGACACTACTGCTACCTGGTCTTCCTTGAATAGGTGAAGGACGCCTTAGGACTGCAAGGTTCCACACTGCTTTGATATTTGAAGGCAGAGATGCCTCAGAGGCCAAGGTGACATTTCTTGCCTGTTTCTCCAGATGCGTCTCCCTTTTCCTGCCAGCATTCTATTTCCTTATTCAGCTGGAGCTGGAAACAGTAATTTTTCATCTAGAGTGAAGTGTTCCTTTAGATCATGGAACAGCAGGGAGTCCAGTCTAGAAGAGATGATATCGAGCAAAATAGAGTTCTTTAGATCATGGAAGTAGTTTAAATACTAGAATTTGTTTGCTCCTGTAGGGCCTGATCTTGCAAGATGATTAGGATGCTTATGGGTTCCGAGTAACTGTGGCCACAAATCAAGTCTGTTTTGGAAAAAAAATTTGACGTTTCAAAATTTGTTCTGATGCAGAACAAAAACGAGACTTTTGAAATGTCACAAAAAAGCATGACAGACCAACCCACTACAGAACTGCCAATAGCCAAGTGATTAGGAAACAACTCACCTGGGATGTGGGAGACCCACATTCAAGTCCCTGCTCCCAGTCGGGTAGAGCAGGGACTTGAATCTCCCACATCCACAGGTGAGTCCCCTCATCACTGGCTTATCAGCTATTCTGGGGTGGGGCGGCCAGTGTCATTTTGACTAGAAATTCCATCTTGGACCTGAGATGTCTTCAACAAGACTTTTGTGGAAGTAGATACATTTTTGTGCAATGTTTTGGTTTTGACGGTACATCATTTTAACAGAAAAAAGTTTCACCAATTTTTTTTTTCCTCAGCAGCAGTTCTTACAGCCCTCAACTTCCACCAACTTCAGCGTCTCACAGGAGGGCGCATGTTGCATGATACAGCCTCCAACTCTTACCCTTTAATAAAGGGCTATAAAAAAAATGCAGCAGCTGCCAGCTTTACTGCTCTTCTCTCAGGGTAATGTTTCTCCTGCATTTGTAACATGAGTTTGTAACCTTCCGAGATGAAGCTTTGAGCTTCACATGGAATTTCAGGATGGACTCTCTCTTGCATGACATGGAATTCTTTTCATGGCAAGTTTTGTCTCCCTTAAATGTTCCAGAAAAATATCAGTGTATCCTGCCATGCTCAAACAATGTGTATTTAAAATCCACCCCAATCTTCTTATGGCGCCACTGATGAAAAACCAAGTGCTGCTGGAAAATGGTGATTTTTTTGTAAGCTTGCCAAGTGCTAGCAAAGTCTTTGTTGGCCCAAGTAATCCATGCAACCTCTTGCTTGCTGAGATGGTGGAAAAAAGAGACACAATTATCCCAGTCTAGTATGGTATCTTCCTGGCCAATCCCTAATCTGATTTTGCTATCATTACGCTGGGCTCCAGTCTGATTTGGCAGCTTTTCATGGAGTAATCCTCTCCTAGTCTATGTCCTCTCAGATGGCTTTGGTTTGTTTTCTCTTCTCTGCAGTGGCTCACCTCACAAAGTGCTGATTAAAAGGAAAGGGTATCTTCTCTTCTCATGGCAAAGTGCTCCAGAGAAGGGAGTTCCTTATGCGGTTTAGACTTGAAGGACTCGAAAGGCTACAAGAACTCTGGGAGCTATAGCAATTAGAATAGGCAACAACAAATTCACCCCAAAAAGGGAAGATTAAATAACTCATTTACCAGTTTTTACAGTTGAAATAACACTGCAGCTAAGAGAGTAACCACTTCAGTGTCCCATACGTGAGCATTAGTTTTAACAGCGATTCTGCTAAGTGGATCGGTCCAATATGGGCACTGAAGACAAGCACTGGAACTTTGAGCTGAACCCAAGACTGATCAGCAGCCAAAGCAGAGTGTCAGTTCTGGTTCGGTGTGTTCTTTTTGGTCTGCTCCACTCAGGATAGGGGCTGTTGCAATGTCTGTACTGTATGGATGGACTCTGATCATTCCATGAAGTTCTTCCTTTGCCAAGCAAAGTATGACACCCAAGTCCTGATTAACTCCCTTAGTCAGAGACTGGACCAGGCAGGCAGAATGATCTTAGCGCTGATCAGCTTCTAACCATGGCCCAGGATGTGCTGATGTTTCTGGGGGAAAAGCCAGTCCAGTGGCCCATGAAAGTGACTTGCCAGCCCTGGCAGCACTACTGTCTGGGTGCATTTTGCTCGGCTGAAGGAAATGGAGGTTGCGCCTGGTGTTTGACCCTTTAGAAAGGCTACATCGTTCCTTTTTCAGGATTTCTTTACTTTCCAACCCCCTCCTGCTGGACAGCCTCCAAAAACAACCCTCCTGCAATGCTCTCCCACGTAAAACACAAAGAGCTCCTTTTACCAACCCCCTAGCTGTGCCGTGCTGAGCACAAAGAAATTAAACTAACAATGCAGCTAGCCCATTAGAAGTCAGATTCGATGAGGATTTTCTTTGATTCCGACTTCAGATGTCCCTGCCACTTCTCCCCTTGGGGAACCCCCTGAACGCCTCAGTTTCTGACCATAGGTGATGTTGATTACACCAGTACTCGAAGCAAGCGCTAAGTGAACTTTCACTGTCCCCCTGGGTCTTTATAAAGAGAAGTTAACACATCCAGCTACACAGCTTAGCCCAAAACACTCCCCGCCAGTGTGAAGTCAATATAGTATACACTTCACTCTCCTTTTAAAAATACTTCTGCTGCCTCTTTGAAAGTGTTTCATTTAGATGTGATTTGTACGTATTGCGCAAGTTCACACAAGGACCACACTCTACTTGGGGAGTTCTCACAATTGTAAAGGGAGTACCGTAAATATCACAAATAATGGCAAAAACAGTAACTGGCACGATTTTAAGGACATCCACTGAAATGCAAACTGGAATTTCTTATATATCCATACATGTAGTAGGTTACAATAATAGTCTTCAGATGGGTTGATTTCAGACCTCAAGGAGATCTAAAAAGCCAGCCAAGTTTGAAACTACTGTACTGAATTTCTTCAAGATTTTGGATACATAGATTCTAAGGCCAGAAGGGACCATCATGCTTATCTAGTCTGACTTCCTATATAACAGACCCTCCAGCTTCCCCAAAATAATTGCTAGACCACATCCTTTAGAAAAAACAAACAGACAATCCTGATTTAAGAATTTCAAGGATCAATGTGTTTTAGTTAAACCTGCTCTCCAGAGAGCTAAGCCAGTTGCAGTCAGTGTGAGCTGCAGGCATCTAAGCACTCAGAAAATCAGCTCCTAGTTTTGCAGGTTTTGCTCTGAAAAGTGGCTACATAAAAGTGATGGCTGGAATTCTGAGGCATGCCTCCTGGATAAGGCAGAGCTAGCTAGGGGCTGTTCAGTTTTATTGCATTTTACACCCCTTTTATCCCCAGTTTATAGACTGCTCTGCAGTCACTGCAAAGTCATACCCAGCACTTACCTGGTCTGGCACCCAGACTATTCACCGCCTGTTTTCCCTCTCAGCTGTCACCCACAGGTTTATAAGCCGACGTGCTGCTCTTATCCAGGAACTTCAGTGCTATACCACCATGAAGTGACTTATCCCTCCAGCTAAGCCATAGAGCTCAGCTCTTCTGGAGCGAAGAGTCCAAAGGAAACAGTGGCACAGTTTAGCACATCAGCAATGCTTTTCCTCCAAGGTCTGCCCTCTTCCACAAGAACCCCACCATTCCCTTGGGCAATAACCAATCCTTTCTTCCCTTTGACGACAGAGGTGGCCGTACCACTCGTCAAGGTGTCAGCACAGGCAGGAGCCCTGGGGCCACCTGAACTGTCAGGCACATCCCTCAGGCTGCAGATAAGGGAACCCCATACGTGGTGCGGGTTGTTCTAAATATACTAAACAAGGGGCTGGGCCTCTATGGTTATACTGGAGCAAACGACATGGCGCTAGCGAGACAGAGGTGGGAGCACTGGGTTGCCTTGGGTGTCAGGAGGCAGGAAAACATCTAATCTAAGTGAAACACACCCACCCTCTTCTACAGGTTTCTAGCCTTGGGCCCTAACTAATTAGGCTGCCCTCACTGTAGGCCTAACTGCCCAGACATTTCTTCCCAGGGCCCCTTCCTCTCCACCCAGGCCAGGCCCCCTCATCGGCACTTTCCAGGCTACTCATCCACACTGTCGCACGGTCCCCCTTTACCCTCCCTAGAATCCTCTCTGAACTAGACAGGCTGCCCTTATAAACTCCCAGCCGGCCTGGCTCTTAGTCACTTGCTCACCCTATCACATGACCTGTGTACTCAGTCCCTTCACCTGGGAAGTTGGGCTAACTCTGGCATAGGCAAGGCAGTCCCAACTCCCTTAAAGGGCCAGTTCACCCTGAGACAGGTCAACATCGACCAACAGTAATTGCACTTACTTCCTGATGTGGGCCTGGCGGAAAGTGCAACACCTCAGACACCAAGCTGCAGTAACTGTGGTGAATGGGGACTTCGTTTTTGCAAATGCTGAGGTCTGGAAACATGTGGAGGCCATTGAGAGTGCTGTGATACTGGCTGCTATGCATTAGGGCCTCATTAGCCCAGCAGAAGGAGATTTGAGGCATTGACAAACATGGTATGGAGCTGGCAGGCGGCAGCCATAGAAAATGGAAAATAAGGGAAGCTGAGGATCAAGGATGACCCCACAGTTGCTATGGAGGACAGTGGGGCATAAGGTCTGTTACTGTTTAAACAGTACATTTGTACTGGCACGGCAGACATTGCAAGTACAGCAATTGCATCTCTCTCTGCTTTCCAACCCCCCACCCCCGCATTATTATTTGGGCCAGACTGTAGAACGGGGCCCAGCCCTGGGACAGTGCAGACCCGCACACAGCTCCAAGGGCAGTTCCGCTGTGCCTCACAGGGGAGTGAATGCGCTGTACCGTCTAGTAGGATGGTGCAATCTGCCTTCCTCAGTGGGGATGGGGTCGGGGTAAGGACTAGCCTCTTCCCTGCCCTTTTGAGTTAGTTTGTACCCCTGGGAGTATTTAGGGAAGCAATCGCAAACCTTTGGGGAAGGGATCATCAAAGTGCAGAGAATGCTAAGGGGTCTGGCCCCTGTGCTTCCCCCCTCCCGCACACGTGCAAAGTCTAGACCTATCTTGCCCTTAAGTCTGGTTTTCTTTATAACGGTAAGGCGAGTGCTTGTGTATTATAACAACCTGAGAGGGCGCATAACATTATTAAAAGTAGGCACAGCGCTCTATCTCGCTTATAGCAAAATACTTTAAAAGAATAAAGGGAAACAAACTAGGAATCCATTTGTAATTTAACTCAAAATTCATCCATTTTTATACTGGTGTCATGTAGGGTGACCAGATGTTCCATTTTTAAAGGGACAGTCCTGTTTTTTGGGACTTTTTCTTATATAGGTGCCTATTACCCCCCACCCCCTGTCCTGTTTTTTCACAGTTGCTATCTGGTAACCCTAGTGTCATGTGGGCACCAGCTGGCCTAGGAGTCTTTAGCCGGTTTCCTTGATGATGGACAAGTAACACCCTTCAAGAAGGCCTGTTAAATTAAAGCCTACTACTGTTTTAAAAGATCCTAGTTGGTCTGAAGGCTACAGATGTGCAAACCCCAATTCATTTCCATTCACCTACCTCGATTGATTGAAGCCTGCAGGTTTGTCAGTGTTTTGTGAAGTGTTCTGATACTAACCAGAGCAAGTTATGAAGTCTTGTTATTGGACAGCTAAAGATTGGAAAATAAGAGTGCACCTGCATTTTGTTCCTTTGCCAGGACTGTAAATAATTATTTAAAAATTGCTATTTTTTATTATTGTCAATGGGATCAAACCCAATTTTACATCAAGGTCTTGGGAACAAAAGGAAACCCCATTTCTACAGGAAAAATATTAGTGACCTTGCCCTATTTGTAACCTAATAAAATATTTATATAGATTATGTCCGGTGCACATGAAACCGGGTTTCTGTAGAGTATTAACTACCGGGAGAAAAAATATCTAAAGAAAACAAAAGAAAAAAATCCCCAAACCTACCAGCCCTTAAGCAATTTTATTTTTAATAAATAATTCCCAGTGCCAAACCGATTAAAACCAGGCTACATGGGTTTGGTGTGATCTGAGCAAAGTTTGCATGTTTTTAGATACAGTGAATTGTTGGGTTGCAGCAGAGAACTGACTAGTGTTGTCATGAAATTATTTTATAATAGAACTGGGTGGAAAAGGAAGTTCTCATTCATGAAGGATTTTGAGATTTCGAGATCTGTCTTCATTCTGAATTAGAACAAAAACTGAGAATTTTGAAATTGTCTGTGAAGGAGAATTATGAAAAAATTCATTTCAAGTCAATCAAAACATTTTGTTTTGACAAAATCCTTTCACTTCTATTTAACCCTTTTTATATTATGATACAATTTGAAATAAAAAAATACTTAGAAAGACAAGTTGTTTCAAAATGGGGGAGAAAAAATCAAAATATTTTGTTCCAAAAATGTCACAGTGAGATGTCTTGATATTGACAGAACTTTTAGTTCTGAATTACTTCCAACATGAAATTCAGGCAAAATTGACCTGATTTTGTGAAGTATTTTGATTGCAGCAGAACTGCAAATTCCAGCAGAATACAGTTCTGTTGTAATTTCTCTGTGTTAGAGTGATGTAGTTTTTAAAATAATTAACAATGTGGATAAGGCCGCAGTTCAGTAAGGTGCTTAAAGACCTGCCTCACTTCAAGCCCCATCAAAGTCAATGGGACTAACAGGACAACTTTTGAGTTTAAAATTAGCTATGTGTTAAGTACCATACTGAGTTGGGGTTTCAGGGTACGCCGATGCAGCCAAAGAGAAACAAACACACAACCCCACAGCATTGAGTCTCAGAGGCTGGGTCAACTGACTCAGGCTCATGGTACTCACGCTGCCAGGATGAAAATAGCACCGTAGATGTTTGGGCTCAGGCCCGGGCTCTGAAACCCAGAAAGGGTGGAGGGTCTTGGAGCCTGTGATTCGGCTTGAGCCCAAATGTCTACACAGTTATTTTCAGCCCTGCAGCACAACCCTGAGTCTGTTGACCTGGGCTCTGAGAGTCACTGCGGCAAGGATTTTTTGCAGACATACCCTAAGACATCGGACGACGACTCCAGAGAGCTGGATTCTGTTCCTGGCTCTGACAGACTTCCTATTTCACTTTTCAGGTACATAGATACTACAGTGATGAGAGCCATAAATAAGCCTATACTTAAAAATAATGTAAATATTTAATATTCACTGAAGAGTGATAAAGTTTAGGGGTCTGAGCACACTCATCTACATAGGTATGTAGGTAGTGAGATAGATTATAACTTAATATTTGGACACCAAAATCTGAACAGAACATCAAGACCTCAAACCAGTTTAATGTTATTACTGTCCCTACAGATGTGTTAATGAAAACAGAACATAAGTCAGAACATTTTCAAGACCCAAACAAAAATGCTATTGCGAAGACCCTAGTTTTCTCTTTGCTCAGAATATATTTCTGCACTGAACCCTGATTCAAATTTGAAATAAAAACCATCTCTGGATTTCCATGGGATTCAGTCAGTTCAAACTCTGTTCCTGGGCTTGTGTCGTATCCATCCACAGAGAATCATTCCCCACACGTTTTACATAGACAGGTTTATATTACTGTACAAGAAGTCAATGAGTGCACTGTGCAGGCATCTGTGGGTAGAATCTAGACCTTAATGTTGGACACCCTTCCTGTATTTGCAGATGGTGATCATATCAGTGCTATAGTGCTCCTTCGCTCAAGCTGTACCTACGGCACCACATTCTGAAAAGTGGCCCCTCAATCTACAAGCACAGTTTTTAAGCATGGGCAAAAAATAATAATAAATAAATATTTTTTTTTAAAAAAAATCCACACATCCTGTGGGAATTTCCTTGGGAAAATCACACCTGATTTGCACACATTAGGTTTGCCTGGAAAAATGTATGTGCATAAAATTGTAGGTGCAGATTTAGAAGCTGGGTTGAGACCACTTTGAAAGTGTGGGTCATGATCCTGCAAGTTCACAAACATGTCAACAGTTCAAATGACGCCAGCAGAACTTTTAATGACTGGTCAGGTCAGTAGGGGTTTGCAGGGTTGGCCTCGTCTTGGGCCACAATAATTAGGTATTTTACCCTTTTTGTAATCTTATTGTAGGTCAGTCCACCAAACCCTAACTCCTCTTTGATGTTTCTCTCTAGATCTCCTCCAATCTTTGCTGTCAGATCAGTACAGCCAAGCAACATGGGGAAATTGGGCTAGCTAGGTCTATACTTCAATACAGAAAGGATTGTCTTGTGGTTACAGCACTGGACTGTGACTTGGTAAATTGGGTTAGATTCCCAACTCTGCTACAGACTTTGAGGAGCTGGGCTAAGTGAATTGCCCAAAGGTATCTAGGCAGCTATTACAAATATGATCTGGCCCTTAACCTATTTATGCCTCATCTTTAAAATAAGAATAATACTTCTTTGCTCCCATCCTTTGTCTTGTCTATTTAAATGGCAAACTCTTCAGAGCAGGGACTGTCTCACTATGTGGTTGTACAGTGCCTAGCACAATGGAACCATAACCTTTTCTGGAACTTCTGTATGTTCCACCATAATACAAGTACTAAAAAATTATATTAATCCAAAGTAAGTCAATTTCCTCTGCTAACCTACTGGTATATGGAAAATAGTAGGCCACAGTCTGCTTGATATTGCTTCTTTTGTCATTTCGGAAAGTTCTCTTTAATTATTTTTTCTTGCTGAAAGGAAGTCAGAAGCGTGCCAGTTTTCCAAACATTCCTTGCTTGCTATTTGAAAACGTAACCCCCAGACACACCGCATGCAGTGCATTCTCAGCCTCCTGTGCATGGCATTAAACACGTACCATTTTTCAAAGAGAGTGCAAATTCTTAATCGTAACAGACCTTTCCAAAGCACAAACTACCTCCTGGCTAATTTCTTTCAGTGGCGTAGTTAATCACTATTCATATTCAGCAGTCAGATCAGTGTCTGTTTCATTACCCAGCTGATTTCTCTGGTTAGTTCTCTAGCAGCAGGTGTCCAAAATACTGGTTTAGGAGTTCTGTCAGTGTTTTAACAGACAGACAAGGCTGCCCTCTGCCCCATTTTTGAATATTGGCACTTAAGGCGCACGAGCTGAAAACTTTCACGTTCTCCCTTCAATATGTACACAGACAGGAATTTTCAGTTTCTGTATGCTAAGAGAAAGAAAATGCTGTTCTTTTATGAAATAATCAATGGGGATTTCTATTTTGCTTCACTCACCGTAGAGGTCTCTATACCCAGAATTATGTTCCTGTGATATATTCCTCTCCCCCTGCCCCCTTTCACAAAGAAATAAATTTAAAATAAGAGGCCTTGCCCTTGAAGTTTATCTGATCATCCATTGAACTTTTTTTCTTAATTAAACTTCATCCCCAGATAGAAAACTCTCATCTTCCATTTATTTTATTGATCCTGAACACATTAGAATACCTGTGCATCTGTTCAAATATATGCAAACACTCAGAGTCTGTACATGGCATCTGCATTACATTAGGCCAGCGCCTGTGAATGGAAATCAGCATGACATGAACTAAGAAAATTGTTTAAAGGAAGACAAATTCCCATTTGCTTTTCATTCACAGGTTTTAAGGCCAGAAGGGACAATTAGATTATCAAGTCTGACTTCCTTTATAACACAGATCATACAGTTATCCCTGTATTGAGCCCACTAACTTGTTTTTCAGTAATGCATCTCTTCCAGAAAGGCATCTAGTCTTGATTTCAGACTTCAAGAGCCATTGCTTCTTGTTATGCCTTTCTTTGCTAGACTGAAGAGCCCTTTAGTTAAGGTACTTTACACTAATCCAGTCATCTTCAATGTTCATTTTGATACACTAAGCAGACTGAGCTTTTTCATCATAAGGCATTGTCTCTAGCCCTCAAATCATTTGTCTCTCTCTTTTCTGCTCTCTCACCAATTAAACATTCTAATTAAAATGTGGACACCAACTGGCCTCAGAATTTTAGCACTGGTCTCATCAAAGCTGTAAACATAGGTAAAAATCACCTCCCTATGCCTACTCCCGTTTACATATCCAAGGATTGCATCGGCCCTTTTTGCCACAGAGGCTTTCTGGGACCTCATATGAAGCTGCAGTCTCATATACAGTGACTAGCCATAAAACTATAGGAATGGCAACATGTACCAGTGTATAATGCTGTAGTTAAACCAAAGGGATGTTACATACATTAGGTATAATTGCTGGTGCGTCAGTGAAGCAGTAGTTAGTGGCTTGTAACTGTAGTTAAATTGTTGGAGAGATCTCAGTTCCACCGTAGTTAAAGGCTTGTCAGTGTTTCCATTATAAAGTCTGAGTCGCTGGGTGTTTCAAATTACATCAAGAAGAAAAACTCAGTACTTCATTTGCCAGCCAGGATACAAATAGCTTTAGAGGTAGTAAATTAACCTTCTGAGCCATTTTTGAATGTAAGAAACAACATTTTCCCAGTTATAGAAACTCTGGGAAGTTTCTGGGCATTTGTCTTACTAAAGACTAAGTGACTCTGCTGAAAGACCAAGAGGAGGAGGGATCTATGGCCTTTTTTATTACTTGGAAATGCATAAAGAATATTTTTGTTGTTAGTTCCCTGCTTGATCAAGAATGCAAAGTCTTGTCTTCCCAAGTTTTGCTGGAGAGCTCCTTGGAGTTCCCGAGACCTGTAGGAAAGAGCTGTCTCAGCCCTTAATTGAAAGGCCAGGATGTAAAGATTTAATAAGGAGGCCTCCTCTCCCAACTGTTTGAAATGTGTTTGAGTTAAATGATTGTTAACAAAAGCAAACAAAACTAGTTTAAGTAAATCACTTGTGGGGGGAGGGGAAAATAGTGAAAAGATTAACTACATTCAAAATTGCAGGGAAACAGTCTTCACACCCTTCATAGAAACTTTTTTCTTATTGTTTTAGTAAGAAATAATTTTCATACCCTTTTATTAGGAAATCCTTTTTCTAAAGAAAGGATACACAGCATAATACCCCTTATCTTTCACTCAGAAATGTTTCATTTTAAGTGAAAATTAGAGTTACTAAGCCACACTCTGCTAGCAGTAGCTTTCCCAGCATGTGCACGGTTACACTTCATACTTGAATGCATTCAGCTTTATGCCTAAGTCTCACCATGCACACAGAGCATGCTTGGACTGTTGTGACTTAATGCTGTCTTAAGTCTCTCTCTTTACTGGTGGCACCTTTAATGCCTGCTTCTCAAAATATCCAGGTGACAGCCAATGTTAAGTGACAACACTGCAGGCTCTTATTTCAGAAATACCATGATTTAGAGAGTCAATATGCTAGGAATCAGATAAAAATATGGCAGGCCTCATTCAGAGGTACAGAAGGGCCAAACAGAGAGAAGAGTTGGTCAATTCAGTTCTGATGCATTACTAGTTTGGTGTGACTGTAGCTCCCTTTCAGCAACGGGAGTTAGTATTACAAAGAAGCGGAAAAAACCCCTTAAAGGGCCAAAGGTTAAATTAGTCGCACAGCTTCCATTATCAATGGAAATCATATGACTAAGTCCTCGCCCACCACACTGTCAGAAATATGCCCATACAAATTAAAAAACTGTTGAATTAGTGTGGCAACATCACTTGTAAGTGTCCTGCCTATGTTCACTTTAGCACAGGCTAGACCAGATTTTCCTCTGAGATCCAGAACTTTTGTGGAGCTCAGGAGGTGCAAAGGAGCCAGATCACAGCTGTAAATGGCCATCTGAGAACGCTTCTTATAGGGCACATGAACTGGGAGTTTAAAGCTGGCGAAGCTGGCTCCTGTGACAACTGCACTCCCCCTATCCTAGTGTGGGTGCTGAGGAGGGAAACGATGGAGTTCTTCTCTGCCAATCCTCACCTGGTGTATAATCCTTTAGGGGGGATAGGTCGCTATGTGACAAAGTTGGGGTTTTCCCTTGTTATGTCGTATGTGAGCCTTTGTGAGCCTTGCTGTTTTGTGTGAATTCTGTGTGTACCTCAGTTTCCCTGTGTACTGCACCAATGCCTAGGTAATGGAAATAAGGGTGTGCGACTTTTCTGAGACCCTCGGGGGCAAGTGAGGCGGCTCCACATAAGTGATGGCTGATGCCCTTCATAACCTGGGACCAGGAGGGCGATGTGACCAGATGACATTTTGCCTGGGAAGCGAGACAAAGACCAGGACGAGGAGCAATGGGCGAGTCAGAGGTCGAGTTGCTGGAAGTTGGGCAGTCTGCTGCTGGGGACTCGGGGCGGGAGTCCAGGGCACCAGGCCTGAGATTCCCTAAGATGGACTTGGCTAAAAGTCACTGATTTCTCTGCTAAGAAGTTCTGTTCTACTCTGTGTACCTGGCAACTAATAAACCCTTCCATTTTACAACTTTGGCTGAGAGTCACTGCTGACTGCGGAGTTGGAGTCCTCTGGCTTCCCCAGGAGCCCCACTTGGGCGGACACGCTGCAGAAAACGCACAGTGTGGAAGGGGATGCTGAATGCTCCAAGGTCAGACTCAAGGAGGCCGAAGCTGTGTGAGCTTCTTGCCCTGGCGACAGTCTGCTCAGAGAGACGAGGCTCCCCCAGAGTCCTGACTGGCTTCAAATGGAGCAGTTCCAGAGCATCAGCCCTGTGACTCCATGACATAGGCCACTTCTCAAATTAAAGCAGTTCCTCTGCTGGTTTTGTTTATGCCAGAATCAGGGTCAGAAGGGACCAACATACTGAACTGGGGACCATTAAGCAACTGCTTAACCTCCCCACTGAAAACACATACACACACACACACGCCTTGGGCTCACATGCAGGAGAAATTCTGTTTCATCGTGTAGAGGTTGCTGTGTAAGCTATCTGCATAAGCGACAATGCCGAGCCACAATGAGAAAAGTTAAGCACACTGTGCCTGCTTTAATACAGATTTTGTGCCCAATTCTGTTACAAATACACCTATGTGCACATGCATTAACCTGTGTTTATAGAAATACATTATTATATACCCATGAATGATATAAAGCCAAATTTCAGGGCCAGGTTTTCAAACCCTCATGTGCAAGTGTATAAAGATACACACATCTCCTGATGATTTGAAGGATGGAAAAAAATGCCTTACAGTGAGAGATTTGAGGAACACAATATTTAGCTTATCAAAAAGGAGATCCAGAGGAGATTTGATCATAGCCTATAAGTACCTTCACAGGGAGAATACCACCAGCTACTAAGGATAGGGTGACAGCAAGTGTGAAAAATTGGGACGGGGGTAAGGGGTAATAGGAGCCTATATAAGAAAAAGACCCCAAAATCAGGACTGTCCCTATAAAAACGGGACATCTGGTCACCCTAACTAAGGACTTGTTAATCTAGCAGAGAAAGGCACAACAAGAATCAACAGCTGGAACTTAAAACTAGAAATGTGGTACAATTACAAAAAAAGAAAACGGTAAAGGTGATTAACCATTGGAACAAACTACCAAGGGAAGTGGTGGATTCTCTATTTTTCTGTGTTCAAATCAAGACTGGATGCCTTTCTGGAAGGTATGTTTAATCAAATACCAGTTATTGGGCTCAGTACAGGAGTAACTCACTGAAATTCTGTAGCTTCTGTTACACAATTAGCTAATGATCCTAATGATCATTGAGTCACACTAATGATCCGTTCTGGCCTTCAGATCTATGCCTCTGTCTTTCTCTGCACTACTGCCTCGGCCTCTCTTTAAATCCCTTCTCAACATCCCCTTAAGGAAACCTCTGAATAAGCACAGATATATTAATTTAAAAAAAAAGTCAAAAGGGTTTATTTTATTGTACATTTTTGCATTAGACCCCTAAGTGAATGCATGCTCTTATTGTCCTCTCCCAGCATCAGTCCCTCTCCCTGGTGTTTTCCTCCTGTTCATCTTGTCTTAATTTAGGAGGCCCCAATTCCACCAACACCTGTGTGAGTACACTGAACTACTCACACATGGAAGCATTCACTGGGCCAGGGCCTTAGATTATAGACTTTCCAGGGCAAGGCATAATCTCTGTCTATATTAATAAAGTGCCAAGGACATCTATGATGCTACACATGTAATAAATAATAATGACATTTACTGTGAGTCTGGGCCCAGCCTCATTTCAAATGTTTGGAGGGAGGATTTGAACCTGTTTCCCCTGACTGCTAAGACTCCCCTGGCAGAGCTTTTAGTATCTGCTGACTTAGTAAGAACGGCAAGGGCTGGCCACAAACTTCAAGTCAACTTTTCCCATTGCCCTGTATGCCAAACGACCAAGTCTCAGTGTCCTCCCGTTATTGGCTCAAGCTATAGTTTACTCCCCAGGGGTTCTCAATCTTTTTCCTCTCTGAGTGCCCCCCCCCCAACATGCTATAAAAACTCCACAGTCCACCTGCCCCACAACAACTTGTTTTCTGCATATAAGAGCCTGGGCCGGCATTAGGGAGTATCAAGCAGGGCAGTTGCCTGGGGCCCCACACCACAAGGGCCCCTATGAAGCTAAGTTGCTCACGCTTTGGCTTCAGCCCTGGGTGGCAGGGCTCAGGGCCCCAGGCTTGAGCGCCATGGGGTGGGGCTTTGGCTTTCTGCCCTGGGCCCCAGCAAGTCTAACATGGGCCATGCTTGGTGGACCCCCTGAAACCTGCTCACGGCCTCTCAGGGGGCCCCAGACTCCTGGTTGAGAACCACTGCTCTACCCCACACTCTCATCGTTATTTCTATTCTCATAGGGCCCTGTGAGAGGGCAAGCTCCCATTCCTGTCTTCTCCTCTGTCTACATAGACGACTCAGAGACTTTCAGTCATTAAACACTACGATGTAGTGTATTTACATTGCTCTACGCACCACCTTACTGACCCACACACCACAGTTACAGCATTCATTTCTCTTGAGCCCTCTACCAAGGAGAGGGAAGAGATCTCCCCACCCAGAGATCCCTCTCGGTTCTGGCTTCACTAGCTTGACTCTGTGCTCCCAGCACTTCCTTCCTGTGCCACCTTCTGCCCTCTTGGGCCAATTAGCTTTTTAGTCCTCCCCAGCCCATTCTGATCTGTTAATTAGGCACTGTTTGGTCCACTCCAGGTGTGTGCAGGGAATTAATGGGTGTTTTAGTGATCAGAATACTGGCTCAGATGTTGGTTCCCAGCATTCGGTCACATGTCCATAGTGTGGGACTGGCTATCCTGCCCCTAAAGAACTTTCAAGCAAAACTCCCAATCATGCACTGGCATTCATTAGCACAGACCCCTGCACCCATTGTGCGTGCCCCTTAAGTTGATGAATAGGCACAAGAACCCTTGCTAGCAAATTCCAATGAGGGATCCAGGCCTAAGGAAACACGTAACATGTGCAGGGCTGAGATGAATGTAATCAGTAAATAAAAACATTTCTGTAAATGTAATATAGACTGCAGGTTCAAATGTCCTCTCACACACAGGGCAGTCTACAGCACTTGATCTGAACGTACATTCCTATTTTACATGAATCAGGAAGCTCCAAGACCCCTTATGGTTATACTTGTCTGCAATATTCCATCTTGCAAAATACCAGTTGTCACTAAATATGTGCAGGAACTAGCTAGCTAGTGGGATTTTCAAAAGTGCTCTGTGTCAGCCTGGCTCTGCTTCCACAGGAGTTAATGCAAATTTTACAGGGGCAGCGGTAGGGCAATGATGAGTGTTTTTGAAAAATCCCATGCTTCATATCTACCATTAATAGGCCCTAGTCAGAGTGTACCTTAAAGTAAGACATCTAAGCTGCCACACTGTATCAGGATCAGAGATGACAGACTATCATATTGCAATGGTTAACATTTGCCAGTACGTGGCTTTGGGGAAGTTCGCATACCCTTATGTTAAGCTTTCTTTTCTGGTTTTCATTTCCAGCATTTTCCCCCTTTCAGAACTGTAATACTGTATTTTATTGCTTCAATTTTAAGATTGTAGTAGTTTGTATATTCTGAGTCAAACTTTTAGGATATTATCAACTGCGTTAATGATCGTTGGAAGTACGTACTTATTTAATTATTGATTCTGTTACAACAGAAAGAAAAGGAGTACTTGTGGCACCTTAGAGACTAACCAATTTATTTGAGCATGAGCTTTCGTGAGCTACAGCTCACTTCATCGGATGCATACCGTGGAAACTGCAGCAGACTTTATATATACACAGAGAATATGAAACAATACCTCCTCCCACCCCACTGTCCTGCTGGTAATAGCTTATCTAAAGTGATCATCAGGTGGGCCATTTCCAGCACAAATCCAGGTTCTCACCCTCCACCCCCCCACACAAATTCACTCTCCTGCTGGTGATAGCCCATCCAAAGTGACAACTCTTTACACAATGTGCATGATAATCAAGTCGGGCTATTTCCTGCACAAATCCAGGTTTTCTCACATCCGAGAAAACCTGGATTTGTGCAGGAAATAGCCCGACTTGATTATCATGCACATTGTGTAAAGAGTTGTCACTTTGGATGGACTATCACCAGCAGGAGAGTGAATTTGTGTGTGTGGGGGGGGTGGAGGGTGAGAAAACCTGGATTTGTGCTGGAAATGGCCCACCTGATGATCACTTTAGATAAGCTATTACCAGCAGGACAGTGGGGTGGGAGGAGGTATTGGTTCATATTCTCTGTGTATATATAAAGTCTGCTGCAGTTTCCACGGTATGCATCCGATGAAGTGAGCTGTAGCTCACGAAAGCTCATGCTCAAATAAATTGGTTAGTCTCTAAGGTGCCACAAGTACTCCTTTTCTTTTTGCGAATACAGACTAACACGGCTGTTACTCTGAAACCTGTTACAACAGAGTAATCCACAAAAGTTTGACCTTCCATATAATCTGCTGTATTTTAAACGTTATTGTTCATTCACAATGAAAGTACAAAATAGATAAAGATATGAAAGCAAATATTTACCATTACACTAACCAAAGCAGATTTAACTGGACTTTTAACAAGAACGAGGGAAGCTAAAGTAACTTTCCTTGTCTTTTGATTGATGCAGTTTAAACAAATAGCTTAAACTACACTAGTTTTCCCCCCTTCTCCTCACCCCATATCAGAGTCCATCTGTTTCTCCTACTCTTACCTGACCTTTCAGTGAAGTTATATGGCCAAATTCACCTTGTCTCTAACTCCACTGATTTCAGTGTTACAAAGGGCCAGAGTCATCCCTGCCGTAACAGAGTTAGATGCCTCCTGAGCTCCCCCTGGTGGGGAAAGTTGGCTCTGCACCACCCTGGTTCACTTTCCCCTCTTGAACTCCTCAATCACTCACAAAAAGCTTTTCTCTCTACTCCATAAGATCCCTCCTTAGGGTCTGGCTTTATTGGCATAAAGTTCAAAATAAGCAGAAAAGACTCTTCCCCCAACCTTAAGCTGGGCACAGCCCCTCCTCCCCGAGGGACTGTCTTAGGCTCTTCCCTGCAAGAATCTCACTCCCAGGCCTTCCTGCCTGGAAACATGTCCGACATCTCAGGGTCTCCTTTGTTTTAGCAGACCACTTCCAGCCCTTCCTACCTGGAGCAACTCTCCTGGGGTCTCAGGGTCTTTACTGCACAAGCCGCCCTCTCTCATTCTCCGCAGTCTCACTACACCTTCCTCTGGCTTCCAAGCCTGAACTCTTCCACCTGGTCAAGGGTTTACTGCAGGAGCCCCAGCTCACTACAGCCTCTACAGGCTCTTTGCAGGGTGTTTCTACACTGCAGCCTCTTCATGTTTCCAGGCACACAGATATACCCAGCCTACCCTATTGTCCACATTATAACACCTAGGGAACTAGGATCCCAAGCTCTCATCTGAAAGTGTAGGTATGCTCCTGGATGAATGACCCAACCATGTATCTGCCCATTTGCAGTATGGATGCAGTAACGGAGACCAGCTGTCTCTATCAGTCCCCATTAAGAGGCTGTTAATGAGGCACAGGTTGGCTAGACCAGTTTCCTCTTAAAAGGCCCAGTCCACCCTACGACACCCTTTAACAATGAATTTCTAACATCACAGTCACACCCCATACTTTTGTCATCATTTATGAGGTACTAGACTATGGCATCATAAACAGAGGATCATAATTTCACTGCAGGGGATAGAGCTGATTGGAATATTTTAGAGAGAGTGAAATTTTATCACAATAAGGTATTTTGTTAAAGTCAAAATATTTGACAGAGATGTAGTAGTTTTGACAAGGTGTTGGTTGGGAAGGTTTTGAGGTCTAGGACTTTCAGGAAACGTCCGACCAGAGCGTGAGAGAGAGATAAGCTGAGCTTTTCAATCTGAAAACAGACATTTTGACAATTCTCTTTCATTCAGACATTGAACGGGTTTGGTTTTGTTCCAATGCAAAAGGAAAGCAAGTTTCAAAGCCTCAAAAAATTGGCATGAAACAAAATTGTCATCCTCCGGGCAGCTCCAGTAGGGGAAGCAGGTTGGTGATGGAGGGCACATCTTCAGGCCAGCTTGCTCCCTTTAGAGAGAAAGCCCATGGGAGGAATCTTGGAGGGGAGACAATGCTGTGAGTTTTGCCCACTGGGGGATTGTCTCCCCTTCCGCCCCTCCCTCCCCATTAGAAATGACTGTTCCATCCCTGTTCACAGGGTGTATGAATTATTTTATAGATTTCCCTTGAAACTTGGAGGAGATAGTGTGTTTCTGTATGGGCCATTGGTCACACATGGATCCCTGACCCTGCAAGGAGCAATAGCTGGAAGATGAAGCTAGACAGAAAAACAGGCACAAGTTTTCAGTAGCAAGGGTATAAATAATTAGCAACATAGCTAGGTCGAAGATTAATTCTCCATCACTTAGTCTTAAATCAAAATTGGAGTCTAAAAAAATATATGCTCTAGTTCAACCACCAGATATGGCTTGATTCAGGAACTAGTGGGTGAAATTCTATGCCCAGTGTTATGCAGGAGGTCAGACTAGATCAGGGATTTTCACAACAAAATTTTTGGTGGCCTCAGAGTGCGACCACCAACTCTTGCAGGTGGGCACTCTGACAAATTTTCCTAAAATACTTAATTAACTTTCAGAAAAAACAAATAACTATGCACATATACATGTCCAAACCACTGTAATTTATTTATGTAGGGTTTTTTTAGGCAGACTCAATAATAAAATAATGTACAGTTGTATTTTGGTGCCCCTTGCCCCCACTGCCTTCCCTGGGTTTCCCATTGCCCCCTGAGCCCTGCAGATTCCCCCGCAAATTGTCCTGGGCTTCCTTCCATGGCCTCACACCCCAGGTTCAAGCCGCTCCTTGACTCCTGATCACAGTGCCTGGTAAGGTCCACCCTGTGGAGGGGTGCGTGTGTGAAACCTGAAGCTAGGGTGGGAGGAGGAGGGAGCTGAAGCCTGCCCCTGGCTGCAGCAGGGTGGGGCTGCTGGTTTGCCCCCTCCGACATCTTTGCCCAAGAGGCTGTTGTGGAAAAAATCCTGGTGGCCACATGCAACCACAGAGGCCACATTTGAGAAATGCTAGACTAGATGATCATAATGGTGCCTTCTGACCTTATATTCCATGCAGTTCAATTTGTCATGCTAAACATAATCTAATCTAGACAGTATTTAGAGGCAAAGTGCCATTTTGCTTTTGTACAAAGAGGTTTTCACTCAGTTTTCACCCATATTTACAACTTTCTGTATTTGGAGGCTTTTAAATATTGATAAATTTGAACTTACTGCATGTCATACCTATTATACCACAAGATCTATTGTTAAGGAACTTTATAAAAGATGTTCAGTGCCTTAATAAGCTTTTTGTTGCAGACTGTGTTAACTGTTTAAATACCAGGAAAGAATGCAGTTTTCCTTTTTTATTTGAACATGGAGTGAAAAAAATGTTGTTTTTTCCACACAATGTTATTTTCTGGAGATTTCCAGAGGAAAAGTGCTAAATGGCACAACCCTCTACTGGGGTAGTGCAGCTCTGCAACACATTCAATCCACGGCTGTGTGCAAATCACACAGTGGAGCCCAGGGTGTCACACATTATGGATAAATAAAAGTCTAAATGGGATCTGGTATGCTGGCTCATCAAAGGGAAAGCATTTTAAAGAACATTACACCACAACAGAAGCATTCCCCGTAAAGTATCTGGCATTGGTGAATTGTTACAATTCATGCCGATTTCTCAGAGTGCAAGTTACTGAAGATAACATCTGAGAAGTGAAAACAAAACTTGAGTGCACCTGTGAAAAAACAGATTCCATTAGCAGCTCCCTTATGAACTTCTGTTCTGCTGGTTTGAACTCCTGGCCGTGATATTTTCTGATGATATGAGTAATGATGAAATGACAAACAAATTAAACCGACAGAGTCTCCATTTCATTTACAAAGCTCCTTTTCCATTATTTACCATTGCAAAGGAAACAAGACCAAAACATCTGGTCCTGTAAGCTGGGCTTCCAGCCAAAGCTTTAAAGTCTGCCACTGAGCTAAAACAACAGCCGCCTAATCTCAGCATTGTCCTTAGCCCTTTTAGTGCTCATCCTCCAAAGCTAGACCGAAGAAAGAAAACTTCTGTCACTGTCTTTTCTTCAGATGTGGTGCATGATGCTGCAGCTGCATTCTGAGGAGGGGGCTCTGGCAGCTTGCTTACAAACCCACCACTTCCTAAAGGTAATGAAGACTCAAGCTGGGGAAGAGAGGTGCTCCCATATCATGCCTCATCCCACGTGGCTTTTTACACATATACAGTACTGTGCTTACACAACACCATAGGAGTCACCAGTGCGAAGTCACAATTGATTTTGGGACATCTGAAACTTTGTGAGCCCAGAGAAGAAAGAGAATGTGGAAAAGCCCAGAGCTCTCACCATTGACTTGTATTAAGTTATCTCGAGACTTTTAAGCTTGGAAAGCTTTTTTTTTTTTTTTTTTCTTAAAAATGGTATCTCACAAGCTATCAGCTCTTCTGCTTCAGCGTTTTAGCCAATCTCTGACTATTAGGGGTCAGGGAGAATTTCAGAAGAGGCAGATTAACCCTCATTGACCTACAGATTAACCCTCATTGACCTACTATGGGCTTTCTTGCACTTTCTTCTGAAGCACCTGGCATTGGCCACAGTCAGAGAAAGGAATACTGGTTTTGGACCACTGGTTTTGATGCAGTCTGATAATTCCTATGTAGTAAAGACAACGTGAAAGGAGAGCCTGCTCACTGGGGATGAGAGAGTATCACAGCCCTTACTCTGCAGTGCCAGGGTATAAGGACTTTCTTACTCCCCTGTTCAGGTTGTGACTCCAGCAGTAGGGCTCTCCCTCCTCTCAGGAAGATGCTTTTACAACTGAGCTGGCTTTCGTGATTCGCAGTCTAAGGTGCCCACCTCTCCTCAGTCATTGTACAGAGAGCCGAGGCACCTAACTCAGGCTTTGTTAATTGCTTTGTTGTTCCTGTGATTTTTCTAGGTGCCCAAAAGTTCAGCATTGCAATGCTCAGCATCACATCGCCTAATGTGACTCTAGCCCTTACAGTCTACCTGTAACACAACACACAGGGGAAGCACAAGGTTATGATAACTGTAATATGCAGCAGTCACAGCACACCATTATTCAGTGTTCTGTGGTCATCATAGCATATGTGGGTTTAAAGGACAGATTTGAAAGTGGATCATGTAGTGGTCTTGCAGATATTTTTTTACAGGGAGCTCCTTCCATGCATAATGGGTAGTCCAGATGAGAGTACAAAGCTTCAAGGAGTGAGACAGGAAGCTCTGTCTCCTAGCTTGTGAGAGCTGAATGGATTGTGGGGGCAAGATGATTTGCACCACGATGTAGCATTTTATACTCAAAGCTGTTTTCCTAACTGAGCATGCCTGTATTCTTCCACTCTCCAACTGCCACAGCACCTGGAGAAGAACACAGCAGAGGCTCCTCTGAAAGCAATTCAGCGTTATACCATGAATTTTCTGGGAAGAACTCACTGCTATGCACTAGCAGGTCCTACCACCCTTTTTCACGCACCCACACCACACCTGGGTTCTCATGGTCAATTGTCTCTCAAGCACCTGAGTTGACACCACAGTAAGCTGCTAACCTGATCCATAATAACCTAAAATGGTGGAGGAACTGTGGGGAAGAGAGGTGGTTTCTCTTTTCGTTAAAGAAAATGCACAGTTCCCTGCGAGAGACAGTGATAGCAATGGAATTGCTGTTTAAGTGCCAGTAGCAATTACATTATTAAATAGTTTGTGTGTGACCGCTCTGAAAGGCATTTGTTTTGTTGCTGAACAAAAGAATGGCATTCTGATTTCAACACTCTCTTTTAAACAGCTATTACTGCTCTGAATGCTGAGGAGTATTTCTTAAATTAGGCATGCCACAGCAGATGTGGTAATCTTAGGCTTTGCTATGCTCACCTGTAAGCCATTTTGTGTAACTTCTTAGCAGACAATCGGAAGTGCCTTTGTCCCTCCAAGATTCAAAGCTGACAAAATGAAGCCGAACACCTCAAGAAGCTCAATGAAAGCTCTTTTCTTCTTCAAATAGAGAAAACCCAGGCAAGCCCTTTAAGAAAAGAAAAGGAAAAAAAAAAGTCTTGGAATGGGAAATGCGTCTCATAGGCAAAAAAAAATGCATTAGAGGCCTTTGTGTTGGTCTTTGGATGACAATGCTTAAAAAGCTAAACTTGGCCTTTTCAAGAACAGCCCCAGACTGCCAGGTCTGTTCTAAACAAGCCACGTTTATGAGGCAGTATGTCCAAAAGAAACACACTTCATAAAAGCAGAAAATGTGTAAGCCAGTTCCCAGCATCAAAAAAGAAAATCTCTATTACAAAGCTACTAGTATTCAGCCCCTGTATAAACACCATTATCAAAGACACATTGGTCTAAAAAATAGTATGAAAAGGGAATAATGTTAGCCAGTTATTAATACATGTTTCCATTCTTCCCAAAAGGGAAAACCACAAAAGTTCCCTTCGCTGGCTGTGGAAACATATTTGATAAAGAGACATTTGAGATGCTCAGCTGCGGGACTTGCAGTTACTATTAATATATTAGCTTACTAAAAAGGTATAATTTTTTTTCCAAAGAAAGTTCTTATGTGTTCTTCTGCTTCCTGCTCACAAGGGGCAAACATCTCTCCATGCAGACCTCCAGCTTACAGTATACTGTGGTTTTTATAATGCAGAGATTTAATTTGTTTTGCTTGGGCTTTTCCTTTCAGGGATATAAATCCTAGTCCGTCCTAAAGTTGCCCTTAAAAAGAAGTCATAACTGAAGGCTCAGGGCTGTAGGTAGGAAAAGATCTTGGCCCAGATTTTAACCTGCCCATCACAAAGGCATCCTTTGTTATCAGGCTATTGTCAGCATTACTTAAATAGACAAAAAGAAAATCTTTGTTTGAAATCGTACAAAGAAAGAAAAGCCCAGAAGGGAACATGTTATTCTTTGTGGGAAGAAAGTCCAGATCCTGTCCAAACTCCTTTTGTTTTGATCAGCTATACAGTTACATTGCTGCCAGGGAATGCAGAGAAAACATCCACAGTTTTCTTGGATAAGAGTTTCACCTGTTTCCCTGGCACTGTAAATAATAATGTCATGCTCTCAGTTTGGCCTGCTAATCCCCAAAAGGCAAAATTCATGCTCCCTCCTTAGGGGAGGCCTAAATCAGACAAGCCATTTTATCAAGTTTCTAACTCACCAGGCCTCTCAGGGTAGGACTACACTGGGATAAAAGACCTGCAGCACAGCCACGGCTGGCCTGGATCAGCTGACTCCGGCTAGCGGGGCTCAGGCTGCTTGGCTATAATATTGCAGTGCAGATGTTCAGATCAACGACCCTCCTCCCTTACCGGGTCCTAGAACCTGGGCTGCAGCCTGAGCCTGAACATCTCCATTGCAATTTTATAGCTGTGCAGCCCAAGCCCGAGGCAGCTGACCCAGGGAGTTGGGGTTTTTTTTTATTGCAGTGTAGGTATACCTCACCTGTCATACCGGAGAATGTGTGTGTAAGGCCCAAGCTTGTCCACCATTCCCTACTACAGCCTCTAGTCTACAGAAATCACTTTGTATTACTCATCCTCACCCTACCCCCACCGCTAGTCAGTGTACGGGGAGCCCTATGTTCAGGAAATCACTGAAACCTGAGACCCCTGCTTCAGTAAGAATAGAGCTGTGAGAGTCCCCAGGACGAAAGGTCTCGGAGGATGGGGAAAGGAAGAAAAACACTGGAAATTCTCAGAATCCCTCCCCATCTATAAGGGAACCAAATAGTGTCAATGTGGTGAAGGTGGTTTTTGTGATGTGGTGTTGTAACCACCAGGAACTTGACAGAAACTGCAAACTCATTACATACAAAATGCCTGCTCCAAAGCCTATTAAATCAACGGTAATCTTTCCAATGACTTCAGGGCTTAGAGAGAATCACCAGAGTGCTGGTTAAAGGCAACAAGCACTGAAGTTCCATTTCTTTTATGTATGTGCTATTTCAGTTTGGAACCTTGCATATGGTTTGTGTGGTATGATCGACAATATGCTACTGGTAACATCATAAAGGTAAGACTTCCATTTGTGTTTTTCTGTAAGTATGGCTACTGAATAGTTGTCACAGGGAAGTATCTGTTAACATTCAGAAATACCTTTCTTTTATGTTCTGCATTTGCACAGCACCTAGCACAATGGGGTCCTTGTCCATGACTGGGCTCCTAGGCTCTGTGATAATACTAAGTAGCAGAATTCACTAAGAAACAGAACAATAGCTGCACGTTCTCTTCTGGGGAACTGCCCCCCTTTTTGTAGTCGTTTTTACCTAGCAGCCATAGAACTAAGCACAAATACTCTTGCAGTAGAAAAAGAATTAGTGAGTGGAATTCACTTCAGCCTCATAAATCCAGCTGCATGAGAGTGTGTGTTACTGGTAGGGCAAAAATTTTTCCCGGCTGGATCAGGGGTGCATTGAAACCTTCTCCTTCCTCCTGCTGCTACTTATGGACTGAAACAATAGCTGCAGTCCCTCTCCAGTGCTTACCAGATGGTGGGGCTAGGCCTATTGGAACCAAGTTCTCAGCTCCCCTGTCTACTCCCCCGTAACACTTTCCAAACCAACCTTCATGAGATCAGTGCAGAGATCCCCTCCCAAGCATGCCAGGGGTTTGGAGCCCTCTTGTATGGCCACTCTGCTGACACTTCCCTGCCATCCCGACCCCAACACTCATAGAGAAAGAGTCCCACCTTAATGTTTCAAAGGGTTTTGAACAAGCCCTTCAGACCAAGATAAAATACTCAGGTACTATTTCAGAGTAGCAGCCATGTTAGTCTGTATCCTCAAAAAGAAAAGGAGGACTTGAGGCACCTTAGAGACTAACAAATTTATTTGAGCATAAGCTTTTGTGAGCTACAGCTCACTTTATTGGATGCATTCAGTGGAAAATACAGTGGGGAGATTTATATACACAGAGAACATGAAACAATGGGTGTTACCATACACACTGTAACGAAAGTGATCAGTGATCAGATAATCAATGACCCACCTTGATTATCACTACAAAAGGCTCTGCCCCCCCCCCCCCGGCTCTCCTGCTGGTAATAGCTCACCTTACCTGATCACTCTCATTACAGTGTGTATGGTAACACCCATTGTTTCATGTTCTCTGTGTATATAAATCTCCCCACTGTATTTTCCACTGAATGCATCCGATGAAGCGAGCTGTAGCTCACGAAAGCTTATGCTCAAATAAATTTGTTAGTCTCTAAGGTGCCACAAGTCCTCCTTTTCTTTTTTCAGATACCATTGTGACAGGTGTAACATACATACCTAATTAGAGAGAGAAATAATGATAGTGATAGATTTAATTCTGGGAGGCTAGACAAATCTGGTTGTAATGTACAAATCCTTTGCTATGGACATTGTCACGCCACCAAATTACTTGTAGTATAATGACTGACTAATTGCTGGAGCATCACACGATGGTGATGTTTGCTCTTTTATCACATTGAGGTATCTCTTGTTGTGAAGGGGTTTGAAGACTCCAGGTCAGCATTATAAACAAGACAGTCAGTCACACAAGCAAAACCCTAACATTAAATCTGATCTCAAGGGCAAAGCTACTATTATTAGTACTCCTGTTTATAAGCAGCCTGCTCTAATCTTTTCCTTACAACTTTCCTCCCCCATCTGTTATCCATCAAGGCAGGGAAGTTGGGAGAAACTGTGCACATGGCTTTAGGGCACCCTACATTTTACACTAACCAGCATTCTAGCCTGCTATATATTTCATGGCGACATAACAGTTATTTGCATGCTTTTTCTAACCTGTTCTGTCTACTACTATAAAGTGTAGTGTTTTCTGCTCTGAAATCCACAAGACAGCATCTTTCTCTGCCTTCTCCCCTTAACTACAGGCTCCCTTGTGGTGAAGGATGCAGCATCTAGTTCTAGTGCCAGAAGATTAAACTTTTGTCCTCTGGGTTTGATACTTGGACGGAGTCACAAAAGGAAATGAGTGCTAAGTGGCCACTGCATGCCGGGCTCTACTGAAAGATCCTTCTGGTAACAGATGCCAAGAGAGACAACAAGGGGATATTTGGGGCTTTTGCACTGGGAGCATTACATCTTCCTAAGACAAAGCTTCCTCAGCTTCACCAAAAGGCTTGACTCTTTAGAGAAGTGAGGTAATTCACGGCAATTTAAAAAACAAAACAAAACACATATAGCATCCTTCTATTCAGTGGGAAGGAAAAGGCAGGCAAGTAATAGTGGCAAGAGGTCCACAGGTGATATGAAACAGCTAATGTGTCTGCAATGCAGTTGAGCAGTACAAAAGGACAACACAATGTTGGGCTGCACTCACACAGACATATCATGGAGCAGGGACACAATAGGACTGAACAAGATATCCACTGTGACAGGGTCGGGCCAGATGGCTACAGGAGAGTGATAGAATGCAGATATATTAGCCCCAGGCTAAGTAGGTCCCCTTTCCCTGGGTAAGGTAACAGGGAAGGTTTTTTTTTTTTTTTTTTTTGAAACAGAAAGAAAGTTTGTTGGTAACGCTTACAAAATTACCAAAGGAAACAAAACAACTATGCAACAAAACAACGCAATCAGAAGGTATAACACAGCAGCTTTCAGGAGGGAGAAGTGTTCAGGCTAGCCTGGGCCCAGAGCGGGGGGGCTTCCTCGACACTCGTGGTCTTCCACCCCCTCGAGTTACCCAGTGCCGCGCCCAGTGTCACCGATCCTCCCTCTCCTGAGAGTGCCCAGTAAGATGGGCACGGCTGCGGGGTGGGCAGTTTAGGGAGGGGGCGGTAGACACCCATGTATTATAGGACCCCTCCTAGATGACAGGAATGATGGTATCCACAGCGGCAACGGCTGGGGCTGACGTCTCTCGCTCTTCCCCTCAAAGGGTCAGACGGAGGGAACCGGACGGGGTCACCGAGCAGAGAACCCCAGACAGCGCCCACCGCTCCTCGAAGGCTTCAAGGGAGTCG
The DNA here is from genome assembly GCF_965140295.1 of Lepidochelys olivacea. NCBI lineage: Eukaryota > Metazoa > Chordata > Testudines > Cheloniidae > Lepidochelys > Lepidochelys olivacea. The sequence continues at coordinate 134,204,955 of NC_140414.1, read as the reverse complement.
GTGGACGCCGCCCAGAGGAACTCCACCCGGATACGTGAGTGTACTGAGGATCGGAAAACGGCCCCACAATCGCAGGACGTTTCATGGGCCAACCTCCTCTCTCTGGTTTTATAAATGGCTGTTTTAGCCAAAGCTAGGAGGAGGTTGACCAGAAGATCCCACGACTTTGTGGGGCCACGGATGGGAAGTGTATAGATAAAAAGGTGGGGGGAAAAATGAAGCCAGAAGCGTAATAGAATATTTGTGAGGAGCCGGAAAAGGGGCTGCAATCTGGCACACTCTAAATACACGTGCACCAGGGTTTCCCTCACATTACAGAAAGGACAAGTGTCCGGAATGGGGGTAAACCGTGTTAAAAACACGCCCGTGCTCACAGCTCCGTGAAGGAGCCGCCAACTGATGTCCGACGGGCCTTGGGACCAGGGTGGAATACAGGCTGGCCCACCGAGGTTGCTCACCCTCCAAAGGTGGCAGGAGATCCCGCCACTTTGTATCGGGGCGGGACACCAGGGTGTGGGCGTGAAGGGTGTGAAGCGTAAGTGTATATAAGTATTTCCGTGAAGCAATTTGAAAGCTAACCGGCTGCAGTTCGTGCAGCCGGCTTGCAGTGAAAGGGTGAGGGGTTTGTTGGGATCTACGGGGGGGGGGCCCGATGGAAAGGTCCGGCGGGCCTGGGGTAAGGGATGGGCGGGGTGCGCCCTCGCACAAGGCTCGGCTAACATAAGCCCGAGCAGCGGGGGTCAAGGCGGCCTTCACCTCCTGAAGTACGCGCCGGGGGGTACGGAGGCTGGAGAGCCCCATGCGCCGAGCGAGCATCAGGGGATCCAGCCAGTCTCTCCGGTCGTAGTCCAGGAGGTCTCCGACCCTCGTAACTTCCGCCAGGACCAACCTCTGGCGCACCGAGCGGGACTCCGCCACCTGCACACGGAGCTGGGGGTTGTGTAGCAGGGGCTCCGTGAGATCTGCCCCCACGGTGGCCGCCACGGACCTGGTTGTTAGAAACAATTTCCAGGTCCGGAGGAGGTCTTGGTAGAAGACCGGCAGCCCGGAGAGGTCTCGCGGAAAACCCCTCGGAGAAAGATAAAAGAGCTGCCGGTCATATCAAAGCCCTTGGAAACGGCGCAGGAAGGCGTGCGCCAGTATGCTCCATGCCGAACTACTGGCACTATAAAAGAGCCGCTGCAGAGCCTGGAGGCAGAAAACGCGGACCTGAGTGTACAGACACTTCAGGCCCTGCCCTCCTTCCTTCAGGGGTAGATGAAGAACTCCAACAGGGGCCCAGTGCATTCCTGACCAGAAGAACTCTAGAATCAATCTCCGGAGGTGGGTCAGGAAACCCGGGGCCAGGGTGTTGAGCCGGTACCAGAGCGTGGACAGGACTAGTTGGTTAAGCACCAGTGCTCTCCCTCGGAGGGAGAGACATCGGAGTAGCCTCGTCCATCTCCGGATCCGCTCTATCACCCCGCCCTCTAAATTTTGCCAGTTCTCTGGCGGGGAAGGATGCGTGGCGGAAAGGTAAACGCCAAGATAGAGCAGTGGACCCGCACTCCACCGGATGGTCTGAAGTGCGAGTGGGAGGGAGCTCACCTGCCGCCAGTCCCCCACCGCCAAGCCAGAGCTCTTGACCCAGTTGACTCGGGCGGAGGAGGCTGCCGAATAGATGGCTTGGCATGCCTCCACTCGCGCCAAGTCGCCCGGGTCCTGGACCACGAGGAGTACGTCATCGGCGTACGCCGACAGGACCAGCCGCAGCTCCGGCTCCCGCAGCACCAACCCTGTCATCCTCCTGCGGAGGAGACAGAGGAAAGGCTCGATCGCCAGAGCATACAACTGGCCCGAGAGGGGGCACCCCTGCCGCACTCCTCGCCCGAAGCTGACCGGTTCAGTCAGGGTCCAGTTGAGCCTAACCAAACACTCCGCGGAGGCATACAGCACCCGGAGAAAACTCACAAACTGAGGTCCAAATCCAAACGCCTGCAGAGTGCTCAGGAGGTACCCATGGTCTACTCTATCGAACGCCTTCTCCTGATCAAGAGACAGGAGGGCGAACGATAGACCATCTCTCCGCCCAAGTTCCAAAAGGTCTCGGACTAGAAAGAGGTTGTCGAAAATGCTGCGACCCGGGACAGTATAGGTCTGGTCTGGGTGGACCACGTCCGCCATCACGGACCCTAGCCGCAGCGAGATTGCTTTCGCTACGATTTTGTAATCCGTGCTAAGGAGTGAGACGGGACGCCAGTTTCGTAAATTGCGGAGGTCCCCCTTCTTCGGAGGCAAAGCAAGCACCGCTCGCCTGCATGACAGAGGGAGGGCCCCGCTCTGCAAGGACTCAGCCCAGACAGTGACTAGGTCTGGGCCGAGAATGTCCCAGAACGCGCGGTAAAACTCCACGGTCAGCCCGTCCATGCCCGGAGATTTATTGGTGGGCATGCGACGGAGGGCTTCCGAGAACTCGGCCAGGGTGAGAGGCAGCTCTAGCCGGTCTCGGTCGCCCACGCTGACCATGGGGAATTCCTCCCAGAGCACCTCGCAAGCGTCAGGATCGGTTGGGTCCGGGGAGAAAAGGCTTGTGTAGAAGTCACGGGCCCTCCCACACATCTCCTCCGGATCCGTGAGGGGGGTGCCGTGTTCCGCAAGAAGGCAGGTGACGTGTTTCTTGGCCCCCCTCGTTTTCTCCAGGGCATAGAAGAAGCGGGAGCCGCGGTCCATCTCCCGAAGGAGGCGGATGCGGGATCGAACGAAGGCACCTCGGGCCCGGTGGTCCTCGAGGGCCCGGAGCTCCTCCCGCTTCTCCCGGCACGCTCCGCAGAGGGACGGGTCCTCGGGATCGGCGGCCAGGCGCCTCTCCATCTCTAAGACCTCCCATTCCAGCTGCTCTATCACCGCATTTTGCCGTCGGCTGGTGCCCCGAGTGTAGTCACGGCAGAAGAGCTTGGCGCGCACCTTCCCGAGATCCCACCATCGCCGCACCGAGGGAAAGGCACGCCACTGCTCTCGCCAGGCCAGCCAAAACTCCCGGAAGGACATCACAAAGCTCTCGTCCTCCAACAGGCTGTTATTAAAGTGCCAATAGGCTGGCCCCGGTCTCTCTGCACGGAGGGAGACCGTTACAGCGACTAAATGATGATCGGAGAATGGGGCCGGCCGAATGGCGGAGGAGTGGGCCTGTGAAAGATGGAAACGGGATAAGTAAATACGGTCCAACCGAGAGTGGTGTGACCGATGGGCCTCCACCCGGACAAAGGTGAACGTGGAGGTGTCATCTGGGTGATGGTCACGCCAGACGTCCACTAGGGAGTGATGGTCGACTATCCCTTGGAGAATATTCGCAGCGGCCGGACTCGGTTCGGCCCCTGAGCGGTCCCGTTCCTCGAGGGTGGTGTTAAAGTCCCCTCCCAGGACCAGGCACTCGTGCGAATCCAGGGTGCCGAGAAGATCGGATACCTGCTGATAAAATTGTGGCCGCCTGGAGCTCATTTGCGGGGCATAGATATTAACAAGATTAACCACGAGCCCCTCCATACGGACTCGAAGGTGCAGCACGTGGCCCGGCACGGCCTCATTGACCCCTAGCACCTCAGGCCGTAGGTTGGGGGAGAATAGGGTTGCCACACCAGCCTGCCAGGTCGCAAAGTGGCTAAAGTATACCCCATCCCCCCACTCCAGCCGCCACCTGTCCTCGGCGGCCAGGTCCGTATGGGTCTCCTGCAGGAAAACTACAGAGTACCTCCCCTCCCGAAGGTAAGAGAGCACCTGGGACCTGCGGAGAGCCATCCTACAGCCCCTGGTATTCAGGGTCGCAATAATAAGAGGCATCATGCGGAGCGCTGGGGGGGTGGGGGCCTCGTATTGGCGGGGGGGTTCAGGGCCCCCGGCGGGTTGCACAGCAACCCATGACCCATCCCGTGGGTGAGTAGATCGCGTCGGAAGCTGCGGGCTCGCTCGTAGGCCGTAGCACCGCGCTTTCCTTGCCCCCTGCCCTCCTTTATAAGGGCCCTTGTGGCCTGGAGGAGTTGATCAAAGTCCCCCCATAGCCGAAGAGCCAGCTGTGCCCTATCGCGGGCGCCACGGGAGTGCTCTAGGAACTTCCGTAGCGCATGCCGCAGCTCATGGGGGGGTGGGGTTACAATTCCCGAGGTATTCCCTGATGGGCCTCTTAATACAGCCTCGTGGTCCGCTAAGGCAGGTAGACAGGGTGCGGACCACCGACGGGGCGTCTGACAGGCTGGGGTTATTAAATTAATTTCACGCCTTGGGGTGGAGGGGGATGGCAGGGGAAAAATTGCCACTCCTAACGGGTCGCGACTAGAAAGTGCAAAGACTGCTCCCTGGGGGGAGTCTGCAAAAGGCGGAAAGGAAATAACCCCAGGGGCGGCATTAACATTGCAGGAGGAGGGACCTTGGGCGGGGGCAGGGGTGGGGGCAGGGATAAGGCTCTGGGGTGCAGGAGGCGAGCAGCTAAAGGAAAGTGCCTCCTGAGCAGAGTCAAGGGTTAAGGGGGAAGGGGAGGGGCTCCCAATAATGCCAGGTGCTGGCTCCATGGTGGTCTTAGCGGTCATGGCATCAGGTGGTGGACCGCCTTCTGCAGGGTGCTCACCGGGGAAGGCAAATAGGGGGAGGGAGCATGGGGAAAGGGAGGCTGGGGTAAGGCTGCCCAGCTCGAGGCCAGCCGGCAGCAAATCATCCCCTCCCTGGGTGACCGGGGTCAAATCTAGGGCCTCAATCTCCGCATACACGGAGGAGAGGCCAACTCCTGCCACCCCGGGGGCCTCTCCTCTAGGGCCCGCCTCAACGGCCGCCTCGGGGTCCGCGGGGGGTTCGAGTAGCGTCCAGGCAGAAGGGGTGTCCTCAGAAGTCTCGGAGGGGAGGGTCTCCCGTGGAGGGGGGATTCTGCCCTCCAATGCCAGTCCGTCTTCCCCTCCCGACACCGGCGGATGGATCTCGCTCGCGGCCGTGGCGGGAGGCTCGATAGCAGTGCTCCCTTTCCTGGTCTTCCGGGGGGCTTCCGCGTCGGGTGGATGCAGCGGAGCTCGAGCCTTCCGCTTGCCTCGCTTCCCCTGGACTAGGGTCCAGCCCTCCATAGCATCATCTGGGGGCTGGTTAGCAGGGGTTGTGTCGGGGGGCGGAGGCGATGGTTTAGGGGTTCGGGGAGGTAGCGGTGGGGCAACATGAGGGGCAGGAGCTTCTCCTTGGGGAGGGTCCTCTCTTATACCCGATAATATCCTTGCCACACGCTCCTCCATGGGCTCTATTGGGTTGGTACTAGCAAGGGTGGAAACCCCTTGCTCGCCCGGGCATTGTAGGGAAGGTATCTCTTGGGCCCGGATGGGAGCAGCGATGGGTCGAGTAGGAGGAGGGTTGGTTTCAGGTACTGGGCAGCCAGGGGCGTCGGCAGCGACGGGGCCGATGTCCTGCCGGGTCTCGGGGGTTTCGGGTGCCCCTCCCCCCTGAGCCAAAGGGCAGTCTCTGCGGACATGCCCCGCTGAGCGGCAGAGGTAGCACCGGGCCTCTCCGGTAGAATAAAAGACCCGATAGCGGGCTCCCTCGTAGGGGACTAGAAAGGACCCCTCAAGCGCCTCTCCGTCACGCGCCCCTGCCGGTGGTAGGAGCTGCACTTGCCGGCGGAACGAAAAAATGTGACGGAGGGTGGGGTCCTTGCAGCCCAACGGGAGAGGGCTGATGACAGAAACAAGTTTCCCCAGGGTGGAAGGAGCGGGTAACAGGGCAGCATTGGGTAAGAAGGGAGGAACGGAGGTAAGGACGAGGCAAACGCCCAGGTCTTCTAACGGTTCTAGGGGGACAAACACCCCCCCTACCGTCAGGCCCCTCTCCACCGCCTCCTGGGCGGCATCCTCCGAGGCTAAGAAGAAAACGACCTTCCCATACATCTTGGAGGCCGCCACAATAGCCGTGGGTCCTACCACCTTCGCCAACGCCTGCACGTATGTCTCCACGCGGGGCGAGGCGGGCACCAGGAGGCAACGGACGCCGTGCTTCCTGGTCAAGGCGGGGAAAGGGCCTCGGCCGCTGGTGATGGTGGCGGAGGCGGGGGAGGGGCGAGATGACGAGGCGGCAGGCAGCGGGAAGCCCGCTGCCGCCCGGGCATACGTCCTGGGGGCCGGGGGAGGGACAATCGCAGAGCTGGTGGAGGGAAACGCTGGGAGGGGTGCCACGGTTGATGACGAGGCCGCAGCGGTGGGGGCAGCCCCTGCCATGGAGGGCTCAGTGATTTTAGCGGGGCCCTTTCCTTTCCACCCGCCCTGGCCCTTCTTGCGAACTGGGGGGGTTTCCTAGAATCTGGGGGGGTGGTGGGTGCAGCAGCAGCAGCAATCACCCTGGTGCCTCCTGCTACCGGTGCCCCAGCAGGGGGGGTGGCAAGTACCTTAACAATAGTAGTAGGGGGGGAACCTTGGGGGTTGGGCAGGGGTGGTGGTGGGGAAGGGACAACTAATTTTAATAAAGCAGTCTCGCCCCTCTCGTTCCCCGCCATTGTGAGCAGGGAGAGACAGGGAGACACCGGAAGGAGAAGGGGGGAGGGGAGAAGGCAGAATAGCCCCTCCTTCCGCTGGCTGCGAACGGGAAGGGAAAAAATGCTGAGGGAGGGGGGCTGGGAGGAAGGAGGGAACAAAATCGGGGTCCAGTAAAAGGGGCAAATTGTAGGATAAGCAATCCGGGGGGGGTGCAGACCCACACACGTTTGTCCAAAGAGTCTCGGTTGGTCGGTTGTTAGGTCCAGTCCGGAAGGCAAAGTTCAAAGCAAACAGCTGGATCCGAAGGGAGATGGCAGATTGCCAGCAGGGACAGACTGTGGGGGGGCCGTGACAGTTGTAATAACGATGGGGGGGTAGGGGCACCGATGGATCGGGGGTGGGGGTCTCCACGCCACACCCCCTGTGCCGCCACAAACGCAAGTAATCACAGTCAAACTCCCCCCTACGAGAGTATAATTCAGAAAGTTACTCAGTCTTACGGCCTCCGTCACGATGATTTATATTATTTCTTCTGTCCGATGGAATCTCCGTCTCCGGCTGTGTTGGCTGTGTTCCAAGTCCTCCGGTATGTTAAGAATGCTATAAGGTCCGAGCTACTGGCAAAACGACTGGGTCTGGGGGTTTCCACTCCCCCCTCCGGACAGCAAAATCGGCAATCTTCCCCCCCCTCCTCCGGGGGCTCAGCTGAGGCAAATAGTTGCGCCCGAAAGCAGGCGTGGGGGGGGTGGCTGGCGAAGGACGTAGACGAAAAAAACCACAAAAAATAAAAAGAAAAAACAAAAAAGCGTCTGGCCCGGTCGGGGGGGGACTAAGGCAGGTGCAAAAAGTAAGAAAAATCCGGGCCAGGGGGCTTTAGGAAAGAATAGAAAGCAGATAGCTGAGGAGCAAGCAAAAGACGTTCCGTTTCCTAACAGGGAAGGTTCCAGAACAATCAGGAATCTTCTGGAGACAATTAAGACAGGCTGATTAGAACACCTGCAGCCAATCAAGAAGCTGCTAGAATCAATTAAGGCAGGCTAATCAGGGCACCTGGGTTTTAAAAAAGGAGCTCACTTCAGTTTGTGGTGTGCGTGTGAGGAGCTGGGAGCAAGAGGCACTAGGAGCTGAGAGTGAGAACGCGGACTGTTGGAGGACTGAGGTGTACAAGCATTATCAGACACCAGGAGGAAGGTCCTATGGTGAGGATAAAGAAGGTGTTGGGAGTAGGCAATGGGGAAGTAGCCCAGGGAGTTGTAGCTGTCGCAAAGCTGTTCCAGGAGGCACTCGAGACAGCTGCATTCCACAGGGCCCTGGGTTGGAACCCGGAGTAGAGGGCGGGCCCGGCTTCCCCCCAAACCCTCCCAACTCCTGGTCAGAAACAGGAGGAGTCGACCTGGACTGTGGGTTCAGAAAAACGGCCAAGCTGAGGGCTGCCATGCAGCTCCAAGGCGAGCAAATCTGCCAATAACTGCAAGACCCACCAAGGTAGAGGAAGAACTTTGTCACACCATCTAGATTCTAGGAGCGAAATCCTGGCCATCAAAGGCAATGATGCTTTGCCATTGATTCAGTGAGGACAGAATTTGACACCAGATGTCACCAGAAATTGAGGTTTGTTATTCATCAGAATCAATGAACCACATCCCATGCTTGGAAGAAAGATCCCAGTCCTGCCACCATAGAGTTTGCTAGGCCGATTAGACATTCCCTTACCATTCACAATGCAAGTTTCCCCACCTGGGCAAAGCACTAGAAAATATATCCTTGTGAACAATCCTGTACAGGCTGGTAGATGGACTACATGGCCTCATGGGTAGGGCTAGCTCCAAAACAACAAGCCTCTTTCATCAAAAAGTTCAAGGTTTTGAAATGTGTCTTGATTCTGATGTGGAATGCGAATGACTCCTTTCAAAAAGATTTATGAAAAAAATTGTATAGTGCAGTGCCAGGGCATTTGGGAGAGCCAGGTTCAAGTTTCTGCTCTGCCAGGTTCAGGTCAGGGATTTAAACTATCCCCCAGACTATTGTGTGTGTTCTCAGTCCAGAAATTCCCACACTGGACCTCAGATACCTTCTCATAGTTTTGTCAAAACAGATGCATTTCCACAAAACATTTTGGTTTCAGTGGAAGAAAGTTTTTTGTCCAGGAGAGGTTTGTAGGAGTGAGGCAACAACTGGCATAAATCATTAGACTATTACAAGAAAGCCCTTTCTCCTGAGATTTCCAGACCAATTTAGCAGATCTTAAGATTCCAGTAAGTGTCCGAATTGAAATCTTAAAGGGGCACTCACCTCAATCTCTATATTGTAAGATGTGCTTATCATCACCTGAACAAACTGTGGAACAAAAGTCCAGTTACCTTATTGCTGTAAAAGACGTAACCATGTCCCTTGTGTTAAAAAAAACAAAACCCCACAGCAAACTCTCCCTTGCCTCTCTATTATGGTTATGGGTATATGTAGAGCATCTTCACATCTGTGCACTAGCTTGGAAAGCCACTGGCTTTTAGGTTAAATTCGATAAGTTTATAGAGGAGATGGTATGATGGGATAATATAATTTTGGCAATTAATTGATCTTTAACTATTCATCGTAAATAGGCCCAATGGCCTGGGATGGGATGTTAGATGGGGTGGGATCTGAGTTACTTCAGAGAATTCTTTCCTGGGTATCTGGCTGGTGAATCTTGCCCACATGCTTATGATACAGCTGATCACCATATTTGGGATTGGGAAGGAATTTTCCTCCAGGGCAGATTGGAAGAGGCCCTGGAGATTTTTCACCTTCCTCTGTAGCACAGGGCACTTGCTGGAGGATTCTCTGCTCCTTGAAGTCTTTAAACCATGATTTGAGGACTTCAATAGCTCAGACATAGGTGAGAGGTTTATCGCAGAAGTGGATGGGTGAGATTCTGTGGCCTGCATTGTGCAAGGGGTCGGACTAGATGATCATAATGTTCCCTTCTCACCTTGATATCTATGAATCTATAACCATGGGTGCCTGACTGATAGATGCTATAAGACAGAGGTGTAAACCTCATCATATCAGTTTAACTTCTTTCTGACTGATAAATGGTACAGCCAAAGTGCAGAACACATAAGCCAATACAAGAGCACATTGTGGTACCGTTCACATTTAGCCAGTTAGAGGTATGTACTAATTGCTGAGTGGGTAAAAATAGTGATTATTAAATACTGTAGTGATTAGTCTTTTCAAAAGCAAAGCACCATGGAAATTCATAAGGCACTCAGATGTTCTTCGAAGAATGCCTTGAGGTTTGCTCTGAAGTAGGGATGTAAATCCACCTGATTTTTGAAAGGCCCTTTGTAAACTGGATTTATTTTTCTCGGGAGCCATTGTTATGCTCTGCATAGGAAGCTCTGAGAATAAAGCTCTTGGTATTTCTTACCTCAAAGATTTTAACAGCATACTCCATCAAAGTAGATATTATTTATTTAGTACCATTGGTAGGTATGATGCCTTACAGATACAGTCAGATTTTTTCCATTAATTACACCCCATCAAGCTCAGTGAAGTCACGGCTCTACAGATTACTGGCAGGAGTTTTTGACCCACATATTTTATACATTATGTATATTCACTAATGAAAAGAGATCTCTTTCCCCCAGTTTCTGAGAAGCCTAACAAGTTGAGTCAAGTCTCATTTGCAAAGGGTGGTCATCATTCAAATGTTATTCACTCAAATATTGTGATTTAAGATATCTGTTGTAAGGAGAGAGAAAGTTTCAGTATTGGACTGGGACTGAGAAAATCTGGAATTCCTGCTTCTGCAACAAGTTTTCTTTAGCAAGTCACTCTGTGCTTCACTTCTGCATCTATAAAATAGGGTAAATATTACTTCCTTTGTCTCTTATCTATATAGATTGCAGATTGTTCATTTAGGTATTAAAGTTCTCTTACTGTACGTTTGTATGGTGCCCAGCACAAAGGGGTCCAGATTAGAAATGAGTGAATAATGGATTTTTTCACGTTGGACGCCAAACCGAAAAATCTGCAAAAATTTCAGTTTGATTTGAAATGAAACAAGTTTTTTCAAAATTTATGAAAAAACTGAGTTTTTTCATTTCATTTTGGCCATTTTGGGGTGTTTTTAGACTTTTTAAATTGACCAAATATAAAAATAAAGTGCCATTTCAAAATGAAAACTCAAAACAAAATATTTCAAAATAGAAAAAAACACATAAAATGTTTTTAAATAATTGAAAGAAAATGTTTCAGCTTTCTCAAGGGGTTGGCGGTTGTTGTTGTTTTTTGGACAAAACTCTTTATTGACTTCAGGTTGAGTCTCCAAATAGTGTCAGAGTCCTGAAAAGTACATTTTTTGGCAACACCCCCCCCCACAAAAACCCTCAACAACTATTTGCCAACAATTTTTTGCAAGCTCTCATTCTTATCTCAGTTTGGGCTTGTAGGCCCTACTACAATGCAAATATTGAATAAATAATTGCGCTCTTATCACTTTGTTGAATACAGTCCAATTTCTATTCTCAACCTCTCTCCTTGATGCATGGAATTCACACATCCCCCCTAACTGAGATGAGAATGGGCTCCAGTTCCCCATAAAGGTCATTTTAGATGATCTAATTTTTTAGTTCCCTGCTAGAGAAGATATTTCATCCTCTTTCTAATGGCGCAGCCTTTATCCAACAAGAAATAAAGATCACCAGTGTGTGAGCAGATTTTATATTCTATTAAACAATATGTGAAGATGGAATCATGACAGCTAATCCCTACCATCTTAGTATAAGGAGTGTCAGATTCTGAGGATATTGAACAATTACAAAAATGGTTGGCAATGACATTCTTTGTTTTGAATGAGTGAAGGGAAACCCTGAGTGCTAATTCCTTGTAATAGAACTACCTGTCATGCTGCCACTCGGGAATTAAATTCATGTTCCTCCTTCAAGCTTGTACTTATTTGGTAACATGGCAACCTTTATGGAAAATAGTATTTACGTGTCTGGCAATTTAGCTGCAATGTTAATGAAGTGGGGCGAGGGAGCATGAAATAGGGAGGGAAGAGGAATGGAATGCAAGAGGCATGACAAATTTTAAAATCTCAGCATGAAAGGCTGCTTTCAAAACCATCTGCCAGGTTGCTGAGGTGATGAGTTTCTAAATGTAAGTAGATTTTTTTAAACACTCCATTTAACTGTGAAGAAAGCTGTAGTGATCTATCACAGGCATAGGAAACAGAGTGAAAGACTGATTCACTCAGCTTCATCTCTCTGATGTACTTCGTGCTGAGAATCCTGTCCCTGGCACCAAGGGTAGTCATTTGTTCCTGTGCAAAGTGGATCTAAAGGGCTACCAGATCAGACAGTCCATGGTAGAAGCACACCTTCCCTTCACACGCTGGCTCCAGTATGCCTCAGACCTTCATTGAAAAGCTTTTTGATTTGTGAGCGAGTGAGATACCATTGGAAGTGGCCCTTGTAGTGATTCTCTAAGGAGAACACATATGGAGGAGGCAGCAGGACTTTGCCAGGTTCCGGACCACCATTCAAAAGAGTTTTCTTCCTGTACAGTCCCCCATATATTATCATAAGGCCACATTTATCCTTCATAACAATTTTAATATGCCTTATCTTAAAACTGCACTTCAGACCCTTAAAGCCTGAGAACCAGGATATTACAGTTTCCACTCCTGTAAGATGTCCTGGGAAACACTTCACAGCTTTGGTGTTAAGAGCATGACATCTTAGGCCCCAATTCAGCAGGTACTTAGGCATGTACCTAACTTTAGCAAATGAGCGGTGCCATTCAAACTGAATTGGGGTCTTACATTGCAGAGAGAGAGGGGTATGAAGCCTTGGGAAATGTAGAAGTGTTTCGTTGGGTATCTACGTCCAAAATCTTTAAATTCCATAATAATGGACTCATTACACTGAGAGAATGCACATTGTAGAAGGGGCACACTAACAAAAGGTTGGGGTCCATCTTGAAGGAAGCCATGCCCTTTTCTTTTGAAATCTATTCATTGCTAATATTCAGTAGAAATATTTTAAACTGAAAAGGAAAAAAAGCACCTAGCTGTTAAGGCACTACTTGGAGGGGTTCCAAAAAGACCCCAAACCCCCAAAATAAAATAAACACATTAAATGAAATAGAGGATATGTTAAGATCTGAGATGCAGTTTGTTAATCAGGAAGTTAGGATGGGGGGAGAGTAATTTTCTCTTTCCTTAAGACTATTAGAACACTGGCTCAGGTGTTTACTAAATTGGAGGTATTGTTTGGGGCTAATTCTCCTGTACTGCATGGGAGGAAGTCTATGGGTTTTCTTTAACTCAACAAAAACACAATCCTAGTGAAACTGTATGGGAATTTGCTTTCAGTTCATAGGAGTTAATGACCAGACTAGCTAAGCATGACCCCAGTGGCATCCAGGAGCCTGAGAAAAGGTTGCAGAATTACTTGGTGACAGGTTTAACAGAACCCAGCCTTAGATAGTCGCTTAGGGGAAATGAGAGTATGACCCCTTCTGAAGGTAAGCAGGAGACATTGTGTAGGGAAGGGGAGAAAAGCTCAAAAGTGAATATCTGGCTTTGTGAATGGTTCATCTGCACTTGTGGCTTATTATAAGATGGATGCATTAGAGAGAGAGACTTGTGAACTGAAAAAGCAAAAGACTAGGTGGGCAGTGACTGGGTAAATCTGAAGTGGTGTTTGTCAAAAATTGGAGAAGTTAAGGGGAAGACTTGAGAATGAAAAATGGAATGGAATGTTACCCAAATATTAATAAGGGCCACATTTTCCTCTGATTTGCATTCCCAGGGTTTCAGTCTCTTCTAACTTACACCAGTGTAAATGAGGTGTAACTCCACTGAAGTCAGGGAGGAGAAATGAAAGGAGAACCAGGTCTCCAACCTTTTACCCCTCTGTGTATCTCTAATGCATATTCTGCACTTTATCTGTGCATGGAACTTCCATGGTTGCTCTCCATATAACAGAAATGCAGAAAATATAGGAGACAGCTGCAATGCAGATTAGAAAGAATTTTGCCCTAAAGATGTTGGTAGCCAGACAGTCTTTATGTTGTTGCTTTTTTTAAGGCAAGATTTGTAAAGGTTTTTAGGTGCATAACTCCCCTCAGTAATTAATGTGGTAGCAACTAGTGTTAGGCCTCGTCTTATTAAATAGCTTCACAAATCACCTTGAAGAAGACCTAAGCACATTTGCAGGTTATATTAAAGTAGAGGAATTGCAAACATCAGGGAGGACAAAGAAATAACTGAAAAGGACTTTGGGAAAATAGAAACTTGAGCAAAGCAATAAGATTACACTGGCTATAATGCAAGTTAGGAGATCTGGGTGAAAATCTCAGTGCCGCCAGGAGGTCCAGCACAGAAGTCACAACCCAGGGGAAGAGAATAAGGCAGTTTGGGGCTTGTTCCAGGGGCCAGAATAGCCACTCCCAGAAATTAGAGCCATCCCAGGCTGCTGATGGACTACAACATAGTTCTGAATTGCCTTAGTTCCATGTACTCCAAGCCTGCCCCCCAGCTCCACACCAGCACATCTCCTACTCTGGGGCCTATACACAGGGCAACAAAGGCCCAGAGCACCTGAACCAGGTAGATTCTTGGGTACATGCAGCACATTATAGCTGTTATATGCTGCCTGAGCGGTTATATGCTGCCCTCCCTGGAATGGGGGACAGTCCGTCATCTAGAGGTAACAGAGACACAGATTTGTCTTGTGTGATGGGGAGTAGAGAGATTGCTAATAAAAAGAGAGTAAAGCTAGCTTGTCCCAAGATTGCCAGTCATTCTTCCTCTCCCTGCTGGATACTGTTTGACCAAGCTCTGTCACGGTGCTGCATTTCAGTGGTTTCAATTCTGTCTGGAACCTGGCAGTGCAAAAGATTTTTAAAAGTAAAATGTAACACAGAGAGGAAATAAAAAAAATACAATGTTGTGGCCCTCCAGAAAGTTGGGTTTGATTTGGGGTGAAGGTTTTGGGGAGGGCAACAGGCAAGGGTGGGCAGAGTGATAAGGCCTGGGTCACTAAACCATCCTGTCCTGCTGATTGCACATTGATCGTGTCACAACACACACATTGTTCAGGGTTTCTGTAACCCTGGAGAAGAGGAGATATATAGCACACAGACGCCACAGGAAGAATGTAGCTTAATCAGAGTCAGACAGATTAGAGACAACAATAAAAAATGAAAAGGAGTACTTGTGGCACCTGAGAGACTAACCAATTTATTTGAGCATAAGCTTTCGTGAGCTACAGCTCACTTCATCGGATGCATACTGTGGAAAGTTTAGAAGATCTTATTGTATACACACAAAGCATGAAAAAATACCTCCTCCCACCCCACTCTCCTGCTGGCAATAGCTTATCTAAAGTGATCACTCTCCTTACAATGTGTAAGATAATTAAGTTGGGCCATTTCCAGCTAAATGCAGTGCCTTGCATAATGACAGGTTTCAGAGTAACATCCATGTTAGTCTGTATTCGCAAAAAGAAAAGGAGTACTTGTGGCACTTTGTGATCACTTTAGATAAGCTATTACCAGCTGGAGAGTGGGGTGGGAGGAGGTATTTTTTCATGCTTTGTGTGTATATAATAAGATCTTCTAAACTTTCCACAGTATGCATCCGATGAAGTGAGCTGTAGCTCACGAAAGCTTATGCTCAAATAAATTGGTTAGTCTAAGGTGCCACAAGTACTCCTTATCTTTTTGCGAATACAGACTAAGACGGCTGTTACTCTGAAACCAATAAAAAATGAGTTCACCAAGGCAGATCTGTAAGACTGTCTTTGAAGCTGGGAGAACCAAACTAGCTCCCCTACAACCTATTGGTGCTCTGCCAGGGGATTCCTTAGACAGCAAACCATCACCTTTGTTGACCCATGGGCCCAGAGAATAGACGTGACTAAGGGCTGTTCCCTAACTATGGCAGAAACTCATGATCCAAGCTATGCATGGGCCAGCAATGGAAATTAATATTTCATTGTTTACATCAGTGAACAAAATAAAATATAACTTTTTTCTTCCTCTGGAAGAAACTAAGAACCTAAGGATGGCCAAATTGGGTCAGACCAAAGGTCCATCTAGATCAGTGTCCTACCTTCTGACAATGGCCAGTTCCAGATGCTTCAGAGGAAACAGAAGAGGGCAATTATTGAGGGATCCATCCTGATCATCCCAGCTTGTGGCAATCAGAGGCATAGGGAGACTCAGAACGTGGGGTTGCATCCCCAACCATCTTGGCTAATAGCCACTGATGGACCTATCCTCATGAACTTACCTAATTCTTTTTTGAACCTAGTTACACTTTTGGCCTTCACAACATCCTGTGGCAAGGAATTCCACAGGTTGACTGCACTGTGTGAAGAATACTTCCTTCAGTTTGTTTTAAATCTGCTGCCTATTAATTTCATTGGGGAACTCCTGGTTCTTACATTATGTGAAGGGGTAAATAACACTTCCTTATTCACTTTATCCACAACAGTCATGATTATATAGACCTCTATCACATTCCCCCCCCCCCCCTTAGTTGTCTCTTTTGTTAGCTGAACAGTTGCTGTCTTTCTAATCTCTCCTCATATGGAAGTTGTTTCATACCGCTCATGATTTGTCACCCCTCTCTGTACTGTTCCAATTCTAATCTATCTTTTTTGATCGGGGGCAACCAGAACCGCAATCAGTAATCAAGGTGATTACCATGGATTTATATAGCGGCATTAGGAAATTTGGTGTGTTAACTATCCCCTTCCTAATGGTTCCCAACATTCTTTGCTTTTTTGGCTGCTGCTGCGCATTGAGTGGATGTTTTCAGAGAACTATCCACAATGACTCCAAGATCTCTTTCTTGAGTGGTGACCGCTAATTTAGATCCCACCATTTTGTATGTATAGTTGGGATTATGTTCTCCAAAGTGCATTAATTTGCATTCATCGGCACTGAGTTTAATCTGCCATTTTCTTGCCCAGTCACCCAGTTTTGTGAAATCCCTTTGTAACTGTTCACAGTCAGCTTTGGACTTAACTATCTCAAGTAATTTTGTATCAGCTGCAAACTTTTCCACCTCATTTTTACCCCTTTTCCCAGATCATTTATGAATATGTTGAACACTGGTCCCAGTACAGATCCTTGGGGCACCCTGTCATTTACCGCTCTCCACTATTCCTACCCCTTTAACTAGTTACTGATCCATTAGAGGACCTTCCCTCTTATCCCATGATGGCCTACTTTGCTTAACAACCTTTGATGAAGGACCTTGTCAAAGACTCTCTGTAAATCCAAGTACACTATATCCACTGGATCACTCTTGTTCACGTTTGATGATCTCCTTAAAGAATTCTAGTACACTGATGAGGCATGATTCCCCATTACAAAAGCCATGTTGACTCTTCCCCATCATGTCATTTTTATATGTGCTCCTGATAATTCTGTTCTTTACTATATTTTCCAACCAATTTGCCTGGTACTGAAGTTAGGCTTACCAGCCTGTAATTGTCAGGATCGCCTCTAGAGCCTTTTTAAAAAATTGGTGTCACATTAGCTATCTGGCACTCATCTGGTACAGAGGCTAATTTAAGCAACATGTTACATATCACAATTAGTAGTTCTGCAATTTCACATTTTCTTTTTTAGAAGTTTTGCAATTTCCTTTAGAACGCTTGGGTGAGTGACATCTGGTCCTAACGACTTATAACTGTTTAAATTTGAATTAATTGGGGACCTTTAAACCAGCCAAAACAAACTTCACATTCAAAAAGTCTTGTCTGGTCTTACAGGGTTTTGATTTTTTCCCTTGGTTTTTTAGATAAGTTGAAAGAGGAAAAACAAATGTTGCCTCTCTGTCCCCAGCTCTCCCACACACAATGGGAATGGTATTACCGCTTTGACATATCCTGCAGGGCAGTATGAAAAGCTTCATTCTACTCTTTATCTCAGTGTAGGACATCATTACCCAGCGAAATACAATACCTCTACACTTACACCTGAAACACAATCTCCCCCCTCCTTTCTTCCCCCCCCACCCCGTTTTACTTGGAGCTCCTACTCCCTTGCTCCTTTATGTAGGATATTATTTTCACCGTCTGCAGCAGGGAAGACATCAGCTGTTATCTTCCAGCTGATAAAGATCTTTATTTGCTCCTGATGCATTGGAATTGAAGAAAAAAGTTCCTTCAATGGAAGATATGAATAGCAGAGCAAGAACACTGTGAATAGCCCCAGTCTAGATAAAGGTATGTATCTCAACATCAGGAAACATGAGTGTTACAGTCTGAGATTTTTTGATCACCTGTCAGGAGAAATATAATGTCTAAGTTTTTTCCTCCAGTGAAAATATGTAATCACCTGTGCAACATCTTTTCTGGTCTAAGATCTGGTGTCAGCTTTAAGTGCAGGCTTTGGGCAGAATTGTGGCTGATAAAGAAGAAGATCTATTAACCCTGAAAACCCAGCTGTATTCCATAATGTTTTCTCTTATGAGCTCTTTCCCCTCCTTTCAGTAGGCCCACTCTTGCAAGGTGTCCAGCGCCCCTGGCATGATGCTGTGCCTCCCCATATCCACCGACATTGGTGGGAGTTAAGGACACTCTCTCAGCATCTGTCAGAAGGCACTCAGCACCTTGTAGAATCAGGCCCCTTAACAGACGAAATCTGACTGATTGCTGAGTACTACAGCTCCTAGCAAAACCAATGGGCTAAGTGCTCAGAGTTATGGGGCACTGAAGTGATGGGAGTTATGGGTACTTGGCAGATGCTCGGCTTTGCCCCATGGGAATAAAGGGGGTAATTCAGGACTCCATTCAAGAAAGCACTTAAGTATATTCTTAACTTTCAGCATCTGCTTAAGCCCCATTGACTTTACAATTATGATGTGTATTATGGTTGTGCCTCCCTGAATTTGAATGAGACATGGGTTCTCCTATTTGTCCACAGCATAGTCCCAATTTTAGCAGAGAGATTGCCAATGGGAGAGCGGACGTCCATGAGATAATCTTACCCAGACCATCTTCCCCCACATCATATAACATCTCTGGGACAACAACAGCAATTACATACAAGGAAAAGTAGCATTAGGAAAATAATATATTTTTTTATCTATTTTCCTGTGTGCTTTAGCAGTTGCACACCGGGCTGAGAGTTAACTCCATGAGATCAGCCATCACTGAGGACCACCAGCAAGGACCAAGCTTTGGGTACCACAAGGATAAGGCACGGCACTATTACCCCAGCAGCTGTTGAGTAGATACACACAGCCAGATGGACATGGTCACTTTGGCAACTCTCTGTGCATCCATTCAAACATGAAGCATCTCATCTGCTGATAAAGGCTGATGTCTGCAGAGTTTGAATGTCGGGGGGGTTAGATCATAGCGAGGGGGTAATATTTCCCACGGAAATATTCTGAAAAAGGGTTTCTGCTGGTGAATTAGACAAATGAGCTTAGTTCATGCAGACTCAGCCGGCTGCACACGACTCACCGTATGCAGAGAGCATATAGGTGTTGGTGAGCACACTGAGGCCAAGCAGAGACCTCTTGGAAAACTTGACTGCAAGCCTATAAAACACTCCTCAGCTGCAGTGTTCATCACAGTTGTGCTGGGCAGCGTTTGGTGTTTTTCCTAAAAGATACTCCTGAGAGTTAAGCAGTCCTCCATGCTGTGGCTTTGTTGGCTGTCAGTCACTCCAGCTGATGTTGATCACTGAGCAGCCCCCTTTTGCTGACAATCTGTTGGCTGACTATAGTTGCAGTGATGGGTCATGTTGAACACTGAGCAACCCCATTGCTGCTGCTCTGTTGGCCCCCACAGCTGCATTCAGTGACATCAGCCTGTCTCTGCCAGAGCAGCTGTAGGGATGAAAGCATTTTACAATCTGGATTGCATTATATTAGAGTAAGGGATAAAACCCTCACAAAGCAGACCGCAACACGTGGACAGCTGAGCAGTCACTCCGGTGGTGAGAGGCTGGCAGCACCCAGAAAGACTAGCAGCCAGAGCAGCAACCACTATGCTGCCCAAGCGAAATGCACTGTATGAAAACAAGGAAGCACTGTCTAAAGTCAGCAGTGAAAAAAAATCACTTCTCAAACAAAAACTCCCGTGCACAAAATTCAATGCACACCTATATGCTTCCACACATTACAGGCACAAACACGTGAACAATTCCAGCCTCCACACAGAAACATAGGAATAACCACTGTAATATAGTTGGATATTTCTGAGGGTACAAATGGTCCATGTAATCTGCAGTGGTCCATCTCATCTGCTGTCCTGCCTGCCTCTCAAAGTGCTCTGTACCAGATGCTTTAGAAGAAGAGACAAGAAACCCTGTGAACATTTGTGGAATCACTCGCTCATACAGAAAGTTTCGCCCCATTCCCCGTAATTCAGTGCTTGATTTATTCCCTGAAGTTTTTATTCCTCATACTATGTTAGGTAAGATTGTAAAATAACTGGACATGTTCTCATTATGGATTAAATGGACAATCCTTGTGGTAGTGAGCTCCACAGGCTAATTCTACATCATGTAAAAACAATTTTTGGTGTCGCAATTTGAAAATGGCTGCCTTTCAATTTCACTGAATGGCCCCTTGTTACTGTATTATGCATATGTGCTAGAATTTGGACCCACTAAACCCAGTTATCTTAACTGTTACCGCTACACATTCAAGCCTTACACTTGTGCATTCAGGTCATGGAACTGTTCAAGGAGCTTGGCTGAAAACTTGGCTCTACAACAATACAGGATTTGGCTCTTAGCACGATTTATTTCTGTAGAATCTTCTCTATATTTTCCTTTAGTTCCTCTGTTACTGTCCCTCTCCTCTTCATCTCCTCCCTCCCGCAGTCACACTTTGGCTGGCCCTCTAAGGGTAGCTGGGCTCAGCCATACTTGATTAGCTACAGGCCCCCACCCACTCCTGATCAGCTGGATGATTTCTTACAAAGGGCTGAGAAAACTCAGTTTGGGGTTGGAAGCAGAGGCAGGCTGGCTCCCACTCCCGTGAAAGGCCCTGAAGCAGGGTCAGGAAGGAGCCTGGGAGTCAGAGCTCTATCCCAGAGCCAGAGGGAGTGAGATTGTGAGAGGAACTCAAGGAAAGCAGCTGAAGAGTCAGTCTGTCCCAGGGTAGAGAGACTTAAAGGGAATCCAGAAGGTGGGCTGAAGAGGAGCCCACGTGGGGATGTGTAATAATTGACTTACAAAATTACCCTAATTATAAGCTTAACTGGAAGCAGTGAGCACAAGTGCATACGATGTCACAATAACTTATAACAAATGTTGATGGGGAAAAGGTACAAAAGAGAGACACACTGGATTAGTCCAAACCAGACGGCCTACTGATATAACTCAAGGACTGTGTTCAGATTATGCCTGGTAAACAAGAAAAGTGGGGGACCACAAATCAGTGAACCAAACTTGGTATGTTGGAAATTAGGCCTAACTGGCACACAAAATGAGGGGGTGGGCTATTCCACTCACCACTCCCTTTTGTGGTCCTTAAAAGAAAATACTTTTTATGGGGGGGAGGGAGGGGAAATCAAGAAGTTGCAGTCTGCCAACAACCACTGCAGCGTGCTTTACCATCATGGCTGCCACCCCCACCATCTCCTAGGACCCAGGATCTACCATAACATGGTGGGCCTTCATTGTCCTCATCCCGAGAGACGTCCTGACCAGATCGGGCCACCATAACCATCTACTCTGGCTGACTCCAAACCAACACCACTCTACTCCACTCCCATATGTCCTTTTCCTTCCCTGCCTTATTTCTTCTCTTTCCTATTCCCATCCCTCTATTTAATAAGAGTCTAGCTTAACTGGCCAAGACTACATTTTGCAATACTGCTATAAGCTCGTGACCAGAGAGGCAGTTAAAAACGCAATGCCCTCAACAGCCTGATACTGGCACAAATTTGTCAGGTCTCAGAATATGTTCCATGCTTGCCTTGGTGTCTCAAGTGAGTCCTTGCCTACACTAGAGATTACTTTGGTATAACTTATGTTGCTCAGGAGTGTGAATAATCTACACTCCTCAGTGACGTAAATTAAGTGCTGGTGTAGACAGTGCTATGTTGGTTGGAGAGCTTCTCCTGCCAACATAGCTATTGCCTCTTGTAGAGGCAGGAGTTAAGATGACGGGTGAGCTCTCCCATCAGCTTAAAAGCGAGTCCATCACAAGTGCCACAGCGGCAGGTCTGCATTGGTGCAGCTGCGCTGCTGTAAGTGCTGGCGTGTAGATGTAGCCTGAGAGTCAACACCAGTTGGCACCTGTTGGCACTGTTAGAAAAATGTCAAATAAATAGGGTAAAAACTAAACAATAATTTTGCTTCTGGCCTTGCTTTTAGTTTAAACAGGCTAAATAAGCAAGCAAAAATGTAAGTGAAAGCACAAGGCTGCCCCCCAATTTCTCCCCTCCTCCCCCCGAGCTCTGTTGGTGTTTGGAGTTAGGGGTCAGGAGAAGAAGGGGGGGGTCTATCGGCATACAGAATAATAGTTGGGGAAGGGGAAAAGGAAAACTATCAGCATATAGACATAGCCCAACTAGTGTGAAGGGCTTCGAAATATGCTGGCTTGTTTAGCCCCAATGAACCCATCAAATTGCCTGAAGACTGGACTCTGGACTGTTATTTTCTGACAAACTGTGTCTGGGAACTAAGAGGGAGGCGGGAGCTGGACCCCCGCCAACTTCTTGGTGCCGTGACGCGGATACACTTGGCTGAATGGGTAAGTAATACAGTAACAGACAGGTAAATCCGCCGCATCAACTGTCCGCGCAGCTGTTTGGCATGGGTATGGAGCGGTCTCATGAAGGGAGTTGCGGGTTCAAATACAAATAAATTCAGGGCCCATACCAGGGACAGGGATCAACCTAGAACATGGGAACCTAGAACAAAATCAAAAAATAAATAAAATATTGTAAGCTTCCCATGGAAACTCAATTTTTTTCTTGTGTTTTTACCACAAAAAGCACCCTCACAACTGGCTTCCTTGATGGAAGTCTCAGCAGAGAGGCCATGGATTGAATGGGCCATAGGGATTAAACCATTTTCTTAACCCTAGGTGCCCAAAATGGTTTCAAAGAAGTGCTGTATTGCTCAATAGCACAGTTCACAATACTATTTTAAAGCACAAGCTGCTTATTTAAATACATAGCATTTATAAAGCACTTTACAAAAGTACGTATCATTATCCCAAGTCTACAAATGGGGAAAGTGAGGCATGGAGAGGTTAAGTGACTGGTCCAAAGTAGCTCTGCTGGTCAGTGGCAGAGCCTTGCTCCCATAGAGTGTTTTGTGCTATTTCAAGGACAGCTATTTTTATTTACCTCACACAACCACTGTGTAATAAATCATTAGACTGGGATACAAGGAGTTTAGAAAACAAAATCTGGCAGACCCGAAGGAGAAGCTAAACTTGTAGTGAAGGAAGTCCACACCGTCACAGGACTTTCAGCAGCACAAAATGGGAGCAAAGAAATCAGATGCTGGGAATGAATCACAATTGTGGGTTAGTTCTGAGACCAAAGCATCATCATTCAGCAATGCACCCTAGTCATTCCGGATAAAGAAATGAGTCAAAATAAAGTAAGGTTACCTCCAAAATAATAAATACTCTCTTATAAAGACTTAATGAACAATAAAGGACAGAAAGACACATTTTTGTTGCACGTACTTTCTCGGCCTGTTGTGAATCCCTGTAAGACAAGTGTATTGTTGCTGTAGCTGCAGTATAGCAGATTTCCATTTAAATCTCCCATCATACAAATAACTCAATGACACATTGCTCCCTTAACAATAGCACATTGTAAATAAAATCTAGAAGAGGGGCTAGAGCACCTGTATTGTCTTTCTTAGGACCTGATGCAAAGTCAGTGAGGATTCTTCCATTGATCTTAAATGGGCTTTCATTCTAGCCCTTAAGCCAATTTCATAGCAGAATCTATCCATGGACTTCAGCGAAGTTACTCCTGATTTATGATGTAAGTGAAACCAGAATCAGGCCTATCATGTCTTTAATGCGTGGCTAGGAGAGACTGACAATACAGTTAAAATATTGTTGCAGGGTAGGTTTTACTGTAGGCAGTCAAAATGGATCCTAGCATAAAATGATGGTCATCTGGCTTATTTTTATTACAAAGGAGTCTCTATTACAGCTCAGTGAGTCTGCCTGCTAGAAATCTGGTAAGAGTGGCTAGCCAGAAATTAGTTTCATTGCACATGATCAATCCGTTGTGCATTTTTAACTTTCAGGACACTAGCCTCAATTCTTTCTTCCACATTTATTTGGGAAGCTGTATAAATAATTGCAAAGAAAATTACAGGAACCACAGGTTATGGAAATGAAAATGGCACCTAATAGAGTATTCATGGTCAAAAGCCATCCATCAGACCAACTTATAAAAAGGAATATGAAAATTGTCTTTATCCTGGGGGCAATTGGACTTTTCACCATAAAAAACAAGTTGTGTACTGCACCAAACTCATGCAGATTGTATGTTTTCAGAGACCTCCCAGATCACTGTAAGGTACATTTCTCACATCCAACCAGGTATATCAGGGAAAAGCAGAGCAAGGAAATTCAGAATAATCTGCAAACAATTATGACTCTGGAGGGGAGTTTTTGCCCGTGGAAAATTCTGTTGAAGAGTAGGAATTTTGTAAATGCAATGGAGACTTTTTTGCAATACTGGGACGCTTCTTGGAGCAGCCAGGGCAAAGAATTGCCCTGTTACACCCTTCCCCCATCGCGAGGGGGTCTTGCTGTGCCGGCTGGGTGTTAGGGAGTGAACACATTGAGCCCGTCAACCCCTCAAACACTCTCCTCTGGGCTACGCCAGCCCTGTCTTTGCCTTGCGGGTTCATAGTAGATCATCCTAGCCCCTGAGTCCCTCAGAAGTGTCCCACTCTGGTGTCTAGCCCCCAGTCACTGGATTCCCAGAGAAATCCCAGATCCTCTATTCCCAGAACAGAGCTTAGAAGGTCACCTCAAAATACGGTCCTCCCACCCCTGTTTATTTCCTCTCGAAGGATTGTGAAATCTTCAATTAGGATTCAGCTTAGACTGTAAATGGATTCCAGTTATGAACCACACAATATTTTACATGAAAACAGACAGCCAGATAAACATTTCTTGCCTGAAAAAAAACAGTCTGCTTTTTCCCTAGTCACAGACCTTAAGAACATCATTTTCAGTGTTTAATCTCCTTACATAACATCCGTAGATAAGTGTTGCAATGATTATGATGATCAGGGTGACACAGGATTTCATTAGAGACTTTGCATGGCATCCTTAGGGATACAGGATTCCCTGGCTTCACCCAATGTACTGCACGGTGCCAATTGACAGAGGGCACAGTGGTCCTTGGGTCACAGATACCAAAAGCCCAATTTCTTTAGATCTAACTAATAATACAAAACCCAAAATACACATACAAAGAGCTGAAAACCAGTTGATAATCCAACATAATAGCCACACAGCAGGAGTAAGCTCATCCACACATAAGCTCATCTCACGAGCAAAACAAAAATATATATACAATCACACCTGATTCTACAGATACCTTGTCCTCCCACCTTCCTCTCTTCTCTTTGTCTGCTTATTCCTCTGTTGCCTATTGTCTGAATCTTAGATTGTGAGTTTTGGGGGGAGGGACTTTGTTTTATTTGGTTGAACAGTGCCTAGTATAATGGGGCCATGAACCCCAGTTAGAGTGCTTGTGTAACCCACACACCTCCTGGGTGTGATATTCTGTCCCATCTAGTGGCACCAAGACCACTTAGAGAGAGAGAGATTACTGAGTCTGCTCTACAGCCTTAGCTAACAGTCATATAGCTTTTGGCTCATGCAGTAGAGGCTCATGCACTAAGCTCCTGAGGCCCCAGGTTCAATCCCACCTGCCGATGATGGTGGTCTGTCGGTGTTACACTTGGACACTACCACAACATAAATAAATAAATAATAATCTGGGCAACAAGCTAACACCTCATGGAAAATTGGAAGAGGCTGCTCTCATCACCACTAAGCAATGCACATAACTAGCCTGTGTAACCACAAACACACCTATTCCAATCAAATGTGGTGTGGCAGAGCTCTGACCTTCTTCCCATGTGTCCCACGGTTCCAGGCGGTTTATGCTAGCCTCAGAGGCTCACTGTGACCCTCCACATAGCCCTTCGGTCTCTGGGGCCAGGGTACAGTTTACTGAGCCTTTTTCATCATAAGCCAGCAAAGGAGGTTGGTGAGAGAACTCCCACTGCCTGTGTTGTCCCTACAGGCTTATTCCAGAACAGTTTAGCCTCCTGCCCTGACAGGAGCCTGTCTTCCCCTCCCAGGAGGTGTTTCTGTAGTGGCGGGCTGGGGGAAACCCAGGCCTACCCTCTACTCCAGGTTCCAGCCCAGGGACCCTAATAGCAGCAGCTGTTGGCAGCTGACCTTACACTGTCAGCATTGCTACATTTCCCTAGGCCACTCCCCGACAGCTCCCCCGCTTCTCTCTCTCTTAACACCTTCTTCACCCTTACCTTATGTCTCCTTTTCCAGTGGCTTGAGGGTGTCTTCATTACCCAGCCCTTCAGCCACACTTCCTCTCCCCTGGCTCTTCTCAGCCTGACTGGAGTGAGCCCTTTTATAGTAACAGAGGGGCCTTAATTAGAGTCAGGAGTTCACATTAGCTTAACAGCCTCACCTGACTCTTTTCAGGTTAATTGGAGTCAGGTGTTCTCATTAGCCTAACGGCTTCAACTCACTCTTTGCAGGCTAATTGGAGTCATGTGTGCACCCTAGCCTGGAGCAGCCCCTGCTCTGGTCAGTCAGGGAACAGAAAACTGCTTATCCAGCGGCCAGTATATCGACCTTCTACTACTCTGCTGTACCCAACTGGCCGGGGTCTATCACAGCGGATAATTGAATATTGTTGTCTTTTGACACCATGTTCTTTTATGAGCAAGAGTACGAGAGGAGTTCTGCCTTAGCCGGGGAGTATCTGAGATACTTATCTGTGTGTATTTCTGCTAACGGTGCCAAACGTGCACATGTATAACAGTTATCTCTGCTAGCTAAATTACTGGAGCTGCTCATGTAGCTAACTTGGTAGAGGGTTCTTGTTTTGGAGAGGAGACCAATGCACCAATTCAAATAAATTGGTTCGTCGCTAAGGTACCACAAGTACTCCTTTTCTTTTTGCAAATAGGAGTTGTGTGTATCAATCCTCAAATATCAGAACAACGTTATAGGATCTTTTAGTTCTTACTAAAAAAAAACCCCAAGTGAAGTCAAAGATTTTGCCTGAATATAAGGTCAGTATTATATAATTTGATGCATCTTTCAACATGGGGTGTACAGATGTAACAGAACACTAGCCCTAAAAGGACTGCATTCATGTGCTTCCAGGAAGTGTGAAATTAGTCCTCTTTATGACTGGAAACTTATTCAGTGTCTTTCTCTTGTTGATCAACATAAATCAGTTCATCACCACTTGTGTAACAAGTTCTCAGGATGAATCATGAACAAACTATGCAGTCTCTCCAAACATCCCATTTTTTCTCAAACATACTGAAACCTTTATTGTTGTTTTTGTTAATAGCCTAATAGACTGCTTATATTAACAGAATGCCCAATGTCACCTAAAAAATGAAGTATTAGCAATTACAGTACAAGTCCCACACAATCAGTATAAACAGGTTCAAATCAGAATTACTTATTTCATTAACTTACATAATGTATGCCCTGATCCAAAGTCGCCTGAAGTAAATGGAAAGCCACTTAATACCAATAAAGCACTTGGGCTGTGTTCCAAAAAAATAATTCAATGATTAAAAACTCATGGCCCAGGCCCAATGGCCCAGCTACAGAGCATTCCCCACTCCCACCCTTTACCCTATCTGTACAGAAGGGAACAACTGATAGAAAGAAGGGGAAATTCTACAAACGATCTGGACAAATTGTGAAATTGGAAAGAATTTCAGGCCTGGGACCTTAAATTTTCACCTATCCTGAGGTATTTCCTGCCCTGCAAAGTGAATGCCATTGAATAGCACAGATTTCCTGTAGAAAGACGCCGCCCTTTCTGCACAAGATAGGGACGTAAGACAAATAAACTGTACGATAAAACAGCTTCAAACATTTCTGGGGACTAGGTGAGCATTTCATCCCAGATTCACAAAGAGACTTAGGCGTGGCAATGCTCAGCATCACAATGCCTAACTTCTGGCACCTAGAAAAGTCACAGGAACAACACTGTGATCCACAAAGCCTGAGCTGGCACCTAGGCTCCCTGTACAATGAATGGGCAGAGATAGATGCATTAGACTATGATCCACAGAAGCCAGCACACTAGGCCATGGACCACCTAAGGTAGGCAGTGGGAGAGGGCTGAGTCCTCCTTACAGATAGAAGTACAGAGAGGCGAAGTGACCTGCTCAGTGAATTAATGAGAGAATTAGGTATAAAACTAATAAGTCCCTGACATCCAGTCCTGTATTCAGTCACTGGGCCATACAGCCCACACTCAGGTGCTAAAAACAGACACAGCGGCACAGAAAATCCTCCTCAGGCAGGAAGCACCGGTAACAAAGCTTACTATTCAGAAGGCCCTTCCCTACTCCAGTTCATTTTGTCCTTCAGGACAGCAGCACCCCTTCAGCCACAGTCCTGCGGCATCACAGCTCTGCTTGTACAACTCTCCTCTGCACAGTGGAGCCAAACCCCCAGGTTACACAATTGGAATGAGTGACAGTAAAAACTACAGCTGAGATTTTCAAAGCTGCCTAGGCTATGCAATTCCCAGTAACACCAGTGTGGTAGGTGATAATTGCTACATTCTAATAAGATGAGCCCTGTGCAACGTGCTTGTAATGGAGTCAAACTTCACGGGACTTTCACTCCACTAATAGTGAAGTACATTGAAACAATTTAGGGTTTTCACTCCATTTCATTGCATGCAAAGTTTTAGTATAACCAGTGGTTTCCCCAGGAATTGAAATTGAGGGGGTGTTCGAATTTACAAGGGGGGGGTGTCAGGGCCGATGAGGGGTGAGACTGTGAGGGTGAAGGTGGGCTGTATGGCACCATAGTAAAAACTGAAAAATGTTTCACGACCATTTTATTAGATTTAACTCATGTTTTAAAATCACACAAATTAAAGTTGGCTACTCAAGCCTTCTATGAAGCACTACGTCTACATCCTTCTTGGTTTCTTGTTATAATTTTGCACAACTCTGTTAATGAACTTCTTGAATGCAATGCGTTCATCTTTGGTGGCTTCGCGTGTGTCCGGTACTTCCATTCCTTCAATTGATATGCTCATTAGTTCATTCACATGATCAGGCAGAAGGCAACTTCTTTCAGAACACAAAATTCTATTCAATGATGAAAAAGAATGCTCAACTGCAGCTGTTGTGACTGGGAGTAGCAAGAGATGAATTCCTACTTCTTTCATCCCAGGAAACATAGCACAAAGATCGGGTCAAGCCACTAGCGATGATAAAAAAGAAGTTGAAGTCAAATCTTCATTCATTCAATCATATTATATTCCACTCTGTGTTCAAATTCTCTATTCTGTCCTGATCCCATGGCAGCCCCATTGCTGGCAGTGCCTCACTCCACACAACTGTCTGTTTCATAGGACGGGGATCTGTAAAAGCTACGTAGAGGTTGAGTAGAATGTAGAAGTTGCTGTTGTAGTTTAAGAATCAAGTCTGTGTACTTTTTCAATTGTTTTAACAAACACTTCTTGTTGCTTCACTTAAGGATTCAATATAAATGCCTTCATTACTCAACTTATGGACTGAAGTCTTTGCTTCTTCCAGTACTTTTTCAATGGATAGCTCTCTGATTGATCCAAATGTAGCTTCTATTGCTGGACCTGAGTAATTTTGCAGCACACTGGTGTATCTGTGATCTTAAAACCATGTCTCCATTTACAGGGACTCAGAGAGGATGTATTTTCAGTGAATAGAATCACACTGCAGACATTTTCTCTACTTGGATTTTGGCATAAAGGGGGGTACAGCAAAAGGAAAAAGCCGAGGGTACAGAAATTTGTTTCCCCTATTGAAGTGCCCTGGGGAGAAAAATATCTGATGTCTATGAAATCCTTTGAAACAGTTTGTTACAGTGAAACACTTTTCAGAGTAGCAGCCGTGTTAGTCTGTATCCGCAAAAAGAACAGGAGGACTTGTGGCACCTTAGAGACTAACCAATTTATTTGAGCATAAGCTTTCGTGAGCTACAGCTCACTTCATCAGATGCATTCAGTGGAAAATACAGTGGGGAGATTTACATATACAGAGAAGATGAAACAATGGGTGTTATCATACACACTGTAATGAGAGTAATCAGGTAAGGTGAGCTATTACCAGCAGGAGAGCAGGGGGATGGGGGGGAGGAGGGGAAGGGCGCGAACCTTTTGTAGTGATAATCAAGGTGGGCCATTTCCAGCAGTTAACAAGACTGTCTGAGGAAGGAGGGGGGGGCATAGGCTCCCCTTTTGGTACAATCGTAGAGTTGTCAGGGTTCTGTATACTCTCACTGCAAAAAGCACTCCTTTACAGAAGCATTTTACCATACATCCTGCAGAAAATATTTCTGCAGTGCTGTAATATGTAAAATATATGAAACACTCAATCTAGAAACAGTGGGATCTATCAAAGTCAGATCAGATAGTGACTTGTTGATTCTGAAACACATGTGTGAGCCATTGCTTTAACACGGCACAGAACAAGTCACTTTCAACTCTGTCAGCATACCAAAAAGAACAGACAAATGCAGTACCGGGGCTGAAACTGGAAGGATTGGCTACACTGGGTTTCATTTACTTGCACATCTGACAAAATGAATTCTAGGCCAGCTGGAATTGCCGGGGAAGCAAGCAGTGTAACTTCAGGGGGGATGATGCTACTATCCCGAGAGACATTTTGGGTGGTAGTTTTATACGAGCTCCAGATCTGTCCTTTATTTAAATGAAAACAACCTAATATTTTTTCTTCCTGTTAACAATTTGTACATGTTTACTTTTTTACTCTTCATCTTTTATTGTGCCCCAGTACCTTCCATTCCACCAGTGAGGCCAGTTTTAATGTCCTGTTCTCCCATTCCTTTCTCTATGCTTCTCCACTCCCTTGTTCCATTCTCTACCTTGTTCTTCATTTCTTCTTCCCTGCCACCCACTACATAGGGAATGCCCTGCCCATCCCAGTTCACTAAACTTCCTCCCTCTCCTCACTGAAGTCCCTCCTTCGAAATTCCCAGTGCATCCTGTCTTACAGAATCATAGAAATGTAGGGTTGGAAGGGATTTCAGGAGATCATCAAGTCCAGCCCCTGGCACTGAGGCAGGACCAAGGAAACCTAGACCATCTCTGACAGGTGTTTGTCTAACTTCTTACAGCTTCCAGTGACAGGGATTCTACAACCTCCCTTGGAAGCTTATTCCAGAGCTTAATTATCCTTATAGTTAGAAAGGATTCCCTAATATATCACCTAAAACTCTCTTGCTGCTGATTAAGCCCATTAGATATTCTTCTACCTTCAGTGGACATGGAGAATAATTGATCACCTTCTTCCGTACGACTGCCCGTAAGATATTTGAAGACTGTTATCAGGTCCCTCCTCAGCCTTCTTTTCTCGAGACTAACATGCCCTGGTTTTTTAACCTTTCCTCATAGAGCTGGTTTTATAAACCTTTTATAATTTTTTGTCATTTTCTTCTTCGGGGGGAGGGATAGCTCAGTGGTTTGAGCATTGGCCTGCTAAACCCAGGGTTGTAAGTTCAATCCTTGAGGGGGCCATTTAGGGATCTGGGGCAAAAATTGGGGATTGGTCCTGCTTTGAGCAGGGGGTTGGACTAGATGACTTCCTGGAGGTCCCTTCCAACCCTGATATTCTATGATTCTAGACTCTCTCCAAATTTGTCCACATCTTTCTTAAAGTGTAGCACCTAGAACCAGACAATGCTCCAGCTGAGGCCTGACCAGTGCCCAGTAGAGTAGGACACTTATCTCCCACCTCGTACACACAGCAATCCTGTTAATATACCTGTGAAGGGGTACACTCGCTGCCAGTGCACCTCCTTGTGGCTAGGTGGAGTGTAGTGGCTGTCTCCCTGTATGGTGCCCCCTGCGGATGGTTGCTCCACCATTGCAGTGGTCTCTTCTTCCTGCTACTTGGCCCTCCAGCTGGGCCACGCTTTAGTCCACCCCTTCTGGAGTATCAGAGAGTCCAACCAAGCTATGACCTTACAGCAGATCTTTTGTCTGTCTCTGGGCTCTGTGGTCCTTACACCTCTTATCTCAGGGGGTTTCACCCCATGTTCCTTGGTGGCTGGTGGGGAAATGCCAGCCCTCCCTCTACTCTGGGTTCCAGCCCAGGGACCCTGTAGCTGGCAGCCAAGGTCTGCTCTCTCAGGCTCCTTGCTGCCTCCCTGGACTGCTTCCTACCTCTTTTGTCCCCCAGAGATTGACTGCAGACTCTCTACCAGCAGCTCCCTTGCTTTGTATTTGTCTGGTTTTTGGCACAGCAACCTCATCACACAAGGGTATGACTGCCTTTTCTTCATAAAATTTTTAGCCCCCCCCCGCCTTGCCTTTTTTTTTTTTTTTTTTTTAATAGCCTTTCACTCACTTTACTATCTGTAAGGAAAACCCCCTTTTCTGCTACAAGCCTCCTGGCCTTTATAATCACCACCCAGCCACTCCCCAGCTGGGCCTCGTTATCAATTAAACCCAGCTTTCCCTCAGGCCCTTCCAGACCGGTGTGGGGTAGACACCCTGTAACAATACCCCTTAATGATATTAGCCTTTTTAGCAACCACTTCATATTATTGATTGATATTTACTTCGTGATCCACTATAACCCCCATGTTTTTTCCAAAAGTACTGCTGCCTAGCCAGTTATTCCCCATTCTGTAGTTGTGAATTTGTTTTTTTACTTCCTAAGAGTAGTACCTTCCACTTGTCTTTATTAAATTTCATCTGGTTGATTTCAGACCAATTCACCAATTTGTCAAGCTCATTTTGAAATCTAATCCTGTCCTCCAAAGTGCATGGAACCCTGGCAGTTTGGTGTTATCCACAAGTTTTATAAGCAGACTTTCCGCCACATTTTCAAGTTATTAATGAAAATATTTACTGGTACCGGACCCAGAAATGACCCCTGCAAGACCACAGACGACTGGTGCCTCCCCACACTGGGAGGGCCCACAATCTAAAGGGGAGAACATATGATCGCCCCATGTGTCCTCTGTCCCATGACACCCACACTGACCTTTGCCCAGCCTGGGGATGCCACGCTGTCTCTGCTCCATGTTACTTGTGGGGGAGGGAGGGGCTCTGTCCTTCTCTCCCTGTGCCTCCCTCCATGCATTTGGTCACTCTCCCTGGCAGGATGGAGCCACTTCTGCCAGAGAGAGCCTGAATGGGCTCAGCTGCCAGGGACAGGGGCCAAGTACGCAGGGGGTGGGGAGAGGGGGCTCCGGTTTGCTTGGCCCCTGTCCCCAGCAGCAGGGCCTGGGCAGGAGCTGGCCTTCTGCAGCCCCAGCTGCTGGAGACAGGGGCCAAGTAAGCCAGAGCTCCCCGCCGCCATATGTTTCTGGCTCGCTCATCCCCTGTCCCCAGAAGCCGAGCCCGTTCAGGGAATGAGCCACCACTGCTTCCCAGCCAGGGTATCTCAGGCAGATGCAGTTCCATCCTGCTACCCACCCTGCTGCCAGGGAGAGTGGCTGAATGTGCCGAGGGGGAGGCACAGGGAGAGAAGGAGAGAGCGCCTCTCTCCCTCCCGCCCCCGACAGGCCAATCTGGGGGAAGGGGGCACTTGACATTCCATGCCCCCCAAACGTCCCCTCTGCCTTTGTCAAGGTTCCTCCCCCACTCTGAACTCTAGGGTACAGATGTGGGGACCTGCATGAAAAACCTCCTAAGCTTATCTTTACCAGCTTAGGTCAAAACTTCCCCAAGGTACAAAATATTACACCCGTTGTCCTTGGACTGGCCGCTACCACCACCAAACTAATACTGGTTACTGGGGAAGAGCTGTTTGGACGCGTCCTTCCCCCCAAAATACTTCCCAAAACCTTGCACCCCACTTCCTGGACAAGGTTTGGTAAAAAGCCTCACCAATTTGCCTAGGTGACTACAGACCCAGACCCTTGGATCTTAAGAACAATGAACAATCCTCCCAACACTTGCACCCCCCCTTTCCTGGGAAATGTTGGATAAAAAGCCTCACCAATTTGCATAGGTGACCACAGACCCAAACCCTTGGATCTGAGAACAATGAAAAAGCATACAGTTTTCTTACAAGAAGACTTTTAATAAAAATAGAAGTAAATAGAAATAAAGAAATCCCCCCTGTAAAATCAGGATGGTAGATATCTTACAGGGTAATTAGATTCAAAAACATAGAGAACCCCTCTAGGCAAAACTTTAAGTTACAAAAAAGATACACAGACAGAAATAGTTATTCTATTCAGCACAATTCTTTTCTCAGCCATTTAAAGAAATCATAATCTAACACATACCTAGCTAGATTACTTACTAAAAGTTCTAAGACTCCATTCCTGTTCTATCCCTGGCAAGAGCAGCATACAGACAGACCCAGACCCTTTGTTTCTCTCCCTCCTCCCAGCTTTTGAAAGTATCTTGTCTCCTCATTGGTCATTTTGGTCAGGTGCCAGCGAGGTTACCTTTAGCTTCTTAACCCTTTACAGGTGAGAGGAGCTTTCCCCTGGCCAGGAGGGATTTCAAAGGGGTTTACCCTTCCCTTTATATTTATGACAGCCTTAAGAAAGCCACTTCACCTCTCTGTGTCTGTTTCCCCTCACATCCTTTTTCTTATCTATATAAAGTATAAACTTTTGTACTCTCTCTTACTCTGTGTTTGTTCAGCACCTAGCAGACTGGGGCCCTGATCTCCATTGGGACACCTAAACACTGCTGCAATACAAGTTGTAAATAATGCAGATTTTTTAAAATGAACCTGGAGACACCAACTTATTATTTCTTTACAACTCAGCCAGCGACCTGAGGAGAAAAAAAAATAGGGGAAGAGGCTCATTTACACCTGTTGTCTGCACCCACAGCCCATGTGTTTGAGAAAATTGATGCTTCTTGTTATATCACTCTGAAATAAATGTTCAGCTACATTTTGGAGAATGTCTAGAAATTGGCAGAAACCACTGTGTGGGAATGAAACTGGACTACATTGAAGGCTTCCTATGTATGTCCTCTTTCCACTTTCTCTTTCAGACTCTCTCTGTTAAAGAGAAAACAGCCTGGTCAAGTTCTTTAGGACCACTACTACTTTAGGTAAAGGAGTGGCTAGAGAGAAGCCCTTTAATTTCCCCAAATATAGGTGAGTTACCTGTAAATCTGCTAGAAAAGAACATCTAAATGGATTCTTAGTCTTGTGCTTCAAGTCTAATTGCTGGAACTCTCCAAGTCTGTTAAGCATTTTGATCCTCTGAAGTACCTGTAGGTGCCTTGTACACAGACCAACAACTAGAACTTTAGACCCACCTCAAACATTCAGTTTCTGTTGTTATAACACAGAAGAAGTGACTAGCTTTTCTTGAGAAAACTATGCAGAGATAAACAAATGCATATTCGCTATAGGAAAAATAAATACACAAAGAGAATGCTCTCAATTCAGACAGTGATCTGTCTTCTGAAAAGCAGCAGCTCAGGCCTCCACAAACTGCTACAACTCTATGCTTCAAACTTGGCCTGAAGGGACTACTTCTAGGGGCAAGAGGCTTGTCAATCTTAATAACTCTGCTGGGACTGCTAATAAGAGTGCCAGCTATAAGATGTGGACAACTGTTAACCAGGAACTGACTGAGGCAATAAGCTACTAAACAGCCATCAGATAGTAACAACTTTCAGTTAGTATCAGCCTGGGTTGGATATTGACTATATTCATCTGTTGTCTTTTGTCTTATACTTGGACTTGTAAACTCTATGGGGCAGGGACCACCTTTTAGGTCTGTGTTTGTACAGCACCTTGCATAATAGGATACTACTCCATGACAAGGACTTCTACATACTATAGGAATACTAATAAATAATTAACAATAAACAAAATACTGTTACCAGTCTCCTCCTTAAATAGGATAGTTCAGGGAAGAGTTTATAGGACTTGTTCAAGATATCACACACAGAAAGCTCGGGGCAGAGCTGTGTGACAAAACATACTGTTCTGACCTCACATCCCTGCTCAAACTGTCTTTTAAAAAAGTACACATCTATGTTATGCAACAATCTATCATACTTGAGATTCCTATGCTTCAGGCAGGAGGAAATCAAGGGCCAAGTCTTGGAATCAATGGGAATTGCAGATACTTAGCAACACTCAAGATCTGGCTCAGGGTGCATCAAAACAGTGACATACCCAGTCTTCCCTGAGATAAACCAGCCCTGACCTCCGCAGTGTCCAGAAAGTCATGTTTGCTTACTCATGAAATGGCATCCGTGCCAATCTTGGAGGTGCCAGTGAAACCCAGTGAGTATAGACAGTCCTCTAGGAGTGAATAGGTATACGAACCAAAAGGCGTCTTTAGAAACTATTGTAAAAAGCCAACAAGATTTAATATTGGGACCAAAATCCCTTCTAGAGGAAGTTTTAAAAATTCTATAGAAAGGATGTCATTCTTTATTAAATTCCACTGCCTGATTTAAACCTTTTCTAGAATTTAACAGAGTGTTATATCCTACCTATGGAATTCTATAGAAAGGTTATTGCTTGCAATTAATTTGTGTAGGTGTAACCCATTTTTCCTTTGTTTGGCCAAACAACAGTTATGATGGAGTTATTATGGGAAAATGATATTTGTGAAAAAAGTTAAAGGGTGATTTGTATTGCTATGTTCACCCTTTTTGCAAGACTAGGATAAACTTTGTACAAAGTATGTCCTGTGAGGTATCATTTGAAAACTTATAATTTGCTGATCATTATTGTCCTGGTAAAATGTTGCAACATAGTATGTAAAGTTATAAGATTCTACTATATAACATTAGTGAGACATGTTCCAAGTTTAGAAAAGCAGGCACAAACCAGTTCCTCAGAGGCAAAAGGCAAAATTGATGCCTCAGCCAGATGTCAACAAAATCAAATGGACTATCACCTGGTTAAGTGGCCATTCTTGACAGGAAAAAGGGTGTGAGCAAGAAGTGTACATTTTGGCAAAGAAACAGCTGAAGGTTTCCATCCCCACAGACCTTCTGCCTCCTGAACCTCAAGTGGAGATAATTTTCAAAGAAAAAAGAGAACGATAAGAAAGGGAAAAGACAGCCCAAAATACTCCTCCCTTTCTCTCTGCCCATGGCATCAACAACACCTGAAGGATAAACATGTGGTGAGCGAAACCTTTTCCTTTAAATTCATTTAGCTTGCTAAGTTAGGTGCTAGTTGCATTTTACCTTTTATTTTCTTATAACCAGTTCTAACCTTTATGCCTCATTTCTTGTAATCACTTAAAATCTTTCTGTAGTTTATAAACTTGTTTTTTTGTTTGATCTAAACCAGTGTGTTTGGACTGAAGTGTTTGGGCAACTCCATTTGAGTTAACAAGATTTGGGCATATCATTTTCTATTAATGAGATGATGGACTTTATATGAGCCTGTATTGTCCAGGAGAGACACTGAGCAGTACAAGATAAACATTTCTGGGGGAACGTCTGAGACTGGGAGTTTGCTGGTGTTTCCCTACAAAGTAGCACTCATTTGAGATAGCTGGGAGTGATTTACATGCTAGGGGGTGTGAGTGAGCTGACCATGAGTGGTTGCTCTCACAGCGAAGAAGTGTAAGAGGCACCCCAAATTGGAGAATTGAGGGGACACAGCTGTCCATGTGTCCAGATTGTCCCCTGGGTAATGTCACAGTGACCATGCAAATGATTCATTTTAGGATGCTTTGTGTCTCTAACTAGCAAAAAGCAGATTGCCGGGAAGTGCAGAGGGGGAGGAAGTAATATCACTGGTGAGTATCACATTTCTTCATTAGAATTTAACAAACAGAATAAATGACACATTCATGATGACTGGACGCACACTGGACATTTTTTCTTGTCATGAGGCTCTCAGTACTATCACCATGCACTATTATTATTTTCAGGTGCTTTCTTTATCTATCTATTTTAAGGATTCATTACCATTTTGGAATGGGTCTCTAATCTCACATCAGGAGGACATGGCCTTCTGCTCCTGCACACAAGGAAAACCTTTGTCTATTATTTCTTTGTTCCTTGGTCAGAATGAGTGCATTTAGGGAATGGTAATCAGAATATTCCTAGATGCCTTAAATACTTTGACATGGTTTTGCTTTCTATGGTTGAAGAAAAAGGAAAACAGAGAGACTAATAAAGGGACAGTGCATATTAAGAAAGGTGCATATTAAGAGCATGGGTCAGTTTTCTTTGCTTCTAGGTTGCATCAGGAAATCAACCCCCAAAGCAATCATTGAGCGTGACTAGTGGAAGTAGGTGTATATAATATATTAATGGCATGGCAGCTGGTGGCCTTGTACAGAAGCAGGTGCTTCCAAACAGTCTCCAGATGGCACTTATTCACCCTCTGCCAAACAGTATGGTTTATCAATTGCACCAAAGAAAGTGAACCTGCCATTGTTCAAGTCACTCATTTCACTGTCCTGGAATCATATGACTTCATTTCGGATGGGCAACAGTAAGAAAGCCACCCTGCAAAGAGCAACTGATTTCTATCAGTCACAGTGGAATGGTTTGAACTCCTTTACTTCAGTTCCCTTGAAATGATGGCACAGTGAGTGAATGGAAGAGCTGGCAGTCCGTTCAGAATAATGTGAAAGGTAATTTGCTGTATCTTGCCATTCAGATAAGAATAAAAGAACGGCCAAACTGGGTCAGACCAATAGTCCATGTAGCCCAGTATCCTGTCTTATGATAGTGGCCAGATACTTCAGAGGGAACAAACAGGACAATTATCAAGATAAGGATAAAAGATGAAATTCAGTCTTGGTATAAGTGCATACAACTTCTGTTGATTTAAATAAGTGCACGCAATTTGGGGAGAGGTGAGAGTGAGTGAATATATGAGTGAGTGCTTCTGAGGAGTTTGCAGATAGCATCCGAATAATGGAGTGGGGGGCATGGGTCAGCTTTCATGTCACGCTCCCGTCAGTACCCAGCCCAGGTCGGGGAAGCTAATGATCTAACCAGCAGACCAAATTCCATGATGAATCTTGGTCATAAGCCAGCTGAGGCACATCATATATATGCGAAGAAGAAAAAAAAGAAGAAGTAGTAATGAAGTGTAGAGAGGTAGTGAATGTGAGTGATGGTGCTTTCTGGTTTGTGAGGAAAAAAAGAGGGTAGGATTGTTGGGAGACTTGAGAGAACAGGAAGGCCAGAAAAGGTGGGGGAGTTGCACTGTATGTAAGGGAGCAGTATGACTGCTCAGAGCTCAAGTATAAAACTGCAGAAAAACCTGAGAGTCTCTGGATTAAGTTTAGAAGCCTGAGCAACAAGGGTGATGTTGTAGTGGGAGTCTGCTATAGACCACTGGACCAGGGGGATGAGGTGGATGAGGCTTTCTTTTGGCAAGTCACAGAAGCTACTAGATAGCACGCCCTGGTTCTCATGGGTGACTTCAATCATCCTGATGTCTGCTGGGAGAGCAATACAGCGGTGCACAGACAATCCAGGAAGTTTTTGGAAACTGTAGGGGACAATTTCCTGGGGCAAGTGCTGGAGGAACCAACTAGGGGCGGAGCTCTTCTTGACCTGCTGCTCACAAACCGGGAAAAATTAGTAGGGAAAGCAAAAGTGGACAGGAACCTGGGAGGCAGTGACCATGAGATGGTCAAGTTCAGGATCCTGACACAAGGAAGAAAGGAAAGCTGCAGAATACGGACCCTGGACTTCAGAAAAGCAGACTTTGACTCCCTCAGGGAACTGATGGGCAAGATCCCCTGGGAGAATAACATGAGGGGGAAAGGAGTCCAGGAGAGCTGGCTGTATTTTAAAGAATCCTTATTGAGGTTACAGGGACAAACCATCCCGATGTGTAGAAAGAATAGTAAATATGGCAGGCGACCAGCTTGGCTTAACAGTGAAATCCTTGCTGATCTTAAACACAAAAAAGAGGCTTACAAGAAGTGGAAGATTGGACAAATGACCAGGGATGAGTATATAAATATTGCTCGGGCATGTAGGAATGGAATCAGGAAGGCCAAATCACACCTGGAATTGCAGCTAGCGAGGGATGTTAAGAGTAACAAGAAGGGTTTCTTCAGGTATGTTGGCAATAAGAAGAAAGCCAAGGAAAGTGTGGGCCCCTTACTAAATGAGGGAGGCAACCTAGTGACAGAGGATGTGGAAAAAGCTAACGTACTCAATGCTTTTTTTGCCTCTGTCTTCATGAACAAGGTCAGCTCTCAGACTGCTGCACTGGGCAGCAAAGCATGGGGAGGAGGTGGCCAGCCCTCTGTGGAGAAAGAAGTGGTTTGGGACTATTTAGAAAAACTGGACATGCACAAGTCCATGGGGCTGGATGCTTTGCATCTGAGAGTGCTAAAGGAATTGGCGGATGTGATTGCAGAGCCACTGGCCATTATCTTTGAAAACTCATGGCGATCGGGGGAAGTCTCGGAAGATTGGGAAAAGGCTAATGTAGTGCCCATCTTTAAAAAAGGGAAGAAGGAGGATCCTGGGAACTACAGGCCGGTCAGCCTCACCTCAGTCCCCGGAAAAATCATGGAGCATGTCCTCAAGGAATCAATTCTGAAGCACTTAGACGAGAGGAAAGTGATCAGGAACAGTCAGCATGGATTCACCAAGGGAAAGTCATGCCTGACTAATCTAATTGCCTTCTATGATGAGATAAATGGTTCTGTGGATGAAGGGAAAGCAGTGGACGTGTTATTCCTCGACTTTAGTAAAGCTTTTGACACGGTCTCCCACAGTATTCTTGTCAGTAAGTTAAAGAAGTATGGGCTGGATGGGTGCACTACAAGGTGGGTAGAGAGTTGGCTAGATTGTAGGGCTCAACGGGTAGTGATCAATGGCTCCACGTCTAGTTGGCAGCCGGTATCTAGCGGAGTGCCCCAAAGGTCAGTCCTGGGGCCGGTTTTGTTCAATATCTTCATTAATGATCTGGAGGATGGTGTGAATTGCACCCTCTGCAAGTTTGCAGATGACACTAACCTGGGAGGAGTGGTAGATACACTGGAGGGTAGGGATAGGATACAGAGGAACCTAGACAAATTGGAGGATTGGGCCAAAAGAAATCTGATGAGGTTCAATAAGGATAAGTGCAGGGTCCTGCACTTAGGATGGAAGAATCCAATGCACCGCTACAGACTAGGGCCCGAATGGCTAGGCAGCAGTTCTGCGGAAAAGGACCTAGGGGTGACAGTGGACGAGAAGCTGGATATGAGTCAGCAGTGTGCCCTTGTTGCCAAGAAGGCCAATGGCATTTTGGGATGTATAAGTAGGGGCATAGCGAGCAGATCGAGGGACGTGATCGTTCCCCTCTATTCGACATTGGTGAGGCCTCATCTGGAGTAGTGTGTCCAGTTTTGGGCCCCACACTACAAGAAGGATGTGGATAAATTGGAGAGAGTCCAGCGAAGGGCAACAAAAATGATTGGGGTCTAGAACACATGACTTATGAGGAGAGGCTGAGGGAGCTGGAAATGTTTAGCCTGCAGAAGAGAAGAATGAGGGGGGATTTGATAGCTGCTTTCAACTACCTGAAAGGTGGATCCATAGAGGATGGCTCTCGACTGTTCTCAATGGTAGCAGATGACAGAACGAGGAGTAATGGTCTCAAGTTGCAGTGGGGGAGGTTTAGATTGGATATTAGGAAAAAAATTTTCACTAAGAGGGTGGTGAAACACTGGAATGCGTTACCTAGGGAGGTGGTAGAATCTCCTTCCTTAGAGGTTTTTAAGGTCAGGCTAGACAAAGCCCTGGCTGGGATGATTTAACTGGGAATTGGTCCTGCTTCGAGCAGGGGGTTGGACTAGATGACCTTCTGGGGTCCCTTCCAACCCTGATATTCTATGATTCTATGATTGTTACTGAAATATGTTGTAAGCTTGAGAGTTCTCTACTGCCAGTTCTCCAGTGAAAACAAAGGAGGTGATCCACTCCCAAGAGGGTGTTAAACTACCATTAATCAGCAGGGGAGTTGTAAACAAGGGGTTTACAAGGCTGTAAGAGAGCTGCGCAAGCATCACACAGTAGAGGATTGCTCAGCTCTGTGACCCAGCAAAGCCCACCAGAAAATGTCGGGACAAGTTTTTTCCAAGCACCTGGACTGAGGATATAAAATAGGGGACAGTGGCATCATGCTTTTACCTTTCT
Source organism: Lepidochelys olivacea (assembly GCF_965140295.1). NCBI lineage: Eukaryota > Metazoa > Chordata > Testudines > Cheloniidae > Lepidochelys > Lepidochelys olivacea. The sequence continues at coordinate 134,163,152 of NC_140414.1, read as the reverse complement.
CCTCCCGCCATCTATGCTGGAAGCAACAAGAATGCTACAAAGACAAAGGAGACACATCCCAGGATTAAAGGGGAAGCCTGTGTATTAAGAACAATAACCTACCTGCAACATCCAAAGGGGTGAGAAAAACTGTTTGATCTGAATACTGACTAGCCTAATAACGTTTAGGATTTAAACTTTGCACTTACCTTTCATTTTCTTTGGTAACTATCTCTGACCTTTTGTGCCTACCACTTATAATCACTTAAAATCTATCTTTCTGTAGTTAATAAATCTGTTTTATATTTTACCTAAAACAGTGTGTTTTGGTTGAAGTGCTTGGGAAATCTCAGCTCAGTTTACAAAGACTGGTGTGTGTCCTTTCCACATCGAGGGAGGAGCAGACTGGGTAAAAAAATTTTACATGGGTCAGGCTTGACAAGTGTAAGAAAGTACAGTTCTGGGGTGCAAGGCTGGGGGCTTGGGAGATTTGCTGGTGCCTTTCTCTGAGTGATTTGTGAGTGGCTCAGGGAGCATTCATGCAATTTAGCTGGGTGTGGGGCTCCATATGCTATTGTACTGAGTGATAATAGTGCCTGGAGGGGTTTGCTGCTTGTCACTATATAAACATTGTGAGAGAAAGCCCAGGCTGGAGAGTTAAGGGGTCAAGGCAGTATCCCAGTCCCAGGTTGTTCCCTGGGGATCCCGTCACATACACAAAAGAGGGGTTTTGTTTTATTTTCTTACTGAAACACTATAAAATCTTGTAGAAAATAAGAAACTCATTAATCAAATGGCCAAGACTACATGGCTCAGAAGAACAGTGTTAGGCTTTGTAATGTGTATAGTGAAGGTCATGGGATAATGTCTTGAATATCTCTGGTGACAATACTAATCATGATACATTATTAGTGATCATTTATTTGGATTGGATAACATGAAAATTTCCAGTGAACCCAATCTTGGTAAGCGCTCCATTGTACTGGGTTCTGTACAAACACATGGTAGGATGAGGTTCCAAAGAGCTTACAATCTAAATAGACAAGATAGACAAAAGGTTGGCTCAGGGTGAAAGATAAACAAGGAACCGAGGTGAAGGAAGTGGCATCAGTGAACAGAATTTATCAAGAATGAAGGTTAGGAACTGTGAGGAGTGGAAGAGGGAGAGCTAGAGGTTGAAAGCCGAAAGGCAGGAGCAAGGGTGCAGTATATGACAGGTACAGGAAGAGAGAGGAAAGACTGAGTGAGGAAAAGAATAAGTGAAGGCGGCGGGGGTGGGGGAAAGGGAAGAGAGCAGCTGGAAGTGGCAGGAGGGGAGAAGCCTGATGCCCAACCCTTGTTCCATTGGGGATGATTTGGTGGAGGAGGGGACAGGATGACAGCTGCAGAAACAGAGTCAGGAGTGGGGAGATCCAGGTTTCAGTGAGAGCCAGCATATGGAGAGAGAGAGAGAGAGACATGAAAAGGCTGTTGGTGAAGATGGAGCCAGCATTCCAGAGGGAGGAAGAGAAGAGGAGGGGGATAGGATTGGAGATGTGAAGGGAAAAGCTATTGGGACAGAGATGGAAAGGAGGGGGGTGGAGAGAGGGCCAGGACTGGAGGAGATGTCACTCAAGGATGGTGCAGAAGTAGGATAGATATTTGAGGGATGAGTTGGGTCAGGGGAGGAGGGGTGAGAGGGAAAAGAAGGTGCTCAGGTACCAATGTGATGGGAACAATATAAAAATAATTGAATAGAGTAGGCAGAGTGGAGGGACCAATGAATGAGGGAAGAGTAAAAACGCTGTTGGGGAGGGAACCTACAGCTGGGTAGGGAGAAGAGGAAGGAGACAGTGATAGAAAAGTGTGGTGATGAGCACAATGGAAAGGTGCTGGCAACCTGTCATCCAAATAGTATAAGAAAAACAGGAAATTAAAAAAAAAATCAGACAGTGAATACAGCAACAAACCAGCAAAGTGATTGTAAAGCAATTTAAATAATGGGTTAAAACAGGCAAATGGTTATCTAAGTAGCCAGAGAAAGCATATTAATGTTAAAAGCACAGAAGCACATTAAAGACTTTTTCTCAGCAGGAATCATAGGAAAATAGGCCGGTTTTGTTCTAATGAGCCAGCCCCAGGGAGCCTTTCATAAAATATAAAATAGAAATGTTGTAAGAGTATCTAAAATAAAAATGTACGCAGAGTATGGTGCCTTTTATTTGCAAATGACCTAAATGATTATGTGCAATATTTGGCCATCTCCATAGTAAGTGCTGCATTACGGTTATAGGAACATGATGCCTTTGTTTGGAAGAAAAAAATTCTCTGAATGTAATTAAAAATTCATGTAACATGTCCTAAAAATATCCCTCCAAAAAACCTCTTTGCCAAACAAAACAGAAGAAGATATTTGCTTTTGACAGGAATATTGACCTATAAAACGTTCCTTCTCTTTCCCTCGCCTTTTTGATTTTCTTCCAACCATCTCCACAAAACTCATTCTTTCTGGTGATTACAATGGAGTGAAGGAAGGATGCTTTGGGGGGAAAGTAGGGGGGTGGTACACCCCAGAACCCAAATGTTGTTAACTATGCTGTGATTCTCATTTACACTAGGTCCCTTTACACCACTCTGGCAACATTAAGGGGCCTTAAGAGTGTAAACACGTCTATGCTCACTTTAAGGTCCCTTTAACACTGCCAGAGGAGTGTAAAAGGGCCTTAGTGTAAATGAGAATCAGAGTAATAGAGTTTAGTATTTAAATTCTTTCAGAGTATCCAGAATGTCTTATCTTTGGATAATGCCTCACTTACATGGATATGGTGGAAGTCAAACTTAAAGCATTTCTTCCTTTTTCTAAGATTCTATCTATCTGAAAGAGATGCTTAAAATGGGGAATGCCACTAGAACCAGTGATAGCTCTCCAAAAATAAATAAATGTGGGAGGGAGAAGTTCACTGGTACACTATCTGCCTTGTACTGCTGTGGTGATGCAAAGCAGCTGAAACACTGGCTTAAAAATTAAGACCAGTAAATCTGGTCACTCAAATGCATCCACTGTAGCTGTGCTGTGAAAGCTAATTCAGACCAGCTGGAGTCTCCCTACACTGGACACTATTCTCCTCTTAAATATGTTTTATACTGGTGTAAGTCTGTTGATTTCAACAGATTTATTCTCAGTTTACATCAGTGCAAGAGGAGTGCAGTATAAAGAGTATAATAAAGCTCTACTTTTATTCCTTGTAAGAGATATGTTGCCATTGGAGCAGCAACCGGACACCCAAATATTCAGTAAGAAACCAGGTTTAATTGTGAAATATAGAATGCTATGCCTCTGAATGTGAAGGAAGTGAAGTTTGTGGCTAACTAGTTACCCCAATGATTGGTTAAGAAAGAGAGTTGGAGTAACATGCAATCCTCAGTCAGGAGAAAGGAAGGCCATGATGAGTGATCTGGATGTCTGAAGGTAAAACATTTGGCATCTCCTTATATATGAATAACAGTTCCCCATTGCTAAAATTGTGATTCCAGCAGCACTGGAACCTAAAGTAAGCGTCCAGTTTGTGTTTTGCTTTGATACATGTTTCCTCAGTAAAATACCTTTGTTTAATAACTGTTGTATTACTTTACTGTTATGGTTGCAGGTCTAGTTGTAATATTGTATTACTTTACTGTTATGGTTGCAGGTCTAGTTGCACCTCCATCCCCTTTCTCTTCTTGGGTCTCTGAGTACACCCCTTCAGGTTTTAGGCCTTGGGTCTTTACCCATCCTGAGGTGGAATTCCACAATTCTCCTACCTTTAGACTATGATGCATATCCACATAAAAGGGCACTCACCTCTAGGGTGACCAGATGACAAGAACAAAATATCGGGACATATGGAGGGCAGCCACAGGGTCACCTCCCTGCCACCGGGGCCAGCTCTATGTTTTTTGCCACCCCGAGCAAAAATAAATAAATAAATAAATAAAGAGCCGGAGTGCTGCTGAAGGAAAAAAAACCCCCAAAAAAACGGAGTGCCGCCGATGAAGCAAAATACTGGGAAAAATGGCATCCTGACCGTACATCAGTCGGGACACAGGACAAACAACTAAATATTGGGATACTCCCGATTTTATCAGGATGTCTGGTCACCCTACTCACCTCTTGGGCACCTTTGAGAGGCTGGGAGACGTACAAGTTTCCTTTTCTTGACCCGTGTGCCCCCAGGAGCCTGCCGATCAACCGCAGCAGGTCTTCAGTGACGTGATACTCCAACCATAAAGTTCAAATTAAACCCTTCTGGGGTATTAAAGAGTCCAGCCCTAATCCTTTAAATGTAGCCATTTGTTCAAGCTCCCAAATAAGCCCTGCTCCCTGAGGATAGCATGAAGAAGCAGAGGATAAAACTGAGTTCAGGCTGGCTTAAGCTTTAGGAACCATCTTTGCTTCCTCTCTCTGCGTATGTCTACACTGTGAAGTTGTCGACAAAACTTTTGTCTCTCACGTGTACTTAAAAAAGCAGCCCCGCGTCTCCTGCCAACAAAGCTAACGCCGCTCATGGGGCTGGAAGTATTTTGTCGGCAAAAATGCCGACAAAGTACTGACAAAGAGCGTTTATACATGCTGACTTTTAGGACAAGGCTATATCAACACAGCCTTGTCGCTAAAAGCTGCATGGTGTAGACAAGCCCAGAGTATCCGTCACTTTTTCTGTCAGTCCCTGGCTGGTGGGCCCTGTGTCTCAGAGCTCAGCTCTTAAAACAACCTCCTGAAACCTTTCTCCTCTGTCCTTCAGCCCTGCGGCTTTTATTCTGCTTCCTTGCAGAGAGGTGGGGGGAAATCTCTGGACTGTGGATCACTAGGTGTGAATGCCTGAGCCCTGTGGGTTTCCGTTGTCTCTTCTGGATCCTCCATTTACATGTGCAGACAATATTCAGTTTGTTAATGACTCTGGTCTCCAACTAGGCTGGTATGTGAATATAATACTTCATCCCTTCCCTTTATGTTCAGTACATAGCAATGCAAAGCATAGAGGGAAACTGAGGTATGCATAAGAATCATAAAAACATTATCAAAATTCCCATGTTCCTCACAAAAGGTATGAATCTCTCACCAGAAAGTGACGTTCTCATCAGAGAGAAAAGGTTGCAGTCTCCTAGCATGATGAAAATGAAAAGTTGTCCTGGTTACTGCTGAAAATTGACCATCAAACAATAATTGTGAATTAAAAAGGAATGAATCAATCTTTATATTATCTGTATCACATCTGCATGTGCATTTGTTTTAGACAGCAAATCTTGTATATCATAGTTATGTTACATAAAAACATCTATTGAGCCAATTAGACGTTTTTGGTTAAGTGAAAGGATGTAATATTCTTTCTGTGAAAACCAAGAGGCCTTTCCTGAGGATGGCATAATCCTTTCATGAACTCAATGTCCAAAAATGCAGCTGTTTTCATTGTACTGAATAGCAAATTTCACCCTGGATCATATGTATAAATACATGCAAATGTTTTTTTCACATGCAAATATTCACAATATGGTAGCTTTGCACAGTTCTGCTGAGTTCCTTTCCTCCATCCTCTGTGTAGCAGCTGAAATAATAACCTTGTGGAACTAGGTATAATTAACACTTCATAAAGCTAATTTAAATGTGTTTCTTGCATCACCTTCAAGGACTGGAGGTATCTTTGCCTAGAAGTAATAATTTTGTATTTTTTACCAAATACAGGGCTGTGCAAACATGTTTATACAGTAGCTAATGGCCCAGCTCTGCTTTTAGCAGTACTATGAGACCCTTTCTTATTATTACTGTATTCAGCCACAAAATCTAAAAAGCAGCAGAATATAAAGTTCCCAGTCTTACACAACACCCTCAAACTAAACCCTTGACCAAGTAATGCACCCAGAGTGGGCCCAAAATCATTATGGGTCTTCTCCTGCTCCCACTGACTTTAAAGGGAGCAGGATTATGCCCTGTAGGTTTGTTTTCACTGCCCGTGCATCAACGATAGAGACAGAGCCCTTTACATTTTATAGCTTTTTATTTTTAGCTTTACTATTGGGCTCCTTTTTTTCTACATGTTGCTATAAACACTACTTTTGTGCAAGACAAGAAAAGAAGTAACAGCCAAGAGCTGCTAATTCAGGAGAAGTTTGCAATTTCTAATGGTAAAACAGTCTGTCTTTTCTCCTGGCAATATTAGTGTTTTGTGATTTTACATATACTTGAAATAGCCTATGCTCATGCACAGAAACACATCTTGTTGCATGATCCACCTTCAAATTGAGATTTCCCATAAATGTGAAGTAAAACTGTTCCACACAAGTGAATAAAGCACAAACACAATTGCAGCAATGTGTTTCTTACATTTTTCTGGCAAATTATAGAGGTCTGCTTATCAAATTTATGATGTTCTGCTCCTGTAATAAATAATCTGTGAAACCATTAAAACTCCGTTTCTCATATGTCATTTACTATGGATAGACAGAACACATGTGCAAACATAATCTCCTTCACAAAGCCAGATACTGTATATAAAACTCCACGGCTTTCATTGTTATCTGTTTATAGTATTCACTGAACCCAGGGAATTAAACTGTTTGATACATATTTGAGGCCTTGAAAAAAATTGGTTTTCTCCAAGTAGACCCAGTTTACCAAGTCCAAATAAGTTATCCTTTAAACAAATTAATTTGAGTTTTGACACAATACCTCTTCCCATCAGATCTTCGCTTGGAGCCTACATACCTGCCAACTAACTCCTTGTCACAAAAGCAAACAAACGAAACAAAACCACACACACTAGATTTTTAATTTGTATAACATTATATACATTTGCATAAAGTGCTCCCTGTTGGTGACGGAGCTTCTCCCCAAATGCCAAATAATTCTGTTCCCCTCCAGCCTCATATCTGCCCATCCCCTAGCTCCATGTCAGTTAATAATGCCTCTCTAGCACTCTTATCCCCTAAACAATTTTACCTCATCTAGCTCTCATATCAAATGAGCACCCCCACAAATAAACAAGGCAGACAAAGGATGAAAATATGAGGAACAGTGAGATTAAGTGACTTTCCCAAGGTGACATTGGAAGCCTGTGGTAGAGCCAGCAATAGAAGCCAGATTGCTTGAGCCCCAGTGCAATCCACAAATCCTCTCTGCAATAAATACTGATGCTTTTGCAAATATTCATTAATTCAACCAACAAGAATGTTGCTCTTTCCTCCAGCAAACACCATGTCTCACAGCAAAAAACAGTAAAATTGCACTCTGAAGAAAATTTGGCCATTTTCTCCATATCATGTTGCTGTGTCTTTCATGAAAGTTGCACCTCATTGTCATGAAAAATATATCTTCTTCTCTTGACCACATTAAATTGTGAATTTTCACTGGTGAGAATATTTTTATCCAGCTCTATTTTTGACCAAGGTAGGAAGAAAGTTCTATGGTATAGAAGCCTTCTAAAATCATAATACTCACTAACTCATCCCTTGCTACATCAATCCAACTATTTTCCTTGGAGGGAAACAAACATTCTTGCAAGTACAACAGATGACATATGAAATGATAAAAGTGCCCACTGGGGAAATGAAAGATCTCCTTTCTTCTCTGAAACATGCAGCTTTATAAGTTTAACGTGAAGCTCCATACTGTGCCAGATACATTTGGAAAATATCCCAAGTATAATTTTGAAACTCTGCCTATTTAAAAGTTTTGGCGACTTTAATAATTGCTTACAAAAGCTTCAGCAAAATTGCCATTTTCATGATGCTTGCTCTGCCAGGAAGTCACAAAGGCAGCCCATGCCATCAGTTTACACCCTCCTGCATTTAATTTAATAATGTAAGCCAAACTTATAGTAATCAATATTGTTTTACCAGTCTAAAAATAAGTAGTAGGTTACTCTTGGGGTAACTCTACTGAAAAGAGTTACAAGCAATGCCTTCTGGCCATGAAAAAAGACAAGAAAAATCCATCTCCATATGCAATTAATCCAACTAGCTTATGGCAAAGCTTATGATTTTTCCACACATATATTACAGCTAACAGACAACTAAGTACAGTTGTGGAACACTGTGAAGATAGCTGGAATCAAATGTTTGGGATAAAACCAATTAATAAAGAGATCATCTGTGCTCATATCATGTTCCTGCTGAATGCCCCCAACATATAGTAGCTAAAACAAATCAAACCAGGGATTAAAGGATTCCTTTCCTTAGCACCCCAAATAACCATAAAAATTCCCCCCATATGGATTGCTGATGCAAAGATGCCAATTGTGGTGATGGCTTCTGTGTTGTCTGTCTATGCATTAAGAACTGGACTGAGACCACTAAGGCTATGTCTACAACAGGGATAAAAAGTCTGCAGCTGGCCGGGATCAGCTAACTTGGGCTCACGGGCTTGGGCTTCAGGGCTGAAAAATCACTTGAACTGGAGCCAAAGCTCTGGGACCCTACAAGGGCGGTGGGTCCCAGAGCTCAGGCTGCAGACCAAGCCCAAACGTTTGGAGCCTTTGCCTGAGTCAGCTGACCCAGACCAGCCACAACTGTGCAGGTCTTTTATCCCTGTGTAGATGTACCCTAAGTCACTTCTCATAGGCCCTGAACAGCAACCCTTTGATCACTGCCAACCTATAAACACATTGGCAACAGTGTCTAGAAGTAAAAGACTTCATTTCCTGCTACACCATCTGCTCAAGAAACTCCCTGAAAAAAGCGCAGGAACAGATCTGTGAAGACACATGCCTAGAACCCTGACCAGGGGTATTCTATCTGCTACCCAAGATCCATAAACCTGGGAATCCTGGGCGCCCCATCATCTCAGGCATTGGCACCCTGACAGCAGGATTGTCTGGCTATGTGGACTCTCTCCTCAGGCCCTACGCTACCAGCACTCCCAGCTATCTTCGAGACACCACTGACTTCCTGAGGAAAGTACAATCCATCAGTGATCTTCCAGAAAACACCCTCCTGGCCACCATGGATGTAGAAGCCCTCTTCACCAACATTCTACACAAAGACGGACTACAAGCTATCAGAAACAGTATCCTCTATAACGTTACAGCAAACCTGGTGGGTAACCTTTGTGACTTTGTCCTCGCCCACAACTATTTCACATTTGGGGACAATATACACCTTCAAGTCAGTGGCACTGCTATGGGTACCCGCATGGCCCCACAGTATGCCAAGATTTTTATGGCTTCCTCAGCTCTCGTCCCCTAACACCCCTACTCTACTTGCGCTACATTGATGGCATCTTCATCCTCTGGGACCCTTGAGGAATTCCACCATGATTTCAACCATTTCCATCCCACCATCAACCTCAGCCTGGTCCAGTCCACACAAGCGGTCCATTTCCTGGACACTACTGTGCTAATAAGCGATGGTCACATAAACACCACCCTATACCGGAAACCTACTGACCACTATTCCTACCTACATGCCTCCAGCTTTCATCCAGATCACACCACACAATCCATTGTCTACAGACAAGCTCTACGATACAACCACATTTGCTCCAACCCCTCAGACAGAGACAAACACCTACAAGATCTCTATCAAGCATTCTTAAAACTACAATACCCACCTGCTGAAGTGAAGAAACAGATTGACAGAGCCAAAAGAATACCCAGAAGTCACTCCTACAGGACAGGCCCAACAAAGAAAACAACAGAACGCCAATAGCTGTCACCTACAGCCCCCAATTAAAACCTCTCCAGCGCATCATCAAAGATCTACAACCTATCCTAAAGGATGACCCAACACTCTCACAAATCTTGGGAGACAGGCCAGTCCTTGCCTACAGACAGCCCCCCAACCTGAACCAAAATACTCACCAGCAACCACACACCACACAACAAAAACACTAACCCAGGAACCTATCCTTGCAACAAAGCCTGATGCCAATTCTGTCCACATATTTATTCAAGTGACACCATCATAGGACCTAATCACATTAGCCACGCCATCAGGGGCTCGTTCACCTGCACATCTACCAATGTGATATATGCCATCATGTGCCAGCAATGCCCTTCTGCAGTGTACATTGACCAAACTGGACAGTCTCTATGCAAAAGAATAAATGGACACAAATCTGACATCAGGAATCATAACATTCAAAAACCGGTAGGAGAACACTTCAACCTCTGTGGCCACTCAGTAAAAGATTTAAGGGTGGCAATTTTGCAACAGAAAAGCTTCAAAAACAGACTCCAACAAGAAACTGCTGAGCTTGAATTAATATGCAAACTAGATACCATTAACTTGGATTTGAATAGAGCCTGGGAGCGGCTGGGTCATTACACATATTGAATTTATTTCCTTAAGTTAAGTATCCTCACACTGTCTTGTCAACTGTCTAAATGGGCCATCTTGATTATCACTACAAAAGTTTTTTTTCTACTGCTGATAATCGCTTGTCTTAACTAATTAGCCTCTCACAGTTTGTATGGTAACTTCCAACTTATCTGTATGTGTGTGTGTATATATATATATATATATATATATCTTACTCTATGTTCCATTCTATGCATCCGATGAAGTGAGCTGTAGCTCATGAAAGCTTATGCTCTAATAAATTTGTTAGTCTCTAAGGTGCCACAAGTACTCCTGTTCCATTTCCTGAAGCATAGCCTCTGAAACATCCTGCTTCTTTAAGGTTTTTTTCAAATGTTCCTGCTCCAAAGCTGTTTGTAGTAACAATTAATTTTGATACTTTAAGTAATGATATAGTCCAGTCCACAAACCTATTTTTGAATATCACCTTAAAAAAAAAAAGAGATCGCTCCACTGCAATTTATTATTATTTTTCAGCATCTAGAGATTCAGTCAAGCTTTTCAAGTGTGAGTTATAGGAGATGATATAGCCAGATTGTTATCAGATTTGCCTGTTGCTTTGGGGTACACTCATTTATTAGGGTTACTCTCCTGGGTCTCCTACTCTCCTCTCATGTAAATCTGTCAATGTACTGTTTGTGTCACTTGTGTTGTCATACGGCGCTCTACTTCTCCCTGCTGCAAGTTCTCTCCCAATGGAGCTATCCTGCAGGAGGGAGGGAAGCAACCAGCTTAACAATAAAAGTTATGTATTGCCAGGTAACCACCATACAAGGAGACCCAAACAAACAAAACAGTTACAATATTAAATCTAGCTTAAATCTGATTACAAAAGTCAGGTTTAGAAAACTATACCTGATCACACAAGTCAGGGTTAGAAAGCTATACCTAGAATAGAAAAAAAAAACAGAGCGAGAGAGTTGGGTTTTTACCACTCTGTGAGGCTTGAACCGGTCGGAGTTCCCAGGTGGTGGTGGCAGCTGAGGGTCTGGAGTGCTGGAGACAGGCAGAGATCCCAGCATGATCAGTCAGGAGAAGATGAAGTCCCAATGGAATTGATGCAGATTTTGGTTCCAGGCATCAGAACACTTACTTCAGTGTGGATAGGGGTTTTTTGTAGAGAAACAATGGTTCAAGGGAGAACACTAGATTGGTTTATGGGTAAACTGATGGCTCAAGGGAGTATACCAAAGTTGTTTTGTTCAGGCTAGACAATAGGAACTGATCATTCCTGGCTATAGACAGTGTTCCTTCAAAGGAGTTCACAATCCAATTAGGCAGCTTCAGTATTTTGGATACCAATAAAGGATTTATTACTAGTATTGGTCTGATAAGTACTGAGCTGGGTGTGTGCAGGTGTGGGTTCATTAACATCTGGAGCAGAGATCCCCCATCATGAAGTGCTTCCCTGTTTTTTTGGTCCCAGAGTTCAGTGGGGTTCTTGCCTTGGAATCTCTGTTCTCCATTCTGTATGCTAATGGAGATGTCTCCCTGTCCCATCTTCGATGAAAATGTGGCTAATTCTTGCCTTAATCCTGTCACGCTGGTCCAGAGGGGTTTAGGTGTGTCTTCTACTGCCTTTTCGTTGCTTTTTGTAAGTCTTTTTTCTGATCGGTTTTGGTTCAAGCAGAGGCTGGGCTGGGGTGGGGGTGGGGCATCCTTTGTGAGTCAGACAGGCTGGATACAGCGTCCTGGTTCCCCAAGAATACAGAGCTGACAGGTAACAAGACTGCATGTCAGAATATTTTGGCCCAGGTTCAATGCTTCATTTGTGAAATTTTTAGAGGATGTGGAACCACAGAATAGTAACAGACCTGCAGACTAAGACAAATAATTATGATATTTAGCAGGTAGTAATGAAAACCATGGATATACAGAAGAGGGGAAAATAAATTCTGTAAAATTTTATTGAATACATGTAGCATTTGAAAACAGATAATTTCTGGGGTGTAGCAAGGTAAATTTCCCTGGTTTCTCCTCAAATAGATAAATCACTCTCCACATTTTGAGAGTGAAATATAGGGGTACAATTGATATTCTTCAATATTCAAAGACATTTTTGGCTTCACTGGTTGATTGCAGAAGTTTCTCTTTAGATATGATGGTACCTGGCTAAGAAACTTATTTCAATAAGGTGTTAGCCCTCAGAGCAAAGTGCCTTACAAACTCTCCTGCTTTTTGCAGTTTCATATATTACTTTCTCAGAAACTAGTTGTGATCATTTCTATCTGTCTTACTGTGATGGATATGACACAGTGGATTAATGCAATAATTTTCCATCTTTGGGATCATGGGTTAAGTTATTAATGTCTTACTGCTTGTACATACATACACAAACCAACACAGAATTTTGCACAATTGATTATGGCTGGCTATTTTTTATGCAAAGCCCAGAACCAATAAGCAGGGATGTACTATCTTGAGCAACTGAGGTCCATTGGCACAGCTAGTTTTTTACTACTATGGACTATCATATTAATGAATACCCTCCCACCTCAAACTCACACATTGGGCCAGCTTCTGTTCTGTCTCTCTGCTGTAATTCTAGAGTACTTCCATGGATTTAACTGGAGTTACTTACTTTGGATTTACATCCATTTAAACTCTGATCAGAATCTAGCTAACTGTCAGTGGGTTTGCTCAGAGTATAAAAAAGAGGGCAGAATCTGGCTTACTATCTGTCTGTTTTTTAATTAGACTACTTTCAGTCTCTCTATATTACAAAGAATATACTGTGCTTATTGATCAAACTCTTAGAATGTCTTACTTTTTTAAAACAAGACCCTCTTTCCTTGCATGTCTGATTCTTAGTTGCCAGTATGTAACTAAGCTTGGACATTAATCAGTGTTGCCAGTATTTTCTCCCCATTTAATGCCCAGGTTCAGAAAGAGTTTAGAGATTTAATTTGCCTTGCTCAGCTCATATTACATTTAAACTGGTTCGATCAATGCATCATGTTCCATGCGTAAAATGGTTTAGGGTTTAAATTTAAAATTCAAATGAGCACCAGAAATCACAACACTCCATATCTCAGACTAGATTATTTCAAACTTTGCGGGGCAATGAATACAGGAACATGGCAACTTCCAATACTCTTGGCCAGAACTGGCAGTCTGTCTGTCCCTGACAGTAGTTAACACTAGCTGCTTCAGAGGAATGTGCAACAAATCCTGCAGTAGAAGTTATGCAATAACCTGCCTCCTGGGAAATTTCCTTCTTAACCCCCAATTAATTAGAGATTAGTTTGCGCCCCAAACCATGAAAGTTTATATTCCTTCCAAAACTTTTTTTTACAAAATTCTTACTACTATAACTTGGATATTTGTGTTACCCATACGTACCCTTTCCTCCCTAGTGGTGGTCTCCAGGCTCTCTTCTTTTTATATCTCCCTGACTATTAAATGGCATGACCATGTGCAGTACTAGAAAAACAAGATAGACCAATAAAAGATATTACCTCACCCACCTTGTCTCTCTAATATCTTGGGAATGACAACACTGCATACAGCAACATACAATATGCATACGATATGTTAGTACTATCACATTCTTCCTCCTTGCACACAACAGATCCTTCTCCAGAATAATCTTCTATCACTTGTTAAATGCTGTTAATTGTACTTTTTTCCTTACTCTATTGTACTCCAACAGACCTTAATACACAACTTTAATGCCTGGGCCCACCACCTTTCTTAAACTACCACCCCACAGTGACTGGGAGGGTGGCTGTGAGCAGTGGCAAAGAATGGGGAATCAGATAGAGTTTTTTGTGGGGAAAGATACTAAGGCTAATGTCTACACGACACAGCTTTTAGCGACATGGCTGTGTCGCCATAGATGTGCCGTTAAAAGTTGAGCAGTGTAGCCACTGTTTGTCAGCTCTCTTGCTGACAAAAAACTCCTACCCCAACGCAGCATTTGCGTTGTCAGCAGGAGAGCACTTCTGCCAACAACGCGCTGTTCACATTGGCGCTCGTCACAGCAAAACTTTTGTCTTTTGGGGGAGAGGGTGGTGTTTAACACTCTGAAAGACAAACGTTTTGTCGTTCAATTGCCAGTGTAGATATAGCCTATGTTTTTTCTGGTTTTGTGGAGAATGGTGTTGGGAAAGAGCGTGTGAGGGAGCGACATTTGCCAGCTAATACTTAAAAAGGGAAGTGCATGTTACTGATAATGTTGATATGGAACACCTCTCTTTGTATATAGTAATGCAAAGGTCCATCAAAATCCATTCATCTTAATACCCTTGACACAGCTGCCAGACCTATCGTTTCTTACATCCATAAACAAGTAAATCTATAGAGAATAAGCATGTCACAGCCTCATAATATAAAATAAGGTTTAAGCCAAAGCAAGTTTGATTTAAAATAACAATGGACAAAACTGCTGCAATTATGTTTAATATAATATTTATTATCATTAGTTAGATCCTAACCAATATCCATATTTAGCAGGCACAGAATGTGAGCTTGAACTTTAATACACTTTCAGGGACTGACTCATCAGTGGATTTATTCCAGGGTAAAACTGGAGTAACACAGCCATGAATCAGCCATCATTCCATATTATGGGCCAGGCCCTCAGCTTGTGTAAATGTGAGTAGCTCCAGAGACTTCACAGTTGCTATACTGATTTATACCAGCTGAGGGTCTCGCTCTTTATCTTTTACTTAATTCAAAATAGACATCAGACATTGTCCTGGAGTGGATTCTAGAGTGTGATTCTCTGCTAAATGAAGGTCTAAATTCTCTGAAGGTCTTTAATTTTCAACTTGTGTTCAGGTTTCAGAGTAACAGCCGTGTTAGTCTGTATTCGCAAAAAGAAAAGGAATACTTGTGGCACCTTAGAGACTTCATCACTTCATCGATGAAGTGAGCTGTAGCTCACGAAAGCTTATGCTCAAATAAATTGGTTAGTCTCTAAGGTGCCACAAGTACTCCTTATCAACTTGTGTTCAGTCGCTTACATGCCTGGTAAGCCCTGGGAACTATTTCACAATAATTAAACAGCTTTTGTGGGGTTTGTTATGTCAAAGAATGCAAAGTCTCCCTCATATTATGATAAGAGCACACCTATTATAACAAATGACATTTAATATCTAGAATGACACAGCCCTGAATACAGGGAATATAGTATCTACCAGATGACTAAAGGGTGCTACTGACATGAAATTAGCCACATGTGCCAGCTTTGCAAAAAGAACACTCTGTTTCTGCTTGGCCTTGGCACACTTTTAATCCTGGCTAATTTAACATTAAAGCTACACTAGTTGTCTCAGTTCCACATTGTTAAAGCCAGCTGAATATGCCAAAAACGGCAAAGACAGAAAGCTTGTGCCTAAACAAACAATACTGTCATTTTGCTTAAGGACTTAATCTTGTTAATGAGCAACAGGTAAGGTGACTACCCTGACTGAATACATTTTTCAGAGACAATTATATTTAACATATTGCATGCTGATATCCAATACAAGACATACACTGAAATCTTAACTTCAGTATTATGCAACAATTTGTACTTTGCTTATGTTTTGCCTTTACACTGATTATAGCAGTCACAGTATATTTACACAACCATGTATCAAAATGGCACGGGGGCCACTATTGTTAAGGTTGCATCATGATATCTGTTTAAAAGTCAATATTTCAAGTCCTCTAAAATCAACATGCTTGTTATGCCGGACTATGCAGATATGCAGGCCTGTTTGTAAAGGCCTAAACTCTAAGAATTTAGGTGTATTTTTATCACTTAGCTAGTTATAGAGGTATAAAAGAAAGAATCAAAATCACTGTCTGCTGGTGTAAGGGCCTTCTCTTACTGTGAGAGTCTGAGGCCCTGTGCTTAGGCTAAGATCTTTGGCTAAGCAGCAGAGGCAGCCATAAGCTGGAAAGTGACCGGTCACATCCGCACATTCCAAACTAGTCACATTGAAATAAGGTGCTATTGGGCTGTTAGGAATACAATCCTGTCCTGATAATGCCTATTGCCTCCAGAGAAAGGGAAGTGCCTAGAAGATGTAAAAGGAAACTTAGTTTCATAGTATCCTATCTGGCAAGAACTCACTTATCAATAGCTGGGATGTGAAATTCTCATTTCTTTGTTGTTCTGTCACTGTAGTCCCCATTTCCCTATTGTTTGTCTGTATAATCTCTGTCTGGTTCTGTGATTGTTTCTGTCTGCTGTATAATTAATTTTGCTGGGTGTAAACTAATTAAGGTGGTGGGATATAATTGGTTACATAATCATGTTCCAATATGTTAGGATTGGTTAGTTAAATTTCAGGAAAATGATTGGTTAAGGTATAGCTAAGCAGAACTCAAGTTTTACTATATAGTCTGCAGTCAATCAGGAAGCAGGTGGATGGGGGAAATGGGAGTGGGGAATTGGAATCATGTTTTGCTAAGGGGGGAGAAATGGGAACAGGGACACAGGTAAGGCTCTGTGGTGTCAGAGCTAGGAAGGGGAACACTAAGGAAGGAAACTGGAATCATGCTTGCTGGAAGTTCACCCCAATAAACATCGAATTGTTTGCACCTTTGGACTTCGGGTATTGTTGCTTTCTGTTCATGCGAGACGGACCAGGAAAGTAAGTGGGTGAAGGAATAAAGCCCCTAACAATGCTGAGTCAGATTTCTTTGAAATTACTTGTGCTCAGGAGGGTTCAGAATAGGGTTAGTAACCCAAATTTGGAGTTGTTTGAGCCCACGGTTCTGGAGATGTAAGCCCCACATAAAATAGACATTTAAAAAAAATTCTGCATGGTGGGGTTCTGGTTTTTTGTTTGTTTGCTTCCCCAGAGCTAGAGATAGAGCTATTGAGGTGCTGTGGCTTAAAATGGCATCAGTCTGCTGATTACAGTACTCATTAAATCTTTGGGGACCCTGTCATAAATATATAGGGAAGGGTAAACACTTTTAAATCCCTCCTGGCCGGAGGAAAAACCTTTTCACCTGTAAAGGGTTAGGAAGATAAGATAACCTCGCTGGCACCTGACCGAAATGACCAATGAGGAGATAAGATACTTTCAAAGCTGGGGGTGGTGGTGTTTTTGCTTGGACCAGAGCAGGAATGCAGGTCAGAACTCCTGTAAAGAGTTAATAAACAATCTAGTTAGATATGCTTTGGATTCTGTTTTGTTTAAAATGGCTGATAAAATAAGTTGTGCTGAATGGAATGTATATTCCTGTTTTTGTGTCTTTTTGTAACTTAAGGTTTTGCCTAGAGGGATTCTCTAGGTTTTGAATCTGATTACCCTGTAAGATATTTACCATCCTGATTTTACAGAGGTGATTCTTTAATTAAAATTCTTCTTTTAAGAACCTGATTGCTTTTTCATTGTTCTTAAGATCCAAGGGTTTGGGTTTGTGTTCACCTATGCAAATTGGTGAGGATTTTTATAAAGCCTTCCCCAGGAAAGGGGGTGTAGGGCTGGGGGGGAATTTTTGGGGGAAAGACGTTTCCAAGTGGGCTCTTTCCCTGTTGTTTTTGTTCGATGCTTGGTGGTGGCAGCAATAAGATCCAGGGACAAAAGGTAAAATAGTTTGTACCTTGGGGAAGTTTTAACCTAAGTTGGTAAAAATAAAATTAGGGGGTTTTTCATGCAGGTCCCCACATCTGTACCCTAGAGTTCAGATTGGGGAAGACAGACCCAAACTGAGAATGGTATTTAAGAAAATGTACACTTCTATACTCTGCATGCTCCAGTACAGAAAAACAGCTAGATGGTTTCCATTGCCACCATTTTATATGCTTTAAAGCTTGACTCTTGCAAGTGCTCTACAATCTGAACAGTTAATTTGATTGCTTTGAAATTTGGTGTGCCTCATGGGGGTGCAAGGTTGCATTATTGACTCAAATTTGCATTATTTGACTAAGGGGTCCCTGAGTTACAGTTTCCATCTGTTCTATTCCATCAGTTTCCATCTATTACTTTGTATTGTTAAACTGAGAGGTCCTAATGACTGGATTAATCTTGATTGCTGTAATCTCACCCTTCAATTAACATAACTAAGGACCAGGTAATCACACACCACCACTTAAGAGAAAGGGGTTTTGGACTGATGTTGGCTGGATGTTGCTATAATTTGTAAAAAAAAAATAAAAAAAAAATCAGTGGATGCATCTGATGAAGTGAGCTGTAGCTCACGAAAGCTTATGCTCAAATTTGTTAGTCTCTAAAGTGCCACAAGTCCCCCTTTTCTTTTTGCGGATACAGACTGACCGGGCTGCTACTCTGAAAGCTGTAATTTGTGAGTCATGGGTGACACATTTTGTTTTGGTGCGAATGTAATCAAAGTCTTTAGTGGAAAATAATTAGACACTTGAATGCTTCCTGGGTGGGGAGGTAATGAGGGGAAGGGAGTGAAGGGATGGTCAGTGGACAAATAGGGGGTTTGGAGTTGCAGTAAGAGGAGGTGGATTTATAGGGGGATGGATATAGAGGAGGTGAGAGAGGGTAGGGGCTTGGGTAAGGGAGGCATGGCACACCTCAGCTCTGCCAGCTCACCCCAACCCCCATGCATTCCACAGGTTTGTCAATGCACCCCACTCTCCAGTTCTGCTAATGCTCCCCAAACCTCATACATTCCCCAGTTCTGCTAATGCTCCCCAAACCTCATACATTCCCCAGATCTGCCAGTGCACCCCAATTAACCTGTACCCCAAGCACCCTGCAACCCCAGCATGACCAGTGTATCCCAACCACCCTGCACCGCAACTTGCCTGCATCTCCAGCTCTGCCAGTGTGTACCCCAACCTACCTGCACCCCACAGCTCTGCCAGTGCACCCCAACTGTTCACTCCAGCCCCTTCACCCCAACCTTCATACACCCCAAAGCTCTGCCAGTGCACCCCAGCCCCATGGTAGTTAATGCAGAATTAAGGTTGCTTGGTGGTACGTCATAGCCTTGCAGAACATTGAGTTGAGCAAAATTCAAATGTCTGAAAGGCAGTTAAAGTTGCCCATCCAAACTGATCTCTGCCCTCTTTTGGTAATACACCCTGTTAACTTTACTCTGCCAATCCCACAGTTGCTGAAATGCACAAGCTCCTCATCTCCTGTTACAACACATTCATTCTCTATGCTACCACTTATGTTAGTATAACTTAGGTCACTCAAGAGTGTGAATAAGGGCTTGTCTACACTGGCACTTTACAGCGCTGCAACTTTCTTGCTCAGGGGTGTGAGAAAACAGCCGCTTGAGAGCAGCAAGTTTCAGTGCTGTAAAGCGCCGGTGTGGACAGTGCCACAGTGGAGGTGGGGTTTTTTATAGCGCTGGGAGAGTTCTCTTCCAGTGCTCTGCCACAATCACACAAGCCACGGCAGCACTTTAACGTTGCCAGTGTAGACTAGCCTTAAGCAACCCCCCTGAGCGACATAAGTGATACTGACCTAAGTTCAAGTGCAGACAGGTCTAGAGAATACTTAATCCTGCCACGAGTGTAGGGGACTGGACTAGATGACCTCTTGAGGTCCCTTCCAGTCCTATGATTCTATGACAGTGCTATGTTGCAGGAGAGCCTCTCCTGTCGACACAGCTACCAGCACTCACTGGGGGTGGATTCATTAAGTTGATGGGAGATCTCCAGAGGTGAAAGGAAGCTGGTACGTCCCGGGACGGCATACTGGCAAGAGCCCGTGTGCCGTACTGGGACTGGCTTTCCCACATGGCAATTTAAAGCCTGGGGTAGCGGCAGCGGGGATTTAAAGGGCCCTAGGGCTCCAGCAGCCGCTACCGCCCGGGCCCTTTAAATCCCCACCGGAGCCCTGCAGCCGAAGCCCAGGGCTCGGGCAGCAGGGCTCCGGCAGCCACTACCACAGTGGAGCCCCAGGCCCTTTAATGCTCTGCCAGAGCCCAGAGCCGCGGGGTAGCAGTGGCAGCCAGGAGCCCCCAGGGCTCCTCAGTGATTTAAAGGGTCCAGGGCTCCACTGTGGTAGCAGCAGCTGGAGCCCTGGGCCCTTTAAATCGCCCCCGAGCCCTGGGACTCCCAGCCGCCTCTTCAGCTGGTAGCTCGGGGGTGATTTAATGGGCCTGCGGCTCCCAGCTGCCACTACCGCAGCTGGAGCCCCGGGCCCTTTAAATCTTGATTTAAAGGGCCCGGGGCTCCAAGGCCCTGCCTCTTCCGGTTCAGGCCACACCTCTTCTGGTTGAGGCCATGCCCCCTGCTCAGGGCTCCGGCATACTGGTAAGTCCTTTAACTTACTTTCGCCCCTGGAGATCTCTCTCCTGTTGGCTTAGAGCGGCTACACTAGAGAGCTTCCAGCGGCGTAGCTGCATCTGTGTAGCCGTAGACATAGAGGAGAAGGCGGCTTGAGGCACCTGGACTACAACTTCTATCAGTTAACTTTCCAAATATATTTTTTTAGTTCTTAGAAAAAAATTAATTTTTTAGCTGAAAACCAATAACTTTCTGGATTTGGGATATTGAGTTTTTTTCACAAAAAAACAAAACAAAACAAACAATCCACAGCAAACAGACCATTTTCCCCCAAGAAATTTATTTACTTAATATTCCAGTTTGTGTTAAAAAACAGTGTCACCTCACTTCCTTAGGCACTTTTGAAATTCCTGCTCTAATTAACTTTTTTAATGCACTGCAGTTTATTTTTAAAGTAATCGTTAACAATAGCTATTTAAAAAAATATGAAAAAGGGTTATGTGGGATCTAAGTATTTATGACAGAATAGGGCCCTAAGTAGTGTAGATAGTTGGCACCCCAAGAAAGGATATTCTACTGCTACACCTTAATCTAATTTTCTTCTAGCTTTACTAAATCATTTTGACAAAGTTACAGTAGATCACTCTTTACCCAAGTAATCAGCACCAAATTTTAAAGATATAAAGATATAATCAGACTTTTTGGAAACATTTCAGTCGTAAGCTCCATTAGCTACCAAGTCATAAATGTTTGTTCTCTCTCTTTTTATAAGAACCCAGTTGCCAGAAAATTGATTATCAAATTATCTGGCAAGATGTATACATACATATCTTGCTAGATGCCAAAGTCCACAGTGTTCTTAGATGCAAATAAAACTGACCATGGTTCACTCAAAAGTGACCTCTACAGAAATTAATTGTTTGGATATTATAACACATTTTTGTTGTTCTTTAGTAAAAATAATTGTTAAGAAGCAAATAAATATACACTAAGTATTTCTGCCCAAAGAGTTTGCATTGAGTAAAATTCACCCTTTGCAGAAGGCTAGTACAAAGTCTATGCAGAGAGCCAGCATAAACCCCATGCACAACTTTTGTCCCACTTAATCTCTATTTTGAGGCTTGCATGGGAATTAAGTGGTGCATATGCCTTTTGCTGGCACTCCTTCCTTGAGTAAATGGTATGGCGTCTGCACAGGTAACTCATGAAAAAAGGCGCAAAACGATTGTCTGCTATTGCTTTTCACAGAGGGAGGGAGGGTCTGACATGTACCCAGAACCACTCCCGACAATGTTTTTGCCCCATTAGGCATTGGGATCTCAACCCAGAATTCCAAGGGCAGTGGAGACTGCGAGAACTGTGGGATAGCTACTCACAGTGCAACGCTCTGGAAGTCGACGCTAGCCTTGCTAGCTGTCAACGCTGTGGAAGCACTCTGCCGAGTTAATGCACTTAGAGCATTTTGTGTGGGGACACACACAATTGACTATATAAAAACGATTTTCTAAAAAACTGACTTCCATAAATTCGACCTAATTTTGTAGTGTAGACATACCCATAGTTTGGATCAATATTAGTATTCTAAAAGGTTTGTGGTATGGGCAGAGAAAGCTTGTGACCATGGGCATCTCTCTTTGGCTCCCCCCCCCCCGA
This sequence comes from Lepidochelys olivacea, assembly GCF_965140295.1. Lineage (NCBI taxonomy): Eukaryota > Metazoa > Chordata > Testudines > Cheloniidae > Lepidochelys > Lepidochelys olivacea. Next base: position 134,141,053 of record NC_140414.1, on the reverse strand, counting down.
ATGTAATCTCAGGTATGCCACAGCCATGTTGTTCAAATAGTTACTCCAGCACACTTGCAGGAGCAAATGAAGATATATGCCTGCAGTGGCCACTAGTGAACAGGATGGGGATGATGAATACCAGTTGATCAGGTGTTTGTCTTACACATACATACATATATCGTCTCATTTTTGGCCCTGAAACTGCAAATGTATGAAATATTTGAAAAACAAAATTATTTAATTTTACTGTGTTTATTTTATAATTCCACCTTTTGTGTCAAATGTGAGGACTGCATGTTGTTATTATTTCATGTCAGATTCAGTGATGTGAGAATAAAAATGAAAAGATAAAAGGAATACCATTAAGTATGCATGTATCCACGTAAAAGGTTTCCCTACATTTCGTTCACATACTTCCTACAACAGCTAGAAAAAAAAATGGAAACTGATAAAAGAGCAACTAAAATGCATATTTCATGAATACAGACTGTCATGTTTTCTTTAAATAATTTCACTCAAAGAGTGCTGTGTCAAAGAACTGACATTGTTATACACTGGTAATTTAGCACTGAAAATATAGTGTGAGTATTCAATATACTGTACTATAGCCACTTACCTTATAACTTTAGAGTTGCAGTTGCACCAAAAGCAGAGAATATGAAGGAAGCATAAAACTGCAAAATGGTCCCCTCCCCAAAACACACAGATAAGAGACCCTGTATCTAAGAAAAATATGTAAACCAAAGTACAGTATTAAAGGCCAGAACCTTGATAATTCACACTTCACTAATCTGCTCACCCTATAATTCTCACACACAAAAAACCCATGGTCTCTTCCCACATCTCAACAAAAATTTAATAAGTGTACTGTAGTGTCATACCATTACTAAGGCTTTGTTGTGTTTACAAAATATATGCATAACATCCATTCGCATGAATTGTTATCATAAATAATGAAAACTAAATTGCACTTGTGAAAAAAGCACAAAGTCTTAGATATCTTGAGGTGCATTACCCTTGCTTTTTAACTCTGTCCATTTACTCAATAATTAGCAAAACTCAGTAATTTGCAGTAGGTCTCCTGGCCACTAGTGTGAATTAGAAAGGGTCTCCTGTTCAGGGGTATGTGGGAAGATGGAGATAACTATTCCAGAGCTCAAATGACATCAGGAAGTTTGGTGTTTTCATCTGAAACTCTCTTTGAGTTACAAAATACCCAATTACATCTCCACTTGCATGGGTGCAACTCCAACAGATGTCACTTGGAGCTGCACTCAAATAACTGAGGGCAGATTGGGGCCAAAAATATTTCTTGTTACATCAGATGCCTGATAGGACACAGACATTAACCTTAAAATATCAAATACAGTAAGAACCGTAGTCACTATTAAAAAGTCAACATTGCTACATATAATGAGAAATAACTACAGTATCTGATACCTCAGTGTGGCTGGCAACCATTACAACCATTCTATGCCTGAAAAGGAAGAATTACTAGTATTACTGCCCTGATAAAGAGCAGGTGTGAAACCACAGAAAAATCTCTTTTCTATGGAATGGATAAACAGTCCCACACATGGGCAGAAAACGGGATTAAAAAATCAATGTGATAATCCCAAAGCATATAAAAACAAAGTTCATGGCCTATGTGGATGGCCTCCAATTAGTCCCTGAATCACTGAAACCATCTTTCTTTCACCCTGGGACCTAAAAGGGCCTAACACAGACAAAAGGACTATCTGATTTGGGAGCCCCTTGGAACCATAATTCTCCAGGGATGATGAGATCTGGAAGGTTGAAAGTACCCAAAGTAGAGTAAAAAGTGTCTCTGACCTGAATATTATCAGCCAATATCTTCTCCTTTTAGGAACTCCCCTGTTGCCAAGAGGATTAAGGGAAGCCAAAATTATTTCCTGGCCTTGAACAGGGTGAATGGTGGGAGGGGATTTATTAGGAGACAGCTTCTGTTTAAGTCTCTACAGGAATTGGCCAGGGCTAAAGGCACATAATGCTGGTTTGCAGGTAGGGTACTTTCAGCCCTTTCTAACTTTTATTTTATCCATGCTGGCCTGGGAAAGAAACAAAATAGAGTTCTGTCTCAGAAGTCATGGAAGGAGTGAACTACTGAACTGCACTTCTTCAGATCAGAGGCTGATTAAGTGCTAGCTGAGAAAGGGAGTGTTATGGATAGACGGTGTCAAAAAATGCTGTACCCTGTTTAGTTACTCTCTCTTGTCAATCTTGTGACGAGATCTGACTGGCAGAACCTGAGAGTACAGAAATAAGCAGTGGCAATTTGGCATCTTAATCAGCTTGATTGTACAAAATGCTACTTGGCAAGCGTTAACTCACAGACTAAACATTTGTCTGCTGCAGACTTCCCCTCCATTACAAAGTAATAAATAATTGAGAGGATTGTATGAGAGTGTCATCTTGTGAGAAAGGTAAGTGAGAAAACTACACAGAGAAAATGAAGTAACTTGGTGCAGACACTGCAAATAGCTGCTACACCTGTAACACAAGCAGTAATCCCAATGACATCTAGTAACTCATGATATACCACTCTAATTCGTTATAAAAATTATACTCATTTTTTTGTTTAAATGTATTAAAACACCCTCGGTTTATTGGAACTTTCCACCAAACGAAAATGGATAAGCACCCTATCATTCCTTCCCAAGGAAAATGGGAGGAAAACTCCATAACCTTCTTCTTACAGAGTTTACTCCCTCATTGTTCTGTTGGGGGAACATGGATCCCCTAGGATCACTGGGAGGTCTGGTTCCAGGCTGGCTCTGTGACATCCTAGGCCCCACTCCTTAGCAGCTCAGTGTAGCCATACTGACAAGTCTCAGGCAGTTGGTAGTTGCTCTTGGGAAGTGGAATCTCCCTTAAAGGAAGATTCCCCAGTACAGAAGGTATGGAAAGATAGCACAGCCAGGGGCCGTATTATTTTTCTGTGTGTTACTCTGGGGGGTTGAGGTGGACTGCCTAGCCTGGCCACTCCCCCCACAGATCCCAGACCCATGAACAGACTGCTATGGAAAAGATTCTGTGGGTCTCTTGATCACAGCTAGGTCCTAAGTTTGGTTTTGCTCTGAAAAGTGACTCTCTAAAACTGAAAAGGAGTACTTGTGGCACCTTAGAGACTAACCAATTTATTTGAGCATGAGCTTTCGTGAGCTGTAGCTCAAATAAATTGGTTAGTCTCTAAGGTGCCACAAGTCCTCCTTTTCTTTTTGCAAAGACAGACTTACACGGCTGTTACTGTGAAACCTCTCTAAAACTGGCACTGTGCAGTTCCACATTTATTATCTGTCAGCAAGCTCCAGATCAAATTTTCTCGGTTAACAAGTAAAAAGGTGCTTTTTTCTAACAGTCAACCTTGCAAATTCTACTTGAGATTGAAAACTCAAGCAGTGGTTTCTTTTCTGGCTTCCACATCCTCTACACTCAGTACTAAAGTAATTTAGTTAACAATTGTGCTGATAATATGCAAGGCAGAACAGACTCAAGCTCTTGCAGCTGCATGACTAACAAGGAGAAAATGGTAAAACTATAGATTTATCAGTAAAGAAGCAGATATGCTTTCCATACATATAGAGTTCAGATCTGTTGATTACAGGTTACTCATCTGTAACAAGTTTTTTCAGATAAAAGCTTGTACAACTCCACTTGGATACACATGCACTCTCCATGCTTTGCCAGGACCCTTCAGTAAGCTTTGGCTCTTGGGGCTGTGTATATGCTTCCTTCTATTACCAGATATTTGTGCCATTGCTTGTTTGGACCTGAGAGTGTATAAAGAGGTGTGGTGCTGTCCTGTTCCTTCCATTACCTGAAAGTCCATTACCTAGCCTAGCGTGGGGGACAGGGCAGGTCATGTGGATCTGCACATGAAATCAACTAAAAAGCCCTCCGGATACAGGTGAGTAACCTGTTCTTCTCCACTGAGTATTGCCTGAACAAATCCCTATCTCTTTCTTTGTTTCACCCACATTATATCTTGTCCACTTCGGGCCAGGTTCTCTTGAAATCAGTGGAAGTTAGGCTCTTGGGCCAGATTTTTACAGGTATTTAGGTGCCTAAAGATGCAGTAGGCACCTTGTGGGATTTTCAGAAGTGCTCGGCATCTAGCCCCCATTGATTTGAACAGGAATTAGGCAAGTAGGCACTTTTCAAAATCTCACTCCTACTGCATCTTAAGCTACCTAAATGCCTTTAAAAAATCTGGCCCTCAGATCTTAAACTCTTTGGGGGAAGGGTCATTTACTATATATCTGTACAGTGCCTAGTATAATGGGGCTATTGGTGTAACTGTACAAATAATATAAATAATAAATATTATGCAAAGGGCACCATTTGAAGCTTTTTACTAGGGCTGCCAATTAATCGCAGTTAACTCGTGATTAACTCAAAAATTAATCGTGATTAATCACAGTTTTTATCATATTGTTAAACAATAGAATACCAATTGAAATTTATTAAATATTTTGGATGTTTTTCTACATTTCATATATATTGTATTCTGTGTTGTAATTGAAATCAAAGTATATATTATTTTTTATTACAAATATTTACACTGTAAAAATGATAAACAAAAGAAATAGTATTTTTTATTTCATACAAGTACTTTATGTAATCTCTTGGTCATGAAAGTGCTACTTACAAATGTAGATTTTTTTTTGTTACATAATTGCACTCAAAAACAAAACAATGGAAAACTTCAGAGCCTACAAGTTCACTCAGTCCTACTTCTTGTTCAACCCATTGCTAAGACAAAAGAGTTTGTTTACATTTACAGGCTCTCTTCTTACAATGCTGCCCTTTTCTTATCTACAATGTCACCAGAAAGTGAGAACAGACATTTGCATGGCACTTTTGTAGCCAGCATTGCAAGGTATTTCCGTGCCAGATATGCTAAACATTTGTATGCCCCTTCATGCTTCAGCCACCATTCTAGAGGACATGCTTCCATGCTGATGATGCTCACTAAAAAAATAATGTGTTGATTAAATTTGTGAATGAACTTCTTGGGGGAGAATTGTATGTCCCCTGCTCTGTTTTACCCGCATTCTGCCATATATTTCATGTTATAGCAATCTCGGATGATGACCCAGCACATGTTCATTTTAAGAACACTTTCACTGCAGATTTGACAAAACACAAAGAAGGTACCAATGCGAGATTTCTAAACATAGCTACAGCACTTGACCCAAAGTTTAAAAATCTGAAGTGCCTTCCAAAATCTGAGAGGGACAAGGTGTAGAGGAGCATACTTTCAGAAATCTTAAAAGAGCAATGCTCTGATGCGGAAACTACAGAACCTGAACCACCAAAAAAGAAAATCAACTTCTGCTTGTGGCATCTGACTCAGATAATGAAAATGAACATGCATTGGTCCGCACTGCTTTGGATTATTATTGAGCAGAACCCATCATCAGCATGGACGCATGTCCCCTGGAATGGTGGTTGAAGCATGAAGGGACATATGAATCTTTAGCAAATCTGGCACATAAATATCTTGCAATGCCAGCTACAACAGTGCCATGAGAATGCCTGTTCTCGCTTTCTAGTGACATTGTGAGCAAGAAGAGGGCAGCATTATCTCCAAATATAAACAAACTTGTTTGTCTGAGCGATTGGCTGAACAAGAAGTAGGACTCAGTGGTCTTGTAGGCTCTAAAATTTTATACTGTTTTATTTTTGAAGGCAGGTTTTTTGTACATAATTCTACATTTGTAAGTTCAACTTTCATGATAAAGAGATTGCACTACAGTACTTGTATTAGGTGAACTGAAAATACTATTTTTTTTTGTTTTTTTACAGTGCAAATACTTGTAATCCAAAATAAATGTAAAGTGAGCACTTCGTATTTGTATTGTAATTGAAATCAATATATTTGAAAATGTAGAAAACATCCAAAACTATTTAAATAAATGGTATTCTATTATTGTTTAACAGTGCAATTAATCACAATTAATTTTTTTAATCCCTTTTTAATTTAAAAATCCCTAATTTTTACCTTACTGGATTGTTCCACTCTTCAAGTTTTGCAGAGAAGTGCCTGTGGCAACATCAAAACTAAAAACAGAGTAAAAAACAATCAGTAGTTGAACTTTACACTCTACCCTAAACTATACTACAGTAAATAAAGGAAGAAAATACACACAATAAGATGTGTGATTGAGAGAAAGCAGAAAGAGGAAGCTAGGGAGGTTCTGATCAGATACTCCTGCCTCTCAAAGAAACTGAAGAACAGGGTAGGGTTGTGGCTCTTGAGATCCACTTGAGCTCACACCTTTGTTTGAGTACCTCAAAAAAGTATGAGACTGCAGGGGACTGACGATGCAAGTCAAGCTCCTTCTTTTGTGCAGGGAGGAGCTAAAATCCTGGATGCAAGGCATAGGGAAGTGCTGGTACCAAAAGCAGCACTATATAATGGTGGGTGTAAAAAAGAGCTTTTTTTTTTGCAGCTGATTTATTGGTTGGCCAGGTAAATTTGCTCCTGTTTAAATATTTGTTGTTTAAATGTTGCTGGGTATACTGTGCTGTTTTAAGATTCACTTTTAAGATTTACTTACATCAAAATAAATATACATCCAAAAGGAGTTGGAGTGAGGATAGGGCCATGCCTCAGATACCCCGTCCTATATTTAGTAGCAAAGGAAAGCCAGCGCTGGAAAGAGTGCATGTTACACTCCTTTTAAAAAGAATTAGTAGTGCCACCTCAGAGTGCTCCCAACTGCCACTGGAGGTTCCTATGGCTGGTACAGTACATTTTCACACACACACAATTGCAACTGACAACTGAAACTCAAAAAGACACAATTTAGCCCTTTTGTAGAATTTGTATTTAAGTAAGGAATACAGAGCTGAAATTCATAGAATTGTAGCTAAAAAGCCCAGACTAAAAACTCTTAGGTTATTCAGGCTGACCCCTGCATTTTTCAGAACGATACACTACATCATTCCCACCAACATCTTATCTCATGTATTCTTGAATATCCACAGTGATGGTGCCTTGACCCTATCCCCTGGGAGTCTACTCCATTGCCAAATTATTCTGTTAAGAATGTTTTCCTATATCTAGCCTAAATATTTCTCTCCTTCACGTCACTGCTCCTTGCCCTACCAGTGCCACTAATTCTCTGCTTCCATTGCTATTATTACCTTTAAGGTATTTGTAGACTATAGATCATGCTCTCTCAGAGTATTTTTTCTGAATTTAAATATAGTCCCTTCAGTCACTTCTTGTATGTTTTATCTTCAAAGCCTTGTATCATTTTGTTGCCTTTCTCTGTATGATTTCTAGCTTGCCTAAACATTCTCTGAACTGAGGGAACCAGAACACTTCACAGCTTTTATACTAGCAAGCCATGAATTGCCTACAAAAATCTGATGACTGAAATTATTTTGTTTAAAGGTAATTTAGCACCCTCTGGTGTACCGTTGCTCTATTGCAAATTTCATTTTAGAGGAAGAAGAGTGAAATATCCAGAGAAACAATACTGTATACGTTTTCATGTTAATGTTTGTGAAGCAATAGTTATGGGTGGTTCAGCAGTTTTATTATTTATGTTTGTATTCAGGAACTTATGGCTCATTGGAAAACTGCTCAGGACGGCAACATGTGGCTAAAAGTTAAACTTCCATTGACTTCAATAGAAGATGCTTAAATATGAGCATAATGTTTAGATCTTTCTGTTCAGTGTATTACAGAGAACACCTTCCTGATTATTTTAGACATTCTCTTTTAAATATTTTAATCATTTTTGTGTTGTACAATGCTAAAAAAACACAAACAAAAAACGGCAACATGGAAGTTAACCAATTTAAGATACTCCTTTTTTCCTTTGCTTACGCCACACATGGTTTCCATTAAAAAAAAATAATTTTTGCAAGTAATTAGTCTGTATTGTAAATAAGATCCACTATGATGTTGTTGTTGTGGTTTTAAATTTCACATGACCTAATTATAAGCTCTTGAATAATGCACATACACAGTTTAAGTTCTCATCAATCTTGAGCCCACAGGCACCTATTAAGAATATTTCCCAAAATTTGCAGCCTCTGTCAATGCCATTTATTAATTTTGAATCAAACTGGATTTACCTTTCCTCTCCCTTTAAACTCATTATCACTGCTGAAGGTAGGGTTGGACTGGCAGCCACCAAGTGGACTAGATGATAGCTTTTGACCAATTTATAATATGGAGCAATTTGTAGCAGAACCATAAATAATATAAGCCCTCCATTCTATTCCCAAATCCCTGTCAACATCAATGTTAAAAAAAAAATAAATTCCCCAAACCTTCCCCAATCAGTGTTTTGACTTTGAAAGGGTAGATGCGCCAGGGACTCCATGACATCCAATAGGAACTTAGCTAGTGCTATTGATTTTACGTGGAAGGCACCCATATACTTCAGGGATGGGAAGCAGTATAAAACTCTAAGATAGATACTACCCTAGTAAGGGGTTCCAGGCGTATTTTCCCCCGATAAAGTGTTCTGAAAATATGCTATGCTTGCAATATGGTGCAACTTGGTGCAATATGGCACATTTCATTAAGTAAATTACTTTTCAGAAGTATTACTAAGATCGAGAGAGAAACTCAAACTGTGTGGGTGAGCATTCCTATAGAAGTTAGGCTGCTGCCTGGGAAAAGGAGTGAGGGAAGAGAGGACTCAGGCTGCCTCCTTCAAGGCCGTGTGTGTGTTGGGAAGAGGAACTTCATGTTGAGCACCAAAAGTTTTGCTAATGCCTAGGGTGACCAGATGTCCCGATTTTATAGGGACACTCGCGATTTTTGGGTCTTTTTCTTATATAGGCTCCTATTCCTTCCCCCCCCCACACACACCCCGTCCCGATTTTTCACATTTGCTGTCTGGTCACCCTACTGCTGCCTGAGGGGAAGAGGAGGATCACAGGCCTTCCTCGCTATATGCTGCCTTTTACCACGCAGGCCTAACTGGGGGCCTAAGAACTCCTCTGAAGGGTAAGAAGATTCGCTAAAGGAAACCAGCAGGGCGATAGTGCTACCATCCAAAAGGTAGAAGGGGACAAGCTTGGCTGAGGCACAGTTTAGTTAGTCATTTTTCATTATAAAAGTAAACTATGTAAATATGGTACCTTCCTACTCACACAATCTGCTCCCTGTGTGTATTCAGAGTCACACCTGCTTATTTTAATGACAGAAGTAAGTTTTTACTACTTTTAATTACTGTCAACTCTGCAGAATCAACAGCTCTAAGAGTGAACTGGATTCTTTCCAGATGTGTTCAACATCAACAAAACTGTTAAGTAAGTTCCATTTGAAGAGCCAACTGTGCAATGTCATTGTGTTCCATTCTGCCTTCAGTTACACCTGTGCAATTCCACAGAAAGCAATGAAGTTCAACAGTTATAACAAAGGGCAGAATTTGGCTTTCAGAAGCCAGAAAGAACACAGCTTGACTTTCAGATCCCAGGATGAATTTGCAGTGAGATGAAATGGCAGTTCAGAAAAATATTTTTTACTTGTACTCTGAAATAATCTGATATGGAAATCATAGAATCATAGAATCATAGAATCATAGAATATCAGGGTTGGAAGGGACCCCAGAAGGTCATCTAGTCCAACCCCCTGCTCAAAGCAGGACCAATTCCCAGTTAAATCATCCCAGCCAGGGCTTTGTCAAGCCTGACCTTAAAAACCTCTAAGGAAGGAGATTCTACCACCTCCCTAGGTAACGCATTCCAGTGTTTCACCACCCTCTTAGTGAAAAAGTTTTTCCTAATATCCAATCTAAACCTCCCCCACTGCAACTTGAGACCATTACTCCTCGTTCTGTCATCTGCTACCATTGAGAACAGTCTAGAGCCATCCTCTTTGGAACCCCCTTTCAGGTAGTTGAAAGCAGCTATCAAATCCCCCCTCATTCTTCTCTTCTGCAGGCTAAACAATCCCAGCTCCCTCAGCCTCTCCTCATAACTCATGTGTTCCAGTCCCCTAATCATTTTTGTTGCCCTTCGCTGGACTCTCTCCAATTTATCCACATCCTTCTTGAAGTGTGGGGCCCAAAACTGGACACAGTACTCCAGATGAGGCCTCACCAATGTCGAATAGAGGGGAACGATCACGTCCCTCGATCTGCTCGCTATGCCCCTACTTATACATCCCAAAATGCCATTGGCCTTCTTGGCAACAAGGGCACACTGCTGACTCATATCCAGCTTCTCGTCCACTGTCACCCCTAGGTCCTTTTCTGCAGAACTGCTGCCTAGCCATTCGGTCCCTAGTCTGTAGCTGTGCATTGGGTTCTTCCGTCCTAAGTGCAGGACCCTGCACTTATCCTTATTGAACCTCATCAGATTCCTTTTGGCCCAATCCTCCAATTTGTCTAGGTCCTTCTGTATCCTATCCCTCCCCTCCAGCGTATCTACCACTCCTCCCAGTTTAGTATCATCCGCAAATTTGCTGAGAGTGCAATCCACACCATCCTCCAGATCATTTATGAAGATATTGAATAAAACCGGCCCCAGGACCGACCCCTGGGGCACTCCACTTGATACCGGCTGCCAACTAGACATGGAGCCATTGATCACTACCCGTTGAGCCCGACAATTTAGCCAGCTTTCTACCCACCTTATAGTGCATTCATCCAGCCCATACTTCCTTAACTTGCTGACAAGAATACTATGGGAGACCGTGTCAAAAGCTTTGCTAAAGTCAAGAAACAATACATCCACTGCTTTCCCTTCATCCACAGAACCAGTAATCTCATCATAAAAGGCGATTAGATTAGTCAGGCATGACCTTCCCAAATCATTGACACCTATTTAGTATGGGAGCTTGCAATGCCATTTTTATGACTTCACCTCTCAGAGGTATTGTAAGCAGAGTGGAAGTATGTCAATTACCGGTAATTTTCATTATAATCCTTTGTTTTTATGTTAATATCTTTCTAAATCATTCAGTTTGGGATAAAATTCTGCCTGAAGATGGATTATTTGGAAATCTTTTCTGCTATTTGAGTTAGAGGAGAGTGGGGACAAAACTTTCTACTGTAAAATAAATAAAGTAACATAATATTAGTCACACATTTCTGAACATGTCTGCAATAAAAACATCTCAAATGTGTAGCTTGAAACTTGTTATGGACATAAGCCTCCAATTTCTTCACTGGCCTCTTGGCTCCTCTGTGCAACCTGCTCTATATCTTTAGAGCTTTGTGCCCCTAGAAGCCTATCCTGAGTTTTGTCCAGAAAATCCTCAGTTTCTCGTATGCAACGCAGGGTCGTTATCTGTTGCTCCAGACCTTCAATCTTCTCTTCCAATATGGAGACCAGCTGGCACTTTGTACAGACAAAGTCGCTTCTGTCCTGTGGAAGAAAGACAAACATGGCACATCCAGTGCAGGTAACAACAGCTGAACCGCCCCCTTCCATATCACCTTCCTACTATGAGCTTCCTCAGAGCAGTTTGCAAGACGTAAGCCTCACTGGGCTCACTCCAGGCGAACTCCCAGGCAAACTCCTGCTGTGAGCTGCTCTGCTGTCCCCCGCTGCTCAGCTGGTTCGCCGCCGCTCAGCTGGTTCACGAAGCTCTGGCTATTTTTAAACAGCCAGGCTTCCCTGACGCAAACAAACAGACACTCTAATGCCTGCCCCCTGCAGGCTAGCAGCCAATCAGACACTCACTCAGGCTCTCAGTCCTAGACAAATTGGAGGATTCCTAGACAAATTGGAGGATTGGGCCAAAAGAAATCTGATGAGGTTCAATAAGGATAAGTGCAGGGTCCTGCACTTAGGATGGAAGAATCCAATGCACCGCTACAGACTAGGGACCGAATGGCTAGGCAGCAGTTCTGCGGAAAAGGACCTAGGGGTGACAGTGGACGAGAAGCTGGATATGAGTCAGCAGTGTGCCCTTGTTGCCAAGAAGGCCAATGGCATTTTGGGATGTATAAGTAGGGGCATAGCGAGCAGATCGAGGGACGTGATCGTTCCCCTCTATTCGACATTGGTGAGGCCTCATCTGGAGTACTGTGTCCAGTTTTGGGCCCCACACTTCAAGAAGGATGTGGATAAATTGGAGAGAGTCCAGCGAAGGGCAACAAAAATGATTAGGGGACTGGAACACATGAGTTATGAGGAGAGGCTGAGGGAGCTGGGATTGTTTAGCCTGCAGAAGAGAAGAATGAGGGGGGATTTGATAGCTGCTTTCAACTACCTGAAAGGGGGTTCCAAAGAGGATGGCTCTAGACTGTTCTCAATGGTAGCAGATGACAGAACGAGGAGTAATGGTCTCAAGTTGCAGTGGGGGAGGTTTAGATTGGATATTAGGAAAAACTTTTTCACTAAGAGGGTGGTGAAACACTGGAATGCGTTACCTAGGGAGGTGGTAGAATCTCCTTCCTTAGAGGTTTTTAAGGTCAGGCTTGACAAAGCCCTGGCTGGGATGATTTAACTGGGAATTGGTCCTGCTTCGAGCAGGGGGTTGGACTAGATGACCTTCAGGGGTCCCTTTCAACCCTGATATTCTATGATTCTATGATTCTATGATAAGCCTCAATGAAGCCTTTACTTGGTTTGAAAAAATGTTTTTTCAATGTATCATTTATGGCAATAGAAAATTGTGTATTAAATTGAAATGGGCTGACCCAGATGTACTTAAAACTGGATGCTGTCAAAATTGGAATTGAGATTTTTATTCAAACCAGGGTAGCAGTTTGGATCCAAATTCAGACCAAGCATCTGAACTAAAATGGTGGAAATTTCATAAGAACAGCTGTTCTTACAAGACCAAGAGCTGTTCTCAAAAGACCTCTATCACCCAGGCACCCTGCTGGTCTCCAGACCCCCATTCATTATTGCAGTGTTTTATCAGGGTAGCAGACAGACTTCCAGTCTCTTCATGGGACTACCTGCTGCTCTTCCCCCACTTTACTCTCTGCTGTCTGGCAAGTGAGGAGTGCCAACCAAATCCAGTGGTGGACTTTGTGGAGTGTTGAATCTCTTACTTTATTATATTCATGGGCACAGCAGTGCCTGCCAGAATTTAAAATCCCAGAAAATTTGTGCATTTCTCTAGTGGAAGCTAACAGTGGTCTTCTGAATAGGAATCTAGATCTGGAATCCTGGATTCAAATACCACCAACTATTAAGATGTTAGGATCTGGAGTTTTGATTTAGACCCATCTCTAATACAGAGCATGCACACAATAGTGTATATGTGCACAACCATTTAAACAAATATGCACTTTGAAGCTACTCATATACAGAGCTAGTTTGGCAATTCAGAGAATTTATAAGCTCTCACCAACAGAAGAGTACTTTAAAGAAGTGCTTATTGAATATGCAGTCATGTTAGTCTTGATGCCTGGTTACAAAAGCGTGAATATTTATGCAATACATTTTTGGTCAAAGATTTTAAGACCAGTAAAACATTTTCCATTTCCATTTAAAAGAACTGTGGATTTTAATTAGCAATATTATTTTAAGAGTGCTTTCACCAAGGTGACCAGTTTGTTGTTTTATTCCAACATTACATTTTATAGAAATTACATATACTCTCCGATTTATACAAGCCAGTGGAGGGTTTCTCCAGATGCTTATTGAACAATATAGATTGCAGACATTTGCTTATCTTTCTACTGAATGTCCTCCAAGATTAGTAGATCCTATAAGGAATATTTAAAAATACAAAGGTATAAATATTTTTACATAAAGCTAAAGAATCATTGCATTCATTTAAGTAAAATCTATTTTGTTAAGAAAAATAATAAAAAAATCAAAAATGAAAAATCATTATAAATATTAATATAAAAAACAAACATAAAGGAACACATGTTGCTGTGAATTTTGGCAAAGCTGTTTCTATGTATGCAAGTGCAAATATGGTAAGTGATTTTACAGGGAACATGAAAATAAGTGTCAGTGCACTTGTGAACAGGATTGAGCCCCATACTTAGAATTAGGATTCTAATTGTTTAAAAGATGCTAAGGTAAGACTCTCATCTCAGTTATACCAATGAACAGAAGCATTATTCAGAGAAACCGTATTACACTACATTTAAATTACTGGATTTACACCAGAAACTGAGATCAAATCCTTGTTCCTTTAATTGAAGCTCAAGATATCTTTCCATGATTACATGTCCAGTTTTCTACCCAATCCTCTATCACCCATTTTTCCCGAATCCATCACATGCATATGTCATTTCACAAGCCAGATCATAGCCCACGGAAGACATTTCTGGGGCAAATTGCATAATGCTTTTGGAAGATATGGGGGTTCAACAATTAAGGTCAATTTAATCTTTCATTCTTTCTGGCTTGTCATATTTCCAAAACTGCTTGGCCTACAAACTCCAAATTTTTCTGACTGTTGGTCTTGGGGACAGAATGGTGCTTCTAACTAGCTTTGGGAAGGAAGCTTGCAATTTTACATCTGAATTGCAATTTTTGAATATATCATAAATAGGGCTGTCAAGTGATTAAAAAAATTAATTGTGATTAATCACACAATTTAAAAAATGTATCATGATTAATCGCACAGTTAAACAATAATAGAATACCATTTATTTAAATATTTTTGGATGTTTTCTACATTTTCAAATATATTGATTTCAATTACAACACAGGATACAAAGTGTACAGTGTTCACTTTATATTTATTTTTATTACAAATATTTGCACTGTAAAAAACAAGAAATAGTATATTTCTATTCACCTAATACAAGTACTGTAGTTCAATCTCTTTCTCATGAAAGTTGAACTTACAAATGTAGAATTATGTAAAAAAATAACTGCATTCAAAAATAAAACAATGTAAAACTTTAGAACCTACTAGTTCACTCAGTCCTACTTCAGCCAATTGCTCAGACAAACAAGTTTGGTTACAATTTGCAAGAGATAATGCTGCCCATGTCTTGTTTACAATGTCACCTGAAAGTGAGAACAGGCATTCACATGGCACTGTTGTAGCTGGCATCGCAAAATATTTACGTGCCAGATGCACTAAAGATTCATATGTCCCTTCATGCTTCAACCACCATTCCAGAATATATGCATCCATGCTGATGACGGCTTCTGCTCGATAACGATCCAAAGCAGAGCGGTTCATTTTCATCAACCGAGTCAAAAGCCACCAACAGAAGGTTGATTTTCTTTTTTGGTAGTTCAGGTTCTGTAGTTTCCGCATTGGAGTGTTGCTCTTTTAAGACATCTGAAAGCATTCTCCACACCTCTCAGATTTTGGAAGGGACTTCAGATTCTTAAACCTTGGGTCGAGTGCTTTATCTATTCTTAGAAATCTCACATTGGTACTATCATAAATATAAGGAGAAGGGTAACCACCTTTCTGTCCACAGTGCTATAAAATCCCTCCTGGCCAGAGGCAAAACCTTTTCACCTGTAAAGGGTTAAGAAGGTAAAATAACCTCGCTGGCACCTGACCAAAATGACCAATGAGGAGACAAGATACTTTCAAAGCTGGAGTGGGGGGACTAAAGGGTCTGTCTGTCTGTGTGATGCTTTTGCCGGGAACAGATCAGGAATGCAGCTCAGAACTCCTGTAAAAAGTTAGTAAGTAATCTAGCTAGAAATGCGTTAGATTTACTTTTGTTCAATGGCTGGTAAAGTAGGCTGTGCTGAATGGAATGTATATTCCTGTTTTTGTGTCTTTTTGTAACTTAAGGTTTTGCCTAGAGGGATTCTCTAGGTTTTGCATCTGATTACTCTGTAAGGTATTTACCATCCTGATTTTACAGAGGTGATTCTTTTACCTTTTCTTTAATTAAAATTCTTCTTTTAAGAACCCGATTGATTTTTCATTGTTCTTAAGATCCAAGGGTTTGGGTCTGTGTTCACCCGTTCAAATTGGTGAGGATTTTTATCAAGCCTTCCCCAGGAAAGGGGGTGTAGGGCTTGGGGGGATATTTTGGTGGGAAGACATCTCCAAGTGGTCTCTTTCCCTGTTCTTTGTTTAACACACTTGGTGGTGGCAGCATAGGGTTCAAGGACAAGGCAAAGTTTGTACCTTGAGGAAGTTTTTAACCTAAGCTGGTAAGAATAAGCTTAGGGGGTCTTTCATGCAGGTCCCCACATCTGTACCCTAGAGTTCAGAGTGGGGAAGAAACCTTGACAGGTACCTTCTTTGTGTTTTGTCAAATCTGCTGTGAAAGTGTTCTTAAAACGAACATGTGCTGGGTCATCATCCGAGACTGCTATAACATGAAATATATGGCAGAATGCGGGTAAAACAGAGCAGGGGACATACAATTCTCCCCCAAGGAATTCAGTCACAAATTTAATTAACGCATTATTTTTTTAACGAGCATTATCAGCACGGAAGCATGTCCTCTGGAATGGTGGCCGAAGCATGAAGGGGCATACGAATGTTTAGCATACCTGCCACATAAATACTTTGCAATGCCGGCTACAAAAGTGCCATGTGAACGCCTTTTCTCACTTTCAGGTGACATTGTAAATAAGAAGCAGTCAGCAGTATCTCCGAATGAAGGCGCTGGGAACGCACCTTGACCTGAAGTGGAGCACCCACAGGGACATCTCTTGAAGAAGAACTTTCTCTTCCTCTTGAATCCCCCCCTTCTCTCCTTATTTTCTGTCTCCCCAAGTGTCATCACTTCTCTCTCTTCCATCTTTGGACTCCTTTCTTCCTTCTTTCTCTTACCTGCTAATTATTCTACCCCATCCTTTCTGAATTCCTTCCAGTCCTCCATGCTCAGTCCCAGGGGCTCTCATTCATCAGCTCCTCCATTAGTTCCCCCCAGCTCCTATCCAGATCACTACCAGTTCTTTTTTTTCCTTGACTCTCAGGATCTCCTGGTTTCTTTTCCACACAGTTCCTCTTCCTCCTCAGGACCTCCCAACTGCCACTCACTCTCCAGCAACATCCTATCCATCCTTCCAACTACTACCTACAGACCCTTCAGTTCATTACACACACTCCCTCAGTTTATCCCCACCACTACTGTTCATCCCTGCACTAAGAGATTCTCTCTACCTACTCCAGACATTCCTAAATTCATTACTGAAGGTTCACAGCTGAAACCCTCCTCTGTCTCTTCAGGGTTCCCATTCAGGCCTACATTTAATACCTTTGACCTCCCAGGGCCTCTAGTTCATCTCTTCAGAATACTCCTACCACATTTGTACCTCCAGTTCACCTGGTTCATTACTCTTCCCCAGGTCCTATAGAACTCCTTCCAGGATACCCCCTTATGTGCTCTGTTTTCTTTCCCTAGCCCTTACCATAACTGAAACTTTGGAGGAAGGAAGGTTTTGATGTTACCACTGGTGATGCTGGGGAAGAGGAGGGTGGGGGAAGGGAGGTACCAGAGCTGGCACTAGCTTCTCCCTGCTACTATCTGGGTGCCAACTGCAGAAGGACCATAAACAGCCTCATGTTGTCCAGCATCTGAAGCCCCAATAATCCGTAGACACCAAGTGAATGCTATTTATGAAAACTAAACTGCAGCCAATTACAACCACTCGCTCTTGCATGTTTATCATCTGCATCTGCAGTTTCTTCAAGAAGGTAAGGCCACCACTGCTGTTGATTTCAAGACTTTCAGACCATGCCTACACTGCAATTAAACACCTGCGGCTGACCTGGCTCATGGGGTTCAGGTTGCAGGGGTGAAAAATTGAGGTGTAGATGTTTGGGCTTGGGCTGCAGGCTGAGCTCTGGGACCCCACAAGTGGGAATAGTCCCAGACCCTGGACTCCAGCCCAAACCCAAATGTCTACTCTGCAATTTTATAACCCCACAGCCCAAACCCTGTGAGCCCAAGTCAGCTGACATAGGTCAGCCATGGGGGCTTAATGTAGCCTTATATTCAAATAACATTACATTTTAAAATATCTCTTAGGGTATTTGCCAAAAAGGTCAGTGGTAATAACTTCTTATTCAAGTTTTTTGCCTCGGAATAATTACAGATTTCAAGGGATTAACTAAGGGAAAAAGAAGTACATTAAAATTGCCATCACAATAGCTTTTATCAAATTATTATATAGATTGAATTTTTCAAAAGTGGAACTTTGCTTAAAAGCAAATATTAAAATTACTAGATTTAAGCTTCTCTATATCTTTATTCCAATGTCATCATACAAATTAAAACAAAAGGTACATTCTCAACTACTCTAAATATTGTATGGAAGGCTTCACATTGTGTTGATATTATACCCCAAAATTTCCAAAATTATAAATTGTGCATTGCATAATCAATAATTTATATTGTACCTTGAAAACTTTTCAAGGCAAATAATTTAATTTTGATAATTCATAGAATTTACTTGCCTACATGTTGCCTCTGTAGAAGACTGGAGATGGTGATTGGCTGTCTTGTTACAGATGTCTGTGAGAAAGGTGGTGTACATGCATACAACTGAGGAGTGAAACGAGGAGTATCCCATAAGCCTATTCTAGTACTTTGTGATCCAGATGATGAAGTGAACGAATGTCCATTATTTGGTATTCTTAGTGGTGTTGATCTGTTAATGCAATCAGTGAAAAGATCTGAAACATTTTTATACTTCAATAGATTTCAAAAATTGTTAAAGAAATTCTCAAAGTTTATATTTTAAAGGAAAAAATTATTATCAGTTATTTCACACATACATGTATTATTTATCAGAATGTTAGACTGTTGGGTGACATTTTTGCAAACAACTGAAAGACAAGACAAGGGAGAAAGTGATGAAACAGGAAAAAAGGACTTTTTATATTTGTATTATGTATTTTCATATCAATCTGAAAATGTATAATAATATGAAATTAATAGGTAGCAGGTTTAAAACAAACATAAGGTCACACAACACACCTCCAAAAGTCTAACTGGGTTCAAAAAAGAATTAGACAAGTTCATGGACGATAGGTCCACCAATGGCTATTAGCCAAGATAGTCATCCTCTGGGTGTCCTCCAAGACTCTGACTGCCAGAAGCTGGACTGGATGACAAGTAACAGATCACTTGATAATTGCCATTTCTGTTCATTCCCTCTGAAGTATCTGGCACCAGCCACAGTGGGAAGACAAGCTACTGGGCTAGATGGACCAGTGGTCTACCCCAGTATGGCCATTTTTCTGTTCTTATGATTGAAAATTGTGGATGCAATGCACTTGCATGGTCTGGAACCATACCACATTGTTCTGTGATTTCCACAGTTCGTGCAAGTTTAAAAACGAGGCTGGTCAATACTTGGATGAGAAACTTCTAAGTGAGATGTAGGTGCTGCAGGAAGTGTTTCAGGTGATTTAGTGGGTAGCACTATTCTCTCTGAGTAATTACAGAAGCCATATCCCAAGTATAATGAATGCAATATTGTGCTGATGGAAGTGCTGCCTTTCAGATGAGACATAAAACAAAGATTTTGGCCACTTTTTTCACATTAGAGACAGATTTTTGTGTGCAAATACCATGATTGCAGGTGCAAACAGCTATATATACTCTAACTGCCTGTGCAAATTTTGGAACCCATAGTTTCAAAATCAGGCCATCCAACAAGAATAAAAACATGTATAAATTGCAGTTAGCTTGCACAATATCTTTTCTTTTTTGGAAAGGCAAAATACACAATTCAGCCGTTACACTACATAGATTAAGTAAGATAAAGTAGATTAAGTAAGATAAAGTAAGGCAAGATTTAATTTCATTCTCTTTACAAAACCTGTAACATTTTGAAAAGCATAAGCTGTATCTAGTTACCTTAGAGATCCTGCTGTGCTATTTTGACTTGCAGTTGGTCCCGATGATTGACAACTTTTATAAGAAACACTACCTATAATGATTTAAAAACTATATTAAAAATTAAGTGCACCCTTTACTGAAGGTATCATTTTTGGAGACAAAGGTAAGAATCTTAGTTTATAAAGTTTGGGCCAAATTCACCACAGGTTTATGCCAGCATAAACAATGGTGGAGAGCCCTGAGGACAAAAAGTGAAGGATAGAGGTAGGCACGTTGTGGCAGCAGAAAGTGACAACTAGTATGTGGATGAGGGAGTAACATAGTATTAAAATTGTGTACAGCTGTGTGAATAGCTAATTTTTCAGTTCACTCACCATACAAAAAATTTTAAACAAAAATTTATTTCAGTTGACCCAACACAATTTTTTTGGGGAGTTTTTCAATAAATAAATAAAAGTGTAAGGGTTTTTTTTCCAACTGAAATAATCTGACAAATTCTACATCAATTTGTGAAATGTTGATCAAACCAAATCTACATTTTTTGGTAAAAAAAGGGTTTGGGTGAAAAAATTTGCCCACCTCTTTTGTTAGTTTCTTTTTCCTGCTCTTGTCAATTAAAATATTAAAATAGTATCCACGAGCTGCTTCAATTCTCCAATTATTGTTTCTCTCTTTCACCCATCCTTTCTTAAGAAGCTTTCCTTAGTTTACCAAGAAATTGCTCTCCGTATTAATATTTAGTTTTGCAAACATTATGCCTCTTGTACCAGCTTGCTTTGATTCACTGAACTTTGTCAACTACAAACCTTTGTTTTCTTTGGGCTGAATCCTGAAAAGTGCAAAGCATTTAATTTTATTTATGTCAGAGGCGGTGCTAGCCCATTAGGGGCTCTAAACAGGAATACTCCTCCCTAACACATAATAAAAAGCGAATAGGGGCCCCCTTGAGCTGCTCAGGGCCCTAAGCAATTGCTTAGTGTGCTCATGCCTAGCGCTGACTCTGGTTTACATTTATGCTCAATTTTATTATTTAATTCATTTCATGCATTTATTTATATTTAAACATCATGAGAAAATGGTTATCCAAAGCTCTAGACATACAGACATCTTGAAAGGAAATATGTAGCTTCGGAGGATCTGAACATTTAAATAAAATATGAAATAGATGATAAAATCATTATTGGTTACTGATAAGTAGTAAGAAAAGTATGTGTATTACAATTACAAAATCATGTGTATTGCACACAAACTAAGGACTCAATCCGGCAAGGTGCTGAACAATCTAGCCCTGATCCTGTGAAACACTTAAGCATGTGCAGAACTTTAAACTTTAAAATATGAGGAATGCCATTGCAGCCCTGGAGCACCTTTGCTCCAGCTTTTTTACATCATGTAAAATGGCTAGAGGAGCGTAAAGGGCCCCTAAAAATTCTTTATCCAGCTGGTAGAGAATTACCCTGGTGCAGGAACTGCAGAACCCAGCCATAAGGCTGCCTCCTGAGGACTCCCCCACAAGCTGTGATATAAGGAAGCATGTTGGGGATAAGGCTGGAGGTGAGAGGGGCATATTGGAGATGGGTCTACAGGATACAGCACTGCGGAAGATCTGGGAAACATTGTGGCACACAGTACACCCCAGGAAGGTTTCCATAACATAGACATGCCTCCAGGGTTGTCTAGTTTACCTCAGGGACCTCTCCAACCGCAGAACTACCCACTACTGGGAAGGTGCAAAGGTAACTTAAAGCCACCATAGCCATTTCCCATTCTCACCCCACCCTTGTGCTAGCAGAAATCAACTCTTATGAAGCTTCCAATTTGGACTCTTACTTTCATTAACAAACTTCATTTTTTCCTTTTCATACCAAATGTCTGTACTAAGACAATGTTAATCTGTAATAACTAATAAGAGAGTATACGAATCAAGTAAAAGGCTGTGCATGCACCACAAGTAAATCACTTCTGTTTCTGAGCATTACATTAGTCTAATTGTTCTGCAACTATTAACAATGGTTGTTTAGCAAACATTACTTAGTTTAAAGGAGGTCACCCACTGACCACTTCATTTCTGCTTCTTAACTAGCTCCTTCTTACTGGACTGATCTCTCCACAATACTTTTCTTACAGCTCAGAGGGCTCAAATCAGCAATCCATCCCTATTCAACAAATCACTCAAGCATGTATTTAACTTTACACATATGCTTAAAACTAAGCATTATAGATATATAATACATTATGTCTAGACAGGTACTTAAAAAAAATCTTACCCATACGTCCATCATGAGGTGGGCTTATCAATGACAGTCTTGTTGGACCAGTCACTATCTCAGGCTAAGTGCATGGAAAGGTATTAATAATAGTATAATACATGAGCTATTTATTAATGCACTTTAACAATACATTATAGATATTTTATAAAACATTAAGGTAAAACATTTTAAATAATTTTGATAAATACTGCTCAAATGTGAGACTACTCTTCATGCATAGTACTTAATGCATAATGGTACGGGTGTATGCAGCATTCATGTAGTTTGAACGTAGTACAGCACATATATATGCTGCCTTCATTTTCAAAATGATGCTCACACATAGTGTTTTCTATTTCCCCTCCATGCCTCATTTCTCTACTCAGTAGCCCTCTCAGAACCTTTTTCTAGCAACCAGCACTTACAGTAATTCAACAAAATAGCTCTTTTCAACTGGGCTTCAGAGATATTTTCATTTAACATATATAGCTATAAAGCAAAAACTCTCAGACAAAATACTGGAGACAGGGTTGATAGTATATATTAATAAGTTAAAGATAAAAAAAATTACAAGACTGTTCAGACCTTATGTGAGATAAAAACAAGGAAAGATTGGAGGCTAGTGCCACTACAGCAAAAAGTTAAGATTGTCTGGGTGCCTTAACTGTGCATTTGCATCCCTTAAAATGTTGAGATTTCTTTTAAGTTTAACCTTAACTCTGAAGTTCCTGCATACGGATGATAGAGGATGATTACAACATTCTTGTAATGTTAACATTTTGGGATTCATTTCAGAACAGATTTCAAGCATTTTGCTATATGACTTGGTAATGGCACGTGGCTACATCTCTATTTATTGTATTCAAAGGATGGACTATTAGAAACTAACTGCTAGAATTTAACAACTAGTGCTTCAAAAAACATCCTTGTTCTGAAAAGCATGCAAGCACTTAAACATGCTGCGATAAATGAAGTGGTGGGAGGGAGGCAACTCCCTTTTATGGACACCAAGCCACCCAGTTAGCTATAAAATTCCTCTTGGTAGCTGTTCTCTACTTGCTTTACCTGTAAAGGGTTAAAAAGTCTGACTGCATGCATAGGTAAAAGGAAGTGAGTGGGCACCTGGCCAAAAGAGCCAATGGGAAGGCTAGAACTTTTCAAAATTGAAATAAGACACCCCTTTGTCTGTATGTGGTTCTTCTCCCAGAGAGCAGGGACACGGCTGGAACAATGCTGTAAGAGCTTGCCCAAGGTATGAAAAATCATCAAATCATACCAAGAAACTACTCATTTGAAACACCAGATATGTAAGTAGATCAGGAAATGTCTAGGAAGACGTGATTAGGTTTATCTCTTTTCATAGAATCATAGAAGATTAGGGTTGGAAGAGACCTCATCTAGTCCAACCCCCTGCTCAAAGCAGGACCAACACCAACTTTGTCAAGCCAGGCCTTAAAAACCTCTAAGGATGGAGATTCCACCACCTCCCTAGATAACCCATTTCAGTGCTTCACCATCCTCCTAGTAAAATAGTGTTTCCTAATATCCAACCTTGATCTCCCACACTGCAACTTGAGACCATTGCTCCTTGTTCTGTCATCTGCACCACTGAGAACAGCTGAGCTCCATTCTCTTTGGAACCCCTCTGCAGATAGTTGAAGGCTGCTATCAAATCCCCCTCACTCTTCTCTTCTGCAGACTAAACAAGCTCAGTTCCCTCAGCCTCTCATGTGCCCCAGCCTCCTGATCATTTTTGTTACCCTCTGCTGGACTCTCTCCAATTTGACCACATCCCTTCCATAGTGGGGGGCCCAAAACTGGATGCAATACTCCAGATGTGGCCTCACCAGTGCCGAATAGAGGGGAAAATCACTTCACTTGATCAGCTGGCAATGCTCCTACTAATGCAGCCCAATATGCTGTTAGCCTTCTTGGGAACAAGGGCCGACTGCTACTTATATCCAGCTTCTCATCCACTGTAATCCCCAGGTCCTTTTTATGCTGAACTGCTCCTTAGCCAGTCAGTCCCCAGCCTATAGCGGTGCATGGGATTCTTCCATCCTAAGCGCAGGACTCTGCACTTGTCCTTGTTGAACCTCATGAGATTTCTTTTGGCCCAATCCTCCAATTTCTCTAGGTCACTCTGGACCCTGTCCTACCCTCCAGCGTATCTACCTCCCCCCACAGCTTAGTGTCATCTGCTAACTTGCTGAGGGGACAATCCATCCCATCATCCAGATCAGTAATAAAGATGTTGAACAAAACCAGCCCCTGGACCAGCCCCTGGGGTACTCCGCTTGATACCAGCTGCCAACTAGACATCGAGCCGTTGATCACTACCCCTTGAGCCCAACAATCTAACCAGTTTTCTATTCACCTTATAGTCCATTCATCCAATCCATACTTTTTTAACTTGCTGACAAGAATATTGTGGGAGACCATATCAAAAGCTTTGCTAAAGTCAAGATATATCACGTCCACCACTTTCCCCCTATCCACAGAGCCAGTTATCTCATCATAGAAGGCAATCAGGTTGGTCAGGCATGACCTGCCCTTGGTGAATCCATGTTGACTGTTCCTGATTTTATTTCTTTATGGCTTGTGGAATCAGCCTTGACACATGCTTAAAAATAAGCATGTGCTCAAGCATTTTCCTGAATCAGGGCCCGGGAGTCTAAGAGTTTCTTTATACAATGATTATCAGCATATAGGAGAACCCAAGTTTGTATACCTAGAAATGAACTCACTTTCCTCACTGGGGAAGGTACAGGGTCAACCTCCATGGATTCTACCCTAGTAATACAAAATAAATTTGCATGTTGTAATAATAAATAACAAATGTATTCTAATTAAAATAATATTATTGAAAATTATATGTTATATCCTCACATCCATGAATGACAAATAATATATTATTGCAGTATTTATTGTACTATTTTAGTTAATATAAATACATTTATTTACAGCTCCTTCATTTGTATAGACAATAATATTATTCTGAATTATGAATAAAACATGCTGTTTTAAAGAGTATCAGTTACAGGTTATGAGATCTGCTCTGCTGTCAAAACATGGAGAGTTATGGCTGAGATTTTGAAAGACGCCTAAAGGAATGAGGTGCCAAATCCCTTTGAAATTTAATGGGATTTGGGCATCTAACTCTTGTAAACTCTGTTGAAAATCCTAGTTTATGTGTATAAATGAGAGGAAAGCAGATTAAAAACAGCATTAGAAACAGATATGAAAAATATGGCCAATATTTTAAAAAGTGATTAATAATTTGAGGTTCCTAACTTGAGACACATTATGGAGATCCTGATTTTCAGAAAGTGCTGATTTCCTACACTCCGAAAATCAGACCTCTTTAAGTCACCTCAAACGGAGCTCCAAAAATTAAGTCTCTCAAAATTAAGTGACTACACTTTTGAAAATCTTTTTAAGAAATTAATGTTCATTGTATTGTCATGTACACTTAAATATTAGAAATGCAGATTCTGACATGATATTGGTCTCTCTCGGACCAAATTCTGCTCTGAATTATAACTTGTGCAATTCCATTAAAGACAGTTTGGGGTTTGCACAGAAGTAAGTCAATAAAGAATTTGGGGTTAAATTATTTTAGAGATTGAAACAAAAATATAGGTAGGAATTATGGTCCCAATTCAGCATGGCTTAAGTACATGCCTAACTTTAAAGATGTGAGTAGATCCACTGAAATCAGTTAAACTACTCACATGCTTATTGTTGGGCACATAGATTCATAGATATTAAGGTCAGAAGGGACCATTATGATCATCTAGTCTGACCTCCTGCACAATGCAGGCCACTGAATCTCACCCACCCACTCCTGCAATAAACCTCCCACCTATGTCTGAGCTATTGAAGTCCTCAAATCATGGTTTAAAGACTTCGAGACATGCTTTAATACATTGCAGAACTGAGGCCTATACCAGTAATACAACAACATTTAGTACTTAGCTGACTAAACTAATTGCATCCTGAATTCATTGACTACTGTACCATAAATAGCTGTCGTTCTCATCAATTCTTTAGTCTCACTACTGAGGAGAGACTAGATACTAAAATTAGAATATATATTAGTGTTTGGGCTCATAGCCAATAGGACATATATTCTTCTAAAGTAAATATAAGAGGCTTCAGACAAATACTAATTTTAAACCTCCCATTGTTCCTAAGGTTTTCAGTGATAATTAATGGATCTGTACCTACATTTCTGAGGTTGATGGGCAGCTGGGATGAAGTGAGTACGGAGAATATCCATTCTGTTTTGCTGAAGGAAGTAAAGTAATTAAACTGAATGTTAGAGCACTGTTACAATCAATGGTACATATTTCATAGTTAATGTTTTAAATTAGTACTTCTCTTACTGGAAATGGGATTTCTAACTGTAGCGGAAACTGCAGGTCGAGTAGTTTGTTGGGGAGGCCTCATGCTAAATGCAAAACAAAAGTTACAATGGACAAAAATTAAACAAAAAATATGTTTGAGTTATATAACTACCATCTATTGCTCTTTTATTGTGCAAAGTTGCTCATAAAAAATGTATATGATTAGCTATAAAGTCTATTATATGTGTATTATATTGTCCACACCAATTCCTCTATCCATAGCAATATCTACTTATGGTAACATCTGGCAGACTCTCTTATTAAAAGGCTCAATATTAAAGTACAAGTAATTGCAATTAACTCTGCAACCTTAGCTTTGTGAATTTCCTCAGCCTTTTTAAATAAAGTTTTCAAGAAAAAATATTGACATGCATGTGTTTATTCATTAACATATCATCCTGCATATGAGATGCAGGAGGATCTGCTGTTTGTGTTTCTGAACTTCTAATGTCCATTGGAATCCTTGTTGAGCACAGAAGCTTTATTCAGAAAACCATAAGTCACATGGAAAACTTGCCAGGCCCATCAGACTTTTTGCAAATATTTCTAGTTAACATGGTGAAGGTTTAAAAATTGTAATTTTCAATTACTTTTAAAAAAAGTAATTTTCAAATGTACATCTATTCAGATCTGAGTCATTGCCTGGTACAAACATAAAATATGGACAACAAAAAAAATGTTAACTTCTTAGAATACTTACTGATTTGAATGTTAAAATAAGAAGCTTGTTTCCTGTCATGTTATGTTTGTATCAGTGGGAAGAGGTAGGATGGCAGAAAATATCATTCATTCATTTCTAGAAAGCTAAATAATAAATTCATCTACTCGCACAAGTATGCGTCATAGAAGAGAGAGGCAAATAAGCATGATTCTTTTTGTATTTTAATTTATATAACTTCTTGTTAAACATGTGGTATTCCAAATGCAAAGCATACCTCAAACTTATCTTTGCTATGCTAAGCCTCTTACCATTGAATCTGATGTATCTGTTGTGTTGCCTTCTTAAGAGATTCTTCCAATTTTGCAATCTATATGACATAATCAAAGACTTATAAAAATTCTATTTATGCGAGACACAGTTTGATTGTCAAACACATAGTTTTATAGAGAGTTTACAGATTGCATCCCAGTTATTCTTAGATACTATTGGCATACCAGTACACAGAAAGAGTCAGCAGAGTAGTGGGTATATGGATCAGAGTCAATTTTATTTCTGAAGATCTACATGTCCATGTTTTTTGGCTGACATAAACTTCGATTTTGATTCTAGAATGCACTGCCATTTTATAAAGCTTTGGTAAAGGGATATTGAGAAGAGAGTTTAAAGGAAGTTTCTATCTTTCTTCTAATTCTTGTCCCTGATATAAAATTGGAGAGAATAAGAATGAAAATAAATGAAAAACCCAAATATAAAAAGTGTTATCACAGATTTCTTTTCTGAGATCTGAAATGCAATTAGCTTTTAAGAGTCCTTCTTTGTACTCTGACTTGATTCAAAAAGAATTTTCAAGAGATACAATTGATTGTATCACATAAAATACATTAAAAGAACATCAAGATTTGCAAAGTCAAGCACTCTAAAGGTCACAACTTCAATGAATCACTTGCACGTCAATATGATTTTTTTTCAGTTTGCTTTAGTAGGTATCTAGGAAATCAAACATTCACACAAAAAATATGATAAAAGAACATTATTAAGGCAGGGGGTCTGTGGAAAAATAATATGTAATCAGGTTAGGTGTACCAGGTTAGTCACACAGAGACAGAGGAAAAATGGATGTGAGCAACAATAACAATTTTATTGGTAAAAAAGGAATGTAGAGTGTCTCCAGCATTCAGTAAAGATGTCCTGCCGTATTCTTCACAAGGCACCACTTAGTAATTAAACATTATAATGCAGTTTAAGCTTTCCACCACAACTACACTTATTTTTTTCTTTCTGCTTTTTAACAATTTTAAAACCATGAAACTATTTTTTTAAACCAACTTCAAATTTCAACATGTGTCCATCTGCTATTCATCCTTAAATCATACCGTTTGTTTTAACTATACAGCCAGAACGGGTAACAACTTGGAGGCTAAGCTGCCTTTTACTTGCAACGGTTGTCTCTGACAGCTCTGGAATAGGTGAATCATCTCCTCCTGGTTCTGCATTTGCAGCTTGTAGAGTTTGCTCAGTTGATTGTTCAAACTCTGGAACGAACTGAAGATGTCGACAGTTTCTGTTGCCTATCTGTCTCAATAGAGTATGCCAGGGACTGGCAACCTCTGGCACGCGGCCCATCAGGGTAATCCGTTGGTGGGCCACGAGACATTTTGTTTATATTAACCATCCGCAGACCCGGCTCCCCCCGCAGCTCCCAGTGGCCGTGGTTCGCCGTTCCCAGCCACTGGAGCTGCGGGGGTCAACATAAACAAAACATCTCGCGGTCCACCAACAGATTACCCTGATGAGCCACTTGCCAAAGGTTGCCGACCCCTGGCATAGATTAAGACCCTAGCCTGCATCTCCCTATTCACCTTGTGGAGTTCAGCTGCGATGTGAAATCATGTACACTGTTCCTTCCAGTATGATGGTCTGTCAAAGATTAAGTTCTTTTGTGCATAAGGAATTATGATGAAATTCTGCAGTTTCTATTGTTACTCTGACACCATGTCAGCTTAGTCACACAGAGACAGAGAAAAATGGATGCTAGCAACAACTTTATTGTAAAAAAAAAAATGTAGACTGTCTCCAGAATCTAGCATTCAGAGAAGATGTGCTGCAGTAATCTTCAAACAGCAACACCTAGTGACGAAGCATGATAATGAAGTTTAAGCTTTCCATCACAATCATATAATTAAAGATTCTATCATAGTGCATGTGCATAAATAGGTTGAATTAAGGTTATACAAACAAGCTTAATCCTGGCATTTCCTAACTTTGGAGTGTTTGATTTGCAACCTTAGTGATGTTCTTTTAACATAGTTTTTTCGTATATAATTGCCCAGGTTTCTATAAAAGCAAACTGAAAAAACCTCTGCCCCTTGAGCTAATGGAATAGCTCGTAGCAACAGCAGGTTATCCTCTGTGACACCCTATACCCGATGTGATACCCTGTACCTCTTTTATATGGTTATGATGATACGTTTTGTAGAAAGGATGCCTTGTGAGGTATCATTTAAAAACTCATAATCTGCTGAACAGCATTGTCCTATTAAGATGTGTGTAACATCACTGCAGATAAAATTATGAGATTTTTGCTATATGATTCTTACTGAAATGTGTTGTAGTACTGCGTGACTCCCACAAACCGTTTTCTCAGAGAAAAAGGCACACTGGCATGCCAGCAAGGTGCTAAAGAGCTATTGACTGTTTAATCAGACATTCCTCTGTGGGGGGAGGGAGGTATAAGAAAATAAGAATAAGAAAATTTACAATTCATCTGAAGGACATCTTGGAGTTCACGTAGACAATGGAACTGCCTGGCCCTATGACCCAGCAAGGATTTTTCCAGCACAAAAGGGTTGGAGTATAATAAGTAGGGGAAAAATTCCTCTAGCCACCTCTCCTCTCCTGTCCACCTTATATCACTCTGCACATAACATCAATGAATACTTGAAGAACACTGAAGTAAAGGGAGTGGTACCAGGCTAAAAGAAAATCTGAACTAAGAATTGCTTGCAGCATTTGGTGGTCCTCAGAGTTATTCTGGGTAGCCCTGAGAGACTTTTGGGAAACTGGCAGTTTACAACATCTCTGCTACCATTTGGAATTATAGACTGTGACTCACCTGCTTTGACCTCTCAATAACTCTAATTTCCTTTTCTTAGCTAATAAACCTTTAGTTAGTTTACTATAGCATTTGCTACCAGCATTGTCTTTGGTGTAAGATCTAGGGTACCAACTGATCTGGGTAAAGTGATTAGTCTCTAGGAACTGGAAGCAAACTGACTGTGGTGTGATTTTTCGTCTAAGTAACTGTTTCATCACAATGTCCAGTTTGTTTGGGTGGCAAGATAGACAGGAGAGTCTCAGGAGTCTGTGACTCCATGGTAAAACTAGTATAGTGAGCCAGCAGTTCACATCTGTTACTGGCTTGGTGAAATCTAATTATAGACTACACAACCAGTTTGCAGTGTCTGCCCTGTTTTCTGACAACCTACCCTGAGGTAGGCATTCATGGTTGTGAGCCACTCCAGACAGCATGACAGGTGCTAACAGTCCCCTCTTAATAAGTAGGAAAGTTCAATCAAAAGTTGTTTTCTAAATATAAACCAAAGAAATAAGGCACACAAAACAATCCTCCTTCCCATCCAAAGTCAAGCTTAGTTACCTTTCCTCTATAGTATGCTAATAAGCGTCTTCTGTGTTTTTCTTGAAATTCTGAAATCTAAAAATAAAACTTGTGTAGTAATGGTCTTCAACTAATCATATGGACAAATTGAAATCACTTCAGCTATAGTACATTTCTAAAACATGAAGGAAAAAAAAACTGAAGTGATTCTGTCATCTCAGATCTGCTTAGGCTTCATCAGGGGAAGTTTGAGTCGCAAGACCGAGGTCCCAGTTATGCTGGTACGCCCTGAATATGATATTTGGACATTGGACTATAACCTATGAACTATGTCTAAAAGAACTCTTTGCACCTACAAAGCTCACCATCTCTGCTATGAATCTGCACCTAAATGAATTGAACTCATGTCTGTATGTATATTGATCTTTTAACCATACCGTCTCTCTCTTGTTTTTTAATAAAGCTTAGTTTAGTTAATAAGAATTGGCTGTAGCGTGAATTTGGGTAAGATCTGGAATATTCAATAACCTCAGAGGTAATGTGTCCAATCCATTGGGTTTGGTAGAACCTTTTCTTTTATATGATGAAATAAGATTTTCAGAAATCATCATATTTGACTTAGGTACCTGGATGGAGGCCTGAGGCCGGGTCACTTTAAGGGAACTGTGTTGTTTGGACTTCTGAGTAACCAGTGAGCTAATAAAGAAGTTGTTTTATGCTGGCTTGGTAAATATAAGTATTGGAATATCCACCAATTTGTGGGGATTGTCTGCCCCATTCTTTGCAGTTCACCCGAATTGAGTGACCATAGCTGGCTCCCACTAGGACCCCGGTCAGAGTGAGACATCCTGCTTAGTTGTTAGTACTTCTTTAGTCAATAGTAACTCTTGCTGAACTCAAAGAATAATTTCCAGCTACTTGGAAACTGCCATATTGTGGCAAATCTCACTAATATGAAGTAGCAGAGTATAAATTTACACACAATAGCATCAGTTTTATTTTTATAGTTGGGTTAAACACATAATGTATTTTTCCAGCAGCTGGAAAACTACAGCACATCTACAATGATTTCATCCTGCCAGGTATATGTTGTTTTTGTTTTCAGAACTCATTGAAAGTCAGTAAAAAGAACACATAACCTAGCAGTGAATTTCATAATTTTTTAAATTAAAATAACATTTTATTGGGGCTTGAAAAATCCAATTGTCAAAATACCAATGTGGCTAGGATGTGATCTGTATCGTCAGTGCAGACAGCACTTCTACTTGTAGGTGGAAATGTATCTTTATCTTAGGTTTAAGTTGTCTTATTTTTATATTATGTTGTTGTCATAGTTGTGGGGGAGGGGTGGCTAGGAGGAAGTTCAGTCCTGTCTCTATGTGCTGGAGTTGTTACTTGCAGTGTTCCAATAAATCCTTTTATTTCTATAAGAAGATATTACAATGCATAGTCTGTGAGGCCAGACTCATGATGGGAGTGGGTGAAAGATAAACTGTTAACTGTATATTTCAGCTGGGCTGGAAGAGAAATGAGTGACTCTCTTTATGCTAATTTCTTGTGACTGTGTCAAAATGGCATGAGGTGTTTTGGGAGTAAAGTATTAGGCACAGGAAAAAACAAAGGCTTGGGTGCCTGATCAAATGTTACTGATAAGGAGGCTGTGAGTATAAAATAGAAGAGAAGCAAGAATAACCAACCGCTCTGTGCCCCTTACAGGGAAAAAAGAAATATATTGTACAATAAAAAACATATTCTAATATATCCAGATCTGCGGCTCAGTACCCAGGCCATGTGCCATGTCCTAAATGAAACTTGGATTTTGTCACATGAAACTTCATTTTCTGGAAAATTAAGAAAGCTAAGAGTTTACTGGAAACTATTGAACAGACGTCTGAATAACTGTCTTTTGATTCTGACTGTAGTCTTGAAAATTTCTGAATGGATTCTGAATTGTGCACATTGAAACATTTTCTATAGACTACTCATCTAGACAACATTCAAATGCTCACGAGTTTCTACATCATATTTTCCTTCTCCTTCCCTATGAAACATTTTGTGGCTTGTATTTTTTTTTTTTTAGCCATAGCATGTGGTGCCAAGAGTGATTTAAATGTACCTGTTTAATTTCTGATATAGCTAATACTTTTCCATTGCAAATATTTATGCATCATTAAAATAAGAAGTAGTGATAATTAGTATGAAATTAAGACACAAACAGTAGCCCTGATGCTTTCTTAAGCACCTTGGAACTGTGTACTGTTTGTCTGAAGAAAGAAAATGTGAAAGTTGAACTATTCATACAATGTTTCCTTTACACTGAAGTCAATAGAAGCTGCTAAATGCTTAGCACTTTGAAAATCAGGCCATAATGAGTTGCTCAGTCCAAAAATGCCAAAAAACACAAAACAGAACAAAAATCAACCAACTAAACAAACAAAAAAACAGAGAAAAGAAATGAAAACTGGAACTGCTAGACCTACAACTACACTGACAAAGGGAAAAAAAAGGGTTGGGAATGAAAATAAGTCAGTTTCTAAAAAAGAAGAAAAAGCACAAAAAAAATCTGGATTCTTATTGACAGATGGCAATCAAATCTCACAAGGACTCACAAATCTTGTAGGACTCACCTGTGTAATTTCTCTTGAATATTTTTTGCATAACATATCTATTCCCATAAACAGTGACTGAATTTCAGGATTTGTCTGCAGAGAAAGAGTAACTAAATATTACCAAAATTAATATCTACAATAGAGCATTTTCAAAAGTAACTTATGTACTTAGAAGCCTAAATTTCATTGACTTTTAATAAGGCACTCTTGAAAATTTTACCTGTGGTACTTAGAAAAGCTTTAAAATACAGCATTACATTAAATGTTCCATAAACTCATTGATTGAATAGCTATACATGGATAATAAATGTTAATGCAACAATTTGTAGGGTGGTATCTAATAGGAAAATGCAGGGATTGAGATTAAGTCTGGTTTCATTGAGTATCTTTTTAATAATCTGGAAGATTTTAAAAAAATATATTTAAACACTCTAGATAATCTATTAAAGAAATGTGCTTCATACATGTAAGAGTGAAATTTAAAAGTAAACCTTAATGGAGAGTAATATCTGAAGCAGTGACAGTTTTCTTATCCTGGTATTTTATAAGTGAGGCCCCTAATATAACATTAATGATGTGCTGAAATTTTTAAATATTCTGCATAATTGTGTTCCATATTTTAAGCTCTCATTCAAAAAGTGAATACCTCCATATAGTGGCAAGGAACCCTAATTGGAACGGAGTTTAAAACTGATGCCTGAAGAGCCTGAAACAAGAAATCAGAGAGAACTATGGGATATTTTAATTCATCTGTAAAGGGTGCTGACTCTGAAGCTGAAGACGAATGGTCTACATAGCCATATGAACTATTTCAGAGCTGAGCATTTCAGCAGAAATTGCAAGATAATGTGACTATCCACTGTTGTTGGATGCAGTAGCATACATTAAACATTTTGCAGTGGGACAGCTACTTGCTGAGGTGGGTAATTTTCTCCCCCAAATTATAAGTCAGCTCTGTTCCCAAAAAGTTGGAAAATTAGAATTCTATCCATTCCCCAGTAAGAAAATTGGCCATTACCTTTGAAAACTCGTGGCAAATGGGGGAAGTCCCGGATGACTGGAAAAAGGCTAATGTAGTGCCAATCTTTAAAAAAGGGAAGAAGGAGGATCCTGGGAACTACAGGCCAGTCAGCCTCACCTCAGTCCCTGGAAAAATCATGGAGCACGTCCTCAAAGAATCAATCCTGAAGCACTTGCATGAGAGGAAAGTGATCAGGAACAGCCAGCATGGATTCACCAAGGGAAGGTCATGCCTGACTAATCTAATCGCCTTTTATGATGAGATTACTGGTTCTGTGGATGAAGGGAAAGCAGTGGATGTATTGTTTCTTGACTTTAGCAAAGCTTTTGACACGGTCTCCCACAGTATTCTTGTCAGCAAGTTAAGGAAGTATGGGCTGGATGAATGCACTATAAGGTGGGTAGAAAGCTGGCTAGATTGTCGGGCTCAACAGGTAGTGATCAATGGCTCCATGTCTAGTTGGCAGCCGGTATCAAGTGGAGTGCCCCAAGGGTCAGTCCTGGGGCCGGTTTTGTTCAATATCTTCATAAATGATCTGGAGGATGGTGTGGATTGCACTCTCAGCAAATTTGCGGATGATACTAAACTGGGAGGAGTGGTAGATACGCTGGAGGGGAGGGATAGGATACAGAAGGACCTAGACAAATTGGAGGATTGGGCCAAAAGAAATCTGATGAGGTTCAATAAGGATAAGTGCAGGGTCCTGCACTTAGGACGGAAGAACCCAATGCACAGCTACAGACTAGGGCCCGAATGGCTAGGCAGCAGTTCTGCGGAAAAGGACCTAGGGGTGACAGTGGACGAGAAGCTGGATATGAGTCAGCAGTGTGCCCTTGTTGCCAAGAAGGCCAATGGCATTTTGGGATGTATAAGTAGGGGCATAGCGAGCAGATTGAGGGACGTGATCGTTCCCCTCTATTCGACATTGGTGAGGCCTCATCTGGAGTACTGTGTCCAGTTTTGGGCCCCACACTTCAAGAAGGATGTGGATAAATTGGAGAGAGTCCAGCGAAGGGCAACAAAAATGATTAGCAAAAAGAAAAGGAGGACTTGTGGCACCTTAGAGACTAACCAATTTATTAGAGCATAAGCTTTCGTGAGCTACAGCTCACTTCCTCAGATGCATATCGTGGAAACTGCAGCAGGCTTTATATATACACAGAGAATATGAAACAATACCTATTCCCACCCCACTGTCCTGCTGGTAATAGCTTATCTAAAGTGATTTCCAGCACAAATCCAGGTTTTCTCACCCTCCACCCCCCCACACAAATTCACTCTCCTGCTGGTGATAGCCCATCCAAAGTGACAACTCTTTACACAATGTGCATGACAATCAAGCTGGGCTATTTCCTGCATAAATCCAGGTTCTCACATCCCCCCCACCCCCATACACACACAAACTCACTCTCCTGCTGGTAATAGCTCATCCAAACTGACCACTCTTCAAGTTAAAATCCAAGTTAAACCAGAACATCTGGGGGGGGGGGGGTAGGAAAAAACAAGAGGAAACAGGCTACCTTGCATAATGACTTAGCCACTCCAAGTCTCTATTTAAGCCTAAATTAATAGGAGAGGCTGAGGGAGCTGGGATTGTTTAGCCTGCAGAAGAGAAGAATGAGGGGGGATTTGATAGCTGCTTTCAACTACCTGAAAGGGGGTTCCAAAGAGGATGGCTCTAGACTGTTCTCAGTGGTGGAAGAGGACAGGACAAGGAGTAATGGTCTCAAGTTGCAGTGGGGGAGGTTTAGATTGGATATTAGGAAAAACTTTTTCACTAAGAGGGTGGTGAAACACTGGAATGCGTTACCTAGGGAGGTGGTAGAATCTCCTTCCTTAGAGGTTTTTAAGGTCAGGCTTGACAAAGCCCTGGCTGGGATGATTTAACTGGGAATTGGTCCTGCTTTGAGCAGGGGGTTGGACTAGATGACCTTCTGGGGTCCCTTCCAACCCTGATATTCTATGATTCTATGAAAATTTCAGCTGTCTCCTGAATGCCAAAAGAAAAACACCACCTCTCATAGTTACTTTGATGCCAAAAACCCCATCTGTTCCCTACTCTATTATGAAACCTCCTGAGTTTTACTAAAAAATTTCTACAGTGCAATTAAGTATTTTCTCTTAAGAAAATGTGGTGCATTTTAAAATTTGGAGGGTGTGTATAATAAACTGAATTTAACATAAATAACATAATACATGATGATAGCTTTCTCTGAAATGTTTCTGGTTCTGTGTTCAGGGACAACTAGACAGGATTTCAATTCATGAATGAATAAATGATGTAAAGAGGTGGGGCTGTAAATTTATTAGCTGTTGTAACTTTTTAGGGGAGGGATGAGCCTGTATAGAAATATAGTGGAATGACAAATATAAGTTGGATAATGGAGTACTTGCCTATGAAACATAAAGGAAAAACAGACTAGATTGTAGAGGCTGGTAAGTAGTGCTATTCAAGAAAGATTTAATAGACTCTGAGATATAATTTCTTTGATAAAATTTTCTTTCCTGAAGCTTCTGCTGGGGCAGTGCCCCTCCACACTGTCTCCGAACATAATGACATGGTTGATCCCCTATTGTTTTACCAGGTAAGTTAGGAAGCAGTTATTTAGTTTTCACTGAGTGGACATTTTGTAGACCTATATAAATATAAACTAATGCACTCTAACCTATCTTTTATTCAAACTGAAACCTGTGCTAGCAAATCTCAGTGACCTTTATTCACCAATATAAGAAAATAAAATTTCATCCAGTGAGCAACCGTCATATTCATACAAATGCAGTATGCATATTTAAAATACATTTTGTGGACAAGTTATAAAATCTATTTAAGGTTCTAGCAAAGAGAGAGGTCCCTAGATTGAATTAATGCTTGAAATCTATTAAAAGTTATGGACACAAATGAAGAATTCCACTAGGAAGAGATTTACAAACCATCAAAAATAAGGGTTTGTAACAAATGTTTAGATTATTATTGTATAAAGCAATATTGGATGTTTTCATAATATCCCAAAATAATAAACACTGAGGCTTTGATTCAACAAAGTACTTAAGTCTGTTCTGAAATAATGACCAGTTTGGTGACTGAAGTACAAAAATAGTAGAAATGTAAAGCGATAAATGACAATCATGCACTAATTGAAAAATGTGACCCTTCAACTACCCCAAATAAACAATGTAATGAGGAGTTTTAGCACATTTATAGGGCCCTATCCTGCTTTCATTGAAGTCAGTTGGGAGTTTTGCCCTTAGTAGCAATGGGGTCAGCATCATACCCATAAAACTTACTTGCCATTTTTCCTCTCGGATCCCTAAATTATGGAGCTCCACCATTTTTTTGTTTGGATCCTTAATTATCATTCCCATTGATTTACTTAAGCAAGGCTTACTGATCACCACTAGTACCTTTTTAAAAGATACAGTAATTAGCTACCTTTCAGTACTCCAATATAGTGGCAGATTTTAATGAAACAGTAATCATTTTGTTAACTGCTCAGCCACTACATTCTTGAATTCCTTTAGAATGCTTGATGTCTTCCATCCAGTTCTGTTGATGTGTTCCAATTTAAGACTGAAATCCTGGCCCTACTGACTTCAATGACACAACTCCCATGGATTGCAATGGAGCCAGAATTCACTATACTTTATCAGTTTGTTGACATCTCAATCTCTGACAGTGATTCATTGATGTTACCTGAAAATAGTGGGTATGGGCCTGGGCATGTAGCTCCCAACACCATTTGTGGTGAAAACTGATGCTAAGAAATAATGAAACTTCTCTGCAATGTTCTGCCCATCTTAATTACTCCCTGGTAGTCCAGCAGACCCACAGATTCTTGCAGGCTTTCTACTGATGATATATTTATTAAAAAAAAATCTTATTTGTTCATATGTTTTAGCTATTTGCTGTTCAAATTCTTATGCTTCTTAATCTCATTTTACATGTTACCTGCCAGAGTCTGTCTCCTTCTGCTGGCTTCAGTTGGGCTGGATATCCATTTTTGAAAGATAAATGTTTTGCTCTAATAACGTTTTGTGCTTTGCCATCTAATTATGCGTCCTTTTTTTTGGTCTGTATATGCATGCC
The DNA here is from genome assembly GCF_965140295.1 of Lepidochelys olivacea. Lineage (NCBI taxonomy): Eukaryota > Metazoa > Chordata > Testudines > Cheloniidae > Lepidochelys > Lepidochelys olivacea. The sequence goes on along the minus strand of NC_140414.1, from coordinate 134,102,725 downwards.
TACTCACCCTATTTTGGTATGCTTAAATAGCCTCCATACTAAGTTTAAAGATTTTCATTTTTGTCTTTAGGGTCTTCTTGATTAGCTTCCTCAGTTAAACCATTTTGAAAGTTTAGTATCATGATGTTGAACTTAATTATCTTGCGATCAGCTATTATAATGAGCCTTAGTGATTCATCTGTTGTTATTCCTTGGCCTCGTTCTTGTGTGTTGCTTAGGACTATGTCAAGAAAAGTCTCTCCTCCTGTTATAGAGGACAGTAGTAAAACTATTATCATATATTTACATTCTTATGACCTGAGTTTTATATTCATACATAGTCTACTGAACAGTAATACATTTTAGTTCAATAGATTTTATATTATTTTTGGTATAATCGTACTTCCCCCAGCTCTACAACCTAATCTGTCCTTATTAGACCTTAATAATAGAGTATTCCATAGACTTTTGTTTGTCATGCCACCAAGTTTCAGAAATGCCTAGGCCATAAAGATCTTCAATTGCCTGACAGTCTAGTTTACTTATTTCCTTTTAAGCTTCACAAATTGATGTTGATATAGATATATACACACATTTAGGATGGGGTTTTTAAAAACACTTAGTGTTGGCTTAATTCTGCCCCACTGAAGTCAATGGGAGTATTAACATTCCTAAGTATTTCTGAAAATCACACCCTTAGAGTTTTTTATTCTGGCCAAGTGTCAGACTCCTTTATCTGACACCCTATTACTTTTCTGTAATGTGCCTCTGTGATATCATCCTGTCCTTCCTCCAGTTCAGCAGTATTTTTCACTCTGTACTTTATTCATAAATACAGAATCACCTTTGTATTATTGGCATACTTAGTAGATGTATGTTAACCTGCTGTTAAATACTTCTAGGGATACTAAACACTAGTACAAGGCCCAGGAATGTAATACTGATTTCTGCCCAACTCTGCCTCTGTTCCAGGGGCATGATTGCCATATGGGCTTATAGGAATGCTGTTTTCACTAAGCATGTTTATGATGTCCCCCTTACCCTCATAAGGAAGGTGTGGCCTTTACCTGGCTGGTAGTTAGTCAGGGAGGAAATATAAAGTGCCTCCACAACCCAAATATGAATTTAGCTAAGGAGAAGAAGGTGTCTAGGTAGGAAGAGGAAGGATTAACTTTTCAAACCCATCTTAACAAAAATAGGAAGTGGGGGCTGCACAATCCTCTGGTGAGTGAGGGCAAGAACCCCTATGAATACTTTTATTCAGCTCTATCACAACAAAGGAAAATAATACAGGGTTGAGTGGATTATTAAAAAAGGGAAGGCTAGAGCTAATATCCATATGTCTAAACACTGCTTGGACTGTACATGAGTTTTTCCTCCAATCCAAGAGCCAGAGTAACTGGTTGCACACTTTTTGTGGAGGGCAAAAAGGCCACACTCATTATAGCGAACTGTAGTGCACAGGAGGACAGGGGAAATCTGATGATGACATGGAACTTTCTACTTTTTTGACAATCCCCTCTAACCTTTTACATTAGTCACCAACTTGGTTCCTGAAGAAGTTGGACTGATTTGCTGCTGAATTCTGGGGTGTACAAACTCCAGGCTATATATAGTTATATCTGAAGAAATCCGTAAGTGTACCCTATATAGTAACAGAGCATCTAAGACTACTGTCAAAATGTTAGCGAATGTCCATGTACAGCTGATAGACAAAAGGAAAGTATATTATAATAACTCTACTGTTAAGGAAACTACAAATTAGTATAATACAAATATTATGAAAGCCTTAATTTACCTTTTTAGAAAGAAATATTGTACGGCAAGGAGCTCTACAAATTAAACATTCATCTTTTTTGCCTGTAAAATAAAATGAATGTCATGAGTGTATGTCATACAGTATATGCAACCTGTTTTGATGCTTAGACTTTGTTTGTATCAAGAATCAGAGAGGCTGTACATAATTGCAAATAAAATCTTAAAAGGGGTTTGATTTTTCAAAAATGCGAACACACAATTGCACAGGGAAAAATGTGCAATGGCTCCCAGGCCTGAATCCTACAGACACTTATGTATGCAAGCAACTTTATGCACAAGAGTAGTCTCACTGAATCCTGTTGTTTGAGTACTTCTGTTGACTTCAGTGAGACTACTCACATGCTTAAATTTAAGTTCATGCTTAAATGATTTGATGGACGAGAGCTAACCAGAGGTATGACTAAGATATTTGGGGACCAATTCTGCTCTCACTGAACTCAGTGGGTGAAATTTGTGAAGTTTTGACTTCAGTAGAGCCAGAATTTCACCCTTCGTGTTTTTTTTGTCTGTGACTTCAATAGAAGCAGGATCAGACTTTATTCCTGAGCATAAAAATAATCATTTTCTAAAATATGTCTTTATTATTTGAAAAAAGAAAAGGAGTACTTGTGGCACCTTAGAGACTAACCAATTTATTTGAGCATAAGCTTTCGTGAGCTACAGCTCACTTCATCGGATGCATTCAGTGGAAAATACAGTGAGGAGATTTATATACAAACAGATCATGAAAAAATGGGTGTTTATCATACACATTGTAAGGAGAGTGATCACTTAAGATGAGCTATTACCAGCAGGAGAGTGGGGTGGGGGGAGAGAAAACCTTTTGAAGCATTATCAAGGTGGGCCATTTCCAGCACATTTCCAGGAGTTAACAAGAACGTCTGAGGAACAGTGGGGGCGGGGGGGAATAAACAAGGGGAAATAGTTTTACTTTGTATAATGACTCAACCACTTCCAGTCTCTATTCAAGCCTAAGTTAATTGTATCCAATTTGCAAATTAATTCCAATTCAGCAGTCTCTGGTTGAAGTCTGTTTCTGAAGTTTTTTTTGTTGAAGAATAGTCACTTTTAGGTCAGAAATCGAGTGACCAGAGAGATTGAAGTGAAGTGTTCTCCAACTGGTTTATGAATGTTATAATTCTTGACATCTGATTTGTGTCCATTTATTCTTTTACGTAGAGACTGTACCTGTTTATTATTTGAAACACATTAACAATTATTTTAAATAGATACACACAATCATAATATTTAAATACACTCCTTATCTTCCTTGATAGTTGACTAGATATGTCTTAGGTATTTATACAATAGCTATTTGCTTACTGCCTAACGTGTTCAGTATCGATGTTTATAATGATGTTTGGAGATGAAGAACACTGTAAAAATGGTATTATAACAGGTAGAAATGGTATCTGAATTCACACCAGTAAAATCCTAGGAGAGTAAACATTTTCAGAGTAAACATTTTCTAGGCACCTGTGTTTCAGAGTCTGGGCATACGCACTAGTGCCTTCATCTATCTGTCCGGCAGTGCCTAAGCCCCAGAGCAACTTGCGAAGCAGGGGCAAACAGGTGCATGCACAGACCATTGACTGGATGGGCTTCCATTCAAAATGCATACAAAGGACGAGATGGTGCCTGCCTTATAATGTTTAGCCCAGTGGCTAGAGCACTCAGCTAGGATGTGGGAGATCTACATTCAATTCCCACTCTTCTGCCAGCTGGGGAGAAAGTACCCCTATTCAAATCCTCTGTGGGACATGCTCTAACCACTGAGATATTACATATTCTGATGTGGTGACTCCCTCAGTTTCTCTTGTTGAAGCTGTGGCACTATTGGATAAATAATGACAGAGTGTGTGGAGCTGCGGCACTGGACCCAGGGTCTCCCACGTACCATCTGGGTGCCCCAACCGCTGGACAAGAGTCATTCCCATGTTCTCTCTCTCTCTGGCCCAATGATTATTCCACTGTGGATAAATACTTCAAACATAATTGGGCCATTCTGTGTGGAGCGAGGTGCATAATTCATTCCCTCAAAGAGGCTTAGGTGCCTAAGCTGCCTCACTCCAAGTGGTGTATACCAGTTCATGGATCACAAAGTAGAAATAGGCATCTCCCTGCAACCTGGACTTATGTGCCTATCTCTGAGAGAGGAGCAGGGCCTAGCACACACCCTTCTGGTTAGCATCTCCCATTGGCTAAGTTAAGCAGCTCCTTGCCTACTCTGCTGGCTTTTGTGAATTCCATTCTGAAGCGTGTGTCTCTCCCCATTTATTGTAGAAGGAGCCTAGACAACTAACTCAGCTTTGTGGATTTTCTAGACACCTAAGCGTTAGCTGCTGTGACACTGCAACGCTTAAATCCTGTTGTGGATCCCACTTTATGAGCTTGATATTTCCAAGAGAAATCTGCCTCCCCTATGCTTCTGCCACAGCTCCTAAATATATATTGGAAGGCTTCCAAGATGGAGGACTAAAAACGTTGCAGGAACTTCCCTTTTTTAAAAGGTCCTGTAGCTGTCAAACAGTTATGATTTAACTAAGGAAAATTTCATAATATTGTAGTGGGGTTTGAAATGTCTGAAGCAACTAGCAAAATCTATCTTATAATGTAAATCCCATATGTTGAAAACTGTTCTAAAATTAAAGCAAAATGAAACAGTGCTTCAGAGTGAATGAGGCAGTGAATGTGGGGACCACATCTGTCTTGCCTCAGACTTTTTATTAAAGCCTCAGATTTGGGATACATAAGGCATGTTTCCAAAGTATCAAGACTTTGAGTAACACTATAGTCAGATAAGGAGTTTTTAAATTCATTTAAAAAAAATTAATTTAGAAAACATTTAATATTTGTTTTAACGATACCTGCGGTAGGAAAGTTATGTTAGGTGATTTTTTTTAAAAAAGGAAACTCTCAGGCTTTTCAATATCAGTGGACAAATACCACACAGCTCTGTGATCTTTTGATTATATGAAGGTGGAGGCTGCCCGGGGGAAGGGGCAGGGCAGGGGGCTGCACATTCTCCTCATAAAAAGACTTACTTACTTACTTGGCTAGTCTGCTCTGGTTCACACTGATTAAGCTCACAGTGCCCTTCAGCCACAAGCTAATTTGCTAGCGTGGCCAGCATAGGTGCTGGAACTAGGGGTGCTACTGCACCCTCTGCCTTGCAGTGGTTTCCATTATATACAGAGTTTACAATTTGGTTCAATGGCTCTCAGCACCCCCACTGTACACATTGTTCCAGCACCCTGGTGGCCAGTGGGAAATATTGCACAGCTCTTGATGTGACCCTGATGGGTTGAAGCGCCACCAGACCTGCCACCCTCTCTCCCTGCCTGAGCCCTTAGGCCAGGGAGCTGCATGGCCTGGGACAGGGCAGACCAGGGCACATCTCCCTCTCGTGATAGGATGTTACCTTTCTGAAGACACGGCTCACAGATAACGTGGCCGCAATTGGTCAGGCAGAACCTTGGCGTGGCCGTTCGGGGCTGTCGGAAACACACGTTGCAGAACACCAGGGCAGCCATCTTAATGGGGGAGCAAGAGAGCTAATGGGCCCGGAGAGCCCAACCACGATGGAGGCTGTCTCGTCTCCTGGCCTTCCATCCGCGGCAGGCAGCATTTGGCAGCTGCACCCGCAGCCCCACTCCTGTTCCTCCTACCCGGCGCGGTGGCAGTTCAGGGCTGGAAGTGAGTGGCAGTTATGAGAGGAGGGAATTCCAGCTGACAGTCACCCGCCCCTCCCCCCCAAGAGGGCGGTGAGCGTGTATGAGGGGGATTCACCAACCCCTCCCGCCCCAAGAGGGCGGTGAGCGTGTATGAGGGGGATTCACCAACCCCTCCCGCCCCAAGAGGGCGGTGAGCGTGTATGAGGGGGATTCACCAACCCCTCCCGCCCCAAGAGGGCGGTGAGCGTGTGTGAGGGGGGATTCACCAACCCCTCCCGCCCCAAGAGGGCGGTGAGCGTGTATGAGGGGGATTCACCAACCCCTCCCGCCCCAAGAGGGCGGTGAGCGTGTATGAGGGGGATTCACCAACCCCTCCCGCCCCAAGAGGGCGGTGAGCGTGTGTGAGGGGGGATTCACCAACCTCTCCCGCCCCAAGAGGGCAGTGAGCGTGTGTGAGGGGGGGATTCACCAACCCCTCCCGCCCCAAGAGGGCGGTGAGCGTGTGTGAGGGGGGATTCACCAACCCCTCCCGCCCCAAGAGGGCGGTGAGCATGTGTGAGGGGGGGGATTCACCAACCCCTCCCGCCCCAAGAGGGCGGTGAGCGTGTGTGAGGGGGGATTCACCAACCCCTCCCGCCCCAAGAGGGCGGTGAGCGTGTATGAGGGGGGATTCACCAACCTCTCCCGCCCCAAGAGGGCAGTGAGCGTGTGTGAGGGGGGGATTCACCAACCCCTCCCGCCCCAAGAGGGCGGTGAGCGTGTGTGAGGGGGGATTCACCAACCCCTCCCGCCCCAAGAGGGCGGTGAGCGTGTGTGAGGGGGGATTCACCAACCCCTCCCGCCCCAAGAGGGCGGTGAGCGTGTGTGAGGGGGATTCACCAACCCCTCCCGCCCCAAGAGGGCGGTGAGCGTGTGTGAGGGGGGATTCACCAACCCCTCCCGCCCCAAGAGGGCGGTGAGCGTGTGTGAGGGGGGATTCACCAACCCCTCCCGCCCCAAGAGGGCAGTGAGCGTGTGTGAGGGGGGGATTCACCAACCCCTCCCGCCCCAAGAGGGCGGTGAGCGTGTGTGAGGGGGGATTCACCAACCCCTCCCGCCCCAAGAGGGCGGTGAGCGTGTGTGAGGGGGGATTCACCAACCCCTCCCGCCCCAAGAGGGCAGTGAGCGTGTGTGAGGGGGGGATTCACCAACCCCTCCCGCCCCAAGAGGGCGGTGAGCGTGTGTGAGGGGGATTCACCAACCCCTCCCGCCCCAAGAGGGCGGTGAGCGTGTGTGAGGGGGATTCACCAACCCCTCCCGCCCCAAGAGGGCGGTGAGCGTGTGTGAGGGGGGATTCACCAACCCCTCCCGCCCCAAGAGGGCGGTGAGCGTGTGTGAGGGGGGATTCACCAACCCCTCCCGCCCCAAGAGGGCGGTGAGCGTGTGTGAGGGGGATTCACCAACCCCTCCCGCCCCTAGAGGACGGTGAGCGTGTGTGAGGGGGATTCACCAACCCCTCCCGCCCCAAGAGGACGGTGAGCGTGTGTGAGGGGGATTCACCAACCCCTCCTGCCCCAAGAAGGCGGTGAGCGTGTATGAGGGGGGATTCACCAACCTCTCCCGCCCCAAGAAGGCGGTGAGCGTGTGTGAGGGGGGGATTCACCAACCCCTCCCGCCCCAAGAGGGCGGTGAGCGTGTGTGAGGGGGGATTCACCAACCCCGCCCGCCCCAAGAGGGCGGTGAGCGTGTGTGAGGGGGATTCACCAACCCCTCCCGCCCCAAGAAGGCGGTGAGCGTGTATGAGGGGGGATTCACCAACCCCTCCCGCCCCAAGAGGGCGGTGAGCGTGTATGAGGGGGGATTCACCAACCCCTCGCGCCCCAAGAGGGCAGTGAGCATGTGTGAGGGGGGGATTCACCAACCCCTCCCGCCGCAAGAGGGCGGTGAGCGTGTATGAGGGGGGATTCACCAACCCCTCGCGCCCCAAGAGGGCGGTGAGCGTGTGTGAGGGGGGATTCACCAACCCCTCGCGCCCCAAGAGGGCGGTGAGCGTGTGTGAGGGGGGATTCACCAACCCCTCCCGCCCCAAAAGGGCGGTGAGCGTGTGTGAGGGGGGATTCACCAACCCCTCCCGCCCCAAGAGGGCGGTATGCGTGTATGAGGGGGGATTCACCAACCCCTCGCGCCCCAAGAGGGCGGTGAGCGTGTGTGAGGGGGGATTCACCAACCCCTCCCGCCCCAAGAGGGCAGTGAGCGTGTGTGAGGGGGGATTCACCAACCCCTCGCGCCCCAAGACTTACCAGGAGGAATTAGTCAGGCTTTTAGGTTGAACTGCTGCTATCCAGCATAGGTCCTCAAAGGTTCTGGATTCATGTTGCTTCTTGAAAGAAACATGATTCCGTATCAATTTCTAAATCTTATTAAAAATCTTAAAAATAGAATCAAGAAAACATGTCACCAAAGCTAAGATATTAGTAATAATAAAGTAAACTAAGAATAAAACACTGTCATATCATAATCTAATCAAGCCAGGTAGTCTCAAGAGTGGACTGAAGTTAAATCATCAAATTAATGCCAGAGATATAATCAACCCTTATATAACTTTTAAGAGGGAGGCTAAGAAGGTGGCTGTCCATTTATTTATAAATCCCAAAGAAGGAATTTTACTAATGTCAATCAAATAAATAATTTGTATCTGGCTAAATAGCTTAATACTGAAATCAAATTATTATCTAATGTTTGCACCACAACCTTAGAGCCAATTATAAAACTTCCTTCTTAACCTTCAATTAGTATGCAGTATCTAACCCAGCAGTTCTCACACTGTGGGTCAAGGCCAGTGATGAGGTGCCAAAATCTTAACAACTGGTTTCCTCCTCACCCCACAAGGGGGTTGTTGCCCACCCCCACACCCCCGGGACTCCTGCCCCATTCAACCCCCCGTGTTCTTTGATGCCCCCCCCCACACGACCCCTGCCCCATCCACCCACCTCCCCTGTCCCCTGACTGCCCCCAGAACCGGACAGGAGGGTCTTGTGGGCAACCGTAGTGGATGCCCACCCCACCCCTAAGAGCCAGAGGGACCTGCCGGGGGGCGAGGTGGGGAGTCCCGGCGGTGCTTACCTGGGGTAGCTCCCAGGAAGCATCTGGCAGGTCCCTCTGCCTCCTAGGGGTGGGGGAGCGTAGCTAGGGGGGGAGCAGGGGGAACGGTCGCTCCCCCCACTGATCACATCAAAAGTGGTGCCTTAGGCACCTACTCAGTGGGTGCTCCAGGGCTGGAGCACCCACCAGGAAAATTTGCTCCCCGGCCTCTGCCCAGCCCCAGCTCACCTCCGCTCTGCCCCTGAATGTACCGCCCCACTCTGCTTCTCCACACCCCCCCGGCTTTCCCTCAAATCAGCTGTTCCACGGGAAGCCTGGGAGGGCTGAGAAGCAGGTAGCGGCTTCCTGCTCAGGCCGAGGGTGGTGGAGGTGAGCTGGGGCATGGAGTGGTTCCCCTGCACGCCCCTGCCTCAGCTCACCTCCGCCTCCCTGGGCCTGAGTGCGAAGCCGCTGCCTGCTTCTCAGCCCGCCCTGGCTCCCGCGTGAACAGCTGATTCACGGGAAGCCAGAGGGGATGGGGCGGAGCAGAGCGGTGCAGTGCGGTGCGTTCAGGGGAGGAGGCAGAGGCGGAGCGGAGGTGAGCTCTGCACCCACCAAATTTTCCCCTTGGGTGCTCCAGCCCTGGAGCACCCATGAAGTCGGCGCCTAAGGTGCCACTTTTGGCCAGTTAAATTTCAAAGCCCTTTTAGAACCGGTTGTCCCAAGGGCTTCGAAATTTAACAACCGGCTCCAGCTCACCACTGGTCGCGGCCCTGTTTTAATGGGGTCGCCAGGGCTGGCTTAGACTTGTTGGGACTCAGGGTTAAAGCCCAAGCGCTTCAGCCCTGGGCAGTGGGCTAAGGTTACAGTCCCGCAGCCTGGGGTTGAAGCCCTTGGGATTCGGCTTTGCCCCACCCAGCCTGAGGCAGTCAGGCTTTGGCTTTGCCCCCTCCCTCTATCAGTTGAATTTGACCCAAATTAGGCAAATAGTTTCAGGACCCTCCTCCCCAAATGAATTTTTATGTAGAAAAACAATTAGTCAAAAAAAAATTGCCTAGCTCTACACATACCTGTGCGCATACAAACACACTTTTATTTTCACATGCTAAAAATAAAGGATGGAACAGCTTTCAGGGAATTAAAACCAAAAAACTAAACAATACAAAAAGATGAAATATGATACTTAAAATTATAGAGGGGTTGTGTTTTCTGGACTTTCATTGTTTAGGAGCTGGAACTGCAGAAAAGTTGCCAAATGGTGATGTTCTGCTGGCAGTAATAGACCTTCTTCGGGTGCAGGGAGAGACGTTGATGTCATTCCTCTCTCTAAGCTGATCAGTGTTGGAGACTCTGGAACATGAGTTTTTCCTTAGATGGCTTGTTGATCTGAAAGTTGAGGCTTCTTGGCCTGATCTTTGATTCTTATGGTTTACAGATTTCTCTCACTCACTATTCAGTACCTACCTTCAAGGTCTATGGACAAATCTGGGGTGAGGCCTACCTGGGAACCATGCAACTTGGTCCTATCGAGTCTGAATTAGGTCATAATTAGCAAACATCAAGTTAGAAAAGTCCTACTTAAATCACCATTTTAAAAATATTTAGTATATTCCATATCCCACAGACTTAGTCTGGGATCCCTCCCAAAACATAAAAAATTCAGATGCATAGACTGCTTGCATCAAATGTTTTAAAGAGATTGTATAGGACACATTTTAAAAACTACTTAGGTACCTAAAGATGCAGATAGTGGGATTTTCAAAAGTATCTAGGTCCCTAATTCCCACTGATTTCAGAAGACAAACTGTCTGACCTATAACCATTGATTTCAATGGGAGTTAGGTTAATATGAACTAGGTTCCTATTAGTTCCCCCTAGTAGGGTCTACATGAGGGCAGACACATTGCACACTGCCGTTCATAACCCCCCATAGTCTGCAATGCGGGGCTATGTACACAAGCCCAAAAGCTTGAAAGAGAAAAATTACTTGAAAGCTGATGAGGATGAAACCCATTTGAAATATATAACTTTAAATTTTATAAACGGTCTATGTGTCCTTTCAAGCTATTTTCTTCACAGAAGGGAATAGGACATAAATTAGTAAGGAAGTAAGTTGCTAGATGTTTGCCGTGATAGATGCACACCACCCATCTTCTGCTTTTAAATCAAGTTCTCCATAAACTATAACTAAATAAAACATGTCAAATTATAGAAGAAACTCTCTCAACCCATCTGTTAATCCAATTGGAGGGGAACTACATTATTAAGTCATACACTGCAAAGCTCCTGATAAATCCACTATGATCTGTACTCAAAAGTAACATCTGTGGCCTCTTAATTAAAATAAAAATAGCTTTCCAACAAAGAAACATACTGAAGAATTGAAACTGTATGAATAATCTTACATAAAGTTGAGAGTCACAAATCCAGGGATTGCCAGGAATTCTATAATCCAGACTGAATAAAATAGTTCTCACATGTGATAATTTACATAACTATTCAAGATTACTTGGAGTGGGACTACAAAACTGCCAAAAGGCAGAATGGACTGCCAACTGTATGCCTTTTAGATTTATATATATATGGTGCTAGTCAGATTAAGATATAAATTAAATCTTTAGAAGGAAGTGGGGGGGAACTACGGTTGGGATTTTGCAGAAGGAAATGGGAGGGGAGACCCAACAGTGTGAATCTGGGAGTGGTAATTATTGAGCGTGGGAGGCATGAGTGATGCTTGAGAAGAGTATATTGCCAATTTCCTCCCTCCTCCCACTCAATTCATATACTTCATATTTTCTTGTAATATTTTTCTTACCAGAGGATTACTATATTCAGCTACTTGAAAACTAGTTTCATTTCACCTTTTTATGTCTATGATAAGACATCAGAAATAGTGCATATTTTTGCATTTTGTGCTTTATTAATGTAGACATTATGCATTATATGTTGAATAATTTAGAAGTGTATTCACTTCTATCAGTCTTAAACAAGCTTTTTAGCTATAAAGAAATCTTTAAGACATTTCATTTGCCAGACTCCAACTAACATAAGGATTAATGTTTGTGCAAGAGCCCACCACAGGATATTGCTGTTGGTTTCTTCACTTGTCAATCGAAAGTACTCCTCACGTTCCTGTTGAAAAAAGGGAAAAGGCATAATTATTTGATTTAAAAAAAAAATCTAAGTACAGTACTTGATGCTGCCACCTGGTATCAAGGCATGTGTTGTCTGTTCACGTACTAGAGAGAATGAACAAGCCCTATGCAATGTTCTCTTCTTAACTATTATCAATTTGATGAAAATAAGATTTTGAACTTACTCTTATCCATATTACTATCAGGGTTGCAAATCACTGCTTGAGCGCTGAACAACAGGTTATGTAAGGTTGGCTTTTGTGCTGCAGTGGAAGTGTGAGCAGAAGTTTCATATGGTCATGGGTTGGGCTGGGCATTAGATATAGTTCTTTAAGCACATGCATACGTCCTATTGAAGTCAGTAGGACTAAAAACACATGCATAAATGTTAAACATATGCTTATGTGCTCTGCTGAACAGGGATGGACTTAAGCACAGACTATTTTTTTTTCCCTGAATTGGAACCACAATAAGGCACTTAGGGCCATATATTTAAAGGTATTTAGGCATCTTAAGAAGCAACTAGGTGCCTGGAACTAGATTCACAAAAGGGACTTAGATGTTGCAACACTGCAATCTGACCCTTCACTCCAAATTTCCTTCTCTGGGACCTGCTCCGGCCCCTGTTAAAGACAATGACAAAACACCATTGATTTCAAAGGTATCGGATCACATCCTGGGCTTTATTCCTACTACTAAATTGGAGCAACTTGCATACACCTCCACTCTCATGATCGCAGGATTGAGTTCCCTTTTCCAGCCTAACAGACTTGTTTTTTAACCTTGTATATGCATATGCACTAGTCTGCACAAGCATCATGCAGGATGAAGCTCAGAAAGTCTCACGGGGCTTCCTTAATTACTTTTTCTTCTATTTTAGAGAGAATTGTTCTAGATAGAAAAATTAGAACACACTGCAAAAATCCAGTGTTGTTATGCTTAATGAGCTTATAGCTGGCACAGGCACAAAGATTTCAATCAATAATATGCACTATATAGTAATAACACTCATAGAATTCAGAGTAACAGCCGTGTTAGTCTGTATTCGCAGAAAGAAAAGGAGGACTTGTGGCACCTTAGAGACTAACCAATTTATTAGAGCATAAGCTTTCGTGAGCTACAGCTCACTTCCTCAGATGCATATCGTGGAAACTGCAGCAGGCTTTATATATACACAGAGAATATGAAACAATACCTATTCCCACCCCACTGTCCTGCTGGTAATAGCTTATCTAAAGTGATTTCCAGCACAAATCCAGGTTTTCTCACCCTCCACCCCCCCACACAAATTCACTCTCCTGCTGGTGATAGCCCATCCAAAGTGACAACGCTTTACACAATGTGCATGACAATCAAGCTGGGCTATTTCCTGCATAAATCCAGGTTCTCACATCCCCCCCACCCCCATACACACACAAACTCACTCTCCTGCTGGTAATAGCTCATCCAAACTGACCACTCTTCAAGTTAAAATCCAAGTTAAACCAGAACATCTGGGGGGGGGGGGTAGGAAAAAACAAGAGGAAACAGGCTACCTTGCATAATGACTTAGCCACTCCAAGTCTCTATTTAAGCCTAAATTAATAGTATCCAATTTGCAAATGAATTCCAATTCAGCAGTTTCTCGCTGGAGTCTGGATTTGTAGTTTTTTTGTTTTAAGATAGCGACCTTCATGTCTGTGATTGCGTGACCAGAGAGATTGAAGTGTTCTCCGACTGGTTTATGAATGTTATAATTCTTGACATCTGATTTGTGTCCATTTATTCTTTTACGTAGAGACTGTCCAGTTTGACCAATGTACATGGCAGAGGGGCATTGCTGGCACATGATGGCATATATCACATTGGTGGATGTGCAGGTGAACGAGCCTCTGATAGTGTGGCTGATGTTATTAGGCCCTGTGATGGTGTCCCCTGAATAGATATGTGGGCACAGTTGGCAACGGGCTTTGTTGCAAGGATAAGTTCCTGGGTTAGTGGTTCTGTTGTGTGGTATGTGGTTGTTGGTGAGTATTTGCTTCAGGTTGCGGGGCTGTCTGTAGGCAAGGACTGGCCTGTCTCCCAAGATTTGTGAGAGTGTTGGGTCATCCTTTAGGATAGGTTGTAGATCCTTAATAATGCGTTGGAGGGGTTTTAGTTGGGGGCTGAAGGTGACGGCTAGTGGCGTTCTGTTATTTTCTTTGTTAGGCCTGTCCTGTAGTAGGTAACTTCTGGGAACTCTTCTGGCTCTATCAATCTGTTTCTTTACTTCTGCAGGTGGGTATTGTAGTTGTAAGAAAGCTTGACAGAGATCTTGTAGGTGTTTGTCTCTGTCTGAGGGGTTGGAGCAAATGCGGTTGTATCGCAGAGCTTGGCTGTAGACGATGGATCGTGTGGTGTGGTCAGGATGAAAGCTGGAGGCATGCAGGTAGGAATAGCGGTCAGTAGGTTTCCGGTATAGGGTGGTGTTTATGTGACCATTGTTTATTAGCACTGTAGTGTCCAGGAAGTGGATCTCTTGTGTGGACTGGACCAGGCTGAGGTTGGTGGTGGGATGGAAATTGTTGAAATCATGGTGGAATTCCTCAAGGGCTTCTTTTCCATGGGTCCAGATGATGAAGATGTCATCAATATAGCGCAAGTAGAGTAGGGGCTTTAGGGGACGAGAGCTGAGGAAGCGTTGTTCTAAATCAGCCATAAAAATGTTGGCATACTGTGGGGCCATGCGGGTACCCATAGCAGTGCCGCTGATCTGAAGGTATACATTGTCCCCAAATGTGAAGTAGTTATGGGTAAGGACAAAGTCACAAAGTTCAGCCACCAGGTTAGCCGTGACATTATCGGGGATAGTGTTCTTGACGGCTTGTAGTCCATCTTTGTGTGGAATGTTGGTGTAGAGGGCTTCTACATCCATAGTGGCCAGGATGGTGTTATCAGGAAGATCACCGATGGATTGTAGTTTCCTCAGGAAGTCAGTGGTGTCTCGAAGGTAGCTGGGAGTGCTGGTAGCGTAGGGCCTGAGGAGGGAGTCTACATAGCCAGACAATCCTGCTGTCAGGGTGCCAATGCCTGAGATGATGGGGCGCCCAGGATTTCCAGGTTTATGGATCTTGGGTAGTAGATAGAATATCCCAGGTCGGGGTTCCAGGGGTGTGTCTGTGCGGATTTGATCTTGTGCTTTTACAGCAGACTGGACTTCTACATAGAGTGCTTCCGCCGACGTGCACGGGCTGAAATTGTGGAAAAGCAGCATCACTTGCCCCATAACCTCAGCCATGCGGAACGCAATGCCATCCACAGCCTCAGAAACAACTCTGACATCATAATCAAAAAGGCTGACAAAGGAGGTGCTGTTGTCGTCATGAATAGGTCGGAATATGAACAAGAGGCTGCTCGGCAGCTCTCCAACACGAGTTTCTACAAGCCATTACCCTCTGATCCCACTGAGAGTTACCAAAAGCAACTACAGCATTTGCTCAAGAAACTTCCTGAAAAAGCACAAGATCAAATCCGCACAGACACACCCCTGGAACCCCGACCTGGGATATTCTATCTACTACCCAAGATCCATAAACCTGGAAATCCTGGGCGCCCCATCATCTCAGGCATTGGCACCCTGACAGCAGGATTGTCTGGCTATGTAGACTCCCTCCTCAGGCCCTACGCTACCAGCACTCCCAGCTACCTTCGAGACACCACTGACTTCCTGAGGAAACTACAATCCATCGGTGATCTTCCTGATAACACCATCCTGGCCACTATGGATGTAGAAGCCCTCTACACCAACATTCCACACAAAGATGGACTACAAGCCGTCAAGAACACTATCCCCGATAATGTCACGGCTAACCTGGTGGCTGAACTTTGTGACTTTGTCCTTACCCATAACTACTTCACATTTGGGGACAATGTATACCTTCAGATCAGCGGCACTGCTATGGGTACCCGCATGGCCCCACAGTATGCCAACATTTTTATGGCTGATTTAGAACAACGCTTCCTCAGCTCTCGTCCCCTAAAGCCCCTACTCTACTTGCGCTATATTGATGACATCTTCATCATCTGGACCCATGGAAAAGAAGCCCTTGAGGAATTCCACCATGATTTCAACAATTTCCATCCCACCACCAACCTCAGCCTGGTCCAGTCCACACAAGAGATCCACTTCCTGGACACTACAGTGCTAATAAACAATGGTCACATAAACACCACCCTATACCGGAAACCTACTGACCGCTATTCCTACCTGCATGCCTCCAGCTTTCACCCTGACCACACCACACGATCCATCGTCTACAGCCAAGCTCTGCGATACAACCGCATTTGCTCCAACCCCTCAGACAGAGACAAACACCTACAAGATCTCTGTCAAGCTTTCTTACAACTACAATACCCACCTGCAGAAGTAAAGAAACAGATTGATAGAGCCAGAAGAGTTCCCAGAAGTTACCTACTACAGGACAGGCCTAACAAAGAAAATAACAGAACGCCACTAGCCGTCACCTTCAGCCCCCAACTAAAACCCCTCCAACGCATTATTAAGGATCTACAACCTATCCTAAAGGATGACCCAACACTCTCACAAATCTTGGGAGACAGGCCAGTCCTTGCCTACAGACAGCCCCGCAACCTGAAGCAAATACTCACCAACAACCACATACCACACAACAGAACCACTAACCCAGGAACTTATCCTTGCAACAAAGCCCGTTGCCAACTGTGCCCACATATCTATTCAGGGGACACCATCACAGGGCCTAATAACATCAGCCACACTATCAGAGGCTCGTTCACCTGCACATCCACCAATGTGATATATGCCATCATGTGCCAGCAATGCCCCTCTGCCATGTACATTGGTCAAACTGGACAGTCTCTACGTAAAAGAATAAATGGACACAAATCAGATGTCAAGAATTATAACATTCATAAACCAGTCGGAGAACACTTCAATCTCTCTGGTCACGCAATCACAGACATGAAGGTCGCTATCTTAAAACAAAAAAACTACAAATCCAGACTCCAGCGAGAAACTGCTGAATTGGAATTCATTTGCAAATTGGATACTATTAATTTAGGCTTAAATAGAGACTTGGAGTGGCTAAGTCATTATGCAAGGTAGCCTGTTTCCTCTTGTTTTTTCCTACCCCCCCCCCCAGATGTTCTGGTTTAACTTGGATTTTAACTTGAAGAGTGGTCAGTTTGGATGAGCTATTACCAGCAGGAGAGTGAGTTTGTGTGTGTATGGGGGTGGGGGGGATGTGAGAACCTGGATTTATGCAGGAAATAGCCCAGCTTGATTGTCATGCACATTGTGTAAAGAGTTGTCACTTTGGATGGGCTATCACCAGCAGGAGAGTGAATTTGTGTGGGGGGGTGGAGGGTGAGAAAACCTGGATTTGTGCTGGAAATCACTTTAGATAAGCTATTACCAGCAGGACAGTGGGGTGGGAATAGGTATTGTTTCATATTCTCTGTGTATATATAAAGCCTGCTGCAGTTTCCACGATATGCATCTGAGGAAGTGAGCTGTAGCTCACGAAAGCTTATGCTCTAATAAATTGGTTAGTCTCTAAGGTACTCATAGAATTAATTCCTACATTGCAATCTCTGTCCAAAGAAAATGTCTGTGTTTAAAACATTCTTCATAGATATTGATCCTACAAATAGTGCATGTGTGCAAAATCACTCACATCTGTGTTGTTAGAATAGGGGTTTGTGGTGCTGAGCACCACAGTTAGCATTGTAGTTCCTATTATTAGCAAAAATTACTACTATGCATGCTCAAACAGCTTTTTTAACATTGCAACTCACATTTATTTGTTTCATTGCTTTATTTATATACAACTAGATCTTGTAAGTGTCCTCCTTTTCTATCCTGTGCATCCATATTAGGACTGTTGAAACCATGGCTCAGACATGTACAAGGGAGATACTTTCTCCCTTGCAAGCAACTGGTCAGAGAAGATGAATAGAGTGGGCAGCTAAATGCTATAATCTATCCCTTATTTATTTAATTTTTGTGAAAATAATGAGAGGCCCTCGTCCTCTGTGAAGAGGAGTGAAACTGAAATTACCACTCTTGTGTTCTGTTAACCAAAAAGTGTCTACAAATTGCTGTTGCAAATGGAAGGATTTTACTCAGTCTTTCTAAAACAAATTCACTTTTAGGTTGAGATTAAGAATTGAGAATCTCAGCCCAAAATAGTAATTTATCACAAAGTTATGAGCAAGTGAAAATAGAATTTAAATGAAAATCTGAAGCACATACAACTTGAATTATAGAAGTTATGGCCAGCAAAACTAAAATTAACCAAATGATTTAATTAGTGGAAAGTACTGTCGAGTAAAACTGATCGTTATATAAAGAATAATTAAAAATCAATGCTTAGCTTATATACTGTGTTTTGCTTTACAGCTTCAAAGTGTTTTACAAACCTTAACATGTATTGTTCAGTTTTAAGTAATAACTTACATACTGTAGAATCATTTTGGTTAAATATTAATAGTACTTTTAATAACATTTAATTTAAAATAATACTACAACTAAATATTGTAATATGCCACCCAACATTTTACTTTCCAAATCCAGATGTTTCCATGCATTATTCTTTCATATTTCTATTAGGGAACAAACATACTCTGTGATAGTTTTGTTCTTTGGATATGTGATGAATTTGCTCAATTAGATGTCCGAGTCTAAAGTTAACTTCATTAACTTTGTTCTTGGCTTGAGCGATAGCTTCATCAAGAAAATGCTCTCCAACTCTAATGTCCAAGTGGATACGCTATGAACACAACAACAACAATTATTAGTCCCATGGATTTATGGTGTGTTTTTTTTTTTTTTTTTTAAAAAAAGTCTTCAGAAACAAAGTGAGTCATAAATAACAAAGGTTTCCTTTTAGCCTTCTTGTAGGAATGGTATTTAACTTATTTATAGATGTCCTTACTAAAGAGATAAGATATTTAAAATTAATATATTTCAAGGTTTTAATCTTTAATTACACAAATTTACATACTTTGTTATTAGTGTTGTATTTTATACTGATGCTATTGATTCGACCAGTATGAACTATTTATTATAGTGTGTCCAACAAAGGGCAAAAAAAGAACATTCTTAGGACTAACCACTCTAATTAAAAATTGATACCATTATCAATCCTTTTTTTTAAATACTCTTCCCACTTAGTCAGGTTGTAGCTGAAGCAAAGTCAGAAACAGAGATAATGAGAATCAGTCCTACGTCTTCCACCCGGCATAGTGTAGCACTTCCAGTAGGTTATTAAAGATGCATCTGAAGGCAATTTCCTCCAGTAACTTCCAAAGTTTAGCTTAGTTTATAATGATAAAAAGAACAATAAATATATGATTCATGTGTGGCTCTCTCTCACGAAAGCTTATGCTCAAATAAATTTGTTAGTCTAAGATGCCACAAGTACTCCTTTTCTATTTTGCGGATACAGACTAACACGGCTGCTACTCTGAAACCTGTCAAAGTTTATAGAGTTATTGCTCAAAGAAATTGGAGTGACAGAAATGTAATAGCTTTCAGATAAGTGTGCTTTTGTATCTGCATTTGTGTTGATAAACCAGTCCCCTTATAACATTTCATCATATTAATCAGGACTTTGAAGCTTTACATAATCAAGGTGCTGTACAAACATTAATTAATCTGCACTGTATTAGACTGACTACGCCCTGACTCCTTGGACATGAAAGGAAAGTCTGTTTCATCTCTTCATCTTCTGAGCTCCAGCATTATATTTTGCAATCACTAGGAAATGTCATATATTGACTGAAGAGTCATCTGCAATATCTGAGATAATTCATCAAAGCAAGATTCTTCTAGTTTCAAATACTGACCACAGCCAAATAATACAGGATGCTCTGCATGGGTGGAGCTCCATTGAATTCAGGAAGTCCAAAGGTCCACCTATGTGGAATTGCTTTGCAAGATCAAAGAGCAACATAGAACAAATGGATCGACTGCGATACTTTCATAATCTCATCATTAATTATGCTCCTAGACCTCTATACTGTATGTCCATTTGTCTTCCAGAGCCTGTATTTAGATAGGACAGATATCATCATTAAAAATAATATTCAAGAAATACTCTTACCAGTTTACTTCCTCCAAATGAGATAAGCTTTGTGGAGTTAGACTGCAAACAGATATTATGCTCCCCAGGTAAGTGTGACGTAAAAGAGAATGTTCCTTGTGGACCATACAATTTTGACAACAGTAGCTGTAAATGTGTTAAGTGTATTTTTTTATTTATGAACTATAGATATTAACATAAAAATAAAATTCTATGTATCATACCTCAGAATATATTTAACATTTTAAACTTGTATTTATATTAATAATATAATATAATTAATATTCAAGTAACCTAAGTTTCACATTTTATTTAGGGAATAAAAACTAGAAACAATGTGGTCCACACTGAGGACTAAAACTTGTCTATAGACACTAAATTAAAGTCAAAATTGTGTGTTTAAGCATAGCTCCTAAGTCCTGACTTTGGCACATAAATAACTAGCCTGATTTTCAAAAATGTAGAACATCCAATGGCAATGAAGGTAGTTGTTGTGGATTGCTGGTATATGCATCCTGATGATTAATCTAATATTTTTGGTTTAATTTATCATCTCCTTCTTTTCTAGTACTGAGTACCCTTCTTCTCTTATTGACCTTAATGACAACCAACATGTGCTCTGCACTTTTGAAAATCAGCCCACTTATTTAGCTGCTTAAATATGGATTTAGGAACCTAATTTTAGGCACCTATTTTTAAAAATATTGTCCATTCCTCTTAGATTGTATGACCTTCCTGTTCCAAGAGTCAGTACAAATGCCTCCAAAAATGTGAATAATACGTTTTACCTCCTTAGCAGGAGTTGTAACGGTCACAAACATTCCCAAACCAGGAGCAGATTCAAGAAACCTGTGTTCATGTATGTCCCATTGCTGTACCTTGTAACTCCCTGAGAAGACAGATACAAATCTGTTAATTACAAGTTAGTATATTAAATATATGTCACTTTTTCATTTCACATCAAGTCACTATAAAAACAAAATTAAGTACAAGATAACTTACATATTTAATAGAATTATGATTTTGTCCAGTTCACCATATAATTAGATTGTGGCATTTTGCACCACAATGGAGTGAGCAAGAAGTTACAAACTAATGAAAGAAAAGTGACAATTTATTATCATTGCCTTGCATGCTCTGGCCTGGTTAGCAAGCCATGGCACATGGCAGATCGTCCCAAAAGTTCAGGTATCCATTACTCTAGTTACGTTTATCTTTTATGCAGCCCCCAGCACTTATGAACAACAAGCTATCAGCTCTTTGATGGTTCCCTGGCAATCTTGCATATTTCTCCTTCTCAAATAAGGGCTTTTTGCTTTCTCATTATCTGGGAAGATTTTAATGCACTCAATATAAAACACATAGTGGAATGGTTTCTTTTTTTTTTTTGAGCAGGTGTTGAATGAGGTCCTGAGCACTGCTAAACAGAAAATGCAGATCTCACGTTGGTGGGGAGAGTGGCAAAACCATGCTGTAATAGGTTGTAGGAGTAATGGTTGACTAAACCGGAATTCCTCCAAGGAAGCACATACTGCAATGGCATCTGTAGAAATAGGTGCTTTGTGTGCTTTCCATCTTAGCTCAGCCAGCTCTTCTGGTCAGTGCAGAGGACTCTTGTAGCAACGTGCATGGAACTTGGAGGGACGAGCACAGGAGATAGAAGGGAAGAGTTTGGAGATGGCATCAAGAAGCCATTCTGTGCGCACGCAGCTTGAATGCTAGCTGCTGTCACAGCAATTCTGTAACTAATTCTCTTAATAAAGAGCTAGTTTAAATTCAGAAACATGGAGTCCTCTCATGTTATTACTCAGCATGCAATACATGACACAACTGTAACACTTGCATGGCTAGCATGGAGCAGTAGCTATAGTGCATTTCCATATTGTGACCGGCCCTTGTTTTGGGAGTAAAGAAGGAAATACTCTTTGTGCCTTGTGACAAAGTTCCTCCTCTACCTTGGTGGGTCCTGCGCTTATTGGCGGATTTGCTTGCCTCAGAGATTCACGGCTGCCCTCAGTTTGGCCACTTTTGCTAGTGACTCAAACCTGCTGTTCACTCAGCTAACCTCATCACTGGCCAGCATGGGGAAAGGGAGGAGAACAATCCCCACAGTCTCTACTGACCCACCTAGTGGGTCGGGGAATAGGCCAAGGACCTTCCCCTCTGGTGGGACCCACAGATCAGGTCACCTCCTCTTGTCTCAAATAGGGAGTTGAGGGGGATGGGGGGAACCCAGGACTGCCCTCTACTCCGGGATCCAGCCCAGGGCCCTGTGGATTACAACTGTCTACAGGTTTCAGAGTCTACAGTCTGTCTACAGTGTCTCTTGTAACAGCTGCATGACAGCTACAACTCCCTGGGCTACTTCCCCATGGCCTCCTCCCAACACCTTCTTTACTCTGTCACCACAGGATCTTCCTCCTGAAGCCTGATCACACTTGTACTCCTCAGTCCCCCAGCAGCACATGTTCTCACTCCCTGCTCCTTGCACAACCTCCCCTAACTGATGGGAGGTCCTTTTTAAACCAGGTGTCCTGATTAGACTGCATGCCATAATTGATTCTAGTATGTTCTTAATTAGCTCCAGGTGTCTTAATTAGCTTGCCTGTCTTAATTGGTTCTAGCAGGTTCTTGATTGCTCTAGTGCAGCTCCTGCTCTGGTCATTCAGGGAACAGAAAACTGTTCATCCAGTGGCCATTATATTTGCCCTCTACCAGACTCCTGTACCCCACTGGTCTGGGTCTGTCACAGTGCCCTACTCACCATCACCACCACTCATTCACCTAAGCAGGGCCAGCCACAGGGCTTTGGCATTATAAATCAGGCTGTCAGTATTAGAACTTCATAGATTGACATTTTAAATATTAAACACATTGACCATTATGTAGCAACATCTACCTACCAGTAATCAAGGTATCACTTGGAATGTCTTCTATTATGCATTTCTCCTCTCTTTCCCCTGAATGAAAATACAAAGCAGGTGAGAGAGCAACCCAGATGCTCAAAAGAATTCCTATTAAGTGGCTCTTCATGATTTTGGTGTATCCTTGTTGTACTACTTTTGGAAAGGATTAGTTAGAAATGAGCACAGCTCTGTGCTCACTCCTTGTTTGCTGTTTATCAGTGTGGTTTTGGGAAAAAATGTGAGAAAAGACATCTGCTAGTTACGTCAGTTATTTATATATGTGTATGCGCCATCGAATGAGATAAGAAAAAGATAATTTGTGAAGTCTTTCCTAACATGAAAGGAGCAAACTTTTATTTTGTAGCTCAGATATATGAAGTTTTATAGGACTAATTTATAATTCTTTGTGTGCGCACACACACACGAACTACATTAGGACTGAAAGTGCCACAATGGGAAAATGAAATACTTCATTTTTTTCTGAGTTGTATGTGTAACCCTTTGGGGTTTAGAGAGCATGGCCCCTTTAAATCTTTTTCCTATTGGGGAGGGGGAGCAGTGAGAAAAAGGAGGGAAACTTGGGGGTGTGGCTCTGGAGCCCCGGGAGAGAAGGCCTGCAGCAGGGAGGCCCTGGACAAAGTGAAGGGGAGAGAACCTGCCTGAAGCCTGGGAAGGATAGGGCGGCCGATCGGGGACACCCCAGGACAGGAGCCAGGAGCAGCACTGTGCAAGGGAGGAATTGCCCGAGAAAGACAGGCCAGAGCTGGACCCAGTATCACTGCTGCCCCGAGCTGCACTGGGCTGTGAGAACTGGGGCTTGTGACTCTGCATTGGAAATAAGGAGGGGTGCTGCTAGTTAGTTAAGTGGGGAGCTTGTCGCTCTGTGTGGCTTTGCAGAGAGCGGCAGAAGAGGGCACCAGACTGGTTGTTGGGGAAAGTTCACTGGTGCCGAAGACAATCAGGAGCACCCAAGATTCAGCAGTGGACTGGAACTTTGCTCAGGACTCCTGAACTTTGTGTGCAGACACATTGCTCGGTGTCTGCCCTTTCAGACTGTGCTACCACTGGGCCTGTGGGGCCTTGGTTTGGATGCAACCCTGTTGTACTGCTCCCCCTACATTTCCCCTTGTTGTTTTTCTCCTCTCATCCCTCTGTAAATAAACATCTCCCTTTGTTATATCCATTGTTCTTTTCCTTTGGGTGTGTGTGTTCACTCTGGGGGGTTTGGAACAGGTGCCTCTGGGGTGGAAGAAATTTTTCCTGCTGCATTCCTGTGTGCGCCGTCTCTTGGCCAGAGCTGCCTGCAGAGCAGACTCCATCTTGGCCACAAGGGCGCTGAAGTTAAATATGTTTTTACTGTGTTTGTCAGCTTTGCCAGTTACTGCTGGGTTTTTGGTCCAATGGGTCAGCTGAGTATTCTCTCTGTGTGTATTTAAAAATAAAATCCAGCACAGCTGGCTTCATAGTCAATAATATGGCCAAGATCACTTAGTAGTGGAATGTCCCTATCAATGGATGTTGTCATTATGAGAAATCAAAATTGTTTGGGGAGGGGTGTAGATAAATTAAATTTCTCTCTTGCTCCTAAGTTCAACAAATAAGAGAAAAATAGATTAAAATAAACTATTCTCTGCTTCCAATTCCAGCATCACTGCACTGTGTGGGATAGTTTCTGTCTATTGAGTTGCCTGGCAACATCTCAAAGTTTTGCTGTGTTATTATTTCTGTTCATCTGTCAAAAGGGATCTCTGTTGTGTATGTGCTAGTGACCAAAACTATCTTTTTCCAGGAAAGGTCTCCTTCTATGGCACAGGATCATTCAAAAAAAAAAAAAGTATTTTCTATGGAAAGGATGTATTTTGCAGTATAATGCAGCTTTACATTTTGCTGGGGCTTCGCTCAGCCCAGGACAAGGCAAACATTTTTGGCAGTCCTCTTTCCCTGTTTGTGTGTTTCTGTGCTTGTCTGGGGTTGTCAAGGTTCCTCCCCCACTCTGAACTCTAGGGTACAGATGTGGGGACCTGCATGAAAAACCTCCTAAGCTTATCTTTACCAGCTTAGGTCAAAAACTTCCCCAAGGTACAAAATATTACACCCGTTATCCTTGGACTGGCCGCTACCACCACCAAACTAATACTGGTTACTGGGGAAGAGCTGTTTGGACGCGTCCTTCCCCCCAAAATACTTCCCAAAACCTTGCACCCCACTTCCTGGACAAGGTTTGGTAAACAGCCTCACCAATTTGCCTAGGTGACTACAGACCCAGACCCTTGGATCTTAAGAACAATGAACAATCCTCCCAACACTTGCACCTTCCCTTTCCTGGGAAATGTTGGATAAAAAGCCTCAGCAATTTGCATAGGTGACCACAGACCCAAACCCTTGGATCTGAGAACAATGAAAAAGCATTCAGTGTTTTACAAGAAGACTTTTAATAAAAAATAGAAGTAAATAGAAATAAAGAAATCCCCCCTGTAAAATCAGGATGGTAGATATCTTACAGGGTAATTAGATTCAAAAACATAGAGAACCCCTCTAGGCAAAACCTTAAGTTACAAAAAAGATACACAGATAGAAATAGTTATTCTATTCAGCACAATTCTTTTCTCAGCCATTTAAAGAAATCATAATCTAACACATACCTAGCTAGATTACTTACTAAAAGTTCTAAGGCTCCATTCCTGGTCTATCCCTGGCAGAAACCAGCATACAGACAGACACAGACCCTTTGTTTCTCTCCCTCCTCCCAGCTTTTGAAAGTATCTTGTCTCCTCATTGGTCATTTTGGTCAGGTGCCAGCGAGGTTACCTTTAGCTTCTTAACCCTTTACAGGTGAGAGGAGCTTTCCCCTGGCCAGGAGGGATTTCAAAGGGGTTTACCCTTCCCTTTATATTTATGACAGGGGTCTCAGTCACTGCAGGGCTCAACTCTGCCTCTTGCTTCCCCAGTATGAGTAGGTAGTGAGGTGGCTGCCATAGTCATAGCTTTCTTCAAGCTATCTTAGGGTTTAATTCAAATCCCACTGAAATCCACGGAAATATTCCCATTGGTTTCAGTGGACGTTGGATTGGACCACTGATGTTCATACATAGCCTGGGAGGCAAGGCATTGCTAAGCAGGATGGACAATAATTTAGTGGATTCTTCTCACATTCAGACACTCCAGATGCCTTCTTTTTGTTGTGCCGTCATTTCATGGGAAGAGAACAGATTTTTGCACTGAGGGCCTCTATTCTATTCAGATTCTTATAAAACATTCATCATAGAATCAGAGATTAGGGTTGGAAGACACCTCAGGAAGTCATCTAGTCCAAACCCCTGCTCAAAGCAGGACCACTCCAACGAAATCATCGCCGCCTCGGCTTTGTCAAGCTGGGCCTTAAAAACCTCTAAGGATGGAGGTTCCAGCACCTCCTTAGGTAACCCATTGCAGTGCTTCACCACCCTTCTAGTTTTTCCTAATATCCAACCTCGACCTCCCCCACTGCAACTTGAGACCATTGCTCCTTGTTCTGTCATCTGCCACCAATGAGAACAGCCTACCTCCATCCTCTTTGGAGACCCCCTTCAGGTAATTAAAGGCTGGTATCAAATCCCACCTCACTCTTCTCTTCTGCAGACTAAATAAGCTCAGTTCCCTCAGCCTCTCCTCATAAGTCATGTACCTCAGCCCACTAATAATTTTCTTTACCCACCGCTGGACTCTCTCCAATTTGTCCACAAGCTTTTTGTAGTGGGAGGCCCAAAACTGGATGCAATATTGCAGATGTGACTTCATCAGTGCCGAATAGAGGGGGAATAATCACTTCCCTCGATCTGCTGGCAATGCTCCTACTAATTCAGCCCAATATGCCGTTAGCCTTCTTGGCAATAAGGGAACACTCTTGACTCATATCTAGCTTCTCATCCACTGTAATCCCCGGGTCCTTTTCTGCAGAACTGCCGCTTAGCCAGTCGGTCCACAGCCTGTAGCAGTGCATGGGATTCTTCTGTCCTAAGTGCAGGACTCTTCACTTGTCCTTGTTGAGCCTCATCAGACTTCTTCTGACCCAATGCTCCAATTTGTCTAGGTCACTCTGGACCTCATCCCTACCCTCCAGCATATCTACCTCTCCCCGCAGCTTAGTGTCATCTACGAATTTGCCAAGGGTGCAATCCATCCCATCATCCAGATCATTAATGAAGATGTTGAACAAAACCGGCCCCGGGACAGACCCCTGGGGCACTCCTCTTGATACCGGCTGCCAACTAGACATCAAACTGTTGATCACTACCCATTGAGCCCGATGATCTAACCAGCTTTCTATTCACCTTATAGTCCATTCATCCAATCCATACTTTTTTAACTTGCTGGCAAGAGACCATATCAAAAGCTTTGCTAAAGTCAAGGTATATCACGTCCACTGCTATCCCCATATTCACAGAGCCAGTTATCTCATCATAGAAGGCAATCAGGTTGGTCGGGCATGACTTGCCCTTGGTAAATCCATGTTGACTGTTCCTGATCACCTTCCTTTTCTCCAAGTGCTTTGAAATGGGTTCCTTGAGGACCTGCTCCATGATTTTTCCAGGCACTGAAGTGAGGCTGACCTGTCTATAGTTCCCTGGGCTCTCTTTCTTCCCTTTTTTAAAGATGGGCACTATTTTTGCCTCTTTCAAATAGTCCGGGACCTCCCCCGTTCGCCACGAGTTTTCAAAGATAATGGCCAGTGGCTCTGCAATCACATCAGCCAACTCCCTCAGCACTCTCGGATGTATTCTCTCTGGCCTCATGGACTTGTGCATGTCCAACTTTTCTATATAGTCCTTAACCTGTTCCTTTACTAGTGAGGGCTGCTAACCTCCTCCCCATACTGTGCTCCCCAGTGCAGCAGTCTGGGAGCTGACCTTGTCTGTGAAGACCAAGGCAAAAAAAACATTGAGTACTTCAGCTTTTTCCACATCATCTCTCACTAGGTTGCCTCCCCCATTCAGTAAGGGTCCCACACTTTCCCTGACCTTCTTCTTGTTGCTAACATACCTGTAGAAACCCTTCTTGTTACCCTTCTCATCCCTTGCTAGCTGCAACTCCAGTTGTGCTTTGGCCTTCCTGATTACACCCCAGCAGGCTTGAGCAATATATTTATACTCCTCCCTAGTCATCTGTCCAAGTTTCCACTTCTTGTAAGCTTCTTTCTTGTGTATAAGCTCACCAAAGATTTCTCTGTTAAGCCAAGCTGGTTGCCTGCCATATTCGCTATACTTTCTGCACATTGGGATGGTTTATTCCTGCACCCTCAGTAAGGCTTCTTTAAAATACAGGCAGCTCTCCTAGACTCCCTTCCCCCTCATATTAGCCTCACAGGGGATCCTGCCCATCAGTTCCCTGAGGGAGTCAGATTCTGCTTTTCTGACATCCAGGGTCTGTATTCTGCTGCTCTCCTTTCTTCATTTTGTCAGGATCCTGAACTCAACCATCTCATGGTCACTGCTGCCCAGGTTCCACCCACTTCTACTTCCCCTACCAATTGTTCCCTGTTTGTGAGCAGCAGGTCAAGAGGAGCACAGCCCCTAGTTGGTTCCTCCAGCACTTGCACCAGGAAGTTGTCCCCTACACTTTCCAAAAACTTCCTGGATTGTCTCTGCACTGCTGTATTGCTCTCCCAGCAGATGTCAGGGTGATTAAAGTCTCCCATGAGAACCAGGGCCAGTGATCTGGAAACTTCTGTTAGTTGTCCACAGAAAGCCTTGTCTACCTCATCCTCCTGGCCTGGTGGTCTATAGCAGATGCCCACCCTTGTTGCTCTCGCCTCTAAACTTAACCCAAAGACTCTCAACAGGCTTTTCTCCAGTTTCATATTGGAGCTCTGAGCAATCATACTGCTCTCTTACATACAGTGCAACTCCTCCACCTTTTCTCCCCCGCCTGTCCTTCCTGAACAGTTTATACCCATCCATGACAGTGCTCCAGTCATGTGAGTTACTCCACCAAGTCTCTGTTATTCCAATCACATCATAGTTCCTTGACTGTGCCAGGACTTCCAGTTCTCCCTGCTTGTTTCCTAGGCTTCTTGCATTTGTGTATAGGCACTTGAGACAACTCGCTGATCGTCCCTCTTTCTCAGTATGAGGCAGGAGCCCTCCCCTCTCGCGCTCCTGCTCATGGTTCCTTCCGGTATCCCACTTCCCCACTTACCTCCAGGCTTAGGTCACCATCCCCTGGCTAACCTAGTTTAAAGCCCTCCTCACTAGGTTAGCAAGCCTGCCTGCAAAGATGCTGTTCCCTCTCTTCATTAGGTGGATTCCATCTCTTCCTAGCAATCCTTCTTCCCGGAACAACATCCCATGGTCGAAGAATCCAAAGCCCTCTCTCAGACACCACCTGTGTAACCATGCATTTACCTCCACAATTCGATGGTCCCTACCTGGGCCTTTTCCTTCAACAGGGAGGATGGAGAAGAACACAACTTGCGCCTCAAATTCCTTTATCCTTCTTCCCAGAGCCACATAGTCTGCAGTGACCTGCTCAAGGTCATTCTTGGCAGTATCATTGGTGCCCACATGGAGTAGTAGGAAGGGGTAGCGTTCCTAGCAGACATTCCATCACATCCTGAATTCTAGCTCCAGACAAGCAGCACACTTCTTGAGTTTCCCGGTCTGGACAGCAGATTGATGACTCCGTCCCCCTTAGGAAGGAGTCTCTGACCATCACCACCCATCTCCTCCTCTTGGGAGTAGTGGTTGTGGAACTGCCATCCCTAGGACAATACATCCCATGCCTTCCAGTCAATGGGGGTCTCCTTCTGATCCCTTCCCTCAGATGACTCTTCCAAACCATTCTCCACCATAGTACCTGTGCAGAGAACCTGAAAACAGTTTCTTACCTGTATCTGCAGTGGAGATACATGGGTTCTCCTCATCTTCTGGAGGTCACATGCTGCCAATTTTCTTCCCCTTTCTGCACTGCCCTCTCAGATTCTTCAGCATGCTGTGCCTGCAATACCAAATGCCGACTTCTATCCAGAAAATCTTCATTTTCTCTGAGGCAATGCAGGGTCGATACTTGGGTCTCTAGTCCTTTAACCTTCTCTTCCAATATGGAGACCAGCTTGCACTTCGTACAGACGAAGTTGCTTCTATCCTCTGGGAGAAAGACAAACATGGCATATCCTGTGCAGGTCACAACCACTGATTGCTCACTGTCCATAATCTCTTTCTTCTAAGAGCCTCTTCAGATGTTGTATTTACTGCTCAGAAAAGCCTGAAAGGCAAACAAAAATTCTGTGGGAACTCCCCCGCAAGCGAACTCCCAGGCGAACTCCATTTGTTCGCAACTGGCTGCCTTTTTATAAGGCTGCTGGCTCGAAGCACTTGGCCCACCTTAAAGCCTTCCCGCCAATCAACCACTCAAGGCCCACCTGGAACAAAGCACTCCCATTTCACACTTTTCAAACAAACAAATACATAGTCAAACAGTCCCTGCAACTAGCTCCAGTCAAATGGTCACAGCAGACAGACACTCGGATATTCACCCCACCAGCTCAAAATACATCCCTCTTAATGTAGCATTCATCATAGTACGAGAGCCCCTTCCAGTAGTTGGTTCACTCATCTTCTCCCCAAGTGGACAAGTGTGCACTGGACACACACATTTTGGTACATTTATGATAAAAAAAGATAAGGAAAAATATGCCTTGCATTTAGAGTGGAAGGTGGTGAGGCTTGTAATGGCCTGCAGTTCCTATTGGAGTTCCTTTCCTAGTCTTTGCCCAGCCCCAGGAAAGCTCTGTCTCCTGCACAGACAAACTTTATTTTTATTGCAGAAAGTTCCATTGTGCCAGAGGAGCAAAATTGTCGACCACATCCTCATCCCGGAGCTTTAGTCAATCTTTTAGTTACTCTGGGCACAGACCATTGAGCACCTTGCAGATAAAGACTAAGACCTTGCACTTGATATGATATTCTATGAGAAGACAATGTAGGGAGTGGAGGACAGGACTGATGTGTTCGCAGGAGCCAGTGTTGCTGAGCAGACATGGTGCAATGTTGTGTAACTAAGCACTAAAGGCTTCATTCCCAGGTATATTGCATTGCTGTAGTGCAGCCAAGAGGTGACAAACATGTGAGTAACTGTGATTAGGTCATCGTTTGCCAGGATGAGACAAACTCCTCGCACTCGTCGATGCTGCTATGTGAGATCTTAACATCAGTGAGGAATCCAGGAACATTCCTAAGCTACAGACTAAATTGGCCTATAGTGAGGGAGTACCATCAACCAAAGGAGACATTCCACTGTGGTTGCAAACCTTTAAAAATGCTTTCCTCTGCCTATTAACATAACCTCTGTCTTGCTTGAGTTCAGCTTCAACCTGTTGGTTTTTTTCCATGAGCTGATGTCATTCAAATTGTGGGCCATCTTGGTGGTAGTGGTATCATATATTGTGAAACACATGCAGAGCAGTGTATCATCTGCATACTGCTGGCACTTGGCATCTGACCAGTTCACTCTATGCATGTATGTAGCTGTTGAATAGAACAAAGACAGAGTTGATCCTTTTGAGACTCCACAAGTGAGCGGTCTAATAATAGAGGTGCAGTTTCTTATCAAAGCTGCAGAGACGTTCAGGAGGATGAGAGTCTCTCCTCTATGCATTGATTACAGGAGATCATCAGTTCCTCTAAAGCCTGGCCTGAATCTAGATTGTGCCATAAGGTAAGGTGAGGAAAGAACAACCACCAGGTATGTTGTAAACCCAGAGTAGTTTTCTGAGCCATATGGAGTTTCCTTCCTTCACTGTACCAGCCCTTAATCTCCACGAAAGGACACCTATCCACAGAAATTTTTTGCAGCGTCTGTCACAATCTGCAAATGACACACTTGGATATCTTTGTGATGCCCCAGTATCATAGTGTCCTCTACAGTTTCCACAAGGTGATCCGCAAGATTCTGGGAGACAGTGCCTTCACAGTTGACTTCCCAGAACAAGTTTGTTTCACAATAGCTGCTTCAGTTGTTAATCATAGAACCATAGAATAGCAGGGTTGGAAGGGACCTCAGGAGGTCATCTAGTCCAACCCCTGCTCAAAGCAGGACCAATCCCCAACTAAATAATCCCAGTCAGGGCTTTGTCAAGCCTAACCATAAAAACTTCAAAAGGAAGGAGATTCCACCACCTCCCTAGGTAACCCATTCCAGTGCTTCACCACCCTCCTAGTGAAAAAGTTTTTCCTAATATCCAACCTACACCTCCCCCACTGCAACTTGAGACCATTACTCCTTGTTCTGTCATCTGCTACCAGTGAGAACAGTCTAGAGCCATCCTCTTTGGAACCCCCTTTCAGGTAGTTGAAAGCAGCTGTCAAATACCCCCTCATTCTTCTCTTCCACAGACTAAACAATCCCAGTTCCCTCAGCCTCTCTTCATAAGTCATGTGTTCCAATCCCCTAATCATTTTTGTTGCCCTCCACTGGACGATTTCCAATTTTTTCACATCCTTCTTGTAGTGTGGGGCCCAAAACTGGACACAATACTCCAGATGAGGCCTTACCAATGTTGAATAGAGGGGAACGACCACGTCCCTCGATCTGCTGGTAATGCCCCTACTTATACAGCGCAAAACGCCATTGGCCTTCTTGGCAACAAGGGCACACTGTTGACTCATCTCCAGCTTCTCGTCCACTGTAACCCCTAAATCCTTTTCTGCAGAACTGCTGCCTAGCCATTCAGTCCCTAGGCTGTAGCGGTGCATAGGATTCTTCCATCCTAAGTGCAGGACTCTGCCCTTGTCTTTGCTGAACCTCATCAAATTTCTTTTGGCCAATCCTCTAATTTGTCTAGGTCCCTCTGTATCCTATCCCTACCCTCCAGAGTATTTTTCTCTCCTCCCAGTTTAGTGTCATCTGCAAACTTTGCTGAGGGTGCAATCCACGCCATCCTCCAGATTATTAATGAAGATATTGAACAAAACCGGCCCCAGGACCGACCCTTGGGGCACTGTACTTGATACCGGCTGCCAACTAGACATGGAGCCATTGATCACTACCCGTTGAGCCCGACAATCTAGCCAGCTTTCTATCCACGTTATAGTCCATTCATCCAGCCCATACTTCTTTAACTTGCTGGCAAGAATACTGTGGGAGATGGTGTCAAAAGCTTTGCTAAAGTCAAGGAAGAACACGTCCACTGCTTCCCCCCATCCAGTTATCGAGCCAGTTATCTCATCATAGAAGGCAATTAGATTAGTCAGGCATGACTTGCCCTTGGTGAATCCATGCTGACTATTCCTGATCACTTTCCTCTCCTCTAAGTGCTTCAGAATTGATTCCTTGAGGACCTGCTCCATGATTTTTCCAGGGAATGACGTGAGGCTGTCTGGCCTGTAACTCCCCGGAACCTCCTTCTTCCCATTTTTAAAGATGGGCACTACATTAGCCTTTTTCCAGCCATCCGGGCCTTCCCCCACTCCCCATGAGTTTTCAAAGATAATGGCCAATGGCTCTGCAATCACATCCGCCAACTCCTTTAGCACTCTCGGATGCAGCGCATCCGGCCACATGGACTTTTGCTTGTCCAGCTTTTCTAAATAGTCCCGAACCATTTCTTTCTCCACAGAGGGCTGCTCACCTCCTCCCCATGCTGTACTGCCCAGTGCAGTAGTCTGGGAGCTGACCTTGTTTGTGAAGACAGAGGCAAAAAAAGCATTGAGTAATTAGCTTTTTCCACATCTTCTGTCACTAGGTTGCCCCCCTCATTCGGTAAGGGGCCCACACTTTCCTTGACTTTCTTTTTGTTGCTAACATACCTGAAGAAACCCTTCTTGTTACTCTTAACATCTCTTGCTAGCTGCAACTCCAAGTGCGATTTGGCCTTCCTGATTTCACTCCTGCATGCCTGAGCAATATCTTTATATCTTTCCTGGTCATTTGTCCAATCTTCCACTTTTTGTAAGCTTCTTTTTTGTGTTTAAGATCAGCAAGGATTTCACTGTTAAGCCAAGCTGGTCGCCTGCCATATTTACTATACTTTCTACACATCGGGATGGTTTGTCCCTGTAACCTCAATAAGGATTCTTTAAATATAGCCAGCTCTCCTGGACTCCTTTCCCCCTCATGTTGTTCTCCCAGGGGATCCTTCCCATCAGTTCCCTGAGGGAGTCAAAGTCTGCTTTTCTGAAGTCCAGGGTCTGTATTCTGCTGCTCTCCTTTCTTCCCTGTGTCAGGATCCTGAACTCGACCATCTCATGGTCACTGCTGCCCAGGTTCCCATCCACCTTTGCTTCCCCTACTAATTCTTTCCAGTTTGTGAGCAGCAGGTCAACAAGAGCTATGCCTCTAGTTGGTTCCTCCAGCACTTGCACCAGGAAATTGTCCCCTGCACTTTCCAAAAACTTCCTGGATTGTCTGTGCACCTCTGTATTGCTCTCCCAGCAGATATCAGGCTGATTGAAGTCTCCCATGAGAACCAGGGCCTGCGATCTAGTAAATTTTGTTTGTTGCCGGAAGAAAGCCTCGTCCACCTCATCCCCCTGGTCTGGTGGTCTATAGCAGACTCTCACCACATCACCCTTGTTGCTCACACTTCTAAACTTACACTTCTAAACTTAATCTAGAGACTCTCAGGTTTTTCTGCAGTTTCATACAGAGCTCTGAGCAGTCATTCTGCTCTCTTACATACAATGCAACTCCCCCATCTTTTCTTGCCTGCCTGTCCTTCCTGAACAGTTTATATCCATCCATGACAGTACTCGAGTCATGTGAGTTATCCCACCAAGTCTCTGTTATTCCAATCACGTCATAGTTCCTTGACTGTGCCAGGCCTTCCAGTTCTTCCTGCTTCTTTCCCAGGCTTCTTGCATTTGTTTATAGGCACTTGAGATAACTCGCTGATCGTCCCTCTTTCTCAGTATGAGGCAGGAGCCCTCCCCTCTCGCGCTCTCCTGCTCATGCTTCCTCCCGGTATCCCACATCCCCACTTACCTCAGGGCTTTGGTCTCCTTCCCCTGGTGAACCTAGTTTAAAGCCCTCCTCACTAGGTTAGCCAGCCTGCTTGCGAAGATGCTCTTCCCTCTCCTCATTAGGTGGAGCTCATCTCTGTCTAGCACTCCTTCTTCTTGGAACACCATCCCATGGCCAAAGAATTCAAAGCCTTCTCTCCGACACCACCTGTGTAGCCATTTGTTGACTTCCACGATTTGACAGTCTCTACCCAGGCCTTTTCCTTCCACGGGGAAGATGGACGAGAACATCACTTGCATCTCAAACTCCTTTACCCTTCTTCCCAGAGCCACGTAGTCCACAGTGATTCACGCAAGGTCATTCTTGGCAGTATCATTGGTGCCTATGTGGAGAAGCAGGAAGCGGTAGCGATCCGAGGGCTTGATGATTCTTGGCAGTCTCTCCGTCACATCGTGAATCCTAGCTCCTGGCAAGCAGCAGATTTCTCGGTTTTCCCGGTCAGGGCGGCAGATAGATGACTCAGGCCCCCTGAGGAGAGAGTCCCTGACCACCACCACCTGCCTCCCTCTCTTGGGAGTGGTGGTCATGGAACCCCCAACTTTAGGACAGTGCATCTCATGCCTTTCAACTGGCAGAGTCTTCTTCTGCTCCCTTCTCCCAGACGTATCATCTGGGCCACTCCCCACAATGGTACCTGCGGAGAGAACATGAAAACGGTTGCTCACCTGTATCTTCGTTGCTGGTACATGGACGCTCCCCTTTTTTCTTCTGGAGGTCACATGCTGCCAAATTTCTTCACCGTCCTTCTGTCCCCGCTGCGCAGCCTGCTCTGAATCTTCAGAATGTTGTGTCCGTAGAAGCATATCCTGACGTCTGTCCAGGAAATCTTCAGTTTCTCTTATGCAACGCAGGGTTGATACTTGTTTCTCCAGGCCTTGAACATTCTCTTCCAATATGGAGACCAGTTTGCACTTTGTACAGACAAAGTCGCTTCTGTCCTCTGGAAGAAAGACAAATATGGCATATCCAATTAAGGTCACAACAGCTGAATGCTCACCATCCATATTACCTTCCTTCTACGAGCTTCCTCAGGAGTTGTAGCAACTACTCAGAGAAGCCGGCAAGATGTAAGCTCAGTGGGCTCTCCCCAGGCGAACTCCCAGGCAAACTCCCTCTGTTAGCCTCTCTGCTATTCCCCGCTCAGCTGGTTCTCAGCTGACTGGCTTTCTTTAACAGTCAGGCCCACTCAAGGCTCACCTGGAACAAAGCACTCCCAATTGACACTTTTCAAACAATCAAGCACACGGTCAAACTATCAAACTGTCCCCACAACAGACACTCAGATTCTCATCAACACAGCCCCCCAATGCAGCACTTAGCATACCTCCTCTCAGACAGATCCCAGGCAAACTCCCTCTGAGTTTAATAGACAAATACAGGCATTTACCTCAGGATTCCCACCTCCTGTGTCAAGGGACTATCCTTCATCCTGATCTGGGGATACAAACAACAAGTATGTGAAAAGCAAAACCTTCAACACAGCAGATTTACCATTCAAATAAGTGACCATCTCCTGCATGCTAGGAAACCTGGTTATAAATGCACCCTCATGGCCAAGATTGAGTCTGTTCTTCAGGTAGCTCTGGCCAACAAAAGGCATCTGCAGGAATGCATCAGGGAAATTCTCCCCCACCTGTTCCAAACCCCCTGGTGTAAACACACACACCGGAAGAGTACAATTAATATAGGAAAAGGAAATATTTATTTACAGAAGGATGATTGAAGCAAAACAACAGAAGGGAAGATAGGGGGAGTGGTAAAACAGTGTTACATCCAAACACAAGGACAGTGGTACCACAATACAAAAGGACAGACACCAAGCAATGCGTCTACACTAAGAGTCCAGGAATCCTGTGCAGAGTTCCAGTACAGCAGTGAGTCTTGGGTGCTCTTGCTCGTCTTCAGTGTCAGTAACCTTTCAACAATAAACCCCTCCGGTCCCTTTTCTGCCACTCTCTGCAAACCCACACAGAGTGACAGCCTCCCCACTTAGCTAGCTATAGCCTCCCTCCTTATGTCCAATGCAAGATCACATGCCCCAGTACTCACGGCCCCATCCAGCTCTGGGCAACTGTGATACTGAGTCCAGATCCGGTTTGTCCGTCTCAAGTGATTCCTCCTTAACATGGTGTTCCTCCTGTCTCCTGTCCTGGGGCGTCCCTGGTTGGTCATTCTGTCCCTCCCAGGCTTTGGGCTGATTCTCGGTTGCTTCACTATGTGAGGGCCTGCTTCTTATAGTTGTTCTCTCTGTAGCAACAGACAGACCTATCCTGTCACTCTACCTCTCTCCACACCCCTGGAATAACCAACACTTCCTCTTGCTGCAACAATCAGCACTCCCTCTGCCTCTGGACAAGGTTTTAAAGGGCCAAGCTCTCTAAACCCCAAGGGGGTTACATAAATGCCATAACGGAAGCAGTGGTTGAGTGCTTTTGAAAAACCAGCCTCAATTTGCAGGTGCCGAGTACTTGAAAAATCTGGCCTTTATTATATATTTCATGTTGTTATAAGTTACAACTGTCGTCATGACATCACGTGGAAAATATTACAAGTTTCTCCTTATCCTCTCATTCCTAGTGTTTGTAACTATCACATATTATGTTTTCACTTACAGTTGTATCATCAGTCCAGGAACATGGACTAGTAATAGGACTTGGAGCCTTTAGCCATTTATCAGTCAACAGTTCAAATTCTGTCCATTAATAGGAATGATGCTGGAGGCTAAATTCATGCCTTGCAGTAACATGGCTGTCTCACAGCCATGAAATGAATGGGGCAAAGAGCAAGGAAAATGGATTGGGGAAGGAGTGAGGGAACAGGATATATAAAAGCAGAGAGCATACTTCACGTGTATATTTTAAAACATTTTAAAGTTGTTCTTATACCCTGGAGGTAATTGTCTATCTAGGTATTTATACAGTTAAATTAAAAAAAAACCCGAAACAGAAAATAAGGAAGACTTCTGTATAGAAAATAAACAAAGAATGGAAAAGGACAAACATAATACAGAATGTGGAGAGACCTGAGAA
The DNA here is from genome assembly GCF_965140295.1 of Lepidochelys olivacea. Lineage (NCBI taxonomy): Eukaryota > Metazoa > Chordata > Testudines > Cheloniidae > Lepidochelys > Lepidochelys olivacea. The sequence goes on along the minus strand of NC_140414.1, from coordinate 134,065,050 downwards.
AAGTTCTTTTCTCCCCAAAATCAGGATATTTGAGCGCTAATGAACCTGTACGAATGTGGACACAGGAGGAACGTGGAGAAAAAAAAAAGATGTTATAAACAAGAATAAGTGAAACGAGGAGGCATGGAGGACAGGAGAGTGACAATCAGAAGAATACAAGACATCCAGAAATGACAAAAGTTAGGGTTTTTTTAAAAATACTTAGCTGTATTCGACTGGAGCCAAGTGTTTGTTTTAATTGTTTATTCAGTGTTTGGAGGACCAGTATGTACTATGCTGATAAAAGTTCTAATTTCTTCAGGACTCATCAGGATCCTCATCTGAGTCCTATAAAAAAAAAGTGTCAGAACCTTTAAGTGTTCCTGTACCTAGAGAGAATGCAGTGTGCTGTGTCCCTTTTAATGTCCAAAAATGATTTTCAGAGATGGCATGTTTCAAAATGAACCCACGCAGCCCCATCCAAGATCTTTCTTGTTCATATCTGTGCCTTTCTTATTTTTGTATATTTTCTAGGACAGTGCACTGTAGACCTAAAAAAACCCAACTAGCTTAAAAGTTTTCTGTTGAACTCTTGCATTTCAAAAATCCTTTCCCTATGTTATAACTAAAAACTCTACATAATCCATGGGCTATCATTTTTTCAACCAATTAGCTATTTGAGTAACAATACTCAGAGTGTGGAACAGTTTTTGTTATATTATGCTTTGTGAAATCCATACAGAATTCTGTTTTGAGTCATTTAAAAACAAATCTATAATTTCTCATTTATGCCTCAAAAATTTGTGATTTTTACATAAACAAATAATTCACATCCACATATGCTTTTAAAGAAACATGGACACATTTATTTCATACATGGAGAAAATGGTAAAATTTATAGTCAGCTGAACAGACTTTACAATTTTTCACCAGTTATTTCCCAGTCAGTTTACTTATGTAGGGATCCACACCAAAGATCAGTCAGTTTTTAAATCTGAAAAGAGATTCAACTCAACTGAGTTCAGTGGCTCTCCATTAGTATCCAAACTTTTTAGTGCTTATATGAAGCTTGTGGGCTGAGTAATTTTGTAGTTGGCATTTTTCCAATGTCTGAGGAAAAACAAACCTCCTCCTCTGCATGCATAGGATTCAAGACAAGTTTACTCAGTTATTTTATTGTCCTAACTACGTTACACATCTGGTCACTCTGGTTTATGTAAGCGTTTTCCAAAGAAGTGTACTCAATTAACCATGATTACAAGAAGTCAACCTTAATGCCAATAAATTATAATAAAACATAATTTACCGCAACATAATAATTAGCTTCATAGGTATAAATAAACAAATTTAAATCTACAAATTCTAATATTTAAGAATGTATATGATAATCTAGATTATATTCAAAAGATTTGTTAACTTAAATGAACTGTGCAGTATGTCCAAAAATTTCTTTTCTGCCACTAGATGGTACTGCAAGAACTTACACAATATTTGTAGGAAGGAATGGGTTCAGTGGATTTTGTTTTGTTTTCCCTGTAAACGATCAAGAACTGCTGGACTAAAATTAACTAATTTTAAAAAAAGTCTTGATATCAAACAATAGAATCAGCATCCAGTCTAATTAAACACTGCAATAAAACATTACATCATACCTGAATTATAAGGAATAGTGACGGACATGGAGTATAGATTTCAACTAAATCTAACCTTAATTTAAATGATCTAAATTATTGTCTATTCTTTATTCCACTGGGAAGGAGATTTCAGACACAATTGTCTGGTTCACATTCTATTTCTTCATCCAGGTTTGGACAAGGAGTTCCATTATTGGCAGCTTGAAGGCGTACATAACGAGTTCTGGTTTTGGTCCCTATCTTTCCACAAGTACCTCTGCAAAGACCCCAGGAAGACCACAGTGAAATCTCACAGTCCAGTGGTGTTTCTGTAACATATATAAGAAGAGGTGATTTGACAGAAATATGTGCTTAAGGCAAACACATAGTTGGCAAAATGTACAAAACTATTATCAAATTGTCCTTACTTATACAAATATAAGGCTGATGTTTGTTTTGCTACATTACTGATGATATTAAAAAGATCTACTTAAAAAAACAAATTAACATGATTTTAATTTTACATTCCTTTAATAAAAGCCATATGTTGTCTAGTAAATAAAGACATCTGTTTTCAGCTCCTGAAAAGGTAGACTTCTTTAGTTTAATGTAGAGGTTGTTTGGAGGTACTGCATTAATTATGGTGTAATAGTTATTTAGTGGAGAATTTTAAATGGAAAACTGTTTAAAATGAGCATGCTCCGAAAATATAATTATATTTTACTGTCATCTCACTACTAATAACTCATTTGCCCTTGCATGGCTTGCTGGATAATACCAGGATTAAGATTTTTATCAAGTTTATTTATATACTCTGGGACGACTTTGTATATATTGTTCCTATTCATTTCATTTTCCATTTAAGTCCTAGTCTATTCTTCCTCATGAGTAAAGAAAATGCTAATTCTTTTTATGGCTAAATCTTCTTGTAGTTAGTTTTTGGCAAGAAAAGTTAAAGCACCTTTTATACACAGTCTTCCCTTTGCCAATAAAATATATTGTATAACTGAAAGCCTTTTAACACTAATATACTGTACATTTACTACAACCAAATAAATCAGAAATTCTGTAAAGTAATATAGAAATATGAATGATATGCGAGTTATAAAATTCTCAAAGAAAATATACAGATACTCTCTCCCTCTGCAGTTGGGAGGAAAGATGTCTGGATCTCTATAGACCTTGAGTGGATGGGGAACATGGTTTGACCTTTGGAAATTAAATCTTTCCTTATGCCTGTGAAGTAACTTTTTTTATATTGATTAAGGTACTGGTATATACACAAAGTGGAGACTTCTATGAATGTCCAACAAATGCTTTACTTACAATGAATTGCTCTGATTCAGTATGTGTTGCTCTTATTTTATAATATCTCCTGAATTACTAAAAATTTTAATAGCGTAGAGAAATGGACTTGTATAGAAAGCTTAAAAGAACTAAATGTGTAGTTTGGCTAAACAATTAATATTATCTCATCAAATGTATTACAAATATATTACATAATCTGTTGTAGTTTGGTACTGTTTACAGCAGTGGTTCTCAAACTTTTGTATTGGTGACCCCTTTCAGACAGCAAGCCTCTGAGTGTGACCCCCCCTTATAAATTAAAAACACTTTTAAAATATATTTAGCACTACTATAAATGCTGGAGACAAAGCGGGGTTCGGGGTGAAGGCTGACAGCTCGCAACCCCCCAGGTAATAACCTCGTGATGCCCTGGGGGGTCCCTGCACCCAGTTTGAGAACCACTGATTTATAGTATCTACTATGGGGATGCCCAGTATTGGAACACTTGAGGGTGGGGGCGGAGGGGTTTTTTAACCTACACTGAGGCACATTAATTAACTTTGTGGGGAAGTTAATACAGCATGTTGCTCTAGCTAGCACTTCCAGTTACTCACATTTATGGGGAAATAAAATAAAATAAAATAAAATAAATAGTCTCTAAAAATACCATATTGGCTGACTTCCAACTCTTGGATCTTAAACTTTCAGGACAAGACAAACCCATCTGTCTTAGGCTAGGGAGCTGAGACCCAAGAATGAGAATCCTGCATGATATCTTCAAAGTAACATACTAAGGACCCAGTACAGGAAGCACTTACGCATGTTTTAAAGACCACCCCTAGTAAGGAAAGCACTTAAGTACATACTTAAGCTCCTTTCCTGAATTGGGGCCAGAGTAAGTAATAATCCCTTCTCAAATGTTGTGGAGGAAAGGATATTATTCTATATGTAATCTGTGTCACCCAGTTTGAATGATGAATGATCAGCTCTCGTTTACTGAGAAAACATTTTTTAAACTAGAAATCTGCTCGTTTTAAGTGTACAAGTCAGGCCTTATTAAAGAAAACTTACCTTACCATGGTTATTTATTAATTGTGAGGAAATTTGTGAAGCCCACCTTATGGTCCAAACTCCTAGCACAGAGACAAAGCCAGAGAAATAGACTCTTCAATCCCAATCTGAAGCAGCTGGCATGCACTTGGGCCATGGTTGCTACTACAGAATATTAGGGAATGTATCCCATGGATCTTTCCTGTGCAGGATTTTGGTCTCTGCACTCCTCTCTTAAGAAGTCCTCCACATTCCCCTTTTCACATTCCTGTACAGAAAGTCACCAGAGGGTGCATAGAGTAAACCTGCATGGGGCTCTCTGCCATCTGTCCTCTTTCCTCCAGTCAGAGGAGATGTAGCATTTATGCTGAGTTTGAAGCTTAGAAGTTGTCACTAAGACCGGGTCAAATCAGTGCTATCAACCTTCACTTACATGAGCACTAACATTCACTGACAGTAAAAAAAAAGAAAGCAAGCTGTGATGGGATAAATATATTATTGTTTGAAATTAAATCTTGGCTTCACTTGAGCATTTCAATACAAATTTTAAACTCTCCTCGGGTATCTTGTTCTGTAGGTATCAGTTGCCATCATAATTCTATTCAAGCTGGTGAACTGAATTTTGTTTTCTTATTTCATATCACTATCAAAATACTTCTTACCAAGGAGAATACAGTAAGTATAATCGCTTTGCTCCATTATGTAAGAACTCAGAGGAAGGAACCCCTTTTTTTAGTATTTGCACAGGATTTGGGGAGCTGAGAGTCTGACAAGAGAATCTCTTTCACACAGGACTGGTGGTTCTGTGGAAGTTCTATGGTTTGAATAAGACATGCTTTGGATCTAACCCAAACCTGTGGATCCCTGGCCAGACATGAAGGCTTTCCCCCACCCCCAGTGTTTCTTTCGGTATCCTTTTCCTATGACATCTGGACTAGTTTATTGCCTATACTGTTGTTGTGGTCTCTGTCACAGAGGGCCCAATTCTAATCTTACCTACGCTATGTTTACACTTGTGGAACTCCATTGGCTTTGGTAGAATGACTCCCAATTTATGCAAGTGTAAGTAATATTAGAATTAGACCCAGAGTACAGAGGAATAGTTAATGCTGTTCCACATAGAAAAGGGTACAGAGAAATATAACGATCGGCTGTTATTTGACTGGGCATGACCCCCTTTTCTGTGCAGCATTTTTGTAAAAGGAAGAGTTGCTGCTGCCTGGAGCAGGAATATTCTGCATAACCACATTCTCTTCCACATGGCCTGCCAGAGATATGAACTTTTCTAAAATTTTGCTTCCCTCCTTGCTGCTCAGTGAATGGGAACAAAAGGATCTAGTTGATCAAAGAACTAACCACTTACCTGAGACAGAGTCATCTATTTCATTGCCTATAGCAGTCAGGTTAGGCTCAGGACCAGGAAGACCCAGCTGGTTTCTTTTAAGTTTTACAATGGTTACTCGAGCAATAGGTGGCAAACTTTTTAGCTTGGGATAATAAAATGAGTTTGCTGGGTGACTTGGAGAGGAACAAGTGATCTATGAATTAAAAATAAAAGGAAGTTTATAGAAATAGTATTGCCATGTTAGTAAGGATAGAAATTTTAAACAGAATATCATGTTTTAATTATGCTTCTGGGCAAGTAAAACATATATGAACGGGGGATGTACAGCCTTTACGCACCCGAGCCCCACAAAAAAGCTGCGATTTCTGTCATGAAGATAATTCCACTAACTTTTGTGGAAGGATTCTGGGACTGAGATCACACAAGAAATTGTGGCTATTTTTGGATGGAGATACTGGATGGAGGGTAGTCAGCATGCACAATAATGCTTGGAGCAGGTTGATGGAGGAGACAGGAAGTTGTAGATAGGGAATGCTGGCAGTGGCAAGGTTACTGACTGGGGCATAATGTAGTAGATGTGGTATGGTTATAAGGGGTCACAGAGGATGGTGCTTCAGCTTCTCTATTCTTTCCCACTCCTGCAAGCACTACATTCTGCTCTAGGAAAGCACTTATTAAACATGAGAAGGAATTGGCTGAGTGCTGACTTTATTAAGGGATGTAGGGGCAAGGTAGTCCGTTTCTCTCCACCTTTAAACAACAGCTCCCTGAAACAAAGTAAGGCATAGACCGAGCGTGGAAAGGGCAGACAAGACTTACAGCAGGGGAAGGGCAGTAGCAGTAGGAAAAAAAAAAAGTTTGAGCAAACCTTCCTCTTCCTTTCCATTAGCTCATTTCCCTTAGATGCTAGCAGCTGCTAAGTTTTGGCAATTCTCTCAGAAAACTTCCCCTCCCCCGCTGCAGGCCACATGGCAGTTGCAAACCCCAGAGATTCCCTAACACAGATAAATATCTAGCCCAGACCAACCCAGCAAGCTCTTTTCAGCATAGTTTTAGTTTTATAAATGTATCCAGCTTTTTTAAAAGCATGTAATCAAAAAAGCATGCATTTCTGTTTTACAGAATTTTAGATGACAGTGCAAAATAGAAGTATTATGATCCTAGATATAACAAATAACATTTCAGACACATGGATTTGCAAACACAGAGAAAATAAACGGACATCAACCAAACGAATGCTAAGTGCTATCACTGTGGAGCTCCGGCTAAGTCATAAATCCAGATACAACACTAAATATTAAAATCATTTTGCAAAGAAAAAAAAGTTCATGTTATAATTTCATAAGTTATTTTTAAAAGAAAAAATCATAATATACAGGTATGACATAATACATATTCATATGCATATAACATACATACACTTACTTCTGTAACAGTGTCCTGTGGAATAGTGGCAAAGTTTGGTGAGGAAAATGTGAAACCACTGTCTGTTCCAGCATCATATGGAAAAAGTTCTACTGTTTCTTGTTCTTTCCAATGATCTCCTTCACATAGATTTAGACTGTCAACACCCACAAACCAATCAGGGCTGGGCACAATTCGTACAATAAAAGAAACCTACGAAGTGAAAGAAAAACATCATAAAAAATAACTGTCACCTGCCAGTCTCTACAGGCTTGGCTATCAGGGTCTGATTTCTAGTATGGCAATGGGTCAGACATATTTCTGACTATTTTAGTTGAGGGTTTCTAAAAGAAAATATTCCAGACTGCTTTTTTATTTCATTTTATGTTCAAAAAGTTCTTTAAAACTGGATTCTCTTAGCAATTCCTTGCATTATATTGATACTTATCAGTGGCATTTCAAATATCTCCTTTTGCATCCTGCTGGTATAAAACTAGTAAGCAACCCTTAAAATGAAAATGTAAATGTACGTACTAAGGAGTGTCTTGAATGTGCTTCTAATTCCGTGAAGGTTTGTCCTGTACCACTGGAAATGGCAGGAGCTGAGAAGATTCCATGCACACTTTGAATTTTTTCTCCAGCTGCTTCTATTTCCTTCATTAATGTCCATGCTTCACCCTTTTCAGCAAAATCACGCACACCATTGCTGGCATATTCATCCTTTTTCCACATGTTATAGTCAGAACTATGGGTAACACCTATTTAAGGGAACACATTTCTCAATATAAAAGTCTACTTTGGATTATCTTAATTGATACAGTTTCTCTGTTTTATTTCTGATGTGGAACAATTTGGGGATTAATATTTAGGATTTTGTAAAACATTTAACTTACCACTGTTTACCTCAGCTGTAGCCAATTGAAAACTGAAGCCAACTGAAAACACTTTTAGATTCTCTAAGTATTTTGAATGCTGCAAGTTCTGTATGTTACTGTTTAGCTGTCAAGCTACATTAGTTTTGACTTTCATTTTACTAAAGGGAATTCTCAATAAATTCAAATAAAGAACAACCCCCCCCCCACAACTGTAGAGAGTTTTGTCTGGTCTTGACACTGCACACACTTCACTTACCTAGCAAGGAAGACCACTGTGCTGGAGGCCTATAAAGGGGATACTGCTTAGGGAAAGCAGCCTGACTCCATTTCCCTACAAAGAGTATGCTGTACTTAGCAACTTCCTCTGCTGTGCAAACAGAATCATCACCCACAGGCAGACAGCTGGTATAGCCTAAAATTGTTATAAGCAGCGTCCAGATAACTTTACAGGATCTGTTGCCAAGCATCAGGTTTTCCATTTCCCTACACATGGAAACGGAAAAAAAGTGTCCATGTTAGCCTTATTAGTCACTGTAGACTCAAAACGGAATAACTGTAGCCCAATGAAATTTAATATAGCATAAGTTTTGAACTAAAGGAAAATATACATACAAAGCATTTAAAAAACTAATGCATCTAAGAACATATAGGACTTCCAGAACTGAAGTTTCCATGCAGTAAGTTACAAAGCTGTAACTCTATCTAGGACAACTGTTTCTAATGGAAAATAAAAAATATCTTAAACTTGTTCATGGTAATATGAGGAAATATGTTTTTGATTTTTCTTTTAAAATCTTATTAGAATCACATCTTGAATTAATTAGACTGGTAAATGTTGCTGTAAAAACATTAATGATACATTTATTATTTTAAAGATTAAATTAAATTAAATAAAGCATGGAGAAGTAACATAAAAGTTGAAGCAGAATTTTTAGAACAGATTTAAAGTCAAATACATTACAAATATAATATGTTACTTTGCTATCATATTTGCTATGAAAAAACATTTAAAAATTAACATAATTGCAAAGGAGTGAAACTCAGTTGTTCAAAATCCTCCTTTTTAAATGCTTTTGTCCTTAGAGAAAACTGCATAAGCATAATTGAAACACTAACAGTTGTGTAATACATTAATTCATTAAAAGAGGTTTGAGTACTCACTAAATATTTCCTCTGGAGCTCATATACGGTGAGAGCACCTGCTTTTGCTGGCAGCTGAGCTGTTCTGCAAGAGAGGACAGTAGGAGTCTTGCTATTTATGCCTGAAGAGGGTCCGTTTGGTCCAACAGTTATCGTAACCTTTAGACTTTCCAGTTTAACAAAATGAATTCCATACTGTTGCTTGATTTTTTTTATGGACTTCCAGAATCTCCTGGATGCCGGTTGCTTCAGGTTTCTATTGGGAAACTGTGGTGCTGACTAGACACAGAATGTTTTTTAAAACTATCTTAGATTATTACCAACAACTCAGGTTTTCTGGTGACTGTATAGTTCTCTGTACATCTTATTAATGCTTCTAAGCTATAAAAATGAACTGAGTCCAAAACTAAAATTGTTCTGGTGGAAATGCTTTAAATGAGAAGCATATTTCCTAGTAAGTTTTATTGTCTGACAGATGCTGCTTCCAAACATTTACAGAGAGCGCTCTCACTCTCACATACCATATGTACATGTTCAAATAAGAAGGTGAAAACAGCTAAACAAATCTAGGGAAAGAGACTTAAATCATTTTATATAGTCACACATATCAACATTGCAAACACAAATTAATTTAAAATAGAACAGTATATATCTTTGTTGGCAACAATACTGGACACTGTATGATGAAAGGGCTCTGTAATATTGTGGTTTATTTGGAAGGAGTGGTTTTTGGAAGCTTCTTCAAGATTTTTCTTAGCTGTCTACTCTTTAAAGTAAAAATCGTAGATAATCTTAATAGTAGTTAAATCATACGTATTCTGTAGTGACATACATACACTCACATCACTAAACATATTTGTTTTCTATGCAAAAATCTATACATACTAAGCACAGTTAAGTTAAACAAACAGTTAATACTCATTTTTAATTCTTTCCACACTGCCTTTCCAAATGCCCTTAGGAAAAAAGGGCTTGTTAGAATGTCTGGAAGTGTGACTGTCAAGAGTCAGTTCAAAAGTCAAGTACACATCATGAAAAATGCCATTCCAGGAGACCTTCCCATTGAAATTGTGGGGTATCTAGCGTGAACATTTTCTCTGATCACAAGCATTAGAGCACAAGACAAAGGCAATCATTTCTCAATTAGCAAAACCCCAGGTTATGATGGGTTTATAGGTTAAACCCTGCATTTTATATTCTGCAAGGAGGTTTGCAGACAGCCAGTTTTAGCTCAAAGGCATTACTAAAACTAGGGACAGATTGTCCCTTCCATGGAAAACCCATTGGAAGTGGGGAGGAAAACTGAGATTTATGTCATGAAGTTTACCTAGATTATTCTGTCTGGGGAGTGGGGTTTGTAATGAGGCAGCTGAACAGTGGAGGTGTCAGCCACCAGTACCCATAATTCCTGAACATTTACATGGATTTCATGAAATTCACTGGCAGCTAGGGCCATCTGTGCATGGTGTGATCTAAGGACCTCTTGATGCTGACTGGTAGAGGGCACAGAGGTGCATAAGGGTTACAAGGATCCCCTGGATCTGGTATTTACATTCTAGTTCACCAATGGGTGTCATGTAAGGTGCTTCTTTGAGTGATTGCAAATGTTTATTCCACACAGGTATGCACACACCTCGTGTGCCCAAAGCCAGAGAACTTTGCTGAGCAGTATCTGTTGGGGCGACACATATGCCCTTGGAACTCCATAACCTCTTCCATGGCTATTTAAGGGCCACACCACCTCAACTCCCCTCAGTTCTTTCTCACCACCTGTGGCTTGAGTCAGAGCATTCCATGTGGTATAGAATCGTAGGATTGGAAGGGACCTTGAGAGATCATCTAGTCCAGTCCCCTTCACTCATGGCAGGACTAAGGATTATCTAGACCATCCTTGACAGGTGTTTGTCTAACCTGCTCTTCAAAATTTCCAATGATGGATATTCCACAACCTCCTTGGGCAACTGATTCCAGCGCTCAGCTCATGTTTTGCTATCACAGTACTTTTTCTGTGAATGCATGTGCATAGTTATAGTAAGTTACAGTAGTACCCTTAGTATTTAGTTAGTAGTAATTTAGTTAAGGAGAATTTAGCTTGGTACAATGCCCTCACCAGGTTTTAAGCACTGCCTATTGTGTGAGGATGGTTATCCCTACACACTTGGTACTTATTGTGCCTTGGAGAAGGGCACATTAAAGAAAAGTGCTTCATTTGTAGGTCATTCAAAAAGAGAATGCAGGTGTCTAGAGACCTGTGCTTGAAGCAACACCTTTTGTAGCAGGCAGCATGGCCCACTTTGGCACGAGGGGCCTCCACAGATCATCTGCCCCCTCAGAGAACTTCAGAACTGGCATTGGCTGTTGTTCCACAGCCAGAGTTTGATTCATCTCTGAGGAGAAAGAGAGCTCATTTTCCTTCACTGGGCCCTCCAAGGAAAAGGACTCACAAAACTAACCAGAGCCACTCCACAGCTCAGAGAGATTCCTCCTCCTCTTCTAAGAGGAGTGCAGGCTGGCACCAGGATTTCTCTGATGCACAGGACAGAGCTGAGCCATCTACCTGCTCTCTGGTACTGAGACCAGAGCAATTGAACACCATGTCATCATTCTGGTACCATCCGTGTGGTGTCCAGCACGAATAACATTGGTGTCAGCATCAAAATTTTGAACTCCACAGATATATCAGGTAGCATCAAACTTGTTCTGTTCCTGACTCTCTCAAATCAGGAGCACTCTGCCATGGTGGTCTCTTCTGCTGCCTCGGCACCACCTGGACTAGTTGCAGAGTATATGTTGTTACCATCTTCAGCACTGTGTAAACGCTAGGACATGGAGCTGAGATTGGACTCTTTATTGGTACCAATGGGCTTGTTGGGGCAGATACTGTCTTCTGTACCAACAACAATTTTGGGATTTGCAGGATTGGTACTACTCTGACTGCGGTACTGACATCTGTTTTGGTGCCAAGTGTTAGTACAATTCCCCTACTAGTACTGAAGGCACGGGTTGCCTTCGGTACAAACACAGCCTGCCTACCAGACATCATCTGAGTTTGGATGTTTGCTTACTCCACCAGGAACGGCCCCTTTGTTGACATCAGACTACTTGGAATGTTCTTCACACTCAAGCTCATTTTCTGCCTCTCCCTCTCCTTCCAAGTACCATTCTTGAAAGCCTTTGAGTCTTCTGGGGGATCAACATAGATACTGGGATTGGCACTGCTCTCACAGTAGGGGTAAGGGCTCTTGGTCCACTTCCTACGAGTCATCCAGTGCTGTATCCTGTTCTTCAGTGGCCTCTGTGGAACTCTTGGGATGTTCCTCTATCTGCAAGGTCACAATCCTCTGCCCAGACCAGAGGAAGGTCAACGAACTCTTTGGTAATCTCGCCTCCAAGCCACCCAGGCTGGAGACACAGACTGATGTTGCTCCATCTGAACTGGTTCAGCCTGAACCATTGTTCAAGAGCAGGTATTGATGCAGGAGGTCTGATTGGCTCTATTTTCTTCCTCTTTTTCCTCGCCAGATGATTCCACAGTGCTGGATTTGTCTTCTCCTATGCCTGAGGATTGTAGGTGTTCTCAAGAACTCCTGAGGCAAATGGCTACAGCCTTGGGCATTCAGGATGAGTTTGTTCAGTAGAATAGCCATAAATTGGTGGACATTATTCAACTGTTGGCACCAGGGAGGGCAGCTCTCCCTATAAATAAACCTATTTTGGAACCCATAAAGGCCTTGTGGCATCCCCCAGCTTCCTTACCTTCTATAGTGAACCATATAGATAAGTGGTACTATGTCCCCATGCAGGGGTATGAGTGGGTTTAGTCCCATTTGGCCCCTAACTCTCTTGTTGTAACAGTGGCAAATGAGAGGTTGTAAAAAGGGAGGTATAAGTTGACACCTAAAGAAGTCTAAGAGGTTAGATTTAATGGGAAGGAAGATTTATTTTATCTCCGCACTATAGATGTCCATTGCTAATCAACAGGCTAATCAATAATAATATGTATTATCAACATATGACCAGAGCCACTTTTTCAACTTGATGGAATGAGGATAATCAATGGGATACAGTAATACCATAGTACAAAATATATCAGAAGGACAGAACAAGTTGTGCTGGTGGGGGAGTGGCATTTGTGAAAGAAAGCATAGAATCAAATGAAGTAAAAATCATAAATGAATCAAACTGTACCATAGAATCTCTATGGATAGAAATTCCATGCTTTAAGAATAAGAATACAGCGGTAGGGATATATTACTGACCACTTAACCAGGATGGTGATAGTGACTGTGAAATGCTCAGGGAGATTAGGGAGGCTATTGAAATAAACAACTCAATAATAATAATGGGGGGTTTCAATTATCCCCATATTGACTGGGTACATATCACTTCAGGATGGGATGCCGAGATAAAGTTTCTTGACACCTTAAATGACTGCTTCTTGGAGCAGCTGGTCCTGGAACCCACCAGAGGAGGGACAATTCTTGATTTAGTACAAAGTGGAGCACAGGATCTGGTCCAAGAGGTGACTATAGCTTGGTAATAGTGGACCACTTGGTAATAGTGACCATAAATATAATTAAATTTAATATCCCTGTGGCAGGAAAAACACCACAGCGGCCCAACACTGTAGCATTTAATTTCAGAAAGGGGAACTACACAAAAATGAGGGGGTTAGTTAAACAGAAATTAAAGGGTACAGTGCCAAGAATGAAATCTCTGCAAGCTGCATGGAAACTTTTTAAAGACACCGTAATAGAGGCTCAACTTAAATGTATACCCCAAATTAAGAAAATAGTAAGAGAACCAAAAAAGGGCCACCATAGCTAAACAAAAAAGTAAAAGAAGCAGTGAGAGGCAAAAAGGCATCCTTTAAAAAGTGGAAGTTAAATCCTAGTGAGGAAAATAGAAAGGAGCATAAACACTGGCAAAGGAAGTGTAAAATTACAATTAGGAAGGCCAAAAAAGAATTTGAGGAACAGTTAGCCAAAGACTCAAAAAGTAATAGCAATTTTTTTTAAAGTACATCAGAAGCAGGAAGCCTGCTAAACAACCAGTGGAGCCACTGGACGATCGAGGTGCTAAAGGAGCACTCAAGGACGATAAGGCTTGAGAAACTAAATGAATTTTTTGCATCGGTCTCCCTGGCTAAGGATGTGAGGGAGATTGCCAAACCTGAGCCATTCTTTTTGGTCTTTTTAGGTGACAGATCTAAGGAACTGTCCCAGATTGAGGTATCATTAGAGGAGGTTTTGGAACAAATTGATAAATTAAACAGCAATAAGTCACCAGGACCAGAGGGTATTCACCCAAGAGCTCTAAAGGAACTCAAATGTGAAATTTCAGAATTACTAACTGTAGTCTGTAACCTGTCATTTAAATCAGCTTCTGTACCAGATGACTGCAGGATAGCTAACGTGACACCAATTTTTAAAAAGGGCTCCAGAGGTTATCCCGGGCAATTACGGGCCTGTAAGCCTGACTGGGCAAACTTGTTGAAACTACAATAAAGAACAAAATTGTCAGACACATAGATGAACATAATTTGTTGGGAAAGAGTCAACATGGTTTTAGTGTAGCAGCCGTGTTAGTCTGTATTCGCAAAAAGAAAAGGAGTACTTGTGGCACCTTAGAGACTAACCAATTTATTTGAGCATAAGCTTTCGTGAGCTACAGCTCACTTCATCAGATGCATAAAAGTGGAAAATGCAGTGAGGATATTTTTATACACACAGACCATGAAAAATGGTTTTAGTAAAGGGAAATCATGGCTCACCAATCTACTAGAATTCTTTGAGGGGGTCAACAAGCATGTGGACCAAGGGTATCCAGTGGATATAGTGTTCTTACATTTTCAGAAAGCCTTTGAGAAGGTCCCTCACCAAAAGCTCTTACTCAGAGTAAGCTGCCACGGGATAAGAGGGAAGGTGCTCTCATGGAGTGGTAACTGGTTAAAAGATAGAAAACAAAGAGTAGGTATAAATAGTCAGTTTTCAGAATGGAGAGAGGTAAATAGTGGTGTCCCCCAGGGGTCTGTTCTGGGACCAGTCCTATTCAACATATTCATAAATGATCTGGAAAAAGGGGTAAACAGTGAGGTGGCAAAATTTGCAGATGATACAAAATTACTAAAGATAGTTAAGACCCAGGCAGACTGAGTAGAACTACAAAAGGATCTCTCAAAACTGGGTGACTGGGCAACAAAACGGCAGATGAAATTTAATGTTGATAAATGCAAAGTAATGCACATTGGAAAGCATAATCCCAACTATACATATAAAATGATGGGGTCTAAATTAGCTGTTACCATGCAAAAAAGAGCACTTGGAGTCATTGTGGATTATTCTCTGCAAACATCCACTCAATGTGCAGTGGCAGTCAAAAGAGCAAACAGAATGCTGGGAATAATTTAAAAAGGGATAAATAATAGGTCAGAAAATATGACATTGCCTCTATATAAATCCATGGTATGCCTGCATCTTGAATACTGTGTGCAAATGTGATCAGCCCATCTAAAAAAAAAAAATATATTGGAATTGGAAAAGGGCAACAGAAATTATTACGGGTATGGAATGGCTTCCGTATGAGGAGAGATTAATAAGACTGGGACTTTTCAGCTTGGAAAAAAGATGGCTAAGGAGAGATATGATTGAGGTGTATAAAATTAATTTAATTTGGTGACCCCTAGTTCTTGTGTTAAGGAAGTGTTGTTTACTACTTCTCATATCTACTTTCTCTACACCAGTCATAGTTTACTGCTTCTCATAACACAAGAACATTGTACATTCATACACATTGTGAAGAGAGTGGTCACTTTGGATGGGCTATTACCAGCAGGAGAGTGAGTTTGTGTGTGTGTGTGGGGGGGGCGGAGGGTGAGAAAACCTGGATTTGTGCTGGAAATGGCCCAACTTGATGATCACTTTAGATAAGCTATTACCAGCAGGACAGTGGGGTGGGAGGGGGTATTGTTTCATGGTCTCTGTGTGTATATAATGTCTACTGCAGTTTCCACGGTATGCATCCGATGAAGTGAGTTGTAGCTCACGAAAGCTCATGCTCAAATAAATTGGTTAGTCTCTAAGGTGCCACAAGTACTCCTTTTCTTTTTGCAAAGACAGACTAACACGGCTGTTACTCTGAAACAAGAACTAGGGGTCACCAAATGAAATTAATAGGCAGCAGGTTTAAAACAAATAAAAGGAAGTATTTCTTCACACAACGCACAATCAACCTGTGGAACTCCTTGCCAGAGGATGTTGTGAAAGCCAAGACCATAACAGGGTTCAAAAAAGAACTACATAAATTCATGGAGAATAGGTCCATCAATGGCTATTAGCCTGGATGGGCAGGAATGGTGTCCCTAGCCTCTGTTTGCCAGAAGCTGGGAATGAGCAACAGGGGATGGATCACTTGATGATTACCTGTTCTGCTCATTCCCTCTGTGGCACCTGGCACTGACCACTGTCGGAAGACAGGATACTAGACTAGACAGACCTTTGGTCTGACCCAGTAGGGCAATTCTAATGTTCTTATGTTATAGAACTCTGCCATAGCTCTCAAGGTTCAACAAAGTATAAAGGATTTACCCTTCAATGGTCAGTTCTTGTTTTCCAAAAAGATTAATGAGACGCTGCATTCCTTTAAGGACTCTACAGCCACAGTATGTTCATTGGGGGCTATACCAGAAGTTAAGAGTCATCACTATGGAGCTCAGCAACCGCAGCAGCAATATTGTCAATATTCCCAGAAGTACTTCAGGCAGATGGCTTATCCTGCTAGGCAGCAGGACTTCTCCTTGAGAAGACAAGTCAGAAAGGAGAAGGCCCTCTGGTTACAACTTCAACCAACCACCAGCTCATCCTCCATCAGCTTTGCACAAACGGCCAATGTGACTCTCCTCTCAAGGGCAGCATACCAGTCATCAACTTCCTGACCGTACTGCCTCCATTTGGGAACAGGCTGTCCCACTTCTACAGTACTTGGGAAACAATAACCACAGACAAATGGGTCCTAAGAACTGTGATCAGGTAATGCCATCCAATTCTTGTCCATCCGCCCTCTTCCCACTCCTCTACACTGTCCCTTTTCAGGGACCCCTCTCATGAGTCACTGCTTTTTCAGCAGATTCAGACTCTGAGATTTAGGAGCCATAGAAGAAGTTACCCTTCAGTTTTGGGAAAAAGGATTCTACTCATGTTATTTCCTGATCCCCAAGTCGAAGGGAGGGCTGAGACCTATTCTTGACCACTGAGATATCAACAAGTACATCATATATCAGATTCTGTATGTAGCTACAATCTTCCCTGCATTGGATCAAAATGACTGGTTTGCTATCCTCGATCTGAGAATTCCTACTTCCACATGTGATTTTCCCAAGCCACATGAAATTTCTTATAATGGCAGATCAACATTATCAATAAACAGTACTCCTGTCTGGCCTGTCCTCAGCCCCATGCATATTTACCAAATGCATGACTGCAGCCACAGCCTCTCTCCTCTTCCCATACCTGGATGATTGGTTAGCGAGGGGAAATTTGAAGACCAAGTCTTTAAACTTCACTTCATGCTGAATCTCATCAAGTTGTTGGGACTGATTTTGAACAGGGGAAAGTGAACAGAAAAAAATGGAGTTCATCGGGGCCATACTAGACTCTACAAGTTTGAAAGCAAACATTGTTTCCCCTGCACAAGCGATTCCAAACAATTAATCATCTGTGTCTGTCCTTCCAATCTCGTCATTCAACTTCAGTCTGTGTGCCTGGGCACATGCAGTTATTTAGTCCACCCTGAAAGATTGCGCCTTCATCCACTTCAAAGCTGGTTAAAATGTTTCTATCTCCTGAGTTCAGCTTTGTAAGGGTGCCACTGGCGATCCTGGAGCCCCTAGAGTGGTGGACAGACCAAAAAAATGTATGATAGGATGTATCCATTGCCCATCCTCCACCGATCAAGACTACAGCTACTGATATCTCCACAATAGGTTGGAGACAGCATCTAGAGATTTTGAAAGCTCACTCTAAGCAGCTTTGTCAAGAAGCAATAAAGCTGTGGCTTTTCTGCATCAAGGAATGCATTATTCTCATGGCGACTCACTTACCAGGAGCCAGAAGCAGTTGGCTGATCACCTCAGCAGGTATTTCTCCCAGAATCATGAGTAGCCCCTGAAATGCAGTGTTCTGAGGCCCATCTTCAGAGAATGGGACATTCTGTCTGTTGACCTGTTTGCAATAAATAAAAAAAAAACAAACCAAGAAGTGACATCAGTTTTGGTCACAAGCAAGTCTCAGTCTAGGCTCTTTCACCAACACCTTCCATCTGAACTGGGGATCAGTACTGCTGTATGCCTTTCCCCCACAATCCGCTCATCCTGCAGGTTATTCTCAAACTGAAGCGGATCATTCCAAACGGATACTCATTGTGCCAGCTTGGTCAAGACAATGTTGGTTCTCCAAATGCCATAGTCTATCTGTTCGGCCTCCCACACCTCTTCCCCCGCTTCCTGACTCAACACCCTGGTCAGACACCTGACACTGAACACTCTGTACTCGTGGCATGGACTCTGCATGGGTAGACAAGGAGGAAGGTTGATGTTCAGAAGCACTTCAGTTAGCCCTATTTAACAATAGAAAACCCGGTACGATATCTCTCTATTCTGCCAAGTGGAAGCATTTTTTAGTTTGGTCCAGTCTCATGGAATTCAGCCAATGCTAGTATGCATTCAGGACATTTTGGATTACTTGATACATCTTAAATCCTCTCTCAGCTTTTTGAGGGTCCATTTAGCAGCCATCTTGGCATTCCATTCTCCAATCCTGGGGAAGTCAATTTCTTTTAACTCCATTGTAGTCCAAGTTCTAAAAACTATTGTCCATCTCTTTCCACCTGTGATAGAAGCGGTTCAATTGTGGAACCTCAACACTGTACCAGCTGCCCTCATCAAACCTCCATTTGGGCCTCAAGCAACTTGTTCTCTGTCCCTTTTGCCAAAAAACAGCTTTTCTTATTGCCATAATATTCACAAGGAGAGTAAGCAAACTGCAGGCTCTAACGGCAGGGCCTCCACATACACAATTTTTCAGAGACAAAGAAATAGATAAGTTCATGGAAGAGGTCCATCAAAAACCAGTGACTGAGATTAGGGCACAGATGGAGACTCATGGCCCCCCAGAAATGACAACAGACATACATCAAGAAGGCTAGCTGTAGGCTCTGGTACTGATGCATGTACCATTGAGACCAGCTCCATCTAAGGTATTAGACACACTACCTTCAACACAGCCTCAAACTTTATTGGTACCAGTGACACCGGAAGTCTATGCAGTAGTATGAGATTTCCTTTGCCTTTTGATTCCAGACTCCCTTTTGCTGCAACAGGATTTGACTGGGATTACATAGGTGCTATAGTTGATATTACAGCCAGATGACCTTCTGACACCGTCAACATAGCATGCAGCATCCCCAGCACCTACAAGTCTTCCTACACTGACCTTTTCTAAGCAAACAGTAGTACTGGGACTTAAATCATCAAAATCTCCTTCTGTACTGGAATACAGACCAATCTTTAATGATTGGTCATCTACAGCATTAACTGGGGATGGATTCTTCACTCAAGTACTGGAAAGACTTGCAGGAGGCCTTCTTCCCACTGCTCGCCATCTCTTCAGTCCTCCACCTTCTGTAGTTTTGAGGCCTTCTCCCCTGTCCTTCTCATGCTGAGTGAGGAAGGTTTCCCCTTATCCAGCCTGTGCTGTGAAGGTTTCGGGACACATCTCCACACTAAAAAGGCTTTCAGAAAGGGTTAAAATCTGCAGGACTTATGGTCCCTTTCTTACTCTCTGTGCCTGCACTCTATAACAAAATGGTCACTCAGGCAAAACTATAACTACTACCAAATACCCACCTGGTTGTGACTGGGTGCCTGGAATGGGGCTCATAATAATTACGCTGATACCAGTCCTTTAGTTACTAAAAACTAAAGGTTTAATAATAAAAGAAAAGAAGAGAATTATAATATACATACAAGTGATTGCAAGTCATATACATACAAGTGGTTGCAAAGTCCTTATATCAGGTTTGTAGCAGAGATGGAATAAACTGCTAGTTTGCAAAAGTCTCTCTGGAACCACGCAAACAGATTGGGGGTCATCAGTCCTTGTTAGAAATCCAGTCCAGAGAAATGAAGCAGGAAATGAAAACCAAATGGAGATGTCTCAAGTGCCTTTTTATATCTTCTGCCACGTGCATGGAAATTTACTGTCCTAACGAAAGTCCACAGCCCCTGGTGTGGAGAATTACTGGACCAAGATGGAGTCCAGGGTCACTTGAGCATATAACATGTCCATACATAGTTTACTGAATTACAGGGGGTGGCCACTGGCCCCCTCAGAGTCTGAGGCATCTACAGGAAGAGCTACTGTGTGGCTGTGTTCCCTCTAAGGTGCGTGGTCACACGGCCACCCAGGAATGAATCTAGTGCCGCGCACTTGGTTAGCAGAGCCATGCATGGTGGCATGTGTTCAGGTACTCACCCCATTGCTCCCCAGCCACATTGCTCCTGCCCTCTGCCTTGGAGCCCCTGGCCAGCTGCTCCCGGGCCCCTCCTGCTTGCTGTGCAGAGCGGGGGGGGAAGGAGGGGTGGTGATGTCAGGGTGTTCCCCTCCTGCACCTCTCCCTACCCATGTACCCACCTCTGCAGAGTGCGGGACAGGGCTCAGGAGCAGGAGAGCTCAGCTGTTGTCTGAGCCTTCTGCTGTGTGAGTGCCTTAAAGAGACAGTGCACGGTCTCTCATAGACTTCCCCAGCAGCCAGTGCGCCCACGCACACACACACACACACACACACACACACACACTCTCTCTCTCTCTCTCTGTCTCTCACGCTCACCTCCCAACACATACATGTATTATTGTTGTTACTTCTTGGTACTTCCTGCAATGCACATATATTCTCTGTAATTTTATTCTTTCAAAGTGTATTATTTTATTTTGACTTGTCTATGCATTTCATAATTTTATTTCTCTTTTATGCTTAAATTTAATTCTTTGAGTAGCGAGTTCTAAAATGTCTAACCTGTCCTGGCTGGAGTAATTATCCCTATAGTAACTTTTTAAAAATATATGTTATATCTAGGTTTTTTTGTTTCTACTGGCAGTGCACATCGGCACATTACTTTGATGTTGGTGCACATAACAAAATTCATTCCGTACACGATGGAAAAAATTAGAGGGAACACTGCTGGGTGGGATGAGTTTCATTGTTAGAGTGAAGTGTTCTTAATGGGACATCAACACATAGCTGTCTAGCGTGGATGCAAATCTACTTGGAGGGGTGTCACCCAGGAATACAACACATGTGTAAGATACAAGCACATAGCCAATATTTATAACTTCAGATACAATGATGATACATGCGTACTCACAGGATAATCATACTTAGCAAATCATAACTTTTCCATCAACACCTTATATGACATATTTTGTACACTATTTGTTGTAATTGTGTAACAGTGGTAGCAACAATGACACAAATGGTCATCTTTCTTATACACAACATCACACTGGTGACTGACGTTTGGTCAATCAGAAAAAAAATCATCCAGCATTAAGTTATCAGGAGACTGTTGACTATAGAGTCCCTGTGTCTTATTCCCTTGAATAATAATTGGGCTAGACGCAATCAGACTTTCCAGCTTTGTGAAATGGCATCTCTCACAATGCCTATTTCAGCATTCCACAGTTGCAGAAAATTGTGGATTTCTACTCAAGAATAGGGTTTACTATTCATGGCTGGAAAGCCACGCATGCCAAATTTCTGTAGGTCAGCAGCTGGAGAAGAAAATTTCTGTGGGATCATAACCTATGCTTGCATTCCTTTTTCAATTTTTTTGCCCAGCTAAAGAGCAGCTGAAGCCTCATGGAAATCTTTGTAAAAAATCTTCCATTTAGAAACCCTTTTGCCTGTATATAATATTTTTGTTTTTTTCTTTCCTCTTTTGCATCAGAAAAGTATTTTGTTTCGTAAACTGATGTCTCCCTCCAGCATACCTAGCTTCCATCCATATCCAGCCCTCTTTTTACTCTGAGTTCTTGGGAGCAAGAGAGTAGGCACACAAGGAGTTTAAGGTTTAAGGTTTATTTCAACACAGGACTATGCCTAGTGTTTTAGCTTACATGTGACCATGCACAGCTTCTGCTCATTCTGGTGGTGGAGAGTAACAATGTTGCACTTCCTGCTGTTCACACAAGATTTTGCAAGATCAGTGTTGGAAAATACATGATCAAATGATGTGTAGATAATTTGTGACTTTGCTGTAACAAACATTTAAACTCTAGTCATAATTTTAATTCTAAACCATTGGGGTTATTTTTACAACCTAAAATAGCAACAAAACAAGAAAATAGTTTAAAATATCCAGGATAGCTTTGTAAGAATAGCCAATATCGTGTCACTGTTTCAACAATCAATTTATACAATATGGAAAAAAAATGTCTGAACATAGTAAGGCCAATTCTGCCCTCAGTTACCTGGCTGCAGATCACATTAAAGGGTGCAAGTTCTACTTTGATCAAAGTAAACTGAACCTATGGAGGGCATTGTTGTACCCCTTGTATAAGAAGCAACAGCAGGACTGACATAAGTAGTGATGATGACGCTTATTATATGATGAAAATAAAGAAACAGGGATTAAATTAGATCTGCCATTTCTTAGGTTTGTTTGCTTGCCAACATGCAAAGCAATAGAATGAGAAATCCACTTGTGGTTTTTACCCATATTCCTGAACTATTGTCACATATTAAAAATTTACAATAACGACATCCATTTTGCTGCTACAGAATGTGTGTGCATCCTTGAATGTGCACAAGCTGTTTTAATAAGCCTATAAATATCTAGCATTTCTCATCTTCCAAAAGAAACATAAATCTGTATTACTTAAGAGCACTTACACACCCATACCTTCTCTTGTAGTTACCATGGATACACATACTACGATGGATACTCAACAATGCCAAAAGGTTTACATTCAATCTGAGTCCTTCAGTCTGAGTTAAACAGTAAAACCTCAATAGGAGTGACGTAAGCAGCAGAATATTTTTGTATGATAAATAGTGGTGTAGTACTAGAGCCTTCTAAGTAGCACATCACGTGAAAAGGAGATCATGCATTATGTTGTGATGGGGGGAGTCCCTTCCAGGTTATGAATTCACAAAATCTTACCCCTTACCTTTGGGAGTACAACCTTTCAACAGCCTTTGGGAAGGCAGGATTCACCCAGAAGTCATGCCAATGCCATTATCAGCAACAGTCTCCTTTGTCAATCACAAATAGCCCCAATGCCCCTCTAGGATCAGCTCCTTGGTCACTAATCAGGGGCCAACTTCCTTTTGGGCTCTGCCTGATCCTTACATGCAGTGCAGGCTCACCAGGACCACACTCACTGTTTCCTGGACCTATTTCCCAGCCTCAATTCCCGGTTTTCATCCTTCTGCGTCCCTGGTAACAATAGCAGTGGCAGTAGCCACAGCCACCATTACCCACATTACCCCTTCTTCTCAGGAGAGCTTGCAAAAGGAAGATGGGGAGGGACTTCCCTCCATTTCTCTACCCTACTAGAGCTCAGTGGGAGGGGAGGGGGCGTAGATCCCAGTTTCTCCTGTTTGCACATTGCCCTGCCAACCAGGGCTCTAGGGGCAAGACCATTTTTCACAGTGCTGTTGCTAATCTGTGGAGTTACTGTTCCACAATGTTGATTCAATGAACTATACAATCAGTATGACCTAGAAAAGCTCTGAAATGAACTGAACATTTAGATGGCTCCAAAGATGAAGGCTAAAGCTTACAGAGCTGAGTGAAGATCAATGGGACACTATCTCCATATTTTTTTAATTTGCTGTGTTTGAAAGACTAGAAGAGATGTGTTTTGCACACTTCACTGAAGAAAAAAGATTTGGACAGAATTCAGAGTGTTTTGCATTGAAACTTCATTTAAATAACTTGACATGATACTCAAAATACCATACATCCAGATAATGTAAACATGATCTAAAGATTAATACATTATTTCATGTCCATAATCTCTAGGTTGGACTTGGCAAACAGCATGGTATAAGGAAACTTTATACCCATTCCAATATAGTTGCTTTCACATTCACTGAACGTGGATTAAAGAGGGTAACTGTTTGGCTTTTAATCTGCATCATTTAACATTTTTTTAAAGTTTAGTTTTCCTTGTTCAGTTTTTTCCCCTCCATCCTTTTCTCACATTCTCATCTTGCTAATGGATTTTCCTTCTTTCTAATCCTCATGTGTTTGTAAATTCACTAGTTGAATCTAAGGCAGGAATGTCATTTCATGAGGTGCATCAGAGATAATACTCTACAGAATAGTCTGGGGGGAAAAAAGATAATTCAAAATGAGTTTGGGGTGAGAGATAACAGGGCAGAAAACAACAAGATCATTCACACAGAGAAAAGTTGCTGAAGTTAAGGTATTTTTGTAGAAAACTTCTGTTTCGTCTTCTAAAAACTTCTTTGTTGAAATGGAGTAAGCCTCTGGTGTTACATGTTGTACCTCCTTTTTGCTATTGAACCTTTATGCAGGGATAAGTAGGCATTAGACAATACCACTTATACATGAAATATGCTATTTAGTAAAATATGCCAGTCTTTTATTTCTTTGGCACCACTCCACAAGACTACCAAACATAATCTATATTGCTAATCCACTCATTACCACAACACATTTCACTTCTGAACATCTCTTGCTTTACAGGCTAATTAAGTTTGTTGTCCTCACTTTTTAAAGCCAGTCTTAAACAGTATTATAGAAAAGAGCGATCCGTATTAAAAAAAAATAAAATCAGTTTCAGACCTCAAATAATAACGCACTGTGAAAAATTGACTCTTTCATAGGCTCAGGATCTGGAAACAGATCTAATCCATGTATAAAAGGGGTTTTATGCACCACTGTACACTGATCCTCCTGTACCTGTTCAAGAATCAAGATCAATACAGAATAGACAGTGAACCTGGACTGGGGAAGGTTGGGCCAGTAACAGGGGGACCAACATTTTCCCCCGCTAGCTTCATGGAGATCAGAAAAGGTAGTTCATCTGTAGTCTATATTACATTTCTCTTAAGCCCTCTCCACACCAAGGAATGTCCCTTCAGAGTAATTCTGGGGATTGTCATTACCAGAGGATGAGCTTGCAAAGGGGGCCTGACTTGCCAAGGAGATCAGAGGGCCTAACAGAGACATAATTTTCTAGAGTTATGCAGGAGAATCTCAGAATCTACTTTGTCCTCAGGGGACGGGGGTGGGGGGACGACCACAGCCCATTCTGTGGAGACACAAATTCCATCCCCTCAGAATGGTTTGTGGGAAACCTCATGAGGAAATCCTTGTGGAAATTTTCTCCACACCAGCATTCTCCCATAGGTATTTTCATGAGACTGGATGACCGGGGCATCTTAACATGCTGTAACATCAGCTTCTTTCATATTGATATTCATAAAAATTGAGAGAACTGGTAACAATATCCTATTGGAGTTTTTAGATTGGAAAAGACTGCCAATGGTAGTCACATCATTTAAGACATTAAAACTGAACTAAACAAAGGCCTAGAGCATAAACGAATATTTAAAAAAAAAAAAAAGAAAAGAAAAAACTTCAGGCATCAGGCAAAGTCCAAAAATTTTGTATGTGAGAGGTTCTTGTTGGGCGTTTAAGTTCACATACTGCATATATATATATATTTTGTCATCACTGCTTTACTTGGATATGAAAATGATCCAATATACATTGAGAAAAGTTAGAGCATTTGTTAATCCTGAACAGAGAGATCAGTTGAATAAGACAGTGGAGGAACTCTGGTATGCCATATATTCAAAAGCATCTTAGAAGTGGTAAAGAAGAGGAGCAACTACAGTATTGTGTAACAGAAACTAAATATTGTTTCTGATCTTAGTCCAGCAGCTCAAGCTAAAAAAACTTGCGCCTCTTCAGAAAAGAATGACTGGGGAAAATGTTCCTACTGCCCTTTGCTTCCCAACAAAACCCAGGGGACTGTGAAAGGAGAAGTCATATTTTCTAGGTCATGACTTATGCCAGGCATTTATTGCCAAAAAAAAAATCATATAATTCTGAAATGGAAGAAAAGGTGGACTATCCATTAAAGCAGTGGACTGCATAATTCTTTGTAACTGTTATTGTACTTCCAGTGTTGTAATCATATTGGTCCAAGGATGAGAGAGGCAAGGTAATATCTCTTACTGGACCACCTTATACCTTCCACCCAGAGAAGATGGTCCAGTAAAACATATTACCCTGCCTATCTTGTCTCTCTCATTATTGTATTATTACATATTTCTTAAGCACCAATAGTATGAAATACTGACAATTTTGACTTTGATTTTAAGATGGCATTGCCTGTTAGTGATAACTGAATTTACCAAAGTGGTATATGATTAAATGTATTTTCTCTGTGAGTTATAGAATCATAGAATCATAGAATATCAGGGTTGGAAGGGACCCCAGAAGGTCATCTAGTCCAACCCCCTGCTCAAAGCAGGACCAATTCCCAGTTAAATCATCCCAGCCAGGGCTTTGTCAAGCCTGACCTTAAAAACCTCTAAGGAAGGAGATTCTACCACCTCCCTAGGTAACGCATTCCAGTGTTTCACCACCCTCTTAGTGAAAAAGTTTTTCCTAATATCCAATCTAAACCTCCCCCACTGCAACTTGAGACCATTACTCCTCGTTCTGTCATCTGCTACCATTGAGAACAGTCTAGAGCCATCCTCTTTGGAACCCCCTTTCAGGTAGTTGAAAGCAGCTATCAAATCCCCCCTCATTCTTCTCTTCTGCAGGCTAAACAATCCCAGCTCCCTCAGCCTCTCCTCATAACTCATGTGTTCCAGTCCCCTAATCATTTTTGTTGCCCTTCGCTGGACTCTCTCCAATTTATCCACATCCTTCTTGAAGTGTGGGGCCCAAAACTGGACACAGTACTCCAGATGAGGCCTCACCAATGTCGAATAGAGGGGAACGATCACGTCCCTCGATCTGCTCGCTATGCCCCTACTTATACATCCCAAAATGCCATTGGCCTTCTTGGCAACAAGGGCACACTGCTGACTCATATCCAGCTTCTCGTCCACTGTCACCCCTAGGTCCTTTTCTGCAGAACTGCTGCCTAGCCATTCGGTCCCTAGTCTGTAGCTGTGCATTGGGTTCTTCCGTCCTAAGTGCAGGACCCTGCACTTATCCTTATTGAACCTCATCAGATTCCTTTTGGCCCAATCCTCCAATTTGTCTAGGTCCTTCTGTATCCTATCCCTCCCCTCCAGCGTATCTACCACTCCTCCCAGTTTAGTATCATCCGCAAATTTGCTGAGAGTGCAATCCACACCATCCTCCAGATCATTTATGAAGATATTGAATAAAACCGGCCCCAGGACCGACCCCTGGGGCACTCCACTTGATACCGGCTGCCAACTAGACATGGAGCCATTGATCACTACCCGTTGAGCCCGACAATTTAGCCAGCTTTCTACCCACCTTATAGTGCATTCATCCAGCCCATACTTCCTTAACTTGCTGACAAGAATACTATGGGAGACCGTGTCAAAAGCTTTGCTAAAGTCAAGAAACAATACATCCACTGCTTTCCCTTCATCCACAGAACCAGTAATCTCATCATAAAAGGCGATTAGATTAGTCAGGCATGACCTTCCCTTGGTGAATCCATGCTGGCTGTTCCTGATCACTTTCCTCTCATGCAAGTGCTTCAGGATTGATTCTTTGAGGACCTGCTCCATGATTTTTCCAGGGACTGAGGTGAGGCTGACTGGCCTGTAGTTCCCAGGATCTTCCTTCTTCCCTTTTTTAAAGATTGGCACTACATTAGCCTTTTTCCAGTCATCCGGGACTTCCCCGGTTCGCCACGAGTTTTCAAAGATAATGGCCAGTGGCTCTGCAATCACAGCCGCCAATTCCTTCAGCACTCTCGGATGCAACTCGTCCGGCCCCATGGACTTGTGCACGTCCAGCTTTTCTAAATAGTCCCTAACCGCCTCTATCTCCACAGAGGGCTGGCCATCTCTTCCGCATTTTGTGATGCCCAGCGCAGCAGTCTGGGAGCTGACCTTGTTAGTGAAAACAGAGGCAAAAAAAGCATTGAGTACATTAGCTTTTTCCACATCCTCTGTCACTAGGTTGCCTCCCTCATTCAGTAAGGGGCCCACACATTCCTTGGCTTTCTTCTTGTTGCCAACATACCTGAAGAAACCCTTCTTGTTACTCTTGACATCTCTGGCTAGCTGCAGCTCCAGGTGCGATTTGGCCCTCCTGATAACATTCCTACATGCCCGAGCAATATTTTTATACTCTTCCCTGGTCATATGTCCAACCTTCCACTTCTTGTAAGCTTCTTTTTTATGTTTAAGATCCGCTAGGATTTCACCATTAAGCCAAGTTGGTCGCCTGCCATATTTACTATTCTTTCGACTCATCGGGATGGTTTGTCCCTGTAACCTCAACAGGGATTCCTTGAAATACAGCCAGCTCTCCTGGACTCCTTTCCCCTTCAAGTTAGTCCCCCAGGGGATCCTGGCCATCCGTTCCCTGAGGGAGTCGAAGTCTGCTTTCCTGAAGTCCAGGGTCCGTATCCTGCTGCTTACCTTTGTTCCCTGCGTCAGGATCCTGAACTCAACCAACTCATGGTCACTGCCTCCCAGATTCCCATCCACTTTTGCTTCCCCCACTAATTCTACCCGGTTTGTGAGCAGCAGGTCAAGAAAAGCACCCCCCCTAGTTGGCTCCTCTAGCACTTGCGCCAGGAAATTGTCCCCTACGCTTTCCAAAAACTTCCTGGATTGTCTATGCACCGCTGTATTGCTCTCCCAGCAGATATCAGGAAAATTAAAGTCACCCATGAGAATCAGGGCATGCGATCTAGTAGCTTCCGTGAGCTGCCGGAAGAAAGCCTCATCCACCTCATCCCCCTGGTCCGGTGGTCTATAGCAGACTCCCACCACTACATCACTCTTGTTGCACACACTTCTAAACTTAATCCAGAGACACTCAGGTTTTTCTGCAGTTTCGTACCGGAGCTCTGAGCAGTCATACTGCTCCCTTACATACAGTGCTACTCCCCCACCTTTTCTGCCCTGCCTGTCCTTCCTGAACAGTTTATAACCATCCATGACAGTACTCCAGTCATGTGAGTTATCCCACCAAGTCTCTGTTATTCCGATCACGTCATAGTTCCTTGACATCACCAGGACCTCCAGTTCTCCCTGCTTGTTTCCAAGGCTTTGTGCATTTGTATATAAGCACTTGAGATAACCTGTTGATCGCCCCTCATTGCCAGTATGAGGCAGGAGCCCTCCCCTCACAGACATTCCTGCCTGTGCTTCCTCCCGGTATCCCGCTTTCCCACTTACCTCAGGGCTTTGGTCTCCTTCCCCCGGTGAACCTAGTTTAAAGCCCTCCTCACTAGGTTAGCCAGCCTGCTGGCAAAGATGCTCTTCCCTCTCTTCGTAAGATGGAGCCCGTCTCTACCCAGCACTCCTCCTTCATGGAACACCATCCCATGGTCAAAGAATCCAAAGCCTTCTCTCCGACACCATCTGCGTAGCCATTCGTTGACTTCCACGATTCGACGCTCCCTACCTAGGCCTTTTCCTTCCACGGGGAGGATGGACGAGAACACCACTTGCGCCTCCAACTCCTTTATTCTTCTTCCTAGAGCCACATAGTCCGCAGTGATCCGCTCAAGGTCATTCTTGGCAGTATCATTGGTGCCCACGTGGAGAAGCAGGAAGGGGTAGCGATCCGAGGGCTTGATGAGTCTCGGCAGTCTCTCCGTCACATCACGAATCTTAGCCCCTGGCAAGCAGCAGACTTCTCGGTTTTCCCGGTCAGGGCGGCAGATAGATGACTCAGTCCCCCGGAGGAGAGAGTCCCCGACCACCACCACCCGCCTTCTCCTCTTGGGGGTGGTGGTCGTGGAACCCCCAACCTCAGGACAGCGCATCTCATGCCTTCCAACCAGCGGAGTCTCCTTCTGCTTTCTCGCCCCAGACATATCATCTGGTCCACTCTCCGCAACGATACCTGTATATATTGCAAGTAGAAACGGATGTTAATTTAAATTCCAAATTAAACTTCAAGTGCTGCAGGAATTAGTTCTGATAACTTACCAAGTAGTTCTTACTTCGGAGTCATTTCTGAATCAATGTGCCTGTCTGGTGCAGGACTAGATTCTATATTCAGTTACACTGATATGAATATAGTTACTTCAGTAGAGGTGCCCGAGGATTACAACAATGTAACTGTGGTCAGAATCTGGCCTGCTGTCTTTCATATGACAGATAAAACTGAGATCCTGACTTCTTTTGTCAGTAAAGATTCCATATCACTTTTCTGCATAGTAGACATGTTAAATATCAGTTGTTCTGGCCAAACTGTAATTTAGATAATATTCTACCTCTGAGTTCCTCCCGCAGATTCAATTAAAGAGGATATTCTTTTCTTTTTTTTTCTTTTTTTTTTTTTTTGCTTCCTGACCTAACCTGTTGGGTAATGTTGGTGGACACACCGTTAAACTACTATTGCATTTGTCAA
The DNA here is from genome assembly GCF_965140295.1 of Lepidochelys olivacea. Taxonomy (NCBI): domain Eukaryota; kingdom Metazoa; phylum Chordata; order Testudines; family Cheloniidae; genus Lepidochelys; species Lepidochelys olivacea. The sequence goes on along the minus strand of NC_140414.1, from coordinate 134,034,732 downwards.
GGTTCCTCCCCCACTCTGAACTCTAGGGTACAGATGTGGGGACCTGCATGAAAAACCTCCTAAGCGTATCTTTACCAGCTTAGGTCAAAACTTCCCCAAGGTACAAAATATTCCACCTGTTGTCCTTGGACTGGCCGCTACCACCACCAAACTAATACTGGTTACTGGGGAAGAGCTGTTTGGACGCGTCCTTCCCCCCAAAATACTTCCCAAAACCTTGCACCCCACTTCCTGGACAAGGTTTGGTAAAAAGCCTCACCAATTTGCCTAGGTGACTACAGACCCAGACCCTTGGATCTTAAGAACAATGAACAATCCTCCCAACACTTGCACCCCCCCTTTCCTGGGAAATGTTGGATAAAAAGCCTCAGCAATTTGCATAGGTGACCACAGACCTAAACCCTTGGATCTGAGAACAATGAAAAAGCATTCAGTTTCTTACAAGAAGACTTTTAATAAAAATAGAAGTAAATAGAAATAAAGAAATCCCCCCTGTAAAATCAGGATGGTAGATATCTTACAGGGTAATTAGATTCAAAAACATAGAGAACCCCTCTAGGCAAAACCTTAAGTTACAAAAAAGATACACAGACAGAAATAGTTATTCTATTCAGCACAATTCTTTTCTCAGCCATTTAAAGCAATCATAATCTAACACATACCTAGCTAGATTACTTACTAAAAGTTCTAAGACTCCATTCCTGGTCTATCCCCGACAAAGACAGACTATAGACAGACACACAGACCCTTTGTTTCTCTCCCTCCTCCCAGCTTTTGAAAGTATCTTGTCTCCTCATTGGTCATTTTGGTCAGGTGCCAGCGAGGTTACCTTTAGCTTCTTAACCCTTTACAGGTGAGAGGAGCTTTCCCCTGGCCAGGAGGGATTTCAAAGGGGTTTACCCTTCCCTTTATATTTATGACAGCATTTCACTTTAGAGGTGGCTGCATTTTAATGGCTGGGCAATGTAGTCCCTACCACTTATATCCCTAACATGCATGTCGTGAAGCTTACCTAACAAATGTTTGGAATGCAGTTGTAGGCATCTCGGTCCCAGGATATTAGAGAGACAAGATGGATGAGGTAGTATCTTTTATTAGACCAACTTCTGTTGGAAAGAGAAACAAACTTTCAAGCCACAAAGAGCTCTTCTTCAGGTCTAGGAAAGGTATTCAGAGCATCACAGCTAAATGCAAGATGGAACAGATTGTTTAGCATAAGTAGTTAGCACATAACTCTGCTAGACACTAAAAATCATGGACTGAACAGAGACACTGTATTTATGGTTTATTAAAACAATCTGTAACTACTAATCCCCCTTTTTGTCCTATGACTGAAGAGGTGTTAATGGGTCACTCTATCTTGACTGATCCCTTAGAACAGGTACTAACTACTTATCCTAAGCAATGTGTTCCATCTTGCATTTAGCTGTGACCCTTGGAATACCTTTCCCAGACCTGAAGAAGAGCTCTGTGTGGCTCGAAAGAGCCTCTCTCTCACCAACAGACATTGGTCCAGTAAAAGATATTACTTCACCCACCTTGTCTTTCTAAATGTTTGGAAAGCACTTTGAGATCCTTGAAGGAAAGGAATAACTAGGAAAAAAAGTATTAATATTTAATAACTGCTAAGGTTGGATAGGCACAAGGACTGGATAAAAAGACTTCAGTGATGATCCACAATGCCCTCTTCCTCAACCCCCTCCCTAGTTAGCCGTGTGGACTATAATAGGTACCAAAATCTCTTGCATGTAATTGTCACACCTCTAGTACTTAGATGAATGTACAGCAGTATGAAAATGCCTGAGTGCCTAAAATACCTGAAATTAGTCATCTAAATAAATAGCCTAATTTTCAGGGATAGTGAGCACTCCAAAACTGCAACTAAAATAAATCTGGGTTTTGTGTATACATGGAATGTAGGACCAAGCCCTTTGCTTTCAGAGGATTAGATTAAGTAAGGAAGCACCCTGACTTTTTGCCTATTACTCCCTCAGGGAAGTGTCAGAAATACCAGGACACAAACAGCAGAATAATTTCAAAATGTATTGATTTTTTCGAGCTGTACAGCATCCCCAGTAGCAACATAAATGTTTCTGCACTAATAGCTATTCCAATAGTTATACAAATAGAGTTACATAAAAATACATATTTCCCTGTCTGTACAACCAAGTAGCCCTTCCATGATAATCAAGCACAGGAAGCTGCATTCAGTGCTACTTATATGGAAATGGCTGTGCTTGATATGATTTCCCCCCCCCCCATCATGATAAAGTTAATTAACATGCCACTTACATCTGTGAAAATAATAGCGAGCTAAATCCACTTGTGACTCTACAAAGTAATTTGTGGGTAAAAGTAGGTATGTTGTGTCACTAAGCTGAGCCCAATATCACAGATGTAACTGCACAGTTGGGAATTATTTACATGCTTCCTTTGCCAGGCACTTTGGCAACACCATCAGTTTTTGGGAGTCGGACTGCCAGGGTGAATCTGAATGAACCATTCATTGCCAACCATTCTGTGGGTTCCAAAGCAGCTTCCCATCATCTGCAAACACCTTGGGACATACCTCGAACTGGGATAAGCAGAAGAAAAATATTAGGCATCTTTGCAGTTTCCAAAATGGCATTTCAAATTTTTGGCCAGCTAATATGGTCTATAGACATACAAGGGATCAACCAAATAGAATAATTCTGCAGAGCAGAAGGTTGTGGCATGTTTAAGGGAGCCAGGAATCTGGAACTCCATCCTCTTTCTTTTGACTGTGTGTAGTCAGGCTGTCTGTCACCCATTTAAAGTTGGAGGGGAGAGAGATTGTTAGCTCTGCATCTGTGGCTACCTAAAGCAATATTATACTGATGCACAGATATGCAATATTCAACTCAACTCATACATTTACTTTGCTGAGATTTCAGTAGAATTCTATGGGGGCACAGGTTAACAAAGGATATGGCCCATTCTGTGACTGGAAGTCTGCATGTGAATTTGTAATGTAGAACCACAACAAATTAGTTACCCGATGAATAGAGCGAAAGACACGGTTTGTTATTTGTCTGTGGTTTTGCCTATTATGCACTAAGTTCTTTCCAAACAGGCAAAAAGTTAAAAGTTGCTGTCCCAAAGAGCTAACATTCTGAAGACAAACAAACAAGTAGACAGAAGTTAGAGGCAACTGGAAACAAAAGAGTATGCTATTAAACCTCTGTCTCTGGCAGGTACCATTGCAAGTTAGAACAACTTGTAGAATTTATCCAGCAAAGTGTCTTTCCAGGATCCCTTATCTATTATAGCAGCTGCCCGTCTCCTGCTACAGAATCCAGTGCATAGCAAGCCTGACCAAATTAGTTACACCGTGAAGTATTTATTAGTATTAGTTACCTTTCTTTCTGCAGTGCTTTAGATGTACATGGTACTTTACAAATACAAAGTCTTTGCCCCAAAGAGCTCATAATTTAAGGGTCAGACCGTGTGAGGTATAAGGCACCCCCCAAGCTCTAGTGAAGACTGAATTCAGGGCACCGAGCACCACCAGATAGGCTCTGTGTTAGACAATATTCAAAAGAACGGATGGATATTTTAACATCTGTTGTTGATGTCCGATACAATTCCTGTAGTCACTTCTTACAGGATTTTATAAAATAATTATGTGCCTAGTTTCAAACCTTAGTGCCCAAAGCCATACCATCCGAGTGCCTCCCCTGATAAAGACATAATGGACATTTCTCTCTCTGTCTCTCTCTTTTTTCCTTCTATGGAGATAAACAATTTTTTAAAATATTAAATGTGTGAGTGAGCTGGTGTATGCACTATTGGAGGAAAACTCAAAGAGCTGGGTTTGAAATTTAGTTCTGAATGTAATAAGCATGGAGGAACAGTTTACTCATTACAACTCTGTGGGTTCGGTCTGAGAGGAAGCACCGGATCCTGAACCATTTAAGAATATTTCTGTCCATTCTTGCAGCCTTTTGAAGGCCAAACAGCTATTTGGTGATCAATTCCACTGAATGGGACAGACAGTTCCAGCAGGACGCACTTCCATTGTGGACACCAAAGAACAGGTGCCCTCTCTGTACCTTGCCCTGGTCTGAAACCTGATTAGGGGGTAGATCCAGGCTGTTGGATGCAGATGGTGGTCTTGAAGGGTATTTTTAGCTAGCTTCTCATTTAATTTGCTGTGATGGTTGGAAACTGGGTGATAGTTTGCAAGGTTACTGGCATCAAGTGGCAATTTTCTTTAATATAGTTCAGATTATTGCATGTTTTAAAATGAAAATTAGATTTCCCTCTTCAAAGGAGTTGTGTGGTACAAAGGTTTGATTGTCATGAGTATGGAATAGCCACGTTATTTACAAATGGCAAAGCAATAGTAAACACTTAACCTTGGAAGTTCTGAGTTTCAACTATTTTTCTCCCTTTGCAGGTGGGGGGCCAATCTGGCCCCATGTTGGGAAGAGAATGATACCAAGATCAATAGAGCCTCTGAATCTGGAAGGCTTCGGAAATTTCATGAAAGTATTTGTTTTAAAACATGGAAAAATTAGATATGCCAAATTGACTAATATCTAGGAAATGTTAGAAGATTAAACAAAGTAAAATATGAGTTTAATTATCAATTATAAAGGAAGAACATGTACTTTTTTACTTTAAATACATTTTTTATGAGATGGGACTAATATGGAATATTCGTTTTGAATCTTGTAAATCACATGCCAGGCTACACTAATGAGGCAGATGGAAGGCAGATTAACTACTGTACTTATCCTAAAAGAATGGGTGAGGTGTTCCGTAACTTTCAGAGAACATGCAACACTAAGGGGAAACAATTTTAAAATCCCATCTGCTCTAATTTATATAGTCTGACTAGCAGGCATTGGAGAAACTTCTAATGATATCAGAAATCGTTGTGGCATCTGGAATATCTCTAGAAACATTAATTTTCTAGAGTTGATGTAAGCATATCTCCCATGTTAGTCATGCTATTTTGTGCAAGTCATTATTATACTTATTCTCTGTAGAAAATGTATATTAAAATATATATAATGCCAGTAGTTTATATTTAGCAAGGGGAAAAGTAGAAAAGGCTGTCAGTTAAAAAAAAAAATCCTTGCATGAAGGAACACGGCAAGGTAGTGTAAACTCCTAGTAATGGTTATTGGGATCATAACTGCGGGCTTTGAAATAAAAACAAGTAAAATTTGATATAACTAGGGAGGGAAATTATTTTTTCCTTCTAAAATCCCTATAGATACTTTGTATTCATCTGCTGAATATCTACACTATGATTTTCATTTAAGTACTTCAGCATCTGCTGTTTGTATCCTGCATGTCTAAAATCCTGGCGTGATATTCCGGTGCATTGGAAGTTTATTAGTGCCCTGCTTTAAACTCAATGTTGTTTTCAGCTATACATTCTTCTGCTGAGGTCTCATGAGTAGATACTGACCTATAGCCATTATTTCCACATCTCAGTATTAAGCAATGTGTCGGGGCAGGGGGGGACCCTAATGGCACTCTTACAGCTGCGGAAGATAACTCAGAGATAACTCAGAGATAGGTGCTTGATTTTGTCTTTACAATGTCGATAGAGTTCATTTCATACACACAGTATTATATCTGTAGATTCTGGAACAGATAAGCCGGTGGGGTGACGCAACATGAGCCATTATTCAGGTTAGAAATTTTGTTCCGCTGACACAGTAATTCACATTAACATGTGACATCTCTTGCCAGTTGTCATGAAATTAGAATGTTGACATGAGTTAATGTGATTGCATGAAATAATAAGTTTTGCTCTCTCCTAATTTATTTGGGGTCCTTGAGGTATTCACCTCTTTCATTCTGAGGCAGTTTTCCTCTTTATAATCTCAGTCTCTTTCAACTCAACACATACCAGTAGGTTTAAATTTAATTTAATCCGATTTATATAAATTCAGAAACAGAAGATGATGTTTTTAGTTTTCATTTTGTCATAAAAATAAACTATTTAAAATGCAAGAAAGGAAGGCAAAAGAGTGGGTGGAAAGCAAGAAAGTAGAGGAAGTAAGAATCACTTATTTCCTCTCATATCTGGTTCCTAGAAAATCAGAATATTTGCTATAAGACTCATACAATAGGACCAGATTTTCAAAGTTGGACATGTGTTTACTATTTTTGTGTTCTTCAAAGCAGACTAAGATTTCTATGGAATCTAACAAATCCATTATTTAATTAGAATGTTAACCCCTCTTTTCCAGCTGGTTGGGGAAGATATTATAGTCAATCCTCCCACATCTTTTCAGACCAAAAAAACAAAACAAATGCACACACATTGGCAGGCCTTGTAAGATGAGAAGCTGTTCTTAAAAGCAACTAGACCCTGATTAAGCCACATGTGTTGATGAGTCATTCCTAGGGCATGCTCTAGCCAATCCAGAAGTCAAGAGCTAGTCTGGTGACTCACAGGGCAGGTATATAAGCCTCACAGGAGAAACAGCAGCGCAGTCTGCTCAACATCACTCCCTGGTCTGGATTTCTCTCTTGCTTTTTAGTGGTAACAGACTCCACAAGCCTTAGCCAGCTCCAGCTTTGCTCTTGCTCCGGTCCTGCTTCTGGTCCAGCCTTTTTCCAAAAGCACACTGGGCACTTGATTCTGGTTCTGACCCCAGCTCCTAGGCCTGATCTTCCCCATCATGGTTTCTGAAAGACTTAGCTTTGCAGATGAGGAAATGAAAACCCCATGCTTTCTTGGGGAGGAATCCAATGTTTTAAAGAGTGGTAGAGCGGAAAGATGGTACAGCGGTTAGGGTTTCAGCCTGGGTCTTAGATCGGAGAATCAAACATCACAGATTTAGGGCCAGATTCTCAAAGGTATTTAGAGTAGCAGCCGTGTTTTTTTTCAAAGGTATTTAGGTACCTAAAGATGCAGGTAGGTGCCTAGGTGAATTTTCAAAAGTGCCTACGCAGGTTGATAAAACTGATTCCAATGGGAAGTGGGCATTTAACCTGCTTAAGTGCCTTTGAAAGTCCCATTAGATGCCTAAACACCTTTGGGAATGTAGCCCTTAATCTATGGGCCTCAGCTCCAGGTTCACTGAAGTTGATAGAATACTATGAACCTCAATAATTTGTGTAAAATGGAGATGTTAGTACTTCCCTATCTCAGAAGCATTGAGGATAAATGCATTAGATTGAGTAATGGGGGCCATATAAGTACATAGAGACAGATTATGCATTAATAAATCATGATTAAATCTAGGCCAAAGCCTAAACTTGCATGCATGATTTGCTAATGAAGTTATAACTGTTTGTATTAATTAAGCAATCAGTTGTATGTCTGTCTTTTGATAATAAATTCTAGTATGTCTTGCTAATCAATGGTATATCAGGTAATAAAACCTAAAATTTCTGATTTATGGTCCTATGTAAAAACTGCTAGACCAAACTGCTTCCAAAGTGTGACTGTACATTTCAAGAGACTGCTCCCTTTGCTTAGATTTATATCTGAACTTTTTTTTATAGATTCACAGATATTTAAGGCCATAGTGGTCCAGTATGTTCATTTAATCTAGCTTCTACACCACTCTGGCCATAGAATTTCACCCAGCAATTCCTGCAGTGGAGGGAATTTTTCTTCTCTGGCCCATAAGAGAATACCATCAACCTCAAGAACTTGTGGTTTGAGCTACAGATTAAATCAAGATTGGTTGTCTTTTGAAAAGATAAAGACCATGGACATAGTTTGGGGGTGGTGCAGGGGAGGCATTGCTCCCCCAAACAGAGGCAAAGCATTGAGGGTCATGTGGAGTCACATTCCACTTCCCCTCCCCCCATGCTCCCATTTCTGTGAGCCAAGCTGCTCAGGTCACCACAGGAGACAGCAGCAGCTGAGACTCCCCCATGAACCTGGCCTGTCGTCTGTCTCCCGCCCCCATCCAGTACTGGTAGCCCAGGTACCACTCTGGGCAGGGGGAGAAAGCCAGTGAACCAACAGAACATGCGTGCATGCACACCCGTGCTTTCCCCTCCCCCACACAAATATAGCAGTCAAACTATGCCTATGATAAAGACCCCTAGTGATGATGAATTTGCCACTTTGCTTGGTAAGCGTTTCAATTATAAGTTACCCTCTCTGACGTATGTTCACAGAATCACAGAAATGTATTGGTGGAAGGGACTTTCAGAGGTCAGCTAGTCCAGCCCCCTGCACTGAGGCGGGATGACGTATACCTAGACCATCCCTGAAGACTGTTTCTCTAACCTGTTCTTAAAACCCGCAGTGACAGAGATTCCACAACCTGACTTGGAAGCTTATTCCAATGCTTAACTATCCTTTTAGATAGAAAGGATTTCTTAATACCTAACCCAAATCTTCTTCCTGCAGATTAATCTGATTACTTGTTGTCCCATCTTCAGTGGGCATAGAGAACAACTGATCACTGTCCTCTTTATAACAGTCCTTAATATAGGTAAAGGCTAATCAAGTACCTCCACCATCTTCTTTCTTTAAGACTAAACATGCCCAGGTGTTTTAGCCTTTCCTCATAGGCCAGGTTTTTTTTTGCCTAGACGGTTATTCCCCAGTGTGTAGTTGTGAATTTGATTTTTCCTTCCCAAGTGTAGTACTTTGCATTTGTCTTATTGATTTTCATCTTGTTGATTTCAGACCTATTTTCCAATTGGTCAAGGTTATTGTGAATTCTAATCCTGCCCTCCAAAGTGCTTGCAAAACCTCCTAGCTTGGTGTCATCCACAAATTTTATAAGCATACTCTCGACTCCATCATCCAAGTCATAAAAATATTGACTAGTACCAAAGCCCTGCTGTATATCACTAGACACATCCTCCAAGTTTGACAGCAAACCATTAATAACGACTCTTTTAGAATGGTATTTCGATCAGTTGTGTGCACCCACCTCACAGTAATTTCATCTAGACCATGTTTCCCTAGTTTGCTTATGAAAATATCACATGGGAGTGTCAAAGGCATAACTAAAAATTAAGATATCACCTCTACAGCTTCCCCTTATGCACTAAGCCAGTAACCCCATCAAAGAAGGAAATTAGGTTGGTTTGGCATGATTTTTCTTGGCAAATTCAAATGTTTGGGCAATAGTCCACAGTCCTTGCCTCGGCCCCTAGTATCAGGGGCGGACCGCACATGCCTGCATTCTCCATCACTCTGTAACCGGGCGCAGACTCACCGGCAGCGCCTCCTGCTGGTTGTCTCAGGGAATTAGCATTCCAGCCTCTGGAGCGCCCTCTGTTGGCCGGTGTCTCGCCTTGCTGCTGGCTCCCGTGTCCCTCCCAGGACCCCAGTGCCCCTTTAACTGGGTGCTGCCCCCTGGCAGTACCCCCACACTTCTGGGTCTCCCCCTCCCAGGGAAACCCCTCCACACTATCCCCACCTCACCTCAGTCATGAGCTACTGCCAGTCACCAACTAGCCCCTGCTCCCTGGGGCAGACTGCACTATAAGTCACTCATCACAGGTGAGGGGGTTTGGACCTGCTGCCTCTGCCTACCCCTGGCTGCCCCTGCAACCCCCATACCTAATAGGCCTTCCCAGGTCTGCAGCCTGGGGCTTTCCTAGGCCCGAGCTCCCCGGGCCTTTCCCCAGCCCTGCTCCAAACTAGGTCCTCTAGTCAGGTCTGTGCAGCCAGGTTCCTCCCTCTCAGGGCTAGAGAGAGAGTTCCTCTGCTCCTGGCCTCCCTGGCTTTTATAAGGCCCGCTGGGTCTGTTTTGGGCGTGGCCCCAGATGCGGCTGCTCTGCCAATCAGCCCAGCTTTTCCCCTGCCCCAGATCTCTCCCAGGGCTGTTTTAGGCCCTTCCAGGAAGGAGCTACACAGCCACTTGCTATTGTTATGCCTTTGCCTGAAAGATTGAGCCCCTATCAGAATTTAGCTTTGTGGTATAAGATAGGACTTGAGAGAGAATAATCACAGATGTTAGTCATGTTGCTTAATTCTGTACTGGAAGGTGTTCAGATAATATGGTGATGAGGGCAATATAAGAACCTACAAAAATAGACTTATCTTAGTTTACCTAGTTTACTCCATTTAGCTGTATTATAGACAGAAGTATTAAGTAAACTGTAGTACAAAAGAAATTTTAAAAAGTAGTATTTTATAACAAAACATTGTTCTTAAGTGAATTCTTCTGCGTTCTAATAGTTCAACATCACTTAAAAAAATGAGTGTAAATATAAATTTTGTCCTGAAAACAAAGTGTGTGGTTGTCAGCTGTTTTTTTGGTTTTTGCTAACACATCATAAACTCATCTTAACAACTGGGATTCCCAGCAATTAGCCTACTGGAGTAAATACGGCTGCCAAAGCAAAATTATGTCTAGCATAGAATTCCATATACACAAAATTAACCCATCAATGGGTGATGTGTTAGAATTAATTAAACAGTATGTGGTATTCAAACTCTGCCGAAAATTAACCAATTTTTTATCGCAAAGCTAAATCTGAAGAATTTAAACTTTTTTCCAATAAATCCACTTATTTAAATATCTACAATTTGTATAAAAAGATGATGTATTTGTATTGAATACTGTTTTAAAAAATATTTCTATTTCATAGGAAGTTTGGGGATTAACAAACAGAATAGACAAAAGATGTTATTTTTTCTACAGCGGCATCTCAACATACAAACGTGTCATTCATAGCCCAACATTCCCCCCTCCCACCAAGTTGTCATTAAGTCCAATTTAAGGATACATTCTTTGATCCAAATGAAAGATTTCAGAAGACTGTGGCCTAACCATGATTTGGAGTCTTTATTTTTTTGTGTAGAGCACAAGTTTAGCCTGAGGGGGAAAAAACAGCAAGTTGTTTCTCGTTAGAAAAGCCACATGGTTACTGCCACAGCTGCAGCTCTGGTTTCATTTCAGAGCTTGAACTCCCAAGGGACACAGTAAAGAATAGTTATAGCCAGTATGGCCCAAATGTTATCACCTCCTAAATACAAAATATAAAATCGACACAGGAAAAGAGAAGAACTTTGATTTCTCCACTAGAAGAGAACCTTCACTTAGGCAAAATAAACAATGTTATACACTTAAACCACTGTTAAATAAAACAAGTTTCTTAAAAAAAAAACAGAACTTTTCAAGATTTTGAAAGTTTCTGATTTTTCCATTCATTTCAATTGTGGGATGTATTTCCTATGTCAAGCTATCTACTTCTAAACAGGACACCCGAGCTGATTCTGTACTATATCAGCAAAATGTCAGCTACCACTAAGGTGCCACAAGTACTCCTTTTCTTTTTGCGAATACAGACTAACACGGCTGCTACTCTGAAACCAGTTACAACTGTTTAATTCTTTTTTTACTATAGAACCCATACATAAACAACCCACATCTATAGATACCCCATGTATATGTACATGTGCCCATACACACACAGTGGTTATATCCATGATCTATGTTATAAATTATAGAACAAAATCATAAATTGTATTTATCATGAACTTTTAACCACCTCATCTGCATTCTGCCCACTAATCCATCTCTCCTCAGACTACTAACAAGCCAAACCTCCGATCACTTCAAACAAACAGTCAGGCAGCCTCCACTGGTGGGGTCTGTGGGACCCAGACTGAAACATAAAAGATGATTTACAGAAAGAAAATAATTGAATAATTGGGCTCAGGAGGTTTTGTTTTGAAAGGGATGTTTGAAAGTGTTTTGTTCTGGGATGAAGACTGTGGTCGACAATGCCACTCCTCTGGCACAGTGGAATTTTCTCTCATAAGGATAAAGTTTGTCTACACAGAAGACAGAGTTTTCTCAGGGACCAGTCTGAGACTGTGGAAGAAATTCCTACAGGATCTAAGGACCGTCACAGACTTTGCCAAGCACAGGACTCACCTCTTCTACCTTGCCTTCTCTAAACTAAACACAAAAGCCCCTGTGGCACCTCTCTTCCAAAGAAAACCAACCCCCCCAAGAAAAGTACTTATGTATATTGAGGGGAAAGGTACTAGCCAAAAGTACGTCCATAAGATATTGAAAATAGCTCATATTGAGCAATCTTTAAAATCTGTCTTCAGTAAGATAAAAATTGTAGGAATGATCTAGCAATCAGCTTCTGTATATTCTGGTTTGATTGTCTTTCCACTTTTCCATTTCTATTACAGGTGGTTTTCATGGTTGCCACAAATCTCTCTCTAATGTATTTTGTCTTGTTCTGCTAAGCCTGCCATTTCTATTCTTCATATGGCTGAACCAGTCATTCTAGAGTCAGTGCCTCCTAAAATCATCAGAAGAGCTCCCCCTCGCAAATGGTTGATGTCAGTCCATTATAGCACTACAAAGGTTATGACTAAGCACTTAGGCAGAATTGGTAATTAACAGACAGCAGGCCAGACTGCTTGTACAGCACCTAGCACAATGGGGGTCGTAATTTATGACTAGGACTCCTAGTTGCTACAAGAAGAAGAATTTGGATCTTAGTTTCACCTGACTTCAATCAAGGTACACCAAGGTAACAGAGTTCAGAATCTGGCCCAATCTTTTTGATCAGAAAAGAGAACCTTCATGGAAAGTAGAACAACTGGTCTTAGCCTGGTACTAGTGATGCTCTCCTGATCAAATGTAAGTGTGAAGTTAATTCAGAGATAAATCTATTGTGCATTATTGCTGCAGGTATTAATTTATTTTGAACTCAAAAACAGCAGCAAAGAAATTTTGTACATGTTGTATAGCTATTAAAATACTGAAACAATACTTTAAAAGCCTGGAGAGGAAGAAACAGTGGAAAGAGAGAATGGAAGGGAAAGGATTTACTTGCATATTTATCACAAAAAGTTTTCCCCTAACTGCATCCTTTAATGATGCCACTGGATTTTCTTTCATTTAATTGCTATTCTATCAGTCTTTACTGTAATTTACCAGGGCATGAGTTTGCAGGAAAAATCATTGTTTTCCCTCTAAATAGCTACCAGCAGGTCCTTTTTCTGTAAATCGTAGTCATGGCATAACTGTTAACAACTTTAGAAAGTGACACAAAATAGCTCCATTTACCTGGCATATTAAAATTGCAGTTGTCAGTTTTTAATGCCTCTGATATCCTTTAATTCTCCACGTGTTGTAGAATGAGCTAAGCTTTGCTTCCAGGATCCCGCCAGGATGCTCTGAGACAAAGATGTACATCCAATGAAACCTGGAGGGAAAAAAAAGTCTTTCATGTACTTAATGCATCAAAATAAGTCCAAATTTATTGTGTCAGAAATTAACTGTTCTCCTTCATAGAGGCCCAGAGCAAGGAGAAAACATCACCATTACCATTATATGTTACACTGTCTAAATGAATACGTATAAACCGTACTGTGTACTCCAATCATTTAATTTTTTTACTGATGTAACTGTAAAATATGTTCTTCTTGCAGTCTTAAATGGGAATGGAACAGATGGTAAACGCTTAATTAAGGAGTAATTTGTCCATTACTCCTTGGACAAGGAGTCTATGTTGCTAACGATTCCTCATTGTAATAGTATCTCATTACAAAGTGCTTGTGATTTGGTGGGATAGACTGAAAGGTAGTAGACCTTGAGGAAAAGTTTACAATCCTAAGGAATTCACTGTGGAAAAGTTCAACATAGCAGGGGTCATCTATATTAGATTTCTGAGAAATCAAGAAAAATCAAGAGAGATTTACGCTAAGATTTTCTGCCTTTTCTGACTTTCCAGAGTTGCTAGACAGAAAGAATCTTCACATATAAACAATATATGTCACACACAGTAATAAATATCGAAGTGTAACTCAGCATGAGTATTTTTGGACAGTAATCTCTGAGCTTTTCAGAAAGTTTCACTGACCCTTAACTGTTTTTCATTGGATTTAAAGCAGGATTGCTTTAAAAAAACCAACACTATAAAGATTTTATAAATTACTTGTTAGACGTATGTTTAAGAGCTGTATAACAATATTTTGTGAAATCCTTGCTGATCTTAAATACAAAAAAGAAGCTTACAAGAAGTGGAAGATTGGACAAATGACCAGGGATGAGTATAAAAATATTGCTCGGGCATGCAGGAGTGAAATCAGGAAGGCCAAATCACACCTGCAGTTGCAGCTAGCAAGAGATGTTAAGAGTAACAAGAAGGGTTTCTTCAGGTATGTTAGCAACAAGAAGAAAGTCAAGGAAAGTGTGGGCCCCTTACTGAATGAGGGAGGCAACCTAGTGACAGAGGATGTGGAAAAAGCTAATGTACTCAATGCTTTTTTTGCCTCTGTCTTCACAAACAAAGTCAGCTCCCAGACTACTGCACTGGGCAGCACAGCATGGGGAGGAGGTGACCAGCCCTCTGTGGAGAAAGAGTGCTAAAGTGGAGAAAGAGAGTGCTAAAGGAGTTGGTGGTGCTAAAGGAGTTGGTGGATGTGATTGTAGAGCCACTGGCCATTATCTTTGAAAACCAGGTGACCACGGAGGTGACCAGCCCTCTGTGGAGAAAGAGTGCTAAAGTGGAGAAAGAGAGTGCTAAAGGAGTTGGTGGTGCTAAAGGAGTTGGTGGATGTGATTGTAGAGCCACTGGCCATTATCTTTGAAAACTCATGGCGATCGGGGGAAGTCCCGGACGACTGGAAAAGTGCCCATCTTTAAAAAAGGGAAGAAGGAGGATCCTGGGAACTACAGGCCAGTCAGCCTCACCTCAGTCCCTGGAAAAATCATGGAGCAGGTCCTCAAGGAATCAATTGTGAAGCACTTAGAGGAGAGGAAAGTGATCAGGAAGAGTCAGCATGGATTCACCAAGGGCAAGTCATGCCTGACTAATCTAATGGCCTTCTATGACAAGATAACTGGTTCTGTGGATGAAGGGAAAGCAGTGGACGTGTTGTTCCTTGACTTAAGCAAAGCTTTTGACACTGTGTCCCACAGTATTCTTGCCAGCAAGTTAAAGAAGTATGGGCTGGATAAATGGACTATAAGGTGGATAGAAAGCTGGCTAGATTGTGGGGCTCAACGGTAATGATCAATGGCTCCATGTCTAGTTGGCAGCCGGTATCAAGTGGAGTGCCCCAAGGGTGGGTCCTGGGGCCGGTTTTGTTCAATATCTTCATAAATGATCTGGAGGATGGTATGGATTGCACCCTCAGCAAGTTTGCAGATGACACTAAACTAGGAGGAGAGGTAGATACGCTGGAGTGTAGGGATAGGATACAGAGGGACCTAGACAAATAGGAGGATCGGGCCAAAAGAAATCTGATGCGGTTCAACAAGGACAAGTGCAGAGTCCTGCACTTAGGACGGAAGAATCCAATGCACTGCTACAGACTAGGGACCGAATGGCTGGGCAGCAGTTCTGCAGAAAAGGACCTAGGGGTTACAGTGGACGAGAAGCTGGAGATGAGTCAACAGTGTGCCCTTGTTGCCAAGAAGGCCAATGGCATTTTGGGATGTATAAGTAGGGGCATTGCCAGTAGATCGAGGGACGTGATCGTTCCCCTCTATTCGACACTGGTGAGGCGTCACCTGGAGTACTGTGTCCTGTTTTGGGCCCCACACTACAAGAAGGATGTGGAAAAATTGGAAAGAGTCCAGCGGAGGGCAACAAAAATGATTAGGGGACTGGAACACATGACTTTTGAGGGTGAGGGAACTGGGGATTTTTATTCTACGGAAGAGAAGAATGAGGGGGGATTTGATTCAACTACCTGAAAGGGGGTTCCAAAGAGGATGGCTCTAGACTGTTCTCAGTGGTAGCAGATGAGAGAACAAGGAGTAATGGTCTCAAGTTGCAGTGGGGGAGGTTTAGGTTGGATATTAGGAAACACTTTTTCACTAGGAGGGTGGTGAAACACTGGAATGCGTTACCTAGGGAGGTGGTGGAATCTCCTTCCTTAGAATTTTTTAAGGTCAGGCTTGACAAAGCCCTGGCTGGGATGATTTAATTGGGGATTGGTCCTGCTTTGAGCAGGGGGTTGGACTAGATGACCTCCTGAGGTCCCTTCCAACCCTGATATTCTATGATTCTATGATTTTGGTTTTTGTTATTGTATCATTTTATATTATTAGACATTATAGTAAGTTTTAGTCTATCTTCAGTAAAGATGTGAATGTTTTCTCACGATATAATAATGGAGATGTACATTCTTTTTGTGTAAATATAGCTGCAGGTCCAAAAGATCTATACTTGGACTAATCTTAAGATATTTTTAATGATCTGGGAAAGAGGGATGAACAAGGAGGAGGTAAAATGTGTAGATGACAGAACTGAGATTAAATACTGTGAGGAACTGCAAAAGGAATTGGCAAAACTAGTGGCACAATGGCAGATGAAATTCACTGCTAACAAAGGCAAAGTAATACACATTGAAAGGAATCATTTGACTTACTCATGTATCTTACTGAGTTCTAAATTAATTATTTCAGCTCAGAGAAAAGACTCATGTTCTGTGGACAGCTCAATAAACTTCTGTTCAAGGCAGAGTGATGGGTTAAAAAAAACCCAATCAAACCAAACAATAAGGATGTATAAAGAATGGTATAGAAAATAAGAACATTATGATGGCAATATATAAATTGATGATATCCCCTCACCTAGAACATTGCGTTCAGAGCTGGTCACCAAATCTCAGAAAAGGAATGGCAGCAATAGGTAGGCAGTGAAAATGATTAGAAGCACGAAGACTACTGTATGATGAGAGTTTAAAAGCATGAAGATTATTTAATTTAGAGAGTAGACATGATAAAACCTTGTCAATTAATGGTCTAGAAAAGGTAAATCTGGTGCTCCTACTTACTGTCTCATAATACTACAACAAGGAGGCACCCAATGAAACTGAAAGGCAGAAAGTTAACTGATAAGAAATTTATTTACATTAACCTGAAGATTTCATTGACACAAGATATCACTGAAGTTAAGAATTTA
Organism: Lepidochelys olivacea; assembly: GCF_965140295.1. Lineage (NCBI taxonomy): Eukaryota > Metazoa > Chordata > Testudines > Cheloniidae > Lepidochelys > Lepidochelys olivacea. The sequence continues at coordinate 134,017,875 of NC_140414.1, read as the reverse complement.
GCAGGATTCAGAACAGGATGAGACTTTTATAACAATAATGAGATTATCCACGGTTACATTGGATAGGGTGACTTATATAAGGGCTATAAATCCTCACAATGTAAGTCAGCCACTAATTACAGACGTTAGAGAGACACTTCCCTCATGCATAGGTTATTCCACAATTTTCTATTATAGAGATCCTTGCACCTTTCTCTGAAGTAACTGGTTCTCTCCTCCCAGCCCTCCCTACTTTGTCACCATAGATCATCCCACAAACCTCCCTGTCATTCCAGCCTAGAATCTGGGCACCATCTCTGGCCCCTTTGTGTCTCTTGACCCACACATCCAATGCAGGCTTTACTGCCCACTCCCCACTCGTTGGCACATATTACTTGTATAATGGAGACCGGGGGTTCTCAACCTTTTTCTTTCTGAGGCCCTCCCCAACATGCTGAAACTCCATGGCGCACCTGTGTCACAACTGTTTTTCTTCATATAAAAGCCAGGGCCGGCATTAGGGGGTAGCAAGCAGGGCAACTGCCCAAGGCCCCATGCTACAGGCCCACCCCCCGCGAAGCTACATTTCGTAGGCTCGGGCTTCAGCCCTGAGTGGTGGGGCTCAGAGCCCCTGGTTACAACCCTATGCAGTGGGGCTTTGGCTTTCTGCTCTGGGCCCCAGAGAGTTTAATGCTGGCCCTGCTTTGCGGACTCCCTGAAACCTGCTCGTGTCCCCCCAGGGGGTCCCAGACCACTGATTGAGAATCACTGATGTAGACCACAGAAAAAGTACATGTATGATAGAAAAAGAAGTTGCAAAGAAGAAATTATGAAAATTGTCAAATTTATTTCAGCAGCCCCTACTGACACTCTCCAGAGGAAGCCCTGTCTTGTCTGAATATTTTCAAAGAGGCCTCCTCCTCTTCTAAGAAAGGGCTAAGAAATTTCCAAAGCTTCTAAGGCAGTTTCCAATGAAGATAAGATATTCTAGAACCGGGCTATTGGTGGTTATGTGAGGTCTAATTTGCTAGCAATACAACAGTACTTACTTTATGCTGCATAATTAAGTTAATTTAGTTTTCAAAATGATTGTGGAAATTAAAAAGTAATGTTTGATTTAGAAACTCAGACATACACACTACTAACTTCTGGGGCGGGGGGGGGAGGGGGGCGAATCGAATGAAAATTTCAGCTATAGAGCTACACGTATGTTCTAAAACTTTGACACTAAATACTTTCCTTTTTTAGATTCCATTGGAACTAAAAGGCTGATTACTTGGTCTGTGTAAAATTGGACTAGCATTAGAAATATACTATAGGGAACAATCCTGCATTGGCAGAAGGATTGACAAGATATCTTCCTAGGGCTTTTCCATCTTAGTTTACTATGACACTTGTCAAACTACGTAATTTTTCAGCCCTGTGCCAAAGTTCAATTAATTGTGTTCAAATATTCCTTATTGATTCAAACATGAAGCTAAAATGTGTAAATATTTTTATATGAGTACTATTTATTTTTCCAAATATTCAACCAGTTACAAAGATCTAAAACATGGGTGCTGTAACCTGGTTATACAGTAAGAAAAGCTGTTATCAAACTAATGTTTTAAATTCAGTGTGGACTGTGGATTTTAACTAGAAATGGATTAAAAATTTCAAGAGCTGGGGGAATACTGCAAATAGGGTTTTTGAATGTTCTTGGAAGAAAAAATATAGGTGTACTTTGCTGGTATTCACAATGTCTTTTAATAGAATATCCATGAGACTAACTTTAGAATATTCATTAGGGCTTGTCTACACCATGCAGCTTTTAGCGACTAGACTGTGTTGACACAGCCTGGTCGCTAAAAGTCAGCGTGTATAAACGCTCTTTGTTGGTACTTTTTTGGCACTTTTGCCGACAAAATTTGTCCAGCCCCATGAGCGGCATTAGCTTTGTCAGCAGAAGAATACTCCTGCCAACAAAGCCGTGTTCACACCGCCACTTGCGTAAGCAAAACTTTTGTCTTTCGTGGGAGGGCTTTTTTAAGGGGTTACTTAAAAGACTCCCGATTCACCGTGTGATTATGAACAAGTCATTAAACATCTTGGTACTTACAATTTACTCATGTCCTCAATGGGGATTAGTAGCTTTTAAGGCCAAAAGGGACCACTATGATCAACCAATCTAACCTCCTGCATAACAGAGGGCATAGAATTCCACCAATGATACCTGCATCTAGCTCAATAACCTGGGGATGAACTAGAACATATCTTTTAAAATACATCCAATCTTGATGTAAAACTCCCAAGTGCTGCAGGATTTACACACACCTTTGCAATCACCTCCATCATCACTCCTAAACATTTGGTTTGTCGACAACTTTGCAGTGTAGATATACCCCTAGAAAGCAAAAGTGCCACAAACTTTTTTTTTTTAAAAAACAAAGAATCTATGTTTGCAATTTTAGGGTAATGCTCTTTTTTATGTGAAAAGAAAAATAGAAACTATTTAATATGTCCCAAGATTCTCTACCCCTTCTCTCTCTTTCTCCCTGTGAAGTTCTCTCCCTTTGCTCTAAAGAATGGAAAGCGCTACTGATTTGTTCATGCATTTTTGATAGATTAGAATAGGTCATCCATCTTGGAAATGTGAATGACACCCTATCCCTTCTGTGACCACTCACACAACTTGCATAGTGAACCATGAATATTGAATATCTGAATGAATAAAGTGAGGACAATTCACAAGTAACCGTAGGCTTATACTTATTTGCACAAAATATTTGTCAAACAATTAGGAATAGCAAACAGTGCTCTGATAATTCAGGAGGAGAAGAGGGAGTTACATGCGTAAAACAATTTTTACTTGACAAATTGTTCATGTAGCTGTAAACATGGTACAGGATGGGCAAGAGTGCTCTAGGGCCAGAGATATTCAAGCACCTAAAGACGTAGTTAGGTTTTACAAAAGTCCCCAAGCAGGTTAGATGTCTAACGCTCATTGATTTTAGAGGTAAGCATCTTACATTTACAAAAACTCCTGAGCTTGTTAACGTTTAGATGCCTAAATAATTTTGTAAATCCGGCCACTAGTGATTAAAGCAAGGGCCGAGGAGTCAAGACTCCCGATTCACCGTGTGATTATGAACAAGTCATTGAACATCTTGGTACTTACAATTTACTCATGTCCTCAATGGGGATTAATAGCTTTTAAGGCCAAAAAGGACCACTATGATCAACCAATCTAAACCTCCTGCATAACACAGGGCATAGAATTCCACTCAGTGATACCTGCATCTAGCTCAATAACCTGGGGATGAACTAGAACATATCTTTAAAAATACATCCAATCTTGATGTAAAACTCCCAAGTGCTGCAGAATTTACACACAATCAGCTCCATCATCATGGAGTTTTGCAAACAGCTCCATCATCACTCCTAAACATTTGTTTTTTATCTTCAGTTTGAATGTTGCTGATGTCAACTTCCAGCCATTGGCTCCGGTTATGCCATTATCTCTCCCTGTGTAGAGCTTATAGGCCATGATCAAGTCTCCTTTTAATTTCCTCTTCAATAAATTGAATAGATTGAGTTGTAAGGCATTTTTTCCAGACTATGGGCGTGTGATCTGTAGGGTTTTTGAGAAGGGGCAGGAGACCCACCTCTCTCTCTGGAATCATTCCATGCTAACCCCATAGATTTCCATGCAGAAATTCAGTTGACAGTTAATGTTTCAAACAACACTAATTTGCCCTGGGTCAATCTGTGGGGCACTCAGCTAGTGATGGCACAGCACCCAAAGGAGGAAAGATGAACCAGGACAATAGCATGGCTGGATTAGCCTTCCACACAATTATCCCCTCTGCCTTTGTAAGCCTGGCACTTCCTTACACTACAGAACCTGGGGATGCACGGAGTTGGAAGTCTGTTCCCCTAGCCTCAGCTTCATCTGCAAGCTCCTCCTACCTGCAAGGCCAACTGATTGGAAACTCTACTAGTTCAGGCTTGTAGCTTTCCTAGTGCCTCCTGTGAATATATCCATGGCCTGCACAATCTAGGAGTGTGTTTGCAAGACTTTTGCAAGCTTCTGGTTGGTATTTGCCAGTCAAAACCAAAACACTCAACCTTTGGAGGATTAAAGCACTCCTTTAATACACACAGGTTTAGCTAATATTTTATATCTCATGCAGATAGAAAAACTGAACTCATTTACAACCAAACTAGGAAGACTATCCTCTGTCATCCTTAGAGTGAGAGCTCACTGGGAAAAGCACCATCTCTTCTTGAATATCTGGAAAGCATCCAACACAATTCGGGCAGCAAACAAATAATGAATAATATTTTTTATTTAGTGGAATATCTTCACGCTTCCACAGCAGTGCCAATGAAACATAAATGCCTATGATCTTATAAGCTATACGAGCTTTTCTTTGTGACTCACACGGAGTAGATTTTTCTGAATAATCAACGAAATGCTTGGTCTATTGCTTTATTTTTTTTTTAATCTTTTTTCGGGTTTTTATATATACGTTTTTTAAATCCAATATCAAAATATTGTATTATTTGCTATTCCAAGACAAGATCACAGGTTCTGGAAAATATCTGTTTATTGTTCAGCTATGGGATATGGCTAAATCTAGCATTATATGCATTTTAAATGTCAGCTAAGCCTTTAATTATCACAATGCCCACTCATTGGTGTTCTGATTCTGACTTCTGGTTTTCAGTTTAGAAACCGGTATTATGAGCAAATCCTGCATCCTAAATTAAGTTAAAGGGTTGTTTGTTTTAAAGAAACAAAAAATAAAAGTTGAGAGAGCTATCTAAAATTAGCATTCAGTCTTCCTATATATTGGTGTCAAGGTTCCTCCCCCACTCTGAACTCTAGGGTACAGATGTGGGGACCTGCATGAAAAACCTCCTAAGCTTATCTTTACCAGCTTAGGTCAAAACTTCCCCAAGGTACAAAATATTCCACCCGTTGTCCTTGGACTGGCCGCTACCACCACCAAACTAATACTGGTTACTGGGGAAGAGCTGTTTGGACACGTCCTTCCCCCCCAAATACTTCCCAAAACCTTGCACCCCACTTCCTGGACAAGGTTTGGTAAAAAGCCTCACCAATTTGCCTAGGTGACTACAGACCCAGACCCTTGGATCTTAAGAACAATGAACAATCCTCCCAACACTTGCACCCCCCCTTTCCTGGGAAATGTTGGATAAAAAGCCTCACCAATTTGCATAGGTGACCACAGACCCAAACCCTTGGATCTGAGAACAATGAAAAAGCATTCAGTTTTTTACAAGAAGACTTTTAATAAAAAATAGAAGTAAATAGAAATAAAGAAATCCCCCCTGTAAAATCAGGATGGTAGATATCTTACAGGGTAATTAGATTCAAAAACATAGAGAACCCCTCTAGGCAAAACCTTAAGTTACAAAAAAGATACACAGACAGAAATAGTTATTCTATTCAGCACAATTCTTTTCTCAGCCATTTAAAGAAATCACAATCTAACACATACCTAGCTAGATTACTTACTAAAAGTTCTAAGACTCCATTCCTAGTCTATCCCTGGCAAGAGCAGCATACAGACAGACACAGACCCTTTGTTTCTCTCCCTCCTCCCAGCTTTTGAAAGTATCTTGTCTCCTCATTGGTCATTTTGGTCAGGTGCCAGCGAGGTTACCTTTAGCTTCTTAACCCTTTACAGGTGAGAGGAGCTTTCCGCTGGCCAGGAGGGATTTCAAAGGGGTTTACCCTTCCCTTTATATTTATGACAATTGGTTTTATCATCAATGACAGACCCCAGCATGTAGCACAGAGTTAAGGCTTTAAGGTAGAGACTTAGGTAGGTGCTGTTCTATTCCCATATAAACTGAAATACCTTCCTTTATAGTATGCAGTATGGTTATTCAGCCCAACCACCTCAAATAGTTTTTTGCCTTTATGCAGTAAAACTAAGTATTCTCTTGTTGGCATATTAAATATTAAAAAAACAAACAAACAAAAGCACAAAGTAGCTCATCTTGAAAGAGATGATGCATTGTTGGCTCTGTTCCTTTTCTGTTTGAAGATTACACATTCCTTTTCAAAGAAACAATAATAGACACACATTTCCAAATACCCGAAGATAAGTTGCAGGCATACCTACAATCCATACACCTATCTGATGTAAATATTTATCATAGGAAGGGATTGTCTTATTCACAAAAGAGACCATGTCATTGTTCTCTCTCTTTTGTCCACCTTCCCAGCTCAGTAATAAACGTTTCTCTCACTATTCCCCATAAAGGAGAAAGCAACTGGCACCATTTAAGAATAACCCCTTCTGCTCATAAAGAAGCAAAGTTGACAGGCTTGTTTAGGGAGGGGGAGGGGACTTCTTCCCAGAAGGATAGTAGATACAACTGAGGGACTAAACGGTAAAGGTATAAAAACAGGGAACATGGGGGATTCTTCAAAGGCCTAATGTAGGGATTTAAAAACCCCGGGGGGGGGAGGGGGAGGGGAGAAGGCTATAGAGTATGCAACATTAATAAGGAATACATGAAAATGTACACATTGATTGATACACTTGGATTTATATTCTGTGGTGGACAAACCTTTTAAGAACAAGTTTGGATAAGATCCTAACAATTTAGATGCTTATTTGAAGGTGTTAGAAATTTATCACACATTTGTAGATTATATGGGGAAAAGTACAATCGTGCAAAAGAGGAGAAAGGGTGATTTTAAATTAACTTTCCTATTTCTGACATAAGGCAGAGGTCTGCATTTACTGTTATTTTGTCCATTTTACTCCTTCCTCCATGCAAAAGTTGGCTGAGCAAGATCATTTTGGCTTATGGATACTTTTTCAGCATGCACTCACTTGGTGACAATGGAAAGCTTTTGAACTGGGAAAAGTTTTCCATCATTTAGCAGAATGAATCATGGAATCCAATATATTAGAGATGGAAAAGACCTCTGCGTTTATCTGTCCCCTTCCCTTTGGCTACAGGATTGCTCCTTGCAATGTATGGTCAGATCCTTGGGTACCCTTTGGCTGCTTCATACTGCACCCCCAGCAGCATCTGGCAACAGTGCCATGATAGAAGAGAGCCAAGGATCTTTTCTCATTCCCTCTCCCAAAGGCTTTGTTCAGTCAAATGTCCTCTAAAGGCCAATGAGTATTTTGCTTGAGTGATGTGAGAGAAATAACATATGTCAAGTAAAAAAATTAAAAAGTCACAATACTTTCTTTCTTGCAGATATTTACTGAACTGAGGCCAATATTAGCCATTTGTCTGCCCAACACTCAAACATTTTACAGTTCAAGTGTAAAAAATTAAAATAAAATTTTAAAATCCCTTTTGGGAGGGTTTGAGGGAAAGCTCTCAAATATTGTTCTTTCGATGTTGTTCTGCAGATGTGTTCCATTTCAAACTTTGTCTACAAACACTTGTTTATTAAAATAGATGTTTTAACCTACTGGCTTGGACTTAAAGCCACTGCAAAATAAATGTTTAAAAAAATCCCACTTAGGAAAGATGCTATGAATCATTTTTTTGCTAGTTCCAAAGTGTGTCACAATTCCTTTAACAGTGCAAGAATCTCTGAATTACATCCAGATTTTCATATTAATATATGGAATCATCTGGAGTTCATCATGAATGGGTCTGTTTCTAGTATTAATGGTAACTTTTCAAAACATGCTTTATACACGGCATGTGGGTGCTTGATTGGAGCATTCTGCTTCTAAACTGAACCAAATTATCTAAACTGAACCAAATCCTAAGGGCTCCACAGCTTCTTCTCTAAGTCTGGTATGTCCATGCAAAGCTGACCATCAACCAATATACAGTTCTAGTTTTTGTACATATCAAGTGACAGTAATATTTCATTTCCTGAGACACAGTGCTCCGCAAGAAGAAAAGAAGCTACTATTGTCAGTGAAAAAGCCAGCAATAGACTATTCGCCTCCTAGTGCAGGTTAGACTATTTTGTTCTATTAATCATGCAATAAAAATGTATACAAAATATTTTGAGCCAAACTGTAGCCTTCTGTGTAAAATCCACAGTGTCGGCAAAAGTTAGCATAGCATCCGTGGCATCAAGGCCACTGAAGTTCCTCTAATCATTTCATCTGGATTGGGTGGTTTAGTTGGGAAAATGGCTCTCCGAGCCTGTGGATGTCCCAGGATTCAATGGGAAATTCTGCACATTTCAGGGTATCAGAAGAAGTCTAGTACATTAGAAGGATAGCCCACTGCCTCTGCACAACTTATTCCCTTAACAGCCTGGCTGCCTCTGAAGTTATGCACTCATTGGTTCCCCACTCATGTCTAGCCCAAACTCTTCTTCAAGAGTCTGCAAAAGTTGAAGCTGACAATATCAGTATGATCTCACACAGGTTGATGACAACAATCTCTCAATCTCTATGTTTGGAAGAGGAAGATCTCATGAAGTTTCCTTGCTCTGCAACTAAGGGAGCTTTTCCTCTTCGATTACCCATCTAAAGCAAGGGGTTCCTATTGCTATTGAAAAGGTGTTCTTAACTCCTCCTCCAATCAGCACTATGGGAGAATTTGCCCAGAAGGTCTCTTCTCCATGTGTAGGTGACCTCTAATAACTTTTCTTGGCTGGCTGTGAGTGTGACCCTTGCAAGAAGTTTCCATGCCTTGAACACTGAAGGAAGCCTTCAGGGATGTTGGCTGCCTCTCTTAATGCCATTTCCAAGGTTTGGCTGGAACAAAGTCTGCGACTTCACCCCAGGCAAGCAGAAAGGAGGAGCACACAAGTGGCCATATAAGGCTTTACGTGGCCAGCCCCCAAGTTGGAACTTCCCCTTCAGAATAAGAAGCTGCTGCTGCAGACCAAAAGGTCACAGAACCCCCATGGGGTAGAACCTGCAAAAGCATCTGTGGGCTCACAAGAGCATAATGGAATAAAACACTGCTTACTTAACAAGCAGCAATGTCTGACCACATTGTCAACTAGGCATCCAGTGAAAAACTTCCCTCCAGGTTTTTAAGAAGCACCAATTGTTTGCTTCAACCCACCTCACAGACCAATCTTTCACTACTCCCTTTTCTACTCGCCTACCAGTGGCCTCTTCTGTCTTCACACAATCTGAGCCCTATTCGCATGAGAGCCTTCTCAATTATAGCCCAATTGCAGTAAAAGCATTTTGATTTTTGGACTAGATTCTTATGGGGATTTAGGGCACCATTCACAAAACCAAGGAGCAGGCAGTGTTGGTGGCCTCCTTTCCCTGCTCTCTTCTTTCTCAGCTCAATGTCCTAACCACCAGATTATTGGCTATTTTAAGATAGATCTCTCTCACATTGAATCAATTCCATTTTCTAGAACATACTTGGACAGTTAGTGGGCCTGAGAGAGAATGAGTCTACAGCCTGGTAGCTGGGGCACTCACCTGAGAGGAATTACACCTGGGTTCCAGCCCCCGCTCCAGATTCAAACCTGGGTCTCCAGCATCCCTGGTGAATGGCCTAACCACAGAGCTGTTGGACATAAGGGCCTCTTCTCCTCCATTTTGTGAGTGCCACTTAAATCCCCATGTGAATTTAGTTTAAAAAAACCAAAAGGTTTTGTTTTGATAATTTCCAAATGATGTGTTCAAAACAAAAGAATAAATTTCTGAAAGGTCAAAATGAATCAATCAACATTTCTGAATTTTTTCCAGCTGAAACAATACAACAAAATCAACACGAATTCACAAAATGTTTTCTTCTTTTTCTTCTTCAACGCTTAGCCAAACAGTCAGCCATAATGATAGTTTGCCATTGGTCTGTTCCTGTGCAGCTGCAAGGACTTGATGGGCCACATCTTGTGGCATTCTGGCAACATGTCCAAAAAGCATAAGACAAAATGTTTTGGTCAACCAAAATATGCAATTTTCAGTGGCTTTTTTTAAAAAAAAAAAAGAGTTGGCCAAAATATTTTGCTCAGCTCTATTCATAATCCTTCTGCAAATATAATTCTCAATTTTACAAAGTCGCAAGTCACATAACCTGACAAAGAACAAACCACAGATCTCCTAACTCCAGCTCAGTGCACTAGCTGCTAGTCCAAATTCTTCGTGGGCTATTCTCAGACAAAGGTATCTGCTAGTATGCACATTACTCACAGATTTGATTTTATGGAGTGGAACCAGAAAGTTCAGCAACATGCATATAATACTTTGCAGCAGGTAAAATTTCTGTTAAAGTCTCAGAAACCTTCTATAGCGCTAACGTACAAGAGGATTTGGAGGACTTGTTCAGCTTACACCTACACCTCAGTCTAAACCGTCTTCAAATGTTTATTGCAGGCACCCTCTAATTTTCCCATGGCTGGGTTCCATAAGTTATCAACCTAAACTTTGTAAAGGGTCGATCCTCTGCCCCTTTGGCTTATTAATTCAAGATTTCAGGTAATAGCCCCCTCCTTCTCCCATTTTGTCACAGCTGTCACAAAAGAGACACCCCCAGTGAAGTCTGGTTCTAACAAGCCTCCTTTTTAATTTTCTGCTGGAGACCTCACCATACCTGGTCTGTCTCCTTCCTTACAGAAATTTCTTCTGTTAGGAGAGTGAGCAAGTTGGAACCTCTGTCAATGAAAGAAGTATCTTCACTTTGTCTTGCAGAAGATGGTATTTAGTTAAGATCCTGATTTTGTATACAACCAGAAAACAAAAAGTTCCACTTAAACAATTTCTCTCTCTCCCTTATATTTGTTTCAAGACCAAATATTGTTAGAAAAACAGCCAGTTTCATCATCTATCTACATTGGACCAATGAGTGGAGAAAATCAGATACTTATACTTCCAAGGGTCTACTCATACCTCCAAGGGTCTCAAAAATGTTTGAGAGCCTCCAATACTAATGCTGTCAATGGATCATATCAAACATATGGCAAACATTCGAAGCATCCATTAAGTCCCCTCATAGGATCAAAATACATTCTGCAAGAGGCTCCTGAGAACCTTACGTCTGCACATTGGATTTGCAACACACCCACTGGAGATTTCCAATTCTTTCAACACATACTACATAACTGACATAATCTCTTCAATTAGTGTAGTCTTTGGTCCTTCTGGCTGCCACTGAAGGACTAAGCAAGGAAACAAAAATTAGAGAAAGTAAATGAATACACTCCATTTTCATTTCTCCCAGTTGAGTTTATGTTGCCATACATTGAATATTTGTTTCCACCATAAGAATTGGCTCTTACTACTGGATACATCCCCTGAGTATTGTCCAGGTCAGTGAATGACTGGCAAGAAGAAAAAAAATGGCTTCTTCACCTATAATTTTTAATTTCATAATGAAAAGCATGCAGTGGTTTGAAAAGCTCCTCTCTATATAAAAAGCTATTATAAAATTAAGTTTGTCTGTGTTATACCTTAAACCTATCAATCTAATAATCTTCAGTCGTCCTTTTGTTTCTACCTAGCTTCAATAATCTTCAGTGGTCTTTTTTTTTTTTGGACCTAGTTTTTGTAGTTTCAACTTTGGAATTCAGCAAAGCCTTTCTGAGCTCAGAGGAAGGGGAGGAAAATTTTAAAAAGCCTAATGAGTAGGTGATGGAATGAGTAGGTCTAGTGCCGAGAGATGTCCAAACCAGTGGATGTCCACCACTATGAAAAATATAAATAGGCGATTCCCCCCTCCCCACTTCTTTACCCATCTCCCATGTAGAGAAAGAGACAGAATTACATCAAAACTGGTACCTCCTTGCAGATACAACAAGGGAAAACCAAGGAGTTTATCTTGTTTAAGTCACATTTGACATCAATGAACTGGTATTTGAGAGTACACATTAAAGAGCACCATTTACAAATGATACCAGTATAGCTCAACTCCAACAGCAAAGGACCCCGTGAGTCCAAAGAGGGCTTGGAAAGTTTGTTTCCTTCTTATTTTACTATCACCTTGTAATATAAACTAAACTGCTTTGTGACTCAAAATTATTGTAAGAGCCACTGGTTAAGAATCCAAGATTTGCACAACACTCAGAATTCAGACAACATATTGTTCAAAGATGTAATCCATATTTCTGAAGTTAAATGCCTGGTCATAAACACAGCTTGGCATCACTAGCATACCATAGACTATGTTACCTTTTTATCTCTAATTCATATTTTAAATATACAAGATAAATCTATGCACCAAATCCCTGTTGCACTTTTATTCTGACCCAATAAAAAAACTGAATCAACTGATTAAAGCTGGAAACAGATATTCTGACCTCAACATAATTAAAACACCCTGCAAGTTATACAGTGCAAGACCTGTTGGCTCTAGCTAGTGCTTATTAAACATATTCTGTTCTTTCCATAAAACTGTAACTTAATTCTCTGCCTATGGTTTCAATTTGTTTAACCATCAGTATCAATTACCAGCATTATTTTTCATTTTGCATGAGGAAAATATAGTTGAATTTCAAGTCAAGCAAAATTGTCGGGTTTTTTAGTCTTTTAAATCCTTTACCCCACTCTTTCCAGTGGAGCTGCAGTTTTTCCTTTCATGGTGCCAAGTTAGTGCCACTCCAAATACAGGCTTCTTTTTGTTACTGCTTTTATGTACAATAGTGTCTCCCCGGCACAGCAATAAATCCCCCAGCCCCATACACAAACCCCAAGGCAGAAGTTTGCAGAAGTATCATCCTAAACTATCTCGCTCTCTGCCTCATGAAGTGCAGGACTAACAAAGATCAGGAGATCAGCATCTCTCTGGGGCCACCAGAACCAGCCACTGTGACTTCCCTAATCTAAATCTCTTGATCCTGCATGGTGCTCAGCCCTCTTGCCCTGAGCCAGCAAAACCCTGAAGTAATGCTATTGGAGTCAAAGGGGCTACTCAAGTGCTGAAAATTAAGCATCTGCTTTTAAGTATATAGTCTATAAGTCTATAGTCATATAAATAGGAAGAAAACAAAGAAAGAAGTGGGACCGCTAAAAACTGAGGATGGAGTGGAGGTCAAGGATAATCTAGGCATGGCCCAATATCTAAACAAATACTTTGCCTCAGTCTTTAATAAGACTAAAGAGGATCTTAGGGATAATGGTAGCATGATAAATGGGAATGAGGATATGGAGGTAGACATCACCATATCTGAGGTAGAAGCAAAACTCAAACAGCTTAATGGGACTAAATCGGGGGGCCCAGATAATCTTCATCCAAGAATATTAAAAGAATTGGCACAAGAAATTGCAAGCCCATTAGCAAGAATTTTTAATGAATCTGTAAACTCAGGGGTTGTACCGTATGATTGGAGAATTGCTAACATAGTTCCTATTTTTAAGAAAGGGAAAAAAAGTGATCCAAGTAATTATAGGCCTGTTAGTTTGACATCTGCAGTATGCAAGGTCTTGGAAAAAATTTTGAAGGAGAAGGTAGTTAAGGACATTGAAGTCAATGGTAAATGGGACAAAATACAACATGGTTTTACAAAAGGTAGATCGTGCCAAACCAACCTGATCTCCTTCTTTGAGAGAGTAACAGATTTTTTAGATAAAGGAAACGCAGTGGATCTAATTTACTTAGATTTTAGTAAGGCGTTTGATACTGTGCCACATGGGGAATTATTAGTTAAATTGGATAAGATGGGCATCAATAGGAAAATTGAAAGGTGGATAGGGAATTGGTTAAAGGGGAGACTACAACAGGTCCTACTGAAAGGAGAACTGTCAAGTTGGAGGAAGGTTACCAGTGGAGTTCCTCAAGGATCAGTTTTGGGACCAATCTTATTTAATCTTTTTATTACTGACCTGGGCACAAAGAGTGGGAGTGTGCTAATAAAGTTTGCAAATGATACAAAGCTGGGAGGTATTGCTAATTTAGAGAAGGACAGGGATACCCTACAGGAGGATCTGGATGACCTTGTAAACTGGAGTAATAGGAATAGGATGAAATTTAATAGTGAGAAGTGTAAGGTCATGCATTTAGGGATTAATAACAAGAATTTTAGTTATAAGCTAGGGACGCATCAACTAGAAGTAACGGAGGAGGAAAAGGACCTTGGAGTATTGGTTGATCATAGGATGACTATGAGCTGCCAATGTGATATGGCTGTGAAAAAAGCTAATGTCATCTTGGGATGCATCAGGAGAGGTATTTCCAGTAGGGATAAGGAGGTTTTAGTACCGTTATATAAGGCACTGGTGAGACCTCACCTGGAATACTGTGTGCAGTTCTGGTCTCCCATGTTTAAGAAGGATGAATTCAAACTGGAACAGGTACAGAGAAGGGCTACTAGGATGATCCGAGGAATGGAAAACTTGTCTTATGAAAGGAGACTCAGGGAGCTTGGCTTGTTTAGCCTAACTAAAAGAAGGTTGAGGGGAGATATGATTGCTCTCTATAAATATATCAGAGGGATAAATACCAGAGAGGGAGAGGAATTATTTAAACTCAGTACCAATGTGGACACAAGAACAAATGGATATAAACTGGCCACTAGGAAATTTAGATTAGAAATTAGACAAAGGTTTCTAACCATCAGAGGAGTGAAGTTTTGGAATAGCCTTCCGAGGGAAGTAGTGGGGGCAAAAGATCTATCTTGCTTTAAGATTAAACTCGATAAGTTTATGGAGGAGATGGTATGATGGGATAACATGGTTTTGGTAATTAAATATTCATGGTAAATAGGCCTAATGGCCTGTGATGGGTTTTTAGATGGGGTAAGATCCAAGTTACCCGGGAAAGAATTTTCTGTAGTATCTGGCTGACGAACCTTGCCCATATGCTCAGGGTTTAGCTGATCGCCATATTTGGGGTCGGGAAGGAATTTTCCTCCAGGGCAGATTGGAAGGCCCTGGAGGTTTTTCGCCTTCCTCTGTAGCATGGGGCACGGGTCACTTGCTGGAGGATTCTCTGCTCCTTGAGGTCTTCAAACTACAATTTGAGGACTTCAATAGCACAGATATAGGTGTGAGGTCTTTTTTAGGAGTGGTGGGTGAAATTCTGTGGCCTGCATTGTGCAGGAGGTCAGACTAGATGATCATAATGGTCCCTTCTGACCTAAATATCTATGAATCTATGAAAGTACTTTTCTGGATTATGGACAGAGTACTCAGGATGTACACAGAGTATGACAGGATTGAGACCTGGATGATTTACTTCTCTCTTCTATAGCAGGACAGCTGACAAGTTGCCACTAGTTCTGCACATTACAACAACGTTGGCATCAGAGGAAGGGTTTTCTCCCTAAAGCAGCAAATCAAGGTGAAAATATGGTCAGAGGAAATCTATTTTTAAAAGTTACAGATTAAAGAAAACACTGGGTGATTTTTTTACTATGTCTAACTAGTGATAGGCCCATACTACAAAGTTCAGGTCCAAATCCAAGCTCTCTCAAAATTCAAGGCATTTAGATCTGAGATTTGGATTTTGCCCATTTTAAAGATTAATACCAGCTCCAAAGTTTTGGTCCAAATATGAAAGTTCCCAAAGAACAGCGGTTGGTTAGGTTAGACACAATGATGTGTCTAACCCTATCATTTTATAAAAAAGCTACAAATCTGGTTAAAAAAAAAAAAGTAAAAACCCTACCTTTATCATAGAATCATAGAATATCAGGGTTGGAAGGGACCCCAGAAGGTCATCTAGTCCAACCCCCTGCTCGAAGCAGGACCAATTCCCAGTTAAATCATCCCAGCCAGGGCTTTGTCAAGCCTGACCTTAAAAACCTCTAAGGAAGGAGATTCTACCACCTCCCTAGGTGGTAGAATCCCTTATATTTTTTTCCTTATTCAACAATCTGATTGCTCATTGTCACTGAGCTGACTGTGAATGTGTCACTCTATAATTTGGGGTATATTTTCAAGGTAAGATACTAGAGGTACAAAGGTAAAGCCCATAAACCACCAGTTGGAAAATATATCCTTTGGCCCACATATCATTAGTGATTTGAAAGAATGAACAATAGGACGTGGAAAAGGGAACACCCAAGTTCTAATTCTGACTGATATTAACTTGCTGGGAGGCCCTTCGTTCCTTGGTCTCAGTTCCCCCATCTGAGCATGGGACAAGGTCTTCTGTAAACAAAAACTTAACTGACAAATATGGCAAGAAAAATCTTGACATACAAGTGAAAAGTAACTAGAGGCATGATCCCGGCAACACATAGGTCCTGATTTTCCTCTTCTTGCCACCTTATGTTATCACATCTTTGCAAAGTTGGGGTACTCATAATAGTCGTATTTTACATCTGTACAGAATGAGTGTAAATGACTACACCAGGTGCAAGGCAGTGAAGAATCAGGTAATATAGTTCTAGGTTTATACTTAAAGTTTGATACAGAGCATTTGAAAGTTCCTCCCATCACACTGTGAGAAACCACTTTAATGAATGTGTGTGATGTTTATTAGTTCAGTATACTATATGCATTTTTGCTGACTAAAGGCTTGATCCTGTCCTCATTAAAGTCATTGGCAAAGCTCCCCTTGATTTTAATGGTGCAAAATCAGGAGCAGCTTAAGTCACTTGTAGCTGTAAAGAAATTTCTTATTTTATTTACAGAGAGGGGGGAAAAACCACTTGTACACATACACAGACATCCCCACATCACAGGGGAATTTGGTTTGCTAATTTTCTAGTTCTTTTTCACTATTATGCTGAGCTGTCATGGCTAACACTATGGATCCTGATTTTAGAAAAAACTATTGATATACTGTGAAAAGATGAAGCTACTCTTTCTACAACTGGATTTGCCATTAACAGCTGATGTCTACAGCAAACCGATGAATGACCTTTCTTGTTTGTTTTTAAGAAAGTAAACTGATCTTTACATAGCTCAGAGTAAGAGACTCAAAACAGAATGGGACAGAAAAGTTAAAATATTCCATCTGGGGAAGTTTCCTGAAACATCCTGGGGCTGACTCTTTCGCCTGGCACCTCGTGTCATCACTTACACCTGTGCAAAGTGGGTTAAAATGGTACCATTCTTACTGGTACTTCATTGGCATTGCATCTCACTATGATTTCCCCAACAGTCTGACTGGGGTCCAGCACCTGTGGTTAACCTTTTTCCCCAGGCTCTAACAGCCTATTACCACCCAGTTACCAACCAGCCTTCAAAAAGCAAAGTCCATTTATTCTTTGGGCAAAAGCATCACAAAGAAAACATATAAAACAACAAACAGATCTATCCACATGCTACAAGCTTACTAGAGGTCACCCCCATCTCTAACACAGGACTCTAGTAGGGGGTCAAACTTTCAAACCTCTCAACCAGGTTTGCTTTTTTTGATTAGAAGTTCACATCAGGGGTGATGGGGTTGCTCTACTGCACTGCCTCCTGGAGGTTCTGGGGATTAGCTTGGTCTGGCCAACACCCCTTGCAGCAGTTACACCCTGGAAGTTTCTGCTCTGCAGCCCCTCTCACTCCAAGAACTGCAATGTCCTCTTCATGACTCAGCCATCCAGCTAGGTCACTATTGTGGTTTCTCCTTTTATGGGGGAGTGCATCAAGGTTCCCACTCTCCGGCAGTCTTCCACTTCACTGTCTCACAGTGGCAGTGCCTCAGTGGCTGGCAGGGGAACGTGGGCCCACCCTCTACCCAAGTTCTGGCTCATGGACCCTCTGTACAGCAGTCCAGGTCATAGAATCATAGAAGGTTATGGTTGGCGGAGACCTCAGGAGGTCATCTAGTCCAACCCGCTGCTCAAAGCGGGACCAATCCCCAATTAAATCATCCCAGCCAGGGCTTCGTGAAGCCGGACCTTAAAAACTTCTCAGGATGGAGATTCCACCACCTCCCTAGTTAACCCATTCCAGTGCTTCACCACCCTCCTAGGGAAATAGTTTTTCCTCATATGCAACCTAGACCTCCCCCACTGCAACTTGAGAGCATTGCTTCTTGTTCTGTCACCTGCCACCACTGAGAACAGCCTAGCTCCATCCTCTTTGGAACCTCCCTTCAGATAGTTGAAGGCTGCTATCAAATCCTCCTTCACTCTTCTCTTCTGCAGACTGAATAGAATCATAGAATCATAGAATATCAGGGTTGGAAGGGACCCCAGAAGGTCATCTAGTCCAACCCCCTGCTCGAAGCAGGACCAATTCCCAGTTAAATCATCCCAGCCAGGGCTTTGTCAAGCCTGACCTTAAAAACCTCTAAGGAAGGAGATTCTACCACCTCCCTAGGTAACGCATTCCAGTGTTTCACCACCCTCTTAGTGAAAAAGTTTTTCCTAATATCTGAATAAGCCCAGTTACCTCAGCCTCTTTTCATAAGTCATGTACTCCTGCCCCCTAATAATTTTTGTTGCCCTCCGCTGGACTCTCTCCAATTTATACACATCCTTTCTGAAGTGGGGGACCCAAAACTGGATACAATACTCCAGATGTGGCCTCACCAGCACCGAAGAGGGAAATCATCAATTACCTTGATCTGCTGGCAATGCTCCTACTAATTCAGCCCAATATCCCGTTAATCTTCTTGGCAACAAGGGCACACTGTTGACTCATATTCAGTTTCTCATCCACTGTAATCCCCAGATCCTTTTCTGCAGAACTGTTGCTTAGCCAGTTGGCCCCAGCCTGTAGCAGTGCCTGTGATTCCTCCGTCTTAAGTGCAGAACTCTGCATTTGTCCTTGTTGAACCTCATCAGATTTGTTTTAGCCCAATCCTCCAATTTGTCTAGGTCACTCTGGACCCTACCCCTACCTTCCAGCATATCTACCTCCCCGCTCCAGCTTATTGTTATCCACAAATTTGCTGAGGGTGCAATCCATCCCATCATCCAGGATGCAATCCATCCCATCATTAAGGAAGATGTTGAACAAAACGGGCCCCAGGACAGAACCCTGGGGCACTCTGCTTGATACCGGCTGCCAACTAGACATCAAGCCGTTGATCACTACCCGTTCAGCCCAATGATCTAGCCAGCTTTCTATCCACCTGATAGTCATTCATCCAATCCATACTTCTTTAATTTGCTGGCAAGAATACTGTGGGAAACTGTATTAAAAGCTTTGCTAAAGTCAAGATATATCACGTTCACTGCTTTCCCCATATCCACAGAGCCAATTACCTCATCATTGAAGGCAATCGGGTTAGTCAGGCATGACTTGCCCTTGGTGAATCCATGCTGACTGATCCTGATCACCTTCCTCTCCTCCAAGTGCTTCAAAATGGATTCCTTGAGGACCTGCTTCATGATTTTTCCAGGGACTGAGGTGAGGCTGACCAGTCTGTAGTTCCACTAATTCTCCTTCTTCTCTTTTTTTAAAGATGAGGACTATATTTGCCCTTTCCAATCTCCCGGGATCTCCCCCGTTGGCCACAAGTTTTCAAAGATAATGGCCAATAGCTCTGCAATCACATCAGCCAACTCCCTCAGCGCCCCATGGACTTGTGCATGTCCAGCTTTTCTAAATATGCTTAACCTGTTCTTTCACTACTGAGGGCTGCTCATCTCCTTCCCATTCTGTACTACCCAGTGCAGCAGTTTGGGAGCTGACCTTTTCTGTGAAGACCGAGGCAAAAAAAAAAAAAAGCATTGAGTACTTCAGCTTTTTCCACATCATCTCTCACTAGGTTGCCTCCCCCATTCAATAAGGGTCCCATACTTTCCCTGACCACCTTCTTGTTGCTAACATACCTGTAGAAACCCTTTTGTTACCCTTCACATCTTTTGCTAGCTGCAACTCCAACTGGGCTTTGGCCTTCCTGATTATACCCCGGCATGCTCTAGCAATATTTTTATACTCCTCCATAGTCATCTGTCCAAGTTTCCACTTCTTGTAAGCTTCCTTTTTGTGTATAAACTCATTGAAGATTTATCTGTTAAGCCAAGTTGGTCGCCTGCCATATTTGCTATTCTTTCTGCACATTGGGATGGTTTGTTCCTGCATACTCAATAAGGCTTCGTTAAAATACAGCCAACTCTTACAGACTCCTTTCCCCTCATATAAGCCTTCCAGGGGATCTTGCCCATCAGTTCCCTGAGGGAGTCAAAGTCTGCTTTTCTGAAGTCCAGGGTCCGTATTCTGCTGCTCTCCTGTTTTCCTTTTGTCAGGATCCTGAACTTGACCATCTCATGGTCACGCTGCCCAGGTTGCCACCCACTTCTACTTCCCCTGCCAATTCTTCCCTGTTTGTAAGCAGCAGGTCAAGAGGCCCCTAGTTGGTTCCCCCAGCACTTGCACCAGGAAGTTGTCCCCAAAACTCTCCAAAAACTTCCTGGATTGTCTGTGCACCGCTGTATTGCTCTCCATTCCCTGCACCTTGCTACCTTTCCCTGAACCACTGCCATACCTCCTAGCCCTCCCCATTCCTTGGGGTTTGCCAGTCTCCTAGGGAGTAATTGTAGGGAACCTGTCCCTGGAACCTCCAAACTCTCCTTTCTCCCAAGGAGTGATTACAGACTTTCCCAGCAGCCCCCTCAGCTGCCAATTTCCTGCCTTTATAAGTCTAGCCCAGCTCGGTCTCCTCAGCCGGATGCTGTCACTCAGTCAGGGGATTACTTAGCCACCTGATTCCTCCCTGCTGTAGCCTGTTGGGTTAATTAGACCTCTTTTTAGTCTTCATTAACCTTTCAGGGCAAGTGTGAGCTGAGCATCCCATCACAAGCAGCTCAGCTGTTTCTTTACACGGTTTGGATCTTTGATCTCTGACCTCCTGTAACAGGTAACTGACTCTCCTTCAAAAGCTGGGCTGCATGACCATTTTTGGAAAATTTGCATTTAACCCCCCCTTCCCCGAGAAATTCCCCAGGAAACAAGTTCAGCATGCCAGGATTCCTGAAAACACATTTAACGCTTATTGTCACAAAAGTTCATGACTGTCTGGCACATTTCAATATAATAGCCTTTTGAAAATCTCACACATCCCAGGTCCCATCTCCCTCACAAATCACATTTTTGGCTTTAAGAAGGAGGGAGGGATATCATGAAATATGAGGGAGATTGTCAAAAGCACCAAGTGCACTTAGGTGCCCAACTTCCATTAAATATCAGTAAGAGTTGGACACACATCTCCCATTAGTCGGGGGGTACTACCAGGGGGCAGAACCCCAGAGAAAGGGGCACCGGGGGTCTGTAGGGGACACGGGGGCCAGAGCTATGGTGGCTCACCAGCCTGCAGAAGGCACTCCACGCTGGAAAAGAGCTAATTCCCAATGACCAGCAGGAGGCGCCGCAGGGGTGAATCTCCTTGTTTACAGTGCCATATGATCTTTAATGCTCAACAGTGATCAAGTCAGTCTTACTCTCACTTGAAAGATGGCATCTCCAACAACACAATGCCTCTGGCATCTTGACACAGCATCCGAACAGATTAACCTGGGTCACTGAACAATACTATAGAGGGAACAGTTTGTTGGTATAGCAAAGGAAACATTTAAAAGTAAAAAACCAGAGATTCCATTATAATAAATTAGCCATAATGGGCCAAATTAATCTTTTAGCATAATTCCACCAAAATTAGAGATAAATTTAATCCAGTGTTAATTTCTTCAAAGAACTAGATAGGAGGGGAAAAGGCAACACCAACCCTGTTAACTAAACATCTATTTGTGTTTAATAATTTCTAGAGATTGTCCAAAACACAGTTTATACTTGAGAATATATTCCTCTAGTAACGCTGCCAAGAACTTCCAGAGCATGGATTATCTGCTTTGGATGTGAGTATAATTTATGCACCTAGGGCCCTATTCCTGCACCTCCTGAGATCAATGGGAATTTTGTCATTGATTTTAATGAAAGTACAAGTAGGCCCCATGCTTTTGTGAAGATGTACTTGTTGTACTATTCACAAATTGATTTACTTTTACAGTTATGCCAGATGGCTTCTGTTCTTTCCCCACAGAACTGTCCCCTTTTCAAATGGCTATTACAGACTTCAGCAATATGCTGGACAAGAGTCCTGAAGTGCATTAAATCAACTATATGTTGATTACTTTTATTTTCACAATGGTTACACACTGGAGATACATAATACATTTTCCCATTCAATTTACAACTTGTTAATGTCCAGACCCTGTACAGAACTTTGTAAACGCAAAAAGCAACTGTTGTTCAGATCTTGTCACTAATGACTTTCCCAACTGTTGGCTGATGGTCAAGTACAGCTTGAACAGTATTTTGCACAATATGTGGAGAGCACAAACAACATCCATTAACTATCTTTTGCAACTCAGATATTATATTTTGTCAAGATATATAGCCCTTCCAAAGTCCATGTTCACAGAATGATCTGCTACCTTGTCTATATTACACTGTATGTAAACAGCAAGGATTTACAAGAGTATGCCTCATAAGAAGTTTAAAGAAACAAATACTCAAGAGCAGCTTGAAATATTTTATGGCTCACACATGCCATTGCATAGTAATGTATTTGTGAAATTTCCACAGAAATTACTCACCTGAGGTAAATGGTGTGTCACAAAATATTGAGCACAAAATTGCCCAAGCCAAGGAAAATTTTTTAGCCTGCAAAATGCTGAGCACCTTGCACCAATCTAGCAAAGAACATTCTTAGCTTTAAACACAGGTAGTTCCACTGATGACTACCCATGTACTTAAAGTTAGGCACATGCTTAGGTAATTTGTTCGATTGGTCCAGAATGTTCAATATCTTGCAGGACCAAGTCCATAAAGAGAAAGAGCTGGATAAAGTCCCTGATAGGGAAGTTATTGAATATCCAGAGCCAAGAAACAGATAGCTTAATGAAGAAGTTTCCTTTACTTCCCCACCTACTAATAAATCACTGATGTGTTTGCCGCACACAATGCAAAACAGGTAGATTTTGTCTTTTAAACTTCACACACACACACACACACACACACACCCTTTCTTTTTGCTTTGTGTTAAATATTTGACAAAACATTTTAACTTTGTACCATGTGTGTGAAAGATTCCTCTCTCACACAGCAATGGACTCTACCTCAGGAGAACAGACCCGGAAATGTTTGTTTTGTTTTTAAGGGTTTTTTTGTGGGGTGTGGGAGGGGGCTAATTAGGTAGATTTTGCAACACAGGAAGCAGGAAGTGGGTGCGAATATGGGTTAGTAAAGTAAAACCTTGTTTGTTTGCTTTTAACCGATACTGTAAAATTATGAATCCAGGTTATTGGGGTTTCTTCCCTGAAACTCCAATAAGTCAGAACTCATCCACTTGGCACAACTATGACTTTTAAAAAAATGTTTGTTTTGACTTGAAAAGATCACTGTTTGATGGACAGAGACAGGAGTTAGCAGGGTTGGATTAAAACACAGATAGAAACTAGATGCGATATAACCAAGTAGCCCTAATCAGTGCATTCAGGGCAGATGGGATGGCTGAGGAATGCAAGGTGATATTTTCCACTCTATAGAGGAGTTGTGTGTGCATTCAGAGACATTTAGTATCTACTTTCTTGTTTAGAAGGAAAATACTTTTAGATCCACTATATGAAATGCAAGTATAGTATTGCTACCCTATACGTATCCTCCATGAACTTATCTAGTTTTCTTTAATCCTGTTATAGTTTTGACCTTCACAACATCCCCTGGCAAAGAGCGCCACAGGTTGACTGTGCATAGTATGAAGAAATACTTCCTTTTTTTTAAACCTGCTGCCTATTAATTTCAGTGTATCCCCTAGTTCATATGTTATGTGAAGGAGTAAATAACACTTCCTTATTCACTTTCTGCACACAAGTCAATATTTTATAGACCTTTAGCATATCCTCTCTTTTCCAAAGTTCCAGACTTTGTAATCTCTCCTCATACGGAAGCTGTTCTATACCAGTAATCATTTTTGTTGCCCTTCTCTGTATCTTTTCCACTTCCAATATATCTTTTTTTTTTTTGAGATGGGGCAAGCAGATCTGCACTTAGTATTCAAGATATGGGCATATCATGGATTTATATGGACGTATATGTTCTGTCTTATTATCTATCCCTTTTCTAATGGTTCCTAACACTGTTAGCTTTTTTGATCACATGGAGTGGATTTTTCAGTGGGCAAAGAAAGGGAGGAAACTGTGGCCTGTTTAAAGTTCATAATTAACTCATTTGGTTACATGTCTTGTTACATAAATTCTATCTTAGGGTTTTCTATAGTCCCCGTCCAAGTAGTATTTAAGTACTTCCCAGGTAAATTACATCTGCAGGCCAATGTCCCTCCCTAGTGGACTTCATGGACTCTGCCACTTTTTTCAATTCCCTGGTATTGGAGTCCCTACATCTTTAATTATATAGCTCTAGCATGGATTTTACTGGCTTGTTAGTGATAGGTCACTTTAATAGAGAAAAAGGGATACTTCAACTAGATACATCTATTTTCCTATTTTCATTTCAGCTAATTTCTATTAATTTTTAGGAAAGCTCTTTGGTTCCATTCAGGGATTATTTTTGCAGCTACTTGACCTTTTTAAACAAACAATTTTAAGACAGGGCTCAGCACAGCTGAACCAAGTGAGGGAGAATCACAGAAATGCCCTTCTCTCCCCACTTCATCCAGAGTCCTCCAGATCTGCTCCCAGGTTAAATTATAGCAGCCCGATGAAAATCCCAAAGGATCTAGTTCATATTAATTAGTACATCCATGTCCAACTGTCCACCTCCACCTTTTACCAGCAGGAAAGTGGGGTGGGAGGAGGTATTTTTTCATGCTTTGTGTGTATAAAAAGATCTTCTACACTTTCCACAGTATGCATCCGATGAAGTGAGCTGTAGCTCACGAAAGCTTATGCTCAAATAAATTGGTTAGTCTCTAAGGTGCCACAAGTACTCCTTTTCTTTTTGCGAATACAGACTAACACAGCTGTTACTCTGAAACCTTTTTTAGAATGTATATCCAAAATGTATCAATTTACACCATTACTTAAAACCAACACCACCAACAATCTCCAGGGAGGGCTCCTCCCTTGTAGCCTTCCAAATAGAATCATAAAAGTGTAGGACTGGAAGGGACCTCAATAGATCTTCTAGTCCAGTCCTGTCCTGTGCGGACAGGACTCAGTATTATCTATACCACCCCTGGCAGGTGTTTGTCTAACTTGCTCTTAAAAGCTTCCAATGATGGAAATTCCACGATCTCCCTAGGTAATTTGTTCCAGTGCTTAACTACCTTTATAGTTAGGAATATTTTCCTATTGTGTAGACTAAATCTCCCTTACTGCAATTTAAACCCATTACTTTTTGTTCTGTCCTAAGTGGATAAGGAGAACAATTTGTCGCCCTCGTCTTTAAAACAACCTTTTACGTGCTTGAAGACTGTTATCACGTCTCCCCTCAGTCTTCTCTTCTCCAGACTAAACAAACCCAATTTTTTAAATCTTTCCTCATCAGTCATGTTTTCTTCAGTTATTTTTGTTGCTCTTCACTTGCCTTTTTCCAATTTGTCCACATCTTTCGCAATATGTGGGGCCCAGAAAAGACATCAAGTTGAGGGCCTTATCAATGCTGAGTAGACTGAAAGACTTACTTCTTGTGCCTTGCTTACAACACTCCTGCTAATATATCGCTTTTTTAAAACAGCATTACGTTGCTGACTCATATTTAGTTTGTGATCAACTAAAATGCCCATATCCTTTTCTGCAGTGCCGCATTACCATAATATTCCAAGAAACAAGAAACAAAATCAAAACAAGCCAACAGTCTCCACGGTGTGCTTTCCCTCACTACTTCCTTTGAAGCAGTCAAGGACCTTTGCTTTCTTCTGCTATTGCTTTGGAAATTCCAAGTCCAGTAAAAGTTTCAACAGAGAAAATCTACAGTAGTTTAGCTCACTCTTGCTCAGACAAAAGCCTATCATTGTAGCAGGGCTAAGGTTTAAAACACTTTTCTATGCTCACGGCAGTCTACTCCTCCTAACAGATTAGCCAGGTTACAATCATACTTCATCTCTAGTTCCGACATCCCATACTACTCCCAAGAATGTACCCACACCTTCTTATAATTTTCAATCTAGTTCTTTTTCCTTCTCCATATATTACATATACAAAATGAGCTCAAGCCACAAAATTTGGAGCATCCCTTTGTTCAGAGGTTTTCAAAGATGTTCAGATATCATGGTGGTGATGAATAAATAAGATAGATACAAACAAATGTAGTTTTTTGTTGAATACATCTCTAATTGGCGATAGTACAACAGCATCAGTTCAAGCTGAATGGCAGTCAAGCTGGTAGTGTCTGATATGGAGTAGAAGTTACTGTCAATCCAGAGTCAGGAGGTTTCCATATGTTCTATTGCCCTTTTAATTGGTATTCTTTTTCCGGAACTTTTGGAGTCTCAATTTATGACTCTAGCCACAGCCAGTTTCTTTAAATGTAACACCCTTGCATAATAAGCTCTTTTCATATTTTACTGCTGTTTTATTTGCATCTCATGGAAAAATGCCATTTAATATTTTTAAACCACCCCTAGGAAGAGAATCTACTGTCCTCAAGGCACCTCACAGAAGTTTGGAAAGAGAGCCCAAAAGTTCCAGCCACACCCCCCAGTACAACATAAAGCACTTTCTTTTATGGGGTCCACATTACAAAATACACAGCATGCCTATTTGCTGGCATATTTTAAATTATCCTTTTTCTGGATAAACACCTTTTTGAGGTGTTTGTGTTGCTATTTTGCCCCTGACACCACTCTGAGGTTTCTCCATTAAAATCCAGAGGCAGAGTGGGAAGCAGGCTGGATCCATAAATATTGCAGGATTAGCTTATCCAGCTCAAGCAAGCTCTTGAAACCTCACAAAGCAGCCTTCTTTCAAACAGTTGTCTCTCTTCCCCCCTCCCATTCTTACAGTAACAATGGCATGTATTTAGTATCCTACTGTCACTTTTCTGTGCCTATTTTCTGTCCTATCCTTTTTCTGATTTGTCTAAATAGACTGTAAATTCTTTATGTTTGTACAGAACCTAGCACAGTGGGGTCTTGATCTCCATTAGGCCTCTGAGTGCTACCATAATGCAAATAATAAATAAATATAATAATAAATAATAATAATGTTGCAAGTTAAAATACATATTCTCTTTATGAACTGACAATTTGCTGCCTGCACAAGATATTTCTGGGCCACTTGGCCCAATTTTTACTCCTGGTTGTGAGTTCTCCTATTAATATGAATTTGCAGCTCATGGGAAAGAAAGCTTAGACAGTGTAGCAAATACAAAGTCTTCATCCACGGAGCAGTGCCTGTAGATCCTCCTTCCCCCACTTAAATTCTTGCTGAGACCCATGTTTAGTACAGACATGTTTGACTTGTATACAACAGCAGTCTGGATAGTTGTGGTTGTGAGGCTTTTTTTTTGTTTTTGGGAAGTCAGTAAACATCAAGTGCAGTTCCCGTCATATATACAAGAAATGTAAACTGGATTCTATCTGGAAAATATCATTCTCACTGTGTTTAAAACAGAAAAATCATGTCATGATGATTCATTGTGACAATATATTCATTGCAAAAATAATGTATTATCCACATATTGCGCTAGCTAAGAGCTTGCAGGTGGCATGTGCCATTGAGATCCAGCTCATATATGCCATGCTGCCACATGGGAAATACTAGGAGGTATTCTATACAGAGACTACCTACCTTCTCCCCATTTCCAGTCATGGGCTCTGTTGGTAGCTCAGCTCTGTGGTAGGGATGTCTGCCCCTTCCTTGGTCCAACCCCAACTGAGCTGTAGGGCTCTGCTTTTATACTTCCTGTCCTGCCCTGGCACTTCCTGCAAAGGGGGTGGGGTTAGCTGCACCAAACAAGATGAGTTAACCCCCTCTGCACTGGGGTGGGGACACTCTGCCTTACTACAAGCCCCCATGCCCTTCTGCATACAGGCTGTAGTTCTGCCTGGCACTCAAGTAAGCCTCATGAAGGACAGGGTGAAAACATACATGTAAGAGCCAGGCAGGTTCTGACCCACAGTCCGGATTCAGATTCATTTTTATTCACCTTTTAAATTTAAAGTGAGCTTCCAGCTCATGAAGGGTCCCGACTGGCAGCCATCGAGGCTTTAGGCCATGTCTACATTTGAGCTGGGAATGGTGATTCCCACCCAACTAGAAGTAGCCACGCTGGCACTGCTTGAATAGCACTTTGTCTGCAGCAGCACAGGTGGCCACTTGGCCTCACCACCCAAGTACGATCCCAGCCGACTCCCCAGCTATGTTCTCAGGTGGCTAGCCACTGCCCATGCTGCTGTGGATGCACTACTGGTGGTAGGTACTAGCTGGCACAGAGCTAATTATCTTAGGGTAACATCTATGAGAGCTGGGAATCACACTCCAGCTCAAACATAGACGTAACCTAAGGTACTGGAACAGATAGCATATGGACAGGGTTAATACAGCACTGCCTTAATATCAACATATTCCAATCTCAGTAACACCAATGCAAATGTACAGTAAATTCACTGGTTTCAGAGTGGTAGCCATGTTAGTCTGTATCAGCAAAAACAACGAGGAGTCCTTGTGGCACCTTAGAGACTAACCAATTTATTTAGGCATAAGCTTTCGTGGGCTAAAACCCACTTCATCAGATGCATGGAGTGAAAAACACAGTAGAGAGGTATAAATACACAGCATAAGACTAACAAATTTATTTGGGCATAAGCTTTCTACTGTATTTTCCAATCCATGCATCTGATGAAGTGGGTTTTAGCCCATGAAAGCTTATACCCAAATAAATTTGTTAGTCTCTAAGGTGCCCGAGTAAACTCACTCACTCCAACAGTTTTACTCTGAATGGACGTGCAATTGCCTGTCCCAGTGTATCTCAATCCTGTTCTGGTAGGATCAGTACATGAGAGGTGAGGACTTTGCTTTCTATGCCTATTCAAACCTTGAACTCTCTGTTGAGATCAACAGTGCTCATTATGTTGAGAGCACCTCTCTACAAGGAACTAAACAGAGGTCATCAACTCATTCCCCATAGGTTAGAAAATAGATATCATTTGATAATGATCTTGAAACAATATTGAGCAGCAATGAATTCAAACAAACAACTTTGGGGACAAATTCTGATGTCATTTAGTCCAGTGTAAAGACAGAGTAATCACACCTAGTTACTATACCTTGGCAGTGGAGTAAATGACACCAGAATCTGGCCCTAAAGATAAAAAGCTACATAATGTATCCCATTACTAACTGCCCTCAGCCAACCAGGTCCTGCTCTTTGCTGCTCTTTATGATATATGAACTTTCATTGTTTGTTTTACCTTTCAATGGGGAAACTGAGAAAATATTTCTGAAACTCTTCCAGACTTTGACAGATGCAGAGATTAATATGTAACCCTACAAAAATGGAAGTAATGATGCTTGTCCTTCACTTCAGATGTAAAATTCTACATTAAAAGTATAATTATTGTTATGATTCAACTGCATAGATGTCACAGGGATAACATAATACAGTTAATCCATCTTATCTTTGTAATAATCATAGTTTACAGAAATGTTTCTGTGTAGTTAACCATCAAACTCCAGGGGTAGGATTTCAATAAAGTGCCTGACCAAGTTAAGTGTACATCTCCTAATGAAAAAATAAATAAATGAGAATTGGGTGCCTAACTTCTTTAGGCACTTCTGAAAAATCTCAATTTATATTAATTGTATTGTATAAAAGTATTGTATAATGGACATGGGTGTCAGAGGAACAGAATGTCTCTCAATACAATAGAGCATTAAAAAAACAGCTGGGAAGAGTGCCACATTGCCCTTTAAAAGGGTAACATACCCTACTGTGAGATATTGGATGAAAGATTCCATAACATCAAAGGATGGATTATTGCAGAATACAAATTCCAGTATTCTGCTGGAATGTATAACATACTCCACCCCCAAAGGCTGCAGAAGTGTAGGAGATGTCCTGAAATGGTTCCAATCCTTCCTTTCAGACCATCAGAGAACCTCATCAGCAGAATCCCTCCAGTCTCAATCCTCTACCCCAGCGATACTCCAAGAGAGGCTTGAGAGCCACAAGTGTACCTTTAATGTGTCTTCTGTGGCTCTTTGCAGAACAGGATATTAAAACACCATGTGATTTAATTATTAACCAGTCTAAGTTATTAACCAATCAGGATGCTTTTACTATGTTATTAACCAACTGTAGTTGATAAAATAATACCTGGATAGTTATTTTGCTGTGAGAATGTATATAGATTGATAGATAGTAAATGAAACAAATTCACACTACTGTGGCTCTTTTGAGATCTGAGAATCACTGAGCTACCCTGTATTAATCAACATGTGGATTAAGCCATTGGGAGAGGTAGTGAGACAACATGAGATGGGATTGAAGTACCAGCAGTAGACGTATAGCTCTCTTTTACATCATATGAAAACAGCACCATCTCCCAGATTTCTCAGTGATTAGCCTGGACTAATAATATCTGGCTAAAGCTGAACCCAGACAACACTGAGGGAATGCTAGTAAGAAGAAAGCCTTCAAAATAATTTTCCTCATTTGTATCACCCCCTAGTTTTTAGGGTACCTATCCTCAGACTGATAAATTGATGTATAGCCTTGAGGTCCTTTTGGGACTCCTCAATGCTACTGCAATCCCAAATAGGGACAGTAGCAAAAAACAGACTTCTGTCTGAGACTGGACTGAAGATCTCACTTATTATATCAGTCACAGACCCATCCACAGAGATCCACACATTTGTGACATCAGCTCCAGGCTTGGTTATTGCAACTCTAACCCACAAAAAGCTCCAAGTGTTTTTTTTTTAAAAAAGGCAACCTCCCATATGTTTAGCAACACAAGTTATGGTAAGCACCACCTTGGTACTTCACTCTACACCAGCTCATCATTGAATATAGAGGCCTGGATCAAAGTCTCGATATTCAAGGTCCTTCATAGATTTTACCCCAGCTACCTGAGATATCGGCTCTCCTCTCAAAGGACAGCTACATTCCAGTGGAACCATGAAACTACTGGCCACTAAAAGAAACGTCATAAACAGAAACAGAACTTTCACAGGGACTAGACCAGTCCTTTGGAACGGACTCCTACAAGAGATAAGCAAGTGAACCTCACCACATTGAGAATATGCATAAACAACACTATTCAATAATAAAACTATTTCTCCTAAAGATTGTGACAGAAAGAAGCAAGTAAGCAAGCAAATGACGTCCATTTTTAAATACTTGGCAGGTAATGGGATACTATGTTGACTGGGGATATCTAGGTAGGTGGACATATAGGGCCACAATTTTCTCTTTCTGCTCAGATGTGCTAGGTGCAGGAATAAGGAGATAGCAAAGATAGTTTTTAGACACAAACGTTAGGCTATGTTAGCACATATATGAATAAATGTGCTAGTCATTCTCAGGGCACCACTCTAGTCTGGGGACTTATCCCAAAGGCCAGTTTTCCCATTTACACTTCTGAGCATAATAAAGGGAACAGGAGAGACTGAAGAATCAAGCCCCACGGTATCAACTTAGATGATATCTAAAAGCATTTAAGAAAACAAACTCCTTTTATCAACTGGCGCTTAGATGGTCCATAACAAAGCTGAGTCAAAAGTTACAAAAATACAAATCTATCTTACAAATGCCCTCTCTTCCGATTCACCTTTTTTATTTTACTGTGCTGTGATTGTTTTATGATCCTTTGTGTTCCAGTTGTTGCAGGCTAGTGGGCTGACAAGGACTGTGCCCCATTTATGTCAGAAAATAGGCTGCATAGGAAACTTTGTAAGAATTTCTGCCTCATAGCTGCCCGTCTTCACTTTCTTCTGAGGGCAGATCTTCAGCGTACTCAAGTGAACTCCATGATTTGCACTACGAGTAACTGAAAAGCCTAACAATGATTGGTAATAGGCAATACTCAAGGAGGTCGGGAGCTTGTTTTTTTTTTTTTTTATTACAGGTGATTTGCTTTTAATTATCCTTTATTTTGTTGCTTAGTTGTTTTGCTTTACTTTTTCCTCTTCTGTAGTTTTGACTGCTTTTGCTGAAGTAAGAGTTTTCTTCTCTTTTCTTGTCTTCATAAAGGTTGCTGAGATGGAAGTGGTCTGATTCCAGAGAGAAGAGATTGAGTCCTGCAGCTCCATGAGCTCCAGTTAGTGTATGGTTAAAAAACCAAAATGAGTAGTGGAGAGCCCCAGTTCCAACATTTGTATTAGAAAAAGAATTTTACATTCTCAAAGTCAAGGGAAAAATATAAATACCATTTTATTTGTAATAGGACTATACTTTGTAACAGGACTAAGTGGTTTGGTTAAGATCAGGGAGAGTGCAAGTCAAAGTCAAGGCCATCTGAGTTCTATTTCAACTGCTCACAGGCTTGCATAGAACCAGGGCTTGGCTGTGTTGGGAGGTGCTGTCACTCAGCAAGGGACAGCAGCTTCGTGGGATAGCACTGGCTAAGTCAACTGCACTGCTGTAGCTCCAGCACCTGCATTTCTTGTCTACACTGCATTAATACAGTGAGAGTGGGCAGGAAAACAATGCTTGGCCTTGCTCAGAGCAAAAGCAACCCACAACACTTGTGAACAGCTGCAAGCAGGTGTGTATAGACATAGTATGTCACAGGTTTATAGAAGGTTAGAATGGTGCTGGAAACATCAAAATGCTCTCATGTAGTCAGACAAAGACTCACAAGACAGCAGAAGAATTAGAATGGAAATCTGTGAGTGCTAACTCATGGCCTTTTTAGCCCTTTGCATGGGTTATCCCTGCATGGGGTAATGTGGGACCCTAAAGGGACCCCCCTGCCCCAAGTAAGCAACACGAAAGATTTCCAGGGAGAGACCTCTGGGCGAGCAAAGCAGAATCCTTCTGTGGAACTACCAAGTAAAACTTAGATTTTTTTTTTAACAAATATTTGGGAATCATAAGAAATCTCAAAACACTGCCTCCATTTTATTTTAAGTGTAGTTTAGCTTCGTCTATGTATACTCATCTACTGCAGGAAGCAATTGACAACCATTTTCCAGAAGTTTAATAACCTGCAGTTTTTAACTTAAAATATTGACATATTTCCATTTAAGATAGGTAACTGCTAGGGAGGTGTGAAAGACTAGACACCAATATTTGAGATTTTAAATCCAGTATTTGTAGTAACTTGACTTTGGCATTTAAAAGAATTTGTTCATGTGATTAATTACTCAAGCTAAACAAGGTGGCAAAGGGTTTATAAAAGTATCAGAGTCTAAATAAGCTTATTCAGCTTATTTTACTATGTGTTTAGATGATGTTCCCTTTTGTTATCATTCAGTAGTAGTAGATGCTTTATCATCCTCAGGTTTGGTATGGAACCTAAGAGGGCAATGTAAAATAATACACTTTCCAGTTCCTTCAGTATCATTTATTTTCCTGAACATAGGATAAGTTTGAAAGGACCCGAGAGTTTTATTTGTTACTCTATACACACCAAGGGTCATAATCCCTCCCTTCCTTCCACATGTCTGGCACTTCAGAGGGCCAATATGGTCTAGTGGGATGAGCACAGGACTGAAAACCAGGAAACCCTGTTTATAATCCTGCAGCTGCCTGGGACTTGCTTTTAAACTTCAGGTAAGTAATTGGGCCCAACCCTGTGAGGTGCTGAAGCCCTCAGCTCCTAGTGAAGAAAATGGAAATTGGTGCTCAGCAAGTTGCAGAATCAAGCATTTAAGCTGCCCATGTCTCAGTTTCTCCATCTGTAAAATGGAGATAATTATACTGACCTCCTCTGAAAAGTGCTTTGGTCTTTACTGATGAAAAGTGCCAAATAAGAACAAGATATTATGAATTATTAGTATCTACAAAGCGTTTTGAAGACATAAATTACTCATTATAATTGGCCCAGATTATCCTTCAGAGATGCACAGATGTGGAGCACTCTACACACATGGATTTCCCCTCTCCCACACAGGAAGAGGGCTCAGTCACATCCACAGCACCTTCGCTTCCCGACCCTCTGGTGCCCAGGCTATGGGCAGGGGTAGGGGAGCACACACATTATCCCTTCTACTGCCCCTGTGGAACTGAATCAGAAAAGATAATATGGCTTCAGGCTGTATTATTTCCACGGGACTACACCCCTCTCCTCACCCCATCTGCATCCTGAAGCAGCAGCAGCCAAGGAGAGTCCCTTGTAGCAACTGACTTCTGCAAGAGAAGGTGGAGGCCAGAAATGGTGTGGATACACAGACCTACCATCTGGATGACCCTGGCCACCTTGGGATCTACAAGATTTGGGGACAGAGTCTGTGGCATTTTCCACAATGTGGTAAACCCCAGCCCCTGACACGATGATGGGTTTTGTTGTAGGAGGGGATGATCTAAATCATTCTTACTATGCCAATGTGAAGAATTCACAATGAAATTCAAAAGGCTCAAAATCTGAGCTCCTTTCACCCCTTTACTACTCTGCGCATTCATGAGTAAAATTTATTACCCCTTGATGAAGATCATAGAATCATAGAATATCAGGGTTGGAAGGGACCCCTGAAGGTCATCTAGTCCAACCCCCTGCTCGAAGCAGGACCAATTCCCAGTTAAATCATCCCAGCCAGGGCTTTGTCAAGCCTGACCTTAAAAACCTCTAAGGAAGGAGATTCTACCACCTCCCTAGGTAACGCATTCCAGTGTTTCACCACCCTCTTAGTGAAAAAGTTTTTCCTAATATCCAATCTAAACCTCCCCCACTGCAACTTGAAGATAGACTCCCTCTCCACATAGGCCTTGATTTTGAAAACTTAGCCACTCAGGGGGTGACCTGCTTGCTGTCTGTGAGGGGCCCAGGTTGGAAACTACAGCAGGAAAGCATTGTGAGGCACCCAAAGTTATAGGGCAGGTGGACATAACCACTCACTGGTCTGGATTGCTCCCCAGAATGTGATAGCCTTCTATTTACTTTGTTCTCTTTACGTAGTTTCCTACAGGATGGATTTGACACCCGCAGTACCTTTTTCTTGATGCATCTTGTTCTTTTAATGAAGTCACAATCTCTGTTTGCATTCACTGCTGCCCATCTACTATCAGATGTGGACTGCATTGCACCATTTAAGTAGATTAATGTTCTTGATGGACCTTACTACAAGTCCCTCTTCCAGCTGGACACAGTAATCAGGTTGACTTACACTAACCAACAAAAAGTTTAATCCTCAATTCCTACATCTTCAATAAATCTGTCTATAGAGAGCCACTGCTGAAATTCTTTGTAGTTTATGTCATATTTTATAAAATCTGTTGAGTCTGCCCCTTGTGTTTTGACTTTTTCTGAAGAACAGAGACTCTCTTGAGGGAAAATTTGAACCTTGGCATTTATCTTTCCATGCATTCAGATAAGCAGTTGTGAAACCTTCTCTCACAGGAATATCGTTCCAATGAGATATTTACTTTCTCTGGACTGACAAATGAGACAGCTAAATATTGATATCTTGCAGTGATAGTCAGCTGGAAGTCTGTTTGCAAATAAAGTGACAGGGCCTAGTCCTAACTCATAAGAACATGAGAACGGCCATACTGGGTCAGACCAAAGGTCCATCTAGGTCAGCATCCTATCTTCCAACAGTGGCCAATGCCATCTGCCCCAGAGGGAATGAACAGAACAGGTGATCCAATCTGTGATCCAAAGTGATCCAATCTGTGTCGCCCATTCCCAGCTTCTGGCAAACAGAGGCTAGGGACACCATCCCTACCCCTCTTGGCAAATAGCCACTGATGGACCTATTCTCCATGAACTTACCTAGTTCTTTTTTGAATCCTGTTATATTCTTGGCCTTCAACATCCTCTGGGAAGGAGTTCCACAGACTGACTCTGCGTTGTGTGAAAAAATACTTCCTTTTGTTTGTTTTAAACCTGCTGCCTATTAATTTCATTGGGTGACCTCTAGTTCTTGTGTTATGAAAAGGACTAAATAACACTTACTTATTTACTTTCTCCACACCACTCATGATTTTATAGACCTCAATCATACCCCACCTTAGTTGTCTCTTTTCCAAGCTGAAAAGTCCCAATCTTATTAATTTCTCCTCATATGGAAGCCCCTCCATACCCGTAAACATTTTTGTTGCCCTTTTCTGAATATTTTTCAATTCCAATATATCTTTTTTGAGATGGGGTGACCAGATCTGCACGCAGTATTCAAGATGTGGGCATACCATGGATTTATATAGAGGCAACATGATATTTTCTGTCTTATTATCGGTCCCTTTCCTAATGATTCCCAACATTCTGTTTGCTTTTTTGATTGCTGCTGCACATTGAGTGGATGTTTTCAGAGAACTATTCACAATCACTCAAAGATCTCTTTTTTGCATAGTAACAGCTAATTTAGACCCCATCATTTTATATTTATAGTTCGGATTATGTTTTCCGATGTGCATTACTTTGCATTTATCAACATTGAATTTCATCTGCCATTTTGTTGCCCAGTCACCCAGTTTTGTGAGATCTATTTGTAGCTCTTCGCAGTCTGCTTGGGACTTAACTATCTTTTTGTATCATCTGCAAATTTTGCCATCTCAACTCAAACAAATGTCCCACTGAAATAAATGGGAAGCAATGTATTTTATTGGATCAGCTTCTGTTGGTGAAAGAGACAAGCTTCTGAGCTCCACAGAGCTCTTCCTCAGGTCTGGGAAAGGTAACCAGAGTGTCACAGCTAAATACAAGGTTGAACAGACTGAGTTAACACAGTCTGCAAGAAGCCATTCAAAATGAAGTGGACAGTTAACATCTCTGCAGTCATAGGACAAAGGAGAGTTAGTGTGTTACAGATTGTTGTCATGAGACATAAAACCAGTGTCTTTACTGAGTTCATGATGTTTGGGATCTAGCAGACTTATGAATTTAATTTCCCAAGCTCATCCTTTGGAGGTGTTGTGCAGGTTTCCTTTGAAGATGAGGACTGATAGGTCCGATATGGAGTGATGGTTTTGTGAAAAGTGTTTGCCCATGGATGATATGGTGCTTGTCTGTTATCATTTTTCTGTGTGAGTTCATGCAAGAGCATAGTCATGGTTTAGCTTCACCCATATGGTTGTTGGTGGCGCATTTGATGTACTGGATGAGGTACACCATGTGTTACAACAGGCATGGGTAAGATCCATGGATCCTGAAAGGTGTGTTGAGACACATATTGATCATCATAGTAGTGGAGATATTGCTGCAGGTTTTGCAGCTGTTATGGCAGGGTCTGGTGCTGTGTTGAGTGGGTGTGTTCTGGTCTGTAGGGCTTGTTTGAAGGCCAGAAGAGGGGGGTTAAGGAAAGATTTCTTTCAGGATGTGGTCCCCTTCAAGTATGGGTTGGAATTGTTTGATACTCCATTTAGGGGTTCCTGTATGGGGTGGTAGGTGACAACTAGGGGTATGCTGTCAGTGGGTTTTTTCCCCTGTATTGAAGCAAGTTCTCTCAGGGTATTTCAATGGTCCATCCATGATGCAATCTACTTCTCTGGTGGAGTGTCCTGTTTGGTGAAAGGCAGTTTTAAATGTGTTAAGGTATATATCCTAGATTTTCTCTTCAGAGCATATTCTGTGGTATCTGAGTGCCGGGCTGTAGATATAATCATTCTTGGTGTTTTGGAGGTGGTTACAGGATTTATGAAGGTAGGTGTAGTGATCCATGGGTTTTTTGTATATGGTAGTCTGTAGGGTTATATTGTTGAAGCTGATCATGGTATCCTGGAAGTTGATGCTTCATGGAGTGTTTCAGAGTTTGATGGATGGGTGGTAGTTGTTGAAGTTATGATGGAAATCATAGAATCATAGAATATCAGGGTTGGAAGGGACCTCAGGAGGTCATCTAGTCCAACCCCCTGCTCAAAGCAGGACCCATCCCCAATTAAATCATCCCAGCCAGGGCTTTGTCAAGCCTGACCTTAAAAAATTCTAAGGAAGGAGATTCCACCACCTCCCTAGGTAATGCATTCCAGTGTTTCACCACCCTCCTAGTGAAAAAGTTTTTCTTAATATCCAACCTAAATCTCCCCCACTGCAATTTGAGACCATTACTCCTTGTTCTCTCATCTGCTACCACTGAGAACAGACTAGAGCCATCCTCTTTGGAACCCCCTTTCAGGTAGTTGAAAGCAGCTATCAAATCCCCCCTCATTCTTCTCTTTCGCAGACTAAACAATCCCAGTTCCCTCAGCCTCTCCTCATAAGTCATGTGTTCCAGTCCCCTAAACATTTTTGTTGCCCTACGCTGGACTCTTTCCAATTTATCCACATCCTTCTTGTAGTATGGGGCCCAAAACTGGACACAGTACTCCAGATGAGGCCTCATCAGTGTCGAATAGAGGGGAACGATCACGTCCCTCGATTTGCTGGCAATGCCCCATCTTATACAGCCCAAAATGCCATTGGCCTTCTTGGCAACAATTGCACACTGTTGACTCATATCCACCTTCTCGTCCACTTTAACCCCTAGATCCTTTTCTGCAGAACTGCTGCCTAGCCATTCGGTCCCTAGTCTGTAGCGGTGCATTGGATTCTTCCGTCCTAAGTGCAAGACTCTGCACTTGTCCTTGTTGAACCTCATCAGATTTCTTTTGGCCCAATCCTCCAATTTGTCTAGGGCCCTCTGTAACCTATCCCTACCCTCCAGCGTATCTATCTCTCTTCCCAGTTTAGTGTCATCTGCAAACTTGCTGAGGGTGCAATCCACACCATCCTCCAGATCATTTATGAAGATATTGAACAAAACCGGCCCCAGGACCGACCCTTGGGGCACTCCACTTGATACCAGCTGCCAACTAGACATGGAGCCATTGATCACTACCCGTTGAACCCGACAATCTAGCCAGCTTTCTATCCACCTTATAGTCCATTCATCCAGTCCATACTTCTTTAACTTGCTGGCAAGAATACTGTGGGACACAGTGTCAAAAGCTTTGCTAAAGTCAAGGAACAACACATCCGCTGCTTTCCCTTCATCCACAGAACCAGTTATCTCATCATAGAAGGCAATTAGATTAGTCAGGCATGACTTGCCCTTGGTGAATCCATGCTGACTCTTCCTGATCATTTTCCTCTCCTCTAAGTGCTTCAGAATTGATTCCTTGAGGACCTGCTCCATGATTTTTCCAGGTACTGAGGTGAGGTTGACTGGCCTGTAGTTCCCAGGATCCTCCTTCTTTCCTTTTTTAAAGATGGGCACTTTTCCAGGCGTCCGGGACTTCCCCCGATCGCCATGAGTTTTCAAAGATAATGGCCAATGGCTCTGCAATCACATCCGCCAACTCCTTTAGCACTCTCGGATGCAACGCATCCGGCCCCATGGACTTGTGCACATCCAGCTTTTCTAAATAGTCCCGAACCACTTCTTTCTCCACAGAGGGCTGGTCACCTCCTCCCCATGCTGTGCTGCCCAGTGCAGTAGTCTGGGAGCTGACCTTGTTCGTGAAGACAGAGGCAAAAAAAGCCTTGAGTACATTAGCTTTTTCCACATCCTCTGTCACTAGGTTGCCTCCCTCATTCAGTAAGGGGCCCACACTTTCCTTGACTTTCTTCTTGTCGCTCACATACCTGAAGAAACTCTTCTTGTTACTCTTAACAATCTGTGAGGGTACTTAAGTTGGCTGTCTAGAGGATGAAAATGTCACTGTATCTCAGGTATATCACTAGTTTTGTATTGCATTTTTCCAGAAATTATTCCTCAAGGAAACCCATAAAGAGGTTGTCATATTTATTTTGAATGGTTTCTTGCAAAATGTGTTACTTAACAATCTGTTCCACCTTGTATTTAGCTGTGACACTGATTAGCTTTCCCGGACCTGAAGAAAAGCTTTGTGGAGGTCAAAAGCTTGTCTCTTTCACCACCCTAATAAAAGATTATCCCACTCACCTTGTCTCTTTCATATCATGGGACCAACACAGCTACAACAAACACTGCTCAAAAAAGATGAGCTGAAGAGACAATGGGAGGGCTTTTCAAAAGCACGTAAGAGTACCAGTGACAATGAAGGTCCCTTTGGAAACCTGTGATCCCAAGTCAGTTAAGCACATTGAAAATCTTTTCCATTTTTTCAGATCTAGATTGGATTAAATTTCAGGCTAGAATTCAAAGTTAGAGGCCAAGAATGAACCAGGTGTAGGGCTCAGGCTTCCATTCAATTGCACTGAAATCTTTCAAACTGTACTTGTAAAAATTTGGCTCAAAGTGACAGAAATCATGTGAGATCAGATGTTTTGGCACTATTTTAGCCATTTGGGGAGGAGGCTATTTTTCTGGTTCTGAGCGTGTGATGGAACCAAAATAATAGGGACAGGTTGTTGGTTTTTTCGGCGGGGGCAGTGGGGAAATGAACCAGGGGTTCAAATCCAGACCTCCCTGAAAACTGATAGATTTAATAAGATTCAAGGTACTGACCCATCTCAAGTGAATAATGATTGCAGAGTCAGGTGCAAACATTATAGAAGTTCTATCCCAAAATTTTAACATTACTTGTGCCTGAGAAAGGAATGAGTAGGAACTCTGGGATTTGGCCCTCGAAGTTCATTAATAAACACTTCTAAGAGGTATTTGTACTTAAAATACAGGAAAAGGAAAATAATGCATAAGTGCACTAACCTCTTTTTGATAATCCTGAATACATATCCGGTGCACGAATCAATAATTCAGCACAACAATAATCAAACTTGTCAGCAAGTTAAAGAAGTACGGGCTGGATGAATGCACTATAAGGTGGGTAGAAAGTTGGCTAGATTGTCGGGCTCAACGGGTAGTGATCAATGGCTCCATGTCTAGTTGGCAGCCGGTGTCAAGTGGAGTGCCCCAGGGGTCGGTCCTGGGCCCGGTTTTGTTCAATATCTTCATAAATGATCTGGAGGATGGTGTGGATTGCACTCTCAGCAAATTTGCGGATGATACTAAACTGGGAGGAGTGGTAGATATGCTGGAGGGCAGGGATAGGATACAGAGGGACCTAGACAAATTGGAGGATTGGGCCAAAAGAAATCTGATGAGGTTCAATAAGGATAAGTGCAGGGTCCTGCACTTAGGACGGAAGAACCCAATGCACAGCTACAGACTAGGGACCGAATGGCTAGGCAGCAGTTCTGCGGAAAAGGACCTAGGGGTGAGAGTGGACGAGAAGCTGGATATGAGTCAGCAGTGTGCCCTTGTTACCAAGAAGGCCAATGGCTTTTTGGGATGTATAAGTAGGGGCATAGCGAGCAGATCGAGGGACGTGATCGTCCCCCTCTATTCGACATTGGTGAGGCCTCATCTGGAGTACTGTGTCCAGTTTTGGGCCCCACACTACAAGAAGGATGTGGATAAATTGGAAAGAGTCCAGCGAAGGGCAACAAAAATGATTAGGGGTCTGGAACACATGACTTATGAGGAGAGGCTGAGGGAACTGGGATTGTTTAGTCTGCGGAAGAGAAGAATGAGGGGGGATTTGATAGCTGCTTTCAACTACCTGAGAGGTGGTTCCAGAGAGGATGGTTCTAGACTATTCTCAGTGGTGGAAGAGGACAGGACAAGGAGTAATGGTCTCAAGTTGCAGTGGGGGAGGTTTAGGTTGGATATTAGAAAAAACTTTTTCACTAGGAGGGTGGTGAAACACTGGAATGCGTTGCCTAGGGAGGTGGTGGAATCTCCTTCCTTAGAAGTTTTTAAGGTCAGGCTTGACAAAGCCCTGGCTGGGATGATTTAATTGGGGATGGGTCCTGCTTTTGAGCAGGGGTTTGGACTAGATGACCTCCTGAGGTCCCTTCCAACCCTGATATTCTATGATTTTATGAAAGAAAGGTAACAACAAGAAGAGTTGCAGGGGTAGAGGCACAGAACCTAGCCATGCAAGAC
Organism: Lepidochelys olivacea; assembly: GCF_965140295.1. Lineage (NCBI taxonomy): Eukaryota > Metazoa > Chordata > Testudines > Cheloniidae > Lepidochelys > Lepidochelys olivacea. The sequence continues at coordinate 133,976,243 of NC_140414.1, read as the reverse complement.
TTTGCTCACTTTTATCATTGCCACATAACACACACAGTTAAACAACTGAGCTACAGCCTTGGAAAAAAATGCCATTTCTTTTGGAACTAAACTTAAAGAGCAAAACAAAAACATCATGACTTTAGTAGCTAATCCCTATTCAGCCTGGATCTTTCCCTTCGTTCTGTTAAATGGGATTGAGTTCTCTAGTTCTGGTTAAGATATTTAGCTATTTTCCACAAGACAGCTTACCGTCTCATATTTTTTAATTTTGCCTGTCATCGGCACTTTTTTCTTGTTAACGTCAACTTTTGTATTTAAATAGGAAAATATATTGTCAAATTAATCCAAAAAAACAGAACTCCATGAATCACAAAACTGCTATAAATATTAGATCATGATTTACTCTCCAAACAGACTTCAGCCTTATTAAACAGAAGCAATAAATTAGCTCTTCAAATACAAAAAGAAAGTTGTTCTTCACATAAAATTGAAGCCTGATCAGGACTACTGCCTTACACCTAACCCAGATGATTTTAATTAGCAGCGCTACTGAAAGACAGGTCACTTCTTCAGTCATTCCTTTAAATCCAGCATGCCCTCTGGACGGATTAGCTGAATGAAGTAGTTCTTAGGAGGGGGAGATTGGCGCATGATTATTTTCCCCTTTCTTAGTAAGGCTGCCATCCAATGCCCACTCAAATCTTTGAGAGTCTTTCCATGGGCTCTGGGTCAGTCCCTAAATCAGTGGCACCGATCAGTGGGCTGTGTTTATCTGAAAGGAAGTGGTTCCTAGCAATAGAAGTTGCACATTATATCAGCTCAGGAAAAGCCCTGGAGTTCAGGGGTGCACAGTTCACAGGCACCAACAGACGTAAAAGAAGGAAGAGATCCCTCCCTCGCATGTGCAGTCATCGATCAACACTTAGCTATCCTGTCCTATGTGCTTATACAGTCCCCATTACCATTGTATCTGAGCAACTCACAATCTTGGAGTGTACTTATAATACTCCTGTGAGGTAGATAAGTTACCCCATTGCCAAATGGGGACAAAGGAAGAAAGAGACGAAAGGCCAGATTTTTAAGATGTAACAAGGCACCTAAAGATGCATCTAGGCACCCAGTGGAATTTTCAGGCATTAGGGGTCTAGCTGCATCTTTAGATGCCAAGATACCTTTAAAAAGCTGTTTGTTGATCATTTGCTCAAAGGTCACATGCAGAGTCAGTGGCAGAGCTGGGAATCCCAAGTACCAGGCTAGCACCCTGACCACTGATCCATCCTCCCTCCTCTGGCAAAAGGAACCTTAAAAACCAATACTTTGGCTTGAGTGGAACCCTAGGAAGCCTGAACAATGGAGAGGGATTAACTCACAAAATGTTCTAAATCTGCAGATGGTAAGGAACAGAACCAGTCTGGTATTCTCTCTCCACCCTAGGCCTTGTGACCACCCCTGAAAAACTACCGTGAGTGGAACTGGGGAGCAGCTGCTGTACACAACAGGCACTTCTCAAGATTCCCATGGATGCTCTCCTCCCCTTCTCCCCAAAAATCCATGCAGGAATTAATGATGCTAAAAGCAATACTAATTCCTAAAAAAATCCTCTCCCCTGCTCCTGGTTCTCAGACGCAGGGGATGTGGTCATCACAGCACCACCTTGGGATGGAAGGCCTACAAACCAGTGCCCTGAGGTAGTCATTAGGACAGTCCTATAGATACTGGTAAACTGCATAGCATGGGGGAAATGGTCACAAGGCTGATAACCCCTCACTCCAAGGGGATCTCTACAGAGAGCCATCATGCCAGTACCACAGATACTTTCATTTAGTTTTTCCACTCCCAGGAAGGTCACGTAGGTCCTGTAGTCCATCTCACCCTTGCTACAAAAGTATCTCAGTGGTTTGAGCATTGGCCTGCTAAACTCAGGGTTGTGAGTTCTGTGATTTATTCCAATATACTGTCTAGGACTTTGTATAGTCTACTTTTAAATGGCTCAAGCAGAAGGAATATATTGTTTATATTATCATTAAGTAAATGTTCCCAGTATTCAGCTACATTTTCCTCTGTTTAATTTTATTACTCCTATTTCCATTACTGCCTTTTACCAACCTAATTCTTGGTGCATACTTGTCAACTATTGTGTCCTCCCACCATTTAGCCAAGTGTTTTTAGGCTGAGTGTACATCAGCCAAACCCAAGATAAGGCTGGATTGAGCAGCCTTTCAAGCATTACTTCCTGGGACCGGCAACTATCTGAAAGGGGTTTCTTTTGTGAAAGAGGCTTTTGTTTAAAACTTTTTAAAGAGACAACAGATGTTGAACCAGCATGCTTATTTTGAGGACTTCACCCCATAGTGCTTGAATAAATAATATTTTTTTTTAAATGAACTCACAAGTGGCGTTTTGGAGATGGTGCCTGATGACACCCAACCCACAAAGAGACTGTGTAATTAAATACAAAGTTTATTTGTGTATTGAACGTGCTAGACGTGGTATTCAAATGTGTGATCACATGTTTCCATCAGCTGCTGGGTCTCTTCATTATGCTGAGTGCAGGCAGGTTAAATTCACTCAGTCAAAATGGTGACCTTTAGGATACAGAATGCCAGCCATGTCCAGCATTTATCATTTTAATAAATGGAATGGATCATGGCCCAAATATTAAAAAATGTTAAATTAATAAATAGTTATGGAGCTAAAGCTATATGTAGGCATCCAGATACTGTCAAAGTGGATTGATTTTCCAAGGTGCTGAGCACTTGCAACTCCCATGCACCTCTGAAATTCCAGGCACCTTTATTTAGATGCACAGCTTTAGACAACCAAGAGTGAAAATTTTGATCTAATCATCCATTCCTGTAGAGTATTGGCAATTAATTGACCTTTAACTATTCATGGTAAATAGGCCCAATGGCCTGGGATGGGATATTAGATGGGGTGGGATCTGAGTTACTACAGAGAATTCTTTCCTGGGTATCTGGCTGGTGAATCTTGCAGATATGCTCAGGGTTCAGTTGATCGCCATATTTGGGGTCGGGAAGGAATTTTCCTCCAGGGCAGATTGGAAGAGGCCTTGGGGTTTTTTCGCCTTCCTCTGTAGCATGGGGCACGGGTCACTTGCTGGAGGATTCTCTGCACCTTGAAGTCTTTAAACCATGATTTGAGGACTTCTATAGCTCAGACATAGGTGAGAGGTTTATTGCAGGAGTGGGTGGGTGAGATTCTGTGGCCTGCATTGTGCAGGAGGCCAGGCTAGATGATCATAATGGTCCCTTCTGACCTTAATATCTATGAGTTTATGAGTCTTTGAATATGGAACAGTGACATAGATCAGTCTCTGGCAGTACCACAGTCATTGCAAATCTAGTCTTGATCTGCAACCAGTCTGACAATGCAGTTATACAGTTGTCCTATTCTCAGATTCAGGGTTCAATTTTCAAAAGTCCCATTTTCAATAGAGACAGGCATTTAGGAGTTTCAGTCCCATTGTGTTATAATGTGACTTGGGCTCTTAAGTGCCTAAGTCTGTTTTGAAAATGGGATTTAAGCACTCCCAAAAGCACATAAGAGCCTAGGTGGTTGTGAAAATTTTACTCCAAAACTCTATTCAGTTGTTAGGGCTAGTGTTGTGTTACATGGTTCCGAGGGACATCTTGTGAATTGTAGAGTTGGGGGAGATTGACTGTACAGTTATAATTTTTGCCATTTTTTCCCAACTGACTTTTTGTATCCTTTACCATAACAAACCAGTCTCCTAGTTATAATACTACCACTCTTAGAAACTAAGGATAATATCTCGCATGCAGATGTCATAACACAATCCCACAGTTAAAGATAAACCAGTTTAATGCATTAATGATTTAAATTACAGCATAGTAGCCTAACATCAGATTCTAAACACTGAGATACCATCTACTATATACTGTGGAGTTCAGGGCCTGATCTAATTCCCATTGAAATGAATGGAAAGTTGGTTTCAATAGGAGTTGGATCAGGCCGTAACTGAATAAGCCAGCATACATCTTCTTTATATAGATGCAGTTGTTTTAGCCATTGTTGATTAGAGGATTGTACTACACATCATTTACTAAGGCAATTAGGCAATTTAATTGCTTCCAGTAACTGAAATCATCATCATAAGCCTGATCAGAACTAGTTCTTAGCATTAAATTGTAGACCATTTGGTCCCGATTTTTAAGCTAGCTCTCAATCTAGCTTCTGATATTGCCAGCACAATTTTCTGCCTGTAATGAAACGTGGGTGTAAAATTTCTGGTGCAATCATTTACATCCCAAATTGCATGCACTGAGATGTTCAGCAGTTTGATTTGCAGATGCAAATTGACACCTGTAGTCCTGATTCCATGTCTCTTAATCTAAGCACGAGACCATACTTTGTAACCTACAAGGAACATTGTCAAGGAGATGGTAATGGTCTTTTTGTTAGAAGACACTATTCCTTCTCTTCTCAAAGCAGTGAAGCATCTTAAAAAGCTAAATCTGGATTTCAAGGACCAGGGTGCAAGTAACACTGTAATTTCTCCAGCCAAAATGAAGGCTGTGGAAGTCTTTCCACTGATATTAATGAGAGTTGGAGCAATCCAGAACTACAACACATATCCATACGCCACGAATGACAAGGAGGCTAGAAGATTTTGAGACTTAAAGAAAGACGTGCTTGACGATGCTATGGAACCAATTGCTGAATGAACTGAAGTCTGTACCAGACAATGTTTCTATGAAACGTCTCTCTTCTTTTGGACTACAGTATGCTTTCTGATTCAGGACCCATCCTTTAGAAATGTTGATTTGTGTGTCCTGTATGTTTTGCTGGCATTTTTCTTGCAACTCTGTTCAGAAACAATGATCCGAATATTCTCTCTTTTTAAAAACTTTTGATTCTCTGTTTAAAATGACTCCTGCTTTGGAAGCCATTGCTGGCTTGGAATCTGTACTTCTTGTGAAATGATGTATTGCTATTTTTGTTCCTTATTTCCTTCTGTGCTGGAGGATTTGTTTATGTACGATGATTTGTTCCTGGTCACTGGATGGGGATTTAGTCTATTGAAGGAATATTTTCTGGAGTTGAGTGATATTGGGAAAGGATGGTCGTTTAGCCATACCATGCTCCAGATTTTGAGCTTCTGCTTTTTACATAACTGACAGCTTTTTCAAATCTAGCTGTTGTTGATAAGTGTACTATAATGTTTTACGATGTATCTTTGCTCTGCCTGGTTCCCTTACGATATTAATCTTTTATGTGCTTCCCCTTGTGTCCTTGCTGACCAGGACATTGACAAAAAGGTAAGTGGGTCTTCTGTAATACTTTATTGATTTATAGTTAGTGAGCAAAAGGATTATATTCTTATAATTGAAGGCTCTGTTTTGAGTCTGATACTTACATACAAACTAGCAATTTACACAAGCTGAGGATCTGCTCCATGCTGCTTTTGAAGTATATGCATTGAAGATTATGTTTATTCACTACTTGACCACATAGTGCATGCATTTAAAACTTATGATTTCACACAAATAAAAAAATGTGGCTATTGAGAAAAATATTCTAAAGCAGATAGAGTAGTTTTAAAAACAGCAGCTTGGAGCTTTAAAACTACGTAATTACCCCTTAGCTGTAGCAAAAGTTAAAGAAAGTAAAAGGTCTGGATGAAACTGGATGAAAAGGTGTTGCATCATGGATTCACCGTGAGTAATAGTAACATTAAAAAATATCAGTATCTCTCTTCAATTTAACCAAACACCAAATACCTAAAGTCAGAGGTTAGGACTTGTGAACAGCCCTTGAAAAGTCAAAATACATAAAATTATCCTCTTCAGAAAACAAAGAATAATAATAGACCCATGCACTTGACCAGGTGTTTTTTAGAAGCATCATTTAACTCTATGGTGTCCTTGGTAAAGTTAGCTAATATAATCAAGCAGAATACCGAATATATCCTCTGTGCAGTCCAAAATTTGATCTAGCAGGAGCATAGATAAGATGATCTAATGCATCTTTTCCCCTCTCTAAATACAATCATTATTATGTGACTATAATATAGATATATACACATACACACACATTTTTTTCTGTAAAGGAACTAATGTTTGGCCAATTTTTCAATAGCACATATCAGTAAAATCCCAAACATATCAAACTGTGAGCTGAAGTGGGTAGTGACTGAAAGATAAGGCATTCAGAGCATGTAAAATTACCTAAACAAAAATGTTATGTATGGCTCTAAGTAATGTTATTCTTTTTTTCCTAACCCTTAAATAGAGTCACTAAATGATACTTCCAAATTTAGTTATATTTACAAATGGACTAAAGTGCACAGTTACAGAGGGACACTGGCTAGAAATGAGGCGAGAAGCGCATAATTTAAACTCATATTGGTGCCAGCACAGACCAAATTAACTCAGTGTTCAAAGTTTATTACTGGGGTATTTTTGGTCAAGGGGAATTCTCTTCTTTCCCTAAGAGACAAGTCCAGAGAAAGAAAAGGAGTACTTGTGGCACCTTAGAGACTAACCAATTTATTTGAGCATGAGCTTTCGTGAGCTACAGCTCACTTCATCGGATGCATACCGTGGAAACTGCAGCAGACTTTATATACACACAGAGAATATGAAACAATACCTCCTCCCACCCCACTGTCCTGCTGGTAATAGCTTATCTAAAGTGATCATCAAGTTGGGCCATTTCCAGCACAAATCCAGGTTTTCTCGCCCTGCACCCCCCCACACAAATTCACTCTCCTGCTGGTGATAGCCCATCCAAAGTGACAACTCTCCACACAATGTGCATGACAATCAAGTTGGGCCATTTCCTGCACAAATCCAGGCTCTCCCACCCCCTCCCAAAAACCACACACACGTTTGTGTGTGTGGTTTCTGGGAGGGGGGTGGGGGGGCGAGAGAACCCGGACCCGTGCAGGAAATGGCCCAACCGGACTGCCATGCACACCGCGCGGAGAGCCGCCACCCCGGATGGGCCATCACCAGCAGGAGAGCGAATCCGCGTGGGGGGGGTGGAGGGCGAGAAAACCTGGACCCGCGCCGGAAATGGCCCAACTTTTTGTATGTGAAAAACGACCTTACTGTTTTTCCTACTTATTTAGGTGTGCATGGGACTTTAAACACATACAGCAAACAACAATGAGGTCACACTCCTTAGCATCCACATAAAGGCCTGAACATGAAAATTCTGCACAGAGAATGGCTGGACTTCTATATAAGACAGATAACATATAATGGCAACTGACCACAGAGATAGGGATTGTTCACAGGAAATAAGGTGAAGGGAAGACAGTTCAATATGTGGGATTTATGCATCTCCTCATTTAGCCATCGTAATCCTGAAATCCACGCCTATTAAAAAGCTTATTTCCCAGGGTCTCAGAACTGGTGTTTTTTAACCCAAGGCAGGCAGGATAAATGCCTCTGTTGGGGGTGGAGGGGGAAATCAAGAGAGCAATGGTCATTGGGTTTGGAGCTGGTTAATCTAAGCAAGCTCTGGCGCCCTCACGGGTCCCAGGTGGGCTCGATGCTACCTGGTCTGACTCAGCTAGGCTTGGCCCAGCATGGTACAGCCAAGCTCAGCTATGTTCAACCCAAAAAGAAAAGTTTCAGAGTGGCAGCCGTGTTGGTCTGTATTCGCAGGGGGAGGGGGAGTGCTTGTGGCACCTTGGAGACTAGCCAGTTTGTTTGAGCGTGGGCTTTCGTGGGCTGCGGCTCGCTTCGTCGGATGCGTGCCGTGGAGGCTGCGGCAGACTTTGTATGCACACGGAGAGTGTGGGGCGGTGCCTCCTCCCACCCCACTGTCCTGCTGGTGGTGGCTTGTCTGGAGTGATCATCGGGTTGGGCCATTTCCGGCGCAGGTCCAGGTTTTCTCGCCCTCCACCCCCCCACGCGGATTCGCTCTCCTGCTGGTGATGGCCCATCCGGGGTGGCGGCTCTCCGTGCGGTGTGCATGGCAGTCCGGTTGGGCCATTTCCTGCACAGGTCTGGGTTCTCTCGCCCCCCCACCCCCCTCCCAGAAACCACACACACAAATGTGTGTGTGGTTTTTGGGAAGGGGGGGGGGCTGGGAGAGCCTGGATTTGTGCAGGAAATGGCCCAACTTGATTGTCATGCACATTGTGTGGAGAGTTGTCACTTTGGATGGGCTATCACCAGCAGGAGAGTGAATTTGTGTGGGGGGGTGGAGGGCGAGAAAACCTAGATTTGTGCTGGAAATGGCCCAACTTGATGATCACTTTAGATAAGCTATTACCAGCAGGACAGTGGGGTGGGAGGAGGTATTGTTTCATATTCTCTGTGTGTATATAAAGTCTGCTGCAGTTTCCACGGTATGCATCCGATGAAGTGAGCTGTAGCTCACGAAAGCTCATGCTCAAATAAATTGGTTAGTCTCTAAGGTGCCACAAGTACTCCTTTTCTTTTTGCGAATACAGACTAACACGGCTGTTACTCTGAAAAAAGTCCAGAGAAAGTGTTTTTTAATAACATCCTCCAATTCTGGCATTCAAGCCTTCTGCAAGCAGTCAGGACAAGTCATCCTTTCTTTTAAAAATGCTAGGAAATAAATATGCAGCTGAGTTTTGCTGGGACAGTGATTTTCAAGATAGTTTGTATGGACCTCTCAGTTTTTAAAAACAATTTAAAAAAAGAATTAGTAGGTGTGCCCTGAAATATATGTTTCTTGCTAGAGGTTACTTAGAATCAACAGCACTGACCCCTTAACAAAAGCATCTTAAGATATGAAAAAGTTCATAATGAGATTGTCAGTTTTTATAACTAAAATCAGGAGGAGCATTTTCTAAAGATTGTCATTCTGCAGTCAGTTGTCCTATTATTCTCCAAAGAGTTCTCTCACCCTGGGATTTCCAGGGAGCTTTCTAACATCTAAGTACTTTGCTGTATAGTATCTGTCACATTGCATCCATCCCCTGTATCTGAGCAGAGAACCATTGTACAACTGTAGAATCTGAAAAGACATGCCAAGTAGTAAGTAACCTCAAGAAAATCAGATGGATGATCATGATTTATAGAAAATTAAAAAATTATTTTTGGCAGAAGCATACTGAAGCCTGTGTAAAACTGATCTGGGCAGGGGAATGATGAGTTCAGAAAGTAACATCAATCCACAGAATCACGTTTGGATTAAGACAAGCTACTGGCTTAGCAAGATTTTGATTTAAAAAAAAAAACCAGCAAGGAAGTATTGTAGATATTGCTAGATTCCATTGAGAGGTGCATCTGCAGCACACATGGGCATACCCAGCATGGGTGGTGGTATGGGCTAGCTGTCCAACTACAACCTACATACTCGACCATAACCTATGCCGCTGCCTATACTGTCATAGCTACACTGCTACTTTTAGCACGCTAGCTCCATCAAAGCTACACATGCTGCCCTCACCCCTCCTGACTGCAGTTTAGTGTGTTTAGAATCGCATCATTTCTATGAAGATGCTTATAGAATTCAAGCCAAACAAACAAGTGAGAACCAATAAGGTAAATCTACAGGGCTGTGTCTAGTTTTCATTTCTCGGTCTTTGCTTGGGAGGAAAATTCCCTACCAAATGACCTTTGGGCTCCAAAGCAGCATAGTTAGCTTAACTTTTCATGTCATGGTGCTAGTATTTAAGGGCTAAAACAGGATTCACAAGCAGAATGCCTGGGTTCTTTTCCAAAGGCAGTATGTGCCCTTGGGAAAGTCACTTAGGCCAAAATATTAAATCTCAGGAGTCTAATGCTAGGGCCCTAAATCCATATTTTGGGGGAATAAATAAGGGTCCTGCATTTTTCAGAGGTGCTGAGCACCCACACCTCCCACTGAAGCAACTGATGGTCTCGTTGATAAACTCTGCTGGAGTTGTGGATGCTCAGAATCTCTAAAAATAAAGAACCCTTATTTAGGTGTCTGACTTTAGACTCCCAATGGCTGACTTTCTCTGTGCCTCTATTTGTATCTATAAAATGGAAATAAAAATTTTAAAACTAAGTGAAGATCCGATATTATATAAGAGATGAATGTTAAGGATCTAAACCTGAAAAAAGGAGTGGGAGATTAAGACTTTTAACTCTGCCCTGTAGCGACACTAGAAGAGGAAAATGTATAAGAGACGGGGGAAGCTAATGTGCCTTTAAAAAGAAGTTATCTATCAGGGACCACAAACACTAACATTTCTTGATCATAATTGTATGATTATTGCACAGTGTCACTACAGGGCAGAGTTAAGGTTGTCTGGGTGCCTTAAATGAAATTCTGACCACATGGAAGTCAATGACAGTTTTGCCATTCAGTGCGGTCAGGATTTCACCCATACATACTTTAACATGTTTGGATTTTTTAAAAATGCAAATGTAACTCTGAATATCCTGGCTTTGTAATACTCAGTTTGGGTATACTTACAACATCCCTGTAATTTCTTTAATCTGAAGTTACTGATTTGGACTCTAAAAATTAATTCCATTTTTTCTCTTGGATATGTATGGATATAAATTACTTGATCCTGAGCTCTTAGAAACTTGTTGATTAAATGTAATCTATTTCATTTCCACATTAAAATGTAGCGTGTGTGAAACTTTGCTGTCTGGTTAACAGCTATTGGTCTCTTGTTTCCGGGTTTGTTTTTGTCACTATATTTCCTATATTTAGAGTTGCATGTGTTTTCTTTCAACAGTTCTCTAGATCTCATTTTGCAGACTGTTTTCACCAAGATCATGAATAATTAGGTATACGATAGTGGTTTTGTAACCTGTAATCAGAACTGAAAATCGTAATGATGTTGTTTGCACAATTATAGTTTAAGATTGTATCAGTCTTTCCATTTTAAGCCTCTACTTTTAAGAACTGATACCTGGGACACTGGTTTTACATTGGTGCCAAATATTTTTGCACGTTTTCAACAAGAAAGAATATTTAATTTTTAAAGTTGAAACAGTTACATGATCTCAGAAAAAAAAAACAAAAAAAAACCTCTCTCCTGTAACAAAAAATTTTCCCTGATTTTACATGCACTAATCATACTTCAGCCAAGGAAGGTTAGATGGGATTCCCTGCAAAGCCCTGTAGTGCTGGTCCTATAGGAGATTAAGGGATTAACTAGAGAGTGACTGAAAGTACTTCCTTTCCCCAGGAGCATATTGTGTTGCCTCCGAATAGCTCCAAGGTTTTTCCTGCCCTGAGGAACAAAAGAATCAAACCTAGATCTTTCATGTTGAAGAGCATTAATGATAGAACCACTATCTCACATACACTGTCATCTGAAATGTTGTAGACCTTGGGCCAGATTCATACGAGGGTCTTCTTCTAGCAGAGCTTCTGGCAGAAGACCCCAGTAGCAGGAAGCCCTCCAGGTGAGGTGGTTGCATAGGTGAAACTAAGCAAAAACTTCCATCTGCGGGAGCTGGAGTGCTAAGGGGATGGCAAGGCCTGAAAAAAAAACTTGGTAGGGTGTCCAAGAGATGTGCTGATGCAGGGCTACCCCTCAACATCTTCCACTTGTGGGAGATCTATGCAACCTGGTTTGTAAATCAAAGTTGCTCTCCCAACAAACCATCAACCAGAAAATGTTGCAAGCAACACTGTCTGCCTTCTCCTGTTCCTTCTATGCCTTTAGCAGGATAGAACCACAGTATAATTTCACTAAAAGTAAGCCCCCCAAACTCCCAAGCCTTCTGTCATTTGCCTAGTAGGCTTATTCAAATTCAGCCCATAAGAAGCAAGGCCACAAAGACCAGCTTCTACCCATTCAGCTAACCCTCTCCCTCTGCAATGCTGCTGGTTTTGCTGATCTCACTACTTAGCCTTCAGTATTCTTGACCTTTCAGATGTTTGCTCTGCTCTGTTTTAGGTCATTCTAATTAGGTTAAAGTATCCAAAAGTTAAAATGGTTGGTAGGGCACCAGCCTGGGGCTCGGGAGGCAGAGTTTCAATTTCCTGCTCCACCCCAGACTTCCTATAAATTGGGGACAATAGCACTGTCCTACCTCACCAGGGCATTGTGAGGATTAAATACATTAGATTCTGAGACTCTCAAATAATGTAGTAACAGGGGCCATATAAGTGTGATAGATATAAATCTCATCCAAAGCTTCATCCAAACTGCATGAGCCCCTTGGGTTTGTAAAATTAGGCAGAAACCTGGTGAGAATAGGCTTTCTCCTGAGATTTCCAGCATTTTTACTTCCGGTACCAGATGGAAATACAGCAAGACAGACTCTTGATATTTTGGCACTTCCAATTCTGGTCCTGCCTGGACAGGGAGTATGAGAGTTATTGTTTTTTCCAATCAATGTGACCATCTCTCCCCACCACTTTAATGAAATACTTGGTTTATAAAGCCCATATGCTTTTTATAAAAGAAGTAATGATGCTGCTATGTAACATGTGAGTTTGCCCAGGGAGAGAGAAATATCATGATGTCAATTTTTATGCACATTCCCACTGAATGCAATGACAGTAAAAGCACAAATCAATCAATAGCAGAATACTGCATAACCTTCTATGGATTTTCTCCAACTCTCTGTGTAGTATCACTGAAGTTAATATATAGGGAACATCTTCTGTGTTTGAACTAGATACCTTAGAACTAGGTTCTATAGAAATGCAGACACACAGAATGGGAATGGGAGTTGCAAGTAGTGTATAGCCCTCAAGCTGTAACATGACTTAATGTAACTGATCAGTTAGAGCACTAATAAAGATGACAGATAGATGTAGATGCAATGGGCCATATGTAAGCGGGGGAATAGTCCTGCTATTGTGGGGAATTTTCCTGGCTTCTGTACTACCCCGGTGAAGTGGGCAAGCAAAAGGACCTGAGTCCTCGCTCCCACTTCCTTTACCCAGTGGCCTCCCTGCCCTTGAGGACTCCCCTTCCACTCTCCTGTCTGGCAGAGTCCTTGTAACCCCAACAAGGCTGGGCCCAGGATTCCTGGGGGGCTCGACCCCCAACCCTGCTGTGGTCACCTAGGACAGGGGCTAGGGTGACCCCACTCCGGGGTACTCTCTCTGCACTGGGCACTTCTCTGACCCACTGACCATTACATACAAGTTAAAGCAAATGCAAGTTATTTAATCAACAATTAATTTTAAAAAGAATAAGGAAAAATGGGAAAGGTTAAAGGAAACACATCACCCCGCTCTGTGGCAGGGAACATCACAAGCAGGGTCTCTGGAACGTCCGGGCCATTCACAGTCTGCTCCTTGTAAGTCCCCGGCCTTCTTCTCAGGCCCTGGCTGTGCTGTAGAGATGCTGTGGGTTGGACACTTGCTCTGGTGGTGGCCACACGCTCTCAGGCTCTAAGTGGTAGGACCCTTCTTTCCAGGGTCGCCCCCGCCCTGTCAGGGTTATGATCCAAGCCTGGCCTGCAGAGCCCCTTGGCTGAGGCGTCTCCCTGTGCTGGGCCCGCTGCCCAGGGTCCCCCTCGCTCTCCCCAGCTGCTCACCGCACCCAGCTCCAGACTGCTCCAGCCCCAGCTCCACCACTCGGTCTCTGCACGGCTGCTGCTGCTCTGCCTCCAGCTCCCGGGGCTGCTTCTTCGGCCCCTCTGGCTCTGGTTGCTGCAGCTCTGCTCCCAGGACAGGTCTGCTCTGCAGGCTGCTTCTGTGACTCTGCTCCCAGCACTGACCTGCTTCCTGGTTGCTGCAGCTCTGCTCCCAGGGCAAGTCTGCTCTCTCTGGGCTGTGCCTCTGGCTGTGGGGCTGCAGCTCTGCTCCCAGGACAGGGGCTGCTCTCACTGGATCTGGCCCAGCTCTGTTCCCCAGCTCAGCTTGGACCCCTGCTTTCTCCTTAGCTCAGCCCCACTCTGTCTGACCCAGGCAAATCCAGCTCACACAGAGGACGGGACCTCCCTGGCCTCCTGACTCCCCGATTAGCCTGCCCGCCCTGTCATTCAGGCTGACATGGAGCATTGGCCTCTCCCCATTGTTCCTGGGGGCTGTCAGTCTCAGGGTCCTGATTCCCCATCGACCCTTCCCCCTTTTAGTACTGGGAGCTAGCCAACCAAAACATCCCCACTGAATATTAGTAAGGGGGCAACAGTCCCCTTACACATATACACCAGAACAATAGTGAATATTTGCTATATTTGTTTGGTTTGTAAAAATCTGGGGCCTGATTCTGCTTTCTCTAAGTTTTACAGTAGTGGGACTGTCCATTGGGGCAGAGCCTCAAGTATGCTCCAGTCACTTTGCACTGCTCCAGGGGTGCACCTCAACCCTAAAGCCAGCAAATACAGCCCCTTCAGATTTTTCTTGTGTAGGTACGTTCTCCAGCAGCATACAGCTGCCATAACAGTTCATGTGCCGCACTTCTCCCTGTCCTCTGTAACAGCTTCTGGGGTTTCTTAGTAGCTAGCACAGGTGGTAGCAACCTCATGGGTTTGCTTCACCCTATATTGTATCTAAGAGAGCGCCCATATTAAGGATAGTGTCCTGCCAGTCTTATTCATGCAAGTAGTCCCACTGATTTCACTGCGAGTAATCAAACTAATCAAAATCCATTCACTCCACAGAGAGCTAGCTCAAGTCCCGTTGCCTATTTAGGAGGTGCAAGGGTGGCCCATTGGCATACCAGCCACACAGGAGATGCCTCCACACCCTACGAATCACAGAAAGGGTCTCTAGCCCCACAGTTGAAGTAGGCTGGGGGTCAGGCCAGAAGATCCACAGAACCACTTTGGGACTGCTCCAGTAAACTCCTGACCCCATGCAACCGGTGCATAGGCACTGTGACCACTCTTCCAACTCCTCGACTGGAGTAGCTACTCTAAGGGGCAGTGCAGAAGCCCTGCTCTCTAATTCTGGGTTGGACTTCGCTAGCTGCGCTGCATTCCACGCGCATAGACCGTGAGCACCGGGGCTGTATGGTGTTGATTTCACCCTTAAATAAAGAATACTCTCCTAAGTAAAGCTTTGCAGAGGCAGGCCCTTAATAAGAGTAATTTTTTTGTCCTTTGCAAACTTTACAGGTGAAACCCTTGGGAATGTGACCCAATCTAAACAGAGAGCTCATAAACATTTGGGAATAGATTCTATACTTCCCCGTAGTTTATTGGTGAATTAATTCTAATATATTCAGATTACATCATGAAGTGCAATGTAAAAATATTTCAAAAAGTGTGTCTTAATAGGGAGTGAAAATCTGATGAACAGCAGTAATTCAGAGAAGGAACCCATGGTCCATCTTCTATTTATTTGGAAACATTATTGCCTTAAAAACCCTTAAATATATTGCTGTTTTTATGGCTCAAAAATCTTTATTTTGAAGATTTTTATTATTCTCTTACAATAAACATAGATTTACAAATGGTTTAAGCTAAAATGGATCATTTACTACCAACAGTGCTTCAGGCACATCATTGATTAATCCAAGTGTGATAAAACAACCTAGTGTTTATTATTCTCTTAAAGTCGGAGTTAAATCTGCATACTTGGAAACACTGAAGCAATATCTTAGTCCAGAGCTATTGGAGTATGAATTATTCAAGTCTAGTTTTTTTTCCTTTTACATTCATGAATCCCCAGAATGCTTTTGTAATATATATTAGTGCAAGCCATGTTTCTAATTATTAAAGAAAAAACAAATCAGAAGGCACTGTATATGTGAGGGGGGGGTCAATGTTTTATTTGTCTTCTTTTGAGAAGAAGTATGAATCTCCTTGGAAGTAAGTCATTCAATATTTGCAGTATATTTAAAGTTGTGGTCCACAGAGAGAGTACAGTTTGCATAGCAACATTCCTCAGTTCAAATCAGTTTTGCAAATAAACTTCTTCTTACATCCTGTTAGACTGGAAATACCCAAGATATACCCATTCAAGAGCAGCACTGGCAACTTACCAGAAGCCTGTGGGCCACAACTCATTTTGAATAAATGCAGCCAACTGCCAGAGTAGAAATCTTATGTGCATGTGTTCTCCAGAACAAGGTTCACGCAGCTGAGTTAAGTTAAATGCTTAACTTGATTGCACAAACATTTGTGAACAGGTCCATTGCCTTAACTGCTGCAAAATGGCATAGGAATGCCACAGAGGTACTTTGTAGAACAGGTCAAAAAAAGCAAACACACACAACAATCATGCTACTCCTGGATCCTATTATTTGTACTTAAAAAGAAAAGGAGTACTTGTGGCACCTTAGAGACTAACCAATTTATTTGAGCATGAGCTTTCATGAGCTACAGCTCACTTCATCGGATGCATACCGTGGAAACTGCAGCAGACTTTATATACAAATGATCTCTGTGTGTATATAAAGTCTGCTGCAGTTTCCACGGTATGCATCCGATGAAGTGAGCTGTACCTCACGAAAGCTCATGCTCAAATAAATTGGTTAGTCTCTAAGGTGCCACAAGTACTCCTTTTCTTTTTGCGAATACAGACTAACACGGCTGTTACTCTGAAACCTATTTGTACTTAGTGTCTTCTTCAGCAATACCTATGCAGCTTAGTGGTGCTCTCGATCAACCCCAGGGATTGAACTGAGAAAACATGGTTCAGCAGTAGAGCATTGGAAATTCAGAAAAGCTGGCTTCTATTTCTGGCTCTGCCACTGAACTGCTGTGGGACCTCATGCAACTCACTGCATCTACTGTACTTCTGTTTCCCGTCCACCCTCCTGTCTATTTAGATTGTATGTTTCTTCAGGGCAGACAATATTTCTTACTATGGGATTGTTCTAGGCACTATGCAATCAGACCTCAGTCTTTGGTGGGATTCGACTGTAATAATAACAAAGACAGAATTTTGAAAAATTCATCATCTGCCTGTAACCATTTCACTTCTTGCCTTTTTGCTCCTTAAAGTATGCTTGTTTTCCTTACCAATAATTAACGCTTAATACAAGAGTGACACTCATTTAGTCAGGATGCTATTGCATACATGGGGCTATGATCATAAGCATACAGAACATCAGTAAAAATACACCACCTTTTCTGTAATAATATAACAGGAGTTAATACTTACCAGATGGAAGGCAGGGAGATACAGCAAGCAGCAGTCAGTCACAAAATGGCTGCAGCTTCTTGGTTCTGCCCATTTTAAAGGGGCAGCCCCAGAAGGACATGCTGGAGAAAAGGCTCCTGTAAAAAGACAATTAAGTGAGAAGAGCTGATAGGGACTTAGGCCGAGATCCACAAAGGGACTTCGGTATTGCTACACCTAACTTTTAGGTGCCCTGAAAAATCATGGGAATCCACAAACCCTGGGTCTGGCACTTAGGCTCCCTATACAATGCATGAAGAGAGATAGGCATCTGAGAATGGGATCCACAAAAGCCGGCACACTAGATGAGCAGTCATCTAACCTAGCCAATAGCAGCCACCACCAAAGAGGGGTGTGTCCTTAAGCAGGATTGCCAACCCCCCTGGTTTCTCTCGGAGTCTCCCGGAATAGGGGTCTCTCTCCTGGAGACTACTGAAGCCAAACCGGGAGATTTTAGGCCACTAAAGTCTGGCGGCACAGCAGGGCTAAGGCAGGCTCCTGCCTGCCCTGGCGCCACGCCACTCCTGAAAGCGGCCGCCATGTTCCTGTGGCCCCAGGGGGGTGGGGAGGGGGATGAAGGGGGCAGGTGTCTCCACACACTGCCCCCACCTTGAGCCACGACTCCACAGCTTCCATTGTCCAGGAACTGCAGCTAATGGGAGCTGCGGGGGCGGTACCTTCAGGCAGGGGCAGTGCGCGAGATCCCTGACCCCCCACTCCCCGGGGCCACAGGAACGTGGCAGCCACTTCAAGGAGCAGCATGCGGAAGGGGCAGTGTGCGGAGACCTTGGCCCCACTTACCTTGGGCAGCTCCTGGTCAGCAGCGCAGTGGGGCTAAGGCAGGCTCCACCTCTGCAGCTCCCATTAGTCGCAGTTCCCAGCCAATGGGAGCTGTGGAGTCGGTGCTCGGGGATTGGGCAGTGCATGGAGACCCCTGTCCTCCTAGGGGCCACAGGGATGTGCTGACCACTTTCAGGAGTGGCACGAGGCCAGGGTCAGGGCAAGCAGAGAGTCTGCCTTAGCCCTACCGTGCTGCTGACTGGGAACCGCCCAAGGTAAGTGCCACCCGGCCAAAGCCAGCAGGACCAGGACCAGGGGAGTGAGAGGCTCCTGGCTGGCTGCTAGGACTGAGCCTAAGATAGTTTGCTAGCAGGGACCAGGGGAGCATTGAGGGAGCTCCTGGTTGGCTATGGGGACTGAGCAGGGACGGAGCCTGGTCAGGGCTACAGGAAAATAGTGTCTCCATGGAAGAAGCTCTGGGGATATGGCCCCATACCAGAACTGGACTGGTTTATAGATTGTGGCCACACCCAACCAGAGGGGTGCTCGTGAGAGGTGACCCTGTTACAGTAAGGGTGTCAGAATCAGACCCCTAAAATAATCTTGACATAGGATAATGGCTTTCAGATAGCACAGTAACAAGCTTAACCTCTATGTGGGCTTCATAAAAAGATGTCAAAACTAGAAATCCTGCCATTGACTTCAATGGGTGCAGATTCTGGCTCTGAATGATTGTGCGCCAAATTCCACAGTCCTTAACTGAGCACAACTCCCATTAAATTCAAGGGAGTGTTGCTTGATTAAGACAAGCAAAAATGGACCCTTGGATCTTAAGCCAGTCCAGCCTTCTAATAAGGCGGAATATTCCTAATACCAACTTCATTTGTTGAAAATATCAATTATTTTGTACCATATGTTAAAAATAATCCATATTGCTCTTGAGTTAAACTGAAACTAGTAAGTGAAACCTCCATTTGTTCATTTTATCAATGCCTGGGGAGCCTACCTGTATAAAAAGCAGGTGGTTAATTAAGCAAAAAAACCAGCCCTAAGGGCAGCATGGAATTCCCACCCCCCCCCCCGGCTTATTTATTGATTAAATCATCTCATCTCAATTCAAGGAAGGAAGACAATTGACCATTCAGGTCCATCTCTTGATTAATCCTTTCACAAGATCATTTAGCTTTACAAATTACTAGCACTTTAAACTGTAGGCTTGACCGGTCTCATGCAAAAATTTGGCAGCTGTTGGGTTACAAAGATTATAACTACAGGAAAGTTATTTCAGCAAGAATTTTTTTTAATTGAAAATTTATTTAAATATAGCATTATGGTCCGGGGATATATAATCTTTCCAGCTACCAAATGTATGAGCTAACATGACTGAGTTTATCAAGTTTACATCAGTATGAAATTGATTAAATGACCTGGCAAATTTTGTTACTCAGCTTGGGAGAAGAAAAGCCCAGTGCAATGTTTCAACAGCTGTTTCATTGCTTGCCCATTACTTAACAAATAAACTACAGCTGTTGGTATTGTTAGGCAAGATACAGATATTGTTTTAAGTTATGATTATAACTGGTAAATAGGCTTTGACTAAGTGTATGAAAGCAACATCATTATTTTCTGTAGAAGTGTTTAAATGTTTTTTGATTGGCTAGATAACTGACTGTTGTCCCAATGAACCATGCATAACTTGCCTGTGTACCATACGGTTAACAGCTGAAAGACAGATGTTATAAAAATATACTGTGAGAGAAGCACAGTAGTGGGTTGACTAGGTGACCAGATGCCAAGAATTCCAGAGTTCTGATCCTAACACCAACTTTCTAGTGTCCTTGGGCAAATTACTTAGTCTATGACTTTCAAAGGTGATAAGCACCCCCAGCTACAACTGACTTCAGGCACACAGGTGACAGCTCAGTAACTATGAAAATCAGGTCCTTAACTTCTCCGCTTGTTTTCCTGTCTATACCAGGGGAGAAGTTACCTTTACTAAATCTTCGCAAAAAAAAAAAGTAATTAATATTTGTAAAGTCAGCAGGTTCTGCTAGTTTTGATACTATAGTCTAACCATATTACTGTATAACATGTATAAGCCCCATTTTCAGAGGTTTATAACTCAAATTAATATACTAATTCCAATGTATTTAAAATTCTCATGAGAGATACTGAATCTCCTAACTAAACAATCTGTGTGTAAGCAGTGTCAGGATGAGCTCCACCCTGACATCTGGTGGTGAGGTGTGGCAAGTTGTGGAAAAGAACTTCAGGGGCCGATCTCATTTGCATAGGCACACCCACCACGCCTAGAATGAGACCATAGCTGCCCAAATGGTCACTTTGGCTGCTGTGGGATCCCCAGTGTCTCTGTTATTGGGGCAGGAAGAATAAATTGCTATTACCCTGATTATGGGAACTGTGCTTGGAACTGTACGTGGCCTTTTGTTATGATGGAGGGATTCACCATTAACTAAGTAGCACTCGCTAGGCAAGGGTCATGGGTTCCAAAACTGTGTGAATGGAGAGAGGCTGGGGACAAGTATTAATACTTGGTGGCATGGGCCCCTTGGTGAGGGCCTTACATGCTGATTGCACTTCCTCCTCTCTCCACTGTGGAATATCAGAGCTAATTTTGATTTCATTAGAAGTCTAGTTATAGGCTGCTGAGCTCACTTTGGGCTGACAGTGCACCAGCACTGGGGCTCCCCTACTATAAGCTGAATTCACCTAAGAGCTGAAATCACTGAGTGTTGTGTTAAGTAGTGGGGGAGCCTGAAGATATATTGTGGAGCAATTTGCGGGACGGCTGGTGAAGCAGTTCGACGCGGAGCAGTGTGTGGATGGCAGGAGCTGCTTGTGGGCCGTGGAGCTGAGTGAAGGAGTTCATGGGGCGGCTGGCGGAGCGGAGCGCAGCTGAGTGAAGGAGTTCGTGGGGCGGCTGGCGGAGCGGAGCGCAGCTGAGCGAAGGAGTTCGTGGGGCGGCTGGCGGAGCGGAGCGCCGCTATGGAGCTATGGGGCGGTCAGCTTCAGATCACGTAAGGTGCCTCTTACCCCTGTCCCATTTCCACCCAGATTGGGAGGTAAAGCTCCGCCGATAAACTTTCGAACTCTGGGGCTGCCCTGACCAGGGACAGAGACTTTTGGGGCATTGGACTTTTGGGACTTTGGGTGATTTGGGGTTGCTGGACTCAAGAACCAAAGGGAAAAGGGCATGCCCCAATTTGCCTGGGGTGGGGTTGTTTTTGCTCATGGGTTGTGTTATGAATCCTGTTGGTGGTGTTTCCCCAACATAATGCCACATTGTTTCTCTCTGTTATTAAAAGACTTTTGCTACACTCAGACTATGTGCTTGCGAGAGGGGAAGTATTGCCTCTTGGAGGCGCCCAGCGGGGGTGGTATATATTGGTCCCAGGTCACTGGGTGGGGGCTCGAGCCGGTTTGCATTGTGTTATTGGAATGGAACCCCTAGATATTGAACCCGGCCCTTGTTGCTGCCAACTCTGACGGGCAGAAGGGTTACATGTGCAAGGCCAAACTTTCAAATACTGATGCCAAAGTTGTGGTCACGAGCACAAAATAAATAGTTGCTCATGCAGTTACCCATTTCACAGACAAGGTCAGCTCCCAGACTGCTGCACTGAGCAGCACAGTATGGGGAGGAGGTGAGCAGCCCTCAGTGGGGAAAGTACAGGTTAAAGCCTATTTAGAAAAGCTGGACATGCACAAATCCATGGGGCCAAATCTAATGCATCCGAGGGTGCTGAGGGAGATGGATGATGTGATTGCAGAGCCATTGGCCATTATCTTTGAAAACTCATGGCAATAGGGGGAGGTCCCGGATGACTGGAAAAAGGCAAACATAGTTCCCATCTTTTAAAAAGGGAAGGAGGAGAATCTGGGCAACTACAGACCAGTCAGCCTCACCTCAGTCCCTGGAAAAATCATGGAGGAGGTCCTCAAGCAATCCATTTTGAAGCACTTGGAGGAGAGGAAGGTGATCAGGAACAGTCAACATGGATTCACAAAGGGCAAGTCATGCCTGATCAACCTGATTGACTTCTATGATGAGATAACTGTCTGTGGATATGGGGAAAGCAATGGACGTGATATATCTTGACTTTAGCAAAGCTTTTGATATGGTCTCCCACAGCATTCTTGCCAGCAAGTTAAAAAAGTATGGTTTGGATGAATGGACTATAAGGTGGATAAAAAGCTGGCTAGATCGTCAGGCTCAACGGGTATTGATCAACAGCTCGATGTCTAGTTGGCAGCAGGTGTCAAGCGGAGTCCCCCAGGGATCGGTCCTGGGGCAGGTTTTGTTCAACATCTTCATTAATGAACTGGATGATGGGATGGATTGCACCCTCAGAAAGTTTGCAGATGACACTAAGCGGGGCGCAGTGCGGGGAGGGGGAGAGAGAGGTAGATATGCTGGAGGGAAGGGATAGGGTCCAGAGTGACCTAAAGAAATTGGAGGATTGGGCTAAAAGAAATCTGATGAGGTTCAACAAGGACAAGTGCAGAGTCCTGCACTTAGGACCGAAGAATCCCATGCACTGCTACAAGCTGGGGACCAACTGGCTAAGCGGCAGTTCTGCAGAAAAGGACATGGGGATTACAGTGGACGAGAAGCTGGATATTAGTCAATGTTCCCTTGTTGCCAAGAAGGCTAATGGCATATTGGGCTGAATTAGTTGGAGCATTGCCAGCAGATCGAGGGAAGTGATTATTCCCCTCTATTCGGCACTGGTGAGGCCACATCTGGAGCATTGTGTCCAGTTTTGGGCCCCCCACTACAGAAAGGATGTGGACAAATTGGAGAGAGTCCAGCAGAGGGGAACAAAACTCATTGGGGGTTGGGGCATGTGACTTATGAGGAGAGCCTGCAGGAACTGGGCTTATTTAGTCTGCAGAGGAAAAGAATGAGGGGGGATTTGATAGCAGTCTTCAACTACCTGAAGGGTGGTTCCAAAGAGGATGGCGCTCGGCTGTTCTCAGTGGTGGCAGATGACAGAACAAGGAGTAATGGTCTTAAGTTGAAGTGGAAGAGGTCTAGGTTGGATATTAGGGAAAACTATTTCACTAGGAGGGTGGTGAAGCACTAGGGAGGTGGTGGAATCTCCTTTCTTAGAAGTTTAAGGCCCAGCTTGACAAAGCCCTGGCTGGGATAATTTAGTTGGGGTTGGTCCTGCTTTGAGCAGGGGGTTAGGCTAGATGACCTCATGAGGTCTCTTCCAACCCTAGTCTTCTGTGATTCTATGATTTCAGCACACAAAGGTTGTACATATACATTTTATAGGCTCAACCTACATTGCTCGCCATTAAAAACATCAGCCTTTGCCAACGTTTACTACTCAGCAATTTATGAAAAACCAATTATCCCAATATGTAGAATAGGAAAGGTATTACCGTCTTGTGAACACTGGCAAATCTCTACTATTTAATGAATGAGTCACTGATTGACTGCACATTGGAAAATTAGGCCAATGTAGAGTAGAACTAGGAGGAAATATTTTTAATCTAATATGGGGGAAAATATGTTGAAGGGGAGCATGGGGGGAGACGGGGAGTCAGATTTAAAATCTTTTCTCTCCTAAAATGCATTGTAATAGATTTAAGAGACAAACAGTATATTAAGTTGGCTGACATTTTGAAAGTTGCAGACTCAGCACGCTGCCTCAAGTTTCTTGCTGAACTTCGCACTTTTTTATTCTTTGAAACACGTCTATGATTCAGTGCAATAGATTTTAATATACAGACACCAGAGCAAGATGTTTCAGGAGAAAAACAACAACAACATTCATCAGTATAAATAACCGCTGCTCGCTAGTTCTAGAACACTCACTTTTCACATTATAATGAACAATAGCTTTCACTCCAGATTGCTACCATCTATTCAGAATATGTATTTATAATAAGTGAAATCAGAGCCTACAAAGGGATTATTTCCCCCCATAAGAAAGTACCATTTTAGATTGAAATTTTGACTTACTGCAACAAAATAAAATATTAGCCAGAGGGTGAATTTTTCATCACTTTAATACATTAAATTAAAAATTGAAAAAAATATAACTTTTGGTTAGACCCTGTGGAGATGGACACATCACATTCTGTAGAAAGCTCCCATTCTATTGGCTCTCAGTCTGGTTTGTGTCAGTCTCATTCACTGGGAATAAATAAACCAGTTCAGTGAGGAGGAAAACAATGGTACCTCCACTCTTACATAGACCTAGTTGTGTCTTTATTGACTTTTCCAGAGGGATTCTCTTTTTGTGTGTGGAGGTTTTTTTAAATACACAAACGTGTGTCAGCACATGCAAAGAGATGCTCTTTGGAACAGGTAGTGTGTTTCCCCTCTGCATGTGTACAGCACCTAACACAGTGCTGTCACAATCCTGACATGGGGCTTCTAGGTGCTTCCACAGATTATTTATTTAATAATCAAAGGAAAAGCACCTTTTGGTGATGTCAGCGTTGGATATAGCGAGGTGCCAAATTAGAAACTCTTTATGCAACCTCTTCTCCAAATTCTGGTGGGGAGGGAGCTGTGATTCAGTAGGCCCCCCTGTCTGAAACAGCTCCGTTCTTGGATTTTCAAGAACACAACGATCTAGAATTTCATAATTATAAAAAAAAAAACCACCCCACCAAACAGCCAGTTCTATCCATGATTTCATGTAGGATTTTATGTAGTATGGGCCCACTCCTACTCAGACCACCATGCAATTGTTTTGATTTCCACACGACTTGCAAAGGGTATGAGAGCAGAACTGATCCCCAAGGGAGTTGTGTAAAATGGTCGGTGCCCAGTTCATTGCCAGCTCAAGCACCCATAACAAAGTGCTGAGGTTCTTCCTCTAGTTACCAAAAAAAAAAAACAACCCCAAACAAACCCAGAATACAGTATTTAACCTCATGTTCATTCACACTCCTTTACTGGATTAATTTCTTAAGGCAGATACTGACACTCAAAAACTGTGCGAGCATGTAATTGGAATAAGGAACTGATCCAAATGAGAGATGCAAGGTACTTCACAGCTGTCATCATGCATAAATCTTAGAATCATAGAATTGGAAGGGACCTCGAGAGGTCATCTAGTCCAGTCCCATGCACTCAAGGCAGGACTAAGTATTATCTAGACCATCCCTGACAGGTGTTTGTCCAACCTGCTCTTAAAAATCCCCAATGATGGAGATTCCACCACCTCCCTAGGCAATTTATTCCAGTGCTTAACCACTCTGACAGTTAGGAAGTTTTTCCTAATGTCCAACCTAAACCACCCTTGCTGCAATTTAAGCCCATTGCTTCTTGTCCTATCCTCAGAGGCTAAGAACAACAATTTTTCTCCCTCCTCCTTGTAACAACCTTTTATGTTCTTGAAAACTGTTATGTCCCCTCTTAGTCTTCTCTTCTCCAGACTAAACAAACCCAATTTTTTCAATCTTCCCTCATAGGTCATGTTTTCTAGACCTTTAATCATTTTTGTTGCTCTTCTCTGGACTTTCTCCAATTTGTCCACATCTTTCCTGAAATGTGGTGCCCAGAACTGGACTCACACTCCAGTTGAGGCCTAATCAACACAGAGTAGAGCAGAAGAATTGCTTTTCGTGTCTTGCTTACAATACTGCTAATACATCCCAGAATGATGTTTGCTTTTGTAACCCTTCTGCCCATCATAGTTGGCAGCAACAAGGGCTGGGTTCAGTATCTAGAGGTTCCGTTCCAATAACGCAATGCAAAACCGGCTCGAGCCCCCCCCACCCCCCCGGGCGCCTCTAAGAGGCAATACTTCCCCTCTTGCCAACACAGAGTCAGAGTGTAGCAAAAGCCTTTTAATAACAGAGAAAACCAATGTGGCATTATGTTGGGGAAACACCATCAACAGGATTCATAACACAAACCATGAGCAAAAACCTACCCCAAGCAAATTGGGCTGTGTCCTTTCCCTTTGGTTCTTGAGTCCAGCAATCCAAAAGTCACCCAAAGTCCCAAAGTCCAGCAACCCCAAAGTTTCTGTCCTTGGTGAGTCCAGAGTTCCAAAGTTCATCTGCAGAGTTTTAGCCCCCCCAGCCTGTGTGGAAATGGTGGGGGAGTAAAGGGGCACCTTACGTGCTCTGACGGCCAACTGCCCCGCCTCTCCATGGTTTCTGTTGCAGCCTTCACCGCCAGCCACTCATCTCCACCAGCTGCTAATCTCCAGTAGTCATCCAGTGAGCCATTCTGCCAGCTGCTCCGCCCCAGTACCCGTCCTGCGAGCCGCTCTGCCAGCTGCTCCTCGCTGGTAGCCATCCTGTGAGCTGCTCACCAATATATCTTCAGGCCCCCTACTACTTAACACAGTACTCAGTGATTTCAGCTCATAGTAGGGGAGCCCTAGTGCACCATCAGCCCAAAGTGAATTCAGCTCTGCAATCTGTAACCAGACTCCTAGTGGAATCAAAATTAGCTCTGCTATTACACAGTGGAGAGAGGTGGTGGTGCAGTTGGCATTTAGGGCCCTCAGAAGGGGCCCATACTACAAGATACAAATACCTGTCCCCAACCTCTCTTCATTCACTGGGCGTTGGAACCCATGTCCCTTGTCTAGAGAGTACTACTTAGTTGATGGCGAGTCCCTCTGTCATAAAACAGTTCCACTGTCCTTGATTCACATAATCAGGGTAACAACACTTTATTCTTCCTGTCCCAATAACAGAGAAACTGGGGATCCCACAGCAAAGTGACCATTGGGGCTGCTGTGGGCTCATGCTAGGCGGGGTGGGTGTGGCTATGCAAAGAAGATCAGCTCCTGAAGTTCTTTTCCACAACTCACCACAATTCACCAACAGATGTCAGGGTAGAGCTCATCCTGACTCTGCTTACACTTTTTTTTGCAACAGCATTACACTGTTGACTCATATTTAGTTTGTGATCCACTATGAGCCCCAGATCCCTTTCTGCAGTGCTCCTTTCTAGGCAGTCATTTCCCATTTTGTATGTGTGCAACTGATTGTTCCTTTCTAAGTGGAGTACTTTGCATTGGTCCTTATTGAATTTCATCCTATTTACTTCAGACCATTTCTCCAGTTTGTCCAGATCATTTTGAATTTTAATTCTATCTTCCAAAGCACTTGCAACCCCTCCCAGTTTGGTATCGTCCACCAACTTTATAAGTGTACTCTCTGCCATAATCTAAATCATTGATGAAGATATTGAACAGAACTGTACCCAGACCCGATCCCTGTGGGACCTCACTTGTTATGCCCTTCCAGCATGACTGTGAACCACTGATAACTACTCCCTGGGACTGATTTTCCAACCAGTTATGCTACCTACCTTATAGTAGTTTCATCTAGATTGTATTTCCCTAGTTTATGAGAGGGACATGCGAGACAGTATCAAAAGCCTTACTAAATGCCAAGGTCCACTGTGCTCTACCACAGCCAGGGATGGTTCTGGCCTCAGGAGAGAAATGTCTCCTCCCCAGCATCTCCCGGAGTCCAGAGTAGCCTTTTTCCACCATGCTATATCGGGAATGTTGTATGGAAGATAGAGTACAGAGTGGATGTAGGCATTCATGGCCAAATACATTAGAATGCACAGACTTTTATGCAGAATTCCCTGAAAACTATGGTCAATACTGCAAATTGTTCTCTGCAGGAAGATCCTTAGTTTGCCAAGAGTTCCACTGACTACAGGATGCAGAATCAGGTCCCATTTTTGGAGCTCCTTCTAGTGCCTGCAGTGATAGGAACTACAGGAGACTGCTCCTGAAGTGAGAGAATCTTGCAGAAGGCTTTTCTGTCCCAGTTTCTCAACACTGAGAGAGAGAAAAAAATAATAAAGATCAGCTACAGGGAGCAGCGCCTATGTTCACAGAGTCAAACATTCCAGGCTATATCCCTGCTCTCTGGAGAGAATCATTCACACAGAGAAGATTAGTCAAACGGATTAGCATGCAGCAGGATTATCCACACACACAGTTTAGTCAACTAATAAAACAGTATCTCTCAGCCTGTAGGTTTCTCAAATCCCAGCATTTATCCCTTTAAGCACCACCATACTTTGTGGAATGCAGAATACACAAATGACAGATACATTTGCAACTGATCTCTCATGTTTGTGTCATCTCCAATCAGCCACAAGATGTCAGTGCTGCAGAACATTATTGTTCTTATATGTGAAGGAACATCTGTCTGTGTTGCTTTGGGTAGCTGTCAGTGCTGGGCTGTACTAGTCAGGGTCAGTGAGCGTACCCAGGCCGTAACAGTCTGGGACAGTAAATGAGATTGTGCTGCCTGATGCTGCTTGTTATTCAATTATATTTTTAATAATGCAGCACTCTCCTAGAGTGATGCAAAAGTTATTCTAGCCGCTTTCGCAGCTCCTAAACCAACTCATGGAAAACTTGAACTAGGCAGACATCAAGTGCGTAAGACACTGCTAAGTATGCACCAGCAAAAAAAAAATTGCCAAATTACACAGGACACCACTTTATGATAAAAAAACAGTAGATGTTCCAAACAAAGAAACCACCATTCTGGAGCTACTACTTCTCAGCTAATTGGGGAATTAGTACTGAAGACCACAAGCTATTAGAGTTTGAAAGTAGCCATACCAAACCTATTCACTCCCTACTTATGTATAATAGTGTCACACCAAGTTTTTCATATAACTTGGCTAACCTCTGACTCTTACTTGTTTACAAATAGGTTTGCAGAGGTGCCGACTCCATGCGTCTCCAAGCACGCTCCCTGGAAAATTACAAAGTCGGTGCCTAGGTTTGCATCACCAAATACCAACTTGACTTCCAGTCACCAATGTAGCAATGTACTTTTACATCACCGTGGTAATTCCTGTTTGCATGATTTGCCTGTGTAAGTTCACGTGTTCTGTATACCTGTTTATGTAAATTTACCTGTATAATCTTGGGGATATTATCTCTGCCTTCCTCTAACTAATTCATTTGAATCAAAAGTAAATGGTCAAATGAGTATTTTAAAATATGGTTTCACAGAAGGCAGCACAAGGTATCAGATCCAAAGTATCAGACTAAGAAAACAGTTTGGAGAACTAAGAAATCTAAAGGCAGCATGTGCATTGTGAGGCTCAAGGAAACAACAAAATCTACAGATGCAGCAGGTGTCTGGAGAGTTCTAGAGGCATAACAGACCACAGCTCCATCAATAATGAAGGATGCAAGGAACAAGAATCAGTCAATATGGCTTACCAAGGCCTGACTCAAAGATGCGAAGCTTATAACTGACTCTCCGCATTCCTGTTTGGTTCCTGCTCTTTATTTTAAGTTCCAATAGAAGTTGAATATATGGAGATAAACAGAGGTACAGATGTAGACATATACAGTGGCAATTTTAAAATTACACATTTGTATTGGCAGGGAGTTGCATACCATACATTTAATAGATCTTTTCTATTAACTTCTATGAATTTATCAGAAAAAAAGAACCTTCCTATACCCTACCCAATGTCAGGATCCAATATATTCTGGGGTGCCTCCAACCCAGGTGCTCTGGAGCAAACATCTGAAAGCGTCTAGCCAGCCTCGCAAAAACAGATACACCTGTTGACACCCTACAGTAGAGACCTTAGAGAGGAAGAGGTTGGGTGTCAGGAAAACTTCTGCCAAAATTTTAAGGTGTGAGGGAGTGAACAGGGGTTATCTGGTCCCGTTTATGTGCACATAGAGGGCAAATATCAGTCTGAGAATGCAGTGTCCTATGAATAGAGAGATTCAGAAACTATTTGAGGAAGCGTAGCCAGGAATGGAAGGGGGAAGGATTTAGTTGGTTTTGTCAATGCCTAGGACATGGATACAGATTACTGGCTCATAAAGTTTTATGCTTCCAGGGGCCAGACTCTGGCCTGAGTTATACCAGTGTAAAGATGAAGCAGCCCCATTAAAGTTAGTACTAGTGTAAATGGGATCTGAATCTGGCACCCAGTATTTCCCTGTGTCTTAGGTCTGCACGGTTTTTCGGTGAGCTGTCTCTTTTTTATCGCTCTAGGGTTTGGGGAGGTTCTTTTTTAGAAAAAGAAAAATCTAATTTAGATTTTAAATTATAAAAGGGCAAACTGACTGCATTGCTTAATTCAGTTTCACATGCAATAACCTTTCAAATGGTGCTTGAAAGTCAAGTCAAATTTCAATATAAATGATGTTGCCGGGTTAACATTAATGTGAGACACTGCCCTTTATGTTTCACTATCATCCCCTTGAATGTGTTGAATAGTAATTTTAATAGAATCATAAAAATCTTCAATTTCCTCTTTGTAGACTTAACCAAGGCCAAGTGCAGTACATGAAGTATACTTCTGTCTCACTCATAGGGCTTGTGATTATTTCAACATCTCATTTCTTGAAGCTCTTGTGTATGCAAATTACAGGACTGTTAAATGTTTTTTTAGAAATAGCTTTACTTAAATACTATCTAAATGAGCTTTTCCCTTGCTTATTTCTTCAAATAAATATATCAGAATTAGGGACCATAGGCAAGAAAGGGGGATTCTGCCAAAGGTATGTGTAACAATCTGACTTTAAGTGAACAGTTAGTACCATGAATTAAATAAGGTCCTTAGAAAGGTATTTCAGTGCTTATCAGTTTATGATACACACTTGCCTTTTTAAAGGAGAGATTTAAGTCCCAAAAGAATTTTTTTTGGGGGGAGGGGGTCGAGAAAGTGCCATCTCAGCCTTAACCATTGTGACACTTCAGTAAAGAAAGGAATACACTGAAATTGCAATGAAGGGCAAAATGAGATGCAAAAAAGCTTGTGGAAGGGAGAGCCAAGCTCAGTTAAGCCACATCAGTGGCAGTGGGCCTGATTCGTTGTTACCCTGCACCTCTTTGCACTCACGTTGCCATGATGTAAATAACTGAGGTGCAGGGCAATGGAGAATCAGGCCCACACTGTTCCCAGCTGGATGATGAGAGACAGTCCCTCCTCATCACACAGCAACCTCTTTTGACTAATTAACAAGCAGTATCGATCAGTGCAGAAGGGAATCTGTCTCATCCATTCTTCCAACACCAAAAATCACAAGCTTTCACATCGACCCCACGTAAATACACACTGTTCTGTAGCCCAGAGACGGAGTTTGAGTCGCTGACATACCAGTATATTGGCATATAAATTATGATCCATCCAAGTACTCAAGACAGCTGTGGAGGTAGGAGCAGGTTTCTAACATCCTTCCTGAACTTCTGTTTCCCACTTAAAAAAAAATAAATTTGCAGTGACTGACATATCTGTACAGAATAAATGCATCACACACAAAATTCTTTGTTCTATGTACAAGCAAGCTGTGACTACCTAGGCAGAATGTTTGTGATTACGAAGTACAGTAGTAATCAAACAAATTGGATTAATTTTAAAAACGGCTTTCTTTTCCGAAATACGTGACTGCAACATTTCTTGCCATCTGGGCAACTGTTTGGAGTATGAAATCAGCAAGCAAGAAATCTAGGTGTTATACAGACACATTCTACCCTCTGATATGCATGCATAACTCCCACTGGCCTCAGTGTGAGTTACATGGGTGCATATTTGAATTGCATATTTGGAAGAATTGAATCCAGAAACAAGTCATGCCAGTTATCAGTCACTTTATTGTGCCACACCAATATTCATCCCTTTGCTGGTGCTATGGATACTTCACTGAGTATCATACAGCTTGTCCTTGAGTTGGGCCTGTGGTTTCCAATTGCCTCCTGAGGTTCCTACTTCCCTCACAAGCTTGAAGGAGGAGTCTACATGTCATCATCTCCCTGAAATTTCATCTATTGCTTGCTCAGCTACACATACCTGTTTCTGTCTCACCATCAGGACTTAAAGCCGCTCCCTAAAAGGAGTAGCAGAGCTTAGCCTTCTTAAAAGCATGATAACTTTAAAAAGGGAAAAGAGCCATCACTCTGATTTGCCACTGTTCTCCATGAAATTCAGTCTTTAATTCTTTGTACTGTTGCAACACCATAATTAAGGTTGATTTCAGAAGGGAGTTAAAGGTCTGTTTTAGACAAGTGCAGGTAGCTATATCTATTAAGATTGCTCAACACTTTCCATTATAAGATCCTGAGGTTTAGTTGCTTGTAACTGCCAAACTTTAATTGTTGGAGCTGAAACTTTCCATGCCAGGTGTCTGCCTTGGACTGATTTTTTTCCACACAAAAACAAAGCAAAAACAGTTCAGCTGTTTCTAAGAACACGGTTAGGGGAAAATATGTTGTTTTGCCCATGTTAAAAATATTCTATCAATCATTTCACTGAGAAATTAACAAATCTATGCTTTGGAGCAGGAGCTTGAAATGTGGCAGGCGTGTTTCCCTGGGTTTATTGATCTGCCTTTTGCTGTCCCTGTGAAAATCTATCCAAATTTGGCCAAGTTATGAGCTTCTGAAAAATCTCAGCTTGCACATGGTCAGTAGAGACATGTTCGTGTTGGACAGCTAAACTATCCAGAAATTCTGTAGGCACTGAGCATTATATCACACCCATTTGTAATTTCAGACATCTCAATCAGCTAGCTTCAGAGACTTCTCTGGTGAGTTAGAATGAAATTGGCATCTCTTTTGCTTTTCTTCGTAAGTATTCTGAAAAGCTGAAGTACTCCTGGTTGCCCTAGGTGATTCGCTCAGTCACAAACATACCTCTTCTATAATGAGGTGACCCAACTGAACACATTGTGCTTTAATGAGGTCTAACTAGTCAGTGCTTCGTTTACATGATTAACCAAATTGATTCTTCAGATTTTTAGCCTATCCCTCTGCTAGTTCATACCAGTGGCCTGTCTGCATTCTTTATTGCAACCAGTGGGTGAATAGCTTTAAGGATCCTTCTGCAATAACCATTAAATCTCTTTCCAGAAGAATCTCTATGCAATCTAATTAATTTAGTTTCTACATTACACTGCAATTTTTCTTACCACTTAGTCTTGGGAAGTAACCACTACAGCATGCTACCACTATTTGCCATCTTACAAAACTTAAAATGAAACTCAAGAGCACACCCAAGTCATTTGGTGCTATATAACCTTTGACTAGCCAAGTGGTTTTGTGTCTTATGAAAGGTCCATGTTTGCCACAGCCTTAAATATAAAAAATGTGACTGGTTGTAGCAATCAAACACAAATTCCTCCTTCAGAATAAGGCTACATCTACAGATGATGCTAGGGAGGGTATTCCCAGTTCTCGCAGACATAGTCATGCTATCTCTGCTCAAGCTACGGCTCTAAAAATAGTGCAGCTGCAGTAACATGGGCCATGGCAAGTGATGGTATGGGCTAGCCACCCCAAGTACAAACCTGCCCAGACTCCTTGGGTACATTCATGGGGCAGCTAGCCCAGGCTGCTTCTGCTACCACAGCTGCGCTGCTATTTTTAGCATGCCAGCTCAAGTAGAGCGAGCACGGGCACTTCTAAGAAGGCAGGGAATCACCCCTCACTTCCAAATGTAGCCATAGTCAGTCTAACGCCAAGTTGGGGTGCCTGAATTTTTGGGTGTTCAAACCTCAGACACCTTAAAAAGTTTCCAGAAAGTGCTAAGCATCCACCCTTTGAAAATCATGCTTCTTTTAAGTATCTCAAGCTGAGCAACCAAAAGCGCTAATCGCTTTTGAAAACGTTGGCAAAATATACAGGAAAAAAAATTTAGGTTGGCCACCTGTCATGGGGGTCAAAAAAGGCAAATAATATATGATATAATATTCTATAAATCACTGGTGTGCCCTCACCTGGAACATTATTTCCATTGCTGGTCCTCACTCTCAAAAAAGTATACAGTAAAACTTGGAAGGTCCAGTAAAAAAGGGCATTGAAAATGAATAGCAGCCTGGAAACCGATCCATAGGAAGAAAAATGTTACAAAAATAGGGCTTAGGTTAGGAAGGAGAAAAATAAGAGGTGACAGGATAGAAGTATATAAAACAAATGAACAATTTAGAGAAGGTAGATTGGAATCACCTATTTCTAAAAAGAATAGGAGTACTTGTGGCACCTTAGAGACTAACCAATTTATTTGAGCATA
This sequence comes from Lepidochelys olivacea, assembly GCF_965140295.1. Lineage (NCBI taxonomy): Eukaryota > Metazoa > Chordata > Testudines > Cheloniidae > Lepidochelys > Lepidochelys olivacea. The sequence continues at coordinate 133,942,468 of NC_140414.1, read as the reverse complement.
AGCTTTCGTGAGCTCAAATTGGTTAAATAAATTGGTTAGTCTCTAAGGTGCCACAAGTACTCCTTTTCTTTTTGCGAATACAGACTAACACGGCTGTTACTCTGAAACCTGTTTATTTCTAGAATACAAGGACGAAAAGACCCCAATTAAATTTAAATGAAATAAAAATGATTCAAAGACATAATTGACACAATGTGTAATTAACTTGTGGAACTTGTTGCTATGAGATGTCATGAAGGCCAAGAGTTCAGCAGCATTCAAAAGATGACTCGACATTTACAAAGAAGAATATCTGCAGTCCCACTAACTGGGATAAAAATGGATAAAGGAGATCAATTCCCAGGCTTCAGAACAAAAAAGTCTATCACCGATTGCCTGGGGCCAGGAAGGAATTTTCCTCTTAGGCAAATTTAAAAGACTAATTGGACACACCCGTAGAAAAATGTAACAAGCCTGCATTGGTAAGGTGGCTAGACCAGCCCATTTAGTAGGCCTTTTCTCTCTCTTGAATCTTCATGACAAAGCTCTCTAAATTCACTTAATCCTGACTCAGTGCAGGAATGGACTGGATGACCTCTTAAAGTCCCTTCCAGCCCTACACTTCTATGGTTGCAAGCTGAAGCTGCTGTAACGTCATGTATTTTACAGCGGCTCCCTTAGTCGACTACTAAATAAGATAATACAAAGTCATATTTCCATATTTTGATATGTGCATACCTCATTCTTTATGCCAAGTTTCTCGATGTTATTTTGCAATATTTTGTGTTTTATACAAGCAGCTATAATATATATTAGTAAAATATTCATAGAGTTTAGAGATGAAAGTTTGTTGGGTATAGTTAGTCTGTCAGTCAACACAGGTTTTTTCCCCCAGTAGTATATTTTCTTGTGCCTTTTCCATAGGAAAGTATCTAGCATCTTGACTCAGGGTATCCTCTGGCTTCAATCCCAGCGAAAGGAATGGGAATTTGAAGCCATTTTGAACGGGGAGAAGAGTTCATGAGTTTGGTGCCAGAAATTAGATGGAGGGGAACCTTTTAAAGTCTGCGTGACAAGTGATGTCTTGGATGAAACTGGGTGTTACACTTTGGGACCCTCCAGAGCTAAAAGGCTGAGAGAGACATATCACAGGCTGACTAGTTGATTGCCTACTTTCTGTAGACAGAGGAAGCTCATCCCCAAGCATCTGAGGTCCAAACCAGTTTGAATCCTGGACAAGCCCCCACTTCAATGACAGCCAACATCTTACCTGAAACATCTGGGATTGAATCGAGGAACTTTAGAGCCACACTGCACAGCATGAGATGAGCATTATGAATGTGAATGGACTTGTTTTCATACAATGGAAGGAGGCACTATGGAGTACAGTAAGTACCTTAAAAAAAGCTAACATTTTGCACACTGCCGTATTCGCCTACCATGTCATTTGCACATTTCCCTGGGAAATGCTGCACATAATTTGGTAAATATGAACTACTACAGGTGGTAAATTACAGTTTTAATTGGTTGCATTGTATATGCAATGCACACACAAATCACCTGGCATATAACTGGAAGTCTGCAAAAATCTGACTTCCATGGGTTAATCATTCACACCGTTGGTGTAGCAGAGAAGTATTTTTAAGATTGCCACAGCATATGGTAATTTCCCATGTGCATTTCCTGCAGGTTTCCAAGAAATAGCCTCTGTCTGGCTCAAATGATTTTGCAATTGTTTACATAAATCCAATACGAAGTATCAGGGCCACATTGTTTAGCAAAGTCAAAGAAAATAATTTGTCATTCTGCTGTCTGAGGCCACACCAGCACAATTCCAGCATTAGCCAACTTGCTTTACTTTTTTGTTTTGTGGGGTACTGTACTACATGGCCAAAAAAAAAAAAAAAATCTAGAAACTTTGCTTGGCTAAGTCATTGTGCAATCTTTTGTACCCAACAGCCTAATAGAGTGTTTCTAAGGCATGAAATACAAAGATTAGCTTCATATCTTGTAAGCAGGGCTTGTTTTCTACCTTTTAAGTTTATTTTTCTGTTATTCATAAGTAATACAGCATAACCACTGAGAACTCAAAGAAATAAATACAGCAGATTCAATGTCAGATCCTTAACTCCATTGGCAAATTGTCATTAAAACAGCCTTTCTGGGGAGGTGCCTTGTCATAGAATATTAGGGTTGGAAGAGACATCTAGAGGTTATCTAGTCCAACGTCCTGCTCAAAGCAGGACAAACCCCAACTAAGTCATCCCAGCCAGGGCTTTGTCAAGCTGGGCCTTAAAAACCTCTAAGGATGGAAATTCCACCACCTCTCTAGGTAACCCACTCCACCCTCCTAATGAAATAGCTTTTCTTAATATCCAACCTAGACTACTCCCACTGCAACTTGGGACAATTGCTCATTGCTTCTCTCAAAACTGTGTGACTGGGCAACAAAATGGCAGATGAAATTTAATGTTGATAAATACAAAGTAATGCACACTGGAAAGCACAATCCCAACTATACATATATAATGATGGGGTCTAAATTAGCTGTTACCACTCAAGAAAGAGATCTTGGAGTCATTGTGGATAGTTCTCTGAAAACATCCACTCAATGTGCAGCGGCAGTCAAAAAAGCAAACAGAATGCTTGGAATAAGTAAGAAAGGGACAGATAATAGGACAGAAAATATCATGTTGCCACTATATTAATTCATGGTAGGCCCACATCTTGAATACTGTGTGCAGATGTAGTTGCCCCATCTCAAAAAAGATCTATTGGAATTGGAAAAGGTTCAGAAAAGGGCAACAAAAATGATTAGGGGTATGGAACAGCTTCTGTGCAAGGAGAGATTAATAAGACTGGCACTTTTCAGATTGGAAAAGAGACGGTTAAGGGGAGTTATGATTGAAGTCTATAAAATCGTGGCTGGTGTAAAGAAAGTAGATAAGGAAGTGCTATTTACTACTTCTCATAACATAAGAACTAGGGGTCACCAAATGAAATTAACAGGCAGCAGGTTTAAAACAAATAAAATGAAGTATTTCTTCATACAACGCACAGTCAACCTGTGGAACTCCTTCCAGAGGATGTTGTGAAGGCCAAGACCATAACAGGATTCAGAAAAGAACTAGATAAATTCATGAGGAAAGGTCCATCAATGGCTATTAGCCAGGATGGGGAAGAATGGTGTCCCTAGCCTCTGTTTGCCAGAAGCTGGGTATGAGCGACAGGGGATGGATCATTTGATGATTACCTGTTTTGTTCATTCCCTCTGGGGCACCTGGCACAGGCCACTGTTGGAAGACAGGATACTAGGCTAAATGAACCTTTGGTCTGAACCAGTAGGGCCATTCTTATGTTATTTTCTTGTTCTGGTATCTGCCACCACTGAGAACAGCCTAGCTCCATCCTCTTTGGAACCCCTTCAGGTAGCTGAAGGCTGCTATCAAATCTGCCCTCACTCTTCTCTTCTGCAGACTAAATAAGCCAGGTTCCCTCAGCCTCTCCTCGTAAGTCATGTGCCCCAACCCCCTAATCATTTTCATTGTCCTCTGTTGGTCTCTCTCCAATTTGTCTAAATCCTTTCTGTAGTGGGGGACCCAAAACTGGATGCAATACTCCAGATGTGGCCTCACCAGTGCCAAATAGAGGGGAATAATCACTTCCCTTGATCTGCTGGCAATGATCCTACTAATTCAGCCCAATATGGTGTTAGCCTTCTTGGCTACAAGGGCACATGGTTGACTCATATCCAGCTTCTCGTCCACTGTAGTCCTCACGTTCTTTTTTGCAGAACTCCTGCTTAGCAAGTCGGTCCCCAGCCTGTAGCAGTGCCTGGGATTCTTCCGTCCTAAGGGCAGGACTCTGCACTTGTCCTTGTTGAACCGCCTCAGATATTTTTTGGCCCAATCCTCCAATTTCTCTAGGTCACTCTGGACCCTATCCCTCCAGCATATCGACCTCTCCCCACAGCTTAGTGTCATCCGCGAACTTGCTGAGGGTGCAATCCATCCCATCATCCAGATCATTAATGAAGATGTTGAACAAAACCAGCCCCAGGATCGACCCCTGGGGCACTCTGCTTGATTCCAGCTGCCAACTAGACATTGAGCCGTTGATCACCACCACCGATGATCTAGCCAGCTTTCTATCCACCTTATAGTTCATTCATCCAAGCCATGCTTTTTTAATTTGTTGACAAGAATACTGTGGGAGACTGTATCAAAAGCTTTGCTAAAGTTGAGATATAGCAGTCACGTCCACTGCTTTCCGCATATCCACAGAGCCAATTATCTCATCATAGAAGACAACCAGGTTGATCAGGCATGACTCGCCCTTGGTGAATCCATGATGACTGTTCCTGATCACCTTCCTCTCCTCCAAGTGCTTCAAAATGGATTCCTTGAGGACCTGCTCCATGATTTTTCTTATCTCCCACTGAAGTCAATAGTGGGAGATAGTGACCAACACTGGAGTCAGTAGCAATTGAGTCAATCATCCCCTAGGTTTCCTAAAAGGACAGATTAGTGTCCTTCTGCCAGTTAGGCCGCCTGTCTTAGCAGGGAATCTCATCCTGGAGTTGACATGTTTGCCAGACTTGCCTTCTAAGCCTGTTAATAAAATAGCATTTTAAATTATAGTAACATCTTCAAGAAGAGTGAGTTGGCTGCACATTTAATGACTGATCCTCCTTTCTGTGTACCTCACTGGGGCACAGGTGTCCTGCATCTTATCTCAAATTTATATCAAAGTACTATCTGAACACCTCCTAAATCAGACCATTAATCGCCTGGTATTTTTTTCTGGAAGTTCTTTCTCACCAGGAAGATACCAGGGTTCAGATGGCAAAAGGGCTTTGAATTTTTATTTGGATCAGACTAACTTATTTAGAAAGCCATCCTAGCTATTTAGTAGCCTTTTGAGAGGAGTGTAAACAGAATGCCATTTACACTCTGTACCAGTCAGAGTGGCTTAAACTGTGCCTAGAGACATATTGGGTGAAATCCTGGCCTTATGTAAGTCAATCGGGGTTTTGCCACTGACTTCTATGGGACCAGGATTTTACCCACAATACGTTAGCAGTGATGATACACACAGCCTTTTTCTAACACTGTTTTAAGAAAGGTTCCTGAACATCTTCAGGGGCCACATCCCCCAAGAGAGACGACTACAGTTAGTATGTACTTCCATTCCAAGAACTTGTACAGCACAGTATAGCTGATTGCCACAACCCACGTATACAGTGAAATTTTCTTTCAAAATTACAAGAGATTTTACATACTATGAGAAAATGTTGAATTTTGTTTCACTCATCTAGATGACTCTGTCTTGACAGCAGAGAACATGGCATTACATAGTCCCTTCCTGTTTTTTTTCTTGCTGTCACAAGTTGGCCCCAATGCAGTTCTGAGAGCTGGCTCAGAATCACTTATAAAAAATAAACCTCTGTCTCAATAGATTATTTACAACAAAACTCTAGAAATATAACAAGTGGGTAACAGATGGTATAACTGACAGTCAGACTTTAAGGAAGCAAAGAGACCAGAATGTATCCTGCTGTCATGTGTTACACTCTCAGATAGCCTAAGTACTCATGACAGATATTGCAACCCCATGCAGTATCTTTGAAGACCATTGTATTACATTTATAAAGGACTGATGTATGATAATGGGGAAGATTTACCACAGCTCCTCCAGGAACCAAAAGAAGTGGGGGGGAGAGGGGGAAGAGGCCGGGACAGATGATCACTGCAAATCATTGAGACTAAACAACTCTAGGGAGGTTTGCGTAGACAGGTTCAAACTGGGCTTTCCAGAGACTCAAAGAAAGGGCTTTTGGTATGATAATGGGGCCTTCTTTCCAGTTCAGCAAATTATCATGAACTCCTCGTCCAAGTGTCCCCAATGTTGCTGAAGGGTTGCTAGGACTTTGGCCTAATAAGGCACCAATAGAAAGATGGGTGATGCCTGGTAAGCTTTTACACTGGGAGTTTTAACCTAGATTTCATGCCTGGGAATATTTGTTGGGGCTTCATAATATGGGGGTTAACTGCAATTTTAGCAAGCCCAGTCTCTCTCCATTCAGTGGTCAGAGTGGACAATCCCAACGGGCTACAGATGGGACACCACTTTCCCCCACTCATCCTGGAGCCTCTCAGAGTTGGCTTCCTTCCCCCCGTCCTCTGATCCCATTCCAACCCTGTCAGATTTTCTGTCAAACCCAGGCCGACTATCCACATAACGGTCTTTGACTATTAACCAGGGTGGCAGAGTTTATAGAATTGTTCTAAACCCACTAATTCATAGGCCTCAATGACCATGGTAACCCCTCAGCCAATTCCCCATTTTCTTATGTAACCCCTAATTTGGGATGACACCTCAGCATTGGTCATATTCCCTGTTTTCTGAATTCCCTGAAACGTCTGAACTCCCTGAAACGTCCTTCCCCACACTTCAGGGGTCAATTTAAACTTGTGACAAAGCTTTTTTTTTTTTAAACACAGCCTATAGCCTTTATGGTCCTTTCTTTCCATGTGGGTGAAAATGTTTAATGTCTTCATCCCCAACGGTAGTGGACCCAAATATCATACCATGTTCTCCTGCCCCACCTTGTTTAATTCACACCTCATTTCAAAAGCATTTAGAAACACATCCATGTCATCCCCTTCCCTAAAACAAGGGAATAATTTGGCATCTACACCACCTCCCAGGACAGACACCCAGGTCTGGCTCCATCTATCAAATTAGGGTTTTGCTGGCTGGCACAATATCTGGAATGCCTAAGGAAATTGCTTTTATGATTTCTTGTTAGCCCATGTGGTGAAGCAGAAATTTACTTTTGTTGCTGGTTTGGTATATCCTGTAGGGGTTAGCCACCAGTCTTGGGGTGTATCTGCCCTATTTTTCAGCAGTTTGTCCTGAATTTGGCACTCTCAGTTGTGGCCCACTGAGGCACGGTTACACTGACGCTCCTTCTCTACTCTCATTGCTTGTTGCTCTCTCTCACCTCATGCTGATGCTGCTTCTCCCAGTCCACTTCCTCTCACTTCTGGTCCACAAGCATCTGGGCTTCCAGACACAGGCTGTCCCTCTCCATCTGCAGCCTCTCTGGCTCGGTCTGTGGATGTCTATGGTCTCTGCTGCAGTCATACATTCAATCTGGATGGCGCATGAGTGCTGCCTCTGTCAGCCTCTTCCCTGCACAGAGGCATCTCCAAGATTTCTCCCACCTGCTGGTCTCTCTGCCAGTGGGCTGGATGTTCCCTGTGATCCTGGACCATCATTCCTTTTCTGGTCCTTAGAGTACAGCAGGTCAACTAGCCGGGCCTTCGTCTGCTCCTCAGCGTTGAGTTGCCTTTCTCTGCATATCTCAGCCAGCTGACTTTTTTTCATCTGTTCGTAACTCATTTCCCCCGTCTCTCTTTTCATTATTCCTTTCCCAAAGAGGCTATGAGACACTTCTCTCTGCGCCTTCCCCTTCCAAAGTACTTGCTTTCATTGCTCTGGCACTTCACTGGAAAGTTCCCACTGACAGATCACATGTGCTGCCACCATATATTTCAGAGTTTCCGGGCTAACTGCACCTTTGCCCTCTTCCCCCCAACTCCCTCCCCCCCGGGTTGTCCTCTCAAGCACCCATTTAAAGTTCCAGGCTCCCACTCCAACCATCACCTCTTTCAGGCAGAGACTTGTGTCTGTCTCACTCCAATCTGAGGGTTTAGATCCCTCTGGCACCTAACTGTGATTTTCCCAGCAGGTCTGACCTTACAAGACCTCACCCATCAGTCTTAGGGGCCCCAATAGGCCAACGTCCTTGCAACCCTTCAGCAGGATTAGAGCCCCTTAGACAAAGAGTTTGTCTTTTTGCCAGATCAGAAAGAATGCCCATGTTAGTTCAAACTCTGCCTTCTTATACCAAAAGCCTTTTCTTTGTTTGAGTCTCTGGAAAACCCAGTTTGAACCAGTCGTCTCTGGGGGGTGGTATTTCCCCAGAGTTGTTTAGTCTCAGTGACTTGCCGTAATCACCTCCCACTGTTTTTAGCTCCTGGAGCAGCTGTGGTAATGCTTGCCAATGGAATAGAATGCGATCATACATAAACTATTCATAAATTTAATACAATAGTCCCCAAAGATAATACATGGTGTTGCAATATCTGTCACTCAAACTAACTCAAGAATTTGATTACAATAAGATAGCCATCCTTATCTGAAAAGAATATACATGCGCTGTAAGTGCATAGTTATCCCCCTTTCCAGGGATTTGACTCTTTTGGTAACTTAAATAACATTGCAACATGAATCTCAGCCTAAACTTTCTCCCAAGCATGGCAGTTCTTCAGGTTTTCCCTGCATGCCCTGTCTGCCCTAGACAGTAGTTCATTCTGCCCCCGGAACAGGCCCTATTCCCTCTAAGAGCTAATGAATGAGTATGTCTCAGTAGTATTTACACAGCACCTTCATTGTAGGGTTTGAGGTCCTAATTATAGGATGACTCAGAAGAACCCATAATCAAATGTTTAGATAATATTCCTGTTAAATTCCCTATTCCCTTTCCCTACTCCTACCACATTTCTCTCTCTTCCCATAGCTGTGATTTTTAAGATACTATTACAGTCTGCAGTCTGTCCTACTATAGGTCCCCCTATTATTTCAAAACACTACCTCACCCAATATTCAGCCATTTAGTTAACAATTAGCCAAATGTATTTTTCAGTCAGTAGTATTCTGTACCAGATCTCCTAAAAATACCTGAGGTGTCTGTGCTGTTTGTTCTGAATGCTGGGAAATATGAATCCTTTTGTACCAAGTCTTGCAGCGCTGAAACTGCTTGGACACATGAACATATCATTGAAGCACACTGCCATCATTTTTAAGCCTTTTGAAGATCAAAGAGTCATCTCTAGCCTTTGAAGCTTGTCTCTTTTAAACCTAACTTCACAATTATTGGATAAGTCTTTCAAAATCTCTGGTTTTCTATCAGACCTTTGTGAATCTCTCTCCCCACCCCCACTACCCTAGTTCCAACTTTGGTGTGGCCACCACACACTTAAATGCAGTGGAATCCTACCACAGTGGTTCATAGGCTTTATGGTAGAGGTTTTTCTGTTCAGTTCCAGCGATCAGCCAGAGATGCTGGATACCATGGAGCTGTACAGGTTCACAGTGGGGTAGGAGTTATGAAAGAGCATGCAACAGCAGGGTCCATATGAACAGCTTTAGTACGTGCCTGCCACAGGGTGGTCTACTCACTGCTAGGTGGCACCTCCTTCTGGTGATTCGCTTCAGCCAGTTCAGCATCCCCTTTCTTCTCTTCCACCGTTGCCACTCTCCTTCTGCCCATGGAGGCACAGTACAGTCCTTTCGTGACTGGGCTCTCCAGCCGGGTCACTCTGTGTTTTTCCCTTCTGGGGGAGTCTGTTAAAGTCCCTCTGCACCAGCAGAGCTAGGCAGTCTTCACACCTGCCGCCCTGACAACATCAGTCCCACAGTGACTTGGGCATTCTTCCCATTCACTGCCCCTAGCGAGATCACTCTGCAGCAGCTGCTAGGGGAACCCAGGCCCACCCTCTACTCTGGGTTCCAGGCCAGGACCCTACAACAAGCCGTTAAGGTCTGTGGCTACTCCAAACTTACTGCTCTAACCCCGGACGACTTCCTACCATGTTTCTCCAAGCTTTTCATTCTCCAGCCTTCCTGGTCAGACAACTCTCTCTTAGATCTACTAGGTGATCTCTTTCTCACTAGGTTGCTGTCCCCTTTCCTTCTCCCTTACCTCAGGGAGAGAGAATCTGCAGGCTTTCCCCCTGCTGCCTCCTCACTGTTGCCAGCATCCTGACTTTATAGGATCCCTGCCTGTTCCCTCACAGGTGAGCTTCCTTCCAATTAGCACACTCTACAAAGCCTAAATCTTCCCCATGTGCAGCTTAATTGGCTGACTGGACGCACCTGACCTAATTCATCTCTCGCAGGGCCTGTGTTGGGAGCACACCCCATCACAGTGCCTTATGGGTCCCAGTCAAAAAGGAATTTCAAGGGGAGTTTCAACAAACTTTTTGGAGAGATGTTAATTATTATTTTGGAGAGACGGCAGTTTTGCAGTATGGAAAGCCAGTTTTTCCTCCCTGCTTTTCTGCTCCCTATATAAATCCAAATATGAATCTGATCTGAAGCTTGGTTTCCAACATGCTGAAAAATAAACCAGTCTCCAATGTAGTGATATTTTGGCCCTACTACAATGCATGGTCCTAAGTCACAGTCCTTCTCAGGCTGCATGGAACGAAACACAATGATACAGACACACATTTCGCATTCTGTAGCTTCAGAAAACGCCAAGTCCTGGGAATCCAAAAAGTGAACTGCAATTTAAACAATAAGAAATCATAACCACAAAGTAATGACGAAAAAACATAAAACTAATGAAAAAATACATTCTCCTCATATCTCATTAATAGCACTTTACACTGCAGAGCTAGACAATAATCCTAATTACATGTACAAACTTCTCTCTCCTTGGAATGCAAATGGGAATTCAAACCAATTTAACAATATGCCTGACACCGTGAAGAAGAGAATAGTCCCATCTATTTACATCTTGTATAAAACAGAACTGTGCTTTACAACAGTGGTTTTGTTAGTGCCTGAACAACTGGGAAACTGCCCACGGCTGCTTCCTTGAGAAAAGCCAGACGTATATAAATTCAGCTGGGCGGACAAGCCTATAGTCAGCAAATGCAGTTGCAGAACTATTACCTGTTTTCAAAAGACAACGCAGAGGAAGCATTTTTTAATTCATAGGATTCCATTATTAAAAAAAAAATTTGAAAAGGCACGGATGGCTCAGTATTATCCCTTTGAGAAAACACTCGCTTATGCAGAAGCTCTCTGCAAGGCGGAAATTCTCTCAGACTCAGTAACAAAAGGACATAGACACACAGTGACTGAAGAGGTTCTCCCTCAGAACAATTAAACAATAAAACCAACAAAACCAAAGTGAAAAGCTCTGGGAGTCTGAAACCACTGTCCCCATCCTCCCTGGTAAATAAAGGGTAAGTAATTACCTTAGCCTAAAGACAACATTTCACACTATATCATAGGCTGTAAACAGGAATTATAAAAACCTCTCTGAATTCTTGTGGATCCCGCAGTACAGTGCTGCACAATGTGATCCTGAGGGATTAAGAGAGAGTAATTATTCTCTGTGATAGTTTCTCTCTGAGGCCTTGTCTACACTATGTGAGGAAGTTGATCTAAGCTATGCGATCTGAGTTACGTTGGTCGACGTAGCTTAGATCTACTTACTGCGGGGTCCACACTGTGGTATGTCGATGGGAGATGCTCTCCTGTTGGCTCCCTTACTCTTCTCGTTACGGTGGAGTATGGGAATCGACAGGAGAGTGATCTGCAGTCGATTTAGCGGGTCTTCACTAGACCCGCTAAATCGACCACCGCTGCATCGATTGCCGTGCGTCAATCCCCCAGTAAGTGTGGACAAGCCCTGGGTTGCTTTGCTTTACAAATGCTGTAAGAACTGCTTGTCTCTCAATACCTGGAGTAAACTACTTGCCATAGCCTAGAACTCGTATCACAGTACAAGGCTACCAACAAATTAAGCTACTAGCACTATATGAAGTCTACTCTCACACCAGCTAATTGTAGAGGGGTGCATGTGTGCACGTGTGTGTATATATGTGTATATACACATATAACAAAGTAAATTTCCAAAAACCTCCAGGCATGACTACTGAACAGCTTTAAATGGTACAGAGGAATTGCTTATGTAACCCTTCTGCCAGGTGAAGCCAGCAGCAACCAGGGCCAGGTTCAATATCTAGGGGTTCCTTTTCAACAATACAACACAGGACCAGCTTGAGCCCTCACCCAGTAACCTGGGAAAATTACACACTACCCCTGGGCACCTCTGAGAGGCAATACTTCCTGTCACTGGACACAGACTCACCGGCAGTGCCTCCTGCTGGTCATCTCAGGGAATTAGCTCACCAGCCTCCGGAGCGCCCTCTTCAGGCCAGTGTCTCGCCTTGCTGCTGGCTCCCGTGTCCCTCCCAGGACCCCGGTGCCCCTTTAACTTGATGCTGCCCCCTGGCAGTACCCCCACACTTCTGGGTCTCCCCCTCCCAGGGGAACAACCCACCCACTATCCATACCTCACCTCAGTCGTAGGCTCCTGCCAGTCACCAGCTAGCCCCCGCGCCCTGGCCCAGACTGCAGTATGAGCCACTCATCACAGGCAAGGTTGGGTTTGGACCTGCTGCCTCTGCCTACCTATGGCTGCCCCTGCAACCCCCGTACCTAATAGACCTTCCCAGGCCTGCAGCCTGGGGCTTTCCTAGGCCAGGGCTCCCCAGCTCCCTTGGCCTTTCCCAAGCCCTGCTCCAAACTAGGTCCTCTATTCAGGTCTCTGCAGCCAGGTCCCTCCCTCTCAGAGCTAGAGAGAGAGTGCTCCTGGCTTCCCTGGCTTTTATAAGGCCTGCTGGGTCTGTTTGGAGCGTGGCCCCCAGCTGTGGCTGCTCTGCCAATCCACCCAGCTCTTCCCCTGTCCCAGCCCTCTCCCAGGGCTATCTTAAACCCCTCTGGGCCCGAGCAGGTGTCCACCCCACTACACTTCCCCACTCACACGCACAGAGTCTGAGTGTAGAAAAGAAACTTGTAATGAAAGGAGAGAAGTCACCCAACATTACTTAGGGAAGATGCCACAAGCAGGATTCATAAACATAAAACTGTGAGCAGGACACTCACCCCAGAGTGTGTGGGACAGAGTCTTCTGCCTCATGTTATTGAGTTCTTCAATCAAAAGTTCCTTTACTGTGCCCCCCTCTGCTTCCTCACCATACCCCACTGACACTGGTTGTCCTTGGTCAGTGAGGACCCATGGTTCAGAGGTGCATCTGTGTGAGTTCACCTCCCATCTGGGGAAGAAGGCACCTTGCTTGCTTTGCCATCTGAGCTCTTGCTCTACCTGGCTGCCCCGCCGGCCGCTGTTCCTTGCCGCCTGGCCGCCCCGCTGGCCACTGTTCCTCGCCGCCCCGCCAGTTGCTCCCACCAGCCGACTGCTTTCCACTTTCGCCAGCCGCCCATCAGTTACCTTCTGCTGCCATCTGCCTCTCTGCTGTGATCTCTGTAAGTCAGTCTCTTGTGATTTTTAGCTCTCAGCAGGCTGGGCAGAAACACTGCCCCACCATGAGTAATTTCAGCTCTTATTGAATACTTGACATAACAAAAGGCTCCTAATGAAGCCTATTTTGGTCTATCTCTGAACAGTGGGGAGGAACAAGTTAAACCAGACCGGGGACCCTTGAGACTTAGGCTCAGACTCATAGCCCTGGCCTACACTGGAGGGGGCGGGGGTTGACCTAAGATATGCAACTTCAGCTACGCTATTCGCGTACCTGAAATCGGCATATCTTAGGTGGACTTACCTGGCATTGAGGACAGCGGTGAGTCAACCGCTGCTGCTCCCCAGTCGACTCCACTTCTGCCTCTCGGGATAAATCGATCCCCAATAGAGAGATCACTACCTGTCGATCCGGTGGGTAGTGAAGACCGGCCCATAGACTTTAAGGCCAGAAGAAACCATTGTGATAATCTAGTCTGACCTCTCTGACTTTACCTGAATCCTTTTCAGTACCCCATCCTTGAGAACCCACATCACAGCTACAATCATCTGAGACAAAAAGAACCAGCTGGCACTTCCTCCGGAGATCATCATAATGGTGCCATTAATGGCAGGTGGGGTCATGGATCATCCTAGGCCTGAATCTTGCAACTTATGCATATGAACATCTCCATTGAAATAAATGCCTAGCCAGGCTGTGGCCTGTCAAATTTCCGTTTCTGTGACCAGGGGAAGCTTATTCTGTCAGGGATCCCCTCTCCTGATTGTCCTGCTGCCCATCTCTCCATTGCCTGCTGACTTCAAGGGAAAAAGCCTTTTGTGGCAATAGACTGGAATGCTGAATGGCGCTTCTGCAGCTTGTACTATGAGCACTCTCTTTAAAACTCCCACGGCTGGACACTGAAGCTTGTTTGATATGTGGAAGAGGTGGTGTCCCCCACTTCCTTTTTGCTATGGGATGCATCAGAAATTGCAGATTTATTCTCTTTTCACTCTTCTGGAGTTTATTTTCCCTGGCTCAGAACACATATCTGAAAAGTAGATGGGGACTGGATTTTATTGTATAGACTGAGGCCTGGTCTACACTTCAGGGTTAGGTTGATGTAAGCTGCCTTGCATTGACCTAGCTGTGGAAGTGTCTTCACTTAAATTTGGCTCCCACCAACGTAAGCATCTCTCTACGCCGATTTAGTAACACCACCTCCCCCAGCAGCGTAGAGTCACAGTTGATGTAATTAGCTCGATGCAGTGTCAGAGCAGATGACACTGCATTGCTTACATTGATTGTTACTGGCTTTCAGGAGTCGTCCCCCACTGCCTCACACTGACAATGCAATCGATACAAGTGCTCCTGGCAAGGACACGCTCCGCTGACACAAGGACCAAAGTGTGCAGGCACACACAGGCGATTTAATAACTGACATGGCTGTATGCCGATGTAAGTTAGGTCAACTTAATTTTGTAGTGTAGACAGTAGATGTGGGGAGAGGATGGCTAAAGGATCACCAAAGTGGCTTGTGCCTAGGACGGGTAACTTTTGAAATATCTCAAATTAATCTGCTGAGACTCTTTAGGAAGGACTAGTTTCTAAGACTAATTTAGATTAATATCCTGCCAGGTAGATCTACAGGTAGATCTGTAGTTCCCAGCATGTCCCCTGGATAGACGACCTAAGCACCCACATAGATTTCCACCACAACTTCAACAACCACCCACCCATCCATCCAACTCTTTCTCATCAACTTCCTGGACACCACAATCAGCTTCAGCAATTGATCCCTAAAGACAACCAGATACAAGAAGGACACCAACCACACATTCTTAGTTGTCACCTACTACCCTACACTGGAACTCTCATGAAGTATTATCAAACAATTCAAACTCCACATCCTGAAAAAAAACTATTTCCTGAACTCACTCTTCAGGCCTTCGAACAACCCCCCCCATGAACAAGCCCATGATCAGAAGTAAACTCCCCACAGACCAGGACACACCAACTCAAAGTGGCACCAGACTCTACCATAACAACAGATAGAAAACCCGCAGGCATGTCCCCAGGCCTATGATGATCAATGTCCCCCACAATACACCTTTCAAGATCCATGGGTCCTACACATGCCTATGACAACATGTGATGACCTCATCCAGATCATCAAATGCCCCAACAACAATAACTATGTCAGGGAAATTAGACATTGCTATGCTCTCGAATGAACTCTCACAGTGTGATTTTGTCTGTTATTTTTCTATCTCACATGAGCACTTTTCACAAAACTATAACTCCATATCTGACCTGTCAGTCCTAGTCCTCAAAGGAAACCTGCACAACACCTTCAAAAGAGGAGCAGTAGAACTTAAATTCATAACTCTGCAAGACACTAAGCACTTGTCTATGCTACGGCTTATGTCAATACAACTTACATTGCTCAGAGGTGTGAAAAAGCCACCCCCCTAACTGATGCAAGTTACACCAACTGAAGAGCTGGTGTGGACAGTGCTATGTCGGCAGGAGACGCTATCCCGCTGACATAGCTACTGCCTTGCATGGAGATGGAGTTCTCTCCCGTCAGCATAGAGCGTCTTCACCAGGTGTGCTACAGATGCACCAATGAAGTGCTTCTAGTGTAGACTAGCCCTAAATATCATGGTATCAACAGAAACACAGGTTTAATGACTCATTACAACCGGTGGTGAGCTGGAGTCTGTTCGCACCGGTTCACTAGAACCGGTTGTTAAATTTAGAAGCCCTTTTAGAACTGGTTGTTCTGCGAGGGACAACCGGTTCTAAAAGAGCTTCTAAATTTAACCAGCCAAAAGTGGCACCTTAGGCGCCGACTCCACGGGTGCTCCAGCCCTGGAGCACCCATGGGGAAAATTTGGTAGGTGCAGAGCACCCGCCGGCAGCTCCCCGCCCCACCCCTGCCCCCAGCTCACCTCCGCTCCACCTCCGCCCCCGAACGCACCGCCCCGCTCTGCTTCTCTGCTGTCCCCACCTCGCTTCCTGCGAATCAGCTGTTCATGCGGGAAGCTGGGGCGGGCTGAGAAGCAGGTGGCGGTTTCCTGCTCAGGCCCAGGGAGGTAGAGGTGAGCTGGGGCAGGGGGGCGCAAGGAGGGCCGCCCGTGCCGCAGCAGGTGCGCGCAGGGGAACCTCTCCCCGCCCCAGCTCACCTCCGCCACCCTCGGCATGAGCGGGAAGCCACCACCTGCTTCTCAGCCCTCCCCAGCTTCCGGCCGAACAGCTGATTCGCGGGAAGCTGGGGGTAGGGCACGGAGAAGCAGAGTGGGGCAGTGCGTTCAGGGGAGGAGGCGGAGGCAGAGCAAAGGTGAGACGGGGCCGGGGGTGGAGCAGGGAGCTACTGGTCGGTGCTCTGCACCCATCAAATTTTCCCCATGGGTGCTCCAGCGCCCCGGAGCACCCAGGGAGTCGACACCTAAGGCTCCCCACTGGGGAGCTGCCCCAGGTAAGCACCGCCGGGACTCCCCTCCTCGCCCCCCTGGCAGGTGCCTCTGGCTCTTAGGGGTGGGATGGGCACCCACTATGGTGGCCCACGAGACCTTCCTGCCCAGTTCTGGGGGCAGTCAGGGGACAGGGGAGGGGAGCAGATGGGGCAGGAGTCCCGGGGGGGGCAGGAGTGAGCAAGGACCCCCTCATGGGGTGAGGAGGGAACCCCTTGTTCAGATTTTGGCAGCTTATCACTGATTACAATCATATGTAACCTACTAACCTTCCTTTGTCATATGACTGTAGAGGTGTTAATTGCCCACTTCATTTCAAGTGGTTTCTTGCAACATGAATTAACCCCTGGTACATTTAACAATCCCACCTTGTATTTAGCTGTGACACTCTGATTACCTTTTTCCAGACCTGAAGAGCTCTGTGTAGCACCAAGCTTGTTTCTTCCACCAACGGAAATTGGTGCAATGAAAGATACCACCTCACCCACCTTTATCTTATTAGAATCAGGAGAAGTTAGGTACCTAATGTGCTTAGTTTTGGGGTGTTTTTTTTTAAATCCCACAGGGCATCTATCTGCATCTTGAAGAGCCTAAACACCCTTGGAAACCAGGTGCAAAGTCTTGATCTTACGCTCATTGAAATCCATGGAAAAGCACCCATTGACTTTAAATGGTGCAGGATCAGGGCCTAAGATCCTGGAATTCTCTGCCTCCTATTCAGCTGTGCATGCTTTAATCAGGCATGGAGGTTGGGATGCTCTATACTCCATTCTTGAGACCCTGTGTATAGAATCATATAATAGTAGGACTGGAAGGGACCTCGAGAGGTCATCTTCTATCTGTGTGTTTATCTTCAAGCCTAAAGATTTTTTTTAAATGCTTTCATTGGTTTGCATTAGAAGGTAGATGGTAGGATTAATAGCTGTTCTTCAAAGCTATAAACCGCCTGGTGTGTTTTCTCAGACTTTGAGCCATGAGTTACTGCTGTAATTATATCCAGAAGGAGAGACCATAATAACATTCTGACTTGATTTCCACTGGCAGAGCATTGATTAAAAGAGCTACATAATAAATGAAAGGCATTTCAGAATCACACTGTTGATATCTGTAATATTTTTATAATTAGAAAAGCCTACCAAAATTGTATATTATAATTACATGTATTATTAATCCTGCTCTGTTATTATAAGAATTATTCTATGATTGCAGGTTGCAGAGAGTTTTTCTGTAATTTTTTTAAAAAGGCACTGCAGTTTGGATTACAATACAAAGCCTTTTTACAGAGCAGATAAATTGGGCTATATTTTTTTCAAACTAATGCAAACCAAATGATCTATAAGCTGAAGATAGGCAAATTCAAAGAGGAACAAACAATTGAGGGGTAATGTTTTTGCCTGTTAGAAGTCTGCAGTGTAAGGAAAAGAATGTTCAAATAGCCTCTTTTATATGTTGCTTCCGAACAAAAGTCTTAAATACCTAACAGTCAAAGAGGGTATTTAATGACATTTTTGAACAATTTGTGGTTAGCCTCTTTTGAGTAAAGCCACATACATGCAGGATTTTATTCCTGAAAACAATTCTATTATACTCTAAGTTTAATATATAATTTTTTCAGCCCAATTCACCATGAATAGGAATACTGTACTTAATTTAGACTATACAAAGGTTCTCAGATTATTTACTGACAAAACATCCAGGAACACACATTACACTGTGATTTTTGGTTAGGCCCATGTTTTCCAGGGACCATGGCAAACCTAAAAGGTAAATTACAAGTTATATGAACCATAATGATCAGTTACTTACCTAAGTAGTCCCATTGGTGTCCATTGAATACTCCTATGAGTAACTGGCCACCAATATGACAAGTAGTCCCAATGGTGTCCATTGATTACTCTGGTGACTAACTGGTCACCAATGTAAACAAAGAGGTTGCAATCTGACTTTAAGTGATTTATCTCAGCTCTGATTTATTTCTAGTCTAATTCATTGTGGCTTGATATAGCAGATAAGATCCAGGCTCCATCATTTCCCCCCCAATTCTCTGTCCCTGCATTGTTAGATTAAGGGTAATTCAAAGTAACATTTTAAGGGAACATTATCAGAACAGCTCTCTTTCTGTCTCTCTTTTGCTGACATAAAAATATTTATAATAGTAAAATTAAATGTGATACAAATGTCAGTACTTGCATCTTTAACTATCCGGGGTTTTTTTACCCGCTATTTAATTACAGGAACAAAAGTTGATGGTATACATTGCCCTGAAAAAAAAATCCTCTTAAAAAGTAGAATTCAGGAGGATCTCACCTACTACTTTAGGTAGAATTATTATGTGAAGCCCAGTAGGGTGGATTTTACTCTCTCCACTAAAGGGTGTTTCAGGTTTGAACTAAATGGAATGACCAGATTGACACTAAGTAAAGAAACAGACCTGGAAATGGAAGCAGAGTCATTTGCAATGTCAAAAGCACCTTGAACCTGACCAAGTAGCACCCACAAACTTATCTCTATCACCACCACCCAAATTAAACAACCAACACCAAGCAAGAAAACACCTACTCAGCCAGAGCCAAGCATCTTAATCAGTTCTAACAAAGGCAAAACTACAAAGAGCCATTTTGTTATTAGCCACAAACCTATCCACAATTGTTCACTATGAGAACATGTCGCATCAGGAGGCCTGGAAGTGGAAAGGACAATCAAATGCAAACCTGTAATTTTCTCGTCCCTGTTGCTATTATGCATCATAATAATTTTGCCTTACTGGGAATGTCACTAGTGCACTAGGAACTTCAGCATTAGTTCTTCCCAGAACTAACACCAACCTGCCAGGACCACCCAAAACTAGCTATTACCAGAAAAGCTCCAGTTTGGCTACTGCAAGTAGGACGTCGTTCAGAGGATTAAAAACAATGGTTTTAGGTGGTTCTGAATTCATTCCAGGCAGTGAGTGTTGATTCTGGCAGGCATTGACTGACTCATGCTTGGTTCCATGCTGAGTCTGTGCATTGCAATTTAGGGTTTTGTTCCAGCTGGTTACAGATGATTTTGAATGGCTCCCAGCTGGTTAATGGTTTTTCTGCCTTGGTTACATTTGGATAAAGATTTCCACATCTTGGTTACAGATAATGGAAAGTGGTTTTTCTTAATGCACACCAGGCTGGATCGTGTTGTTTTCATCACAAGAGGAAAAGGCGTTGTGGCAAGTTATAGGAAGATTTCATGGGTTTATAGGTGATTCCCATTTTGACTCAACTCTTTACTCAACCCTATTAAAATGCCCAAGCCAGTGCTATGACACTACTCTGCTGATTTCATTCTTCACCACCCTCTTCCCTGCAGAGTCAGTGAACAGGCTTTTTTTTAAAAAAAACAAAAACTTGTTTGATGCAGCTTTGCCAAATAAATTTCCTTTCTGGGACAGACAGTCCACCACATTTGGCCTGCACCCCATTCCTCCCAGGTCTATCTTCACTAGAGCATGTCAGGAATTTTGCAACCAAATGGAAAATGCTAATTCACCAAAACCAGAACTTTTTGTGGGAAAGGCTGAGTTTTGAGGACACTTTTGCTGGGAAGGATTCTCAGGTCCAGGATGAAATTTCTGGTCACAACCAGAGAGAGACAGAGAGAGCGCGAATAAGAGAGAGCTCAGAACAGGTAATAGTTTGGTGGTTAGAGTACTTGCTGGGTCCAATTTGGAGCAGAGATTTGAACCTGTTTCTCTCACATCCCACTAGAGCACCCTAAACACCAGTCTGTTATCTGTTCTGGGGTGAGAGGGATCTGTTGTTTTTTGAATGAAAACATTTGAAAGGGCTCAGTTTTTGTCCTGATGCAGAACAGGATATTTTTTTGAAATCTCAAAAAATATAATAGGATGGGAAAAACCATTTCCCACCCAGCTCTAATCTTCACCCCTACGTGGACAATTCTCTGTTGGGGGTAAGAGAACTCATTTTTAAGGTCCTGATCCAAAGGCCATTGAAGTCGATGGAAAGACTCCCAGTGATTTCAGTGGGAGCTGGAATAGTCTTTAAGGTGATCATGAAGGAAGCATGGAGAACTTCCTGTGAATTCCCTCGGATGAATATACTGCCTAACAATCCTCATATCAATCTCTTTATGAACACTCCGGAAGCAGAGGACAGACTGAAAGGTAATATTTTGTAATAGAGCTGTTTCCATAGGCAAACCAAAGAAATTACAGGTAAAAAGGCCTGGTGGGAATCTTCCACCAACTAACTTCAGCATTAGATGGTCACTTGCAGAGGCTGCAGTGCCAATAGACGCTAACGTGTCCATCTGAATTTCATCTTCTTTATCAACTTATTCAGACTCTTGAGATCCAAGACAGCTTCAGCTACTCCTGACAATTTCCTTGCTATGGAATAGAACCCTGAGCACATTTCACCTGGAGGAAAACATTCTAGATCCTCGAGCTCTCACAGATGAGAGATTCCCTTCAGAACAGTTTGGTGATTCTTGTCATCCCTGAACATTACAAAGGGAATGAAGAAACAATGTGCAGAACATATCCTGTACCCTAGGTTTAATTCTGTGCTGGAAGGTGGCATTGCATCCATTTTCTGATCTAGGCTTCTCTCTAGTTTTTCTCCTCCGGGTCTTGCCCCTTGAATAAACTGAACCCCTTCTCCGGTATCTTTATTGGTGGTGGGAATAGAAAGCACTTCTGACCTTCTCTGAGGGCATGTAGCCTTTCCTGTACTTTGCTACAATGGGGCGTGAACATTTTTGTTTGTCTGTATTATCAGCCCCCACCTTACCAAGCTCCCTGAACAGAAGATTTGCATTCCACAGTTATCCCATGTCCACTTGGTTTGCACATTTGAAACCTATATTCTCTACCAATGTTCCTATTATGAACAAGAGACTAGGGTCCCACAGTACTGGTGAACATTATAGCTCATTTCACTAGTAAGTCTGATTTGATATTATCCCAGGGCTTAGGGGTGTTTTCATCAAAGACCCTGTGCAGATTAATGGGGGGAGTTTCCAGATTCCAGAAAGCATGCTCCTGGGCACTGCAGGGCAGTCTGATACGTTCACATTTTCTTTTCCACATACTGCAGTTTGAGCTCTAAAGGATTCTCTCATTCTTAAAGTAAGGCTAAGGCCTTGTCTACACTACCAAGTTTTGCTGACAAAAACTGCCTTTTTCCAACCAAACAGCGAATATGTACACACTGTGATGTGACTTTTGTTGGGAAAAATGCCCATTTTGGGTGACAAAATACAACCACCCCAATGAGAGACATACATCCTTTTCCTTTACGTCTTTCTTGACAAAGTGCCAGTGTAGACACCACGCTTGATTTCATCACTTTAATTGGCCTCCAGGAGGTATCCCACAATGTCCATCCTGACTGCTCTGGTCAGCAGTTTCAACTCCCCTGCCCTGCAGCCAGGTAAACTACCCTCCTTCCCTCCCCCTGGGAATTTTTGAAATTCCATTTCCTGCTGACTCAACGTGGAGAGGTCTCATCACATCTTCCCAGGTGACGATTGCTGGTTATCGCGCCAAACGATCTCCCACGTGGACCACTGCTGAGCTGTTGGATCTGATCAGTATATGGGGAGAGAAGGCTGCGCAATCATGGCTGCGCTTGAGCTGTAGGAATTGGGATACCTAATTGGGATAGCTATGGGCACATTTCTTGAGGTTTGTGTGAAAAGGGCTACGATCGGGACATGCTTCAGTGCAGAGCAAAGATAAAGGAGCTGAGGCAGGCAAGGGAGGCAAACTGTTGCTCCGGTGCTTCACTTAAGACCAGCCAGTTCTATAAAGAGCTGGACACTGTTCTCGGTGGCGACCCCTCCTCCACCGCCAAGAGCCCCATGGATACTTCGGCAGGCCTGGAGGTGGCGGAAAGAGGACCTAACCTGAAGGATGAAGTTATTGATGAAGAGGTGTAGTTAGATGATGATGTGCAGCTCCCAGCAGGGTCGCCTGGTGGGGCAGGCAGCCAAGAACTGTTCTCCATGCCAGAAGGATCTAGCCAGTCTCAGCAGTTGCTCTCCAGCAAGCAAGAAGCAGGAGAGGAGATGCCTATAAGTGGCTTGTGGTTTCTGTAGTGCGGAGGTGGGTTCAGGGTATAGAAATGTGGAAGTCTGGCTATGTTTCTGAGCTGTACATTTCCCTATGTAGCTCATCGGTACAGTGGAACAGGGTGTTGATGCACAATGAGATCTCACAGGAATCATTCAGAGAGATCTCCAGGAAAGTTTCCTGGAGGTACTCGGCCATCCTCTGCCCCAGGTTCTGTGGCAGAGCAGCTTTGTTCCTTCCCCCATTGTAGGAAACTTTCCTGCGCCATTTGGCAATCACTTGTACAGGGGCCAAAGCAGCACATAGGCGAGCAGCATAGGGAGGAGGGCAGAAGCCACAAGCATGAAGTAGATATACCCTCATTTCCCTGCTTACCCTTAGCAGTGAGATGTCTGCTAGAATGACGCCCCACCTGTGGAAAAGTGTGTGGGAATTTTAGAATTTTTCTCCTAGCATGCTGCACCATGACCCTTGCAAAGGGTGTGTGCTCTTTTCTCCTTGAGGAGCGACTCCCCACCCCCAACACTCAACATGCTTTGGTTGTTCGCAGAGATGCATGCCTGGCAAGAGTCAGAGAAAGTGATGGCAATGTCGCAAAAGGTGTATTTAACTGAAATGCTTCAATGTCATGTGTGAATTTAACAATTCTGCTTCTGTGCATTATCCCTTGTGCTTCGGCAGCTGTGGTCTTCAGGAACACCCCACGCACCCAGTGTATCCGCCAGATAAGAAAGTTCCCAAGATGCAGCAAAGAAGACATGTTCTGGGAGATACTGCAGTGTTGCGACGCAGAGAAAAGGGAACACAAGGCGTACTAGGAAGCTGAACGGCACGACAGAAAAGAGAGTCAGGAGTTTGTTAAGGACGCAACCGAGCGGATGATTAAAGTCGTGGAGGAGCAAACGCAGATACTGAAGTCCTCAATAATGCTGCAGACTGAGCAGATCCATGCTCGTCTTCAGAACTCTTTTCTTGTCCCACCCAAATTCCACCCACACAGTCCTTTCCACTCTCTGGGACTTCTGGGTTTCCCCTTCACTCCGCCCCCTCGGACAACTTTCACAATGATAGCTGGACCTACACCCAGCTGTGAAAGTCTGCCCTTCCCTGGTTCCTCCTTTCCCACCAAGTGTCTTTGTTTGTTTGTGTGTGTGTGCTGTTTCTTGTGCAATAAAAGCAAAGTTTTCGAACGGTAACTCATCTTTATTCGTTCTCTCCAGATTGAGATTGCAGGCACTACCAATACATGCATAAGCATGTTAATCATTTGCTTACTGGAATGTAAGGCCCCAGATGTCACCATTGCTATGGGCATTTCAACATCCCCCACTGTAATCTTCTGGTTTGGAAAGACAGTCTCAGCTTGTAGCTTTCTATACAGGCCGGTGTTCCTGAAGATGCATGCGTTATGCTCCTTCCTGGACCACCCCACGTTGGTGTCAGTGAAACGGCCATGGTGATCCACAAGCACCAGCAACACCATGGAGAAGTACGCCTTCATGTTGATGTACTCTGTCGCAAGGTGGTCTGGTGCTAAAATTGGAATATGTGCACAATCTGTCCCCCCGCCACAGTTAGGGAAACCCATTTCTGCAAAGCCGTCCACTATTTCACATGCATTTCCCAGAGTCACAGTCCTTCATAGCAGGATGTAATTCATTGCCCTGTATACTTGCATTAATGCAGCCCCAGTGGTAGACTTCCCACTCCAGATTGATTCACAACCAACTGATAGCAATCTGGAGTCACCAGCTTCCACACAGTGAGTGCCACCGATAGGGCAGCTCTCATTCTGGAGTCCTTGCACCACAGGTGAGCTCCATGCACAATTCCAGGAAGGTGGCTTTCCACATGCACAAGTTCTGTAGCCACTGCTCTTCATCCCAGACCTGCATGACAATACGATCCCACCATCCAGTGCTTGTTTCCTGAGACCAAAAGCGATGGTCTATTCTATCCAGCTGTTCTGTGAATGCCAAAAGCAATCTAAGGTTGCTTCTATCCATATCACGCAGGTGCCTGCAAATCATCTTCAGTTAGGAACTTCACGATTAACTGCACTGCCACGCATTATGTCTTCATGACAGTTAACAGAGCATAAGAGAACAGTGCGGCATCCATCCCTTCTCACAAAGCTGCCGGAGTGGACAGCAAAGAGGGCTGTTGCAAAAATGCCAGGAAAGAAAGCTGGACAGTGCTGGGACAGAAAGCAATGTATCATTGCAGTGCTGGGACAGAAAGCAATGTATCATGGGACATTGAGCCTGGTCCCAGGGTGCACCATGGTCTGCTCTGCCTTTCCACCACACCTAGCAACAGAAGGTGTCAAGCTGGACTGTGGGATAGGTACCCACAATGCATTGCTCACACTTAGTGCCCCCACTGTGAATGCGCTCTGCCAACAGAGGGAGCGAGTGTGAACATGAGATTCCAATTTTTAGTATGTTGACTTTTGGGTGTTGACATCACTTTTGTCGACAGAACTTGGTAGTGTAGACATGGCCTAAGTCTCAGTTTGGACCTAGGGGGTATGATTCCCAGGTAGCATAGACACACCTGTGCTAGCTCTGCTCAAGCTAGTGTGCTAAAAATAGCAGTGTAGCCGCAGTAGCACGGGCAGAGGCTCGCAGCAGCATAAACCTGCCTGGACTCCCTGGGTACGTACTCAGCCCTGATAGTCTGTACCACTGCTGCCCATGCTACTGCAGCTACCCTACTATTTGTAGCACGCTAGCGAAACAGTGCGAGTATGTCTAAATGAGCTGGAAATCACACCTCTATCTACAAGTATAGACACAGCCTAAATGGGGTAGCAGAAGGATGTAGATTACACCAGCATGCACACAAACTGAGTGAATCTACTAACTGATAATTGACTTCTTTATGAGAATCCATATTACACGTCACTATAGGAAGGTGTCCAATGAGCTGCTTCAAGATCAGGTCCTGGAGTACATAGTTATTGCCGGAACCAGAACTAATTTTATCGAAAGCTGTACTGACCACTAGTCTGCTATAGCAGTGTGTAAAGTGATTCACGTGACTACAGAATGTGCAGGCAGTTAATTCATTAACACTGCAGTCTCTGGGTGGGCAAAGGTATGGCAGATGAACTCATGTGTCTCGTAAATGCCAGGAATATCAGCATCCACTCTAAACAAAGTCATTGCAGACCCAGACTGCCTATCAATTCCAGTGTGGGAAGATAGGCCATTTCAGCAAGAATGTGACAGGCTTCATTCCAGACAACAGATTTGTCAAGACACTTTTCCTAACACTCCTGTCCTGAGCATGGGTTATTTCAGTACAATCTCACACCATTAAGAAACTGTTTTGCTCCTGTATGCTGACATTTGTACCCCGGGGGACATGTCGCATTCTACTGACACTAGATACTAGTCAAGCTATGACAATTCTGCCTGAATTGCTTACCAAAAATGGC
Organism: Lepidochelys olivacea; assembly: GCF_965140295.1. Taxonomy (NCBI): domain Eukaryota; kingdom Metazoa; phylum Chordata; order Testudines; family Cheloniidae; genus Lepidochelys; species Lepidochelys olivacea. Next base: position 133,916,392 of record NC_140414.1, on the reverse strand, counting down.
TTCTATCATTTCTAAGACGTGCCCTCAGATCCCTTCTAGGGCATAGCTAGCAATATCTGAACTACCTTAGAAAGCGATCCTTGTGCTGACTTGTCTGAAGACACTGATGATTGTATGATATTTGCTGTATAGCTGCAAAGTTATGGTGCAAGCCAATATGCCTGTTATTTGAATAATTTTTTTTCATTGTTTTAAGCCTTCAGGTTATTAATGACTGTGGTTCTTCCACACCTGATCCTACTATTTGAACCGCTGTCCCCAACGGTGACAAGTTGCGCTGAGCCTGACATGTTGGGCTGTGCATCTCCATTCATACAGAAGGTAAAATTCAGTAGGAATCTAGGTCTTTTTACCGGAAAATCTCAGACATTCTCCTTTGTCTGTGAGGTGTCCCAAATGCTACAAAATGAGACAAACGTGAACAGGAAACAGATATATGCCATCATGTTAATGTATACAGAATTCCAGTGGGCTCTTTTGTAAGAATTGGTAAAAAGATTTATCAAAGGAAAAAAAGGCCCAGGTAAATGTAGTGATCAGCTCTGAATGTGAGGAGAAAGGCCCATTCACATCAGAACATAAAAATACGGAACACCGCATACCCCTACATTAGAAACAGAGCATCCATTTTCTCAAAGGACTGGACTATGATGCTTAGAGGTTGTCCTGTAAGACAGGACTACACCATTAGAACAGAAGAGCACATGCCAAGAGACTGTGAATGCATATGCATTACTATATTGATGTAAGCAGTGTCAGGATGAGCTCTACCCTGACATCTGGTGGTGAGGTATGGCAACTTGTCGAATAGAACTTCAGGGGCTGATCTCATTTGCATAGGCACACCCACCCCGCCTAGAATGAGGCCATAGCTGCCCAAATGGTCACTTTGGCTGCTGTGGCATCCCCAGTGTCTCTGTTATTGGGGCAGGAAGAATAAATTGTTATTACCCTGATTATGGGAATCAAGGACAGTGGAACTGTACTTGGCCTTTTGTTATGATGGAGGGTCTCGCCATCAACTAAGTAGCACTCGCTAGGCAAGGGACATGGGTTCCAAAACTCTGTGAATTGAGAAAGACTGGGAACAGGTATTAATACTTGGTGGCATAGGCTCCCTGGTGAGGGCCTTACATGCTAATTGCTCTTCCTCCTCTCTCCACTGTGGAATATCAGAGCTAATTTTGATTCCATTAGGAGTCTAGTTATAGGGTGCTGAGCTGAATTCACTTTGGGCTAATGGTGCACCAGCACTGAGGCTCCCCTACTACAAGCTGAAATCACAAAAGAGCTAAACTTACTAAGAGCTGAAATCACTGAGTGTTGTGTTAAGTAGTGGGGGAGCCTGAAGCAATATGGTGGAGCAGTTTGCGGGACGGCGAGCGGAGTGGCTGGCAGAGCAGAGCCCCACGGAGAGGTGGGGCCATCAGCGTTGGACCACGTAAGGTTGAGCTACACGAAAGCTTATGCTCAAATAAATTCATTAGTCTCTAAGGTGCCATAAGTCCTCCTTTTCTTTTTGAGGTAGTGGAGAAGCAGTCAAGTTCCTGGACCTCTCTGATTTATTTATTGTTGTGGATGTGACAGGGTCATAGGAATTGATTTAATTGTTGGAAACAGTCTATAATCATGAAAACAGGCTCACAGCACTGGTGTCACAGGACATGTACATATGAAGATGTGCCAAATGCTGAAGAGCTTTAGCTTGACAGGGTTGAGGAAACATCAGTTGGCAGGAGGCAGCTTTGTAAGGAAGAGGACAGGGGTTCCATCTGCATGTTCTCTTGTGGATATGCACAACATGCCAATGTGGTCTGCAGTCTCAGCTATGGTTGGGAGTGCCTTTTTCATGTGAGGCTGGTGAGAAAGCTGTGACCATTTCTCTAGGATGCAGGTCCTTGCCACAGTGATCCACATCATTGTCATCTCTGGGCTGTAAAATGCTTATTGTGTGCGTCTTTGGCAGGGTGGGGAGGTGGAATCTAGAAGCTGATGAAGAATGCATGATCATGAAATGTGTCTTGAGTAGGCTGGGTCAATGTTTTTAAGATAATGCTGGTGTCCTATGCGCTGCACTGGCTTCTAAATTACTTCTGGATGAAGTTCAAGGTGTTAACCATGAGCATCTTTGAAGTCCTAAAAAGAAAAGGAGTACTTGTGGCACCTTAGAGACTAACCAATTTATTTGAGCATAAGCTTTCGTGAGCTACAGCTCACTTCATTGGATGCATACTGTGGAAAATACGGAAGATGTTCTTATACACACAAACCATGAAAAAATGGGTGTTTACCACTACAAAAGGTTTTCTCTCCCCCCACCCCACTCTCCTGCTGGTAATAGCTTATGTATAAGAACATCTTCTGTATTTTCCACAGTATGCATCCGATGAAGTGAGCTGTAACCAGACTCCCCACACAGTCCATTAGACCCTGATTCCAATGAACATCAGGGCACAATTCAAGGCTTATATGTTCAAATAAGCGTTTGACCGCTTGGCATTTATCACCCACCAGTTCAATGTCTTTTTGTACATTCTGTGCTTTTATTTTTTATTTTTTGAAATAGCACCAAGGGTTAAAATAAACAAGCAACATCTTTATGGCTTTGCCACCAGTATATGTGGTCTTTGCCTCACTGATCTTGTCATCCCTTACTATTTGAAGAGAGAATGCAATGGAGTACGGTGCCTTCAAAAGCAAAAGGGGTCAACCCTGCAAACCTGATACTTACATGAGTAAAGGCTGCTCACATGAGGAAACAACGATAGGGGCATGTCCTTACTTTATTCCTTTTGAGCTTCTTATAGTTCAGTCACAGAAAGAAAGCGGGGGGGGGGAGAAATAACAAGACAAACAAATATAGATCTACAGCCCAGTCTTCACATTCTCTTTAACAAAGTTTATTTTCTTTTCCTAACTCAGTAGTGGCAGTGGCCAGTCCCCCACTTAGTTAACCCAGCAATGGTCTGTAAGTCAGGTGAAAGGAAAGTGATTTTTCTAAATCAAACACAGGGAGGATGATGTGATTACATTTGAGCAAATATTTGTTCCTATTCTTATAGGAGGCCCAGGCTTATTTCACAGAACAAAGCCTTTATGGGCTGAGAAAATGCAATTCACTGAAACTTACCGGCTGTCTCCTGTGCATACTACTTACCCCCTACTGGATGGAATCAGACCCGCTTGAGCATTTATGATTGTCTTTCCCTCTGGTGGGCAGTGAATCCTTATATTACTACAGCAAACAGAGATTCTCCTTTAGTTCAAGTGGTAGGTGCCTGACTTTTGGGGGGAAGAAGATCCAGAACTCTGACCTTGATACTGGGCATGGTGTGGTATAGCTGATGTCCCTAGGGTCTGACCACGTTTGCACACATGGATCATTAAAGTGCATACCATATGGGATAGCACGCTTCACATGTATATCTAAGTCAGGGGTGGGCAAACTACAGCCAGCGGACCACATCCGTCCCGCTAGCCAGTTTAATCCAGGCCTCAAGCTCCTGCTGGGGAGCAGGATCTGGGGCTTGCCCTGCTCCCGTGCTCCAGCAGAGGACCGGGGTCAGAGACTGCTCCGGGTGCCGCGGTTCCTGGAAACAGTGGCATATCCCCCTTACTGCTCCTATGTTTAGGAGCAACCAGGGAGCTCCGGGTGCTGCCCCCACACCAAGCACCAGCCCCCACAGTTCCCATTGGCTGGGAACTGCAGGCAATGGGAGCTGCAGGGGCGGCACCTGCAGACAGGGCAGCGTGCAGAGCCTCCTGGCTGCGCCTCTGCTTAGGAGCCAGAGAGGGACATGGTGCTGCTTCTGGAAGCTCTTTGAGGTAAGCACTACCTGGAGCCTGTGCCCCTGAGCTCCTCCCATGCCCCAACCCTCTGCACCAGCCCTGATCCCTCTCCCACCCTCCGAACCCCTCAATTCCAGCCCAGAGCACCCTCCTGAACCCCAAACCCCCCATCCCCACCCCAGAGCCTGCACCCCAAGCCAGAGACCTCACCCCCCCATGCACCCCAACCCCCTGCCCCAGCCGGAGCCCCCCCCACACCCTAAACTCCTCATTTCTGGCCCCACCCCAGAGCCTGCACCCCCAGCCAGAGCCCTCACCCCTCCTGCACCCCAACCCCAATTTTGTGAGCATTTATGGCCCGCCATACAATTTCCATACACAGATGTGGCCCTTGGGCCAAAAAGTTTGCCCACCCCTGATCTAGGTACTTCTATGGCCTTCATTGCCACAGTGCCAGAATGACTGACTTAGGTCTTTCTCTTACAGCACATCATTTACACAATTTGAGGAAATGGACAAAACTGAGAAAACGCCCTGTCTGGGACAGTACCACCTTTAAGCAGTGCATGTAAACTTCTCAAAACCACTGAATTTGGAACAACTGAGCCACATTATCCCCACACACATCAATATGCCCATAAGAAAACAGCAGGGAAATTCCATTTTTTAAGTTTTACCTTAATGAAACATTTAGTTAATGGGGCCTTGGAAACATCAGTGAGTACATCAGGCAGTACTATGCTTCCTGTGTGGAACAGGTTCCTGGAGGCATATTGCTCCAGATCCACACAGGTACTTAAGTGTCTAAACCCACAATTTAGGTGCCTAAGTATGGGGTTTAGGCACCTAAGTGCAAGTTTTAGGCTCTACTGCAATTCACAAAACTCTTGCAAAACCAGAGTAACCCACACCCAGGAGGAAGATAGGCATTCGCCTGCCTACCTCAGGTGCTGTGCCTGATCCAGGAGACATGCTGAGTGTCTGCCTATCAGACAGGGTCCCCTTCAAAATCTGGCAGGGGGATGAGATGCTGTCATTGGTGCCCACCTACCTTACTTTTAGGCCAGTGTTTAGAACATTTACCTGGGATGTGGGAGACCCAGTTTCAATTCCCCGCTCTACCTGAGGGGGAGAGCGGATTTGAACAGGGTTCTCCCACACCTCTCAGGAGAGGGCTCTAACCACTGAGCAATGGAATATACTGATGTGGGGACTGAAGAATCATTGGAGCAGGAGGACTGGATTCTGGTCGTCTCCATCCTCCCATGTGGGTGCCTTCACCACCAGGCTATAGAGTCACGCTCACTCTCTGGCCCAATGATTCTTTAATTATTTATTCACAATGGAATAGCTTCAGCAGGAGAGACTGAGGGAGCCCGGGTCAGAATATCCCATCACGCCATGGTTACAGACCCACACCCCTCTTTCTCCCTCTCAGACAGTGAACCTGGGTCCCCCACATCCCGTGCAAGTGCTCGAACTATGCGTTAAAAGTTATAGAGTGACACCCACACCCCTGTCTTCTGTGGAATTAGGTAGGAGCCTAACTTATTCTCACAAGAAAAAGCATAGGTGTCTAAGCCTTCTGACTCCTACACAAGGGTTCCCATTCATGGATTGCTAAACAGAGATAGGCACCTGTCTCTGGGAAAGGGCTTCGGATACACCCCTCCCAGCAATATATCCCACTTGCTAATGTAGATGGCTCCCCGGCTACCATGCTGGCATTTGTGGATCACATTGAAAGGCACCTATCTCTTCCCATTCATTGTATAGGGAGTCTAGGTGCCAGACTTGGGCTTTGTGGATCACGGCACTGGAACATCTAACTTTCAGGCACTTAAAAGTTAGGTGTTGCAATGCTTACAGACACAAACCAGAGCCTCTGCTGTGGGAGTGAGGGATCATCCTTCAGGATAGGTTGTCCTCTCCAGCGCATCATCAAGGATCTACAACCTATCCTGAAGGATGATCCCTCACTCTCACAGATCTTGGGAGACAGGCCAGTCCTCACTTACAGACAGCCCCCACAACCTGAAGCAAATACTCACCAGCAACGACATACCACTCAACAAAAACACCAACCCAGGAACCAAACCCTGCTACAAACCCTGGTGCCAACTCTGTCCACATATCTACTCAAGGGACACCATCATAGGACCTAACCACATCAGCCACACTATCAAGGGCTCATTCACCTGCACATCTACCAATGTGATATATGCCATCATGTGCCAGCAATGCCCCTCTGCCATGTACATTGGCCAAACCGGACAGTCTCTATGCAAAAGAATAAATGGACACAAATCTGACATCAGGATTCATAGCATTCAAAAACCAGTAGGAGAACACTTCAATCTCTCTGGTCACTCAACAATCGACCTAAGAGTGGCAATTCTTCAACAAAAAAACTTCAAAAACAGACTCCAACGTGAAGCTGCAAAACTGGAATTAATTTGCAAACTGGATACCATCAGATTAGGCCTGAATAGAGACTGGGAGCGGATGGGTCATTACAAAACCTAAACTTAATTTCCCCAATACTAATTTCTCCCTACTGTTACTCACACCTTCTTATCAACTGTCTGTAATGGGCATTATTCCCAAATATTAAATTAAATTGATGGCAAATGAAGAAATTACAATGTAACTATGGCTGATTTTCAGTACTGCACTGTCCTTTGATACAAGCTCTGGCCCCAATCCTGCAAACACCTGAGCACACACTCAGCGTTAAGGATGAATAGTGCTATTGAAGTCAGAGACACCACTCAGGTGAGCAGAGTTAAGCATGTGCATAAGTGTCTGCTAGAATGGAGGCTTAAACACCGATCCTGCTAGTCAGCTAGTGGATCTGAATGGGTAGACTTGCAGAGCTCTACATTGGTGCAAATGTCCATTTACCTTCATTAGATTGCAGGATTTGTTACAATAGTTAATATTTGTAAGATAGCAGCCGGAAAAAAGATTAAAATTATTTGCTAACATTCTAAAAACAGGTTTAATGGGAGCTACGAGTAAGGACATTTTCCTCTCATTTGCTATCTTTTTTTTCTTATGTTGGTCTCCAGCACAACAATTTATTATAAAAGCAGATTAGGTCTAGTATTCATCTGTTGCAGAGATGGTTTTGAATAACTGCCTAGCTGCCATATTTACATCCATTACATCCATCCCTGCTGCAGACAAGGCAGGGTTACTGGGCAAAAATTGCTCTTCTGTTTACTCAGACCTTTCAAGACTAATTCTCAAACTGGTACATTTCAACTAATGAAACAGAGGTTACAAAAAATAATATATGGGTTTAATATCAGATAAATGGATAGATAATCAAAAGAGTAGGATACAGCAGTTGCAAGGTATTTACGTGCCAGATAGGCTAAACATTCGTATGTCCCTTCATGCTTCGGCCACCATTCTAGAGGCCATGCTTCCATGCTGAGGACTCTCATTAAAAAAATAATGCGTCAATTAAATTTGTGACTGAACTCCTTGGGGGAGAATTGCATGTGTCCTGTTCTGTTTTATCCGCATTCTGCCATATATTTCATGTTATAGCCATCTCAGATCATGACCCAGCACATGTTTGTTTTAAAGAACACTTTCACAGCAGATTTGACAAAATGCAAAGAAGGTACCAGTGTGAGATTTCTCAAAAATAGCTGCAGCACTCGACCCAAAGTTTCAGAATCTGAAGTGCCTTCCAAAATCTGAGAGGGATGAGGTGTGGAGCATGCTTTCAGAAGTCTTAAAAGAGCAACACTCTGATGCAGAAACTCCAGAACCCAAACCACCAAAAAAAAAAATCAACCTTCTGCTGGTGGCATCTGACTCAGATGATGAAAATGAACATGCGTCGGTCCGCTCTGCTTTGGAGCGTTATCAGGCAGAACCCATCATCTGTCCTCTGGACGCATGTCCTCTGGAATGGTGGTTGAAGCATGAAGGGACATATGAATCTTTAGCGCATCTAGCACGTAAATATCTTGCCAGCTACAACAGTGCCATGCGAACACCTGTTCTCACTTTCAGGTGACACTGTAAACAAGAAGCAGGCAGCATTATCTCCTGCAAATTGTAACCGAACTTGATTGGCTGAAATAGGACTGAGTGGACTTGTAGGCTCTAAAGTTTTACATTGTTTTATTTTTGAATGCAGTTTTTTTTTGTACATAATTCTACATTTATAAGTTACACTTCACAATAAAGAGATTGCACTACAGTATTTGTATTAGGTGAATTGAAAAATACTATTTCTTTTGTTTTTTACAAATATTTGTAATAAAAAAAAATATAAAGTGAGCACTGCACTTTGTATTCTGTATTGTAATTGAAATCAATATTTTTGAAAATGTAGAAACTATCCAAATATATTTAAATAAGTGGTATTCTATTATTAACAACACAATTAATTGTGATTAGTTTTTTTAATCACGCGATTAATCATGATTTATTTTTTAATAGCTTTTCAGCTCTAATACTACATGCAAATGACATTGAGGGTCTCTTTTTCAACACCCAAAAGCATGGAAATTCAGACTTAAGACTGAATCTCTATTTCCAGTGAGCCTAGGTATTGAAGGGGCTTTAACCAGTGACAAGTGCTGTCTATGGAACACAGCAAGTTAGAGAGACAAAGTTATGAATTAAAGAGATGACTTCAACCTTATCTTAATTTTATGAGTTTTAATCTGGTCCTCAATGTTATCTGAAAACAGTGTTTATGGTTTAATTAGATATAGCTACAATTAGTCAAGCAAATAGCTAGTGTCACATTTTCTGACCTCAAGACTGGAAAGTTACTATAGCATCTAATTCAATGGCAGAGCTAGGATTCTACCTATATGTTCAAAAAGGCTGAAGGTTAGCACACTCTTCCATGTTTACAAATCTGCCCAGTGTCTGTATATCTGGTAATACCCAGAGATGTTTACATTCTGAAGTTTTAAAATAGATTTTTTTTTCTCTTCTCTAAAAACACATCTAACAGCTGGCAATTGGATAGTTTAAATATTTTTCCTTGTTTGTTAAGGTTGCATTAATTTGCACAGGCTGCTATGATTCAATCTGCACCTTATTGATAATGCCACCTAATGGTTTGAATTTACATAAAAATAATACAAGCATCAAAGGCTATCCAGGAGTTTGAAACATCAGAAGTAACCACAGTGCACTGAATAAGATCCTATGAATAATTCAGGGACTCCAACATCTTAGTCATGGGAGCCTTTAAGATCTACATGCACCAGTCTCTTCTCTGGAATTACAAGTTATAATAAAAACACTCTGTAAAGCACCACATTTAAAGCACATGAAGGCTGCTGTCTAGTAAGTTTATTTAACTTATTTGCATATAATATTGCTTCTCCTCTCAGCAACTGTTAAGCCTAAGCATAGATAGGTCACACGAAAACCGTAGCTTTTGGGCAACAAAAATAATGTGATAACTAACATCCCTTCCAAATCTGTAATCATCTGAGGGGAAAAATACAACAAACACCCCTCCCCATATTAACAATTAACAATATTTTTTTTTAAAAAAGTCCATTTTTCAACAACCATCTTTTCATTTTTAAAATGTTGACCAGCTCTATTATTAACCCCTCTTAATGTGGAACCAGGGTAGAGCACAAGCTAGGTCCCCTACTGCCTATCAGAGGCCATCCTTTGCCTAGTGTAAATGCTGACTTCCAAAATTTCCCATCAGTCCTCTCTTGAAGGCATTAGGTGCAGGAGCTATGCCATATTGGCGCTCTCTCCAATTCTTCTCTGTTACTCATCAGACACTCTTTCATACTCACCACCCTGCCTTCCAATGAGGTCCTGTTCAGTGCCCTGTAGAGTTTCAGAAGGCCTTTCCTTGAGTACTTGAGTGCATTTCTGCAGTGCTTTGGAACCTGTATTCCTCAATGCTTTACCTTCCATTTTCTTTGATTAAGTACTTTGATGCCTATTTTCTCAGTAGTTCAGCACCTGCCTTGTTTTTTTAGCTCCCCTTTTCTTGGTGTTCTTGCAACTCATCAGTGAATGTATGTGACAGGTTCCCCTCTGTGCTGATCAACGAAGGATACAAGTTCTTATAGCCCCCGGCTATTGAAGCTTGATTCTTTAGCACAAGCTATAGCAGTTTATGCTTCAAGCTCTGGAAGTCCCTGGTTCAATGTCCAGTGTGTGGGTTGTGAGTGCAGCTCTCCCGCTTTGATGCCTAGCATCCCAGAACCTGTTCTGGTTTGGTCTGTGCTGAGCAACAAGTGATATATTTAGAGATGGGCTCAAACTGCAAAATTCAGAGCTAGATCTTAAACTAGCAAATCGGGGGGAATTTGGTCTTGGGTATTGATGAAGCCCTCTCTCTAAATACATTTATTATAACAGATAAAGCAGGATCTTGTTTGAATAGATAGGAAATTAAGAGATAAGGTTGAAGCTCTAGTCCCTGATTGCCATTAAAAGAAAACAGGTTGCATGGTGAAAGAAAGAGAATTTCGGCCTCCATGTAGCAATGTCCCTCAAAAGCTTCTTTATACAATTATTTCTGTGCAGAATTTTGGCATTAATTTAAAGCAAAAATCATTCACAAATTGTTATAAAATAGCCATATTATGGGAACAGACAGATTGTAATGACTCATTCAGAACACACTGTTATAACCATACATTCAGACATTCAATGCCTGAGACAAATTGTGGCTTGGGGGTTTACAGAGGCATCCTGACAGCGATGGCAGCAGATTACAAAATTCATCCTTTAGACATCAAACGCCCAATTTCCAACATCATCATCATCATCATCATCATCAGGCGTGCTTTGAACAACAAAGGAGGAGTTGCTGTACATCATTTTTCATTGCTTGATAGATGGAGAATGATATGGTAGGGCATATTGCAACTGAACGCATTGATCTCTAAAGTCATTCGTAAACAAAACATCATGTTAAACACCCAGGGTGGCAGTTATTGCGTGAGAGCAGGGAGCTCGCTAAATCTTTGCATCCATGCACATTATTGGTCTTTGCATGGATGTGTGCATATGTTTCAGTGAAGACATGGATACACAGGGTATGTGCATAAGTGTGTGCTTATGCAACAGGAGTGCATGTAATATCTCCATGATAAAGCCATGGAAGTGTTAAAGGAATTGCTGACACCAGCGTGTTGAAATTAACCAGATCCTACAGTCCTAGCTCTGTCTTGACTCAGGTAATTGAGTATTTTAGAAAACATAACACAGGGGTCGGCAACCTTTGGCATGCGGCCCATCAGGATAATGCGCTGGCAGGCCACAAGACATTTTGTTTACATTGATCATCCACAGGCATGGCCCTGCCCAGCTCCTAGTGGCCGCGGTTCACCGTTCCCGGCCACTGACAGCTGCGGGAAGTGGCGTGGGTCGCAGGGATGTGCTGGTCACCACTTTCCACAGCTCCCATTGGCCAGGAATGGTGAACTGCGGCCACTGGGAGCTGCAGGGGGCCATGCCTGCAGATGGTCAACGTAAACAAAATGTCTCGTGGCCGCCAGCAGATTACTCTGACAGGCTGTGTGCTGAAGGTTGCCGACCCCTGAGGCAACATATTGAGTAAAGCAAACTAGAATAGTAATTTAAAATGAGACAGAGTTTAAAGGTTCATTGGGGAGAGGAGATTTAACAACAAAATAAACGAAAATGAAGACAATAACCAACATTGTCAAGTTGTCTGAGGCAGGGAACATTTTTTTGTTCTATGTTTATAAAGTGCCTAGCACAATGGGATCCAGGGCCATTCCTGATCAGCTCCTAGGCGCTTCGGTAACACAAATAATAAAGGGCTAAACTGTAGCTGTGACACAAGTATTGAGCAAGGAGCAGTGTCTAGCAGCACTGTCCCAGGAGCAGATTTACAGAGTGGGGAGTAATAGCTCAGCAGAAGCTGCTGCTCTCCCTCTCTCCCTGCCACCTATGATACACATAGCCAGCCCAAAGCAGTGAAGGGGCGCCAGGCACCACCTTTAATTTCCTGGACAGGTGCATTGGCGGAGCCTAAATCTGCTCCAACATGGAAGTCGTTTATAACAGATTCGAAATAATTCACACACAAAAGGAAGAAAATGAAACATAAAAGCAGCAAACACAGTGTCAGTACAAGACAGACCCAAACATGCATGAATGGATTAAATGAACAAGAAGGTAACAATTTAAGGAATTAAAATCATCTACTTCAAAGAACTCCCAAAGCATAAGAATGTTCATAACTGAAAACTCTAAATAATGTTAATGAGCTTTACCTCCCTGAAAGATATTACATTTTGTAATTTGAATTAAAAAAATACATTTACACTTATTTTAGAAACTAACTGGTGACAAAACAGGGCAGACAGTTAAATAGAAGCAATATTTGAATGTAAAGGTGGGTTTCCCTGTCCTGCATGTGTTTAATTTATTGCAATGGAACAAAACTGCTTCATTTTAAACAGAGCTGGTGAGATCTGCGCAGACTTGATACTGACTATTAAGGCCCTGAGTCTGTAATTGGATTGTCTGTTTGAACCCTCACACCAGTACGAAGCCCCAGTGACTCCAATGGGATTCTATACAGATAGGAGGCTTTGCCAACACTGATCTGATAGCAAGGTTAAGAGCTAAAACGTTTGAGAAGAGAAGACTTTTAATGGCTCATGAATTAATTATTTAAAAAGTTCCAACTTCATAACAAGAAAAGGAGTACTTGTGGCACCTTAGAGACTAACAAATTTATTTGAGCATAAGCTTTCATGAGCTACAGCTCACTTCACTGGATGCATCTGATGAAGTGAGCTGTAGCTCACGAAAGGTTATACTCAAATAAATGTGTTAGTCTCTAAGGTGCCACAAGTACCCCTTTTCTTTTTGCAAATACAGACTAACACGGCTGCTACTCTGAAACTTCATAACAGAAAACCAAAAAATGACACATGCTTTCACTATGAATGCACAATTAATGGTTCCAAGAGCACTTTGTTTAGCAGCAAACAAGCAGCTGACTCACAATAAAGTGGATGTGTAAGGTGGCAAATATACTAGAATGCCCGACAGAGGACAGAGCACTTAACAGAATTGCCCTAGTTCCCATTATTTAGTCCAAACTTTGCTAACTGCTGCTGAAAATAAATCTGAAGTACTGTAGTTACAAAGGCAGCTGAAAGCTCCTTACACTTCCTTCTGGGTGTCTCTATAGACAGTTATACATAATCCAAACTAAGCGTTCATACTCCACCTCTACATAACTGCAAGGGTCAGCAAAGATACAAACTATTTTTCAGCAGATGCTGCCTCCCTTCAACTGAATAACGGTTAAAACAATATTACAGGTTTATCTCATTAGCAGGTAGATGCTAATTCTCTGACACTTCTACATGACAGTTGAGATGTTTCTGAGAGGTATAGGCCCAGTTTTCCTAGGTGATTAGTGATTTTGGATGGCCCATTGACATAACTTTAAAATGGTGGGATTTCTAAGATGGTGAGTGCTCGGCATTTTCTGAAATTCAAATCCCTTTAAAGTATGTCAACGGCGGCACCCAAAATCACGAGTCACTTTTAAAAGCCATTGCTAGTAACTTTTATGGCTGCATAGGAGCTAGAGTTAAAGAAACAGATATGTAGGTCACAAAAATTCAAACATGGCAGTGACCGCTCTGCATCACGAACAATGCTCAGTGTGTATTTTGGTATGTGCCGGGAAAACGGCGTGCTAACCAAAAAAGTGCAAACAGAGGTCACATTCTTAACACAGGCATTTGGATTTTTGAATAATTGCAAAGGGCAGCCAGGTAAGTTTCAACTGAGAAAGTCTGAACCCTCTACACAACTGTGGGCGTGAAAGTTCCAGATGAAACTGGACTTTTCTGAACTTCCATCTGAATTCTCCGGGGGGAGAGGGCAGCGGGGGAAATGACAAGAAGATTATTGTGATTGTGGCTTCCTGATGCTGCTCTGCTTGGCCTCACTACAAATTAAGGTTGCTAAGGGCAACTTTAACTTATACCACTAGCATAAATGTTCCTGGATGTTACACGAGGTAAGACCTAAGCATTGTGAAGCAGCTCGTTCACCACATACCCTGCCTTTAACATGCACCACCGACATCTCCTTTGATCCACCTACTGTCTCTCCTTATGCTGGGCAGTGCAGCCCCAGTGGAAAAGGCAGGCAGGTGATGACACAGGCACAGAAGCATAGCCGCTTTCTTGTGCTTTACGGCAGGTGGAGATTCCCCCTACACAGGGGAAATTCTCCGGGGGGTTCTCTGCTGGTTTGAATTCTTTTTGCCCTGGTTATGCAGTGCCAGGGGAACTGAGCGGACCCAAGAATACAGCCCTTTGTGTTGTATACATGCCTGACTCTTTCAGAATGGCTGGAGGTGTCAAGGGGGAACTGACAGCGTGAAAAGTGAGCCACCAGATCTACTACCCCTCATACTGGTTATCCAGAAAACATTTACCTGTTCACACCCATAGTTCAACAAGAATACCCCATCCCTGTGTCGGGCAGGTATATGTATTGCCTGAGGGAAGGAACAGGATGAAGTCATTGATTATGTGACTGATGTGAACGCTACAATTGCTGTACATACTTATCTACTTCAACACCGCAAAAACAGAGAGCTTAGCAGAAAGTAGCCTTGTTGGCAGACACTTTTGATGCACCAGCAGTTACAGATTTCCCACACAGGCAAGTAATTAGGGTGAGGAAGACAGCATCACAGGAAAGTGGTTTTATATGCTACAGATTAAGACTCTGACTGAAAGGTTTAGTTGATAGGAATATGTCTGTGTGGGGCGGGGGGAAAGGAACGCAGGTGACAGCACTGAGAAAGTTCTCTCAGTTTCAAAGTATAACCCAAAAGCAGTGTTCGATCACAGCCTACCTGTGCTGGCTGCCCCTGTCAGCCGTGGTGTAGATATACCCTCACTTTGTACAGATGACAGACCAGGAGTAAAATTTTCAAGAGAACCTAAGTCATTTAGGAACCTAAGCCCCATTCTCCAAAGCGGTAACTACAGCCCTCTGTGTTTTATACATGCCTGAGTAGTTATCAGTGGTTCATAGTCATGCTGGAAGGGCCTCAGTTCTGGGTCCAGTTCTGTTCAATATCTTCATCAATGATTTAGATAATGGCATAGAGAGAACACTTATAAGGTTGGCAGATGATACCACGCTGGGCGGGGTTGCAAGTGCTTTGGAGGATAGGGTTAAAATTTGAAATGATCTGGACAAACTGGAGAAATGGTCTGAAGTAAATAGGATGAAATTTAATAAGGACAAATGCAAAGTTAGGAAGGAACAATCAGTTGTACACATACAAAATGGGAAATGACTGCCTAGGAAGGAGTACTGCAGAAAGGGATCTGGGGGTCATAGTGGACCACAAGCTAAATATGAGTCAACAGTGTAACACTGTTGCAAAAAAAACCAAACAACATTCTGAGATGTATTAGGAGGAGTGTTGTAAGCAAGACAAGAAGTAATTCTACTCCATGCTGATTAGGCCTCAGCTGGAGTATTGTGTCCTGTTCTGGGCACCACATTTCAGGAAAGATGTGGACAAATTGGAGAACGTCCAGAGAAGATCAACAAAAATGATTAAATGTCTAGAAAACATGACCTATAAGGGAAGATTGAAAAAATTAGGGTTGTTTAGTCTGGGAAAGAGAAGAGTGAGAGGAGACATGGTAACAGTTTTCAAGTACGTAAAAAGTTGTTACAAGAAGGAGGGAGAAGAATTGCTCTTCTTAACCTCTGAGGATAGGGCAAGAAGCAATGGGCTTATTGCAGCGAGGCAGGTTTAGGTTGGACATTAGGAAAAAATTCCTATCAGAGTGGTGAAGCACTGGAATAAATTGCCTACAGAGGTTGTGGAATCTCCATCACTGGAGATTTTTAAGAGCAGGTTAGACAAATACAGTACCTGTCATGAATGGTCTAGATAATACTTAGTCCTGCCATGAGTGCAGGGGACTGGACTAGATGACCTCTCAAGGTCTCTTTCAGTAGAACCTGGGAATGAGCGACAGGGAAAGGATCACTTGATGATTACCTGTTCTGTTCATTCCCTCTGGGGCACCTGGCATTGACCACTGTCGGAAGACAGGATACTGGGCTGGAAAGACCTTTGGTCTGACCCAGTATGGCTGTTCTTATGACTCAGGAACTTTGGAACCTGAATCACAGAGACAAACTCCTAAGGACCTCAGTAACTTATGAAAAAAGCACTTAGGCTCCTTAGAGGCATGTGGTGGGGTGTGTATAAACTGTGATAACAGGATCCAAAGGAAGAAATATCAGGATGCACAGCAGGACTGGTTCTGTCAGGCTCTGAAACATGTGGGAATGAGTGCCATGGGAGTCTCTCCTTAGACTTCTGTGATGCTGAGTCAGGAAGCTGAGCAGTACATGACCTGAGGGAGACGGACGAGACCTCCACCATGACTGCTCCACTGCCACCAAGCCAGTCAAGACTTTTTAGAGCTGTTTAAGGGCTTATAAATGTGCTGGGACTCCCAGTATGATACTTTATGTTGGATTGGGAGGGCAGAGTCATTTCCTCTCTTGCTTTCTGTCTGCCAAGCTAAAGATTGGCTACACTACACATGGCACCTCCAGGGCCTTTCAGCAACCATTGCCTGGATGCTGCTACAGCTGCGGCCCTCTTTATTTTTCCCTGATGGATTACACCGATTGTACCTAATAATGCAGCTTAGAATTCAGTTAATTGGCCAGCCCAGTTTGAAACTGTTCCAAATGTTTACACGGCTCTATTTTACATTTTCTGTTCATGTGTGGAAGTTTTTCAGCTGCAGTGTTCTTTTGTGCTGGGAAATCTCAAGATGTTTTCCACTGTAGCAGTTTCTCTCTCAGACCACTTGGAAACTACCCATTTGCATGATGGCATAATGTGTGTGTTAGAACATCTGGCCAATCTTTAGCTTGGCAGACTAAGAAGGTTACCAGAGATCACTCACAAACCAGGTCACTGCTACAGCACACCTGCTAGCCAGCTGCAGCTTCTCTTTCTGAGTTGTCGCACACAGAACATATCTCCTGAGTGCAAAGGGAAATCTCTCCCACACTCAGTCAACCACAAAATCAATATATATATAAAAAAAACTCAAACACATACTGAATTCCACTCCCACATATCCCTGAAATTCATTTATTTTGACTCATTATTTTAATCTTATGCTTGAAGAGTAAATGGCAGGATGTTGAGGTGGAAGTTAAAGCCAGAGATGCCTGTAGCACGAAGCATTTTCCAGTGCTTTCTCCACAGACAGCACCTTTTGCCTGAACCCAGAGCTATGGTGTACCAATATTTCATTGTTTCTGTAGCCCACTCCTCAGTGTATTATGCTGTGCCTGATCCAGGAGGCTATGCCTCTGCTGTGGCTCCCAGATAAGGGATTTAGCTTTGACTCTAGAGTAGTGGTCTCCAAACTTTTTACGCCCAAGATCACTTTTTTAATCTAAGGGCAACCTAGGATCTACCCTGCCCCTTCCCTGAGGCCCTGCCGCTTCCCCAAAGCCCCACCCCGCTCACTCCATCCTCGCCTCTCCCCCACCCTCACTTTCACCAGGCTGGGACAGGGGGTTGGGGTTCGGGAGGGAATGCGGGCTCTGGGGTGGGGCCGAAGGGTTCACAGTGGGGGTGGGGGCTCTGGGCTGAGCCTGGGGCAGAGGGTTGGGGTGCAGGAGGGGGTACAGGGTGCTGGCTCTGGGCTGGGGAAGGGGGTTGGGGTGCTTGCTCTGGGAGGGGGGTCAGGGCTGGGGGTTGGGGTGCAGGCTCCCACCAGGCAGCACTTACCTCTGGTGGCTCCCGGTCAGCGGCGGACACAGTGAGGCTAAGGCAGGCTCCCTGCCTACTCCATCCCCACACCACTCCCAGAAGGAGCCAATGAGCCCCTGCGGCCCCTGAGGGGGAATGGGGGGCACGTGGATGTGTGCACTGCCTCTTTCTGCAAGCACCACCCCCGCTGCTCTCCCAGCCAATGGGAGCTGCAGGGGCGGTGCTTGCAGGCAGGACCAGCACAAGGAGGGAGACCCCTGACCTCCCTTCCCCAGGAGTGGCATGGGGCCAGGGTTAGCAGGGAGTCTGCCTTAGCAGCAGCCACACTACACCACTGGAGATCGCGATCAACCGGTTGGTGACCACTGCTCTAGAGGCTCAAGCTTTCGCTGTGAAGTTTCCCAGTTTCAATCCTCAGGGATGGCCAGCACAGCAGCTGTTACACTTCCAATGCAGACACATGAGTATTCAAAAGAAAACCAAACTTATTTTTTAAAATTACAAAATAATATTCTAAACATCCATGCAGTACCAATCAGCAAACTAAAACACTGACCCATCAGATGGATCTTGCAGAAGAAACAGTCCTGAAATGGTCCATCTAAGCTTCTTCTTAAGGAAAAGAGCAGGTACAGGGCCTAGGTTCAAAGCAAAAAGCACAAAACAGAACAAATACCGACTGAATAGGTTACATTCTTTGTAGTATGTCCACACAGGGATTAAAAAATGCAGCTGGCCTGGGTCAGCTGACTTGGGCTCGCAGGGCTTGGGCTTCAAGACTGAAACATTGCTGTGTAGACATTCAAGCTTGGGCTGGACCCTCTCAGGTTCCCCAAACATTTACACAGTGATTCTTCAACTCTGGAGCCCGAGCCCTGCGAGCCAGTCAGCTGAACCAGACAAGCCATGGCCATGCTGCAGGTCTTTTGTCCCTGTTTAGACGTACCTTAAGGCTCTCGTATCAGAATACCCTGATGTAGGCCTGCAGCAATGTGTCTATCATCACCACTAAAATATCCTTCTAACTCCTGGGGCCAAACAGAGATCTTGGTATAAGCAGATTCTTGTACAGAAAGAGAAGGGATGGTACGGTAATTAGGATGCTAGCCTAGGACTTGGGAAAACAAGTTCATTTCCATGCTCTGTGACAGATTTCCAGTGTGACCTTGGGTAAGTCACTTCGTCTCTCTAGATCTCATTCACCATCTGTAAAATGAGGTGTAACCAAGCCTGTGAGAGTCACAATGGAGAATACCAAATTCAGGACAAACTGCTGAGAAATAGGGCAGCTAAACCCCAAAAACTGGAGGTTATTCTCCCATGAGATATACCAAACTAGCAACAAAAGTAAACTCCTGTTTCACCACACTGGCTAACAAGAAGTCATAAAAGTGCTTTCCTGTGGCATTCCAGCCCTTATATTATCACCGAAAACACTAGACTTAGAGATGTGTGGTTCTTTAAAACCAATCTCTTCAAATAAAAGGTTCTTCTGATCCCAAAAAACCAGCCACACCCAGGTCAATATATAACTCAGAACTTACCCAAAAATCATGCTGATGCCAATCCTTTAGTATCTAAAATATAAAGGTTTATTTATAGAAAGAAAGAAAGAAAGAAAGAAAGAAAGAAAGAAAGAAAGAAAGAAAGAAAGAAAGAAAGAAAGAAAGAAAGAAAGAAAGAAAGAAAGAAAGAAAGAAGAGTTAAAACTGGTTAAAAGAATCAAATACATAAAATAAATGCAAAATTCTTGGTTCAGGCTTGTAGCAGTGATGGAATAAACTGCTGGCTTATGTCAAACCTCTGACTGCTTCCAAATCATTGGAAGGACCTCAGTACCTTTGGTTAGAATGCTCCCATTATTATAATCCATAGTCCAGAGGTTTGAACAGGAAAGAGGCTGGGGCAGAAAGGAGGCAAAATGGAGGTGTTTCCAGGGCCTTTTATACCTTCTGCCATGTGGCGGGAATCCCATTGTTCTTACTGTGGAAGAGATGGTGGTTGGAGTCACATGGACAAGTCACATGTCCATGCATGATTTCACCTAGTCACAGCAGGAAATTCCATTAGGTGGACATAGGCATCTCCCATGATCCATTGTCAGTTAAATGTTCTTTTGATGGGCCACTCAATTTGAATAGTCCCTCCAAGATGTGCTGGCTAGCTGCCTTGTGGGTGTTACCCCAGGAGCAAACATTTGAAATCCAGGTATAGAGCCAATACTCATAACTTCAAATACAAAAATGATACCTGTGTACAAATAGCAAAATCATATTCAGCAAATCATAACCTTTCCACAGACACCTTACTTGACAACCTTTGTTCAAGATTTATTGCAAATATATAACAGTGGTTTCAACAATGATCTATATGGTCATATTTTAATCAGATAATGTCACATGGGGATAATATCATTTCCTTATCTCACAGTGGTGCTGTGAAGTTAAATACATTAAAAGATTGTGAGGTGCTCAGATGCTATAGAGGGCATATGAGTACCTAAGGGAGGATAGACACAGTGTTTCCTCCCATTTAACTGTGATAAATTTTATTTTTCTGTGTTTTATATACAGAAATTCTAGACTTATTTCTATTAGGGAAGCTCAGAAGTCCTAGCATTTGGGAATCAGGAAATTCTGGTTTCCAAACTAGTGACATTTGGGGAACTTTTAAATTCAAGTTTGGAAAAAGGCAGGGCATTGAACACAATGAAATGCAGATAACACCTACTTTACATTCAACATTCTGTATGAACATTAACTAATCAATCATATAATTAATCAGTCATGAAAATACAATGCAAAGCTGTGTATAATTTGAGGAACCTCTAGTGAGCTGGAGAGTAAGAAAAATGACACAGTCACAGTCAGGTACTTCAGGCTACTTACACCTTGATCCTGAAATTGGTCCTACAGGCTCCACATGAGCCCTTGGGTTTGCACAGATCCAGTTAAGAGAATGAAGGCTATTACTTCACTGCCTTGCAGACTGTTTTTGTTTTAATACCCGTATTAAAGGGCATCAGCAGGGTCCATTGGACAGAGCATCAGTCCGAGTCCAGAAACCTGGGTGTGATTCCTGGTGTTGCTCTTGACTTCTTGTGTGACATTAGGCAAATCATTTAGCATCTGTGTCATCTGTGAAATGCATAAATGTAATTAGCCCACTCTTCATAAAGCACTTTGAGATCTGCAGATGAAGTGTGCTGTACATACTAAACGTTATTGTCAAGGTTCCTCCCCGACTCTGAGCTCTAGGGTACAGATGTGGGGACCTGCATGAAAACCTCCTAAGCTTACTTTTACCAGCTTAGGTTAAAACTTCCCCAAGGTACAAATTAATTTTATCTTTTGTCCTTGGAATAACCACTGCCACCACCAAACTCTAACTGGGTTTACTGGGAAACGTAGTTTGGACACGTCTTTCCCCCCAAAATCCTCCCAACCCTTGCACCCCACTTCCTGGTAAAGGTTTGGTAAAAATCCTCACCAATTTGCATAGGTGACCATAGACCCAAATCCTTGGATCTGAGAACAATGAAAAAGCATTCAGTTTTCTTACAAGAAAACTTTTAATAGAAATAGAAGTAAATAGGAGTAAAGGAATCACCCCTGTAAAATCAGGATGGTAGGTACCTTACAGGGTAATTAGATTCAAAACATAGAGAATCCCTCTAGGCAAAACCTTAAGTTACAAAAAAGACACACAGACAGAAATAGTCATTCTATTCAGCACAATTCTTTTCTCAGCCATTTAAAGAAATCATAATCTAATGCATACCTAGCTAGATTACTTACTAAAAGTTCTAAGACTCCATTCCTGTTCTGTCCCCGGCAAAGCAGCATACCGACAGAGAGGCACCGACCCTTTGTTTCTCTCCCTCCTCCCAGCTTTTGAAAGTATCTTGTCTCCTCATTGGTCATTTTGGTCAGGTGCCAGCGAGGTTACCTTTAGCTTCTTAACCCTTTACAGGTGAGAGGAGTTTTCCTCTGGCCAGGAGGGATTTTAAAGGGGTTTACCCTTCCCTTTATATTTATGACAGTTATATCTGGAAATCCTGTTTGAGTAAAAATTCTGAGTAACTGCAAAAAGGGAGAAACTCTAGGACTCCAAGCAAACAGAGGACAATTGGAACTTACCTCTTGAGAAGGTTTCCAGCAAATGCAGAGGATCAATTCTGCAACCTTTCTTCAGCCAGCGTTGGTTGCCCCACAGGTGTGTTGGTATGTGGACTCCAAAGGGAAACACAAGAGCTGGACTGAGCAGGATCAGTGTTTAATTGCACTTGACTTGGTAATTCCATGAAAAATCTAGACAAAAAGCCAAAGTTGACTGATTTCAAAATATTTTAAGCAGCAAAACTCCTTAGTTCTAGACAGCTTAGAAATTCATTGGGGCATTATTTGAGCAAAACAAGATATCAGTGCAGTTTGCAAGCTTGGACAACTTAATTGACAGGTGATAATGTTGCTTTTTGGAAAAAGCAAGAGAATATAGAAAATGTTGTGAAATTCTGTAACTATACTGGGTGACAAGAAATCATATAAAGACACTGTGACAGTTATGGGAATTTGAGAGAACAGTTTACTTTTTTATAAGGCCTTTTAACTGTGGCTGGGGGAAAACAAAACATCCCTAAAACGGATTTGGTAGCTATAGGTGCTACAAGCCAGACACAGCTCTGGTATTATCAACTCTAAGCCATAGCAGAAGAACGTCATGAAGATCAATGGACTTAAAGATACGTTACTCAGGCTGAGTTACTAGTATCAGCATAAAGAAAAGGAGTACTTGTGACACCTTAGAGACTAACCAACAAGACTTCTTTTCTTTTTGCGAATACAGACTAACACGGCTGTTACTTTGAAATAGTATCAGCATGTTGTTTTCATAAATTACATTGCACAAACAACTCATCCCAACACTAAGTTTTAGCTTTGAGCTGCTAATTTAAAAAAAAAAAAAATTCCATCCCACTCCATTGGTGAATTCCAATGTTTCAAAATTTATTTTCATCATCAGGATGGAAAGTTCCAATTTTTTTTGTCTTGGTAATGTTGAAATTGTGGGTTTGTTTTTTTTGCTTGATTCAGCATTTATCTGTATCTCCCTGAGGTGCCATGGTAAGCCCTCTGTAATCAAGTGCCTGGGATAGACCACACAGATAATGCCACATTCAGGGCAGATTGCAAGAAACAGGGCAGACAATCCCCAGAGCTGGTGGTTTACTTTATACTTAGATTCACCAAATCAGTAACAAAAGAGCCTGTGCAGTACCACACTAGTTAACCGGAAGCCAAACACAGTCCCCTTTAGTCATTTCAGCCCTTGGCTCCATCCAGCCAATCCAATCTAGTATAGTGAGAGGTTATTGAAAACCTATTTCATCTAATGTGAGGTTCTTTCTAATACCAAAGGATCAGACAGATATCCTCAGGTCAATATGAATCTCAGGTCTTACTCAAATATCACTCTGTCAGCCAATCTGTAGTAAATAACTAAACATTTATTATTAAAAGAAAAGAAGAGAGTTATAAATGGTTAATAGATCATATACATACAAATGATTGCAAAGTCCTTATGTCAGGTTTGTAGCAGTGATGGGATAGACTGCTGGCTTGTAAAGTCTCTTTGGTAACTCCCCAAAGATTGGAAGGTCCTCGGTCCATAGTTCAAGATGCTCCTTTTAGCTTTAAATCCACAGTCCAGAGAATTAGAGTAGGAAAGAGGCAACAAGGAGATGTTTCAGGTGTCTCTTTATACCCTCTGCCATGTGCATGGAAATTTACTATCCCAAACAAAGCTCAAGTTACTGACCCAAGATGGAGTCTAGGGTCACATGAGCATATCACATGCCCTTACATGTTTTGCTGAATCACAGGGGGTGACCATTGGCTCCTGGCTGTCTGAGGCAGCCTCAGGAAGAGCTATCTGGACCGGATGAGTTTCTTCAATGGCCCATTGTGTGAGTGGAGTGCCCTTGAGAGGCCATCAACACGTAGCTGTCTAGCCTTAATGTAAATTTTATCGGAGGGGATGTCACCCAGGAACAAACATGTTGAAGATACAAGTACCTAGCCAATATTCATAACTTCACATACAAAGATTTATGATGTTGATTTAACCAGGATAATCTTACTTGGTTGATTGTAACCTTTCCATCCACACCTTACCGTGATACACTTTGTACAAGATTTATGGTAATTGTATAATGGTGACAGTGATATAAATGGTTATCTTTACTCATACAGCATCACACCCTCATTCTCCTATAAGGGCCAGGCTCCCTGGTTGGACTACATCTCTTTTATATCATGGTGGTTCAACTAGAAGGGAGATTGTGGTGCATCCTGGGAGATGTAGTCCATGCAGGGAACTTGCCCATAAAGGAGAAAACGGAATGAGGCACCCAAACTGTGTCTCCCTTTAAGCAGCACAACTGTTCAGGAAGACACAGATTATGGCTAAACTGATCCAAAACAAAATGTTGTAATTCAGGTCAACCCAACTGAAATGAAATATTTTGTTTTGATTTTACTGATGGAAAATTTATGTTTTTATTTTTGCAAAAATCTCAATTTTTCAGTAGAAATTATTGATTTTATAGAAACTGCATTTTCCAACAAAATGCATTTCAGCAGTAAATTCCTGACAAATTCTGCTGCTTTTTTTTTTATGTTATTCCTGTATGTATCAGCCTTGGTTTCAGGATATAGGCCATATATTCTCTTGGGCCCAGACCAACATACAGAAAACATAAAATCCAATTTTTCTCCAACTTCACTAATATTTCGATTGAATTCTGAGCTTACAGGCCTGCCAGTACTGAACTGATCCAGGGCCTCTGCTAATGTGCCCATAAGAATAGAGTTAGGTATCAGATGAACAAGTTACTGCATATTTGTAAGCCAAGAATGACTATGCCATCTGTAAACATTATATGCCCCAGTTAAATTAAACCAGCTAAGTATTTATAACTTTTAAAAAGATAAATATTTAGTTTAGTATTTTATCTGTTTTGGTGGCTGTTCATGTGGCAGGGAATGGGAATGTTTCAAACTAGAATGTAGAAGAGCATTAAGGTCCTCTGCTGTTTGCTCTTTGAGACTGTTGGATTAAGAGGATTAAAAAAAAAACCCACCTGAATACCATATTTCTTCCAATTATTTTGTAACAAAGGCCTTTAATCCCTTGTTTGCACCTTTCTACGTAGATTTAAATATACAAATATATAGAAAAATCAATGCCTATTTAGTGTGTTGTGTTTTACTCTTATAGTTGTATTTCATTGTTAGAATTAGAATAAAATAGATAGTGAAATTGTAAATGGATCTACTATAACTCACAGGACATATCTGTATGAAGGATTTCTGTTTCCACACAATAGAGTATTGATTAGAAGTTGCATTTACATCACAAAACCTTGTGCAGATGTCAGCTCATAACACTGAGGCCATTCAGCCTCCTCTAGCTCTAACCGGGCACTGACAGCAGTGCCGTCAGCATGCCTATGACCCAACAGGCAGAGTTATCCTCACCACTTGCCTTGACTCACTGAGGCCTACGCTCAGTTTCTCTGAAAACACTAGCCAGTAACTAAGGTCAGATACCAAATGCCAGGTTCTCAGTCCAATCTCAGTGAAAAGAAAGAAGTGACTATTGCCAATTTTGTAGAAATAAAGTGTACAGTCAGGTAGTTAAACACCCCCTTTAGGGTCTTGAGAATACCACTGCAGAAAGCATCACTACGTGCTGGTGATTCATTAGCAAGATGTAAGGCAGCGGGCAAACAGAGCTGAAGGAAACAGAACTTGATTCAACATGCTGAGACTCTAGTGTTTGTACAGTGATGGCCTGGCCCCAGTTTACGTCCCTCAGCCTGTGGAGCCATACCAAACTCGGGCCTTCCCTGAAACCTGACCCTCTTTCTCCATTTCCAAGCGTCATATTACAGCTAACAGCTTGAAGTTACAGACTGATACAAGGTTACTTAGATGTATGAACTGGCAGAGCTTTGGCTGGTTTCTCTGCCTCCAGTCAGAGCAGGGTGACCAGTCCCTTTCAAACAACTAGTGCAGTCCCCACTCTTTCATAGAATCATAGAATATCAGGGTTGGAAGGGACCCCAGAAGGTCATCTAGTCCAACCCCCTGCTCGAAGCAGGACCAATTCCCAGTTAAATCATCCCAGCCAGGGCTTTGTCAAGCCTGACCTTAAAAACCTCTAAGGAAGGAGATTCTACCACCTCCCTAGGTAACGCATTCCAGTGTTTCACCACCCTCTTAGTGAAAAAGTTTTTCCTAATATCCAACCTAAACCTCCCGCACTGCAACTTGAGACCATTACTCCTCGTTCTGTCATCTGCTACCATTGAGAACAGTCTAGAGCCATCCTCTTTGGAACCCCCTTTCAGGTAGTTGAAAGCAGCTATCAAATCCCCCCTCATTCTTCTCTTCTGCAGGCTAAACAATCCCAGCTCCCTCAGCCTCTCCTCATAAGTTATGTGTTCCAGTCCCCTAATCATTTTTGTTACCCTTCGCTGGACTCTCTCTTTGCTTATGTAACCCTTCTGCCAGGTGGAGCCGGCAGCAACCAGGGCCAAGTCCAATATCTAGGGGTTCCTTTCCAACAATACAACACAGAACCGGCTTGAGCCCCCACCCCGTAGCCTGGGAAATCTACACGCACTCCTGGGTGCCTCTGAGAGGCAATACTTCCCCACTCACAAGCACAGGGTCTGAGTGTAGAAAAGAAACTTTTAAGGAAAGGAGGAATATCACAAAACATTACTTAGGGAAAATGTCACAAGCAGGGTTCATAATCATAAAACTGTGAACAGGACACCCACCCCAGTGTGTGTGGGGCAGCGCCGTCTGCCTCATGTTCCTGAGTTCCACAAACAGCTCCTTTTCGGTGCCCTTCCCTGCTTCCTCATCATACAGCGGTTGCCCTTGGTCTGTTAGGACTCAGGGTTCAGAGTTGCATCTGTGTGAGTTCACCTCCCACCCGGGGAAGGAGGCTTGCTCTGCTATCTGCACACTTGCTCGGGCTGGCCGCCCTGCCAGCCGTGGTTTCTCTCCACTGGCTGCCCCGCCAGCCGCTCGTTCTGCTCACCACCTCACCAGCTGCTCGTTTGCCGGACTGTCAGTCATGTTCTCCTGCCACCTGCCTCTCTGCGGTGGACTCTGCACATCAGTCTCTTAGTGATTTTCAGCTCTTTGCAGGCTGGGCAGAGACACTGCCCCAACACAAATAGTTTCAGTTCTCATTTGAGCACTTTAACATAGTAAACGGCTCCCAATGAAGCCTATTTAGCTCTGTCTTTGAACAGCGTGGAGGAACAGACCAGGGACCACTAGGGAGAGTCGACACCTCCTGGCTGGGACACCTGTCCCCATCCCTCTTACTTTCACAGGGGTCTGGCATTCAAGCCCCTGACTTAGTGAGTACCCGGGCTCAACGGGTAGTGATCAATGGCTCCATGTCTAGTTGGCAGCCGGTATCAAGTGGAGTGCCCCAAGGGTCGGTCCTGGGGCCGGTTTTATTCAATATCTTCATAAATGATCTGGAGGATGGTGTGGATTGCACTCTCAGCAAATTTGCAGATGATACTAAACTGGGAGGAGTGGTAGATACGCTGGAGGGGAGGGATAGGATACAGAAGGACCTAGACCAATTGGAAGATTGGGCCAAAAGGAATCTGATGAGGTTCAATAAGGATAAGTGCAGGGTCCTGCACTTAGGATGGAAGAACCCAATGCACAGCTACAGACTAGGGACCGAATGGCTAGGCAGCAGTTCTGCGGAAAAGGACCTAGGGGTGACAGTGGACGAGAAGCTGGATATGAGTCAGCAGTGTGCCCTTGTTGCCAAGAAGGCCAATGGCATTTTGGGATGTATAAGTAGGGGCATAGCGAGCAGATCGAGGGACGTGATCGTTCCCCTCTATTCGACATTGGTGAGGCCTCATCTGGAGTACTGTGTCCAGTTTTGGGCCCCACACTTCAAGAAGGATGTGGATAAATTGGAGAGAGTCCAGCGAAGGGCAACAAAAATGATTAGGGGACTGGAACACATGACTTATGAGGAGAGGCTGAGGGAGCTGGGATTGTTTAGCCTGCAGAAGAGAAGAATGAGGGGGGATTTGATAGCTGCTTTCAACTACCTGAAAGGGGGGTCCAAAGAGGATGGCTCTAGACTGTTCTCAATGGTAGCAGATGACAGAACGAGGAGTAATGGTCTCAAGTTGCAGTGGGGGAGGTTTAGATTGGATATTAGGAAAAACTTTTTCACTAAGAGGGTGGTGAAACACTGGAATGCGTTACCTAGGGAGGTGGTAGAATCTCCTTCCTTAGAGGTTTTTAAGGTCAGGCTTGACAAAGCCCTGGCTGGGATGATTTAACTGGGAATTGGTCCTGCTTTGAGCAGGGGGTTGGACTAGATGACCTTCTGGGGTCCCTTCCAACCCTGATATTCTATGATTCTATGATTCCTTTCAGCTGAGGGTGACCCCCTCAACTGGGACAAGCTCAGCACAGTTCTGCTGACCTTTAGTCATAAAATGAAGATAACATTTCACTACCCCTGTGTTCAATATTAAAAAAAATATATAATGCACAGGTTTAAGAAAAGAGTGTCTGTACATCTGGGTATAGTCCTTAGATTATCCACAAATACAAAGTTTGTCTTTAAAGTCATAAGCTACATATAGTGAATAATCAGCAATAATTAAAGTGATTTGTAACCCAACACCAGCCAAAGCTGATTACTTGGAGCTACACAACTCCTGTCTGCTTGATACCTATGCAGAGTAGGTATGTTCATGTAAATGCAGTTTGCTCCTAAAGCCTCTCCCCCTCCTGAACTAGCTGTCAGGGGATAGTTCATTCAGACCCTCCTTATAGTTATAAACCACTTCTCCCATTTATGAACAGATGTCTGCCTTTACACAGTGTGGCTACTGCCTTGGTGTAATTCCCTATTCAATTTCTGACACTTCTTTGTATTGTTTATGAATCAAAACAGCACCCTGAGTCAGGCTGTGCTTAGCCTGTTAACCAGGCAGTTCCAGATGGGTGCTACCTT
This sequence comes from Lepidochelys olivacea, assembly GCF_965140295.1. NCBI lineage: Eukaryota > Metazoa > Chordata > Testudines > Cheloniidae > Lepidochelys > Lepidochelys olivacea. The sequence continues at coordinate 133,887,717 of NC_140414.1, read as the reverse complement.
GCTCACAAACACCAACAGTTCATTACTTAGTCCAGAGAATATGCCAGGAGCATTCACATGTGCACCAGCTGTATGGCCACTGCACGGTCCTTGTGCCATTGAACACTGTGCCTCGTGTGTCCATCACGTGTCTTCGTAAAACACGTCCGTGTTCTGCCATGGGAGACTGTCAATTAATATGAACACTGTGATACCCCTGCTGCCTGCACTCACGAACGCAGCTTTGGTGCTCACTGGGGTCTCACGTGGGACTTCGAGAGTACGTGTCCGGCACAATCACTGTACTGCTCAGGTGACAGAATGGCACTGGTACCATTCACTGCTGTCTGCAGAGGATTTTTTGTTTAATACCAATAAATATGTGCTACTGCCAATCAGCCAGAAATCTCAGTCACTGTGCACTCCTACAACCAGGCTGAGCACCCAGAAGGCCCCTGGTCTCTTCCCAGAACTACTGGCATGTACCAGGCCGTTTCCAGCACTATGTAGGAGGGGAAACAACTCTCTTCATCCAGGACAGGTGCTAAGACAGTTACCCCAGAGTCCTTCAAAGTGAGAATTCAGGTTTCTTCTTGTCAAAGTCCTCCAGAGTAGGTAAACCCAACTAAACAATGCCCAAATGCAAGGCCAAGCAGAGACCTTTGCATCTCGGGACATTCCCCTCAAAACTGTAGAATGTTCTCTGACTTTCTCTGTCCTGAGCTGATTGGCTGTTTGCTCCAACCCTCCCCCTGTCCTTCAGTCTCTTAACCCCAACTTCCCTCCACACCTGCCCATCTGACCATCTTCTCTGCTGCTGTGACCTCCTCAGCCCCTTCCCTCCACTTTTCATTTAGTGATCCTCTCCTATGCAACACCCCCACCCCAAGAAGTTGTGGAACTAAAGTGATGTTTGCTGCTAGCCCATTGTTCATTCTGCTTGCACGTTCTGTCCCTACCCCTATGCTGTCTTCATCATTTATACTGTCTCATTGTTTCCTTGTCTCCTCCATCTGTCTATATCTATCTGTTGTTTCTTGTCTTATACTTAGATTGTAAGCTTTTGGGGCCGGAGACTGTGTGTTTTGTGTTGTACAGCACCTACCACCACAGGGTCCTGGTCCATGACTGCTGGGCGCTATGATACCACAAAGAATAATAATAAAATAAAAATCCATTTATCTTTATTAAAATTAGAGTTCTGGCATGTAACATAAAAGAAAAATCACAACACAAGTGATAAATATATCTGATCACTTACTATTACCAAAATGCACTAGATAGGCACAAAACATAGGTTACAAAGTACAGCTATATCACTTATAGCATAACTAAACTATAGCTGAACAAAGCTAGAATTGCTCAGTCTAAAGATGGACAGACTCGTGGCGAATGGGGGAAGTCCCGGATGACTGGAAAAAGGCTATTGTAGTGCCAATCTTTAAAAAAGGGAAGAAGGAGGATCCTGGAAACTACAGGCCAGTCAGCCTCACTTCAGTCCCTGGAAAAATCATGGAGCAGGTCCTCAAAGAATCAATCCTGAAGCACTTACATGAGAGGAAAGTGATCAGGAACAGTCAGCATGGATTCACCAAGGGAAGGTGTCATAAATATAAAGGGAAGGGTAAACCCCTTTGAAATCCCTCCTGGCCAGGGGAAAGCTCCTCTCACCTGTAAAGGGTTAAGAAGCTAAAGGTAACCTCGCTGGCACCTGACCAAAATGACCAATGAGGAGACAAGATACTTTCAAAAGCTGGGAGGAGGGAGAGAAACAAAGGGTCTGGGTCTGTCTGTATGCTGGGTCTTTACCGGGGATAGACCAGGAATGGAGTCTTAGAACTTTTAGTAAGTAATCTAGCTAGGTATGCGTTAGATTATGATTTCTTTAAATGGCTGAGAAAAGAATTGTGCTGAATAGAATAACTATTTCTGTCTGTGTATCTTTTTTGTAACTTAAGGTTTTGCCTAGAGGGGTTCTCTATGTTTTTGAATCTAATTACCCTGTAAGATATCTACCATCCTGATTTTACAGGGGGGATTTCTTTATTTCTATTTACTTCTATTTTTTATTAAAAGTCTTCTTGTAAAAAACTGAATGCTTTTTCATTGTTCTCAGATCCAAGGGTTTGGGTCTGTGGTCACCTATGCAAATTGGTGAGGCTTTTTATCCAACATTTCCCAGGAAAGGGGGGGTGCAAGTGTTGGGAGGATTGTTCATTGTTCTTAAGATCCAAGGGTCTGGGTCTGTAGTCACCTAGGCAAATTGGTGAGGCTTTTTACCAAACCTTGTCCAGGAAGTGGGGTGCAAGGTTTTGGGAAGTATTTTGGGGGGAAGGACGCGTCCAAACAGCTCTTCCCCAGTAACCAGTATTAGTTTGGTGGTGGTAGCGGCCAGTCCAAGGACAACGGGTGGAAAATTTTGTACCTTGGGGAAGTTTTGACCTAAGCTGGTAAAGATAAGCTTAGGAGGTTTTTCATGCAAGTCCCCACATCTGTACCCTAGAGTTCAGAGTGGGGGAGGAAACTTGACAGAAGGTCATGCCAGACTAATCTAATCGCCTTCTATGATGAGATTATTGGTTCTGTGGATGAAGGGAAAGCAGTGGATGTATTGTTTCTTGACTTTAGCAAAGCTTTTGACACTGTCTCCCACAGTATTCTTGTCAGCAAGTTAAAGAAGCACTGGCTGGATGAATGCACTATAAGGTGGGTAGAAAGTTGGCTAGATTGTCAGGCTCAACGGGTAATGATCAATGGCTCCATGTCTAGTTGGCAGCCGGTGTCAAGTGGAGTCCCCAGGGGTCAGTCCTGGGGCCAGTTTTGTTCAATATCTTCATAAATGGTCTGGAGGATGGTGTGGATTGCACTCTCAGCAAATTTGCGGATGATACTAAACTGGGAGGAGTGGTAGATACGCTGGAGGGCAGGGATAGGATACAGAGGGACCTAGACAAATTGGAGGATTGGGCCAAAAGGAATCTGATGAGGTTCAATAAGGATAAGTGCAGGGTCCTCCACTTAGGACGGAAGAACTCAATGCACCGCTACAGACTAGGGACCGAATGGCTAGGCAGCAGTTCTGCGGAAAAGGACCTAGGGGTGACAGTGGACGAGAAGCTGGATATGAGTCAGCAGCATGCCCTTGTTGCCAAGAAGGCCAATGGCATTTTGGGATGTATAAGTAGGGGCATAGCGAGCAGATCGAGGGACGTGATCATCCCCCTCTATTCGACATTGGTGAGGCCTCATGTGGAATACTGTGTCCAGTTTTGGGCCCCACACTTCAAGAAGGATGTGGATAAATTGGAGAGAGTCCAGCGAAGGGCAACAAAAATGATTAGGGGACTGGAACACATGACTTATGAGGAGAGGCTGAGGGAGCTGGGATTGTTTAGTCTGCAGAAGAGAAGAATGAGGGGGGATTTGATAGCTACTTTCAACTACCTGAGAGGTGGTTCCAGAGAGGATGGTTCTAGACTATTCTCAGTGGTAGAAGAGTACAGGACAAGGAGTAATGGTCTCAAGTTGCAGTGGGGGAGGTTTAGGTTGGATATTAGGAAAAACTTTTTCACTAGGAGGGTGGTGAAACACTGGAATGCATTACCTAGGGAGGTGGTGGAATCTCCTTCCTTAGAAGTTTTTAAGGTCAGGCTTGACAAAGCCCTGGCTGGGATGATTTAATTGGGGATTGGTCCTGCTTTTGAGCAGGGGGTTGGACTAGATGACCTCCTGAGGTCCCTTCCAACCCTGATATTCTATGCTTCTATGATTCTATGATTCAGACATCTTAGATTTTCAGAATCTCTGAAAGTCTAGAGCAAGAGAAACCTCAGTAAATGAAAATAGTTTTCCTTCGATGTGGTAATAAAAAGGTCAGTCATATTTCATTATGGTATGACATCATTGTTCTCAATTAACAGTAATACAAAGCTTTTTTTCTTGTTGCACCACTACATTTAACTTTCCATGTAACACAGGCCCCAATCCTGCAATGCTTTACACACACTTAATTTTACTCATGTCAGGAGTCCTACTGACTTCAGCAGGGCTTCTCAAGTGTGGGAAGACATGCACATGCATTACCCATGGCAGCATCTGGGCCATATGATTTTTGGCTGGCTTATTACTTCTCTTCCTGTTGCCGTTTTTTCAATAATATTGATTTGCATTTAATACAAATATTTTCCCCACACCCACCAAAGAATCCCAGTTAAGGAAAGCCACCAGTTCACATAACATCATACAAGAGAGACGAGGTGGATGAGAGAATATCTTTTGTTGGACCAACTGTTGGTGAGAGAGAGACAAACTGCAGGTCTGAAGAACCCTGTGTAAGCTCAAAAGCCTGTCTCTCTCACCAACAGAAGTTGGTGCAATGAAAGATATTACCTCACCCACCATGTGTCTCTAATATCCTTGGACCAACACTGCTACAACACTACATACACAAAATTACTCTAACTTTTCTCATTCTCCCAAAACCCTTTTTTGAGGTAACGTTCCTTTACCATAACAAATGGCAGTACTGTTATTCTTTTGTGGGCTGTTATACAGCATAATTTAAAGACTATTCTATAAACCCAAGGAGATTTCTATGCCAGGTCAAATTCACCTATCCCAGGATGCACAGTGAACTTCCCTCACTATCTATCAGGGCTGATATAGTATGAGAACAACAATATGAATGTAACTGGGGATAAAAAAAATTAATTCTACTGGACATTGAACATTTGGATAAACAAGGACTGGGAATCTGGAGAGTTTATGCAAAGGAAATCTCTCTCCTGAAGAGTCTGTAAACTCTGCAGACATAAATTATGAAGAACTTCAGTGCATTTAACATTTTTTCCCATAGATAACTTGAGACACTCAAGTTAAACTCTAGGGACCAGATAGAACCTTCATCAAACCAAGAGTTTTGATTAACTAGGGTCTGGATAAACATAGTTCTCTTGCAGTGGCATGGTTGTTGCCTACATGAATTAGGGTAGCTTTCTATCTTCCTACCCATGCCTGATTTACACTACAAATGAAGATTATTCTTGAAAATATCCCCAGGAATTACTTTTGTGAGAGTCAAACAGCTCCATGTTAGAACACTTGATTCAAATCCAAAACATCTGCACAAAATTGGAGGATTCCGTTTCAGCCCTGGATGTCTCAGATTTGGGTTTACACTCACCTCAAATTTTAAACAACAACAAAATCTTCAAGCATCTCTAGGTAACCACAAGTTATTGGGTACAATGCAGGAGCTGCAGTGTGAAATTTTGTGTCCTGCGTTATGCAGGAAGTCATAATTGTCCTTCTGGCCTTAAAAATCTATGAATCCCTGGCACCAAGGAGATGCAGCCTGAAAGGGCAGCAACAAGTTAAACCTCCATCAGACCATGCCCTATAATATTTTCATGAATGTTGCTGTTCAAACAAGCCAAAATGGAAAATGAAGTATAGAAGCACTACTGTATAAATGAGACACCATTAGACAATGCTGAAAATAAAACAAAACATCAAACCTGTGAACTCCTTAGCTAAGGGAGTAAGTACATGGAATGCAAGGGACCTAAGGTTGTGCCTAGACTTCTTTTTAAACAGGCTGGAAATCCCACAATGCAAGTTCCAAATAAATGAGTGGGTTTATCATATTTGGATCTGAAAAAGTACCGTTCACTCGTGACTCCTCACTTCCATACTATTTTAGGTACGCGGTGTGGAACCAAATGCATATGCAGATTGCTAGGTGCTGTGCCATTTTAAGCATTTTGTCAAACAGTAGTTGATTGTTGGAATCAGGGACCAGAGCCATGGGTCAAGAACTAGAGCAAGCAGGGCAGCAGGCAATGAGGGGTTCAAGGCAGGGGCAGGACAGAGGCAAGGATGGGTGACAGGGAGGAGCAGCAGGACCAAGGTAACACAGGAACAGTCATAGGGGTGGGTATGAGCACTGAGCAGCCAGTGAGCTGCTGTTGGCCTAAATGGCTGGCCTCCTGGCCCCTCCAGTCAATCAGGTGGGATGACCAACCAGACAGCCTGCTGCAGGCCAGCTGTACTGATGAGGCTGCCTGGAGGCTAGGCCCTTATTCCTGACAGAAAGCTCTTGGCTACCACTACTTCATAATCTTCTGGGCATAGGTCCAAAATAAGCTATGGATTGCAAACCTCTGTGACAAAGGACTAGCACAAATCTTTAGTCATTGCAAACTCCTCAGAGTCTTCTCCCTACCCACCAGCATCTCCTGGGTCAGTTAGCTTCAGCTACTTCCCCATATCCAGCCCCCATCTCATTCCATTCTTGACAGACAAGTATTTCAATATAAACACTATCATGGGACCATTGCCAACACCACACAATTAAATCAAACCCCGTGGGCTGTTGTACTGGGGTTCATTCTAACAATCAACTGCACTCTGCTGCCAACCATGCAGACAAGGAAAAGCTGGATGGCTCCACAAATAGGACACCTAATACATCCATTGGGGCAGCAGCCTTGTCTTCCTATGTGTGAACTATCCAGTGCACCCTTGCGTCCAGCTACTTAAGTGTGTAGAGGGTTAATTCCATTGAATAACACTGACTTCCTTAAAAAGAAACTGCCTTCCTGTAGGCCAGGCAAACTCTTTAGTTGCTTGGATTGTCTGGTGAACAATACATAGTGGCTCTAGTAGTCCTAAAAAATGACCTATTGCCCATGAGACTGGAACACATAGTAATGGCCAATCTTGACAAATATGCATGCCATGTTCCACGTCATGATATGGTGGTAAAGACCTCACAGTCTTGTCTTCACTGATGTTCCCAGTGGTGCAGCTGAACCAGTGTTATCACTAGAAGGAATTTGACATTAAAGTTTCCTTGTATAGACAAGGCCTTGGAGTGTTGCTATTGACTTCAAAAGAAGAAGGATTTAGTCCACCAGTTGGATCATATTAATGTTCTGGTACTGCAAAGGAATGCATCCAGCTACTTCAGCTGCTAATGGCTGATGCCCTTTGTAGGCTAGGAGCCTAGGCAGCGTAGTTCCATTTTGCATGACAAATTGGTTTGTTTCTACAGAACTATATTTATAAACTATCAGAACCAGCGCCTTCTTCGGTTATATCATGTCTGACTTTAAATCCTCTAGCAATTCCTAAGAGATTTGCTTTGCCATGGTAGCTATTGGACAGGGGACTGAAATTCCTATTGCACTGACTCTGCTCTGGGCACCGCTGCAAAGCAAATTCATTTAAGCAGGCCTAGTGGTAATTCAAGGTTGAAAGAGAAATCAGTCACCTGTAAACATCTCACGCTGCTACTTCTCTGAATTTTGGGTTGTGGGTATGTGTGTGCATGCGCACACAACTGTCTTGTTAAACTCTTAGGTAACTACAGTATACTGTATATATCTTTATATGTCAACACCCAACCATATTTTCTTCTTTCAAAATTCTTTGCCTTTGAAATACACTTTCTTGTGATATTTGGAACAGCATCTGATGCCAGCAAAAAGGCTACAGTGTGAAACTTCTATGGACTTGCCAAATGCGAACTAACTTCCTGCCAGGAAAAGTTCTAGGAAAGTAAATTTTTGACAATGTGATCAGCTGCTGTTAATGCTCAGTTCCAATTTCTAATATTTCTGTCAAGTGCAACAGGCTTATGTTAATTTTACTATGTCATGTCAGATATACATACCTTGCCTATGACATTCCTCCTTTGGAGAATCCTGCATGATACTGATTTATTTTAACCTCTGTTCTGTGATATATTTTTATTTCAATATTTGGCATGTTTATATGGAGAAAGAATTGCCTATGGGTTTATGAGCATGGAACACCCACTAAAATATTAATATGAAAAGTTACAATGTGTATTTTATTGGTCTGTTTAGTTAAGTGTCAAATACCATTGTTTTCCTCTTTGTAGGCATATCATTTTTTGCCTAGTTTAATAAAACCATTTATATTCATCTTTACCGATTCCACTGTCATTTTTCCTTCCTCAGCAAAGTGTATAATACAAACACTTTCATTGTGTGTTTGATCTGTACTATTTACCCGGATCTATTTATCATTATGATGCATCACTATATTATAAAGCATTCAGGCACATTTATCAACACGACTAAGCTTCTGCCATGTAAGTTTGCTCAAGGGAAATAAAGCAACAATAAATATTTTAATGCAGCTCACTTAACAGTGCAAATAATTATAATTACAAAATCCTTAAGTGTGCTTCCTCCATAAGTGGCACTTTTTGCTTAAAATTGCTTTCACAAATGTTGTCAAATTAATACTTCCGATTAATGCAGCCTCCTTGTCTTAATAGAAAAAAACTAAGTTCTCCTATTTCTTAATGTTTTCACCTGGATAATCTCGAGAACATTAGGGCCTTATTTGTGAACTCATTGCTATACTATTGCTAATAACACACTCTATAAAAAGGACTTGTTTATAAATAGCTTATATAGGGTTATCATCATCGTCATCATAACATTAATTCAAGTCCTGTGGCGATGGGCATGGTGAAGCGACAGGTGGAGATGATCACTGGCAGTCATAGCCACAATCTTGCATGTAGGCGGCCTTGGGACTAGTAGCCATTCAGCTCCATCCCGGGGCAGCGGAGAAGTTCGGCAGCATCCTAGGCAACCGAGCAGCCCTTTTTAGGGTAGCACTGCTCACCATTTTTAATGGAAGGGGCTAGAATAGGTGCCCTAAACATTGCCTGCCCCATACTATCTGGCCCGACTACCACAACTGGCAGATCGTCCTTCAGCGGTCAAAAAATAATAAAGAAGAAAAGACTCACCCTAGGAGCATGGAACGTCCGCACCTTTATGGACAGAGGTGATGCACAAAGGGCTGAGAGAAGAACAGCTTTTGTCTCCAGAGAACTTGCCTGCTATAACATTGATATTGCAGCAGTGAGTGAGACTAGGTTAGCAAGAGAAGTTTCCATCAGTGAGCTAGAAGGAAATTACACTTACTTTTGGAAAGGAAAAGCAGCGGATGAAGACAGGATCCATTGAGTTGGATTTGCCATAAGAACGTCACTCCTGAAACTACTTCCTGACCTCCCTGTTGGCCTGAATGAAGGGCTCATGAAACTTTGATTTCCCCGAATCCTTTACGGCATGTGTCAAGGTTCCTTCCCCACTCTCAACTCTAGGGTACAGATGTGGGGACTTGCATGAAAGACCCCCTAAGCTTATTCTTACCAGCTTAGGTTAAAAACCTCCCCAAAGTACAAAGCTTGCCTTGTCCTTGAACAGTATGCTGCCACCACCAAGCGTTTTAAACAAAGAACAGGGAAAGAGCCCACTTGGAGATGTCTTCCCCCAAAATATCCTCCCCAAGCCCTACACCCCCTTTCCTGGGGAAAGCTTGATAATAATCCTCACCAATTGGTACAGGTGAACACAGATGCAAACCCTTGGATCTTAAGAACAATGAAAAATCAATCAGGTTCTTAAAAGAAGAATTTTAATTAAAGAAAAGGTAAAAGAATCACCTCTGTAAAATCAGGATGGTAAATACCTTACAGGGTAATCAGATTCAAAACACAGAGAATCCCTCTAGGCAAAACCTTAATTTACAAAAAGACACAAAAACAGGAATATACATTCCCTCCAGCACAGCTTATTTTACAAGCCATTAAACAAAAGAAAATCTAACGCATTTTCTAGTTAGATTACTTACTAACTGTACAGGAGTTGTAAAGCTTGCATTCTTGATCTGTTCCCGGCAAAAGCAGCACACAGACAGCCCAAACCCTTTGTTCCCCGACCCCCTTCAGATTTGAAAGTATCTTGTCCCCTCATTGGTCATTTTGGGTCAGGTGCCAGTAAGGTTACCTTAGCTTCTTAACCCTTTACAGGTGAAAGGGTTTTGCCTCTGGCCAGGAGGGATTTTATAACACTGAATACAGGAAGGTGGTTACCCTTCTCTTTATATTTATGACAGCATGTCACTCTCATCTATGTCTAAGCACCTACACTGACCAGCACAGAGGAAAACAAGGAGCAGTTCTACTCTGACCTGGACTCCATCATCAGATCAACCCCTGCATATGACAAACTCATCCTGCTGGAAGACTTTAACGCTAGAGTTGGTAGAGACAGCAGTGACTGGAGGGGTGTGATAGGATGACATGGAGTGGGAAGGATGAACAGTAATGGACTCCTCTTGGGTAAATGTACAGAACACAGTCTGTTCATCACTAACACTATCTTTAGGCAAAATGATAAATATTAACCAACATGGATGCACCCATGTTGCAAACAATGGCCCTGATAGACTATGTTATTACATGCCAATGAGACATCCGCGATGTCAGAATTACCAGAGCCATACATGGTGCAGAATGCTGGACAGACTACAGATTGGTAAGAGCAATGCTGAACCTGCATATAATCCCTTCACAGTGCAAGCGTCCAAAATTTAATAGAACAGCCTTCAACATAGCTAAGCTCAAGCATGCCAACTATCAGGTGCAGTTTCAGCAGTCACTTGATGACATACTTTTTTCCTGCCCACCAACCACTGGCAACCACCAAAAAAAAGGGAACGAGTTTAAACATGTGATTATTGACACAGCTAAATCAGTGCTGGGGACAAAGAAAAGGGTACACCAGGATTGGTTCGACGAGAACAATGAGGACATCTCCAAACTCTTAAGTGACAAGCAGAAAGCATTTGTTGAATGGCAGAATGAATTCACTTCCATCTCAAAGAAAGATGGGTTTAAGTATCTACAGAGAAAGGCCCAATCTGAACTAAGGAGAATGCAGGATGAGTGGTGGGAGAGGAAAGCTGCAGAAGTCCAGCATTACGCAGATACAAACAATGCAAAGATGTTCTTTGACTCTCTCAAAGCAGTCTACAGACCATCTAAATCGGGCACAGCTCCCTTGAAGTTGGCGATGGCACAACCCTCATCGAAAACAAGGAGGGAATTGTACGGAGATGGGCTGAACACTTCAGTCGTCTATGCAATAGACCATCCACAGTCAATCAGCATGCCCTTGACCATTTACCTGAGAAACCCATCAAAGAGGATCTCAGTCTCTCTCCATCAGTTGAGGAAGTTATAAAAGCCATCAAACAACTCTGGAAAAACATCTGGAAAGGATGGTATCCCAGCAGAATTGTATAAAGGAGCAGGCCCAAGGGCTATCGGGGTGTTTCATGCCATCCTGAGTAGCATTTAGGAGAAAGAAGAAATGCCACAAGACTTCAAAGATGCTATTATTGTATCACTGTTCAAAAACAAAGGCGGTAAAGCTGACTGTGGAAACTACAGAGGCATTGCTCTCCTCTGTACAGCAGGCAAAAATACTAGCTCACATTCTACTGAACAGACTCATTGCAAACATAGCTGAGGAAAATCTGCCAGAAGTGCAGTGTGGTTTCAGACCAGGTTGTAGCACTATGGACATGATCTTTGCTGTAAGACAGGTCCAGGAAAAATGTTTAGAGCAGAACATGGACCTGTATGCAGTTTTCATCAATTTGACCAAAGCTTTTGATATGATCAACAGAGAGGGTCTATGGGCTATTCTACATAAACTGGCCTGCCCAAGAAGGTTCATACAAATCATCTGTTTGTTCCATGACCACATGACAGTGCAAGTACTCTCCAGTGGTGACTTTTCTGATGCATTTGAAATCTCGAGTGAAGTGAATCAAGGCTGCGTATTTGCTCCAGTGCTGTTCAACTTGTTCTTTGCTTGTGTCCTCAGCCATGCAACAAGGTACTTGGATCAGGCGATATACATCCGCTACCAACTCAATGGCTTCCTCTTTGATCTTCAAAGACTCAATGCTAAGACCAAAACACTGGAGAGGCTTCTCATCAAGGCACTTTTTGCAGATGACTGTGCCTTGATGGCTCATAGACAAGGCAATCTTCAGGTCATCATAGACCGATTTTCTGAAGCATCCCAGCTCTTTGGCCTCACCATCAGTCCTGGGAAGGCAGAGGTCTTGTTCCAGCCGGCACCTTATTCCAATGCCCCAGTGCCAGCCATCTTCATTCAAGGCATACAGTTGAAAAATGTGGATCAGTTCAAGTATTTGGGCAGTACCATCTGAAGTGACTGTTCCCTTGATAAGGAAATCTCCTCCAGAATTAGTAAAGCCAGCCAGGCCCTTGGCCAACTTTGAACAAAAGTTCTTAACCAACAAAACATCATTCTCTCCACCAAATTGAAGATCTACAATGCAGTGGTTCTAACATCTCTCCTGTATGGGTCTGAGATGTGGACTCTTTATAGACATCACATTAAACAGCTTGAGCAATTTCACATGCGCTCCCTCCACTCAATAATGAGCATTCGCTGGCAGGACAGTGTGACCAGTATTAAGGTCCTTGAGAGAGCAAACACAACCAGCACTGAGGAAATGTTATTGAGAGCACAACTTAGGTGGACCGGGTATGTCATCAGAATGGAAGACCACTGTCTCCCAAAACAGATCTTGTATGGGGAGCTGAGTCAGAGCAAAAAGAAAAAAGGGTCATCTGTATAAACTCTTCAAGATAATTGAAGAGTGGTCTCCAGTGGGCTGGCATCAATCCCAAAGAACTTGAGCAAATGGCTCAGAACAGGACTCACTGGTGGTCTCTGACAAGATCAGCATGTGACAAGTTTGAGCAGGATTGATTAAATTATCTCCAGGCTGCACATGAAACTGCATAGATGAGCTGCATCATCAAACAACATAGATACAGACTTTCCCATGCCCTCAGTGCAGCTGATTCTGTGCATCAGGATTTGGACTGTGGAGTCATATGCGTAGCCGTATACAAGAACTGCAACAATACTGTCATCGTCAGCGATGGACTACCAACATATAGGGTTAATAGACCATTAATAGTGGTTATAAGCATGTTAAGGTATAAGTAGTAGACCAGATGGCTATAAGCACATCAGAAGAAAGTGTTAGAGATGGTTATAGATAACCTATTGGACTCAGGAACAACTTACAATTGATTCATCTGTTATGAATGTATAAAGTTTACACCTTTATACTGTGCCCTTCATATAAAGGGTGACCACTAGTTCATGATGGTACAATACTATTTACATTCCCATAGCCTACTGATCTTTGAAAGAAAGACAAATAAGATGTTCTAGTGTAATTTCTGCACTAGCCTCCTTAATATGTTTTTAAATCCTTGGACAATCCGTTACTGCCTCAATGGTAACTTGCATTTCTATTGTTGCCCCAAGATCAAGCCGTAAGAGTTGGGACTGGGACCTTGGCTAACTTGTAACATGTGCGGATGCAAGATGTGATCCAGAAAGATATTCTTTGAGATGAGACTGGGAGTCCTTTCATCCAATCTGCCACCACCACGAATAGTCGGTTCAACTTCCTGAATGGTTTTGTGTGCTCGATGTAGAATGCTAGTACTCTCCGAACATCCAGTGAGTGCAGCCTCTGCTCTTGGGTACTGGTGTGAGGCTTAGGACAGAAGACAGGTAGAAAAATGTCTTGACCAGTGTGGAATTGTGACACTACTTTGGGAAGGAAGGCTGGGTGAGGCCTGAGCTACACCTTGTTCTTGTGAAAGACTGTGTAGCGGGGGCCAGAGGTCAGAGACTTTAATTCAGCCACCCGCATGGCTGATGTGATTGCTACCAGGAAGGACATCTTCCACGACAAATAGAACAGGGAGCAAGTCACCAGCAGTTCAAAAAGAGACCCCATGAGCCTGGAGAGGACCAGGTTGAGGTCCCATGTGGGAACCGGTTGCCTAATCTGTGGATATAGGCATTCCAAGCGCTTGAGGAAATGTCCTACCATGCAGTTAGTGAATACAGAGCATGCAGACATTCCTGGGTGGAAGGCTGAGACAGCAGCAAGGTGCACTGTAATGGATGCTGCAGTTGGCCCTGCTGTTTCAGATGCAGAAGCTACTCTGGGATGAGTGGTATAGACACCTGGAGTGGAGGTGTGTGTTGCTGGGCACACCAGCAAGTGAATCTCTTCCACTTGGCGAGATAAGTAGCCCTGGTGGATGGTTTCCTGCTGCTGAGTAGAACCTCCCTTACCAGCTCCAAACATAGGAGCTCCATAGGGTTTAACCATGAAGCTTCCAAGCCATGAGGTGGAGCGACTGAAGGTCTGGGTGATGGAGGCGATCGTCGTCCTGAGTGATCAGATTGGGGCAGAGTGGTAGCATGATCGGAGTGTCAACTGACAGCTCCAGAAGTGTGGTGTACCAGTGTTGACAGGGCTACACTGGGGCCAGCAGAATCACCTCCGCTTTGTCCCTCCAGATCGTGAGCAGCACCTTGTATATGAGTGGGCCAAGTGGGAAGGTATACATGAGACTGTCTCCCCAAGGTAGCAGAAACTCATCTGTGATTGAACACGGACTGTGTTTCTGGAAGGAGCAGAAGGCTGGGCACTTCTTGTTGCTCCCGGTGGTGAACAGGTTGACCTGGGGAAATCCCCACCTTTGGAAGATGGGATGAAGAACATCGGGGCGGACAGACCATTCGCAGTTGCAGAACGATCTGCTGAGGTGATCCACTAACTCGTTCTGCACTATTGGGAGATAGGATGCCTCCAGGTGAATGGAGTGGGCTATGCAGAACTCCCATAGTTGGAGGGCTTCTCAACATGGGGGGGGAAAATGAGCTTCACCCTGTGTGTTGATGTAGAATATAGCAGTGGTGCATCCATCATCACTGCCATGCTTTAGCTTTGTAGTCGGGACTGGAAAGTTTGGCATGCCAGTTCTCAGTGCTCTGAGCTCCCTGATATTGATGTTAAGGGAGAGCTCGTCCTGCAACCACAGGCCCTGTGTTCGGAGATCTCCCAGATGTGATCCCCAACCCAGATGATGTGTCCATTATTAGGGACAAAGAGGGCTTGGGCTGTTGAAGGGGACACCTGCGCATACCATCTGAGGGTTGAGCCACCACTGTAGGGACTCGAATATGTGCCCTTGCACCGTCACTACCAAGTTTAGCCTGTCCCGCCCCGGTCGGTATATCTGGGTGAGTCACCCTTGAAGGGGTCTGAGCCTCATTCTGGCATGCCTGACGACATACGTGCAGGCCGCCATGTGTGCCAGGAGACTCAGGCATCCCCTTGCAGTAGTGGTCAGGTATTGCCTGAGGCTTTGAATAATGTCTGTCATGGCCTGGAAATGGGTCTCTGGCCTTGCCTGTACCAAGTCCAGCTCCACTCTGATGAATTTTATTCTTTGGATCGGTGATAAGGTTGAATTGTTGAGGAGGAGTCCCAATCTCTGGAAAGTGGACCTGACCAATCATTCATGAGACTCTACCTGCTCCTTGGTACAGCCCCTGAGCAGCCAGTCGTCTATGTTTGGGTATACCTGCACCTGCCTCCTCTGGAGGAAGGCTGCTACGACTGACATGCACTTGGTGAATACTTCGGGGACTGTTGACAGACCAAATGGGAGGACCATGAACTGATAATGTTTGTGGTTGAGCGCAAACCGGAGAAAATGTCTGTGCACAGGTAGAATGGCTATGTGAAGGTACACATCTTTCATGTCAAGGGCAGCGTACCAGTCTCCTGGATCCAAGGAAGGGATAATAGTGCCCAAGGAGACCATGAAGAACTTCAACTTCACCATGAACTGGTTGAGTCCTCGCAGGTCTAAAATGGGTCTGAGACCCCCTTTTGCCTTAGGAATTAGGAAGTAATGGAAGTAGAAACCCTTGCCCCTTAGCTCCTGAGGCACCTCCTCCACTGCTCATGATGTGGAGCAATTGCACCTTCTGGATAAGATGTTGCTCATGAGAAGGGTCCTGAAGAGGGACGGGGAAGGGAGGTGGGAGGGAGGGGAGGAGCAGAATTGGAGAGAGTATGCCACTTCTACCGTGCAAAGAACCTAGTGGTCTGATGTTATTTGGGCCCCATGGTAGAAGTGGGATAAACGATTCAGAACACATGGCTAAGGATCCGGTGGTGTGACAAGTGCGCCATCCTCAGGCGCATCTTCAAAAGGCCAGTTTAGAGCCTGATGAAAGCTTAGACTGGCCATGACCTTGCTCCAAAGGGGGATTGGAAGGTTCCGTCTACCGTTCCTGCCCCTTCGTCTATAAAAATCCTGCCTCCGCCGATTGTGGTTGGGGCTTAAAGTACTTGCATTGGGTTGCTGGCGTATGCATTCCCAATGACTTCATGGTCGCCCCGCAGTCTTTCAAGCTGTGCAGCTTGGAGTTTGTCTCCTACAAGAAGAGCCCCATGCCCTCGAAGGGAAGATCCTGCAGGGTTTGCTGCACTTCTGGGGTTGCCCGGATGCTTGAAGCCATGATGTTCTCCTCATAGCTATGTCTGAGGAGAGACTACCGACGGCCAAATCCACCGAATCTAGGGATGCCTGTAGAGAGACTGCACTACCACCTTCCCTTCCTCTATGATGGTGGAGAATTCAGCCCTAGAGTCTGCAGGTATCAGATCTTTGAACTTCAACATGGAGGACCATGAATTGAAGTTATACCTACTGAGGATAGCTTGCTGGTTAGCCATCCTCAGTTGCAGCCCCCCCCCCCCAGAGGCACAGACCTTTCTACTGAATAGGTCCATCCCTTTTGCCTCCTTAGATTTGGGGGCTGGTCCTTGCTGTCCCTGACACTCTTTCTTGTTAACCGCCGACATGACCAGAGAGCATGGCTGCAAGTGTGAGAATAAATATTCATACCCCTTGGAAGGGACAAAGTATTTGCACTCCACACCCCTGGCCGTCAGCGGAATTGAGACTGGGGTCTGCCATAGGGTCTTTATATTGTTTTGATCAAAGGCTGAGCTATCCATGATGGACCTTCGGGAAAGAGAATATCCACCATGGGGTCCTTGGCCTGACCACATCCTCCGCTTGCAACCCCATGTTGCGGGCAATCTGCCTAAGGAGGTCCTGATGTGCCCTACGGTCAATCAGAGGAGGGCCCGAAGCTGACGCCCTTGTCACAGCTTCATCAGGGAGGAGAACAAGGTGGACAGAGGGGGTACGAGGCCCTCCTGCTTGACCTCCTCTTGGTCAGTGCACGCTCCTGTGGCAGTTACAGCCTCGGGGGCTGTAGCCTGACTCTGCAGCTGGTCCCGTGTCGGGGTCGCCTCTATCGTGACTGGAGCCTGAAGGGGTGGTTGGGACAGAGTGGCCTCGGATCCCTGAGGCGTAGGCCTGTCCCTAGGACAGTGGTGTGGCTGGTGATCTGAGGCTACCAATCTCAACATCCTTGAAAAGGTACCAAGGGCCTGATGTGTCCAAAAGGGGGTCCAAAAGGGCCACTGCGCCAGGGCCTGCCACTGTCACCTCTCGGACCTAGGTCGACTGTGCCTAGAGTAGGACGAGTCAGCATCAGACTCCGAGGAAGTGGATCCCAATTGCAAGGACCACGGTGGCAACAAGGGCCCATGCACCGACAACCGTACTGTGATGAGGCAGGAGACCGGTGCCTGGACGATCTCACTGGGGAAACAGTGATCTGTACATGTAGAACTGGTACAATTTTTCAAGCATTCAAGACAAGGGATTTCTCTCATTTCATTTGGTTTTTAATTTGGTTTTGCAGACAGGACACCGGACTGGCACTCAGGAGACCAAAATTCTGTTTGGGCTCTGCACTGACCTTCTCTCTGACGCTGGGCTGGTCATGTCACCTCTCTGTGCCTCACTTTACCTCAGACCATTTATCTGTCTTGTTGTCTTAAACTGTAATATGTTCAGAGCAGAGCCTGTCTCTCATTATTTGTTTGTACAGCACCTAGCACAATCCTGGTTGGGGGCCAGTAAACACTACTATAATACAAGTAAACAACAATAAAAGATCATTATTGGAAAGAGCAAGCAAGTAAACTTTGTGACTGGGCTGATAAGTTTTAATGACAATCTCACAAGGCTCCCCTAATAAATATTT
This sequence comes from Lepidochelys olivacea, assembly GCF_965140295.1. Classification (NCBI taxonomy): domain Eukaryota; kingdom Metazoa; phylum Chordata; order Testudines; family Cheloniidae; genus Lepidochelys; species Lepidochelys olivacea. The sequence continues at coordinate 133,869,850 of NC_140414.1, read as the reverse complement.
TCTCTCTCTAACTTCTATCTATCCCTTTATACAAAGAAGCTGAATTCCCACAATGAAATAATCTTAACAAGATTTTAACTCCCAGATATCTGAATGGCTGATATGTAATTAGAAATGAGAACATTCAGAGATATTCTAACTCCATATACTTTGTCGGCAGTACCTAAATATGCCATGGCATCTTGTAAAACTACTCTTTATGGGGTAGCATAAACAGAGTTATAGACCCATTACCGCTAATTGATTGTCACTAGTTATAGTTATAATTTTACACAAAGTGTCTGTTTTGCCACCTAGTGGTTGCTATTGAGAAATTAATTTTGTTTGTACCTCCATCATTCCACTTCTGGACACAGACAAACACAGATAACCTGCTAAATCTGTAAGATTTTGGAGATAAGTAAAACATGAAACAGAAGTACATTCAATGAGCAGCAATTAGAGAAAAAATTACAGTTAAAACTAACTATAAAATTTAACATACACTGCACTTAAACACAGCACAGAAGTCCCTATAAGAAGCATTTGCATCCTTACCAGTGTTAGCAGATCAGAGCCTGAATACAGCCACAGGTTAAAACAGTCGCTAATCTCAAAGGTGGGAATTTTAGAAAGCAAGGATTCAGCATTCTGAATTTGTACCTGTTCTAACTAGCAAAGAGCTGCCTGAAAAAGAGTTTAGATCATGCCTCATAGTGAAGCCAAAGTTTTGGGGCTGCATTCAGCTCTGGTTTGGGAGATTCAGATTTCAGAGTCTGGTTTCGATGAACACAAGCATGCATAGCCTGATGCACCAAGAGTAAGAAACCAAGCGTAAGCTTTCTCTGGTTTGTTACTTTTTAGCATATTTAGGGTGTCAGACTTACAACAACATTGACTGACATCTCCTGCCATAGAAGTGCAATGGAAACACAAGCTTTCTTTCCTACAACTGACCTCAGCATTGAGAGATGGGTGCCCAATTGTGGTGATGTGGACACCTGTCTACTAAGAGATGGGCAGAAATTAGTTTCCCATCAACAAGTTGTTCAGAGATGTTGCATGAGGACTTCAGGGTTTCTCAATGGCAAGGCTCTAAAATACTGTCCCTTTAAACCTCTACACATCCAGCTGAGAAGCAGCTAGTCCAAACCCCTGCCAGAGCAACAAAATGTCCAGGTATAGTCCAAAATCCCAAAGAATCAACCTATTCTCTGGACTCAACCCTTTCGTGGGGTTCCACACTACTTTTCTCCATCTCTAGTATCAAGCACTCTCCTGCCAACCAGTCTGCCTGAGCTCTAGTCTTTGGTGCTTCAGCCCTTCACAGGAGCCAGCCTACCAATCTGTGCCCTGTAGCTTCTTCACCAGCCTAAACATTCTAGTTATAAGGCTCAGGTGTCTGTTGAGTTATCACCTGTTTTTTGTTTTTAATGTAGTCCCGCCCCCTCTGGCCACCCAAGTGAAGAAAAAGTCCCCCCCACCGCCATTACCCCATCACATGAGAGTAATTATTTATCCTAGGTGGCTGTTCTCTAGCATTTGGAATTTTTGGTAATAGATATTGGGGTATTTTCAAATGTGCTAGGTGATTTAGGCATCTAAGTCCCATTTTCATAAGTGCCGGAGTCATTTAGCAGCCTTTGTCCCATTGATTTCCAATGAGTCTTAGGCCCTTAGTGCCAAATTTTTAAAGGCATCTATAAGGCAGATATGTGCCAAGCAGGATTTTCAAAAGCACCTATAACAGGGTAGGTGCCTAATTTCCATTGGTTTCATTGAATGTCCCACTGAAATGGGAACTTAGGCTCCTAAGATCAGTAATGGCTGAAAGTTACCCTCAAACGGCTATTCAGTGAACTATGTGAAGAAAGATATTGGTGTCAGTCTAGACCTTAATTTACAGCTGTTGACATCTCAAACACATAACAAACAGTTGTTAACAACCGGTACCTTTGCTGACCATTGATCGGATCCCTCCGGGTCAGGAATGAAACCTGGTTGGGATCAGAGCAGTGTAGGAAATCTTGCACCACTGCCACCAGAGCAGGACATAATATATGGAGATAGTTCTTCAGTCTCTAATGATGGTTAAATACAGCTCCTGAACACAAGTGAAGTCTTCATTTAAAAGAGAATGACTGTATTGGCATTATAAACACATTTTATTTCAGGTAGCCTGTAAAAACTCAGTGTGGGGGATGCATGCAGCAATCCAGAGTGGACACAACAGGTCTCCCTTACAGAGGTTCTTATTTTTTCTGTGGGGCTGGACCCCTGTCTACCACATTAGTTACTTGTTACAAAGGTGTGCCTCTATATATTGGATTTACAGGTGGTGAATTAGTCTAAAAGCCAAAGTGTGTGGAGCAATGTCTTTTTTCTTTTTATATCCCTGTACTCCCTCACCCTGAGCCTCCTACAGCCTGGATGGAATTCAGTGACCAAAATGATTGGTCTGTAGAAAAAAGGCAACTCCCCAAACCTTGAATGCTGGTTCTCTATTTTTTTAGGTTACCTTTAAATCTATGCTCCCATAGATACATTTAAAATATATAATTTTTGCAGTTTTCCTGCCTTGGTTTCTCGAGCTGAGGTTTGTCCAGTTAGTATTTTCCAACCACCTTTTGTCCTTTTCAGATTGAATTTGAAAGACTAGGACAGATAAGCAGTTACAAACGTTTTGTAAGTACCATAAATTTTCAAGGGCTTGGCCTACTCAAAGAATAATCTACATTGTCCTGGAAGTGTTTCAGTGGATTGCCTTGCATTATCTAAACCGTATTTTACTTTGTATAGTATCCTTGATGTGCGGTGTCACAAATCGCTTTACAGAGAGAGCATCAGCAGAAACCTAAAGGTAAAGTTTCAGAGTAGCAGCCATGTTAGTCTGTATCAGCAAAAAGAAAAGGAGGACTTGTGGCACCTTAAAGACTAACAAATTTATTTGAGCATAAGCTTCCGTGAGCTACAGCTCACTTCATCGGATGAATGCATCTGATGAAGTGAGCTGTAGCTCATGAAAGCTTATGCTCAAATAAATTTGTTAGTCTCGAAGGTGCCACAAGACCTGCTTTTCTTTCTAAAAGCAAAGAAAGTTTCAGAGATTAAAGAGACAAAGTTCTACAAGGAGGGTTTGGGGGAGAAAGTTCCACAGTGATATGGGTGATTCCAAACGCACAAGAGGCTGGATGTGTGATCAGCGTGTTAGAGTGCAGAGAGCTCAGGGGGAGTTGTAAACCGGATCAATACTGAATTGGATTTAGAGATTGACACAACAATGAACATGATCTGTATGAATACTTTTCAATGAAAGTGAGTATTCTGATTGTAGCATTCCAGGTCTCCGGAAAATCAGGGAGAAATTATTTCAGAATAGTATGAGAGAGAGAATTGTAATAGCTGAGGCACAAAGTGATTGAAGAGAGGTGCGGTAGGGTTAAGATAAGGATGAATTCTTTTAAGAGTGCAGGGGTAGTGATAGGCAGATGCATAATCAAGGAAGATATGAGTAAGAAAAAGACTGAGGTCTAGGATAAAGCCACTACTTCTGGTACTTAAGCACATGCTGAAGTGCTGAACAGGATCAGGGCCAAAGTGATAATGGAGCCAGTCATAAGATTAAAGAGGGCTTTTTACCAAGTTTTTGAAGCTTGCATGACTTTGCAGGAAGTTCTGGTTAGCTGAGGAAATAACAGTCAATACTGTCTTGTAGGTAGGAGATATAGATAACAGCAAAAGAATTAGGAGAGATAAATTATATGATTTTGTTTGCATGTGAATAACCACAGTTAAAGCTAGATTCCAGATGAGAAGAAGGCCAAAACAAAAAAAATATAAAGCGGAAAGAACACTTGACACAGTGCATTTGGGAAAGAAAAAAAAGGAAAACAAGATGGAGTGTTGCCTTGATTACAATGTGTAAGTACATTCACTGTGAGAAAATATTCAAGACTGACAGCCTTTCGGAGAGGCAGATTTTAGTCACAGACAAGTTATTGGGCTCAATACAATGGTAAATGGGTGAAATGCAATGGCTTATGATATGCAGGTCAGACCAGATGATCTGATAGTCCCTTCTGGCCTTAACATTATATGAAAAATACCCTGTGCTAGAAGGCTTTTCAATTAGCAGAGAAAGGCCAAACAAGAACCTATAGCTGAAAGCTGAAGCTAGACAAATTTAAAATTGGATGGAGGGCATATATTTTTAAGTCAGGGCAAGTACCACTGGAATAAACTACAACGGGAAGTGGTGGATTCTTCATCTCTTGAGGTCATCAAATCAAGAGAGGATGCCTTTCTGGGAGATATGCTTCATTCAAATACAAGTTATTAGGCTCAGTGGAGGAGTAATTGGGTGAAATTCAATGGCCTATGTTATACAGGAGGTCAGGCTTCATTATTTAATAATTAGCTCCCTTCTGACTTTAAAATCTGTGACTGAATCTATGAATCAGCAAGAGAGGTAGGAGTTGGCTGAATAGAAGAGATGACTGGCAGTGCCATCTTTTAACTCAAGAAAAAGAGAGTGAGAGTACTGAAATATCTATCATTAAACATGAGATCGTTGCCAGAGGTAAGAAATAAGCTGTTAAGCTCTCAGAGCTGGGGCGTCCCCGAGGTGTGAAAAGCACGCTTGATTCATTCAAGGTGGGAATGCTGGATCAGAAATTAACAGAAGAACACTTCCTCCAAAACTTTGTTGAGGAAATGAAGCCCTGAAGTTGGTTATTATAGCCAGCCCTCATTTTTACACAGCAGGGTGTTTAGACTGTTAGCTCTGTAGCTACTGATGTTTGTAAAATAAATTTGTATTTTGTATTCTGTAAAGAACAGGAAATAACTAATTCAAAGATTTAAAAAAGCTAAAACTTAGGAAGCTTGAGGGCCTCTAGCTCACAGATAATTTACAATTCAACAACAAGCTAAAGTAATACATATTCGTATAAAAGAACTGAGCATTTAAAGAATGGAAAAGGAAAGTCTTACACACTGCATGCATCAGTGGATTTGCTTAGGCTCTGATCCTGAAAACGCCTTCTGCACAAGTTCAATTTTAAACATAGAATCACAGAACTGGAAGGGACCTCGAGAGAATATCTAGTCCAGTCCCCTGCACTCATGGCAGGACTAAGTATTATCTACACCATCCCTGACAGGTCTGTCTAACCTGCTCTTAAAAATCTCCAATGATGCAGATTCCACAACCTCCCTAGGCAATTTATTCCAGAGCTTAACCACTCTGACAGTTAGGAAGTTTTTCCTAATGTCCAACTTAAACCACCCTTGCTGCAATTTAAGCCCATTGTTTCTTGTCCTAGCCTCAGAGGCTAAAAAGAACAATTCTTCCCCTCCTCCTTGTAACAACCTTTTATGTACTTGAAAACCATTATCACGTCCCGCCTCAGTCTTCTCTTCTCCAAACTAAACAAATCCAATTTTCTCAATCTTTCCTCATAGGTCATGTTTTCTAGACCTTTAATCATTTTTGTTGATCTTCTCTGGACTTTCTCCAATTTGTCCACATCTTTCCTGAAATGGGACACCCAGAACTGGACACAAAACTCGAGTTGAGGCCTAATCAGTGCTGAGTAGAGCAGAAGAATTACTTCTCATGTCCTGCTTACAAACACTCCTGCGAATACATCCAGAATGATGCTTGCTTTTTTTGCAACAGTGTTACACTGTTGACTCATATTTAGCTTGTGATCCACTATGACCCTTCAGCAGTATTTCTTCCTAGGAAGTCATTTCTCATTTTGTATGCGTGCAACTGATTGTTCCTTCCTAAGTGGAGTACTTTGCATTCGTCCTTATTGAATTTCATCTGATTTACTTCAGATCATTTCTCCACATCATTCTGAATTTTAAACCTGTCCTCTAAAGCACTTGCAACCCCTCCCAGCTTGGTACTGTCCGCAAACTTTATAAGTGTACTCTCTATACCATTAACTAAATCACTGAGTATTTCCATTAAAGTCAACGGATAACATACATACTTGCTGTCAAGCACATGAATATTTGCAAATCTGCGACTTAATTTCTCCCTGCCGTGGATTAACTGTGTGCTCTAAACAAACTCTTTCCCCTGCTCTATATATTGTTGCCTTCATTTCCCTTTTGTTGGTCTATTTACTGATTCACAGGGGAAAAAAAATAACATTACTGGTCTAAAGCCGCATCCGAACGCATGGCCAATGGAGGTGTAAGATAGGCAGGGGCGCCTCTACCAATTTTGCTGCCCAAGCAGCTGCCGCTGAATTGCCACCGTGGGACACGGTCTGCCACCCCATTCTGAAAGCCGCCCCAAGCACCTGCTTGGAAAGCTGGTGCCTGGAGCTGGCCCTGAAGATAGGGGCAAGTCTTGATATCCCAAGGCCATCACCCTGACTGGGCCTGTCTGTGATTTAGTGCCCCCAAAAGTTATATATTTACTTTACTTTCATATATGTCAAAGCAACACTTGGAGATTTACAAAGGTTATTCTTGAGCATAAACTACTGGATTCTAAAACCAAAATCCTACTCACATCATAAGGCCCTGTGTGATTTTCTGCAAGTTCCTGGCCAGGAGATGAGTTGGAATTGTCTGTACCGCAGTAGCTTGCAGTATTACCTCTGTGCTTTCTTGTTATTGCCACGGTAAACAGTCTCAGTGAAATCCTGGCCCCACTGAATTAAAAAACTCCCATTGACTTCAATGGGACCAGGATTTCACTTTCTGACTTTTGATTTTCTCTAATCAACATTCTGGATAGTTCTCTGAAAACATCCACTCAATGTACAGCAGCAGCCAAAAAAGTGAACAGAATGTTGGGAATCATTAAGGAAGGGATAGATAATAAGACAGAAAATATCATATTGCCTCTATATAAATCCATGGTATGCCCACATCTTGAAAACTGTATGCAGATGTGGTTGCCCACCTCAAAAAAGACATATTGGAATTGGAAAAGGTTCAGAAAAGGGCAACAAAAATGATTAGGGGTATGGAACAGCTGCCATGAGGAGAGATGAACAAGACTGGGACTTTTCAGCTTGGAAAGGAGATGACTAAAGGGGGATATGATAGAGGTCTACAAAATCTTGACTGGTGTAGAGAAAGTGGATAAGGAAGTGTTATTTACTCCCTCTCATAACACAAGAATTAGGGGTCATCAAATGAAATTAATAGGCAGCAGGTTTAAGAGAAACAAAGGGAAGTATTTTTTCCACACAACGCACAGTCAACCTGTGGAACTCCTTGCCAGAGGATGTTGTGAAGGCCAAGACTATAAAAAGGCTCATGTAAGAACTAGGTAAGTTCATGGAGGATAGGTCCATCAATGGTTATTAGCCAAGATGGGCAGAGATAGTGTCAGAAGCTGGGAATGGGCAACAGGGGCGGGATCACTTGATGATTACCTGTTCTGTTCATTCCCTCTGCGGCACCTGGCATTGGCCACTGTTGGAAGACAGGATGCTGAGCTAGATAGACCTCTGGTCTGACCCAGAATGGCCGTTCTTATGTTGTTACACGTTTGCGGAGAATAAGGCTCCATGAATAAAATAGATATGGCTTAAAAAATTACTTTTAAGATTTGCAGTAGCTAAAAATAAAACCATACAAGATAAGATGCCGATTGGAAGGCATGAGATGCACTGTCCCAGGGATGGGGGTTCCACAACCACCGCTCCGAAGAGGTGGAGGCGGGTGGTGGTTGTCGGGGACTCTCTCCTCAGGGGGACTGAGTCATCTATCTGCCGCCCCGACGGGGAAAACCAAGAAGTCTGCTGCTTTCCAGGAGCTAGGATTCATGATGTGACGGAGAGACTGCCGAGACTCATCAAGCCCTTGGATCGCTACCCCTTCCTGCTTCTCCACGTGTGCACCAATGATACTGCCAAGAATCACCTTGAGCGGATCACTGCGGACTACGTGGCTTTGGGAAGAAGGATAAAGGAGTTTGAGGCGCAAGTGGTGTTTTCGTCTATCCTCCCCATGGAAGGAAAAGGCCTGGGTAGAGACCGTTGAATTGTGGAAGTCAACAAATGGCTATGCGGGTGGTATCGGAGAGAAGGCTTTGGATTCTTTGACCATGGGATGGTGTTCCAAGAAGGAGAAGTGCGAGGCAGAGATGGGCTCCACCTAACGAAAAGAGGGAAGAGCATCTTCGCAAGCAGGCTGGCTAACCTAGTGAGGAGGGCTTTAAACTAGGTTCCCGGGGGAAGGAGACGAAAGCGCTGAGGTAAGGGGGGGAAGTGGAATGCCGGGAGGAAGCACGAGCAGGTGCGAGCGAGAGGGGAGGGCTCCTGCCTCATACTGAGAAAGAGGGACGATCAGCGAGTTATCTCAAGTCCCTATACACAAATGCAAGAAGCCTGGGAAACAAGCAGGGAGAACTGGAAGTCCTAGCACAGTCAAGGAATTATGATGTGATTGGAATAACAGAGACTTGGGGGATACCTCACATGACTGGAGTACTGTCATGGATGGATATAAACTGTTCAGAAAGGACAGGCAGGGCAGAAAATGTGGGGGAGTTTTACTGTATGTAAGAGAGCAGTATGACTGCTCAGAGCTCCGGTATGAAACTGCAGAAAAACCTGAGTGTCTCTGGATTAAATTTAGAAGTGTGAGCAACAAGGGTGATGTCGTGGTGGGAGTCTGCTACAGACCAGCGGACCAGGGGGATGAGGTGGACGAGGCTTTCTTCCGGCAATTAACGGAAGTTACTAGATCGCAGGCCCTGGTTCTCATGGGAGACTTCAATCACCCTGATATCTGCTGGGAGAGCAATACAGCAGTGCATAGACAATCCAGGAAGTTTTTGGAAAGTGTAGGGGACAATTTCCTGGTGCAAGTGCTGGAGGAACCAACTAGGGGCAGAGCTCTTCTTGACCTGCTGCTCACAAACAGGGAAGAATTAGCAGGGGAAGCAAAAGTGGATGGGAACCTGGGAGGCAGTGATCATGAGATGGTCGAGTTCAGGATCCTGACACAGGGAAGAAAGGAGAGCAGCAGAATACAGACCCTGGACTTCAGAAAAGCAGACTTTGACAACCTCAGGGAACTGATGGGCAAGATCCCCTGGGAGAATAACATGAGGGGGAAAGGAGTCCAGGAGAGCTGGCTGTATTTTAAAGAATCCTTATTGAGGTTACAGGGACAAACGATCCCAATGCGTAGAAAGAATAGTAAATATGGCAGGCGACCAGCTTGGCTTAACAGTGAAATCCTTGCTGATCTTAAACACAAAAAAGAAGCTTACAAGAAGTGGAAGATTGGACAAATGACCAGGGAAGTGTATAAAAATATTGCTCAGGCATGCAGGAGTGAAATCAGGAAGGCCAAATCACACCTGGAAGTGCAGCTAGCAAGAGATGTTAAGAGTAACAAGAAGGGTTTCTTCAGGTATGTTAGCAACAAGAAGAAAATCAAGGAAAGTGTGGGCCCCTTACTGAATGAGGGAGGCAACCTAGTGACAGAGGATGTGGAAAAAGCTAATGTACTCAATGCTTTTTTCGCCTGTCTTCACGAACAAGGTCAGCTCCCAGACTACTGCACTGGGCAGCACAGCATGGGGAGGAGGTGACCAGTCCTCTGTGAAAAAAGAAGTGGTTCGGGACTATTTAGAAAAGCTGGACGAGCACAAGTCCATGGGGCTGGATGCGCTGCATCCGAGAGTACTAAAAGAGTTGGCGGATGTGATTGCAGAGCCATTAGCCATTTTCTTTGAAAACTCATGGCGATCGGGGGAGGTCCCAGACGACTGGAAAAAGGCTATGTAGTGCCCATCTTTAAAAAAGGGAAGGAAGAGGATCCAGGGAACTATAGGCTAGTCAGCCTCACCTCAGTCCCTGGAAAAATCATGGAGCAGGTCCTCAAGGAATCAATTCTAAAGCACTTAGAGGAAAGTGATCAGGAACAGTTAGCATGGATTGACCAAGTGCAAGTCATGCCTGACGAATCTAATTGCCTTCTATGATGAGATAACTGGCTCTGTGGATGAGGGGAAAGCAGTGGATGTGTTGTTCCTTGACTTCAGCAAAGCTTTTGACTCGGTCTCCCACAGTATTCTTGCCAGCAAGTTAAAGTAGTATGGGCTGGATGAATGGACAATAAGGTGGATAGAAAGCTGGCTAGATTGTCAGGCTGAATGGGTAGTGATCAATGGCTCCATGTCTAGTTGGCAGCCAGTATCAAGTGGAGTGCCCCCAGGGTCGGTCCTGGGGCCGGTTTTGTTCAATATCTTCATAAATGATCTGGAGAATGGTGTGGACTGCATCAGCAAGTTTGCAGATGACACTAAACCGGGAAGAGAGATAGATATGCTGGTGGGACACAGAGGGACCTAGACAAATTGGAGGATTGGGCCAAAAGAAATCTGATGAGGTTCAACAAGAACAAGTGCAGAGTCCTGCACTTAGGACGGAAGAATCCCATGCACCGCTACAGACTAGGGGCCGAATGGCTAGGCAACAGTTCTGCAGAAAAGGACCTAAGGGTTACAGTGGACGAGAAGCTGGATATGAGTCAACAGTGTGCAATTGTTGCCAAGAAGGCCAAGGGCATTTTAGGATGTATAAGTAGGGGCATTACCAGCAGATCGAGGGATGTGATCGTTCCCCTCTATTCGACATTGGTGAGGCCTCATCTGGAGTACTGTGTCCAGTTTTGGGCCCCACACTACAAGAATGATGTGGAAAAATTGGAAAACGTCCAGCGGAGCATAACAAAAATGATTAGGGGACTGGAACACATGACTTATGAGGAGAGGCTGAAGGAACTGGGATTGTTTAGCCTGCAGAAGAGAAGAATAAGGGGGGATTTGATAGCTGCTTTCAACTACCTGAAAGTGGGTTCCAAAGAGGATGGCTCTAGACTGTTCTCAGTGGTAGCAGATGACAGAACGAGGAGTAATGGTCTCAAGTTGCAGTGGGGGAGGTTTAGGTTGGATATTAGGAAAAACTTTTTCACTAGGAGGGTGGTGAAACACTGGAATGCGTAACCTAGGGAGGTGGTGGAATCTCCTTCCTGAGATATTTTTAAGGTCAGGCTTGACAAAGCCCTGGCTGGGATGATTTAATTGGGGATGGGTCCTGCTTTGAGCAGGGGGTTGGACTAGATGACCTCCTGAGGCCCCTTCCAGCCCTGATATTCTATTCTATGATTCTAAGAGGACACCTGAAAACAATATCGAAATAAATGCCAAGTGGCTCCACCCGAATCCAACATACTTTAAAACGGTTCTGCAGTTTTGAAGGAAGTATCGTCAGGGTTTTCAATATAATTTTGCCACGCCACACCTCTCCGTGATCATAAAGTAAAATAAACCAAACAACACACCATATTTATGTAGAACTTCCACAAAAGAAGTTTATTATTTTGTTACGGTTGTGCCCCCTCTGCTGTCTCCACAGCATAATAAATATTGTTACCATACTGTAGCTGATGATGCTGGTGCACAAAATGAGGAAGTAAATCAAAAGCTATCTTAATTTCAAACTTCATTAGAAACACAGGATAAAGATCAACATTTATGAAATGGAAAAGGGAAAAATGGTAAGGAAAGAGTTTTTATTTTTCAAGCTTCCAAGAGCGTTTTACAAACAACGGAGAGCAAAGTAAAGCTAGAAATGAAATACTTGACAGCATCCTTTTAAAAATTACATCTAAGAAAGCTAATAAAAGTTGAATAAACAAACAGATACTAGAAATAAAAATTTTTACACATATGATATTTGTCTGGGATTTTTATTTCTTTAAAATAATTCATACAAATGGTTACAGTCACAAACATGATTTTAACCAAAAATATTGCTAGCCTACCACATTACCGGGAAGGAATCAATGTAGGCAATGAAATGCTGCTACTTTTCAGTAGTCTAGTGCCTTTTTCGCAAACCACCAATAATATATACTTTAACTGGTGACAAAAAGCACAATGCTTGTTTATACAAAACCTTTTTTTTTTCCTCAAAATTTCTTTGCAATGTTGACTTCATTTTGAAATAAGGGAAATCATGCCAAAATAAGGAAAAACTGTTTTTTCTTTTGTTTACTAAATCATTCTAAAAAATAAGACAAGCAGGTAGAAAAAACAATGCACTGTGTGGCGTAGAAAGAAAAATGGGAAAAATTCATTGTCCTGAGAAGTTTGCCAACTGCCTCATTTTTGGGCATGTTTTAACATATAAAAGAAAGGATTTTAATCTCAAAATTGGTTTGTTGAATGTCTCCCTTATGTGTTTTTTCCTTGTTGACAGCTAAGCAAAACAAACCCTTTTTAATGTTCTAAAAACTGTACACAGACAAGTACATTCATGATATAATTAACTACTAACTTCTTTTGCTTAACAAAGAACCCATAGGACACAGAAACAGTGAATCAGTCCACTGGACAGGGACAAACTACAATTTATATGGAGGAAAAAACGTTTCCGAATCTTCTTTTTGTCTCCCACCTTTTCTTTTTATACTGTATATTGGACCAGTTTCTAAAACAATTATTGTCTCCTCCTGTAAGTTCATGGTTTTGCCTTTATTCAAAATCCAGATTTTTTCCACACACTCTCTGAAGTTGAAATCTCCAATGTTGGGAATGCTGTTTTCTTAGGCTACAATTGGTCACTTGGGTGGTCTCTATCAGCTTCTGGTTTGACTGTTTGGCCGGGGGAAGGAGCATGTGGTGGATGGGCTACAGCAGGAAGGCCGTGTGATAAAGACATGGGGTTAGGAACTATTCCTTCTACTGCCGTAGGTATGCCAGCTGGAGCCACGCTTACAACACCTGGGGGATACCTGCTAAGAGAGGAAAATGAGAACAATTAAAACTCAGAGATGGCTGACGGCAAAGCCCACCTGGCCCAGGAATTGTGCCATCTTCAAGGAGAATGGCAAAGATTTTTGTTTTGTGTATGTAAAGCTCAAGATGACTGCACCATATACAGGTGTTGTTAATTAAGGTAATCAACACTTTACTTTAACCAGATTAGAAATGGGAATTTGATAATTCCTTCATATTCCTGGCTTGCTGGTTCATCTGACAGCATGAGTGACAACATATATATCAAAAACATGAACTGAAAGAGCCATTCCACTCTAAAATTATGATCCTGATCCTTCACAGTCACTGGGAGTCTTACAATTGACTTCACTGGGTGCAATGCTGGACCCTATCTCCTTATTTTCCTTTCCTCTTGGCTTTTCTGAATTTCTCCTGTGGGACTGAAGCATACCAAAGGATTCTTTTGTAAAGTTTTGAAATCAGTTGAATGGGTTTCAAGATCATGTGAATCTGAAACAATGTCTTTTCTTTTAAAAAGAAAAGGAGGACTTGTGGCACCTTAGAGACTAACCAATTTATTAGAGCATAAGCTTTCGTGAGCTACAGCTCACTTCATCAGATGCATATCGTGGAAACTGCAGCAGACTTTATATATACACAGAGAATATGAAACAATACCTCCTCCCACCCCACTGTCCTGCTGGTAATAGCTTATCTAAAGTGATCATCAGGTGGGCCATTTCCAGCACAAATCCAGGTTTTCTCACCCTCCACCCCCCCACACAAATTCACTCTCCTGCTGGTGATAGCCCATCCAAAGTGACAACTCTTTACACAATGTGCATGACAATCAAGTTGGGCTATTTCCTGCACAAATCCAGGTTTTCTCACATCCCCCCCACCCCCATACACACACAAACTCACTCTCCTGCTGGTAATAGCTCATCCAAACTGACCACTCTTCAAGTTTAAATCCAAGTTAAACCAGAACATCTGGGGGGGGGGGTAGGAAAAAACAAGAGGAAACAGGCTACCTTGCATAATGACTTAGCCACTCCAAGTCTCTATTTAAGCCTAAATTAATAGTAGCCCGTTGCCCGTTGCCAATTGTGCCCACATATCTATTCAGGGGACACCATCACAGGGCCTAATAACATCAGCCACACTATCAGAGGCTCGTTCACCTGCACATCCACCAATGTGATATATGCCATCATGTGCCAGCAATGCCCCTCTGCCATGTACATTGGTCAAACTGGACAGTCTCTACGTAAAAGAATAAATGGACACAAATCAGATGTCAAGAATTATAACATTCATAAACCAGTCGGAGAACACTTCAATCTCTCTGGTCACGCAATCACAGACATGAAGGTCGCTATCTTAAAACAAAAAAACTTCAAATCCAGACTCCAGCGAGAAACTGCTGAATTGGAATTCATTTGCAAATTGGATACTATTAATTTAGGCTTAAATAGAGACTTGGAGTGGCTAAGTCATTATGCAAGGTAGCCTGTTTCCTCTTGTTTTTTCCTACCCCCCCCCCAGATGTTCTGGTTTAACTTGGATTTAAACTTGAAGAGTGGTCAGTTTGGATGAGCTATTACCAGCAGGAGAGTGAGTTTGTGTGTGTATGGGGGTGGGGGGGATGTGAGAAAACCTGGATTTGTGCTGGAAATGGCCCACCTGATGATCACTTTAGATAAGCTATTACCAGCAGGACAGTGGGGTGGGAGGAGGTATTGTTTCATATTCTCTGTGTATATATAAAGTCTGCTGCAGTTTCCACGATATGCATCTGATGAAGTGAGCTGTAGCTTACGAAAGCTTATGCTCAAATAAATTGGTTAGTCTCTAAGGTGCCACAAGTACTCCTTTTCTTTTTGCGAATACAGACTAACACGGCTGTTACTCTGAAACTTTTCTTTTAAAATAAACATACAAACTTAGTCAACTAGGACTGTGTCATAAAACACAGTGGAGTATCTTAGTCCATGAGTAGTCTCATTTAAACCAATGGGACTACTCATGGAGTAAGGTTCTATTCAGTCTAAGGGTGGCAAAATTGAGCCCTAAAAACTTGATTTGGTTTTTGAACTTCAAACTTGCTATAGACCTTCAGCATGTGGGAAGGAATGGGGAGGTCACAAACAAAGAACTGTGTTTGTGTTTTGTTACTTTTCCTGGGCAAGCATCATGGTTAAATATTGTAGGGGTTTGCAAGAGAATAACATTTTCAATCTGGTTTTATAGTGGCCGTGATATTATCAGGGCACCAAAAATGGCAAATTGGCAGCTCATGGTCTCTAGATTCTGTGCAGCTGACATTTCAACAACAGCTATGTGTGTCTATCCTCTTTTGTGAGGTTACCAATTTTTTTTTAATCTTCAGCCAAATGCCTCCAATTCACCTTTAGGGGTTCTCTCATACCAGCCACTTATTGTATCCTATAATTCTCTCTCCCACTCCAATCATAAGAACATGCAATTGTCTTTTGTTGTCCTCAACTGGCATTGTGTTTACCCAAGGGCCTTAATGAGGGTGTTTATTTTAAAAGTAGCAGTGTAATCTGCTGGCCTATTACTCATTTAGGCTAAATGGCAGGAATTACAATTGAAGCCTATTGAAACTTTTCTAAATATCAGGGTGGAATTTGGCTGGAATGGCCAGCAAACTCAGAGGAGAGGATGCAGTATGGAAGCAGCTTTTCTACTTCATCACCTAAATCCCACAGAAGATTCACGTCACAAACACCATACAACTAGAGCTCTGAATGGCTTTTGGGGAAGACATGGCAGGCCAGGAAGTTATCTGTTGGCCTGCTCACTTTGGTGGAGGCTCCCATAGATGTTAATGCTGTTCCTGCTGTTTGGATATCTGTTGATTTAGAGGATCATACCATCTGTCGGCCAACAAATTTAATTCCTCATCCCCCACCCACACGCAACAGAGTACCTTCCATGGAACTCTGCAAGTGTTAATTTATAGAGTAAAAAGAAAAGGAGTACTTGAAGGAGTACTTCATCCGATGAAGTGAGCTGTAGCTCACGAAAGCTCATGCTCAAATAAATTGGTTAGTCTCTAAGGTGCCACAAGTACTCCTTTTCTTTTTGCGAATACAGACTAACACGGCTGTTACTCTGAAACCAACAATTTATAGAGTGCTTCTCTGCCCCTCCAGAGAGTTTATTCCAGATTGAATTGGCAACTGAAAATGAAATTAGTTCCTACTTTCAGTACTTCAATTTGAATCTTATCAAATTTACTTCAATGCCTATGAATACCTTACAGTAGGGCACTGTTTTATTTATTCATATTTAATTTTGAAAAGGGTTTATTCAATAGTGTTTTGTACAAAAATTAAAATACATATCATGAGAGGACAATAATTCTCAAATTAAAAGACACTCCCAACATAGCAGCCCTTGCAACAAAGATTCTCCAGCTTCCAACATCAACCCCTCACCATCTGCCCATTCCTGAAATACTCATGGAAATACACTGTGCTGTCCATGTGCCCACACGGTCAACAAACTTGGGCTCTGACAAATCAGGAAGGGAGCAAAGTCCAAAATTGTGTTCTCTTCATAGAGAATTACCTTCCAGACAGCATCTCCCATTTAAACCATACAGGTTCTAGGTCAGGAGTCTCTACTGAAGAATGATATCAGTGTTTGCACAGTAATCCCAACTAATACTAGTAATGAACTATCTTGTGATCCAAATTCTGACCTTCAACCCCTCTTAGCAGAAAAATGTTTCCTATAAATCTAACATCCAAGAGTCATACAATTACTCTTTTGTCCTGAATCTAAACTGGGCGTTATATCAACCAGAATACTGATAACATGTCTCTTTGCTGATGCCGCACTAGTACTGCTCCTGTACTCCCAATTTATTTTGCCATGAACTTTTGGTAAATTCTGTCTCGTTATTTTCCCTAATTCAACTATAACAGTGTTATTCCAACCTTTTAATCAATCTTACCTTTAAACACATGTCATGTAAATTCAGCAATCATTTTATATATGCACCTGGCATTTGCAGCCCCGTTGCTTCACTGTTTCATTCTCTCTTACACTGTTAATCAGCTGATGAATTCTATCCAGAGTCTTACAGTCCCTCTCTCCCAACCCTTCATCTCTGGCATCAATAATCCAAAAAACAAGCCAGGTAATTGTGTCATAAACTAATCTAATTGCCCCAGCAGAACCAAGACATAGCTGATCTCACCTTTGTCAAGCTGCTCCTCTCCCCTCCGCCCCCATAGCACTTTATAACAAAATCTCTAACCTTCTGACCTGGGATTAACAATCAACTGTTTACCCATTTTCAATTTAATCCACTTTATTATTATTTACATTGTAGTAGTGCCTAGAGGCCCCAGCCCCACTGGGCTAGGTGCTGTACAAACACATGACAAGAGAATGTCTCCATCCCAAAGTGTTTATAATTTAAGTAAAGATTTACTCTTCCAGGCAGAGTGTGTGAATCACTCTTTAAATACTCTTTAACATGCTATTCATTGTATAATTTATTCCAGTACAGGTAACAACAATAATATCTAAAGTATGGTTATGCTATTCTTGTCTGTATCTGTTTGAAGGCAGAAGACATTTCAATATCTGTAAACTGCATGATCTCTGTGTCTACTGTGGGTCATGTCAATGTATCTGGCTGTATCTTGCACTTTGTGTCACAGTAAACAGAGGTGTATTATTTAATAAGTAGTCCAATAATGAATATACAACAATAATACACCACAGTGCATGCCTCTACTTTACCTAAGAATTAAGACTATTACATATAGGTTGGTTCCTTTCCATTTCTCTTACATAATTCATCAAACTTCTCAGGTACATCATTAATCTTTGCTTCTGGAACAGTAACTACAGTCCTCTTTGCCTGACCTTCTTAACAGACCAGCTATCCATGTTTAGCATACAATAAATGAGAGATTTCTTTTCTGCAGGATATTATGATTTTCAAAAGGCATTTGATCTGGATTATGTTCAGCTGGTAATTGCTGAACGTTCTTCTTTGCTTGTAACAACAACATATTTGATTCACTTAGAAGTTCTATCCCTTATCACTATTCAAATAACGATATTTCCAGGATTAAATGTTCTTGTTAGTTTTAGTCTACCAAAAGGCATTTTATACATATTTGCATTTTATACATATAAATGACCATCCACATTCTTATCCATATGGTTTTTAGCACATCTGAAAAATTATACTCCTAGTGAGAGACTGCACAACTCAACTGACTGAATGAAAGTCTCATAAACAGAAGATAAGACAGAAATACTTGTTTCAAACCATCAATTTAACTTTTGTGCTAAAAGCAGAATGGAATTTAACACTAGCAAGTACTGTTATTTAAATTAATTCTTTCATAAAGCCTCAGCTTCAAATCCATATTTTTTGTATCACCACAACCAATATGGCAATTGTTCCCATTGGCATTTCTTAAAGACTACCCTACATTGGTTTGTACAGATACAATTTATCAAGTTATTTCAGAAATCTTCCTCCAAATTAAGAAATTGTACAGTACTTTCTTCTCAGTCACTCAGTAGTATTGCCCTCTCTACTGAATTTAGAAAATCTTAACTAAATGCAAAAGCTGTTTGTATTTATGGAAATATTACAAATTTTCATAGATTCATAGATACTAAGGTCAGAAGGGACCATTATGATCATCTAGTCCGACCTCCTGCACAACGCAGGCCACAGAATCTCACTCACCCACTCCTGTGAAAAACCTCTCACCTATGTCTGAGCTACTGAAGTCCTCAAATCGTGGTTTAAAGACTTCAAGGAGCAGAGAATCCTCCAGCAAGTGACCCGTGCCCCGTGCTACAGAGGAAGGCGAAAAACCTCTAGGGCCTCTTCCAATCTGCCCTGGAGGAAAATTCCTTCCTGACCCCAAATATGGCAATCAGCTAAACCCTGAGCATATGGGCAAGATTCACCAGCCAGATACTACAGAAAGTTCTTTCCTGGGTAACTCAGATCCCACCCCATCTAACATCCCATCACAGGCCATTAGGCCTTTTTACCATGAATATTTAAAGATCAATTAATTACCAAAATCATGTTATCCCATGTTTTCCTTTGAAACTGGCAAATGAAGTTGTGAAATGTTTTAAACTTTTACTATCCTTTTGAAAAAAAATGAATGCATGAACTCGCTATTTTCCTATTCCTAAAAATATTCTTGATACAGTTGGTTTTGGTTACACTTCTGTACTTATATTACTCCAATTAAATACATATTAAAGCTCTGATCCTGTAAAGTCTTATGCATGTGTTTAACTATCCTCTAAATAGAATTATTCTGTGCATAACTTTCCTAAACTATGCTTAACCTTCTGTTGAGGCCAGTAAAAATAGCTTTATTCTTTGATATGTTTTGTTTTTTTACTTAGAGCAATAGATAGGCACATTTAACAAAAATAAATAAATTACAAATTGTTCTGATTTGTATGTATATATCATGATTTTGATCAGACAAAGTTAATATTTTCCTTGAAGCACAGAATACTTGCCAATATATAGATGATGACACTGGACCCTGAGGCCTGGATCCTGAAAGGTATTTAGGCACCTAGCTCCCATGGATTTCAAATACCTATATATCTTTCAGGACATGGGCCTGTCAGCCCAAAGCTACATTCTGATTGGCCACTTGGATCTTTCTGATAATGTTACAACTGTGCTTCACCCAGTGCACAACTAGGGCTTCAACACTGACACACACAGAGACATACACATACAACGTCCCTTCACTCATTATGAGTGAGGGGAAATGCTGATAGGGAGGGCAAAGAAAATAAACAGCCCTTGGAGCATGTGGGAGGAAAGGAACCTGGGGAAGATAAGGAAAAAAGTGAAGGACTGAAGAAGAATTATGACAGTTTTGAACTGTCCCCTCCCTCAAGACATTGCTTTTCAGCAGCAGTTTTGTGGCCTTGTAAACCACTTTAACTCAATTCATAGTGTAAAATCTCAGCTGGGAGCTGCAAGACTGGGCATCTGCTTTTTATAAGAGTAAATGGCTTGAAATTGGCTTGGAGCCATGAACAGCCACTGTTAAAGCATCAGCAGATAAAGAGATGGGAAAAAAGCAGTCAAAACAGTCCCAGGAACTTACAGAAGAGATAAAATAAGCAAAAAATAGAGAAATTCAAAATAGTAGTGAAATAATATTTATAAACTTCTGCCTATTTTATCTTATCAATGTACTATGAACTACTACTTACAGTGGGAGGATAAAATGACTAGTTCCAAAAATGCTTTGTAAAGAACATTTAAAAAAGAAATGAAATGTACAATTAAGACGACACTTTCTCCATATACATTTATAACAGCAAAGAGCTACTCCAGAAAGTGCATTGGTGGGCTTTTTGTACATATCTTAGGGGGTTAAAAGCAACTAAGATGTGTACCAATAGCTTACTAATGTAACCCCGCTGTGGCTTGCAGCCATATTATTACCTTCGGCAAAATGAACATTGGCTGCAATCAGTTCAGTGGAAGCCAGTCAGGACTGCTTCCCTTGCACATACAATCTGCACTGTTCCAAACACTGGCATTGGTGCCTTCCGAAGAGGTAATGAATAGAAGCATACTGACTTATTACATCACTGATTTCAGTCAATCATGTATGTAGCAATTATATAGTAATAAAACTCTATATATACAGGCCAAATCCAACAATAATTTCACAAAATCCTTTTATTAAATGGTGGCTCTTTCTTTCCTTTAAGCTAGAATAGTTGTCTCTGAGATAAACAGCTATTTCTTTTTCTACTTAAGTATCCTTACCTGTACGCAGCACCATTAAGCTCTGGATGAACTACTCCTGGATCCATGCTGGCCCAGTGTGTAGCTGCAGTCAAATGATCTTTGTTAACACAGTTTTTCAGGCTGTCTGGAATACGACCTAGAGAGTGGATATGAAATACAACATGGAATAAAACATGGATATATCATGTATACTCAATAATAAAGTTTAAGTATACTATATGGTATAAATAATAACATATATTACAGATCTCTGTTTCATTTTTGTTTACTCTCTCCCACATCCAGCCTCTTCCTAAATCCTGTCACTGATTTACCTGTGTCATCTCTAAAGTCCATCTTCCCAAATTGCAAAAACCTGTATCCATACTCTGGCTGTCCTTCAGCTCCAACACTGCAGTCTTCTCCTCTCAGTCTCTGACCTTTTCTTCCTGTATTCTGTTTCAGTAACAGCAAACACACACTTCTGAAAAACTGGGATGAAATCATACTTCCACTGCAGTCAATGGGAATTTTGCCATGGACTTGAATGGAACCAGAATTTCACCCCGGACTCTTATTTACCCTCTTCCTTACTCAAATTCCTCCTTAAATATCCACTGCACATTTTCACCTCTCAGTTGCCAAGTATTTCCTACGTTTCTAAAGGTAAATTTAAATACATCTGATGATTGCTCTCTCTCTAACCATTTCCTTCAGTATATTTGCTTAGATTTCATGCAGCCTTCAAGTTACAGCTCTTCAGCTTTTTACAGGCAGATGCAACATGAACCGAAGAAAATGGAAAGACTCCCAAATGATTTCAATGGGTGCTGAATCAGTCTTGAATGTCAGTTTTTGGGATGATCTTGGTTCCCTACTGTAAAATAGATTATAATAATCCCACTCCCATTGAAGTAAATGATTGTATTTCCATTGACTTTAATGGGATCTGGACTGGATCCTGTGTCTATTTTTGGCACCTATCCTGCAAGCATCTTCCTTCTTGGGAAATCCGAGACAAAGGGTTCATTTCATTTCATATATTGATCTTTTCAAATCGCTATATTAGCCTTGCTGCCATTTAGACACCCCACCAGTCCCCCTTGCTAACATTTATTTTGCACTTTTGTTTATTTTAAATGTATTTTGCAATCTTCTTTCAACTTGTGACTTTTACTTTTCTGTGTCACACTCCCTTTTTTCAGAGTGGATCTATATTCATATTCTGTAGGCTTTAGGTTTTTCCTTACCTGTGCTTCTTCCTTTGTACTTTTTTCTACAGCACAACCACACTGGTATTTTTATTTATTTTTAAAATTTGAATGTGTTTCTCTTCCAATGGCATGCATATTACTGAGACATGCAGTCATTTATTATGTGTCTTTTTCCAACTATTCTCTTTCTCTCTGTTCCTCCCAGGGCTTTCATCTACTCAATTTCACTCCACACTTTCTATATCTTTTCTACATTTGTTCTGCTGAAATCCAATGTCTTCTCAATACCCTAATGTTGACTTCACTTTAATCTTACTACAAATCACGTGCAAAAGGTTAAAGTGACAACAGCTTCAATATAAATCAATGCTTTCTAACTTTGATATCACAACCGTCCTGTTCCAGAGCCTTTCCTGTGCACATTTGTGTGTGGGCTATTGCAGAACTTTTAATATATGACCACCTGTTCCTCTGTAGAGCTAACTGATTCATATCCCATACCCCTGACCTAAGAACGACTCCCACCACCAATGCTGCCTCACTGATTGGCCATCCTAGAAATGCAAGGTGGTTTGCACATCCTATCCCAGAGATCAAGAATGTAACTCTTGTGCAAAAAATCCAACCTCCATTAATTTATGGCGCTAGAATCCCTGCCAGCAGAGTTTCCTGAATTGTACAGCAATGTGTTGGCACTCAACCACAGTGCAAGTGAAATAGATAGGTCTTAACATCTACAGAGCACTCAATCTGAACTGCACAGAGAAAAAAATGACCAAATTCTAAAGAACTGACAATAGTGATTAGTGAAACATTTTCCAGCACACAGAATGCCACCTTTTATTTTGGACTCTATGGGATTGAAATCGAAACCAA
This sequence comes from Lepidochelys olivacea, assembly GCF_965140295.1. NCBI lineage: Eukaryota > Metazoa > Chordata > Testudines > Cheloniidae > Lepidochelys > Lepidochelys olivacea. Next base: position 133,847,214 of record NC_140414.1, on the reverse strand, counting down.
GTTACCCAAACTTCTCCTTATTTTATTAAAAACAACAAGGAGTCTGGCGGCACCTCAAAGACTAACAGATTTATTTGGGCATAAGCTTTCGTGGTTAAAAAACCACTTCTTCAGATGTATGGAGTGAAAATTAGACATTTTCACTCCATGCATCTGAAGAAGTGGTTTTTTAACCACGAAAGCTTATGCCCAAATAAATCTGTTAGTCTTTGAGGTGCCGCCAGACTCCTTGTTGTTTTTATGGATACATACTAACACGGCTACCCCCTGATACTTATTGTATTAGTATTTTGTATTGAAGACTTCACAGATTTTTCCTATATAAATAGTTAACATTTATATGGTTTGCTGTGATACTGGAGTTATTAGGAACTCAGAGTTGAAGTGATTTTTTATCCTTGAAAATTACCCCTTCAGATGTTGAAATGCAAGATGCATTTAAATACAAACTTGGATGAATTTTGGAAGGTAGAGAGAAGCCAAGAGAGAACAGAACAAAAGAAACAGCACCAATGATGATGAGTGTCAGGGGACATGTAAGACAGTCTACAAAAGGGTGGCTTCAGACCTAAAGCAAAAGCCATGGAAAAGGTCAGTAGACACACCTCCAGCAAGAAAAAGAGGGTGAGATTTTGGTCACAGGGGTACACTCTAAATCATTTGGAAAAATAATTAGTACTGTCAATTAACGGCAGTTAACTCAACCGATTAACTCAAAACAAATTAATTCAATTAAAAAATTAATCGCAACTAATTTTTTTAATTGACCACCCTGAAAATAATTACATCCTGTCTCGTTACTTTTGTTTATCACTGCAAAGTACCAAAACAATTAGTAGCGGTGGGTACAGAGTTGGTGGGTATCAGCTGGTCTATTTACCTCTTCAAGCTGGGGGTTGGGGGGTTAAGAAAACCCAGTTTGGCCCATCTCAACTTCTAATACTCCGACAAAGAGAAGAATCGATATATTTGTTTAATCAAGAAAACGTTCAGTGAAGGAACAAGTACGAAAAGTTAGTACCTGTGATAGCCCTACGGATCTCTCGTGCTGCTTCTTCCCGCATCTCAATTGAAGCTTGTTCACTGTACCAGGCAGCATGTGGGGTGCAGATCAGGTTTGGTGCATCCTTCAGTGGACCCTGACTAAAGCTAAATGAAATTTTAAAACAAGATCAAATGACAAAAAAAAGAATACGTGGGGGGGGGGATGGGGAATGAGGGGATTTTTGCATATCTTTAGAATTAACAGCTACAACCACAGGATGAACTGTACCAATATTTTTTGGGTGGATTTGTTTTTAAATTTTACAGTTAATTTGATGTATTTCTAGTTGTGTAAATAAGTAACAATTATTCTCCTTGGACTCAAGGGGTGGAATAAAAGAGAAAGCAGCACTAGATTCTGACCAGTGCACCTATTTCTAATCACTGCCACTCACAATCAGATAGAGAAAAAGATACGGTGAGCCCAATCCCAACATCTGTTCAAGAAACGACTCCATTTGGGTCCATTATGACAAAATTTATCATCATTTTTACACCCCTAACAAAGCTTTGTTTCTTTAAAGAGACACTGTTAGCTTGAAATCTAGTCAATTAAAAAAAAAAAAGAGTTAAAATTAGTTCCAGGTAATACACTTGCCTGCATCCCCCTGACAATTTTTCCTATTTCACATTTTCCTGTTTTTAATTGGTTTCTCTTTCCTGTTGCAGTGTGAAAAACCCACCTAACAATACTAGAGATGGACTAACTGACCGACTGACTATCCAGGGGAAGCAATGAAACCAACTATACAAAAAGTGCTGTCAAATGTACAAACTAAAACTGAGAAAATAGTGACACTTTCCCCCTCCAATTTCTTTCAGTTATAATAATCTTGAAGCGTTACTTGCAAGAAGAGGAGAGAAAATATTTTTAGACAGAAGTCTGCTCTCAGAGTTGGCAGCAATTCTTAAAGCGACAGACTTCATCTCTAGTTTTAAATACCTGCCAAAACTTTCTCCAATACAATATTTGCACTACAACGGTTAGTCTCTATGGACTAAATGCTGTCCTCAGACAACACACACTGAAGCCCAAGGAAACTATGACCCTGATCTTGCACTTAAATCTACCTTGATGGACCCTTGACCTACAGGGACTCCCCACTCTAGTCAATGCGACTTCTTGTGGGTGCAAGGATTTGCTTGTGCAGATCTGATGGCAGGAGTGGGGATATCTGAAAGCAGAATTTTGCCCCCTGGATATTAGACTGTGGTTTTGCTCACAGTATTGCTCTGTTGTAATGGTTACACTTAGAAGTAAACAAATGCAGGGCCAGAATAAGGATTTTTTTTTTGATGTGGCATCCTGTATACTACAGATGCAAAAACTCTACAGGGAAGGACCCTTTTTATCACTATTTTTAAAAGGGTTATCTCAGATGATCTCTCAGACATCTGATGAGCGGAAAATCACGAAACAGATGTCTCTATAACGGATCCTCAATTCCTGAATCTGTTCCTCTTCAAGTTATGAGGATTGTAGCAGTTTAAACCATCTAATAAGAAATGCAGGCTTCTTCCTGCCCGCACCCAGCAACTGCATGATTGTCAGTTCCTAGGTTTAATCCATTGCAAACCACTCCCAAACTCAGAGGTCAGGCTCAGGACTCATGGAAAGACTGTAATGGTGTTTTCTGTGTTTAAATCATACCACCAAAGCTACTAACTGGAGACACTGGTACATTTGTGGCTGCAACTGTGGACTACCTCATGGTATTCAGCAAACTAAACATAGTGTCACCAGCTCTGCTAATGGCATCAAAAATATCTGGACTCTGGTCATCTCTCTCAATTCCACAAACTTGCCTGCTTATAATTCTCAGGTACCCAGTAGAGAGAATCTGGGTGATGGATACGGAATCTATGCAATGAGGTGGGAGGGTCACACCCATACAGCTTCATAAAAGGATAGTTTTTCCCAAAAAATCTCAACTCCCCTCACCTTACTGAAAAGTACTTATACCACCACTAACTTTCCTCTGGCAGGGAGAGCTGGCCAGGGCTTCCCCCTATCAATGACAGGAAAGGAGTGTGTTCTTTTCCAGGCCATGAGGCACAAAGCCATGCCCAGCATTTGAACTTGGGTTCTTGGGGCAGGGCAGTGCACTTCACTACTGAATTACCCCATGACATTTTTTTAAATCTTGTATTTAACTTTTTTTTCTGCTCCCTCCTGACTGTGTACAAAAGCTCCATCTGCATTTGCATTAATCCAGAGCTGCACAGATGCAGATTGCTTTACTAAGGAGGATTCAACTGCTAGGTGGAAGGAACGCTTCTTTGCTTCATTGTTGTTGGATGCATCATGCACTAATACTTAAAAATAAGAAAGCGAACAAAATATAAAAAAAGAAAAAAGAAAAAAAAAAGGAAAAGCACCTGAATGGTTCTGACTCATGTACATCTAAGGCTGCCCCTCGTATCCTTCCTTCCTTCAGGGCCTGTGCAAGTGCTTTTTCGTCTACTAACCCACCTCGAGCTGTGTTGACCAGGAAAGCCCCTTGTCTCATCTAGGGAAAGTTAAAAACAAGGATGATGAAATAAAAATAAATGAAATAAAATCGTTGTGGCATTATTATTTACTCAAAGGAAGCATCCATTACAACAAAGGCTATTCAACTGGATTAACCTATCACCAGTTGTCTTCCCTTTTGGAAAGTACCACAAAATTTGATGCTTCAAATGTAAAACAATATTTCACAGCACTTATAACGTTTTGTTTCTTATAAGTAGGGTGTCTTGTAACAGAACCAATGCTTTACACACTGTGCAGTATACGATCAGAAGAGGTAAACATGCATATGAAGCTGACAGATTATTATTATTTTTTTATTTCACTGTGAAATTGTATGAGACGGAAGCTATTACACATTACTAACCAAAATCACATGTTGTGGTTTTTAAACTTTAATGCAAATGAAACGCTAAATGGATCTTTTAGAAAACTCAATGATTTTGTATCTTCCAAGACCTTTTGCTTTAGTTAACAAGATGTAGAAGATTTATACTTTATTTACTGCTGATACTTAAACTCACTTCCCCCTCCTCATGAGACTTTTCAAATCAAGACCCAGGAAATTCTCGTTTTATTCAATTAGAAGGCATTGGAATGGTATTGGCTGGGAATATTGTGAGCTTTGGCAAGAGTCTGTGCACTGCGTTGCTCAGATTAGCATTATGGTCCTCCACACTCAGCTTCAGCTACAAGACTTCATGCCATAATGTAATCGCAACATGAACACAAAATGGAGATTTAAATTAGAAAGATGAGAGTCTAGAATGAAGGTGGAAATAAAGACTTCAGGGTCTCACGTCAATCAGCACCAGTATTTAAGCATCCATAGCACGTTTCCCATACGTAGGCCCCGACCCTGCAAACATTACTCCTGGGGGAATTCTGTGCCAAAATGTTAAAAATTCTGCACCAAAACATTTAAAATTCTGCGCACAATATTTTAAATTCTGTAAAATGCTGCATGTTTTATTTGTCAAAATACACAATATAATCATGCTGGTTTCAATTATTTTGGTAATTTCTTTAAACTATAATACAATGGATGGAGAATGGGAGTGGGGAGCATTAGAGGAAATCTCCAAATCCCCTCTGACAGTAATGTAGCTAGGTTTGACCCTTTATTTCTAGTTATTAGTCAACAAATATATGCAGCCATATGCTCAATGTTACATCATAGGCAACTGAAGAGCAAGTGAGGGCTGAGGAATCAAACTAACAATTTATATTGGGTACTGACCATCTCCAAAAACGTCAGCAGCAAACAGTTCATGAAGCACATTTTGATCAGAAATTTTTTCAGTCCAAAAATTTAGACCAGTTCTAATCACTAAAGCACCATAAGCATTTATGAGGCCATACTGTCCTTTACACCACTCTGGCAATGTAAAGGAGCCTTAAAACATTTACACCTGTTTTATACTCCTGGGGGGAATTCACTAAGAACAGTGGGAACAATTTTCACTAAGCATTCTGCTCTGCCTGAGGGGGACAGAGCTTGCACCACAACTGCCTCCTCAGAACCCCCCCAAAATCCTGCCCTTCCACACCAAGCATGCTACAATAGCAAGCGAGAGGGACAGTGTGTCTCTTTCCATCTCACATGCATGACTGCCCAGCCCCGCCAGGCTTCCCACCCCGGCGGTGATTTATGTCTCTACCGGCTGCTCCAGGTGCCAGAACTGACCTGCCTGCACTGACCGAGAGCGGCGTATGACCGCTTTGTTTCCCCATCAGAAGTCATTTTTCTGTGGGAAGCAAAGAAATCTGCATGGCACACGAATTCTGCACGTGCGAAGTGACACAGAATTCCCTCCAGGAGTAATACATTCCCATGCATCAAACTGAACATCTGTAGAAGTGTTTGCAGGATAGGGGTCATAAATAAAGATGGGTGCCCAAGTCCCCATCTTGATCTGATCCCATCATCTCAAAAACAACAACACGATTTTTGAATAGTGAATGAACTCTAACAACTTATTCTAAATGGGAAAAGGATTTTTACAGGATCATCAGTCGCTCTTTTGCGACTAACGCCTTGGCTAGAAATGCCAAACTGATGCACAGTAGGAGTATTTAAAGGAAAAAGTGCAAGGAAAGGAATCTCCTCAAAGTTGTTTGGTAGGATGGTGGGAAACAAAACTAAGATTTACACATATCTGATAAGATCATAACAGAATTCATGTACTATATTGGCCAACCCACTCGTTCTAACCATGGTCTGACCCCTCTCACCTGCAGATTTTTAGCCCTGCCAGGGGACATCTATGGATTCCAGGGAAGCATACATGTGCACCGCCCAATTCAGCACTCACATTAGTGACAGGACGTATTGGCCTTAAGTATCGTGTAGAACATTTATATATCCTCTAAAAAGAGCTTGGAAATTTTAATCATAGTGGATACTGCTCAAATCCATTTTCCATCCACAAAAACCTGCCTTGACTTTTCATCTCCAGTGCTATTTATACAGCTGTAAAGCTAGTAGTAGGATAAATCAAAACCAAACAGAATGTGGATGTGTAACTGTATTCTAGAGGGAGTGAGCTACGTGAGTCACAGTCAACTGCAACGGTAGTTGCATATTAGGAATGACTCTTTTTTACTACTCTAAATTAATCCTGTGTAACTGCTATTATTATACAAGAGATATTGCCATAAATAAAATGTCTCCTTTACGAATTTGTAATGTGATGAACAGGTAAAGATGATTTCTGCTTCAGAAAAAGAGCAATGAGCACTCATTGCCCTGGACTCAGTTTACTTGAGCTACATAGGAGATGGAAGGCCAAATGTGCTGGCTGGGCAATACACCAAATAATTTAGAGGATAAGTCACCCTAACAAGGAAAGAGAGGCTCCTTCCTAAACTTTTCAAAGAGGTTCAAGGACATTCAATTTAAAAGATCCATTAACAAGCAGTTCAGGTTGTGACCTTCCCCTTTGTGTATATATAAATGAGACCTTTTCATTACATTAACACATAACACTGGATAATGTGGCATATTTTATCATTGAAGACATATAGACCAACTATGGCATATGTAGGTATAAAAATGATGGCTAATTTGATAATTTATATACATAAAAATTAAGTCAATTAGATAATTATGGAATATACCATTAGACTATAAACCATTAGAAGACACTGAAGGGTTAACCCTTTTTCATAAATTAAGCAAAGAATTTATATTTTGCAATTTATTTCAGCATAAGCTTTCGTGAGCTACAGCTCACTTCATCGGATGCATTCAGTGGAAAATACAATGAGGAGATTTATATACACACAGAACATGAAAAAATGGATGTTATCATACACATTGTAAGGAGAGTGATCACTTAAGATGAGCTATTACCAGCAGGAGAGTTGGGGGGGGAAGGCGGGGGGAGAAAACCTTTTGTAGTGATAATCAAGGGGGGCCATTTCCAGCAGGTAACAGGAACGTCCAGCTATCTTCGAGACACCACTGACTTCCTGAGGAAACTACAATCCATCGGTGATCTTCCTGAAAACACCATCCTGGCCACTATGGATGTAGAAGCCCTCTACACCAACATTCCACACAAAGATGGATTACAAGCCGTCAGGAACAGTATCCCCGATAATGTCATGGCAAACTTGGTGGCTGAACTTTGTGACTTTGTCCTCACCCATAACTATTTCACATTTGGGGACAATGTATACTTCAAATCATCGGCACTGCTATGGGTACCCGCATGGCCCCACAATATGCCAACATTTTTATGGCTGACTTAGAACAACGCTTCCTCAGCTCTCGTCCCCTAACGCCCCTACTCTACTTGCGCTATATTGATGACATCTTCATCATCTGGACCCATGAAAAAGAAGCCCTGGAGGAATTCCACCATGATTTCAACAATTTCCATCCCACCATCAACCTCAGCCTGGACCAGTCCACACAAGAGATCCACTTCCTGGACACTACGGTGCTAATAAGCGATGGTCACATAAACACCACCCTATACAGGAAACCTACTGACCACTATTTCTACCTACATGCCTCCAGCTTTCACCCAGACCACACCACACGATCCATCGTCTACAGCCAAGCTCTACGATACAACCGCATTTGCTCCAACCCCTCAGACAGAGACAAACACCTACAAGATCTCTATCAAGCATTCTTACAATACCTACCTGCTGAGGTGAACAAACAAATTGACAGAGCCAGAAGAGTACCCAGAAGTCACCTACTACAGGACAGGCCCAGCAAAGAAAATAACAGAACGTCACTAGCCATCACCTTCAGCCCCCAACTAAAACCTCTCCAATGCATCATCAAGGATCTACAACCTATCCTGAAGGACGACCCATCGCTCTCACAAATCTTGGGAGACAGGCCAGTCCTTGCCTACAGAGAGTCCCCCAACCTGAAGCAAATACTCTCCAGCAACCACACACCACACAACAGAACCACTAACCCAGGAACCTATCTTTGCAACAAAGCCCGTTGCCAACTGTGTCCACATATCTATTCAGGGGACACCATCCTAGGACCTAATCACATCAGCCACACTATCAGAGGCTCGTTCACCTGCACACCTACCAATGTGATATATGCCATCATGTGCCAGCAATGCCCCTCTGCCATGTACATTGGTCAAACTGGACAGTCTCTACATAAAAGAATAAACAGACACAAATCAGATGTCAAGAACTGTAACATTCATAAACCAGTCGGAGAACACTTCAATCTCTCTGGTCACTCGATTACAGACCTAAAGGTCGCAATATTACAACAAAAAGACTTCAAAAACAGACTCCAACGAGAGACTATTGAATTGGAATTAATTTGCAAATTGGATACAATTAACTTAGGCTTGAATAGAGACTGGGAGTGGATGTGTCATTACACAAAGTAAAAGTATTTCCCCATGTTTATTTCTCCCCCTCTACCCCCCACTGTTCCTCAGACGTTCCTGTTAACTGCTGGAAATGGCCCACCTTGATTATCACTACAAAAAGGTCCCCCCACCACGCTCTCCTGCTCGTAATAGCTCATCTTAAGTGATCACTCTCCTTATACTCTCCTTACAGTGTGTATGATAACACCCATTTTTTCATGTTCTGTGCGTATATAAATCTCCTCACTGTATTTTCCACTGAATGCATCCAATGAAGTGAGCTGTAGCTCACGAAAACTTATGCTCAAATAAATTGGTTAGTCTCTAAGATGCCACTAGTATTCCTTTTCTTTTTGCAAATACAGACGAACACGGCTGCTACTCTGAAATTTATATTTTGTCACAATAAAGCCAGCTAGTAGCATTGTAACTATGCCCTGGTCTACGCTGGGGGGAGGGGGAGGTGAAATCGATCTAAGTTACGCAACTTCAGCTACGTGAATAACGTAGCTGAAGTCGAAATACTTAGACCTACTCACTGCGGTGTCTTCACTATGGTGAGTCAACTGCTGCCATTCCCCCGTTGACTCTGCCTGTGCCTCTCGCGGCGGTGGAGTACAGAAGTCGCTGGGAGAGCGTTCGGGGGTTGACTAAGTTAGACTAGACACGATAAATCAATCCCCCCTGAATCGATCGCTGCCCGCCGATCTGGCGGGTAGTATAGACATACCCTATGTAAATATTAATAGCATCTCCAAATAATTATACTAATGACAACATTATTTTAAACAGTCATCAAATGTTAATGAAAATATAATAAAAATGGATGAATAACATGTTGTAGCCATGTTAGTGGATATTAGAAAGACAAAGTGGGTGAGGTAATATCTTTTATTGGACCAACTTCTGTTGGAGAGAGACAAGCTTTCGAGCTCACACAAAGCTCTTATTCAGGTCTAAGAAAAGCTCATCATGAGAGTGTGGGATGGGCGTCCAGTGCAGGTACTCTACAAGCTCGAAAGCCTGTCTGTCTCTCACCAACCGAAGTTGGTCCAATAAAAAAAGATATTCCCTCACTCACCTTGCCGCTGAAGAACATATTGTCTAAAATATGATAGGGACTGGAGTTCCTGTGAATTTGCTATATGAATAACAGCTATATTTAATATAAATATTATATAAAGTGAATTTTATATGTTATTACGAATATTTTGTTTTTCAATTTACCTAATACTTTTATGAATTTATACCATATCAGCTGTTAAAGCAAAGACTGTATAACATAATGTATTCATACTCTTTATCCAAACTTCCATTTTATTTGAAGTAACGCATATCTAATATTTTATTACAATTTCTATTTTCTCAATAGAGAGTAATAAATAACAATATAAATGCATTTGATAAAATGCCATTTAAATGACATACTTTCTTATTTAATTTTAATGTGTAGATATCATTCAGCTTTAATTTTTGCTTATGGCTTTTGTTTCTGTACACAGCAGACCAGACAGGTTTTCAAAGTACATACAACTTCTATATCTCAACACTAATAAGTCCTATTAACAAAATACATATGCTGGACCCAATCTCACAATTCACTGGAACGCTGGAGCACTGCTGAGCCTATGTGAAGTCCAAGTGATTTCAGTGGAGCTCCATGTGGGTGCAGATCACTTGCCTCCACAGTGCTTCTTAACACACTGAGACTTTTCTGCTCAGTATTATATGATAACGTAATGAAAAAGTAATCATAATGTACATGAGTGTAGTAGAAGAACCTATACTGAACAGAACAAAAGTCTAGAACAAAGACGTGACAGAGGACAGCTTTCTTTGCTCCCTTCATACTGCATTTCCTAGCTTTTGAGAGAGTTTTAAACTCAGATGATCTTGTACTTGGATTTTTCTACATACAGCCAATTGTCCAATTAAAGTATCCATTATTACATCTCATTAACATGAAGGCATGATCGATCCTATGAGATGTCGAGCATCCTCAACTCATATTGAAATCCCAGTGAAGTCCATGGGCATAGCAGGTATTGGGTATTTCTCAGAAGCTGACCAATCATCATCTTAATTCAGTAGAGATATCTTCCATAGAACTTTTGTGTGGTATCAAATAAATTAATACAATAAATGTATATAGAGCATCAACAATGCAAAATGAACATACATGATTTCTTAGTTCAATTTACCATTTTTACTTATATAATTGCCACACTCATACATTTAAAAAAGCTACACCTTTTAATATACATTATATATACACACCAAGGTTTGAGGCAGCAAATAAATACTGAATGCAAAAACCAAAATGTTTACCTTCTGAATTTCTCCAAAAAGGAACAATTGCTTCAGTTCTACACTTGAATATGTTTTAAGTATTTAGTAATTTTAGAATGCTTCATCTCAAGACCAAATCCATTTTATATATTATTTTCCCCAAATAACCTACTACTGTAGTATAAGCAATTATCAGGGAAACATTCTGCAACCATTAGGAATTAACACAAGAGGTCGCCAGTTAGTCATGATCCTTAAGTTAGGGATACAGAAACTCAAACTGTAATTGAAGTATAAAAGTGAAGTGCAACTTTTGTTACTAATATAAAGAGGATGTATGTACCTGAAGATACAACAGAAGTGCTTTTAAGTAAATGTCAATGAATCAAGCAACTACATCTGATCAGTGTTCAGCATAACACACTATTTCAACAAAAGAGAAATTAGCAAGTAAAATGAATAAAAAATAACACCGTATAAGATATCATCTATTTCTTAACTAGTTATTAACCTGCTTAACAAATAGTGAAATAGCAGATGGAAGAGAAAATTAATACAGATCTGAATTTGCATGTTTACACAGAGAAACTCTACAGTTTGCAGAAAGTCAGTAATTATAAAACTACACCCAGCCTGTAGGGTACATTTGGATGGTTACCTGTTTAATGGTGAAGTCATTAATAAGATGATGATTGTGTTCATTCAAGTTGCAGTGCAGGGTTACACAGTCACTGTGAAATAGCAGGTCCTGTAAAGTGCTCACCCGCTGCAGTCCAAGAGCACGTTCAATGCCATCTGAGAGGTATGGGTCATAAAAAAGAACACTAAAGCCAAAGGCCTTTGCACGTAGTGCGACTGCTTGCCCAACCCGTCCTAGAATGACACAGACATACAAACAAGAGAGAATGTTTCTGGTAGAAAGTGGCATATTTGTGTAACTATTGTTACAAAACATGTACGTGGTGCTGTAAACTTACATGCGATTTTACAGAACATAGGAAAGAGACATCCCATGTCCCATTAGAAATTCTCATTACATAGCTTTATATTTAAGGGTTGGTTTATGCCATCCCTGACCAAAACAAAGCAACAAGACTGCTCTATAAAATATAAACAAAATGGCAAGCTGTAATGCCAAAAGGTGGATTGTATGAGACCTATGGTAACCTGGGTCTGCTCAACAGGTGGCACTATTTGCTGGACGTGCTGACGACAAATCACTGACGTTCCGGACTGTTCCCTGCGGTGTAGTTGTTGCCACGCCAGTCCCAGGTATATGAGAGAGACAAGGTGGGTGAGGTAATACCTGAAGAAGAGCTCTATGTAGCTCAAAACCTTCTCTCTCTCACCAACAGAAGATGGTCCAATAAAAGATATTACCTCACTCACCTTATCCCTGCGAAGTACTCATTTTTCTCCATGTCTGCACAGTCAGCTCGAATAAAAGGTTGTTAAGTGAATGTTTGCAATTTCAGTTAATACGAAATAATTTCTTTAAAGTTCCCTCTCTGCCTGAATTTATGACACACTACACAGCAAGCTGTGACAACATGATTATTTCAAAAACAGGTCAATATTCAAAACATTCAAATTCTTGCAATTGCTATTAGCAGATGAGTCTACCCTCCCAACTTGTTTTCAGTTTATGCAGTCTTTAAAATCCTTTCAGCTCACCTGCCCTGCCCCCGCCCCCATCCCCATGTGCACTTTCTGAGATGGTACTTTCCACTTTTACATCCTTCTTGATGATGGACTTACTCTGTAATGCCTACAAGAAACCTGCCATAGGTCTTCTGTTTGTTCTTTGTCCATATAGCTAAACCATAAACAAAGGGGCTCCATCATAACATGCACTACTCCTGTTGAGTAGCTGCAGTGATAATCTTGTACTGCGTAGTGTCCAGAGGCAACACTGTGGTAGGCACTGTACACCCATCTATAATGAAAAGACAGTCCCTAGCCTAAAATAAACTCATAATCTAAGTAGTACAATCTACCTTATTGCCTTAGTTCTTCCTCATTTACCCTTTCTTACTCTTATTACTTCCTTAAGTCATGTTTTAAATTGGTTTAAGGAAAGGATCCCACCTTGCATGTGTACTGGGAGGTCCTTATCTCACTTATTATAAACACACAGATAAGTAATACTAAATCAAGGTCACAGGACTGGCATGTTCTGTGTGAAGAGAGTTTGGGAATACAAATGTTTTGAAGAAATACAACTATTTGTACGGTACTGTACTTTACATTCAGCTATCAGGTTGAGAATTTGAGACATAAGGATATTTCAGAAGTATCAGAATCACTAGACTCACCAGGAAAGCCAATGCTCAGTCTTAAAAATATCAACGGAAAGTTGTTTTGTAACATCTGTGTCTATTCAAAATGCAACAGAAGAAGATGGAAAGACATGGGATTTTCCTAACCGTGTTTTAAGGGATTTCCCAATGTTCTTCAGTTTTCTTTTTGAATAAACACAAGAAGCCACAAAAAGAGGTTTCTTCTTGACCATCTAACCTGAACACAGTAATTCTGGAGTGTCTGGTGATGGATACATTTAGAATATTGAGCAGTCAGTCAATATAACTGGTACTGTTTGCTATTCCCTTGGGACTTCTATTAAGACACAGTCTTCAAAACATATCGAAATAAAAGACTGTGTATACTAGTTGTTTACTTTTGAGGATCTGTTTATAATGCTTAATATGCAGCAAGGGAGATTTAGGTTGGATATTAGGAAAAACTTTCTAACTATAAGGGCAATTCACCTCTGGAATAGGTTTCCAAGGGAGGTTGTGAAATCGCAATCACTGGAGGCTTTTCAGAACAGGTTGGACAAACACCAGTCAGCAATGATCTAGGTTTACTTGTTCCTGCCACAGCACAAGGAGCTGGACTTGATGACTTCTTGAGGTCCCTTCCAGCCCTACATTTCTAGGATTCTATGAAAATCAGAAATATAGCAAACTTCTAGTGTAATTAAAATATTTTTCAAGATTTGGGACCTATATAGCTCAGTGTACATAATTTGTGAACAATAATTTCACAAAGAATAAAGTGTATTACATGTGCTATCTTCCTGTACCTCTCACCTTCGGAATACATTATGGGTGGGTCTATTGGAATGGACTGACCAGTTTAAAACTGAAACCTTGGTTGTAATCAACAGAATGTTGGTGTGTAGACTAATATATTAGAGCCTTCAAATGCATGTGTGGAACCTCCCACTGAAATCACCGGGAGCCACGTGTATGTGTTTGAGGGAAGAAACTGGCCAATGATGATTTAACTGGCCAATGATGATTTACAGTTTGCTGTAACTGATGGTCCAGATTTAACCATAATCTCTGTACATGGAACAGACTGCATCATGAATCAGCCACGAGTTTAAGAACGTAAGAGCAGCCATACTGGGTCAGACCAATGATCCATCTAGCCCAGTATTCTGTCTTCTGACAATGTCCACTGCCAAATGCTTCAGAGGAAAGTAATAGAACAGGGTAATTATCAAGTGATCCATCCCATCTGATCCATCCCTAACTTCTGGCAGCCAGAGGTTTAGAGACACCCAGAGCATGGGGTTGTGTCCCAACCATCTTGACTAATAGTGATTGATAGATCTATACTCCATGATCTTATCAAATTCTTTTTCTGAACCCAGTTACAATTTTGGCCTTCAAAACATTCCATGACAAAGAGTTCCACAAGTTGACTGTGCGTTGTGTGAAGAAGTACTTCCTTTTTTTTTTTTTTTAAACCTGTTGCCTATTAATTTCCTTGGGTTTACTTTTGAAATTACTGTCAAACAACACAGCACAACTCTACAGCCTGTGACAGCTTTCCTTTCTATCCTGAAAATGTTTCTAATAAATAAATCTAATTTAAGGAAATTACCACAAGGATTAGTTACTAACGAAATGTTGATGTACATTTTGAACAAAATGATAAGTGCAGACAGCATGGGCAACATTCTGTTCCCCCGGCCCTTGTTCACCTCTCTTAAGTATAAGGGGCTAGCAAGAGTGTTATTGAGGGGTGTGGTATTTGCAGTATGCAGATAATACTAACTGTATATTGCCACCTTGTCTGACATGGGCAATGCAACTCAGAACCTCAGACAACATCTAGCTGAAACTGGGGCACTGGTGAAAGCAAGCTGTCTGAAGCTGAATCCAGACAAGACCAAGAGGATGATGGAAAGCAGGAAACAGCCACTGGTAATATCATCCCCTTTGACTGAGGGAGTGCATCTGCTGCTGGTCACCAGGGTTTGCAACTAAGGGGTGATTTCCCAGTTACTGTTAAAGGATAATTGTAGCAGTAACCAGATTGGCTTTCTATTAATCCAAGTACTTCTATGCTCATCTTCAGGAATACCTAAACGCTTTTACCATCTGCAGCTGGCCAGGAGGTTGTGACCTATTCTTTCAGATATAAGCCTGGCTACTATTATCCATGCCTTTGTCACCTCAAGATTAGACTATTTTAACATATTCTATATGGGACTACATCTTAAAACCATTCAGAGACTGAAGCTGATGCAGAATGTAACAGCTCACTTGGGATATCGCATGTGCACACACACAATAATATAGTGTATATTATATGACACTATATATGACTACTCTAGAATCTGTAATGATTGCCAGTTGGTCTCTGGGTAAAGAAATAAGGTAACACAGAAAGCTTGGAATATATGGTATTATTTATGTAGCATTCAAAAGATGTTACACACTTTCTAATGATACAGAGAAACAAAAATCCAGGCCTGAGAAAATTACAGTCTGAACAAACAAGCAGATGAGAGATGGGATGCAAGAGAAGCAAGTGACTGAGCAAAACAGTTTCAGAGTAGCAGCCGTGTTAGTCTGTATTCACAAACAGAAAAGGAGTACTTGTGGCACCTTAGAGACTAACCAATTTATTTGAGCATAAGCTTTCGTGAGCTACAGCTCACTTCATTGGATGCATTCAGTGGAAAATACAGTGGGGAGATTTATATACATAGAGAACATGAAACAATGGGTGTTACCATACACACTGTAACCAGAGTGATCACTTAAGGTGAGCTATTACCAGCAGGAGAGTGGAGAAGGGGAGGGAGAATGGACACAAATCAGACGTCAAGAATTATAACGTTCAAAAACCAGTCGGAGAACACTTCAATCTCTCTGGTCACTCGATTACAGACCAAAAAGTGGCAATACTTCAACAAAAAAACTTCAAAAACAGACTCCAACGAGAGACTGCTGAATTGGAATTAATTTAAACTGGATACAGTTAACTTAGGCTTGAATAGAGACTGGGAGTGGATGGGTCATTACACAAAGTAAAACTATTTCCCCATGTTTATTCCCCCCCCCCCCCCCCACTGTTCCTCAGACTTCTTGTCAACTGCTGGAAATGGCCCACCTTGATCATCACTACAAAAGGTTTTTTCCCCGCCCCTGCTCTCCTGCTGGTAATAGCTCACCTTAAGTGATCACTCTGGTTACAGTGTGTATGGTTACACCCATTGTTTCATGTTCTCTATGTATATAAATCTCCCCACTGTATTTTTCACTGAATGCATCCAATGAAGTGAGCTGTAGCTCACAAAAGCTTATGCTCAAATAAATTGGTTAGTCTCTAAGGTGCCACAAGTACTCCTTTTCTTTGAGGAAAACAGTGTTGATCAGTGAACTTTTTGCTTGTTTTACTTCTCTCATTCTCATTATTACTACAAGCTGAGGAAGGGTGGAGACTGGTTATTAGGCCTTGGGGAAGAAGCGACTTTAAAAGAGGGACATGAAGGATGAGCAGCAGGAGGCTCAGCAAATCAAGTGAGAGTGGAGGTGTCAGAAGTAGGGAATTTGTATGAAAGAAGGCATAGAGAAAAGAGAGTGGGTGAAGGAAATGAAAAGGCCAGTGAGTGATGCAGCTTGGCTAGACCAAAGGGTGTGGAAGTGATTAGTTAGGGCTTTGGAAGGACTGACTATGTGGAGAGCCAAAAGAAGGAGCTAGTCTTAAGAGTTCTTTGGAAGTGAGAATAAGGAAGGGCATTTCTTGTGAAGAAGGCAAGAAGAAGTCAGTGAAAGGATGTTAAGAGACCCCAGACATGGTTAATGTGGCAGACACATTGTATTATCCATAAAGGACAACTTTAGAATGACTGAAGGTTGAGCTAAGATGATGATAGTGGAAATATATTGCAGTGGTTGAGGCCAGGGATGAATATGGACGAAAGTGGCAAAGACATTTTGGAGATGTAGAGAGCAACTTCAGCAGGATTTAGCAATGGCATCAAGGTGACATGGAAGTAGGAGAAGTTGGGACTACTTTATTTTACATGCACAGCATTTTCTATAGCAGCCTTTCATGATTCAGCAGTTGTGATGTCAACACATTTCAGTAATAAACTGAAACAAAACCAAAGAGGAGACAAAATCAACTAGGACTGGAACTGACAGCTATGAAAAGTGGCATCTTCTGCAGAACACAGGGTACCCTAAGGCCAATATGCTGGTGAACAAGATTGCAAATATATTTTAATCTAAAATTAGAGACAGATCACTCTTTCATAGAAATGTAGGGCTGGAAGGAACCTTGGCAGGTCATCAAATCCAGACTCTGCGTTGAGGTAGGACCAAGTAAACTTAGACCATCCCTTGCAGGTGTTTGTCCAACTTGTTTTTTTTAACCCCAATTATGAGGATTCCACAACCTCCTTTAGAAGCCTATTCAAGAACTTAACTATCCTTATAGTTAGACAGATTTTCTTAATATTTAACCTAAATCTACTTTGCAGCAGATTAAGTCACTTACTTCTTGTCCTACCGTCAGTGGACATGGAGAACATAATCAGCGTTCTCTTTATAAAAGCCTGCAACATATTTGAAGACTTATCAGGTCCCGCCTCAATTTTCTTTTCTCAAGACTAAACACACCCTGTTTTTTTAAATCTTTCCTCACAAGTCAGGTTTCCTAAACCTTTTATCATTTTGTTGCTCTCCTCTCCGCAGTTTGTCCACATCCTTCCTAAAGTGTGGTACCCAGAACGGGACACAGTACTCCACCTGGGGCCTCACCAGTGCCAAGCGGAGCAGGATAATTCCTCCCATGTCTTACATACGATGTTTCTGTTAATACCCCTCAATGATATTAGCCTTTGTCGCAACTGCATCACATTGTTGACTCAAATTCAATTTGTGATCTACTAGAACCCCCAGATCCCTTTTCAGCAGTATTACACCTAGCCAGTTATTCCCCATTTTGTAGCTGCATATTTAATTTTTCCTTCCTCGGTGTAGTACTCTGCACTTGTCTTCGATGAATTTCACCTTGTTGATTTCAGACCAATTTTCTAATTTGTCAAGGTCACTTTGAATCCTAATCCTGTCCTCCAAAGAGCTTGCAACCCCTCCGAACTTTGTGTCATTTGCTCATTGTGTCATTTTTATAAGCATACTCTGCACTCCATTATCCAATTCACTAATAAAAATATTTTATGAATCTTGAGGGACCCTTTCTGGTACGTTAAAAACAACAGTAGGAGGGAAAAATATGGGAAAAGTAGAAATGGTGAAATAAGCATTGAACAGCAAGTTAAATAGGATTATGCAATGTAAAACAGCACCAAATAAGGCTAATCTGATATTGGACTAATTAGTCAAGGGCCTCTATGATGGAACAGGGAAGTGATACTCCCTCTTTATATGATTCTGCAGCACCTGTGTGTCTAATTCTCAGAAAGATGTAGAGAAATTCAGGGTAGAACAACAACAAAATTAGATAAGTTGTTGGATGGACTGACTGGGTAGAAATATTAAGCGATGATTTAGGAAGGGGAACAAGGTAACTACCTATAAATATTTGAGAGTTATAAACACCAAGGATGGAGAAGTACTATTCACCATGATACAATGGAGTGTAATTAGAAGTAATGGGATGAAATTAAGAAGAGAAAGATTAAAACTATCAGGAGAAAACTATTAGATTTTGAAGTAGTCTTCTAAGGTAAATAGAGAAAGCCCCATCAGTTGGGGACATTTGTATTTAGCACGGGTATTGCTTATTCAGCATACAAGCTTGGACAAAGCAAATATGATCTAAGCACTGCAGGGGATGGCTTCCATGACTCTTCCATTTTCAATTTCCATAATTCTATCACAATGGGTAAAAAAACTGAAAACCAATTGTCTACTCAGAGTCAACATACCTAATCCAATAATGCCCAAGGTCTCCCCTCTAATCCTGGCAGCTCCAGAAGCAACTTCCCGAATCTGCTCAACACTCTGTACTCTTGTGCCTTCTCGCAAGGCCTGGTGAAGCCAAGTGGTTCGCCTGTAAAGGTTCAGGATGTGGCACATTGTAGAATCTGCTGTCTCTTCTACTGATGCAGCTGGCACATTACATACTGCGATTCCTGAAAGAAAAAGAAGATTATACATTTACTGAATATGTCACACACTCTTTTTTCCCCTCACTCAAAAGTCACCCTAGAAGTTAACGAGTAAATTATTCTAGAGTCAAGGATATTGTAGATTTAATTTTACAATCCACAGATATTTTCACATGCTGTTTGTATAAACATCAGAGTTCATGGCTTGAATGACAGTGGCAGGACTTCAATATGTTTTAAACTTCACAGGAGTAATGCACGAAAAAAATTCCAAAAGGAAAGTTACAGAAGAGATATTGTCTGGTAGTTCAGGCCCCAAAACCACTATTAATAGAAACATATTTATGACATTTCAAAAGTTTTCACAAAAACAAAAATTCTTTGAATGTAAACATCTCTGTGCAAACAGTGGAGCATCTGGCTAATGCATGCCAGAACGCAAGTGCAGCTTTGTAATCTATTTCCATTATCAAAGCTATTTGTTAAATGTATGATTTTTAATATTTTTTTAAGGAGGCTAGTTAAATGGAAATTAAAAGGAACAGTTCCAAAAGTGAAATGCTTGCAAGCTGCAGGGAAACTTTGTAAAAACACCATAATAGAAGCTCAACTAAATGAACACCCCAAATTAAAAGATTGCAAGGGGACTAAAAAAACTGCCACCATGGATAAACAACAGAGTAAATGAAGTGATCAGAGGCAAAAAGACATCCTTTAAAATGGGAAGTGAAATTCTACTGAGGAAAATAGAAGGAAGCATAAACCTCTGGCAAGTCAAGTGTAGAAGTATAATTAGGCAGGGCAAAAAACAATCTGAAGAGCAACTATCCAAAGACTCAAAAACTAACAGCAATTTTTTTTTAAAGCACAACAGAAGCAGGAATCTTGCCAATGAATCAATGGGACCACTGGATGATCAAGGTGCTAAAGGAGCACTCAAAGTAAATATGGCTGTTGCGGAGAAGCTAAATGAATTCTTTGCATTAGTCTTCACTGCAGAAGATGTGAGGAAGATTTCCACACCTGAGCCATTCATTTTAGGTGACAAATCTGAGGAACTGTCCCAGACTGAGGTGTCATTAGAGGTGGTTTTGGAACAAATTGATAAATTAAACAGCAATAAGTCACCAGGACCAGACGATATTCACCCAAGAGTTTTGAAGGAACTCAAATACGAAACTATTAACTAACTAACTGTGGTATGTAAATCAGCTTCTGTACCAGATGACTGGAGGATATCTAATGTGACACCAATTTTTTTTAAAAAGGCTCCAGAAGCAATCCTGGCAATTACAGGCTGGTAAGTCTAACTTCAGTACCTTGCAAATTGGTTGACTCTATATTGTAAACAACAGAATTATCGGACAAATAGATGAACACGATTTCCTGGGGAAAAGTCAACATGGCTTTTGTAACGGGAAATCACATCTCACCGATTTATAAAAATTCTTTGAGGGTATCAACAAACATGTGGACAAAGGTGATCCAGTTGATATAGTGTACTTGGACTTTCAGAAAGCTTTTGACATGGTCCCTCATCAAAGGCTTTTAAGCAAAGTAAGCTGTCATGGGATAAGAGGGAAGATCTTCTCAAGGGTCAGTAACTGGTTAAAAAAAAAAAGGTAGGAAAAAAGGGAGAAATACATGTTCAGTTTTCGGAATGGAGAGAGAGGTAAATAGTGGTGTCCCCCAGGGATCTGTACTGGGACCAGCGATGTTCAATATATTCATCAATGAGCTGGAAAAAGGGGTAAACAGTGAGGTAGCAAAATTTGCAGACAATAAAAACTACTCAAGCAAGTTAAGTCCAAAGCAGATTGCAAAGAGTTACAAATGGATCTCACAAAACTGGGTGACTGGTAACAAAATGGCAGAAGAAATTCAGTGTTGATAAATGCAAAATAATGCATATTGGAAAACATAATCCCAACTATACATAGAAAATGATAGGGTCTAATTTAGCTGACCCTAAAAAAAAAAAAAAAAAAAAAAAAGATTTTTGAGTCATTGTGGATAGTTTTCTGAAAACGTCCTCTCAATAGGTGGTGGCAGTCCAAAAAAGCTAACAGAATGTTAGGAACCATTAGGAAAAGGATAGATAAAACAGAAAATATCACAATACCACTATATAAATCCATGGTATGCCCAAACTTGGAATACTTCATGCAGTTTTATGAGGAGAGATTAAAAAGACTGGGACTTTTCAACTTGGACAAGAGACAACTAAGATGGGCTATGATAGAGGCCTATAAAGTTGTGAACGGTGAGGAGAAAGCAAATAAGGAAATGCTATTTATTCCTTCACATAACAAAAATGAGGGGTCAACCCATGAAATTAATAGGCAGCAGGTTTAAAACAAATAAAGGAAGTACTTCTTCACACAACGCACAATCAACCTGTGAACTAATTGCTAGTGGATGTTGTGAACGCCAAAACTATAATGGGGTTCAAAAAAGAATTAGATACATTCATGGAGGATAGGTGCATTAACAGCTATTTGCCACGTTGGTCACAGACGCAACCCCATGCTCTGGGTGTTCCTAGCCTCTCATTGCCAGAAGCTGGGAATGGGTGACAGGGGATGGATCATCTGATGATTACCTGTTCTGTTCATTCCCTCTGGGGCACCTCGTAGTGCCCACTGTTGGAAGACAGGATATTGGGCTAGGTGGACCATTGGTCTGACCCATTATGACCATTCTTATGTTCTTTTCATACTGAGAAATCCATACTAAGGCCTGATCTTACAAATAGTTATGCCCATGAGTAGTCTCATTAAGCTCAATGGGACTAATTCACGTATTAGTGTATGGAAAACCAGGACTATATGTTTACTTATGGCTTCTCAATATATTTTTGCTGGAGATATTTTATTAGCTATATAATGTGCTCTGTGTTTATATTAGCCAAGGCAAAGTCAAGACTTGTGCCTTGCACTGGCAACAAAAGAAGTGAGGTTTGTGCTGGTTCTTAGAGTTAAACCGCATTAGTTAGAATCATAGAAGGTTAGGGTTGGAAGAGACCTCAGGTGGTCATCTAGTCCAACCCCCTGCTCAAAGCAGGACCAACTCCTACTAAATCATCCCAGCCAGGGCTTTGTCAAGCCCTTTTATACAAGAAAGCTCTGTTTATATAAACTAATGATGATCTCAAACGGTTTTCGAAATATTAGTGAACGCTCGCCAGGCCCCCCTGGGGCAGGTATGATTATATCCACTTCATACATGGGTAAAGTGAGAGAGAGCTTAAAAATGGCTTGCTCAAGATTGCACAACTAGTCAGTAGAATTGCTGTGAACAGAAACAGAAGCCCTGACCCGCAGCCCCCAAGCTAACCAGTAAAGACACACCCTACCTAAATCTTCATATTGAGGTGTTGAGTCTGCTCCTACAAGGTGTTTGAAGATAATAGGAGTTTATGGTGCTAAGCACCTGACAATAGCTGGTCTGTAGTGAGCAAGGCATGGAGGCAAGAAGGTGAGAGAAAGTAATAGAGAAAATCATGCTAACTTCAACAGAAGTTGGATTGGGCACCAGAGATTGAATCCAAAATCTTTGTAGTGAATGGCAGTTATTCCCAAAAATGGAATAGACCCCAGGTGAGTTGGCTTTGCCACTATGGACACGTTTGCCACCTTGTAGTAGTTTTCTGAACAATAATTTCCTTGCAGTACTCAATATATGCTTCACAGTTAAGAAAACCCTTTTTTCTGAAATAACCCTAGCGAATGTTGTTGTTGTTTACTTTAAAAAGCTTTTGTCCTGCTTAAATGTTGCCTCTTCTCAGTTCCATGTACTGTCTGCTCCCTCTCTATTTACCAGCTCTGACTCCTGACAAAGTTTGTGTTCAGACTGCTGATGATTCCTGTCATACCTTTTAATGGAGATGAATATGTACTTTTTTCTTCATCAACTAGTAGGGCATTTTTCACTGTGGATATTTGTACATAAATAAAAATTAAATAAGCTGCTTCAGCTAACAAAGGAGGCAGCTGACCATTCACTTTGGCCTGAGAGAATAACGACAACCTAGCTTTAATATTATGAACTTCACATCTTATGAAGCAAGAGAGACAGAACAGTATTCTCTTCAATAATAGGAACAATGTCAGTAATTTGATAAATTATCATCTCAAACCTATTTATCTACAGTGTGAATCCAAATTTCTTTATTCTGCTGGCTTGCACCTTTATTGACTTTTGAGATCAATAAAAAAATCGATATAGGGAGGCTGCATAACTATTTTTCTTTGCTGTGCGGAATCATCTGCTGAGTCACTGCTCTTAGATTTACTAAGATAAAACAGCTTCCTTTGCTGGCATATCATTCTTGGCATCCTATTAGCATGAACTGTAGTATGAATCCCAACATTGTAAAAGAAAAAAGAAAGAGGCAAAATGAGTATCCTTGTTTAACTGGAGGGTAAAATTATGTTAAACCTATCATATTAAATGGCTGTATTTGGTTATACAAGAAAGAAGTGCCATTTTCATGGAACAAAAATACAAATTGCATGGGACAATATTAAAAGTCATAAACACATATTTTAATTCCCAGCATCTACCAAACGCTGCTTTCTACAGAGTTAGAAATGTTTCATTACATGTCTGGAGAAAGAAACAAGGAATTTCCACTCACCTTGCAGCTTGTTGGAGCTTTTCTTGCTCATCGTATAGTTGTCCCTAGAAGACTGTAGGGAGAAGGGTCACGTAACCTTTCACCTACGTTCTAGAGCTTCTTTTTCCCTTCTCCCACCTCTAAATAGTTTACTACATATAGGCAGCTGAAATAAGGAGCTTGCCCTGCGGGGTTATCCACTTGCAGCAGCAGGAGGAGGACAAGAACAAGGAGAAAGTGGACAAGCACAAGACTTACCATAGAGGGAAAAGGGTATGGCCTTCCCACTTACTGAGAAAACAGCACTATATTATTAGGGAGGGAGGGGGGCAGAATAGCTTCTGTGATTTCTTCTACACACCTTTTCCCCCCCACTGATCTCAGTGGTCTGGTCCACACACACACACCCCCTTAGAGAGCCCAAGAATAGTTGGCTTCACCCAAAGCCCCAGCCCTATTTGCCTTCTATAGGCTCATTCCTACCTCCCTGATTACATCCTCATCTCTCAGGTTTTTCTCAGCACATAAGCAGCAACTCACAAGTTTGTGGAAAAAGTCAGATTTTCAGGTTTTTGCATGGGAAACTCCTGGTTCCACATTTTTTGTGAAATACACATCAACCAAAAATGACAGCATGAAAAGAACGCAGCTGTAACCGTATCTACAAAAATATTTTTTTCTAAAGTGAAAAAATTCTCATGTGATTTCCACTAAGTAGGCTTCTGATAAAATACCTGGCTTCTTCTGAACATTGTTGCTACTACCACAAAACCTACTTCCACAGCACATTTCATCAGCAGATGAAAGTGTTTTACAAACAATAATTAACTCTCACATCACCTCTATCTATGAGGTATGTATTATTTATACCAGTTCTGCAGAGGAGAAACTGGGTGACAGGTAGGTTAAGTGATTTTGCAAGTAATGGTAAGTCAGTGGTTGAATCCCAGTCACTAGCTCTAGCCAGATGGAGCTTAAAAATAAAATCAGACTTTCAACTTTCATCCAGATTTTACTAACTAAAAAGCAAAACCGACAGTTATTTCATTGGGAGGGGACAATTTTATTCATTAAAGATAGGCAAGGATCAATACTTTGGATCCTAATTGTCCAGCTTAAATGAGTCTAATCAAAGCCTCAGACTTGAATGCTCAGAAATGTTGCCATTTAGCATTTAGATCTGAATCAAAACGTTCCCAAAGTCTGGGATGTTCAAGTTTGGACAGCTATGAGGTAGGTTTGAGTTGTGAACTTGTAACCCAGCAAGGATACCTGCCTGTATGTACAGATCATATTCTTGCCTGGAGTCCCATTTGCTTCAGTAGGATTCTGCACAAGTGGAACCTTCTGCAGGACTGGGTCTTAATTCTGAGACCAGAGTTAGGGTTTGGACCTGGTATTTTGCTTCAGGCCCACCTCTATGATGTAAGTTTACAAATGAACATGTCTGCGTTCATCACAATGAATGTGTCTAACCTTATTAATGTAAACTGGAGTTCAAGGTATGCACCAAAGGGAGAACAGTCCCCTAAACATCTTCAGATCTAACCTGCTCCTGAGGCATTTGTCACACTAGAAAAAAATCTATTTTAACTAACGTGTAAAAAATAGAAGCTAAGGAAACTGGTGTTGGGTGACTCACCCTTATTTACTAATAAACAACTCAGTACTACAACCACTCACTACTTCAGTGGGACGGACACTGCAATAAGTACTACACTAGGTAGTAAATGTTTGCAGGACTTAGTCAAAAGTGACAGGAAGAAAATCTTCAGGTAATTTGTTCCCAGTTTATTCAGAAAAACTGAAGAAATAAACTGGAAACTTGTACTTTGAGAATACAGCTTTGTTTTTGACTGTTGTGAAGCAAACAACAGTTCAAACCAGATTGCAGCTTTTGAATAATAGGAGAGTGAAGATCCTCTCCCCAAAATTCTCCAGCGGTTTAGTTTATTTTTCATGTAATTACAACTGATTCTTTGATAAAACTGATGTGCCTGATTTGTCTACCAGGAAAAGCTTCTGAACTAGATCTTACAGTCCAAACACAGGTGCTAGGGCTATTTGTTTATTTTCAAAACAAAATAGTATGCCATAATACTGACAGAATTATACACTGTAACTGGATTACAGTCTGTAGCAATTTAAATAAACAGACAGAAAGTCTCCTGTTTACTGTTTTAAAAAAAGTCTGCTCTTAGTCTTGAAATGTTTCTTGAATGGACAGACTGCCATACTGTCACAAATCCATTATCAGTTAATTAACTAATGTTAATATCACCATAATGATTTTTGAACACTCTGATGAGAAAATTATACAGTTTATATATTATGTTAGCACAAATTATACAGCAAATGTTGATGCAAAGACTTAGATGCTATCACATTTCTGGAGGCAACTATAACATGTTCAAATAAAACAGCGTCTTTAATAATCATACCTAAATCCCCAGCAGATTTGATGTCAATGTTATCAAAACCACTGCCAATTCGGACAATTATTCGAAGTGCTTTGAATTTCTCCAGGTCTTCTCGTGTTAAAGTGATAGTGTGATACATCAGTGCACCCACTGCTTCATTTAGTACCTAGAATTTAAAAAAAAAATAAAAAAAAAGAACAAACCTTGCTTTATGTAATCTGATTTTTTCCCCTTTTCATTGCATTTGGGTTTCATCATGTATTAAAATTTTGCAGGTCTGAAGGACTCTGTAATAATTACAAAAAATCATTTTTAAAAACTTTTCTCCAAATATTTTCAAGCATCTTGGTAAGCCATGTCTTTTTTCACTATAAAATTCAGAGAACAAAACACAGGCCTGATCCTGCAAAAGGATATGCTCATTAGGAGTCCTTGTGATTTTGATGGTACAAGTACTTTCAGGATCGCAAATCAATACCTGTGCACAGTTTAAAGCCTCGAAGGCACAGGTTGGACACCACTGCATTATATCTGGGCCCATTCAGGCTATTGAATGGCACTTGGAAGAGATTGGCTGGGGAGCTGGGAAACAGTTTGAGACATTTTTTACGGAACATGTGGCCCTTTGTTTAAAATAGTGATCTCTGTGTGTGTGTGTGCACATATTTATTTATCAGCCACATGGTAGTAGCATCAATGAAACAAATAGGTGTGCAAGTGACTAATCTTTTTATATTTTATTTTTAAAGTTCAGGACTCTCCTAGAGCTACGGACGACTTGGCAGGATGGTGATCTCCAGTTACTGTATATTATTTCACACTAACTTACTTTCTTGATGATGTTAGAACTCTATGCACCTAGTATACCATATGATTAAAATAAACCATTAAAAATCATGGTTAAGGAGGAAAATATTGAGCTCTCAAAAAGCAAACTGGAGAACTCCATATTTAGACAAAGAACTCCTGTGCTAATGTAAGTTATTAAAATTATTCATGGTTGTTGGATTTCACCTGAATAAAGCTCATCTGAAGTGCATTACAAACCGTATTGTTATTAATGGAAAAAGACTACTTACTAAGGAAGGCTCTTATGCTTTGAAAATACATGTAGAAAATACATTTAATGAAGGAGCTCACACATTACTGAAGTTACTTACGTTCATATAAAGAAGGCTAAAAGGTTGCAAATTGCACTAAAAATGAAGACATGTTTTTTCTACTTTTATATATAAAATATGCAAAAGATGAAATTATAATACAAAATAAATACAGAAGGCTTTAACAAAAAAACCAAAAACAACATTTAGAAAAATCAAACATGCTGCATACAGCTGACTAACTTAACTAGAGCATGTCTGCTAACATATCTGTAAAGTACCATGGGGACTATGGTGATTAGTGCCTTAGAAATAGATTAGTATAGCACAGCATACTATAGTATAAAGTATGTTCTGACTGTTTTTCAGCATTTCCTGTAAAGAGGTTTGTGTATGCTGTAATGTTCAGCTAAAGAAAATGAAGCTTATTCTAGGTACCGTAACATGCAGCACTAATAGTCAAAGACAAGCTGATGTAATTTTATTACAAAACCATCAGCTAGTGTCAATTTCAGTAAGATATGTAAGATAGAAAACTGGAATTTCACATCAGCTCAAATGTGGCAGTATTTTCTCACTCTTGCTCTCTAACATGGGCTTTTTTTTAACTCCGTAAACTAGAAATGTATAAAAATAGCACAGTTCCAGAAATGAAAGTGAATTAAAAAAAATGAAATGGCTCAAATGGTACCAATTAAGTATATGTCCATCTGCAGTCATTCTTGCATCCACCAGATATTTTATCCTGCCATTGTGCTTTTTCTAATAAAAGGTCAGCATAGGACCTTCTGTTACCTGACCTCTATTATAAGTCAGTATCTATTTATTTATTTCCCTTTCGTGGCTGACAAACCAATTTACGTCCATTAGATGCTGTAGCAAACCGCCTGCTTCAAAGTCATTGGGACATTCCTCTTTGCTCTGGCTCATACAGTTTGCTATCGGAACTGGGCAGCCAGGTCTTTCAACTCCTCCTACTTTTCCCCATAATGACTGCACCAGTTTCAAAATGTGTTAAGTCCTCACAGGCCTTAACAGATTCTGTGCCACAGATGTGGTGGACATTTATGTTTTACAGAGCTTTTCAAATATTAACTTGAGTGCTGACTACGTAAGGCTACAATTCCTCTTAGTTTTCCTAATTATTTGTAGTTATATTTTAGCATTGAACTATCACAGCCATTCTGGGTATCATCAGCTGTTCACCACCATAAGAGCTTTAGTTTGTAATTTTTTGGGGGGTGATAACTCTTAATGCTTCCCATTTATACAAAAAGCGAACAGTCTTAGCATAATGTGCTAAAAGCCTCAAATAACCAGGTTGGAAGCAGCACTCAGGACGTAACATAAACTTCAACCCTTATTTTTCTTTTTCTGGTGATCATATATTGCTGGATTCTGTTCAGACACCTGATTCAAACCTCATTTTAGTCAGCAGAAAGATTCCCATTGGCTTCAATGGGCTTTGGATCAGACCCAGCGTACAGAGAATACAGTCAGCAAGGGCTCAGCAGCACCCCCACATGGAGCTGGTCTGCAGCTGTAGCAGAAAGTCACCCTCTGACTCTCTAGCCCTTAAAGGGGCACACACCTTTTCCAGAAAACAGCCCCCACCCACCACTTAATGTGCGGTGAGGTCACTCTGCTGGCCATTACAGTTGCTTTACATGATTTAAAGGAGGTATTCTTTAAAGGAGCAGAAACAGGGTATGTGTGGGGGGGGGAGGGGGGAGGGGTGTTTGGGGCTCCTATGACTGGTGCGGCAGGGAGCCAACACCACCCTTTATATTCCCCCTTAATCCTCATCCCCCTTAACTGGGGGAGGGAGGCAGGGAAGGGGGATAGGTTCTTCAGGTTGGCTGGGGACCAAGATGGGAAAGGGGGATAGCTGGCAGAAGCCCTTTGGGCGTCTATTGAAATGATTATGGAGTTACCTGCACTGTACACTTTTATCTGCTGGGTACTTCCAGATATTTAAGAATAAAGTTGCGACCTAATTAAACCACATCCAATGTCTGGACAATGGTGCAATAGCTCTGAATAAAATTAACATTCCAAAAACTATCAAGAAGCACTACCCATGCAAGCAGGACCTGATCGATCACCAGAAAAACCTGTTAGTTCGTGTTGCCTTTTTATGGTTTCAGTTTTCCAATAAAAAACTAACATCTGAATGTTGATCTCAAATATAGATCTCTGCAGTGTCTTTCACTGCCAATAATGCACTTGCCCAATGATATAACTTTATGCTGTAAGGATCCAAACTAATGCTCACTGACTTCTGTTGATTAGTGGCACTAACTCAGGCCCTAAAAACTGTGACACTTAATGCAAACTATATGCACATGTATACACCCCTCACAACACACATTATGCTATATATAACATTAAAAGAAAACCTGCCTTTATGCTCTCATGTTTACAATATAGTAAAGACTTAAACTTTCTGTTTCTATGGCAGCTTTTTTTTTTTAAAACAAAAAACCACCAAAACAGTTTGCCTAAATTAAACCACTACTTCAATCCCAGAACTACTTGACAGTACATGCAACTGCTTTATCACTGTAGTCAATCTTAGATCAGTCTCTTAGTACACTTTTCTCTTCGTACATTTTATCGTGTTTAAAATAAAGAAAAAAAAAGCCCTCAGTTTTTAAGGAAAGTTCTTTTCAGACTACATAGTTTCTATGCATGGATTCACTTGTGTTTTCTATTAATAAATCTAGAATTATTTAACATTTAAACTCAATCTATTAGAAATGCAAGCTGGATTGAAACCATCTTCACTGGAAGATTCATTATGCCATGAATGTCACTGACAGTAACATATCAACACAATGAGCATGGTCTTAAAAATATTTAAAAAAACAAACAGAGATGCAAAAAAGAGAAATCATCATAATAATCACCAGCATTTTTGAAGCACTAGTGATCCATTGCAAGTATGGTACTGAAAGGAGCAGTGAGATGCTTGCTGATAACTAACTATATTACAGACTCCAAGCTGTCTGCAAGATTGATATACTGCTTCTTGGGCATGGCAGCACTTTAAGAGTTTTGACTTTTTACACTGGCAGCCTGCCCTGATGCACAGTGTTTCACAAGATCTGCAATGTTAGCACATGTAAATGTGACTGTGGCTGGAATTTAGGGGTGACTTGCTGTTGGGATACACCACCTAACACCTTTTTGTCTAATCTGACTAGATTTACTAAACTTTTCTATAATTGTTAAAAATCTTTCATTAGGGGCCTGAGCCAAAGCCCAACTAAGTTAATTCAAAGGCTCTCATGAACTTCAGTGGGCTTTGGATCAGATCCAAGCTGAAAATTCACCCAGCAATATTGGGGAAGATCCCCAATACTGTACAGCAAAAAGGCTGACTCCAAGCCTTCCCTGTGGGTTGGAGGGTGGTTTCCAACACTCTAAGCTATTTTCTCACCCTTAAGGTGCCAAAAGGCTCATTTCCCCTTGAGGGACTAACACAAAACTTTTAAACATGTCATGTTTCAAAATAAATCCACTCTTCCTTCTCCATTTTTAAAAATCATTATGCTTTCCTTGTTTGCTAATTTCTAAAGTATTTATGGCTCAAAGAAGGGCCAGCTACCACTCAGCTCATATTCTTCTAGTTTCTAATCCTGCAGTAAAATTATACTACAGTATCTGTGATATTAAAGTAAACAACAATGATGTTACAAATGCAAGATTATGGCTTCAAAAAGAAGAAGCTAGCGGTGGAGTAAAATGCTTTTATTCATACACAAATATAAGATAAAGAGCATATCAAAGAAAAATCATGGAGCAGGTACTCAAGAAATACATTTTGAAGCACTTGGAGGAAAGGAAGGTGATCAGGAACAGTCAACATGGATTCACCAAGAGCAAGTCATGCCTGACCAACCTGATTGCCTTCTATGATGAGATAACTAATGGCTCTGTGAATGTGGGGAAAGCAGTGGCATGATATACCTTGACTTTACCAAAGCTTTTGATACAGTCTCCCAAAGTATTCTTGCCAGCAAGTTAAAGAAGTATGGATTGGATGAATGGACTATAAGGTGGACAGAAAGCTGGCTAGATTGTCAGGATCAACAGCTCTATGTCTAGTTAGCAGCCGGTATCAAGTGGAGTGCCCCAGGGGTCGGTCCTAGGGCTGGTTTTGTTCAACATCTTCATTAATGATCTTGATGATGGGATGGATTTCACCCTCTGAAAGTTCATGTATGGCACCAAGGAGGGCTGGGAGGTGTGGGGGGAGAGAGACGAAGTAGATACCCTGGAGGGTAGGGATAGGGTCCAGATTTGACCTAGACAAATTGGAGGATTGAGTCAAAAGAAATCTGATGAGGTTCAACAAGGAAAAGTGAAGAGTTCTGTACTTAGGACGGAAGAATCCCATGCAGCGCTACAGGCTGGGGACCGACTGGCTAAGCGGCAGTTCTGCGGAAAAGGGCCTGGGAAGTACATTGGATAAGAAGCTGGATATGAGTCAACAGTGTGCCCTTGTTGCCAAGAAGGCTAACTGCATATCTGGGCTGCATTAGTAGGAGCATTGCCAGCAGATTGAGGGAAGTGATTATTCCCCTCTATTCAGCACTGGTGAGGTCACACCTAGAGTTCTGCATCCAGTTTTGGGCCTTCCACTACAGAAAGGATGTGGACAAATTGGAGAGAGTCCAGCGGAGGCCAAAGAAAATGATCGGTGGGTGGGGGGTGGAGGACATGACTTATGAGGAGAGGCTGAGGGAACTGGGCTTATTTAGTCTGCAAAAGAGAAGAGTGAGGGGAGATTTGATAGCAGCCTTCAACTACCTGAAGGGGGTTCCAAAGGAGATGGAGGTCGGCTGTTCTCAGTGGTTGCAGATGACAGAAAAAGGAGCAATAGTCTCAAGCTGCAGTGGGGGAGGTCTAGATTGGATATTAGTAAAAATTATTTCACTAGGAGGAGGAGGAAGCACTGGAATGGGTTACTTAGGGAGGTGGCAGAATCTCCATCTTTAGAGGTTTTTAAGGCCTAGCTTGACAAAGCCCTGGCTAGGATGATTTAGTTTGCGTTGGTCCTGCTTTGAGCAGGGGATTGGACTAGATGACCTCCTGAGGTCTCCACCAACCCTAGTCTTCTATGATTCTTTGACACAGTAGAATAATATTCACATCTATTTTTTATTGTATATTTTTGAAATGTTTGCTCCACAATGAAAGCTCTCCCTTAGGATAATTTTAGCTCAACTTATAATAAGAAACCTTGTTTTTTAAAATTTCTACATTGAAAATAATCATTACATATTTCTGAGTCCTATAAAAATGGAATTCAACTGAATGTTAACCTTTTAAACTTCTTGAGTTTTTACATTAAACCAGAAATATGGAAATGTAACATTTTTTGTAAGTGACTTTATTTTGTGCTTTTGACTGGAGCAATGAGATGCAACAGTTGCTTTCCAATTGAATTCAGTAGGATTTTGATGCTTGGATTGTATGCTACGTGACATAATAAAAGTCTCCTTTCCAAGACAGCATACAACTCTTTTTAACTTTATTGTTAATTATGTGCATACATTATAAGGAAAATCAGAGGCGATTTGGTTATTTAATTTTCAGCACAGCAGTCCACTTACTCAAAAAATCCAATATTTAGTAGCCTATCTAGGTAGCAAGACATATGATAATGCATAGTTAAAAGAAAGTGAGGAAGTTCAGTTTGAACTGAAACCTGAACCCCAGTCCAGAATATAAACTTTGTTCTGACGATGTGATAAATCAGTCCTTACTGCTGCCCTCCCACCTTCCCCTCTGTGGCCTGAAAATTTGTGGGGATGACTTAATTTCCTTCTCTTTTTGCTTGGCCTAGATTGTTTTTCTAGTTTCATATCTTACATGCTCTGAGGGCTTCCGTTTGGCACTACAAAAAGCACTCTGAGCTGTAAACTGTAACACAGTGATTGGGAAGCCCAAAAAGAGTAAAAAGTTAAGTTCAGGGAGTTCTAGGCACCCCAAAAGCACTAGGGATCTGTTTGACTCTGTAATTCTTTTAACGGGTACACAAGACACATTGTGAAAGTAGATGGTAAAAGATGACTCAGAAGTGTCATGTATGCCACAAAAGGGATATTAATGGCAAACAGAACCGAATGGGAAGGGGGATCTTGGAATTGGGAGAGAAGCGACAGGTTGCAGGTCTATAGAACAGGTTGGAAGGACGGTGCACTGCAACAATGAAGGAAGAGGATATTGCATGAGCCTGGAACATAAGAATGTGAGCAATGTAGCCTTTTGCATATGGAAGAAGAGACGGGAGACAAGGGAAGAATGCTGAATGGCTCAAATAGGAGAGAGGGAAGCTCAGAGATTCAGGTAATGTTCTGAAAGAATCTTTGGATAACCAAACCCAAAGTATTTTAAGTTAACCCACCACAAATTATATTCAGTGAAATCCCCTACTCCAGGGACGGAGAAAAACTGGCAGTTTAATGGAGGAGATTGTGGTCGAATACAGGTAGAGCAGCATTATATTTTGTACCTTTGGGAACACTTTGGGATGATTTCATGAGAGCAGAGACCACCTAAAAAGCATATTTCACTGCATAAAGAAATTAGACAGTTACTATGAATAAGAGCAATGCAAGTTGTTACAGATTTGTTTAATGAGCAATTGCTTAAAATCATTTTTACATCTGAGTGTGACTGAACTGAGTCTCCCCAACTGGATGCAAGGACTCTAGGTCCCAGTTATCACACATTCCATATTACTTGGTTTGAATAAAACACTGCCTTTGGCAAAAACATGCTGTTTAACTCCACACAGTCATTGTTTAGACAAGACTTTGTTCTCTATACTGGTAAGAAAACTCAACATTTACAATAACACGCAACTCAGAAATCAATGTTTAAACATGCTGACTGCCTGTCTTCCCAGCAGTAGTGATCCATGATGGTTAGTGAACATGGGGTAAAAAACTGAAACAGAAAATTCCGGTGTGCTGTTCTGTCATATATATTAACAATCTCTGAACAAACGTAATGAGTTTTCTAACCGCACATTGCATTTGATGCTTTAAAAAAAGCCTTGGGACATGATCAGTAAATATGGAATATTTTCCAGGAGGTGTGAAGCCCCCACTACTTCACTATCCTACCGGTCCTCTCAGGCCTGCCAACAGCAATTGCAGGCCCCAGGGCCAGGGCCATCCCTAGGGGGGGGTGCGAGGCCCAGGGCGGAAGCGACGTATCCTTGGGGCCCAGAGAGGTCACCCTGATTCGCCTTACCCTAGGGACGGCTCTGCCCAGGGCAGAACAATCAATGGGCCCCCGAGAAAGGTCCGCCTGACATTTGGGCGGTTCTGCGCCTGTGCTGGCTGGTGCCCAGGGAGCTGCTGCTGGCTGCACTGCTGGGTGCACTCTTCGGGCACAGCCAGGGCTTCTACATGCCCGCCCAGCTGCTTTCGCGGCTGCCAGTACCGCCCCGCACGCACTTAGGAGCCTTGCAGCCTGCCTGGGCAATTTAAAAGGGCCAGGACTCCCAGCCGCCGCTGCTGCTGCTGCTGCCGCAGTACCAGCAGCCAGGAGCCCTAGGCCTTTTTAAATCATCCGGGTCCGTGGGTAGTTGCCCCATTTGTTCCCGTCCCATCCCATCGGCAGCCCGGTGTCCTCCAAAGTAGCAACCTTGGGGGTTTGTGGCCCAGCATTTTGAGCATGAGATGAAGTATCAGGAATGCAGAGTTCTAATACCAGTTCATACACCAATTATTGCGGTCTTGAACAAGGCACTTAAATTCTGTACTTTAGCTTTGTTACCTGTAAAATGGGAATGAAAATTCTTAGACTATGTAAAGTGATCTGCTCAAGAGAAGAACTGCAGAAGAATTATTTTCAGTCATTACAGTTGAAAACTACTAGATTTGAAACTTTTTTCTGGTTTGAGAGGTTTTTCCTATATTAGTGTATGGGGAACAACAGGAAAATGGGTAAAGACTGGTAATGTTTACCCACTGTTTATTATTAACATCCCAAATACTGGCTCTCCTCCAATTCTGTTGCTCCTCCCTCACTATCTGCTCTAAAATCTTCCCCTCATATATTACACCTCTAATCTTCACCCTGCTCTCATAGCGGACCTTTGTGTCTTTCAAGAAACCAAGAAATATATGAAACAGAAATTCTGTTTTTATTGAGAGAAATGCTTTTTTGAGATCAGTAATTTACTCCCTTTTCCTGAGGTTTCTATCATCTCTCCCTCTTTCTTCCTTTCCTCCATACCCTGAAATGGTCTGATGTAAATACTTGTTTAGCATCAGGGTATGGTAGATGACAGATGTGAAAAAATACATATTTTGAATAACAGAATAATTTAGTGGTGCAGAGTGACAGTTGTTAGTATGCCCAGAAATCTGAATTTAAAGCGTGAAACAATTATTGAACTGTTCAGCAAATCACCTGGTAATTTTCTTTATTTTAAGCCTTTGTTTTTTTAAAATGGAAATACTGAGTTACATTAAGATATAAACTTCATATGTAACATTAACTCCATCCTAATATTGTGTTGTGTGTGAATTTAGTTTTTAAACATTTTGAGAGAAATATTTTTTGCTTGTAAAGCATCATAGCACATTATTAAATAATAATAGTAATAATATGGATACTGTTAGAGTATGACCCTGAGAGGTGTTGAGCTCCCTCCTGTCCCACTGAAGACAATGGAAATAAAGGATGGTCAGCACCACACAGTACTGGGCTCTTAATAAGTGATACAGTTAATTTCAGTGTTCCTGTAGGCAGCAACAAATTGGGATTTGTTACATAAATTCATTCTGTGATCCTGAATACTAGAAAACTCAAAATGTGAACTTTGACCTTTCCATCAGAGGTCACCAAAAGGTCAACAGTCTTCATCAGATTTCAGTCATTGGAGTGCCCTTTTCAAGCTATATTTTGAAACAAGTGCCCCTTTCAGCTACAATTTTGAACTTCTGAATGCTCATTCTGGCTGAACCATGGATTAGAACAAACACATTTGATATTTCTCTGAAACGTCATCAGTCTAACAATTTATACAAATTATATTAATTTCTTCCCTGGGGTGTTTTTGTTGGGTAGGAGACTTCCAATTTGGAGAAATTAAGGGCATTTATAGGTCAATGATTCTATTGATTGCATTTTAGTTAAGAAATCATTTGAAGGTACGAGGACTGCAGGTGCCAACATAAACAACCATGTCCAACTGAAGGGTGGACTGCTGTTATCTAGAAAAAAATGAAGTCTAAAGAATAGTTATGTTCTTTGCCCATAACATCTCCTCCTAGCTCCTTATCAATTGGATCCAGCTATTACCCCTATTAACTTCCTATGAAGATGGCTTAAGGTAGGACACAAAAATGAGGAGTTTAGAACTTTTTAAGGACAATTTAAAATAAATTTAAAGCAATATGCATTTCTTTGTGTTTTAAATATGGATGTACATAAAAATAGGAAACCCTCAAACTTGGTCAGGTTAATATATATTTTAAATTAAGAAATAAGAAATGGCCTTATGCGTGTCACAATTAAGCTCTTAGATCCTTAAAAATTAAATAAAATTTAAAAATGTAAATGCATTTTAAATATTTATGATGTTGTTTTATTCTTCTGCATTTCTCTCAAATCATCCAAAGAAGTCAGAATGGTAAATCTCATATTTGTTTCTAGTAGTTTCCAGTCAATTACACTTTTAGGTTCTCATGTACTTGCACTGTGTTGAAATGTCTGAGTTGCAAACACTACATGGAAATATTTATTTGTTTCAATGGGAAGTAAAAAGAATCATGACATCATTTCTGTTTGTCTTAGGGTTTTGTAAAATGTGATTATTGTTGAAAAAAGCTTATCACAAAACCTAAATTTTGGGACATATTTAAGTTGATATTATCCCTTTCTTCCAAAACATCATTGATTCTGCATAAGGAGAGAGAGTGAGTGTACACTAAGGGCCTAATCCAATGACCACTCAAGTAAATAGAAAAACTCCCGTTGACTTTAATGGGCATTGGTCAGGACTAAAAATTCATCAGCTCGGACCCTTGACTTATAATTTATAATCTTTTATTAAAAGATAACTCCTCCAGAAGTATACTATTTTTTTTTTAAAGCGGCTTCTACTCTGTGGGAAATCAACTGCATATTGAAGAAAGGACATTCAGAAAAATGAAATGGGGTCTCCTTTTTAGAATGAGGAATTTATTTCTCTTTCTTCACTACATATTAAGATTCCTTTATATCTCAAAATAAATAAATAAATAAAAATAAAAAATCAATGGGAACTGAGTCAGAGGAACTAAGACAACACTGATAGTGCAGGAAAACAATATTTAAGATAATTCTTGATAATGATTCTGACAACAGTGGACTACGGTACAATGACTTTTAAAAGCAAGACAGGAAGTCCAAGAATCCACAACAGAGAGGAACTATTTATAGAACTTGAGGAGTATGTAGCCATTCCTCTGTTGAACATTTCCATAAGGAAAAAAAGAACATTTCCCATAAACATGATAAGAATGAGGACTACAAGTCTGTACTGTTGATAAGACATAAAAAATCCTTTAGACTTCTCTTCATATAGTTACGAAACAGCTAGTCCACTATGTTTAAGGATATCATCAAGCTTTCCTTTATAAATTCTAATTTTCAAGAGAGTTTAAAACAACAAAAATCATTTTTTGAATAGAAATCTGATTGCCAAAGAAATAATGAACACAACAGTTGGTTGATTTGATTATACCAGAAAGGCACTGCATAAAATAGAAGTCATTCACTTAATAACTGAAAGGAAACTATTATTGCTTGTACTTTCAAGAGCTGTCTTTAATATATAGCCATCTGAGGGAGGATTAGGTCTTTCCGACATAAAAATGCTTGCCTTTTAAAGGTTTATCAGTGCTATATTTTGTAAGAATGTGGAGCAAATAAAGTTAATAGTTCAGTGATGGTTTCAGTTTCTATCTAACATTTGAAAAAAGAGCCATGAACTGTCACATGCCTAAATATTACAATAATTGGACAGGGACAAGACCAATAATATATTGGCAGAGGCACAAGAACATTAGCTCAATTCAATACACAGACTAAATCCCTAACATTTGGGACATATTCAGCTCTGTATTCACATAGCTCCATCTGCATCAGGAAGCTCACTGCAGCAGACAAAGAAACACTTGTTTAACTGCACCTACCTGGCCTGTCCATCAAGTTAGCATGTGAGCCTGCACTAGCCTGCCATTATACCTCCTTCTGATCTTCTGGGAGCAAGGAGGGAAGACATCCTTGTGGGGTGAATCCCCGTTTCCCCATCTAGTTCTCCTCTGCTACCATGCTCATTGTACATGGTACCGATTTTTGGTAGCTGGAAGATAAGGTTTCCTTAGTTCCCAAGTTGGCAATATGGGTCATATGAGGCCCTGGTCTGTTAGTGAGGAGCAAGAGCAGCAGGGTTTTCCCCATCCTATTGCTCCTGAAATATGGGAGTGAGGTGTTCTCCTCCCCTAGAAAATGCAAGGGAGCTTGGGTGGGGAGCAGACCTTACCATGACACCAGTCCCCCAACAGGGAATACAGGCATACAAGCCAGCTGACAGCCCTAGATAACTGTCTCTTAACAAACCTGGAAGGCCTCCCCTCCCCAGGCTGTTTCACAGGTTCTTGAACTTTTGGGGGAGTCCAGTGAAGTGGCTGATAGGAATGCCTGAATCGGAATAGCAGCTTATTCACCCAACCCCAATACTAATGAACCTTTTGCTAAAATTTGTTTCAGCAATTATTTACTGCAGTTTAAGTTCTCAGTGCATGAGGCACCCACTCAAAGCTTGAGGGACCTATGGCTGAGAGGGCAATCTTTATTGCTTTGTAAGTTCTCAGTTTATATGCTATCATACTAATATTTACAATATACATACTGTTTCTCAGCTACTGTAATTCTCTCTATGAATGAAATTCTACTACACCTCTACCCAGATATAACGCGGTCCTCAGGAGCCAAAAAATCTTACTGTGTTATAGGTGAAACCGTGTTATATCGGGGTAGAGGGATTAGAGTATACAAAGAAATGTGCTTCGAAATTTTACGAGGAAAGATATGTTTATTCCTTTAGGATAAAAATGTTTGTAAACTTGCAAACTAAATCATTTTTGTTAGTAGGGGCAGAGGGTCTCAGGCGGGGGCACGGGAGGGAGGCAGGAGCTGCGCGAAGCAGCGGCTGCAGCAAAACCGCCCAGCCCGGTGGAGGGGCCAGGGAGCGGGAAGCACGGAGCTGGGGCCGGGGCTGCAGCATGGACCTGCTCCCTCCGGTCACAGGCACCCAGGCTGGGGCATGAACTCCCAGCCATGAGCCCCCCCGCCACAGCCCCGCCGCGCTGCCCCTGCATGTCTGAATCGACCCCTGTTCCCCTTCCCCCCGTGGCCCCATTATCCAACCCATCTGCCCCGGCCCGGCACCCTTACTTAACACGCTGCTCAGAGCGGCGTGTGGGAGCCAGACACGCTGAGGCACTGATCCACCGGAGCGCGCAGCCCCACCCCCCAGAGCACTGCTTTACCGCATTATATCCGAATTCGCATTATAGCAGATCACATTATATTGGGGTAGAGGTGTATATGTAGTGGATGAACACAAGGCCAATGTCCCATCTAAGGCAAGGTGCCCAGGGCTATATTTCACTGTGTTTGAATAAAGGTATTATTCTCTGTTTCCCCTCTATATGAAGTTTGCCTAATTCCTGACCAATTTGGGTATCTTTTCAACTGTTAACCAAAATACTGTCACTTACATAATAATGTACATGTTCTCTTGTAACTGTAAAAATGTTTATATTATACTTGCCAACCAGGAGTGTGATTAAAATGTTTTACCTTTTCATGAATTTCTTGTGTGGACTGAGCATCACAAAATGCCACCGTGGCTACATCCTTCAGAATAGGCATTTCTACTGTACAATCCCTGCCATCCAGCAAAGCTACCAAAGGGCGTGGGTGCATGGGCCCATTCATGATCGGAGGTCGAATGCCTACAATGAAATAGAGAAACAGTATTATTTATAAATCGAGAACACCCATTTTTCAAAAACAAATTAAAGTTAACCTCTATATTTGTATGATAGCAAAGAAACATTTCAAGAGATAAAAGCCAGTAAATTAGGAACCGACTTGTTCTCAGCAGCAAACAATAAAAACAAGAAAATGCTGGGAAGCAGACACTTGACAGGTTTGCGTTGCTACATTCTGAAGCAATCGAGTAAAGTACTAGAGCAGCCTCAAGATCCTAGGCCCTGAACTGCAAAAGACTGAAAACAACAAGGAAATAGTACAGTCATTTGCTAAAGACAGGACCTCACTGCACTACTGAGTAGCATCTGTACAAAGCTTGGGTCAGGTGTCACTCTGACAGGATTTCACCAACTCTGAAATCTCAAAATAGCGCAACAAAAATATTCTGCAGGCAGGTGACAGTGAAATTTATAGAACAACGTAACATGCATTCAGTACACTGAGCATTCAGTTTATGATTACAGATAATGATCTGCCGAGACTGAAATCACACTGAGAAATAATTAATGCAATCCTGTGTGATTTGCTGAAGAGCCAGTGTAAAAGTTCATAATGCTGACCTAAAGAGTTCTCTTTTAAAATTTATGAATTTCGTAAAATTCTTCTTTGAGCTTTGTCAAAATTGATGCATCAGTACTTGGTTTTTTCCCTAAAAACAAAACCAATAGCAGCACTTAGGAACAACAGTATGATAACAAAGAAATATACATATTGAGTGGTGGGGGAAAGAATGAGTTAAGGATGCATTGTTATTTATTTTCAAGATTCCAAGATGCTAGAAATGAAAAAAATATTTAAGAAACATCATGAAAATATTTTGAGTATCTTTTTAATGGCATAGAAATTATAAGTACGCAAACCTGATTGAGGAAAGATTCCTGTAAACTTCAATAATATTAAATCATTACATTTATAGGAAAATGACTCTCTCAAAGAGACAATGAAAAATGAATACAAGAGGTAGGGAATACTGTAGTCTTTTCCACTACAGTACATACAGTTTGAACTACTGCAAGAGAAGCAGTCTTGAAATTCCTCATGTATCCATTATAATTTCTATACATGTGTTGTAGTATGAATTTTATATGCTTCGCATTTGCTAAACAATTAATCTTAAAGCTAATGCAAGAGAGCAAGGGGGGGATGAGGGTCCCTGCCCCCTGCACAGGTTCCTTGTTTCATGGGGCAGAGCGTGGGGGGCTGAGCAGCCTCTGTGGGACTGCTACTCAGTCTACTGTGCAGGTGGGTGGAAAACAGGGGAAGCCCTGACTATCCCGTGGAAAGTTGCCGGCCAAAAGAACCGAGTTGCTGTGGAGGGGGATCTACCACGGGCCCATACTAATAGTGGATTACTTCCCCACTAGAGCTGAAGTGCGGGGGAGTGGGAGTGGGGGAACCATTAAACAAATGGTGACTCAAAGTCACAATTCATTCTCTGGTCTGTTCCTGGGGCAGCGCGGCTACTTGTTGCCCCTTACTCGGCAGATTTAAATATACAGTCTAGCCCTACAGTATGATTTCATATTTAAGCCATTTACTTGCTCAAAGAGTATTTTGGTGAAAAAAAGTATTAAAGTCAGCAAAATTTAAATCCGCTTAATACTCTTTCCAATTATTCCTATATTCATGCTTTTTCAGATGGCACAAAATCCCTTGAGAGGCATCTAGAAATAACTCTTGGCTTCATTTTAAATATTACTAGATAATTTTGTCCTCTTTTCAAAAGCAAACAGCAGCAGGATCTCTCAAGCTTAAAGCAGGAGGGCAATGGATTTTACAAACCCCTTCGTATCTGGTCGCCGCCTAAATCTGTTTGGCCCCATTGCCTTCCCAACAGACTGGTCATGCCAATGGAGTGATATGATTACATGGCCGTCCAACATCTTGACAGATGAAAGAACGTGTGACAAAGTTAGTCTGATAGTGGTGCTTAGTGATGGCATGGGAAAAGAAAATGGAGTAGCAATGGCACTCTGTGGATGAGATGCTCATGAAAACCCTTCTCTCTCAAGAAAGGACCAAGCATATCAATTTTCATTATCAATTACAGTGGGTCTCCTCCTTGGTAAGACAGCAGGCTTCTATTTAGTGATATTTCTGGCACACACCACCAAGAATTTCAGTGCTCATTTCAATATACATATATTTGGATCAGCTTCAAAAATTAAGTATGATAGAAACAAAATGTAGAGCTTTTCTTTTTGGCTCTTCTTGAATCATGTATCTAGGATAGCCTAATAGTCATTTGCACCATCCACAAAGGACCATGCGTTATCCTTGACATTGGTAGTATTTTCTTATAAATACATCATACGCTAGTGCATGACACAGAACGTATAACTTAACAAATATATAACTTAACACCAGAAATTTACTTCCACTACCCTGACAACTACTGATCCTTTTCAATGGGAACTTCACTGAAAGCCCCCACTGTAAATTCACCTGGAACTTTGCCATGCTTTCAAAGTAAAGTAACTTACAGAATCCCTGCTGGTATCCTGATATGTAACCCAAAGTGCAATAAAGTACAATCACACTTTGAAAATGAACTGTAAAAATAGTAATTGTGGGATTCCAGGTTTATTGCCTTTCTTATCAACTGGTCACCTAACAAGTAAAAGATTTTTTTCTAACCACCAGTCCAGCAAACCTAGCCTGGGTCTGAGAGACAAATTGGATTCTTTTTTGGCTCATGCCTCATCACCAGTAATAAAGATACTTGCAACCAGAACTTTGGACCAAAACTACAGATGATGAACAAGCCAATATATATAACTCAGAGGAGCCCTCAAAAGTATGTCTCTCTCACCAACAGAAGCTGGCCCAATAAAAGATATTATCCCATCCACCTTGTCTCTCTAATAGTTTTGCAACACTAACATGAAAGTAACAAAATTTATTTTTGTCAGTAGGACAGCAGATATGACTCTGAATAAACACAGAGTACAGAATGGTTGAAGAAGAAAATGCCATTTTTACAATCACTTTCCAGACAAAGCCCATCTTAAGAGTTCACAAAATACTGAACTGCTAACTCAATAGAAAACCACTTTTTAAAACAGGGATTCCTCCAAAAGGCGATCACTAAAAAAATACACAAGGCCTGGTTCTGTTTTCATTTATGTCAGTGTAACAACATGGATTGTAACTGAGTTACACCTGACAGGTTTCAGAGTGGTATTCAGTATCAGCAAAAAGAACGAGGAGTACTTGTGGCACCTTAGAGACTAACAAATTTATTTGAGCATAAGCTTTCGTAGGCTAAAGCCCACTTCATTGGAGGCATGCAGTGGAAAATACAGTAGGAAGATATGTATATACATACACATACATAGAGAACATGAAAACTTGGGTGTTGCCATACCCACTGTAACGAGAGTGATCAGTTAAGGTGAGCTATTATCAGCAGGAGAAAAAAAAACCTTTTGTAGTGCGCCTCTTTAACATTGGCATAAGTGATGTATCAGACTCAGGCCCAAGATATAAAAGGAAAGGTACCAAAATTACGAAGTACACTTCTACTCTACAGAACTTCAGATTGGGTGTAGCCAGTAGTCCTCTCAGAATTTAAGCCTAACCAATGACTTTGACCATGAACACCCAGCTAATCCTTTGTTTGCCAAAGTGCTCCCTAAACTTCAGGCTAGATTTCCTGTTGCACAACTTCTCAGCATAAATACCATATAACTGAACTACAGACTAACTCAACACTTAAGTGAATTTACAGTAATTTCATCTTAATGGCAGTAACCATTTGAAGTTTACATTTGACAAACATGGTTTCACTATGAATCAGAGTCTTCTGAACAAGAAACCATTTCTTCCACCATTTGGGTGCATTCTGTATATATCTTATCTAGAAATGTCATGGTGTGCCATGTGTCTGGTCTCTGCAGCAAG
Organism: Lepidochelys olivacea; assembly: GCF_965140295.1. Taxonomy (NCBI): domain Eukaryota; kingdom Metazoa; phylum Chordata; order Testudines; family Cheloniidae; genus Lepidochelys; species Lepidochelys olivacea. Next base: position 133,803,009 of record NC_140414.1, on the reverse strand, counting down.
CCCTCAGAGTGGCAGGATAAAGAAATGTGTAATCAAGAGCAATATTTTCCACGCTTGTATTAAAATAAAATATGCAACCTAATGCCAAAAAAAGAATAACTTTAATGTGGATAAAACGGGATTTTTCAACCACAAATACTAACTCAGATTTAAGAGCCAATTTTGCTTGGTTGGCTTTTGCAGGTATATGGTATATCATAGAATCATAGAATATCAGGGTTGGAAGGGACCTCAGGAGGTCATCTAGTCCAACCCCCAGCTCAAAGCAGGACCAATCCCCAACTAAATCATAATATAGGTAGAAGAAGAACTTTCAAACCATCTACCCCAGATCACAGCAGCTTCACAATGTATGATCAAAAAAAAATCTCAGTTTATCCTAACTCCAAACTTTCAGGAACCCCTACCAACCTGACATATTTTAATCTGAGCTTGATTTCCAGGATCATGAATTCGATTTCTCAATGCTTTACAATCTTCAGTATTCTCAGGGAAAATAGCATCCTGTCACTTGATCCTCATTTCCATGTCTTTAACTTTTCTTGCAGTCTCCTGTAATCTTGAACCAAAGCTTTTAAACTTCTTATCCACTGCAACCTCTGTAGCCTGGATCGTGTTCAAATTTTTACTAAAAATTAAACACAAAAAATACATTAAAACAACATTAAGGGTCTGACTCATACGCACAAAAGCGAGGAAATTCAAAGTTGAAGCTTCTCACGGCATCCTTACTTTTCCCCCTTTCACTGCTAGTTTTCCACCACACCTGCGCTGCCATCATCCATTAACATTCCACTGAAATCAATGGAATGTTAAGACATACATGGAACATCCAGCAGCACAGCAGGGGCACGCACTGTAAATGGACATACCTGGAATGTTCAGAGCAGCCATGTGATAAACTTTTTGCCTAGGTGTTGTAGGGTTCTGAGGACAGTTTGTGATCTCCTGTACCATACGGTGCTGGAAAAGCCAGACACATTACTGTGCATTAAAGATGGAGTGAGAAGACTTAACTCTGAATTTGCTGGTTTTGGTGGTATAAGTCAGGCCCTTAATGTTATCTAAATGTATTTAAGAAAAGAATCTTCTGCTAACAGCTCTAAATTCAACAGGCCTCATTCCAGCAATCACTGACACAAGTCTGTCTTGTCAATACATAAAATCATTAAGGCCAAAGTTTCAGCACCACTACAAGGCAATTGTGTCAACAACTGTTCATATTTTACTGAAATAAAAGATAAATAATACGACAGTACAATACGCATTCACATGCACAGTAGCTACACATGTGAAGAGTAACTATTACATATGGACACATAACAGTGCCTTTTAGAACTGAATATTAGGATGATTATTAAAAAAAACCAAAACACATTCAAATCTAGTGTGAAACCAGTTTTCAGTTACAGAATCAGACACAGGGTGAACCTAATACACAAGCAATGTGAGTGATTGCTTGGGTCTTCACACAGACTTGGGGATTCATGCCTGATCACCTGCTCTGGCACTAAGTTTGGAGAGGAAGGCATCTCATGCCCAATTCCCCTCATTCCTCTAGTAGTTGTGCCCTACAAATCATCCATCCAGCCCTTACATGAATCCACAGCATTTATTTTTCTTATTCTCTGGTAACTTAACAAATGGATAAGCCACCTAAAATTTGTTAAACAAAAATCCCAACACACACACACCCCATCGTTGCTGAACTAAGACCTTGTACACCAATTTTCAACGAGGGCTTTTTGGTGAAATAAAATGAAAGGTAGACGTAAACGCTGATGCTAAAATGAAAAATTCTCTGGGTCCTTAACAGACCATCTGTATTTTAGTCACTGATACTTTATTTTAAGCACTTTCTCAGCAACTATCACATAAAAAAAAACTGTAAGTAAAGTAGTCAGATTACACAAATAAAGGGAGATGTCTAATCAGGCTATCATTTGCAGCCATTCATTGGTGTTTAAAAACAACATAGAAGAAATAGAAGAAAAACAGCTATTAAGATTAACAATATTATTTTTACATTTGTCTGCCATTGCTTAACGTAACACTACAAGAATCATTAATTTTTGTCAAATAAAGCATCGATGTTAAAATGAAAGGGACACTGTCAGGTTTGTAGGCCTGAAATTTGACCTACCTTTCATTTTCTTATATCTGTTTGCAAAGTCCATGTAATTCTTTAAATGTGTTTTTCTTTTTTCAAAACAAATGCTTCAATTCTCTTTTTTCTGAAAAATATATCAATGCCAAAAAGCACAACACTCATGAGTAACCCTATAACAACAAACCAGAATGCAAGTGAAAAGGGGGGCAGGGAGGGCACTGGGAAGGAGTTTTTTCATTTTCAAGCGTCCGGGGGATATCATGAATAAGTATGTAAAATAATTATTTTATTATGAAAACTCCCTTGATAACGTCCTTTTAAAAGAATGTTTCCTATTACACTTGTCTTTTAAAATGGCAAAGTGGTTTTAATTTTAAAACAATAAAACACAAACTATTGAACTCCCTCCTCCCCCGCATTCAATTAATGGTAGTGTGGTGTTCTTTAACTAAGACATGCTGGGCAGTCAGGTAACTCATGAGCTTGTATCTGTAACCTGTGCACGTAGTTCTCTATTCCCTTTGGTTTCATCTCACCTTTTTTTCATCTAAATTGTAAATTCTTAAGCGTAGGGAATGTGTCTCTCATTTTTTTTTTAAAACATCTAGAAGACTTTTGGGCATTATAATAATAAAACCTTGGTAACATCATTACTTTCTTTAATTAATCTAAAACAAACAAAAATACATCTTATAATATGACTACAAAGTTGTCATAAATTAGGTTTGCTAATACGCCATTAGTCTTAAAATTAGTAGAAAAATACCAAATTTTACAATACTCATTTGTGGTCTTGCAAGACTAACTTGTAGGAAAATTAGAAATTTTGGAATTTATTTTGGGGCCACATCACTATGTGTTTGTAGGACATGTTCTTACATGATCCTGTTGCGTCCTGGTAAACCAAATTCTGAGAAGAGGTAAATGGCAATGTACTTACAAATTACATATTGCCTGGTAAACTGGTCAAAGAACTGGCTGTAAGAAAGAAAGAGGCAAAGTAGACTACCATGCACCATATGGATATTCAGGGATATGTAAAGTGCATGGAATTTACATACCATGAAATCATGGCCCAGTTGAAATTAATTGCAAAACTCCCATTGATTTCAGAGGGGCCAGGATTTCACGCTAAGGGGCAAGAAAGGAGATTTATCAAGGAAATTAGCAAATAGAAATACATAAGAGGAGGCAGTCGTGAGCCCCACAAATTTCCACTAGCTGGCAGATGAACTCTTCATTTCATTTCACTGGAAGTTCGGAGAAGTAACTGGTATATAGGGACATAAGGGTCAGATACGAAGCTTACTGAAATTGACGGAAAGAATTCATAGAATCATAGAATATCAGGGTTCGAAGGGACCCCAGAAGGTCATCTAGTCCAACCCCCTGCTCAAAGCAGGATCAATTCCCAGTTAAATCATCCCAGCCAGGGCTTTGTCAAGCCTGACCTTAAAAACCTCTAAGGAAGGAGATTCTACCACCTCCCTAGGTAACGCATTCCAGTGTTTCACCACCCTCTTAGTGAAAAAGTTTTTCCTAATGTCCAATCTAAACCTCCCCCACTGCAACTTGAGACCATTACTCCTCGTTCTGTCATCTGCTACCATTGAGAACAGTCTAGAGCCATCCTCTTTGGAACCCCCTTTCAGGTAGTTGAAAGCAGCTATCAAATCCCCCCTCATTCTTCTCTTCTGCAGGCTAAACAATCCCAGCTCCCTCAGCCTCTCCTCATAACTCATGTGTTCCAGTCCCCTAATCATTTTTGTTGCCCTTCGCTGGACTCTCTCCAATTTATCCACATCCTTCTTGAAGTGTGGGGCCCAAAACTGGACACAGTACTCCAGATGAGGCCTCACCAATGTCGAATAGAGGGGAACGATCACGTCCCTCGATCTGCTCGCTATGCCCCTACTTATACATCCCAAAATGCCATTGGCCTTCTTGGCAACAAGGGCACACTGCTGACTCATATCCAGCTTCTCGTCCACTGTCACCCCTAGGTCCTTTTCTGCAGAACTGCTGCCTAGCCATTCGGTCCCTAGTCTGTAGCTGTGCATTGGGTTCTTCCGTCCTAAGTGCAGGACCCTGCACTTATCCTTATTGAACCTCATCAGATTCCTTTTGGCCCAATCTTCCAATTGGTCTAGGTCCTTCTGTATCCTATCCCTCCCCTCCAGCGTATCTACCACTCCTCCCAGTTTAGTATCATCCGCAAATTTGCTGAGAGTGCAATCCACACCATCCTCCAGATCATTTATGAAGATATTGAATAAAACCGGCCCCAGGACCGACCCTTGGGGCACTCCACTTGATACCGGCTGCCAACTAGACATGGAGCCATTGATCACTACCCGTTGAGCCCGACAATTTAGCCAGCTTTCTACCCACCTTATAGTGCATTCATCCAGCCCATACTTCCTTAACTTGCTGACAAGAATACTATGGGAGACCGTGTCAAAAGCTTTGCTAAAGTCAAGAAACAATACATCCACTGCTTTCCCTTCATCCACAGAACCAGTAATCTCATCATAAAAGGCGATTAGATTAGTCAGGCATGACCTTCCCTTGGTGAATCCATGCTGGCTGTTCCTGATCACTTTCCTCTCATGCAAGTGCTTCAGGATTGATTCTTTGAGGACCTGCTCCATGATTTTTCCAGGGACTGAGGTGAGGCTGACTGGCCTGTTCTCATTCTCATTCACTTCAGTGGGGTTTGGGTCCACCCCTAGAAATGCAGATGCAGCAAAGTACTTAAGCACTTGCTTCACTTTAACCATGTAAGTCCCCCTAAGCCAATGGGGCTACTCATATGCTTAATGTAAAACACATGCTGAAGTGCTTTGATGGAGCAGCGCCTAGGTCAGGAGTAACAGTGATCTATGGGTATGAATGCACTCAGCTTTCTGTTTACCAAATTTGGGTAAAAATCAAGTAATTTTTTAAAAAACATAACAGACCTAAAAGGTGTGGTTTCTGGATCAGCGCTCACCTGATGATGTAGGACAAGTTTGCGTGACTGCTTTGTACATCCTCTTGTTAATTGTTTTGCCTGATACACACCCCATTCCTTCTCATTGGTATGTATATTACATTCATTTTCCACACCCAATGAATGTCACATTGGTGCAAATTACATTACTTTACCACTTACATCCAATATATGGCCAATGCCACCAAAATGTATGTCACTGCAATATTTGGCCCAGTGATTTCCACAGGATTGAGATTCACACACACCACAGCTGGATTTTGCCAGTGAGAGGAAGTTCCACCAGCACTCAGTCAGGCAGTGTTATACCAGACAGATGCAAAGGATATAATGACAGGACACTATGTGACTGACTACACGATACATTTTTCCTGTTGGACAAATCCAAACAAGTCGACTCAGTGGTCCTTCTTAAATAGACAATATTTCCACACAGTTACCAGACAACAGTGGCTGCGTCACTATGGACACAAAGTCTTCAGGCAAACTTGTCACAGGGTATAAAAAAAAATAATTCCCTCAACTGCTCAACATATTTTGCAGCCCATAAGCAGAACTAATGGTTATGTAAATAGGAACAAAATAATGGCCTGACAAAATATTCTGTTCATTAAACATTTACTTCAAACAGCCACATGAAATCTGGGCTGGCACCACTTTCACATCTGTCACCAAAATTCACACGTGTTAATGTCTCTGTGCTAGGTACGCTATGATGATATGCCCAATGTTAACTAGAGCTTTTCAAAACAAACCTTGAAACAATATGAATCACACCTTTGTACTGTCAAATTAATGAATGGCGATAACACAATGTGTGACCGAAGAGAATGTTTTAATTGTATATCACGATGAAATAACCCAACACACTCAGAAACAATTACATGAAAGAGACCGTATCAAAAATAGTAATAAAAGCACAGTAAACCAGCTAACTATAGTGTACGCTGAGTGCCAACATTCTGGAACCGCCATTTTGAGATGACAAGAACTTAAAAGCAGGCCTCATAAAAGCAAAACTATTTCAAGGACAGAGCTTTTCATGGACATGCAGGTTCAATGCCAATGCACAGTAAAGACTTTGTTAGGTTTTATCACTGACGTGAAAAGAGAAGGAAGGAAGAGAAGGACATTAGAGACTTTTGATATTTGTTATTTTGAGAGGTTGTATATTTGCAATAATGGCACGAATACGGTATTCGATTCGTGAAACTGAAGCTTTCTACATTTGTGGCCATTGTCTCACTAAACTATAGATTCATAGACCGCAAGGCCAGAAGGAATCATTGTGATCACCTAATCCAGGGGTCTCAAACACGTGGCCCACGGAGTTATTTGCTGCGGCCTGCCAAGCTCCCCGCGCCCCCCTCCTCCTGGAGTTATTTCCTGTGGCTGCCAAGCTCCCCTCACACGCCACCCCCTCTCCCCCCCCAGCACACCGTGTCCCTGCTACTCTGCCTACCTCCAGGCTCTTAGGGCTTTCCAGGAGGGAGGGGGGAGCCGCGCGCCCAGGGGAGGCGGCGGAGAAGAGGTGGGGCAGGGGTGGGGATTTGGTTGGAATAGGGGCATGGAGCGGGCAGAGTTGGGGTGGGGACTTTGGGGAAGGGGTGGAGTGGGGTGGGGCCAGGCTTTTGTATCTTTATATGAAAAGGTGTCAGTGATGCGGCCCTTGGGCCAATGTACTAGTCCTCATGTGGCCCTCGTGGTGATTTGAGTTTGAGATCCCTGACCTAGTCTGACCTCCTGCATAATGCAGGCAATGGAATTTCCCCTAGAACTAGCAACATGTCTACTCTACAACTGGAGCTTTTACTTCCTTAAACCCCCAAAAAACATTCCAATCAACCTGATGGAAAAGCTAGAGACTTATGAAATCACTTTCTGCTCCGAAGTCACAACCAAGTTTCCTATGTACATTACATGGGTCCCACCTCCTTTCTCTCTTCATGCTTTGACTTAATAAACTATTAAGATCTAGAGCAGGGGTTCTCAAACTGGTGGTCGGGACCCCTCAAGGGGTCACGAGGTTATTACACGAGGGGGAGGGGGGGTCACAAGCGGTCAGCCTCCATCCTGAAGCTTTGCCTCCAGCGTTTATAATGGTATTAAATATATAAAAAAGTGTTTTTAATTTATAAGAGGGGTCATAGTCAGAGGCTTGCTATGTGAAAGGCATCACCAGTACAAAAGTTTGTGACCCACTGATCCACAGGAAGACAGAAAAACAAGTTGCCTGTTCATTTTAATAATTATTAGGGCTATCAAGCGATTAAAAAAAAATTAATTGCGAATAATCGCACTGTTAAACAATAATAGAATACCATTTATTTAAATATTTTTGGGTGTTTTCTACATTTTCAAAATATATCAATTTCAATTACAACACAGAATACAAAGTGTACAGTGCTCGCTTTATATTTATTTTTGATTACAAATATTTGCACAGTAAAAAAAAAAAGAAATAGTATTTTTCAATCCACAATGCAAATACTGTAGTGCAATCTCTTTATCATGAAAGTTGAACTTAAAAAAATGTAGAATTATGTACCAAAACCTCACTACATTCAAAAATAAAACAATGTAAAATTTTACAGCCTGCAAGTCCACTCAGTCCTACTTCTTGTTCAGCCAATTGCTCAGACAAACAAGTCTGTTTACATTTGCAGGAGATAATTCTGCACACTTCTTGTTTACGTCACCTGAAAGTAAAAACAGGTGTTCTCATGGCACTTTTGTAGCTGGCGTTGTAAGGTATTTACGTGCCAGAGGCGCTAACGATTCATATGTCCCTTCGTTCTTCCATCACCATGCCAGGGGACACACGTCCATGCTGATGAGGGGTTCTGCTCAATAATAATCCAAAGCAGCTTTCTTTTTTGGTGGTTTGGGTTCTGTAGTTTCCGCATCAGAGTATTGCTTTTTTAAGACTTCTGAGTGCATGCTCCACACCTCATGCCTCTCAGATTTTGGAAGGCACTTCAGATTCTTAAACCTTGGGTCGAGTGCTGTAGTTATCTTTAGAAATCTCACATTGGTACCTTCTTTGCGTTTTCTCAAATCTGCAGTGAAAGTGTTCTTAACAACTTCTGCTGAGTCATCATCCAAGACTGCTATAACATGAAATATATGGCAGAATGCGGTCAAAACAGAGCAGGGGACGTATAATTCTCCCCAAAGGAATTCAGTCACAAATTTAATTAACGTTTGGTTTTTTTAACTAGCAGCAGCATGGAAGCATGTCCTCTGGAATGGTGGCCGAAGCATGACGGGGCATACGAATGTTTAGCGTATCTGGAACTTAAACACCTTACAATGCCAGCTACAAAAGTGTCATGCAAATGCCTGTTCTCACTTTCTGGTGACATTGTAAATAAGAAGAGGGCAGCATTATCTCCTGTAAATGTAAACAAACTTGTTTGTCTTAGTGATTGGCTGAACAAGAAGCAGGACTGAGTGGACTTGTGGGCTCTGAAGTTTTACATGGTTTTTGAGTTTTGAGTAACAAAAAAAATTCTAATTTGTAAGTTGCACTTTCATGACAAATAGATTGCATTACAGTACTTGTACAAGGTGAACTGAAAAATATTTGTTTATAAATATTTGCACTGTAAAAATTATCAAAAATAATATACACTGATTTCAGTTACAACACAGAATACAATATATATGAAAATGTAGAAAAATATCCATAATATTTAATAAATTTCAATTGGTGTTCTATTGTTTAATAGTGCGATTAATCACAATGCATTTTTTAAATCATGATTAATGTTACTGTTAATTGCAGTTAATTCATGCGATTAATCGACAGCCCTAATTATTATTATTATTTGCTGATTGTTAATTGCAGTGCGCGCTCAATTCTGCGCAAGTCCCAAATATCAAGACAGAAGAACCTGCCCTGGAGAATTTACAATCTAGAAGACAGAGGAGCAGACTTCAATGGAGCTATGATAATTTACATCAGCTGAGGATTTGCTACTAAAAAGGTAAGATGCACTGGAAGGCTTAGAGAAAGAGATCGCTTTTGATTACACTATTTCATCTCCCTACTTCAGTCTATTTGTCTTTTAATTTAAGTTTCTGGGTCTGGTGGAAGGAGTGGGTCTTTGTACAAGTCAGCTGGTGAAACTAGTTTTACAGATTAGTTGCAAACACTATTCCAAGATGAAGTCAGATTGTTTGCCTCCTTCCACGTGGTTTTTAATTTTAGGGCCACACTGGAGCTGGACATGCACTGCTGTATATAGAATGGGAGAAGCAAAAGAGTGCCAGGAACCCTTCATTTGCATCTCTATACAGAGGCCATTGCAGTGCTTTACTTGAGCATGGATAGAATAGTGCAACTACTAGCCATCTCAAAACTAGGGAGTGCAGCGAGGGCAGGATCATATCTCTGACTGACCAGAAGAGGCTGGCTGGACACAGATCATAGAATATTAGGGTTGGAAGGGACCTCAGGAGGTCATCTAGTCCAACCCCCTGCTCAAAGCAGGACCAATCCCCAACTAAATCATCCCAGCCAGGGCTTTGTCAAGCCTGACTGTAAAAACCTCTAAGGAAGGAGATTCCACCACCTCCCTAGATAACCCATTCCAGTGTTTCACCACCCTCCTACTGAAAAATTTTTTCCTAATATCCAACCTAAACCTCCCCCACTGCAACTTGAGACCATTACTCCTTGTTCTGTCCTCTGCTACCACTGAGAACAGTTGAGCTCCATCCTCTTTGGAACCCGCTTGAGCCCGATGGTCTAGCCAGCTTTCTATCCACCTTATAGTCCATTCATCCAGCCCATACTTTTTTAACTTGCTGGCAAGAATACTGTGGGAGACTGTCAAAAGCTTTGCTAAAGTCAAGGAACAACATGTCCACCACTTTCCCCTCATCCACAGAGCCAGTTATCTCATCATAGAAGGCAATTAGCTTAATCAGACATGACTTGCCCTTGGTGAATCTATGTGGTCTGTTCCTGATCACTTTCCTCTAAGTGCTTCAAAATTGATTCCTTGAGATGAAAGGAGGAAATGCATATTGCTTCCTACCTAAAGGTGGTGGAGCTGGTCTGGCAGAGTATAATCCCAGGGAGTTCTAGGAGGAATTCTGGCTAAAGTCTGCCAAATTTCTTACTTGCGACACGAGCTGCAGGATGGCTCTGCAACACCCACTCCTGCAAGGGCTGTGGCTTAAGTCACAATCTTGTTTATAACTAGCAGGAAACAGGGCTGATACAGATGCATAGCAATGAAATAATTAACAGTCAAAGGGCTTTACATTTGGTCTTTATTTTCTCTGTAGTCATAGTCACTTTCCAATTACTGATGAGTTTAAGTGTCCCAAAATAAAGAATTCAACAAGAACACCATGCCGCATGACCCAGAGACATCCCTGAGAAGCACCAAAATGTAAGCACTGTATCCCTTGTATGAAGCTATTGCCACTTTCCTGTAAGTGGAATACCTCTGCAGTAGGCTCAGAAATTGCATATTATATATATTAAAAACCCTTTATTTTAAAATATGATGTTTTTTTAGAGGACATGGTGGGAAGTGCACTTTCAGATGGTGGCACTAAGGGAAGTGGGCGTAACTTTCTTTTTCAAAGGTTAGGGAACTCCTACTGACATGAACAAGAAAAACAATCTGCTTTAACAACAGTACTAAGAGCAAAATGATTAGCTCTCCTAGTCGTTCCAACAACAATCTATATTATGCCAAGATATATATCAAGGCACTTTACCAAAGGAGTACTGGATGTATCCTGAGTCTCAGAAGCAGAGCCTTTCACCTCTAGGAATGTGGTTCAAATCTGACCCAGGCTGGAGAAGCATGGCTGAGTTTCTCTATGAAGTGAGAAGAGCTGGTGGTCTCAGTCTAGCTCTTAATGGCAACTGCCCATATCGCAAAACAAACAAGTAGCACTGTCCTCTACCACAGTGATTCTCAACCAGGGGTCCAGGGATCCCTGGGGGGGGGGCCTGTTTCAGGGGGTCCACCAAGCAGGGACAGTATTAGACTCACTGGGGCCCAAGCCAGAAACCTGAAGTCCTACCATATGGGGCTGACACCCGAGCCCTTACACCTGGGACTGGCATCGAGGCCTGGGCAACTTAGCTTCCTAGGGGCCCCCGTGACATGAGGCCCCAGGCAATTGCACTGCTTGCTACCCCCGAATGCCAGTGCTGGTTGTTGCGACACAGGTGAGCCTTGGGAGTTTTTTTATAGCATGTGGGGGGGGGCGACGGGGGCTCAGAAAGAAAAAGGTTGAGAACCCCTGCTCTATCACACCATCATAATTAGCACCCATTGCTGGCAATTGATGAAGACTGGGTGGTCATGTAAAGTGAATTCAGGATGCAACATACTCAGGAACCTTTGTCTTTTGATTTGTCAGTAAAACACCATATAAACTTGAACAACTGTGCAAATGAACAGAAAATAATAAACCTTTCCCTCCCTCTAAAGGTTATTCCCTCCAGAAGAGAAGTAAGGTATACAACACAGGGAAGTTTTCATTACCACTGCCTGGGCTGCAGGTATTTTGTGGATAGAAGATGTCAGTTTATAGGGCTGTCAACCCAGCAGCTTTCATGAGAACTAATTACACAGAATATTTTAAAGACACCACTGAAGAGGCACGACAACATTTCACAATCCCGTCTGTAATGATGATTATTCTCCTTTGTGCTTCTCTCTGTGTATATTAGGTATTGGACAGGGATGCTGTATCAGGCAGGGTAATCAAGGTGGGGACAAACATCAAAGGCTACTCCACCCCTCATCCCAAACACGAAAAGCAATTTCTACAGCAGCACACCTGTACTTTGACCTAGAACGTTAAGAGGCACTCCTTGTTTTTCTTATCAAAAATGTTGAGAATAAACAAATATGGGGCTTTACCAAACCAAATCAGTTTTACAATGTTGAGGGTTTTTCTTTTAAGATTAGCTGAATACATTGAAAAATAAAACTGAACTCTTTTTACATTTTGAACACTTAACTCTCGTCAATGTCTTTAAAATGTCACTTCTTAAGATTTTGTTTTTAGGAAAGCTTTCGTTGTGATTCATCTCCCCTTCAGCTAAATTCACACAGCTATTTGTGGCAGCAATCCTTCCAGTGAAAAAAATAATGACTCTTTTTTAGGGATGGGAGAAGGGAAGAGAAATAAAAATCTCTCCCCAAAGATTTACAACTAAAACTCTGAAAAATCCCCAGGCATTTAAAAAGATCACTGTCATTAGAAACCTCCACTCAATATAGTATTAAGGTTTCTGTAAATGAGGACAATAAACTCTCTCAAATTACACTGCATTATGCTCTTCTGCATGCCAAAGCAACTCCATCAACACTGATCCAGTACAAGGGGCTCTTTAAAGCTCCTTTAATCCCCCGCCCCCGAAGACAGTGACCTCTTTGCTCTTCTCTGTTAATATCTGGAAAATAGTTGATGATTATCACAAATCAGAGGATAGCTCAGTCTTTTAAAAAAATAAATCTAAGAATATGAAGGATAAAGGAATCAAAGACTCATCTTCCATCCAATATATTCTGTAGGCTAACTCATGGTAGCTGAGCTAAATCTTCAGTAAAGAGAATTTTTTAAGAGATGTTCATTCTGAAGGTAAGCAAACAGGATGTATAAAAATGACTAGTTCACTGAGACTGGGCCAGCAACAACAGTGTAACAGCCAAATAAAACAGGCAGTTTACGGCAACAGCTTGGTTTAGATTACCAAATTACATTTAATCACAATATAATAAATCATACCATGATGTGAGATAAATGTTCTAGTGAGTTTTTCTTCACATGCAATTTAGAGTTTCAGTTATGAAGGGGCTGGTCCCAGCACCAGAGTTAAAGTTGTGTTGAAAGTACAGTGAAAGTGGGGACCTATTCCCATGATTTGATGAGAGAAGCCAAACATATCCTTCTCACACATACCACTTTCTAAAGGGTTCTAGATGTGATTTTTGTGAATGTTTTAAGCGTTTCCACTGAATTGGTTAAAAGTCGGAAGTATTAAAAAATTATCTAATTTTGAATTTTTTTTCACTGGCTTTTTGATGTTTCTTGTAGTTCTTGATGTTCTCACATAGTTAAAAATGGTTAAAACTTAGAAACTTCCCTAATGGGACTAGTCACATGAGTAAAATTACTCTGTATGAAGGATAGGGGCCATGTAGTGTAAGCTTTTTAGGCCACAGATATTTACTTATTTCTGTGAAGTGCCTAAGACGTTTCTTAGTGTTTAAAAACCCAACAACAGTCTGGGAAAATCATGGAAAATGTGTTACCGAGGGCTTGTCTATAAAGTGGGATAATGCGCTCTACTGGGGTGTGATTTCTAAAAAACAATCAGCATGTTGCACATCCCTTGGTCTGTGCAGAACTTGCTGGTGCGTGCTAAAGGTTACCTAGTGTGCTTTAAGATAGCACTAGTTCACACAGCACTACGTTAAAGTGCACCTGCAGAGTTTACATAGACCCATTAATGGACATTACCCCACCAGGTAGACAAGCCCTGATTCTACTAAAATCAATTACAACAAAAGATCCATTTCTGGACAATGTGAACAATAAGCCTTTTCCCTTTCTATATCCTGCATTGCTTGTTAAGTTAAAGTTACAGCTACAATACTATATATTCTTGTTTTTGAGCCAGAAATCGGTTGTATTTTAACCCTGCTGGAACATGAAAACTGTCTAATTTGATTCAGAAACAATTTTGGAAAACAAATCCAAGACTACAATCCCTAACAAATAGAAGTTAAACTCTCAGTCAGCAGTATCATTCTGACATCTTCCCGTCATTTTTTATCTTAAAAAAAAAAACAAACTTATTACAGCCTTTGTGTCCACCAATCTGCAGACAAACACTTAGGAAATCTGCCCACAGCATACACGTGCGTCATATAAATGTCATCTCCCCCTCTCTAACTGAAACTTCTTCCTCCTCAGTGACAGCCTAAAACTTCTGCAGCATTAGAAAGGTTATGAAAAACAGAGGGCAGACAAAGCCTGACCTTAGTAACCTCCCTTCAAAATAAAGATTAGATTGGGTAGTAACTAGGTAGGATGCTAGAGTTATGTTACTAATTTCTTCCCAGTAGTTGCAAAAAAAGCATTTTCCAAAGAAAGAAATTGTAATTGGTCTTCTGCTGTATGCCTACATCACATGCTCCTCTGAAGCCAAGAACAAAATGTGGGGTAAGCAGGAAAAAACAACAAAAAAAACAATGCAACTCCAAAAGTTGCATACAAAAAAATAAAATTGGCCACTGCATTTCCAAAAAACCAAATTGCTAGTGCATGTACTCAAAAAAGTTTGGAATCTTTTGGTTATCTTCCAAAGGTAACCAAAACATCACCAATTTAATGGAAATCAAATCAAATCAGACTATTTGATACATATTTTTTAGTACTCAAAAAGAGCCACAGCAACAAGGAAATTTTGGACAGCAAATGCAGCAGTTTCCCTCCCCTTGAAATCTCAGGAAAAAGGGAAGGGGGAAAAAAGGCCACTTGGTTGGCCAACACAAGTGAATAATTTTCAGAAAATCCCCCCAAACCAGATTATTACCATCTTCTATAACAAACAAGAAGATGGTGAGGATAACCCTGCTGGTGAGGCCCAGAAGGAAGAGCAACAGATCTTCATCACTAATTTAATTTTCCATATCACTTTGGAAGTTCAGCCTACGATTAACTCTGAGAGAACAACTGAAATGTAACTGAATCAGCTAAGGTGTTTTCATGGTGGCACTTTACAAAGAAGGAGAGGGAAAAAACTCTGAAGTAAGTTAGTACGGCAGCTTTCTAGCATTAGCTGCATGCAATGGTTTTATGCTTACTATTAGGTATTTACCTTTAGTTTGAGACAACAAAATCCCTCTTCACCCCAGAGTAAACTCTGAGCCAGTTTTACCTCCTGTAGTGTTTTCCCCGTGGACTTTGACCAGATAGATTAACCTTTAAATTCTTTATGTCCCAAACAACTTAGATACGGGTGAAGAGCTATTACCCATCCTTTAACCTGTAGGGTAAAAACAAAAGAATCTTTGAGAATACCTATGGACCACCTTTCTCAAGAGAAATTTTTACATCTGTAGAGTGACTCAGAGGAGAAGACACTCATTTAACTAGGAAGTAGTAAAGGAACTGAGATGAGGGGACACAGAATTTACAGTGGATAACCTTGATAATGTAGTAGTATTGTCCAGTTGCTAAATGTTTCTGGAAGCATATTTCACTTCACTGTTCTTATCCCTTTGAAGCACCAGTTAATCTTACCCAGGATTAGCAGTTTTGGTTGTGATAACGGATATAATGTATTGTGAATACTAATCCTTTTTGGCCTCTCTCCACTAAGCTATTTCTCATTGCTAGAGTAGCAATCACTTTGGAATGGAAGGCTTCCACTGATATTCCATTCACTGAATGTACTTTCAAGTCCTGGAAGCTCATCATAATAAAAAATGATATCTTTTATGCAAATTATGAACAGGGCAACTCCTCATTCAACGTATCCAGCACCTGTGCCTAGAGCAGGAGCGGGCAAACTTTTTGGCCTGAGGGCCGCATCGGGTTTTGGAAATTGTATGGAGGGCCGGTTAGGGGAGGGGGCTGTAGCCCGGGCCCTACCCCCTGCTCCCTGTCCCCTGACCGCCCCCAGAAGCCCCGCCCTGACTGCCCCACGCTGCCCCATCCAACCCCTCCTCTCATTCCTGACAGCCCCCCCTCTCCCCCCGGGACCCTTGCCCCATCCAACCACCCCTCCTCTCTGTCCCCCGACTGCCCCTTGCCGCCCCATCCAACCCCCCCTCACTCCTGATGGCCCCCCGGGACTCCTGCCCCATCCAACCACCCCTCCTCTCTGTCCCCAACTGCCCCTTGCTGCCCCATCCAACCCCCCCTCACTCCTGATGGCCCCCCAGGACTCCTGCCCCATCCAACCACCCCTCCTCTCTGTCCCCCGACTGCCCCTTGCCGCCCCACCCAACCCCCTCTCACTCCTGATGGCCCCCCGGGACTCCTGCCCCATCCAACCACCCCTTCTCTCTGTCCCCTGACTGACCCCAGAACCCCTGCCCCTGACTGCTCCCCACCGCCCCATCCAACCCCCCTCCTTCCTGACTGCCCCCCCAAGACTCCTGCCCCCATTCAACCCCCTTGTTCCCTGCCCTCTGAGTGCCCCCCATCCACCCCCCTGCTCCCTGCCCCCTTGCTGCGCTGCCTGGAGCACTGGTGGCTGGTGGCATTACAGCTCCACCTCCCGGCTGGAGCCAGCCACGCCACCGCGCAGCACAGAGCACCGGGTCAAGCCGGGCTCTGCAGCTGCGCTGCCCCAGGAGCTCGCTGCCTTGCCGCCCAGAGCATTGCACCGGCGGCGCAGTGAGCTGAGGCTGCAGAGGAGGGAAAACAGCCGAGGGCAAGCCTCCCGGGCCAGTAGCTCAGGAGGGTGCCGTGGGCCAAATGTGGCCCGCAGGGCGTAGTTTGCCCACCTTTGGCCTAGAGGCCAACCAGGACAGGGACCCATTCTGCTAGGTACTTTACAAACATAGAGAAAAGTACAGTCCTGGCCCTAATACAATCTAAAATATATAGAATATCCCAAACCTACAGAAGCCAGTAGACTTCACAAATTTCCCCCCTTAATAGCATAATCTCTTTTCTGATAACTTTAATATTACTTTTTATATTTGTTTTTACACATCTGTTCTCTGGGCAGCCTCCAGAGTTCTGTTATAAACAATGCTATGTGATGTGAATCTTTTACCACATACTGACATTTAACTTACTTAAAAAAGATTAAAAATGGAACTAAAGAATAAAAAGAACAACTTTTGAGTCAAAAGTTACCTGTAGGACAAGGTGGTTGGTGGCTTAGTTCTATCAGGATCGATCCTGTAGTCACTGCAGTCCATGGGAGCGTTCTTATGGATATCAATGAATGCAGGATCAGACCCTGTCTTTCAGATCTAGGTACTTTGGTTCAAATAAACAGGGCAACTAAGTAACATGTAACGTTATTTTGGTGATTTTATCCTAATCTTTGGTAGGCATCTGCCCACATCATAAAATTACAACAGACTTGACATGACTGGCAGCTGTTGCTCAAAAGAAGTCCAGAAATATAAGGTGTATTTCTCATCAGACCTGAAGTGCATTTGGGAGAATTTTGTGGGTAAAACTTGTACAGATCTTGCTTGAACTATATATACATAGTGTATCATTCCCTCCCTTTCACAAGCATTAAATCAACTGGAATATATTTAAATACATATTTTTAAATAAATAAAACATACAGCAGAGACTCCTGGATTTATAATTTGATGACATATTCATGGAATCTACTTTTGTAAATATATGTCCAAAGCCATGCTGAATATAGTTACATCTATACAAGAGGTACACTACAGAATGATGACGTCAAGATTCCTTCAGCACTTCAAATTCACTCCTTCATAGTCTTACCCCCAAAGAAGTGGACGCTCCGCCACTAGAGCAAACTTAAATATAAAGGAAGCACTAGAAAACGTACTGTATTATTTGGTGAGTACTGACGCTACATGTTGTTCTCGAAAGAACATAAAGAAAGACAAAGCTCCTACCTCATGGAGTTTACAATCCTGCACTAAGATAGGAAGAAACTAGACAATGTGATCGCTTTTCCATCTCTAATTTCTAAGAGTTAGAGCTAAACAGAGGTTCCGGCCGAGTGCCACCTTCGCAGGAACACCAGCAAGATACTTCCAAGGGTGGAGGGAGGGAAGTAATTTACAGCAACCAAAAAAGGGGCGCATCTTACCTGACCCCGTACCCAGCTAGCTCCACTGGCCAGAGCATTGTGAGGAGAAGGGTGGAGCCATGTCCCTGACTGCTTCTCACTCTTTTCTGCATGCCCACCTGAGACTTGCTCACAGGGAGGAAGGGGGAGGAGGAAGAAAGGGGGAGCAGTGGTTTGCAATGCCAATCTCATGAGATGCAGTCAGTCACAGAGGAAGTTGCAAGACCTAACTTCTTTCACAGTCACATTAGCGCTAGTGAAAAATCTAGTTTGTAAAATGCTGTGAGCAAGAAAAAGAAGGGGGAAAGGTTCTTCCAAGTTTCTTCTGTGATTTCTGTCTTTTAGCTCTAGCAAAGCCAGTTTCAAAGATCTTCATGGAAGGCTCAGAAAGGCCTCAGAAGAAAGGTCTAGTATGAAACAAACTAGTATTTTTATTCAGATGCTACTGGGTCCTAAATAGCCCATATTCCTTTCAAGTTATTTAAACGGAACATTAAAACAGGTAAACTGGGGATTTTTTTCTCTTATTGTTTTTCTGAATAAACAAGTGTAATGATATGAGGGGAGGGGGATATGGCTAGGCAGAAATGAACCACTTGGTTGTAGGGTAATACCACAAAACTAGTAAAAAAAATAATATGGATATAAATAAAGAGTAATAATCATACACAGTGCAAACTTACAGTACTTTTATTGCAATCTGTCAAAATTCTAGACAGACATATCATGTGTTAACAAACTGGACTGAATAGCATGAAATTCAATTTACACTAATCAGCAAAACAGGAGGAGAGAATGAAATAAGTGGGACACGTGCATTTTATTTTATAGTACAATAATGCTCCTAAGTCAGATCACCTGATTAGTTATTACATGTGTAAAGCTAAGTGGAATATCTATATTATCCTTCAAATGTATTCATTTTCTGTTCAATGAGTGACCTTTATGGACCTGTCACTCAAATTACTCACTTGAAAGTTGAAATGGAGTGGGCCAGTGTGAATTCTTATTCTAAGAAGCTTATGCAATTCTTCAGCCAGTGACTCTCATACATTAGAATGAGGCTAAATTTCACCATAAGAAAAATATGTTTAACTCCACTGAAGGCAACAGAGTTGCACCTGGCTGAATTTGTACCTAGACGTTCATAAGACCTACCTCTAAAACAATGCCAATTCAAACAAAATTCATGAATGGCTTTTTGTCCAGCTTAATCTTAACAATCTTTAGATATGAATAAACAAATATCACTGATGTATCACTTTCTGCAGACAAGTGACACCAAAAATGCCATTCCAGACAACTTAAGTCAAGTTAAGTGGAAGGAAGCAAACTGGGTATCACTCACTATGGGACATAATGTAAATTGTCTGACAATTTCAGGAAACAGTGATCATCGTTACATTTGCAAGAGGAATGAACTATTCCCTATTTTCTCCAGTTCCCTGATTGTCTGATGGTGAAATCTATTTGTTTTTCCTGAGACGCAGTCGCTGAAGTGTTCCACAGTCAAGTCAGAAAAGACACTGCTGCAGTAATCATCACAAAAAGCCTGTCACACAAGTTTGCTAATGGCCATAAATAAGATATTTTTGGGAAAAGCCATTGATTTTGCCAAGAACCTAGAAGCCTATTTGGTACAAAAAACCAATCGTGATCATGGTAACATATTGCCGCCTCAATGAAGTGTCTCTGCGTAGGACCCAGTAACTCTTCACTAGAAAGGAGAAGTTCTTTTTTTAAGCCAAAAATGTAGGGACGGTTAACATCAGTAATAACAAATTAATTCATTAATAATAAATAATTTCATTAACTAGGTACTAATTTTCAGTGCAGTATCTCTGCATAACTAGGAAGCTCCATTTGCTTTCTGGGTTTAAACTAATTAAAGGGAAAAAACCCTACCCACACATCCTTCCAGTTAGTTATTCATATTAATTGTTTTATACTGTACACTAATTAATACAGTAATCAACACTCTGAAGAGTATTAACCTCTAATATTTTAGTCTTTTAAAACAAATACGATAATTTTCAAGAACAGAGGGAAAGGTAACTTTATATAGCACTGGAGAGCATGCGTACATTAACAATGGAGAAATGATGAAGAATATAAAGGGCTTCCATTTTCACATTCAAAAAATAAACAAGTAACTACATAGACAGTAAAAGGAAAACACCTATAAAAGAATCATAGAATATCAGGGTTGGAAGGGACCTCAGGAGGTCATCTAGTCCAACCCCCTGCTCAAAGCAGGACCAATCCCCAATTTTTGTCCCAGATCCCAAATGGCCCCCTCAAGGACTGAACTCACAACCCTGGGTTTAGCAGGCCAATGCTCAAACCACTGAGCTATCCCTCCCCCCTAGAGCACCACAACAAACTTTTTCCATGCCATTGGAGCACAGAAATGTATAGAAGTCAAGAAAAAGTAACCTGGAAGTAACCTGCTTTTATTATAAAAAGATAGATAGATAGATAGATCGATCACACACACACACACACACATACGTGTGTGTGTGATCGATCTATCTATCTATCTATTGCTCGTGATTCATACCTATTTTACAGTAACAGAAGAGGACTTGACTACAATGCAATTTATGGCATGTGTGGTATAGGACTAATGGCACTTTGCCATTAAAGTACTTTTAAAAGTTGCCATTTTCTAGTACAAAGGAAAATATTATATTGAACAGCTAAACTAAAAAAGGACTGAAGATTAACATTGATTGGACTTATTCTTACTGAGAGTTTTTACTTGCTAGACATGTAAGAATAAAATTGTTATTCAGCGCTCACAAAAATACCACACCCTACATGTGTTATTCGTTGAGATTTTATTTTTCTACCTCACATATGGCCTTACTTTCCTCCCTTATTTATGTTGAGAAGTACCTTACTCTGCAAATACTCAATAGGGTAACTCACTACGTTGGTACTGTGACAGGGTCGGGCCAGATGGCTATAGGAGAGTAATAGAAGGCAGATATATTAGCCCCAGGCTAAGTAGGTCCCTTTTCCCTGGGTAAGGTAACAGGGAAGGTTTTTTTTTTTTTTGAAACAGAAAGAAAATTTATTGGTAACGCTTACAGAATTACCAAAGAAAACAAAACAACTATGCAACAAAACAACGCAATCAGAAGGTATAACACAGCAGCTTTCAGGAGGGAGAAGTGTTCAGGCTAGCCTGGGCCCAGAGCGGGGGGGCTTCCTCGACACTCGTGGTCTTCCACCCTCCTGAGTTACCTGGTGGCCTAGAGCGGGGGGGCTTCCTCGACACTCGTGGTCTTCCACCCCCTCGAGTTACCCAGTGCCGCGCCCAGTGTCACCGATCCTCCCTCTCCTGAGAGTGCCCGGTAAGATGGGCACGGCTGCGGGGTGGGCAGTTTAGGGGGCGGTAGACACCCATGTAGTATAGGACCCCTCCTAGATGACAGGAATGATGGTATCCACAGCGGCAATGGCTGGGGCTGGCGTCTCTCGCTCTTCCCCTCAATCAAAGGGTCAGACGGAGGAAACCGGACGGGGTCACCGAGCAGAGAACCCCAGACAGCGCCCACCGCTCCTCGAAGGCTTCAAGGGAGTCGGTGGACGCCGCCCAGAGGAACTCCGCCCGGATACGTGAGTGTACTGAGGATCGGAAAACGGCCCCACAATCGCAGGACGTTTCATGGGCCAACCTCCTCTCTCTGGTTTTATAAATGGCTGTTTTAGCCAAAGCTAGGAGGAGGTTGACCAGAAGATCCCGCGACTTTGTGGGGCCACGGATGGGAAGTGTATAGATAAAAAGGTGGGGGGAAAAATGAAGCCAGAAGCATAATAGAATATTTGTGAGGAGCCGGAAAAGGGGCTGCAATCTGGCACACTCTAAATACACGTGCGCTAGGGTTTCCCTCACATTACAAAAAGGACAAGTGTCCGGAATGGGGGTAAACCGTGTCAAAAACACGCCCGTGCTCACAGCTCCGTGAAGGAGCCGCCAACTGATGTCCCCGACGGGCCTTGGGACCAGGGTGGAATACAGGCTGGCCCACCGAGGTTGCTCACCCTCCAAAGGTGGCAGGAGATCCCGCCACTTTGTATCGGGGCGGGACACCAGGGTGTGGGCGTGAAGGGTGTGAAGCGTAAGTGTATATAAGTATTTCCGTGGAGCAATTTGAAAGCTAACCGGCTGCAGTTCGTGCAGCCGGCTTGCAGTAAAAGGGTGAGGGGTTTGTTGGGATCTACGGGGTGGGGACCCGATGGAAAGGTCCGGCGGGCCTGGGGTAAGGGATGGACGGGGTGCGCCCTCGCACAAGGCTCGGCTAACATAAGCCCGAGCAGCGGGGGTCAAGGCGGCCTTCACCTCCTGAAGTACGCGCCGGGGGGTACGAAGGCTGGAGAGCCCCATGCGCCGAGCGAGCATCAGGGGATCCAGCCAGTCTCTCCGGTCGTAGTCCAGGAGGTCTCCGACCCTCGTGACTTCCGCCAGGACCAACCTCTGGCGCACCGAGCGGGACTCCGCCACCTGCACACGGAGCTGGGGGTTGTGTAGCAGGGGCTCCGTGAGGAGATCTGCCCCCACGGTGGCCGCCACGGACCTGGTTGTTAGAAACAATTTCCAGGTCCGGAGGAGGTCCTGGTAGAAGACCGGCAGCCCGGAGAGGTCTCGCGGAAAACCCCTCGGAGAAAGATAAAAGAGCTGCCGGTCATATCAAAGCCCTTGGAAACGGCGCAGGAAGGCGTGCGCCAGTATGCTCCACGCCGAACTACTTGCACTATAAAAGAGCCTCTGCAGGGCCTGGAGGCGGAAAACGCGGACCTGAGTGTACAGACACTTCAGGCCCTGCCCTCCTTCCTTCAGGGGTAGATGAAGAACTCCAACAGGGGCCCAGTGCATTCCTGACCAGAAGAACTCTAGAATCAATCTCCGGAGGTGGGTCAGGAAACCCGGGGCCGGGGCCAGGGTGTTGAGCCGGTACCAGAGCGTGGACAGGACTAGTTGGTTAAGCACCAGTGCTCTCCCTCGGAGGGAGAGACATCGGAGAAGCCTCGTCCATCTCCGGATCCGCTCTATCACCCCGCCCTCTAAATTTTGCCAGTTCTCCGGCGGGGAAGGATGCGTGGCGGAAAGGTAAACGCCGAGATAGAGCAGTGGACCCGCACTCCACCGGATGGTCTGAAGTGCGGGTGGGAGGGAGCTCACCTGCCGCCAGTCCCCTACCGCCAAGCCAGAGCTCTTGACCCAGTTGACTCGGGCGGAGGAGGCTGCCGAATAGATGGCTTGGCATGCCTCCACTCGCGCCAAGTCGCCCGGGTCCTGGACCACGAGGAGTACGTCATCGGCGTACGCCGACAGGACCAGCCGCAGCTCCGGCTCCCGCAGCACCAACCCTGTCATCCTCCTGCGGAGGAGACAAAGGAAAGGCTCGATCGCCAGAGCATACAACTGGCCCGAGAGGGGGCACCCTTGCCGCACTCCTCGCCCGAAGCTGACCGGTTCAGTCAGGGTCCAGTTGAGCCTAACCAAACACTCTGCGGAGGCATACAGCACCCGGAGAAAAATCACAAACTGAGCTCCAAATCCAAACGCCTGCAGAGTGCTCAGGAGGTACCCATGGTCTACTCTATCAAACGCCTTCTCCTGATCAAGAGACACGAGGGCGAACGATAGACCATCTCTCCGCCCGAGTTCCAAAAGGTCTCGGACGAGAAAGAGGTTGTCGAAAATGCTGCGACCCGGGACAGTATAGGTCTGGTCTGGGTGGACCACGTCCGCCATCACGGACCCTAGCCGCAGCGAGATTGCTTTCGCTACGATTTTGTAATCCGTGCTAAGGAGTGAGACGGGACGCCAGTTTCGTAGGTCGCGGAGGTCCCCCTTCTTCGGCAGCAAAGCGAGCACCGCTCGCCTGCATGACAGAGGGAGGACCCCGCTCTGCAAGGACTCAGCCCAGACGGTGACTAGGTCTGGGCCGAGAATGTCCCAGAACGCGCGGTAAAACTCCACGGTCAGCCCGTCCATGCCCGGAGATTTATTGGTGGGCATGCGACGGAGGGCTTCCGAGAACTCGGCCAGGGTGAGAGGCAGCTCTAGTCGGTCTCGGTCGCCCACGCTGACCGTGGGGAGTTCCTCCCAGAGCACCTCGCAAGCGTCAGGATCGGTCGGGTCCGGGGAGAAAAGGCTTGTGTAGAAGTCACGGGCCCTCCCACACATCTCCTCCGGACCCGTGAGGGGGGTGCCGTCTTCCGCAAGAAAGCAGGTGACGTGTTTCTTGGCCCCCCTCGTTTTCTCCAGGGCATAGAAGAAGCGGGAGCCGCGGTCCATCTCCCGAAGGAGGCGGATGCGGGATCGAACGAAGGCACCTCGGGCCCGGTGGTCCTCAAGGGCCCGGAGCTCCTCCCGCTTCTCCCGGCACGCTCCGCAGAGGGACGGGTCCTCGGGATCGGCGGCCAGGCGCCTCTCCATCTCTAAGACCTCCCGTTCCAGCTGCTCTATCGCCGCATTTCGCCGTCGGCTGGTGCCCCGAGTGTAGTCACGGCAGAAGAGCTTGGCGCGCACCTTCCCGAGATCCCACCATCGCCGCACCGAGGGAAAGGCACGCCACTGCTCTCGCCAGGCCAGCCAAAACTCCCGGAAGGACATCACAAAGCTCTCGTCCTCCAACAGGCTGTTATTAAAGTGCCAATAGGCCGGCCCCGGTCCCTCCGTGCAGAGAGAAACCGTTACAGCGACTAAATGATGATCGGAGAATGGGGCCGGCCGAATGGCGGAGGAGTGGGCCTGTGAAAGATGGAAACGGAATAAGTAAATACGGTCCAACCGAGAGTGGTGTGACCGATGGGCCTCCACCCGGACAAAGGTGAACGTGGAGGTGTCATCTGGGTGATGGTCGCGCCAGATGTCCACTAGGGAGTGATGGTCGACTATCCCTTGGAGAATATTCGCGGCGGCCGGACTCGGTTCGGCCCCTGAGCGGTCCCGTTCCTCTAGGGTGGTGTTAAAGTCCCCTCCCAGGACCAGGCACTCGTGCGAATCCAGGGTGCCGAGAAAGTCGGACACCTGCTGATAAAATTGTGGCCGCCTGGAGCTCATTTGTGGGGCATAGATGTTAACAAGATTAACCACGAGCCCCTCCATACGGACTCGAAGGTGCAGCACGTGGCCCGGCACGGCCTCATTGACCCCTAGCACCTCAGGCCGTAGGTTGGGGGAGAATAGGGTTGCCACTCCAGCCTGCCAGGTCGCAAAGTGGCTAAAGTATACCCCGTCCCCACACTCCAGCCGCCACCTGTCCTCGGCGGCCGGGTCTGTATGGGTCTCCTGCAGGAAAACTACAGAGTACCTCCCCTCCCGAAGGTAAGAGAGCACCTGGGACCTGCGGAGAGCCATCCTACAGCCCCTGGTATTCAGGGTCGCAATAATAAAAGGCGTCATACGGAGGGCTGGGGCGGTGGGGGTCTCGTATTGGCGGGGGGGTTCAGGGCCCCCGGAGGGTTGCACAGCAACCCATGACCCATCCCGTGGGTGAGTAGATCGCTTCGGAAGCTGCGGGCTCGCTCGTAGGCCGCAGCACCGCGCTTTCCTTGCCCCCTGCCCTCCTTTATAAGGGCCTTTGTGGCCTGGAGGAGTTGATCAAAGTCCCCCCATAGCCGAAGAGCCAGCTGTGCCCTATTGCGGGCGCCACGGGAGTGCTCTAGGAACTTCCGTAGCGCATGCCGCAGCTCATGGGGGGGTGGGGTTACAATTCCCGAGGTATTCCCTGATGGGCCTCTTAATACAGCCTCGTGGTCCGCTAAGGCAGGTAGACAGGGTGCGGACCACCGACGGGGCGTCTGACAGGCTGGGGTTATTAAATTCATTTCACGCCTTGGGGAGGAGGGGGATGGCAGGGGAAAAATTGCCACTCCTAACGGGTCGCGACTAGAAAGTGCAAAGACTGCTCCCTGGGGGGAGTCTGCAAAAGGCGGAAAGGAAATAACCCCAGGGGCGGCATTAACATTGCAGGAGGAGGGACCTTGGGCAGGGGCAGGGGTAAGGCTCTGGGGTGCAGGAGGTGAGCAGCTAAAGGAGAGTGCCTCCTGAGCAGAGTCAAGGGTTAAGGGGGAAGGGGAGGGGCTCCCAATAATGCTAGGTGCTGGCTCCATGGTGGTTTTAGCGGTCACGGCATCAGGTGGTGGACCGCCTTCTGCAGGATGCTCACCCGGGAAGGCAAAGAGGGGGAGGGAGCATGGGGAAAGGGAGGCTGGGGTAAGGCTGCCCAGCTCGAGGCCAGCCGGCAGCAAATCATCCCCTCCCTGAGTGACCGGGGTCAAATCTAGGGCCTCAATCTCCGCATACACGGAGGAGAGGCCAACTCCTGCCACCCCGGGGGCCTCTCCTCTAGGGCCCGCCTCAACGGCCGCCTCGGGGTCCGCGGGGGGTTTGGGTAGCGTCCAGGCAGAAGGGGTGTCCTCAGAAGTCTCGGAGGGGAGGGTTTCCCGTGGAGGGGGGATTCTGCCCTCCAATGCCAGTCCGTCTTCCCCTCCCGACACCGGCGGATGGATCTCGCTCGCGGCCGTGGCGGGAGGCTCGATAGCAGTGCCTCCTTTGCTGGTCTTCCGGGGGGCTTCTGCGTCGGGTGGATGCAGCGGAGCTCGGGCCTTCCGCTTGCCTCGCTTCCCCTGGACTAGGGTCCAGCCCTCCATAGCATCATCTGGGGGTTGGCTAGCAGGGGTCGTGTCGGGGGGCGGAGGCGATGGTTTAGGGGTTCGGGGAGGTAGCGGTGGGGCAACATGAGGGGCGGGGGCTTCTCCTTGGGGAGGGCCCTCTCTTATACCCGATAATATCCTTGCCACACCCTCCTCCATGGGCTCTATTGGGTTGGTACTAGCAAGGGTGGAAACCCCTTGCTCGCCTGGGCATTGTAGGGAAGGTATCTCTTGGGCCCGGACGGGAGCAGCGATGGGTCGAGTAGGAGGAGGGTTGGTTTCAGGTACTGGGCAGCCAGGGGCGTCGGCAGCGACGGGGCCGATGTCCTGCCGGGTCTCGGGGGTTTCGGGTGCCCCTCCCCCCCGAGCCAAAGGGCAGTCTCTGCGGACATGCCCCGCTGAGCGGCAGAGGTAGCACCGGGCCTCTCCGGTAGAATAAAAGACCCGATAGCGGGCTCCCTCGTAGGGGACTAGAAAGGACCCCTCAAGCGCCTCTCCGTCACGCGCCCCTGCCGGTGGTAGAAGCTGCACTTGCCGGCGGAACGAAAAAATGTGACGAAGGGTGGGGTCCTTGCAGCCCAACGGGAGAGGGCTGATGACAGAAACAAGTTTCCCCAGGGTGGAAAGAGCGGGTAACAGGGCAGCATTGGGTAAGAAGGGAGGAACGGAGGTAAGGACGAGGCGAACGCCCAGGTCTTCTAACGGTTCTAGGGGGACAAACACCCCCCCTACCGTCAGGCCCCTCTCCACCGCCTCCTGGGCGGCATCCTCCGAGGCTAAGAAGAAAACGACCTTCCCATACATCTTGGAGGCCGCCACAATAGCCGTGGGTCCTACCACCTTCGCCAACGCCTGCACGTATGTCTCCACGTGGGGCGAGGCGGGCACCAGGAGGCAACGGACGCCATGCTTCCTGGTCAAGGCGGGGAAAGGGCCTCGGCCGCTGGTGATGGTGGCGGAGGCGGGGGGGGGGCGAGATGACGAGGCGGCAGGCAGCGGGGAGCCCGCTGCCGCCCGGGCATACGTCCTGGGGGCCGGGGGAGGGACAATCGCAGAGCTGGTGGAGGGAAACGCTGGGAGGGGCGCCACGGTTGATGACGAGGCCGCAGCGGTGGGGGCAGCCCCTGCCATGGAGGGCTCAGTGGTTTTAGCGGGGCCCTTTCCTTTCCACCCGCCCTGGCCCTTCTGGCGAACCGGGGGGGGGTTTCCTAGAATCTGGGGGGGTGGTGGGTGCAGCAGCAGCAGCAGCAATCACCCTGGTGCCTCCTGCTACCGGTGCCCCAGCATGGGGGGTGGCAAGTACCTTAACAATAGTAGTAGGGGGGGGACCTTGGGGGTTGGGCAGGGGTGGTGGTGGGGAAGGGACAACTAATTTTATTAAAGCAGTCTCGCCCCTCTCGTTCCCCGCCATTGTGAGCAGGGAGAGACAGGGAGACACCGGAAGGAGGAGGGGGGAGGGGAGAAGGCGGAATAGCCCCTCCTTCCGCTGGCTGCGAACGGGAAGGGAAAAAAATGCCGAGGGAGGGGGGCTGGGAGGAGGGGGGGGGAACAAAATCGGGGTCCAGTAAAAGGGGCAAGTTGTGGGATAAGCAATCCGGGGGGGGGGGTGCAGACCCACACACGTTTGTCCAAAGAGTCTCGGTTGGTCGGTTGTTAGGTCCGGTCCGGAAGGCAAAGTTCAAAGCAAACAGCTGGATCCGAAGGGAGATGGCAGGTTGCCAGCAGGGACAGACTGCGGGGGGGCCGTGACAGTTGTAATAACGATGGGGGGGTAGGGGCACCGATGGATCGGGGGTGGGGGTCTCCACGCCACACCCCCTGTGCCGCCACAAACGTAAGTAATCACAGTCAAACTCCCCCCCACGAGAATATAATTCAGAAAGTTACTCAATCTTACGGCCTTCGTCGCGATGATTTATAATATTTCTTCTGTCTGATGAAATCTCCGTCTCCGGCTGTGTTGGCTGTGTTCCAAGTCCTCCGGTATGTTAAGAATGTTGGAAGGTCCGAGCTGCTGGCAAAACGGCTGGGTCTGGGGGCTTCCACTCCCCCCTCCGGACAGCAAAATCGGCAATCTTCCCCCCCCTCCTCCGGGGGCTCAGCTGAGGCAAATAGCTGCGCCCGAAAGCAGGCGTGGGGGGGGGTGGCTGGCGAAGGACGTAGACGGAAAAAAACACAAAAAATGAAAAGAAAAAACAAAAAAGCGTCTGGCCCGGTCGAGGGGGGACTAAGGCAGGTGCAAAAAGTAAGAAAAATCCGGGCCAGGGGGCTTTAGGAAAGAATAGAAAGCAGATAGCTGAGGAGCAAGCAAAAGACGTTCCGTTTCCCAACAGGGAAGGCTCCAGAACAATCAGGAACCTTCTGGAGACAATTAAGACAGGCTGATTAGAATATCTGCAGCCAATCAAGAAGCTGCTAGAATCAATTAAGGCAGGCTAATCAGGGCACCTGGGTTTTAAAAAGGAGCTCACTTCAGTTTGTGGTGTGTGTGTGTGTGTGTGTGTGAGAAGCTGGGAGCAAGAGGCACTAGGAGCTGAGAGTGAGAACGTGGACTGTTGGAGAACTGAGGTGTACAAGCATTATCAGACACCAGGAGAAAGGTCCTATGGTGAGGATAAAGAAGGTGTTGGGAGGAGGCCATGGGGAAGTAGCCCAGGGAGTTGTAGCTGTCGCAAAGCTGTTCCAGGAGGCACTCTAGACTGCTGCATTCCACAGGGCCCTGGGGTGGAACCCGGAGTAGAGGGTGGGCCCGGGTTCCCCCCAAACCTCTCAACTCCTGGTCAGACACAGGAGTCGTTGACCTGGAGTGTGAATTCAGAAAAACGGCCAAGCTGAGGGCTGCCGTGAAGCTCCAAGGTGAGCAAATCTGCCAATAAGCGCAAGACCCACCAAGGTAGAGCAGGAACTTTGTCACAGTACTCTACGGAGTAAGTGTAGCAAAATTAGGCCTGCTGTGAGTTGTCTAGAAATTATTAAATGACAAAACTGTAGCATTTCAAAGCCACAGCTTTTCTCTGTTACCCAAAGTAAGGAAGAGAGAATGTTAAAAAATTATAATTAAGATGTGGAATTACAAAATTATTTTATGTAGATGGATTAATAGGTTTTCAGTTTGCATGTTGGTGAAAAAGCACTCCCACTTGGTGTGTTACAAGAAAAAAGAATGTAATCTAAAAGTTCATTAATAATTTAAAAGCACAGCACAGTGTATCTAAACTAACTGTGGTTATTTTAAACAATGTTAAATGGAAATGAATGACAAAGATCTAAGAGCAGCAAATTTCATGGTAATATTGACATTTATAAGCAATATAGACAGAAGATTCAAATGTTTGGTCTTTACAGCCCAGAGAAATAAATAAATAAAAACCACCAAGTAAAAGATCCATAAAACTTGTATTATAAATGAACACAAAATAAAGACAAAATATTAAAATTTGTCTCTTCTTGCCCTCTTAATTTCTTTTCTCAAGAAAACAGCATAACTGCTTTTTTCCTCTATTTAGTTCTTGAGAACATATTAAAAGACATTACATTGAAAACTGGAGGAAAATTACAGTCGCAGAAGTGGCAGCTGGGATTTCCCGACATTCACTACTAATGCATTTTGCATGTATTTGTATTTTATTTTTATGTCTGAATTTTGCATGAATATTAAATGTCAGAAAATTCCAAATGCCGGCACTAATTCAAAGCAGGTTACTATAAACACACTCAAATGAACATACAGATTGTGTGTGTAGACACATTAAAATATATATACGTACACACACACCCCTATTGCAGACAAGAATTCAAAGTTTATATAAAATGTATTCTTTGATCCATTTACTACTTTAATCCATGCACATCAATAGATAGAAGGCATTAATTACAGCACAGAGTCTGTACTACCCCAAAATGCATACTTCATGAAAGATCTGGGGGATTACAAATGGACTTTTTGACCCTGGTAATTTAGAACGTTGTAGAATTGTATTAACCAATGACATTTTCTTGTTTTTCCCTTATCAGCAACAGGTCTAAAAATATTTTCATGAAAAGAGTTAGACTTTTTGGACAATGTGACAAAGACCTGATCCCAAGATGACGGGAGTCTTTCTATTAACCTCAGTGGGCTTTAGATCAGGCCCTAGATGACCGATCCATACTGTAGATTCACAACTTAGTGTGTTTGAAATGCACTGTAAGCCATTTTCCTTTCAATCTTTGACTGTAAGGACAGTCCATAACCAACCAATCAAACTCCACTGAGGGCTTTGAGGCACCTGAAAAATGACAATTTAATTTGGGAGGTGACTTCACCCCTACAGCTCGGTTCTGTCATTACGAATACTACTGTGTGGTGGTACACAGCACTCCCTATAAAATCAGCA
Source organism: Lepidochelys olivacea (assembly GCF_965140295.1). Taxonomy (NCBI): domain Eukaryota; kingdom Metazoa; phylum Chordata; order Testudines; family Cheloniidae; genus Lepidochelys; species Lepidochelys olivacea. The sequence continues at coordinate 133,772,068 of NC_140414.1, read as the reverse complement.
ATTTGCTATCTAGGGCCCTGATTTTGCAAAGACCTCCACACATACTCAATCGTATACATTCTGAGCAGTGCTACTGAAGTGAATCGGACTACTCACATGGGTAAAACTAAGCATAAGCGTAAGTCTTTGCAGAATCAGGGCCCAAAATTGTATCCATTTGTGCAGTATTATTCCAAGAGTTCAATGTGAAATGGAAAAAGGAACAACTTTGTTTCTGATTTCCTATTAAACATTAATATTTTTAAAGTGAATCTAATACTTCAGATAGATTTGATTTTCCAGCACTGTTATTTAGTGCAGAACGGGGACAACACAGGCAGCAACGAAGTAAGCCTCTACACGCTTCCTTGCCAAAATGTCTCCGCTGTGCTCTGAAAGGACCGCTTGTGCCAGGTAAGTGAGGTGTAAAGGTAGTTCAGCTTCTCAGCAATCTCTTCCCTGAGATTACAACAGTAGATTCCCTCGTTGACAAAGGCACCTATCTACTTGGCTTTTGACTGACAGCACTCGCCAATTCATATCAAACTGTACTTCAAACACTCGACAGATGATTTTGTTTTTTCACTCAGTACCACTTTGGGCAGGATCTGAACCACTGACCTAGATATAAAAAGTTCCATAATATTTACATATAAATACCACATACTAAAGAAATAAAACGTCAACTGTGCAGTAACTGGGAAGACAAACACCACAATTATACGTTCAGCTATAGTTCTAAAACAGCCTTTGATAGTAGAATCTATTTGTATAACTGAAAGAAAGAATGTTGGCCAGCAAATGGATAATATCACATAGAAAAGGTATTGTGGAAGCTCTCACTTTCTACTGACCAACATCCAAATGAAGACAGAAAGAACTGCAGGTGCAATTGGCGTTTCTGGTATTCTCCAATTATTTGCACTACAATTTCAGCATTAGGTATACACTGAACATTTTATTTGGGACTTGAACCATTTGTTTATGGCACAGAGATCACCGGACGACCAAGTGTGCTGTATTAAAATGAATTAAATGGTCTCAAGCTATTACCGAAAAGACAATCTGGACAATCTGAGTAGTAAACAACATTCAAAAGAGAGTCTTCTTGATTGCAGCTACCAGATACTGTGCCATGACACGGATCTGATAGAGGGTGTGACAAAAAAGCTCCTGATGTTTTTCTCTGTGTTCTGTCATGCGATCAATGAGGGGGAATTGTGTCCTGTTACGGATCCGATTCCTAAATTGGCCTTCATGTGTCCCTCTGCAGGAAGCAAAGCACAGGAGGAAGCCAGACGCAGGAGCTGTGTGGAATGGAGAAGATCCTAAAACTAAATCCTCTTCCCCCTATTAGACAGAAGCTATTTCTCCAGCCATTTTCCATTTGGTAAGTAAAGAGAGCTACTGTATCCGTAACAGTCATCTCAAAGTCTTGAAAGCTCATACAATGTGCAAACTCACACTACAAGAAATGATGTTCCCTCCTTTCCTCCCAGAGTTCAACTGTTAAGTAAAATTAGCATGTCTCCAGTCCAAATTTTTGCCTCTCAGCAGGCTTAAGAGTACTCACAACTAGCAAAACATGGTTGTAGTGCAGTCTGGTAACTTTTGGTTCCCTTGCATATTTGTCCTTGCAGCTTAATTGATGAGGTTCTACTTCTTGGTTTGAACATAAAGATCTTACCACCAAAATTTAAAGAGATGGCACTATAATGGTAGAAAGCACGTTTTCAGTTTGCCTTTGTGTGTGTATATATTATTTTGAACTGAATGTTCCGTCCTCTCTAGGGCATAACTATTTGGTCAGACCACAGCCTCACTTTTTGCAAACTGTATTTATTTATATTAATTTAGATTTAAAAACAGTCATATGCAGGCTCTGAGCACAAAAAACAAATTGCAATTTGTCATCCCCTCTACTAAGCAGCAGTTCTAAATACAATCATCCTCAATTCGTTTGTCAACACTACCATTTCTCCCATCTTTCATCAATGGCAGGCCAAAAGAAAACAAAAAGAAGAGCCATGAAGCATTCCACCTTATTATCCACCTTCAAATCCCTCCTCAAAACTATCTTTAGCCACAATACCGACAAAAAACTTGACAACGGTTAGGCTGCTGGTGTACTGTCACCAATATTGTCTCAATTTTCCTTGTACTCCTCCATCTGCCTATATCCATCCCTGTCTTTTGGCTCATCATAGATTGTAAGCTCATTCGGGCAGGGACTGTCCTTTTGTTCAGTGTTTGTACAGCTCCTAGCACAATGCTGTCTGGTCCATGACTAGGGCTCCTAGGTGATATGGTAACACAAATAAATACATAATTCCCTGAAAGTCAGCAAATGTGGCTATTTCAGACCTGGTGTGAGAGATATTCCAGAACCCCAGAGCTCACACAGAGAATACCCTGACAGCTTTGTACTGTACCCAGGGGAATCTAACACCACCACCACTGATGTCAATTGTGACAGCATATCACAGCACACTTCACAGGGATTGAAGCGAAGCTCATGTTTCAGTTAGACTGGGCAGGTCATGTGTTGAGGGTGGATGACACCATGCCAGAGCAGTCGCTATATGGTGAACTGAAAGTGAGCAACCATATCTGAGGCAGCCAAAAGAAGTGCTTCAGGGCCACCCTGAAGCACAACCTGAAGCATGCAACATTGATGATGACAACTGGGAGTCATCAGGAACAGACAGATCATGCTGGTGAGAAACAGTCAACAATGGGGTTACTCAGCTCGAGATTAATCACCATATGGATCCTGAGGCACAGAGGCCAAGTTGTAAACAGTGGCAGATTCAGTGGGCACAGGCTGTAATCCCTTCCTCGATATCAAGCTACATATGTGCTCAATGCAGAAAGGACTGTCACTCATGCCTCGGCCTACTTAGACACAATTATATTCACAAGACATAATACTGTCGTCAATTTTATCTTCAGTCACAAAGGACAACAATAACCAAATCACAAAGAGGCAGTCTCAGGTAGCCCAAACCCAAGAAACTGAAGGCCTGATTTTGGTTGAGGGGAGAGAGGGGCGCATAAGTTATTCAATAAAAAAAAGTCGGGAAGTAATTACCTTAGGTCTTGTCTACACAAGAAAGATGCACCAGTTAAACAAAATATGTTAATTTTATTTTACTTACTTATTTGCAACCTCCTGTATGGGTATGCTTACTCTGGTTTCAGAGCGGTTGATTTTGGTTTAGCTTAGACTGATTCCTAATCAATTTAAGGTAAACTGATTTAAGTCTGGTTTAAACTGAAATAAGAGAGTCAAAACAGGGGTTTGCACTGGATTAACTAAATCAGTTTGAACTCATACCTTTAGTTAAATAGGTGCAACCTTCTCATGCACACAAGGCCTTAGACCTGGGCTGAGCTGCCACAACACCTGAATAGAGCTACTCATTTACTGATCACAGAAGAATAATCAAGACTTAATATTGGATTTGAAAATACTTTCCAAATGTACATTTGAGAAGAAATCAATTACGCTAACTTTAAAGTCTTATTTCTAGATAAAAAATTAATCCCAAAAGAACCATAGTATACTTAAGCTATACTAGCAGAGGTAGTGGTACAGATTTTGCTAATACTGTACAAAAACTTTACATTATCCACGATACAGACAAAAGCTCTCTTTTATGTGCTTCTTTCTTTCTTCCTTCTTTCCATTTAGTGAACACAAAAGAATATTGTCCCCCTTCCAACAAACAAAACACCACTTTTCCTAACAGAGCCATACAGCTCAGAGTGTTCAGAAACAGACAGATTAAGAGGCTTAAAGCAGGCCAAGAGAGACGACACTCACGACGTTATTAAACCAAAAGTGAAGCTGTATGATGTTCACGGTATTTTAGGCACTAATCCTTTCCAGCTGCCCATTTACAATGCACTGTAATATTTATATTATTTGTTCAGGTCTTTAAGACACACAGACCAGTGGTTTAGGTGTCTCTATATCATTCCAAATTCTATAGCTGAATGAGGTAGCCAGTGCCTCAGTAGTGGGCCAAATTCATCCCTGGTGTAATTTCAACAAAATCAGTGTGTCACACCTGGGATAACTTAGCATGTCTGATCCTGTGCAGTGCTGAATGTCCTTAATTCTCAGTGACTTCATTGGGAGTGGAAGGCACTCAGCTTCTCACAGGATCAGGTTTAAAGTCTGCTAGGAAAGGTGAAGACGTGACTGCTCTTCACTGTCTCACCAAGGCCAATACCCAGGCTTATCAAGCAGCTCTGTCAACTGAATGGACATAGCAAGCAGCTAGGGTGCACATCTTGGACGGCTGCAAGATGATCGTGTGTGTGTGTGTGAGTGTGAGAGAGACACACTGGTGTAGAAGAAGAAAAGATAATATTTATTGAAAGGAACTCCACCTGGATATAAGGGGCTCAAACATGCACCCCTTGAACAAAGAGATGGTGAGAGTCTGGTCAGAGGACTAACAAGGATAAACAACATGCACTACCAACAGTGAACAGCAGCCTATTACAAAAGTTTCAAAAATTTTCAATACTGTGGGAAACTAAAACTCCCCTGCAGTACCCTCGTCATAGCTAATTTGTGATTTCCTGTACTCACAGTACTAAATGCACAATAGAGCCTCTATTGTGAGCCTCCTCCCGCAAGCATTCAAAAAAGCAACACATTCTTTTTATCTAGACAGTGGAGTCTCATATACATTATGCTCTACCCAGCTAAAAGGTTATTTTCTTAGCTGTTGCTTTTGCACATAATAAAATCTGCCATCTAGTTGCATCACTTCAAAGACCCCACAGGACAAGCAGCAATGGTGTTTTAGGAGCCAAACTGCTGACTACGAAGCACAGCAAGGGGAGGCTTAAGAAGCTACATAAATATTGGGAGAAGAACAGGAGAGGATTCTAATTGGAGAACTGTCCCAAAATTTAACACACTGAGATGAACTTCAAAACAGTAATGCCGCTGAGGGGGGTGAAGAATCAATGAGAGCCCCCTGATGGAACCAATGAACAAAAGTTACAGTAATATTAATTATGCATGTGCACAGAGGGGAGAATATGTCCTTTAGCATACAAGTTACCTAAAATATTAGAATCCTAGGCTTTGGGCCACCAGTTTTTGTAAAAACATTTTGAATACGAAATATTTTTTTTTAAAGATATTAGATTACAGAATAATACTTTACGTTTCTGAAGAATCCCAAAAGTACATTACAAACAAACATACAAACACACAAAATTGCTTCAAACACCACTAAAACATAGCTCTAGGAGCGGAACAGAGATCACTATAAAACAGTTTAGGACAGACAGTGAAGACTACCTTAAGGAGTAATTTTAGACTGGCAGAATATAATTGCCGGAGTTAGAATTTAGCCAGGGCTAACATGCCAAACAAAAAATGCCATGGGATCTTTGGCCAAAATCTTAATTTTATGTCTCATCCAGAAGGCATTTTGGTAAGAGGGAGAATGATGCAGCTAGCATATTCCAACCAGCACAGGAATGCACACATGCAACATCAGACTGCTGTCAACCAGTGAAATAATTTCTTTCAATCCTGCTCATTTTAGGAACAGGAAAAATCAACACAAGAACAGCTGTGATATACGTTAATGCTGTTCAGCAAAGTACAAAAAGCACATGAAGATGTTTAGTAGACTACAAATGTGAAAATGCTCATTATCTGGGTGAAAATGAACAGTTTAACACATCTGGTACAACACATTAAAAAGAAAAAAAAAAAACATTTAAAGATCAGTTTAAGGGTTTGGTGACTGGCTTGTAGTTATCTCTACAAGCAGTTTTGTCCTGCATGACTCTGCAAAGATTAACTGCTACGTACTGAACAAGGCCACACATCTAATGAAACATGACTCATTTGGTAACTCTGATGAAGTACTGTACACTACAGTTTCAGGTGGGAGACATTTTCTTTTTTCATTTTGAGATTGTTGCCCTGTGAACGTGTGAAGACACAAAGACACATTTTTATACCTCTCATATTACAAATATCGGGCCAATTCTGTAAGTTCATATTCAGGCAAAACTCCAATGGAAGCCAACAGGAATTTTGCTTGGGAACAGTGTGATTTCAAACAAAGTAAGGACATTTGGATTTGGACCAATAGCAACGCTGTCACTGGCTGCCGCCCCCAGCTGCACCCTGTGACTCTAACAGGAGTCACAGAAAGTGCAGTGCAAGGAAATGCTGCCTCAGGCAGCATTCACTTTCGGCAAATTCTCCTGTAGATCAGCCACAATCTGGCTGGAGAGCATACTTGAACATACCTTTTAGTGTAGCTCCTTCCTGGTTCATTTGCTCAAACTCTGGCTCACTCATAGGCCACAAAGACATTTTGCAAGAGTGAGGAAAAGTGGCTACATATAGGAGGGGATGGAAACTTCCTGCACAGCTGCTTCTCTCCTGGGCCTGGCCCCACCTGGCTTATTTTTTTTACATTATCTTCCCTGCACCCCAGACAGTGTGTGAGGTGGTTACCAGATAGGCCACTGCTTGTTTGTTAAATGAACGAGGAGTACATGTGGCACCTTAGAGACTAAAAAATTTATTTAGGCATAAGCTTTCGTGGGCTAAAACCCACTTCATCAGCTGCATGCAGTGTAAAATACAGTAGGAAGATATATATTGTGCACAGCCTCTACATAAATGTGCAACATGGGGAAGAGATTGCAAGCACCCTTTCTCCTTTGTGCCTGCTTTATATGGCTAGGCAGACTAGTGCTTACACTTAGGGAGCCCATGAAGTATTTGCATAACTGTTGATACGAACCTCTTCTAAAGGGGGGCCATGCCTGAGCTGGCCTAATGCAGAGGGTAATGGAAGGTGCACCTCTCTTTAAGTCAAGGGCAGAACAGTGACCATGCTTATATGGCAGTGTCCTGAATTAGGCTCAATGCCTCCACGAGCTCCTTCCAGAGTGGTGTACAACCATGCACCACCCCCCACAGGGCCAGATACAAATGCTACAGTTTGCCCAGAATCTTTAAATAAATATCGGGGCTCTTTAGGAAGCCTGTTACTGTACCATCCCACAATAACAAAACCTGTATTGTGAACAGGAACTGCGAATCCTGACTCAGTAAAGCAAGGAATTTTATTTCGTGCATTTCATATTTTCACATCAGAACCAACACATACAAGATATGAACAAATACTAATAAGTGACTAGTCTCAGAATGAATTCTGCGGGAGGCGCAGGGACAGAAAGCATGAACAACCTTCATTCCACACGTATGTAACTTTGCCAAGGGGGAATATAACAAATTTATTTGGGTACTGACAAGGGACACCCAGCCACTGACCTGTGCATATAGCTATTTTAAAAGAATACAATCCATTCCATAAAATATCTAACACCAAATACAATTACAGAACCACATGACTTAACTTATACTTAAACACTAAAAAAAACCAATCCCCATACCTCATGTATTACAGAAATAAAAGCTTCCTTTGAAAAAATTCAAGTTTAAAACCATTGTAAATGTCAGTGCTCTCAGCCAATGTTAATCTCAGTCTAAATGTTTTTGGTAAAAGAATAAGTACTGAATATTTAATTTGTTTTCTTTAGCTTTCCTCTATGTCTCATAGTCCTGGCAATCTTGCTTTTTACAAACTTCTGACCTTGATGCCTCACATCATAGTCACCATCTTCCTAGCTAAGGATGACTGGACTTAAGACTCCAAAGTCTATGGAGGAGAGGAGCCACAAAGGAACAAAGTAGATATTTCCATCTCCTTCTGAAGAGGCCTGATTGAGTACCCTTTATTTTATATTTGCTCAAAGCAACAAAATTTTCCTTGTTAAGTATCAGTAATGCACATCAAAATATGGGAAGTGTTATATACAAAATTAGAAAAACCCAATTATATCTATTAGCCACTACCTGGATAATTGCCAATTGGAATTAGATAGGAAACATGATGGCTACAGGTAAGATACGAAAAATGTTTTTTAAAGGAAACAAACGAGTTTATAGTTTTCGTCATAAATTATTGCTCTATTACAGCAAACAAATTTATGTTTCACACATCAAAAATAGTTAAACTTTTCATTTTACATAAATTCTTGGGAAACTGTGGTAGGTTTCTTATAAAAAGAGATTTATATAGATTTTCACTTCTTTACCTTGCTAGTTATCTTATTTCTTTACTAGAACAGTCACCTTTTTTGTAGATGCTACTTATTGTGGCAAAAACTTCATCACACCTAGGAAAAGGTCTTGATTCACATCCCTTTTTGGTCCAGTGGCACAAAGAGAGCTGAATCTGCCCCTCCAGAATACTCCATTTGCAGAGGCTAATTTAACACCTCTACGCAAATTCCCACCCTGACCAGGATGTATAGGGCAGGTTGGGGCAGGAGGGAGTATGGCCAAAGCACAGTTCACTCCAGCTATTCTCCGACAGTGTAATAGCTCATAGAGGACAGTCAGAAGGCAGTGCAAATTACTGGAGCCCTGAGGCTGTTTTAAATTGTGCTGGGGATTGGACAGGCCCCTGGCCAGGACCCGAATTAGGGAGGCTCGAAAGTGGTTTAACCAAATTAAGTGAAGTAAAGCAGTACCAAATATTCTGGCCTCCAAACTTTACAAACCCCTAAGCAAACTGTTAAACCTAGGGGCTCAGAACAAGCTCCAGCCCCCAACCTGCTCACAGTTTGAGATTTCCTTAGCTTTGCTTTCCATCAGATGCTGTCATCACAATGTTGTACATCACTTAAAGCCAGGAGAAACTCAAATGGTCATGGACTCCTAATCCACTCCCGTACATTAGTCACTCAAGAAGGTGGGATGAGAATATTTTGGAATGAAAAAAAATGTAGTTGAAAATATTACTTTTAGAACTTAAAAAAAAAACAAAAAAAAAACGCAACCCACAAACAATCTATAGTGTCCTAATGTTACTTTAAATTGCGAATTATGTTAGTAGGAGACAGTTTATATTTTTTATGTTTTGGCAATCTGAAAACGGCCTGTTTTATAATATGTAAAGAATTTCTGCTACACATTTCTAGTGGGATTACACACAGAAATCAGCTTAAAATTGCCATCTTCGTTTTTGAGTTGGTAAGAGAGGAGGATAATGAAAGTAACCATGAGTTTTTTCCTACCCCTCAGTAATGTATGCTCCAGACACCCTCATCTCTACAGTATGAATTTAGTTAATAGACTGGGCGCATAAGTGTATGGTAGGGAGATAAGGAGAAAGAGGTCTGTCCTATAATTTTTATCCTAACCTTACATTTTAGGCCATTTTTTATTCAATGTCACTCCCTCCCAACTTTCTCATTAAATAAATAATTACAGGGGCCAGACCGTTAGGCAGCCTTAGATGAAAACGCAGTGTTGCTATGGGATTTGAAAGCCTGACACATGCTGTAGCCCAGAGACTAAGAGTATCACCTCATCAATGTTCCCAGCTGGCCCAAGAAGCAAGAGCCCCTAATATTACTCTTGAATCTGGGTCTCTAGTTGTCATCCACCCAGAGTTCCTTACAGAAACACAGCTATTACAAACTAATAGTGGGTAAGAAAGACAAAATGGAAACTAGCAATTGTAGCCCAAAATATTCAGATGACTTTGAATGAACAAGGAATAGTGGTATTTTATAGAAGTAAATCAGAAGACAGACCGACCAATTCTTGTGTGTCTTTTCTTAAATACAACTAAAGTCAATGTCTTACCATATGCTCACTGGTCATTCAAAATATCTAATTAACAACCTAATAATATTTCATTCCCTTAAGAGCCATATAAACACACATTTTAGGAAAACACTGAAGTTTTCCCAAAGGGTACAATCCTGGCTAATTATCTAATTGCTGTAGATGTTCTTAGTTGACAGAGATGGATTGAAACCATGCTTAAGAATGTTGGAATGCATGATACAGTATCCATACGATAACACATTATGGTGGCAGCCTAATTCTAATCTCTTTAATGAGATTTTTGAGCTAAATACTGTGACTGCTGCGTTCACATTATAAATAAAACGATAACTCTAAGAAATACAGATTAGTATATTAAAGCATCAGGCATTCTGAATAGGGAGTTGCGACAATTACTCTTTGATGGTGCAAAGACCAAAGTTTTAAAAAAAAGGGTAAAAGTCAAACCAACTGACATATGTAAGGACATTTTTTAATTTAATTTGTCACATTATTAACAACTCAGATATCATAGCCCATATGGCACGTCACACTCCCTATAAGAAACACATTTGTATGCACACTGAATGTTTGCATGCTGCAGTTTTCCCAATCTACATACCACAAGATTGAATTTAAAAATCCACAAAACGAAGTTTATTTCAAAATAGTAGCTTCAGTAACTGAATTATATATTTAGTACTGTAGTTAACTGCAAAGAGGTAGCTCCTGTCTGGATGGCTAAAGTAACAAATTATATAATATTTAGATTATATTTTAAAACATCAAAAATACACTGGTGTAATTTTGTTGCCATAAGGAGGTGGAGGTCAATATAAAACAATAATATTACAAATAGCAAAATTAGGAGTTGGTGTTACTAATTTTACACAGATACTATGAGGAGGTTCATGATATGGCACAAATATGCCACTAAACTAGACCAAAAATACAGAACAAGCAGGTATATTGTGAAAACATTCTCTCTACCCGTGTAACTTTCTCCATATTAAGCTTATTTTACTCTACTTTTATTATTTACTAGGTAAGCGAAGGTATTCAGCAGATGCATTTAATGAGCTGATCCTTCCATCTAAAGCAGCAATGATTTATATATGTCTGATGTTTATTAGTGTTTTCTGGTTCCTTTTCTGCAGGAATATAATAATGAGATTGAAGTATTAAAATACATGGACCTGACTGCTTGCAAAGGGACTAGAATGCTAAATAAACATACTTACATTTTCTGAGATCCAGGGAAAGGAATCTCTGTGATGCATTAGAATCACACACATACATCCCAAATACTGTAATTCGTTTTAATTCACTGAAAAAAAAGTACACATTCACTACAGTCCTATTAAGCCCCATTAATTTAAATGAGGCTAAATGGGTGATTGCCTCACGGCTGTTACACCAAGGACTAAAAGCAAACATTCTTCTTAATAAGGACAAGAGTTGTTAAAATATGCACTGAAATTCAATTATTTAATTTAAGCCACAACAGGTGAAATTTTTTAAAGTACGGCTGGTAATGTCGATGGCTACATACAGTCTACTTCACTATCAAGAGTGCAAAGGCAGCCATCTGATTTTAAAAATATTTTTAAAAAACCCAAAGACACATAATAGACAAATCTACACAGCAAATGAAGTTATTATTTTGGCTCTATAGCTTTCTCTTTGGGAATCACTCGCTGTTCGATTCTATATTTTGTTGTTGCTGACTGAAGCAGCATATAACAGTTTTCAGATTAACAGAAACATTTTAAGCTGGCAGTTGAGCCAAATACTGTAACATCACCCCATGCGTATGAGCTGTCTTTACCCTCAACAGCAGCAGCAGCAATCCATAAATGCCTTTGCTAGCATTTTTTTAAAAAATAGGAACTCAAATTTGTGGAGGAAAGCCTTACCTCACAAATAAATAACCTATCCCCATACGTAGCAAAGTCATTTCAACATTCAGGCCTTAAACAGTTTTTTTTTTTTTAACAGTAATAAAATGATTTTAACTTCCTGTTTACTGAAAAATTAGCACAGCTTTTTCTACATGGCATTTTACCTGCCTTTTACTGCAGCTAAAAGCCAAGACACTGTTTAATCCCTGAGCGGGTGTATGGGGAGAAAAAGAATTAAAATCATGGATATAGATTTAAGGCTATTTTAGTGCAGTCTTTTTTTTTCTTTTTTTCTTTTAAAGGGTGAAATGAATCAACAGCCAAGTTCGAGTCCCTGAACTAGGCTTCACCCGAGCTTGCTGTTTCCATTTTTTTTTGTAAATTTTTATTTAAATCTCTCTATTCCAGCAGTTACTAGGCAAAGTTGCTCGACAGACAATGTCTGGCCACCCGCACCTCTCATGACAAATAACCTTATAGTCTCTAACAAGTCTAGATAAAAAAAAACAAACAAACCAAAAAACCCAAACCACTCTCACACACACAAAGCGAGCAGGCAGCGAAGGGAGGGGGAGGGGAGGGGAAGAAGCAGAGCGAGCCTTTATGTCCACACAGAGATCGATGTCTCTTTAAAGCAAGCTCACAGAGGAAATCGGAACAAAATAGACAGTGAAATCGTTACCTAGTGGCAAGCCCTTGTTTAGTAAATGAGAACTTCCCATTGAGATAGCTGTCCAGTCTCTCTACAAAGAGAACTTCAGTCCAGTATCACCACACACAAATATCCTAAGCATATGGCGGCTACTTCTAGTTCCCCCCGAAGTAACACACAGACAGACACACACACACACACAGACACACACACACAGCCCAGCGCTGCTGTCTCTGAAAGTGGGAGAGGCGCTGCAGGCGGAGCTTAGGTCCGACGAAGCTAATCTCTTGTTTCCAAGCTCGGAAGTGCCATCAAAAGCAAACGGACGGGAGGCAGAAAGCAATAGCTCAGGGCTGCGGCCCCTCTGTCAATTTTCAAAACAAAAGCAATTGGGGAACACGTTTTTCACAGTTGCTTATTAGCAACGGAAAGGGGGGGGGGGAACCACACACGCATTGAGAACCTGGAATTACTTTTATAGCGCAGTAAAACGGAGTTATTTAGATATATTTTAGCAGCTGAGCTGTTTGAAAAGTTTCACAGTGTAACTATATGATGTGTTTTCTCTTTAGACCAGGGGTTCTCAAACTGGGGGTCGGGACCCCGCGGGAGGTCGCAAGGTTATTACATGGGGGGGTCGTGAGCTGTCAGCCTCCACCCCAAACCCTGCTTTGCCTCCTGCATTTATAATGGTGTTAAATATATTTTAAAGTGTTTTTTAATTTACAAAGGGGGTCACACTCAGATGCTTCCTATGTGAAAGGGGTCACCAGTACAAAAGTTTGAGAACCACTGCTTTAGACCCACAGAACAAATTCTGATTAATGCCTTTTTATATTCTTGTATTTTATTATGCAATTTGGTTGACGATTTCCTCCCTCCCCTATACATGAAGGACAATTTTTTAAAATAAATAATTTCTTATTTTCTAAGGGCCCACACTAATGGCAAATAAGAAAAAATGTATCTTAGTTTATAGACCCCTTTCAGTGGCTCACACTGTAAATAATTAGGGCCCGATTCTGCTTTCAATTACCTTGGGGGACGTCGACTGACTGAAATGGGAATCCACCAGTCTAAGTGAGGGCAGAATTAGAACAAAAGGTATCTTATGAGCCAAATCCTGCCATTCTTCACTATCAAGCATATTCCACTAATTCTAAAATGATCACTGCGCTTTGTATGTCCCACCTCTGTGTCTGGTACCGGGTCTGTTACAGCTGTCATCTGGAGATCCTGGCTCTTCAGACCAAGCTTTATGAATTTATTTTCATGCTGCCCTGGTGAGATGACGGACTACTGTCCCCATTTTACAGATGGGGAAGTGAGGCACAGAGAGATTAAAGTAAAAAGTATCCACTAACTTTAGTGCTCAATTTGAGACACCTGGCACCTCGTTTTTCATGGTACTTAGCTTTATATAGCACTTTATATAGCTCCCACCGATTGCTCAGCCCTTCTGCAAATCAGACCCCAGGGTCTTAAATCAGACATCCAGAAAATTAAGAACACACGATTAGTGACTACCTGTGAAAAGTTTGGTTTAAGTAATTTGAGTGGTATCATATGGGAAATCTGTGGCAAAGGCATGGATAGAATCCCAGTTCTCTAAAGCAGCATTCAACTACCTTGATCATGAGACCACCTTCATTTTTTCTGTAGTCCCCTGCCTTCATTCACCACACACCTTCCAGCTTCCACAACAAATGAGGCAGGGGTTGACAGGCAACAGTGTCCTTCGCTATACAACACTGATTCAATCCAAGAGCAGGAGCTTCCTGAGAAATGAATGAGACAGCGGTCCTGTGGAAAAAAATACTATGTGATCCTGTAATTAAAGACTTTATTATAATGCATACATAGATGGGGCTGAATTAAGGCTGCACCGAATTTATCTGTTAAAATCTAAGAGGACTCTACTGATCATGTATGTAGTGCTGACACAAAGACCATCCCACCTGCCAAATTTCCTGCTACATAGCTTTCCAAATAAAAAGTTGTCGGAATTTTTTAACATTGGCAAAACAGAGAAACGTTTTCCCTTACTCTTGTTCTTAGAAATGGCTGAACCATTTTCGCTGATTTTTTTTCTTTCAAAAATGCCTGAGACAGACACCCAGCATGTAAAATTTCAGCCCAAATGGTTGAAGTTTGCCAAAGTTGTAAGCAACTGAAAACAGGGTGTAATAATGAGAAGTGTCCGGGGACCTTAATAACAACAAGTGGGGCTACCAGCCCTGACTTCAATATTAATAATGATGATGACAGAAGTTAGTGGGGGCTATGCAGAGGCACAGGGCTTCTGGAAAGATTCTGGAGAATGCACATCTTCGAAGAGTCAAATGCATTACCCCTGATGAAATTATCAAGCAGAAACTTTAGTAGCTGGAACTTGCAGAATTCCAGTTCTCAAATGAGGAAAAAACCCGCACACCTGATGAATTTGACTAGTGCCCTATACATCACATTACATCTATTACAACAACATAAAATTATGGAATATTTTCTCCAATATTTTGGGTCATAAATTAATCTACTGTATAAATTAGACAACATTTTAAATTTTCTTCCATTGTTAATTAAGTATTAAAATTTCAAAAAAATGTAAAGGACTCCACTAATTTGCAGATACAATAATAAACTCAAAATTAAAACTGTCCAAAATATTCATCATATCTTCCTTACCAGAAAGTTGCAATCAGGCAGAATTCATAATTAAAATATACCTAAGCAAGGAAAATGTTACCAATTAAATATTATTTTCTTCATCAAACAAGCTTAGGAGGAGGATGGAAAACTAAAGATTTTGTAAAGACTACTGCCTGGCTGGGTCAGCTGACTTGCATAATGCAGTACACACTAAACTGTATGTGGAAGGGCTCTATGAAGAATATAATTAACTCGCATAATGGCCGTGCACTTGCAGGCCTAATCATTTACTTGGACCGGAGCTGTAACCATGGATTTATATTCATAAATAGCTACTACCTTTTCTGGAATCCTTTTCTTTTTCTGCATACAAGTCAGAGAGTAGAGTCTATTATTTTAATCATTTTACAAACTTTAATTACACTATCAATGTAGCTCAGATTTCAAAATGCTAAATGTTTCAGCCAAGAACCAATGCTAGAAATGGAAAGATTTTCTTTTAACAGAAAAGTCTGACAAATGAAAAGTGACCACCCTATCGTTTTCCAAAAATAAACCACCAGGTTTTTATTTGCAGTACATAGCACTGTAAACAGGCTTCAGAAACCAGTTTCTGGAGTACTGTATTTTTCTTTCCCTCTGACAAGTGTGCACACACACACACACACACACAAAACAGGTTGCAGATTTTACCAACTTAAAGTAACAATCTACATTTTAAGGGTATGGAAAGGAAGAGGAAAATGTGTCAGGATTTGATTGGATTAAAATATAACTTTACTTCTAGTACATGTATGTGTCTCTGTAAAGACACACACTTGCAGTTTAGGGTCTGTTTCTGCTCCGACTGAAGTCTATGGCCAAGCTTCCATTGGCTTCAATGGAAGCAGGATCAGGCCATTAATTATCCAGGAACATTCAACTCAGATCCAGCCTCTGGGTTTCAGTGAGGAAAATCCATTCATTACAAGGAAGTGAGTTTGCTGTACATTTATCTCTGCCTGCTGTGTTATTCCATGTCAGCTGAATTAATCAAAGTTACTCCATCTCCTCCTATGCGATTTAATACTTTTCTGGGATGATCATTCTGATATCATTACTGCATCTTTAAACCTTAGGCTCCTGTGTGATTTAAAAATGCTACTGGGAAGGTGATAGACAAGATTATAGCCTTTTGTGACCACCTTCAATGCTTTGGAATGGTTTCATTGCACTGAGATGCCATGGTAATAGGTATATCAAAAGTACCCAACACAAATAGTCAGAAGTACCTATTAGGTAGTTGTCATAGTAATTTATTGTAGTTTGGTAATAATAACACAGCAAACCTGATGTCCAGATCATACTCCTATACACTCGGGGGGGGCTGGAAATTTTGTGTGGTTCCTTCCCCAGAATTTCTTCTGTATTCTTTTGTCCCCAGAGGAAAAAAGTGGGGGTCCAGCCTCCAAATGCTTTGGATCTCAGGAAACTGCTGGGAGCACAAGTGAAGCACCTAGGCTTCCATAGCAGGCCCAACTCCCTGGCCATTTGGCTCTGCCCAGACCCTGCTAGGTGACTCCTTGTCTCAGGGCATTCTCCAGTAAGGAGGAGAGCTCTACTAACTTTCCTCCTGCAGCACTGGGGGCCAGTGAGAGCTGGGCAGAAATGGCTAAAATGCATTCTCCCAATCCCAGCTACGTCCCGTTTGTCTATCAGTAGGGCACAATCTGGGCCCGAGTTATTCATGTGGGGCTTAAAAATGTATTTCTAGTGGTTAGGTGTTTTATTGACATTTGTGCATGTTAATAAATGGCAGAATAATGAAAATACTGAAGCAAATATATATCAATTTACAGATATAATAAATTGCAACATAAAGATAATATATATTATTGTTGCATCACTAAAATTACAGCATGATGAATTAAGTATTATGCAACAATACAAGCAGGCATTGCCAGACAGGTGTATTTATCTGTTACAGGAGTCTCTATGATTGCCAATATGGGTATGAAGATAACGTGAGGAATAATTAATAGCACAATCAACATCAGAAGTAGAATTGGAATTCAGTAATATTTTTACTAGGGAAACATGAGAAACAGATACAGCCAAGACCATTTTCTCAGTGGGGTTGCACAACTGGGCAAACGTTGTTCGAAAGTGGAACTGTTGTTTCAGGGAGGGGAGCGTGGTACAAAATATTATGACAAGGGGAGTGCTCTAAGTGAGGATAAGTTGGCATGAGGAACAGATGGAGTATTCAATAACAGGAGGTTATTAATACTACAGTTTGGTATTCTCTACACTACCTCACGAAGGGACTCATATGCTTGCTCTTTTCTTCTTGTTTGTAGGCAGGCTAGCAAATAATACGGATTGTAAGTAATGCTGTAATTTTTTCCACAGAAAAAGTTGCCTTTTTATTTCATGGAGGAAAATTTCATATTTCACAGGAAAACACCGAGGACCAGATCCTCCGTTGATGTAAATCAGCATAATTCCATTGGTTTCAATAGAGCTATGCTGAGTTAAACCTTTTGCGGAACCTAAATTTTGTAGACACATTTTAATGGCCAGTACCAAATAAAGAATAATGTACTAGAAAAGCATCATGATCTACCTGAAAAGAGAAACAAAGACACCTCACTCACCTTTTAAGTTATTAGAGCTTTACTTTATTAATAATCATGTTTTTTCTGAGGACTTGTGGGGAGGGAGGGTCAGATTCTTTTTTCCTCCTTTCTTTCTCTGGTTTGTTTGTTCTTTTGCAGCTGGAACAAGAAGCCAGTGTTTTCTTTTCTCTTCTCTCTTATACTGTTCTCAGTGGTCTGGTTGTAGGCTCCCTATGAGCAAAACCAGGAGCAGACCAGCTGACTCCAACTCAGGCTCCACATCTCCTACCTTGTATACGCTCACTGATCCTTCAATCACAGCCGCATCCCTCAGACTATAACCTGCACATGCCCCGTATATGAGAAATGTCCACAAAATTTAACATTTTCTGTGAAATCTTTGATGATTATAGAAATAGTATTTTGCAGTAGTGGATTCTGATATGGTAGTCCTATGGCATTTATTCAATGGTAGCGCTATTTAACAACATATTTAACTATATTTCAATACTGAGAGGTGTTGGATTTTCCAGGTCACCAAAATCAGTTTCTTTGCTTCTTAAGAGTCAGCTTTTTTTGCACAGTGAGTGCATATGCTGTGGCAGAATAATATATTGTTTAAGAGAAGTATATCTGTTAAGAGTTGTATGTTTCAATTATGCACCAGACATTCGCAGGAATAGATCTAATCACAAGGGCATGACCTTGGGGCATTCACAAATTAGAATGCACAAGTGTGCTTTCGCAGAAGGTACCTGAATGAGGAAGTTTTATGTATTGTATTTTAGCAGTGATCCAACATATTCTGTGATTAATTTTAATGTGAAGAATGGGGTTCTACAATGTTCTTAGTTTTTGTGATGGGATTTATTTAGGGTGACCAGACAGCAAGTGTGAAAAATCGGGACAGGTGGTGGGGGTGGGGAATAGGAGTCTATATAAGAAAAAGACCCCAAAATCAGGACTGTCCCTGTAAAATCGGGACATCTGGTCACCCTAGATTTATTTCAGATATTCCTGCCCCATGTTGAACTAACATGCAAACTTTCCTTATTCTATTGTGAGTATCAGTGCTGGGTATTTCACACAGGCGTCACTTTGCCTCACTAGAAAACTTGCACTGTTCAGATGAATTTTAATGTTTCAGTCATTTTAAGACTGTCACAAAATTTTGAAATCATGAAATTTACAATTTTTTATGATTCAAGCATCTCCCTAACAGTATTAATCTCAACATTGGAAAAAATGTCCCAATGCATAAAATCAGAAAGTAAAATAGGTTATTAATAAAAGTAAAACTGATTGGTCTATTTTCATTGGTCAAGCTGAGTGAAATGCAAAAAAGTAAGGTAACAGTATAAATGGTGAAAGTTAAAAATATAATTTCAATAATCAAAGATACTATATGCAATACAAATAGGACAATTTTTTAAACTTGTATGATTTTAATATGGCCATGTACTAAAAATTACACCCTGCCTCCCCACCAAAAAAAGCCAAAACTCTATTTTCTTCAGATTCCTTGATCTCTAACCTAACCCAATGGAATTTAATGGTTTTCAAGACCTTTCTTACAACACCAATAGGAAATTAGAAGCTGTCCCATGTAGATAATATGTGCTAACTCTAGTGACATCTAAAGAATAAAGGACAACTTCCTTTGAGAGAGAGAGTTTCTAACAGAAGGAAGTTAAGATTTTCTTGTTAACATGAAAGGGGATGACCATTTGGGGGAGCAATTCTGGAATGGTTCTGAGGATGAATATGTAAGGCAAAAAACGGAGGAAGAATAAATTACATAAGAAGGCCATTGACTCTTAAAAAGAGGTGTTAGCAATAAGAAAAGTCAATTTAGGGGTCAGACAATACAGAGGGACCTTGGCTAACTATAGAAGGGAAGGCTCAATGAATTCTCAGAAACAGATTAAAATTCCATTTGATGAAGATGAATTTCAGTTGTCTTAATTTAGTGTTAGCAAATCATCCAGGTAATAGAAATTGTGGATTCACTCCCTTCTCAAAGATGCAACGAATATGGCCAAGAT
Source organism: Lepidochelys olivacea (assembly GCF_965140295.1). NCBI lineage: Eukaryota > Metazoa > Chordata > Testudines > Cheloniidae > Lepidochelys > Lepidochelys olivacea. The sequence goes on along the minus strand of NC_140414.1, from coordinate 133,752,566 downwards.
CAGTAAATACTATGGGGACTCTTCTGGAAATATGAATTGCCAATACAGAACTGGAAATGCCTGTGATGTGCTGGCTGAATGAAGAAATGGAGTTATGTTTCCTTTAAACCAATAATCACAAAAGATTGTGATGTGAAGTTAAGTGCATTGCTAGATTAAGGGTCTCCAACCTCGATCTTGCCCTCTTCATAAATAAGTTAAAAACACAGGGTCAGAATGGGATTAAATCATCCACATTTATTGATTACCATGGAGTAAAAGGAATCAATTCACTGGGTAAACTCACCCAAGGGTACAGAGTATATAGCTCCAATCAAGAGGAGTTTGTGAACTAGGTCCAACAAGGCTTGTGTTCTGGTTGATGAAGAAGAGAAGACATGGCTGAGGGGGAGAAGAAAACTATAGAGAACCATGACTGGACGACATCCATGGCTCATCTGTTCATAGTGGAACAAGTCCAGACCTAAAGATACAATTACAGCCTGCCCCAGATGAGTGAGTCCCTTCTGGACCGGCAAATCTTCTTTGGGACTTGGTATTATTTGAGGCAGAGGAGAAATAGCATTTTCAACTGTACCTATGTCCAGAACTGAAGCACCCTTGGGAATTTAAAGAGTTAAAGGTATTTTGTAGCCTAGTGCTATCCCTGGAAGGTTTGTATCTCTGAGAGAACCAATTTTTATCCCTCTGCTGACGGAGAAACTGGAGCTTGTTCAAATCTCTATGAGTTGCAGAGACAGCAGACTGAGGCTGTTGGTGCCAGCAAAGCCCTTAAAGAAACAGGATTAGGCATTAAAAGGAAAAAAAATGCCTAGGATGAGCCCACAGTCATGTGGGTCTGACTGCCAATCCAGATGTCCAGTCCAAGACTGAAAACTCATATTAGAAAATTCTTTTACATATAATGAAAGAAAATGATACTTTAACAAAATGAATTGCCACTACATTTACTTCCATAGAGCAAGATTCTGGCATGCTAGCATTGAACAGTAGTTTACTTCTCATATATGACATCAGTGGGATTACTCAGCATAAGTATGGTTGACAGATCCAGTCCCACACTGATCTGTTTTCAATGTGCGATTTCTTTTTAAAATGACAACAGTGTAAAACAGATGTTCTTTGTTATGATGTACTCCATATACACAGAAATAGCGAGTAAAATAACATAAAGGCACAATAAAAAACTGAACCCATTTGAAGGGACTAAAAAAATCCAGAAGGTTTGTAATGGCTAAAACAACTCTAGAACCTCTACCTCTTTGAATTCAGTTCAGTTTGGTAGTAGCAGAAAGAGTTACTATCAAATGGCTGTTCAGGGGCCTATGTGGAATGAGTAAGTGGCCTCAAGGAAGTTCCCATTGGGATGTGTCTACAACTTTGTTGGTAGTCTCAGCAGAAACTGAGGACTCAGGGGACCCGGAGGACAAAATTTAGAAATATGTAAGTGGTGCAACTTAGTTTTTCTTATACTAACTTAGACTTAGGCCTACTTATGTCCACTAATACTCTTAAAGTTTAGTGTGACCAAATTCATATGCCAAGGGGCCAGAAGAAGGTAAAAGTTATAGCAGAGTATGAAATATATCCAACTGAAACTTCAGTTTGACTTTGAGAAGGCAGAATATAACTCTCCAATATGGAATATACATATATATGATACTGGTGTAAGTCCTCTACCCTGGTGAAAAGTACTTGGGATTCTTGCTGACCACATATAATCAAAATCTTGATTTTTCATCTTCCCTGGAAAACAGCTTCTCCAACAAAACAGTGCCCTTTTGATCAACAGCATTTCCAGCAATACAGTACTAACACTAAGTGGCTGCCAGCTATTGAATCATCACACCACTTCCTGAAACACCCTGGGTTTTCTTTGGCATTCTCCCTTTGAAGCACTGACTGATCAAGTCCAACCCAAAACTGAAATAATGATTAGATCACAACCTAAATCTGTATGGATGCAGAATACTGTCTGTGACTTCGCAGCTACCATTATTAACTCAGATATTACAGTAGACATAGCATATGTATTTGCAGATAAAGTATATATTTGACAGAGTGACATCAGTGTGTTTTGGTTATTTAAAATGACAATAAAACCCATCCAGAGATAATTACATAATTATTTCAAGTACTGTATTTAGTGCGCTACAGTAGAAATGAGTACTGAAATCTGATAGCACAGAAGTGTTTTACTAATTCATTTAATTTTTCCTTGCCTCTTTTAAAAAAACTATTCATAGATTATTATACACAAGCGCGAACATAATTTATGATAAATAAGAGAATTCTGAATCGCCCACTCCCCTGGGCCTAAATAAATAAATAAATAAATAAACAAACAGAAAAACCACACGGAGGCAAAAATAATAGCAAAAAAGCGGAATATGATAAAAGTCCAGTCTACAGTTATAACAGATGAGGAGGTTTAATATTTCATAGATATGCATACACACCTACTATTGTCTATATACACACACATATTACATAGTGTGTGTATTCATTTATCAGCATAACATATAAATATACAAGATTATACACACAGACACACAAACTCCTTGCTCCGCCCCGAGGTATTAATTTAGCCAGTAGTCAGGCATTCCAATAGAAGATATTTTCATGGGGAGTCTATCTTTCCTTTCCTTTCTTTTTTAAAAACAGGAACAAATGAAAGTCGAATCTTGTGTGACTTTTTAGCCACTCATCCCCCCCCAGCTGCTGCCTTGATTGCTGAAAAGGAAGCTAAGAGAAATGCTTACTGCTATGCAATACCACTAAGAAACAATTACAAACTAAAAGAAAATCAGTGTATACAATCATTTAAAGATGGTACTGTAACTCTGTGTCCTCCATGTATATTGAAAATGTTAGCTCTGAATTTTTGAATAATGTAATGAAAGAACTAAATAGGCTGCTATCCTACACAACCCTACAAACACAAGGCTTGAACTTGCCATTCTTACTTAGGTCGAGAAATGTCTTATTATGAAAGCAGTTCCACTGCAATTGGTGATCACTGATACCAATTTGTTTACTAGTAGTATTTATTGCCAAATACTCTATAGTACTTTGCATTAGACAATAACTCAGTTCATGAAGCGTTATCACTGCAGTATGTTAAGAGTAAGTAACACTTTTTTATCTTAACTTTATTACTGGATAAACTCTGTAAGGGCCTGTCTTCACAAAGCAAAGAAACAGCTGCAGGGATACTGATTTCATGAAGTGATTTGCTGAGTGGCTGTCCTTGCAGTCGTTTAGCTCATCTACACAGTAATGACAATTAGACAGAACTGTTTTGTTGCATTCACAGGCAGCGTACCTTATAATCACTGTTGTACAAGTGGCTTCTGTACTTGTGAAACCGCTGTCTCATAAAGCCCAGTACTGTTGGTGGTAACAGCAAATTTGGAGCAATTTTCAAAAATTAGGCACTGCAGTGTGGGGTGGATTTTGAAGAGTTTGTGAGCTGGAGCAACACTTGTGGTTTCCTATACACACTGGGGGGAAAAACACTAGACAGTGCACCATTCGGCAAGACGTAGGCTAAAAACTCGATTCCAGGTGTTGCAAAACTAACACCAAAATGCAAAATGCCTGAAACAACTATTGTTTGTGGATGCAAGGTTTTATACATGTGTTGCAAGGTGAAAGTGTTCCAAACAATGGTTTCTTATAACATTTTTCAGCTTAGTGTAGAGAGCTCTCAATAGAAAATTTTAATACTAGAGTTGAAATCTAGTATTCGAAACATACCAAATGTCTGGCCTGCTGTAAACAAAAAGCTGTAAAATAAATACCAAAAATATGAATATGCCCTTTAAAAATAATGTAAAACCAAGGAATGGTCTTAGCTTCTAAATACAGGTGTAATGATTGAACCATGCTATTTATCTTCCCGCTTACATTTTCTTCATGTACTTCTTCACTATAGAACTGATTTATTTTAATATACATGCTGTACAGTAATACAGTATATATTACTTTCTACTTGATCATTATAGGGGTGTATTAATGTGAAATGTTGCATGCCAGGTCACAAATATACATTATTAAAACAATTAGTATCCGCGGCACTAATGCCACTAACACACTAGTGAGTAAGTCAGTCCAGTATTTGAAAGATTTTAATTTAACAACCTGTTCTATAGAACATCTTAGAGCTCAATAGCTTTTACCTCTGATACCATTCCTTTCCTACACCAAATTCTGAGGTGCTATTCTGGCCCTATGTACTCCTCAGTCCAGAAGCGCTGAATGCCTATTGATTTGGGAATCACTCTGTTAATTTGTATTAGTTTGTACACAAAACTGTAAATGCTTGTACAGCACGATGGGTGCAGCAAAGTTCAGGCAACCAGACGTGCATGCATAAAAAGGAAATACTAGTTTGTCTTTGGGAACAGGTTTGTAATGTTTTTAATTAAAATGATTTGATATGCATGTCACACATTGTGACTAGTACAAGGTACCTTACAGATATAATGGTTAACTTATATATAAGTGTAATGTAGACGCATTTTTGGGAGACAATATATTCTACTGAATCTTAATAATAAATAAATGTATGTAACTAACATATACATGACTATATTAGCTCTTTCTGCAATGCAGTAGGAGACCTGGAAACAAGAGAGAACAGTTTGAATATGCTTGTACTGTGCTGATCTTTAACTAAAGTGGCTTCTGAGACCCATGACCCAGAAAGGTTAAAGTTTATGTCTTTCCCAGAGGCTGCACCTACATGATTAACATTACAGAGCAACCTACATCAGAAAGAATTATAACAAGAGAAGACTAAGCAATAATTCATGGAGATAATAAATGGTTTGTATAAGAAAAAAAACTATTCAGTTCAAATAGAGTAATTTGATCAATTTACCTTTTATGTTTGCTCCAAAACTCCCTTCTCAATTTTTTTAGTGGTTTGAGAAGAAAAAGGAGGATTTGTGTGTGTGTTTGTGCGCGCACACACACCCTTTTAAAATCAAAACCAGAGCCAAGGACTTTCAATCTAGTCCTGAACCTCTCCTGAAAAGAGATTTCCAATTGTGCTGAAATCTATGGAGGTTTTGTGATGTGGACAGATGTCTACCAGGCACTAGGTTGAGGTCATCTAACTCATCTCATTTATGACCCAAGTCTGATTTGAGTCTAGTCTCCAGACTCTAAAGGTCTGGGCAATTACCCTCTGCATCACCTACCTCCTTAATTTCTTTCTCTTTGAAAAAAATGGAAAGGGGAAAAATACAAGTCAATCATTTGCTTCACACAAAATTACCTGGAATGTTTTCCTAATCAACACACACTACTGCAACACAGGGATGACATGATGCTCATAGAACAGAGATATTTTTGGTGATTCATCAGAATTATTTCTCACAATATATTCTCTGGGCTTTCCATGTAATCTGACACTTAAAAGGTAATTGTCTATTATTTCCCAAACATCTAGCCAAAAAGATACCAAGTATTCATACATAAAATATATTCCAAAAGCAATTTTACTATATTAATTGAATTAAATTGCTGTAAGTTTTACATATTTATATAAACCATATTCTCAATAAATATTTTTCAACTACTTATTTCTTTAAACATTCAAAGTTAGATGCCATTCTGATCTGATATCATTTATACTGCTAGAGGAAAAGATAAAATTGGGTCTAGCAAAGCTGGAGGCAAAATACTGCAATGGATGACAAATATTCCTGGTGTATACATCAGTGGAACAACTGACTCCTCAGGGCACTGACTACACACTGCTGGGCACAGAATGGATTCAGAGGAGACTCCATATTCCTTTGTTAGAATCAGTACATGTAAGATCTGCAACATTCAACCAGCACATTTTACAACCATAGCTATCTGCCCTATTCTCCCTTCCCCGCACACCTCGCCCAAATAAAACCTGCCAAAGACGCATGAGTGAAATGTTTGCACAATGTGGCTCCATTTTTTAAAAATAGCAGTTTTAAGCTGCTGTATTGATTCTGAATACTAAATTTTCTGAATCTTTTCCCTTTTGGTGTGCTGCAGGATAGTCTAAATTTCTACATCTAATCTCCATCCATTGTTTTGATCGCCAATGTTTCCTTTCAGTTCTAAAAAAAAAGGTTTTGGACAGGAGCATTAGTAGCTTCCATTTGCCCTGTGGAGAATCAGGAAAATATGTCACTGTGCATTATTGTATTGTCTTCATAGATCAAGATTTCTCTTAGTACTTTTATAATTCCACTAACGGGAACAATTGCTTTGAGCATTTGCTACTTTGCCTGGTAAACTGTAATCATGTAGGACACTAGAATGAACTAATATTAACATGCTATATTTCACATTGTTTTTTTTCCTTATCTACGACTGGCGAAAGAAACGCACTGAACAATTTTTAAAAATAAAATTACATATTACACACAGCATATAGATAACACTAGAGGGAACTGTAAGATGTAAGGGTATGCAAGCATCAAGGGATTTATTTATCATCAAGGTAACTATAAAAAGGAATTACAAGTGGATTGTGATATCTGAAGTCTAAGATAGAGTTTTAGATTACAGTTCTCCTGCACTGTATTCTTACACACTGAATAAGAGTAAACTACAATTCCATATTCTGTTTACTGTATATACAATTGTTTATTTCCAGTGTAGAAGGACTGCTTTATGCCGAAAATGAGAAAAATCACAATTTAGGATTTTTTTTGAGAGAGAGTTCACGCCAAACACCGCCAAATAGAATTAGGAATAAACTTTCTGTATGGGCAGGTTAGTCCATAAGTGCCCACTAAACTCTTTCTTGAACCTGTCCTGCAAAAGATATTAGATTAGATTCATAGATATTTAGGTCAGAAGGGACCATTATGATCATCTAGTCTGACCTCCTGCACAATGCAGGCCACAGAATCTCTAAAATATCTGATACTGGTCAGCATCAAAGGCTACTGGCTTAGATGGGCCACTGGTCAGATTTGGTGTGCAAACTCCTCGTTCCTAAATTCCTTCCTTCGTAGATAGATGAAACGTAGAAGTTTTTCAGTTGCACTGTGAGTTCTGGTTCTGCAGGTGTCCAAACAAACTCAAGTATCTTGGTATTTATTTCAAGGACTTTTGTTGCTTCAGGGAACCACTTACAGAGGTCAAAGTAATACAAGTACTGGTATTTGGTATTCCAAAGTAGTCAAAGCTAGAAATTATCATTGAGTTGATCACCATGGCCTGGTCTGCATGCTGATGAGCCTCAGGTGGAAGTTCTGCTACCCATTTCTTATGGGTATGTAGAAGATGTGATGAATCCAGAAGGAATTTAGAGATACATACCATCTTGCAATTTGGGGCACAGATGGTTTCAGTTGAGGGTGAGGATATGCTGTTGGTTAATTCTTCAAATGTCAATATCATTGTCCTTTTGCTTGGGTTTAGCTCCACCATCTTTCCTTCATCCAAATTATCCTCTTACTTACACACTGGTAAACACCTGGGAGAGTGTACAGCTTTTATTGGACGTTTAGAGCTAGGTATTTTCCATCCATTTCTGGCATTTAATTTCTGACATTGAAGTTAATGACATCTCTGGATCTCTTCCTCTGGACTGAAAATGGTCTTGTAAGTCAAGGATCAGCCCCTCTGTTTCCTCCTACTATTCTTGGTTTTTTGCCACTTCATAAGCTCTAAAAAGACCCCACATTTAGCACATCATGTCCCATCTCTCAACTTCCTACAAAAACATTCCTTTCATGAATCCTTCTTATGTTGAACTCAGCTCCAAAACAGCCTCCCCAACTTCTCACAGTTTATTGGAATTTGACAATTCCTTCCGGAGGGCAAGGAACTTCTGTTTTTGTGATCTGCAAAGTGCTCTGTGCACTAACAGTGCTGTATACTTAATACTGTAGTTATGAGACATGGATCAAGGCACAAATGATGGATTGGTCCATGGTCATTCACAATCAATTCTATTTATTAAGAAAACAGTAGTTTTCTGTATTTTAGTGGGCTGTATTTTGTAGGCTAGAAAAATAAACATTTATTCTTTAAAGATCAAACCCCGAGTCCAGTGAATTCAAAGGAAGTTTTGCCGTTGACTTCAGTATGATCAGGGCTTGGCCCTGACATATCACATGGAAAATCTTCTATGAAATTTTGAAATTAATTATTTACTGTTTAAAATAACAATAATTAATTCAAGCTAACTTCAGCTTCTCAGATGCGAATTAAAAAAATGTAAGAACAGCCTACAGAAAAAAAAACAAAAATCACTATTATCCAGACAAGTGTTTTTCAGTCTGTAAAAATTAAGAGACGAAGGGGATTTTAATTAAGCATCTAACAAATAGGAGTGGACAGCATACATCTGTGTGCCAAAATGAATTCTAATTCACAGTTGCATTAGAAGGTTGAAAGATTTTCAGTAATATAAATCCATATTTTATTAACATGTTTGCTGTAGTTCAAGGAATAAAATATAGCTTCTTAAAACACAGTTTTAAATCAATGTACTGTACATTAACTTGGTTGCTGGACTATTTTAAAATTTACAATTGCAGATAATTACAACAATCTGATATAAATTATCCAGGCTAAATTATCCCATTACAATTGAGCTACTTGTAGGGGGTAGTGCAGAGGCACATCACCTCACCAGATGCTCCTGGGGCACAATGCTTTTAGGAACAGAGTGGCAACTGTGCAAACCTAAAATTGGGTGCAGCACACATGCAGCTTCACAGACCAGCATAGAGGGAGGATGGGATCATAGTTCTGACCCTTCCTCACCCTCTCAGGGGAAACCAGCATCAGCACTAGCCTAGAGCAGTCATCCTGCTCATGAAGTGTAAAGACCTTTTGCATGCAGTTACAAGGAATGGAGGCTCCTTGCACCTCTCCCACTTTGTCACAGGGACTGAGCACAGACAGGCCTCTTCATCCTGTTTTACATTTTACCAGTTAAAATTAACCAAATGCCAGTTAAATTTGATGACTGTTAAAGAAGCTCAGTAGATTTATTTGGCTAAGAAAACAAGTTCTTCATTAGCTGCATTTACATCCCCACCCCCACAACATATTCAGATTAAGGAGTTACTTTTAACAGTTATCCATGTTTAATATTTCAGAGATGCAGGGTTAACCACTTCTCATTAGCACAAAGGTGGTACAGATGCTTTCTTGGTCTTCTCCTGACTGGAGACTGATATAGGGATCTGACTAATAAAGTACCAACTTCAGATGCAACTTACAAATTCAGTCTCTCAGAAGAAATTTGGAATGACTCACAAGTATAGGTTTTGGACAGCCCAAAGAAATCTTAAAGTACTCTTTTTATTAGTGCATCACTAGATTTTTGTGCTGACTATCATGAGTAATCACATATGCTTTAATTTCTTAGTGTTAATTAAACTGGTAGCATCTAAAACAATAAGAAAAGGAGTACTTGTGGCACCTTAGAGACTAACCAATTTATTTGACAGGTTTCAGAGTAACAGCCGTGTTAGTCTGTATTCGCAAAAAGAAAAGGAGTACTTGTGGCACCTTAGAGACTAACCAATTTATTTGAGCATAAGCTTTCGTGAGCTACAACTCACTTCATCTGTCTTCTGCAGTTTCCACAGTATGCATCCGATGAAGCGAGCTGTAGCTCACGAAAGCTTATGCTCAAATAAATTGGTTAGTCTTTAAGGTGCCACAAGTACTCCTTTTCTTTTTGCGAATACAGTCTAACACGGCTGTTACTCTGAAATCTAAAACAATCTATTCTGATTTTACCATATTTATTCATGTATTGCATCTTTCTAAATCTCACTTTTGTAATGAAAGCTATTACTTACATGATGGGCTAGGTCCTCAGCTGATGTGAATGTGCCCATTTACATTCGCTGAAAAGTTATCCCTACGTATTTGCATATAAGCCAAAATTGATGCCAAAGCAAGGCAACTTTGGGTGGAAGTATGAGAAGAATCCTGCTATATGCAAGTCAAAGAGAAGACCACCAGTCCTACTCCAGCTCATGACAAACTAGCTACTCATAGTCTTTCCTCAAAGTTTTTTGAAATGTTGGAACAGGTTAGTATAAAAGGTAAAACTGTTCTCACATAGCTTTAACTTCTATGACCAGCATATATTAGCAAATCTATTGACTGATCTCACTGACCTTCGTAACAGCAAAGATATTATACGTTTACAGAGATTAATTCTTCACCAGTGTGAACATCTGGCAAATTGCATAAGGAGTGAGAGTGTGGATTTTATCTGATGTATGCTCATTGGGGAAGAGCGGGAGGCCTACTTCAATCTTGAGCTGCTATGTGCAGAAGACAGGGTGGGATGAACAGGGAAGTCTGTAGGCAGGTCATTGTTTTTAAGACGTGCTTATGCTAGAATTAGTTTTGACGATTTACACAGCATTCATACACGAGTGCATGCACTAATCAATATATGCTGTATAGAGATGCCTTAAATTCAGTGACTTTCAAGCCATGTTTTTCAATAAATAATCCACTATTTTTTTCGAAATGTGTAATATGACTTGTTTCCTGGATTTATGTATCTGATTAAATATTATACCAAATATTTTGTATTCAATTATACCAAAAATTGATTGCTCATATACCTAGTTCAGTCTCCCAATAAAAACTCGTTTTGTCTTGCATCTTTCATTGCTAACCTTCATACATCATACCATTTCATTTACTAAAGATCAAGTAACTAATTAAAAAATTTGATGCTCAGACTTTTTTTCTCAAGTCCTGTATATTTAGCCTGTTGGAAAACCTGGGCAATTTTAGTCTAGTGATCTATTTCCAGGTTTCATACAGCAAAAGAAAAAGGCTATTGTTACAAGATGTACTTTAGCAAAGTTTATAAACATCTACTGCAGTGCTTTGAGGAAAGGATGTTAGAGGCACCTGAAAGCCTATCCAAAGTGAAATTATGGCTAGTAAGAAGTGTGTTGGTGTTCAAAAACCAATTGGATAGCTGCTTAGATCTCTTTTAAAAATCTGTTACCTATATTTAACAATACAACTTAACCATTTTGTTACAGATGTTCACATAGCAATATCTGTTGTGATTCTTCCATACATGACACAATCTGGTAGATTCACAGAAATTAGCAGTATTTCCTAAAGCATCTCTATTAGCAAGCACAGAAATATCATGATTCACTGGTGTACTTAATATGTTCAAAAAGCACTTTTTGGAAAGCTTCAATATATACTAATTCACATACATGACATATTTTGCTCAACACCTGTACTGATACAGCAAGGAAGTACATTGCCCTTCAAAATTTGCTCCTTGGAAGCAGTGGCGGATTTCGAGTTAGTGGGGCCCTGTGCTCAGCTTCATTTTTGGGGCCTCCCCCGGGGGGGGGGGGGAGCATTCTCTCTTATCTCTTCCCCACCCTCGCCCCCGCCCCCGGTTTTTTTCATTCTTTTTTTCCCTCCATCCTCCTCCTGGGGCTCAGGGCTGGGGGTGAGGGCGCTGGGAGGGAGTTAGGATGCAGGAGTGGGCTGGAGGTGGAAGGTCTGGGTAGGAGTTAGGGTGTGGGAGGGGGCTCAGGGATGGGGGGGCTGGGAGGGAGTTAGGGCGCGGGAGGGGGCTGGAGGTTGGGGTGTGGAGCACTTACCTGGGGCAGCTCCTGTTTGGGGGGGGGGGGAAGGAGAGGGAGGGGGCTCCGCGCGGCCCTGCGCTTGCCTGCAGGCACCGCCCCCCACAGCTCCTATTGGCCATGGTTCTCGGAGCCGCCTCCGCCCCACCCCCCGCCAGGCGCCCGAGGCCTTCCCGCCCCTTTCGGAATCTGGCCCTGGGAGCGGCGGCCGGAGGACTCAGGAGCGGCCGGGGCAGCTGCGCAGCTGGCGGTCGGAGGGAAGCGGCCGCCCTGGGCTCCTTCTGAGTCCTGCGCCCGCGTTCCTGGCGCTCCCGCCGCCTGCACCGCCCGCCTGCTCCCCTGAGGCTGCAGGGGAGCCCCCTTCCCTGCTCTCCTGCCTCCCACAGCTTCTGCCCCCGCGGCCCCCCCCAACCCCTGCAAAGCAGCCTGAGTGGGGGGCCCCATGCCAGGGCACCCTGTGTTTCGTGGTAAATCCGCCCCTGCATGGAAACCATCTTCTCACGTTAAACAATCGTTTTTAAACCAAGGTTGTGCAGCAGCGTGTAGGTAACCTTATATTGGAAAACTTGAGTGGAAGTCTGACGTGTGATTTGTCACTCTAATAATTTAAATATAGTTTGAACAATTCAATATTGCTATAAAATAAAGATCAGTTTAAATTGCACTAATAATCACTGGTATTAATATAGCTGACATCTTAATAGAGATCAGTTTTAATCAATTTAAATAAGAATGTAACGTATTGCATTTTATCTGGCATTAAATAAAAACTATTACAAATGAAAAATGTGGCTGTGTGATTATCAAATGTTTTAACACAAATAATGTCTGGAAGTATTAAAGTAGAGATGGCATAGTTATAACTGATGGCATTTTCATTCCTAATCCCTATTTTTAGATATACTAGAATTAAAAAATAATTGTTTTGTATTAAATGTGTTTGCACTTTATCATCTCAGCCCCCACGGATCAAACTGCAGTACTGTTGTCTAAAAGAAGAAAGGATCTAGGTAGGTTCTAGTATAGGGCTCTGATCTGAATGGAAGAAAAATCAAAGACCAGAATGGCATTAAGGCTGGGGTATTTTTAAATTTGCAATTAGCATATCTATAATTTGCCAGGATGGATGGCTCTGGTATTTAAGCTTCTGTCTCTTTTACATGAAGGGGATAAAAGTGTGACTTTGCCATTTAAAATTGTAATGGAGTGCTTTTAAAGGTATTACCTAAAATCACTAGGAAAGCAAAAAAGGATGCTAAGAAATATGAATGTATGATCTTTGTTTTATCCATCCTGAACCACAATAAAAGGATTCATTTCAAATGGGCACCAAGGTTGCTATAATTTTGGAAAGATAGAATTTTACCATAAACAAGAAAAATAATTATGTTAACTTTCCACAGGACAGAAGATGTTTAATCAGGAACTTATTATATATGTTGTTCCAAAGTTAGTAAGATGATCCCCTGATGTACATTTAAAGTAACTTCAAAGGATAAAATGGATTAATCAAATGCTAATATGTACTTTGACATTTATTGCAAAAAGATGCACCTGGGAGAGAGAGAGAAAAATCTCCTTACTTCAAGGAACCCATCCCTAGGTTACATTTCTGATAGGCAGGAGATGCAAGAAATCAGCTTAACTGATGGAGTTAATTAGGTAACTTTTTCTCTTTGATATAATCCTCAGAGCCAGTTCTGAGGGCCTAACTGTGGATTCCTGTTAAAGCATGTATGTTTTGAACTATATTTATTTTATGCTTTCTCTCTATTCTGCAATTTGCTAATATCTCTGATTTCTTTATTTACAACACCTGCCTGTAGGTCTAGGCATTGTTACACAATTAAAACACACCAGTATCTAGACAAAAAACTCTACGCAATAAGGGTTAATGCACCATACGTAATGGTCTACCCATCTTCAACATAAATATAAAATAAAAACAATAGCACAAAAGCACATTAAACTGCTCCACTCCTTCTCTGAAAGCTCAAGAAAAGAATATGAGCTTTAAACCATCACCTGGATTTGTTAATCTTTAGGGTTTCTCAGACCAGGGAAAGGAGCAAGTTCCAGAGTTCAGGGCAATGCCCTGTTGCTAGCTAGTCCTTTCCCCTTTCATACCAGAAGTCTATTAGCTCACCTGGTTACAACTGCCGATATCACCTGGAAAGACAGGCAATATCTCATGTAAATATAGCCCAAACAATTTAGGACTTTATAGATTAACATATATACTGTTATATTTAAGCTAAACTGAAATAATATAATTTAGGGAACCCAACTCTACATTTCCACACTTTCTCCCATTCCTTTGTAAAATGTAACCTTAACTTTGAAGTGTTATCCTCAAGTAGAGAAAGCAAAAAAAAGCTTTAGATACATAAGCATCATCATCAAACGCACATAATCTACTGAGGCCTGTTGTGCCACCCAGAGTGACCTTGGTTGATGGCATCATACCAGGCATTGTAGAATGAAGTTCACATATCTGGCTCAATTCTGCAAATCTATGAATCTCTGTGGAAGCCCCACAGGTGATGCCAGGCAAGATCAGGGACTGACGGGAATGAGACTGGCTTATAGTTGCCACACTCAATGCAAGATCCTTTACACTGATGCCATCTTTCCATTCTGGTGGTACTCTGCCAAATGCCCACACTTTTAAAAACATTTAATGCAGGCCAGTGCTCACTGGTTCCAAGGCACCTGTAAGCAGCTCAGATGCAATACCATCAGGTCTAGCAGCATGTCCATTCAGTATCTTTTGGATGGCCTTTCGTACATCCTTGAGTGATGGAGGCTCAGTGATTGTCCCTGGGTCTGCAGCTGTACAGTTTGCCAGGTCATGTAGCTCTGGACAGTCATCATCAGATGCATGGTTCAGCAAGCTTTCATAATGTGCTTTCCATCTGTGCAGGACCTCATCCATTAATGAGCAGGGAGAGCCATCTGGTTTCATGACGGGAAAGGCTGTTTATGGTCGCCAACCAGGCATGTGGTAGCTCTGTAGGCAAGACGTAGATTGTTGTGCTTCAGGCCATCTTCTGCTTTGATGGCTAAGGAATTTATGTAAATCTCAGAGTCACATTTTGCCATGGCCTGGAAAATGTCTTTCAACCATTTACGTTGTTGGACATTTTCTGCTTGCATAGTTCTGCCCTTTTTGCTAATACAGCAAAGGCCTCTTCAGAAAGTCAAAGTTTGTTGCATTAGCTGATTGGTTCAGTGGCAGTGTGTGATATAGTATTACATATGCCACTGCAGGCAATTTCCACATTGTCTGACAGGGTACTGAGGGCACATATGTAATCTTTGTTGGCCTGTGTGTATTTCACAGCTTTAACAGGAAAGATGGAAAGATGCTGGGCATTTTACTGTTGGTGGACATCTGGCTTGCAAGGAGTTGGAAGATGCAGTGAAAGCTGATTGACAACTAGTCTATGGTCTGAATTTGTTGATGCTTCTGCACTGCCAAAGACACAATTTCACTGTGCAATGATTTCTGATGGGGATGTGCTCAGTTTCTTTCATGGCATGTCCACTGTTTGAAACCCAGGTTGTGTGATGGTTATTGAGGACCCCATAACAGACAAACCCTCGGCCAGCACACAAGGTCAGAAGCCAAGCGTCACTGTTATTTGGGGAATCCAAACCAAAAGAACTTATCATACCTTGATCACTGTCAGCCACAGCACTGAAATTTCAGAGCACTAGCAGGATGTCATGTGGCATTGACTAGATTTTTGCTGCTAGATGGTGATAGAATCAATGCTTTTCCGCAGATGATGGATCTTCTGTTGGTGCGTATGCCACAACAACATTGAGTGGAAGCTGAGCATAAAGCTTGCGGAGATAAGGTTCTATGTGGTTAAGATCTGTCCTAGAGATTGTCTAATAACCAGTGTAACACCTTGAAGTCTGGACGACCAAGTGGAGGAAGGTTGCTCCTTCCACAGTGACTTGATCACTTTGTGTCAGGCAAGCCTCAGTGATGCGAGCAGTTACCATCTTTTAGCAGATGAGTTTTTTGAGAAGGGCTGTCTTGTATCCAGTGCCATTTGGGACTAACACATTGCACACAACACAGAACACACTTCTAGATCTGGTTTGGACTTCCTGTGAGTTGAGGCTATCAAAGCTGCACCTTCCCTGAGGGGGGTTTGGGTCATGCCCAATGGTGAGCTGGAGCCGGTTCACTGGAACCAGTTGTTAAATTTAGAAGCCCTATTAGAACTGGTTATCCCACAAGGGACAACCGGTTCTAAAAGGGCTTCTAAATTTAACAACCGGCCAAAAGTGTCGCCTTAGGCGCAGACTCCGTGGGTGCTCCGGGGCTGGAGCACCCACAGGGAAAATTTGGTGATTGCAGAGTCGGAGCACCCACGGAGTCGGTGTCTAAGGCGCCACTTTTGATGTGATCAGTGGGGGAGCAGCCTCTCCCACTGCTCCCCCCCAGCTATGCTAACCCCAACCCTAGGAGCCAAAGGGACCTGCCGGATGCTTCCTGGAAGGCACCCCAGGTAAGCGCTGCCGGAACTCCCCACCTCGCCCCCCGGCAGGTCCATCTGGTTCTTAGGGGCAGGGTGGGGTGGGCAGCCACTACAGTGGCCCACGAGACCCTCCTACCTGGTTCTGGGGGCAGTCAGGGGACAGGGGAGGGGGGTGGATGGGGCAGGAGTCCCAGGGGGGCGTCAAGGAACATGGGAGGTTGGATGGGGCAGGAGTCCTGGGGGGTGTGGGGTGGGCAACGACCCCCTCGTGGGGTGAGGAGGGAACCGGTTGTTAAGATTTTGGCAGCTCATCACTGGTCATGCCTATCATATCCCACCCTTAAAGCAAAATTCTCTCTCAAGTCTAGGATTACAAAAAACAGAGGAATAAGTTCTATGCAACCACAGAGCAATATGAAAAAATATAACCTTAGATGTTCAAGGAGATCTGGTAAACTGTCTGATTTTCAACCAAGAAATTTCTTCATATATAAGCCTATTTTGTGTTGAAATTGAAGAAATCTTTGTGTTACTAATAAAAAAATCAATCTCATTCAATAAGAAGTTACTATTTACTTGTGCTTGGGGTTAAAACATATAAGGAATGCAGATCTCCAGAAAGTAAATGTTTTGCCTTTTGTTGAGTAATTGAGGTACTCTGATCTTGAAAATGAGATTTTAAGCTTCTGATATTAGGCTATTGATATATTATCATCAATTCATTGTATTGCAGTTGAGCCTCAAGACCCAGTTATGATCAGACCCCATTCTGCTAGTAGTGTGGTCAAACACATAAGAGGATTTTGGCCCTCCCTGTCTCAAAGAGCTTACAATTTAAAAAGTCAAGATACACAAAGAGAGAGAAAGAATGAAACGTACAAACAAAATGATCATGTGATAATAGACATATCTAATTAGTTCATGGTGTGGGTTTTTTATTTTATTGTTTGTTTTAATATAATTGCACCTCAGCTTACCCTTCTACTCAGCCATTAGCCTCTTCTTCTCTGCAGAAGAGAAGAATGAGGGGGGATTTGATAGCTGCTTTCAACTACCTGAAAGGAGGTTCCAAAGAGGAAGGATCTAGACTGTTCTCACTAGGAGGGTGGTGAAACACTGGAATGGGTTACCTGGGGAGGTGATGGAATCTCCTTCGTTAGAGGTTTTTAAGGTTAGGCTTGACAAAGCCCTGGCTGGGATGATTTAGTTGGGGATTGGTCCTGCTTTGAGCAGGGGGTTGGACTAGATGACCTCCTGAGGTCCCTTCCAACCCTGATATGCTTTGATTCTATGATTATTAGTTCCTTTTTGGTTTTTAAAAAAATATTTTGTCTCTTCTCCCTTCCCCCTCTCAAATGACCTGTCTCTTCAAGGGTACCCTAAGCAAAAGTTCTCTCTAACTTCATTTCCCCTTAGCTCTTTTCTCCCCACAAACTGAGTGAAAAACATCCCACCTATCAGAATATGGAAGAGAAAACTGACAATAAAGACCTTTAAGCTTCTGCAAGTCCTACTTCAACAGGTTCCCTTGGGGAGGGTACACTGAACCCATCAACCTCTGCAGCTACTGTGTTCCCCTATAAAGTGTACCTCCAGCATGTCCCCTATGGTCCCACTGTCCTTCCAGTTTCCTAGGAAGTATGCTGCCACAGCATTACCCCAGCAGGGATGAAGGGCTACTCTATACTCCTGAAAGAGTCTTCATGACCACCTCTTCCATTACCCTAAGTCACCTGATTCTGCTATCACATTTTCCAGGCCACCCTGCCCTCATAATATCCCACGTGGACTAATGCATATTAACATTATCTAAATATCATTATTAACATTGCTTAGATATTTGAGCTATACATATACACACTTTACAGGGTTCTAAATTAACTGTAACAACCCCAGAAAGGAACCTGGGTGTCACTGTAGTCGGCTCAATGAATACATCTGTTAAATATGCAAATATAGTCAAAACAAACACTATGATAGGATGCATAAGGAATAGGATAAAGAATAATACAGAAAATATTATACAAATTAACTCTACACTCTCACATGGAATAAATGTGCTGTACTGATCACCCTATGTCAAAAAGGACATTGCAGAATTGGTCAGGGATCAGAGAAAGGTAAAAGAATGACTATGGGAGTGGAAAAACTCTCATATGAAGAGAAACTGAAAAGATTGGGAATGTTTATCATAAAAAGGTATAAGAGGGGACATGATAAAAGTATGTAAAATAATGAATGGTATAAAGAAGGTAGATCAGGAGCTTCTGTTCTCCATGTTTCACAACACAAAAACAAGAGGACATTCAATCAAACTGAAAGGTAGCAAATTCACAACTGATCAAAGGCAATTTTTTATTCAATTCATATTCCTAGACAGTATAACCCATTATACCAGGATTTTGTTGAGACAGATAACTTAATAAGATTCAAAGAATAATTAGATGTTTACATGGATAACAAGATTGTCCAGAGATGTAACAGTTCATTATTAAGTATTATTATTATTTGTACTGTGGTAGCACCTTGTTGGAGCCATGGACCAGCACCCCACTGAGTTAGGAGTTGAACAAACAGACTAAAAGAAATTATCCCTGTCTCAAAGAATTTACAATCTAAATAGTTAGCGCAAAAATAATGAATAAAATAAAATAAATAGTTTTGATGGGATAAAAACTCCATGCTTCAACCAATCTCTAGGGATTAGGATGAGACCTTCATGGGGCAGATTGTTCTACAATTGCCTACCGCAGGATTTTCCTTTGAAGCAACTGGTGCTACCCGCTGTTGGAGACAGGATACTGTATCAAATGGACCATAAACTAAACTAGTCTGGCAATGCCTATGTTCCTATGTTCGCAAAGATATCTGCTTTTATGACAGAGCATGCTTTGTGGAATAGACAGACACAGAATAGACATACCTATCCTGGAATTATCATTCCAAATGGAAATAATACTGCACAGTGGATAAAGTGAGGTAGAAAGCTAGTTTTAAATAAATGCAATGTTTAGGTAATAAAAAATACAAATTCAATCAATGCTGAGTGGGCCATACCCAAGGATGTTTAAATAGGTATTTATCATTGTCATAGAAAGCAGAAGCATTGCATTTTAATTGCTAACTGCTATCATCAGATAAAGCACTTTTTCTAATAACTGAAAGCACAAGTGTAATGATTAAAATATACTTAATCTCACTAAGTACCAAATGCATTCAAATATACTGAAGTAATTTTTATTTCTAAACAATTTACTAAAGATATTGGTAAAAGGCAATATCTGAGTAATCCATACTTTATGCTGTAGGTTGTGTTTTCATTCTTACTGTATCAAAGAGTAAACCTGGGAATTAAATTGGCAAGATATACAATATGGTTCTTTCTAAATAGAAAACACCTCCACGATTTCCCTTTTAATGTTTCCAAAGTAAAGATCATGTTTAACACTTCCACAAAATACAGGTACACCTTTCTGAAAGTAAAGTATCTAAAATCCTATTGTCATGGATGGCAGTACTTTGTTGTGTTACTTGTGAGAACAAGAAACGCTCAATCTCTATAAATGTTTTTGCTGAATTTTGCAGCATAAACAGACATATTCTATGATGTATGGCAGATCATAAAAACACAAGAATGGCAACACTGCGGCAGACCAATCATTCATCTAGCCCACTATCCTCTTTTCTGACAGCAGCCACTGCCAGATGCTTCAGAAAGAATGAACGAGAACAGGGCAATTTCAAGTGATGCATCCCCAGCTGTCCAGTCATAGCTTCTGGCAGTTGGAGGTTTAGGAAAACCCAAAGCATGGGGTTACATCCCTGACCATCTTGGCTAATAGCCATTGATGGATGTATCCTCCATGAACTTATCTAATTCTTTTTTGAAACCAGTTATACTTTTGGCTTCACAACATCACATGGCAATGAGTTCCACAGATTGACTGTGCACTATGTGAAGTTGTACTTCCTTATGTTTATTTTAAACCTGCTCCCTATTAATTTCATGAGGTGATCCCTAGTTCTTGTGTGATGTGAAGGGGTAAATAATTCCTTATTCACTTTCGCTGCACTATTCATGATTTTATAGACCTCTACCATATCCACCCTTACTCATCTCTTTTCTAAGATGATCAGTCCAATATTTTTAATAGCTCTCTCCTCATATGGAAGCTCTTCCATACCCCTAATCATTTTTGTTACCTTTCTCTGCATCTGTCAAGGTTCCTTCCCCACTCTGAACTCTAGGGTACATATGTGGGGACCTGCATGAAAAACTCCCTAAGCTTATTTTTACCAGCTTAGGTTAAAACTTCCCCAAGGTACAAACTATTTTACCTTTTGCCCTTGGACTTTATTGCTGCCACCACCAAGCATCTAACAAATATATAACAGGGAAAGAGCCCGCTTGGAAACATCTTTCCCCTCAAAATCCTCCCAAACCCTACACCCTCTTTCCTGGGGAAGGTTTGATGAAAATCCTCACCAATTTGCATAGGTGAACACAGGCCCAAAACCTTGGATCTTAAGAAGAATGAAAAAGCAATCTTAAAAGAAGAATTTTAATTGAAGAAAAAGTAAAAGAATCGCCTCTGTAAAATCAGGATGGTAAATACCTTACAGGGTAATCAGATTCAAAACCTAGAGAATCCCTCTAGGCAAAACCTTAAGTTACAAAAAGACACAAAAACAGGAATATACATTCCATTCAGCACAACTTATTTTATCAGCCATTTAAACAAAACAGAATCTAATGCATGTCTAACTAGATTGCTTATTAGACCTTTACCGGAGTTCTGACCTGCATTCCTGCTCTGGTCCCGGCAAAAAAAACACACAGACAGAGAGAACCCTTTGTTTTCCCCCGGCCTCCGCTTTGAAAGTATCTTGTCTCCTCACTGGTCATTTTGGTCAGGTGCCAGCATGGTTATCTTTAGCTTCTTAACCCTTTATAGGTGAAAGGGTTTTTTCCTCTGGCCAGGAGGGATTTAAAAGTGGTTAGCCTTCCCTTTATATTTATGACAGCATCTTTTCCAATTCTAATATACCTTTTTTGAGATGCGGTGAACAGAACTGCATGCCGTACTCAAGGTGTGGCCATATCACGGATTTATATAGTGGCATTATATTTTCTATTTTATTATCTATCCTTTTCCTAATGGTTGCTAATATTCTATTAGCTTTTGTGACTGCTGCTGCAAATTGAGCAGACGTTTTCAGAGAAATATCCATGATGACTCCAAGATCTCTTTCGTGAGTGGCAACAGCTAATTTAGACCCCATCATTTTGTATGTATAGTTGGAATTATGTTTTCCAATGTGCATTACTTTGTACATATGAACACTGAACATCATCTTTAAATATATTTTATCCTGGAATGAATAAATATTACATTGAAATATAGTCACTGCTACTGACTAACACAAAATGCAGGTGAACAGATTAAAAGTAGTTCAACTGCTTGGATGTACCATAAAATACTGTTAAATAAATTCAGGGCCTGAATCTTGACTAGCCTATATGTAGTTTCCAGTCTGTATAATTTCAAAGTAAGCTACAGCACACTTCATATTTAAACTGTGGTTGATCTAATTTTTGTCTTGAGGGTAAAGTCATTTTATTAACAGTTATAATTAGAATACAATCGGAGTAAATCTTTTCAAAAACCAAAGTACTAACTTCAACCTATTTTTAAAAACAAATGACCAGGATGCATACAAAACAGTATCAGGTGAAACACTTCCCCTAAAATCAAACAAGGTTTGAGAAGAGTTCCTAGTACCATATCTAATCCTTGTGTGCTACCCAAATCTATGAAAGGAGAGGTTATTCACCTTGTGCAGTAACTGGAGTTCTTCAAGATGCGTGTCACTGGTGGTGCTCCAATAGGTTCACCTGCAACTTGCCACTTTGATTAGAGATTTTTGGTAGCCTGCGCATCATGCGCCCCACTCATCCACGTGCCTTGCACCAAGGTTATATGGGACTGCATGGGGGAATCACCTTCTCCAACACAAAGACCCACAAGGGAGACCTTGAAGCAGAGGGGAAGGAGGGCAGGTAGTGAAGCACCCATAAGGACACACATCTCTAAGACTTCCACTTACTGCACAAGGTCAGTAACCTCTCCTTTTTCAAGTAGTGTCCTGTGGGTGCCCCACTTCAGGTGAATCATGAAGCAGTACCCCCATTAAAGAAGTGGAAGGTTTGGAGCAGAGTCCAATAAAGAAGAGACAACTGCATTGCCTAAAGAAGCATCTGATCTTGGTACAAAAGTGTAACAGATGATTGTCAGTGAAAATGAGGTATGATCAGAGGCTAAAATAGGAAAAGAACAAGTTAAAAATTACTTAGACAAGTTAGATGTCTTCAAGTCACCAGGGCTTGATGAAATGCATCCTAGAATACTCAAGGAGTTGACTAAGGAGATATATGAGCCATTAGCAATTATCTTTGAAAAGTCATGGAAGGCAGGAGAGAGTCCAGAAGACTGGAAAGGAGCAAATATAGTGCCAATCTATAATAAGGAAAACCCGGGGAATTACAGACCAGTCAGCTTAACTTCTGTAGCTGGAAAGATAATGCAGCAAATAATTAAGCCATCAATTTGCAAACATCTAGAAGATAATAAGGTGATAAGTAACAGTCAGCGTGGATTTGTCAAGAACAAATCATGTCAAACCAACCTGACAGCTTTCTTTGACAGGGTAACAAGCTTTGTGGATGGGGGAAAGCAGTAGACGTGGTATATCTTGACTTTAGTAAAGCTTTTGATACTGTCTCCCATGACCTTCTCAAAAACAAACGAGGGAAATGCAACCTAGATGGAACTGCCATAAGGTGCGTGCAAAATGCTTGGAAAACCATTCCCAGAGTGTAGTTATCAGTGGTTCACAGTCATGTTGGCATAATGAGTGGGGTCCCACAGGGATCAGTTCTGGGTCTGGTTCTGTTCAATATCTTCATCAATGATTTAGATAATGGCATAAAGAGGACACGTATAAAGTTTGTGGATAATACCAAGCTGAGAGGGGTTGCAAGTGCTTTGGAGGATAGGATTAAAATTCAAAATGATCTGGACAAACTGGAGAAATGGTCTGAAGTAAATAGGATGAAATTCAAGGGCAAATGCAAAGTACTCTATTTAGGAAGGAACAATCAGTTGCACACATACAAAATGGGAAATGACTGCCTAGGAAGGAGTACTGCAGAAAGGGATCTGGGGGTCATAGTGCACCATAAGCTAAATAGAAGTCAACAGTGTAAACACTGTTGCCAAAAAAGTGAACGTCATTCTGGGATGTATTAGCAGGAGTCTTGTAAGCAAGACATGAGAAGTAATTCTTCCGCTCTACTCCACGCTGATTAGGCCTCAGCTGGAGTATTGTATCCAGTTCTGGGCGCCACATTTCAGGAAAGATGTGGACAAATTGGAGAAAGTCCAGAGAAGAGCAACAGAAATGATTAAAGGTCTAGAAAACATGACCTATGAGGGAAGATTGAAAAAATTGGACTTGTTTAGTCTGGAAAAAGAAGACAGGGGACATGATAACAGTTTTCAAGTACATAAAAGGTTGTTAGAAGGAGGAGGGAGAAACATTCTTCTTCTTAACCTCTGAGAATAGGACAAGAAGCAATGGGCTTAAATTGAAACAAGGGAGGTTTAGGTTGGACATTAGGGAAAATTTCCTAATTGTCAGAGTGGTTAAGTACTGGAATAAATTGCCCAGGGAGATTGTGGAATCTCCATCATTGGAGATTTTTAAGAGGAGGTTAGACAAACACCTGTCAGGAATGGTCTAGATAATACTTAGCCCTTTCATGAGTGCAGGAGACTGGACTAGATGACTTCTTGAAGTCCCTTCCAGTCCTATGATTCTATGATCAAACTGCTGCTCTACAGATGTCTGCAGTTGGTACATCCTCAAGTAAGGCAACAGACATAGATAGTGCTCTTGTGGTATGTGCTTTTATTCTTGAAGGGTGCTGAACATGAGTTTTGTCATAACCAATCTTTATACAACCAGAGATCCATTCTGATACCCTCTGTTTAGAAATTACCAAACCCTTGTTTCTGTCTGGAATGGACACAAACAGTCTAGGAGATCTTCTAAATGGTTTGGTCCTATCTACGTAGAAGGCTAATGCTCTCCTGTCATCTAGGGTATGGAATATGGTTTCTTGAATATTCCAGTGCTGTTTTGGGGAAAAAACTGGGAGATGAATGGTTTGATTAATATGGAATTGTGAGGACACCTTAGGTAAAAATCTTGGATTTGCCATAGCACCATTAAAGCCCCCAATTGACCCACCCTTTGGACAGAAGTGATTGCTACCAGGAAGGCTGTCTTCATTTATAAATCTAATAAAGAACATATAGCTAGTGGCTCAAAAGGATGTTTCATAAGGCAACTAAGTATAAGGTTCAAATCCCATCTTGGCATGGGATCTCTGATTTGTGACAAAGCCCTTAGGAATCTTGCTGTAGTTGGGTGAGTGAAGAGTGAACACTCCCCTATGTGTATGTGAAAAGCTGCTATGGCTGCTAAGTGAACCCTAAGAGGATTCATAGCAAGAACCAATGTTTTCAGTTCCTACAGGTAATCTAATACCCTGGGAAGAGGAGAGCGAGTCAGCAAAATCTGATGACTGTTACACCAAAGTTAATATTGTTTCCATTTCTGGAGGTAAGTATTTAATAAAATGTGTTGTACCTCTGAGAAGCAAGAAATCTCTATTTCCATGAAGCATCGAGGAACCATGCTTGGAGCCTCAGAATCTGCAGGTTGTGGTGAAGTCCTTAACCAGCATTCTGGGTCAGTAGACAAGGACTGATGAGAAGCCTCAACAAAGGGTGAGGGGTACAAGACCTGTCTTGGTCACGTTGATGCAATCAGTATAACTCTGGTTTGATCTCACTGAGAACCTTTAACTGTAATGGGTTGGTGGATACACAAAGAGAAGTCTTTTCATCCATGAGATGAGGAACACATCTCCTATGGATTGGAGTTGAGCCCCCACATCGAGCAATACTGGACACATTTTGTATTGGCTACCATGGAATACAGATCCACCACTGGGAACCCCCAGGCTCGTAATGTCTTGTAGAGGACTCCGGAGTTTAGATCCTATTCATAATTTAGAAAGAAATGTCTGCTGAGGCCATGTTCAATCATGTTTGAACTCAGTACCAAGTCTGTCTTAGATGACTGACTCCTCTTCAACTTTGCAGTGCCTGCCTCACTCGGAGTCTGCATTGAACTCCTCTTGGGACCTAAGGTCACTGTAACCTTCTTGTGAGACAGTGACGAAGATCTTCTTGGAGTTTACTCCTTACCGCCTTCTGCTTAGAGGCAGATGTAGATGAGGAGTTTGGTATCACAGAGTACTTGGTACCATGATACCACCCACCTCTCCAATAGTCTCTAGTAACTGAGATGTTGATGTAGGCGGGGCAGCAGCTAAACTGGGAGCTCTGTGTACAGAGGGGCCCTCTACTCCTTGATGCAAAACTGGGTGTAAAGCTTGCTCCATCATTAGGAGTTTCAACTTAATTTCTCTATTTTGGGGGAATCTATCTTTGCAGGAAGTGCAGAGCTTGCACTTATGTGGGATTTGAGTATCACTCAGACTGCAGAGGAGTGTCCGTCACTTACTGGAATAGCCTCCTGACAGGAGAGGCACCTCTTGAATTCTGTGGAGCCTGGCATTCCCAAGCAAAACTAATGAAAATTTAACCCCTAGAAGGGGAAATCTCTTAACTATTTAACTATTTCAGTGGGGGGGGGTTGTTTGCTTTTTAAGAAAAAACAAAAGGAACAATTGTTCCAACAATTATAATGCTAAAAAAGTAAGTAACTATAAGGTCAGTATCTGAGAAAAAAGTTAAATATTTGAGAACAGGCACACAATAGGCTCTGTCTTGGGACAAGGGCAGTTGAAAGGGAACTGAGAGCGGCTCTCCTACAGCCCTATGCATCCTCAGCGCAGGGCATGAGAATGTTTGGGACACATGCACAGGCCAAACTGACCAAAGGTGGAGCTCCCAAAGAAGAACTTTTGCTATCAACTTTGTTTCTGGTATACATCTTCAGCGCTACTTTTACTATTTGATTTTTAATTCATCTTAGTGGTCTGTCCTGTAAGTAATGAATATACCACTAGAAGGAGTAAAACACAGCATTTCGAAGGGAAGCAGCAATCTGATTGACATCATCAACATGATGATGTTATAGATGAAATTTTAACAATTTTTAAAAAGCTGAGAGGGTATAAGGGATGAAAAAACTAAAATCTAAGGGAAAGGAAAAGTAATGTCAAGAGAATGTGTAAAAAAGTGTACAAATATTGTGAGAATACAAGCTTGACTTACAAAAGATTTCAGATACCCTCTATTAAAGAGCAGTACAACATAATTCAAAGTTACTATAATATTTGCACAGTTACACCAGGTTCCTGATTGCTTTGAGACGACAAAGTAGCTATATGTGAAAGGAAACTGTACTTCACCTCACAGGCGCTTGGCTTCCTCTGGGCCCTGGGGGTGCTCAACCCCCCCTGCTCTGCCCCAGGCCCCACCCCCCTCTCCCAGGCCCCACTCCTGCCCTGCCTTTTCCTGCCCCCACTCCACCCCCACCCCACGTCTTCCCACCCAGTTCTGCCCCCTCCCCCAGCGCACCCCATCCAGCTCCTCCTCCCCCACAGTGCCTCCTGAACACCACAGAACAGCGGATCACAGCAGCATGGGAGTCGCTGAGAGGGAGGGGGAGGAGTTGATCAGTGGGGCCACTGGCGGACAAGGGGCACTGGGAAGGATTGGGGGAGCTGGCTGCCACGGGTGATAAGCACCCACAGATTTTTTTCCATGGGTGCTCCAGCCCTGGTTTATGATTTCTTTACTGTATGTAAAAATCCTTCCTGTAAGGCTAGTATGTGATGTATATTATTAAGCAGTTTTCACTCTACATAAACAACCAATCAGAGAACAATAATTAGTCCGAAATTGCTCCAACTCAGCCATCTCTTCCTAACTTGGCCCTGAAAGAAGTCCGAGGACAAATGAAGGATAAATGCTGTACCATAACAAGCTTACAAAACTTTTTTTGGTCAAACAGACTAGCCCTCCTTGACGTAACTATTTTGAGGATACAAAAATAAGTACTATGTCCATCCTAGACATGAAAATGGGGGTACAAATATGGGTTGAATACTGTAGTACAGCCAAACATCCATGAGGTTCTTCTTCAAAGTTTCTGTGCTGGTACAGAAAAAAAATCATTACAATTGCAATGTAATAATTTAGGCTGAAAGAAATATCGACCTTGGGGAAAAACCTAATGCACTTTTGCAATGGAAAAGTTTCCCAGAAAGTTTTGGGGGATAAGAATCTCTGATCAAGGCAGCCTGCAGCTCTTCACTTTCATTGCTCTGGAACAAGAATAATCATAAGAGAGTGACTTTGATTAATAGAAAATTAAATATGACATCTGCTTAAAGGTTCAGAGGAATGAAATGAAAAGTGAGCTGTGCAGGAATTTAACAAAATTCCATCAACATTAGAAATATATATATATACATTTTAAAAGAGGCACTCATATAACACCATACTGCCTATCTTCCAGTGCTTCTTTAGGGTTTCATGGTTAATGTGCATGGCCCATTTGACACAAGCAGGAATGGCTGTGCTGCTGAAACCCAATGTAAGCAATTTTTAAGCCAAATATAAATCTCTAAAATTAAAAGAAAATAAGGACTCCCCTTCACTATGTATTATTGCAAAACAAAACAGATGGGCAGCTGGCACTTAGCTACTCTGATTCCAGTTCTGGGGAACCCACAAAGTTAATCTTATTTATTTGTTAGTCAGCAACTACATGAACCAGTGAAACTAAATGTCCTGAACAACAAACTGAAACGTGAACACTTCTAAATTTCAGGGTTTTACGGCTGTTCATTTTTTTACTTCCATCATTGCCCTAGAGTCTATCTGTAACAATGTTTCTTTCTGTCTGATCCAGTCCTGGCACAATTCAGTGCAGAGACTGGCTTATTTGAGGTAAGAGATGATTAACAGTTTTCGGCATCCTGAACAATGAGATAATAGTCTTGGCATTAATAGTTGGTTTCATAAATGGCAAGCGTACAGAGCAGGGAGATACTATTGCTACTATTCCATATTTTTGCCTTTTTCTCCTGATAAGAAAGAACTCTAAAGAAGCTATTTTATTCTATTTACCTACTTGGCTTGGTATAATAGTTAACAAGTTCATGTGATGAGAATTGCTCTGAAGTATGCAGGCACTGTGAAATATAGTTGAAAATACTGTTTAACACTAATGTTGATATTTATGAGCCCCTTCTGGTAGTGGGCCATCCTGTTGAAGAGTGATATCGCTGACATTAACACTATGAGTTTATTCAGCATAAATGGCTGTAGATCAATTTTTAACCTCTTTCAGTACGGTCTTAAAACAATCAGAAGGGTCATTTTTAAAAGTTACGGTGTAAAAATTTTGTTTATATATTTACGTTATATGTGTTATTCTGTTTTGAAACCAGAATTAAAGCAGGACGAAAACTGGCTTACTGTGTTTTGTACTGAGGTTGTGGGACAACAAACATATTTACCTTTTTGTCAACTATTTTGAATAGCGCTCAGTAAAAAGTAATAACATGTCAGAGAGAAGACACAGAATAACTACTATATTTACTATTGGTAAAAAAAATAACACAGCCCAGAATTGCTCTTTTCTAAGGAGGATTGCAAGACATAAATCAATTTTACTGAGGTAGGTGTTTTAGAAATGCATAAACAGACAAACCGATTTTATCTCAGCTTCATAAGGTTTGTGTATCACTTCATTGTTTAAAGGAGAAATTTTAATTTTACCAGCGAGCCACAGACTTTAACCAGAAGTTAAATGGACTTGCTGAGGCAAGTAGGCTTGAAATAAGATCTACTCATTTTGTGGCTGTGGATATGTGTATCATGCAGTTCATTTTTGTGTCTGAAAGTTACAGGAATGTTCAAGAATCCTATGTGCAAATGCAGGCTTCTCAGAGGTTTATATGCCCTGACATTTCACAGGTGTAGAGCTTCCATGTGGTATAAAAAGTACTGTATAAGGGTGCTCATGTCATATATCTGCAAGTGAAAACAAATTTGGCAATCTGCATTTATTGCTGGCAAGTTGCCCAGCTGAGAAATAATATACATTAAACAGTCTATTAATTATTATTTGTATTCTAGCGGTGACTAGAGGTTCTAGCGGTCATCAGAGCCCCATTGTGCTCGACACTGTACAAACACACAGTCAGGCAGACAGTTACTGCGTTCAGTCAAAATACATAAGACAGGAAGGGAAAAGAGGCACAGAGAGGTGAAGGGTCTTGACCAAAACCACACAGCTGGTCAGTGGTCAAATTGAGAATAGAAGCCAGATCTCCAGAGTCCGAGACCAATGCCCTATTCATCAGACCGCTCTGTCTCCCCAACCAATGATGCCGAACAGGCATCTTGGCCTCTCAGATCAGAAGTCCGGGGTCTATGCTGGTGAGGCACTACCAGTTGAACAATCCAGGCATTACTCTTGCACATTTGAAGGACCTTCCTCATCCTGGGAAAGACTTATTATTACAGTGAAAGGGAAAGTGTCAAGTCCCCTTTTATTCAGTGTAAATCATTACTGATGGTGCACAATTCCAATACAAAACTTTGATTAATGCTAAACAAAACAATTTCTTTGGAATAAAATTTGAGGAGAAAATGATTGTTTTGTATTTTTGGAACCAATGTAAAGGCCAGGTTTTTGGGGATTTTCTTCAGGGGTAGAATTTTTCCACATATATCTGGAAATTACTTCTACTCCATCACAGGAACAGTGATAATGTTTCTTTTTAATTTCTTATTCTTAACCTTTTAACCATGAAAATATTTCACCCACTAGTTTGCAAAAGTCACCCAGTCAAATGTCTGAGACATTCTAGATTGGGAGTGAGCAATACCAGAGAGAAATGTCAGACAGTTTGGGTTGGGTGCTTTTTTAGCCAATTTTTGTTTACTGTTCTCACGTGCAGACAGTTTGGGCTTAATAGCCTGCATCTGAAAAACACTGATTGCTGTGAGCACAGCTCATTATATTTACAGGGCTGTCTTTTGAGACTACACCACTGAAGTTATTGGATCCCAACTTGGAGCAGATTTGGAATTCTGCAGGGCATTGGTACTCTCCAGCTGTACTCTCTTCTCACACAGAGAGGAGTATCCTTTTAGGCTAGAGCTGAGATGCCTTCGAAGGTAACTTGAATGCTAGCCGCTAGTGCAGTACCTCTTCTGTGGAGAAAGTGGAGGGGTAATTGGTTTAATAAATTTGTAGGCTATGGAAAAGGTATTGGGATCAAGAGATAAAATATTGTTGGCTGTGACACTGAAGTTCTTAATTCCAGCTTGAAAAATGGAGGCTATGGAACAGCATTTGGTTAACAACAGGTTATCTCAAGTGCTTATATACAAATGCACAAAGCCTTGGAAACAAGCAGGGAGAACTGGAGGTCCTGGTGATGTCAAGGAACTATGACGTGATCGGAATAACAGAGACTTGGTGGGATAACTCATATGACTGGAGTACTGTCATGGATGGTTATAAACTGTTCAGGAAGGACAGGCAGGGCAGAAAAGGTGGGGGAGTAGCACTGTATGTAAGGGAGCAGTATGACTGCTCAGAGCTCCGGTACGAAACTGCAGAAAAACCTGAGTGTCTCTGGATTAAGTTTAGAAGTGTGCTCAACAAGAGTGATGTAGTGGTGGGAGTCTGCTATAGACCACCGGACCAGGGGGATGAGGTGGATGAGGCTTTCTTCCGGCAGCTCACGGAAGCTACTAGATCGCATGCCCTGATTCTCATGGGTGACTTTAATTTTCCTGATATCTGCTGGGAGAGCAATACAGCGGTGCATACACAATCCAGGAAGTTTTTGGAAAGCGTAGGGGACAATTTCCTGGCGCAAATGCTAGAGGAGCCAACTAGGGGGGGTGCTTTTCTTGACCTGCTGCTCACAAACCGGGTAGAATTAGTGGGGGAAGCAAAAGTGGATGGGAATCTGGGAGGCAGTGACCATGAGTTGGTTGAGTTCAGGATCCTGACGCAGGGAACAAAGGTAAGCAGCAGGATACGGACCCTGGACTTCAGGAAAGCAGACTTCGACTCCCTCAGGGAACGGATGGCCAGGATCCCCTGGGGGACTAACTTGAAGGGGAAAGGAGTCCAGGAGAGCTGGCTGTATTTCAAGGAATCCCTGTTGAGGTTACAGGGACAAACCATCCCGATGAGTCGAAAGAATAGTAAATATGGCAGGCGACCAGCTTGGCTTAATGGTGAAATCCTAGCAGATCTTAAACATAAAAAAGAAGCTTACAAGAAGTGGAAGGTTGGACATATGACCAGGGAAGAGTATAAAAATATTGCTCGGGCATGTAGGAATGTTATCAGGAGGGCCAAATCGCACCTGGAGCTGCAGCTAGCCAGAGATGTCAAGAGTAACAAGAAGGGTTTCTTCAGGTATGTTGGCAACAAGAAGAAAGCCAAGGAAAGTGTGGGCCCCTTACTGAATGAGGGAGGCAACCTAGTGACAGAGGATGTGGAAAAAGCTAATGTACTCAATGCTTTTTTTGCCTAATGGCTAATTGGCTAATGTAGTGCCAATCTTTAAAAAAGGGAAGAAGGAAGATCCTGGGAACTACAGGCCAGTCAGCCTCACCTCAGTCCCTGGAAAAAATCATGGAGCAGGTCCTCAAAGAATCAATCCTGAAGCACTTGCATGAGAGGAAAGTGATCAGGAACAGCCAGCATGGATTCACCAAGGGAAGGTCATGCCTGACTAACCTAATCGCCTTTTATGATGAGATTACTGGTTCTGTGGATGAAGGGAAAGCAGTGGATGTATTGTTTCTTGACTTTAGCAAAGCTTTTGACACGGTCTCCCATAGTATTCTTGTCAGCAAGTTAAGGAAGTATGGGCTGGATGAATGCACTATAAGGTGGGTAGAAAGCTGGCTAAATTGTCGGGCTCAACGGGTAGTGATCAATGGCTCCATGTCTAGTTGGCAGCCGGTATCAAGTGGAGTGCCCCAAGGGTCGGTCCTGGGGCCGGTTTTATTCAATATCTTCATAAATGATCTGGAGGATGGTGTGGATTGCACTCTCAGCAAATTTGCGGATGATACTAAACTGGGAGGAGTGGTAGATACGCTGGAGGGGAGGGATAGGATACAGAAGGACCTAGACCAATTGGAAGATTGGGCCAAAAGGAATCTGATGAGGTTCAATAAGGATAAGTGCAGGGTCCTGCACTTAGGACGGAAGAACCCAATGCACAGCTACAGACTAGGGACCGAATGGCTAGGCAGCAGTTCTGCAGAAAAGGACCTAGGGGTGACAGTGGACGAGAAGCTGGATATGAGTCAGCAGTGTGCCCTTGTTGCCAAGAAGGCCAATGGCATTTTGGGATGTATAAGTAGGGGCATAGCGAGCAGATCGAGGGACGTGATCGTTCCCCTCTATTCGACATTGGTGAGGCCTCATCTGGAGTACTGTGTCCAGTTTTGGGCCCCACACTTCAAGAAGGATGTGGATAAATTGGAGAGAGTCCAGCGAAGGGCAACAAAAATGATTAGGGGACTGGAACACATGAGTTATGAGGAGAGGCTGAGGGAGCTGGGATTGTTTAGCCTGCAGAAGAGAAGAATGAGGGGGGATTTGATAGCTGCTTTCAACTACCTGAAAGGGGGTTCCAAAGAGGATGGCTCTAGACTGTTCTCAATGGTAGCAGATGACAGAACGAGGAGTAATGGTCTCAAGTTGCAGTGGGGGAGGTTTAGATTGGATATTAGGAAAAACTTTTTCACTAAGAGGGTGGTGAAACACTGGAATGCGTTACCTAGGGAGGTGGTAGAATCTCCTTCCTTAGAGGTTTTTAAGGTCAGGCTTGACAAAGCCCTGGCTGGGATGATTTAACTGGGAATTGGTCCTGCTTTGAGCAGGGGGTTGGACTAGATGACCTTCTGGGGTCCCTTCCAACCCTGATATTCTATGATTCTATGATTTGCACAAGAAGCCAGATAAGTTGGTTTTCAAAGAGTCTCTGCAAGTACACATCAGAGACACTTCTGCTCAGCCCAGAAGTATCTTTCTGCAATTCAGCACCATTCCGCTGCCTGATGGGACAAAAAGTACCAATGCAGTGCATATTGATGTTGTTTCATAGGCATCAGGGTACATACGTGTGGGAAGAAATAACAAACACTCCACTGCCTTCCTTTTAAAAAAACAAACTACTAATGTAAAGGAGAAAGATAGGAAACAATGGCCATTGCTTTAATCAAACTCCACTAATTAGCCCAACGCATACAAAATTTTAAATATATTGGGGTATAGAAACACACAGTATATTTAGGATATTTTTACACTGAAAGCACCTTTTATGCCCAACCATCATAGAAATCAGACCCCAAGTGCTGCAGTGCTACTGTCTATGCAGCAGCAGAGCAACTAAGAAACCTGATTACCTTGGGAGAAGAGCTATAGCATGGGAATACTGCTTTTTCTTTTGTAATTTATGAAAGCATGCTCCCGCTGATGGAAAATTATAATGGCTCTGAGGAAAGCAGCAAATCTCAGCAGTGTAAGAGCCCAAGGAAATCTGGTTTCATAATATTGAACAAAAACCAGAATTGGTATGTCCAAATGGAGAAAATCTACTGACTTCTAATGTGATCTCAAGTATAACCATATGATGATAGATTTTTTTCACACGCTACACAGAACTTTCTCTATGTCATTTCCAGAAAATGGAGGCAATCTACACTGTCACCTTCATCAGCGGTTTTTATTTTTTGCTCTAAAGAGTATATTCCATTGTGTGCGCATGAGAAAAACAAAGCAAGCATTAAGGGTTGGTGCAGTATTTTAAACATGTATTAAAAGTCATTAATTTCTCTTAATGTACCCTATTTAATCTCATCAGAAACTCCTTTAAAAATAAGAATACCTACTGAACTCTCTACAAAATGGCTCGCATAAAACTGTAAATCTACCCATAAAAACATCTAACTCACATGACTGACTCATGAAATGACTCTGTGGAATAGGTACA
Organism: Lepidochelys olivacea; assembly: GCF_965140295.1. Lineage (NCBI taxonomy): Eukaryota > Metazoa > Chordata > Testudines > Cheloniidae > Lepidochelys > Lepidochelys olivacea. The sequence continues at coordinate 133,718,313 of NC_140414.1, read as the reverse complement.
GAATTATACTGCAAGTTTTAACACCTTTCAATTAATAGTCAAATATGTAGTAAAGGAAGGATGAACATTAATAATCTACTTCAAGGGAAGAAAATTTATAGTGCATGTACACACAGAGAGCTAGTAAGATATAAAAAGTAAATGTGTTCAAGTGACACACACACACACACACACACTAAATAACTGCCAATAAAGTGTCTACTTAGGAGTGCTTTTTAATAGTGTGTCCTCACCTGTATCTGAATGCTCTGCGAAGAAGAGAAACTGACACCAGTATGGAAGATTTGGAGTACATCTACACTGACTAGGTAATTTTGACAACTGGATATGCCCTCTTTCTTGGCTTCCACAAATTATCCATCTGCTACAATTGATGTGATATGGCATCTACCATGATTAGCTTAGTGCTCTACCTGACTTCTCAGCCACTCATCACATGGCCTACAGGCCCTCCAAGCACAATTTACAACTTTTTTGGTTGGTTGGTTGGTTGGGTCAATAATTCCCTTTTTGCCATCACCAATGATAACTCAGCGGCATGAAAAAAGGATTTGGGTTCATCTACTATGTGCAAAGCCTAATAAAAGTTATTTAATTCTTCCAACAAACTTTCAGTAAGAATGTGACCATCTAGGACTAGTATGAATGGGTTAATGGTAGAAGCTCAGAGGGCTAAGTCACAAAATAAGGAAGTAAAGCATTAACTTGGGAATCTGATAGGTTGGGGGGGGCATGTTTGAACTGCAAACATGGAATGTGTCTGAGGCCAAGAAATCAAGTTGAGACTTAAAAAAAAAAAAGTGCAATGGTTTATCTCTTAAGAGTCTCCCAAAAAGAGAGTCTACAACTTTTTATTATTATCTGTCTGAACAACAGGTTGAATAAGAGTGAAATTAATTAAACTTAATAAAACAATTTTCTAGATTACAGTTGAAAGAAGATAAAAACGCATACAACCCGAAAGAACTATAATAACAACAACTTTCTGTACTTGGGTTTAAAGTAGGGGAAGAACTAGAGCACAAGACAAAAGTCTCTTTACCTAGCAGAATCTGAACAGAAAAATAGATTAAAAAAATGTGTGTCATAGTAAATGTCCACAGAGAAAGTAAAACATCTGCCTTCAGTTCCCTTTTTAATTAGACTGTATGGTTTCTAGTTTCATCTGAAGGGTGTGAATGGATTTCAGACTTGACAGTGTCTAGGCATGGTTGTGTTTTAAACAAAATGTGTCAGACCTGTCCCTAGGGACTAAAATCACCTTCTGCCTTCTTACCATGAAAACTGAGCCCTGCCTGCAGCTTTAACTCCCCACACACTATCCCCTAATCACACCAAAAAGGAGATAAGTCACCTTCCAGAGGGGGGACCTTTCCAAGACATACAGGTGTTTAAACACACAGTGTTAATATGTTACAAAAGTTCTAAGAGCCCAGACCATTAATGTCAAAAATAGATTTTAAAGAGAAAATGTTTTGGAGGCTAATCTTCTGAGACATTTTGATTAACGGCAAAGATGCCCCAGGGCTAAGATAGAGAGGTGAATGGGAACAATTCTTTAGATGAATTTCTGATGTATTCGAAAGGTCACATCAATGGTACAAGAACAATATTTTTAATAGAATGCTAGTAAAACATTTGCTAACTAATATTGCACAAAAAGAACAATACAAAACAACCCCCCCCCCAAACCCTGAAGGACTGGATGGGCCAGCGTATTGGAAATTGTATTGGTTACAGAGCCAAAGTCCACAGGGCAAATCTGATGTAGGCTGCTAGCGTACGGAAGACATTACATTAGCATATAGGAGGGATGTTCAGGGGCCTGTATTAAACCAGCTGTTTGTATTTTTGTGGCCTCAGTTCAATTCCTAGTTGACTGTTATGTGCATCACTGCAACGTTTTGAGGTTCAACCCAGACTAGTAAGGGGTTGTGTCGCCACCTTCCCTGTAACCTTGGGTGTCTCTGTGGTGTGCAGCCTTGATTCAGAGCCCTGACACCAGTAGCATGCTCACAGCACCATCCTGGCTTTCCCCAGCCTTGGTTACTCCTTGTAAGGCGACCCCAACATCCTCCAGTCCTGAATTTCCCCCAAACTGTCTGCCCTGTAGTGTCCAGCCCTCCCTTGGCTTGCTCACAGAAGTTAAGTTTGCTGTTCCTTTAAGGAGACAGTAAACAGAAGCTTGTTAGTTTAAATGGAGTTTGACAAACACTCTTATTACACTCACAGCACCATGTTGGTTTATTTTAAAAGTAAAGGAAATTTATCACTGAAGAAGGCATAGATTGATGTGATACCAAGTATCAAGCATAAAGATAGAAAGGGTTATAAGCAAGCAAAACTAAAAATATTCTCCTAATATTAAATCCTGATTTAACAAACTGAAGTCTCTTGTTCAAAAAAGCAGTGTTTCTCTCCAAGTCTCTTTTCTAGAAATGGCTGATCAGCCTTTCTGGATAGGAATCTTTAAAGAGTCCAAAGAGCTTGGTTTCTTTGTCTCTTCAGGTAGAAGGATAACTTAGGGGCTTACACCCCCTCTTCTTTACTGACCAGTAAACCTTTGAAATGTATTCTCAGATAAAGTTTCTTTTCTCCTGCTGACAAGAGATGCCATGCAGAATGGTGAAGCCTTCATGCTGGTTCCTCCCCCATTGGTGATAGTTGAGTGGTTATCTCCCTCCCTTGTTAGCTTGATGACTTTGTTTATCTTTTATGGGAATACATTTTCAGTGTCTCTTGATTTACCTTGGAGACATATTCAAGCAGGTAACCATACTCCTTTCTCTAGGATGAGGTACCTGATGTCCTGCCTGGCACACACTTTAAGAACATAATATCAACATGTTTGTAATTTTGCATATGTTGCCTGTACATAAACCACAAAATAATATTAATGATCAGAGAGTTATGAGGTTTCCAGTGATACACTACATGCCATCCTTTCGGTAAATATCACAACAACAGTGGGCCAAGTGTCACTGGAGTGCTCAGAGGGTCACAGTCACAAAACCCACCATCACAATTGGCTCTGTGCACTAGTTGGCAGTCTCAACAGGATTGAATGGGAATGGAGATTGAACTACCTTTCACTCTTAGTGGTCCTGCCAGCTCAGGGTTGAGATACAAGGGAGGGGAGGAGAAGTAGCTTGCATTGTTCTTTCTTGGACTACGAAAGAAAACTACTTCTTTTATATAACCTTACCAAGTCCAAGTTTAGTTATTAACCTAGAGTTTGTCCACATGATCACTTAGTTCACAGCAAGCTGGGATGCAAATCTACCCCACAGTAAGTATCCATGTGGACCCTGCTGCCTCACACTAAAAGTTCCCTCATGCATTTTAATCTACTCCCGTTTCAAAGCAAGGTAGATCAAAGCCCTCTAGGGAATTTTCAGTGCACGGCAGTGGGCTCTGCGTGGACACTTAGTGCACAGCAGGCTAGTGTGGAGTAGATTTACACCCCAGCTTGCTGCAAACTAAGTGTTCGTGTAGACAAGCCCCTGTTATTAAACAAAATAGCTGACCATGTGCATAAGTACTAAAAGAGAGAAGGAGAAGTGTGATGGTCTTCAAATACCAGAACAGCCTACCATAGCAATGAAACGGTAGAAGGCAGGTAAACAAGGGACGGAACTGTACCGGGAAAGCTCATGAACTCAAGGTACAGGTTATTGTTATTATATGAGACAGTGAATTCAGGTGAGAGATGGAGAGGACAGAGAAAATCCTGCCTACAAAAGGAGCCTTAATGGAGCTCTCCTGGCAAGATCCTTCAGTCTTCTTCATGTGACTGGAGATGTTCCTTGGCTTTGTCAGAACCCTGTATCTGCTGACTAGTTCAATATTAATGCAGAAGACTTGGTAAGAATTAGCTGTTTCTGAGGGCAAAGAGCCCCATTGGCCTTTTTGTCTGTGATGGGCCACTACGCCACAGATAAGAAAGAACCCATTCCTCTATACTGGTGGTACTGGAGCATAGAAAGTATTTCAGACGTCTTCACTTTGTAGTTTTTCTTAACATTATCCTGTTTCGGTAAAAGTGAATGGTTAATTTTGGGAAGGATGAGAAATGGTGAGAACACAGGGCTGTTGGTATGTAACTGCTGTGCCACCACTTAATTATTTTTTTTTCTTTTTGGTGAGACAGCACAAAAGTAACTTTGAAAACGAGGCCACACACCTGCATTTAATTTTCAAATACATTTTTACTCTCAAAATTCCAGGCATGTGAAATATCACTGTGCCCCTATTAACACGTGTTATGTAGGTGATGTACGTCCTTTCCAGCTTGTTTTAACCTATCAGCAATGCCACATGGACTGACCTTTTCAAACATGTGAAAAGCTTGAGAGAGTTCATGCAGCATCACAGGCACCAGTGCCACTGATGTGCTGATGACATCTTCATCTGTATCTTCTTCTCAGAGGACACAACCAAACACTGTTATAGAAATGCCCTGCACAAACATGTATTTATTGAAACCAGTAAATGGCTCTGCACCAGTGGCATATAAAGCCACAAATATTCACATTTCAAATGTTAAATATGATAAGATAGGGCTTGTATACATATACAATGTATGTATTATAAGTTCTCCCACAAAGATCTACCCTCAATGTATGTGTCTCTAATGCTTTATTTCTTTTGATTAGGGTCTTCCGAGTAGAGGAGGTTTGGGGTTTTTTTTGCTTTCCTTTTTGTTTGTTTTTAACTAAACTACTGTCTCCACATTTAGGTTTGCACACACCATGCTGGCTCAGTGGAAAGTCAGTCACAACCAAAGAATTTCTGGTCAAATGTGAGAATTTTGTGGGGAGAAGGATGGTTTGAGTATGGGTGTGTTTTCATACATTTTCCAAAATATCTTTTGATCCACCGCGTCCTCAAGCACACTCTTTAATAAATACAACTCAGACTTTTTCACGTCCCTAAACAATGTATTATAACCAGATTTGAACTTTAAATTTAACAACAGAATACAGCATAGTCAATTATTTTTAAGGTTGAAATATTTCGTATTGGGGTGTCCTACCACATTAAAAAACAATAAAAGCTATCCAGCTAATTATCCACAGAGGTAACAAAACTGTTAAACTGCACACAGATGTTGAGCTACACTAAAAGGACAGTTATTTTGCCAAAATCACTGCCAAATTAAAGTTCCTATTTGGAAACTTTCACACATTTGTGTCTGGTGCAGCTGCAGCTGTTTAATTGCACATAAATTTTGTTTTCCCCTTTCTGATTGTTATTCAAATGACATTAAAGTGCAATTACAGCAGAATGACAATAACTGGTCTCTTAAAAGTTCAAATTGTGGAAAAACTGTTTTAATTTAATTCAATAAAGTATTAGAATGATGAAATAGATGTATACGTTTGTATGCACAAAAATGTTCTCTTTATACACATGTATGTACATACAGTACAATACACCTACTACATATACACGGGGGACAATTTTCAAACTTGGATGCCTAAATTTAGACATCTGAAAAAGGCCCTGATTTTCCAAGATGCTGATCAGACACAAATCCCACTGAGTAAATGGCAAACACAGACGATGAGCAATGTACCTCTGAAAATGAGGCCAATTTGATTTGCCTCACATTAGAAACCTAATCACTCAATCCTGCAAAGATTTAAGCATGTGATTACACATATAACTAGTCCTACTGGTCTCTTATGAAAAGGCCCCTTTACACTTCTATAGCAGTGTAAACATGTACATTATATTGAGTATATATTGCTGTGTAAATGAGAGTCACAAGTGTACAATCACTCATGTCCTTAAATATTAAGTTTTAAAATGTTGTCCTGTACCCTTTAGACAAGTTAAAATAGTAATACAGATAAAAAAAAAAAAGATTTATGAGGCTTTCAACCATGTGCTGATATCAACATAAGAATATTTCAATAGAATTTTTAACACTTTGAGATGATAACATCACCATATAAATATTTCACATTTATGTTTTACAGCTTTTGGTAAACAAAAGTGGAATACTCATGTGTGAGTTCAGTATTAAAAATTTTCATGATGATGTTATGCTTTAAAATTGTAACATCTCAGTATACAAAAAATGGAAAAGCAAGAGATATTTAGCTACCTATATTCTTAAATTTAGGAAGTAAAATTAGCCCTTTAAAGGAAGATTTCTTTCTCGGGGCAATTATTTTAAAGCAATTACATACAAGACAGAAGAAGGTTTTTTTGGTTTGGGTATTTTTTTTGTTTGTTTTTTGTTTTTTTAATCTGAGCACCATTATCTGTATAATCCACTATAGTTTTGAGAGATGCCCTATTAATAGACCTTTTCTATTCAAATGCAAATACAAATAAAAGCAAGTAAAAAATGTGGGTTTATTCAATTTTAGTCAATTCTGCTATTTTCGGTATTTTGTATGCAACAGACCTACAAGAAAAAGACACAATGCTGTTGCATCTGAGAGAGACTCACACATTCCTATCTAATTTGCAAGATTTTCTAAATGATTACCGAGAGAGTTATTAATTACAGAGGACCCAATCATGCAAATGCTAACTCGCATGAGTTGTCCCACTGAACACAAGAGGACTGCTTCCTTGCACATTTATAAGTATCAGAGCCATGTATAAGTATTTGGGCACCAGTCTGAAGCATACCAAATCAACCCCATCCCCCACCTAAACCCCCAATACCAAGCTTTCTACATCATCCACCTATATTTTCAAATACTGTAACTCTAAGCAGACATTTCTTATTTTCTTTTCAGTGCAAAGTGGGGATTCCTCTACATTATCAACTTTTTAATGGCCAGGCTACAAGCTGTACCTCATTGAATATTTCCATTCCTATGGTTCTGCTTCCCAACTTATGCTGAGACATATTATCCTTCGTCTTAAAGCTTTACAACCTAAACAACAAAAAAAATTCTTTCAGAAGCCAGCTTGGTTTGGGCATCTTTCCAGTCTCTTCAGTATACAAGGTTAGCCAGAGATCAGATCCCAATCACAGTGAAATGCAGTATCAGAGACTCTGTCATATAGATCAGAACATTGGTCAGTCTAGTCCATATCCTACCAGGGCCAAACACATGACATTTGAGAGGCAAGGGAACTCTAATATTCTCCATGGAAGAAAAAAATTATTCCTGACCCACCTGGTCAGTCATCTTGTATCATAAAGCCTGAGGTTCTTGATCATTCCTATTATATTAGTTTCCATAGCTACTATGTTAGTAGTCATTAAACTATCCAGCTCTTTTTATCTGGGCCAGATTGTAACTACAATGCATGTAGGCCCCTATTTCAAGGGGAATATTAATGCTTATTGGTTGAAATGGATACTTACCTTACAGTAACTGACTCTTCTGGAGGTGTTGTCCATCTATATATTCCACTCTTGGTGTGCATGTGCCCTATGTGCCCAAGTTCGGATTCTTTTGGCCTACGGAGTCTGTTGGAGCCATACTTCACCCAGAGTGTCCTCGGGCCTCCCACCCGAGTGCATAAGTGGTGGGACAATCCAAGTATTAAAAGGCTCCATAGTAGCAGGAAAGGAGAGTGGGTCATGGACTATATATATGGCCAACCCATCTTGAAGAAACACAGTTACTAGAAGAAAAGCAACTGTTTCTTCAAGTGCTTGCTCGTATATACACACACACCAGACGTGGTGACTCACAAGCAGTGACAGGAGGTGAGTACTATGACTGTAAGACAGCTTTGCCAAAATGAGCATCAGATCTTACTGCCTCCACTTTAGTGTTAGGTAAAAATATGTACTGAACCCCCATGACGGTGCCCAGTAAATTTCTAAGATTCGAACACTTCTCAAAGAACTGGTAGAAGCTGCGTTAGCCCTTGTGGAGTGGCCTGTAACTTTCAATGGTGGGTCTAAGCTAGATATCTCATAGTATAATTTAATGCAAGTAACATGTAGTTATAGCCTGACCCTTTACCCAATCTGCATATGCTACAAATAACATAACGCTGAAAGGCTCAGTTCTATCTAGATAGAAGGATAGCAGCCTAAACACAGTGAAGGTGTGATATTTAGCTTCTCCTCTGTTGGAGTACTGCTGGGGAAAGAAGACAGGCAAGGGTATTATTTGGTGAAAATAGAGACTAGAGGCTACTTTTGGCAACAACTTAGGGAGAGGATTCAAGAGCACACTATATATAGAAAATACAGTTTACAGAGCTCCCAATACAAGTGCTTGTATTTTTCTCACTTTTCTAGCAGATGTTATTCTACCTGAAAGGCTGTTTTGATGGCTACGTGGAAAAGGGAACATAGAGCTAAGGGCTGGATGGCACATATGGGCTCAAAGGGTAAACCCACCAACCCTGTCAGCACTAGGTTGACATTGCAGGAAGCAGGAGGCTTTCTGATTTGGGGAATACACCTGTATACAGCCTTTAACAACAATTCTTTAACAACCAGTAGATGGTATCTCAGGAATCTAAACATCATTTGGAGATAATGGATATTGCTGGATCCACACAGTAAATCCCTTCAACTTGTTAGCGTATGTATGTCAAGTGAAGTCCTTTCTAATACGGATAAGCATATTCTGCACCTCTGAAGATTACATGTTGATGGAAAAGAAATCAGATTGGGTGTCAGTGTCCCTTTCAGAGCACTGAGGCCTAGGGTAGTAACAAATGTGCCCTACCTTGGTACTGTGCTGGAGGTAACTGGAGGTACAGTAGGTGGAACTTTTACCACCAGTAACAGAGGTGTCTTTGGTACCGCACAGAGAAATTTACCAGCACCATAAAGAATCTTGGTACTGAGAATGCTGGAACCGTGGGCAGATGAATGGAAGGCACTGGTACAGAAGACACTGAAGTGTTGGTACTGGATGAAACATGAAGCTCTGAATGAGTTAGTACTGGGGCATCAGAAGGACCCTTCTTGGGCCTTGAGCTACCCTTTTCTTTGGCAAAGTGAGAGAATTTCTCTCAGAGTTAGCACCCAGCCAGGGTGACGTGGATCTACCTGCCTGAGAGAAGCAGTGCTCCTTTCAACCCCTGACCTCAGAAGCTGTACTGGTTGAAGAGGAGGATTTCTCAGAGATATGACCCTCAGATCTACAAGCTCACAGAAACACTTTTTAAAGGATTTAAAGAACTATTGGTATCTCCAGTAAAAACAACTTTCTCTCTTGCTTTTAGTGTTCTCTTTGAGAACTTGCAAAAGGCATAATAAACACCAGAAGTGCCACCATGCAGGGGCATTACTGCCCCACAAGGAGGACAGTTTTTAAAACCTGCAGACTTGTATTCTGCAATAAGAACTCAATCTGCTACCAGGAAAGTCTCACCAAAATAAATAACTAAAAAAGGAAACACTATGAAACACACTGTGACTAAAGACTAATTAGTAATTAAGCAACTATCAAAAGCTATTTACTACTATTTACACAAGAAAAGGAGATTGCACAGTGAGCAAGAAACTCAGACACTGCTCAGGTTCCAACTCTTAGGAATGAGCAATAAGAAGTAACTAACGTTACTAAAGTTGGGGTTACCTTGCCCTCTGTTTCCTTGGGTGGGAGACACATGGACGCTCAGGACACTATAACAGGTTTATCCAGTAATTATTCTGCTTAAGGATATAATGTATGTTATCATAGATTTTAACTTCAGATTTCTTCACCAGTTATACATACCGTCTAGCACAACATTCAATGTAATCTTTATAATGAGTATGTTTAAGGTATTTATAGTACCATAATGGTTACCCTGGATTTTCAGAACCCAAACCAGTGGTAACTAACTGATTTTGGGTTTTTTAGGTGGTATCAGGAATAAATTAATGGGGACACAGCTTTTTTGTTTGATAAATGATTGGCACATAACATCTACCCTTCATAAACATGGATGGATTTTTAACTTTGTATTTATGACAAATTTTTAAGATCTTAGAACTCTAGGCAGGATATATTGTTCCTTAAAAGAAAAGTAAAAGCCTCTAAAACAAGCATACCAAGAGATAATTGCCTATTTTAATACAACTAAGGGGCATATTAATTCTTTTACTGTAATAGGGATTATAAAAATACTATTCTATGCATTTTAATGCTACCATCACTGTAGCAGAAAAGTGTTGCTCTGCATTGTTGTTTCAACCTCAGAAGACAGATGAAAAATACTGAATCTTAGCCAAAAGCTGAATACACCATTATCTCCTTTTGCACAGCTGCATACACATATCATAGGCTAGAGTGGTGTTTTCTACCATTTTGTTTAGGGCTACAAAAATATCCTAAAGGCACAGACAACCTGGAACTTTGCTCAAAGATGCATGTAATTAAATTCCTTTTCAAGACATAGAACTACTTTATAATGCCACATTACCATACTTGTAGTAAATAACGGACGGCTGAACTCTGAAATATTGTTGCTAGTTTTTGTTCTCTGCTCATTCCAGTTAGTTTAGCCAACCCCTGAAACTGTTAATCTTCTATTTTAATTTTTTTCAGACAAGATAAATAAATGAATAAAATGGACATTAATTCAAGCTAAATTTATAATGTAATTCATAGTTTTCTGCATAAATATCTACATAATGTCACAATGAATATTACCATAATGGAATTAATGATCTACTACTGTGTTCTTTACAGTATTGGTCAGTATCAAACATTTTCAAACTGAAATAACATTAAAATATTCAATGTATCTTTAATCAGTAACAAACTTGTCACTAGTTAAACCATCTACTTTTTCACCAAAAACTGCATTATTGTGAGTTTTTAATAGTTTATTCTTTGTATTGTATTTGTATTGTTTGTATTGTAAATACAAGTACTAGGATTAGGCATAGGACAGGAAGTTGGGAGATATGGCTTCTATTCCCAACTTTGTTTCTGACTCACTGTGCTGTCTTGGGCAAGTCAATAAACCAGTCTGTTTCAATTTCCCCATATGTAAAATAAGGCAGTAATAGTTATCTACCTAATTCAGAGGGTGGTTAATTAATTAGCATTTGTAAAGTGCTATATGAATTCTATGTACTGTTGTTAAAAAGGATAGAAGAAACGATTATACAGTGGATTCTGGTTATTAGCAATCCTTATCATCAACATTTTCCCAAGAACCAGTCCCATCCCACTGACTTTCATGTTAACAGAACTTGGATATTAGCAACTGGAATGCTGTTTATTGACAACTTTTTTAGAAGAGAGGTTCCACTTGTAATGAATTTTCTGGCTCTGAATCCAAGGCAGGACATGAATACTCATGCACATCTCCAGGACTACAGTACACAGACTACTGCTATACATGCACTGGATGTGCCATGTTTGTCTTTCTTCCACAGGACAGAAGCAACTTTGTGTGTACAAAGTGCAAGCTGGTCTCCATATTGGAAGAGAAGATTGAAGGTCTGGAGCAACAGATAACGACCCTGCGTTGCATATGAGAAACGGAGGATTTTCTGGACAAAAGTCAGGATATGCTTCTACGGGCACAAAGGTCTAAAGATTTAGAGCAGGTTGCACAGCGGAGCCAAGAGGCCAGTGAAGAAGCTTGGCAACATGTGACCTCCAGAAGAAGAAGGGGGAATGTCCGGGTTCCAGCAACGCGGACACAGGTAACTAACCGCTTTCATGTTCTCTCCACAGGTACCATTGCGGAGAGTCGACCAGATGATATGTCTGGGGGGAGAAAGCAGAAGTGGAGGTCCTGGTGATGTCAAGGAATTATGACGTGATTGGAATAACAGAGACTTGGTGGGATAACTCACATGACTGGAGTACTGTCATGGATGGTTATAAACTGTTCAGGAAGGACAGGCAGGGCAGAAAAGGTGGGGGAGTAGCACTGTATGTAAGGGAGCAGTATGACTGCTCAGAGCTCCGGTACGAAACTGCAGAAAAACCTGAGTGTCTCTGGATTAAGTTTAGAAGTGTGCGCAACAAGAGTGATGTAGTGGTGGGAGTCTGCTATAGACCAACGGACCAAGGGGATGAGGCTTTCTTCCGGCAGCTCGCGGAAGCTACTAGATTGCACTCCCTGGTTCTCATGGGTGACTTTAATTTTCCTGATATCTGCTGGGAGAGCAATACTGCAGTGCATAGACAATCCAGGAAGTTTTTGGAAAGCGTAGGGGACAATTTCCTGGTGCAAGTGCTAGAGGAGCCAACTAGTGGGGGAGCTTTTCTTGACCTGCTGCTCGCAAACCGGGAAGAATAAGTTGGGGAAGCAAAAGTGGATGGGAATCTGGGAGGCAGTGACCATGAGTTGGTTGAGTTCAGGATCCTGACACAGGGAAGAAAGGTAAGCAGCAGGATACGGACCCTGGACTTCAGGAAAGCAGACTTTGACTCCCTCAGGGAACGGATGGGTAGGATCCCCTGGGGGACTAACATGAAGGGGAAAGGAGTCCAGGAGAGCTGGCTGTATTTCAAGGAATCCCTGTTGAGGTTACAGGGACAAACCATCCCGATGTGTAGAAAGAATAGTAAATATGGCAGACGACCAGCTTGGCTTAACGGTGAAATCCTAGTGGATCTTAAACATAAAAAAGAAGCTTACAAGAAGTGGAAGGTTGGACATATGACCAGGGAAGAGTATAAAAATATTGCTCGGGCATGTAGGAATGAAATCAGGAGGGCCAAATCACACCTGGAGCTGCAGCTAGCAAGAGATGTTAAGAATAACAAGAAGGGTTTCTTCAGGTATGTTGGCAACAAGAAGAAAGCCAAGGAAAGTGTGGGCCCCTTACTGAATGAGGGAGGCAACCTAATGACAGAGGACGTGGAAAAAGCTAATGTACTCAATGCTTTTTTGCCTCTGTCTTCACTAACGAGGTCAGCTTCCAGACTGCTGCGCTGGGCATCACAACATGGGGAATAGATGGCCAGCCCTCTGTGGAGAAAGAGGTGGTTAGGGACTATTTAGAAAAGCTGGACGTGCACAAGTCCATGGGGCCGGACGAGTTGCATCCGAGAGTGCTAAAGGAACTGGCGGCTGTGATTGCAGAGCCATTGGCCATTATCTTTGAAAACTCGTGGCGAACGGGGGAAGTCCCAGATGACTGGAAAAAAGGCTAATGTAGTGCCAATCTTTAAAAAAGGGAAGAAGGAGGATCCTGGGAACTACAGGCCCGTCAGCCTCACTTCAGTCCCCGGAAAAATCATGGAGCAGGTCCTCAAAGAATCAATCCTGAAGCACTTACATGAGAGGAAAGTGATCAGGAACAGTCAGCATGGATTCACCAAGGGAAGGTCATGCCTGACTAATCTAATCGCCTTCTATGATTTGAAGGATCTGTGGATGAAGGGAAAGTAGTGGATGTATTGTATCTTGACTTTAGCAAAGCTTTTGACATGGTCTCCCACAGTATTCTTGTCAGCAAGTTAAAGAAGTACGGGCTGGATGAATGCACTATAAGGTAGGTAGAAAGTTGGCTAGATTGTCGGGCTGAACGGGTAGTGATCAATGGCTCCATGTCTAGTTGGCAGCCAGTGTCAAGTGGAGTGCCCCAGGGGTCGGTCCTGGGGCCGGTTTTGTTCAATATCTTCATAAATGATCTGGAGGATGGTGTGGATTGCACTCTCAGCAAATTTGCGGATGATACTAAACTGGGAGGAGTGGTAGATACGCTGGAGGGCAGGGATAGGATACAGAGGGACCTAGACAAACTGGAGGATTGGGCCAAAAGAAATCTGATGAGGTTCAATAAGGATAAGTGCAGGGTCCTGCACTTAGGACGGAAGAACCCAATGCACAGCTACAGACTAGGGACCGAATGGCTAGGCAGCAGTTCTGCGGAAAAGGACCTAGGGGTGACAGTGAACGAGAAGCTGGATATGAGTCAGCAGTGTGCCCTTGTTGCCAAGAAGGCCAATGGCATTTTGGGATGTATAAGTAGGGGCATAGCGAGCAGATCGAGGGATGTGATCGTCCCCCTCTATTCGACATTGGTGAGGCCTCATCTGGAGTACTGTGTCCAGTTTTGGGTCCCACACTACAAGAAGGATGTGGATAAATTGGAAAGAGTCCAGCGAAGGGCAACAAAAATGATTAGGGGTCTGGAACACATGACTTATGAGGAGAGGCTGAGGGAACTGGGATTGTTTAGTCTGCAGAAGAGAAGAATGAGGGGGGATTTGATAGCTGCTTTCAACTAACTGAGAGGTGGTTCCAGAGAGGATGGTTCTAGACTATTCTCAGTAGTGGAAGAGGACAGGACAAGGAGTAATGGTCTCAAGTTGCAGTGCGGGAGGTTTAGGTTGGATATTAGGAAAAACTTTTTTACTAGGAGGGTGGTGAAACACTGGAATGCATTGCCTAGGGAGGTGGTGGAATCTCCTTCCTTAGAAGTTTTTAAGGTCAGGCTTGACAAAGCCCTGGCTGGGATGATTTAGTTGGGAATTGGTCCTGCTTTTGGACAGGGGGTTGGACTAGATGACCTCCTGAGGTCCCTTCCAACCCTGATATTCTATGATTCTATGTGTTATGCTTTACAGCTAACAGAATGGTAAGAACCATTAGGAAAGGGATAAATAATAAGACAGAAAATATAATGTTGCTATATAAATCCATAGTATGCCCACAGAAAGACTGGGAATGCTCATCTTAGAAATGAGACAACTAAGTGGGATATGGTAGAGGTCTATAAAATCATGACTGGTGTGAATAGGGAAGTGTTATTTACCCCTTCACATAACATACTAACCAATGGTCATCCAATTAAATGAATAGGCTTTAGGTTTAGAAAAAAACAAAAGGAAGTACTTCTTCACACAATGCACAGTCAACCTGTGGAACTCACTGCCAGGAGATGTTGTGAAGGCCAAAAGTATAACTGAGTTAAAAAAATAATTAGATAAGTTCATGGAGAATAAGATGGTCAGAGGCACAACCCCATGCTCTGGGTGTCTCTAAGCCATTGTCTGCCAGAAGCTGGGACTGGATGACACTGTATGGCTCACCTGATAACTACCCTATTCTGTTCATTCCCTCTGAAGCATCTAGCAGTGGCTACTGGTATAAGAAACAGGAGATTGGGCTAGGTGGGCCATTGTTCTGACCTGGTATGGCCATTTTTGTGTTCTTATGCATGTACTTTATGCAGCATTCATAATACACTGTTGTGCATCTTTCCTGTATGTCATGTCTTCCAAACATATGGACCTGTCTCTTGCCGGTAAAATTTGGGTTCTGGTCCCTATGTGAGCTAAGCAAGTACAAGTAGCTGACAACTTTGATATCTCAAAATCTGTTCTTTTGTACATTCTAAAGAATAGTGATGACATTTTGAAGGAATACAAGATCAGCACAAGTGGAGGCTGCAAGCATCAATGTGAATGCAAGGAGATGGACACTGGTGAAGACCTGTGGCTCTGGTTTCAGCATAAACTTGGCCAAAGTGGTCTTCTCTCTAGGCCTACACTGAAACAAATAGTGACTCAGAGCTGGCAGCAGAGCAGGGGAAGAAGTTCAATCCTTCAGACATTGGCTCAGTCAATAGGAAGCCCAACACAACATGGTTCAACATATGGAAAGCAGCAAGAAACAAGATGCTGTTCTTCTGATAGACGCTGAATGGAAGTTAGAAATCCCTGCCCAGCATTCTGGATGAGTTTCATCTGTGTGACCTCTTCAGTGTTGACAAGACTGCTCTGCATATACTGGGGCTTTCTGGACAGAGGCTTTGCTATGCTGAAGTGAAGAGTTTGCAGGAGGCAAAAAAGCTATGTACCACATTTACACTGTTGTAGTGTGGAAAAAATGGAAGGGACATGAGAAATGGCCTCTTATGGTTATCTGAAAGAGTGAGAGCCCTCACTGTTTCCATACAGAACAATCAAAACTGCCTGTGATCTACAGGAACTCTGATAATGTCTGGATGACTAGTCATCATTTCAAGAATGGCAGAAGAATTGGAACAGGAAGTTGCACCTACAAGATGTCACACATGTCTGTTGATTGACAATTTTCCAGTCGATTCATTCAATGCAGAGCTGTTGCACAGTTGGTTGAATTTTTTGCCTCCCAACACAACGTCACTCATGCAGCCGATGGACATGGGTGTAATTAAAAACTTCAAAGGCGACTACTATGCTCATCTGAATGTCTATATCATTGCCTCTCTTGATGCTGATGCACACCTTTGGGTGCTGGATGTTGCAAAAACCACAGTACTCTTTGATGCATTTCATCTCGCTAAGGAATCTTGGGGCACTGTTCTCCCCCCGACTGTTAACAACTATTTCAGAAAGAGAGATTTTATTCTACCACATATAGTGCTGGGCTGATGGACGTCAATGGCGAACATTGCCGTTCCTGATAATCTGACAGCAGATTTGAGATCATTGTTGAGTTTAATGGTCATGTGGAGACAGCAGGTGAGCTCACTGCTGTGGAAATTTGAGATAGTAACAGCTGCTGATCACCCCCAGGTTGGAGAGCCACATGCAGATAGTGCATCAGCTGAGCAACCCAAAGTGCCTCTGCTTCAAGAGGAGTTTTATGCCATGGACATTTTCCGCAAAATATACCAGAATTGTGGCTTTGAAATTAGCTATAAAGCTGTGTGCAAAATTGATAGGGATTTACAGCTGAGGGTGCTTTGCTCACTGTAAGGACAACTGTAGTATATCATTGCATAATTGTAGAAATATATACAATTCTGCAATCATATACTGCATACAATGATATACAATGCATTGTAATTGAAATCAATATATTAGAAAATGTAGAAAACATCAGAAATATTTAAATATTCTATTATACAAGTATTATATTGTTTAATAGCACGATTAATCATGATTAATTTTTTTTAATTGCGCAATTAATTTCAATTAATTTTTTTAATTGTGTGACAGCCCTAATATATATATATCATGCTATTAAACAATATAATACTTATATAATAGAATATTTAAATATTTTTGATGTTTTCTACATTTTCAAATATATTGATTTCAATTACAACACACAATACAAAGTATACAGTGTTCACTTTATATTTATTTTTATTACAAATATTTGCACTGTAAAAACAAAAGAAATAGTATTTTTCAATTCACTTAATACAAGTACTGTAGTGCAATCTCTTTATCATGAAAGTTAAACTTACAAATGTAGAATTATGTACAAAAACAACGTACATTCAAAAATAAAATGTAAAACTTTAAAGCCTACAAGTCCAATCAGTCCTATTTCTTGTTTAACCAATCGCTCAGACAAACAAGTTTGTTCACATTTGCAGAAGACAATGCTGTCTGCTTCTTGTTACAATGTCACCTGAAAGTGAGAACAGGCATTTACATGGCACTGTTGTAGCCGGTTTCACAAGATATTTACATGCCAAATTTGATAAAGATTCATATGTCCCTTGATGCTTCAACCACCATTCCAGAGGACACGCATCCATGCTGATGATGGGTTCTGCTCAATAACAATCCAAATCAGTGCGGACTGATGCATGTTCATTTTCATCAGTTGAGTCAGATGCCACCAGCAGAAGCTGGATTTTCTTTTTTGGTGGTTTGGGGTCTGTAGTTTCTGCATCAAAGTACTGCTCTTTTAAGACTTCTGAAAGTATGCACCACACTTCATCCCTCTCAGATTTTGGAAGGCACTTCAGATTCTTAAATTTTGAGTCGAGGGATGTAGCTATCTTTAGAAATCTCACATTGGTACCTTCTTTTCATTTTGTCAAATTTGCCATGAAAGTGTTCTTAAAATGAACAACATGTACTGGTTCATCATCTGAGACTGCTTTAACATGAAATACATGGCAGAATGTGGGTAAAACAGCAGGAGACATAAAATTCTCCCCAAAGGAGTTCAGTCACACATTCAATTAATGCTTTTTTTTTTAAACGAGCATGATCAGCATGGAAGCATGTCCTCTGGAACGATGGCCAAAGCATGAACAGGCATATGAATCTTTAGTGCATCTGGCACATAAATATCTTGCAACA
Organism: Lepidochelys olivacea; assembly: GCF_965140295.1. Lineage (NCBI taxonomy): Eukaryota > Metazoa > Chordata > Testudines > Cheloniidae > Lepidochelys > Lepidochelys olivacea. The sequence goes on along the minus strand of NC_140414.1, from coordinate 133,700,380 downwards.
CCAGCTACAGTGACATGAGAATACCTGTTCTCCCATTCAGGTGACATTATAATTCAGAAGTGGGCAGCATTATCTCCTGTAAATGTAAACAAACTTGTTTCTCTTAGAGATTGGCTGAACAAGAAGTAGGACTTAATGGACTTGGAGGCTCTAAAGCTTTACATTGTTTTGTTCTTGAGTACAGTTATGTAACAAAAAACCCTACATTTGTAAGGTGCACTTTCATGATAAAGAGATTGCACCACACTATTTGTATGAGGTGAATTGAAAAATACTATTTATTTTGTCTGTCATTTTTACAATGCAAATATTTGTAATAGAAAGTAATATAAAGTGAGCACAGTACACGTTGTATTCTGTGTTGTAAATTGAAATCAATATATTTAAAAATGTAGAAAAACATCCAAAAATATTTAATACATTTCAATCGGTATTCTATTGTTTAACAGTGCGATTAATTTTTTAATTGTGATTAATTTGGGGGGTTAATCGCATGAATGAACTGCAATTAATCAACAGCCCTAATACACACACAATTCCTTTTTGTTTTTCACATGTGTCATGTAAGCAACTGACTGGGAGGGAGCATAGAGTCTGAATGTGAACAGAATTTACCATATTTCGGCAATTACACAGGGTAAACTTATAGTATTAAAGGAAACTAAGTATTGTATGTTTGGATTTTTCAGGTTTATTTTTTAACACTATATCTTACAAAAATGTAATACATAAATGTATTTCAATGCCATGCTTCTATAACTACAGTGTATTGTTGTTCCACACATCTATATATACACAAAACTGGGGGGGGGGCAGTTGCTTATTGGCAACTTTTGAATAATGGCAACATTTTGCTGGGAAGCAAGAAGTTGCTAATAACTGGCATCCACTGTATTGTATTGTATCTGCTTGGATTACTGTTAAATTGTGGGAGAAAGGCCATTGTATTTTACTGATGAGGATGGCACAAGAAAACTACAATGAGATAAAGAGAAGATGCTGTGCAATCATTTTTAACTGTTACAGGCAAAGTCTTTATTCTTTCTAAGTACTTATACTATGCCATAGAAGTGTAAACTATCTCTTGTAGGAGAGTCTTAAAGCACTTTAATAACATCAGTGAAGTAATCCTCACAAAACTCACGTGAGGTGCATATAATTGTATGTTTTTTACATATGGGTAAACTGATGCATAGATACCAAATTTGGTGTCACTCTTGTATGGCATTCCATGTAAATACTTTAATGAGCTAATTTGTGTATTTTCCAATAATTTGTATATACCCATACATTTTAGTTAAAAAATTGTTGATTTTATGATTGTGTAAGGCATAAGCTTGACTGCCCTGGTGAATGAAGTCCTCTACAGGGCAGTAGCAGGGCAAGTTTCCCCTACACACTCTCTCATTGGCATGTCTTACCCTGAGCTTGGGGAGCGGTGAGGGTGGAGAGGGGAAGGTCTCCCTCTAGGAGAAACAGGGTTAATCTCAATCTTCCTGGTCCATACTGTCCTTAAGTGTCTTTGCAGAATCTGCCAATTAGCTCAGAGCTTATGGTTAATTTGTGATTAGGAGCTGGAAATGAGAGTCACTCAATTTATCTCATACAGAGACCACTAAACATCCATTAGATGGGGACAACTTTAATCCTTAATGAGCTGGTCTGGATTCAAACTGGTGAAAGACTTTGTAGCTCATTAGAAATGTCATTAGGCAACCAGTTTCCATACAAATGTCAGATATGAGGGGGTTCCGTGTATATTAAATGTGGCAAATCCCAGAATCCCAGATCCAGTTTCTAGCCACTTGACTGTACTCATGTGATACATTTTTATGTTAAAATATGTAGATTGTTTCATTTTACATCAGAGAATGAGAAAGAGGCTGTAACAATCACAAATACTTATTTCATTTAACAAATTTTTGCTCTGACTAACAAGAAAAAAAAAGCAGTTATTTGTATGCCTGTGTAAGAAATAAGAAGGCATGTGGCACAATCATCACGTGACCCATAATGTAATGGTTCTTGGTAGCTAAGTACTGGTTTTATTCATGTAACTAAGTTTTAAATATTTTATGGATTTTTTTATGACACGCCCATCAGCAGGTGTACACATTTGTGTACACCTTGGGCACATTTAAAAATAATTACTAATGCATGCAGTATGGACTAAAATATTACCCACGTCAGTACCCATCCTTCACTAAAACTATTCAATTAAACAACAACAAATTCCCATGCCCCAAAGACAACAGATCCCCTTCTCAAGATTAAATATATCAGTCTTACACACCATACTGAAGGTAGTCATACTCAGGCTTTGGTAAACCACAAAAGGAAGAGAATTCCAAAGCAATTACTAATATATTTACATATATCAGTATGAAAAAAATTGACTTAGTACCGGGAAACTGATCATCACCAGTCTATATAAAAATGTTTTACTGTTACCCTTCTCATCCTCTCTCTCTATTTTATTTAACACTCATTGCCTCTGGTCTTAAACTAAAATCTCGACCCTTCAAACACTTATGACATACTTAAGTTTACACATGAATAGTTCAATGGAAGTCAGTGGGAATATCCATCTACGTCTAGTTCAGCACAAGCAAGGTGCATTGATTTAAATCGCCCATTTTAATTGTGATTTAAATCAGCAATTTTAGTCATATTTTACATTTGTATTTTTCAGTTATTTTCCTAAAGAAAGCTTCATTCTCACTGGTTGGTAACCATTAAAATATGGTTATAATTAAATATAATCCTTACACTAAATGTGGTGCTTCTTTTTGCTAACCAGGGGGATACACTATATCTGTACACCTTTATTTAATCAATTATATAGCTTAACTTAAATATATTCAGATTCTTAAATTTTTACATTTTTTAGTGTGTTAGAAAATGGTGAATGATTCAGTTCTTATTTATAAGATGATTAATTTTTCACTTCCAATTTATGTCATGCTGTATTTGGATGGAAATTCCAATTCAATTTAAAATGCCCAAAACAGAATTTTTATTTTATTTTATTAAATAGAAACTATTTTAAATGTGCTAGATACATAAGCAAAAAAGTTTATTAAAAAGTTTATCAAAACATGTTTTGGATTTAAAATTAACTGACAAACAAAGGAAGTATTAACAGTAGTTAGTGAATTGAACTGATTGCTTCTGATCACTATGTACTTCAGGGTTTTAGAACTGGTAGATCTCATTCTCTGACACCATCTTTTTACTCATAGTTTGGAAGAGGAAGCCAGGCCTTCTGCTTTTTCAACTCCCAATTACTTTCTTAACTTTCAATGAAATAGAGAGACATTGAACTGAACAAGATGAATAAACTGCAGAAGTAGTAGCCTGCAGAAGAGGCTACTACTGTCAAAAACTCATTCAGCACTTTACCAAGCTTTGGCTCCAGGTGCTTAGCCAACAACTCAAGCCACTGATCTGGTGGAACTTTCTTTAAAACTCGGCAGCAAACATAAAATGATTAGTATATATTTTTTTATTTAATTTTAATAGATTATAATAAGTTTGGGCCTTAACATAGGTTCATAACACTGGTATTCACAAGAAAAATCTCTTACTACTATATGTAGTATGTTAATATTCTTTATCATGTCAATATTTTCCTTTTTAGTTGAGATTTTTCTATACTATACAGTACAAGAGAGAAAACCAAACTCAGGCTCAGAGGAAAGCACTGGTTTCCACAGTGAAATAATTCTGTTTATTGTCAGGGTTTACCAACAAAAAGGCCTCCAGTTATTCATGTTCAAACACCTATATTCAGTGGACTACAGCAAAATTTCCATTCCGATATCTATAGAATATGATCATGGATTACTTGAAACAATATTGCATCCATTTAAGTGGTCTCTGATATGCTTTTACAGCTATAGGCTAAAACAGATACTAACATTAAACAACTGGTTCAAATTACAGACGGAAACTTAAATAAAACCCTACCACACCTTTGTTCTCACTTCTGAGGGTAGGCTGGCTTTTATTCCAATACATGTTGTATTTTCTAGTTATCTCTTCTGATTTGATTAAGAATGATATCACTCCATTTTAGTTAAGCAGTTTTTATGTGTCTGGTTGAAAATCTGCTGTAAAATCTATCAGTTGCCACAAAATTGTGCTCCAAAATTTAAACTTTCCCTTAAGATAAAATTAGGTTTCTAGTCCTAAAGTCAAGAATGTTAACTCTTTTGCTGCTAATCCTTTTAGCAACAATATACAGCTACATGTGCTTATTCCTCTTAGGCTAACTCAAATCCCTTATCTGAAACCTTAAAACCTTCAGTAACTTTGGACCGGGCTCCATCAGAGACCACCTCTCTATTCATGACCAGTGAAAACAGTAGCACTCTTCTGAGTCAATGTAGCTAGCAGTATTCAGGCCAAAGGTTGAAAGAGCCCAAGATATGACATTCTTGGTCAATGATCCTGTCTATGGAAAAGCTGACTAGAAGAGATAAGAATGAACCCAAACCAAAACTGTTTTCAGAGCATGCTATAATACTGACCGTTTTGCAGAAATCTACCTGAAATAAAGACAAGCAATTACACTAATAGAGAGGAAGAGAGGAAGAGAAGCTGCCTAACCTAAGAGAGAAGAGCAGAGACTACTAAATCTTAATTACTGTATTAGGTGCTCAGGCATTAGTGTGATCTGTGTCCCAGAAATACCTCAGATAGAATCAGATCCATGACTATCAAGGCCCACTATGAGCGGGCCGAGCCTCAGAGTTAAGACCTGGGCTGAAGCCAGACGGCCGTGCTCGGGGAGCAGCCAGGGCTCTCTGAGATATCAGTGAGAGGTTACTGTCCAAAGGGAGAGCCAGGTTGCATAGTCCAGGGTGCAGGCAGGTTCAGCAGTTAGGTATCAGTCTGGAGGAAGGCAGTGGATGAACAGACAGGGCACCTAGACAGGCACATAGGTAGCGGGCAGACTAAGCGACAGGCTTGGCTAACCAGGGTTCAGGCGGGTCAGAAGAGTGGCTTGGGTAACCAGGAGTTTGGTCCCAAAGGAGGGTGGGGCCTGGACAGCAATGGGCCTAAGATTAGCTGCTCAGACAAGTAGTGGGGCAAAAACAAAAAGCTTTATTATACCAAGATGTGTCCAATCAGCAGTCTGCTGCTAGCCAGCTAATCCTGCTGAGTCAACACATGTAGACCCTGTTTGTACAATATAAACTGTAGTTTAGAGCAGTGGTTCTCAAACTAGGGCTGCTGCTTGTTCACGGAAAGCCCCTGGCGAGCCAGGCTGGTTTGTTTACCTGCCGCGTCCACAGGTTCGGCTGATCACAGCTCCCACTGGCCGCGGTTCACCACTCCAAGCCAATGGGAGCTGCAGGAAGGGCGGCCAGCGCATCCCTCAGCGCAGGCCGCTTCCTGCAGCCCCCATTGGCCTGGAGTGGCAAACCACGGCCAGTGGGATCCGCGATCAGCCAAACCTGCAGACACGGCAGGTAAACAAACCGGCCAGGCCTGCCAGGGGCTTTCCCTGAACAAGCAGTGGCCCTAGTTTGAGAACCACTAATTTAGAGATTTGAGTTTACACATGGTAGCACAGAATGTAAGGCTCTCATTTTGCAACCCAGTGGACCCGGGTTTGAAATCTATAGCACCTATGCATTTTGGTTCAGTCCATTGCAGAGAGTGGTCCATCTTGGGAATTCATATCTAGGTTTAGTCTCTAATCACCCATGGCAGCTAATGTCTTCATTTACACCTATGCAAAGTATATCTAGAATACAACTATTCTGAGCTGGTTACATATTACACCCATTTTGCACAGGTATGAATTACCACAAAAGTTGCAAGAAAGTGAAGAAATAGATGTATTTTGATTTTTAGTTCCAGCTCATCTCTAGTAATTTCTCTCTTTTTTTTAAATAAAACAATGATACACTTAAATGGACAGGATCAGAGCAGAGATTTAAAAATAGAAATGTTTACCAGAACTGAACGATTTCAGAATGAAGCAACCATTTACCTGAAAGACTGTTATATGCCAAGTCTGTCCACAGACAAATTATTTTTCCTGGAGGTGGGATGGTCTGAGAAACTTCAGGTTGTTTTCTGCGCAGACTATGAGCAACAGTCTTTAACTAAAGAGTGGACCTCTTTTCAAAGCCCTCGTCTATTTCTGAGCGCAGTAATGAAGAAACTTTGACTTTACAAAGTGGCTTGGCCTTTCAACTAATTTCTAGAATGTTTAAAGGCACTTGGGGTTCCAATCTCAATCAAATATCCCACGTAGAGACTGGCGCCTTTTAGGAATATCAGTTTTGTTCTTATGGTCAAATCCCTTTAAGAGATTACTGTCCTCAATACATCAGTTGAATGACTTTGGTATCAAAGGACAATATTATATTTCCAGATTAGCTGAAAACTAAGCTCTTGTTGAAGGAGGAAGTGAATCAGACCTTTGATGAGCCTGTCCTATGAGACAATCTGCAGGCATACAATTAATAGACAGTATAGGGCTTGGGACTGACTCAGAGAAATTCACTCCTGTACGGACAACTAGCACAAGCCCTATACACTACTTAAATACCCTTAAGACATACTTTTGAGGGCTTAAGTGGTACATTTGTACCTCTTCCATAGAGCAGGTGACTGTCAAACTCAGAGAGCACTTTCTGGTGAACAGAGCGCACACAGACTCCTCAATCTTGCAAACATTTACATGTGTATAATTTAAGCGTGTGAGTAGTCTCACTCAGGCCATGCATAAGGACCCTTGCCCATATATGACTGACATATACAGACACCCATTATTACAAGTGGGGCTGCTTGCACCACTTATTGTTAAAGTCACCCTACACTTCCCAATATAAGATCCTCTTTTCAATTGCTTACAATTTTGCCAAACTTTAACTGTTGGGCTGTAATTTTCCATACCATTTGTCTGTCAGGCTAATTTTTTTTCCTGAAACCTTCAGCCAAAAGAGTTGAGCTATTTCCAAGAATGAGGCTATGGAAAAATACGTTGTTTTGCAACATTAAAACATTCTGGCTATCTTTTCTTTGAGAAGCTCTACCATTCCCATGCTTGGGAGAAGGAAACTGAAATTTGGCAGAGACGAGGACTTCTTGTCAGGAACGTGCCTTTTGCTATTCATGTGAAAACCTTCCCAAATTTGGTCATGTCATAAGCCTCAGAAAAATCTCAGTTTGCACATGCTCAGTAGAGATTTAAAATCTAGCAGTTAAAATCTCTGAAGTTTCCATGATCACTGAGCATGCTCCAGTCCATTGTGCTTCCTTATGTTGACCAGACAGCACATCCACCATCCCCACTGAGCAAGTTTCATCCCCCTCACAGCTCCTACATGTGTTTGTGAACGTGTACCATCCACACAGAACAATTCACCATGCTCCACCTCAGGGCAACAAGAGCTCTGATTATTAATTATTAATTATTATTATTATTATTTTTATTAAATCAAACTTTTCACATGTGGTCACTAATTCTATGTTCTTCATTTTCTGGGTGTCTGATTTAAGACTCAGGGGTCAGATCTGAAGAAGTGCTGAGCACTCACAGCTGCAACTGAAGGTACTGGGAGCTGTACTTTAAAAATATAAAACACTAGTCATACCGATTTTGAGGACAGTTTGTACAATTGGGTCTTCATATGGCTCCATAGACCAATTCTGGAAGAATGACATTTATCTCACTGACCACAAAGCCATTTGCATGGTTGTGTTGCTTAAGCTGTGTGTTGTTTCCATACCCGCTGCTGTGCTTCCAGCTGCACAATGTGGTACTTCTCAAAATCATGAACGCCTACCCTTATGTCGTAGTGTCATTTGATGCAGTCAGCAACCAGTTGCTCGAAAGTTGAGTGAGAAATATTTGTCTTGTGCAGATTTTGTTTCAGAGTATTTTTGAAGTGTTTCATCTGCTCTCCACTCTTATGGTTGCCAGAACTTAAATTCAGAGTATAGAATCTGTTTTGATAGATGGGTCCCAAGCATACAAATTACACGTCTAGTCCATCTTAGTTGGGTGCAAATCTAATGAGTCTTGCTCGTGAACCAGCTTTTGCCAAAACTTCTATGTTGAACACCCGGTCCTGCCATTTGATTCCCAGCAGCCATCGTAAGTGTTGCAAATGGAAACTGTCAAGATTTTTAATGTGCCATTGATAATAAGTCCATCTGCAGAGCAATGTCATGAGGACAACAGTATTATAATTTTTTTTTTGTCTATGGACAGATTCTGTGTTGCTTCCAGGTTTGGTTATAAAGGCAACCATATGCGGAGCTCGCTTTCTTAATTTGTGCATCCACTTCGTGGTTCAAATATAAAGTGCTATAGCAGTGGTTCCCAAACTTGTTCCGCCGCTTGTGCAGGGAAAGCCGCTGGCGGGCCAGGCTGGTTTGTTTACCTGCCGCGTCCTCAGATTCGGCCGATCGTGGCTTGCAGTGGCCGCGGTTCGCTGCTCCAGGCCAATGGGAGTTGCTGGAAGCGGCGGCCAGTACGTCCCTCGGCCTGTGCTGCTTCCAGAAGCTCCCATTGGCCTGGAGCAGTGAACCGCGGCCACTGGGAGCCGCGATCAGCTGAACCTGCGGACGTGGCAGGTAAACAAACCAGCCCGGCCTGGCCCGCCAGAGGGCTTTCCCTGCACAAGCGGTGGAACAAGTTTGGGAACCACTGCGCTATAGAATGATAAGTGCTCTGAAAAAATAAGGTCCTAGGCGTCTCAAATTGGGCACCCAAAATTAGTGGATACTTTTGATTTTAATGTCTCTATTCCTCAGCTCCCCATCTGTGCATTAACCACTCAAATATTTTTTTTAAATTGAAATTTAAAATAATGTGCCATAGTCTAATAGCAACAAGCTATGCTGGGGTCTATGTAAAAGTGTTGCACTTCTTAGGTGGTTTATGGCATGAAGGCCATATGCCTAGTAGTAACACATTAGCACCATCAAGGATCATTATGCTAAGCATTGTAAAAGCACATAACAAAAGCAGTCCCTACACCAGAAAGCTTACAATGTAAGTTTATTACAAGATGCAAAGGGTAGATGAAGTAGGCAAACAGGAGTCAGAAGATGAGGGAAAAATAAAATGACCAGGATGTGCATAATAAGTTGCAGTCTCCCAGCTCATCACCTGCCAATACCATAGTTTTCTAATACAAACCTTGCTGTGTATTATTGTTATAAAGGTATTCACATTCACAGGATGTAGCTTAATTGAGGAAGTAACGCATTTGCTAGAATGATAGTCATTTGGCACTTTACTTCGATTCTTACGCAATAGCCAGTAATTTCTGAATCTGGATTATCACAATTTTATTAGGCAGTCTGATTTTCTTAGAATACCATGGAAGGGAGGGGTTCCTTTTATTTTTTAATCAAAGTTAGAATTTTATTTTAAAACTATCCTAAAAGTATGAACATGTTTAGGGAGAGTCTGGTCTAATACAGGCTGAAAATTCTGATATTTTTGTGAAAGTACGTGTGTGCGCAGGGGAGCAAGGAGGAGGGGGGTGAAGAGAACTGAGGGTGAAGACACAGAAAAAAGTTTTTCATAACTGATTACAAGTTCACATAGTTCACATGGTTACCCGCTCCTGCCCTGTGCGGCTTAAAAGCCAGCCCTGGGAGAGAGCTAGGGCTGAGGGCAAGGCTAGGCTGATTGGGGAAATGGCGGTGGCTTGGCCACGCCCCAATCAGGTCGCAGCTGGGCCTATAAAGGGGCTGCTAGGCTGAAGCTTAGCCAGTATCTGTCTCTGTGTTCAGAGAGGGAAGGACCTGAGGGAATACCTAGATTGGAGCAGGGCAGAGGAGGAAAGGCCAGGGGAGCTCCAGCTTGGAAACCCCCAGGCTGCAAGGCCTAGATTAGGGCCTATTAGGTACTGGAGTTGCAAGGGGGCAGCCCACGGGTAGACAGAGGTAGTAGGTCCAAACCCTCTGGCCCGTGATGAGTGGCTGATAGACTGCAGTCTTCCCTGGGGAGCAGGGCTAAGCGATGACTGGCAATAGCCAAGACTGAGGTGAGGTGGGGGTTCCCCGGGGAGGGGAGACCTTCAGGGATTGTTGGGGTTTACTGCCAGGGGCAGCACCCCAGTGGCAGGAGGCACTGGGTCCTGGGGCGGACTGGGGCTGGTGGTAAGGCAGATTACCAGATCGCAGAGGGCGCTCCAGAGGTTGATGAGCTAATTTCCAAAGACAACCAGTGGGAGGCGCTGCCGGGTGAGTGCAGCTCTATTACAGGTACAAAAGAGGATCAACTGAGAACTTTAAAGATTATAAACAAATTCTATAAGAGGGACTTAACTTCTTTGGAGATGGAGAGGTTACTTACTTTGTACAGTAACTGGAGCTCTTTGAGATGTGTATCCCTATGGGTGCTTCATTTCAGGAGCACATGCTCCCCATGTGCCTCTGATTGGGGGTTTTTGGTAGCAGTGCCTATTCAGCCTGCACATGAATTCCAGGCCTCCTTGTGCCCCGTACTGAGGATATAGAGCCGTGCAAGTGAACAGCCCTCATTTCCTTCTCTGTCACAAAGTCCCAGGAGACTGACCTGCAAGTGTGTACCAGGACATAGTGTGTTAGAAAGTGTGAACTGACACCCAAGTTGCAGATTTGCAAATTTCAATGTCTGGCATGTTTTTCAACAGCACCTTGGAGGTAGATTGAGATATGGTAGAGTGGGCAGTTACTCCAGAAGTAGGCTGAACATTAGCAGTCTTGTAACAACTTAGAATACACCCGGAAACCCATTTTGAAAGTTTTGCAAGGAAACTGAAGATCCTTTTGATCTGTCCATGAAGGAAAAAATAAAATCTCATTTTCTAAATGGTATCCTTCTATCTGGATTGAAGACTAGTGTAAGCAGAGACAGGGTGGGCTCCACCCTGACATCTGGTGGTGAGGTGTGGCAAGTTGTGGAAAAGAACTTCAGGGGCTGATCTCATTTGCATAGGCACACCCACCCTGCCTAGAATGAGGCCATAACTGCCCAAATCGTCACTTTGGCTGTTGTGGGATCCCCAGTGTCTCTGTTATTGGGGCGGGAAGAATAAATTGTTAGTACCCTGATTATGGGAACTGTGCTTGGAACTGTACTTGGCCTTTTTGTTATGATGGAGGACTCACCATCAACTGAGTAGCACTCACTAGGCAAGGGACATGGGTTCCAAAACTCTGTGAATTGAGAGAGACTTGAGACAGGTATTAGTGCCTGGTGGTGTAGGCCCCTTTTGTGAGGGCCTGAAGCACCAATTGCACCTCTGTCTCTCTCCACTGTGGAATGTCAGAGCTAATTTTGGGTCTATTAAGAGTTTTGTTACAGGTATTGTGCTGAATTCACTTCAGCCTTATAGTGCACCAGCACTAAGGCTCCCACTACTATGAGCTGAAATCACTGAGAGCTGAAATCACTGAGCACTGTGTCAAGTAGGGGGGAGCTGGAAGTTCTAGTGTGCAGTGGAGCCGGTCGTGAGACAGCAGTGTGTTCGTGAGACGGCGAGCTGAGCGGAGCCGGTCGTGAGACAGCGGTGTGTTCGTGAGACGGCGAGCTGTCCGGAGCCGGTCGTGAGACAGCGGTGTGTTCGTGAGACGGCGAGCTGTCTGGAGCCGGTCGTGAGACAGCGGTGTGTTCGTGAGACGGCGAGCTGAGCGGAGCCGGTCGTGAGACGGTGAGCTGTGCAGAGCGGAGCCGGTCGTGGTGGAGCGGAGCAGAGCCCTGTGGGGCAGTCAGCTTCAGGACACGTAAGGTGCCCCTTACCTCTTTCCCCCACACCCAGGCACATTTTAGCCAGATTGGGGAGTAACACTCTGCAGGTGAACTTTTGAACTCCGGGGCTGGACTTTTTTTGGACTTTGGGCGATTAGTGGATTGCTGGACTCAAGAGACGTTTGGGTTCTGGGACTCAAGAGCCTGAGGGAAAGGAGGTGGCCCAAATTTTCTGGGGTGGGTCAGTGTTCATGGTTTGGTTAATGAGCACTAGTTGTGGTGTTTCCCCAATTTAATGCTGATGTTGTTTGCCTCATGTTATTAAAGATTCTCTACTACACCAAGACTCTGTGCTTGCGAGAGGGGAAGTATTGCCTCCTTGAGGCGCCCAGGGGGTGTGTAAGATTTTCCCAGGTCACTGGGTGGGGGCTCGAGCCAGTTTTGCATTTGCTTTAATGAGAGGGAACCCCTGTGTATTGAACCCGGCCCTTGCTGCTATCAACTTGGCCTGGCAGAAGGGTTACATTTGTGGGGGCTCGTCCGGGATCGAGACTGGGTCAGTACCCCTCGCAAGCACATCTTAGGTGAGTCATTAAATTGGGAGAACCCAGAATCTGGTTGTTGTTGTTTTGATCTGTTATATTTGGGAAAGAAATTACAGTTTGTATAATGGCCCTACATTTGCTAGAGGATTGGTGCAAGGGGATGAATATTAACCCTAGGAACTGTGTCCTGGTGACCGGGGTGCCGGAGGCATTCGATGAAGGCTCAATAGAGCCTACCTTAAGGGCATCCACTGAGTACCTGAGTAAGTGTAAAATGCGTGGGCGCATATTTGTGAGGGAGGATGGAGATTTTGCTGTACTGTGTGAGCTGCCGTCGGCTGTGGACCCTCTACAGGTTCCAGGCACGATAGCAGTGGAAGATGGTGAGTGGAAGGTAATAACTACTGGGAGCCAGCCCTCACCGGCTCCTGCATCTGAAGTGGAGTTTTTAAAGAAAATGTCAGCCTTTTTGGGGGGAGAGGGGAAGACCTTGGCTGATATGCCGGGTCTGTTGGGCCTTGACCCAGGAGTCCCAACCCGGGAGGCTGCTCCATCACCTGATGAGTGGGTGAAGGCTTTGGGGCAAGCATTAGAGAAGGTCGTGCCACCCCACCCTGAGTCAAGCCCCTATCGTAAACTGAGGCTGTTTTCTGGGGGTCCCACCCCAATACCCGGGGAGGAAGCATTTGAACCCTGGCTGGAACACACCACTGAAATGCTGCAGGAGTGGGCAGTACCTGATGCTGAAAAGAGAAGGCGACTAGTAGAGTGCCTCAGGGGGCCAGCCCTAGATGTGATTCGCACCCTGAAGCTCAGTAACCCTGGGGTCAAGGTAAATGACTGCCTAGAGGCCCTTGATCATGCCTTCGGGAGAACCGAGGGCTCAGAGGATGTTTATTGCAAGTTCCTCAATGCCAGGCAACAAAAGGGAGAGAAAGTTTCTGCCTACATACAGAGGTTGGAGAAATTATTACAGAGAGCCATCATGAGGGGAGCAGTAGCGGTTGAGCAAATGGACCGGACTAGATTGGCTCAGATTGTGAGGGGAATTCAATATCAGAACCCAATCCTTCTCCACCTTCGATTAAGGGAGCGCCAAGACAATCCACCGGGTTACTCTCGACTGATAAAAGAGGTCCGAGAGGAGGAAGAGAGGCAGGCAGCTGGTGAGGTTTGGGAGGTTCAGCCACCCCAGGCAACTGCCACAACATCCATACGAGCGCCCAAGGCGCTGATGGTGAATCCTCAAGAGGAACTTACCCAACGAGTGCAGGTCCTGACACAGAAAGTGGCTGAACTAGAGAATACCATCGATTCAGCAAAGACTTCAGCGTACAAGGAACCCCCTGTTACCACGGTCCAGAAGACTACATTTAGAACCTCTGCCCCACCCCGGCAACACGGGAAAGGGCAATCCTTCTTCTGCTACCGGTGTGGCCAGGATGGGCACATTGCTGCCAGGTGTCAGAATGCAGAGAATCCCCCGCTAGTATACCAAAAGCTGAGGACCACCTGGGGAAAGTCGGGAAACGGCCCCAGGGCCTGGGAAGGGAGCCGCCTAGGCCTGCAGGGTTTGGAGGCTCCCCTGCGAAGAACCATGCCACCCGAATCCCACCAGGATTGATAGGACCTCGAGCTGAGGTCACTGTAAAGGTTGAAGGGACAGAATGTAGAGCAGTGCTTGACACGGGATCCCAAGTGACTATCATATTCCAGTCTTTCTACCAGCAGATGCTTATGCATCTGCCTATACAGCCCTTGACAGGGCTTGGCCTGTGTGGTCTCAGCATGGATGAATACCCGTATCAGGGGTATGTCATTGTACACCTGGAATTCCCAGAAGAGATCGCTGGGGTAAGACAGGAGGTGGACACTGCAGCTTTAATATGCCCTGACCCTAAAGGTGTCTCTGATGTGTCCGTGCTGATAGGGACCAACTCCAGCCTCTTTAAGGTACTTGCAGATTACTGCAGACAGCGAGCAGGGGACCAATACCTGAATACCTTGGTGATACACACACATTGTGCTGCAGCCTACAGAAAAATTGAGGACGCAAAAAGAGTGATGCCTGATTTGCCGGTGGGAGCACTGAGGTACGCAGGCCCGGTCCCCTTAGTGGTGTCTGCAATGACAGAAAAGGAGGTGATTGTCATGAGTACCTGCCTGAAAGGCAATAAGAGAACATTAGCAGTGGTGGAGCAGCCAACTGAGGGAGGGCTCCCTGAAGGAGTGCTGGTTCTTAGTGGAGTCATAACCCTACCTGCTGAAGCCCAGGAAGAGGTGACTATACTGATTGCTAATGGGACAAGTCGTGATATTTTTGTGAGGCGAGGACAAAAGATAGCAGACCTCTTTGAGCCTGAGTCAATTGTAACCCCCCAGTGTGAAACGCAAGTTCCGACGATAGACCCAGCAAAGTTTGACTTTGGAGATTCACCAGTGTCCGAGGAGTGGAAAGATCGCCTGAGGAAGAAACTTTGTGAAAGATCCAAGGTGTTCTCACTGCATGAGTGGGATGTGGGATGTGCAAAAGGAGTAGAACACAATATCAGACTACATGACTCTCGACCTTTTAGGGAGAGATCTAGGAAGATTGCTCTCTCTGAGATGGAAGATGTGCGACATCATCTTCAGGAGCTGGCTGCGAATGGCATCATTACAGAGTCCCACAGCCCATACGCCTCGCCCATTGTGGTAGTCCGTAAAAAGAATGGGAAAATCCGGATGTGTATTGACTACCGCACCCTAAACAGCCGTACTGTGGTCGACCAGTACACTATGCCTCGAGTGCAAGATGCCTTAGACTGTCTACTGGGAAGCCAGTGGTTCTCTGTGTTGGATCTTCGAAGTGGGTACTACCAGATCCCTCTGGGAGAAGAAGATAAGGAGAAGACCGCCTTCATCTGCCCATTAGGGTTTTATCAGTTCGAACGCATGCCCCAAGGGATTTCTGGAGCACCTGCCACCTTTCAACGTCTCATGGAGAGAGTTGTGGGAGACATGAATTTACTGCAAGTGTTAGTTTATTTGGATGACCTGATTGTGTTTGGAAGAACCTTAGAGGAGCATGAAGAAAGACTTCTTAAAGTGCTTGATAGGTTGGAGGATTATGGTCTGAAGCTTTCAATTGACAAATGCCAGTTCTGCAGAACCTCAGTGAAGTATGTGGGTCACATCGTATCCCAAGAGGGTGTGAGTACTGATCCTGATAAAATAGAAGCACTCACTACATGGCCACGTCCAAGTAACTATAGAGAACTCAAGACCTTTCTTGGATTTAGTGGCTACTACCGCAGGTTTGTGAAAAACTATGCTACGATTGTAAAGCCTCTGAATGATCTTACCAGGGGACATCAGTCCAGCAAGAACAAATCTAAGACCAGGAATAAGGGGAGGTTCCCAAAGCCTCCTGTGCAGAGAAACTATGGCCCCTTTGCACCATTTGGGCCACGGTGGGATGAGAGATGTGAAAGGGCTTTTCGAGAAATCATTACTTGCCTAACTCATGCTCCAGTCCTAGTTTTTGCTGACCCAAGCAAACCATTTATCCTGCATACTGATGCCAGTTTGGAGGGTCTGGGAGCAGTCCTGTACCAGGAAGTGGAAGGCAAACATAAACCTGTAGCCTTTGCCAGCCGAGGATTGTCTGATAGTGAAACTCGTTATCCCACCCACAAGCTGGAATTCTTGGCCTTGAAATGGGCCATCACTGAGAAATTTCGAGACTACTTGTATGGTGCTCAGTTCCAGGTGTGGACAGACAACAATCCACTGACCTATGTGTTAACAAGTGCTAAGCTGGATGCTACAGGGCAGAGATGGGTGGCCGCCTTGGCTAGCTATGAGTTTAGCATTCAGTACCGATCAGGGAGAAGCAATGTAGATGCAGATGCATTGTCCAGGCGTCCGCAGGCTCCAGAAGTTGCTGTGATACCTACAGATGGAGTGAGAGCTATTTGCAGTGTGAGTCGTCGAGAGCCAGAGGCCTGTGAGAGCCTTCAGGGATGTATTGCAGAAGCTTTGGGCCTGCCCCCTGAATGCATGCCTTCTGCCTCAGTGAACTATATTGCATTGGACCAATCTCCTTTGCCCATGCTCAATGCGGCTGACTGGCAAGAAGCCCAGCGGCAAGATATTGACATTCGTGATACACTACTTGCCAAAAGGGAGGGGCGAAGCCCAGCTGCAGTTGTCCCACCTAACCCGGAGGGTAAACTACTATTGAGAGAATGGACCAAATTAAAACTGATTCAGGGAGTGCTACACCGAATGACCACCGACTCTTTACAAAAGCAACGAGCACAACTAGTACTGCCAAAAAGGTACAGAGCCCTGGCCATGAGGGCCCTGCATGATGACTTTGGGCATTTAGGGATGGAGAGGACTCTGGAACTTATTCGTAGTAGGTTCTATTGGCCCCGAATGGCTGAAGATGTTCGCAGGAAATGTGAGACTTGTGCTCGATGTGTTCAAAGGAAAACTCTGCCCACGAGGGCTGCATATCTGAAGAACATCACCAGCAACAAACCTTTGGAGTTGGTATGCATTGATTTCTTGTCTGTAGAGGTAGACAAGAGGAATGTTGGGAACATTCTAGTAGTGACTGACCATTTTACACGGTATGCACAGGCATATCCCACACGTGATCAGAGGGCCACCACCGTCGCTCGAGTATTGTGGGACAAATATTTCTCAGTCTATGGATTCCCGGCTCGGATACACTCTGATCAGGGGCGGGATTTTGAGAGTCACCTTCTGAAGGAGGTGCTGAAGATAGCAGGAATTAAAAAGTCTAGGACAACGCCTTATCACCCCCAAGGTGACCCCCAGCCAGAGAGGTTCAACCGAACCCTATTAGATATGTTGGGAACTTTGCGACCAGAGCAGAAGGCAACCTGGAGCCAGCATGTCGCATTTCTGGTGCATGCCTACAATGCCACAAAGAACGATGCTACGGGAGTCACCCCATATCTTTTGATGTTTGGGCGAGAACCAAGATTACCCATAGACTTGTGCTTTGGTGTATCAGAGGATGGAGATAGCTATGAAACTCATCAGCAATACGTATCCCGACTAAGAGAGAGGCTGCAGGATGCTTATCGCTTGGCTACCGCTGCGGCTCGGAAGAACGCAGACCGCAACAAACATCGATATGATGCTAGAGTGCGTTCGCAGGAGCTCCAGCCGGGGGACAGAGTCCTGCTGCGAAATTTGGGTATCGCTGGCAAACACAAGATAGCTGACAGATGGAAGGCAATACCTTACCTGGTGATGGAAAAGCTGGGAGATCTGCCGGTCTACAAGATCAAACCTGAAGACAGTCCAGGGCAAATAAAGACGGTGCATAGAAACCTTTTGCTCCCTGTGGGGGAATTGGTAAGCACCCCTTATGAGATGGGCCATGACAGGGCAGCCGGGCAGAACAGAAGTGCTAGACCAAAGCTGCCATCCAACACAGACAGTGAGCCTCCTGCAGCTAACTTACCCCTATTCTGCACATCTGAGAGTGAGTCTGAGGAGGAAGACACAACCCTGGTGTATCCTGGGATGGAGACAAGATTTCAGTCTCGACCAGCTGAACCGAATGAGAGTTCTCCCTTTTCCACCCTAAACCCTATGGCGGAATTATTTAGGCCCCTTTCTGACACCCCTGTGCCGCTGATGAGACCCCCGTGTGATGACACACACAGGTTATTGGCCAGTGGAGACACTCAGGTAGAGGATGTCCTGGGCACCTTGGACCCTCCCGCGTTAGAACTAGGAGTGCAGGGGCCTACGCCAGTAGCCAAGAGACCCTCAAAGGAAGCCTCTCCATCCATCAATCAAGAGGACGTTCCCCTTACCTCAGCAACAGAGATTCTCAATAGACGAGACAGGGTGATAAGACCAGTAAAACGGTTAACTTATGATGCACCTGGGGTGACTAGTGAGGAGCCAATACATTTAGCACACAGGATTGTGGAAGCCAAAGTGGGCTTTCTGAGGCCTTTTGGAGGAAATCAATGAGTTGGTATAAAGGGAGTATGATTTGTCGGGACGCCAAATTCTCGGCTGGGGGGAGGATGTAAGCAGAGACAGGGTGGGCTCCACCCTGACATCTGGTGGTGAGGTGTGGCAAGTTGTGGAAAAGAACTTCAGGGGCTGATCTCATTTGCATAGGCACACCCACCCTGCCTAGAATGAGGCCATAACTGCCCAAATCGTCACTTTGGCTGTTGTGGGATCCCCAGTGTCTCTGTTATTGGGGCGGGAAGAATAAATTGTTAGTACCCTGATTATGGGAACTGTGCTTGGAACTGTACTTGGCCTTTTTGTTATGATGGAGGACTCACCATCAACTGAGTAGCACTCACTAGGCAAGGGACATGGGTTCCAAAACTCTGTGAATTGAGAGAGACTTGAGACAGGTATTAGTGCCTGGTGGTGTAGGCCCCTTTTGTGAGGGCCTGAAGCACCAATTGCACCTCTGTCTCTCTCCACTGTGGAATGTCAGAGCTAATTTTGGGTCTATTAAGAGTTTTGTTACAGGTATTGTGCTGAATTCACTTCAGCCTTATAGTGCACCAGCACTAAGGCTCCCACTACTATGAGCTGAAATCACTGAGAGCTGAAATCACTGAGCACTGTGTCAAGTAGGGGGGAGCTGGAAGTTCTAGTGTGCAGTGGAGCCGGTCGTGAGACAGCAGTGTGTTCGTGAGACGGCGAGCTGAGCGGAGCCGGTCGTGAGACAGCGGTGTGTTCGTGAGACGGCGAGCTGTCCGGAGCCGGTCGTGAGACAGCGGTGTGTTCGTGAGACGGCGAGCTGTCTGGAGCCGGTCGTGAGACAGCGGTGTGTTCGTGAGACGGCGAGCTGAGCGGAGCCGGTCGTGAGACGGTGAGCTGTGCAGAGCGGAGCCGGTCGTGGTGGAGCGGAGCAGAGCCCTGTGGGGCAGTCAGCTTCAGGACACGTAAGGTGCCCCTTACCTCTTTCCCCCACACCCAGGCACATTTTAGCCAGATTGGGGAGTAACACTCTGCAGGTGAACTTTTGAACTCCGGGGCTGGACTTTTTTTGGACTTTGGGCGATTAGTGGATTGCTGGACTCAAGAGACGTTTGGGTTCTGGGACTCAAGAGCCTGAGGGAAAGGAGGTGGCCCAAATTTTCTGGGGTGGGTCAGTGTTCATGGTTTGGTTAATGAGCACTAGTTGTGGTGTTTCCCCAATTTAATGCTGATGTTGTTTGCCTCATGTTATTAAAGATTCTCTACTACACCAAGACTCTGTGCTTGCGAGAGGGGAAGTATTGCCTCCTTGAGGCGCCCAGGGGGTGTGTAAGATTTTCCCAGGTCACTGGGTGGGGGCTCGAGCCAGTTTTGCATTTGCTTTAATGAGAGGGAACCCCTGTGTATTGAACCCGGCCCTTGCTGCTATCAACTTGGCCTGGCAGAAGGGTTACACTAGCATTCTTCTCACACCCAAAGCACGAAGAGCAGATTATTCCCTGGATTGGTGTGGATTAGGGAAAAACAGAAGGAAAATGTATGACCCAGTTAATGTAGAAATCGGATGAGATTTTACATAGAAATTTGTGATGTGGTTGTAACAATACCTTTTTCTTTAAAAAGTCTGTAAAGAGGAGATCTGCCATTAACACCTCTAATTCTCCAACCATTTTGGCAGAAGTGATGGCCATCAAGAATGCCATTTTCATAGGTAAGTGCAGCAATGAAAATTTAATTGATAGTTTAAATTGAGGCTTGTTCGTGAGGCAATTAAGGACCAAGTTCAAAACCTAAATTGAAGTAGGTCCTCTTATTTGTGGAAATAGCTTAATCAGTCCCTCAATGAACCTTGCCCTGTGAGATAAGCAAACCCTGAAAATCCCTCCACAGGTGAATGGAAGGCTGAGATTGCTGCCAGATGAACTTCGACAATTTATAAAGGTCTTGTCCTCTTAATTACAACAGGTAATCAAGAACAGGTAGGTGAAAACTCTGGTGCACAAACCAGTGATGAAATCTCCTCTACTTTTGAAGGTGACTAGCTCTAGTAGAGACCTTTCTGCTGTTTAATATGACCTGTTGTACCTCTGTCAAGCAGGAAACCTCTATCTCCAACAAACATTGAGGAGCAAAGCTCTGAACTGAAGAAAGCCCAGGTTGGGATGGAGAATCTGGCCAGACTACAGGATAACAGATGGCAAGCAGCTGGGAATAATAATGGCAAGAGCAAAGCATAACGAATCAGGTAAGGATACCATACTTGTCTTGGCCAAATTGGTGCATTTAGAAAGACTGCAGTTTTATCCTGCTTGATCTTGTTCAATACCTTCAAGAGCAGTGTCATCAGAAGACATGCATAGAGGTGGCCAAGAAGTGAGAATGATATTGATGACCCAAAGCCCTTCTAGTGCAGGAAATTCTGCTCTTTCTGCTAAAAGCTATTACAAAGAAGTCCACATCTGGAAACTTCCAGGTTAGGAAACTATGCTGGAGAGTCCAAGATTGGAGTTCCCACTTGGAATCCGAACATGCAGGCAACACTCCCTATCATGACTTCAACAGATTGGTTCTTGATGAAGGAAAGAAACTGTATGCAGACATTGCTCACTGCTCTTACTTCCAGAAGGTTGATGTGGAGGAGAGATTTTTGGGCAAACCATTTGTCCTGAGTAGTGTGTATCCCTAGATATGCTCTCCCCCCGAAAGGATACATCTGAAGTTATGGTGACAGCAGGAGGAACTGAGTAAAGGGGAGCTCTGTACATATTTTGGAGGGGTCCTTCCACCAATTGAGCAACTCCAGTACTCAAAGATGAATAGATGCCATTGTGATGGTTCTCAGGGTATCCTGAGAGTCACCTTGTTACCCCCTGCCCGCCACCCACATCATGAGGGAGATTTGCTTGTGCTTAATTGGGTTTCAGCTCCCTGACACCACCAACCTGTGAGCCACCCAAGCATTCTCCTATGGGCAACACTAGCCCTAGCTTTGCTTTGCAGGTGAACAATAGGTGCACCCAAGTCCCTTTGAAGTGTTCCCCTGTGATAGCCAGCCTCTGATATTGACTACCCATAGAATTAACAAGTTAGCTGTCCCCAAGGGACTAGAGTACACACTAGATTGTATGATTCAACTCAAGATCAGCATCTTGCTTAACATCACAGCACTTTCATATAGTGAAAAGGATAAGATGATTACCAAAAATTAAAGACATAGTGAGTCAGGTTGATGGAAACAAAAAGTTAATCATAACATGCTTTCTAGAGCTGAATCTTAACTATTAGGTTAATCTCCTGTCTTATAAAGTTTCTCCCAAAGCCTTTTGCAGCATCTTCAGCCAAGGCTGGTTGTGATTGCCCATTTTCTTCCTAGGCCCAAGATAAAGTGATGTTTCCTTTGCTTTCTATTTATATCCTCAAAGGTATCTGTCAGTTCTTAAATTCAGGATAACCACCCGTGGCTTATTTTTTCCTGTCTACTGCTTTCCTGTTGATTTCACATCTCTTTGACTTCATGTGTAAATGGATATCCATTGTGTTAGCTTACAATGCTTAATTTACTTTTCCCCAGGGAGACAGGTGAATAAACACCTCATACGATAGAAAACCATGGATTTTGTGAACCATGTCTTGATACAGACTTTAAAAACACACATTTTCAGTATATATACACATAGTACCTGCACCTACATTTCATAACGTTATTAAGGATCAGTGCAACCCCAGCTTTCTCTTCAGACCTCACATGACGTTCCCTGGTAAACCAGAGTGCACATACCAGAATCAAGATAGTCTTGTAGCCCCCCTTCCCAGCTGGCATTAAGGATTCTTGGGTTAAAGACATCTTGTCTAAACTCTGTTTGTATGGCCTCTCTCAGTTTGTATGGCAACTTCCAACTTATTTGTATGTATTATAAATCTTCTTACTGTATGTTCCATTCATCTGATGAAGTGGGCTGAAGCCCACGAAAGCTTATGCTCTAATAAATTTGTTAGTCTCTAAGGTGCCACAAGTACTCCTGTTCTTTGTTCTAGGAAAGTATATTTGAAAAAAAAAACAGTCAAAATTAGGTTATTTGGTAAGAATACAGAATGTGGCATGTGACAGCATAACACGATTAGTCCCTCTTTCCGCTACTTTTTAGAAGATAGGCTTGATTTAGAAGAGCATTACGATAATGCATCATACTGCATATACAGGTTTTCTGAACACTAATTGTAAATGAGGAAGGCATCTATAATGAATCAAGTCTGTTTCTGTTTTCCTTACACTTCTGGTACCCACAAAGTGAAGGGGGGGCAGGGGAATGGGGAAGAGGTAGGAGTGGATGGATGCCTACTGAAAACATTTTGATTTATTCAAAGACCAGAAGTTAAATGACAGTGCCAGTCTAGGTATTTTGAACTTGCCCTCAGACTGAACTCACATAATTATGATGTGACTCTCTTTTTTCAAGCTTGGTTTATTTCTAATAACTATTTAGTTGGTAAATGTTTATGGTATCTTTAGTACATTTTTTGTGAAGGGAAAAAACCCTATGTTTGGCTTTCCAATAAACTGATATTTTCATTTACACACACTTGAGTTTTGTTGTTGTTTTTTTCTATTTGGGACTTTTTTTATTTGAGAACTCAATAGCAATTAGCTTCAGATCTAAATGAATAATAATGCATTTACATTTCAGATATGTATGACAATTCATTTCTTCAAGTAAAAACTGGATTATTTTCTGTCCCCATTCCTAACCTCTGCAAATAGTTTTGCACTCATTTAAATCCTGAACACAACTGAGTACATGACTAGAGACCCAGGTTAAAACAATAACATCTACTTGCTTAGGAATAAAACACTTTTTGATCTGAATTCTTGCAGTAACAAAATCTAAGACACATTTAAAGGAAAATGGACAAATTGAAGTTGTAAAGCAGAAAAATTTTTGGTCCTTGGCTGCACTACTAATTGCTTTTGGACTTTGCAAGGTGACTGAAATGGCAGAATACTAAGATTTTTTTTCTCAGTGATATTCACAAGAAAAATATTCTTTATTATGACCACAACTCCAAATGTGCTGTGACTTATCACAGGGCTTTTAAAACTTTTTTTTTTTAAATTGAAGACATGGAACTTAAGCAAACTTACTTTGCTTATAGAATAAATCTTTTTTTTTTAATGAGGTGTTTGCACATATGGACTTTAGTAATATTCTTAGCCTTTGGTTTGGCAATGACTGCTAATGTGAATTTTTTTTCTACTATTTATATCTAACATCCCAGATCATTTATGAAGATATTGAACAAAACCGGCCCCAGGACCGACCCTTGGGGCACTCCACTTGATACCAGCTGCCAACTAGACATGGAGCCATTGATCACTACCCGTTGAGCCCGACAATCTAGCCAGCTTTCTACCCACCTTATAGTGCATTCATCCAGCCCATACTTCCTTAACTTGCTGACAAGAATACTGTGGGAGACCGTGTCAAAAGCTTTGCTAAAGTCAAGATACAATACATCCACTGCTTTCCCTTCATCCACAGATCCTTCAAATCATAGAAGGCGATTAGATTAGTCAGGCATCACCTTCCCTTGGTGAATCCATGCTGACTGTTCCTGATCACTTTCCTCTCATGCAAGTGCTTCAGGATTGATTCTTTGAGGACCTGCTCCATGATTTTTCCGGGGACTGAAGTGAGGCTGACGGGCCTGTAGTTCCCAGGATCCTCCTTCTTCCCTTTTTTAAAGATTGGCACTACATTAGCCTTTTTCCAGTCATCTGGGACTTCCCCCGTTCACCACGAGTTTTCAAAGATAATGGCCAATGGCTCTGCAATCACAGCCGCCAATTCCTTCAGCACTCTCGGATGCAACTCGTCCGGCCCCATGGACTTGTGCATGTCCAGCTTTTCTAAATAGTCCCTAACCACCTCTATCTCCACAGAGGGCTGGCCATCTCTTCCCCATTTTGTGATGCCCAGTGCAGCAGTCTGGGAGCTGACCTTGTTAGTGAAGACAGAGGCAAAAAAAGCATTGAGTACATTAGCTTTTTCCACATCCTCTGTCACTAGGTTGCCTCCCTTATTCAGTAAGGGGCCCACACTTTCCTTGGCTTTCTTCTTGTTGCCAACATACCTGAAGAAACCCTTCTTGTTACTCTTGACATCTCTTGCTAGCTGCAGCTCCAGGTGCGATTTGGCCCTCCTGATATCATTCCTACATGCCCGAGCAATATTTTTATACTCTTCCCTGGTCATATGTCCAACCTTCCACTTCTTGTAAGCTTCTTTTTTATGTTTAAGATCCGCTAGGATTTCACCATTAAGCCAAGCTGGTCGCCTGCCATATTTACTATTCTTTCGACTCATCGGGATGGTTTGTCCCTGTAACCTCAACAGGGATTCCTTGAAATACAGCCAGCTCTCCTGGACTCCTTTCCCCTTCAAGTTAGTCCGCCAGGGGATCCTGGCCATCCGTTCCCTGAGGGAGTCGAAGTCTGCTTTCCTGAAGTCCAGGATCCGTATCCTGCTGCTTACCTTTCTTCCCTGCGTCAGGATCCTGAACTCAACCAACTCATGGTCACTGCCTCCCAGATTCCCATCCACTTTTGCTTCCCCCACTAATTCTACCCGGTTTGTGAGCAGCAGGTCAAGAAAAGCGCCCCCCCCTAGTTGGCTCCTCTAGCACTTGCGCCAGGAAATTGTCCCCTACGCTTTCCAAAAACTTCCTGGATTGTCTATGCACCGCTGTATTGCTCTCCCAGCAGATATCAGGAAAATTAAAGTCACCCATGAGAATCAGGGCATGCGATCTAGTAGCTTCCGTGAGCTGCCGGAAGAAAGCCTCATCTACCTCATCCCCCTGGTCCGGTGGTCTATAGCAGACTCCCACCACTACATCGCTCTTGTTGCACACACTTCTAAACTTAATCCAGAGAGACTCAGGTTTTTCTACCGTTTCGTACCGGAGCTCTGAGCAGTCATACTGCTCCCTTACACACAGTGCTACTCCCCCACCTTTTCTGCCCTGCCTGTCCTTCCTGAACAGTTTATAACCATCCATGACAGTACTCCAGTCATGTGAGTTATCCCACCAAGTCTCTGTTGGCAGCCGGTATCAAGTGGAGTGCCCCAAGGGTCGGTCCTGGGGCCGGTTTTGTTCAATATCTTCATAAATGATCTGGAGGATGGTGTGGATTGCACTCTCAGCAAATTTGCGGATGATACTAAACTGGGAGGAGTGGTAGATACACTGGAGGGGAGGGATAGGATACAGAAGGACCTAGACAAATTGGAGGATTGGGCCAAAAGAAATCTGATGAGTTTCAATAAGGATAAGTGCAGGGTCCTGCACTTAGGATGGAAGAATCCAATGCATCGCTACAGACTAGGGACCGAATGGCTAGGCAGCAGTTCTGCGGAAAAGGACCTAGGGGTGACAGTGGACGAGAAGCTGGATATGAGTCAGCAGTGTGCCCTTGTTGCCAAGAAGGCCAATGGCATTTTGGGATGTATAAGTAGGGGCATAGCGAGCAGATCGAGGGACGTGATCGTTCCCCTCTATTCGACATTGGTGAGGCCTCATCTGGAGTACTGTGTCCAGTTTTGGGCCCCACACTTCAAGAAGGATGTGGATAAATTGGAGAGAGTCCAGCGAAGGGCAACAAAAATGATTAGGGGTCTAGAACACATGAGTTATGAGGAGAGGCTGAGGGAGCTGGGATTGTTTAGCCTGCAGAAGAGAAGAATGAGGGGGGATTTGATAGCTGCTTTCAACTACCTGAAAGGGGGTTCCAAAGAGGATGGCTCTAGACTGTTCTCAATGGTAGCAGATGACAGAACGAGGAGTAATGGTCTCAAGTTGCAGTGGGGGAGGTTTAGATTGGATATTAGGAAAAACTTTTTCACTAAGAGGGTGGTGAAACACTGGAATGCGTTACCTAGGGAGGTGGTAGAATCTCCTTCCTTAGAGGTTTTTAAGGTCAGGCTTGACAAAGCCCTGGCTGGGATGATTTAACTGGGAATTGGTCCTGCTTCGAGCAGGGGGTTGGACTAGATGACCTTCAGGGGTCCCTTCCAACCCTGATATTCTATTATTCTATGATTCTATGATCCCTGGGCTAGATCTTCTCCCCAAAAAACAACTCATTGGCTTAAAGTACAGAATAAAAATTCTAATATTGGGCATTTACCAAAAAAAGTCAACTGATCCCTCAAATATTTCATTGAGTGTATAGATTTGTTACACATAGGTGAACTTACTCATGTGAAGTGTTGCCAGGATCAGGTCCTTAGCTTATTCATTAGAATAACTTAGGCAGTAATGTATCCAGTCAAGTACACACTCACAAACTTTGCATTCTCCCTTACAAAAATCCTTTTCTTCTCTCTGTACATGTCACTAAGGCCTTGTCTACACTAGGAGGATATTGCAGACATAGTTATACCGACACAGCTAACCTGCAAAACCCTGTTAGTGTGGATGCAGTTATACCTATCTATGGTGACCAAATGGAACATGTGGGGCTGTTCCAAGCTACCTGGCATCTTCGCTCATACCCCACGCCCCTGCAAACATCTGTTCATACCTCCAGTTGAGCCAAGTAGTAGAGATGGGGGCAGGGAGGAAGAGGAATGTATATGGGTTGGGATCTGGACATCAAAGCACTGTGTGAGTACATTTGGGCTCAGAGCCATGAAGTGAAGTTATTGGACTATGATCCAGTTAGCAGTGTGATGCCCCTTTGGCTACTATTTCAGATTTTGGTATGGGGGAGGGGCAACTCCCAGCCAGTGAGGGGAGAGGAGCAAAGGGGAACAGATTGCTCCCAGCAGGTGAAGGGAGGTGGAGAGGAGCAAGTGATGGGTTGCTCCCGCCAGTGAGGAGGGAGAGGAGTGAGCAACAGGGGATCAGGGGTGTAGGGAATGTCACTCACACTGATGTAAATTTCCTGGGACAAACACCCAGTTTTGCCAAAAAAGTCGCAATGTCAGGGACAGGGCTTAAAAAGGGGACCATTCTGGTCAAAACAGGACATATGGTCACTTTAGTTATACCACAGTGTATAGGTGTCCTTTTACTGGTAAAGAAATCACACCCTAACTGCCATGGCTATATTGGAGTAACTTTTAAGGATAAGTGAATCTTAGGCCTGGTTTGTGTTAAGGAGAACTCAACTTCCTTTAGAGTTCAGTTAATACTGGTATCTGAACAGGTGACAGTGTAACCCAACATAAAGCAACCTGACTATCCTCTTATCAGAGTCTAAAATACACTGGGCCTGATGTATCCTGAGCTGATGTAAATTTTCCAAACCTCATTATCCTCAATAGAGCTAAGCTAATTTACTAAGGACTTTTTCTATTGCATCTTCCATAGCTTAAGAAAAATCATACCTGATCAGATCAATGGCCCATCTAGTCCAGTAGTTTTTTTTAATGTAATAACAAATGCCAGAGTACAGTATTCTCCTCTGCCTGAAGAAAGAAGGATATAATCTAGCTGGGATAAGCATTATAGTTTTCATTTGAAAATCAGTACTAAAAAAAGTACACAAAGCACAGTGTAGTAGACTTTTTCCTGCAATTAACACAGAGGTCTACTCAGGCCTAATTTTAAATCCCAATCTGAACTCGACTAGCCAACAACCAACCCAAATCCAACCTGAGCCCAAGTGTTGAGTTGTCTTCAGACTCAATCAAACATGAACCCAAACACTTGCCCCCCAAACCTCGGTCATTGCCACCTTATCACTGGGGCGCAGTCTCACAGGGGTTTTCCACTCCCCATGCTCTGTGGTCACAATCATTCTCTGGTTGCCTTCTGCCAGATTGGTTGATGCAGCAGTGACTGCATGCCCCACTCCAGCCCGCTGCTACTGCCTTGCTGCGCTGGAGAGTGAGCACGCTGATGAGTTGCACTGTCTTTCAACCCACAGCACACAGACCAGTGAGGCAGCAGCAGCTTGCAGGCACAGGGCATGCAGCCCCCACCGTGGTGACCCCACGGGCAGAAGGAAGCAATCAGAGACTACCCAACCAAATCCTGAGAGAGTGTTGGGTTGTTGTCAGACCCAGCTTCAATCCAACACTTGTGGTTGGGTCCCCTTGGGTTTAGGTCAGGTTGCAAGGCTCTAGTTAAGGTAAAAGTATTTCAAAGAAAGATAACATGACCCACTGTAGGGACCAGCACAGAAAATAAGCATACAAAATGCACAAATAATTAGCAGGTGTTCATGCAGCACCTAGCACACTGGGGTATTACTTTGTTATGAATATTAAATAATAAAAATACTGAAGGTGAAATCCTGACTATTGAAATCAGTGCAAGTGTTCTGGTGACTTCAATAGGGCCAGAATTACACCACGAATATATATGCGATATATATTGGTCTTTTTTCTCCATTCTTAATTGAAGATGCTTAATTGTTAAAATTAAGGCCTGCCCACTTAGCCATTGAGGTTTTCAGTGTCTGTCTACTTACCACCTTTGTATCTGAACACCTTGTAATCTATAATGTATTTACAATCATAACACCCCTCTGAAGTAGGAAAGTGTTATTATCCCCATTTTACATGTAGGGAACAGAAGCAAAAAGAAACTCAGTGACTTGCCCACGGTCACATGGGAAGTCTGTGGCAGAGCAGGGAATCAGACCTGGAGTCTCAGAAGTTCCAGACTAGTGGTCTAACCATCGGACCATCCTTCCTCTCAATGAATTGAGGGAAATAGGAAATAATTAGGAAAAAAACCACAACACATTCCTAAAGCAGAAAATGGACAAAAAAGAATCTACTGGCTAAGCAGTCACCCAAACAGGAACAAAATTAAGAGTGTTACTGGGCCATCTGAAGACTTCATTAATGCTCTGGGTAGAAAATCAGGGACACTCCACAGGACCCAGGAAGAAAAATTTTTTCCATACAAGAAGCAAAACCTAGTGATGTGAAATGAGTAGAATGTGTGATAAATTCATTCCTATATTACTTATTATGCATTAGTGTCTTTCTGTTACTGACTTGCTACAATGCTATTGCACTTCACCATTGCATGATCATCTTAACACACTCTTTTGCCTTAATTAGTTTATGTTTCAGTTTATCAAATATACTTTTGGTTTCACTGTTGCAGTCTAGTCATAGAATCATAGAATATCAGGGTTGGAAGGGGCCTCTGGAGGTCATCTAGTCCAACCCCCTGCTCATCAGAACCATCTAGCCTACTTCAGAGTGGAGCTTCTGGTGTAGATTTCAACAATGGAAATGTGGCAAAAATGGTAGTTTTATTCAATTAATAAGCAATTAAAGTGTTTATTTTGTATATTTTAATTGAATTCCAATTCCAATCCAAGTGCAGCTTGACACAAATCACGAGTAAAGGTTAACTAACTATTATCTAGTAAATAAGAAATACATCATTCACCATTTTCTAAAAATGTAGAAATAAGAATCTGAGTAAATATACATTAAGCAATAGAACTGCATAAATAAGTGTTCATGGTTACAGTGCATCCTTGTGGTTGGCAAAAAGAAGTGCAAATTTACTGTAAAGGCTAGTTGTAAATATTCAAATCAACATGTTCTAAGAGTTATACCAACCAATGGGAATGAATCTTTCTTTGAGAAAATAACCAAAGCAGTACAAACAGAAAACATAAATTATTTAATTCAGGGCTTTGGAGCGGAGCCCGGAGCTGGAGTGCGGAGCAGCTCCAGAGCAGTGGAGCTGCAGGTTTTTGCCTGGAGCTGGAGCGGAGCCGGAGTTCGCTCTGATTTAAAGCCCTGATTTAAATCCAGTTTTCCTGCTTGCGGATTTCAATTAATCCACCCTGATTTCATCAAATAAAAAGTATGTTTTCTAGCACTAATCATGTAATGTAAATGTATGGGTTTGTACCATAAATAAAACACTGTGTAATAGTGTCTCTTAAAATAAGCTTTATTGTACTTTTCATACTGCCATCCTTTTTTTATTTTTAAATGCAAGTGGCCACGCTCGCTATGTATGTGCAGAAGGATATGATGAAATAGGGAGTTACTAGCTGTGCCTTTTAGCTATGAACTTAGGTGGGTAAACTTGTGCAAAGTGCTTAATCAAGGCACCTATACAATAGGAAGAACAATCTGAGTGAGGAATTAGGACCAGTTTTCTCAAATCCAGTTGCAGAGCTCAAGGAAGTGAATGCCATCTTGCACAAAAACGAGATTTTAGTATACCTTAGGTACGTGGATGGCTGAGTCTATGTAGTAACATGACTATCACTCATTTTCATTTGTTAAAAAGTGACTAGTGATTTTGAGTGCCCAACCTGAGATATCTTAAAAGGCCTGTTTATCAAAAAGTGCGGAGTACCCATCCTCTGAAAATCATGTCCCTTTAAGTTGTCTCAAATTGCACACTCAGAAGTGCAGGCACCTCAAATTACTATTCTTCTTTCAAAACCTTGGCCCAGATGTAAATCTTAATACTGTGTAAATAACACTGCATTCTTCACCAGCCAATAGTGGTATTGGACTGAGTTAATAGACAGTCCACTATAAAGTTGTTGTAAGGAAATATTTATCATTCCATATTGATTAGTTCTTTTAATGAACAATATAAAAACATTTTCCTATTCTTACAATATTTCGCTAAAGATTTTTGAAGTCACCTTATTCTATTCCAACTGACAATAAATCTGTTGTTCCCCTAACTCAACTCAAATGGTTTCTGTGACAAACAAGCCTCTTGTCCACAATTCAGTTACAAGACACATTCAATCCACAGTCTGAAATAGCTCATTCTAGAAAAAACAACTTCATTTCTACTAAGTATACATACTCATTTCTCATTTCAAAAAGACGACTGGTATATAATTTAGTACGTATTGCAAAAAAAAATCACACTCATAAATGTTTTTTTTTCTTCAAAATATTCTTGGCATTCTGAGCTACAGAGGCTCATTTTGTCTAGTTGTAACATCTGTCATTTCAAGAAAATGAGTGTTTGTAGTAAAATAAACTTCTCTAAACACACTTTACCTGATGTACAGTGGATTATTTTCAGGATAATCAATTTAAAAGTATGTATGTGTCCCCATCTATGCAAATTAGAAGCTGGATTGGACAGTGAGAACTAAAGGACACCTAAATACACAAGAATACATTTACAAAACAATGCATGATGACTTAGATGTACAAGAACCAGTATCTTCAATGGGTTTGTGAAGCCAAATCAATAGGCACCACTTGGAAAAATATAACTCTCACTGAGAAGCTTGAGTAATACAACTACCTAGCTGTATCTTAGATCTTTTGTTTTCATATAAACTATAAAGACAAATCCTGATTATATGTGGGACTATACCCTGATTATTTATTAGAACTCTGTTTCACCCTATATGAATGGATGAGGTCCCCTATTAGGTTTTATTCCTATTAGGTAAAATTAATGTATGTGGTGTAAGCCAAATAGAAAAAAATGAGACCATTTTAAAATTGCCTAAGGTCACTTCATGGGCAAAACAATGTATTTAAACTGAAGAGATGACAACATGTTTAATATGACTCTATAGAAATTGCTTCCTTGATGACAATACATTAAAATCCTCATTGAATATTCATAGAATTTTTGACAAGACTGAATGACATATAATCCTAGCCTCGGTAAGCATTGACTTGATATTCTAACTCTCTTAGAGTAGATGCCACACTAACCAGGTCATCTTTGCATTTCTTACAAAGCCAGCAACAGCTGTACAAAAAACAATTCAGTTTCCAGTTTTTAATATCATGTTAAGCTGACACAGACAGAACAGCAGGAAGAAAAAAACCACATTCAGAACTTCACTATGTATGTGAGAAGGGGGGACGGAAGGAACACATTGTTTATCATAACTGTAAAATGATTGACCAGAATAGTAATAATTTATTTATAGTATGGCAACAGAGAATTATAAAAATAGCAAAAAGGATCCTTGAAATGACTTTCACTTATTGAAGTATGACCTGTGCATGATAAATAGGTAAGCAGAGTTTAAATTATGTGAAATGTGTCCATTCAGAATACATTAGGATGCCATTAAGAGACAGGAACTTAGACATAGGAAAAATATTAAGATGGATAGATCACTTAGCAAGAATAGGACAGAGAAGAATTTAGTTAAGGTATTGAAAAAACAATTTAATACCAATACCCCTGTAGATCTTGTGAGATTTTTCGTTCAAGAAGAAGTCTTAGTTATTTCTTTGTCTAGTTTGAGATCTATTGACTCCTCTAAATTATAATTACGTAGCTGCTTCTGACAGAAAACAACCTTTCTCTTGAGACTAATACTTTTCTATTATACACACAAAGTAAAAGTCTTGTTTGTTAAGCAAATAAGAAAATTAATTGCTGAGATGTCTACCTATGGTATTGTCGGAGTTTGATGAATACTGTGCTTCAGTCACATCCTACAAACTAATAGTGATAAGCTATTACCAGCAGGACAGTGGGGTGGGAGGAGGTATTGTTTCATGGTCTCTGTGTGTATATAATGTCTTCTGCAGTTTCCACGGTATGCATCCAATGAAGTGAGCTGTAGCTCACGAAAGCTCATGCTCAAATAAATTGGTTAGTCTCTAAGGTGCCACAAGTACTCCTTTTCTTTTTGCATCCTACAAACTGTGTATTGCAATTGGCAATTTTATAATATTGCAAATAGTGATTTCTAATATAGCCATTATGTTTTCATTCCAATGTCACACAAACGTTATAATATAATTTAATAGATTTTTGGATAGGGCCATAGTAGCAAAGCACTTATCTGTAAAATGACACATTCTGTGCTCCCCTTACTTATGCTGACTCCCATAGGTGCTGAATCCAGGGGTACTCCAGGGCTGGAGTACCCATGCATGGAAAAAAAACTGTTGGGCAGTGCCGCCAATCAGGGGTGCCACCAAACAGATGTTCAGAGGACCTGCCAAACAGCTGTTTGGCAGCTCAGGGAGCGGTTTGGGGGAGGGTGGAAAGCAGCGAGCGGCAGGCAGGCAGGGCCTCAGGGAGGGAGCGGAGTGGGGGCAGGAAGAGGCGGAGAGAGGGCAGGGCCTCAGGGAGGGAGTGGAGTACCCCAGGGAAAAGTAAAACTCAGCACCTATGCTGAGTCATAACTTATTCCATGAATAGTCCCACTGAAATAAACGGGACAAAAACTTGTGCAGTAAGGTACTATGAACTGTGAGTAAGGTGGCAGAATCTGGCACCAAGTCTCCAAAACAGCAAATTACATAAAACCACTCATAAAGGGTAGCATTTAAAATATACTACCATTTTGTCAAGCCTAGAAACAAACATTTTAAAATAATTGGACAAAAATATAAGATGGCATTGCAGAATAACATAGGCTCAGATGGCATTGTTCAAGAAGTGGAACAGTGGCAAGGTTCAAAACATCAAACTGATCTCATTATTTTGCATGTGAGCCTTGCACTGGCATCTGGTTAACAACTCTTGCCAATTTTCCCAGCCCCATGTTTAAAGCTAGTTTTGACAGAAGTCCTCAGTTGTCTATCTTCATTTTAAGACCTACTATTTACCTCTGTTTTCACACTATTGCCTACTCACATTTATTTGCCATCAAGGTACCTTATCTATGGCTACCATGCAGGAAGCTAGTAATAATCCAAAAACAGCCTGGCAGAGTGTATGCCAAGACTCTAGCGTGGCTAGCAATTCTCATCAAATCCATCATTTCTGCAAAGCCTTTAAACATGACAGACAACAGTCTAGAGATTATTCTTGAATCTGGGCCTCCAAAATGCCAGCCCACTTCAATGCCAAACAATCCTGCTGATCAAGAAGTGTTTGCATTACTTAATAGTTTTCCCAGTCCAAACAGCTTACAATAAATTTTTCCATTCCTTCTGAATATAAAAAAGTGTTTAACCTACAGTGAAGAAACATTTGGCATTAGAGGGAATTTTGTGAAGCTATTGCTCTTCCCCATGCATGTTGGTAATATATCTTTATTAAAAAAGTGGAACTCAGAACAAAACAAAACATTTAAAAATTAATCAGGGTGAGTCTTTTGGGACTCTGTAAAAGCTATGTATCATTTCAACATGCAAATCTGAAATGGTTCGGCCTCAGAAAAATGATGGTCCAGATCCCCAGGTACGGTAGGATTGGTATTGCTCCAGTCTGAGACAGAATAGATAGAAAATTATTTATATGTATATAAAACATGTATTTGATTGTATTGTAGAGGGAGATTTTGACAGCCCAGCAAAATGCCTAGAGAACTGCCAGTAACTGAAATATCAATTGTTACACTAATTGCCAAAAGCAGCTAAGCTACTAGGCCTTTCCAACAACCTTTGCATAACTAAGCAGGCCGGGAGGGGAGGGGGCGTGACCACGAAAAGTGAGCATGATCCTGTGCCATCCTGTTTTTCTTCTTTTAAACTGGTGAAATATGTGGCTTTGAAAAACAGAAGGAAGCCTGTTTATATTTGACTTCTGGTGTGTGTTTGTCAGGGCTGATAAGACTGCGAACTCTGCAAAAACACATCTGTTCAATTAATGGCTGAAAAATTCTTGTTTAACTTTTGCCTTATTTTTTTGTTTTTGATTGACAAGCTATGTAACACTAACATGCATAAAAGGGGGGAAGTCTGAGTTAAATAGACTCTTCGTGGACGCGCCTCAAGATCCCCAGGGGCAGAGAGAAGGCTGGCCACTGGAAATCTGTCACTGAACACTCAAAGACCACTGCAGACCTATGGGGTAACTTGATTTGGGGTGCTCTAAACCTCCACTCCAGACCTTTGGGGTAACTTGATTTGGGATGTTCTAAACCTGTTACTTGTGTGTTTATATGCTGGAGACTAAATAAAGTAAAAGCCTTAAGTGAAAACACTCTTGTTTGCACTGTTTATACCAACCACTTGACAGACATGCTGTGTCACCCCCCCCCCTTGATTTTTTTCCTGACACCGCTTCACAAAGAGTAAAAGTTACCAAGAGCTTTGGGTTCAGAGAACCTGGGGTAACAGTATCACCCTCCCTCACTATTTGTATTCATTTATTCTTTCAGACAGTAAGCTCTGAGACAGGTACTGTATCTTCATACTGCATTACAAATAATATCACCCTCATTATTATAATAATTTCTGTCTATTCCACCAAGTATATAGGTAGAGCCCTTCACAGATACAAAATTTGTATCTACATCTGATCCATGCTCTGTAAAAATATAGTCCACAGATTTGCAGGGCTCTATATACAGGTTCTTATACTACACCCATCACAGTAATATTTGGGCCTCTGAGTTCAAACAGCAGGTGTTTTTTTAATATATATTTCATTATTTGCTTTTGGTATACTTTGGAAATACACATAGGTTGATCAGGTAAGGTAAATATCAGCCATTAGTTTAGAATATAAAGGAAATACTTTTTTTTAAAAAGCAGTGACTAATGCTCGCATTATACACCATCATAAAAATCTGATATCGGTTGGGCCCCCAAAATGCAGGACAAATTTCATCTGACAACCTGCCCCCACAGCCCGGCTGGCAGCACAGCAAGGCTCAGGCAGGCAGGATGCCTGCATGCCAGGGCTGGTGGCCCCACACTACTCTTGGAAGCGGCCGGCTGCTGGCATGTCTCTGTGCACCCTGGTGGGGGAGAGGTGGCTCTGCACGGAGACCCGCTGCCTCCCTCCCCCTAAGGAGCATGCAGGAACATGCAGGGCTAAAGCGGCTCCCTACCAGCTCTGCCTCTCTCCCTCTGTGCTGCACGGCTCCCGGAAGTGGCCGGCATGTCCCTGCGGGGGGGATGTCTCTGCACTCCCCTGCCCCCTCTTACACCCCTGCCCCAGCCCGGAGTCCACACCCAAACTCCCTGCGTCAGCCCAGAGACTGCACCCAAACTCCCTCCCAGAGCCCGACCCTTCACCCAAACCCTCTGCGTCAGCCCAGGGCCTGCACCCAAACTCCATCCCAGAACCCAACCCCCACACTTCCTCCTGCACCCCAACTCCCTGCCCCAATCAAGGTACCTCACTTTATTTTCATTTACTTCCCATGACTTATAATATTGGAGGAGGAGGAAGAAAAAAATGGATGAAAAATGAGGGGGGGGGGAAGATGAGAGAATATGCTTTTTCTTGGCTGGGTCTCGAGGGAGGCCCCCCCCGAAAATGAAGCTGCGTACAGGCCCCACTAACTCTAAATCTGCTACTGCTTCTGACCTGTCCTTGGTTAGTCTGACCTACATGAAACTTGATTCCAACAATGCATTAATTTCCTACTGAACACGGCATTGCCTTCAATAGGGAGAATCTATTTAATAAATTGACACTGACAACTCTGCTTTAGGCTTAGAACAGTTTTTTAAATTAACTTTGGAAATTAAATTCCAACTTGACAAGAGAAAAACACTGATTTTAATCCAATTTTGGTTTCAGAATGAGTAAGTATTATTCTGTTTGGTAGAATCCACTAAAAACAAACAAACTCACATTTTCCTCAAACCAGTAAATGGTAAATTTAAAAAAATAATAATTATTATTTCTTTCTGTAAAGTAAGCAAAGTCTGCTGTCACATTACTTCTTAAGAATAAAGTTACTCATAATAGTTTCTGTGGCAGTGGAAGCAATAGTTAAGGCTGAGTTCCATTCAATATTGTAATCTTCTCAAATTCCTGGGTCTGAAATTTCTCCATGCTTGTATTATGGGCTGGATTCTGTCTGTTGATAAAGCTTATTTTGTATTACAGTAAACAGGGAATTAATGAAAAAAATAATCACTTTAAAATTAAGACAGACAATGAGTATGGCTTTATGGCTGTCAATATTTGCTAACTACTTATGCTAAACAGTCTGTTCCACCTTGCATTTTGCTGTGATGCTGGGAGTACCTTTCCCAGACCTGAAGAAGAGCTCTGTGGCTCGAAAGCTTGTCTCTCTCACCAACAGAAGTTGGTCCAATAAACAATAATATCTCACCCACCTTGTCTCTCTAATATCCTAGGACTGACATGGCTATAACTACACTGCATACTTCAGAGAAAGACAGTTGAGGACCCCTTGGGGATATGGTTCTATTATCATACAAATTCACTTTATTCTGACCCATGGGGATGCAAAGGAAAGCTGACACCTGGGCAGGTTTAAAGTGTTTTTGAAATACTGAAGGAAATTGAAAAAACAAACCTTGATTGGATGGTGCATGTATATGTTTTACCTTATAATGTGTCCAATGTCTCTAATATTGGGAAAGGGCCAGAGATTAGACATTGCATCTACATAAACAGAATGCTATGAATAGAATTCATGACTCCATAGAAAACATGCAGCTACTATGGTAATGTAAGAGTCATATACAACACTTCAAAGTAACATCAAAGATTGTTAGGTATATAAATCAGGAATGAGAGAAAGGAGGATGACACAGAAGTGCGCACATTGATTAGAGATGGGCTTCTGAGAGACGGTGATTCTAACAGAAGGTGAGTGGGAACTAACCTGAAGATGGAATGACATGAATCACTGAGCATGAGGATGTAAATAGTTACTAATTAAATCTTGCTGACGATACGCAGATAGTAGTTAACTAACTGCAAGACTGTACCTAATTTAGCCACACAGTTGCCCAGAGTTAGACTAGAAATAATTATATATGGTATATTTTTTATTTAATCTGTTTTTCTCTCTGTTGTCTAATAAACTTTTTTCTTAAAGATCTGTTTGGTCTTGGACTGTTTTAATGATAAATTTACTGTGATTCATCCTAATGTGCGGTAGAGGGGACTCTGGACGTAAGCATTAAGCTTGGCTTCTGAAAGGCACAGACCAGGCTCCTACTCCATAAAGGCTCTGGCTCCAGCTCTGGCATCAGTCAGCCAAAAGCACAGAAAAAGCCTATAGAACACAGATGAGAGGTGAGCTGGAAGAGCTAAAATGACAGCTTGTTCTCAACTCAAAGCTTTTGGGAAAGTCTGAGTAGGATCATTTCAGATATTTTTTTAATTATGAGTGAAAATAAAATACAATACATTCCACCTGAAATTGTGTTTACCCAACTAAAAAGGCTCAGCTTACAAATCTTACACTTGATTTGTTTTATAGAACTTGCTAAAGAAGGAACTACAAACCCAGCTGAATCTTTAGAAAACAGGTTTGAGATTTTTAAAGTACTGAATATTTTCTGCTTGGTCTTTCATGGGAACCTTAACATAGAGTATGTGTAATACTGTGCAGATAATCAGGCCTGAGACGGGCCTTCCTCAGGTAAGGAATACTATGTTAAAGATGCCTTTGTGTTTCTTACATCTTTTTACTTCTTTATTACATTAAAATAGGGACATTATAAACAAAAATTAACACATTAAGGTTTCAAAATTAAGTCAACAAATAAAACTTGCTTTGCTTAAATTTGACCCAACTCTATAATTGTCAGTTGAAAAGTTCAATTCAAACATTATTAAATTCACATTCTGCTAACCAGAGTGTGGGAAAAGGACTGAGGGTACTGGAAGTGGAAAACAAATAGAGGGAGATTAAAAGAAAAAAAAACAGAATAAAAATTCTAAGGTTAAAAACTGTTTATAGAGCACCAATTGTTGCAGCCTAATGCAGATTCTTTTGGGGGACTTGGATGTGTTCTTCTATCTTTAATACAAAACACAGATTTCCCTTTAGCTAAATACAACCGTTGGTTGTTTAATTTGAATTACCCTGATTTAAAAAAAACAAAAAAACCAGCTATGGGTTTAAATTACAATTATAAATTTTTTTTGTTAACTATGTGAATTCAAGAAATAATTTATGAAGATTACAAAAACTCCTAAAATCTAAGAGCTTATTTTCAGCACAAGAATAATTCAGCCACATACACAGTATTACATACATAGTATTTTCTAGTTATACTTCTATTGTTCACTGTAAATCTTTAAACACGATATTACTAACAAGCACCAGTTGTGCTAGTATATGAGTTAACGTTGCAGAGCCAGAAGTTTGTCTGCTTCATTACTAAGCCTTAAAAAGCAGCATGAATTTTGTTTATATATAACAAATATATTGTGTTATTACATAAGCAAAAAAGAACGAGGAGTACTTGTGGCACCATAGAGACTAACAAATTTATTTGGGCATAAGCTTTCGTGGGCTAAAACCCACTTCATCAGATGCATGCAGTGGAAAATACAGTAGGAAGATTATATATATATATATATTATATACACATACATACATACATACACACACATACACACACACACACACACATACCCCACATGAAAAAATGAGGGTTGCCATACCAACTCTAACAAGACTAATAAATTAAGGTGGACTATTATCAGCAGGAGGAAAAAAAAACTTTTGTAGTGATAATCAGGGTAGCCCATTTCAAACAGTTGACAAGAAGGTGTGAGTAAAGTAGGGGAAAAATTAGCATGGGGAAATAGTTTTTAGTTTGTGTAATGACTCATCCACTCCAAGTCTTTATTCCAGCCTAACTTAATGATGTCCAGTTGGCAAATTAATTCCAGTTCTGCAGTTTTTTGTTGGAGTCTGTTTTAGAAGTTTTTTTGTTGAAGAATTTTAGGTCTGTAATTGAGTGTCCAGGGAGGTTGAAATGTTCTCTGACTGGTTTTTGAATGTTATAATTCTTGATGTCTGATTTGTGTCCATTTATTCTTTTGCATAGAGACTGTCGGGTTTGGCCAGTGTACATGGCAGAGAGGCTTTGCTGGCACATGATGGCATATATCAAAAACAGACTCCAATGAGAAAATGCAGAACTGGAGTTAATTTGCAAACTAAAAACTATTTCCCCATACTAATATTTCCCCTACTGTTACTCACACCTTCTTGTCAACTGTTTGAAATGGGCTATCCTGATTATCACTACAAAAGGTTTTTTTCTCCTGCTGATAATAGCCCACCTTAATTTATTAGTCTCGTTAGATTTTTCATGTTCTCTGTTTATATATCTTCCTACTGTATTTTCCACTGCATGCATCTGATTAAGTGGGTTTTAGCCCACAAAAGCTTATGCCCAAATAAATTTGTTAGTCTCTAAGGTGCCACAAGTACTCCTCGTTCTTTTTGCTGATACAAACTAACACGGCTACCACTCTGAAACCTTACGTTAGCAAAGTTTGTCACTTATACAATGTGAAAACATAACCACAGTAATAGATTTAAGGTAATTTTAGCATCTGAGTTAAAATTTGTTGTACTGAAGAATAAAGTTTAGACATTTCCCTCCCCCTTCCCAAATAACAATAATAATAATAATAATATAATAAAAAAAATAAAATAAAAAATCATCTTCCTCACTTGCTTATACTGACAACTCAGAATGACTTTTCTTTGGTGGAAGTGGCAGATTACTGCATGTCTAATAAATTATCTTCAGTGCTTGTCCATGTGCAGCAAACTTTGGTTTGAATTCCTTTCTTATGAAAGGCTTAAAATCCATGCAACAATACATTAGAAATATATTAAGGGACTGAAACTAACTGGATATTGAGAAGTTTTCAAC
This sequence comes from Lepidochelys olivacea, assembly GCF_965140295.1. Lineage (NCBI taxonomy): Eukaryota > Metazoa > Chordata > Testudines > Cheloniidae > Lepidochelys > Lepidochelys olivacea. The sequence continues at coordinate 133,659,632 of NC_140414.1, read as the reverse complement.
AAAAGAAAGGATAAATATTTCACTTTTATGCACGAACAAGCACTGAAAATGATAATGCCATACAGCTAAAGTTTCAAACACAGTCTATAATACACAGTGGATACTTAGATGTCCGTTTTCCATTATTTGCACCTGACTGATTGCAATGGCAAAATTGTGGGTTAAAAAAAATTACAGGTACAAGTTGAGGGGCCATATTGAGAACTGTGAAAGTTTGGTCCTTAACGTTCAAGAAAAAAAATCTATAGTTGCTTTATTTTCTCTTGGTAAGTGATGTCTCATCTATTTTTGAAATATGAGAAAGCATTTTGAATAATGTAAAATAAATATTGTTACCTAAATTCCAAAAACTGAAATGAACCAAATTCCAAGAAACACCCTCTTCCTGCAGTAATACCAACATGAAGGGCCAAAGAGAGTGAGTGAGTGAGAGAGAGACTGTGAGAGATACACACACACACACACACACAGTGTGCCTGAGAAAATGCACTTCACTTAGGGCTGGTCTTCACTAAAGGAAGACTGACTCTGCTGAAGTTGATTTAGCAGGTCTAGTAAGAACCACTAAATCCAGGGCAGGATTAAGGTAAGTCGACAGGAAAGCATCTCCTGTCAACGCAGCGCATTGAAGACACTGGGGTAAGTTGACCTGATCTACGTTGACTCCAGGAAGCCACAGCTCATCCCAATCATGCAATTTGTGGGGCTTCATAAAAAAGGGAATCCCATTCCATATAGACACACGCATCTTTCTGAAGGAATGGCAGTTCTGTTAGTCCCCTGCCATGCTGCCATTGGTCTGCCTGTGGCTGGTCAGTGACAACTTTAAAGGGAGACAATAGAAATCCACTGTATTACCTTCTGTCACAACATTCACAATGAAATCCTCAAGCTCTCCAGGATCAATACCTTGGAAAAGGGGTTCACACCTACTCCATTCCCTCCCTGAACCGTGCAGTTGGGCCTGTCAGGTTAACACAGATGGGAAATAGGGGGCCCAACTCACTTTGGCACCTGTAAGCCTTTTCCTCTGGAGGCCTGAGACAGTAACTGGTTAGTGACTCAAAAACAGCTTTGTCAAGACAAAGCATTGTTCATTCTTTCACTCAAAGATACACACCATGAAGAGTTAAAACCACAAATGGAAACAGGCAGGCTGAAGCCAAGAGATCCCACAGGGTTGCCAACTCTGACTGAAGCTATTCCAGGAGATTTCCCCCTCCTTTCCCCTCCCCCAACATGATTAATGTTGTTTTCTTAAAATATCCTGTTACAATCTCCCAGATTGCTTTCAATAGTCACTGGGAGATCCATGCTGATTCTGAGAGACTCCAGGCCAATCCTGGAGGGTTGGCAACCCTAAATCAAATTGTGGGTGGCCCGCATGCTTCCACTCAGAGTGATGTACAGGAAACCAGGCCTGCCAACCGAGGGGGCACTCAAGAAGAACAAAAAAGGTTCTGTGGTGCAGCTCACACAGTAATTACGGTAGGTGGTGATGATCCTACTGAGTGTATTTGATGCTACAGCCTTAGCCATTGTACACTCATAATATTCTGTATAATTCTGGCTATAGAATTGCCAGACAGATGGAAACCATGAAGCTTGACAGACAACATGCTCAACAGGATCTTCTTTCTTTCTTTATCCTCCTGCAACTTCAAGTGCAACTTCAAGGGCAGCTATCTGTTTTCAACATTTTGCATATTGCAGGGCTGGTCTGTTCAGGCTTCTGTGTGTCGTGTTGATGGATTGGGCTTTTTTCCTCAATTGTTCTGCATAATGTTTCTCTATGTCACCCTCTTTTTCTCTTCCCAGATGGCATCCACATTATCACTTGATGTGGAGTCATGTTGGTGGCACCCTTAAAGCGTGTTCTAAATATGCCTATCAGTCTTCTTACCATGTTTGGTGCTTTAGTTTGGTTTGCTCTGCTTAGTAGATATATGTATAGTATTTGCAGCGTATATACTGATACAATTCCAGTAATCTAGAGGATTCATATCAGTCATGAGGTGTTCACAGCATATTTTCACAGTCAAGCAAATGGATTACAACATACTTATTAAGTAGTAGTAATTGATTTATCTGTTCTGTTTGCGTCAGTGCCCAAGGAAGTTGCTACAGATCAACATTGGCATTGGTGGCAAATATTTGAAACTTGTGAGATTCTATTAATGCCTGTCCCTGATCTTTTCATCATATAGAAAGCTATCTGGTAAATCTATTGTAGGGGACAAGACTGGATTCTTTCTCATTTTCTTTGGCAGTGCTACTGATTATATTCAGGAAGAATCTCTTGTAGGGAAAACAGTACAAAACTTCACAGGGCAAATCAGTATGCTCAGCTTTACATACATCACATTAGTGATTTAGTAGCATTTGTTTATACACCACAAAGAGCCCTGCAAGCAGCTGCATGAAACATCAGAGAGCATAGTATAACACAGTGTCTAAAGTCTATTCTCTAAATTTGTAGTTAGTTCAGTCTGTAAAAGACTGGATGCAGAAGATGCTGCAGTTTTATATTTGAATTTGCTAGACAGGAAATTCCTACAGTTTGCCTTGGTTATGGACTTGAAGATCTAATATGTCTTTTCTATTTCTTTCTATTATAAGCCAACATTTTAAATGTCAAATGAAATGCCCATGAATTTTTGTCAATTCAAGCAGCCAAAGAGAGAGAGAAACATCTTCAACCTTTGAGCAGTGTCCACTGCATTAACTGTCGGGATAGAATAAGAACAAATCAAGAATGCAAGATTACTGGGAAACTTATGTAGACACCTAATGAAATAAAACCATTTAAGGGGATTTAAAGGCAATCAAACACCATCTATCCACAGCAGGCTAAAAATAAAAGTCTCAAATATTCTACAGTAGCTAACGGACAAAGCATAATGGCAGGCAAGTTTAGTTGTGTTATGAAAACACTGACCTTCCATTCAACTACCAAAGACAAACCACCATCAGAGACGGGACTCAAAGACTGAGATCATGGAAGCGCTACAGAAGAGAAAAATATAAGTCAGTCAGGGAAAATTCAAGTTCAAATCAGTACACAGACTCTAGTTTTTAAATGTTCTCACTTTCCCATCCTTTTTATCAACACAGGGGACTAGCTTAAGTAAACAGAAACCTTAGCCCTGATAAAACAAATCACATGTGTCTTCTTCCCTCTTCACCCAGCAGAAGCTTTAAGGAAGACATCTTCATATAGTCCAAAAGGCCTTTTACTTTTATGCCCTCTTAACTTTGTAGCCTTGTCTACATTAAGAGAACTTTTACAAAAATGTGCTATTACTGGAGAGAATCCTGAAGAAAGCAACAAAAAACAAAAATAAAAGCTTTAGAAAACCTGACCTATAAGGAAAGGATTAAAAAACTGGGTATGTTTAGTTTTGAAAAAAAGGAGACTCAAAAAGTCTTCAAATCTGATAAGTGCTGTTATAAAGATGAGTTGTTCTCCATGTGCACTGAAGGTAGGACAAGAAGTAATGGGCTTAATCTGCATCAGATTTGAGTTAGATATTAGGAAAACTTTGTAACTAGAGTTAGTTATTTAAGATCTGGAATAGGCCTCCAAATCAGATTGTGGAATCCCTATGACTGGAGATTTTTAACAATGTTTTGGACAAATACCGTCCAATTGTTTTCAACCTGTGGGTATCTACAGACGATGCTTAAGATTTCCAAAGGAGTCTACACCTCCTTTTGAAATTTTTCAGGGGTCAGCAAATGAAAAAAAGATTGAAAACCACTGGTCTAGGTCGATTTGGTCCTGCCTCAGTGCAGGGGGCTGGATTTGATGACGTCAAAGGGTTCCTTCCAGACCTACATTTCTATGATTCTACAGACTCCCATCCATCTATACATGATTAGAACTTCTAGTGTAGGTTCTGCTCCAGGTCCCAGAGATGTGTTCAGCATTGTGTCAACTGGAAGTAGGTGGGGAAGAGTCAACTGTGGGTCAGAAGATGAGATCTTTGTCTCGCCATCATCTAGATCAGTAATATTTGAAGTAGGGTAGAAGAGCTAGCAGTTTCTCATGCTTAGTGGCCATGCTGGCTCCTAAGACAGACTCCTAGACATTGTCCCTACTGGAACTTTGAGTGGATGTCAGGATATGATGCACCTCACTTGGATTTACTTGGGAAGCAAAAAGGGCAGAGTTCAGCCATCTCAAAGAAGCTAATTAGGCCTGATTCAACCAGGATTCCATCTCTGGTACAAAAATATCTACCCTGTTCCTAATTGTAGGCTGGAAGCTCTTTTGCTGAGAGGAAACTGCTCTGTTATCTGAACATCTTTCTGAACTGAGACATTTAAGTGATCTCTAGTATATATGGCTCCAGGAAGAGCCAGAGAAAGCCTCAAAAATCAGAGTGAAAATTCTCAGCTTGTTCAACCATGATTAGAAAGATCAGGTAACAGAGACGTAATAATTTTCTGCATGTGACACATCTATCGGCACTTCTTTCGGGTAGAACCCATCACAGCTCAGTGGATAAATAATGTAAACACGATAAATTGCCTTAAATGGTTCAAATATACAACAGAGAAAGATGGCAGAGCAATTTCACCCTGACTTCTTCCAGCATAGGAAGGAAGCAACACTGCCTATGGAGGAAAAAGTAAAAAGTGAGCCAGTAGGTGGGTGCCAAGAAGCTCAATTCTCATCAGTTGGTATCTGCCTATGAAACATACAGAGGATGAACTAATTCACTCTTCGCTAGTTTAGTGGGTCACAGAATGGAAACAAACATATGCACTCCAAACTTAGACCCTTTCCAACAAACCTTCACGGACACATTTTTAAACTATGAATTATAGGTACTATTCGAAGTTTATTTTTAACAAACATTAACACAATTATCTGAGATACTCTGTGATGATCCCTGCACATCTATATTCTGTACTACAAATTAAAACTACTTCTCAAGCATAAAATTGGGATTCTAATTCATAAACTGAATGAATTTTAATTCATGGCTAATTAAGTGAAATTTAATTCATAATTCATTTCATTTTAACTCACAAATTCTCATTTATAAAAAGGAAGTGTGCACCTGACTCCCATATCTCAAGTTAATATTGTTAATCCCTCAGGAAGTCACCACTAAAAAATCTCCTTTAGGGCTTGTCTATAGTACGGAGACGACAGCAGCACAGCTGCAGGGCCACAGCTATGCTGCACTATCCCCATAGTGTAGACAACTTACAGCAACCGAAGGGGTTTTTCCATCACTGTCGGTAATCCACCTTCTCAAGCCACAGTAGCTAGGTCAGCAGAAGCATTCTTCCATCGACCTAGCTGCATCTATGCCAAGGGTACATCAGAATAGCTGTGTCATTCAGGGATGTAATTATGTTGATCAAAATTTTAAGCGTAGACCAGGTTGTATAGTAAAATTGTCTACATAAAAAGATTTTAGCAGTAACATCTGCATAAGAGCTAAGCATGTTTCCAAACAGTTGTCAATGTGCTAATTCCTTAAGAACCAAAGAAAACTGATATTCAGGAAGTTTAGTCAGTGAGGCTGTTTTAATATTTCTAGCAGTAATTCTGGAGTGGTGAATCTGAATTTCTGAAGCTTGTATAAAGATTCAGAAGCTGCTAAGAAAATCAGGTTCAACCTTGGGTAACAAGTCTGATACCGAAAAAAGCACAGAAGGTGGAAGATGTGTGTATGTAGGTGAGAGGGATTTCTTTCCTTCTTTATGAATGACCTGATGAGACATTCAAACCCTCCACTGAATGAACAGTGGTCTCAAGTAGCAGGTTTGAGTTACTATAAATGGGCTTTATGTATTGTATACAAACAACCATTTTTGCAGATTTTTATATTTACAATACTGTCAATTAATATTTAAAAGAAGGTTTGGGCAGCTTGCATATTCAGTTATGTTATCTTGAAGGAACATTTACAATTAACTTTTCTTAAAATCCTGATGTTATTGGTTTCACCATATTATTCGCAAAGCACACTGTACAATCAGCAAGTAGAAGCTGGGCTAGGAAAAGCTTTTCCTGCTATGAGTCCTATGAATAACATAATTTATAATACTTTTCACTCGGGGTGAAAGTAAGTCGAGTGACTTACTGGTACTCTGGGGCCAGCTCTGGCCCCAGGAAGGGGCGGGGCCTAGGGTGGAAGGGGCGAGGTTGAGGGGGTCAGAGCCAGCCCCAGCCCACCCTGTAAGGTAAGTGCCCCCCCACCACCAGGGTAGCAGCAGCAGCCCGGGGCTCTGGGGGCTATTTAAAGGGCCCAGGGCTCCCCTCTTCTACTGCCCTGGCCCTTTAAATAGCCGCCGGAGCCCTGGAATAGCGGTGGCGGGGCTCCAGTGGCTATTTAAAGGGCCTGGCTGGTAGAAGCAGGGGAGCCCCAGGCCCTTTAAATAGCTGCCAGAGCCCTGCAGCCGCTACCCCAGGGCTCCAGCAGCAGGGCTATGGAGGCAATTGGTTCCAGCCACTGCTGGGAGCCCCAGGCCCTTTAAATTTTCCCCTGTGGAAGCTGGGTTGACCCAGTATGGTGCACCAGCTCTTGCCGGTACACCGTACTGGGGCGTACCGGCTTACTTTCACCTCTGTTTTCACTTCTATGTCATCCACACTTTATAAGCCCATGAGAGGTACAGAAGTATTACAATTTTAATTATACTGATGGGAAAACTAATAATTTGAATTGCTCACAATCACAGAGGAAGTCTGTGGCAAAGCTAGGAACAGAACTCAGATCTGCTGACCCACTGTTGTGCATTTTAACTAATAGATCTTTTTTTCCTTATCTCTGGCAGGAAACTAAGAAGTGACTGAGTCCATAATTCTTATTTCCATTTTGGTTGTTCTGCCATTTCTCCCCAGGCACAAGATTTTAAAGGGAGCAGATTGGTTCTGCTCCATTTCCCTATGTCTCCAACTCACCAGGTATAGTGGCTTGGGGATTCCTTTTTTTATTCTGGGATTGTATTTGAGCCATATAAAAAATCTCCACAAATTTGGCATGACTTCATAACACTGACAGTTTCTTCTCAAGAAAGTTCTAGAACTAAGAATAGTTATTTTAGCTAAGGGCTATTATCCACTGATGAGCAAAGTGAGGAAAGTTAGACAGCACCTGTCTCCATTATGCATTGATTTGAGCACAATACCATCAAAGCAGCTCACTTTCTTCATTACTAAACCCTGAATAAAATATTGTGTACAATGTTTTTACGTTTGGAGAGAGTAATCCCTGTGATTGTTTCAGGGAAGATTATATAGAGGGCTGACAGCTAAGGAGACAAGATATGCTATAACAAGGTACATAGAAAAATATTTAAATACAGAATAGCATTTCTTTTTAAAATTTTTGATTATTTACGAAATCACTATTGCATACTGCAATATTTTACTCAGTATGACATGATTTTTTAGATAAGATGGTCAGTCTAAAAATTACAGCATTTGAGCATTATAGGGCACTTTAGAACTTCAATAACTGAAAGTAGTAGTCATTAAAGATAAAATCTCCATGCAAATAATATATCAACAGCTGTATTTCTTTCTAATATGATTAAAATATTTACAGGCACCATAGTTTCAAATTTCAATGCAAGTAAGAAAATTTATGGAAGTAAAATGAACCTCATGTGCATAAATGCTGTTATTTTACATTTGACAGATTTCCATGTTTAAAACTTCTTTAAGAGTAGGTGCTTCTTTTAAAGTATTTTATGCTGCTTAGGGTAGTATCATTACTAATTTCATATATTTTGAGAGAGAAGAGAAATAGATAAGGTGCTATTTTTTATACATAGTGTATGTGTAAGTTCTTTGGGGGCAGCAACTCTCAGTCTATATATATATATATATATATACACACACACACACACAAAATATAAATAAAAACTTCGTTGCTCAGGCAGCCCTAGCTCGATGGAAACCTGACCACTCTCACAGTACTGTCCCAGAATCTGGAGCTGAAGTTATTTTGGTCATATTCATCTGCACCGCAAAAGTTATAGTCTAATTCAGATGAATATGATCAAAATAATCTCAGTACCACAGCTTCAGCTTCTGGAGGCAGCACTGTGAATGGTCTTCCCTCAAGCCAAGGCTAACTGTGCCACCAAGCTCTGATCAAAGGGTGAAAGCCACTGGAATCCTTGGTGAGCTTGTTTTTCTTATCCAACTGTCTTCAAGACAGAGTGAGGTGTGTGTGGAGTTTCCACCACTTCTTCATAGCTGTTCCAAATTAGGTTGCAAAAGCACAGCAACCTTGGTAGGCAGTACCAGCTATTTTCCTATGGGAGCCCTTGAAAGAACTTCATGTTTCCAAGAGATGGACCAGGCTAGTAGCGGAAAGAAAATATATGGACTACTCAGTTGTGTTACTCTTTGAGAAGGGAAACTGCTCGTTCTAACACATGTTTTTCATTTTCTGTTGTTACAGTAAATTGTTTTTGATGATGTTTTTAATTTTGCCTGGACCGACTCACTACTTCTGAACTCTGAAGCTGAAAAAGCAAACTGCCAAACCATGAGCATACCTGGTAAAGAGGTCTTGTAAGTCCAATGTCGCTTTACTTAGCTTGGATTACGCCTACATTTCATCATTTAACTGAGAATGCACTATGATCATTAAAAATCATTCTTTCTGATGCTAGAAAGCCTCTCCATACAACATATACATAATGTAAAAAACAGAACAATGACTGATCACCCACTAGCTGACAAATATGTTTAGTTCTTGGGAGTTAAAATGAGAAGGTGTGTTTCAGGCCTGTTTGCTTGAATGTAATTTGACTTGCACAACAATTTTTACCACTGTGATTCTCATGTATGGTACAAAAAATATCCTGCTAGGTATTGTAAAATGTGTAATTACCATGAGTTCATGTTGATTTAACTTCTATTTTAATGTTCAGAATCTCAGATTAAGGGATCTGGAAAAATAAAAAACTAAAAGCTTCAGTAATGTGTTTCTCATAAATGGAGTAAAAATTGCAACAAGTCTTTAATAGCTGCTTAAGCACTTGCAATGACTCAGTTAACTACAGCATAACATAGATGACAAAACATCGGTGGAAAAGGAATCTTTCCAAATATACAATACTTGGGAAGCCTGACAGACAAAGAAATTGCCAACACTCTTTAGGAAAGTTGAATCCAAGAAAAAAAACCTGAGGAATTCATAGAAACATAGAATATCAGGGTTGGAAGGGACCTCAGGAGGTCATCTAGTCCAACCCCCTGCTCAAAGCAGGACCAATCCCCAATTAAATCATCCCAGCCAGGGCTTTGTCAAGCCTGACCTTAAAAATATCTAAGGAAGGAGATTCCACCACCTCCCTAGGTAATGCATTCAGTGTTTCACCACCCTCCTAGTGAAAAAGTTTTTCCTAATATCCAACCTAAACCTCCCCCACTGCAACTTCAGACCATTACTCCTTGTTCTGTCATCAGCTACCATTGAGAATAGTCTAGAGCCATCCTCTTTGGAACCCCCTTTCAGGTACTTGAAAGCAGCTATCAAATCCCCCCTCATTCTTCTCTTCCGCAGACTAAACAATCCCAGTTCCCTCAGCCTCTCCTCATAAGTCATGTGTTCCAGTCCCCTAATCATTTTTGTTGCCCTCTGCTGGATGTTTTCCAATTTTTCCACATCCTTCTTGTAGTGTTGGGCCCAAAACTGGACACAGTACTCCAGATGAGGCCTCACCAATGTCGAATAGAGGGGAACGATCACGTCCCTCGATCTGCTGGCAATGCCCCTACGTATACATCCTAAAATGCCATTGGCCTTCTTGGCAACAAGGGCACACTGTTGACTCATATCCAGCTTTTCGTCCACTGTAACCCCTAGGTCCTTTTCTGCAGAACTTCTGCCTAGCCATTCGGTCCCTAGTCTGTAGCGGTGCATGGGATTCTTCCGTCCTAAGTGCAGGACTCTGCACTTGTCCTTGTTGAACCTCATCAGATTTATTTTAGCCCAATCCTCTAATTTGTCTAGGAATTAGCACAGTCCAGAGAACATTATTCTCTGGAGTCTTTGTAGAGACATGCTTTCACTAGGTCAGCAGGAACTCAAAAAGAAAAACAGACTAACAGAAAGGACTGTAAGTTCTAAAAGTTCCAAATGGAAGGAAGATTGATAAAAGATAAGAACATAAGACCAGTCATACTGGGTCAGACCAGTGGTCCATCTAGTCCAGTATTGTGTCTTCAAACAGTGCCAAATGCCAGGTGCTTTAGAGGGAATGAACAGAACAGGTAATCATCATGCGATCCTTCCCCTGCCCATTCCCAGCTTCTGGCAAACAGAGGCTAGGGGCACTTCAGAACATGGTTTTGCATCCCTTCCCATCTTGGCTAGTAGCCATTGATGGACCTGTCCTCCATGAACTTATCTAGTTCTTTTTTGAACCCTTTTAAGTTTCCTTTGGATTTTTTTTGAGGTATGTTGTTGTTGGTGATTGCTTTTGTTTGGTTTTTCCTTTTGTTCCTCTAGGAGACTCTTAGACATCCGATGAAGTGAGCTGTAGCTCACGAAAGCTTATGCTCAAATAAATTGGTTAGTCTCTAAGGTGCCACAAGTACTCCTTTTCTTTTTGCGAATACAGACTAACACGACTGTTACTCTGAAACCTTAGACACAAGAGTTCTCTATTTGCAGGTCCCAATGCCAGGGTTTCACAAACTGTTGGAATGAACAAAGAGTAGCGTTTAGAACAGAAAACTACAAGCAACAGCTGGTCATACTTTATGTCCATGAGATAAAATCGTTAGACACAGGACATGTAGAAAATGATCAGTAAGTAAACAGTTCCGAAGTAATCTCAAAGAGTAAACACACACAATAACAAAGATGGGATAACTGAAGTCCCAAAAGCATTCAAAAAAACCCATACAGAGGTTTCCATCATCTCTCAAGAAATGAATTAATCATGGGGACTAGCTTTTCCAACTGTATGCAAGGAACAGCATTATCATACCTTTGCATAACAGACCCTTATTCAAAGAACAGAAGGAAAGTCAAGAACAAATTCTATACATAAAAATGTCATATCAAAAATGGTCTTTCCTGAAACATATGAAAGAATTAGTGTAACAGCTGGCTCCTTCCAAAATATGAGGATTCATCAGACAGTTCACTCAACCAGCTGAAATGGAGATATTATCCCGTGTCAACCCTTAGGGTTTCTCAGTGCACTGTATACTACAGAAACATTTGTACTAACTGAATTCCCCAGTCAGGTTTAATATTTCAGTGACAACAGCCATCAATATGGGAAATTCACCAACATTTAGTCATCAACCAGATGCTGAAAATAACAGAATTCTTTATTTGCCTAAGCCGTTATATTCTATATAACTTAAATTTTATGATTAAATGTCAGAACATTTTAAAGCAAGGTGGTGGGGTGGCGGCAGAGGGGGGAAAGTCTAAGGTTTTAAATGCTAATAGTTGTAATTCCAACCTTTAAATCATATAACCACAAAGAACAATGTTGCAGATTACTGATAAAGTAGGTTAAAAACATTGATTAAATTTGCCATATATTACAAACCACAGTAAAACCAGCAACTGACAGGATTGTTGATGAATCTCTTTTACATGTACTGATTCATGCTGTGTGGGTACGATTTTTATTTCCTTTACTAAAATGATCTCTCTCTCTCTCTCACACACACACACTTTCTCTCGCTATGTGTTTGCACCAAACTAACAACACCAATCCACCTCCACATCTTTTTCTTCTGTCCACAGGTATTTCTTTTGTAGTAACCACCTTATCCTATAATTCTTAAATTAAACACAATAACCTGCAGCCAAGAATCAAAGAACTTCTCCCCTCCCATCTACAAGGATATTTTCTGAAGTCAAGGACTAGGCGTACCATAGTGTGATGCATATAAAAAAAGTAAGTGTTTATAATAGTATCACAAGTACAGGATAGCTACATTTCTCTCCTCTTTCTGATCTTGTCCTTACCCCTCTCGCTGTGGAACCTGTGTACACGACCTCATTCATATCAACCACTTATTGACCTGAAGGATCAACTGGCTTTAGGGCACCTACACTTCTTCCCTTTAGAAACCTGCAGTCAGTGATAAATGACCAACAGCTTTCTTAAAACAAAATTGTTTTATTTAATAGTTGGAACAAAGCATTAGCTAAAAAGGCATTTTAACACAACAGAAAACATGTGTATTTAATTCATAAACTTCAGGTCCAGAAGGAGTTATTAGATCAACTAGTCTGACCTCCCATATATCTCAGGCTATTAAATTTCACCCAGTTACTCCTGTACTGAGCTCAATACTTGGCATCTGACTAAAGCGTAACTTGTGTTTGTCAAAAGTATATCTTCCAGAAAGGCATCCAGTCTTGATCTAAAGACATCAAGAGTTAGAGAATCTACCACTTCCCCTAGTAGTTTGTTCCAGTGATCAATCAGCCTCACTATTAAACATTGATACCTAATTGCTAAATTAAATTTAGCTGGCTTCATTGGTTCTAGTGATTCCACTCTGCTGGATGAAAGAGTACTTTATTAAAGTAACAGGCATTTCCCTGCAAAGAACCAAAGAACGAATGCCTGTAAATGGTTGGCAATCATGTAGTCACCAAAAAGTTTAGTACTGTGATAAGATTGTCAATGATGGACATGGACTGAACATCCAGCTAGACCATCTTAAGGAACTAACTAGATGTCCATTGGGGTGGTGCTCAATTTGCAGGGAGGCTATATCCTTTTGGGATTTGCCTTGATGATTTCTCCTCATGAAGGTATTCACACACTGTAATCAAGTAACCTCTCAATCTTTTTTTCGATAAACCAAACAGATTGAGCTCTTTTAAGTCTCTCATTGTAAAGCATTTTCTTCAGCCCTATAATACTTGGCTCTGTTCTGCATATTCTCTAATTTTTCAACTTCCTTTTTAATAAGTGGAAACCCAGAACCGTAACACACTATTCCTGTACCTCACCAGTCATGCAGAGAGAGGTAAAATCATCTCCCTACTCCTATTTATTATTCATCTGTTTATACATCTAAGGATCACATTGGCCCTTTTCACCATAGCATCACACTGGAAGATCATGTTTAGTTGCTTGCCCTCTGTAGCCCCTAAATCTTTTCCAGGATACAATCCACCATTCTGTAGGTATCACCAGTATTCTTTGTTCCTAGACGTAATCTCCTCAAATCCTACAAGAAAAGGAGGACTTGTGGCATCCGATGAAGTGAGCTGTATCTCATGAAAGCTTATGCTCAAATAAATTGGTTAGTCTTTAAGGTGCCACAAGTACTCCTTTTCTTTTTGCGAATACAGACTAACACAGCTGCTATTCTGAAACCTGTCAAATCCTACACTTTCCTACAAATTGGATTAGATAATAAAGTTACAGGAACAGAACAGGAGCAACATTCTCCTAGCAAGCCCAGATCCTCCAGTGTAGGTGTGTGTTTGTGGCCCTCTAAATCGGTTTCCTTTTTGTTCAGACTGGATTGGGTCCTCTCCATGAGAGTGGATTAGAGGCATTCAGTCTACTCGCTTTGTAACTGTCTCTTAATGACCCTTAAGTATAAAAAGTTAGGTGACCATTACAAATGGCCATTTCTCTCTTTCCCCAGGTGGATAGGCTCTGCTATCCTGACAGATCCCTAAAATGAAATCTCCACCCCTTTGTACTACAAACGCAACATGTTAGTGACAGCTCCAGATACAATATTACTAATTATTAAAGAGCACCCCAACATTTGTCACAAATACATATCAATTCTGTCAGTACTAGAGTGCAGTCATTTTCTATATGGAAGACTGCAGCCTTTAAGCCTCTTAATTAACATGGTTAATGATCAAATATCACCCCTTGATTAGCAAGTTTTTTTCCAGTTAATATTATTTTTGCCATCTCAAGGTACATTAACTGGAAAATTGGCATCATTTATTATTATTCTAACAACAGAAAATGTGGCAAATTTAGCATAAGGGTTTTCCTGGACAGGTATCATCATCAACTCAGAGTCTACTTTTCTGCTATGCATTCAATCTTCACAAAAAAATTCATAACTTTAAATTTTCCTGCTGTCCGCAAAGATATAACAAGGGGTGAATGATTACCCACTTTTTCTGTTTGAACAGAAGTGTTCCAAGCAACAAATTGCACAAAGATAAAGCTCAGTAGACAAACAGATTTTACAATGAGTTCAATGAAATCTACCAAATTATGTTACTGTAAATATCATCTGTCATTAGAACAAAGGTATAAAGCTGCAAATGACTACTTCCAAAATTATGAAATTACAAATTTTATAATGCAGTTTGTTTCATATGATGACTGAAGTACACTATTAATCCAAACTCTGATAATAGACAGATATCTTGGCGATTTTTTTCTTGTTTTATTGTATTTTTGTTATATTGTTTAATACATGAAGGTGTCTTCAAATGGCACTGATCTGCATTTCTAGATAAATTCCCCTTGGTCTGTAATTTACCTACATAACCTCTGAAAACCCTGTAGTAGTGCATAGTAATACTTGATTGTTAAACTGGCTGTTCGGCTCAGGATTCTGTACTACCCCCTTGATATTGTTTTGTAATCTCTAATTCATAGAATCATAGAATCATAGAATATCAGGGTTGGAAGGGACCTCAGGAGGTCATCTAGTCCAACCCCCTGCTCAAAAGCAGGACCCATCCCCAATTAAATCATCCCAGCCAGGGCTTTGTCAAGCCTGACCTTAAAAACTTCTAAGGAAGGAGATTCCACCACCTCCCTAGGCAACGCATTCCAGTGTTTCACCACCCTCCTAGTGAAAAAGTTTTTCCTAATATCCAACCTAAACCTCCCCCACTGCAACTTGAGACCATTACTCTTTGTCCTGTCCTCTTGCCTCTTGCCTGTCCTAATTGCCTAGGTTCAACAAAGTAAGATATATTGGTCTGAGCTTGTACATTGTGGAAATCTGTACACTGTCATGAACCTGGAAAAACTGATTGTACACACCTTCCATGGATTTTACACACCTTCCTCAATGCAGAAACCAGATTAGATGTAAAAGTGCCTCCTTTCCTGATGTAAATAGCTATTTCAGAGTAATTTTCAGTTCACTATGTAGATGTCAGTTCACTGAAATGTCATGTTTATTTCTTTCTATACATCTAGGTGTTTTCACTTTGCCATCTCAGCAACAACGTCCAAAGCAGTATACAGTGACGAGACTGCAAAACACTCCTGTGTCTGCTGCTGAACCTCTCTCTTATGGCGGTAAATAACAACAAAACTGAGACTAATTAATATTGGGTTTTGCTGAAGTAATTTTAATGTCTATATTTTTTTAAGAACAAAAACATTTCACCAAAAATTGTTTTAAAAAGGTGGCCTAAAAAGGTCACCTGCGTAAGATTTTTAAAATACATAAAGAAATAATGTTTGATGTTTTGAGAAAGTTCTCTCTACTTAACCCCACGCCCCCAGGGAAGTGATAATATTAATTGAAATGAGTCAGAAATGCTGGCTGATTAAACCCATCATATTCAGTGACATCAGTGGAGCCTTTTGTGCAGCACTCCACTTACATTTAAGTCTTTTAAAAATAAATAAATAATTGCTTGCTCAACTCTCAATGTGACCCAAGAATCCCTTAATGCCAAGCGACAATGGGGTTACAAGAATGTCCTGATTCTGAGCTACATTCTGGTTCAACAAAGACTGTCAAGTGAGGTCTTAAATGAAAGTCAGGGTCACACTAGTCATAAATAATATTTTGAAATGTATGCACCAATACTCCATAAGGAGTTATGTGTATATACTGAAAATATGTTCTCAGAGTCTGCACCAGCAGAGGTGAAATAACAGGTTTTCTGTCAGACAAGAGCTGTTTTTTCACCTGACTCTCTGTTGGGATGTAAATTAAGCATTGCTAGCTAACACAATGTATGCCCATTTACAAACAAAGACAATGAAGGGATGTGAAGTCAACAGGAAAGTAGCACATCGGAAAAACAAGGGACGGATAGTTACACTGTCTCTGAGTGCAAAAAATGAATTTTGGGGATAGAAGAAGAAGCCAAAGATGACACCCCCTCATCCTGCAGTGCATGTACATTCATGAAAATGTGATCTGAGCCAGCCTTGTCTGAAAAGCTGTAAAAGACGTTGGATGAGAAATTTCTTCAGACAGGAGATTAACCTTTTAGTTAAATTTATTCTCTAGAAAACATGTTGTGATTTTGTTTTATATGTGACCATTTGGTTTCCAGTAGTCTTACTCATGATCATTTAAACCTTTGATAATACACTTATTCTTGCTTTCACTATAAATATATCTAAGTGCTGTGATATTATGCAAAGTGCTGATCCAGAGCTGAATCTTACAAGCAGATCCATTTGGGGGACAACAGACCTGGTATTTCCAAGAGTGGTCGGTGGATAAGGGAGTGGACACTACAGGGGATTGTTTCAAAGGGACTCAGGGGCTGGGGTGCACATACTGTTAACCTGCAAGGCAAAGTGAGGGCTGGCAAAAGCCCAGAGGAGAGTGCTTGAGTGACTAAAAGGCTGATGGTGTTAGGAAGCTGACACCCAGATTAGCACAAGCAAGAGTCCATCATGATGGAGGCAGGCGGTAACAAAATGACTCACTAGATCCCCACTCTCAGAAAACTTTAACAAAAGAAGTTGAGAACAAACACAGTGCCTAAGCCAGATTAAAAAAAAATAACCACATCAATATACTATCAGAACCTTTGTAACTCTTTTAGGCATTGGTTTAGCAGCTGATCCCTAGTCACCAAAACACTTAAGCACTTAAGTTTAAGTCCCACTAAAGTTAAGCAAGTGCTCAAGTGCTTTGCGGAATTCTGGCTTCAGAGAATACTCCCTTTTAGGATTACCATATATTTGCATTTCCTGCTCAAACATAAATAACCACCTCTGATTAGACTATATCAATAAGAGTTATTTAATACACAATATTTGAAGACCAGCACACATAGTTTATCACTAACATTACTTGGTTTTCTGCCCAAAATATCCCCAGTTAAATTTGAATTTTAAAACTTGCATAATTTTCTGTACAGAAGTCAACTACTACTTCTGGGAAACAATCACATTAAAAAAGGAAAGAAGACATGCATGTAATAAGCTAAAGCTAGTACCTGAGGCAACTATTTTTATAACAATTTATCTGTTTGCTGTCAATACTGTCCCTGATGCCCATGGAAAGTGACAAGTACCACTTTCAAACCTTAAGGGAACAAAAAGGAAAGCTTTCTCCTACTAACCTTTCCAAAAAATGTAAATACTCTATCATACTGCAAATAATTCTCCTCTGCGTGTATAGCTTAACCTCCATGAATAGAGAAATGGTGTTAATATACAGAAATGCTACCATGAGTCAATAAAACTAAACTATTTTCTTTCCCAATTCCTTTAAAGTGAAACTTGTAAATGCCTCGACATTTTGTAGGAGATTTCTTACAATACAATTAAGCCTGATGAAAATATAGAAAAAGATCATCTCTTTATTGATTATACAGCTTATAAACATACATGCATTTACTGAATGGAGTTTAGATTTTGTGGAGAACTATTATCTCTTATGTTTAAAAAAGGAGCAACAAAAGACTAATGCCAAAAACCACAATATGAGACTATCACTATCCACCACAAGTAACTTTCAGTTCTAGTCATTATCTTGTTTCAAGTTCAATATAAATATCTATAAACTATGATTGAAATTACCTGTTTGATGATGCTCAAAAGAGAAACCCAGTTAAAAAAATCAACATGTTGCAACAAGGATAAAATTCCTTAGATAAAGCCTAGCTCAGTACATTTCAATAACGGTGCACATTAATGTAGAGCAGTGGTCCCAAACTTTTGAGGGTCATCCCTCCCCCCTTACTCCTGTCCGTGCCCCCCTCCCAGAGTTGGGCCACGGCTCTGGGTGGTGGGACATGGACGGGGTAGGGGGGCCAAAGCTGGGGCAGCAGGTGGGGGTGGAGCTGGGGCTGGGTCGAGGTGGGAGTGGAGTCGCAGCTGAGCCTGCGGCCAGATGCGGATCCACTCCTGGCCCGGCCCCCAGCCTGGGCCTTGGGCCAGGAACGGAGCTATGGCCAGTGGCCGAAGCTGAGGATGGGGTGAAGACTGGGACCGGGAACATGGCTGGGTGTGGGACTGAAGCAGAGCTAGGGGGGGGAGGGGCTGGGTGGCACTCCCTCCCCACCCCACCCCCCATGTGGGCCGGCCCGGGCCCCTCCGCACCTCCCACCAGATGTTCCTCCATGCCCCCCTATGGGGACATGCCCACAGTTTGGGGACCTCTGGTGTAGAGCATTAAAGCACAATTTTAGAGAACAATTAAATACCAGAAGAATACATTACATTAAAATATCCAATAAATATTGAGAAAAGCTATCAAACCTGCACTCACATTTATAACAGCTGAACAAGTGCAATTATTGTATTACTATTGACCCCCAAATGAAAGAAGAATGGAAAACAATTTCAAAGTGCACCACTGGGTAATCCCTGTCTTCAGCAATAGTGTGACCAACAGTCTCAGAAATAAACATATGTTTAGATTAAAATGAAACAATTTGATTAACAATGGGACATAGGTTAAATGGTGCCAAGAAATAAAGGAAGAGAAGGTTAGAAGCAGATAAAATTGAAAACACAGATCTAAAAGATTAAAAATCTAGCAAGTCTTTAAGACGGTTTCATTAGCCAATTACTCTGGGTGCATGGCTGACTGTCTCTCAATCTGGATCTTCCACAGAAGTATGAGGTGCCAGTTTCCCTTGTCATCCTTGGTGAAAGTTTTCTCCTCTCTTTATAGTCCAGGAACCCTTTGAAAAGCATCTCTCTTAAAATGTGCTGATTCTGCTTCAAGAAGCAAGAAGGCTTCCTGGAGGTGCAGTCTGCATTCCAATATTGATAGTTAAGTAGTTCCCTCCTTCCCTTATTAGCTTGTTGGCTTTTGTTTACCTGTTATGTAAATTTTCCTTCATTGTCTCTGCCTGGCAACCAGGCTGGTTAGACAAGCAAATACACAATTCTTTATGATCCAGGCATGCGGACTCCACAGCTACCATGTGAGCTTCGATGATTCTGTTTACAGCATATATAAATTGCAATTCCATTTTCACTGGTCACCCTGCTTCATTTATATTCAAGACCTGGCGTGACAAGGTTTGAGTCACCACTGTGGTGCCTCCTGCTGGCTGTCCTGAGAATTAGCTTAGTCCACCCATGCGCCCTCGTCTGGTGACATCTCGCCGCCGTCACTACTGCTCCCAGATGCAAGTTGTCCCAAAGAACACAGTGTCCTCTTCAGGACACAGCCCTCTGGCTGTGTCACACTCTGTTCTCCCCCCTTCCAGGGGAACTGCTGTACCCAATGTTAAGAAACTTCATCATCAATCCCTAAAATGTTTGTTCTCTTTGGAAATTATACCTAAAAAGTTTAACCATTTTTATGGTGAATAGTGATTGTTCACTGCTGACTACTATTCCAGAAAATCACTGTGATATTTGATATTGGTAAATGGCCCAATTCAAGTGCTAAGAATGCTTTCTTACTGAAGTCCCCTAATTTGAAGAGAGTTAAGAAAACATGAGATGGAAACTGATGAACTGGATTCCCACAGCCACTGCCTTCCTTGGGGATATGCAGCAATATGAGGGAACTGTAGTCCACTGTCCAGCCACTTCCTCTGTGGCAAGTGGGAGTGAGCGAGGTACCCAGGCCCACCCACTACTCTGGGTCACCACCCAGGGACACTGTAGATGGTAGCCACATGTTGAGTCCCCTCCAATCCCACAGTCTAGTTCCCTAGGCCACTTCCCTGCAGCCCCAGCATCTTCTCCACCCTTGTCTCAGGGCCTCAGCATACCAGCAGTCAGCCAGGAGCTTCCCTTGGCTCCCCAGATCCTGCCCAGCACTGCTCTGTTCTGTTCCAGGTGCTAGCTGCCCTACTACAATGATATTGTACAAACTGCCCCTTGTGAAGTATCATTTGAAAACTAATAACTCACTGGTCAGTAATATCATTGTGGAATGTGTGTGAAAATGCAGCTTGTGAAATAAGGGATGTCCTGGGATATTATATTTTAAATTCTGTATTTGAACAAAGTAGAAACAGGTCTGCCCAGGTGTGATGGGATGTCTTCCCCACACTAGCCCAAAAAGGGTTAAAAGAATCCTAGGGAGGCTGCGCAACAAACAGCCAATTGGAGAGGACCCTAGGGAGGCTGTGCAGGAGACAGCCAATTGGAGAGGGCTACGAGGAGCAGCCAATCAGGGCTTGGCAGGCCCATATAAGAAGATGTGCAGACCAGAGCTGGTCAGTCACTCCCTGGAGCTCAGGGAGGAAGGAGAACTGGCTGTACCCCAGAGTTCAGAGTGGGGAAGGAACCCTGACAGTCTGAAGAGCTTTACTTCAGGTCTGCTTTCCTGTGACACACACACAATTGATAAATTGATGATTAATAGAAATTATCTGACTCAACTTTCCTCAAGATTGTACATGGATCTTTAAACCAGCTAAATAGTGACAAAAGAGCTACCACAGAATGCATCTGCGTATCCAAGCACTGAACTTATTAGCCACTTTGCAATTCTCAACTGGCATTTACAGAATCATTCTTGCTTTATAAACACAAGAAACAAAATACAATCAGGGAAAGAAAAAATCTGTCTCTAAACATCTCTGGGTTTTTCCCATTTTACAGAATATCCATATCTGAATATAGTTTCTCTCCACACACGTAGCAATACTAGGTGTAATAAGATGGTTACTATTGCCCCACTTTGAAAATATAATTAAAAAATCCTGAATGGGGTCTCCATCCAGGGCAATAGAGAGGCCAAATGTATGAAGTAGCACTGCTTTATTGACTAGCAGTGAAAATGAAATAGCATCACCATGGAAACTCATTTACTACCTCCTTCCTCAAGACAACAAGCAATTGCTCAGATAAGATATTTTAGGAAATCTATAAAAAGAGAAAATTGTGTTCTGTACTTTCCAGTTATTTAAAATGTGTCTGCAAAGTATGTTTTCAGGAAATGTGTGGACATCAGTTTCTTTCACAAAATAATTTTATCACAATACAATAAAGACTGCTGGTGAATGTCTGACATCAATGATTGTTCTGAAGTTTTAACTTCACACTTTGAAATTAGTCTTAACTACTCTCTAACAGTGCTAACTCTAGAAAACAGTGAGTTTCTAAAATCTTTTCTTAATGAGACAAAGATGACCATTTAAAGGGATACTGACAAATTAAAATCAAATTAGTGTAAAAAATGTGTTATAATAATTCAGATGTTATTCCTATTCCTCAGTCCCCTGACCAATTTTTGTGGTGTTTTCCATATACTCCTTGTTCCTCTGTGTCAAACCCACACAAACAAAAGGGGAACCTGACTGTACAGAAGCAACAGGGAAACTGACTTGACAAAGCACACAAACTGGGGAAAAATAGAGATTTTTTTCCATTAACCTCTTTTAGTCAGGATAACCTAAATGTTATTTGCAACCGTAGTATATGTAACATCTTCAGAAATAAGTTGATTTTTTTTAAGTTGACTGTTTCCCTTTAATTGAAAATAACTATATTTTCAGTGAAGATCCCATGTTTACACATAAATCTCTTTTCAGTAATAGATTAAACACAGTATGAAGCTATTAAAACTGTAATGCATATTATTTACAATAAGTGAAGGTTTCTGAATTAAAATTACATATTAATTAATCCATATATTACAGCAAACACAAATTCCTGTAGAAAATCTCAAAAACTATTAAAATGATTTGATTTTCATAACATCACCTCAGATCAGCTAGGAACGTAACCTAAAGCAGTTCCAGCTGCTGTACATACACTTGAATAATTATTGAAACTTACATTTTTGATGCACCCCTGAAGGTTCCCAGTTATATTGTAAATGTTTTTATTTTGGTTGGCAAAAGTCACTATGTACTCATTAATTTAGTATCAGCTTTAATAATAATAATCTCACTAGCATATCAAACAACCCATATTGCTGCATATCCCCAAGGAAGGCAGTGGCTGTGGGAATCCAGTTCATCAGTTTCCATCTCATGTTTTCTTAACTCTCTTCAAATTAGGGGACTGCAGTAAGAAAGCATTCTTAGCACTTGAATTGGGCCATTTACCAATATCAAATATCACAGTGATTTTCTGGAATAGTAGTCAGCAGTGAACAATCACTATGCACCATAAAAATGTTTAAACTTTTTAGGTATACTTTCCAAAGAGAACAAACATTTTAGGGATTGATGATGAAGTTTCTTAACATTGGGTACAGCAGGTTATGAAAACAGACAACATATGTGTTGTTTGGCTATGAATTTTTCTTTTTACATCCTGAAGTAGAATATTTATTTTCACAATACATCCTCGTTACCGTTCACCACTCCATAGGTATGTATGTTTTATAAGTATCAGAGGGTCTCAATTTTTTATCTATTTTCATAATGCAGACACTTTCCAAGTGGTGAGATTGTCTCCAGAGTCCCTCCCCTTCCTTTCATGACGACACAATGCATCTCCCTTCCCGACTTCCCATGACCCTATTTATGTATACACATAATCTTATACAGTGTTATATGTAACCCTTCTGCCGTCAGAGTTGGCAGCAACAAGGGCCGGGTTCAATATCTAGGAGATCCATTCCAATAACACAATGCAAACTGGCTCGAGCCCCCACCCAGTGACCTGGGACAAATATATACCACCCCCCTCTGGGCGCCTCCAAGAGACAATACTTCCCCTCTCGCAAGCACATAGTCTGAGTGTAGCAAAAAGCCTTTTAATAACAGAGAGAAACAATGTGGCATTATGTTGGGGAAACACCACCAACAGGATTCATAACACAACCCATGAGCAAAAAAACCCACCCCAAGCAAATTGGGGCATGCCCTTTCCCTTTGGTTTTTGAGTCCAGCAACCCCAAATCACCCAAAATCCCAAAAGTCCAATGACCCAAAAGTCTCTGTCCCTGGTCAGGGCAGCCCCAGAGTTCGAAAGTTTATCTGCAGAGCTTTACCTCCCAACCTGGGTGGAGATGGGGGCGGGGTTAAGAGGCACGTTACATGATCTGAAGCTGAGGCCCCACAGCTCCATAGGCCTTCGCTCTGCTCCGCTCCACCAACCGCCCCACGAACTGCTTTGCTCAGCTCCGCTCTGCAGCCCACCAGCAGCTCCCACCGTCCCACGAACTGCTCCGCGTCCCACCAGCAGCTCCCGCCATCCTATGAACTGCTCCACCAGCCTGTCCACAAGGCACTCCAGCCGTCCCACAAACTGCTCCACAATATATCTTCAGGCTCCCCCACTACTTAACACAACACTCAGTGATTTCAGCTCTTAGTCAGTTCAGCTCTTTGGTGAATTCAGCATGTAGTAGGGGAGCCTCAGTGCTGGTGCACTATTAGCCCAAAGTGAGCTCAGCAGTCTGTAACTAGACTGCTAATGAAATCAAAATTAGCTCTGATATTCCACAGTGGAGAGAGGAGGAAGTGCAATTAACATGTAAGGCCCTCACCAAGGGGCCCATACCACCAAGTATTATTACTTGTCCCCAGCCTCTCTCAGTTCAGAGTTTTGGAACCCATGACCCTTGCCTAGCGAGTGCTACTTAGTTGATGGTGAATCCCTCCATCATAACAAAAGGCCAAGTACAGTTCCAAGCACAGTTCCCATAATCAGGATAATAACAATTTATTCTTCCTGCCCCAATAACAGAGACACTGGGGATCCCACAGCAGCCAAAGTGACCATTTGGGCAGCTATGGCCTCATTCTAGGCGGGGTGGGTGTGCCTATGCAAATGAGATCGGCCCCCGAAGTTCTTTTCCACAACTTGCCACACCTCACCACCAGATGTCAGGGTGGAGCTCATCCTGACACTGCTTACATATATACGCCCCTGCTTGCTCCACAGACCCCACTGACCGTGTTTCCTCTCCAGCAAAGGAACTCTGCAATGCTGTGCAGCACTGTAGCATTTATGGGGTTCCTGGATTCAAGCTCCTTTCTCTCCACTATTCAGAACTCTCCTGACCACTTCCCACCCCTACCAAACACTCCCTGAGCTTCCCCTACCATTGCTCAAAACCCTTCTCTCATCCAAGCTCCCTGCATCCGCTGCCCCAGACTCAACTCCTCTCTTTTCTTCTGAAGGCCCCCTAGTTTTCCTCCTCTATCCAGCCCTGCTCCCATGACATGATCCCCAGTTTCAAGGTTCCTCACCCCCCTCTTTTTCCCCCACTCCAAGCACGAGTGACTTAACTTCTCTTACTCCCTTTCTGCAAGTCACAGCTTCTGCTATTATCTTTACTATTCTCCTGCCCTTAGCCCCAGTTCTGAATACCAGACAGATGGTGGTCTCTATCCAGCTTCATCTCACCATTATAAGCCATGTTATCTTCAACAGTACTAAGACCTCAGCCAGATAAGACCGGAGACATGGATGTTGCTTAAACCAGGCATAGATCCACATAGACTAGAAGATATCCAGAGTTGATGCTGAACTTACACATTACCAGGCTTCGCTGACTGGGCCTGAAGAGTCTCCCCCTTCAGTAGCACAGTGTGAAGCGGCCCACCCAGTCCTGAGGATGATCCAGACAACACCTGAGTCTGATGGGTACCATTTCTTCTTTTGTCTTCTACCTAAAATACTCTGTACTGTCAGTCTAACTAAAACAAAAATAACCCCTGAAAGGGCAGAAGAAAAAGAAAAAAAATCAATGAGGGAAATGTCAAGAAGACTGTGAGAGATCCAAGCTCACTGTACCTTTGGTGATTAACAAGGAACTGAAGGGCAGTGAGTCAGTTCCCCTTTCACATTCTTGGAATCCTTTATACGGGGTGGAGATGAGTGCTCCCAATGGACGCTGCTCTGATTCTGCAGCTCAACACCAGGAGGCACTGATCCTAGAAGTCAAACTATACAGAGGCCACATGAACAACAGGCAAATAATAGGTAAGTGACCAAACAAGTATATAGAAAAAATAATGGACTTTTCACAATTTTGCAAAACACTCAACACTTAAGGAAATATTTTCCCTGCAACACACAATGCTTTTTTTTCTAAATAGGTCCAACCAGATATTACTATCCAGAAATTTTAAATATAACTTCAGTTTACTGAAGTACAAAATACTGCATATTTTGATAGCTAAAAAGCTAATATATACATTAAAGTGTATCTTAGCTCTTCTGAGTTCAATTTTGGGGAAAAAAACAATGGCAAAATATGGATTAACCATCTCCCTCCGCTTTATATTTTTACATTAAATAGTTAAATTTAATCATATTCAACTCCTGTCATCCCCACAAGCCAGGAAGACAAGTCTGAGAACACCTCCAACTTCTGCTAACAGAGAATGTCAACACCTCCTTTGATGAGTGGAATCTACTAACCTCCCCAAAACATACTATAGCGTGATCAGTACTAAAGACATCACAAATTACCTCCCATATCCTAATCAAGAAGCTAACAAAAACAGCCTCTAATGATACTATCAGCTACTGGTATTCTGGAACCTTCTCAATAAAGCATGGCACAGAGAATATGTGTTGCTCTGATAGATGGCTTCCTCTTGTCCATTTTCAAGGGAATGCTATCTATACACATTCTGCTGTTTGTATCTGACATCTAACGCCATTCATCACCAATTTCTCCTCTTCTCCTTCCACGAGACTGAAGGGGTGAAAAGAAATAACCTGCAACAGCTTAGGTACTTCCTCTCAGACCAAAAATAGAAAGTCTTTATGGTGAAAAGTAACTCTATCTCCAAAACCCTTATTTTAGAATTCCACAAGACTCAACCATTTTCTCTCCCAACATTATTCAATGTCTTTATGAAACTACAGAGCAAGTTGATGAGATAGCATGAGCTGAAGTGCCAGCAGTACAGCTGAGTGCTGTCTGTGTACATCTCCTTTGTATGAACCACAAATAGTATCTTCTCCCAGCTCTCAATGCCTAGTCAAAATTAGTATGTTGATGAAGAGCAGCTGGCTAAAGCTCATCCTTGCAAGACTAAAATAATGCTGTTAGGAACAAAGAAGCACTTTGAAATTTGCCTTTTTTACAACATACTACAATGTCATCTGCCCTCAGACTGTTAAGTAGGTCAACAACCTTAGGTGCCCTTTAGGACTCATGGATTCTACTGAATACCCCATGAGCTATGGTAGCAAAAACTACTCACATCTGTGACTAGCCAGAAGATTGTGTCCCATCTTACTGGTCAGAGACCTAGCCATGGTGATCCATGCATCTGTTACATCGAGGATTCATTTTTTTTCAGCTCATTTTATTGAGGAAAGGAAGCCACAACCAAAAAAAGTCCACCTGAAAAACAAAGCAGCAGTCCCATCTAGTTACCAAAACAGATCACTCTAAACTCATCACCACAGTGAGGAATTCTCTACCATGGAACCCTGTGGAAGACTGAGTCCAGTTCAAGGTCTCTAACCTGATATACAGAGCCCTCCATGGGATTATCTGTAATGCCTATGAGATTGCTTCTTCCTCTGCCACCATGACTTCTGGGACAGTTTACTTTCTCCAATAGCTATCAACCAGTAGAGGGGAACTCATGGGTGTGGAAGACAGAACCTTCACAGGAAATTGTCCTAAACCATAGAACTTTACTATGGTAAGATATGAGTGACTATAAACCCCACTGCTTTCAGAACTAAATGCAAAGCTCATTTCTTCAACTTAGTTCTCCCTCAAGTTGTTCTCAATGCACAATCTACAAAGAGGATATAACACATACTCAGACAAATAAAGCAGGAACAAAAGACCCCATAAACTAATCAAGCTATTACTCGTACAGGCTGGAAACTAAGAAGAGACAGGTTATTCAACAGACACTCAGAGTTTATGGCAATAAGGGACCTGTCGATAAATAGATAACCACCACAAAAGCTCTCCTGCATGTAAAGCAACAACTATCCTTTCAAGGAAAAAGCCGTGGCATCTTTATTACCTCCAGGTCACTAAACATTCACACAAATCCCCAATATCCCACCTAATATGGTCTATGCGTTACTACATTTCCTGCATCAGTTAGTAATACAGTAATTGATCTTTGTGGATCTGGGATCTACTGCTTTGGGACTTGTCAGATTAATGATTTGATGGACAGTTGAGTCCCTTCCCCTCAGCCAATCAGATCATGCTGGGAGTGCAATTCAAGACAGGAGCCATCTTGCCAGGACTGGACAGTGAGGTAGCATCTGTGGTGCTGGGGGAGCAAGGGAAGCTCCTGGGATCTGACTAGTGGAAGGAAAGGACAGAGTATGGTGTCTTTCACCTGGGAGACAGAAAGGCTCTGGGTGAAGAGATTAAAGAGACCCAGTACACCATGGTTGAGTGAATAGAAGACTGACATTTACACAGACTCTCATCTCCTTGCTCTATGCCCCCTAGTGGTCACTCTAAACATTCACATAACACAACACTGGGGATCCAGCCCAGGAAAGGTAAAGCCTGTGCAATGCTTATAAGGAGTCAGGGAAAAAAGACCAGAAGAAGCACTGCAGAAAGGGAGTGCTGATGAGGAATCTTAGTGGAAGCCAGTTAACAAACAAAGGTAGCCAGGTTAGGGTTCAAGAAGGCTTGGGACACAGAAGTGAGCCCTCATCCATAGGATTGTAGCAGGCACTGGCTCCAGTATTGCCAATTACAAGTGCTCAAAAATCATGAGAGTCAGGCCACCCAAAATCATAAAGATTTTTTTAACTGTTTATAAGCCTTTAGGGTGAACTTCGGTCCCATTGTCAAGGTTTTCTCTGCAACTATGAGAGCTAGAAACTTATTTAAAAGAAACCTCCTGAGATTCTCACATAATCAGACAATTCCAGGAGCTGAGGCTTTAAGACAAGCACCGTATAATTTGAGACTTGAGATAAAAATCACAATTTGGCAACATGGCTGTTTAAAGTTCCAGCCTGCAAAGTGGAAAGCCTGGGGCGTAGTTATAATTTTGTTAATTGTGTTATTGTCTAAAAAGGTTATCTATGTGTTTTCAATGCTGTTTAATGTAATACCTTTTATTGAATTACCCAGTATTCCCAGTAGTCCTTTTCTAACCATCTCTCTGCCAGATTGGGAGTAAAGTTCCTTGTTTGTTTTGTGACCCCTGTATGTGAGTCTTATTCCTGTGTGAACCCATCAAGTGTTAAATGCCCACATGGCTCTAATAGTTGGTGCATTTTCAGTGCTTGCCTCTGGAGAGTTTATGCTAGTGTAGGTCATGGCTACTGACTCAAACCAATTTTGTGTGCACCACTGCTCATGCAGATTACAGCTTATGCCTTCCAAGATAAGGGGGGTCAGTTACAATACTTTCCTTTCTGATATTCCTCATCCATGATTTAAGAGATGTATCCATCAACTATTGCAGTTTACTAATTTCAGGTTCCTGTTTCTGAGCCGACCAATTCTCACCACTATTCTTCCTGTACTAACAGTATACCTGCCATTCTAAAACCTTCATTGTTTAAACTGGCATAAGGTAAATAAATTATACTTGTAGAAATAGTGATCTAAAGAGTGGACCTGGACTTAAATTGCGCCATTCAAGAAAAACTACAGAAAATACGGTTTGTCTTGCTAGCTAGCTAGTTTGTTGCCACTGTTTTGTTTTAAGAACATCTTGCACATTTTTTTCCCTCCATTAGCTCCTGAGTATTTCCTAGCGTATCCTTCTGGACTATGACTTGAGACAGCAATTTTTTTAACTCCAGATTCCAATTCTTTCCCCTACTCTGTCTAGATAACTGAGGATAATGATTTTCTCTTCCTATCAGTCCCCTTCTCATAGTAAGGCTTCCTGGTCTGTTTTTGTTTCCCTAGTTAGACTGGTGTGCCCTCTGTGCAACAACTGGCCTCCTACTTCCAAAACAGCAGTTGAAAATCTGAGGGCAGTCATCTCCTAGAATCCACTAATCAAAAATTTCACCATGTCTCTCTTACTCAGATACCACTTTTCTGAGTAGCAGAAACAGCACTAGACCAGCTCACAGAAGGGCCTTTCTTCATAGTCATTCTGTGATTTTTCCTCAAGGAGAGATGAAGAAGAAAACTTCCAAGCTGCCTGTCTGCCTGAACTTGGTCTCTCTTTTTTCAGATGGGTGTAAAAACGTCTGCTTGTTTAAAAAGGACCTTGATCCAGTTCTCTGGGTGGCCACAATACTATTCATAAAGCTGTACTGACATAATCAATGGTACTGGTGAATAAACAAAGTTGTTTTGTCATTATATGGCACTGTATAAGTTGAAGCCATAATTGGTAAAGACAGGCATGTTAATTTCGGCCCCATTCAAAATACAAGGGGGAAAAAAATCAATGTTTGGCAATTGCAAGAACACAAAGTCAGTAGATGAAATAACATTTTTTCAACCTTCTAAACCAGAATTACAAACAATAAGAATAAAAGTAAACAACTTAAAAACATTTTAGTGTTCTTTTAAGCGCTCAGTTTAGACAGACTACTTAATCTAAATAATATTTAATATTATAATAATGCTCCATTGCCCTCAAAATGTATTAAGACTATTAAATATGCATGTGAAGCAGTAGCTCATGCTGCTGTATATCCAGCATGAACTTTTTAAAATGTACTTCCATCTTTTCTACTTTAAGGAACAAAGATATTTAATACATAGATCAAATTTACAATCACCAACAATCATGAGAAATGCTGCAATAATTTGTATTAACTATTTTTATAATGGCTTACTATTAACTTTGCCATAAAAGGTTTTCCACCTCTATAAGGAACATGGGTATGATAAAAAATATTCCAGTGCACTGGAAGTGAGCACACAGAAAAGTCACTAGCCATCTGAAAGACCAGTTTTCTTCCTATTCTTGGTATGCATCAGTGCTCCAACATTGCAACGACTGCCTGGTAAAGTGCCTCAAAATTATACAGCACCCGTACAGCAGCCCAATACCCTAAAACAACAATATTTAAAGAAAATCTGCTACTTCTTCAATTTTCATACACAATTAAGTGTAAAAGTTAAACATCAAACTTTGGTTTCCTATAGATAGGAGTAAAAAGAGCACACATGCTAATTAAGAATTAGGACCCATTTCAGTGTTATTTACTATTTGCATTTTATCAATTTTATTTATTTTCTGTCAGAAACTATGGTCAGATAGTCCTTGAAAATTAAATGGATGGGATTATATAATTTCTCCTCTCCTATCTATCCTTTACCAAGGGATTCCCAAAGATGTCTGATGTCCCAAAGACCCCCTCTCACCTAACCATCTAAGAGGCTAATAGGCTGGTTGCAATAGGATGTACCTATGAAAGGATGAAATCTTGTGCATAAAAATCAAGACAGTTCATTATGAATTCTCCATTAATCCCTTATGGTCAATTTGTTATTATTCATAGGAGGTAAATTACACCCACTTTCCAACTACACATAAATTGGGAACCCCAGCCCTTATTAGCGGCCTACATTTTGACTACATTTTGACTACTACCAAACCAAAACACACAAAAACTTGCCACTAGAGGTTGCTAACACATTCCTTAGATTGCAGAATCCAGAAAAAATTAATGGATTTTCTTAACTAACAATGCACTGAATTAGATGGAAAGCCTCAATAACTACAAGTATAAATTCCATATTCCACTTCTCTGAAAAACTTTGAAAGCAAGACTTAACAGAAAATGCTTGTTGCTCTTTTACTCTTTCCACAAAACTCAGGTGAGAAGCAAAATTTATGACTAGGAAAATTATAAAATGTGTTTTGACTTGTGAAGGCTTGGAGCCAGAGACAGAGAAAGTTAGCTCAAATCTTAGATAAAATCTTATCGACAAACTGCTTTTCTACATGGGGACCTAAGGAGATCAATGACTCTAAAAGAGGACAAAAATGTGAAGATGCTTATATACTTTAGCATGTTTAATAGAGCTTCTAACACAGACAGCTAAAATGCTTTTAGTACTGGGATAGCTTTCTGACAGATTCCTTCTAAAAATATTAAATAAAACCTAAAGACAATAGCAAAATAAAACACTTCTTTCTTCAAGAGCACCAACAGTAAAACACTAGAGTAAATACTGCAATAGATCCACATCAAAGTTTGCTTTATATGGTTAACAGTGAGCACTATTCTGTAGGGGAAAAGTGTTAAAAGTTGGGAATGTTCATTATATTCATTTAATTTAGATCTGAGTAACAGTTATGCCTTTAGGACAGAAACACACCAAATGGAAAAGGAGAAAGTGGAATAATGTATAGGGATTAAAATGTGCTTTGATGCTTTAATCAATTGACTGAAGCAGCCCTCTGTGTCACACTTACCAAAATAACCTGTTCCTCGTAAACTCCACAAGGATTAGGTGAAGTTGAAAGGTATTTTGCCACAACTCCAGTTTCTCTAGGAAAGACTGTGCTCTAAAACTCCTACAGTTATGACAACATGGTTTGCTGAAAAATAATAAAAGTGCTTTGCACTTATTTAATACTTTACATTTTCAAAGCAGGGAAACTGAGGCACAGTAGGGCTTGTTGATTTACAAAAAGCCACACTGTGAGTCAATGGCAGAGTAAGGATTAGAAGTCAGCATTCTTGCCTGCCAGCCTCATGCCCATTTCATTAGACCACACTGCTTTTCAAATGCATAATAAGATGTTTATTGCAGCCTAGCCAAAGTTTCTTGAATATCTCTTGAGTCAATGTCTGTTTCCTGTATGCTGTTGGATGTTTATATAAGAGAGTATTGCTTTTAATCTCTATGTATTTGCTTTGTACATGCCTTGAAAACCAGTATACATGCCTTAAGAAAACTAGCATTTTTTCCCCACAAAATGAATCACTTGCCTTATGCCATTGATCTCTTTGTCTGTGTTACTGCAACAGAAAGGGTGGAAAAACATTATTCTTAAAGGTGTGACCTTGTCCATTTAGATTCTTTTAAATAAACATAGGGATTTTGAAATTTCAGTTATCC
This sequence comes from Lepidochelys olivacea, assembly GCF_965140295.1. NCBI lineage: Eukaryota > Metazoa > Chordata > Testudines > Cheloniidae > Lepidochelys > Lepidochelys olivacea. Next base: position 133,627,594 of record NC_140414.1, on the reverse strand, counting down.
AAAACAGAAGATAAACTTGTCATTTTTTTCTTAGGCTTCTTAGGTTGAAAAGCAGGCATGAAAGGCATGAACTGGTAATGAAAATTATGTCCATTAAAATAAGTTACAAGAAAAAGTTCAAGAAATTGGAGTCCTGGAACAAGGAAGAACTTGTGCCTTCTAAGACCATGAAGAAATCCCTTCAGTGAAAAGATCAGGATTTTAGTTTCCATTTTTAAATACTGAGCAACTTCCTTTGCTTTTTCTGAGTGACAGAAACTGAACAGAAACAAAAAACAAGTCATCCTGTTAATATTATGAACGTTTCCTTTAAAAATAAATTGTAGTTCTTTTTATTGCTGTATGTAATGCTGTTCTTGGCCAAAAGAAAATGGAAAATTAATTATCAATATTCCCCCATCTTTCTTCCCCTCTGGGTTCAAAGGAAGAACCCATTAAAGAAGAACCCATTAAAGCTCTCAAAAACACCTCCGGATTTATTTCCACCATTTCCACTCCACTGAAACTGCTCTCAAAATATTAAATGACCTCTTCTTATGCCTCTACTACATCTTCATCTGCACACATACAAAATGGGAAATGACTGCCTAGGAAGGCGCACTGCGGATAGGGATCTGGGGGTCATAGTGCACCATAAGCTAAATAGGAGTCAACAGTGTAACACTATTGCAAAAAAAGCAAACCGTTCTGCGATGTATTAGCTGGCGTATTGCAAGCAAGACACGAGAAGTAATCCTTCTACTCTACTCCGTGCTGATTAGACCTGAACTGGAGTATTGTGTCCAGTTCTGGGCACCAGATTTGAGGAAAGATGTGGACAAATTAGAGAAAATTCAGAGAGCAACAAAAATGATTAAAGGTCTAGAAAACATGACGTATGAGGAAAGATTGAAAAATTTGGGTTTGTTTAGTCTGGAGAAGAGAGGACTGAGAGGAGACATGATAACAGTTTTCAAGTACATAAAAGGTTGTTACAAGGAGGAGGGAGAAAAAATGTTCTCTTTAGCCTCTGAGGATAGGACAAGAAGCAATGGGCTTCATTGCAGCAAGGGCAGTTTAGGTTGGACATTAGGAAAAACTTCCTAACTGTCGGACTGGTTAAGAACTGAAATAAATTGCCTAGGAGATTGTGGAATCTCCATCACTGGAGATTTTTAAGAGCAGATTAGATAAACAACTGTCAGAGATGGTCCAGATAATACTTAGTCCTGCCATGAGTGTACTAATTAATTAGTTCACTCATGTACATCTTTTCATGTACTATGTATATATATATACCTGCTACTGTATTTTCCACTCCATGTATCTGATGAAGTGGGTTCTATCCCACGAAAGCTTATGCCCAAGTAAATTTGTTAGTCTCTAAGGTGCCACAAGGACTCTTTGTTGTTTTTGCTGATACAGACTAACATGGCTACCGCTCTGAAACCTTTACCATAAGAAATCTGATCTTTCTCTGTCTGCCAGAGCACTGGTCAGAGTACGTCACAAGTTGCTGACCTAGTCCTGTTCAACAGAAAATCTTGATCCACCATTCCCCTAACCGTTCCAACAACAGCACAGACACACTGCACTGGACTAGTTCTGCAATTCCTTTACTCCACCACCTGTTGTATTTCCATTTTAACTCCACTCCCACCTGGTTGGCATGGCTACACAGAAGACCCCATTGCACATTCAATCTTGACATTCAACAGGGGGCTCCCAATTGAGTGGCTTCCTAGAATTTACTTAAATTGGCCTTCTTTATTGTGGTACCCCTCATCCCCAAAGCAACCAGGTTAAATTGCTGTTGTCCATCAGCCTGACCCACTTAATTGAAATAGTAGAATCTGGGGTGGATTAAGAAGAGGAGGGAAGCTGCATGCTTTGCTTCCTGGGTAACTCCTCTATCCTGTTTCTCTCCATTATTTTTCTCTTCCTTTCCTTTCTTCTGAACTCTTCTTTTCTTTCTTTCTTCAAAAAGAGTGATCAGATTAGGAAAAAGGAAAGTTGGATAGGGCTGAGCTGAATTGCTCCATGCTTCCGCAAGTGAGGAGGTAAAATGATTGAGAATAAGGATGTGGAGCACTGTAGTTTTTCTTTTCCGTAGGTGACTGTCAGTCTTTTTTTCCCTATGTGAATCATGATAACTTAGAGTAAGAACTTCTGTAGGATTTGGGTAAGGTTGAAAAAGGAGTGACATGCAACAACAATCATTTGAAGACTGAGAAGCAAATTCTAAAAATAAAATATGTAAAACAATGTAGACTATGGATTCTTCCCAGAAGTGAATTGTTTTATTTGAATAGACTACATTAAATCTGCTATTTATTTTTTCACAGATTAGTCAGTGTAGAGACTTCATGTGAAATTCATAAATAAAAATGTCATATATACAGTGGTGCAGACCAGCTTACAGATGGGTTAGAGTGTGTGCTTTTATAATAAAGAGAAAGGGCATTTAGCTCTGCCTCATGAAGCATGAAAGGGAATCTGAAAGAAATAAAAGCATGACCTTAATACAGTAACTTACTGTGTTATGGATGCTCTTGTCTAAAAATTCATGGACATTCCCACTTCAAAAATAATTTAAACCATTTTTAAATGCCAAAAATGGATACAAATTATGAAAAAATGGACTAAATTCTGCCATATATTTCAGAATTGTGTCGACATCCGGTTCAAATAAGAAAGGCCCTTAGTAATGAATACATATTAGGTATGCCTTCAAATGTACATATAGAGCTTAGGCTCTCAGATAGAGTTCTTCTTGATGCAGTATTGGAAGCCATTTCCCTGGTATTCAGGCAGAAAGCACTGTGGAAGAGGCTGCCAGAAAAAAAAAATCCCTCACCACTGTTTGTAATATGGCTAGTAACCCTTTCACCTATCACTCTTGTAAAAAACAACTCTGGAATCTGAATTGTTTAGCTGTCAAATTATGGCTCCTGAGATGTAATGTTGCAACAGTAAAAGTACATAAAGAAAGTATGTTTTAAAAATCAGGTCTTCATTTTTTTTCCTGTTTGTTGTGATCTTGAACAACCAAGGACTACATTTATTAACAGCCTTTGGTGCTGCTAATCTGCAGAAGCTAAATGGGTGATACACACGGACTTCTAACTTTCACCTTTCCCACTACCAGCCAAACCTAGTAATAAAAGTTTGTGTTTTTTAAACTGTTACTTTAAAGAATCAGTGTCCTTCAGTAAATGGTCTTTCCATCCCAGTAGGCTTTCAAAAGGAGCAGGGATCACTTTTATTTATTTGATGATATGCTGAGAAAGATATGGAAAATAAGCAGCATATAAAGAAAATTATTACTATTTGCCCGAGGTCCCTGCTTCCTAGTCAGTTACTCAACTTTCTATCTCCTGACAGGTTGCTGGGATTTTTAATGACTTTCCACAGTACACTGACTTTTTCTCTGAATACACTGGTCTCCCAAGGAGCTATGATCCTGAAATTTTGGGGTTGCAGTGACCCAGAAGTCCATGGAAGAACTAAAATTGACCCTATATGTTCTGTTCAGAAAATGAATAGTGCTGTAAACAGGGTAATTTAGAAAGACAAGAATTTTTAAATTAGTCTCTGAAAAATCTTAACATTGGTCAGCTGGATAAGACAACAAAAATCCTCTCCCCCGCCCCAATTCGTTCTGTTTCAAAACACGGGTCAAGATCCTTTGTTTACAAATTAAGTCTTTTAGCCAGGATATCCCACAAAGGGAAATCAGGCATTTCACATCCATATATAATACGTTATACATTTTCTTTATTTTCTAAAAGGAGATATATATATATATATATATATGCACATATATATATATATATATACACACACACACAAACTTACAAATGAAAGGAATGCAAGCAGCCATGACAAACTGAAAATTGCTGTAACAGAAGCAAATTCAGTCTTCCCACAGGACAGAGTCTACACTAAAAACATAACACAGAGAAGAACAAACCCCAATCCTCTGGAGTTCAACTAGGAGACAGATGCTGAGGAAAATACATACAAAATATAAGCTACCAATAAAGAACCAAACTAACCTGGGTGCTAATCCAAAAAAAGAATAAAACAGTTTGAAATGAACTATATTAATCTTTGAATCAATCTTCTACTACTTTGTGAAGAGGGGGAAAACAGAAGGGAATGGAAAGAACAGCAAAATGAACAGTTATTGAGTTGAATTTATCAAGCTTTTTGCAATGGACTCTGTTGAAGCTTTATGGGAAGCAAAATATGTTTCCATAAATCTAAACTGGGCTCTTTTCTTTACAAAATTAGCTTCAAAATTAGCTACAAGTCTATTTCAGCATGTTATTTCTTTAAAATCACAACAACGAGACTCGCCGCCCCCACAGTCTATCAAAGGGGTGGAGAATTTTATATGGAAGAAAAACATTTCTAAAATTATGAAGAGAAACAACAGTTGCTAGTTAGTTATTGTGATTCTCATAAGCCTGTTAAATTCCCTGATGTTCTGAAATTTGACACTTTGTAGCACTAAAAATTTATGTAAGCAAACTTTAAAAGAATATTATTGAAACAAGAAGTTATTTGCCATTTCTTTTCATTAGACAACATTAGAAGTTGGATAGTGTAGAAGATTTAACTGTATTATATACAAAAGCAGCGGCACACCAGTGAGCACTTCATTAATTAAAAGCCAGAGAAGGAAGTTTGCTAAACGAAGCAAATGTTCTTATCGCTTCTATCTATATTCATTAAAACTGACAGGAAACCAAATATCACCATCTGTCTACTTGCAATAAAGACACTAAAAACAGCTCCAGGCTAACAGAATAACATAAAACAAAGTATAAAACTGCAGACTTTAAAGTTTCATTTGTAAATGGATGAGAGAGAAACTGACTTTGAGTTGGGGAGGAGGAATGAGGGGTCATGGAGGGATTTTGCACAACACTGATAAAGGATTAAATATTTTAGAATATGTTCCACTGCTAGTCTAAAGCTCTGCTAGGTCAAGTATGAACTTAATACTTGCTTGATATTTGTCATTGAGATCAATGGTTCGGCAGAAAGACAAGCGTTATATATTAGCTCATCTGCCCATTTAGAGACAACCTTTAGCAAAACCATGCCTGAAATTATAGTAGACGCATATGAACTGTAAACTTTCTCCTATCTGAAAGCTAGAACAGACCCAGATAATACATTTTTGTAATTTTGTTAGGTACTGACACCTTATGTTTACAGTTACAAGATAAGAAGGTACAATTTATTAAATTATTCATGTTTTTTATATCATGGTGATGCAGCAGCTCAGGAAAGAAACTGAAATATGATTTTATGAAAGCAAAAGAGGATCACAAAGGTAGTGACTTATATTAGAGCAAAATAAGGCTCACACCAGCAGTCACAGAGGTCAACGGAAGGTCAATGCTTTAAGGTAGTTTACAGCAGTTGTATACTTCCTGCATTCTAGTAATTGCCTTTTTTGGCACTGTAGGAGAGGAAGGGAAAAATAAATAGATGGTAATAAGATATTTAATGAAGGAAATGAAAATAAACTACTGCTCGTATTTTAAACACTCGTACTTCAAATACCATAGCTACATATTGTAAATTCTGACAATGCTCTGTCTGCATTTTCCATAGCAATAAAAAATGACTTTAATTCAATCTCAAACTTGCATTAAATATTATCTCTATGTACACATTTTAAAGACTAAAATGGTTAAAATAATGTAAAGTTGATGCACACAAAAAAACCAGGAAAATTAATTTTTAAGACTGCCATTCAGTCTTCAACTCAGCCCCTGTTGTGCCTCGGTATTGAAGCACATACTGCACCCTGTGCTCAGATTTCTGTAGTACCTACAGTTGACATAACTGATTGGGGTGGGAAAGGAGGAGTAACGGAGTAAAGAGCAATGAGTTTTACTATTATGTCTCTCAACCCTAATATTATTGTAAATTATTTTTGTGGTTTAATTTTCTCTTACTTAACAGTGATTCATACATTCAAAAAAAAGAAGAAAAGGCTCTCATTAATATCCTGTGAGACCAAAGGCTACTTTCTGATACAATTTCGTTGGACCAATTATAATTCTTCCACTGATATTTTAACAGCACTAATAGAGCCATTAAGAGCTCAATGGAAGTATGTGAGACATTTCAATGTGCCAGAAGTACAGTATTATGCATGTTTAGTAAAGAAACCACTAAGAAATTATACATCGTAATAAAGTCTTTGGGTGTAAGGTACTACTGTAAATCAATGTGCAAATGCATAATCTATTTTTCCCTCAGATTCAGGAATTTTCCTTTGAAAATGCATTGACTCTATGAGCAGTAGCAACAGTAAAATTCTTTCACTGAGATTGTAACAAGGTATGTGAAAATGGAAGGGTGAATACTTTCATGTTAAGAATAGAATGTACAGACACAATACATTTATTAAGTCAGCGCCAATGAAATCATATTAGGTACTTTAAAAGGATATTTTAGGTGTTAGGCCAACACTGGGATCACAGGAGATTATACACAGAATCACTCTTAAAAAGATTCTCTAAAACCTTTTCAAATGCATCCACTTTATTTATTCTTTTTAAAAGGTTGAAGCTGGTGGATGTTTGTTAATTGGATTTTGTATAATATCCCAATAAACAGAAGAGAATATTGTTATTGTAATCCCCCCAAAAATATGCATAGTGTTTTCAGTACACTGGTTCTACCAACCTATGGCTAAGAATTTACACAGTAAAAATAGTGAACACATATTCCAGAATACTATCCCTTAAAATATTTTATTTTACTCTTATACACTTCTTTAGAGCTCAGTTATTTTTAATAATTTTAATGTGAGAGAGATGTTGTGGAAACTGTTTTACACAAACTCATGTTTAATCACTCCCAGAAGTCACACACATCTCAGAAGCAGTTACAATTATGCAAAAGGAAGATCCAGGTTCTTCAGAGATGCACAAATACAGTGGGAAAGCTCAATTTCCTCAAAAGATATTAAAACTTTCATCTTAGAGAAACTGCATTTCTACAAATAATGAGCCTGATTCATCCACCAGCATAAAACTGCCCCAAAGCCAGCATAGACTGCTACAGTAGGAATCCCCCAATGCAGAAGAATTTTTGGGGACACAACCAGAGAAAAGAACTAGGAGGAGAAAAGGATACCAGGGTTGCCTTAGGCCTATTCCCAGCTGCCATATTGGCCTCTTGGGACTATTAGCAGCCGGTGTAAATTAGAGCAGCTTTTGCGCTGCTCTAATTTATGCTGGGAACCAGACTGGCACCAGGACAACCCCCAGACCAGAGAGCCCAGAGGTATCTTAAAGCCACCTTTGTTCTCTCCTTTCCTAGACTGTATTGAGAATAACTTGTCACAGCCAAGGAGCAGGCTCAATATGTTAAAGCCGTTGAAAAACGTACTCTTTTCACCTTCCGGTAACCTGAACCATCTTCCACCCATCTATGATCCTGATGCATGCAATAAGATCCCAATAACCAGTAGCAAACTCCATAAAATTGCATTATTTATTCTGATAAACATATGGACTACCCTACTACAGCATTTCTGCACAAATAACATTCTTGAATTCACTTTAAACACAATAAATAAGACGGCAGTTTGTAAACAGTCAAGTAAAAAACCCTTCAAAACCCGGTTTATAAATGCTAGAGTAACAACTTACTACATATAAAAAAATGGCCCTCCCACATCTCCGTGACTTAAAACATGAAGAACAGTAGCCTTCCATCTACATATTGATTGGGTGCCAATAACAATGATATCTAGGCACCATATTATTTTTCTCACTGCCTTATAAACACTGACAGAGAAATAGTTTCTCCTAATCAGACCTTTTAATCTAGACAAAGCAAGCAACAAATCATTTACTTTGTACACTGTTCTTTCAGTATATTGAAGGTATTTAGCTGTCCTAGAAAGTAATGGCTGTAAAGCTGTGCATCAACCTTAATGCAGTGTCACTGAGATACCAAAGCAGCACATCTAAGAATACATAAGGTCTTGGGCTTGTGAAAAGCATCAGAAAGACTGTGTGCAGAATCAATGAAAAACTGCAGAAAACACTCTCCTCGTGTGGGAAGCCATTCTACAGAGGCCAGCTGTTTTACTATTCTCACAGAATCTCCTTCATTAGGCATTTCACAAATTATCTCCAGCTCTATAGGTCTTCTGTTTGTCAGATAATAAAACTAATAATTGTAAATTGAGCTCCCAGCTTTGCTTCCCCTCTCATGTCCCTTTTTGTTATCCACCTCCTTTTAAACACTAACCACTTTTGTCCATGAAGGAATGAAGTAAAAGAGCTGTTTGAAAATGTTGTAGGAATAGAGCATGGCTTAGCTACAGTTCAAGATGAGCAGCATCTATCCATCATCCTTTTAAAAACCCCAAAACTTTACTGGGCTACTTTATTATTATTATTTATATTACCCTATCCCCTAGGAGCCTAGTTATGGACCAGTTCCCTGCTATGTTAGGTAATGTAGTGTGGTCTCTGCCCCAAGGATCTTCCAATCTCAGTATAAGTCAAGAGACAACAAATGGATACTGACAGACTGGGGAGTACAAGGAGCCAGCCTGATAGGCAGTGGTTTCAGTACACCAGCAGTTACTACAACATTTTAAAATTTCAAAGTACTCCCTTCCACCTATTTTCTTCCCAGCTTCTTCTTCATTTATTTTTATTTCCCGCTACTCTATACCCTGATATGTCACCGCCTCAGTCTTTTTCAGATGTCTATTTTCCTTCAGTCTTATTTTTCTATATTGTGCAATAATCATTCCCTCTTTCCTCTTCTCTCCTGGTCTCCCATGTCCATCCCTTTCTTCTTTCTTTCCCGTGTTTTCCATGCTCCCCTTCACATTTCAGTCTCTTCCTTCTTTCACCTTCCTATCAACCCTTGGGAAGCAATGGAGCCGGGAGTGTGTTTCTGGAGTGGGTAGTACAGAAGAACCAGTTAGGTGTTAGGCTGCACAGCATTGCTCCTGATAATTATGGAATCACTGCATAACTGTCCTAGTAAGAGTCTCTGAGTTTAGTATCCATTAAAACAAGTGTTTCTGTTTAGGTATAAGGAAATCAGTGAGAAATATGAAAATTGTAGAAACCTGGATTTTCTCATACCTGCAATTATTCCAACAGTTTTAGTTATGTGGGAATATTTATACCTGTTTTATGCCAATCATACGAGATCATTACAGTGGTCTCTTTTGGCCTTATGATCTATGAATGTGTAACAGTCTCTCTCTTTCATCATCCACACATTAGGTTACTATGTGCATGTCTTCAGTTCTGGTGAAAGTGAGAATCAAATAAAGAAAAGGAGTACTTGTGGCACCTTAGAGACTAACCAATTTATTAGAGCATAAGCTTTCGTGAGCTACAGCTCACTTCATCAGATGCATATCGTGGAAACTGCAGCAGACTTTATATATACACAGAGAATATGAACCAATACCTCCTCCCACCCCACTGTCCTGCTGGTAATAGCTTATCTAAAGTGATCATCAGGTGGGCCATTTCCAGCACAAATCCAGGTTTTCTCACCCTCCACCCCCCCACACAAATTCACTTTCCTGCTGGTGATAGCCCATCCAAAGTGACAACTCTTTACACAATGTGCATGACAATCAAGTTGGGCTATTTCCTGCACAAATCCAGGTTTTCTCACATCCCCCCCACCCCCATACACACACAAACTCACTCTCCTGCTAGTAATAGCTCATCCAAACTGACCACTCTTCAAGTTAAAATCCAAGTTAAACCAGAACATCTGGGGGGGCCGGGGGGGGGAGGAAAAAACAAGAGGAAACAGGCTACCTTGCATAACGACTTAGCCACTCCAAGTCTCTATTTAAGCCTAAATTAATAGTATCCAATTTGCAAATGAATTCCAATTCAGCAGTTTCTCGCTGGAGTCTGGATTTGAAGTTTTTTTGTTTTAAGATAGCGACCTTCATGTCTGTGATTGCGTGACCAGAGAGATTGAAGTGTTCTCCGACTGGTTTATGAATGTTATAATTCTTGACATCTGATTTGTGTCCATTTATTCTTTTACGTAGAGACTGTCCAGTTTGACCAATGTACATGGCAGAGGGGCATTGCTGGCACATGATGGCATATATCACATTGGTGGATGTGCAGGTGAACGAGCCTCTGATAGTGTGGCTGATGTTATTAGGCCCTGTGATGGTGTCCCCTGAATAGATATGTGGGCACAATTGGCAACGGGCTTTGTTGCAAGGATAAGTTCCTGGGTTAGTGGTTCTGTTGTGTGGTATGTGGTTGTTGGTGAGTATTTGCTTCAGGTTGCGGGGCTGTCTGTAGGCAAGGACTGGCCTGTCTCCCAAGATTTGTGAGAGTGTTGGGTCATCCTTTAGGATAGGTTGTAGATCCTTAATAATGCGTTGGAGAGGTTTTAGTTGGGGGCTGAAGGTGACGGCTAGTGGCGTTCTGTTATTTTCTTTCTTAGGCCTGTCCTGTAGTAGGTAACTTCTGGGAACTCTTCTGGCTCTATCAATCTGTTTCTTTACTTCTGCAGGTGGGTATTGTAGTTGTAAGAAAGCTTGACAGAGATCTTGTAGGTGTTTGTCTCTGTCTGAGGGGTTGGAGCAAATGCGGTTGTATCGCAGAGCTTGGCTGTAGACGATGGATCGTGTGGTGTGGTCAGGGTGAAAGCTGGAGGCATGCAGGTAGGAATAGCGGTCGGTAGGTTTCCGGTATAGGGTGGTGTTTATGTGACCATTGTTTATTAGCATTGTAGTGTCCAGGAAGTGGATCTCTTGTGTGGACTGGACCAGGCTGAGGTTGGTGGTGGGATGGAAATTGTTGAAATCATGGTGGAATTCCTCAAGGGCTTCTTTTCCATGGGTCCAGATGATGAAGATGTCATCAATATAGCGCAAGTAGAGTAGGGGCTTTAGGGGACGAGAGCTGAGGAAGCGTTGTTCTAAATCAGCCATAAAAATGTTGGCATACTGTGGGGCCATGCGGGTACCCATAGCAGTGCCGCTGATCTGAAGGTATACATTGTCCCCAAATGTGAAGTAGTTATGGGTAAGGACAAAGTCACAAAGTTCAGCCACCAGGTTAGCCGTGACATTATCGGGGATAGTGTTCTTGACGGCTTCAAATCCAGACTCCAGCGAGAAACTGCTGAATTGGAATTCATTTGCAAATTGGATACTATTAATTTAGGCTTAAATAGAGACTGGGAGTGGCTAAGTCATTATGCAAGGTAGCCTATTTCCTCTTGTTTTTTCCTCCCCCCCCCCCCCCCGCCCCCCCAGATGTTCTGGTTTAACTTGGATTTTAACTTGAAGAGTGGTCAGTTTGGATGAGCTATTACCAGCAGGAGAGTGAGTTTGTGTGTGTATGGGGGTGGGGGGGATGTGAGAAAACCTGGATTTGTGCAGGAAATAGCCCAACTTGATTGTCATGCACATTGTGTAAAGAGTTGTCACTTTGGATGGGCTATCACCAGCAGGAGAGTGAATTTGTGTGGGGGGGATGGAGGGTGAGAAAACCTGGATTTGTGCTGGAAATGGCCCACCTGATGATCACTTTAGATAAGCTATTACCAGCAGGACAGTGGGGTGGGAGGAGGTATTGGTTCATATTCTCTGTGTATATATAAAGTCTGCTGCAGTTTCCACGATATGCATCTGATGAAGTGAGCTGTAGCTCACGAAAGCTTATGCTCTAATAAATTGGTTAGTCTCTAAGGTGCCACAAGTACTCCTTTTCTTTTTGCGAATACAGACTAACACGGCTGTTACTCTGAAACCTGAGAATCAAATGTGTCACCTCAGAGGGAAGTAAAGCACTCTGATTTAAGATTTCTTTAAGAGTCATAGGTCATCATAGGTTTAGGGAGCCTCAGAATAAATATACATGTCCAGCTGACAACAGAGACCGCTTGAGCAAATACTGTGTCTGTGTGGATGGTAGAAAAGCATCCTTCCCATTAGCATAACAAAATACAATTTTCTTTATTCCCAAGGAAACTTTTATAATGTAACATATTAAACATGTAAATATTTTTCTAAATTTTTAATTCTTTTCAACAGAAACAGAATGGATAGTTAGTGGTTTTATCTGCTGACAGATTTTGGCATGAGCCTATTGATATCCATTTTGAACACTGATTCTCAAAATACAGTGTCTGTAGCTTCTGAACAATTAATTTACAAGGTAAACTGTTTGGGAAATTACTATTGCTTGATCCATTAAAGGATCTAGCATTTATTTAATTAAGATTCCAAGGAACCTCAGCAGAAAATTTCCTCAAAAGCTATATTCAGTTCTACTTGCCAAAGTCTTTGCACTCTGCATCCAGTCGTAGATTCTAGGTTTAAGCAACACACTGCTTTTCAGCTCTAGTACACACAACAAGTCAGATCTCACCAAACTCATATGGAAAACGGCCCACACTGATGATGCCCAAAGGACTCCACTGAACATTCTCAAAAAGAACATTGATACCTATGGCAACACGCCCAGAACCTGACTCTTGCAGCTCATTTTTTCTCAACACACACATGCTTCTATGCTTTTGCCTGTGCTTCAGTAAGAACATTTTGGTGGCTCTGGCATAGGAGGGCCGCACTCAGGAGAGTAACATTTTTTTCCCTACGTCACACGATTGTATTTATCTTTTATGCAGACTGCTTAGCTAAAATATCTGTTCGTCTAGAATGTATAACTGATTTCAAGAGTTTAACAATTAGACAACAAGCACCACAGACAGAGAACCACAGGCACAGTACATAGGTACAATACTGCATTAAATACTTTTGAACGCAATGTTCCCATGTATGAAGAGTGCAACAAACATTTATCATGAACTTCTGAAACAGTTCAATCCACGCTGAGCTGGATTAACTCTTTGCCCCTGGAAACGCGCTTTTCTCAGCATGTATTCTGAAGGGAACAATGGAATGTGCCAGAACTGCTGGGAACAAGCAGTTAACTGAATGAAAAAAAAAAACAGTGAAAAAAAAATCAGAGAGACAGTTTTTGGCCCACAAGAATCATGTGAACTGGTGTATGTGTGAGTGGGTAGAAATCGTTTTAATGAAGTCTCTGCTGACATCTTGGTTTTTGAACTGGGCACCTATAGTATGAGACACATGAAGATTTTGCATGACTTAGCAAACTATAGTAAAAATTTTGGGCAATGGGAAGGAAACCTGATTCTTGGTCTTCAGTTTAAGAGTATGGTACAAATATATCACAATGGAACTCGGACGTTATCGTTCATATTCTTCATAAATAGGTACTAGAAACTAGGAAGATATGAAAGCTATATTTCACATAAGATAAAATTAATTTCAAATAGTAATTTGACACTTTTTACAAACATATTATGTCAAAATACAAGCAATAGAGTTTAAAATCCTAGCTTCCAAGTAATTGCCTTTAGGCCATTAAGAAAAAAATACATAAAATAGTTCTTCAGCCACAGTTTTTTCTTTATTTGTAACAAATAAGTTTATATCAATTTTGTCCAATATCTGTAATGCTATATAATTTTAAATCACGTATCTAGTACTCAGTGACACCATGGGAAAGCACAAGTTAATGCAGTATTAATTAAGTTCCTAATCATCCATGTAGATCCATACACAGGGCAGAACCTCTGCATGTAGATCTCTCCCTTCCCAAATTGAAGGGGACTGCTCAGCCATGTGTACAGAACCATCCTTCTGCCCCTGGATCCCACAGAGGACACTGTTTATCATTCCTTTATGGGAAAGACTGGAGACGATGTGGGCCAGAGGGAAGACTGGGCAGTCCAGATGTGGAGGGAGAATCTATATTGCTTACCCTTCAGCCCCACAGGTTAAGCAGAATAGACAAGACAGCCCCTTCACTGATTTCCATTGCCCCATAATGTTGCCCAGGGTCCTCAATAGCACATGGGTGTATTTGGCAGTGTAGCTCCACTGGGATCCACATGGAGTTGCTAGGGGCCAGAGATGTGGAGTTACGGAACTTTGGGGTGGTTTTAACCTGTTACAGATCTTGAGCAGGCCCTGCAGCTTACTCCATGGAGGTGCCAGGCAAACCCCACCCCCACTTATCCTGATGGGACACTGTGGGAAGGATCTCCCCAAGGAAATCCCTCTAGGAATTTTTGCCCCAAAACTCCTTCCTTACCATGGGAGGGAATAATCTGAGTGTCATTTTTTCAATCTGAAATGTAAAGCAGGGGGTGGGGGTGGAGACCTGGGGCCAATATTTAGAGGGTAAAGTTGTCCCATAACTGCTTCTATATATTTTTAGAAGGAGGACAACAAAGGAAGGAAAAATTTCAGGAAGTCTCATGACTATCTAATGTTCCTGCTGCTAATGTCTATCAATTATTTTCAGGTTGCTATTCTTAGTACCATTTCTAATAAACTATAGCAAAAGGTTAAAATTATCAGCTCTTCCATGCTTCAAGAGAGGTTAATACTCCTTGTCCAAGAATAATTTTACAAATATTCATCATACCCTTTGAACATACAGCAGTGCGGTCACAGTCTAGAAACATCTTCAAGTAGATGCTCTTTATATAAAATACTGTTGGAACAGCCACACCTCAGTTTGTTGACTGAAATTATAATCTGTATCTTTTATTTTCACAAGTATCTAGTATGTCAAGGTGGGTGAAGGAAAGTTTTATTTCCCATAGTCTTTGCATCCCACAGCAAGATACTCATATAATACTCTAGAAATCTTGCCAAGAATTATTTTTTATGTTTACTGCTATGATGTTGTTGTCAAAACATTGACCTGTAAAATAATATATTAGTAAGAAGAGAAATAATAAAATGCAGGGTGGATTGATTTAAATCAAAATAATTTAATACACCAATTGTAATCATTATTTAAATCAGCAAGCAGGAAATCCTACCTCAGCACCTCATCGCCTCATCGTGGCGCCGTGGTGACCCTGGCCGTCTGACAGCTATGGTAGTGGGCCATATGCCCTGGCAGGTCTAACCATGCTACAAAGGTATCGGACTACCCAATCCAGGAAGGGGATTGCTGTCTCAGAGGAAAGAGCGCTTGTCCTTCTCCTTAGAGGTCTGAAGGCTAGCTAAGCTTGAGAACGTACGCATGCCTGCCTGCCCAGCCAGTGGGATGGCTTGAAGTCAACAGCTAAAACAACACAAGTAAATGGGCCTCAGTTCCCTGCGTGTACGTGCAGAAGAAAGGCAAGAGTGTGAAAACAATGGCGGATGTGTTGTGATCGGTGCAGTGTTAATAACAACTGAAGACCGATCGATCCAGGTGTGACTTCAAAAATAAAAAAGGCTAACAGTTTCATGACCCAACAAGAATCCACTCATTAACAACTCCATAGCACCTCCAGAGGATCTCAAAGTATACCAGAAACATTAAATAAGACTTATAATACTCCTTTGTATTATGATTATTCCCATGTTACAAATGGGTAAATTGATTCAGAGGGTGGTTAAATGACTTGCCCAAAGTCACATAGCAAGTCAATGGCAGAGCTGGAATTTAACTCAAAAGATTTTACTCTTTTTCCTGTGTTTTAGCCACCAAACTAAACTACCTCACGTATAACATATGATGAAACTTCATTATAATGATGACTACATGTTGGACACAATTTTTAAGTTTGACACATCAATTAACAATAATTTGCAAATATCAATAAAAAAACACTAGCAATAAAACCCGCCTGTCAATAGTCAATGGAATACTAAACTAAATATCTGAATAGGTGTACGTATTTTTCCCTACCTCCTTTCATCATGATATAGTGAATATAATTTTAATTTTATTTCAGTTGCTGAAATCCCAAAGTAAAGATCACACAAAAGAGCCAAATACTCCCACACTTTCACTGGAGAGAACCTTATTCGATGAAAGTATCCTCCTTAATTCCACTATGAGTAACGGTGACAGAAATCGTCTCACGGTATCCAGCAGTAAGCACCTAGATTCAACAAAAGAAGCTAATATGGGAAACTCCTCCGTGTTCAAACTGATACTGTTCCTTTAGCTTTCCTGTGCTTATATACTGTATTGTGAAAATCCTGTTGCTTAGCTACTATTACAACAGCAGCAAGCAAGAGAATACAAATGAAAAAATAAGTCAATAACCATGTGTTATAAGACGTTCTGGGTTTGAGCAAAATATCTAGTTCATTATGGAATATTCACTAAAAACAATTAAGAAAACATTTAATTGGATGTTTAAGTAGTCAAAAGTCAGGAAATAAAGTTAAGCCTATACATGCAACTGTAACATCACCCCTTCGGTGTATATATTATAACATAGCCTTTAATTTCATGATCACATAATATTTTTTCAAATTATACAATGTATCATACATATTTTTCATTCTTGAATAATGATCAAATATATGGACAATGTAAATCAATTTAGGTTGCTTGTGTATAACAAAATCATATAATTATTATCCTATATTATTTTATTTAAATAATCTGTAGCCTTGCAGATAGTTCCAACTGTGGAATTTATCTAGTTGGGTATCACTGGAGTGCCTGACCTTGAACAGTTTAGTAGTTCCTTCGGAATAAAACCTACTCCTCTGAACACAAGGATCTGCACAATGCCAGAACCGGGCCCCTTTTCCACTGGAGCTTATAGATGCAGACCTGCTAAAGACTGTGGAAACAGGATTTCCTGCACTCCTTAGCAGGCAGTGGTGGATTAACCCAGGGGCCCTGGCCAATTTGGGGACCCCTGCAGGAGTGCTGGAACCTGAGTAGAAGAGGAGGGGGCCACCGGCACCAGAACTGTGGCTCCCTCTGCGGTCCCATCCCAGCCAGGCCAGAAGCCAAAGCCAGGTCATGGTAAAGAGCCGCCTAGAGAGCCCTGGTCGCTGTGGGAAACCCTGGACCTTCCACCTGCCTGGGGTGGGAGACCGGAAGGTCTGAGAACAGTCCCTGGCCTGTGTCCCCGCTCCCCGGGGAACACTACCCAGGGCAAGTGAAGGGTCCAGAGCTGCCCACAGAAGCCTGGGCTCCCTAGGCATCATCTCTTAACATGGCCCAGCTCCGACTTCTGGCCTAGTCATAGGGCAGAGCCTCTGGGGGGAGAGGAGGAGCAGGAGGCAGGGCCCCATGGCAAAGGAGGAGTGGAGGACCCAAAAGTTCTTTTTGCCCAGGGCCCCAATAAATTTTAATCCACCTCTATAAGCAGGCCTATAATGAAGGTCCATAATGAAGACTATGAGGAGAGGGCATGGGGTAGAGGGAAGATGCAAGGCCAGTCAGGGATCAGGGATCTTCTGGGGCCTGAAGGATCAACTAATATTGAAACTAAATTCATATTGGAAAATATATACATCAACTGCATCAAGTTTTCTACAACATGAAAATCTTTACACATAAGATGAATAAAAATTTTCCTGCAACTTGGTTTTAATTCCCCTGGCTCCCCAAACTTCCAATCACCTTCATACCTGTTGAGGTGTACCACTCCTGCTATAATGCTTTTGCCATAATGCTCATGCTTTGCAAACTAAGCAATCACAGAGAGAAACACAGGTCCCCAAAGTTTCTTAAACACAGTAAATTGTGACAAGAGGAGTGTAAAAATCCTTATACTCTCAGACTATTTCTTTACTTAAAACAAATCTGGCAGCATAAAAATCTGCACATTGTACTTCATAATAAACTAGCAGCAAGTGATGTAGAGGTTAGTGACAACATTAACACGTTACTACTAAATGAAAATCACAAATCTTTAAAAACTCTTCATCACCCTTGTTTTCTGTGGTCACTGAAAGTATGCATTTAAAATAACTGCAGAGTGCAAGTACTGAATTAGACTACTACATCAGTGACAAGAATACTGTACGCTAACTTTATAACTTCATATTTAAACAGATCTAATTTTTAAATTGACATTGCAGCTAAAAGTTAAACTTATCAATATGTGGCAAGACAGTACAGACAGAAACAAGTATCTCATAGAAATCATTTACCGAGCAATTCCTTCCCATTTCTAGCAAGAAAACACTGTATGACTCGTGGTTTGAATTTAAACACACACACAGACAATTAAGGCCCTGATCTCCAAACACTTACACCTGATGAAGTAACTTGAATCATGTGAGTAGTTTAATGAGACTATTTGTGATGAAAGTTATGCATGTGCTTAGGCCCGGATTCTGCAAGGACCTCTGCAGGGGCAGACCCTTGCACCTGCATGCAACTCTTTGAAAGTCCTGCTATTATAATAAGAAAAATTATCAAGATTGTAAAATTGGCTGGGAACATCATTATTTTAACCTGTGGAAAACAAAAACAAAACAAAAAAATCCAACCACAACAACGACGAAAAATCTTTATTCTCATGTTCGATCATTTGGAGAACTAGCTCTCCAATTTAACTTTTTCCTTTTAGATACTTAATAAAAGGAGGGAAAAGATTCTAACTCATCTGGAAAATAAAGGAAATAGTTCACATTTAACAACAACTTTCAATAAATAGAGGGCTCAACAGTGGGCTAGCCAGGCGCACAGAGTAAGAGGCCTCAGGCTGCTACTCTGCCCCTGGAGCATCCAGTTCCCTTGCTGTAAATTGCACTGGGACTATACCTGGTGCAACACATGCTGGTGGGCATGTTGTGGGAGGGAGCAAGGTTCTGTCCCTTCCACTCACCTGTACCGGGGGGGGAGGGGGGGAATATCAGCTCTGCAGAGCCTGAATCCCTCTCCTGTGCTGCTGCGCATGATGTGTGGCGCTCCCATGATAACCTGGCCACAGTTTGGCCTAAAATGTTTAGAATTCCATCATTTTCTATTTGCACTCAAAAATCCTCAACACGTATATAATTCTATGTAGTATTATTCTTGTTGTTCTATGAAGAAATTCTGAAAGGTTTACTTTATATAATTATATAGTCAAAATCAATGTCCATGTCCATTAAAAATCAGTAAAAAGATTATATGTAGTATATATAATCTTTTAAACACTTTAACTAATGAAACACAGTTATATTTTCCTTGAAAGCATGTGATATATGCATAAATACCAGATTAAAGAAATATTATCAGTTCTATTAAATAAAACATTTCATTCACAATAAAAAAGAGATTTTATATGAAACCAGCTGAATTACTTATGTATACAAATATTCATGGTCACTTAGATATAATAGGCTATTAACATTTCCACTTTTATATAAATTCAATCGGAAATACGTAATTTCAGGCAAAATAATTGAACTTGCATTATATTCACTGATGGGAGGATATTGACCTTTCCTTTGCATTTGTGGACAGCCCTCGTGCAGTGAAATGGGTGCAGTTTGTGTTCTTTATTATTAAGATTTTGAGACCCCATACTGGGAACATGCAGCCCTCCTATACATTCTGGCTTCCTGTGTAGCAGTACACAGCTGAGACTGGGTGATAGGCTAGGAACAGTGGATTTGCAGCAGTGCAGATCCTCTGGCTACTTCTCATACGCTGCTCGTGGCAGGGATCAGAAATGTAGATTCTGGTCCTGCTCTGAGGCTGGGCTAACAGCCATGGAGTAGCTCCATTAGTACTTCACAGTATTGGTAGGAGAGGAGGAGGAGTCCTTCCTCCCCAGCACCGGAATAACTCTCTAGTGTTTGGCCCAGGATGTGGGCCAATCTAAGGTTTTAGGCCGAGAATAAACACTCAATAACTAGGGGTAAAATTTTGGCTACAGTTAAATCAACAACAAATCGCCCATTGTCTTCAATGGGAGGGGTAGCTCAGTGGTTTGAGCATTGGCCTGCTAAACCTGCAGTTGTGAGTTCAATCCTTGAGGGGGTCATTCAGAGATTTGGGGCAAAAATTGGGGATTGGGCCTGCTTTGAGCAGGGGGTTGGACTAAATTACTTCCTGTGGTCCTGTCCAACCCTGATATTCTATGATTCAATGGAGTCAGGATTTTACCCTACATATCTACTCTAACATGGACACATTAAAGGCCTGATTTCAATGAAAGTTTTGCCTGAGAAAGATGTTCAGGCTCTGGCCCTTAACCTTAAATTAGACACCTGGTGGCTTAACATTTGCTGTGAGTTACCTGTGTCATATCGAAGTCAATTCGTGAATGCAATGCAACTTCAACTATTATCCAGTGCTTGGAAATACTACTGAGAGTGGGAGTTTTGCCTGAATAAGGAATACAGAATTGAGACTACATTTACTGAACAGAATACATTTTGAGGATACGCAGTTAGCCTATTGCAAGCTTTCACATTATCCCAATCGTGCAAGATAAAACTAAAATGCTGAAAAAATTACTATGCCATAAAATATTTGGGAACTTGTTCATTGCTAAAAAGTATCAAGATCAGAAGTAACCTTCCTAAAATTAGACATATTAGGGAAGCTTAACGGTTAAAACTTTCAATAAAAAAAAAACATTTATTCATCTGAAATGCATGCGGAAAACACAGTATAAACAGACGACTGCAAGTTTACCAAGCAATTCCCCTGAAAGGAATGACAAGACCAGAGATACGATACAAAAGAAAATAAATGCAATACTTTTCCTGAAACTATAAACAAGAGTATTTGCAACAGGTCAGGAAAAAATCTGCAAATATAAAAAATAATCCTACTCTCTTTTAACTTCATTTTTATTGTTTGTTTAATTTAAATAAAGGTGAAGTCAAACACGTTCAGATGATGAAACACAAACATGTTCATTTCTAACTAACTATAAGTTGCTGTCTGATATTGCAGAAAAAGCATGAAATCGTGAAACCAGTTTTCAACAGTTAACGGATTTTGCTTTTCCAGCAAAGATGATGATCTAATTAGATTCTAACTTATTGTTTTTAATAAAGCGTACAAACCTCAGTTTTTAAATGATTAGATAAATGCACAGCACTGATAAACTCAGCCTTCAGTTTATTTTGGTCAATTTTCTACTACTCAATAACACATAATGAAGAATATACATAAAATTCAAATCCCAGTTGCAGTCTCTCCTCAGGACACTAGTACAAAGCTGAACCAAATCAAAAGAACACAGTTTTGTTTAAAAAATAGTGACAATTGCGGCTCAAATAAAAACAATTTTATCAAAGCTCTGCTTTTTGGCATTTCACATTTTAACAGTGTGTGCTCTAAACAAGGAGGAAGAAATCAGCTCCTGTTATCATTTTTACATGGGGCTGTCCCAGTCCTGCCCTCGAGGCAAGCTCTCTGCACAAACTTCTGCTAAACAATAGCCTTTGTATATCCTCATATGGACATTTACATAAAGGGTTTCTATTCACACAACAAAGAATCCCTTCAAAAATCGATGCATTTCCAAACATATGAAAAATATTTATGATCCCTCATTCACAACAATAGAACAAATCAGGATGTGTCATTTTGTGCTGATAAACCTGTGTCTGAGAGTTCAGAAAAGCAGAAAACAACAGCTCAATCCCGGCACAGCTTGTGCTTATTAAATATACAAGCCACCCCCTTTTCATCCTCTCATAACACACTCGCAGGAGAACTGCCCAGCGTGGGATCAGAGGCACCCCACCCAAGGCTTTTCACATCATAAAAATGAATCCAGCCTCATTATGACAGTCACGGGAGACTATTTAATATTTTCTGCTGATTATGTGGATGAAAGAATGAAAGGAAAATGAAAGATGATACAAACCTTGCATCCCCACCTTCAGGTTTTCAACCAGAATATGCTAGTGCTTGTGAAAATATGAAGCAAAGAGGCTCAAGACCAATCAGTGTATACAGGCATTCCAAGTTAGCCAATCACAATCACCTACCATTGGATGTTAGCCAACCATATCATAGCTCATTACTCAGTCAGACAGCAAAAGGCTGGGGGAGGGGAAATAATAATAATAAAAAACCCTTTCAGAGATGGCTAATATAATATAAACTAGTCAAGATTAAGAAATAAAGGCTTGTCTTTGTGTTACACAGTAAGATTTCTTTTTGTCTGAAAGAAGCAGTCAGAATGCAATTTTGCATTTTCTAAAATTTAAATTATAAATTAAAACTTTAAGAGGCCCTGCTGCAATTGTATTACCTCTGTACAGAAAGGGACTGAAAATGAACATGGGTTTCCATTTAGTGTCAGAAAAGGCAAATATTTAGAGAGTCCAAAATGTTAGTCCCAATTAAAAAACAAACAAACAAACAAAAAGCTTATTCCTAATAAAATACAGGATCAGAAAGGAGAAACAGAGTGGCTGTTTACCAACAATTTTTTCATATATCAAAATGTATACAATACATAAAGATTCTAACAGATCGTGCATTCATATTGTGAACCCAACTTGGCCTTTTTGAAAAAAAAAACGTTATAACCACACAACTACATTTGGCACGTTAAGATTTACATTACCTTACTATGTGGAAAATTACCTTATTTATGTGGAGAATTCTAAAGCAAATGTAAATTATCCTCTTAATCAGTAAGCCAAATCCAACAACTTTAGAAAAAATAACTGCATTATCCCATCAATTCTCCTTTTCATTTTTATAAATTAGACACTAACCATTTCAACATTAGAACCCTTCTCTTTAAAAACTCATTCGCTAATATCTAGTTCTAAAAATAAACGATTGAGTCCACACAGGTCACTATCAGTAAATCTTAAAACCAGAAAGCTAACTATCATAAATGGATAAATAGAAAAGTTCATACTGTTTCTTTGTGCTTCACAGTCTATGACCCCAAACTTTCATAGGTTTGAAATTAACAAAAAAGAATGAGAAAACCGGATTTTCTCCTTTATGATGCAACACTTCTTTCCATCTTCTCTCCCCAAAAAATAAAAATCATATTTGTTGCAAACTCTTGCTTAAACAGGCCATGTTATTCATTTGTTCATTGTGTTTTCAGAAGTCTTGAGGACAATCTACAGTAGAAAGGTTTTCTTTTGCAGATCAAGAAAGACATATTTCTAAGGTGCCCCAACAGCCAAGAACTCTGTGGTGCTAGAAACTGCTGACAGGCAACCAATAACAGTGACAAATTATACATTCATGGCATCTGCAACAATCGATAAACTGACTCACCAAATTAATAAAATATAGATCACAAAGCATACATTTTTATTAAAGAATAATTTCATGATAACCAAGTACTGTGGATGCTTCCAAGCATAGGATTTAATTACATGCTGAGCAAATCTGGCATTTTGTGATAAACTGCAAAAATAGTCTTTGCAACAGCAACTGGGAAAGAACATTGCTGACATAGTCTATAAACATGTTTTATAAAGCACAAACCAATATAAAAAAAATCACTGAATGGTAGTTACAGAATCCTCTACCATATCCACAATAATAATTACTTTTTAGAGTTCCCTTGTTCTATAATTTATTTTTGCTAACATCTTGTTGATTTTTGTGTTTAAAATCATTTTTAAAATTATTACCTACCAAGGGGCATTATTATACTTCAAATAAATTCTTAACAAATCAGACTTCTTAATAGGGATCATTACTGGGACATACACTTTCTTTCTAGTATAATTATTATAATGAGAATACATATTTCATAGATTCCAAGGCCAGAAGGGACTATTGTGATCAACTAGTCTGACCTCTTCTATAACACAGGGCCACAGAACTTCCCCCAAAATAATCCCTACAGCGTACCTCTTAGAAAAACTTCCAATCCTGATTTTAAAATGGTCAGTGATGGAAAATCCACCATGACCCTTCATAAATTGTTCCAATGGTTAATTACTCTCACTATTAAAAATTTACTCCTTATTTCCAGTCTGAATTTGACTAACCTCCAGCCATTGGAATCATGCTAGATTAAAGAGCCCATTATTAAATATTTCAGAGTAGCAGCCGTGTTAGTCTGTATTCGCAAAAAGAAAAGGAGTACTTGTGGCACCTTAGAGACTAATCAAATAAATTGGTTAGTCTCTAAGGTGCCACAAGTACTCCTTTTCTTTTTATTAAATATTTGTTCCTCATGTAGGTACCTATAGATAGGGGACCAGATGTCCCATTTTTAAAGGGACAGTCCCGTTTTTGGGACTTTTTCTTATATAGGCACCTATTCTCTCCCCCCCCCCCGTCCCATTTTTTCTACAGTTGCTATCTGGTCACCCTATCTATAGATCATGATCAAGTCATCCCTTAACCTTCTCTTTGTTAAACAAAGTAGATTGAGCTCTTTGAGACTCTCACTTTACAGCATCTTTTCCAATCTTTCAGTCATTCTTATGGCTCTTCTGTGAACCCTCTCCAATTTATCAGCAGCCTTCTTAAATTGTGGGTACCAGAACTGGACACAGAATTCTGGCAGCAGTCAAGCCAGTGACAAATACAGAGATAAAATAACCTCTCTACTCCTACTCTAGGATTCCCAGTTTATGTATCTCAGGATCACATCAGCCCTTTTGGCAACAGCAACACACTGGGAGCTCATGCTCAGCTGCTTATCCACCACAACCCCAAATCTTTTTCAGAGTTACTGCTTCGCAGGATAGAGTCCCTCATCCTGTAAATATGCCCTACATGCTTTGTTCCTAGATGTACAGATTTACATTTAGCTGTATTAGAATGCATATCGTTTGCTTGAGCCCAGTTTACTAAGTGATCCAGATCTCTCTGCATCAGTGACTTTCCTCTTTATTATTTATCACTTCCCCAATTCTTGGGTCATCTGTAAACATTATCACTGATGATTTTATGTTTTCTTCCAGGTCCTTGATAAAAATGTTAAATAGTGTAGGGCCAAGAACCAATTCCTGCAAAACTTGACTAGAAACACACTTGTTCAATGATGATTCCCTGTTTACAATTACATTTTGAGACCTAGTAGTTCACCAGTTTTTAATCTATGTAATGTGTGCCATGTGAATTTATCATTCTAGTTTTTTACTCAAAATATTGTGCAGTACCAAGTCAAACACCGTACAAAAAAATCTAAATATATTATGTCAACATTATTAGCTTTATCACCCAAATGTGATATCTTTTTTCGGTGAGATTACAAGTTAGTTTTCCAAAAACCCATGTTGATTTGCATTAATTACATTTTAGTTTTATATTAATCAAGTCCCATATCAACTGCTCCATTATCTTGCCCATGATCAGTGTCAGGTTGATGGGGCCTCTAATTACCCTTTTTAAAAACTGACACAGCATTACCTTTCTTCCAGTCTTCTGGAACTTCCCCAGTGCTCCAAGACTTATTAAAAATCAACATTAGTGGTCCAGTGAGTTCAAAATTCTTGGATGCAAGTTATCTGGAAATGCTGATTTAAAAATGTGAAACTTCATAGCTGGTGTTTAACATCCTCCAGAGAGACCAGTGGAATAGAAGTAATTTTATCACCATATGATGAGAGTAAATCACCTGTTTTTTCTCCGAATATAGAACATAAATACTTATTGAACAGTTCTGCCTTTTCTAAATTATTATGGATAATTCTACCATTTTCACCTAGTAATTGACCAATACAATTGTCAGGATTTTTTTTGTTTTGTTTCTAATATATTTTTAAAATCCTTTAATTATCCTTCACTGCTGGCCACAGATTTCTCCTTGTGTCCCTTTGTTTCCCTTATCAACTTTCTACAATTCTTAACTTCTGATTTATATTCATTACTATCGAATTCCCATTTCTTATATATTATTTTTTATAGCTGCTTTCTCTTCCCATCTAAACCAAGTCAGTTTTTTAACCAATATGGCCTTCTTCCTTGATTGTGGGATTGTAGCTTTTTGGGTATCTAGTAAAGTGTTTTTAAATGATTCCCAATTAACATTTTTTTAATTAAATGCTTCCTTCCAGCTGATTTGTCTCAGAATTGTTTTCAGCTTTGTGAAACTGGCCCTATTGAAGCACAGAATCTTTTTAGACATTGAAATTCAACATGAACCAATACTAACCACTTCAAGGTAGGAAGTAAAGATGACAATAGCTTCAGCATCACATCTGAAGTTTGTTCGGCTACAACTGTTTTGTCACCATAAACCTCCATTACAAACTCAAATCAACAGTTATTTAATGTATAAAATGTCTACAGTGCAGACTGATGTCTGTGGAACTTTCCAGCAACTATAATTCCTCAGTGTAGGCTCTGATACTGTGAACATTTAGTACATGCTTAATTTTAAACTCATGAATAGTTCTATTAAAATGACAATTGGGCCCTTAAACAGACTTCATCCAAAGTTAGAAATCCTCTTCTGACTTTAAATCCAAATCAAAGACAGTTTTTAATGCTACTGCTCATAAATATCTGAAGATTATCTGTATAGTGCCCTGGACCTGGGTGTGACAAACGGACTTTTTGTTATTGTACTATAGCCAACCGTATGGATGGTACTTCTTTTCATTAAGGGTGAAATGACCATATTTTCATAGACTTTTAAGGCCAGAAGGGACTCATCTAGTCTGACCTCTTACATGACACAGGCTGTAGAATTTCACCTAGTAATTCCTGCATCGAGCCCATAATTTGTAACGTGTACTCTGACTGCGATGGAACTCTGAAAATCCTAGTTGTCCCCTCTTAGTAACAGTATCTCACAAGAAATAAAACATTTAAAATGTTGGAACTCCTGTGGTGTGAACATTACCAAATAAATCTATTGCTTGATCTTATTGTTGTTACTCTTATTCTCTCTTCCCCATGCCAGTGCTAATAATCAATCTACAACGTATGCCTTAGCCGCTGATTCTACTATGGGTAGACCCCTGAATCTAAAGAGAGCCCCACTGACTTTAATAAAGCTGTGTGGGTGGAGGCGGGGGGTACCCCAAATAAAATAGCTTCCAGGAGCAGAGCCTTAAAAAGCATGCTTTATACATAGGCATGCATATTATGCTCATTATTGTGAGTTCTGAGAAAATTTATGGCAGAAACCCTTTTATTCATCTATTAAAGCAGCATATTTATAGTGTTATATAAATAACAAAGTAATTCAGTTGGCATAGTGAACAATATCTGCAGTCGTGCACACTATTTTTTCTTCTCATTTATTTGTGTTGTGGTAGTGCCTAAAACGACAACCAAGGAGTGGCACAATCACTGTGCTATGATCTACCTCAGGGGTCGGCAACCTTTCAGAAGTGGTGTGCTGAGTCTTCATTTATTCACTCTAATTTAAGGTTTCATGGGCCAGTCATACATTTAATGTTTTTAGAAGGTCTCTTTCTATAAGTCTAGAATATATAACTCAACTATTGTTGTATGTAAAGTAAATAAGGGTTTTAAAATGTTTAAGAAACTTCATTTAAAATTAAATTAAAATGCAGAGCCCCCCAGACCGGTGGCCAGGACCCGGGCAGTGTGAGTGCCACTGAAAATCACCTTGCGTGCCACCTTTGGCACATGTGCCATAGGTTGCCTACCCCTGATCTACATGTACACATGTAACAAACAGACTGTCCTCTCCCAAAAGAGCCCACAATCTAACAGGGGACTACAACAAGCTGATGGGGGCAGCGGGAGGAGAGGGAGAACAAGATGCTACCAAGACAATTATGATTAATATAAGCAGCAGCAGTTATGGTCTTAATAAGTAGGGCACATGACCCCTGCCTTACAGTACTTTGAGAATGACCGCACCACACATTTAACCAGGGGTCCATTGTCCAGTTTGCTGGAGGAAGGTGTGTACCTCTTTAAGAGTGACAGAGTGATTTAGCAGCAGTTTCAGAGTCGGCTGTGGGCACATAGATCCATCCCCCTGAAGAGAAGGGAGGTTACATAAATACATGCTGGGCAAGGAAAACTCTCTCTTACCTGGACCCTCCCATCAATGGAAGTGGTGAAATATTAGTTGGGTCAGGATCTACTGTGGGCAATGCACTAGTTGCTCCTTTCTCAGGGCGTTGGGAAGGAATATTTCCCTCACCAAAGGGGGGGCGGGGGGGCGCGTCCTCCCTCCCACAGCAGGTTCAGGGGGGCTTAGTTGGGACAAACATGGAACTGGAGTTAGGCTATGGTGTCACAACTCATTATATTGATGTGGAACAGATGTCCAGTGTAGGTACTCCATTCGGGAGGTATACAGTGATCAGATAAATGGATTGGTAAAGGATTTAAAGGAGGCATTTGTTAAAGGAGTGGAAATAGCATCGTGCAGGGCTTGTACAACTAGCACGGTAGAAAGCCAACCCCCCCACTCTTTTATAGCTGACCTTAACCCTCACTCGAGGGGAGAGGGAATGGTAAGGTCCCAAGCACGGGTAGACTGGGGGCCAAGATAGGAAATGAGGAGGGCTGATGGAAGCCCTCTGGCTATATTTGAAATGATTATGGAATTACCTGCACTGTACAGTTTTACCTAGCAGGTATCCCCAGACAGTTAATAATAAAGTTGTGGCCTAATTAAACCACATCCAGTGTCTCTTGTCCATTTTCTGGCATAGCGGGAAAATGAAAACATAATTGTTAAGAGAGAAAATATACTAATGTCTCTCCACACAGATTTTAGATGGTGATAGAATTCATCACCATACTAAATAGTCTCAAGACCTTCTGATCCCAGGCCCATGAGCAAACACTGTTCATAAAGTCAAAATCTGTTGTATGGAAGAATTAAAAAGATTCATCCTTTACTTAAAATGCAAGTTTGGGGTAGAATATACTCATCATTTTGCAAAACTGCCAACACCAATGACATTCCTTCTTTACTGCCATAATCTTCATCAAAATCTGAAAATATGCATGGTTAAGATAGCAGATATTGCAGGGGTGTCATTTGCATATCAGATGGGAAAAAAGATTCACAGTAAAAATATATGAATAAGAAAACAAACTGATGTTATACTGAAATTTAATGTACTCCTTTAAGAAACCACAAGTTTAATCAGAACAGCAATTGATAAACATAGTAACACTCTAGAAATAACAGGGGAGATATGGCCTATGTACTACTCCCTACATTTCCCTCTCTATTCTTTGAAAAAGACATTTATGCTTGCAATTTTATTAAAACATTCCATATATTAGTGACCTTCCAATTTAAAGGTATTTAATCTCATTGGGAAACAAACAAGTATGTTTGGGGAAGGGCTACCTTTTTGTTCTGTTCATATATTGCAATGGGATCCTGGTCCACTACTAGGACTCGTAGGAGCTATGGTAATACTAATAAATAAATAAATAATAATAATAATAATGAGGTCTTCATTGCTTTTCCCCCCATGACACAAGAGGCAAGATGGTGGATATGCAAAGGCTAGACTATGGCATTTGGCTTTAACCCATATTTCTGGCTAACATCCTTAGAAGAAAAAAAAGATGTCTGCATTTTGTGCAAAACTGAAGGTAAAGTCTTTTGCACAGAATGATATAGAAGTAAATTATTTATCATGAGATAAACTGTAAGGTAATTTTATGTAGCTAGCTCATAATGCCAGCGGCAACAGCTCTGAATAATCTTATCTAAACAGGAGAGCAAAGATATATATGCCCAAATTCAGCCCTGGTACAAATGGGTACAGTTAACACTGAAGTCAACAGAAGTTGCACTCATGGACTCCAAGGCTGAATTTGTCCCCCTACTTATAAAATCATGGAGCATTCCAACCCAGATTTTCATAAGTAACATGTTGTTAAGGTCTTTGTATTATTCTTAACTTTTGATTCTGCTGCATGGGTTCATTAATTTTCATAGGCAAGCAGTACACTATACCTCAGTTTGCTTCTGCACTTCTCTTTGATTGCTTCCTGTAGTTTATAAATCAGATGTCTGTAATTATCTCCAACAGTATACAGTACCTTTTAGGAGGCCTGAATTAACCCAGATTTAACTTGGCATTCCAGAAAATTGACAACACTTGTATCTGCTGACAGCTGATCTGTAGCTTATTTGGAACTGGATAATCTTGGTATTTCAAAGAACTGACTGTAGTTTAGTAATCAGGACTTCACTGATAAAGGCAAAAAAGGCTTACTACTGTATACAGCATATCTGCCTTTGGCACTTTATATTCCCTGAAATTCCTAAAAACCAGTTCCGTTAAAAAAAGTAAAGTGTTCTTAGAAGCATTGCCAATACGAAGACTTTAAACATAGTGTTCTGCTTGTACCTGTCTGTCTCTTCGTAGAATGATCAAGCAGAATCTCTTTAAAGCAGTTCAAGAGAGTCCTTAATGTTCAGGATCTAAGAACAGCAGTTCTGAGGGCAATCACAACACACTCAGTGAACAGCTTGCCCCAAGGGACAAATCCTGGGTTTGAGTAGTCCAATGTGAACATGTACTTATTACCAAAAATATGGGTTTTCTGGGTAAGTATGGCCAGTGACCTCAGGGCTTACATTTAGGTCTATCCTTTAATATGCTACATTTAAATTTAGAAACAATTTATTGTATGGAGCCTGAATGTTTCATTCTGAACAGTTCTGCAGGCCCAAGTCTGACACGCATAATTCAAGCCTAACTAATGGTAAAATTAATCAATCTTCAGATGGCAGTTTTGCTTTCAACCTGGCTGCAGCAGGGCAAGAAGTTACAGTTCAAACGAAATAAACAGTGAATTTTGACACTACCCAGCAAAACCTGTCTGATGTATTGATATTTGTATAGTTTTGTATGTGTTGAAAGAGGAAAAGTGAAGAGACTGCTGGCCAATGCAGAGGCTTTAGACATTACTCATCAGCAAATCAGATGGCTTTAGAAGTGTGTGTGTGAGTGTGTGTGTGTGAATATACACGTGTAATCTTCTGTTCTCTTTGTTTTTCAAAACAAAAACTTAAAAAAAAGTTTCATTCTACCAAATTTTAATGTACACTATTTCAATAACAATAGTCTTAAAACAACATTATGGATCTATCTTAAGTCTACAAAAGAAATTATATCCAGAGTTAAAGATGTTTCATTTTCAGTTCTTGTTATGCCTAGGCGAGGAACTACCAGATAGTTACAAACAGTGGATAACATTAAACATCTCCACATCAATTACAAAACAACTGAACTCTGAATTCCTTCATTTACACCCATAAATACTCAACTTTATTTTATTTATTTGTATACAGTAATGCTCAGCTACTACAATGATGCATGTAGCTTAAAAACTTGAATAGAAAATAAAACATCTGAATGCTGAGGTCCTCAGAAATTGCAAATAACATTATTCCTAATCAAAGTATTTCTAAATATAAATGAAAACACTTTTATTTTCTTTCCTATACAAAGTTCTAATGAAAATAATAGACTAGGAGACCAAACCATTGCAATTAAAAGTTGTGTAGTAACGTTAATGCCAGTATGGGGAGGGGTCATTTAAACTGAGAAAGGTAACCTAAGGTAGGAGCAATCCCTTTCTGCTTCCTTTGTCACATAATAACATAAGAACGGCCATACTGGGTCAGAGCAATGGTCCATCTAGCTGAGTATCCTGCCTTCTGACCGTGGCCAATGTCAGATGCTTCAGAGGGAATGAACAAAACAGGTAATCATCGAGTAATCCATTCCCTGTTGTCCACTCCCAGCTTCTGTCAAACAGAGGCTAGGGATACTCAGAGCATGGTGTTGCATCTCTGTCCATCCTGGCTAATAGTCATTGATGGACCTATCCTCCAGGAATTTATCTAGTTCTTTTTTGACCTGTGTTATATTTGTGACCTTCACAACATCCCCTGGCAACAAGTTCCACAGGCTGACTCTGAATTGTGTGAAGAAGTACTTCCTTTAGTTTGTTTTAAACCTGCTGCTTATTCATTTCATTCGGTGATCCTTAATTCTTGTGTTCTGTGAAGGAGTAAATAACATTTACTTATTCATTTCTCCACACCACTCAAGATTTTATAGACCTCTAACATATCTCTCCTTAGTTGTCTCTTTTCCAAGCTGTAAAGTCCCAGTCTCCTCATAAGAAAGCTGTTCCTATCCCTAATAATTTTTAGAGACTAACCAATTTATTTGAGCATAAGCTTTCGTGAGCTACAGCTCACTTCATCGGATGCATACTGTGGAAAGTGTAGAAGATCTTTTTGTACACACAAAGCATGAAAAAATACCATAAATTGGTTAGTCTCTAAGGTGCCACAAGTACTCCTTTTCTTTTTGTGAATACAGACTAACATGGCTATTACTCTGAAACCTAATAATTTTTGTTGCCCTTCTCTGCACCTTTTCCAATTGCAATATATCTTTTTTTGAGATGGAGCGACCAGATCTACATTCAGGAGTCAAGATGTGGATGTACCATGGATTTATACAGAAGTATTATGATATTTTCTGTCTTATTCTATCCCTCTCCTAAAGGTTCCTAACATTCTGCTAGCATTTTTGACTGTCACTGCACATTGAATCCAAGATCTCTTTCTTGAGTGGTAACAGCTAAGTTAGACACCATCATTTTGTATGTATAGTTGGGATTCTGTTTTCCAATGTGCATTACTTTCCATTCATCAACATTGAATTTAACGTGCCATTTCGGTGCCCAGTCACACAGTTTTGTGAGATCCTTTTTAACTTTTCACAGTCTGCTTTGGCCTTAACTATCTTGAGTAATTTTGTATCATTGTTTATGAATACGTTGAACAGCACTGGTCCTAGTACAGATCCCAGGGGCACACAACTATTTACCTCTCTCCATTCTGAAAACGGACCATTTATTCCTAACTTTTGTTTCCTATCTTTTAACCAATTACTGATCCATGAGAGGACCTTCCCTCGTATCCCATGACTGCTCACTTTGTGTGAGAGCCTTTGGTGAGGGACCTTCTCAAAGGCTTTCTTAAAGTTTAAATGAACTATATCCACTGGATAACCCTTGTCCACATGTTTGTTGCCCCACTCAAAGAATTCTCATAGATTGGTTAGGCATGATTTCCCTTCATAGAAGCCACCTTGACTCTTCCCCAACAAATCGTGTTTATCTAGGTGTGTGATAATTCAGTTATTTACTCTAGTTTCAACCAATTTGCCTGGTACTGGCTTACTGGCCTGTAATTGCTAGAATCTACTCTGGAGTCTTTTATAAAAATTGGCATCACAGTAACTATCCTGCAGGTATCTGGTACAGAAGCTGATTTAAATGATAAGTTATACACCACAGTTAGTAGTTCTGCAATTTCACATTTGAGTTCCTTCAGGACTCTTGAGCAAATGCCATCTGGTCCTGGTGACTTGTTACTGTTTAATTTATCCATTTGTTCCAAAACCTCCTCCACTGGCACCTCAGTCCAGGAAAGTTCCTCAGAATTGTCACCTAAAAAGAATGGCTCATGCGTGGGAATCTCTCTCATATCCTCTGCAGTGAAGACTAATGCAGATAATTCATTTAGCTTCTCTACAATGGCTTTATCTTCCTTGAGTGCTCCTTTAGCATCTCAGTTGTCCAGTGGCCCCACTGATTGTTTGGCAGGATTCCTGCTTCTGATGCACTTTAAAAAAAATTGCTATTAGGTTTTGAGTCTTTGGCTAGTTGCTCTTCAAATTCTTTTTTGGCGTGCCTAATGATACCTTTACACTTGACTTGCTGGAGTTTATGCTCCTTTCTATTTTCCTCCATAGGATTTAACTTTCAATTTTTAAAGGATGCCTTTTTGCCTCTTATCACTTCTTTTATTTTGTTGCTCAGCCACTGTGCCACTTTTTTGGGCCTATTACTATGTTTTTAAATTTCGGGTATACATTTAATTTGAGCCTCTATTATGGTGTCTTTAAAAAGTGTCCATGAAGCTTGCAGGCATTTCACTTTTGGGACTATACCTTTTAATTTCTGTTTAACAAACATCCTCATTTTTGTGTAGTTCCCCTTTCTGAAATTAAATGGTGGGCTTCCCTGGCGTTCTCCCCACCCCGACAAGGATGTTAAATTTAATTATATTATGGTCACTATTACCAAATAGCTCAGCTACATCAATGATTCTCAATCTATTTACCACCATGGGGCGCATATGCAGCTCTCTGTGTTATGTGGGCTGCATCCACACAATATATATTCTACCTGTATGGCCCTGAGGATATCACATTGGACACAGTTGTGTGCTGATTGCACACCATTGAGCTACATTCATCTCTTGAACCAGATCCTGTCCTCCAATTAGGACTAAATCAAGAATTGCCTCTCCTCTTGTGGGACTTCCAGGACTAGCTGATGCAAGAATCAGTCATGTATGGTGTCAAGAAACTTTAATATGAGACACTCTAGTTCACCCATCTTAGTATTTAGAATTCTATCGTTTGTATATAAGCACTTATAAAATTTGTCACTTTTTAGCTGTCTGCCATTATGTGATGAATGGAATGAGACTCTCATTTGACTGTTTCTCATCAGATCCTACCTGCACTTTATCATCTTCCATCCTCTCCTCCTTATTACGATATAGAGATCCCCATTAATAGATCCTCCCCTAAGGGATGTGTCTATCCGAACTGCCTGCTTCTCTGCACCTGTTAGCTTTCCCCCAGCACTTAGTTTAAAAGCTCCTCTTGGATTTTTTTAATTTTACATGCCAGCAATCTGGTTCTGTTTCAGTTTTAGGTGGAGCCCATCCTTCCTGTATAGGCTCCTCCTTTCCCAAATGGTTCCCCAGTTCCTAATAAATCAAAATCCCTCCTCCCTACACCATCCCCTCATCCATGTATTGAAACCCTGCAGATCTGCCTGTCTAATTGGCCCAGCACATGGAACTGGAAGCATTTCAGAGAATGCTACCATGGAGGTCCTGGACTTCAATCTCTTACCTAGCAGCCTAAATTTGGCCTCCAGGACCCCTCTCCTACCTTTCCCTATGTCTCTGGTACCTACATGTACCACGACCACCAGCTCCTCCCCAGCACTACACATAAGTCTATCTAGATGTTTCGAGAGATCTGCAACCTTCACACCCGGCAGGCAAGTCACCATATAGTTCTCCCAGTCATTGCAAACCCAGCTATCTATATTTCTAATGATCGAATCCCCCATTACTATTACTTGTCTCTTTCTAATAACTGGAGCTCCCTCCTCTAGAGAGGTATCCTTAGTGCAAAAGGATACCATGATATCTTCAGAAGGGAGGGTCCCAACTATGAGATCATTTCCCTCCGCCCCAGTTTGATGTTCTCGTTCCCTGAGACTCTCATCCTCCTCAACAGTACAAAGGGTGTCAGACTGGAGGTGGGACCGTCCTACTCTGTCATGGCAAGTCTCATCTATGTACCTCTCTGTCTCCCTTAGCTCCTCCAGTTCAGCCACTCTGGTCTCCAAAGCCTGTACTCAGTCTCTGAGGATCATGAACTGCTGGCACTGAATGCACACATACACCACCCACTTATCAGGCAGGTAATCATATTGTGGGGTCCAGGAGTTTATTTGCTGATCCACAATCAGTGTAGTCAACCCTTAGGTCTGGTTTCTATCTGATACATTGTCCAGTGAATATAATTTGTAGAAACATGTCATGTTATCCAGCTTTTAGAAGTTGATATTGTAAACGTTAAGCAAGCTTTATTTATTTATGGCAAGGTCACAGGATGGTAGCCCTGAGGCCTATCTGCATCTTGTGTATTGGCTATGGCTGTAATATATCTAGTATGGTACTATTTACCTGTAAACAACATTACATTGAAATGGAGACTCTTAGTGGACGTAACTTATTATTTCGTGCCTATTGTCTCAAGGTATAATCAGCAAAATGAAACATGTGAGTTGCCAAGAGTCTACACTATTTGTAAATAGAGTGTCTACAACTATTAGACTTTATAACTGACTTCCCCATGTGGGGTCTAGAGGATTCCCCTTTTTCAATCCAATAGAACAGCATATTAGCTCTTTTGCTGCCAGATGAGAGCTAATACGTTTAGTCATGATTGAAGATAATGAAATATTACAAAATACACTATTATTAAATTCTGTAGAGAAATTATCTATTTAAATTAATTGGTGTGTTAGCAACCAAATATACAGTTTTGGACAAGTTAAAAATTAATCTTAATATACATTAAGGTCTTTAAAAATCAAATATCCCATTAAATTTTTTAAAACCGGTAGGAACTATATAACCGCTGCTTAGAAATATCTTTAAACAATACAGTATGAGAAGAACATAATACACACAGTTTTGTTTGGTTTTGTATATAATTAAATCTTAGAAGTCCCTTTTCTAATGTACAACAGTAAAATGAGAATTAAAAACAAAGAATCTCTCTCTCTCTCTCTCTCTCCTCTGCTACTGCCCCACGCCTGCCCCATTCATTTTGCTCCCTCCAGTGGAGGCTACTATTACACTTTCCTCTTCCTACAAGACAAAGCACTAGAGAAAAGACTGAATAAAAGTATTAGCATGATGTTTCTGTTAAACTGAACCCCAATTAAATACTTATGTTGATATTTGCATTGTTGTCATTTGTGTTTCAGTGTTAACAACCATGGGGATGAAGGAGAGCAGTTTATGTCTCTCAGAGACTTTATCTGTTTGCAGTCTCAATACAACACTGTATAAGTATAATTTGGATCACATTCCGAAGGTTTTTCTGTGTATGGGGTGTATGCAGGTGTATGGGTTGGAGATGTACAATCATAAGGGTTAGAAACTTTTAAAGATATATACAAAAGTTTAAATTCTGCAGACATTTTGGGGGCCAACAGGGAAGTACTGAAATAGTGTTGTGACTCACCTCAAGTTCTCAATATTTGTACAATAGTGACAAGACACTGCAAAAAATTTCAAGTTTCAAGTTTTTGAGGACATATTTTAAAGTCCTGTAGGATAAAAGGTTTCTAAGTGCAACAATCTAAAAGTGTTGTTCCAAAGTCACCGTTTTAATACTACATACATCGCTCCCACTGGTTCCTACACACTTCTGTTCTCTATCTGCTGAATGAAAGATCAGTTGATGAGGAAGAGCAGCCTCCATTGTGTCTGAAGACTCTCACAGCACTTATAGTACTTGGATTTTGACAGTATGGTTAACTTTTATTTAACACAGAAGGAAAAGTCAACTGAGTTTAAGAAAACAGTTAAGCAGTCAGTCTAAGTAGCAAGAGATGATCTCTCTAGTTCTCAGAACAGATAGATATCTTACAGACAAGCAAACTATTATAAAGAAATAGTTTCCAGATTAAACTAGTTCAAACTAGAGTCTCAAGGTGCAAAGTAAACAACTTTGCCTTTTCAATAACCCTAGCACTTCTAGTAAAGTAATAGAACAAACACATGCCATTCAAAATAATGATATTAATACTTTATATTTCTGCAGCATCTTATATCTGACAAGCTCAAAAGAGCTTTACAAACAGATACGTGTGACCTAAGAAACTATTTTTATTCCTGTTTTACAGGTGAGGAGACTGCTGCACAGAGCGATTGAATTGCCTTTGGTAATACAGAAAGGTTCTGTCAGAGCAGAGATTAGAACCCAAATCTCCTGATTCTAAATCACATACATTCCAAAACTAATATTGTGAAGAGCACATACTTAACAGTTTCCAATGAGCATTTCAATACAGTAAGCTACCCACAAGTCAGAACAAGAGTCAGCAAGATAACCATAGGATTTAACAATAAAAGCTATTTTAAAAATAAAGGAAGAGGAAAAAAAGGATTAAAGTTAGTGTTGTCTTTAACACCAATAGGTTACTGGTACATCAGCCAATCTACAACTGGATGTGCTCAAGAAAGAAACTTGAACTACTGTAATATACATTAATGTAGGTTAACATTACATAATGTCTACATATAACACTGTGATATTGACATGGGTGATTCTAGGACAGGTTATAATTAGAATTGCTTTTAATTTTATTATTATGAAATGGATTTATGCAATTATAAGATATTATTGTGTCATCGTGACATATTTTCCAAGAAAAATTTATGAGGCTAACAAAATAAAAGTACTTCAAAAAAAAGGGAGGGGAAAAAAGAAAAAAATATTCAATATGCCAAGATGACTCTGCTATGAAATTTTATGGCATCATAATGGGAGAATATAATTC
Source organism: Lepidochelys olivacea (assembly GCF_965140295.1). Classification (NCBI taxonomy): domain Eukaryota; kingdom Metazoa; phylum Chordata; order Testudines; family Cheloniidae; genus Lepidochelys; species Lepidochelys olivacea. Next base: position 133,589,723 of record NC_140414.1, on the reverse strand, counting down.
TATCATGTAACATCAGGCAATTCAAACTTACTCTGTGGAAAAGTTGGTGATTAAGGGGATTCTCATGAATTTTCCTGTATACTATGGAATTGAAGCTTTCGCTTCAGAAACATGTTTCCAGCCCTTCTGTTTGCACAATAGATTTCACAACATATATTGATGCACTGCTGTCTTGAATCTGAAGCCAAAAAGACTGAAGCAATAATACCTCCTGAGATGTAAACCTCCTGTGCTCATTAACCACTTTTCTGCTAGATACATGTGAAAAGATAAAATGCCCATTCAGGCCTTCTGGATACTACTTCTACATTTTTGTTTCCTTGGGCATTTTTTGCAGAGTTTCTTGAACACACCCTATCACTAATCAAAGGCAAAAGAGAAAAAAGTTTTTTTAAAGGATTTTTAAAAGATTTAAATAAAGTGACTGACTGAGTGTGCATATTTTATAAAAAGTGACTGACTGAGTGTGCATATTTTATAAAAATGGGACGACACAGGTGACAGTGGGATTCCAACCTCGGACAATCATCTGCAAAGGATGGGGAAAAGAGAGAGAAACAAGGAGCAAGAGAATAGACAGACATAAAATACTAATGTTATGGAGATTTTTGAAAACAAGGGAGTGTGATTTTGAACTAGTATACTGTTACAGTTGCAACACTGATACTATCCATTGAGAAATCATATTTAATGCAGATTAATATTGTTAAGATATAAGGAATTATTGAAAAATATATTCACTTTATAATTAAGGCAGAGAGTAGAAAGCAGATGGATGGATAGCCTTATTGTGACTTTTCAGGAAAAGATAAACATTTAGTATGTCAGCAAACTTCATTGTGACCTTGGTGCATGAAAAAAATAAAAAAGTAAATGTAGATGTTTAATAGATTCAACTTACCTTTGAAATGCTGAGGGATATGGGAGAAAATTGGAAACATAACTAAACTAGAGAGTTTTTTCCAGTGATCATGTCCAAAAAAAAAAAAAGTGCTGGAACTCAATTCCAATACCATCATTCATACTGTACTGGAAATACCTTATTCAAGCTCCCCCAAAAAGTGCTGGAATGACAGTCTAGTCCCCCCCAAAAGTGCCAGAATGGCATTCCAGAGCATTCTAGCATATCTCAATTCCTATATTTTCCCCTCTCAATTACTATAACATACCATTGGCTATTATATTTGGAAAAGGGACAGAGATTAATTCACTTCTTAAGGCACTAGGACAAATGTAAATATTAATTATGTTTTCTGACTCTATGATAATGAATAAGTTGACACTTAGCCACAGAGAAACTGGAGGGTATAACCAGTGAAGCACATCAGAAGCTGAAGAACCAGTTCCTTCAGTCACTCCAGGTCTTTGGCAGCACTTTGGCGGCATGTCCTTCAGTCACTCCAGGTCTTTGGCGGCACTGAAGGACCTGCTGCCGAAGTCCCGCCAAAGGCCCAGAGCCAGTGAAGGACCCGCCGCCAAAGTGCCGCCGAAGCTTTGGAGTGCCGCCGGGTGAAAATTCAGGGGAGCCTCCCCAGCCGAGAGCTCAGGCGGGATGGACAGGATGGTCCCGCGGGCCGCATGTGGCCCACGAGCCGGAGTTTGCCCACCCCTTTAACAACCAGTTCTAAACCGGCTTCCAAGTTTAACAACTGGTTCATGCGAACCGGCTCCAGCTCACCACTGGGTATAACTGAGGAAATATAGAGAAAAGGGAACCTATGCTGAGGACTGCTGATATGAGATACATCGTATCATGGAGAGACTGAGGAGTCTAAAAACGTCAAGAAAAGGACAAACAAGAACTATTGTGTTATCATCATATTTTCTGGTTTCTCTCCTATAACTGCAAGGGTTTGGGGCCAATGTGGGTGAGGGTAGAGAGTCTTAGACCAAGGCATGAAACTAGGTATAATTATTTTTTTATTTAATTTGATCTTTTCTCAATTTTTTTTAATGTATACTTTAATTGATTTAAGAAACTTATGGATCTTAGACTATTTATGGGACACACTACTACAATCTAGCATTTGGAAAGGGAAAAGATCCCTCTCTCTCAGAGGAAAGGATATGAATGGGGAATCTGTGTTTAAGCCACACTCAGATTCTCAGTCAAATGCATGAACCAAGAAGTTCGCCCTCTAAAAGTGATCTGGCTGCAGTCAATCCCGAACCTTGACTTCTGTCTGTGGTCTTTGCAGGGTGAAGGTGACAGAAAGAGAGTCTATAAGGATGATAGAGGAGAAGGGTTATGCTACCTGGAATGAGGTAATAGTTTGACTGCAGCTTTCTGGTCATATTAAAATTTGAAGAGGCAAAACTTTGGTTCACATTTTCACTATTATTTAAATACAACCCAAAAGTCTAATTGGTGTTTTGCAAACATATCATAGATTAGTTCCTTGTCTCAAAGTGAGTACTGTACAATCTAGATAGATAACATACCGACACAAGAATAGGAGAATGGATGCAATTTAAGATTTTCTCCCCTTTTACTTCTTATTCTCCATTTTACTTTTTTTAAATAGCATCATATTTAAATCTGTTTTCTCCCTTTCATAGTTTAATTAACTCAAACATATTTTCCCCTCTTATTCTTCACTGATTCACGTTGTGTAAGCAGCACCTCACCAATCTTGGAAGATCCGGCCCCACAGGGAGTCCTATTGGAATCCCTAATGCAGTTGCTTAATTGGCTCGCACCCATTACTTAGGTCAGGAAGTGACTGGGGTGGGCTGTCCAAGCAGTTGCACAACGTTTCTGTTGCTGCTGCATCAGACCCTGCTCTCACCTGTCTCCTCCAAGTTGTTCCTGGTACCTGTTCTGCTCCCATCCTGTTCCTGGTCCCCACCTCGCTTCTGCCCTTGCCCTCAGCTCCTGCCTTGTTCCTGCTTTGTGCCTGATCCTTGCTTCATCTCTAGCTCCTGACCCTATGCTCTGCTTCTGACCAGTGGGTGCCAGTTCCAGTTCTGACCTTGGCTCGTCTCTTTGCTACCCTCGCCAACTTGATTTCCGACCACAAGGCCGAAACATCACTGCTCTGACCACTAGGCATGATTGCCTATGTCTAGGTTTCTAACTTTTTCGTGTTTCTCCAGCTTTCTTTTCACACTGCTCTTCTGATAGACACCTCCTTCCCTTGCCACCCTTTGCCCTTCAAAAATGACCAACTGTCCGTGGAAGAGGGGATCTGCTGACTTAAGTGGAGTCTATAGGCAGATTCCTGAGGTTGTGACACAAGGTTACCATCTTGTTCCTTCTGCCATTACCAGTTTCATCCTCCTAGGAGTTGCATGGATTCTTTCATAGGCTTCCTCTGGGAGGCTGGTACTGACTCCTGGCACCTGTGGGGCTTAGTAATTGGGTGATCTTGGGACTTGATTTTCCAGCTGAATCTAGGCCCAGTGGAGGGGTTGGCTGACTTGATTTCTTGTTTCTTTTTATTCCTACTGCCTCATTATTAACTCTTGAATCAACTGCTTACTCTTTGAAGATGCCTGCTAGTTTAGTGAGCCATCTGGGAGGCCTTTTAGATTTGGAAATATCCTTGTATTTCCAGGTTTCAGAGTAACAGCCGTGTTAGTCTGTATTCGCAAAAAGAAAAGGAGTACTTGTGGCACCTTAGAGACTAACCAATTTATTAGAGCATAAGCTTTCGTGAGCTACAGCTCACTTCATCAGATGCATATCGTGGAAACTGCAGCAGACTTTATATATACACAGAGAATATGAAACAATACCTCCTCCCACCCACTCTGATTGATCTTGTATCCTTGAATTCTCATTTGGAATTCAAAGCTGTATAATTTGACTACATTTGAAACTACAATTTTGGTTCATGATTCAGTCATTTTCCATCTTGATCATGGCAATGGGCTTTCTTACAAGGCAACTCCCCCAAAATATTGAAAAAGTCCACCTTATTTATCACTACTCTCCTAAAATTTACATTCACCTACTATTTATTCAATTACATTGGTTTCCATTGAAACCAAGGCTTAACTTTAATACATTATTGCCAACTTAAACTTTTAAATCCTTGAAACTTTGACACTTTTCTCATAATTTACATATGGCCTCCTGCCTCTCTTTATATTTTCCATCTTTGCCATCTGCCTTCTGCTCATATGGCACCGATCTTGTGGAATGCCTTACTCTGTGATATTCAATAAGCTTATAATATAAAAAAGCATGGTTACTTAACTTACAGTAGTTGCAATTCTTTGAGATGTGTTGTCCACATGGATTCCACTACCAATGTGCATACACCCTATAAGTGAGAGATCAGGTTCTTTTGGCCAGCAGTGTTCATTAGGACCATGCCTGCACTGTGATGACTGCCTTGTCAGGTGAAGCGGAAGAAATTGCCATTAGAATCAGTTGACATTCCATCTCCTCCTGCTGTTCTTTCTCACTGACACATTCCTGTTGGTGCTAGTTGTGGGATTAGGATAAATGACCCTCTTGAGAAAATGCAGTGGCTTCTAGGGGAGGAAGATCTAATACTTGACGGGGGGAAGTACAAGAAGGTTTCCTAATGGGTGCATACCCAAGGGAGCCCAAAATGGTCTGTGCCCATAAAAGCAAGCCCCGAAATAGTCTTCTCTAACAGAGGAGCTACCTATCAGATTTCTTAGGGCTCTCTCAAAATCCACTCACAACTTTAATAGGAGAGCTTGTCAGTATCACCGTAGTATTAATAATTGGTAGAGTGGCAGTAGTACTTATAATGGCAGATAAAGAAAGTAAGGGTAACTCCAGTTGTGTGGTCCCTGAGAGATTACTTGGTACAGAGAGTGTCTTGGGCACCAAGAAAGTCAGTGCCATAAACATCTGGACCACTGAGATCGACATCTGACTCATGGGCCAGTGAGGTTATCGGTATCCAGTGTGGCAGTGTCAACATTAATACCAAGGAGCTGGTACCAGGAGAAGTGGGGACTATGGATTCAGGTGGCACTGTGGATACTCTGTGATGAGCCAGAGCCAAAAGGCATCAGAGGAACCTGATCTTGACCAAGAATTGCCTTTCAACTGAGCGGCACGAGCACATACAGAGACATGATGGGTCTTCTCTGTCACCTGACTAGACACTAGAGAGGATGACCTTTATGTATGCTCACTCTGGGAGTGATGCTCCGGTAACAAATATGGCAATTTCCTGTAATATAATTGGGAGATTTTATTGAATTAACTTTAAGTATATTTGGGGTCCATTGTGTTAAATAAACGTTTTATGTATTATTGTGAGCGGGGATTGTATATAACCTGTCTCTAGGTGGAAAGATGGGATCTGAAGCCCAGGAAGTGTTATGAACTTTAAAGTACTATCTTGAACAATGTGTCAGGCAAGAGTGGGCTTTTGGGACAAACATTGTCACATGGTTTGCCTGGGGAATCTCTAGTAACAAGTGAATGCAAATTCTCCACCTTCCGCTAAAACCCAACCTTTTGAAGCTATACTTTGAGGAAATGACCATTGTTTGCTAATTACACGTTCCCAGAATCTACATATCAAAGACACAAGCTACAGAAAGGAAGTACTTGTTCTGGTTCTGAATTAAGGCTGAATTACTTGTAACCATAGAAAAATCCCTCGGTGGGGTTTGAAGGACTGACTTCTACCAGAATCTTTCTTGGAGTTGGAGCGTGATCTCTGGTAAGCTTATTAGCATGCATATAGGTTCTTTTATTGTTTTAATATGTTTTTCTGTAATGCTTTTTCTTTAGAATAAATGTTCTTGCTTAGAAAGTGCTGTGTGATAACTTAACTGCAGGCAAGTAAGCTGTTCATAGCCTTCAAAGAAAAACAAAGCACAGACACTGACCTGTTTAAGCATTCTGGCTTGCTCGGAATATCACAGTTCAGGCAGGGAACTATGCAGTGTAAAAAATCCCCTGCCAAAGAGAGGGAGAGAGAGAGAGAGAGAGAGAGAGAGAGAGAGACATGATTCTTTACCCAAGAGAGATGATGACTGAGGAGCCAGGAACCTAGAGTGAGTGCCCTTAAGGGACCTTGGAGAGGGACTACAGTTGCCCTGAGCTGTGACAGCTCCTTCCGAACCCTTTCTGGTGACAGACTGGTGTTGCAGATCTTGACTGTTCTGCAAGACTCAGTAATTGAGAGATTCAATCTTTCTGATGAAGAATGAGCCTGGGATGTCACCGTACAACTGCAGTTCACATGAACTCAAGTTGAAAGTGACTGAGCAGGCTTGGCAGGATTTTTAGCCTCGGGGTCTGAAGAGACACTTAATGAATACTCTTTAAAAAGAGAGAGAGAGAGCTTGTATTGGGCTTTCCTGGCTTTCTGAGTCCATTTGGAAAACGAATGGCAATTGAACATGTGATCCTCCCTGAGGCAGAAGAGGCACCTGAAGTGTCCAACTTTGAGAAAAATAGCAACCTCGCAAGAGGGATACATTTTAAATCCTGGGGATTTAGTCTCAGCCATAGAGTCTAACTATTTGTTACCAGGGATAACTTCTAATCTAATAGCTAACAATAATAAATTAGGATTTGATATAACAGGCATAAATAAAAACTACTAACCACAATAACTAATAAACTAGCATAACAACTAATCACACAGGATGCAGGGAAAAAACATTCACTGCAGGGGTTCTGTCTTGCTGCTACAGGCAGTAAAAAAAGAACTAAGGGAAGGTTAGGCCTGTTCTGTCCTCTATGTGTGAAGGACAGGTGGTGAGGACATCCAGGGTGGAGTGGTAGCCCTAAATGATACTATGCGTCAAAAGAGTCCAATATCATGCCCATGGGGCACATACATACCAGAAGTCGTATCCATGTGGACACATCACTCACAAAACCTGTAAATTCAAAACTTAGAAATTCTTTGTCAACAAACATGTGGACAAAGGTGATCCAAACAATGCAGTGTACTTAGACTTCCAGGAAGACTTTGACAAAGTACCTCACCAAAGGCTCTTAAGCAAAGTAAGCAGTCATGGGATAAGAGGGAAGGTCTTCTCATGGATCTGGTTAAAAGACATGAAACAAAGAGTAGAAATGGTCAGTTTTCAGAATGGAGAGAAGTAAATAGTGGGGCGCCCCAAGAATCTGTACCGGGACCAGTTCTGTTAAACATATTCATAAATTATCTGGAAAGTAGAGTAAACAGTGAGATGGCATAGTTTGCAGACAGTACAAAAATACTCAAAATTGTTAAATCCGAATCAGACTAAGAAGAGTTACAAAGGGATCTCAAAAACTGTGTGACCGGGAAACAAAATGTCAGATGAAATACAATGTTGACAAAGGCAAAGTAATGCACATTGGAAAACATGATTCCAACTATACATACCAAATTATGGGGTCTAAATTAGCTGTTACCACTAAAGAAAGAGCTTGGAGTCATTGTGAATAGTTCTCTGAAAACATCCACTCAATGTGCAGTGGCAGTGAAAAAAGCTAACAGAATGTTAGGAACCATTAGGAAAGGGATAGATAATAAGACAAAAATATCATAATGACACTATATAAATCCATGGTATACCCACACCTTGAATAGTGTGTGCAGTTGTGATTGCCCCCTTTCAAAAAAGATATATTAGAATTGGAAAAAGTACAGAGTAGGGCAACAAAAACTATTAGGAGTACAGAACACCTTCCATATTAGGAGAGATTAAAAAGACTGGAAATGTTCAGCTTAGAAAAGGGTGGGGGTGGAATATGATAGAAGTCTGTAAAATCATGAATGGTGTGGAGAGTGAATAAAGATGTGTTATTTATCTCTTCACATAACATAAGAACTAGGGGTAACCCACTGAAATTAATAGGCAGCAGGTTTAAAACAAACAGAAGGAAGTACTTCTTCACACAATGCACAGTCAACCTGTGGAACTTGTTGTGAGAGGATGTTGTGAAGGCCAAAAGCATAACTGGGTTCAAAAAAAAATTAGAGAAGTTCATGGAGAATAGGTCCATCAATGGCTATTAGCCAAGATAGTCAAGGACGGAACCCCATGCCTGGGTGTCCGTAAGCCTCTGACCTGCAGATACTGGGAGTGGACGACAGGGAATGGATCGCTTGATAATTGCCTTGTTCTGTTCATTCCCTGTGAAGCATCTGGCATTGGCCACTGTTGGAAAACAGAATATTGTACTTGGCTTGATGGACCATTGGTTTGACCCAGTATGGCCATTCTTATGTAATCGCTTTATAGCCTTAAAACAAATACAATTATTTTTCAACTATAAATGGAAACAACTGCTCCTTAATTAACTCTCAGAATCAATTAAAAGATATCCCAATTGTAACATCAGAGAATTTAAATCATTTTCCACTAGATTCAGGAGAGAGAGCAAGGAATCTTGATACACTACTTGACTGCAAACATACTTTAATACAGCAAATTTCAGCAACGGTAAAAAAAAAAAAATCATGTCATCATCGCAGAAGTCTTGCCCAAATTAAGATATATCTCTAACACTTGAGGCTCTGAAAAACAGGTTCTTGTTTTTATTTCCTCTTGACGATATTGAAGTAATGCCCTTCCAGCAGACTAGGTTAATATCTATTTATTGACAGCATCCAAGATTGTTAAAAATTCAGATAACATAGCGATCAGTGAAACAAAGAAATATGATGCTATAATCACTTTCACTGGGCCATTTGTTGAGAACATAATTAAAATTACAAATATGTATTTTGACATTTAAATATATTACATATTAATTATATATATTGAGCTCTGGACTATATTATGTATTTGCTATGTATGTTACAAGATGTAGGTTTGCTTTTTGTTCCCAAAAATAGACATGGTTGGATCTTCTCCCATTATGTGCCAGTACTCTGGAACCCACTGCCACTTTGTGCGTGAGTGAGACAAACTAACTTCCTATCAATATTTATTTGTTTTTATTTATTTATTTTTATTTATTTGTTGTCCAAACCATTATGTTAAATATTTGTGATCTTAGAATTTGTCTCCGTATTATTTGGTTTTACTGTATTTTTCGCACAGTGCTTCAAGGCACTGTGCCGAGAGGCAACATGAAATAAAGCTTACTGTTTCCATTCTCATGCAATTCTTTGCCACAGAAAAGAATGGTGAATGTCCATCCGCCACGTGGTTTGGTTGGGGTCAGATAAAAAAAAAAGGGAGAGTCCCAACATGTCAACTATCATTGAATAGGGCCATGGATTAAAGGGAGATCTGGAGATCTCACGATGATTCATGCTCAGAGTCAGATGTTCTACCTCATCCTTGTACATACATGAAAATGAAGACTGAAGAAGGTAATATCACAAGAAAGGGAGGACAGCTGTGGCTTAAGCAAGGTATGCAGGATCTTAGTGTCTTTGCCCTGGACATTGACCAGCACTGATGACTGACACATATGTGAACAGGAGGTCCTAAAGGTAACAACCAAAGTCAGAGATTTAAGCTTCATAGTCCCTTTTAGGGGAAAACAGTGTAAACTTGTCTACTGGGACTCTAAATTGTACAGGGATTAGTCTTTTGTACAATTCTACTGTAAATGGAAGCATGCAGCTGAGAAACTCAGTACTCTTGGGATACGTGCCCTTCTGTATCTTTTTTCATTTGTGGCATGTCCCAGTTGTTAGACCTGTCAAGTTCAGGGTATAAATATTCTTAATTTATGATTTTCTAAGAGAAACAGGTAGTGGAAAAGAAGAATCTTTCTCCATTTTGTGGGGGTTTTGAAGGAGAAAGGGGGGTTCTTTTAGAGTGTGATAACTATTCCTGGTTTCCCTTCAGAGACCTCAGAAATTATCTTCCTTTATCAATCCAGCAATCTAAATATCTTAATGTGAGTTATCCCTCATAAGTCTAAACTTTAGTGCCTCGGGTGAAGATCATTATTGGTTTACTGACTGACTAACAACAATATATTCCACATAATATATTCTGATGAAGAACCGCTTAACATTTTGCATTGATCATTTTTAGTTTCTATTGTATTTCATATTTTAATTTTGTAGAACAGACATCAAAACAGTAGCAATAAGCATACTAACCTTTCAATTGCAATACCTCATTTCATCCAAGAAACATTTTCTGAGCTTCAATTCAGAGAACTGAAGAACTGACCATAGACCAATCCAAGAAAGAGGGATTACTTAACAGTAACTTTGTCAATTACTCTGGGTTTTGTTTGATTACCAAGGAGAACTGACAACAATAGTTCCTTTGAAATGGTGTCACAGACGTGACCTGAAAAAAGTTATTTACACTGTTAAGGAAACTGTAGAGCAAAATCTATATACAGATATGAATACTCTGATGTCTGAGACAGAGAAGGTCAGGATAGCAAGATTGTCTCCCTCTCTCTATTTGTTTTTAAGTGATGCTTTAAAAGCAAAGTATCTTATGATATTTGTGGCTAATTGGACTAATGCAACAGAACTGGGATTTGTCCTGTGAAAAGAGTTGATATAATGACAAAGTCACCTCACGGATAGCAGTTTTCATAGGCTGTGTTTGAGGAATAGCACTTTTGCCACTTCCTGATGGTATCCAGGGTTGTGAGGCACCTCTCTACCACTTGCCCTGAGCTTGAGGAAGCCTCATCTGTGTCTGCTTTGGGCCAGCTCCCCAACTCCACCAACCACGGGCAACACAAGCACTCCCCTCAGCCTCTCAGGCCTTCATGTTGTTTTACACATTAGTGATTGCATACCTCAAAACTCTAGCTGTCCAAGCATCTCCCTGGAGCGTCCAACCGCTAGTCCACTGGACACTTAACAGTGTTCACAGCTTGCCAGTTCCACCTGAGATCACCGTTTTGCTTTACACACAGCACTTCTACATGCTTGTAGTGAAATTAAGTATACTTTTTTTAACAAAGCATAGACAATCAAGTAATAGCAAGTATTGGAATCAAGTGGTTACATATAAAATAAAATCATAACATGCATTCTAGAGTCAAGACTTAATTAACCAGTTACTCTCATGTCTAACCAAGTATTGCTCACCCAAAATCCTTACAGCACTTTACAGCCAAGCTGGCTAAGACCCTCTTTTCATGAGATAAACATGCTGTCAGCTTGCCTTCCCAGTATAGGACTCTGTGTATATAACAGAACAATCCTTTTTGTTTGTGAAACAAATGGGAGGGGATGTCCTGTTTATTCATAATCTCTTATGTTGCCTGTGGCTCAGTGTGCAAATAGGCATACATTGTGAGGCATACAATATACAAATAACCAGGCAGGGACACAGAGATGTCTGTTACCTCAGAAATGTTCCTTTCATGCAGAAGGTATGTCAGCTTCTGGTGACTTCCCTTAAGTCCAAGATCTTAAGAACATAATTTTTAGTTTAGATACATTTTGCGATGCTTATGATGACCAGTAGGCTATTAGGTCTCAGTAGAGACCTCACTCCACCCTTTGGTGAACTATTATGCATATATCCGACCCACAAAATCCCTATGCACCCCCTGGGCCCTCTCCCAGTTGGCTTCAAGGGGTTCCTGGATCACAGCACTACACATCAACAACTTCAAAGAATTAGCCTTTTTAATCTCAGTTGAGACTTCTAGATTTGCAAGTTAAGTGCTTTCCCATTGGGCACACAAGTGCTCAAGTTCAGGTAAATTCATGGGAAAATCATGGAGCAGGTCCTCAAGGAATCCATTTTGAAGCACTTGGAGGAGAGGAAGGTGATCAGGAACAGTCAACATGGATTCACCAAAGGCAAGTCATGCCTGACCAATTTGATTGCCTTCTATGATGAGATAACTGGCTCTGTGGATATGGGGAAAGTGGTGGTGTGATATACTTTAACTTTAGCAAATCTTTTGATACGGTCTCCCACAGTATTCTTGCCAGCAAGTTAAAGTAGTATGGATTGGATGGCTCAACGGGTAGTGATCAATGGCTCGATGTCTATGTAAGCAGTGTCAGGATGATCTCTACCCTGACATCTGGTGGTGAGGTGTGGCAAGTTGTGGAAAAGAACTTCAGGGGCCGATCTCATTTGCATAGGCACACCCACCACGCCTAGAATGAGACCATAGCTGCCCAAATGGTCACTTTGGCTGCTGTGGGATCCCCAGTGTCTCTGTTATTGGGGCAGGAAGAATAAATTGTTATTACCCTGATTATGGGAACTGTGCTTGGAACTGTACGTGGCCTTTTGTTATGATGGAGGGATTCACCATCAACTAAGTAGCACTCGCTAGGCAACGGTCATGGGTTCCAAAACTCTGTGAACTGAGAGAGGCTGGGGACAAGTAGTAATACTTGGTGGCATGGGCCCCTTGGTGAGGGCCTTACATGCTGATTGCACTTCCTCCTCTCTCCACTGTGGAATATCAGAGCTAATTTTGATTTCATTAGAAGTCTAGTTATAGGCTGCTGAGCTCACTTTGGGCTGACAGTGCACCAGCACTGGGGCTCCCCTACTACAAGCTGAATTCACCTAAGAGCTGAAATCACTGAGTGTTGTGTTAAGTAGTGGGGGAGCCTGAAGATATATTGTGGAGCAGTTTGCGGGACGGCTGGTGAAGCAGTTCGACGCGGAGCAGTGTGTGGATGGCAGGAGCTACTTGTGGGCCGTGGAGCTGAGCGAAGGAGTTCGTGGGGCAGCTGGCGGAGCGGAGCGCAGCTGAGCGAAGGAGTTCGTGGGGCAGCTGGTGGAGCGGAGTGCAGCTGAGCGAAGGAGTTTGTGGGGTGGCTGGTGGAGTAGAGCACCGCTATGGAGCTATGGGGCGGTCAGCTTCAGATCATGTAAGGTGCCTCTTACCCCCGTCCCATTTCCACCCAGGTTGGGAGGTAAAGCTCTGCAGATAAACTTTCGAACTCTGGGGCTGCCCTGACCAGGGACAGAGACTTTGGGGGCATTGGACTTTTGGGACTTTGGGTGATTTGGGGTTGCTGGACTCAAGAACCAAAGGGAAAAGGGCATGCCCCAATTTGCCTGGGGTGGGTTTTTTTTTTTTTGCTCATGGGTTGTGTTATGAATCCTGTTGGTGGTGTTTCCCCAACATAATGCTACATTGTTTCTCTCTGTTATTAAAAGGCTTTTGCTACACTCAGACTATGTGCTTGCGAGAGGGAAAATATTGCCTCTTGGAGGCGCCCAGCGGGGGTGGTATATATTTGTCCCAGGTCACTGGGTGGGGGCTCAAGCCGGTTTGCATTGTGTTATTGGAATGGAACCCCTAGATATTGAACCCGGCCCTTGTTGCTGTCAACTCTGACGGGCAGAAGGGTTACATCTAGTTGGCAGCCAGTATCAAGCGGAGTGCCCCAGGGGTTGGTCCTGGAGCTAGTTTTGTTCAACATATTCATAAATGATCTGGATGATGGGATGGATTGCACCCTCAACAAGCTCACTGATGACACTAAGCTGGGGGGAAAGGTGGATACGGTGGAGAGTACGGATAGGGTTCAGGGTGACGTAGTCAAATTGGAGGATTGGGCTAAAAGAAATCTGATGAGGTTAGCCAAATACGCTAATAGCATGTTGGGCTGCATTAGTAGGAGCATTGCCAGCAGATCAAGGGAAGTGATTATTCCCCTCTATTCGGCACTGGTGAGGTCACATCTGGAGTATTTCATCCAGTTTTGGGCCCCTCACTACAGAAAGGATGTGGTCAAATTGGAAAGAGTCCAGCGAAGGGCAACAAAAATGATTAGGGGTCTGGGACACATGACTTATGAGGAGAGGCTGAGGGAACTGGGATTATTTAGTCTGCAGAAGAGAAGAGTGAGGGGGGATTTGATCGCAGTCTTCGACTACCTGAAGGGGTGTTCCAAAGAGGATGGAGCTAGGCTGTTGTCTGTGGTGGCAGATGACAGAACAAGGAGCAATGGTCTCAAATTGCAGTGCGGGACATCTAGGTTGATAAAGCCCTGGCTGAGATGATTTAGTTGGGATTGGTCCTGCTTTGAGGAGGGGGTTGGACTAGATGACCTCCTGAGGTCTCTTCCAAGCCTCATCTTCTATGATTCTAAATTTCAAACACAAGAACATTTCCAAGGCATGTGTGCACAAAACAGCTTGCCTGCTACATCCAAATGGATGACAGAAGTCAATGGTTTTCCCGATACTGCAACAAGTAGGTTCCAGGAATAAAGAACTGGGGTTGCCATCAGAAGGCCCACTCCAATCAAATCAGAGTCCTTTAGTGTTAAGGCTGTGTGGTCTCAGAAATGACTGCCATGTTTTAAATTGTTGTACCCTGAAGGTCAGGGGATGTCAATATGTGGCAGATTGCCCATAGATAGAACAAGTCTGCAGATCCAGTGACCCAGCATTGGCAGATGATAGTAGAGCAGGCTCCAAGAAAACTCTTTATGGCCTGACTTCAAAAACAAGGCATTAACCAGTATTTAGAACCTAGATGTCTTAAAGGAAGAATAGCCTTGTATGATTTCGAAGTCAATAAGTGGTGCAGCACTGAATAAGTCTCATTATGTAGGTTTAGAGTAGCAGCCATGTTAGTCTGTATCTGCAAAAAGAACAGGAGTACTTGTGGCACCTTAGAGACTAGTGGGGCTTTGTTAATCAGCACCTGGGAATAGGTTTCCAAGATTTCAGTGCTAAGGATGTCTCAGCACCCAAGGGCACCTAGGTTAAGGAACCCAGCTAAAGGGTTTCAGAGCCAATAAAGGTTATGCAGAAGTTCCTACTAGAAACCCCAGCATGGAAAAGTGAACATTTCTACTGATTTTGTCCAGTAGGACTCTGATAAAATCAGCACTAAACCCAGTACAACCCTGTGGGACCTGGGAGGCTCAGCTCAGAGTTAGTGATACCAGAATTTCAGAGCCAATTTAGGTTAAATTGGAGGATCTGGAGACTTTGGTATTGAATAGGGCAACCAAAAAGGACTCAGGGATCTCAGCACCACATTGATGATAGCAGGAGCTCTGCACCAAATTTAGGTCTATCTGCAGACATCAGTGCCAGAACCTCAGTGCAAAATCAAGCCAACTTGAGGGCCTGGTTCTGCTTTGACAATGCTGGGACCTTGGGACCAAATTTACGTCTTCCCAGCGGTACCAGGAATCTTGGTACCAAATTTTGCGAATCCTAGGACCTCAGCAGTACTGCTTTGATAATAGCAAATTTGGCCAACTTGCAGACTTCAGGGCTGCTTTAATGGTGCCAGTACATTGGAACTTGTGAGAAAGACAAAGCTGTGAGAGCCAAATTAGGTGAACCCAAGGGGAATCCAGAACCCTGAGTGCTGATTTAGGCAAACATGGGGGGAAATGAAAGCCCTGCACACTGGACTCACCCCAATAGAATTGGGGATCTGAATCCTGGTTTATCTTGGCACAGAGTCACTAAGACTACCAGGTGTCCAAAAGACCAGACTTACACATTGCCAGATTGAGTTGACTGGGTCTGCAGAGCCACCTCCATCAGTAGGGATATGTGAGTAGCCCTCCCACTCCTATGGGTCATCCAGATCATACCCATGCCGGACTCTTTTTTATTCTTCTGACTGAAGAAAGCCTGTGTTGTTTAACTAACAAGAAAAAAAAGCCTAACAGGGCAAAATAAAAGAAAGAAGCCAATGAGGAAAGCTTGAAGACACTGTGTGTGATTCAAGCTTGCTGCACCTTCAGTGGTTAAAAAGGAACTAAAGGGTGATTGGAGCCACTCCCCTTTTTATTCCACCAAAATCCTCCTTGAGTAGGGGAGAACCAAATGGCAAAAAGAGACATTGCTTGCTAGAAACAGTCCACAGCTTGACGCTGAGGCACCATATCCCCCAGGTGGGAATGTGCAGGAGCCACTCGACAAACACAACTTGCCTTCTATCTATCCAGTACTTACATAGGTCTCATCAGTGTAGAACCTGAGTCTCTTCAAGACAATTTTCTTCTTTATCTAGGGAACTTACTGACACAAGTGATACAACATCAGAATTGTAGATTGGCCAGTAATTTTCCATTAGTTAAATATTAGTGTATGCTTCCCACTGCTTCGTACAGTGAAATAGTATTTGCTCTTCAGTGGTTAACTGGTACTTTACTCTAGGATTACTCCTCGTTTACATTTTGAAGTTAATCTTCCAGTGAATATTTATTAAATCTTATCATTAACTGTCATATCGCATTAAAAGAAAACCCTATTATCAAAATGTGAAACTCTTCTTATCTGTACATGTACTAGCATTAACAATTTGCATAACAAAGGTTAACATTAAATTTTCTCATTTTTTAAACAAAATTGAGATATGCAAATTATAAGACAAAACCATGCAATGTTTAAAAATCTGAAGTCTGCATTAAATTATAGGTAAGAAATTACATTATTACTTCTTTATAATAGTGTTGGCATATGAAAAATTAAACATTCTACATATTGTATATGATCCTCAGAATTCTTCTCAGTACCAAATATTTTCTTTAATTAAATGATTGTCCAGTTGCTAAGGTGGGATAGCAGCAAAAACAGAATCTGAATAAATTCTGGGCTCAAGCTCTTTGGGCCAATGAAGAATGAGCATGTCAGTGTTCAGCATTGCTATTAGTCTCTATAGAGGGATGGAGAATACTCATCGCATTATTGCATAAGCATGGCTGTCCCTCTCCTTTGGTCTAAAACAACTGATCAGGGAGTTTGCATGTTTCATTCTTCCTGATGCAACTGAGTGCAGACTGGTGACATTTTTCCATGGGGAGGAACATAAACAATCTCTGAGTAAGTCCAATGTGGGGGAAATTGTTAGGGATGACTGACAGCTTGGGTTCTGATGTCAAAGGACAGGGAAAGAGGGCCACCAGTAAAGTAGAATTAGAAAAACAAAAAGGGTTTTGATGTCAGATAGCTCGTACTGAAAGAAAAAAGGGGGTGGGGCAGAAACCACAAAAAGCTACTATATGCGGAGTAGCAAAGGAAGAAGGAAAGGAAAGTGTGTATTTCAGAAATGCAAATATTTTAATATTTCAGGAAGGCAGTTATGAAAACTGAAAGGATGTATTATATATAACTGAAATATACAACTGTGAACCACAAAAATGACTATGCTCAAAATAATAGATAAATAGTTACAATCACCAACCATAAGGTTTCAATTTAACTGTCATGCAATTCAGCTACTCAATATTAAGGTGTCAAACCTTTAAAAAATATTCTTAATGAGGAATACAAAAATCATAATGAGTTCAGAATGTACATTTCGACAAAAAAACATAGGCAGTGAATTTTGTTTCTTTTCCCCCTGTCTTAAAAGTGTGTACACTTAAGGAAATGTATTGTTTATGAAAAGTGCTGAATTAAGTCACGGAAAATGAAGTCCTCTTTATAGTTACCAAGGTACAACACATGCAGTGGTAGTTCAGGACGTCGTACGTTGCCATGTTAACGTATTTTCACCCTGACCCAGAAGGACTGAATTCAGGAGGCAAAGTGTAACTCAGTCTCCATGCCCACTAACTCTTGGCCTCTGTTAACACCACTACTAACATTACCAAGGGTTTTTTGGTATTTTTTTTAATATACGTGTACATTTGTAAAACACTTCTAGAAGTCTTCACAAGAACAAACTCCAGATGAATGATTTTTATATTTGTCACTATGTGAATTAATGTCAAAGTTTGGTTACTTAAGACAAAGATAAGAAAGTTATCTGAAAAGAATGCCAGACAGACTACAGTAAGGTAAAAGTGAGTGTGGGGCGGGGGGGAGCGGGGGGGGGGGGAGGTGGCAGACCTAAATTTCACAAAAAATATGTTGCATTTCTATGCTGCAGATACTGAGGCAAAGCCAAAGAGGCCAATCATGTTGAATCTATTCCACATCTCATCACCAGCCAGAGATTCCAGCTGGCAGGAGCAGCTAAGGAAGCAGCCAAAGCAGGATCTGCTGCACTGGAGAGGAGGGGGTAAAATGGAGCCCAGCCAGAGCTACTCATTGGACACAGCACTGTGCAGGGGACACACTCCACACACATTCTGGGGAAACTAGCACCCAGGTGGCATCCCCAATCCTCTCCCCCACCCCCGATGTAGTCTTGGTAAAAACAGCAGAGCGGAATCAGCCGGAGATTCCAGTCCTGTGCGGATTGGCTCTTTTCTCCAACTCTCTCCCTTCCTCACAGTCTCTTCACCTTAGCTTCACTTCATACCTGCCCTTCTTTTCCCCTGCCCTGTCCCTCTCACCCTGTCCCTTTAATGTCTCCTCTTGCCTTTGCTTTTCTTTCCATTTACCTGGTGTCCCCCTAAATAAATCCACCCACATAAATAGATACATACATTAAATAAATAAATAAATAAATGTGGAACTCATTATGTTTACACCACTCACACAGAGAGAAATTAGATTTAAAAAAATCTCAGAACACTCTTGCTGGAAGGTTTCAACGTAATACTTTATTTCCTAGAATTCAGAACAACACACAAAGACCAAAAACAGAGGGAGACCAAGGAGGCCACTCCCTAAAACAGAGCGGTACCTTACTCTATGTGGCTCTCTACAAAGTGACTGCTGCTTCACCCAGAACACATGCTTCCCTAAGGAGTCCCCAAGGCTGCAAGAAGGATTAGGAAAACCCTTGAAATTTATCAGTAACAGCTTGTAGTTTTACAAAGTTTTTAATACACCACAGAACTAACATAACATCTGCTATCATCACAATGTTCATTCTACTCATGTATTATCCTCTTCCCTCACCCTGCATCGATCTTGTCTATTTAGATTGTAAGCTCTTAATGGCAGGGACTATATACTACTCTGTGTTTGAATAGTGCCTAGCACAATGGGATCTCACTCTTGGTTGGTTCTTAAGCACTACCATAGTAACCATGATTAATAAGAACAATAATCACAACTCTCTGTGGTTCCTCCATTACACCACAGAGTGACATATTAAACCTTTTAGGCCCTTAAAGTCACTTAACTTACCAGTTGTTTCTCCAGTCTCATTTCCCTAACTGTTCTTCAGCTGACCAGTGCAGAAGAAAAGGTTCAGAATTTAAAAAACAAACAACCTATAACTGCAATGTGTTATCTATCAGAGTGTAGACATTCAAAAAATCTGCACTCTCAGAGCATGCAAGCATATATTTATGTGAGGGCACACACAACACTTCACACAGACAGAGTTTACAAAAAGAATATTGAGGAATAAGTGATTTTGGGGAGTGGTGAATGTTTAAAAGGGTGGCAATAACTTTAACTTTCAATTTTTATAGATTGTTTGTCTGCCCAAAAGTTCTCATTAATGTCTTCTCCCTGTCGTATGATCCCCAGTTCAATATAATATGTCGACAATTACAGTATTTTAAACCTTTCCCATTGGCAAGTCCCATATGAAACTATGGCAATCACTGTCCTGGATTTGAAACAGTACCTCTCTTACTTGTTATCCAGATCTGCAGATGTTCAGTTTAAGGATGATTTCCTATGAAACATCAATTTCCCGTGTCTTAATGAAAGTATCATCACAGGAGAAATTAACTCCATACACTAATCCCCCAACGTTTAAAAATTGTGCCATCTTAGAGAGTTCTAGTAATACGGTTCATGTAACCGTATCAGAAAAGCATTAAAATCAACAGAGGGATATTACTATTTGTTTAGTAACAGCACTTATTTTACATCTACAGAACATTGTAACAACAAACTAAAAGCCACTTATTTCACCTTTGATTACTACAGCCTTAAAAAAAGCTTTCACTCGTAAAACTGCTGTGAGAAGAACTAGTTGTGCTGCATCTTTTTATTGATGCAGTTTATAATCATCATCAGTTAGAAACTTAGTGTTTCTATATTTAACTAAAAGGAAGGATGATATTCTATATTACTATAGCCAACTCACTGTCCAAGAGAGCTGTTTAAATTACTATAAGCTGACAGCATATTTGAAGTCACACTCAGTAATGTAACAGTAATATCCTGTAGCAACCTCTCAGGGATAAAAGAATCCATGTCCTTTACGCATGATAAAATCTAGTGACACAGCAAAATATTGCTACTGCAGTGTCCTCAAGGTATGCCCTTTGAAGAGTCCTATACTGCTTGCTCACAAGTGCTGCGATAATCCATTAAGTAAAAATCATTTACATGCACAAACCAGCCTAACTGCTGAATCATGAAGTGAGCATACAATAATGACAGTTTATGGCTTTTTAGCACAACTATGGCATTATTTTCTTTCAAATTTTCTATGTAAGTACATTTCATTTATTTCTTAAAACAGCAACAGCAGTCCCTTGAATAACCAACTACGAGTTCTAAATGTTATTATTCAATAATACAGGAATAATAGCTGCAGCAATTATATTTTGCATATTCCTATCACTTTCCATCCTGTTCTAAAATAATTGTATAAACATTAATGAATTAAGCCTGACAATGTAGGAAAGTATTTTCCTCATTTTATATCTGGGTCTGTAAGCATAGTCGGTTAATTCTGTCCAAATCTCTGAATCCAAGTCCTGTGCTCTAACCACAGGATCATCCTTCTGATATATCAGATCAGTATGGATGTGTTAACAAATACACTCACTTCTGGGGCTTCAGAGCCTGATCCCAAAGGTCCACACTGCTGTTTTTAGTGCTGTAGCGTGAGCCCGGCCATCCTGAGTCTGTAGACTTAGGCTCTGAGACATGCTGCTGTGGGTTATTATATTGCAACACCTAAAATGGCTTTTTAAACTATCTCAAGGGTGCCTCAAGCAAATGGATCGGTACCCTTTTTAGCAATTCTATAAACCGAAATAAATAATTTAAGATGATCTTCCTTGGATAGTTTCCATTTCTATCACCTTTAAATGAGATTGTCAATAGTGAATGTAACACTATGGGGGATGACTTTTATATAACGCCATTATAACATTTTTTGTTTATTTTTATCCTGTTTTTAATTCCGCCTAAAATTGTTCTCCATTTTACTACTACTGCATATTGAGCAGAATTCTTCATTAAGTTTACAGAAAGTATGTATCAATGTGTACAAAGCAGATGAAAATATTCCTTCCACTGTGCACTAAATTGCATCTATTTAGGCAGAATTCTTTAGTTTTAAGAAGATTTTTCTGCCAGTACCAACTGTGTTAATGAAACTTCTTCAAATGGCTTACAGATCTTAAAGTATCTACACCAATTGCTGAAGCCATAATTTTGCCAGTATCTGCAGTTGCTTCTGCACATATTTGCCCAGTGTTACTAGCAGCCACTTAGATCCCTCCATTGTTAATATTTCTTACGTTAACAGGGTCCTGTACAAAACCAGCATCAGACAACTATAACTCCCTTAAACTTCTGTGAAGATCAAATTAGAACCACTTTGAAATTTGTTGGGTGGAAACCCTAACATTAAAATATAAATGAGTCAATGGCTCCAGTTTGGATTTAATATTTTTCACACACATTTAAAAATAATGGTATTATAGGATGTCCACAAAATGTACAGAGTTAGAATTACAAATAAAGATGCATATTTGATATATCTGGTACAGGGGGACTCTTTGTGCATATGTTTGAAAGTACCTGGATTAACATTCTGGCCCTATTGAAGTCAACAGCAGAACACTCAATGGGGCCAAGATTTTATTCCTAGCCTTAACAAGTCCAAGGTAGATGTACATGCTACAAGTAATACTACCCTTTGGATGTGTATTCTATTGACACTAAATCCATTTTCATTGGAAAAAAATCCCTAATGTTTGAAACTATCAGAAGCTCCTATAAACTTGTTTGACTGACCAAAAAAAAAAAAAAAAATTGGAATAGCCATTACTGGAGAGCACCAAAAGCTTGATTCACAGAGGAGCAGAGAGAATAATATGCTATGAATGCCAAGAATATGTCAATGTCATTAGTTTGCTCTTCTACACTGTTCTGCTTCATTTGTGCTTTCCTGGCTCTCTCTTTCTCTGAGTCTTCAGACTTTCTCTGTGGAATCACTTTCCCCCAAATTTGCTATGTAATCCTGGTTTTTAAATAAATCAATTTACTTTAGAATCTGCAGTGAAAGCACCTGTGCAGTTTTTCATGGGTTTTGTGGGGACTAAGCTTTCATGTAACAAAAATAAAGATACCATATTGTGCATATTAATCCAGGTGTGAATTTACTTCCTTTTCTAATCCATTCAAACCTCTAAGCACACTATTCAATGAGGTGTTCTCTTCTAAACCAATTTGGGACCATATAAATGCTGGCATTTTTAAGCATGGACAATCTAAATTACTGTCTACAGCAGACTTTGAACTATGTTTGAAAACCTATAAAACACTAAAAGAAAAAATACTATGGGCCTTTTCCGCCATAAAAAACCTCTGGGTGCCTATAACGTCCCAATTAGACTACTGCTAAAACTATTTGATAGTATAAAGCAAGCTCTCTTACTATATAAGATCTATGGGCAGCCCAATTAGAACTTCAAAATTTTATGGAATGTGATAAATACCCAACAGAAATCCTCATACGTGCTGGAACTAAGGGTGCTGCTGCATCCCCTGGTTTAAAGTAATTTTCTTCATATATAGGGGTTACAGTTTGATTCAATGATTCTCAGCACCCCCACTATAAAAATTGTTCCAGCACACCGTGGAAACCCTGCAGTTCTGTACACAAGTTCTTCTAAATCATTTCTTTACCTATCCCATTTATTTTATAAGTGAACTGCTGATCTAAATGGAGGAAGGAAGACAAATGTTTTTGGGGGCAGGAAAGGAGCAGTATAAGGACAATGGAACTGACTGGTTTGAATTGGAGAGGGAGGGTGGATGGGGAAATTTAATGTGTTTACTTTAAATGAATGAATAAAGATATGAGCCTATGATCACACTGATCACTTTGCTTTTATGTTGTACCTCTTTCCCCTAACCTTCACCTGCCTTTGTCTTTTTAGCAGACTACCTTTATACAATAAACTGTACAAAATACAGACTCTCACCAAAGACAAAATTAGTGATCAAAAATTAGAACTAGAACTGAGAGTTACAAACCACATGGGAAACTCTCAGAGGAACAACTATGCAATAGGTGTGACAAAAGAGATTGAAATAGAGACATTTTCTACTCCAACATACATAGGAGTGTGAGAAAGAGTCTTCCTAACTAGTCCAGGAAGAAGAAGGGGGTAGTAGAAACAGCACCAAGATGTAATAAATTGCCAATAAATCAGAAATAGACTGAATAATAGACTAAAGGATGAATCAAACATATTACAGTGAAGCCCAAAGAAGGCAGATACTTCACATATTGTATCATCCTCAAACAGATGCTCTAAGGAACATCTTTTGAACTCTGGCAACACTTGTATAGATTGTCATGTCAAAGTTTTGAATTTAAAAACAGAATTTGTACTCTGTTTCAATACAGCTAAAGCTAAACTGATTTCAGATATGGTTTGGCTGATCACTGCAGCCAGAGCCAAACCCTTTTAAAACTATTTCAAAACTACCTTTGAGTATCAAGTGAACAATCATTGTTTTATGTATAACAATTTACATTTACATAGAGCCTTTAATCCCAAGGGATTCCAAAACTCTTGACAAACTATATAGCCATCGTATAACACCACTGAAATGCAGCCACCTCTGCAATGGAGGGCTGTAGTCAAGTGGTAGTAAGCAGCACATTGAAAACTAATAGGAGGACACAGACACTTTTGGTCCAGGACACCAAGGAAAAGTTACATGCTTACAGTAAGTTTTGTGGGATCTTTAAAGTCCACCTAGAGCAGAAATTAACTTTGTTTGTAAGGTATTATCAGAAATACACACACACACACACACACACACACACTGACAGATAATTATGTAGTATTCCACATATTGGCTTTGGAACGGTGAGAGACTGAGGTAATCAACCAGTATTTGAATCTCTGGTTCCAGGTATTCCAAAGCTGATGTTTAGACAGTTCTATTATAGCTTCAGGCTACCATATGATATATTATCACATCTAACTGTGATTTGTTAAATATATATCACAACAGGATTTGACTCTTACTTTCACTGGGTAAAAACAGATATTTGGCTGGTAATCTTCAATTTATCACAATAAAAAGTCTTCAAAATCTGATTTTAAATGTAAAAAACTAACCTTAATAGCTTGATTGTGTGTTTAAAAAATAGTTTTCTTAAAAAAGCATCTTTTTCATTTTTTATTTTTTTGTGTGGAGCTGAGACACTCCTACTAGTAAATTTTGAAAGCATTCCAAAACAGTGCAACTTATTTGTTCAAACTTTTAAAATGAGGCATGTTACATGTGTGTAAACGTACATACACACACGTGTCATACACACACACACACACACACAAAACCTTATCTGGGACTACAGTTATGGTATATGTTTTAAAGCAAAAAGTTGAAAGATAATCACATCCAGCACCTGGAGAAATAAACATTACAACCTGGAGCACATCACTGTATGATAGTTTGTGTAGAGTAGTTACACTTAAAATGCTCCTTCTGTTTTGAATAATAGTGGCAGCTCCAGTGGAATTCCCCATCTCAAGGAAAGAGAATCTCTTTCAAACCTGTATGATCTTTCAAAGAGGAATAAACTTCTCAAGTGCCAACACAGTGTGTATCTTTGTATTTGTGCATGCCAAATACACAGAGAACAAGTGCCTCATTTATACTTTCACACACTTATTTTTTTTTAAAGTACATAGAAATGATAGGGGACTAGATTCTACCCTTATCAACATGCCAAGCTAAATCTGAAATAAAAAAAACAGACACAAAACCAATGCTTACTGTAGTTATAATCTATTTACTAAGCAGGATTTTGTTATGTCAGGGTGGTCTCTGCTCGTAGGCCTTTGTTTAGCTAACTAGATATCCTGACAAAGGAGGGCCAAACACAGCCCGTTCCATAGCTAATCAATGACTGGGGATGCTCAACAGTCATGAAATATGGCCACTCACCGAGGATCTGAATTCACATAACCTGCACTGTGTTGCTATTAGGCTGTTAAGACATTCCAGGAATTTTATGCTTTTATTTTGCAGTGACTAAGAACAGAACATGTTTAAAAATGATATGACTAACAGTAGAAGCTGGTGACATCTGAAAGTGGGTAGGTTTATTCCAAGGCTTGTGCAAACCACTGAAGCACAAGGCAGACATTGCCTACCCTGCCTGCTCTTGATAAGCACTCTCTGTTATTCAGCAATTAGAAAGTATGAAACTAAAATAGCAGAATGGGCTAGTGATGTTGGGGATGTTTCTAAGAACAGCAGCATTTGCCAAAACGAGCTTAAAGCTTTTATTGTCGCTGTTTTCATTCTTTTTTCTTTTTAAAACATCACAGCCTCATTCTAAAACGCTTCCCCACTCTCCACTTATGCATCTGTTACAAATTTTCTGATCATTCCTAATCCGAGTCTCTGCAGCAATAGTTATACACTTTGCAAGGTGGTGCCGAGTCCACGATGCTGTCGGGAAGGCAGCATTATTTACATTGGGACCAGGACTGAACCGACTGAATGACAAGCACCAGAAACAAGGGTACAAATAATAAACCAGGGAAGAGTGGTAAAGAGTCTCTACATAGATCACAGGAAAGAAAAAAAATTAATTTGCTGTTAGGTAACAGACAATTTCAGCTTGCGTTCACACATGGTAAGTTATCCATAGAGAGAACCACATATGGGACAGTCCACAAAGGTAGATGATTGCCTCTTGATCTGGCCACCACACATCTTGCACAGGTCATTCCTTACCACTGGCAGCATGCAGAACCACAGGCTGATGTGAACATAGGGTATCTCTGCACTACGAAATTAGGTCAGATTTACAGAAGTCGGTTTTGTAGAAAGTGTTTTTATACAGTCGATCGTGTGTGTGTCCCCACACAAATGCTCTAGGGGCATGTAGTCGGCGGAGTGTGTCCACAGTGCGGAGGCAACTGTCGACTTCCGGAGCGTTGCACTGTGGGTGGCTATCCCACAGTTCTCGCAGTCTCTGCCACCCATTTGAATTCTGGGTAGAAATCCCAGTGCTTGATGGTCTAAAACATTTGTTGCGGGTGGTTCTGGGTACATGTCGTCAGGCCCCCGTTCCCTCCCTTCCTTCAGTGAAAGCAAGGGCAAACAATCATTTTGCGTCTTTTTTCTTGAGTTACCTGTGTAGACGCCATACCACAGCAAGCATGGAGCCAGCTCAGCTAACCGTCGCCGTATGTCTCCTGGGTGCTGGCAGACGCGGTACTGCATTGCTACACAGCAGCAGTTTATTGCCTTTTGACAGCATACAGTGCAGTATGACTGGTAGCCGTCGTCGACGTAGTCCAGGGTGCTCTTTTAACCAGGCGCCCGGGTAAACATGGGAGTGACTCAGCCAGGTCATTTCCCTTGTTTCGTCTCATGGCAATTGAGTCCTACCGGCAGCACACTGTCTTTTAATCTGCAGCTAGCAGAAGACGATGGCCAGTAGTCATACTGCACCGTCTTTTGCCGAGCACCCAGGAGATGACGATGGCTAGCGGTCATACTGCACAGTCTGCTGCCAGCAAGATGTATAAAGATAGATGAAGTAGCTCAAAACAAGAAATAGACCAGGTTTGTTTTGTATTCATTTTCTCTTCCCTCCCTCCCTCTGTGAAATCAATGGCCTGTTAAACTCAGTTTTGAGTTCTATCCTTGAGGTTTTGAGTTCTATCCTTGAGGGGGCCATTCACTTTCTCGCAAAGCCACTCTCTTTGTAGATTTTAATTTCCTGTAAGCCATGTCGTCACTCGTCCCTCCCTCCATCAGGGCAACAGCAGACAATTGTTCCGTGCCTTTTTTCTGTGCAGACGCCATACCAAAGCAAGCATGGAGCCCGCTCAGATCATTTTGGCAATTAGGCGCATATTAAACACCACACGCATTATCCAGCAGTATATGCAGCACCAGAACCTGGCAAAGCGAAACCGGGCGAGTAGGCGACGTCAGCGCGGTGACGAGAGTGATGAGGACATGGACACAGACTTCTCTCAAAGCACGGGCCCTGGCAATGTGGGCATCATGGTGCTAACAGGGCAGGCTCATGCGGTGGAATGCCGATTCTGGGCCCGGGAAACAAGCACAGACTGGTGGGACCGCATAGTGTTGTGGGTCTGGGACGATTCCCAGTGGCTGCGAAACTTTCGCAAGCATAAGGGCACTTTCATGGAACTTTGTGACTTGTTTTCCCCTGCCCTGAGGCGCAAGAATACCAAGATGAGAGCAGCCCTCACAGTTGAGAAGCGAGTGGCAATAGCCCTGTGGAAGCTTGCAATGCCAGACAGCTACCGGTCAGTCGGGAATCAATTTGGAGTGGGCAAATCTACTGTGGGGGCTGCTGCGATGCAAGTAGCCAACGCAATCAAAGATCTGCTGATATCAAGGGTAGTGACCCTGGGAAATGTGCAGGTCATAGTGGATGGCTTTGCTACAATGGGATTCCCTAACTGTGGTGGAGCCATAGACGGAACCCATATCCCTATCTTGGCACCGGAGCACCAAGCCGGCGAGTACATAGACCGCAAGGGGTACTTTTCAATAGTGCTTCAAGCACTGGTGGATCACAAGGGACGTTTCACCAACATCAACGTGGGATGTCCAGGAAAGGTTCCTGACGCTCGCATCTTCAGGAACTCTGGCCTGTTTCAAAAGCTGCAGGAAGGGACTTTATTCCCAGACCAGAAAATAAGCATTGGGGATTGTCACGGTTCCTCCCCCACTCTGAACTCTAGGGTACAGATGTGGGGACCTGCATGAAAAACCTCCTAAGCTTATCTTTACCAGCTTAGGTCAAAACTTCCCCAAGGTACAAAATATTACACCTTGGACTGGCCGCTACCACCACCAAACTAATACTGGTTACTGGGGAAGAGCTGTTTGGACGCGTCCTTCCCCCCAAAATACTTCCCAAAACCTTGCACCCCACTTCCTGGACAAGGTTTGGTAAAAAGCCTCACCAATTTGCTTAGGTGACTACAGATCCAGACCCTTGGATCTTAAGAACACTGAACAATCCTCCCAACCCTTGCACCCCCCTTTTCCTGGGAAATGTTGGATAAAAAGCCTCACCAATTTGCATAGGTGACCACAGACCCAAACCCTTGGATCTGAGAACAATGAAAAAGCATTCAGTGTTTTACAAGAAGATTTTTAATAAAAAATAGAAGTAAATAGAAATAAAGAAATCCCCCCTGTAAAATCAGGATGGTAGATATCTTACAGGGTAATTAGATTCAAAAACATAGAGAACCCCTCTAGGCAAAACCTTAAGTTACAAAAAAGATACACAGACAGAAATAGTTATTCTATTCAGCACAATTCTTTTCTCAGCCATTTAAAGAAATCATAATCTAACACATACCTAGCTAGATTACTTACTAAAAGTTCTAAGACTCCATTCCTGGTCTATCCCCGGTAAAGACCAGCATATAGACAGACACAGACCCTTTGTTTCTCTCCCTCCTCCCAGCTTTTGAAAGTATCTTGTCTCCTCATTGGTCATTTTGGTCAGGTGCCAGCGAGGTTACCTTTAGCTTCTTAACCCTTTACAGGTGAGAGGAGCTTTCCCCTGGCCAGGAGGGATTTCAAAGGGGTTTACCCTTCCCTTTATATTTATGACAGGGATGTTGAAATGCCTATAGTTGTCCTTGGGGACCCAGCCTACCCCTTAATGCCATGGCTCATGAAGCCATACACAGGCAGCCTGGACAGTAGTCAGGAGCTGTTCAACTACAGGCTGAGCAAGTGCAGAATGGTGATAGAATGTGCATTTGGATGTTTAAAAGCGCGCTGGCGCAGTTTACTGACTCGCTTAGACCTCAGCGAAACCAGTATTCCCACTGTTATTACTGCTTGCTGTGTGCTCCACGATATCTGTGAGAGTAAGGGGGAGATGTTTATGGCGGGGTGGGAGGTTGAGGCAAATCACCTGGCTGCTGGTTACACACAGCCAGACACCAGGGCAGTTAGAAGAGCACAGGAGGGCACGGTGCGCATCAGAGAAGCTTTGAAAACCAGTTTCATGACTGGCCGGGCTACGGTGTGAAAGTTCTGTTTGTTTCTCCTTGATGAAACCCCCCACCCCTTGGTTCACTCTACTTCCCTGTAAGCTAACCACCCTCTCCTCCTCCCTTCGATCACCGCTTGCAGAGGCAATAAAGTCATTGTTGCTTCACATTCATGCATTCTTTATTAATTCATCACACAAATAGGGGGATGACTGCCAAGGTAGCCCAGGAGGGGTGGTGGAGGAGATCAGCACTGGGAGGGATGGTGGAGGAGGGAAGGACAAGGCCACACAGCACTTTAAAAGTTTACAACTTTAAAACTTATTTAATGCCAGCCTTCTGTTGCTTGGGCAATCCTCTGGGGTGGAGTGGCCGGGTGGCCGGAGGCCCCCCCACCACGTTCTTGGGCATCTGGGTGAGGAGGCTATGGAACTTGGGGAGGAGGGCGGTTGGTTACACAAGGGCTGTAGCGGCGGTCTGTGCTCCTACTGCCTTTCATGAAGCTCAACCATACGCTGGAGCATATTAGTTTGATCCTCCAGCAGCCTCAGCATTGAATCCTACCTCCTCTCATCATGCTGCCGCCACCTTTCAGCTTCAGCCCTCTCTTCAGCCCGTCACTTACTCTCTTCAGCCCGCCACCACTCCTCCCGGTCATTTTGTGCTTTCCTGTGCTCTGACATTGTCTGCCTCCATGCATTCGTCTGTGCTCTGTCAGTGTGGGAGGATAGCATGAGCTCACAGAACATTTCATCGTGAGTGTGTTTTTTTCACCTTCTAATCTTCGCTAGCCTCTGAGAAGGAGAAGATCCTGTGATGCTTGAAACACATGCAGTTGGTGGAGGAAAAAAACGGGACAGTGGTATTTAAAAAGACACATTTTATAGAACAATGGGTACACTCTTTCACGGTAAACCTTGCTGTTAACATTACATACATAGTACATGTGCTTTCGTTCCAAGGTCGCATTTTGCGTCCCCAAAACACGTGTCGAGCCCCTCCACCCTCCCCGTGGCTAACAGCAGGGAACATTTCTGTTCAGCCACAGGCAAACAGCCCAGCAGCAACGGGCACCTCTGAATGTCCCCTTAAGAAAAGCACCGTATTTCAACCAGGTGACCATGAATGATATCACTCTCCTGAGGATAACACAGAGAGATAAAGAACGGATGTTGTTTGAATGCCAGCAAACATACACTGCAATGCTTTGTTCTACAATGATTCCTGAGTACGTGCTACTGGCCTGGAGTGGTAAAGTGTCCTACCATGGTGGATGGAATAAGGCTGCCCTCCCCAGAAATCTTTTGCAAAGCGTTTGGGAGTATATCCAGGAGAGCCATGAATGCCTGGGCAAATTAATCATTAAACATGCTTGCTTTTAAACCATGTATAGTATTTTAAAAGGTACACTCACCAGAGGTCCCTTCTCCACCTGGCGGGTCCAGGAGGCAGCCTTGGGTGGGTTCAGGGGGTACTGGCTCCAGGTCCAGGGTGAGAAACAGTTCCTGGCTGTTGGGAGGGATAGCTCAGTGGTTTGAGCATTGGCCTGCTAAATCCAGCATTGTGAGTTCAATCCCTGAGGGGGCCATTTAGGGATCTGGGGCAAAACTTGGGGATTGGTCCTGCTTTGAGCAGGGGGTTGGACTAGATGACCTCCTGAGGTCCCTTCCAACCCTGATATTCTATGATTCTATGATTCCATGAAAACCGGTTTCTCCGCTTGCTTGCTGTGAGCTATCATCTTCCTCCTCCACAAAACCTGCTTCTGTGTTGCCTCCATCTCCACTGAAGGAGTCCAACAATACAGCTGGGGTAGTGGTGGCTGAACCCCCTAAAATGGCTCATCATAGAAGCGGCATGTTTTGGGGTCTGACCTGGAGTGGCCGTTTGCCTCTCTGGTTTTCTGGTAGGCTTGCCTCAGCTCCTTAAGTTTCACGTGGCACTGCTTTGCGTCCCTGTTAGGGCCTCTGTCCTTCATGCCCTGGGAGATTTTGACAAAGGTTTTGGCATTTCGAAAACTGGAACGTAGTTCTGATAGCACGGATTCCTCTCCCCATACAGCGATCAGATTCCATACCTCCTGTTTGGTCCATGCTGGAGCTCTTTTGCGATTCTGGGACTCCATCATGGTCACCTCTGCTGATCAGCTCTGCATGGTCACCTGCAGCTTACCACACTGGCCAAACAGGAAATTGAAATTCAAAAGTTCACGGGCCTTTTCCTGTCTACCTGGCCAGTGCATCTGAGTTGAGAGTGCTGTCCTGAGCGGTCACAATGGAGCACTCTGGGATAGCTCCCGGAGGTCAATACCATCTAATTGCGTCCACAGTACCCCAAATTTGACCCAGCAAGGCCGATTTCAGCGCTAATCCTCTTGTCGGGAGTGGAGTAAGGAAATAGATTTTAAGAGCCCTTTAAGTAAAAAAAAAAGGGCTTCATCGTGTGGACGGGTGCATAGGCCCATATCACTGTTGATTTCACAGCATTAGTGTTTTCTCTATTCCCAGTTTATAGGAACATGGTTTGTAAACAACTTTGTGATCTTTAGCTGAAAAGGACTTCATAAATGTCAGTCAGTATAAAACAATGGTTCTCAACCAGGGGTACGCGTACCCCTGGGGGTACTCAGAGGTTTTCCAGGGGTACTCAGCTTATCAAGATATTTACCTCATTTTACAACAGGCTACACAAAAAGCACTAGCAATGTCAGTACAAACTAAAATTTCATACAGACAATGTCTTGTTTATACTGCTCTATATACTATACACTGAAATGTAAGTACAATATTTATATTCCAATTGATTTATTTTACAGTTATATGGTAAAAATTAGAAAGTCAGCAATTTTTCAGTAATAGTATGCTGTGACACTTGTATTTTTATGTCTGATTTTGTAAGCAAGTAATTTTTAAATGAGGTGAAACTTCGGGATACCCAAGACAAATCAGACTCCTGAAAGGGGTACAGGAGTCTGGAAAGGTTGAGAACTACTCGTATAAAAAAACAAATTTTTAGTAAAATTAATGCAAAAAAAGAGACACGTGATACTAAAATAATGGCTTTTTAGGAAACACACTAAGCGGTGTGGGAATAAGATAATTATAAGATAATTTTTTGGTTCAGAAGAGAATAATGAAATGAAACTGAACAAAACAAAATTTAGGTGGGACATTGAGAAAAAAATCAACAATAATGGTCAATTGGACACAGGTGTCCAAGAAGAAGTGGTGGATGCCCCACTTGTCCACCACCAAAGAAAAATGCATAAAACAATCAGAAACATTCTCTAGGCCAGGGAATAATCCCAAAATGGCAGGGGATGAACTAGTGGGCATGAATGTCAGTTTCTATTAATGCAACACCACAACACGTCTCAGAATAAAATATCAAATAGTAGATATAACCAAAAAAGCCACTTTTCCCTCCTACATTTGGCTAGAATAGTGTCTCCTTTTCTTTTTGATGGATATTACTACCATTTCCATTCCTTTGTCACCTTGCTGTAATGAGCACAGCAAGGGGTGCATAAATGTCTCATTCAGGAACTCAACTACTGAAGAATACTACTGCCTGCTTGTTGATTAGTGTATCAGTCAGGGAGCATACAAATTGGTGCTCCGTTAACACAAATGATAGGGAGATGCTGGCAGGAAGTCCTCCATGAGGGGTCCTCAGCTATGAAATACACTTCAAAACTCTTGGATTTTTTTTAACCTTCTGGACATGCAGCAAAACTAGTTTTTTCTTACAGGCATTTTGGGGAGGATGGAGGTCTATAGAAGGAGGGGCTCAGATTGAAACATGATGTGGCAGGGGAGTGTCTTGAAATATTGCTGTGTATTATTATTATTTCTCTTACACCAGTACTCAATCAAGGATCAGGACTCTATTATGAGATGCACTAGCACTGGCATTGAACAAACTGGTAATAAGAAGACAGCCTCTGCTCCAGAGAATTCACAATCCTGATTTATTAAAGAAAGGTGCAACAGGTGAATTAAAAAGACAAATGGGACTGGCAGTGCAGCTGAGAAGGCAAGGTAATGGTAAAACAAGCATATATTGTGTCATGTGCAATGGCCTCAGGTTGCCCACCATTCTCAGGTAGCATGTTCTGCAGGCATCATAGATGGTAGCCTTGTGTAGAAAGTTTCTGTTTTTTCTAGTGTGAGTCTACAAATTGGTATATGTATAAGTGGAAGTTTGTATCATGATATTTAAGCAATATATTTTAGATTTTTATTAATTTTTTTTAATATTGGGAAGTGCCTAGAGCTGTGGAGATGTGCCAGGCCAACAGAATAAAACGAATAAATAAATAAAATCCAAGCCTATCTTAAACTGACTGAACTTATAGCAGCCAGGTTTGTGCTATATCCAGGAAATATCTGGAAAATTGTTTAACGCAAATTAATAACAACATTTCAAAATCATAAAGACATTCCTATAATATAGATGCTTCTAACACCTTTCACATTTTTTTCTGGGTTAGTAGACGTAAGGGAAATTTATTTATATATATATATATTGTATATATATATGTACACACACACACAGACAAACTCTCTCTTTTATTTTTATTGACTGGGGATGGGAGGGGATTTCCACTGAAAACTTGAGATAACTCCTGAATCCTCTGAACTGTCATGCTAGGATTCCCAGTCACAGAAGCACAATGGCAAGGTGGTAGGTAGTGATATACAAGGTGGTTTGCTATTCAATGCAATTATGCAGGCAACATCTTTATGTGAGCTTCTGCGGTTGTCTTTGAAACTCATAGGTGCAAAAGAAAAAAAGTGGAGAGGAAAAGGGACCATCACTGCTATAGTCCAGAAACAGTAATCTATGAAAATATGCCATTTAAGTGTAGGCACTACATGAGTTGCTAGGCTGCCAAGAACTGCCAAGCAACAAATCACAGCATGTACAGTTTAAGACAATCTTATAACAGAGTGTGCTAGGCATGTTTTATTTTTAAGAAATCAATAATCTAAATTGCGATAATTAAGTGCAAAATATGATCATATTTTTCCAAGGGGGAAAAAAGTAATAAATCATGATTAGTGCATTTTCAAAGTAAAATTCAGACCTATTCTTCAATTCACTATAAAAATCAAATGAATTTCAATATTAATGAACAAAGCCACTCACACTGCACAACATGTAATTAAAATTCCTACTACTTCTATTCGAGCTCCCTCTATTCACTGCCCCACCAAATTATTAAAACAAAGCAGTTACTATGGTAACTAATTCGTTCTTTGCATTATTATCCTGTTTCTAAACATCACAGCCTCACCAGTCTGACTTACATGCCTAAATTCCAGTTTGATATTCTGAACTTTTGTGGTGATTGTCAGAAAAGCCTTTTATGATCTATGCATTCATGCAGACAAGGATAGCTAGAGTGCAGCTGCTTTTGTTTATTGCAAGCAGAAGTAACTGTTACTAAATTATTTGAGTTTGATAAATTGATCGTGCTCACATGCAAGTGCCGAACAACACTTAGGGAACAACCATGGGAGTTCGCAGAGCACTAAACAGAAAGAGGCAAACATGACCATCTGCAGGTTAGATAAACTGGAAAAAAAATAAAAAGTGCAGCTGGCACATGTTGTGCAAACTAAATAACACCTGCCTATGTGGTATTTGATACCCAGAAAACACATGGGTGTGATTGATTCAATCTTCACAAAAAAAAAAAAGAGAAGAGTGAGTCAATGGAGAATGAGAAACAGTAATAAAATTTCAGGGGAAAATATCTTATTGGCATTTTAATAAAATTCCATTATTTAAATGTATATAAGTGGCTAAAACTAAAGATCTTGATAGTGTGGCACTTTGATCAATCATGCTTCCGCTTATTCTTTTAAATTCATGATAAGTGCAGTGTTAATTTATATTTCTTTGTATTCTGTCATCAAATATTTAAAATGTCTGCCTCAAAAAATCTGATAGGATTAGAGGAAATCAGTCTTTCCCATTCTTCCCTCTTCTATCCACATCTGCATTTTTTTGATTTCCTAATGCAGTTAGTTAGCATGTCTCCAAGTATTCACCGAGTCACCAGTTTAAAAGTCTCCAGTGCTAAAGCCATCTTTGCTGCTGTTGTAACTCATCTATATCAGGTACTTTTGAGAAACAAGCTTATTTGAAGCAGTAGCAATCACAAAATAGGGCACTTTATATGAATTTACCAAAAATTTCATTTCTTCTGATAAAGTAGCCTACAATGGGTGTTCAATCTGCTAAAACTTTGTGGGCAGAACCAGGTCTATCAGCCATGAGAAGAGGGGAATAACTCCTTGAGATATATAGAGGATAGGAAGTCCCCCTCTGGAGACAGTTACCAAGATGTTTCCATTTTCAGCTTCAGTGTTCTGAACAATTTATTTTAAGAATTTTAAGTCTCAAATAGTCCTCTCCCATCTTTTTTTTCTTGAGAACCAAAAAGACTATTGAGTACAGACTTTTCTACTGTCCTGTCTGCAGGAGGAGCTTAATAACCTACTCTTATAAAGAGAAATAAAATGAACAGAGAGCTGCTGGTTTTATGAATGAGTTTTAAAACACTTAAAAACTATATTTCATTATATCATAACTATAAAATCTAGTCCTCTGATTATATCATAGCTGAAAAAAAGTTTCCCTTTAACTACTACAACTTAGGATATTTTCTTCAAAATATAAATATATACTAATTAATATATTGTACAGTACATAATATGTAAGCTGATTGATATACATACACAATCTTTGCTCTTCATTTTTTCTTTAAAACTTCTGCAACCTAAACCAACAATTTGAATGTTTCAGTAAAAGAGAAATCTTCTCAGAATATGCAATGTTCATTTTGGCTTTTTCCTTTAATGTTTTTCTATGTTTTCTTGTTAAAACAATACTTTTCTTTCCATTAAGGGATGCTGTTCAGCACCATTTTGGGCAAAATGGCCATTTAAGCCAATTTTCTTTTCATACTAGTAGCAATGCAACTTGTAATAAGTTAGCAACTTTGTAATAGCTTAACTATTTGCAAATTCTAAATCTCTCTTGAGGTGGCACTTAATGAAGATTCAAATTACAAAACCGATTTAAAGAGGCAATCTTCATCCAAAAGGGTGATGAAACCATCTTTCTCTGTGAAATGTGACTAGATACTGCATATTAAGAACACAATCGAAAATCACATGCTCATGCACTTAAACAGTACCATTATATATATAATGTTTGGACTGGGAAGAAAGAAGAGCATGAGGAAAGGTAAATGCTCACTAATGAACAAACTAAAACTATTTTACCATTCTGTTCTCAGCCTACTCATACTAATAGCATACTCATTGTATTAAGAATTCCAAAATATGCTTTACCTGAGTTTATTGCTCTGAATCTCTTTGCGGCAATCTGAATTCAACTGGGCATTTTATGATGCTTATTTTGTCTAAGTTTAATGACAACATATTTACAGGTTTCAGAGTAACAGCTGTGTTAGTCTGTATTCGCAAAAAGAAAAGGAGTACTTGTGGCACCTTAGACACTAACCAATTTATTTGAGCATGAGCTTTCGTGAGCTACAGCTCACTTCATCGGATGTATACCGTGGAAACTGCAGAAGACATTATATACACACAGAGACCATGAAACAATACCTCATCCCACCCCACTGT
Source organism: Lepidochelys olivacea (assembly GCF_965140295.1). Taxonomy (NCBI): domain Eukaryota; kingdom Metazoa; phylum Chordata; order Testudines; family Cheloniidae; genus Lepidochelys; species Lepidochelys olivacea. The sequence continues at coordinate 133,553,152 of NC_140414.1, read as the reverse complement.
CCTGCTGGTAATAGCTTATCTAAAGTGATCATCAAGTTGGGCCATTTCCAGCACAAATCCAGGTTTTCTCACCCTCCGCCCCCCCCCCCCCCACACACACACAAACTCACTCTCCTGCTGGTAATAGCTTATCCAAAGTGACCACTCTCCCTACAATGTGCATGATAATCAAGGTGGGCCATTTTCAGCACAAATCCAGGTCTTCTCACCCTCTGCCCCCCCCCCGCCCCCGCACAAACTCACTCTCCTGCTGGTAATAGCTTTTGGATGGGCTATTACCAGCAGGAGAGTGAGTTTGGGGGGGGGGGGGGGCGGAGGGTGAGAAAACCTGGATTTGTGCTGGAAATGGCCCAACCTGATGATCACTTTAGATAAGCTATTACCAGCAGCACAGTGGGGTGGGAGGAGGTATTGTTTCATGGTCTCTGTGTGTATATAATGTCTTCTGCAGTTTCCACGGTATGCATCCGATGAAGTGAGCTGTAGCTCACGAAAGCTCATGCTCAAATAAATTGGTTAGTCTCTAAGGTGCCACAAGTACTCCTTTTCTTTTAACATATTTACAGATTCTTACGGGGAAATGAATCTAGGAAAACAGTTTGGAGTTGCTCCAAAGTGCTCTGAAAGCAGTGTGACATCAGAGTGGAAAAAACTATTAGTTTACACAGTTTACTTTTAGAGTAACTTGATCACAAGTGGGCTTGAACCTGAAACTGGGTTATTCATTGAAAATTCAGATTGGCTTATCTACAGAAAATTCAGATTGCCTCAAATATCTTCATTAGTTACAGTCGAAGGATTTGATGGCTATTCTACAGGGAAAGATTTCTGCAGCTTTTACTGTCTGATTTCCAATTTAATTTGTATTGGGTTGCTGGAGGAAAGGGACATTTTTCCAGTTCAGAATTTTTACTTATTTATTAACTAAGGACATTTAAGTTTACAAGATGGCATTTTTGTGTAGGTTAATTGGTACTTCACATGGAGGAGCAACTTTCACTTGGAAAAAAACAATAAAATATTAGGAATCTTCTAGCTCCCCCTGCTGCCCTGATCTTTCAGTAAAGCTTCGCCAGTTACTCAGTCAAAGAGCATCACAACTAAACATTCCACCGTAACGTTTTCAGGAAAATGACATTTACTAAATATGCAACGCAAATTCACAAGAATAATATCTGTCAATGTGTAACACCGTGATCACTTTCCAGTATGAAGTTTTAATCTAACTTGCAAATTGTCTACACATTTTGTTTTTTCATTTATTTTATAATAATCTGTGTGAATTTACAAACTAGAAAACCTAGTCAGTACACACGTTAAATAACTACCTTGATTCTGTAAAACCTATTCTTATTCCACAGAATATAAAAATGTTCAAGTGATCAAAACTGATTTAAGAAAAGGTGGAAAAGTAAATGAAGTAAATTGTATAGTAGATTTCCTTTTTCAAAACTTTTAATTTATTTATTTTGGTATCTTACTGTACAAATTTTAGCAATTCTGCTTTGATTTGAGGTGGAGCATATATAAAAGGAGTTCCCTAAGAAAAATATCTGCAAATTTACCATTATTCCATCATTAATACATATTAACTTACACTCATTTAAGGTTGGATGCTTTCTCAGCTACACACAGTAAATAAAGTAATTCCCATAAGCAAACATTTGCAAATTTGGATGCCTCAAGTTGGGCAGCTCGGTGCATACTGGGTAACCTAAATAAGTTGTCTGTTTTTCAAAAGTGCTAACCCATCTGCAGCTTCTGTAGAAGTGAGTAAGAGGTATGAACACTCAGCACCTTTGAAAAATCATCCCACTTTTATTCATGTATCTAGTTATGTACTTAGGTGCCTAATTTTAGTCAACCAAATTAAACTATATGAATGAATCTGATTTTTGATAATCAGAGGCATCTCTCTCTCTCTCTCTCTCTCTCTCTCTCTCTCTCTCTCTCTCATCAATCTGGACAAAGATACTGGCCTAGGTCCTAGCTTCACATCTCCAGTTGGTGGTTCATAATATAAGCAGCTCAAATAGTCTCCATCAGTGGTTAATTTTTAGAGAACATTTGGTATTTGGCAAGTCTGATGCTTATTACTCATAAGGAAGATGCCACACACTGTTCCATAGATGCACAAGAAAAAAGCCTGGATAGGGAATGTTTTTAACTTCAGGTGCCCATCATTCAAGAAGAGTAGAGTATTGATAAATTGCAGCACGTTCAAAGAAGAGCCACAGGAATTATTACAAGGAGTGGGAAACATGCCTTATGTCGACAGACACAAGGAGCTCAATCTATTTAGCATAATAAAGAGTACGTTAAGGGGAGATTTGATTACAGTATATAGGCAACTACATGGGGAACAAATATTTAATAAAGGGCTCTTCAATCTAGCAGAGAACGGTATAACATGTTCCAGAGGCTGGAAGATGAAATTAGACAAATTCGGACTGGCAGTAAGGCAAATTTCTAACAGTGAGAGTACTTAACCGCTGAAACAACTTATCAAGGGTCATGGTGGATTCTCCATCACTGATCATTTATAAATCAAGATTGGATGTTTTTCTAAAAGATCTGCTCTTGAAATTCTTCTGGGGAAGTTCTATGGCCTGTGTTATACAGAGGTCAGACTAGATTATCACCATAGTCCCTTCTGGCCTTGTAATCTATCAATCTATGAACCAGGCTCCAGACAGGAGACCCAAAGACTACAGATCCCCTCTCCTAGACCCAGTCACCTCCAGCTGCCTCCCACCATGGTCTGTTGAGTTCCCAGCAAACTAAAAATATCTTGCCAAAACTGGCATATCATTGTGACACTCCAGCAATGGACAGTTTTAGAATGTAAGCAAATATACTGCACTGTTTACAGTTGTTACAATATACAGTACAATAATAGCCTAATTAGAGCTAACTAGCCTACAAGAAGCCAAGAAACATATTTAAAATTTTCCAAATTACACAAAAATGAACATATTTTATTTTTGCACTGTGACACTCTTCCAACTGTTTTGCCAAATGTATACTATTTTCAACTATTCCGTGCAGAAGCCAGTTTCATGGAAGAGGGGGACAAAGGACAATATAATTGGTAACTAATTAATCTTTCACATCCTTAAATATCCATTTATCTTCTAGGAAGAAACTGCTAAATGTTACCTCACAATTCTGTAATGTGAGTCAACACCTAAAGGTTTCCAACAGAGGCTACTCAGACTGCACACAATTATACATGTACGTCTAAATGGCATTCATAATTACAATGCAGTGGGTAAAAGGCCAGAGTTTAACTTTAATTCTTTGGCTTTTTAAACCGACAGTATTCCAGTTCTGTCATTTAGAGATATAACAGTAATTTATAAAACAGCATATAAACTGGAATGACCAAGTACATATTAATACCATCACTGTTTTGAAAAGTTATTCAAGAGAACACAGCATGCCATTTTACAAATTGTGAGCATCTAATTTTGAAAATCAGGCCCACAAAATTAAATCCACTGTTGTCCCTCCCCCAAAACTGAAGACCTGTAAACTATTTTTGTCACATACAAATCTACAACTAGAACACTACTATTCTATCATTTTAGAGAACATTTCTTCTCCAAGTACTGTCTGACACCAATGCAAAAGTACATTAAAATTAGCATGTTACAAAAACAACGTTTGAAATGTCACATAGCTACAACAGCAATAACTAGAGACATTATCCTACACTTAAGTGGATTTGACAGTGAAAAATAAATAAGAGTTTAAAAAATAATATGAAAATATCAGATATTTAGAAATAAATATAATAGAGAAAACAAATAAGCACATTGGAACTGATAAGGAAGAAAGCTGACAATGAAGATGAACAATCTTTAAACAGCTGTGTAACAACAGTTTCTTGAACTCTGTAAAACATCTTACACATTTTTGCAAAATGTTAAATATTTAAGTAGTTCTATAGAACGCCAGCATGTCCCTGACAAAGATGTAAAACTCTGTGCATTTAGCTACTGAATCTTAATAGGGCCACATTTACTTTCTCTTCTGTCCCACTATTCACTATAATTCACAAAATTGCATGGATAGTGAACAGCACATAGAAAATTCAACTCTCAAAAATGATCCACTGACAAACCCCAAGATACATGCAGTACCTCAAGTTTTCAAAATACAACTCTGATGTTTTGAAAAGCAAAACTGAATTTCTGTAACCATAAAGATGTGGGAAACTACTTGTGCCTCAAAGAGAGGTTAACATTTTTAACATAAAAATTCAAGCATCCCTCATCTTTTTGGATTTTTCTGTTTATAGGTATTTCATATAAAACCACTGCACAAATTTTCTCCCAACCTATTCTGATGTGAATCAAAAAGCACAAAACACCAGTGTAGTCTCAGACATTATATAAGAATAAATTATTTGTGGCATGAGATAGACTGCCTGATCCAATTGACTAAAATCCTTCCAAATGACAGGCTGGCTCTTTTTTCTAGTACTGATCATTTAAAATATATTTCACATCCTGTGCTATCTGAAGAATCAGACAGTTTCTTGAATTTATTTGAATTTAACCTGTAGAAGAACATCAAAGAAACCACCCTCCTTAACAAGCATGTCTTAGCACTCAAAGTAAAAAGAACCTGCTGGTTCACACTATAAGATCTATCCTTTTGCAAGGTTTGTACAGAATTTACTAAAATATCAAGCTGGTAATGGACTGCCTTTAATGCACAACAATAACATTGGCGCTCAAGCACTAGATGTAGGTTATATGGCTTTCATCTCAAAAGAATAGATGTGCAGTTATGATAATCTCAGCCAGTCAGTCAGTGATTGTGAGTCTATCATGAAAAGCCCTGACTAATTAAAAAGAAGTTTAATTACTGTAAGAAACACAGTTCCAACCCCCAGGAAGATCATTAATTCATAAAATTGGTTAACGCAGTCACGTTTTAGATTGCAGTATCTAACCTTCAAATATGCGATCTAGGCGTTGCCGCTTCACTTTGTGTTTGTCCATAAGAGACATTAGAGCTGAAGTTCAGAGAATGTTACCACGCAGTTTGCTGCCAAGCTCTTCAAGAATCAGCCACAAATAAAATTACTGCTGTATGTTTTTCAAAATGTCTGTTCACCTGCAAAAAGAAAGACATATCTGAAACTACAAAATGCAGGTAAACATACTCAGATTTTTCATCTTATTCCAAAATTAGTGATCTAAATATAAATTTAGACAGGTCAGAAAACATACAAGATTCTTAAAATATATTAGATAACTTAATATTTCAAAATAACCTTACTTTTGCAACATGTATAATTTGTAAGTGTACAAATAAAAGCTTAAAAACTCAGGATGGGAAGAGTTCACAGAAAGACAATTCCTCTTTTACTCTCATTTGGTTGTCTAGTATGTATTTTTACCCACCTAACACACACTCTTTCTCTACACATCTAGGATAGATAAATTATTTTAAAGCATTTACAGGTCAGTCCAGTAAGTCTCAGGAACATATTTCCCAAACAATTAATGAAATTACTATTTTCAATGCTCACTCGCAATGCTGAGCATAGGCATTCCATGTGATAACATTTACAAGAAGCGAGGACATGAACCTTTCTTGCACTGACCTTTTAAATCTTACAATAAAAGGGTAAATCAGAGTTCAATATATAGACACTAAGGAACCAATTTTAGGGCAAATTAAATAAGAGGAAATGCAGCAAAATGACAATGCAGAATACCAACTTCTGTATCAGCTCAAATGGCAACTAAGTGCCAACTTTATGCATGATCAGATAAATTATCTGGTAACTAACATGACTATCCACTTTTAAAATTCTGTGTAACTGAGTAAAGATATGCAAATAAGAACAATCATTTTCAAATATTTGCAATGTTGTTGTAGCTGTGCTGGTCCCAAGATGTAAGAGAGACAAAGAAGGTGAGGTATTATCTTTTATTGCACTAACATCTGCTTGTGTAAGGTACAAGCTTCTGAGCCACACAGAGCTCTTCTTCAGAACTGGGGAAGGAAATCAGAGAGTTCAGACAACTCTGATTTCCTTCCCCAGACCTGAAGAAGAGCTCTGTGTAGCTCAAAAGCTTATACCTTTCACCCGCAGAAGTCAGTCCAATACAAGATATTACTTCACCTAATTTTGAGACTAACAAATTTATTTGAGCATAAGCTTTCATGGGCTACAGCCCACTTCATCAGATGTAGCCCACGACAGCTTATGCTCAAATAAATTTGTTAGTCTCTAAGGTGCCACAAGTACTCCTGTTCTTTTTGCGGATACAGACTAACACAGCTGCTACTCTGAAACCTTCACCTAATTTGTCCCTCTCAATACTTAGATATAACTACATCTTTCTGTTTCTGTGACATTGCAGCAACAGTCTGCATCTTAAGCCAAATCACACAGAACAGAAAAAAGACAACAGGAAAAATACCTTAACAAAATGTAATCAACATGCTACATTGCATGAAATTCATCTGAATAAGCAGAAAAAGTATGGGAGGTTGACTATACAGAGTGTGGTAATGCTATCATGTTGATTCCTGCTTTCAAATACTAAAGCGCACATCAAGTGCCAAGGTTACAGAACATTATGTCAAGAGCATAGCACAGCCGATGAGTTAATGATTAGACCTTTTCCTGCTTCTTTATATTACTAAACCAACAGCTTTGAACACTGTTGGATAGCATTACAGTCATCTTCAGAATTAATGATTCTAGAAATAAGTCTATCTGCTCACTGCTTTCTAAAGGTAAAACTTCTTTTTAAGAGTATAAAACTATTGTGCATATTTCATCAACTAGTCATATGAAGAGTTCATGAAATTGGAGACAAGTAATAAAATAAAGTGAATTACTTTAAATGTAAGAAATTACACTTATTTGAATTAAAACATGTACAGGCATTTATCCAAGATGTTCTGAGTACATCTAGACTGAAACAAACCGACTTTATTAGTTATTAATAATTATTATTATATTAAGCCCTTTGCTTTCACATAAAACAATTTCAGGAATAAGTGTGCCTATCATCCTCCTTGATCAATTTCTATCCCCTTCTTCACATTCCTCCAGTGGTTTCCTCTTGCTTTGACGTCAGATTCATGTTCCTTGTCCTCTACTGAACATATGCATAACACATTCCAATTCCAATTTGGAATCCCACATAAGAACATAAGAATGGCCATACTGGGTCAGACCAAAGGTCCATCCAACCCAGTACCCTGTCTACCAACAGTGGCCAATGCCAGGTGCCTCAGAGGGAATGAACCTAACAGGTAATGATCTAGTGATCTCTCTCCTGCCATCCATCTCCACCCTCTGACAAACAGAGGCTAGGGACACCATTCCTTACCCATCCTGGCTAATAGCCATTAATGGACTTAACCTTCATGAATTTATCCAGTTCTCTTTTAAACCCTGTTATAATCCTAGCCTTCACAACCTCCTCAGGCAAGGAGTTCCACAGGTTGACTATGCGCTGAGTGAAGAACTTCCTTTTATTTGTTTTAAACCAGTTACCCATTAATTTCATTTGGTGGCTTCGAGTTCTTATATTATGGGAACAAGTCAATTTACCTTATTTACTTTCTCCACACCACTCATGATTTTATATACCTATATCATATCCCCCCTTAGTCTCCTCTTTTCCAAGCTGAATAGTCCTAGACTCTTTAATCTCTCCTCGTATGGGACCTGTTCCAAACCCCTTATCATTTTAGTTGCCCTTTTCTGAACCTTTTCTAATGCCAGTATATCCTTTTTGAGATGAGGGGACCACATCTGTACACAATATTCAAGATGTGGGCATACTATGGATTTATATAAGGGCAACAAGATATTCTCTTCTTATTCTCTGTCCCTTTAATGATTCCTAACATCACGTTTGCTTTTTTGACTGCCGCTGCACACTGCGTGGACGTCTTCAGAGAACTATCCATGATGACTCCAAGATCTTTCTCCTGATTAGTTGTAGCTAAATTAGACCACATCATATTGTATGTATAGTTGGGGTTATTTTTTCCAATGTGCATTACTTTACATTTATCCACATTAAAATTAATTTGCCATTTTGTTGCCCAATCACTTAATTTTGTGAGATCTTTTTGAAGTTCTTCACAGTCTGATTTGGTCTTAACTATCTTGAGCAGTTTTGTATCATCTGCAAACTTTGCCACCTCGCTGTTTATCCCTTTCTCCAGATCATTTATGAACAGGTTGAATAGGATTGGTCCTAGGACTGACCCTTGGGGAATACCACTAGTTACCCCTCTCCATTCTGAAAATTTACCGTTTATTCCTACCCTTTCTTCTCTATCTTTTAACCAGTTCTCAAACCACGAAAGGATCTTTCCTCTTATCCCATGACAACTTAATTTATGTAAGAGCCTTTGGTGAGGGACCTTGTCAAAGGCTTTCTGGAAATCTAAGTACACTATGTCCACTGGATCCCCCTTGTCCACACGTTTGTTGACTCCCTCAAAGAACTCTAATAAATTAGTAAGACATGATCTCCCTTTGCAGAAACCATGTTGAATTTTGCACAACTATTTATGTTCTTCTGTGTCTGACAATTTTATTCTTTACTATTGTTTCAACTAATTTGCCCAGTACTGACGTTAGACTTACCGGTCTGTAATTGCCGGGATCATCTCTAGAGTCCTTCTTAAATATTGGCGTTACATTAGCTATCTTCCAGTCATTGGGTACAGTAGCTGATTTAAAGGACAGGTTACAAACCATAGTTAATAGTTCCACAGTTTCACATTTGAGTTCTTTCAGAACTCTTGGGTGAATGCCATCTGGTCCCGGTGACTTGTTACTGTTAAGTTTATCAATTAATTCCAAAACCTCCTCTAGTGTCACATCAATCTGTGACAATTCCTCAGATTTGTCACCTACAAAAGTCGGCTCAGGTTTGGGAATCTCCCTAACATCCTCAGCCAGAAGACTGAAGCAAAGAATTCATTTAGTTTCTCCACTATGACTTTATCATCTTTAAGGGCTCCTTTTGTATCTCGATCGTCCAGGGGCCCCACTGATTGTTTAGCAGGCTTCCTGCTTCTGATGTACTTAAAAAACATTTTGTTATTACCTTGAGAGTTTTTGGCTAGCTGTTCTTCAAACTCCTTTTAGGCTTTTCTTATTACATTTTTACATTTAATTTGGCAGTGTTTATGCTCCTTTCTATTTACCTCATTAGGATTTGACTTCCATTTTTTAAAAGATACTTTTTTATCTCTCGCTGCTTCTTTTACATGGTTGTTAAGCCATGGTGGCTCTTTTTTAGTTCTCTTATTGTGTTTTTTTAATTTGGGGTATACATTTAAGTTGAGCTTCTATTATGGTGTCTTTGAAGAGTGTCCATGCAGCTTGCCATGTATGGTATGGGTGATGTAATGTCCATGAAGAGTGCTGGAGCGCAACTATAAGAATAAGTCAAGTCTTATTTCCAATGTTATCCAATGTTTTGGAAAGAGTTTTTTAAATTTTCATTTTATATCCCAAATGGAATAAAATAATATTGATTATTTCTCTTATGTGCAGGATTCAGCATTCTTAAATAACAGGTGTGACTGTATCAGCAGACTGCATGTCCAGGCATTACACCAAATCCAACAGAGACAGCATGCTGCAGCAGGTCTACAGGCTTTGAAAGAAGCAACAGCAAGAAAAGCCGCTTAAATTACGAATGTGATGAAGTATCCATTATCCTATTTATTTGGGCCATCCAGCAACTATACTGAATACTAAAATGCAAAATACTGAACTTTCTTTAAATTTGTAGATCTTTGATGTCAATAAACTACAGATACATTGTGTCCCCAATGCCAGCATAAGCAATCATAAAGCCAATGTAACTGACTAGAAAAGGCTCTCTCCCATGTAGAAGGATCCTCTGGTGGTGTAAAGTTGGCATAAAGGCTCTCATGCCAGTCCACTCCTTCCTGCTGACAGAAGAGACTTGTCTGGGGGGTTCCCTATAATCTCTGAATCCTAAACTGCTGCATTGGCTCATTGGGGCCGTTAGCAGCTGGCATAATTTGGCACAGCTCTCAGGCGGCTATAATTTACGCCAGGGTACCAAGCTGACACAGCAGACTCACTACTGGGGGAGTGCAGCAGCCACTTTTGCATCCTGCCCTGAACTGTGCTGTACGCTCCACATCCTGAGTTAGAGCAATAGGCCACAAACTATGACGCTAATCCACTGCAATAGCATATCCATATATACTGTGTGCACAAGATGTGGGACCTGGATTTCACATGTAAAATGTAGAGCAAATAAGATACGAAACTTTGAGGAAGAACACACTTTTATTATTAAAACCACTTCAACACACCTTAAAGCTTAAGGAAGGTGAAACTGTAAACGAGAAACATGGAAACATAAATGAGCCAGTACCAAAGTGTTAGGCAACACAAAACAATCAGACTTACATGAACTCTATGTCTCAGGTTTCATAGCAGGGGGTTTGGAAACCTGATCCCAGCTTTGCCACAGCTAACAGAAGCCAGGTATGCCAACATGTAGCCAAAGCTGTGGAATATTGTGGCTGAAATTATGATTGACCTGTATTACCTGCTCCACATACATCCTCTGGGGCACTAGCCTCCTTCCCCACATCCTCCCCAAATGGGCTGTGAGAAGCAAAGAAGAATCTCCTCCGGGCAGATCCAGTCCACAGGAACAGACAGGACTTGACTAGGAGCAGTGAGTGAGGAAAGACCTAGCTAGGCAAATAACTAACTAACATATTTTTAAAAAGAAGATGCAGTTTTTTGACAGTAAGGGTAATTAAGCATTGGAACAACTACCAAGGTACATGGTAAATTCTCCATAACTTGGAGTCTTTAAATCAAAACTGGATGTCTTTCTAAAATATATATGCTTTGGTTCAACCACAAGTTTCTGTGCCACACAAGTAACAGCAGGTAGCCATGTTAGTCTGTATCCACAAAAACAACAAGGAGTCTGGTGGCACCAATGTGAAGAAGTGGGTTTTTTATCCACAAAACAGTGTGCCCAAATAAATCTGTTAGTCTTTAAGGTGCCACCAGACTCCTCATTGTTCTTGTGCTACACAAAAATCACCGGGTGAAATTTTATGACCTGTGTTATGCAGGAGGTCAGATTAGATATCATAATGGTCCCTTCTAGCCTAAAAATCTTCGAATGTGTTTATCTGTGAAGTTGTGCATCTTCTCACTGATCACTTTGCTTGTATATTGCATCCCTGTCCCTTGGCCTTTGTCTTTCTTGTCTGTTTAGACTCTAATCTTTGGAGCAGAGATGGTGTCTTTTGTGTGTACAGTCATAACACAATGGGGTACTGATCCTGCTTGGCACCTCTGGGCACTACCAAAATACAAATAAATCATACGTTTTAAAATCCTAAGGATCTAGGCTTTACCATGCTTAAAAACTTGTTGTAAAGTTATACCTTTTTATGAATCATTCTATGTAGGATCACAGGCCTCATGTTTAAAATATTTAAATATTTTCTTTAACTTTTATTTTGAATGATGGTTCTTCTTCAAACAAAAATAAATCTACTGGCCATGACAGAAACAAAAATAATTTCCTGCAAATGCCAGCCATGGCTAGATGTTTAGTCATTCTGATAATTTCTATAATTTATTTAACTTCCCACCTCGTGAACACATATGTACCTAGTCCACATTGTATTCTTTCTTTTGTTTAGCTATCCACAAAAAGCTTTTTCTTCTGTAGTCACTCTACGTAGGAACCTGAATGACAATAGTGAAAACAGACCATCTGTAACCCGTGATCTACAGTTGATGCTGGTTGAAAGTGTTACCCAGCTGTTTTCTCTCTTGCAGCAGCTCCAGTACTTAAAAAAAAAAAAAGTCTAAATCATCATGTTAATACTAGTAGTTTTTCTTCCAAATATAATAAAAACAAATGAGCCAATATGTTTTAATAGGTAACAAGTTGTCACACGTTTTTTTAAAAAATGTTTTGATTAAAATTAAATGCTCACGTTAACAACATAGTTATAATTCTACACCACTGCCCGAGAATGTAAAACATAATGAGACTAACACACAAAGAACATGACATCGGAAGCATTTTCAGGCAAAACAAAGTTGTATAATTAAGAGTGCATCAGTTACTGCAATTACTAAACCACAACATAAATAACTGAATTGGAGAAATTAACAAAAAATGCAAGTCACACTGAATTGAGCCATAATGAACTGAGACTCAGACCACAAAACACTAAATAGTATTTAATAGTAATACATTTCTGTTGTTCAGTATTACAAGACAAAGAGTAGATTCGAAATGACTCATGTCTACACTGGAGCTTGAGGTGTAGTTACTAGCTTGGTTAGATATACCTATGGTAGCTCTGATTGAGCTGGTGCGCTAAAAATAGAAGTGTAGCCTTGGCAGCATGAGCTGCAAGATGGGCAAGCCACTCCAACTACATACCTAGGGTCTTGGATGGGATTGTACCCAGGGTGGGTAGCCCATCCAGCTGCTCTTGCACAAAATATATCAATGTAGCTATAAAAGCACTCACTTGATCAGAGCTTGGGTATGTCTATTCGAGCTCAAAATTACACCTCCAGCTCCAGCGAAGACACTTCAGGAAGCACATTTACAAGAATTTGATACAGAAAGACATTTAGGGTTTGAGCAGGCGTGCTGCACCAAAAAAATTTAGTCTAATTTAAATTTGCTAAAGATTTCTGGAGATTTCAAATATGTGTAAGCAGTGTCAGGATGAGCTCCACCCTGACATCTGGTGGTGAGGTGTGGCAAGTTGTGGAAAAGAACTTCAGGGGCTGATCTCATTTGCATAGGCACACTCACCCCGCCTAGAATGAGACCATAGCTGCCCAAATGGTCACTTTGGCTGCTGTGGGATCCCCAGTGTCTCTGTTATTGGGGCAGGAAGAATAAATTGTTATTACCCTGATTATGGGAACTGTGCTTGGAACTGTACGTGGCCTTTTGTTATGATGGAGGGATTCACCATCAACTAAGTAGCACTCGCTAGGCAAGGGTCATGGGTTCCAAAACTCTGTGAACTGAGAGAGGCTGGGGACAAGTATTAATACTTGGTGGCATTGGCCCCTTGGTGAGGGCCTTACATGCTGATTGCACTTCCTCCTCTCTCCACTGTGGAATATCAGAGCTAATTTTGATTTCATTAGAAGTCTAGTTATAGGCTGCTGAGCTCACTTTGGGCTGACAGTGCACCAGCACTGGGGCTCCCCTACTATAAGCTGAATTCACCTAAGAGCTGAAATCACTGAGTGTTGTGTTAAGTAGTGGGGGAGCCTGAAGATATATTGTGGAGCAGTTTGCGGGACGGCTGGTGAAGCAGTTCGACGCGGAGCAGTGTGTGGATGGCAGGAGCTGCTTGTGGGCTGTGGAGCTGAGTGAAGGAGTTCGTGGGGCGGCTGGTGGAGCGGAGTGCAGCTGAGCGAAGGAGTTTGTGGGGCGGCTGGCGGAGTGGAGCGCTGCTATGGAGCTATGGGGCGGTCAGCTTCAGATCACGTAAGGTGCCTCTTACCCCCGTCCCATTTCCACCCAGGTTGGGAGGTAAAGCTCCGCAGATAAACTTTCGAACTCCGGGGCTGCCCTGACCAGGGACAGAGACTTTTGGGTCATTGGACTTTTTGGGACTTTGGGTGATTTGGGGTTGCTGGACTCAAGAACTAAAGGGAAAAGGGCATGCCCCAATTTGCCTGGGGTGGGTTTTTTTTTTTGCTCATGGGTTGTGTTATGAGTCCTGTTGGTGGTGTTTCCCCAACATAATGCCACATTGTTTCTCTCTGTTATTAAAAGACTTTTGCTACACTCAGACTATGTGCTTGCGAGAGGGGAAGTATTGCCTCTTGGAGGCGCCCAGCGGGGGTGGTATATATTTGTCCCAGGTCACTGGGTGGGGGCTCGAGCCGGTTTGCATTGTGTTATTGGAATGGAACCCCTAGATATTGAACCCGGCCCTTGTTGCTGCCAACTCTGACGGGCAGAAGGGTTACATATGCAATGTTGGAAAACAATATTAAGGAGAAAAGGAGTACTTGTGGCACCTTAGAGACTAACCAATTTATCTGGGCATAAGCTTTCATGAGCTACAGCTCACTTCATCGGATGCATACTGTGGAAAATACAGACGATGTTTTTATGTTTTATACAAACCATGAAAAAATGGGTGATTATCACTACAGAAGGTTTTCTCTCCCCCCACCCCACTCTCCTGCTGGTAATTTTTTCATGGTTTGTGTGTATAAAACATCATCTGTATTTTCCACAGTATGCATCCGATGAAGTGAGCTGTAGCTCACAAAAGCTTACGCTCAAATAAATTGGTTAGTCTCTAAGGTGCCACAAGTACTCCTTTTCTTTTTGCAAAAATACAGACTAACACGGCTATTACTCTGAAACCTAATATTAAGGAGCTTTTCTTTCTGTTTCAATTTAAGCACTGATTCTGATGTTTACAAACATTTTTCTAATAAGACAGGGCACTAGGAATTGTAACCTAGTGTGCCCTGCAAAAGATTTTTACTCACGCTTAGGCTTAGATGCAGTATAATATACTCATGCTTAGACCCAGAAGGAGACTTAGATGGATACAACATTTTCGAGGGAAGGGACAAGCAACCCATAAATTGGAATTTATTGCATTTAGGGTGCAATAACAGGCCTCTGAAATCCAGAGTGTTCCTGCACTGTGCTCCTTGTGTTTGGAGAAAAAAGTAAAGATCCTGAGAATGGAATTTAGCCTAATAAGAATCCAAAGTAGAGGAGAAAAACTCCAGTTACTGTACAAGGTAAGTAACCAGACCACCTTCTTCGAGTGATGGTCCCTATGGGTATTAAACTTAAGGTGACTCACAAGCAGTATTTAATAAGGAGGAGGGCACAAAGAACCATACTGCATTACAGATTAAAGGATCACTCTGCTGAGCCAAGGGAATGGAGAGCTTTATGGGACACACTTGTGGATGCCAGCTCAGCTTTACCTATAAGAAAATTAAGCTGGCCCACAATGAGTTCTCCAACTATCCAAGGAAAACAGTTTCAGTACTCAGAAGCATTGAAAAAATATTCTGCAAAGAACAGACAGACAGCAGGAGAGTGTGCTGCCTTCCTGGAACCAAGACATGAGACATAACTCTAAGGCTATGTCTACACTACCGGCTAAATCGGCACCACTGAGATCGATGCAGTGGTGTTGATTTAACGGGTCTGATGAAGACACACTAAGTCGAAGGGAGAGCGCTCTCCCATCGATGTCTGTAATCCACCTCCCTGAGAGGTGGAAGCTATGTTGACAGAAGAGCATATCCCGTTGACATACCACAGTGTAGACACCACTATAAATTGACCTTAATTACGTTGATTTCAGTTGTGTAACTTACATAACTGAACTAGCATAACTTAGATCAACTTACAGCGTTAGTGTATACCAGCCCTAAGATTCGATAGGCTTCTGAAGTCAATGGGCAAGGATCCATAGGTGATGGTTTATATTGGCACTAATGACACTATGTCATGAGATCTTTCATAGATAATGGATAACTTACGGGAACTGGGAAGAGTGTTGAAGAATGTCCAGGTGAACTTCTCTGAGATCCTTCCTATCCAATGAGAGAAGGAAAACAGAGGATTCTGGAAGAGAACTGCTTACTAACTAGGTGGTGCGGGGATTTAGTTTTGTGGAACACTGGTCCACTTTCTTTGGAGCTAGGGAGCTGTATAGTCTGGATAGGCTCCACATCAGTAGAAGGGGAATCAACCTTCTCAGGGACAGGCTGGCTAAAGTAGTAAGGAGGGCATTAAGCTAACAACAAAAGGGGAGGGTAAAAAGAGGGAAGATATGTGCACTTATTTACCAAAAATAGAGACGATGAGAACAAACTTAATCAAGGAACCAAAGGACATGAAGAGAATTCTTGAATTGCCTATCCACCAATACTAGGAGCCCAGGTAACAAACAAGAGGAATTGATACAGATCACCAAATCATACTAGGGAACAGGATGATTGGCACCTTACACACCTATCTATAATGTGCAGGGCAGGGTGGGGAGAAAGCTGCATGATCATGGGAGACTTTGATTTGAATGACATATGCCAGAGGTTTCATGCTGCCACTACTAAAATATCTTTGAAATTCTAATTATAGATGACAATTTCCTAAGTCAAAAAAAGCATTACAACCGTCATGGTGGAATTCTATTTTAGTCCTCACCATGTCAGATAAAGAAGAACTGATCACAGAACTTAAAATTAATGGTAGCTTAGATACAAGTGACCATGACCTGATCACATTTATAATGTGCAAACCACTTCAGATAGGTCTAGCAGGTCAGTATGGAAAAGTAAAAACTCATTAAATTTTAATGCAGCTTTTTAGTATAAAAGCTGATATTTGATTAGCTCATAAACTTTTAGGTCGAGAAAACTTTTTTTAGAGGAAATAAAGAATGAAAAACCTATGAACTGGACTATTTACAAGAATTATCAAAATGCTAGTTTTATAGGGTCCAGATACAATGAAAAAAGTACAAAACAGCAGAAACTTTAATTCTAAGGGACTTCCATAGAATAGAAACTGGACTATTTTTTGAAGCAAATTTTATCAGAGAAAAACAACTTCTGAAGTAAAAATGCAGGTAGTGCAGGTATCCATACAAACAAATCTCCATGTCACAAATAACTGAACAGCGATAGAGATTAGCATTACTGTTAAGCCATAAGTTTTATAATACTCCTCAACATCAGTTTAAAATACAGTTACCATCAACTGAAAAAGGAGAGGAAAAATAAAATCTCAAATAAAATCAACAAGTGGGAGAAGATAAGAAAATAAATAAATGTTTTAAAAAACGGAAGAAAAAGATGGTTTTATTGCTATGAAACCTAGCATAATTTGGTATATCATCATGCCACTGTATAAGTCCATGGTGCACCCGTACCTTGAATACTGCGTCCAGTTCTGGTGCCCCATCTCCAAAAGGACATAGTGGAACTGGAAAAGTTCAGAGAAGGGAAACAAGGATGATAGGAAGTGGCTTCCCTATCAGGGGAGACTAAAGATTAGGGCTGTTGAGCTTAGCAAAGAGACGACTAAGGAGGGATATGGTAGAGGTCTATAAAATCATGAATAATGAGGAAAAGGGGAATAGAGAAGTGTTATTTACCCTTTCCCACACAATACAAAATGAAATTAATAAGTTACCGCTTTAATACAAACAAGAGGAAGCACTTTTTCACACAATGCACAATTAACCTGTGGAAATCATTGCCATGGGATGTTGTGATGGTCAAAAGTATAACTGGGTTCAAAAAAGGAAGTAGATAGGTTCATAGTGGGTAGATCCATCAATGGTTATTACCCAAGATGGTCAGGATGCAACCACATCCTTCGCGTGACCCTAAACATCTGACTGCCAGAAGGGGACGACAGGGGTGGATCATTCCAACTGCCCTGTTCTGTACAGTTCCCCTGAAGCTCTAGTGCTACTGCTGACCACTGTCAGAGACAAAATACTGGACTAGATGGACCATTGGTCTGAGGCAGTATAGCAGTTCTTATGTTCTCCTTATGTTCTTAAACTTAGGGATGCCAACCTGATGAAGCCAAAACATGTAACATGGGATTTTATAGGTGTGAGAAAGGCAAAAATGGGATAAGAAATGATCAGAGGACATTTCAAAAGCCTGGGATAAATGTCTTTATTGTTCAAAAGAACTCTACAACTGTAATTTCAAGATTCTGCATTTCTGATGTGAATAATGGACAGTAAAACAATAGTACAACATGGAGTTTGTATGGAACAAAAGAACTTTGGGTCTGAAATGAGTAATGCTTTCTCATAATGGGAGATAGTTAAGAGGTATCCTTCTATAGTTCACTGAAATTATACGTGATGCATTACATTCAACAAATGTAATAGCAATCTAAAATTAAAAGTAGCATTTAAAATTGAAATATTAAAAATTGATATTAATATTACAACTAAATTAATATTTTGGTGCCTGAAATCTGATTTCTTAATTCTGAATATTAATGCATTTTCTATAGTGTTTATTAATTATTAATTATTATTATTATGGGTTCTGAAAGTAACATTTTTTTTAAATCTAGTAAAGCACCTCAAAATAGAGGAAAACAAAGAGTGCTTGTGCCATCTAAAAGCTAACAGAATTTTACTAGCGTATTTCTCAAAAATGTGGTGATCTCAAGACTGCTAACACAATTTAACATTAAATATTTTGTTCTTAAATTTTCCAGAAAGGCCCATTTCATTATTGTAGTCTCTTTTGAAGACACTATAGTATGCTTTCCCATAAAATCAAAACAAGCCACAATATAAAATTATCACACTGTTTATGATGTACTGAAAAATTTTCATGTGAAACTTTCGGTGAGGCATAAGTAAGGCAAAGCAAGGCATAGTGAATAGAATAAGCAACTGATATCTGCTGCTGAAGAGTAAGTGTTCAAACCAGACTTTTGTGAGAAACTGGAAGGGACAAAAAGACCACAATCCTGTCTTGCCCGAAAAGCATACTGTTGGGAAGACACACACAAGTCCCTGCTTGATACACATACAGAAAAAAGACATTGTAGTTAAGCAACTTTCCCTTACCATTAGATGTCACTACAGTCAAAGAGAAGCTATGCAAGAAGCTTCAGCAAACTTCAGGATCAATAAATTAGTTAGAAACAAAACTAAAAACTGTTGACAAAAACACTCAGAAGGGAGTGAGACCAGCAGGAAGAAAGGGAAGAACTTCCTTCACTCTATCTAAAGAGGTCAGTTGCAAAAAAAAAAAAAAGTGGGAAGAGTGGAGAGAGGAAGAAGATATGTACTAGCGAAAGATCCTTCTTCCTCCCAGCTGTTCCCAGCCCCCGCTCAGTGTCTTTGTAAACAGTGCAAGCTGTTGTGTCCCTAAGCTAAAGGCCTTTACTCAGGTTAGCCCTTTACCTGTCACAGCCCATAGATAGGCTCTGCATGCCCCTTCAGAGACAAAACAGAAAAAAATAGGTCCAGAAGAAATATTAAAATATTGAGCTTTTCCAGTGGAAGTTAAATTAGAGAATCCTCAGATTTAATGAAAAAAGCACTACTCAAAGTGCTGGACCTTCTCCCAAATTTAGTAGGATCTGAAAGGGCATAAGTCGCTGGCCCCTATATTGACATCACAGCTAATTGCAAGGATATTTATTGTGCGTTTGTCAGGCATCAGAATTAAAAGTTATATTAAAAGTGGCAAGCAAATTTGATTACAGGGTCAGCTTGTAACATTGAGCAACAGCATTTCCAGCTAATTTTTTTATGACCCCAATGTGACAGAACATACCTGTGTCCACACCCTATTGTAATAATCTTTGTATAAAGTATGCATTGTAAGATATCATCTGAAAACTCATAATTTGCTGGTTAATACTGTCCTGATGAAATATGTGTGGCACCATTGTACATGAAGTTATAGGATTCCACTGAATGGTGATCTTAACACATGTTCCAAACGGAGGACGGCAAACAGGTCTGTCTCAAACAAAGGAATGTGTGCTCTCCTTAGTTTGCATATAAGCAGTAAACAGAGTCATGAAACAGGAAGGGAAACAAAAAGTTCCAATAAGTGAGGAAGAGCAGCAGGGAAGATCCTTTCCTTTAGAATCTCTGTCTCCTGAATCTCAGCTGAAAATGTTTTCCAAGGGGGGGAGTGACACTATAAAAATGAGCGACAAACACCCCAAGGCACCCCTCCTCTCTCTCTCTGTCCATTGATTCACTGCATGAGAAGGGAAATAGGAAGAAGCCATTAAACAGACGAAGGGGTCCTGGCCTTAGAAGTCAGGCCAGTAAGACAGTTGAGAGCATGTCGTGGGAAAAATGTTGCTTTGAATTTAACATAGTTTGTTAAGTTAGGCATTAGCTGTGTTTTATCTTTTTTTTTTGTAACCATTTCTGACTTTTATGCCTCATCACTTAATCAATCTCTTTGTAATTAATAAATTTGTTTTATTGTTTTATCTAATTCAGTGTGTTTAAATTCAAGTGTTTGGGAAACTCCTTTTGGGATAACAAAATGTGTGCACATTATTTCCACTAATGAAATAAAGGACTTATATAAATTTGTATTGTCTAGGAGAGGGCTGGGCAATACAGGACATACATTTCTGGGGGCAAAAATCTGGGGCCTGGAGTGTGTTGTGGTCACCCTGTGGTATAATTCAGGCTGGTGAGAGCCTAAGTGTGACTCACAGGCTGCAGTACACACACACACACACACACAGATATAGCTTGGAGTGATTAGCATACTGAAGGCTGTTTGTGAACAATCCAGACTGGAAGCTATCGAAACAAAGCACTGTAAAGGGCACCCCAGGGTGGAGGGCAGGGGTGACACAGCCACTCATTAGTCTGGATTGTACCCTGGGTATGTCACAGCCAGTTCTTGATAATCCTTGCAAACGTTGTGCAGTGAGGCTCAACTATGTTAGGATCACATCTGTACACAAAGTTTCCTTGCACAACACACCATTTTGAAGCTTTATGGGCCAAATAAGCTGAATTTCATTACTAGGATGAATATTAAGAAATATGGGTCAATTTAAAAGTAGTCAACATGAATTTTAGAAAAATGTAAGAGTGGACTTAGCTAGCATACACACCAAGCTTTTAATTTTCTTTTATCTCCCATTATTGCATTAAAAGACAACACAAAGGACTGCACACATTTTAAGGAAAAATGTCATGAGTTCCATGCTCACTTTAAAAAAAAAAGTCTACCCTTTCATGCAATTTTAAAAATCATTTTCTCTAAACTTAACCCCCAACTAGACTCCTATGAAAAGTTTCCACAGTGTGCAAAACCTTGTTTAATATTATTGTTTGGTTGTCAAGGTAAATTTTTAAAAAATCTATAGTATGAAAGTAATGAAGTTACTGTTCTAAAATTGTTGATTAAAAGAAAAGTTTAGAATATGTGGGTGGGAGGGGGTTCTTCTAACTTGGAAACTTTTGTGTGTACTAAATCCAATTTATAGTAGTGAAGAATAACATTTCTCTCATTTAAGAAAACTCACAGGATTCTGCTTTTATGTTTAAGCTGTTATTAACATTATGGTAACTTACTTACATGTCTCCACCTGTTGAAAAGAGATTACCTAGATATTTACACAGCTATGTAAATGATATATTCCATTATGCATATTGGAAGTTCTCAAACCTTTCCATAGTGTGGCCCGCACCTTAACAGAGAAGTTGTTTTGTGGACTCCTCCCCCACTATTCATGACCACACACACCATCCCCTTTACCAATCTTCTTTGTGTGGACCACCTTCACTCCCTTTCACAGCTGCATAATATCACTGTCACAACAACAATTGCTATGTGGTTATGCTTATGTGGAAAATTAACAACAGCAGCCTTTAAAAAATACGATTTAGCCTCTTTTAATGTGAGTAAGTAGGTGGAAACAAAGTTAGCACCATCTGACTGGCTAGCTCTCTGTGGACCGGAAACTGAGAACCACTGATATACATTACAATGATTTATTGTACCCCATTTTAAAAGTAGACTAGTTATGGTGGCTAGACTCAATATTTGAGATCACCTGTCTGCACCCTTATTCAATGGATGAGTAGACAGAACAGGAGAAGACTAGAGTCAGTCGGTGTGATGAGAGGCCTTCTTAGGATGGAATCTTGACCTATCCTTTCCTTTACAGGAAGACTTGCGGATGGCTATTTGTAGATTAATCTTCTCCTCTTTTACCTGCACATCAGTCACTATGAGACAGAATTCCCAGGGAAGCAGAAAAGATCTTTCCTTATGATGTCCTGAGGGAGGAAACAAGGGCTAGAGGAATGGCATTTGTCAAGGTTCCTCCCCCACTCTGAACTCTAGCGTACAGATGTGGGGACCTGCATGAAAACCTCCTAAGCTTACTTTTACCAGCTTAAGTTAAAACTTCCCCAAGGTACAAACGATTTTACCTTTTGCCCTTGGACTTTCGCTGCCACCACCAAACATCTAACCGGTATTATTATTATTAGGAAAGAGTCCGTTTGGAAACGTCTTTCCCCCCCTCAAAATCCTCCCAAACGTTACCCCCCACCCCCGCTTTCCTGGGGAAGGCTTGATAAAAATCCTCACCAATTTGCATAGGTGACCACAGACCCAAACCCTTGGATCTTAAGAACAATGAAAAAGCAATCAGGTTCTTAAAAGAAGAATTTTAATTAAAGAAATGTAAAAAGAATCACCCCTGTAAAATCAGGATGGCAAATACCTTACAGGGTAATTAGATTCAAAACATAGAGAAAATCCCTCTAGGCAAAACCTTAAGTTACAAAAAGACACAAAAACAGGAACATCCATTCCATTCAGCACAGCTTATTTTTCTCAGCCATTTAAAGAAATCAGAATCTAATGCATATCTAGCTAGATTACTTACTAAGTTCTAAGACTCCATTCCTGTTCTGTCCCTGGCAAAAGCATCACACAGACCGAGAGAGAGAGGCTATGTTTCTCCCTCCCCCCAGCTTTTGAAAGTATCTTGTCTCCTCATTGGTCATTTTGGTCAGGTGCCAGTGAGGTTATCCTAGCTTCTTAACCCTTTACAGGTGAAAGGGTTTTTCCTCTGGCCAGGAAGGATTGTAAAGGTGTTTGCCCTTTCCTTTATATTTATGACAGCATTATGTACCCATAGGCTCAGAGGTCACAGCCCAGGGGTCCTAGACTCCTCAGAAGAGTGGTTCACTTTGGCCTCTGAGGACCACCTCATATGTGAGAGAGACATTTAAGAAGTGGATGGATCACAGAGAGGAAAAGACCACAGAATGGACTCAGACTGGAGGAATCCGTATTCTAAAAATGACCCAATTTGAAAATTGGGAGGTGGGCAAATAGGCCAGTTTTTCACCACATGCACAGCGACCATTTTGATAGGCCTTGTGTCAAACCCTAGAAAGTCCTTTCATGCTTGCTGGCTTCAGGGTCCACAAAAGGCCCAGTAGTTGCCAAGGTCCCTGCCCACACATGACATAAGTAGGGTTTAATCAGTGGGTTCCCTTCATCCAAGATATTCATTCTATTCTATGTAAGTTCTTATGCTGCCCTCATCACCATAGTATCAGCATGCCTGACAGTAGCACATTAAGTGATGTGACAGACATCTGTCACATGTGGTTTGTTCTCTCTCTCAGCCTCTTGCCAGGGGGAGAATTCTATGTGCAGTGCAGTGTTTTATTTAGCTATGGTTTTGGTTTTAATGTTATATGTTTACGCTGGCGAAGACAGATTGGAGAAATGCACCTTGCACTTGGAGTGGAAGGTTGTGAGGTTTGTGATGGTCCTTAGTTCATTGGGGAGTTCATTCCACTGACTTAGGCCAGCCGCTGAGAAAGCTCTATCTCCCCTGCACAGCTGAGCTTAAAACTTTCTGCCATAAAGTTTCATTCTGCCTCAGGAGTGGAGTTGACGACCATAGTCTTCATCCAGGCGCTTTAGGCAATCTTTTAGATATCTTGGGCCCAGGCAACTGAGCACCTGGAAGATTAGGACAAAGATCTTTAACTTGACATGATGTTCTACGGGAAGCCTGTATAGAGAGCAGAGAACAGGTATGATGTGCTTGCAATAGCCTCTGTTACTGAGGAAGTGCACTGCAGCATTCTGCATTTGTTACCAGGAACTGAGGGCTTCAGGCCCAGGTAGAGGTAATTCCTGTCATCCAGATGGGAAGTGTACAGGTGTGTACAACTGAGGGTCAGTGTCACAAATATAAAGGGAAGGGTAAACCCCTTTAAAATCCCTCCTGGCCAGAGGAAAAATCCTCTCACCTGTAAAGGGTTAAGAAGCTAAAGGTAACCTCGCTGGCACCTGACCAATGACCAATGAGGAGACAAGATACTTTCAAAAGCTGGGAAGAGGGAGAGAAACAAAGGGTCTGTGTCTGTCAGTATGCTGCTTTTGCCGGGGATAGAACAGGAATGGAGTCTTAGAACTTTTAGTAAGTAATCTAGCTAGGTATGTGTTAGATTATGATTTCTTTAAATGGCTGAGAAAAGAACTGTGCTGAATAGAATGACTATCCCTGTCTGTGTGTCTTTTTTGTAACTTAAGGTTTTGCCTAGAGGGATTCTCTATGTTCTGAATCTAATTACCCTGTAAGGTATCTACCATCCTGATTTTACAGAGGTGATTCCTTTACTTCTATTTCTATTAAAAGTCTTCTTGTAAGAAAACTGAATGCTTTTTCATTGTTCTCAGATCCAAGGGTTTGGGTCTGTGGTCACCTATGCAAATTGGTGAGGATTTTTAACAAACCTTTCCCAGGAAGTGGGGTGCAAGGGTTTGGAGGATTTTGGGGGAAAGATGTGTCCAAACTACGTTTCCCAGTAAACCCAGTTAGAGTTTGGTGGTGGCAGTGGATATTCCAAGGACAAAGGATAAAATTAATTTGTACCTTGGGGAAGTTTTAACCTAAGCTGGTAAAAGTAAGCTTAGGAGGTTTTCATGCAGGTCCCCACATCTGTACCCTAGAGTTCAGAGTGGGGGAGGAACCTTGACATGGAGGCAGAGTGGTGGGATTAACCTGAAATCATTTTGAGATCAATTTGAGATTTTTTGAACTAGAAATACAGATTTTAAAAAGGAATTTTTTTTCCTTTGGAGCTCCTGGAAAGCAGCTTGTTTTTTCTCTGCTTTGGGGCCAGAGCAGAGACAAAAGGGGATTATCTTTCTGAATTGCAGGTTTTCTTTGCCTGGAGGCAGGGTACTTAACTCCTGCAGGGAAATTCACAGTCTTCCAAACCAGAAGTTTTTTTTTTCCATAAAAGTAAACGGGGGGGGGGGTGTTTTACCCATTTGCCTGGAGACAAAAGTGGCAGGGGTTATTTTTTTAAGGTTTTGATTTTTTTACAAGGAGCACCAGTTTGAAAAGGAATTTTTTTTCCTTTAGGCTGCTGGTAAGCAGGTTTCCAAGTAGTTGGAGGTTTTTTGCTTTGATTTGGGGCCAGAGCAGAGACAAAGGGAATTGTCTTTTTCTGTAGGCTGACAATCACTATCAGAGAATATGTATCCTATTCCAGCACAGCAAAATTTTACAGCCAAGTTTTGTTTATTTCTAAACCTCGGGTGTAAAGTTAGTTAAAAACAGCGAGGTTAGGATGACAAAATCCACAGCTCGACAAAAGCTGGAATTAGCCAGATTTAGGCTGAGGAAAAACAAAGGGAACATGAAAGACAGATAGAACTCATGCGGCTGAAGAAGGAAGAGAAGGAAAAAGAGAGGAAGCATGTGGAGGAGGAGAGGGAAAAAAAGAGGAAGCATGCACTGGAGATGGAGAAGGTAAAGGCCCAGCAGAATATACCAACAAACCCTAGCAATCCTTCTCCAGGTACCACGCCCCATCCCAGAAAGTTCCCCACCTACAAGGCAGGCGATGATACTGAGGCCTTCTTAGAAAACTTCGAAAGGGCCTGCCTTGGGTACAACATCTCTACTGACCAATACATGGTAGAGCTGAGGCTGCAGCTCAGTGGACCCTTAGCTGAGGTAGCAGCTGAAATGCCTAAAGAACACATGAACAAGTATGAACTGTTTAAATCCAAGGCGAGAGTCAGAATGGGGATAACACCCGAGCAGTCTCGTCGGAGGTTCCGAGCCCTAAGGTGGAAACCAGACATGTCATTTACCCGACATGCCTACCACATTGTGAAACATTGGGATGCCTGGATATCAGGAGCAAGTGTTGAATCTCCAGTAAATTTGCCCTTCCTAATGCAAATGGAACAATTCTTAGAGGGGGTTCCTGAGGAAATAGAAAGATACATCCTAGATGGGAAGCCCAAAACTGTAATCGAGGCAGGAGAGATTAGAGCCAGATGGGTGGAGGTGGCAGAGAAGAAGAAAACTGGTCGCAGTTGGAGCGGAGACCAGAAGGGACAACGCCAGACCACACCCTATTACCGGGGGCCACCCAAGGCCCCACCTACCTCCCAAAGAACCCTCCAGACACCTTATCATCCCACCACCCTGTTCTCCAGTGACCCGTCAGCTGGACGATGTTTTAAATGTAACGAGCTGGGGCATGTAAAGGCCAGCTGCCCCAAGAACCCCAACAGATTACAGTTCATTGCACCGGAATCACACCAGAGGTCCGCAGGCCCAGATACCTCCCAGATACCCTTGGAGCAGAGGGAAACTGTGAGTGTAGGTGGGAAGAAGGTCACCGCGTGGAGGGACACCGGAGAACAAGTGTCAGCTATCCATGCTTCCTTAGTGGACCCCAATTTAATCAACCCAGAGATCCAAGTGACGATTCAACCCTTCAAGTCAAACTCTTTCAATTTGCCTACAGCCAAGTTGCCTGTCCAGTACCAGGGCTGGTCAGGAACATGGACTTTTGCAGTCTATGATGATTATCCCATCCCCATGCTGTTGGGGGAAGACTTGGCCAATCATGTGAAGCGGGCCAAGAGGATGGGAATGGTCACCCATAGCCAGGCTAAACAAGCCGTGAGGCCTAGCTCTGTTCCGGAAACTTCTATCAGGACCCAGTCAGAGGTGATGGACCCAGACCCCAGGCCAATGTCTGCAATAGCAGTAGTGGATCCAGTCCCAGAGACCCAGATGGAACCAATCCCAGAACCGGAACCAGCCGAACAACCAACACCAGACCCATTGCCAGCACTGAATCCAGTACTTGCAACCTCAACACCAGAGGGCCCCACCGAACCTGAACCGGCAGCAGCCCATAACCCTACACAAGAGGCTCAGCTGGAGCCTGAATCCCAACATAGTGCACCAGCGGAAAGCGGTTCACAGTCAATGGAAACAGCCCCATCCCCTACATCATTTCCAGAGGGACCAAGCATAGGTCCACAATCCAATGGGGAACTGATGTCTCCAGCATCAAGGGAACAGTTCCAGACTGAACAGGAAGCAGATGAAAGCCTCCAGAGAGCTTGGACGGCGGCACGGAGCAACCCACCGCCTCTCAGCTCTTCTAATCGATCCAGGTTTGTTGTAGAAAGAGGACTTTTATACAAGGAAACTCTTTCTGGTGGACACCAGGAAGACTGAAATCCTCAGAGACAGTTGGTAGTTCCAACTAAATACTGGGCCAAGCTCTTGAGCTTAGCCCACGATCACCCTAGTGGCCATGCTGGGGTGAACAGGACCAAAGACCGTTTGGGGGGTCCTTCCACTGGGAGGGAATGGGCAAGGATGTTTCTACCTATGTCTGGTCTCGTGAAATATGCCAAGGAGTGGGAAACCCCAAGACCAGATCAAAGCCCCTCTCCAGCCACTCCCCATCATTGAAGTTCCATTTCAGCGAGTAGCTGTGGATATTCTGGGTCCTTTTCCGAAAAAGACACCCAGAGGAAAGCAGTACATACTGACTTTCATGGATTTTGCCACCCGATGGCCGGAAGCAGTATCTCTAAGCAACACCAGGGCTAAAAGTGTGTGCCAGGGTAGGCTGACCCTCCGACATCCTCACAGATGCAGAGACTAATTTCCTGGCAGGAACTATGGAAAACCTTTGGGAAGCTCATGGGGTAAATCACTTGGTTGCCACTCCTTACCACCATCAAACAAATGGCATGGTGGAGAAGTTTAATGGAACTTTGGGGGCCATGATACGTAAATTCGTAAATGAGCACTCCAATGATTGGGACCTAGTGTTGCAGCAGTTGCTCTTTGCCTACAGAGCTGTACCACACCCCAGTTTAGGGTTTTCCCCATTTGAATTTGTATATGGCCGTGAGGTTAAGGGGCCATTGCAGTTGGTGAAGCAGCAATGGGAGGGATTTACACCTTCTCCAGGAACTAACATTCTGGACTTTGTAACCAACCTACAAAACATCCTCCGAACCTCTTTAGCTCTTGCTAAAGAAAACTTACAGGATGCTCAAAAAGAGCAAAATACCTGGTATGATAAACATGCCAGAGAGCGTTCCTTCAAAGTAGGGGACCAGGTCATGGTCTTAAAGGCGCTCCAGGCCCATAAAATGGAAGCATCGTGGGAAGGGCCATTCACGGTCCAGGAGCACCTGGGAGCTGTTAATTATCTCATAGCATTCCCCACCTCCAACCGAAAGCCTAAGGTGTACCATATTAATTCTCTAAAGCCCTTTTATTCCAGAGAATTAAAGGTTTGTCAGTTTACAGCCCAGGGAGGAGACGACGCTGAGTGGCCTGAAGGTGTCTACTACGAAGGGAAAAGTGCTGGTGGTGTGGAAGAGGTGAACCTCTCCATGACCCTTGGGCGTATGCAGCAACAGCAGATCCAGGAGCTGTGCACTAGCTACACGACAACGTTCTCAGCCACCCCAGGACTGACTGAACAGGCATACCACTCCATTGACCCAGGTAATGCTCGCCCAATTAAAGTCCAACCTTACCGGGTGTCTCCTCAAGCTAAAACTGCTATAAAACGGGAGATCCAGGATATGTTACAGATGGGTGTAATCCGCCCTTCTGGAAGTGCATGGGCATCTCCAGTGGTTCTAGTTCCCAAACCAGATGGGGAAATACGTTTTTGCGTGGACTACCGTAAACTAAATGCTGTAACTCACCCAGACAACTATCCAATGCCACACTCAGATGAACTGTTACAGAAACTGGGACAGGCCCAGTTCATCTCTACCTTGGACTTAACCAAGGGGTACTGGCAGGTACCGCTAGATGAATCTGCCAAGGAAAGGTCAGCCTTCACCACACATCTTGGGCTGTATGAATTTAATGTACTCCCTTTCGGGCTGCGAAATGCACCCGCCACCTTCCAAAGACTTGTAGATGGTCTCCTAGTGGGATTAGGAGAATATGCAGTCGCCTACCTTGATGATGTGGCCATATTTTCAGATTCCTGGGCAGACCACCTGGAACATCTACAAAAAGTCCTTGAGCGCATAAGGGAGGCAGGACTAACTGTTAAGGCTAAGAAGTGTCAAATAGGCCTAAACAGAGTGACTTACCTTGGACACCAGGTGGGTCAAGGAACTATCAGCCCCCTACAGACCAAAGTGGATGCTATCCAAAAGTGGCCTGTCCCAAAGTCAAAGAAACAGGTTCAATCCTTCTTAGGCTTGGCCGGTTATTACAGACGATTTGTACCGCAATACAGCCAAATCGCCACCGCACTGACAGACCTAACCAAAAAGAAACAGCCAAATGCCCTTCAGTGGACCAAAAAGTGTGAGAAGGCCTTTAACAAGCTTAAAGCGACACTCATGTCTGACCCTGTACTAAGGGCCCCAGACTTTGACAAATCGTTCCTAGTAACCACAGATGCGTCCGAGCATGGTGTGGGAGCAGTTTTAATGCAGAAAGGACCTGATCAAGAATTCCACCCTGTAGTGTTTCTCAGCAAAAAACTGTCTGAGAGGGAAAGCAACTGGTCAGTCACTGAAAAAGAATGTTACGCCATTGTCTATGCTCTGGAAAAGCTACGCCCATATGTTTGGGGACGGCGATTCCACCTGCAAACCGACCATGCTGCACTGAAGTGGCTTCACACCGTCAAGGAAACTAACAAAAAACGTCTTCGGTGGAGTTTAGCTCTCCAAGATTTTGATTTCGACATCCAACACAGCTCAGGAGCTTCTAACAAAGTGGCTGATGCACTCTCCCGTGAAAGTTTCCCAGAATCAACTGGTTAAAATCGTCCTTGAGATGTGGAAAATATTGTTAGTCTTTATGTACTTGGTAGTATATTTAGAGATGCATGTGTCTTATTAACTCTGTTTTTCCTAGAGCTCCAGGAAGAAATCCCAGCCAGTGTTTCACCCTAGCTGAGATTTGGGGGGCGTGTCATAAATATAAAGGGAAGGGTAAACCCCTTTAAAATCCCTCCTGGCCAGAGGAAAAATCCTCTCACCTGTAAAGGGTTAAGAAGCTAAAGGTAACCTAGCTGGCACCTGACCAAAATGACCAATGAGGAGACAAGATACTTTCAAAAGCTGGGAAGAGGGAGAGAAACAAAGGGTCTGGGGCTGTCGGTGTGCTGCTTTTGCCGGGGATAGAACAGGAATGGAGTCTTAGAACTTTTAGTAAGTAATCTAGCTAGGTATGTGTTAGATTATGATTTCTTTAAATTGCTGAGAAAAGAACTGTGCTGAATAGAATGACTATCCTTGTCTGTGTGTCTTTTTTGTAACTTAAGGTTTTGCCTAGAGGGATTCTCTATGTTTTGAATCTAATTACCCTGTAAGGTATCTACCATCCTGATTTTACAGAGGTGATTCCTTTACTTCTATTTACTTCTATTTCTTTTAAAAGTCTTCTTGTAAGAAAACTGAATGCTTTTTCATTGTTCTCAGATCCAAGGGTTTGGGTCTGTGGTCACCTATGCAAATTGGTGAGGATTTTTAACAAACCTTTCCCAGGAAATGGGGTGCAAGGGTTGGGAGGATTTTGGAGGGAAAGACGTGTCCAAACTACGTTTCCCAGTAAACCCAGTTAGAGTTTGGTGGTGGCAGTGGATATTCCAAGGACAAAGGATAAAATTAAATTGTACCTTTGTGAAGTTTTAACCTAAGCTGGTAAAAGTAAGCTTAGGAGGTTTTCATGCAGGTCCCCACATCTGTACCCTAGAGTTCAGAGTGGGGGAGGAACCTTGACAGTCAGGTTATCATCTGTCAGTCTAGAACAAAATCAAGTGACCGGCTAAAGGTGGCAGAAAGTATTACTCATGGAAGCTGCTACATCGGGGTTTAGTGGCAGAGGAAGCCAGGAACACTCCTAAACTATAGACTAAGTTGACTAATTATGAGTGTGTGTCTTGAAGGAGACCACATCATGGCTGCAATCTCTTCAAAGTAATTTTCTATTCTCCCAAGTATAACCTCATCTTGCTCAGGTTCAGCTTCAACCAGCGGTTCTTCATCCCTGAGCTGAACTTATATAAACACTGGGCCATTGTCAAGGTTCCTCCCCCACTCTGAACTCTAGGGTACAGATGTGGGGACCTGCATGAAAACCTCCTAAGCTTACTTTTACCAGCTTAGGTTAAAACTTCCCCAAGGTACAATTTAATTTTACCCTTTGCCCTTGGAATTTCCATTGGGTTTACTGGGAAACGGAGTTTGGACATGTCTTTCCCCCCAAAATCCTCTCAACCCTTGCACCCCACTTGCTGGGAAAGGTTTGGTAAAAATCCTCACCAATTTGCATAGGTGACCACAGACCCAAACCCTTGGATCTGAGAACAATGAAAAAGCATTCAGTTTTCTTACAAGAAGACTTTTAATAGAAGTAAAGGCATCACCTCTGTAAAATCAGGGTGGTAGATACCTTACAAGGTAATTAGATTCAAAACATAGAGAATCCCTCTAGGCAAAACCTTAAGTTACAAAAAAGACACACAGACAGAAATAGTCATTCTATTCAGCACAGTTCTTTTCTCAGCCATTTAAAGAAATCATAATCTAATACATACCTAGCTAGATTACTTACTAAAAGTTCTAAGACTCCATTCCTGTTCTGTCCCCAGCAAAAGCAGCATACAGACAGCCCCAGACCCTT
This sequence comes from Lepidochelys olivacea, assembly GCF_965140295.1. Taxonomy (NCBI): domain Eukaryota; kingdom Metazoa; phylum Chordata; order Testudines; family Cheloniidae; genus Lepidochelys; species Lepidochelys olivacea. Next base: position 133,521,593 of record NC_140414.1, on the reverse strand, counting down.
TGTTTTTTCTCCTTCCTCCCAGCTTTTGAAAGTATCTTGTCTCCTCATTGGTCATTTTGGTCAGGTGCCAACAAGGTTACCTTTAGCTTCTTAACCCTTTACAGGTCAGAGGATTTTTCCTCTGGCCAGGAGGGATTTTAAAGGGGTTTACCCTTCCCTTTATATTTATGACAGCCATCTTGGTGGTAATGGTATGGTTGTATCTGGCAAAGGATAGGTAGAGCTGTGTGTCATCTGCATAAAGCTGGCATTTTAGTCCATGTCATTTTACCAATTCATCTAATTGCTGCAAGTAGTTGTTGAATAGGACCAGAGATAAAATTGATCCATGTAGGACTCCACAGGTGAGGGGGTCTCATGTTGGAGGTGCAATTTCCCTTCACTACTTGTTGGGTGTGTCCTTTCAGGAAGGCCTCAAACCATTTTAATGCATTACCCTGGACACTACCACCTTTCTCAGAGGAGACAATGGTATTTCATGGTTGACAATGCCAAATGCTGCAGAGGTCCAGGAGAATGAGAATGGACATCTGTCTACTATCCATTGACAGAAGATCATCCATCAGTGCCATTAAAGTTCTTTCTGTCCCATGTCCTGGCCTGAATCCTGATTCTGTGCTGGGTCTTAGACATTAGCTTCAATTAGATAAGCTTTTTGTTGGTTTTTGGTTAGCTTCTCTGTGAGCTTGCTCAGTAACAGGAGGTTTCATACTCGGTGGTAGTTATTTAGAACCAATATATCCTGGTCATGTTTCATAAGTGTTGGTCAGACTATTGGCCATTATCTTTGAAAACTCATGGCGATCGTGGGAGGTCCCAGATGACTGGGAAAAGGCTAATGTAGTGCCCATCTTTAAAAAAGGGAAGAAGGAGGATCCTGGGAGCTATAGGCCAGTCAGCCTCACCTCAGTCCCTCGAAAAATCATGGAGCAGATCCTCAAAGAATCAATTCTGAAGCACTTATAGGAGAGAAAAGTGATCAGGAACAGTCAGCATGGATTCACCAAGGGCAAGTCATGCCTGACTAACCTAATTGCCTTCTATGACGAGATAACTGGCTCTGTGGATGAAGGGAAAGCAGTGGACGTGTTGTTCCTTGACTTTAGCAAAGCTTTTGACACGGTCTCCCACAGTATTCTTGCCAGCAAGTTAAAGAAGTATGGGCTGGATGAATGGTGGATAGAATGGTGGATAAGGTGGATAGAAAACTGGCTAGATTGTCGGGCTCAACGGGTAGTGATCAATGGCCCCATGTCTAGTTGGCAGCCGGTATCAAGTGGAGTGTCCCAGGGGTCGGTCCTGGGGCCGGTTTTGTTCAATATCTTCATAAATGATCTGGAGGATGGTGTGGACTGCACCCTCAGCAAGTTTGCAGATGACACTAAACTGGGAGGAGTGGTAGATACGCTGGAGGGTAGGGATAGGATCCAGAGGGACCTAGAAAAATTGGAGGATTGGGCCAAAAGAAATCTGATGAGGTTCAACAAGGACAAGTGCAGAGTCCTGCACTTAGGACGGAAGAATCCCATTCACTGCTACAGGCTGGGGACTGACTCACTAAGCGGCAGTTCTGCAGAAAAGGACCTGGGACTTCCAGCGGACGAGAAGCTAGCTATGAATCAACAGTGTGTCCTTGTTGCCAAATAGGCTAACAGCATGTTGGGCTGCATTAGTAGGAGCATTGCCAGCAGATTGAGGGAATTGATTATTCCCCTCTATTTGGCACTGGTGAGGCCACATCTGGAGTATTGTATCCACTGGCGAGGCCACATCTGGAGTTTTGGGCCCCCCACGAGAGAAAGGATGTGAACAAATTGGAGAGAGTCCAGCGGAGGGCAACGAAAATGATTAGGGGGTTGGGGCACATGACTTATGAGGAGAGGCTGAGGGAACTGGGTGTATTTAGTCGCAGAAGAGGAGAGTGAGGCAGAATTTGATAGCAGCCTTCAACTATCTGAAGGGGAGTTCCAAAGAGGATGGAGCTAGGCTGTTCTCAGTGGTGACAGATGACAGAACAAGGAGCAATGGTCTCAAGTTGCAGTGTGGGAGGTCTAGGTTGGATATTAGGAAAAACTATTTCACTAGGAGGGTGGTGAAGGACTAGAATGGGTTACTTCGAGAAGTGGTAGAATCTCCATCCTTAGAGGTTTTTAAGGCCCAGCTTGACAAAGGCCTGGCTGGGATGATTTAGTTGGGGTTGGTCCTGCTTTGAGCAGGGGGTTGGACTAGATGACTTTCGGAGGTCTCTTCCAATCCAGTCTTCTATGATTCTATGTTTTTTGGTCAGTAAAGCAGGAGCAGATCCATGCTGCTTGAGAAGTCTTCCTGAATATCCATGGTATTTTCAGCAAAGTAGGATGATAGCTCTTTGCAGCACTTGGAGCCGAGTTCTGTTGTGGACTATAGAATTCGAGTGACCAGAGAGATTGAAGTGTTCTCCGACTGGATAATGAATGTTATAATTCTTGACATCTGATTTGTGTCCATTTATTCTTTTACGTAGAGACTGTCCAGTTTGACCAATGTACATGGCAGAGGGGCATTGCTTGCACATGATGGCATACATCACATTGGTGGATGTGCAGGTGAACGATAGTGTGGCTGGTGTTATTAGGCCCTGTGATGGTGTCCCCTGAATAGATATGTGGGCACAGTTGGCAACGGGCTTTGTTGCAAGGATAGGTTCCTGGGTTAGTGGTTCTGTTGTGTGGTGTGTGGTTGCTGGTGAGTATTTGCTTCAGGTTGTGGGGCTGTCTGTAGGCAAGGACTGGCCTGTCTCCCAAGATTTGTGAGAGTGTTGAGTCTTCCTTCGGGATAGGTTGTAGATCCTTAATAATGCGTTGGAAGGGTTTTAGTTGGGGGCTGAAGGTGACAGCTAGTGGCGTTCTGTTATTTTCTTTGTTGGGCCTGTCCTGTAGTAGGTGACTTCTGGGTACTCTTCTGGCTCTATCAATCTGTTTCTTCACTTCAGCAGGTGGGTATTGTAGTTGTAAGAATGCTTGATGGAGATCTTGTAGGCGTTTGTCTCTGTCTGAGGGGTTGGAGCAAATGTGGTTGTATCATAGAGCTTGGCTGTAGACAACGGATCATGTGGTGTGGTCTGGGTGAAACCTGGAGGCATGTAGGTAGAAATAGCGGTCAGTAGGTTTCCGGTACAGGGTGGTGTTTATGTGACCATCGCTTCTTAGCACCGGAGTGTCCAGGAAGTGGATCTCTTTTGTGGACTGGTCCAGGCTGAGGTTGATGGTGGGATGGAAATGGTTGAAATCATAGTGGAATTCCTCAAGGGCTTCTTTTCTATGGGTCCAGATGATGAAGATGACATCAATATAGCACAAGTAGAGTAGGGGCATTAGGGGACGAGAGCTGAGGAAGCATTGTTCTAAGTCAGCCATAAAAATGTTGGTATACTGTGGGGCCATGCGGGTACCCATAGCAGTGCTGCTGATTTGAAGGTATACATTGTCCCCAAATGTGAAATAGTTATGGGTGAGGACAAAGTCACAAAGTTCAGCTACCAGGTTTGCCATGACATTATCGGGGATACTGTTCCTGACGGCTTGTAGTCCATCTTTGTGACGAATGTTGGAGTAGAGGGCTTCTACATCCATAGTGGCCAGGATGGTGTTATCAGGAAGATCACCAAAGGATTGTAGTTTACTCAGGAAGTCAGTGGTGTCTTGAAGATAGCTGGGAGTGCTGGTAGCGTAGGGCCTGAGGAGGGAGTCTACATAGCCAGACAATCCTGCTGTCAGGGTGCCAATGCCTGAGGTGATGGGGTGTCCAGGATTTCCAGGTTTATGGATCTTGGATAGCAGATAGAATACCCCAGGTCAGGGTTCCAGGGGTGTGTCTGTACGGATTTGTTCTTGTGCTTTTTCAGGGAGTTTCTTGAGCAAATGCTGTAGTTTCTTTTGGTAACCCTCAGTGGGATCAGAGGGTAATGGCTTCTGGAAAGTGGTGTTGGAGAGCTGCAGAGCAGCCTCTTGTTCATATTCCGAACTATTCATGATGACAACAGCACCTCCTTTGTCAGCCTTTTCGATTATGATGTCAGAGTTGTTTCTGAGGCTGTGGATGGCATTGTGTTCTACACAGCTGAGGTTATGGGGCAAGTGATGCTGCTTTTCCACAATTTCAGCCCGTGCACGTTGGCAGAAGCACTCTATGTTGAAGTCCAGTCTGTTGTTTCGACCTTCAGGAGGAGTCCACCTAGAATCCTTCTTTTTGTAGTGTTGGTAGGAAGGTCTCTGTGGATTAGTATGTTGTTCAGAGGTGTGGTGGAAATATTACTTGAGTCGGAGACTTCAAAAATAGGATTCTAGGTCACCACAGAACTGTATCATGTTCGTGGGGGTGGAGGGGCAGAAGGAGAGGCCCCGAGATAGGACAGATTCTTCTGCTGAGCTAAGAGTATAGTTGGCTAGATTAACAATATTGCTGGGTGGGTTAAGGGAACCATTGCTGTGGCCTCTTGTGGCATGCAGCAGTTTAGATAGAGACTCACCAGCAACCACACACCACACAACAGAACCACTAACCCAGGAACCTATCCTTGCAACAAAGCCCGTTGCCAACTATGTCCACATATCTATTCAGGGGACACCATCATAGGGCCTAATCACATCAGCCACACTATCAGAGGCTCGTTCACCTGCACATCTACCAATGTGATATATGCCATCATGTGCCAGCAATGCCCCTCTGCCATGTACATTGGTCAAACTGGACAGTCTCTACGTAAAAGAATAAATGGACACAAATCAGATGTCAAGAATTATAACATTCATGAACCAGTCGGAGAACACTTCAATTTGTCTGGTCACTCGATTTCTGACCTAAAAGTGGCAATTCTTCAACAAAAAGACTTCAGAAACAGACTCCAACGAGAGACTGCCGAATTGGAATTAATTTGCAAATTGGATACAATTAACTTAGGCTTGAATAGAGACTGGGAGTGGTTGAGTCATTACACGAAGTAAAACTATTTCCCCTTGTTTATTCTCCCTCCCACCCCCCGGCACTGTTCCTCAGATGTTCTTGTTAACTGCTGGAAATGGCCCACCTTGATTATCACTACAAAGGGTTTTCTCTCTCTCCCCTCCCCCACTCTCCTGCTGGTAATAGCTCATCTTAAGTGATCACACTCCTTACAGTGTGCATGATAAACACCCATTTTTTCATGTTCTGTGTGTATATAAATCTCCTCACTGTATTTTCCACTGAATGCATCCGATGAAGTGAGCTGTAGCTCACGAAAGCTTATGCTCAAATAAATTGGTTAGTCTCTAAGGTGCCACAAGTACTCGTTTTCTAGTAGCTGAGTAGCTAGTCAAACTGCTGAACGCTAATGCAATAGCAGTTTTGCCCAACAAAAAAAAATCAGGAGTGTATATGTATCACGCAGCTCGTCTCTATTGTTTTTAAGCCTGGGATTGTGAATTTGCTCCAACACTATTTCTAGCTGTAATTCTATGTACTCTAAAATGGGTTTAATCAAATTGCATTTCACATGTGCTCATTCAGTTGATATCATAAGGATAATTATCATGCTTACATTTTTCCGTGTGACTGCTCACATCTGGGTTTACATTCTGAAGCAGTTCTAACCCGTGTTTCCAATCCATAGCATCAAGAGTCTGGTTGTATTTTCATCAAATACTATTATTTTGTTTGTTGTCTTGCCCAGTATGAAAGAAGCCAAAAATAATTCTATGGCTGCAAAATGTTTTTTGACTATACAGTTCAAAAACCAAAGTTAATGGACATCTACAATCAATCATTTGTAGGAGTTACATATAGGTCAAAAGAATCAAGACTTGATGCAGAGAACATGTATACATCACAGTCCTATCTTGAAAAAGTGACAATGATCTCCACTTTAAAGATATGAATTCTTAGTGTATTACATACCAGAATAAACTAACTTGAAAATAAATTAATAAAAAGTTATAAAAACTGGGTGTCCCAGAAAGTATGCAAATTAAGACGTTAATGAATGTTTATACTAATTGGTTGTTTTTAGGCTGTTTTTGCCTGATGATTTTATTTGTCCAGTAGTAGCTAAGAGAGTGTCCACAAAGAATAAAACCCCTAAAACCTTTCCCCGAACAATTCTAATATTGTTTGAGAACAGCCTTCTTTATATAGAATACCTTTTGAAATAAACAAGATTAGGAGTTTTGTGTTCCAAGACTGGTGTAGTCCCATTGATGCCCTTACCATTCTAAAACAAAGGAAAAAAATTACTTAGGATAAATGAAGTCTTAAAACAGATTAAAACATCTGCTGTATTTTATCTGGTGAAGTTCTACCTGGTTTGAGGTATTTTAAAATGTCTATTTAAAGTTCCAAAGAATTAGCCTTAAACAGGGAGTAAAATGCAGAATTCCCAGATAATTCAAAATTCAACAACAGATGGCACAAACTATGACAAGTGTTCTTTATTTCCTTCCCCTCTTTCCCCTCCCCCACCCCCCACATCCAAACAGGTCTTCTCAAAAGGTACTGTTCCGTAAAAGAATGCTAGAGGATAGTCAATTCTTCTAATCTTTTATCAAATGACACTGGCAATGCATATACTTAATAATGAATTACTATTTAGAATTTAGAATGAATTACTATTTACTATCCTCAAACAGCTTCAATCTAAAATCCAATTTGTAATCTGATGCTTTAAATTTATTTAAAATTACACAAGCAAAAAGAAGTACATGAATTTTTGTATGTATAATGTGAAGAGAAATGAAAAATTCAGTTATGTTTTGGGCAAACTTGACAACGCCTCTTTAGAGGAGAGTTCCAATGATTTTTAATTTTTTTAAATGGGTATGAGATTTCAAATCACTAATACCTGTGTAGACTTAAAAATTGCCAAAAAATACATCTAAACGATTAACTGAAAAATTTGCCAAATCTTAATATAAAACCTTCAGGGTTCTTTATTTCCCCTGCTACAGCTGATGACATTACTAACACCGAGCAGTGTAAAGAACACAGCTGTGCTCTGTTTTAGGTGTTATTTATATCATCAACTCTGTCAGGGGAAACACAGCACCCTGAAGCCCTAAAAATAACACTTGGAAAGTCTTTCAATTAATCTATCAAGGTATGTATTGGCAATTTAAGTCTACACATCTATTCTGTGTGAGACAGAAAATCAACCGTTTTTAGAATTAATCCTTTTTAAAGAAACGCTTCTGTTCATGTTTCTTTTTGATTTCTAATTCTGCAACAGAGAATCATCACTGATATGTAAGCTAATCGAGAAATATATTGGTCAGACTCATGGTAATATAAATTAGTTTTCCTTCATTTCTTCTCCCAAACTGTTGTATAAAATAACTCTGCCACTTTCTGCCCCAGTCAGCACTTTGAAGGCTGTTATTTCTGTGACAATACAAATAACGCTCATACTATAGTGGAGCAATTGTTATAGTTTTAAAAGCTGAATAATCATTCCCATGAAAACAGGGTTAGAATTTATTCATAATGTTCTGAAAGTGACCAGTGATTTTTTACAATTCTTTTATTAGGTTCCCAATTTAAGATAATTACAGGCACCTGATTTTCAGAAAGCACCGAGTACCCATCCTCTAAAAATCTGACCTTGGTGTCTCAAGTTGGGCTTTTGAAAATTTAGGTAATTGATGTCTACCACAAAACGAATATTTTGAAATGTTTGAGCAACCAAGGAAAGGGAGAAATGTGCACTTTTCTCATTTTAAGTGTTTTTGCAACCTCTTTTTGAAAACTTGTTCAGGTGAAATAGCTGGATTTATCAAGTTTAAATTTGATAATAAAACCGCTATGTTTGAGGGTACCATTCCTTTGACTGCTCTGGTAAAAAACTGGTTTTGATTTAATTTAGTTATGACATGTTCAAAATCACACTTTGTTCATAAACAGTTTACTTTAAATGAGGATTTCTCACTAAGCTTGCAAAGCACATAGCTGAAGAGAACCAGACTATATGTATATGCATAGATTGTTTTCAGTGTACACTGAAAACAGAGAACATAGACAATGACTGAAAGAGCCCTTGTAAAATACACTGCAAACCTGACAAGGTATCCCAGGGCTTTCCACTGATGTGCTGCCAAAAAGTTCCAGATTATGCCATTTATTTTTCCATTTTTATAGACTTTACTCTGGCCCTCTGGGCATATGCATTATGATATAGTCTTTAATTGCAAGAGCATGTATTTTTCAAATACAAAATCTAAATAATATTTTTTCTTACAACCTGAGATATGTTGAGAATATCTTTTTTTCATCATCAAGCTGCTGGATAGCATATGGCTCTTACCTACTGGGCCACAGTTCCTGAATTCAAGTCCCTGAGGTGCCATGCCTGGGGGACTGAAAATAATTTTTATTGTGACAGGGCTACTGGTCTAGTGGATGGGGGAAAGAAGTAGATGTGATATATCTTGATTTTAGTAAGGCTTTTGACAGTCCCACATGACATTCTCATAAGCAAACTAGGAAAATATGGTGTAGAGCAGACGAACTTACTAAAATGTGGGTGCACAAGTGGTTGAAAGAACATACTCAATGAGAAGTTATCAGTGGTTCGCCATCAGACTGGGTCTGGTACTATTCAATTCTTTCATTAATGACTTGGATAATAGAGTGGAGAGTATGCTTATCAAATTTGAGAATAACCCCAACTTGGGAGAGGTTGCAAGTACTTTGGGGGACAAGATTACAATTCAAAATGACCTTTACAAATTACAGAATTTCTCTGACATCAACAAGATGACATTCAATAAAGGCAAGTGTGAAGTACTACATATAGGAAGGAAAAACCAAATGCACAACTACAAAATGGAGAATAACTGGCTAAACTAGTAGTACTGCTGAAAAGGAAATGAGGATTATAGTGGATCAAAATTGAATATGAGTCAATGATGTGATGCAGTTGCAAAAAAAGGCTAATATCATTCTAAGGTGCATTAAAAGGAGTGTTATATGTAAGACATGGGACGTAACTGTCCCACTCTAGTTGGCACTGGTGAGGCCCCAGGTGGAACACTGTGTCCAATTCTGGACACCACATCTTAGAAAATATGTGAACGAATTGGAAAGAGTTCAGCGGAGAGCAACAAAAATTATTAAAGGTTTAAAAAACCTGACCTATAAGGAAAGGTTAAAAAAAATGGGCATGTTTAGTCTTGAAAAAAGAAGATTTAGTGGGGACCTGACAGTCTTCTAATATGCTAAAGACTGTTATAAAGAGGATAGTGATCAATTGTTCTCCATGTCCACTGAAAGTAGGACAAGAAGTAATGGGCTTAATCTGCAGCAAGGGAGATTTAGGTTAGATATTAGAAAGTTTTCCCTAACTATAAGGGTAGTTAAGCTTTGGAACAGACTTCCAAGGAAGGTTGTGGAATCCCTGTCACTAGAGGTTTTTAAGAAGAGGTTAGACAAACACCTCCTAGGGAGGGTCTAGGTTTACTGGGTCCTGCCTCAGTGGAGGGGGCTGGACTTGATGACCTCTCGAGTCCTTGTAACCCTACACTTCTTCAATTTTTATTATTAGTTTTGGAAACACTATTTTTCATTCTCCTAATGATCCTGTACCTTTAGTGACTTAGACATTTTATAATAAGTTCTTTTCTCTCCAATGTATTTAAATAATTTAGTCTGCAGCATATACTATACCCTTTTATATTTAACTAGCCTTGCTTAGGTGTATTTCAAGCAAGGAAGCAGTTACAATGAAGGTAACGCAACTGCAAACCTACATGTATACATACAGCATCAAATCATCAGTATTCTTCTATACTGTTATATAAAAATCGGTAGTGTGATGATTACTTACCATTTACTATGTATTTTTCAGATAAATTACTTTGATGGATTCTGTCTGGCCTACACAGAGTAGAGCACAGTACAACATATGCAAATCCATGCACAAGATTGTAAAAAATTGCTATATGAAGTGTTGTTGTAGTCATCTTGGTCCCAGGATATGAGAAACAAGGTAGATAAGGTAATATTTTTAATTGGACCAACTTCTGATGGTGAGAGAGATAAGCTTTCAAGTTTAAGAAAAATGCTTTGGCACTGTTATTTGAGAAACAATATTTGGTCCTTGTAATTAAATACTGCTTCATAATACATATACAGAAGAGTAATAATCATGAAGATAAAACTACCAGAATTAAACATTTGGTTTCTCTTTAACAAAATCTTATAAAAAATACACACCTTTGCAAACAAAATAGTTAGCAAGTTTGACAATTTTGAAGTAAAGAACAAAAGAATAAGAATAGGGTAGACAGTAGATGTGCTAACAAATGGATGCATATAAACCTTATATGCAATTCTGAATTATGTAAGCTAGGACATACTTTTCACTGCATAACCTAATGACTAAAATAGCTGTGGCATGAATTAATAATAGGAGTCTATAAAGGTTGAATTGATACTGACATCTGGCTATTACTACTATAAATGACAGATTAATGGACAAAGGCATGAGATCCCCAAAGTCTTTTTAGATATTTAATTACAAAGGAAGTAACTTCAATTACCAATAATCATATTAATTAGCACAGTTAAAAATCCCATAGAGCAGTAAATGATTTCACAGGAAATTTTGGCTATAACAATGACAAGTTAAGTAATAACTTACACTGCTGCTAGCACAGAATAAGTGATTTAATGATCTACATAGAAAGTTTTATTGTACCGAGATCAATATCTGACCCCTATTATAGACTAAAAGCCTTGCCTAAAACCAATTATAAGAACCATTGTTGGGAGTCTCCATTACCAAGATACTTCCTCCTAAATTGTCACTCAATAACAATTAAATAGATAATGTAAAAAAGTTTATTCTTTCTGCCTCCCAAGAGCATTATGACTGTTGATATTTAATGTTGTTTAAATCAACAGCAAATCTTTAGTACTTGACATTTTGGGTGATGGAAAAGAAGACAAGACATTCTCTATTAGAATCTCTTTCCACACAGAACATTGCCTTAAAAATAATTCAATGAGCATGAGTATTAACTAACAATATGCTATTTCCTTTACAATTAATGTGATAATTCAACAAAGATTGTATATGCACAGTTCTTTCCAAGCTAGGTACTTCCAAAAAAGCAAGCTCTTCCCCCTTTCAAAACGTAAACTCCATCTAATTCCATTTATATACTGCAATGCTAATCAGTTAGAAGGCTAAGTGATCAAAGATAATGGTTTTAAACTAGTGGTTTAATCCCACCCTCCATTTCTCTCAAACAGCAACACTAACAGGAGTAATAATCTAGCACTTCCATTAAATCCATCTTTCTCCAAAATTCTTGCAAAACAAGGAGTTATTACTTGAAAAGGTAGGAACAGGGGAACAAACCAATCCTATCTCAACTGCAGAACTACAGAGGCAATTAGGTGGGTCCCCAGAGTGGGTAATCTGTGTCACAAGAATCTGATTTCTATGTAAGAAATTACTCTAACCACACATTCACCAACAAGATTGGAAAAGCTCTGCACAATGGTACCATTTCAATCATCAACAACAAAACAGTGAAAGAAAGGGGGGAAATGGTTACTCACCTTCTCATAAGTGTTATTTTTCAAGGTGTATTGTGTATGTCAATTATGCTGTAGGTGTATGTGTGCCATGTATGCCAGTGCCAGAGAGTTTTCCCTAGTGGTAGCCACAGAGGTGCCCCGTACCAAGCTCCTTCTGCTCACTAGTGAGGGTAGAAAGGGAAGAGTCACCCTACCTCTTCTTCAATTCCTTTGCACCAGAACCAATAGTTGACTCCAATGCATCAGGGAAGAAGGGTGAGTCACGTAATGTACATATGCAATATATCTCGAAGAGTAGTTACAAGAAGGTAAGTAACAATTTTTCTTCAAGTGCTTGCATATGTCCAATGCACTGTAGGTGACCCCAAACTGTTACTCCAGAAAGTGGGGCACAGAGTCTCATCGGAAGAGTGACTGTACGGCTGCCTTCCCTATATTTGCATCTTCTCTCGATGCAGTGGACAGTATGTAATGTGTGAATCGAAGACCGTGTTGCTGCTCTACAGATGGCCATAACTGGGACATGTGCCACAAATGCTGCTGATGTTGAATGTGAGTTTGTCACGAGCTGTTACTCCTTTGTCAGCGTAACACATTGCAACGCAGATGGTGTTCAATTTTAAGAGCCTTTTCATTGTGATTGGATGGCCTCTCATATGTTCTGCATAAGAAACAAAGAGCCCGGAAGCCACCTAAAAAGGCTTTGTCTTATCCAGACAAAAAGCTAATGCTCAATGAATGTCTAAAGGTGTGGAGCCTCTGCTTGTGCAAATGAAGTTTTGGGAAGAAAACTGGTAGGTAGACTGATTCAAGTGGAAATCAGAAACCACCCTTGAGAGGAATTTGGGGTGTGGTCTCAGCTGAACCTTTTCCTTGTAGAAAAGTGTGTATGGTGGATCAGTGTCCAATGCATTCAGTTCTCCCACGCTCCTGGAGCAGGTGATGCCCACTAAGAAGACTACAAAATTACTAAAGATATTTAAGACCCAGGCAGACTGCAAAGAGCTACAAAAGGATATCTCAAAAGTGGGTGACTGGGCAACAAAATGGCAGATGAAATTTAATGTTGATAAATGCAAAGCAATGCACATTGGAAAGCATAATCCCAACTATACATATAAAATGATGGGGTCTAAATTTGCTGTTACCACTCAAGAAAGATCTTGGATTCATTGTGGATAGTTCTCTGAAAACATCCACTCAATATAATGGTTTGCCAAAGGAAGTAAGGCAACATCATTAGAGGACACAGAAGTAGACTAGACAGACATATCAGGGTTTAGAATACAACATTGCTACACTAATGAAGGATGATGTGCCAGATGACCCAAGAGGCCATTTCCAAACTTTTCACCAATATTTTTACCATCAGAATTGGTAATTCCACCAGATCTGTAAATAAAGGGCATGCTCAGTACACTGCCATCTTTAGCTTACACAGAAGGGGGTTTGGCCAGTTGCATTCTTGAGAGTATCCCACTCCCAAAGTCTGTGGTACCCTACATCTGCATATGGAGAGGAATGAGGGAAGGGCTGCAGGGTTGACCATCATTATCTCAGAATCTTTTGGGGAACATGCTGAAATGGTAACGGAGCCCCAAGCTATATTTACTTTTGTGTGGAATCACTCTTTGAAAAAGACCACCTTCTCACTTTAAAAGGAAAGTCTAGAGACAGCCATCTGACAGTCAGGAGAGCTGGGGCACCAAAGTTCACAAAATCTCATTGCCCTGAATTATGAAGAAACCGCATGAGAGAAAACTGATGAATTCTATCCCTCTAGTCCCTTCCCACAGATTTTCTATGAAGTGGAGGACTTCCTCCCTCCCTCCCCCACCCACCCAAGCCATCCAGGAAACTTTTTGCAAGAAAACTATTAATATGATATTAATGTTCTACAGTTAAGCAGCCAAAAGTCAGAAAATGTGAAAATTAAGGTTGATCATATCTTAGCTTTCCCCTTTTGAACATACACTTTGTGCTAGTTACATGATTACAGTTTATGTTCAATGCATGTATAAATCTAATGTCATACAATATCTATATTGTATTGCCATTATTTCTTGAGAAATAGTTTGATCACAAAATTGAAGCCTATAGCACAATGCATATGTATGTGCAAAGGACAAAGTTAAGATGTTTTCAACCTTTACTTTTGACTTTCCTGACCTTTGATTACTTAAAATATGCAAATTGAATATAAGGTACACATGTTGAAAAACTGGTGCCTAAATTTCAGCTCCTAAATTTATATTTCTGCAACTAAATAAGTAAACTTACAAAATAACTTTAAAAATCAGTTTCTGATTTAGGTGGATAATATTTTTAAAAAATATTGTTCTAAGATTTTTGCCTTTAATAATAAAAACTAACCCTCTTGTCACACTTTTAATCCTCAAAGCACTTAATAAACATTAATTAATCCTCATAAAACCCTTGTGAAGCAGGTAAGTATTATTACCCATTTTTCACAGATGAAGAAATGGATGAAGAGAGATTAGGCAATTACCAGTGCCGTAGAGGAGTCAGTGTTGGAATACCAGAGCAGGGATTAGAATTTAGGGAGTTCCTGCATTCCAGCACTGTGCTCACATCAACAGAGAGGACCTCTCATTAGAAAAGTTGTCTGCTCCTTTATGGAGTAGCACAGCTACCAGAAACTTCCTGTTTAAATGATATGTCTACGCCTTCCTTGTTTATTTGATCAGACCATGAGGTCCTGTGTGTGGAATACTTTTCATGTGCAGACCTAGATCTAGTTTAGCCGTGGAATTTGACAACACCATCTTCCATCCCAGTATTTTAAAATTTTGATTTCATAAATTTTGGGACTAAAAACTTTCCTCTTTTGCTCCCATTCTACAAACTTTATTTCAAATGCACATCTTAAATTTTGTATCTTGCTTACGGGAATCTCAAATAAAACTAGTACACAGTAAAATAATTAGTATATTGAAACTAGATTTATGGATAGACAGAACTACACTGTAACACAAGAATGTGTAAGTTCAGTCCTGGGGAACACTGAATTTTAAAGTGTTCTGAGACAGTATGAGAACTGCAACTTGCTGATTATCAGATCAAAATCCACAAACTTGGATGACTTGGATTCATGCTGATTAACATGGAAACCTGCTATGCATATTTTTTAAAAGCACTAATTGAAACTAACTGAAACTAGAAGATCAGTTTTAACACTACTCCCTGAAGTGGAAGATTATTTTGTGCAATATCACTTTCTAATGGAATGAAAGAAAATGAGAGAGCAAAAAAAGATGTGTGAGGTAGACAACCGAAGTTAGCTTTTCTTCGTTTAACTTACACAAGTTACACTTGCAAGGAAAAATCTTTATCACTATGATAAAGTGCAGCATATGATATTATAAAGAGAAAACAGAAAAAAGTACTATTAAAAATAGTGAAAATAATTTATGCCAATATAATTAATTTATCAAACTGGAGTTAATGAATATCTACTGTGAATGAATATGCCACATAATAGTTCTTGGAAAATCAAGTGTGCCATTTAAATAGTTTAATAGAGTGTTGAACAGAAAATCAATTACAACTACCCTGAAACAACAGGCTGCATCATCAGGAACAAGTAGGAAGAAATAAAATGTATTACAATTAAATGATAAGTCTAAATATTAAAAAATTGTAAACACTTAATATACATTTTAAAACTCTAGGTAAAAATTTTTTAAAACACCTAAAAAAGCCTAAGTACCATTTTCAAAAGCTACTTAGGCACCCAGGCTTCAGTCTCATATACAGTCAATTAGACTTAGGCACTTTTGAAAATTGTATCCTCTATAATTTATATTATTTAAATGCAGGAACATTATTTGAATCTGACATTATTACATCATTTGCTTTATACAAGCACATATACCATTGTTCCAGCAAAGTCATCTGCCTCTCAAACACTGCCCAGAAACCAAACTGTCACCTACCAAAAGGCAAAAAGTGTTAATCAGTCTGTTTCAGTATCACTGCTGAATTAGCACTATCCAGCCTCATATTTCCTTTCTGTGAGCAACCGTTTCTCAAACAATTCTGTTAACGAGTTTGCTTTTATAAAATTAAGATTTTAGCTTAAAGAAATGCTTTCAAGAACAATTTTTACTCTTTTTAGTTCTAAAGTATGCAAACTCAAACTAAGACTTTAATTTATGAATACATCTGGCCAACAGTTAGGGAAATATGTAAACATAGTATGCAATACATCATAACAGAATAAAAAGCCAAAACAATGAACGAAGAATTAAATGGGGAAAAAGTTCCTCCATTTTCTATTGGATAATAAAAAAGTAAAATTTAAAACAAAGGCACAATTATGAGTTTGAGATAAGCAAGGGCCTTATTTCAGTGGTGCCCAAACTTTTCCTGTCACCCACTCCCCCCTCCCCCCACCCACACACACCTCTTACCAGTAAAGATATCTGTCCATCTCTCCCCACCCCCTTACTGCCCGGTTGGCTCAGCAGAGGAGCTTGGGGCTGAAGGCAGAGAGGACCCGGGGGCAGAATGGGGCTGGGTGGCGCTCTCCCCCCGCCACTTCCACCACCGTGGGGTCTGGCTTGGGCCTCGCTGCCCTCCCCAAAAAACACTGAGGGGCACACCCCACAGTTTGGGGTCTACCGGCCTATTTCAACAATACTGTAAAATGCATTAGAGTTCTGTAAAACAGTGCAAAGTAGGAAACGCATCAATATACACTATAATTGCAAGGAAGCAGAGATCCCCTACAATATCAGAGGCAAGCCATGTGATTAATCTAGGGAGAGTCTCCTCCATCTCAGGCTCAAGGCTTCCCCCTCTGGCGGTGGGGTGTCTGGAATAAATCAGCCCCACTCCAGACAGTGTTCATTTTCCCTCTTGAGGTTTATTTGTCAATATTTTCCAGGTAGGCCTCAGGGCAGGCCCAAGCAGTACTCCTCCGCCAAACAAAAGAAACAAATTCACAACGCAAATCAAAGGGGAATAGCTTTTCTTACCCCCGGGGAGGCTGCGGGTGTGGGAGGCAATGGTAGCTGTGTCATTAGCCCCATGGCAGTCCTTCCCCTGAACAGGCAGTCAGGTAGCGTGTCCCCTTTCTCTCTCCCCCCCCTCTGTTGCCACTAGCCCTGCAGCAGCTCGTCTCTCTTCCTCCTCTCTCACCAGAGGAGGGGTTTTTTTAGGTCTCAGGAAGCCTTTATTTGGACTCATATGTCCCTGAGTTGACCTGAGGTAACCCCTTTTCAGCCTATAGGGGAAAGGGACTTTAATCATGCTCTAAGTAAAACATTCAGATGTTATTAACATTAAACATGATAAACTTGATAAAGAAATATCAAAGGTAACTTCCACATTTGGAAGAGGTTCGAAATAATGTTTATTATTGAAAATAAGGGTTAACAATGAAAGTATAGTTACAGCACCTTAAAGAGACACTCATACCACATTGAAAATCTGAAAAAAAGTCTATTGAAAAGGATCCTGCATATTTATCATTTCAGGTGAATGAGAGGACAGCTTTCCTTTTCAAAAAGTAAAACTTCCATGAAAAAAACCCTCTGTTTATTTCAAGATCATCATTCCTGCTTATTCCAAACCTGAAATTATAATGCACAGTTTGTGTCTTCAAAATAACCTCTGGAGCATCTAATTGTGAAGTTACACACCGAACATTTTGGCATCAAGTTTAGCATAAGAATTAGAAGCAGATGAACTCTTAAAGGGTGAAGACATTTTCATGCAAAATTTCCCTTGTTATAAAAACATCAGAAAAGAGATTTAAAATATACATCTTTTATAGAATATATTTGGTACCTATTAAAATATGTACAGCATATTATATATATATATATATATATATATATATATATATATATATATATATAATACTCATTGCATAAGTTATAGTTAAGATTCTAAACATAGATTCATTTCAAGAAATTTTAATTCATGACTCCTATACAACTGGACAATGGGCCCCATGCATATATGTAATATTTTGGTGTTGATGCTCACAAATATATATATATATATATTAGGTAATGAATATAGTAGGTAATGTGGCAGCATATGTAACTTCTGTGCATTTAGTATCTTTATGGATTTAAGACCACAAATATAATGTATTTTAACTTAAATTACTTTTTAAACTTAATTTTCTTGGTGTGTAAAAGAAAATGATTGATTGATTGCATATTCAAATAAACATACCACCTATATGTATTGAATGTGCAGTGTAAGATTCAAATTAACAGAGTTAAAAGCACTTGCCCACATTGCAAAGTCTGTACGTAGCAAGTGATATTTTGAAAAAGATTATTTTTAAATAATCTAAATACAAAAAGAGTATCAGAATATCCCTTTGCTGGGAAACAAACCAACCAACCAGTTACCTACCTTTCCGTAACCGTTGTTTTTTGAGATGTGTTGCACATGACCATTCCACTGTAGGTGGGTGCATGTCTTGTGCACAGCCATCAAAGAGCTTTTTTCCTCAATGATGCTCATTGGTGAGGGGAGGGAGAGGGGACTTGAGCACTCTGCAATGAGCTGCTGAGTCCACCACATCCAAACTGTCATGAACAGCTGTCCTTGCCAACAGCTTACCCTCCTTTACCATGAAAATGAACTCCTGCCTGAAATCCGCCAGTAGCCTGTCCTTAAACTTTAAGATGTTTTCCAATAGGATGAAGTTGTACAAACTTAGGAGGGCTTTTTCGTTAGCAATTCTAAGCGGTAGGATTGATGCTTTGTGCCCTTGCCTGTCCTGCTTACTAGCTACTGTCACCACCAAAGAGCACTGGGGCTAGGTGAGGGTGGAGGTATTCAAAGCCCCTAGAAGGGACCCTATCTCCGCTTTGCCCATTTTGCTGTAGGTGGGAGGAAAGAAGGCATCTGTCAAAGTGTTTTAACCAGTCCTCCAATTGCTTCATTAATTGGAACTGGTACTCTTGAGGTGCAGCAGATGCTAAGATGTCCACTAGCTTGTGGGATTTCTCACAGACCTCCTCCGCTTGAATGTCTACAACCAAAGCCACCCTTTTAAGGAATTCTTGGTGAGCCTTGTAATCCGCTGGCAGTGTAAAATCGCTAACCATCTCTCCAGTCTCATCTGGTGATAAAAATGAGTATACTGCGGCAATGGCTGGTCTGTCTCTTGCGGAGAAGGAGCTGTTTGAGCAATTTCCAGTTGCTTGGTCCCAGTACCATGCATGAAGGAATGTTATGTGTGGTACCAATGATCCTGGTGCACCCTCGAAGAAGCCAACTCGGATGTGGAGAGGTCCTAGTGGGAGGGGGAACGGACACCTTGCGGCGTCTGGAACAGCCACGGATATGGTGATGGTGAGCCCCATGGTTGTACAGGCTATTGCCCATTACAGTGTGCCCACTGCTAGAGCTATTGAGATGGCTCAGATGGAGGATAAGCTTCCCATCTGGTATGGGACACAACCGACCCAACTTCAGAATCTGATGAAGATGGCTGAGTCCTGTGACTATGGTGGAGTGGAACCCGTGGGGACAGGACACAGGTAAGGTGAACCCAGAGATGGCAGTACTGGGATTGTTAGTGGTGGCTTGCCCCTGAAAAGTACCAGCCTCTGAGGCACCAGAAGTGGTATCAGTACTGCATGTTCCTGCAGGGCTGGTGTAGGGATGACAGTTGCCAGTACTGACTGAAACCCTTCCTGCACTGCCAGTGACACCAGTACCAAAAGATTGAGTGGATCTCTGCTAGCAGCGTAAGCTTCCAGTGTCATCAGTACCAGAACTGGATCCTGAGTTTGGTGAATAGAAACTTCAGGGTTTGGCCTCCACATATCTGGCAGACATTCCGGAGTCAATGAACCCCCTTTGCTGCAGAGAGCTCCAGGGAATGCTTTCCCTCCAAGTCCCTTGCAGAGACCTTGCTTTTAGCTAGCCACAGTACCGAACGTCTTGCTGGGTGAGGTATCATGTCTTTGGGAGATCTGTGTCTCTTCTTTTGTATCAGAGACATCAAACATGGAGCCGAAGACATTTCAGGAGGCATACGCTGTGCTGATGGTGCCCCATTCGGTGTGTGCTCTGAACCCAATAGCTCCAATGGATAACCCTTGCCGCTGTACCTTTTTTGGAGCATGGCTTAAATCCTCAACTAATATGACACTTATCACTGATGTGGGACTCCCACAAACATTTTCAGCAGCTGGTGTGTGGATCACAGACTGGCATCGGTCTAGCATATGACCTGCTGGACTTGAACCCCGGGTGAGCACAGATGTACCAGTGCTGGTATCAAAAGTCTAATTTGGTCCAAAATGGACCTAACAGCGAAAAACTTAACAATAATGATATACTAAATCTGACTAAGTACCAAACATGAAACAGACTATATACAAAGGGTGAGGGAGATACCCTTGTGACACCAAGAGTGGAAGCGCTCCAACAACCATCACTGGCAGCAAGAAGGAACTGAGAGGGGTTGTAGGCAGCTCCATCCTGTTATATCGGCATGCAAGGGTGCACTGTGACAGAGGGTGCTCAAGCCATCCCAATGGGGACCAATGAGGGAAAAAATTCTGCAACAGCTGTGCATGAGGCATGCATGCATCTACAATGGAATGGACATGTGCAATCATTCGAAGAAGAACATTATTTTCCCCACACACAGCTCACTCAGAAAATAGCTCAGTGGAATTTTACCAAACAAAAAGAAAACTTCACCTTTTTGACAGAGAATAAGCATGAGAAGCTGCAGTCAGAGGACAATTAAAACACGTTATTAAAAACTAGCATCTTATAAAGGAATTGCCTGCTCAGCTGTAACTACAATAATGCTAACACAACAGTATAATCAGTGGAAGACCACATCTTAACAGAGGGATTGTTTCATGGATTCCTCCTCTCCTGTTAGCAATTGTGCAGACCACCTGCCCTCCCATTCATGATAGAACAATTACTTTCCCTACGGTAACTGAAATTCTTTGAGATTAGCTGTCCACACAGATTGCAGTATTGGTGTGTATAGGTCCCAGGCAAGATAAAAAAAAGGCACTCCAGAAAACATCTAGCCATTTGTGTATCAAGTGGAAAAAAATCTTTCCAAACCCCTGCAGGTGGCCAGCTGAAGCCCTGAAACATGAAATTTGATTACAGTCATTAGTTTAATGCAGAGCTGCAACTGTTATGAGCATGTTGAGGCAATGCAGGCAATCCCATTTTCCCTATGGCCCATGAAAGAAAGGGATGAATCCTGGGGGTGGGAGGGAGGGAGAAGCCATAAACCCACAGACCCCAAGGACAGAAGAGGTCACTCCAACCATCCAGCCCAACCACCTACACACAAGCTGCAGAGCCTCTCCAAGAAGCTGGCACAAATAATATTATTTGGAAGGATATTTGGTCTTGTATATCAGTCTGGTCAAATGTTTTCTGTTTAGTAGCAAGATGTCTTGAACTGCAGCAGAACAACTCCTGCATGTACCTGTCATCCAGTCAACATCCCAGGCTGTGAGGTGCAATGACATCAGGTCCGAGTGCAGAATTCAGCCACCAGTCTGTGAAACCAGGTCAAGCAGGATGAGAACATAAAAATGACCATACTGGGTCAGATCAAAGGTCCATCTAGCCCAGTATCCTGTCTTCCGACAGTGGTCAGTGTCAGGTGCTTCAGAGGGAATGAACAGAACAGGTAATCACCAAGTGATCCATCCCCTGTCGCCCATTGCCAGCTTCTGGCAAATGGAAAAGGGGTTTGGCCTCCTTACCAACAGATTCAGTAGATCCAAACACCAGAATTGTCTGGCCCATGCTGGGACTATCATGATGATGCAGGTGGTGCCTTGTCTCAGTTTCCTCAGCACCCTGAATATAGGTGGAAAGGCACACATCAGACTGGGAGTCCATGGAATGAGGAATGTTGAGTTCCTTCCGGAGCAAAACCTCTGGCATTTTTTCTAGTAACGTGTCAGAAACAGGTCCACTTGCGGAAACCTACATCTGGAAAAGATGCTGTGGAGGACTGGTCTTCAGGGACCATCCATGATTCTTAGATAAGTATCTGATGAGTCGGTCCGTGAAGGTATTCTGTAGCCCAAGAAGGTGAAGGACCACTGGTGTGACCTGACAACAGACGATGACAACAATAATGTCAATGTTGATGTCAATGTACGTGACATATGTGCAAGCCCAGAACAATCTGAGAACCGCAAACATGGTTACAAGATGCAGGCTGTTGTATCCTTGCTTGGCATTGTTCAGGTTTTTCACACAAGTTGTTAATGTTCTTTGCCTCAAAGCGGTTAAAGGTGACAAGACAAATCTGCTACCACCATGCTTTGCCATGGACTGTTGCTTCCCAGTTGCTAGGGTCAACCTGACATGCTTTCAAGTTTGACTTCAGCATGTCTTTAATGTTTGTACTGGCCACCATGAGAATGGGTCCCTGGCTTTAGCGGACCATAAAATATGATCTTGGGAAGTCTCAAGTTGGACATATGGATAAGATGCCCACACCAATACTACTGAGCTTTTACAAGCATGATTTGAATGCCAGACATCTGGCAACAATTAAGGATTTTCATACTGGGAATCTTGTTCTATCACTTGACCCTGCAAACACACTGAAGACAGTGCATCCAGAACTGATCAAGTTTCCTAATGTAGCAGAGATATGTTGTCCATGTCTCACAACCACATAGAAGCACTGTAAGCATGACTGTCCAATAGACATTTAGCATAGTGCTTTTGATTCCCTATCATTCCACAAGATGTATGACGCAACTTCAAATGCAGAGCAGGCCTTGCCTATGTGATGAGTAATCTCACCATCAGTTATGTCATTCTGTGACAGCATACTTCCTAGGTAGCAAAACTTCTCCATGGATTTGAGGAGCATTGTTGATCTTAATAATTGGGCAGAGTTCTGCATCTCCCGGTACAGGTTGGTACAGTACTTCAGTTTTCTTTGGGCTAATTGTGAAACCAAAATGATTGACTACACAAGTGAAGTAATCAGTTATAAATTAAATTTCAATTGAGTGAGCAACCAGTGGACAGTCATCAACAAATAAAAGCTCCTCAATAACTAAATCTGCCACATTCATATGAGCACAGAAGTATTGCAGATTGAACAACTTCTCATCAGTACGCCACTGGATAAATATTCCTTGGTCAATGTCATGAAATGCATCCATAAGTAAAGCTGAAAAAGGGTGGGGGGAAAAAAAGAGCATAGAAGCCAGCATGCAAGTTTGTTTGGTGCCATGGGGACCAGAAAGGAGAAACATATCTCCCCATTTTTCACCACTCTGGCCATCATCCCGTCATTGAAGGAACAAATGACAGAAAAACTTTGCAGGGCATCCAAAGAGGAACAAAAATTTCCAGAGTCCGATTTACTGAATCAAAAGCTTTAGCTAAGTCAATGAACTCCATATAAAGACCACACTTTTGCTCCCAGTACTTTTCCTGAAGCTGACATGCTGTGAAGATAACGTCTATAGTGCCCATGCAGACCAAAATCCACATTGACACTCAAGGAGAATGGCTTCCACAAGATAAGTGGAAAGTCTATTCAATATGGCCCATGAAAGGATTTTCCCAGTCACAGAGAGTAGGGAAATGCCACAGTGATTATCACAGTTTCCCCATCACCCCTATGTTTATAAAGGTGGACAATGTTGGCATTCTTGAAATCCTGTGGTAATGACTCTTGCTCCTAGATAATGAGGTGTTGTGGAAGAGTTTTAATTGCTTCCTCAGAAAGGTGATTAGAAAGCGAACTGAAATGTTCCACCCCATCAGTCAACTATTTCTTTTTTAAAAAGAAAAGGAGTACTTGTGGCACCTTAGAGACTAACAAATTTATTTGAGCATAAGCTTTTGTGAGCTACAGCTCACTTCATCGGACGCATTCAGTGGAAACAAATTTATTTGAGCATAAGCTTTTGTTCCCACTGAATGCATCCGATGAAGTGAGCTGTAGCTCACAAAAGTTTATGCTCAAATAAATTTGTTAGTCTCTAAGGTGCCACAAGTACTCCTTTTCTTTTTGCGAACACAGACTAACACAGCTGCTACTCTGAAACCTGTCATATTTCTTTTTTGTCAGTCAATTGCCATTCAGAGTGCATGAGGGGATTATACTGTTGCATCAGGGGCCATACGCAGCACAGAGGCCAGCAAAAAGTTTCTGCTGCTTTGTGGTCTGCTGCCAATATTAACTCCCCCGCGTTTCTTTCCTTCCACTGGTTTTTCATTTACCAAAGTCTGGTCTGAGCCATCTGTTTTGCTTGATGATATGCAGCCCTCCTAACTGCTGAAGCCTTGTCCGCTCTGTAGCTTGATGGATAGCACGCAGTGAGTTCCTACAGCCGACATATTTTGGGAACATTCTCATCAAACCAGTCCTGATGTTTCCTCTTAACGAAGCCAAGAGCTTTAGTAGCCATATTATATGTCATGTCCAAGAAATGCGCTGATGACAGAAGCAAAAGGACCTTTAACAAGGCTGATGTGAAGAAGCATAAGCCTGTCGTAAGTGACTCAAGTTTGAAGGCAATTGAAGAGCAGATGGAAAACCCCACACCAGAGAATCAGTGTTCATCCTCAGATTTGCCAGTCCAGTAAAAGGTGTAACCAGCACCCACATCTTCTAGCTGTGACTAGCCAGCAAATCTTGTCTCACAGAGTGCAGAAATGTTTACACTGTACCATGCCAACACTCAACCGAATATAGCAGTTCTACACTCAGGTCCAGCACTTCTATCAAGGAGTGTACAAACATTCCAACTTGAAAAATTTATTTGGATCTTCTCTATATTTAGACCACAGAAAAAGCTGGATGACCCTTCATGTGCAGCACTCAGACAGGTTTGGGTGAAATGAGCTTTATTTAGGGATCTTTTCCCACCCCCTTCCCAGTTTGACAAAAGCAATGCTGTCGTTACATAGGACTTCTCTGACACCTACGAAGGATACAAACATGGCTTCTGCTCCAGCCTACTATGAATCACCATCAGTCCCAGGCTGCCTCTGTGCAGATTCTAACTAAGGACTTCCAGCAGCAACCTCTGTCTGTCCCCTATCACCACAAGTCTTGGATTAAGAGGCTGCAGAGCCAGTGTTGCAGGGCTGAATCATCTGCACTGTGACTGGATTATATTGATAACATATACACCAACTACAAAGATGTATGGCTTCCTGGCAGAATGGAGAGAACCTGGATCCCCCTCATCTGTTCATCAGTGCACCACTGGGGCACTGTCTGCAAGCACTTTCATTGTCAGACCCTGGATGAGGGGCAGAAAAGTCCCACACGCAAGCCAAATAGCTCTGAGTTTCAGCACATTTATGGATAGTATAGTCTCCAGAGGGAACCATTTTCCTTGAATTCCCAAGTAGTCAAAATGCACTCCCTAGCATTGCATAGAAGTATCCCATCATTAGAGTCCTTGTGTCACGTATTGCAAAGGAGTTAAAGAGTTGCTATGGGCTGGCCCTGCCCCTCCAGACCTGTCAATCACATCAGGGGTGGAGTAAGGGTGTAAAAGCAGGAAGTTCCAGAGAGCTGCTGGGCAGATCTGGGAGAAAGTGGAAAGCAGTTCTACAGCTCCCAAGAGACTCCAGGAACATTTCAGGTAAACTGCCCTCAAAGTCACACTGATCCAACAGGGAGACAGCAGACTCCAGTATTCTGGCTAGTAGGTTCGTCAAGCCCAGAGGCAAGCCATTAAATGGTCAGTACTGCTATCCTCAACCCACCCTAGAGATAGAAAATCTAGATTATATTGAAAAGACTTGGGGAGTGACAGCGAGGAGCTCCATCCTCTTCAAACACAGTCAAACTATTCTGCTCAATTTAGTATCACTGAGATTCTTGTTTATGGAGATTGAGGCACCCTATGGGTTTTGCAGCACCCAGACAGCTCGAGGCATCCATCTGTAACCCAAGAACTGTGACAAATGGTAGAGAACGCACGTCAGGGATCACCCCTGAGATAAGGGGAAGGCTTTTTTCAAGTTACACCCTTTGGTGGCCTAAGCAAGATGGACTTTTCTTAGCTAATAAACCTATAGTTAGTTTACTACAGAATTGGCTACCAGTGTTGTCTTTGGGGTGAGATCTAGAATGCAAATCAACCTGGGTGAGTGACTGGTTTCTTGTGACTGGGAGTAATCTGGAATATTTGTTGATTTTTGATATAAATGACCATTTATCACTAAGTCCAATTTGTCTGGGTAACAAGATAGACTAGAGAGTCTAAGGGGATTGTCTGCAACTACCTGGTAAGACTGTTAGGATCCAGGAGTTCACATTTGGTACTGGCTTAGTGAAATCTAATTATAGAACACACCACCAATTTGGGATGTCTGCCCTGCTTCTGACAATCTGCCCTGAGATAGGCACTCATGGTCATGAGCCACTCCAGACAGCATGTCATGTGTTCGTGGAATGGTTCATGCACATCCTACTGCTGGGTGAAAGGCCTAGGTGTTAAAACATTGCCCAGAGATGTTAGCGGAGGGGGTCCACCCCATGGAAAATTATATGGCTACAGATGGCCTACAGACAGCATCATGCAGCAATAAATTAAAAACCAGAGGACCTGACCAAACAGAACCTGGCACTGTTAGCAGAGACACACCAGCTCAGCATAGACCCCTAGAAAAAAAAATTACAAGCCCGGGTCCTGGTAGGAAAATCCTGCAAGTCTGTAAAGATGAGTGTAGGATTCATACAGGGTTCAAGCGCTTGGCAACATTCAGGGCACACCCGGAGTGTTGTATAGGAGCTGTGCACACACAGCTCCTCTCAAGGGCATGAACCTTGGAATCTCGCCCAGATGACATGAACTGTGGGAAGCCTCCCAGGACTGGGCTCAAGGCCCGAGAGCAAGGAATGCGGTAGATAGAAATTGGTAAATAAGAATGTTAAACAAAGCCAGTGTATTCCTTTTATCTGTTGGAGAATGTAATGCACGGGGGGAGAGAAAGAATAAAGGAGAGGGTGGAAAGCTGACAGGCAGAAGCCCGTTGGCAGACCAGCCTGTTTGCTTGCTTAAAGCTTTGTGCTGTCTTGTATTTGAACCACAACAGATGAGAAAACTTTACAACCTGATCAAAGGGCACAAGTACAACAACCTGTGGAATTGTTCCCTACAACACTCTTGTCTGGTCCAGAAAAGTCCCCTCTGATCCCCCATCACATTGGAACAAAACTAGGACAAAAAGGGGAAAATGTGGGATGTTGTTCATCAGGAATTCAAGCAACGTTAGCTCTGGTAGTCATAAAGGTGTCCTACAATGAGTGGAGGAGCCCCACAATCCTCGTCCTTAAGCCAGACAGGATGGTGCACTTCTGTATCAATTTCTGCAAACTCAATGTGGTATCTAAATTTGATGCCTACCCCCTGCCAAGGGTGGATGAGTTGCTGGAGCAGGTAGGGGTGAGTGTACAGATCTGCCCCCAATCTTACCACAGGGTACTGGCAGATCCTCCTGATGCCAGATTCCAGGGAAAAACCAGCAACTGCAACCATCAAGCTCTAGAAGGATAAAAACTTGCAACCTCATGGGCAATTTGCCACAGCCCATCTGGATGACATTGTCATCTATAACCGAAGTTGGGAGGAACACTTGGTGGCATTACTTCAATCCCTCGTGAACGCTGAACAGCCAATCTCATCAAATGCAAAATAGAAATTGTGAAACTATGTACTCTGGGTAAGTAGTAGGAGGCAGCCAGCTGTGACCCTTGGTAGACAAGGTCCACACTTTGATGAACTGCCCTACTCCTTTGACAAAAAAAACAAATGCAACAGTTCCTGGGATTAGCCAAGTACTACTGATGTTTTGTACCAGGATTTGCCACCATTGGATCCCTCTTGACGGAGTTCATGAAAGATGGACACCACAGGAGAATTCAGTGGATGGAAACATGTGACAGGGCCTTTAAGACAGTCAGAGTGCTCATGTAGAGAGCTGATCCTTTTTAATACAGATTTTTAAAAGAGTTTCTGTTGCAAACTGGTGCCTCAGACGTGGACCTGGGGGAAGTGCTTTCTGTGACACACTGCACCCTATGTAACACCTTGTACCCCCATATTCACCACTTTTGTATGGTTAAGGATATATTTTGCACAAAGTATGCCTTGTAGGGTATCATTTGAGAAGTCATAATCTGGTGAACATTATTGTCTTGTTAAATGTGTGTATCAATATTGTATATGAAGTTATGAGATTTTGCTATATGTTTGTTACTGAAACATGCTGTAATTCTGGGGAACACCCACCACTTAGCTCCTCAGTGTCAACAAAGGACTGGCCACAGGTGTTAGAAAACTATTAGCTACTGAAGCAACCATTTGCCATCAAGGAGGCCTGTAAACAAAAAAAATTTGCATTTCATCCCCAAGATATTTCAAACATCATGTACACAGAAGGCGTGAACAAGAAATGTACAAATCACCTGGAAATCACTTTGAATCTCACACATGCTACAGACTGATTGTCTGCACTGCAGCAGGGGGGGTAATCCTCAAAGACAAGGAGGAGGGTATAAAAGAAGAGACAATGGCTTCCCCATGACCCCTCCTCCCCATCTGTATTCATGGGAGCAAGATCATTTGAACAACAAAGAACCATCATTGAAATGGGGTAAGTGTTCCTAACCGGAATACTTTCCAGTTAGCATGGACTGCTGAAACTTTTTGGGTGAGACACACCGTTTTGCTTTCAAATCTTATTCAGCTTGGCAACATTTAGGAATCAGATTGCAGTTTTATCCTTTTATTTTCTTTTTAAACCAATTTTGACTTTTATGCTTATATTACTTAGAATCACTTAATTTCTCTCTCTAGTTAATAAACTTATATTAATGTTTTATCTAAACCAGTTTGGTTTTGGTTGAAGCGTCTGGGGAATCTCTACTCAGATTAACCAAGGCTGTAACAATAATTTTCTTTGATAAGATGACAGACTAATTAATGAACTTGCTCTGTGCAGTAATGTGCTGGACAGTGCAAGATGCACATTTCTGGGATGCAAGCCTGCGACCGAGGGACATGCGTGCGTCCATCTGTGTCTATTCATGAATGGCTGGGCATCGCATTCACGTATTCAGCTGGGACTGATTTTGCATGCTGGTGGCTGAGAGTGAACAGGGACTGGAGGGATTTGCTGTTCACTAGCAACGCATTCTAAAAGACAACCTAGGCTAGAGAGCTAAAGGGGACACAATAATACAATAGGTCAGGTTTCACCCTGGGGGATGACAGTCTCTCAGAAGTTCAATGGGGAGGAATATCCAATACTATCTATCAGTAGGAAGCTATTTTTCCAGAGAGAAAGCATACTCAGCCATAGAAAAAGAGGTTCTAGCTGTGAGATGGGCCACAGACTCTGTTGGGCAGATACAAGGATTTCAGCTGTTCTTGCAAAGGTCAAAGGTGAAGTCTAGCATGCTGCATGACATAAGTGCATGTCACTATATACACCATGACTCTGAAGTAAGTCCTTACTAGTGTAGTGGGATGAGCCTGGAATAGCCTAATGAAGTCCATCATAGTCAGGAACCTCTGTTGAGGTAGGTATGCTTTTGCTGACTTGTAATGTAATATAGTTCCAATTAACTGTATACTCTGAGTTGGAGACCCAGTGTGGCAAAGATGCTTTTGTGTCTTTTGAAGGAAGTTACACATTTGCTGTCAGGATTTTCTCCATACAACCCTGTTATCAACACCGAGATGCACCTGGATTCCTGGCCTCCTCAAGTGGGTACCCACCACTACCAAAATTTTGGTGAACACTCACGGGGCCATAAATATTCACCACTTGGGAGAACAGTAAAGCCGTGGTTGATAGAGGTTGGCAGCGGGACAGGGGCAGGTTCCCTATGACTCCCAATTTATCTTCTGGAATGCCTCAAGGATTCCCCCCTCAATTCTACCAGACTCCCACTGTTCCATCCATGGGGGTGAATGGGTACGTTCCAGGGAGGAAGTTCTGCTCTGTCCTTCTGAAAGAGAAGGAAGAAAATGAAAGCACCTCTTCCAGCAGACATGCAGTTCTGTCAGGCATACCTTGTCATGGCACCAGCACCAGGGGTGCTTTGGTAATGACCTCCTGTAGCTGCTCTGGTATTGCCCACTGAAAGGTGTCTGGACATCATGTAATGCAGAGATGTCAATGTACAGAGCCCTCAAACTACCTAGGGCAAGATCTCAAATCAGTACAGATGAGCTTTTTGGTACTGAAGTACTAGTTCTGGTACTCAATATCAGAGCTCCCAGTACCACAGGTATGGTGACAATAGCAACAGTGCTTAACTGTTGGCACCAGAAGCAGAGCGGTCCTTGGTGTAAGACAAGACTGTCAGAGACAGTTTGGTTTTTGGTGCAGGTGCACCAGGGCAGGACTCTACTTTCAGGCTTTTTGAAGAGTGAGCCTGGGGAAGCTTTCTGTCCCTTGTGAGGAGAGAAGGAATAGTGCCTGTCCTGGTCCCTAGAGCAGTGCTCCTTGCAGACCCTTTTTAAAGATGTCAGCAAGATGTTTCATGACTGGGCTTGTTAGAAGTTACCCCTGAGTTTGGGTGGCACCTCAGCTCACCAGGGCACTCAAATGTGTGTGATGGGTCCAGTACCTGGAGCTTCTCAGAGGATCTGTAAGGGTCTGATTAGACTTGCATGGACCTCTTCAGGAGAAATAGTTTCAAGTTTTTCTACCTTTCTTTTTGAGTTCTTCTGGAGAAGCACTTGCAAATCATATACTGCTGTGGGGCATGGCCCTCTCCCAGGAATAGAGCATGGCTATCGTTCACTGGCATCATTATGTTGGAAGAGGGACAAATCTCAAACCCCAGCTATTTTGTGTAGGCCATTTTAAGTTCTTGTGGAGGAGCAGCCCTTGCAGCAGGGGCACATACAGGCATAAGGAAAACCTATGACTATTCTAAGTTTAGAGGTCGGGGGGGGGGGGTGCATATGCCAACAGGCAATGAAAATTTACTTAAAATAAACTAACAACAATAACTAGTCCTAACTACAGAACTGATTCAGCTAAGGCCTGATCTATACTTACAAATTAGATTGACCTAGCTACATTACTCAGAGCTGTGAAAAATGTCATGCCCTGAGCATCCTAGTTGGGTCAACCTAATACCCTGTGTAGATGTGGCTAGGCTGATGGAAGAGTTCTTCCAACAACCTAGCTACTGCCTCTTAGAGAGATGAACTAAATACAGTGATGGAAACCCCCCGTCCATCAACGCAAGAAGCATCTGCACTATGGCGCTACAGCAGCAGCACCATAGCCATGCTGCTGTAGGTTAGACATGCCCTAACTCAGTGGTTCTCAACGAGGGGTATGCAGAAGTCTTCCAGAGGGTACATCAACTCATCTAGACGTTTGCCCAGCTTTACAACAGACTACATAAAAAACACTAGCAAAGTCAGTACAAACTAAAATTTCATATGGACAATGACTTGTTTATTCTGCCCTATATACACTGGAAATGTAAGTACAATATTTATATTCCAATTGATTTATTCTGTAACTATATGGTAAAAATGAGAAAGTCATCAATTTTTCAGTAATAGTGTGCTGAGACACTTCTGTATTTTTAAGTAATTTTTAAGTGAGGTGAACCTTTGGGTACACAGATCAGACTCCTGAAAGGGGTACAGTAGTCTGGAAATGTTGAGAGCCACTGCCCTAACACATTTGGAGAAAAGGATGTGGATACTACACAGTTCCATTTTGCAAACAAGGGTGGTAAAAAGGAAATGAGTGTGGGTTGCAGCCTCCCCATTCCTCATACACTTGTCTATGGGAAACAAGAGTGTAGCCAGGGCAAAGGCATAGCCCCAACAGACACTGCTATTCAAAAGAACCTCATCTTGTGCATCACTCAAAGAAAAACAAATGAAATACTTGCCCTCTCTTTCACAATGAATGACATCCCTATGACAGATAGCAATTGTTTACTTGGAAAAGTTATGTTAGGAAACTGTGTGTATACATATATTTGCTGCTTTTAGTGTGATACGTGTTTTGATCTTTTTGAAATAGTTAATCAATGTCTACTTTTGTCCCTTTCTCCTCTTCCTCCCATCTATCTTCCTTCTCTGTGCTCAAAATAAGGTAAGTCAGCAACATGTTACCATTCAATTCTTTGCAGACAACCAGCAAATGCTTTAATAATCACAGTTTCAGGATCTCTGCTCTAATCAAAAGTTTTCTATAGACATCTGTCAGGGTTCCTTCCCCACTCTGAACTCTAGCGTACAGATGTGGGGACCCTCATGAAAGACCCCCTAAGCTTATTCCTACCAGCTTAGGTTAAAAACTTCCCCAAGGTACAACTTTGCCTTGTCCTTGAACATTATGCTGCCACCACCAAGCGTTTTAAACAAAGAACAGGGAAAGAGACCACTTGGAGACGTCTTCCCCCAAAATATCCCCCCAAGCCCTACACAACCCCTTTCCTTGGGAGGCTGGAGAATAATATCCTAATCAACTGGTTACAAAATCATCAAATACCCAAACCCCTGGATCTTGGAACAATGGAACAATCAGTCAGGTTCTTAGAAGGAGGGTTTTATTAAAAGAAAAGAAAAGAAAAGAAAAGAAAAGAAAAGAAAAGAAAAGAAAAGAAAAGAAAGGTAAAAATCATCTCTGTAAAATCAGGATGGAAAATACTTTACAGGGTATTCAGATTCAAAACACAGAGGATCCCCCTCTGGGCAAAACCTTAAAGTTACAGAAAACAGGAATAAACCTCCCTTGTAAACACAGGGAAAATTCACATAAAACAAAAGATAACCTAATCTGCCTTGCCTGGCTTACCTATACTGGTTGCAATATTGGAGACTTGGATTAGGATGGGTTGGAGAAGATGGATTTCTGTCTGGCCTCTCTCAGTCCCAAGAGAGAACCACGTAAACAAAGAGCACAAAAGAAAAGCCTTCCCCCTGTCCTCCAAGATTTGAAAGTATCTTGTCCCCTTATTGGTCCTTTGGGTCAGGTGCCAGCCAGGTTAGCTGAGCTTCTTAACCCTTTACAGGTAACAGGATGTTGCCTCTGGCCAGGAGGGATTTTATAGCACGGTATACAGAAAGGTGGTTACCCTTCCCTTTATATTTATGACAACATCTGTGAAATGTCTGGAGTTCCAAAGCTACAGTTGGCTGTACTCTGCTCTTAATTACATATCTGAAGCCAGGAGGTAACAGTTACGTAGATGTAGCGGAGAACAGAATCTAGGTCGGTGATGCTTGCAGGAACTTCCATAATTAGGCTACTGGAAACTGCCTCAGGTTGCCCATCACCAGAGTTTCCAAGTGTCAATATACTGGTAGTTCAGAACCGCTCTGACAGCAGTAGTCTTAGGCACAGGAAAAAAATGTCTACTCCAAAAATGTGCAAAAATACGAGCAAATACTGGAGTGGACGGATCCTATAATCATCAGACAGACTGACAGTCATAAAATGCAGTTGTAAAGGCTGTTTCTAGTGGGATCCCACAGAAATCAGTTCTTGGACCTACACTATTTAACATTTTTATCAATAACCTGAAAGAAAACAAAACTGATGAAGTTTGCAGATGACACAAAGATTGGGGAGTGGTAAATAGTAAAGGAAGACAGGCCAATACTATGAGCAATCTGGACTGCTTGGTAAGCTGGCGTAAGGAAACATACTTTTCAATATGTCCAAATGTAAGGCCATACTTCTAGGAGCAAAGAATGTAGGCCATACTTACAAGACGGAGGGGACTAATCAGGGAAGCAGTGCCACTGAAAAGATTTGGGGGTCATAGCTGATAATCAGCTGAACACAAGCTCCCAGTGCAATACTGTGACCAAAAGGGCTAATACGATCTTCAGATGCAGAAACGGGAGAATATCATGCAAGAGTGAAAAGGTTATAGTACCTCTGTATGTAGCACTAGTGCAACCGCGACTGGAATACTGTGTCCAGTCCTGGCTTTCACAATTCAAAAAGGATGTGAATACCTTGGAGAAAATTCAGACATGAACCACAAGAATGAATAGAAGGTTATGTAAGCAGTGTCAGGATGAGCTCCACCCTGACATCTGGTGGTGAGGTGTGGCAAGTTGTGGAAAAGAACTTCAGGGGCAGATCTCATTTGCATAGGCACACCCACCCCGCCTAGAATGAGACCATAGCTGCCCAAATGGTCACTTTGGCTGCTGTGGGATCCCCAGTGTCTCTGTTATTGGGGCAGGAAGAATAAATTGTTATTACCCTGATTATGGGAACTGTGCTTGGAACTGTACGTGGCCTTTTGTTACGATGGAGGGATTCACCATCATCTAAGTAGCACTTGCTAGGCAAGGGTCATGGGTTCCAAAACTGTGTGAATGGAGAGAGGCTGGGGACAAGTATTAATACTTGGTGGCATGGGCCCCTTGGTGAGGGCCTTACATGCTGATTGCACTTCCTCCTCTCTCCACTGTGGAATATCAGAGCTAATTTTGATTTTATTAGAAGTCTAGTTATAGGCTGCTGAGCTCACTTTGGGCTGACAGTGCCCCAGCACTGGGGCTCCCCTACTATAAGCTGAATTCACCTAAGAGCTGAAATCACTGAGTGTTGTGTTAAGTAGTGGGGGAGCCTGAAGATATATTGTGGAGCAGTTTGCGGGAGGGCTGGTGAAGCAGTTCGACACGGAGCAGTGTGTGGATGGCAGGAGCTGCTTGTGGGCCGTGGAGCTGAGTGAAGGAGTTCGTGGGGCGGCTGGCGGAGCGGAGCGCAGCTGAGCGAAGGAGTTCGTGGGGCGGCTGGTGGAGCGGAGTGCAGCTGCGCGAAGGAGTTTTGTGGGGCGGCTGGCGGAGCGGAGCGGAGCGCCGCTATGGAGCTATGGGGCGGTCAGCTTCAGATCACGTAAGGTGCCTCTTACCCCCGTCCCATTTCCACCCAGGTTGGGAGGTAAAGCTCCGCCGATAAACTTTCGAACTCTGGGGCTGCCCTGACCAGGGACAGAGACTTTTGGGGCATTGGACTTTTGGGGTTGCTGGACTCAAGAACCAAAGGGAAAAGGGCATGCCCCAATTTGCCTGGGGTGGGTTTTTTTTTTTTTGCTCATGGGTTGTGTTATGAATCCGGTTGGTGGTGTTTCCCCAACATAATGCCACATTGTTTCTCTCTGTTATTAAAAGACTTTTGCTACACTCAGACTATGTGCTTGCGAGAGGGGAAGTATTGCCTCTTGGAGGCGCCCAGCGGGGGTGGTATATATTTGTCCCAGGTCACTGGGTGGGGGCTCGAGCCGGTTTGCATTGTGTTATTGGAATGGAACCCCTAGATATTGAACCCGGCCCTTGTTGCTGCCAACTCTGACGGGCAGAAGGGTTACAGTTAGAAAAACATGCCTTATAGTGAGACTCAAGGAGCTCCCCCTATGTAGCTTAAAGAGAAGATTAACGGGTAGTCTGTAAGAACCTACATGTGGAACAGCAATTTGATAATAGAAGGTGTCACAGCCTTACTTGAACTCCCACAGCTGGACACTGTTAGGCTATAGATATTCAGGCCTGTCTGTAAAGGCCTATACACTAAGAATTTAGGTGTATTCTTATCACTTTGCTAGTTATAGAGGTATAAAAGAAAGAATCAAAATCATTGTCTGCCGGTGTAAGGGCCTTCTCTTACTGTGACAGTCTGAGGCCCTGTTCTTAGGCTGAGATCTCTGGCTATGCAGCAGAGGCAGCCATAAGCTGGGAAGCCACCGGTCACCTCCTCACATTCCAACCTAGTCCCATTGAAATAAGGTGCTATTGAGCTGTTAGGAATACAATCCTGTCCTGATAATGCCTATCGCCTCCAGAGAAAGGGAAGTGCCTAGAAAATGTAAAAGGAAACTTAGTTCGATAGCATCCTGTCTGGCAAGAACTCACTTATCAATAGCTGGGATGTGAAATCCTCACTTCTGTATTGTTTTGTCGTTATAGTTGCCACTTTGCTATTATTTGTCTGCATAATCTGTCTGGTTCTGTGATTGTTTCTGTCTGCTGTATAATTAATTTTGCTGGGTGTAAACTAATTAAGGTGGTGGGATATAATTGGTTACATAATCATGTTACAATATGTTAGGATTGGTTAGTTAAATTTCAGGAAAATGATTGGTTAAGGTATAGCTAAGCAGAACTCAAGTTTTAATGTATAGTCTGCAGTCAATCGGGGGGGGGGGGTTTGGGGGGGGAAATGGGAACAGGGAATGGGGGTGGGGAAATTGGAATCATGTTTTGCTAAGGGGGGGAGAATGGGAACAGGGACACAGGTGTAAGCCTCTGTGGTGTCAGAGCTGGGAAGAGGGACACTAAGGAAGGAAACTGGAATCATGCTTGCTGGAAGTTCACCCCAATAAACATCGAATTGTTTGCACCTTTGGACTTCGGGTATTGTTGCTCTCTGTTCATGCAAGAAGGACCAGGGAAGTAAGTGGGTGAAGGAATAAGCCCCCTAACCAGGCAACTGTGGTTTTGGCCCGACCACGTTGTCCCATGTGTTCTTAAGCTTCACATCACCTGAGTAGGCTGCTCTCTCTCAAGCTTCCTGGGCACAGGCTCTGTCAGTTTTCCTTCATGGAAATGGAATCCTGTGGCTCAGCTGCCCTAGGCACCCAGGTCCGGCGCTGAGTTTCCGCACCCACACTCCCCAGTAGCTTAAGCACATCCGCCCTGGAGCTCCAACCTTCGAGGCACTGTGGGTTTACAGTTAACCTCTTCAGAGACATGTGATTATGGAAGCAAACAGACAAACAAGCTTTGCAAAGGGCTCCAAAAACCAATCACTCTTTACTTTAGCTAGCATACAAATACACACACCTAGACAATTTCCTATGATTACACTAAAGCAGTTTTACTCAGGAAATTTATATAATGGATTTATTTCAGTCTTTCAGTTGCATGTGAGGATGGGTTACACATGCATTTGGCATGATGGTTGCAGAAGGTTATTAAATAATTAAGATCACTATTAGATGAAGATCAGCCAATCAGCTTCATTACTAACTGTCAAACAGCACTGCTTTTACACGGCATGAGAAGTTTTTAAACCAGAATGAGGACTTACATTTTAAAGTTACATGTTTAATATTTAATTTTCTAGCACTGAGAAGATTTATCCTTGTTACATTACCTCCATTGTACATTTCCCAAAAAGGAATCATCTGACACAGTCATTTAATTTTGTCTCTTCACACATTAAAGGATTTAATTTAAACCAACTAAATATGTATGCACTTCTTTATGCAGAAGGCAGGGTAGCAGAAAATACAACCTTAGTGCTTAATCAATGAGCCCCAGTAATTACACTTGTATGAGAGTATTTTTCAAAAATAAATAAAATGAATACCTGTACTCCAGTCTGTCAAAGTAGTGGGGTTTTTTAATTCCAAATATTTTATATTCAGCAGTTGCTAAATACATTACAGTATATACTGTATTCTATATATAAACACATACCATACAAAACAATTTGTAACTCTTCAAGGGGTCATTATACTCATCCTGCCATTTCACTTCAGAAATGACAAGCTGACCTAGCTATATCCTTGCAAAAGGAGTTTTATCTGTTAATTAATAGTATGATTATACAGAAATGATGCTAATGTATTTACATCATTAGCCTTTGTGTAAAGCCAATCATTTAAGCCTCAGGAATAAGCCTAGTTCTGTGTCAGCATATAGGCTCCCACAATAAAATATAAAATTTAAAATTAAACAACATTGTTAAAACAAATATTAGAAGAAATTAGTTGAAAGATTATGTTTCATCCATAAGACCTTAGTTAAACTGGAAAAATTTCAAGAAGAGCTTTAGAAAAGAAAAATTTGGTACAAAGAAAGAAAATGATTAAACAAAGAGAATGGGAAAATAAAAATAAGGGGGGAGAATAGTATAATGGAAGGTCAGGTGCACTAAAAAGTAACTAAATGGATCTCAGGGTAAAGTATTGTTTGGTACTCACCAAAGGCCAAAAAAAGAACACCTCAAGGACGAAAGAGTGATTCTGAGAGAATAGTCGTGTGGTAATTTTAAGTGGTTTGTATGAAACAGCTCAAGAATGCTGGAAGAGAAAAGAAAAGTAACACGAAACTCGAAATGTGTAAAAAAACTACACACAAGGAAACACCTAATTAAAAACCCCAAAAGTAAAACATGAGAATATCTACTGTGAAGTCTATCATTTAATATGATGGCTAACTAGTTTATATAATATAGTACTAATCAAAAGTATCAAACTTGACATAATTAGCACAAGAGAACAATAAAACAAACCAAATTAATTATAAAACTAAGTATTAAAGAAGAAAGTTTTAGAACACATTTGAAGACTATCACAAAATTATTACAGGTAATGCTGGGTAAAATGTTACATCAAGCTGGCTCAGGGCCCAGTCTTGTAATTCTTATTCAGGCAAGATACACAGTGACATTATACTAATGACTACAGATTCAGGTTCAGAGGTGCTGTACTTGGAAAGTGCAAGTAGAAAGACTAAGCCTAATGAAGGCTATAAAATATTAGAAAGATTACAGATCTGAACAAAATCCTGCCCAAAATAATAAAATTACTAATAAAAAAAGGAAACACGAATCCAAGTTGGAGATCTGGTTAATGTGTTTTCTTGCCACCTTAACCTGAGTAAATATTAATTTGCTATTCTGATCTAAAGTATCCTTCAAATATTGTATACTACACACACTCACTCAATGCCACAACATTTGTGTTGAGCACTTTAAGACATTAAATTTCAATGTTTATAAAAATAAATTTAGCAAATGTAGCAATAATACTTCTAAAGTACATAACAAAGTAGCAGAATCACCACCAATTTATAAGGCAAACAAAGAGATCCCACTGGAGAAAGTTGTTGTAGATTGAGAGGACAATAGAGAAACTGATCTCATCTGAAAACCGATGCTTTCAGCACCTAAAACTACTTATCCCTGTCTTCAAAGTTATAATCAATTAACATTGATGATACCTACGGCTTTGAGAACCAAAGCTAGTAAAAACACAACTCTCAAAAAACCAACATCAGTCATTATGTAAAAATCAGTTCTTAGAGCATGTACTTGCAGTTAAATGATTATAAATTATGTAAAAGTTTGCTTACAGTTTAATATGAAGACAATATGTAAAATTAGAGAAAAAAACTGACACACATTCCACATACAATAAACTCTAGGGTTCTACCTACTTAGACTGTAAACCCTGCAGGACTAAGACCACTCTGCTTTCTGTGTTTGCAGATTACCCAGCACAATGGGACCAGTGACCAATCAACTAGCAATTCTCATTTCATAGAATATTAGGGTTGGAAGAGACCTCAGGAGGTCATCTAGTCCAATCCCCTGCTCAAAGCAGGATCAACACCAACTAAATCATCCCAGCCAAGGATTTGTCAAGCCAGGCCTTAAAAACCTCTAAGGAAAGAGATTCCACCACCTCCCTAGGTAACGCATTCCAGTGCTTCACCACCCTCCTAATGAAATAGTTTTTCCTCATATCCAACCTAGACCTCCCCCACTGCAACTTGAGACCACTACTTCTTGTTCTGTCATCTGCCACCACTGAGAACAGCCTACCTCCAGCCTCTTTGGAACCCCCCTTCAGGTGATTTCCTCTTTAATCTTTTTACTTCTCCCCTTGTGTCCATTGGCTGCAGATTTGTGGTTTGTGATTGGGGAGAGCAAACACCTTTCCCCATGCCCTGTGACCAAACACTCTAGGGGAGAAGGAGCGGTGTAACTTCTAGAAACTCTTTATACTTCACCAACTCTCCTTAGAGGTTATGGGGCTCTCCTGTCCTCAGGAATGTCTGTACAAAATTACTCATGCAACCATAATCTTAACAAAAACAAATTTACTAAAAACAAAGAGAAAAAATGGAATTACAAGAAAAGAAACAGTTTGCTTAACATATCTAGACTTATACTTCTCATAAGCTAAACTAGATAAAGCATTCTTAACTGAGTTGCAGAGACAAAAAAGAAATGTGACTAGATAACACCCCTTGCAAGCAATCCCCTCTGACTTCTCTTTTGTCAGCCTGTTAACATCACTTAGTGTTCAGAGAGCAACTCTCTTGCTGTGTCCTGTACCCAATTTTCAAGTCCCTGTGACTGGGACATCTTGCATGTTCAGACATACAATTCCTGGCCACTCATGCATGCCTCGTGATATAATCCATTAACAAATCAGGATGAGGTTGGATTAAAATTTACATGCAGGATCTTTTCTTGTTTAGGAGAAAAGCCACATGATTAGTGCCTCCTAATCACTTCTGGGAGTTTCCCCCGCCTTTCTATCTCCGAGGCCAGTATGTCAAAAGACCTAATGATTTCCATTTGTTTTGATTAAGTACGGTGATCAACTTTGATCTGTACCATTGTTCTTTTCTATAGGGGTTAGCTCATACATTCAAGCTGAATACTCTTGGTCTCCATCTCTGCTAAACAGAGATAAATAAATTTTTAAAGGGTCACATCAAAGTTTATTAAATTTACCTTACCATAAAATGTAAATTGACAATCCTTAGATCCTCTTGTCAAAGGCACCACTCCCAGTTACGGCCTTTGCACTAGGACCATATAAATATGCATTACTATTGACTGAACAAAGATCCCAGACTACTTTTTATTAGACAACAACAGGGTAAGGCATATCTATACTACATCTGGAAGCTTCTTCACTGGAGGTTTTCAAAAGGAGGCTGGATAGTCATCTGTCTTGGATTAGACACAACAACTCCTGCATCTAGAGCCGTGCCAGGAGGGGAAGACAGCCAGAGCCAGACGGTGGGGCTGCAGCTGCCAACCCTGCCAGGTGGTACCCCAGGGGCTGACAGTTGGAAAACTCAGTGCAGTGTCCACAATGACACTGCATCAACCTAACTACACTAACCTAAGCTATGCCTCTTGTGGAGGTGGAGTTAAGTCAGTGTAGTGGGTGATTTACATTGGCAGAAGTAACATTGTAAAGTAGACACTTACAGAATTAGCTTACGTCAAGCTAATTCTGTAGTGTAGACCAGACTAAGTCTTGATTTCCTCGACCAAAATTTTCTATCCCTCCTCCTACACTGAATGCAGTATGTTGTACATTGGCTAACAATGTGACTAGAACCCTCTGCTCCAGAGGAAGCTGCAGTAGTGGTGGTCTGTGCACTTGAAGCAACTATCACCATGGTATCTAAGAACCAAAAACCAAATGAAGCAAGTCCCAGAAACCAGGAATAGAAAAGCAACAGCCATATCAGCAGTAGCATACTTTCACAGTCTCCTGGAAACTAATGATATTGTCAGATTCTGACTTGTTAAATTTTAGCACTGGACTCTATTTTCTGCTCACTGATTGGCTATTTGCTATTACCTCCTCTTGTCCCATAACTCCTAGCTCTCTTCTTGCTGCCTACCAAGCTCTTCACTAATCTTCCCCCCACTGAAATTTTAATTTTAATTGAAGGTCCAATACATAATGCAGATTATAGAGCATTTTTTGGAATCTGAGAAAATAAGGCACCATATAAATTAAAATTATTGAAAAAAAGGATCTTTTTTAACCTCATAAAATTTCAGACATGATTTGCCTAGGTTAATCCCCCACCTTTTATGATTTTTAAATGTTTGCTCTTTCTCCTTACCACCTAACTTGGTAACAATAGAAAAAAATTCTCTGAGATGCTTCTATAACAGCCCAGTTCTGCTCTTGATCTACTTTAATGGCGTAGCACTGGACCCTATTTCATTTCTACATCTATGCATAAATTTCTGTTGTCCAACTGCAGTTAATTAAAACTGGTATATCTGCCCTTGGGTCAGATGTACTCATGCTGGCCCAGAAAGAGAGGCATTTCCCCCAGGAGAGCAGAAGGTAGCGTTGTTGCTGCTCTATGAAGGCTTCCATAGGGTCCAGGGGAGCAGCTTTAAGTTCTTCCAGGGGCATCACAGGAGCTCCATTCAGAGAGGCTGCTCAGGTGATATGCGGAACTTGTGCATCTCCTGACTAGCCTGGCCACTTTTAGGACTGTGCTGGACTTCTGCACCCCCACAGCCGCCATAATCTTGCCCAGTTAACTTTCCACACTGAGGGCACTACCGAAGCTCTTGTAGCCCTGGACAAAATCCAGCCCTTCTTCAAAGGTCTAAGAGTAGGTTAAGTCAATCATTCATGATCAAATGCAAATATACTGAATGGATTTCTAGTGGGATACACTTGTTTCCACGTGCGTACACCAAACACAAACTTATGCCAAACATTCACCTCAAGACGTTTCCAACCCCTTTTTCACTAATGTTTTGGCAGAAGTTGATATATTATGTTTAAAATATGTATTTTAAATAAATTTAAATTTCACCACAATTTTTTTTAAAAAATGTGCTTCTCTGCAGTTGGAGAGTATAAAAACATCCTTAACAAAAAAGAAATATGGTCAGATTTTGTAGTCTTTAGTCTTGTACAACTCACACTGAAGATAAGGGAAGTTCTATCTGAGTAAAATCTCATATGCAAATCCTTCCTCTGATCATTTGCGGCTCAAGTTTGCCACACTTACATTGACTGGTACCTTATTCCATGAGTAGATACACTTATTTCAGTTGGACTTTGAATGGAGAAAGGAACTTGATGTGAGTAAGAGTGGCAGATTTGGACCAGTATTATTTGATAACAATTCTCTAACAGTTGTTCCCAAGATTCTGCTGGTTCCTAAAGATATTGTCTCATGGACACCTCCCTTCCTATTGGCAATTGTACAAATCATCTCCTCTCCCAATGGTAATCATGTAACCTCCTTACATCAGCTACCGGAGTTTCTTACTTAGAAAAGTAATAGGAGGAAAGTATGTTTACAACTTCAGTGATAAGTGTTTACTCATTTTTGGTAAAAGTTAACCACACCATTGCTTTTGCTTTCTATTATCTCCCCCGGTCCCATCTATTCTGTTTTTACCAGGTGGAAACAAAGTAGAGATCCAGCACTATGTGATCAGCCAGCTGTCTGCAGGCCAGTTGGAAAAAGCTGTGATATGGTGTTTTTCATTTCTTCCTGTCAAAATATTGTGTAGCATTGCTGGGCACTGTTAAACTACTGCATTTCACTTCAGAAATGCCTGTAGTTTAATTCTGGCAGAGTGATTCATTTCTCTGGATGGATGGATATATTTAGTTCAACCTTGCAAAATAGTCATGAAATTTTATTAGCTCAAGCATAAAAAAAAAATTTACTTGCCCTCCCCTACCATGATGAAAAAATAAAATGATAATTTAGTCTC
Organism: Lepidochelys olivacea; assembly: GCF_965140295.1. Classification (NCBI taxonomy): domain Eukaryota; kingdom Metazoa; phylum Chordata; order Testudines; family Cheloniidae; genus Lepidochelys; species Lepidochelys olivacea. The sequence goes on along the minus strand of NC_140414.1, from coordinate 133,478,753 downwards.
CTTCATGAAAATACAATTATTCACCCCAAGCAAGCAGAATTTTGCAAGGCCAATTTAGAAGTATCTAATACATACAGGTCTCCAAGAGCGACGTTCACCCACTGTGGTTAGTCCCATTAACATGAACAAAACTATTTACGTAAGTAATGTTCACACATCTGAGTAAATGTTGCAGAACCAGGGCAATAATTTATATATAATATTTTACATAAGGTTTGAGAATAAATTCAAATTCTGTGGAATGATGTAATTAGGATCCAACTCACAAGAGACCTGTATGTTTTAATTGTAGCTTCAGGCAACTGGAAAAAACATAATGGCCAAAAATTATGACCCAAATATTCAAAAGAGCACATGCCTAAAAATGGCCACAAGCATTGACTCACATGAGCAACAAATAGGTTTTGTGGTCTGTGTATATGCATACAAAAACATGCAACCGATTATGAAGATTTGGCCCATTTCATCTATACATTTATCTTACTGGCACTAGTTATTCAAGTAAACACTGATGTCTTTCCAAATATATATCCATCTCCCTGTTACAAATTACTTTGCACTAGATTTACTTTAAAAGAAGGAAAATACTACCCAAAATACTTCAAACATTTGAGCTGAGAAATTCTGATTTTAGGCTAGTCCTTATCATACTTGTTCGCGGTAGAAAAGACCTTTTAAGTCATCCCAATACAGGACTGTTCCCTAGAGTGTATTCAGTTGTGATTCATTCCATTGCCTCTTGTTTCTGGGTGTAATAAAAGGGTTACACAGTACAAGCTGCAAATGTGCAAATATCATATAATACACATTTTGGAATTATTGGACCAAAATGTTAAACAGTACAGTACCACAACCAAAACACAACATAAAAATGGAGCAAAATCCTGTATATTTTTTACTTTTAAATCATAGAATCATAGAATATCAGGGTTGGAAGGGACCTCAGGAGGTCATCTAGTCTAACCCCCTGCTCAAAGCAGGACCAATCCCCAACTAAATCATCCCAGCCAGGGCTTTGTCAAGCCTGACCTTAAAAATATCTAAGGAAGGAGATTCCACTACCTCCCTAGATAACGCATTCCAGTGTTTCACCACCCTCCTAGTGAAAAAGTTTTTCATAATATCCAACCTAAACCTCCCCCATTGCAACTTCAGACCATTACTCCTTGTTCTGTCATCAGCTACCACTGAGAACAGTCTAGATCCATCCTCTTTGGAACCCCCTTTCAGGTAGTTGAAAGCAGCCTTCAAATCCCCCCTCATTCTTCTCTTCCGCAGACTAAACAATCCCAGTTCCCTCAGCCTCTCCTCATGAGTTATGTGTTCCAGTCCCCTAATCATTTTTGTTACCCTTCGCTGGACATTTTCCAATTTTTCCACATCCTTCTTGTAGTGTGGGGCCCAAAACTGGACACAGTACTCCAATACTTGTAGTGTGAGGCCTCACCAATGTCGAATCGAGGGGAATGATCACTTCCCTCAATCTGCTGGCAATGCCCCTATGTATACATCCCAAAATGCCATTGGCCTTCTTGGCAACAAGAGCACACTGTTGACTCATATCCAGCTTCTCGCCCACTGTAACCCCTAGGTCCTTTTCTGCAGAACTGCTGCCTAACCATTCGGTCCCTAGTCTGTAGCAGTGCATGGGGTTCTTCTGTCCTAAGTGTAGGACTCTGCACTTGTCCTTGTTGAACCTCATCAGATTTCTTTTGGTCCAATCCTCTAATTTGTCTAGGTCCCTCTGTATCCTATCCCTACCCTCCAGCGTATCTACCTCTCCTCCCAGTTTAGTGTCATCTGCAAACTTGCTGAGGGTGCAATCCACACCATCCTCCAGATCATTAATGAAGATATTGAACAAAACCGGCCCGAGGACCGACCCTTGGGGCACTCCACTTGATACTGGCTGCCAACTAGACATGGAGCCATTGATCACTACCCGTTCAGCCCGACAATCTAGCCAACTTTCTATCCACCTTATAGTCCATTCATCCAGCCCATACGTCTTTAACTTGCTGGCAAGAATACTGTGGGAGATAGTGTCAAAAGATTTGCTAAAGTCAAGGAACAACACGTCCACCGCTTTCCCCTCATCCACAGAGCCAGTTATCTCATCATAGAAGGCAATTAGATTAGTCAGGCATGACTTGCCCTTGGTGAATCCATGCTGACTGTTCTCTTGTTGGAGTCTGTTTTTGAAGCTTTTTCGTTGAAGAATTGGAACTTTTAGGTCTGTAATCGAGTGACCAGAGAGATTGACGTGTTCTCCAACTGGTTTTTGAATGTTATAATTCTTGACATTTGATTTGTGTCCATTTATTCTTTTACATAGAGACTGTCCAGTTTGACCAATGTACATGGCAGAGGGGCATTGCTGGCACATTATGGCATTTATCACATTGGTAGATGTGCAGGTGAACTAGCCTCTGATAGTGTGGCTGATGTGATTAGGCCCTTTAATGGTGTCCCCTGAATAGATATGTGGGCACAGTTGGCAACGCGCTTTGTTGCAAGGATAGGTTCCTGGGTTAGTGGTTCTGTTGTGTGTTGTGTTGTGTGGTTGCTGGTGAGTATTTGCTTCAGGTGGTGGGGCTGTCTGTAGGCAAAGACTGGCCTGTCTCTCAAGATCTGTGAGAGTGATGGGTCGTCCTTCACGATAGGTTGTAGATCCTTGATGATGCGCTGGAGAGGTTTTAGTTGGGGGCTGAAGGTGATGGCTAGTGGCGTTCTGTTATTATCTTTGTTGGGCCTGTCCTGTAGTAGGTGACTTCTGGGTACTCTTCTGGCTCTGTCAATCTTTCTTCACTTCAGCAGGTGGGTATTGTAGTTGTAAGAATGCTTGATAGAGATCTTGCAGGTGTTTGTCTCTGTCTGAGAGGTTGGAGCAAATGCGGTTGTATCGTAGAGCTTGGCTGTAGACAATGGGTCGTGTGGTAGAAAATATTGAAAAAGCAGTATGACTTGCCCCATAACCTCAGCCGTGCAGAACACAATGCCATCCACAGCCTCAGAAACAACTCTGACATCATAATCAAAAAGGCTGACAAAGGAGGTGCTGTTGTCATCATGAATAGGTCGGAATATGAACAAGAGGCTGCTAGGCAGCTCTCCAACACCACTTCCTACAAGCCATTACCCTCTGATTCCACCGAGGGTTACCAAAAGAAACTACACCATTTGCTCAAAAAACTCCCCGAAAAAGCACAAGAACAAATCCGCACAGACACACCCCTGGAACCCCTGGGGTATTCTACCTGCTACCAAGTTCCATAAACCTGGAAATCCTGGACGCCCCATCATCTCAGGCATTGGCACCCTGACAGCAGGATTGTCTGGCTATGTAGATTCCCTCCTCAGGCCCTACGCTACCAGCACTCCCAGCTGTCTTTGAGACACCACTGGTGTTCTTCCTGAAAACACCATCCTGGCCACTATGGATGTAGAAGCTCTCTACACCCACATTCCACTCAAAGATGGACTACAAGCCATCAGGAACAGTATCCCCGATAATGTCACGGCAAACCTGGTGGCTGAACTTTGTGACTTTCATAGAATCATAGAATCATAGAATATCAGGGTTGGAAGGGACCCCAGAAGGTCATCTAGTCCAATTCCCAGTTAAATCATCCCAGCCAGGGCTTTGTCAAGCCTGACCTTAAAAACCTCTAAGGAAGGAGATTCTACCACCTCCCTAGGTAACGCATTCCAGTGTTTCACCACCCTCTTAGTGAAAAAGTTTTTCCTAATATCCAATCTAAACCTCCCCCACTGCAACTTGAGACCATTACTCCTCGTTCTGTCATCTGCTACCATTGAGAACAGTCTAGAGCCATCCTCTTTGGAACCCCCTTTCAGGTAGTTGAAAGCAGCTATCAAATCCCCCCTCATTCTTCTCTTCTGCAGGCTAAACAAGCCCAGCTCCCTCAGCCTCTCCTCATAAGTCATGTGTTCCAGTCCCCTAATCATTTTTGTTGCCCTTCGCTGGACTCTCTCCAATTTATCCACATCCTTCTTGAAGCGTGGGGCCCAAAACTGGACACAGTACTCCAGATGAGGCCTCACCAATGTCGAATGTCGAGGACTTTGTCCTCGCCCATAACTATTTCACATTTGGGGACAATGTATACCTTCAAATCAGCGGCGCTGCTATGGGTACCCGCATGGCCCCACAGAATGCCAACATTTTTATGGCTGACTTAGAACAACGCTTCCTCAGCTCTCGTCCCCTAACGCCCCTGCTCTACATTGATGACATCTGCATCATCTGGACCCATGGAAAAGAAGCCCTTGAGGAATTCCACCATGATTTCAACAATTTCCATCCCAACATCAACCTCAGCCTGGTCCAGTCCACACAAGAGATCCACTTCCTGGAAACTACAGTGCTAATAAGGGATAGTCACATAAACACCACCCTATACCGGAAACTGTTTCCCCATGGTTATTCCCCCCATTCCTCAAACGTTCTTGTCAACTACTGGAAATGGCCCACCCTGATTAATCACTACAAAAGGTTTTTTTGCCCCCGCTCTCCTGCTGGTGATAGCTCACCTTAAGTGATCACTCTTGTTATAGTGTGTATGGTAACACCCATTGTTTCATGTTCTCTACGTATATAAATCTTCCCACTGTATTTTCCACTGAATGCATCCAATGAAATGAGCTGTAGCTCACGAAAGCTTATGCTCAAATAAATTAGTTAGTCTCTAAGGTGCCACAAGTACTCCTTTTCTTTTTGCAAATACAGACTAACATGGCTGCTACTCTGAAACCATTCTTTAGGAAGAACTCTACACAGAATATGCTTCTCTTATACTCTAATGGTAAGATTTTCAATGAGTTTAAGGAAGTTAGGTGCTCAACTCTCACTGAAAGTCCATGGGACTCTAGCACCTTATTCTCTTAGGTGCTTTTGAAATTCTCATCTAAAGTTATATTAGTAGTACATATTTTAATCTTTAGCTACATACAAAGTGAAGGCACTCATACATTTCTTCCTTCTCTCTCTATTAAGTTACTAAACTAAATAAACTATATTTGTCAAAAAAGCACAGAACACAGGGGAGTACAATAAACCATAGTAATGGAGAATTAATGCCCATCTGTAAAAATATAGTTTGGAGATCTAGTATGAGAGGGTAACCAAGAACAGGATTTATATTTCTGTGCTTTGCAGTATCTCAAGTCCGGATATAACTGAAGTATTGCTAAACATACTTAGGATTACCTGAATAAAGTCAGTAAGAATTTTGCATAACCATGAGATAAACTTCCTCCACAATCAATGGTTAGCAATATTCACTGTGTCCACAATTTCACCCTCTTACAGGTGGTAAACAGAATAAATAGAAGTTACATTTTATCCTGTTTTATCATCACCAATTTCATTTGGTGTAAAATGGCAAAACCGCACATTTGAAAAACAAACATTAAGAAGTTACTGTGCTGTTATATCATTTTCTGTTTTTTATTTCCTCATTGTTTATTGCTAGGGGACATTAGATTATGTCATAAGAAAAACCTGTAACTTAAAGTGGAACGTAATATAGCAGGGAAAAATGAATACAAGAAACAAGATGACTCTGCTTCCATGAACATATTACTAGTAATGAAAAAAAGTGGGAAGACAAATGCAGAAGATATATAAGCAGAACTATCTCCATATATTTAGTAAGTTGCCCATGAGGCATCATTAGGTGTTTAAATAATAAATATATAATATTTTATATAATAAATATATAAATATAATTATTTATATAATAAATATATAAATAATGAATAATAAAGCTTAGATAAAATGTTAGAAATGATAGTTAAACATTTTTTGAGTTTATACTGCTGTCCCTATTTACTTTTTGTACACATTTTGTTTCTCTCTATTGGTTCTCAACTGTAATTATATTATCTGCAGTCATGTGGAGACATTACATTTCTGGGCACGACAGAAAAATGTAAGATAAACAAACTAGGACAATCTGTCTAACTATTTTTGCTACTGATGTTATTTCCACTAGACTAGCATAGTGGATGGATCATTCAGCAAGAAATCAGTTAACATTAGGAGCATGACTTCAATGCGCTTTGGATCATGCTCTATGGTAATATTTGTCCTGGTACTCTTGTTAGTACTCTGCAACCTCTACGAGACAACCATAAAGTACACTACAATGACGAAAAAACAAAAACAAACCTGAAACAAGCAAGAGTCGCCATTACAAAGTAGTTACGTGCCAATTGTTACCATACAGTAGTATCTGAGATTTCCTTTTTAAGTATAGGGGAAAACTTTGGTAAAGTATATGTGGTAACTGTATAGCAATAGTTAGCAAATGTAGACATTTTTAAAATTGATTCTATTATGTCTATACATACATAGTAAGAAAGACAAGGTGGGTGAAGTAATATTTTACTGGACCAACTTCCATTGGTGAAAGAGACAACCTTTTGAGCTTACATGGAGCTCTGAAAAAGGTCTGAAGAAGACCTCTGTGTAAGCTCAAAAGATTGTCTCTTTCATCAACGGGTCCAATAAAAGATATTATCTCATCCACTTTGTCTCAAATATCCTGGGACCAACATGGCTATAACAAGACTTACATATAATATTTGAAAACTTGGGGTATTTGTAGGTGTCTGCCACACACCACCAAGTCACACTAGGATATAGAATGACTGGTGCCTTAAGCACCTATCTATAATGTGTAGGAAAAAAGGCTGTGTGATCATGTCAGACTTCAGTCAGAGTGACACATTCTGGAGGTCTCATGCTGCCAGCAGGCAAACATCCTTGGAATTTCTAATTATTACACATGAAAATTTCCTATCTCAAAAAGTGCTGCATCCAACAAATGGGAATTCTGTAGTAGACCTTGTATTGAGAAATAGAGGAACTGATCACAGAAATTAGTGGTAGCTTAGGTACAAGTGATCATGATTTGATCACATTTATAACGTGCAAACAAAATAAAGTCCAGACCAGTGATATATATACTTGGTGCTTTAAAAGAGCCAATTTCATAAAACTGAAAACAATTATGAGCTAAATGAAAAGGAAAGAAGAATTTAATCATTAATGTGAATGATAATTCAGAATTATTTAAGAACACTTTACTAGATGCCCACAAAGCACAATACTACAATTGAGGGGAAAGGGTCATTCATTAACAAAAAAAAAAACAACAACTTTATTTAGAAAGTGAAGGCAGCTATAAAGAAATAAAATACAACCAATGGAAGAAAGGGGAAGTTGACAGTAATGAATATAAATTAGGAGCTAGTAACTGTAGAAAATTGTTAAGGGAAGCAAAGGGACACAGGGAGAACTCTATGGCCAGCAGAGTTAGAGACAATAATAAGGAGTTTTTAAAGTATATTAGGAGCACAACAAAAAATCCTGACAATGGTATTGGTCCCTTACTAGATAGAAATGGTAGAATTATCAGTAATAATGCAGAAAATGTTAAATAAATATTTCTGCTCTGTATTTTAGAAAAAAGTAGATGATGTAGTCATATAATATGATGACGCTCTTTCCATTCCACTAGCAGTCTCAGGAGGATGCTGGACAGAAGCTACTAAAATTAAACATTTTTAAATCAGGTCCAGATAACTTGCATCCAAGAATTTTAAAACAACTGGCTGAGGAGCTTGCTGCACCATTAATGCTGATTTTCATTAAATCTTGGAACATCAGAGAAGTTCCAGAAGACTAGAAGAAAGATAATGTTCCAATATTTTAAAAAGTGATGACCTGGGAAAGTGTAGTCCTGTCAGCCAGATACTGATCCCAGGAAAAATAATGGAATGTCTGATATAAAACTCTTAATAAAGAATTGAAGGAGGCTAATTTAATTAATGCCAATCAACACAGGTTTATGCAAAATAGAACCTGTCAAACTAATCTGATTTTTTTTATGATATTATAAAATTTGGTAGATTAATGGTAACAGTGCGGATGTAATAAATTTAGACTTCTGTAAGGCATCTGACTTGGTCCCACGTGATATTTTGATTAAAAAATAGAATATAAAATTAACGTCACACATTAAATGGATTAACAAGCTGGCTAACTGATGGGTGTCAAAATGTAATTGTAAATGGAGAATCTTCGATTGGGTGCATTTCTACTGGAGTCCCACAGGGATCTGTTCTTGGTCCTATGCTATTTAACATTTTTCATGAATGGCCTGAGAAAAAACAAAATGATCACTGAAAGTTTTCTGATGACACAAAAATTGGGGAAGCATAAATAATGAAGAGGACAAGTCACAGATACAGAGCGATCTGGATAGGTTGGTAAGCTGGACACAAGCCAACAATATGCATTTTAATACAGAGAACTGTATATATGCATCTAGGAACAAAGAATACAGGTCATACTTCAAAGATTTGGGTGTGGGGGGGGTCTCTATCCTGGGCGGGGGGGGGTGGATAATCAGCTGAACATGAACTTCCAAAACAATGCTGTGGTCTAAAGGGTTAATGCGATTCTTGGATGGATAAACAAAGGAATCTTGAGAGATTTTTTTTTTACTTCTATATTTGGCACTGGTGTGAAAGCTACTGGAATACAGTGTCCAATTCTGGTGCCCATAATTCAGAAAGGATGTTGATACATTGAAGAGGGTTTAGAGACGAGGCACAAGAATGATGAAAGGATTAGAAAACCTGCCTTATCGTGAGAGACTCAAAGTGCTCAATCTATTTATCGTAACATAGAGAAGGTTAAGGAGGTGACTTGATCATAGTCTATAAGTATCTACAGAGGCAACAAATACTTGCTAATGGGCTCTTCAGTCCAGTAGAGAAAGGTATAGCATGATCTAATGGCTGGAAGTTGAAGCTAGACAAATTCAGAGTGGAAATAAGGCATACATTTTCAACAGCGAGAGTAACTCATCATTAGAACAATTTACCAATGGTTGTGGTGGATTCTCTGTCACTGGCAATTTTTAAATTAAGACTGAATGTTTTTTCTAAAAAGATATGCTCAAGAAATTTTGGGAAGTTCTCTGGCCTATGTTATACAGATGTCAGACTAGATGATCACAATAGTCCCTTCTGGCCTTGTAATCAATGAACCAGGCTCCAAGCAGGAAACCTAGAGACTACAGATCCCCTCTCCCAGACCCAGTCACCTGTAGCTGCCTCCCACCATAGTCTGTTGAGTTCCCAGCAAGCTAACCATAGCTTGCCAAAATTGGCGTATCATTTGTAGCCAGCATCACAAGATATTTTACTTGCCAGACATGCTAAAGATTCATATATCCCTGCTTGTTTCAACCACCATTCCAGAGGAAATGTGTCCATGCTGATGATGGATTCTGCTCGATAATGATCCAAAGCAGTTCAGACCGAAGCATGTTCATTTTCATCACCTCAGTCAGATGCCACCAGCAGAGGGTTGATTTTCTTTTTTGGTGGTTCCGGTTCTGTAGTTTCCACATTGGCCTTTTGTTCTTTTAAGACTTCTGAAAGCACGCTCTATACCTCCTCCCTCTCAGATTTTGGAAGGCACTTCAGATTCTTAAACCTTGTGTTTTGTGCTGTGGCTATCATTAGAAATCTCATATGGTACCTTTTTTGAATGTTGTCAAATCTTCAGTTTAAAAGCGAACAATATACGCTGAGACAATCCAAGATGGCTATAACATGAAATATATGGCAGAATGCGGGTAAAACAGAGCAGGAGACATACAATTCTTCCCCAAGAAGTTCAGACACAAACTTAATAAATGCATTTTTTTTTAAAAAAAGTGTCATCAATATGGAAGGATGTCCTCTGGAATGGTGGCCAAAGCATGAAGGGGCATATGAATGTTTAGCATATTTAGCACATAAATACCTTGCAATGCCGGCTACAAAAAGTAGCATGCGAATGCCTGTTCTCACTTTCAGGTGACATTGTAAATAAGAAGCAGGCAGCATTGTCTCCCGTAAATGTAAACAAACTTGTTTGTCTCATCAATTGGCTGAACAAGAAGTAGGACTGGGTAGACCTGTAGGTGAGAAAGTTTAACATTGTTTTGTTTGTGTGTGCAGTTATCTAACAGTCGTGTGCAGTTGTGTAAAAAAAAATCTATATTTGTAAATTGCACTTTCACGATAAAGAGATTGCACTACAGTACTTGTATTAGATAAATTGAAAAATACTATTTCTTTTGTTTTTTTACAGTGCTAATATTTGTAATCAAAAAAATAAAGTGAGCATTGTACACTTTGTATTCTGTGTTGTAATTGAAATCAATATATTTGAAAATGTAGAAAACATCCAAAATATTTAACTAAATGGTATTATTGTTTAACAGCACGATTAATTGCGCAATTAATCGTGATTATTTTTAATAGTTTGACAGCCCTAATTTTATTTAAAAAATACAAAGAGGGGCTCTCTCTTTCCCATTTAGCTGTTTCTTCCAAACCCTCCAGCATAAATACAGACAAGAGAGATACTTCCTTGTACTAATATGTTTGGGCTGATACAATAAGGTATTTAATGCAACTGCCTTATATTGGTAAATAAAAAACAAACAACCAGAAGACAATGTCTAATATTAACTAGAAGTAAAACTCAAACAAAAACAGAAGTGGAATTTTGGCCTGAAAAAATAGATTAGATGGATAGATATAGATATAACAGGTAAGATATTACACTTCGCCAAGTTTCCCTAAATCAATTAAGACACGTGAAATTTCACATCAATAAGTAGCATAAGCAGGCCTTGAAAAATCCACTTGCCCAGCGCAAGTAGAAATCTTCCATAGGTAAGTGCTTCTTTATGTTTTGCTGAATCTAAGTTTTTAGTGTAAAAAACCAACAAAACAAAAAAGGTTTTGAGCTCTATGGTTGAGAAAAATACCTTTCAAATGTGAACCAAAAATAATCTGTAAAGTGATATCTTCCCAAGTCTGCAGAGGAACAGCTTAATTGCTACCATTCTTAGGGAGTTGGAGGGCAACTGCTACTGTTAATGTACCCAACGTACAAGGCGCAGCCGGGCATAGTTTGAAGCAGGATGCCCTAGCATAGGGCTGTCCTCCCACCCCTCCCACCATCTGAAGCAGGGGAGGCTATGAAAGTTACTGCTATTTGGAGCGGGGACCCAAGTGAGACCAACTATCCCAGCAGAAGGCTTTGTATGGCAAAGGACTTCAGACATTGCAGAAAAGGATTCTGGAGGGTGCTGCCTCTAAGCGGAACCGTCTGTTGAGGAGTGGTAGTATGGACATTCACACACAGGACCCTCTGCCTGGGTGGCAGGAGGGGCCCACATGCAGAGTCCTCTCTGCCAGGGTGGCAAAAGAGGTCCAACTCAGACTTCTCTGCCTGGTAAGGTAGTGTTGGCAGGGGCAGGCAGACCAGCACTTGTGGTCTTCAGGCTGGCCAGACCATCCCTAAACTAGAGCCCACTTTTCCCTCATTTTGGACAGGCTAGGATCTGGTCCTGGAGGAGACAATCCTCACCCTGCCCCTTTTTTCTCCCCTCCCCCCCGCAGAAGGCTCCATTTGTGGGGCCAGCATAAACTGATTTATTAGGGAGAGGATTTTCAGTATTTGATAGGAGTGCTGCAGAATTAATTGATTTATTGGACTCTGGTAGCCTTGCATACACTGGGTTGTTTTTTTTTTTTTGAGGGGATAGGGTCAGCCCAGCATTAGTTATTGGTGGAATGGGCAGCATTAAGTTAGAGAGAGAATGGGGGGAGGAAAGAGAGGATTAACTGCGGAGTAAGAGTTCAGCCACTGGTAGACATGGGTTTTAGGGTCCAAGTAGTGGGGAGCGCCTGACTAGCAGTAGACTGGTCGTCCTGGCTCAGGTTTAGAGTGTCCCTTGGGGGCCCAATGTATTTTGGTCTGAGGAGCTGAGCTTCATCATATTCCCGCCCCCCAAGCAGGATCCAAGTATCCACATTTCTCCTGAATATTTTTTTAAACTTAGAAGCAGTTATTTCACTTGAACAATATATTTAACAGAAGCTGAATAATAGAACAGCTAAGAGCTTGTCTGACCCAGTTCTGCAGTGGTCTGTCCTACTTTCCCAAATACCAATCTATTCCCCTTTTCAGAACTACCCTCACCTTATGACTGCCCCCAATTTCAGCACTGACAAAACTACATCATAGAACAAAACGAAAGGAACACAAGGCATAAAACACTTATTGCCATGATTATATTTTTCTTCTACAGTGTCTATCAGGAGATCTCAATGTGTTACAAATATGAATTAAACCTTTACAACCAAATGAGTTAAGTGATCTATTGGAGAGATCAACTGAACAATGGAAATGCAATCACCTATGGGGTGAATTAAGCAGCACAGCACACTGTACAACAGTATGGAAATAGTTAAATATTCCTTTGCCTAGTCAGGGCACTTACTTGGGTGGGGGGGCAGCAACCAGATACCAGTCCCTGCTCCAATGAATATTTACATAAAGTGAAACAACTATGTTAGGAGAAATTGAGAGAGATCCACCCCAGCATACTCTATAGCTCAGTGGTTAAGGCCTCTGCAATGTGGGAAATCCACACTTAAATCCCTACTCCAAATCAGGCAGCATGGGGACTGGAACCTGGGTCTCCCACATCCTGACTAAATACTCAGACCATAGGGCTGAAGGGTAACAATGGTGGCAATGGTACCACCACCGCCTCTAGTGTTTTCAAATTACCTTTTAATAGCAAAATAGTTAAATGCCCCATACTCGAAATCAAACATTTAATTTCAGGTCAAATGACATTTTGTTTGACCCACAATGATTTTTTCAGTTGTTCCACCTAGACAAACAAAATGCCTCAACCTGAACTTAAATTAGTTTCTCCCCTCACTTCCCTGCCCCACTTTGGCCAGTGGACCACAAAACTGTTTAGTCACACAGCTCTAGTCAGGACCCTATTTTCAAGTATAATCCAAAAGACATCACTTCAAACGCAGCCCAGTGCCCATACCTGGGCACAAGTATGGACTCAAAGCAAAAATGCTACCTACTTCCTGCAACACCTGCATGTTCTTCGGAGGTCTGACAGGATCAGAGCACAAGATGATAGGTTCCAGCGCACACTTTATAAAATAGTCCTCAAATGAATATAAAGGGTTTTGAAAAGCCAACAGCTAAGAAGTTTGACCAATACTGATCCTTGCAGCATCTTTTCCTATTTTATCCTTCAACTGATACTTTCTAGTTTGCTGTCTCCCTAAGATATAATCCTCTTTCAGTTTTCATTCCTGAAGCTCTTCCATCTGTTTTGACTGAATTGCTATATCAATCTTTCTCTGTGTTACAATATCAAAAGATTTCTTGGATAATTTATCAGTCTCTTGTACATGAACTTTGGTCTCTATTCGGCCTCTGACTATTAAGACAGATTTCGTTTAACCTCTCAGCATGAACAATCACATTTTCAGAGTTAAGATATTAATGGATGTAGAAATGGAGATTCTCTGTCCTCAGAGCTTTCGTGAAAATCGACCCACAAAGTAGTGTTCTAGAGCCTAAATTAATTTGACTGATTATAATAATTTTTCTTTTTCACAATGTTTCTTGGTAACAAAAAAATGGCACCGCACACACCACCAGAGATCAAGTTGGACCTGAGAATTTTTCTCTGGATTTTATGTCACCTATAGCAGAAGACATGTTCAGATGGATACTAAGCAAGAAGGATGGAACCAGAGTCACTCTAAATTCAAACAAGTGATTATATTCTCCAGAAACAGTTCTGATTTTTTTAACCTTTAAATAAAGATCACCCCCCACTCCCCCCCCCAAAAATCTTGTTTTACCTGAGTTCTGATTCCTTGTGGTGTGTGTGTGTGTGTGTGTGTGTGTGTGTGTGAGAGAGAGAGAGAGAGAGAGAGAGAAACAACATCTTAGCTAACCAACACTTTACACCCAAATTTACCTCTGCTCCATTTAAACCTGATCCTCTTATTTATTTTAGAATTATATATTATTTACACATATACACGTCAGGAAGACCAAATAACTTAAATTTGGTCATAGAGCTTGCTCAAGATATTAATCCCATATAATTAAGGATTTCAGCGGTATTCTAAATCCTCATTTGGAGTCTTTTTCACATTAAAGCCTCAGCAATTTCAAAGGTATGATGAGCTTTACTGTTAAAATGCCAGAGCTTGTCTGGATTTAGAAACTGGAGTACAGTATCTCTGCCACACTACAACTTTTACTGGAGGCAAACACAAACTATCCTTTTGAGCTTTTAAATCAAAGATTTCAAGTGTGACCCTGAATTTTTAGAACTTCTTAGTCTTGATTTGGCCTATTTGAGTTTGGATCGTCAGAGTCCTGTTGCTTGTTCTGCTGAGCCCCCTTCCTAGTTGTGGTCCAGTTTTTAATCTTTTCAGGTCTGTATAACAAATAGCTGAATACAGATATATAGGGCTTGATTTTCAAAACTGGATTTCCATTTTTGTAGGCAATGAATTGTCAAGAAAAAGCATGAATGAACTGCAGGTACTGTTCACTAAAGCAGCAAAATCAGAGCCACACACTATGAAAAAAATCAACCATTGTGAGAACAAAAAGGGAAAAAAAAGTTACAGTATTTTACACTAGAATCCAGAAAAGGCTGTTAAAACTTTGCAAAAAAGTGTTGCTAATGGTGAAAGTTTAAGTTGATATTTCCTTTCTAAATTCCTATTTCAAGAACCCATAACTTGTGTCTCAAAAGGACAGTGGATTAAGATGTGACTAAAATGGACAGTTGATTCCAATTTGATTTTTCGAAGATGTTCAACAGATCACCCAAAACCTCTTTTCAGGTTTCAAGCAAAAAATAATTGTGGGTTTCAGATTTAAAGAGTTGGTTGAAAAACTAAAATATTTTAGATACTTACACCAAGATTCTCATGAATGGGTATGTAGAGTTCTGTACATTCTGAAGACACCAAAAAGAAGTGGCAAAGAAATACCAGTTTACGCAGTAGAACCCACGAGCAGTGGAACTACACTGAAGAATGTGATAGTCTTGTTTCATACTAAATCCATAGTTAAGGCAAGCTGCTTGAAGACCACCATAAGTCCATGAATAACATTTTTATAGTCAGTTGGTCCCATCCCCCTTTTAAAGTAGTCCTGTCTCCTCAAAATAATGTTTCAAATGAAATTATATTAAAATAATTTAATATTACATGGCCATGAGAACACGCTAAATATTTTCTAGCCATTTAAACAGTTACAAATTTTACCCCCAAAAGTTTTCAATCTCAGATCCTTCTTTTTCAACCCTTTACCCTGTCTGGATAGCAAGGTTCACTTAAATATTACTTGTCATGGTGTGAATACCGGGATTGCAAAATGGCTGCCACCTCTGTACTCCACTGCTGCCAGTCCTCACACCAAAATGCAAAAATGACCACTATGTAATAAAAGCAGGCTCTAAACTCAGATTGGTCTTCTTTAAGCAAGAGGCGGGGAAAAAGCATCCTTTAGAAATGAAGGGAGGACAGATTCACTCACTTTTGGTCTAACCTGAGACAGAGACCTAATTTCCCAAAAATAAATAAGTGTAGTAGGTCTATGATCTTCTGTGTTAGATACATCCAGTACTAGAATCTTCCTGGAAGTCCTTATTTTTGGTCCTCCCACAAGTTGAGGTGTCAGCTATTTTGAAAGCTTCTTTTGAAAAGTCAAGCTATGCTGAGGTAAAAACCTGGAGAATAAGTGAGTTGCAGACTAACTTCTAGGGTACATTACCCCTTTAGAGATGTGCCTTGGGATACAGAACTGCTGATTATCACTGATCAAAGAGATTGATCATTTTTGCTGTCATAATGGAAAGAAGTTTAATGCCTGATTGTTCAAAAGCCCTTCGTAAAGAAATGTGTACACTTATAGTACACTATCAATAATGCTACTACTAAGGGCTTGTCCATACAGAGACTTAGTGTGTAGCAAGCCAGGGTGTGAATGTATATCACTCTAGCCTACCACATACTAAGTCACAATGTGGACCCTACTACTGCACATGAGGGAGCTTTTAATGCGCGATAGCAGAGTCCACACGGCCACTTACTGCACAGCAGGCTAGAGTACTATAGATTTACAACCTTGCTTGCTGCAAACTGATTGTGTAGACAAGCCCTAATAAAGGAGCTGTGCTTTCAATCCTTGCAGAGCAAGTAGTAGAAGAATTGCCAACTAGTAATCAGACTGCTTATGTTTACATTCTGAAACTGACATCTGTCAAACAAAAATACATACACAAAAAGAAATAGGAAAAAAAACTGTTTAAATGACAACTATGAAAAATTTCCCATAGGCAGTACTAATATATTTTTTCCATTTATATTTAAATTTACTATTTTTTCCTACATATTTCTATTTGATTCCACATTTATGTTGTCAAACCTACAAACAATATTTGAAATCTTCTTAAAAAGTCAAAGAAACAGTTTCATGTTAGTAAAACTTAAATTACTTATATCAACTTGCCAGCAGTCATGACATACATTTTATTATTATACATTACATTTATACATTTAAACCCTTATTTTACATTGGTTAGCTCTTTTACGTAAGAACGGCCATACTGGGTCAGACCAATCGTCCATTTAGCCCCATATGCTGTTTTCCGACAGTGGTCAATGCCAGGTGCTTCAGAGGGAACAAACAGAACAGGCAATCGTCGAGTGATCCATTCTGTTGTCCACTCCAAGCTTCTGGCAAACAAAATCTAGGAACACTCAGAGCATGGCGTTGCATCCTTCGCCATCCTGGCTAACAGCCATTGATGGACCTATCCTCCATGAACTTATCTAGTTTTTTTTAACGGTGTTGTAGTCTTAGCCTTCACAACATCCGCTAGCAAAGAATTCAACAGGTTGACTATGCTTTGTGTGAGAAAATACTTCCTTTTGTTTATTTTAAACCAGCTGCCTATTAATTTTATTCGGTGACCCCTAATTCTTGTGTTCTGTGAAGAACAACATTTCCTTATTCACTTTCTCCACATCAGTCAAGTTTTTATAGACCTCTATCATATCCCCTTAGTCGTCTCTTTTCCATGCTGAAAAGTCCCTGTCTTTTTAATATCTCCTCAAATGGAAGCTGTTCCATACCCCAATCATTTTTGTTGTCCTTCTCTGTACCTTGAATTGCATGCAGTATTCAAGACGTGGGCATACCATGGATTTATATAGAGACATTATGATATTTTCTGTCTTATTATCTATCCCTTTCCTAATGGTTCCCAACACTTTGTTAGCTTTTTTGACTGCTGCTGCACATGGAGCAGATGTTTTCAGAGAATTATCCACAATGACTGCAAGATCTTTCTTGAGTGGTAACAGCTAATTTAGATGATGGTAACCCCATCATTTTGTATGTATAATTAGGATTATGTTTTCCAATGTGCATTACTGTGCATTTATAAATATTGAATTTTCTCTGCCATTTTGTTGCCCACAGTTAATAGTACCACATACCACAGTTAGTAGTTCTGCAATTTCATATTTGAGCTCCTTCAGAACTCTTGGGAGAACAACATCTGATTACAGTAACTTATTACTGTTTAATTTATCCATTTGTTCCAAAACCTCCCCTAATGACACCTCAATCTGGGACAGTTCCTCAGATTTGTCACCTAAAAAGACTGGCTCAGGAGTGGGAATCTCCATCATATCCTCAGCCATGAAGACAGATGCAAAGAAATCATTTAGTTTCTCTGCAATGGCCTATCTTCCCTGATTGTTCCTTTAGTACCTTGATTGTCCGGTGGCCCCATTGATAGTTTGGCAGGCTTCCTGCTTCTAATATCCTTAAAAAGAAATTGCTATTACTTTCTGACTCTTTGGCTAGTTGCTCTTCACGTTGTTTTTTTGCCTGCCTAATTATACTTTTACACTTGACTTGCCAGAGTTTATGCTCCTTTCTATTTTCTGCAGTAGGATTTAACTTTAAATTTTTAAAAGTATGTTTTTTTGTCTCTAACCAATTTCTACTTTGTTGTTTAGCCATGGTGGCACTTTTTTGGTCCTCTATGTTTTTAATTTTGGGGTATACATTTAATTTGAGCCTCTATTATGGTGTTTTTTTAAAGTTTCCATGCAGTGTGCAGGCATTTCACTTTTGGGACTGTACCTTTTAATATCTGTTTAACTAGTTTCTCATTTTTGTGTAGTTCCCCTTTCTGAAGTTAATGCTGTGGTGGGCTTCTTTGGTGTTTCCTGTCCACCCTCACAGTAATGTTAAATTTAATTACATTATGGTTGCTATTATCAAGCGGTTCAGCTATAATTTACTTCTTGGACCTGATCCTGAGCTCCACTTAGGATTAACTCAAGAATTGCCTCTCCTCTTGTGGGTTCCAGAACTAGCTGCTCCAAGAAGCAGTCACTTACGGTGCCAAGAAATTTTATCTTTGCATGCACAAAAGCACATTTTTAAAAAGGGAACAGAGTAGCAGACTCTCTATCCAGGATTGCAAATTACCTTCTTCCAGAAACTGATGCCTATAAACTCCAGTATCTAAGAATAATGACAGGTTTCAGAGTAACAGCTGTGTTAGTCTGTATTCGCAAAAAGAAAAGGAGTACTTGTGGCACCTTAGAGACTAACCAATTTATTTGAGCATAAGCTTTCGTGAGCTACAGCTCACTTCATCGGATGCATACTGTATGCATCCGATGAAATGAGCTGTAGCTCACGAAAGCTTATGCTCAAATAAATTGGTTAGTCTCTAAGGTGCCACAAGTACTCCTTTTCTTTTTGAGTATCTAAGAAGGCACTTAAAAGTGATCACAAGTGGTCTCCACAAGTGGTCTCCCTGCCACATGCAGGGGAATGAGACGATTTTAGCTCGGCAAGTAGAATCAGTGGGAAAGTACTTGTACTCAGGAGTTTCACACCAATCTATGTATTGTAAAGCTGCCAGTCAATTTAAAAGAACAATTCAAAAAGAGAAGAATATAGAGTTTAGAAACTAATAACTCATTGGTAATTAGTTTAAAAACTACAACTCATCACCAATGGGCAGTGAGGGTGGGAGACAAACTATAAAGTGAGCGCCCAACATTTAATTTCCTCATTCTGATGGAAAATAAGCACTAATTCAAAAAAAGTAACTCTTTAAAGAAAGATAATTGTGGTCTCAGTAATTGAAGAATAAAGAAAGGATTGAAAGCAAACATGAAAATAAATTTATGCATACTTCAATAAAATAAAATATACTTCAATAAAAAGGTGCTGACCCGGTCAAACTAGGAGTTGTATACAATTTTTTTTAAAGTAATCAACAGTAAAAGGTACAAGTTAAAAACATTTACTAGAAAGAAGAACAGGACAGATTAAAGAATATGGGCAGTATAAAAACCAAAGAGGCCAATGTTGCTGCTAATTCTTATGAGGAATTCCCAATGTCATGGTCCCCAGAGATACCCAAAGTTGTGAGGCACTGCACTACTCCCTGCCATTAGTGTGCAGCAGTCATGTCTGTGCCTGCTGTGGATCATCTCCCGGAAGCCACCAGCCTCTGGCCGCACAAGCACTACTTTCCAGGCGCCCACAGGCCTCACTTTCTGTACAGGAGCGAAAGGTGCACACCAAGCATTCCCTGTAGCGTCAAGCCCCTTATCAACTGAGCACTCACAGAATTACCAGGCCTGCGATTCGCAAGGGAACAGTACACACTAGCTTGTAAGACTAAACTCCATCACTTTGCTGAACACCACAGCACTGAGATCTATTTATAGTGAAAACAAAAATAAGTTTATCAAAGAACAGAGATTCAACTTACAGTGGGTAACAATATTAAAAACAAACGGTTACATAAAATAAAATCATAACAAGCTTTCTAGAGACTAAAAACTTTAACAAGCTACTCTTGTTGAAAGGTGCTCTCTTAATTTTGCTTAGCTTTTTCCAGCATTTTCAGCCAAGCATGTCTGAAATCCCTTTTGCAACGAAGCAAAAATTGCTGCCCTTTTAAGTCCTCAGTGAAGGATGCCAGGGGGTCTTCCCTATTCCCCAAATATAGTAAAACAAACCTCTTAAGTGCACCTCAAGATAAGGCTCTCTTCCCCTGCTGATCTTCTTCTCTTCCTGCTGATTTCTTACTGAAGTTCCGTCTTACAATCCTTCATTTACATTCATCTCAGACTGGTGATAGGAAGCCCACTGTGAATGAGACAATACTTAATTTACATGTAAACAGATGTCTAAACATCTCTGGTCTGACAGAAAACTGGGTTTTCACCTTTGCTGGTGACCAGCCCCCATACTTAGACTTTAACAACATATTTTCAGTCTACATACATAGCTCTTTACACAGTGTCTGTACATACATTTCACAATGATACTGATGACTGGTGAGACACTGGCTTGCACTTGAGGCCTCACATGACATTCTTTGGTGAAATGGAATACACATACCAGAATCAGAAGATTCCTGAACCCTTCTGCACCTCCTTGCAGTTGGCATCAGGAGGTTCTTGTGTGACACCCAAGTACTTCAAATGAGATTTTTACCCAAAAAAGGGCTGCAGAATAAGAAAAATCAAAGTCAGTGAAACAAAGACGTTACCAAAGATTATTCTAAATAAGACAGGATGTTATAACTAAAATAAAAAAGAAAGGTTAGTGATGCAGGCTGTGACTATATATGATGGTAAGGGTAATCTGACAGGAGAGACCTGTTTTTAAAAACAGTTAATTCTCTTTGCCTCTATTTGAGAAAAATGAGAATTTAAGGCAACCTCCATCAGTAAGAATGAAAGGTAAAAACAAACAGGCTTTCGACATGAGGAATGATAAAGTTCTGGTAGAAGACAGATGTACTATGCAAGCCATTTCTCAAATGCAGTTGTACCACAGCTATGTAGAACTAGATACTATTTATCCAAAAGTGTGTGTTTTAAGGCAGAAAAGGCATTATGGTTCTAGATCCCTGTGGACACTGTGGCTCTTGAATATATGTGTGCAATCCATGTAGTGTTAGAGGAGGAAGAGTGTATTAAAGCAGAGGTCAGAATTTAACTCTCACTGAATCTGGTTTTGAATAGTGATGCCACAAAGCTAGTTCCTGAAAAAGTGGAGGGAATCAGCTTAGATGGTTTGGACATGAGTCAAGAAGCTTGGAAGAATGTATAGGAAACAAAGTGCTAAATGAAGAAGAGAAGGGTTGGAAGAACCAAAACTAGATGGAGGTCATACTAAAGAATGTGATTAGCTGCAGTTTGAGGAACTGCTTCAAGACAGACTGGAATGCAGAAGAACTCAAAGAGCTGACCCCATACAGATGACGAAAAAAATGGGGGGGTAGTGGTGAAATGTACAGTCAAGGTTGTGATATTCCCCAGCCTGAAACGATTTTTTTCCCCAAATTGGGAGATAAAAACAAAAGCTGATATCCTGGATCAACACTGAGCAAGCTGGAGTGGTCTTCTAAAAATTGAAAAAAATATATACATATAGCTTGTGCTCTGGGTAGAATGCTTCTATAATTTTGGTGCAACTAACTAGAACACAAAATCCTTCAATGAAAAGGGATTTGGGGTGGAAATCAGGACCTTTAATTTTAAGTGCTAGAAGAGAAAAGGAACTCAGGATTAGGTTTCATCAAGCCATACCTCAGCCTCTTTTTCCTCTTCTGGGCTCAAGATATGGTCTTTGTATTTCAAATTAGTTAAGTTGGCTAAGTAATGGGAAGGTCCCATAGTTTCAATTTGTGCTTGTGTGGTTCTAATTAATAAATTGGAACACCACAGATTTTCTTTGCCACGTCGACAGTGGTGTTACCAATTTGTAATCTGTCAAGATAAAAAAAGCCATTTGAGAAGATTTTGGGTAAGTTTAATACTTATGTTTTTGATCCAAGTCCTTCTTGTGAACAGAAGAAATAACAATAAGCTTCTTGTAACTATATATTAATGAGAAAGAGAGAGAGTGTGAATCTTCTTGCAAGCTTCTCCAAGGGCAATTGGGGAATCAATACTTTTTTCAGTCAACCAACCACGAGGCTGATAGCAGTTGCAGAGGCATTTTTGAACTTCCACAATAGGCTTTAGGATTCTGTTTCATATTACTGCTTTCCCAGTGAGGTTTTAATAGCATGCTCAGCATCCATACTTCAGAAGTTTAGGATGACTTCACCTGAGAATCTGTGTCATACTGTTCTCTGGATTCTTATAAGGGACCTTCAGTAGTTTGGATATAATATTCTGCACTTTTCTTTCAGTGTAGAATCACTAGCGTTAAGTTGGGGCACCTTTTCCCCCATAGGGATGCTTGCAGATATTTCAGTCATTCCTCAAATTTAAACCCTCTCCCCCGGCCCAAAAAAACCCACTTTGCTTTAATTTCAATTTTTTGGTTCTTCCTTTAATTTTCTTCCATTTCTTCATTTGCAGCACCTAGCAGTCGACCTGAGAGTTTAAAATCCATCTGTAGGGATATATCCAGGACAAAATGCTTCAGTCTTTTCTTTAAATTGCCCATTCTGTGCAATGTTTCACATAACGTTAGCGTAAAAGAGGTTACAACTTTCTTTACAAGTTGAAGTTTTTGCCTTTCAAGTTTTTTTAAATGGCAAAATTGCTGATTGACATTTGCTATTTTTGGGTGCTAGAAAAGAGAGCACTCAGGAATAAAGTAAATGTTGAAGAGAAACAGGAAGGCATCAAAAAGGGACTTAAATTATCATTCTGGCTACATTTTGAAAATGTCTCATTTGCACGATCAGACTCACCAATGTTCTGTTCTTCCACTTTGTCTATTAAAGTTTCATTCAATGGCATATTTAATCTTTAAGAACGAAAAGAAACCAATTTTCTGCACTTACTGAGATGAGCATGTCTCTTTTCAATCTTGTTACTTAACAACTCCTGACAACGTTTACAATTTTTCTTTAGATAAATTATCTATTTTCATTACTTCAGTACATTCAGTCACTTGTTTCCTACCACTTCAACTTTTGGCAAGTTGAGTCACATGAATTCATACCCTAGTGCTCGGCAATCAGTAAATGCTATTCACAAGTTTGCAGTATCAATAAGCAGTTTTCACATTTACTAGTTAGAATGAGAAACAATCACCTAGTGAATTAAACCC
Organism: Lepidochelys olivacea; assembly: GCF_965140295.1. NCBI lineage: Eukaryota > Metazoa > Chordata > Testudines > Cheloniidae > Lepidochelys > Lepidochelys olivacea. The sequence goes on along the minus strand of NC_140414.1, from coordinate 133,455,679 downwards.
TGTGAAGACAAACATAAGATGAACTATTAAGTTTTATACAGAGCCATATTGCTGGATGCCCTTGCGCACTTTCAAGAAGTATCTAGATCCCAGCAAACCAATCCTTGAATAATACACAATTTCACCTGCTCACCTCTTCAGCACTCAACACTGGAATCTGCCTAACAGACAAACCCTCTCTCCAATCACTGGCTTCACCCACTCTTCTTCTATAGGCTTCTAGACAGTTTTATAATTTTTATGGTCTCCTAAAAAGGCATAATTCATTACTTCCATAGTAATATTTTAGAATGTTCTTTTAGAAACTAAAATTGTGTTTCTAATATTAAAAAAAACCACTTTCAAATATACCATATTCATGTAAATACTTCCAAGTGACATAAAAGTTCAAAAATGAAACTCCCATTTAATTGTTCCCCTCCCATTTACAAAATATTAAAATGCAAACAAACAAAAACCACCACAAGCCAACACCATCACATTTGTTTTTTTACAATCCTGTAGGAAGTTTTAAGTGCCATTGTAATTTTTTTTTACAAGTCCAAACATAACAAGCTTATAATCCTTGCAATAACAGAATAGTAAAAGAATAGAATATCAAGCCCAGGACTTTTTATATTTTACTTTATAAGAAAAAGCTCTGTTCTAGTAAGCACTTAAACTGAATTCAAACTTATTTATGAGGGAGACAGATTTTAGTTGTAGAAAAGAAAAACAATTAATACATTTGAGATTTAAGTATTTGGTTCTGTAGTTTCCCTGTAGCCATTTCCATACTCGGGATAAAAACCTGGTAGGAGTCAAATTCATGAGTAATCCCAGTACTACAAGGAGGCTTACAACATGCAAAGACATTTTAGAAAAAAAACTCCGTCCAAAATGATTCTCTGTTCCAGCTCCCTTAAAACATTTGGCGCAGGGCACCGGCAAGACAACATAAGCTGTAATTTAAGACTCACTAAGTAACTGTTTATGCAGGTGTCTTTATACACTGTACCAAGTTTCAATTCCAACACAAGAATGGTAACAAAAAATGCTAGGGAAGGGAAAACAATGAGATTTTCCTACTTGTAATTTTATTTTGTTTGAAGTCACTTGATGTCAGTGTGGACCAATGTGCTGTCCGGCATCCCCTTGATTCATCTATCTGCCTGGTCACCAACAGTCACAACTCTTCCTGCAAAGTAGCACTTAGTGGTTGCTGTGTAAGACTGTCTCCAGTCAACTTCAGACATTACTAAATATATTAATTTGTTAATGAACACTGCAATCTTTGCAAATGCTAAACTGAACTATTTTCTGGTCCAAGTTGGAGAGCAATTTAGACTTGTGTATGGTATCAGAGTCCAATCCCAGCAAGGACCAATGTGAATACCTACTCTCACCTTCTGTAAAACACAAGCCATAGAACTTCCGCAAAATAATTCATACGGCAGATCTTTTAGAAAAAACACCCAATCTTGATTTTAAAATTGCCAGTGATTGAGAATCCATCACAACCCTTGGTAAATTGTTCCAGTGGTCAATTATTCTCACTGTTAAAAAATTATGCCTTATTTCCAGTCTGAATTTGGCTAACTTCAACTTCCAGCTATTGGATCATGTTATATCTTCTTCTGCTAGACTAAAGATCCTATTATCAAATATTTGTTCCCCCATGTAGGTACTTAAAGGCTGTAATCAAGCCACCCCTTAGGCTTCTCTTTGTTAAGCTAAATAGATTGAGCTTCTTGACTCTCTCTCTCTCTCTATACAAGGCAAGTTTTCTAACCCTTTAATCATTCTCATGGCTCTGTTCTGAACACTCTCGAATTTATCAATATCCTTCTTGAATATTGCACACCAGAACTGGACACAAAATTCCAGAAGCAGTCACACTAGTGTATAGATATGCAAGCACCCCCTTGGCTTGAAATGGTTTCCATCATATACAGGGTTTACAGTTTTGTTCAGTGGCTTTCAGCACTCTTCCCCCACCCCGCCCACTATAAAAAAAAAAGTGTTCCAGCACCACTGCATTAGTGCCAAATACAGAGGTAAAATAACCTGTCTACTCCTACTGAAGATCCCCCTGGTTATCTATCAAAGGATTACATTTGTCCCTTTTGGCCACAGCATCTTATTGGGAGCTCATGTTCAGCAGACTATCCACACAGGCCCCCAGATCTTTTTCAAAGTCACTGTTTCCCATGATAGAGTTCCCCCATTCTGTAAGTATGGCCTACATTCTTTGTTCCTGGATGCGTACATTTAGCCATATTAAAAAAAAAACACATTGTTTGTTTGTGTCCAGCTTACCAACCTATCCAGATTGCTCTGTATCTGTGACAGACTTCATTATTTACCACTCCCCCAATTTTTGTGTCATCTGTAAACTTTATCAGTGATTATTTTATGTTGTCTTTCAGGTCATTGATAAAAAATGTTAAATAGCACAGGGCCAGCCACCTATCCTTGCAGGACCCTACTAGAAGCACACCCGCTCAATGATGATTCCCCATTTACAATTACATTTTGAGACCTAGAAATTAGCAAACTTTTAATCCATTTAATGTGGACTACATTAATTTTATATTGTTCTAGTTTTTTTAATCAAAATGTTATCTTATAAAAATCTACATATTACAACAATATTACCTTTATCAACAAAACTTGTAATCTCATCAAAAAAGGTATCAGGTTAGTTTGACAGGATCTATTGTCCATAAATACTTGATTAATAAAGAATAAAAAAAGTAAAATTATTGGCATTAATCAAATCCCCTATCAGCCATAGCAACCAACTCTTGCCTTGCATCCTCTGGCAATCTGTCCTTAAAGTTTAAGATATTGTCCCAGAGGTTAAAATCATAGCATTCCAGAAATGCCTGGTGGTTGAGTCTGAGCTGCTGCCCAGCTGTTGAATAAAGTTTCTGTCAAAGAGATCAAGCTTCTTTTCATCTATTGCTTTTGGATAGGTGCCTGCTGACACTGGCATTCTCTATCATTGTCAGCTCATAACACCAACAACCCCAGAGAAGAGTGCATGTAAAAAGTTCAAACCCCTGAGAGGGAACGTAATATCTGCACTCAGACCTTTTTGCTTTGGGAAGAAGTGAAGAGGAAGTTTGCCACAGCACCTTGGTGGGCTCAAGGATAGCATCATTAATTGGGAGCACCACTCCAACAAAAGCTAAAAATGACAGTCTCTTGAACCGCGTCCACCCACATATCCAAGGTGGAAGCCACCCTCTTTAAAAGGTCCTGAAGGCTTTATAATCATCAGGCAGAGGTGAGGAATTCTCTGACAGCACTTCCTCATCTGGTGGTGAAGAGGAGGAAACCAAAGCTGAATGCAAAGGAGCCTCCTCCAATTCCTCTATGGGAAAATTCCCCAGACCACTTTCCTCTTGCTTGGTATCAAGCCCAGTACCAGGAGTAGTTGCCTGCTTCACTTGGTAGAGTGGGTCTTGATGGCTATTAGATGAATTAGAGTGAGCAGGGTGCAGAGATGACCTTGAAGCTGAGATTAATCCCTAAGTGTTTCAAAACGTCATGAAGGCCCTGGTGCCCAATTTCTTTCACGCCATGGATCTCTACTGGCTGAGCAAGATGGAGCCTCTAGTGGGTGGAGGGAATGGTGAGGTACATGATGTGACTGACACATATGCGAGCTGACCCCTGAGTCAGAAGATTAATCAGTTTCCTCCGACCAATGGGGAGGCTGTTCCTGTTGGTGCCAGGTATTGATGTTGGGAGCCCAGAGAAGACAGCATTGGAGAGATAGTCATAGCTTTCTGTCTGGAAGGCACTATATTCTGCTGAGACAAAGAAAACAGCATTGTACAATGAGACCCTTGAGTGTCCAGAGGTGTCCATAATGCCTGGAGGTGATCACAGTGCTGTATGCTGGGATGAAGCAATTGACAAGGTTTTAGTAACAGCTGACAGTACTGGGGCAAGAGGACTCTTGGACTGCCAACAAAACTGGTACAGAGACATTCAGCAGATCCATCGCCGCAACATATATTGGAGGAGTTGATGGCACTGGGACAGTCTTTTGCTGCTGAGACAAGGGGGACAGCACTGCTGAACTTGATGGTGCCACTTTGGCTTCACGGAGACCAGCCCCTTGTACCAGATCCAGCATTGATGGTCATGTCTGAGTAGATGACCACCTTGGGGAGTGCCTCTGCCTCAAGTACACTCCTCTTTTTCTCAGCATGTTTGATGGAATTTGGTGCCAGGAACCTCCCTGTCCTGGATACTGAGGCTTTCAAAGCCAGATACTGGTGCCTCTTCCTCAGGATGCAGCCAAAACAGGGGGAGCACTCCTCATGGAAGTGGATGTGCTCAATACCCACTCCAAAGGGAGGCTCCAAGAGTATGTACAGAGCTGCCTCCATCAGAAGAAATTTATGTCTGGCTTCCCTGTCTTTTTTTGGTCCTTGGATCTATATTCCTACAAATTTAGCACAGATTCCTAATGTGAGTCTCCCTGAGACACTTCAGGCAACAGAGCATGGGTCACTCAATGGCTTTGTTTTGCAGGAATGGCAGGGCTTGAAACCTGGTGACTGAGGCAAGCCCCAACAATGGTATAGTACCCAATAATGGAAACTGAAGTATATATAAAAACAAAACAAAAAAAATGCAAAAAATCTGCCCCCCCCCCCGACTTATTACGTAAGTAATATGCTGCGTAATGCTAAAACAGACTCAAAGAAAATGAGTACCAACTAAATACAAATAGAGTGTGGAAAACTTGTGATAGCAAGATAATACGCTCCAACTACTGTCTCAGGTAGTCAGAAGGAACTGAGGGTGGTTGGGGGCGTCTCGGCCTTTTATACCATCGCACAACAGCGCAAGACCACAGAGGGTGCAAGTGCTGTCCTGACGGGTACCACTGAGGGAAATCTCCCCCACAACAGTGCACTGTGAGCACACATGATCATTCGAAGAAAAATGGTGTATGATGCTGAAGCAAGACACAGCCAACCCAGAATTATTTAAATTACATAATACTGTAGGTTTGATATCCAGCTGGCTTTGAAAATTACTAGTGAAATATAAAAACCAAATAAATCTAAAACAGAAAAAGCACCTGTATAGTTTCAGAACAGACAATTCGACTTCATTCACATGAAAGCATGAGCTCTAGATTTAGACACCTGCTATCCAGAGGCTACAAAAGATTACGCCCTTGAGAATGGTACTGGGGAAGTACACTGCTGGAAAATCAAGTACTAGCTTCTGAGAACTTGGCTTTTCACCTGGGTGCTGCACTTAAGTAGTAGTTAGTCATCTTGTATAGTAACAATGGTTCTTTGAGATGTGGGTCCCTATGAGTGACCCACTGTAGGTGTGTCTGTGTCCCTGCGCTGCTGATCAGAAAACTTTGGTAGCAGTGTCTGTCCAGTCCATGCATGTGCTGCTCCTTGCCTGCCACGAGGCTAGCCAGCATGAGTGGGTGATCCCTCCTCAGTTCCTTCTCTACCGCAAAGTCAATTACTAGAACTCTGAAGTAGAGGGGAGGAGGGTGGGTCATCCATAGGGACACATATCTTGAAGAACCATCTTTACTGTACAAGACGAGTAACTTCAAGAAATGTCCATATGGGTACTCCACTGTAGGTAATTCCTGGGCAGTACCCATCACTGGAGACTGGAACTTCAAAGTGGAGTCTGATATGGATAATAGTACTGTGGCACTGAATTTGGCATCTGCAGCAAAATCCCCCAGGATGGCATAGTGATCTACAAAGGTGAGTGCAGATGCCCAGGTAGCTGTTCTGCATATTTCTGATCTAGAGATAACCTTGGAGAAGGCGACAGAGAGGATTTGGAGAACACTCTGGGAACCTATGAGAGGCCAAAAGGGAGTACTCTGTATCAGTAGTGGTCTTGGCCTACTATGAACCTGAGGTAATGTCTGTGGATTGGTATGATCGAAATGTGGAAGGTATGCATCTTGGAGGGTGAGGGCAGAGAACCAATCTCCTTTTTCTAATGCTGGAATGATTATTGATAACATGACCATCTTGATCTTCTGAGCCTTGGTGAATTTATTGAGTGACCTGAGGTCCAGTATGGGTCTCCAGCCCCCATTTTTCTTCAGTATCAGGAAGTAATGAGAATAGAAGTGTCTGCCCCTTAGATGTATGGGCACTGGCTCCATGGCTCCTACTCTGAGGAGATAATCTCCTGATGTAGCAGGCTCTCATGAGAAGGGTTCCTGAAGAGGGATGGGGAAAAGTGCTTGGGAACGGGAAGGGAGGAGAAATGGATGAAGTATCTATCCTGGATGATCTCCAGCACCCATTTGTTGGTTTTATCCATTCCCAGGTGCTGCAGAATGGAGAGACATGGTCCTTGAAAGGATGGGTGGGGTTTTCCATTGTGATGCAGCGGTGAGGAGAGTGTCCTAGGGGCAGCTCAACCAACCCATCAAAATTTCTCTTATAGGTGGAGAGTTGACAGGAAATTTGCAGAGATCCCAACATCTTTTACCTGGGGAACCTGGGCTGCTTCTTTTGAGGTTCATAGGGTCTCTTTTTGAGATGAGTACTGTGATTAATGAGGCTTGAATGGTAGCTGAGGGCTATACTTTCTTTTGTACTCAGGTGCATAGTTTCTGAGGGTTCGAAGAGCGGCCCTTGAATCTTCTAATGTGTGAAGGGAGACATTGGTCTTATCGGCAAATAATTTTGTCCCTTCAAAAGGGAGGTCCTCCACTGTCATTTGGACCACCTTTGGGAAGCCATATAGGTGAAGCCCCAAATCCCATCTCATCACAATGGCAGCTGAGATAGAATGAGCTGCCATGTCAGCTGCATCAAGTGCAGACTGGAGAGATGTTTTAGCTACCAGCTGGCCCTCATTGACTAAAGCTTTAAATTGCTCCTTATGAGAATTGGGGAGCTGCTGAATAAGAACTAAGCTTGGCATAGTCATATTTAGGCAACAAGACTTGATAGTTCACACTCTGAACTGGAAGATGGCCAAGGAGTAAGCCTTCCTGCCAAAAAGATTCAGATACTTCCAGTCCTAATTGTAAGGGGTGGACTTGAATTGGTGTTGGCGACTGTTAGAATTAACTGTGTCCACAATGATTAAATTGAGAGCTGGGTGTGAGAATAGAAATTCTGGCACGTAATATTTCTTGTCCACCCACTTGCAAGTTGGACGGATGGATGCAGGGGTCTGCCATATCATCTTGGAGGGGTCTAGTAGAGTCTCATTAACAGGGAAGGCCGCTCTGGAAGAGGTGGAGGAATGTAGAATGTCCACCAGCTTGGGTGTGACTCAGTCAACTCTTGTAGATGTATTTATCGTGCCTCTGCCACCCTCTGTGCCAAGTCTTGGAACAATTTAAAATAATCCACCACAGATGGCGGAAGGGCCATCACCACCTTGTCTGATGACAATGCCAAGAAGTGAGCTTGAGGAGTGACTTCTTCTTCAACTCCGGTTCCTCCCTTGCCTACTCAGGGGGTTCTGAGGCCCTTGAGGCAGCAACTGAAGGAGAGTACTTCCCCAGCTGCTTGTAGGCCACACTAGCGGTGATGAGGGCCTGTTGCTTTTGGGCCTGCCAAGGGTCCCAGGATGGCCATTGTGATGGGAAGGAGCCCACAGTTGCCAAAATCAGGGAGAGTATGGGTCAGAGGTGCAGTATGCCAGATGTCCATAGTGGAACTGGGCTCTGTACGGTGGGTGAGAAGAGCATTGGGAAACAAGGTCCTCTCGCTCACTTTCTGACTCTAATGAAGTAAAGAATGATGCATGCCAGGAAGTCAGTGAGTCCAGGGCTCTGGGTGAACTCAGTACTGGGACCCCGGTACTGAGCAGAGGAGAATCCGGTGCATCAGACACCAAAAGATCCATTGCACACCAGAAATCCATCTGTATGGAGGCCGAGAGGCTCTGTGTCTAGCCAGGGGCAGTAGAGAAGGAACAGGGTGGGGGGTGGGAGGATCATCTGTTCACGCTGGCTAGCCTTGTGGCAGGCGAGGAGCAGGGCATGTGTAACTCTGCTAGACCCCAGTTGTCGGCAGGCGGGAATCGAACCTGGGGCCTCTGGAGCTTAGTGCATGAGCCTCTACTGCATGAGCTAAAAGCCAACTGGCTGTTATCTAAGGTTGTAGAGAAATCTCCCCCCACCCCACTAGAGGGGACAAAACACCACACCCAGGACATGTGTGGGTTACATACTTCCCTACCTGAGAATGCACATCCCGAGCTTCAGAGACTTCCCAGTTGAAATCCCGGACAAGCCCGCACTTGTAACTCTACTAGATGGGACAGAACACCACAGCCAAGAAGTGTGTGGGTTACACGTGTGAGCTGGACAGACACTGCTACCAATGTTCTCTGATCAGCAGCACTGGGACACAGACACACCTACAATGGAGCATCCAGAGGAACACTACTCAAAGAAAAATGAGATTCTTCATTTTAGTTTTCTTCCAGTTAATAGCAATCTGGTAAATTTTTGAAGTCCTGATGGGAGTGCAGATGTGTCAGCGGGTTAGTGGAAAAGTGAATTGGGAGAGAGCCTGATGGGGATATTTTAGAAAAGACAAATGGATTATTGAGAGGTTTTTTCTCTGTGGGGGGAAGGGGGCAGTATGGAAATGGAAAAGACAAAAGAAAGCATATTACTATATATGAGGAAACATAAGGAGATAGGTAGGAAGGAAAGTGGCATGACTTGATTAGTTTGTAAGTACCTACATGGGAGACCAAATACTTGATAATGGGCTTCTGTATTAGCAGTGAAAGGTATAACATGATCTAATGGCTGGAATTTAAAGCTAGAAAAATCCTGACTGGAATAAGACATTTTTAAAAGTGAGGGTAATTAACCATTGAAACAATTTAAGCAATGGAACAATTTACCATGGGTTGTGGTGGATTCTATGCTACTGGCAATTTTAACATCAAGATTGGATGTTTTTCTAAAAAAATCTGCTCTCTGAATTATTTTGGGGAAGTTTATGGTCTTTATTGTATAGGAAGTCAGACTAGATCAGTAATTTTCAACCTGTGGTCCACAGACCACAGGGGGTCTGCAATCTATGTCTAAGATTTCCAAAGGGGTCTGCACCTCCATTCAAAAATTTTTGGGGGTGGTGCATAAATGAAAAAAGTTGAAAACCACTGGACAGGATGATGATCACAAAGGTCCATTCTGGCCTTGGAATCTAAGAGATTCTTTAACTCCATAATTACAGTAAACTCACGAGGACTGAGGAAATATCTACACAACTCTAGAGATAAGACAGCAGGCCAGCCAAGATAAGAAGCAAATTCACGTCTGTAGATTCAGTATGCCCAAAAGCAGTGTGTTTTGGTCCTTAAAACCAGCATTTTTTTTAAACTAGCAACAGTTTTCTAGAAAGAGCTAACGTGCTCTGGGGTTGGGGGGGGAGGAGATTTTGTATGGCACATAAGGCATTTAAGAGCACAAATCACACTGGCCTATCAACTGATGCTCCTAAATCACTTAAGTGCTTTTAAAACTCTCTCCCTTACATAACCACATACAAATACCCATGCGCAGATTTAGAAAGCAGAGAACAAGCTGAAGGGAGCATAAAAACTATTTGATTCTCAGCAAATGAATTGATGGACCCAACTTGACAACTTACAGCTTCATGACTATAAAGTAGTGGAATATGCAAATTATTGTTGGCATGGTAGCTGCCCAAAAATACAATGTGGTTATGTAAGGGAGAGAGAAAGAATAACTTTGGCTAAAAGTTTGTCATTACAGATAACAATGCAGATCACCAAGAGACTGGACCTTCCCCCCTCCCCCACACACGCACCTGGCCTACATGATGCATGACAACTTGGACAACTTATACCATACAAGTTGCAATGAAGATGGAAATCTAGGGAAAAGTGACCAAAAAAACCAAAATAATGAAACCAGGACATATAATAAAGATAAAAACATAGAATAGTCTCAAATCTACTTATAAACAAAATTGGAGGACTGGTTGAAACATTGTTATTGAGGCAAGAAGCTTTGATCTCAAATTAAAATTCATGTCTGAAAATATTAGCACCCCTTCTTGTCAACTGTTGAGAATGGGTCACATCCACCGTAATTGAATTGGCCTTGTTAGCACTGACCCCTTCACTTGGTAAGGCAACTCACATCTTTTCATGTGCTGTGTATTTATACCTGCCTACTTTTTTTCACTCCATGCATCTGATCAAGTGAGCTGTGTCCCACGAAAGCTTATGCCCAAATAAATGTGTTAGTCTCTAAGCTGCCACAAGGACTCCTTGTTGTTTTAGCTATAGTATTATCCTAAAGTACTAAAAAGAGTGAAGGAATGTTTTACCTGGATGTGATTTACCTGGATCTGATCAGCAATCGTCATTTGCTAATGATTTTCATCTAGGAGAGCCACAGATAAACTAGATGCTTTTTTCTCCCTATAATTATTTCAATAACTCAGGCAAACTCCATCATAAATTATTTCTTTGTGCACTATTCCCAAACCTAAAATAATCATAATAATAGACAAGCTATGAATAGAGAGACGAGGTGGGCGAGGTAATATCTTTTATGAGGCCAACTTCTGTTGGTGAGAGAGACAAACTTTCAAGCCACACAGAGCTCTTCTTCAGATCTGGGAAAGGTACTCGAAGCCCTGGTCTACACTAGGAGTTGAGGTCGAATTTAGCAGCATTAAATTGATTTAAACCTGCACCCATCCATACGATGAAGCCCTTTTTTTCGACTTAAAAGGCTCTTAAAATAGATTTCCTTACTCCACTCCTGACAAGGGGATTAGCGCTGAAATCGGCCTTGTTGGGTCGAATTTGGGGTACTGTGGATGCAATTAAACAGTATTGGCCTCCGGGAGCTATCCCAGAGTGCTCCATTGTGACCGCTCTGAACAGCACTCTCAACTCAGATGCAGTGGCCAGGTAGACAGGAAAAGGCCTGCGAACTTTTGAATTTCAATTTCCTGTTTGGCCAGTGTGGCAAGCTGCAGGTGACCATGCAGAGCTCATCAGCAGAGGTGACCATGATGGAGTCCCAGAATCGCAAAAGAGCTCCAGCATGGACCGAACGGGAGGTATGGGATCTGATCACTGTATGGAGAAAAGAATCCGTGCTATCAGAACTCCATTCCAGTTTTCGAAATGCCAAAACATTTGTCAAAATCTCCCAGGGCATGAAGGACACAGGCCACAACAGGGACCCGAAGCAGTGCCATGTGAAACTTAAGGAGCTGAGGCAAACTTACCAGAAAACCAGAGAGGCGAACAGCTGCTCTAGGTCAGAGCCCAAAACATGCCGCTTCTATGATGATCTGCATGCCATTTTAGGGGGTTCAGCCACCACTACCCCAGCTGTGTTGTTTGACTCCTTCAATGGAGATGGAGGCAACACAGAAGCAGGTTTTGGGGACGAGGAAGATGATGATGATGATGAAGTTGTAGATAGCTCACAGTAAGCAAGGGGAGAAACTGGTTTTCCCGACAGCCAGGAACTGTTTCTCACCCTGGACCTGGAGCCAGTACCCCCCAAACCCACCCAAGGCTGCCTCCTGGACCCGCCAGGTGGAGAAGGGACCTCTGGTGAGTGTACCTTTTAAAATACTATACATGGTTTAAAAGCAAGCATGTTTAATTATTAATTTGCCCTGGCATTCGTGGCTCTCCTGGATATACTCCCAAAGCCTTTGCAAAAGATTTCTGGGGAGGGCAGCCTTATTCTATCCACCATGGTAGGACACTTTACCACTCCAGGCCAGTAGCACGTACTCGGGAATCATTGTAGAACAAAGCATTGCAGTGTATGTTTGCTGGCATTCAAACAACATCCGTTCTTTATCTCTCTGAGTTATCCTCAGGAGAGTGATATCATTCATGGTCACCTGGTTGAAATAGGGTGCTTTTCTTAAGGGGATATTCAGAGGTGCCCGTTCCTGCTGGGCTGTTTGCCTGTGGCTGAACAGAAATGTTCCTCACTGTTAGCCACGGGGAGGGGGGAGGGGCTAGCCACGTGATGGGGGGAGGCAAAATGCAACCTTGGAACGAAAGCACATGTGCTATGTATGTAATGTTAACAGCAAGGTTTACCGTGAAAGACTGTACCCATTGTTCTATAAAATGTGTCTTTAAATACCACTGTCCCTTTTTTTTCCTCCACCAGCAGCATGTGTTTCAAGGATCACAGGATCTTCTCCTGCCCAGAGGCTAGTGAAGATTAGAAGGCGAAAAAAACGCACTCGCAATGAAATGTTCTGAGCTCATGCTGTCCTCCCACACTGACAGAGCACAGACGAATGTGTGGAGGCAGACAATGTCAGAGTGCAGAAAAGCACAAAATGACCAGGAGGAGAGATGGCGGGCTGGAGAGAGTAAGTGGCGGGCTGAAGAGGGGGCTGAAGCTGAAAGGTGGCGGCAGCGTGATGAGAGGAGGCTGGATTCAATGCTGAGGCTGCTGGAGGATCAAACTAATATACTTCAGCGTATGGTTGAGCTGCAGGAAAGGCAGCAGGAGCACAGACCGCCACTACAGCCCCTGTGTAACCAACCACCCTCCTCCCCAAGTTCCAAATGCCTCACCCAGATGCCCAAGAATGCGGTGGGGGGGGAGCTCTGGCCACCCAGCCACTTCACCCCAGAGGATTGCCCAAGCAACAGAAGGCTGGCATTCAATAAGTTTTAAACTTTTAAAGTGCCGTGTGGCCTTGTCCTTCCCTCCTCCACCACCCCTCCTGGTGCGTCTCTCCTCCACCAGCCCTCCTGGGCTACCTTGGCAGTTATCCCCTTATTTGTGTGATGAATTAATAAAGAATGCATGAATGTGAAACAATGACTTTATTGCCTCTGCAAGCGGTGATCGAAGGGAGAAGGGGAGGGTGGTTAGCTTACAGGGAAGTAGAGTGAACCAAGGGGCAGGGGGTTTCATCAAGGAGAAACAAACAGAACTTTCACACCGTAGCCTGGCCAGTCATGAAACTGGTTTTCAAAGCTTTTCTGCTGCGTACTGCGCCCTCCTGTGCTCTTCTAACCACCCTGGTGTCTGGCTGTGTTAACCAGCAGCCAGGCGATTTGTCTCAACCTCCCATCTTGCATTAAACGTCTCTCCCTTACTCTCACAGATATTGTGGAGCACACAGCAAGCAGTAATAACAGTGGGAATATTGGTTTTGCTGAGGTCTAACCGAGTCAGTAAACGGCGCCAGCGTGCCTTTAAACTTCCAAATGCACATTCTACCACCATTCTGCACTTGCTCAGCCTGTAGTTGAACAGCTCCTGACTACTGTCCAGGGTGTCTGTGTATGGCTTCATGAGCTATGGCATTAAGGGGTAGGCTGGGTCCCCAAGGATAACTATAGGCATTTCAACATTCCCAACGGTTATTTTCTGGTCTGGGAATAAAGTCCCTTCCTGCAGCTTTTGAAACAGGCCAAGGTTCCTGAAGATGTGAGCATCATGTACCTTTCCCGGCCATCCCACGTTGATGTTGGTGAAACGTCCCTTGTGATCCACCAGTGCTTGCAGCACTATTGAAAAAGTATCCCTTTTGGTTTATGTACTCGCCGGCTTGGTGCTCCGGTGCCAAGATAGGGAAATGGGTTCTGTCTATGGCCCCACCACAGTTAGGGAATCCCATTGCAGCAAAGCCATCCACTATGACCTGCACATTTTCCAGGGTCGCTACCCTTGATATCAGCAGATCTTTGATTGCGTTGGCTAATTGCATCACAGCAGCCCCCACAGTAGATTTGCCCACTCCAAATTGATTCCCGACTGACCGGTAGCTGTCTGGCATTGCAAGCTTCCACAGGGCTATTGCCACTCGCTTCTCAACTGTGAGGGCTGCTCTCATCTTGGTATTCTTGCACTTCAGGGCAGGGGAAAGCAAGTCACAAAGTTCCATGAAAGTGCCCTTACGCATGTGAAAGTTTCGCAGCCACTGGGAATTGTCCCAGACCTGCAACACTATGCGGTCCCACCAGTCTGTGCTATGCGGTCCCACCAGTGTGTTTCCCAGGCTCAGAATCGGCATTCCACCGCATGAGCCTGCCCCATTAGCATCATGATGCCCACATTGCCAGGGCCCGTGCTTTGAGAGAAGTCTGTGTCCATGTCCTCATCACTCTCGTCACCGTGCTGATGTCGCCTACTCGCCCAGTTTCGCTTTGCCAGGTTCTGGTGCTGCATATACTTCTGGATAATGTGCTCCTAATTGCCAAAGTGATCTGAGCGGGCTCCATGCTTGCTGTGGTATGGTGTCTGCACAGAAAAAAGGCGCGGAACTATTGTCTGCCATTGCCCTGACGGAGGGAGGGGCGACTGATGACATGGTTTACAGGGTTGGCTTACAGGGAATTAAAATCAACAAAGAGAGTGGCTTTGTGAGAAAGTGAATGGCCCCCTCTAGGATAGAACTCAAAACCTCAAGGATAGAACTCAAAACTGGGTTTAACAGGCCATTGATTTCACAGAGGGAGGGAGGGAGGAGAAAATGAATACAAAACAAATCTGGTCTATTTCTTGTTTTGAGCCACTTCATCTGTCTTTATACATCTTGCTGGCAGCAGACTGTGCAGTATGACCGCTAGCCATCGTCATCTCCTAGGTGCTCGGCAGAAGATGGTGCAGTATGACTACTGGCCATCATCTTCTGCTAGTTGCAGATTAAAAGACAGTGCACTGCCGGTAGGACTCAATCGCCATGAGACGAAACAAGGGAAATGACCTGGCTGAGTCACTCCCATGTTTGCCCGGGTGCCCAGTTAAAAGAGCACCCAGGACTACGTTGACGACGGCTACCAGTCATACTGCACTGTCTGCTGCCAAAAGGCAATAAACTGCTGCTGTGTAGCAATGCAAACCATGTCTGCCAGCACCCAGAAGACATACGGTGATGGTTAGCTGAGCGGGCTCCATGCTTGCCATGGTATGGCGTCTGCACAGGTAACTCAAGAAAAAAGGCGCAAAACGATTGAAAGCAAGGGCAGACACGGAGGGAGGGAGGGAATGGGGGCCTGACGATATGTACCCAGAACCACCCGCGACCATGTTTTAGCCCCATCAGGCACTGGGATTTCTACCCAGAATTCAAATGGGCGGCAGAGACTGCAGGAACTGTGGGATAGCTACCCACAGTGCAACGCTCCATGCGGGTACCCATAGCAGTGCCGCTGATCTGAAGGTATACATTGTCCCCAAATGTAAAATAGTTATGGGTAAGGACAAAGTCACAAAGTTCAGCCACCACGTTAGCCGTGACATTACTGGGGATACTGTTCCTGATGGCTTGTAGTCCATCTTTGTGTGGAATGTTGGAGTAGAGGGCTTCTACATCCATAGTGGCCAGGATGGTGTTATCAGGAAGATCACCGATGGATTGTAGTTTCCTCAGGAAGTCAGTGGTGTCTCGGAGTGCTGGTAGCGTAGGGCCTGAGGAGGGAGCCTACATAGCCAGACAATCCTGCTGTCAGGGTGCCAATGCCTGAGATGATGGGGCACCCAGGATTTTTACATTTGGGGACAATGTATACCTTCAGATCAGCGGCACTGCTATGGGTACCCGCATGGCCCTACAGTATGCCAACATTTTTATGGCTGACTTAGAACAACGCTTCCTCAGCTCTCGTCCCCTAACGCCCCTACTCTACTTGCGCTATATTGATGACATCGTCATCGTCTGGACCCATGGAAAAGAAGCCCTTGAGGAATTCCACCATGATTTCAACAATTTCCATCCCACCATCAACCTCAGCTTGGTCCAGTCCACACAAGAGATCCACTTCCTGGACACTACAGTGCTAATAAACGATGGTCACATAAACACCACCCTATACCTGAAACCTACTGACCGCTATTCCTACCTGCATGCCTCCAGCTTTCACCCTGCTCACACCACACGAGGAGAGTGGGTTTGTGTGTCTGTGTGGAAATGGCCCAACTTGATTATCATTCACATTGTAAGGAGAGTGATCACTTTAGATAAGCTATTGCCAGCAGGAGAGTGGGGTGGGGGGAGGTATTTTTTCATGCTTTGTGTGTATAAAAGATCTTCTACACTTTCCACAGTATGCATCCGATGAAGTGAGCTGTAGCTCACGAAAGCTTATGCTCAAATAAATTGGTTAGTCTCTAAGGTGCCACAAGTACTCCTTTTCTTTTTCCGAATACAGACTAACATGGCTGTTACTCTGAAATTTGTTATGCCTAAAATCTTTGGAAACATATTTTTTACAGTTGGTGAAATTTCATAAACATGTTTATTGTTATGGAGATCACAAAAAGTAAATTAGTGTTCCCTTTTTCTAAAAGCAATGAACATTGTTACGAACACACTAAACCTCTGTGACTGATTCATTTAAAATAATGTCTTTGTTTCAGTAAGTTAAATATGTAGTAATCTGGAATGATTACTTTATGAAGATTTAAGAGTACATTTAAAATATAATATCAGCTTAGAAATACTGATTAAGAAATTGTAAAAGAGAGAAGAGCTGTATCATGTATTCCATAATATTTAATGTTGTATTCAGCAAGACAGCTGACTTGCCCTTACGACAAAGTTTTTGCAAATAAATCTCTGACAAACTTCAGGGCATTTCAAAAAACCTGTGACTGACATTTTTTATTCCCAAGTTTAGTGCTTTTAATTAGGTACCTTCTGCATGTCCATTCTGCGTGAGGGAGAGGGTACGGGGATCTCTGCAGGGAACTGTGACTCTCCACCACTGTGAGGCGGGCTGGGCTTCTGGCTATCCTTTGCTGTTTCATCCCTCACCCACGCCCCACCCCTGGGGCTGCAAGCCTGGGCTGCCGTCCGACATAGGGGCACCAGTATAATAATACTGCATAGGGCCCCATAAATCCTAAGGATAGCCCTGCAAAGGAGGCCAACTGTTGCTTGGTCAACTCCGAGGACAAAGTGGCAGACAAGGTGGTCAAATTGGAAGAGGATGTGGGACAGGCTCATCCAATGGTGTGGGAAGCCAGGACCTCTTTTGGACTCTGATGGGGTCTAGCCAGTCTCAGCAGTCCAGGTCTGGCATGCCTGAAGCAGGAAAGGAGAACTCAGGTAAGTACTTTTTCTTTGATGGTGCATGGTTACATGAGGTAGAGGTGTCCTCTATTTGTTACATGGTGCATGTAGCAAAAGGGATAGAAATTAACAACACTAGATACTGTTAGCATCCGCTTTACATTACCCAGTGCAGCTACGCAGTGGGGCCCTGCAGAAAAGTTTGTTAATGCACACTGAGATCTCCTGGGAATCCTCTATAGAGATCTCTAGGAAACTTTCTTGCACATACTCTGCAGTCCTCTGCCAAAGCAGAGCTGCTTTGTTTCTTGCCCCATTGTAGGAAACTTTGCTTAACCAATCAGCAGTTACTTCTGCAGGAAACTAGGCAGCGCACAGGCACGCAGCATACAAATCCAGTCTGAAGCTGCACGCATGCAGGAAATGCACACTTGCATCTTCAGTAACCCTCAGTAGTGTGATTTCAGCTTCAATCCCTCCCCCCCCCCCGTGGAAAATGGTGCCAGTATTCAGAATACTGTCCTCAGGTGCTGTACTGATCCCCTTCTGAAATCACCCAGACCCTGTCTTATCTTACACCCCCTCCTCCAACTCAGGCAGAACTTACCATGTTTAGCACTCAAGCCGTGCTGCGTACTTGCCAAGTGAAAGTGAGAAAGAGGTGTATGTAATTTTTATGATTCAAGTCTGTGCGTGTGCACCAAATACTCTGTATTGTTTCTTTTGCTTTTGCAGATTGTGCCCTTGAGGGCCAGCTTCTACACACTGGCGGAGTGCCCCAACCAGACAAGGAGGAGAATGAAGAGGAGTAAGAAGGCTCAGGAATTGCTCCAATCGTCAGATCAGGCCAATAGTGAGCACAGAGTGTGGAGAGAGACAATAAAAGAGAAACTACAAATGGACAGCCAAGAGAGGAGACAGGGTCAGGAGCAGATAATAAAGTTTATGGAAGATCAAATAGAGATGCTGAGGTCCCTGATTGAGCTGTAGGCAGAACACATGCATGCTTGACTCCCACTGAAGTCCATACAGAATGGCATTCCTTGCCCTCCCCAAACTCCCCACACACATTCCTCTCACATTCCTGGCCTGTCGTGGTACCCCTTGCACTCCACCCCTAAGGATATTTTCCATTAGGACAGCTGGACTTACATGAAGCTGTGAGATCCTCACTTCAGCAAGTGCTGCTCACTGTCACATCCCTTGTAAGAAATCATAGACTCACAGGACTGGAAAGGACCTCGAGAAGTCATCTAGTCCAGTCCCATGCACTCATGGCAGGACTAAGTATTATCTAGACCATTCCTGACAGGTGTTTGTCTAACCTGCTCTTAAAAATCTCCAATGATAGAGATTCTACAACCTCCCTAGGCAATTTATTCCAGTGCTTAACCACCCTAACAGTCAGGAATTTTTCCTAGTGACCAACCTAAACCTCCTTTGCTGCAATTTAAGCCCATTGCTTCTTGTCCATTCCTCAGAGGTTAAGGAGAACAATTCTTCTCCCTCCTCCTCGTGACAACCTTTTATGTACTTGAAAACTGTTATGTCCCCTCTCAGTCTTCTCTTTTCCAGACTAAACAAACCCAATTTTCTCAATCTTCCCTCATAGGTCATGTTTTCTAGACCTTTAATCATTTTTGTTGCTCTTCTCTGGACTTTCTCCAATTTGTCCACATCTTTCCTGAAATGTGGCGCCCAGAACTGGATACAATACTCCAGCTGAGGCCTAATCAGCTTACAACACTCCGGCTAATACATTCCAGAATGATGTTTGCTTTTTTTTGCAACAGTATTACACTGTTAACTTATATTAAGCTTGTGGTCCACTATGACCCCCAGATCCCTTTCTGCAGTACTCTTTCCTAGGCAGTCATTTCCCATTTTGTATGTGTGCAACTGATTGTTCCTTCCTAAATGAAGTACTTTGCATTTATCCTTATTGAATTTCATTCTATTTATTTCAGACCACTTCTCCAGTCTGTCCAGATCATTTTGAATTTTAATCCTATCCTCCAACGGCTGCACTTGCAACCCTTCCCAGCTTGGTATCATTCGCAAACTTTATAAGTGTACTCTCTATGCCATTATCTAAATCACTGATAAAGATATGGAACAGAACCAGACCCAGAACTGATCCCTGAGGGATCCCACTCGTCATGCTCTTCCAGCATGACTGTGAACCGTTAATAACTACTCCCTGGGAACAGTTTTCCAATCAGTTGCACCTACCTTATAGTAGTTACATCTAGGTTGCATTTCCCTAGTTTGTTTATGAGAAGGTTATGTGAGACAGTATCAAAAGCTTTGCTTAAGTCAAGATATACCACGTTTACTGCTTCCCACCTATCCACAAGGCTTGTTACCCTGTCAAAGAAAACTATCAGGTTGGTTTGACACGATTTGTTCTTGACAAATCCATGCTGTTACTTATCACCTTATTATCTTCTAGATGTTTGCAAAGTGATTACTTAATTATTTCCTCCATTATTTTCCGGACACAGAAGTTAAGCTGACTGCTCTGTAATTCCCCTGGTTGTCCTTATTTCCCTTTTTATAGATTGGCACTATATTTGCCATTATCCAGTCTTCTGGATTCTCTCCTGTCTTCCATGACATTTCAAAGATAATTGCTAATGGCTCAGATTTCTCCTCAGTCAGCTCCTTGAGTATTCTAGGATGCATTTCATCAGGCCCTGGTGACTTGAAGACATCTAATTTGTCTAAGTAATTTTTAAGTTGTTCTTTTCCTACTTTAGCCTCTGAACCTACCACATTTTCACTGGCATTCACTACGTTAGACGTCCAATCACCACCAACCTTCTTGGTAAAAACCGAAACAAAGAAGTCATTAAGCACCTCTGCCATTTCCACATCTTCTGTTATTATTTTCCTCCCTCATTGAGTAACAGGCCTATGCTGTCCTTGGACTTCCTCTTGCTTCTAATGTATGTGTAGAATGTTTTCTTGTTACCCTTTATGTCTCTAGCTAGTTTGATTTCGTTTTGTGCCTTGGCCTTTCTTATTTTGTCACTACATACTTGTGTTATTTGTTTATATTAATCCTTTGTAATTTGACCTACTTTACACTTTCTGTAGGACTTTTTATTTTTAGATCATTGAAGATCTCCTCGTTAAGCCAAGGTGGTCTCTTGCTATGCTTCCTATCTTTCCTACACAATGGGATAGTTTGCCCTTGTGCCCTTAATAATGTTTCTTTGAAAAACTGCCAACTGTCTTCAATTGTTTTTCCCCTAAGACTTGCTTCCCATGGGATCTTACCGACCAACTCCCTGAGTTTACTAAAGTCCGCCTTCTTGAAATCCACGGTCTTTATTTTGCTGTTCTCCCTCCTACCATTCCTTAGAATCATGAACTCTATCATTTCATGATCACTTTCACCCAAGCTGCCTTCCACTTTCAAATTGTCAACCAGGTTCTCCCGATTTGTCAAAATCAAATCTAGAACAGCCTCTCCCCAGTAGCTTTCTCCACCTTCTGAAATGAAAAATTGTCTCCAATACATTCCAAGAACTTGTTCGATAATCTGTGCCTTGCTATGTTATTTTCCCAACAGACGTCTGAGTAGTTGAAGTCCAACATCACCACTAAGTCCTGTGCTTTGGATGATTTTGTTAGTTGTTCAAAGAAAGTCTCATCCACCTCTTTTTCCTGGTTAGGTGGTCTGTAGTGGTCACTACTATGACATCACCCTTGTGTTTTACCCCTTTTATCCTTGCCCAGAGACTTTAACAGGTCTGTCTCCTATTTCCATCTCAACCTCAGTCCAAGTATATACATTTTTAATATATAAGGCAACACACCCTCCCCTTTTTTCCCTGCCCGCCTTCCTGAGTAGCTGTACCATTCTATACCAAGATTCCAGTCATGCATATTATCCCACCAAGTCTCTGTGATGCCAGCTATGTCATAGTTGTGTTTATTTATAGCATTTCGAGTTCTTCATGCTTATTCCCCATACTTCTCGCATTAGTATACAGACTTCTAAGATACTGATTTGATCCCCCCACCCCCAGCAGTTCTGTCTTGTCTCTCCTTTATCGCTGCTCTAACAGCCCATGCTCGCCCTGAAATTCTGACCCTTCTCCCAGGTCTCCATGTTTTTGACTTACCTGTGGACTTTGGTCACCTGCCCTCTTTGAACCTAGTTTAAAGCCCTCCTCACTAGGTTAGCCAATCTGCATCCAAATATGCTCTTCCCCTTCCTCGATAGGTGGACCCTAGCTGTGTTAATCTGTGTATTGCTGTTGAATAAAAATTGAGTCTTACAAAGACAGTGATTCTTTATTTGTGATCTACACAGGATGTTTGCAACAGAAATTCAAACACAGTGGCATCTCAGCACTCCACCTCTGGGGAAACTTTTCCCCCTTCACTTCACAAATATGATTCAGAGCAGGCTGCTATGACCATGGAAATATTTTCCTCATTGAAGTCTAACATGCCCAAAAGGCAGCACCAGTGACCCATTAATCTCCCAGTGCACATTCTACAGTCATTTGACACCTGCTGAGCCTGTTGCTGAAGTGCTCCTTGCTGCTGTCAAGGTTTCCGGTGTATGGTTTCATGAGCCATGGGAGTAATGGGTAGGCTGGGTCTCCCAGAATCATTATGGGCATTTCCACATCCCCTAATGGAATCCTGTGGTCTGGAAAGAAAGTCCCTACATGCAGCTTTCTATATAGGTCAGTGTTCCTGAAGATACGTGTGTCATGCACCTTCTTAACCACTCCAAGTTGATGTCTGTGAATGACCCCAGTGATCCACCAGCACCTGCAATTCCATAGAGAAGTAGCTCTTTCTGTTGAAGTACTCTGTCGCAATATGGTCTCGGGCCAAAATTGGGATATGCATGCCATCTATCACCCTGCCACAGTTAAGGAATCCCATTGCTGCAAAGCCATCCACTATTTCCTGCATTGCCCAGAGTCACAGTCCTTTGTAGCAGGAGGCGATTAATTGCCCTACATACTTGCCTCACCGCAACCCCCAGGGTGGACTTCCCAGCTCCAAACTGATTTTCCATTGACCGGTAGCAGTCTGGAGTTGCCAGTTTCCACACTGCAATCACCACTCGCTATTCCACTGTGATGGCAGCTCTTATTTCGGTGTCCTCGCGCTGCAGGGTGGGGGCAAGCTCTGCACACAGTTCAAGGAAAGTGACTTTGGGCATACGAAAGTTCTGCATCCACTGCTCATCATCCCATACCTGCATCACAATCCAATCTCACCACTCGGTGCTTGTTTCCCGAGCCCAGTAGCAACAGTTTGTTGCAGCTGCTCCATGAAACTTGCCAACATAAAACTTGAATTGTTTCTTTCCATGGCACACAGCAGGACAGGCACCATGGATTCCTTTTGAGATTCGCAGCTCATGAAATACTGCAGGATCAGCTGCACTGTGTTCAAAACACCTATCATAATAAGACTGGTGAGTAGTTCAAGATCTATGCTTTCAGGCAGAGATAGCAAGTGCAAAGTTTACAGGGACAGTTAAAGAACGCCATGACATGCAGTTGGAAGACCTTGGAATTATGGGACAGAAAAGATGCCCCCATGATGGAGGTGATCCGGCCCCATTAGGCACTGCGATCCAATCCCAGAATTCCTAGCAGGAGAAAGTGGCGATTTGCATAGTGGAATAGCGACCCACAGTGCACTGTTCTATTGGTGCTAGAGCACAGCTGCGGACATGCTCCGCTGACACAAAGGAGTGTTGTGTGACCATGCACAAGAGATGTAATTACGACAGTTTATGACAGTTGATATAACTTAATTTGACTTAACTCTGTGGTGTAGACATGGCCATAATATGAATATAGTATCTAAATTCTCTATTGCTGAAAGTACAGATATCTCAAATCCTTCCTTGTCAGGTTAATAAGAAAAACAGTAGACTAATGACATTGACTCTTAAAGTTATCTTCATGAATTGGATTTTTTTCAATATACATATACAAAAAACTACATTAAAAGAATATTAAGGTTGCAAAGGAGCACGGTACCAGCCCACAGCAGAGCACAGTCCTAGAGCCTCCGCCTCTGCCCCCTACTGCCCCCGGTGCTCTGTGGGGCACTGTGCCTGACTGCTCCTGAGTTGCCCAACTCTACCAACTTTTCAGGAAAGGCTGAATGT
This sequence comes from Lepidochelys olivacea, assembly GCF_965140295.1. Taxonomy (NCBI): domain Eukaryota; kingdom Metazoa; phylum Chordata; order Testudines; family Cheloniidae; genus Lepidochelys; species Lepidochelys olivacea. The sequence goes on along the minus strand of NC_140414.1, from coordinate 133,432,492 downwards.
GGTGTGCCCAGCCTCCAAGTGAACCCTGCTTGACCCCCAAGCAAGCCATAGGCACTGCCAGCAGGTCCACACTGTGCACAGCTAGCCCCAGCCCCATTGCGAGTGCCCAGTGCACTGAGCAAAGTTTTCATGGGCATATGCAGTACACCATGGAGCCCAGACATTTGCAGAGGTCCAGGTGCACTGGTTGCAAAAGCACTCCGTGGGGACTCTTTCCTTCCCACAGCTCTTCTGGGACTCCAGCTCTGGGATTCCAGTATTCACCACTGCTTTGCGAGGTAGGTATAATCCCCTTTCCTATACCTCAGTGCTTACCAGCTGCCCTGGGTCAGGAAGGGGCTGTTCAGGGGCATCCTCCCTCTCATTAGCTTTCTTTTTACAAAAAAAAGTTATTTATTTTGCCACCTTTTGACAATAGCAAAAAGGAGGAACACACTTCAGCCTGCAGTAGCAACAGTCAAAACACAACATAGTGATTTATCATGACTCCATTACTTCAGTGAAGAATAAAATGGAGATGGGTTTCTTGTCTGACAAGAGGGCACTAGACAGGGCATCTTAGAAAGGCAAACAAATGTATTAAGAATGCAGCAGAAGTTGCAAGGATTCTCTACTTGCAAGAAAATTAAGATAAACGTTATTGTCAAGTAATTTAGGCTCTGAGTTTTACCCATGTAACAAATGTTATAATTTACTAGGTCCAAAGTGTGATCTGGATTCTAATTTTTAAAGCTAAAAGAACTCCATCGCTTTCTTACTGAGAAATCTAAACAGCAGCCACTATTTATATAGGATAAATAATGCTTTTCATATTACTACTGAACTCAGATTCCAGGAGTTGTGCAGACATGGCTAATATTGTTGTACAAAGAAATTTACAAAAAATTTAGCCGTGTTGGCTTGCTCACCATAAGAAAAAAAAGTCTGCTAAATGGAAAATTAGTGGGAGAAAATTATTTTCAAACTTTTAAAAATATATATATATAAACAAGTTAGAGTCTCCATTTAAATTATTTCCAGTTGTTGCAAACTAAGTGTTGCAATGATAGCAGTTTCAACTAGGGACCAAAGACTGATTCTATCAACAAAGATCAAGACAGTTTTGACAGATATTTGAAGCAGAATGACACAAAAGGAAACTATGGAATCTTCTTAAAATGCAGGGAGTCTTTCAAACCATAATTTCCTAACATTTTACCATTCGGTTTTGACATTCAACTGCTTCAATCTGGCAAAGGGGCATATTGATTAGGACTGATCAGTCCTAAGCAATCATAAACAACGAGTACTGTTGTAAACTATGGTAAATGACCATATATTAGATTAGAACTGTACAGGCTGAGAAATCAGTCTAATGCTTTTTAAGCTGTTTGGTGCATACTTCTTCAAAATAAAATTATCCTGCATACTTTTATATCCAGTCTAAGATCAATTTACACAAGACTCTATGATGTACAAATAGATGTGGATGAGCACCATTCCTACTTCTTTCCTAATTGTCTTGGATCATATATTTAAAGTGCACCTAACCTAAGGGACAGCTTGTAACACTTCAGAATGTCAGTTCAGTTTGACTGCCATATCCATTCCATATGATCAAGTTACAGTAGAAGACACTAAGAAGTACAAGATTGCAAAACTTTATCATGTTCTTACTATAAGCACTTGAGCAGACACATTGACTTCAAAGTGTTGACTATTTAAGATTAAATACATGCATAACTATTTGCAAAATCAAGACCAAAAAGATTCAGTAATCCAGTATAGTCAGCGAGCAGAAATTGAGAAGGCCAGAAGTTGTGGAGCAGGCGGCGGGGGGGGGGGGGGGGGGGGGAGGAAGGGAAGGAGCAAGGGGATGAGGGGTTGGGAGTTTTTTTGTTGTTGTTCTTTTTTAAACATATTTTAGCCTACAACAAATTTATTGTTAAATTTACTTTTCTAGCACAGAGTCTCAGCCAGCCAATCTGAACAAGTCAACTAAAAAATTCATGGGTTTTAAATTTTAAAACAAAATAAGTCTTTGTTATTACAGAGCTATTTGGAGTTGAGGAAATACACCATTTGTTATTTCATTTTAAAAGTACTTATTGGATTTTTAGAGATAACCCCCCCCAACGTCCAAATCCCACTCTCACAATTTCTCCTTTAAATCCAAGTGTCAAAATTAAGATTAAAAATCCTGATTGCACACACATCATCATTTTATCTGGGCTGTTTGCTAGTGTGTCATCAAACCACTAGTGACTGGACATTTTAAATTTTGGATGCCAGCCCAGTTGCAAATAAAAAGCCTTCAGATGAACCACCACCAAGAAGTCACATGAGCTCCATAGGCGGCATGTATAATAGGCCAGCGGAGGCTAAACCTCCCCTAACCTAGCCTGGGGCCCCCTCCCATGCTCCACCTCAAGATCCCACCCTTGCTCCCCCTCTCCCTCTAAGCCGGTGTGGTCTGAGCTTGGGCTGGTGGCCTAGAGCTTGGGGCTCGGCTGGTGGCCTGGGCTGGTGCTCAGGCTGGCCAGAGGTCCAGAGCGGCTCGGGTTGACCCAGGGATCAGGCTGGATCTCAGGCTGGTGGTCAGACTGGACCAGGGGTTGGGACAGTTTGGCTGGGGCTCGTCCTGCCATGGGGCTGGAGAGGCTCAAGGCTCTGGCAGGCAGGACCTTGGGTGGAAGGGGCAGGGCCGGGGGGGGGGGGGCTAGCCTCCCAAAGGGGGGGTGGTTCACCCATCGTCCATGATGAGTGCATACTAATGAGAAGCCATCAGAGCTTTCCATCCCATTTTGTCAATAAATAATAATATCTAGCTCTTACATTGCATTTTTCATCAGTAGATTTTCAAAGTATCACTGTCCCTATTTTACAGAAACCAAAACTGATGCACAGATAAGTGATAAGATTTGCCCATGTCACACAACAAGCCAATGACAGAGCCAGGAAAAGAATTCTGGTCTCCTGAATCCCATTCTATTGCTCTGTTTACTAGGCCATACTGCATCCCTTTCTTGACATATGTCAAATATATACACAGTGTTGTTAAAAAACAAACAAAACAAAAAAAAAGATAGTGTATATTCTGAACAAAGCAACATAATGAAACGTGAATTGAAGGTACAAGTGATTATGTATGTCAACTCATTTGAGTACAAGATGTATTTGAAATTAATTTACCTCCTGGGACAAATAACCAATTTCTACATAAAACTAGCAACTTTTACTTAAATAAACATTTATGTCTAAAATAAATAGATAAGATACCAAACTAAAAATAACTAATCATTGCTATTGTACTATATCACCTGTGGGGTTACTGTTTTTTTTTTTTACTCCCACTCCTCAAATAAAGAAAAAAAACAACAAAAAACCCCCCATATACAGCCGCCTCTCCCTCCCCCCCCCCCACTGGTCACTAAGAATAAAGCATGTAGAGCATAACACAACTAATGGTATTTCTTAAATGCTTTTGTGGAACTGCAATAACTGTGTTAAATATTATTTTTATATTGTAATACAGTTTCAGCAATATAACTCACACTAATTTGTAAATATATTTTAATAATTCTGAACAATCTTCCAATCTAAGCAATTCAGTTTCATGTGTTTTCACTGAATGGTGTTTCATCAAGATAATTCAGGGCTTTCTAACCACAGGTTTCATAACAGATACAAGGAGTTGGGAGGAGAAAGAGTGGGATTATGTCCTGACACAGGAGGCTGAGAAAGAGTCCCAATAAAACATTTAAAATGCTTATAAGATTTGCTATTGACAAATTCCAGGATGGACTATGCTGAACTACTAGTTCTAATGTGTACTTTAAAAAGTCAAATATTCCACCAGTACATTAGAAGTATATATATATTTTTTACAAAAAATATTATTTGTAATAATAATGTTTTCCCAAAACTTTTTCACAATAAACAATTAAAAGAAAAATTTTCACATTCTTTCCATATTCCACACAATTAATCAGTAACCAGTATCTCCACTTAGCCTCTTCTTTGTCCCAATCCTTCAAGAGTCAGTATGATCAGCAACTTTTCTCCAAACAAATAAGCATGACTTTCCTGTCCATAGGAAATGGTCTGCTTCATCAGCTGAAACACTTTTGCAAAAAGTGTAACATAGCATCTTAACTTCTTCTCAGCTGAAGCAGGAGTAGGAGCATGGTCAAAGTCTATTAGGCTCCATTCTTAATTACCACAATAAAGACTGACCACAATATGAAATTTCTGGTTTTATTTAAACTTCTTTTTCCGCGTAGGCCATTTTCCATTTGATACTGTCAAATTTTAGAAAGCAATCAAATATATATATACACACAAGTATCATATTCATGTTTTAAAATGGGGAAGCCGTTCAAAGCTTTATTTTCAGACAAGAAAGAAAAACGCTTTATTTCAGAAAAACAAAAAACAAGTGGATACAATGCATAGAATGACATGCTTTACCCATATTGCTACTTGGTGACATAAAAATCTATGCAAAGTTTTTTGTTTTGCTTTTGTTGGGGCAGGAAGGTTCTTTATTATTATGAAACATATAAAAGATTGATTCCATTCACTTATGTGAACACTTATACAATTGGCTGGTGATCATTCAGAACCAACAAGAAAGATCCATTTCTAGAATTATTACGATTATACACTACAACAAAATGTTTACCGCAATCCTGCCCCTCCTTAAAAGCCTCTTCAATGTTAATTCCCAGAGTAAGGCTACAGGTCTTCTGCTAAAAAATTCTCTAGATTCAGTAATCCTTTTCTCTTTAATCTCCAGCCTATGAAGAGAGATTATGAGATCCACATATGCATAGTGAGCGAGGATTTAAGTAACTTTACATCTCACCATACGTTTGATTTAAACAGTAGCTCTGGACATTGAATCATTTTGTCCTTTAAGATTTAAGGTTTTATAGGTGTATGTCTTGATATGTTCAACAAGCATGCAATTTTATAAACCAACTGTTTGTATGTGGTTAATAGACAAAATTACATTTCAATATATCAATGTATATGACATTAAGATTCATCATTCATCTCTGCAGGTTATTTCTGGGGCGGGGAGGGGGGAAGAGAGCGAGCATTTTCCAGGTTCATCCGTGGCTAAAAGGTTTAAATGTGTTACTACTAATTCTGTTTAAACGATTTTTCCCACTACTACCATTCTAGGAATATTTCTAAAGCAATTCCTTGTTAACGTTTTCATTAGTCTGTTTAAACTATTCTATTATACTTTTTTGTTTCTCATGGTAACCAATTTTATTTGACTTAACAGAAGCTGTTCAAATATTTAAAGGCACTAGGAGATGGCAGGAGTTTATCTAGGAGCATACATGTTGTGTCACATATATTCCTTTCCTCGCTCTTATTTTTATCTCCCCCCCCCCCAGAAATAGTAACAACCAAAAAGGATACTAACTGGACATATTGTATCAGGAATGTGTTCACTTCATCTGCTTATGTTAAAATCCAAGTTACAATGGGCACATTTAGAAATTACAAGCTCCGTAGTTAAAACAGATGCTTCTGACGTTCCTTCGTATGTACTGTGTCCCTCTGCCAATACCGTCAAGCGCAACGCAAGAACTAAAGTATAAACATCTGCAACACCTCTCTGTTTTGTTAACATTCTTTCACACATTTTACTGCTAACTCCAAAAAAGGAGGATCGACAGTGTAAAAACAGTGAAATTGGAAACATCTGTGAGATAGCTACGGAAAACGGAATGAAACATGAATAAACAAAAACATGGCGAAAGTGGCCTGGGGTTGTTACACTGTCAGATCATTTTTCCAAGCCCAACATCAAGGCTTTTGTTACAACCAAAGCGGTCATTTGCATGGAGAACCAACAGGGTTTCTTCTTCTTCAGCGTTTCCCAGATCGTAACACACTCGCTCTCTTCCATACACACACAGGCAAATCTTCCCCGTTGCAAACAAACAATACAGCTAAACACACACATTTTCGCAACTGCGGAATCTACAGATTACAAACAACACTCCGCATACTTAATAGTTTGGTGCTGAGATGTAATTTATCCATAAAATAACAGACAAACCTTTGGAGCGCTGCCCCAGCCGGAGTTCCTCTCCTTCTCCCTCTCCCTCTGCTCTGCTGTTACTGACAAGATCAGGCTGAGATTAACAAGTCTATGCTACTGAACAGTTTTACTCCTCAGGTTATTCCACGCACTTTGTGTGCTCTAAATAATATCAAACTTCTCAGAAAGTTTAAAAATAGTGAATTAGAGAGGAACAGAACACAGTAATGGGAAAGCAGAAAACACTGTCCGGGCAATTATTACAGCAGCACGACGGACACTGCTCTATAGTTCAGTCTGTGTCAGCACTTCCATCCTAAACCTCTATTTGCAGGGGGTTATAACTCAAGCCCGCAAAAAATTGCTCCTAGCTAAAACAGGTGATTTTTTAAAATATTTTTTAAATATCCATTTAGACTATTCAAAAAGTTTTAGGGACACAAAAGTACACCCATTTTATCAGCTCTGGAAGCCTTATTTGCACTTTTCCAATATAAATAAAACATTCCTTTTTAAAAATAAAATTTCACAGACCCTTTGATCTACAATGTGAATCTGGTGCTTTACTTTTTATAAAAACACATTAATAAATATTTATTAATATTTGAAAACAGGGTAGTCTGAATACACAGTAACTTTTAAATAACTTTTAAGTGAATTTATTGGATAGTCCTGGAGATATTAAGTTGTCTATTCAAAGAACTGGTCAGCACAGACAGTGGCCCTTGACAATGTGTGTCATCGCTAATCCTCTAAGGCAGCTTTGTAAAATTCTACTCACACCACTTGCTGGAAGCAAATACTTTTTCTGACAGGCAAGTAAAATGCCCTCATCATCATGGTAAGGTGGCTGAACATAATTTTTGTTTGCTCTGCAATGGCTACTTTACAATGCTGCTGGACGGGGTGACAAGGCAAGCCAATCTGTACACTTATTCAATCTTTGACCAAGTCAATGAGTCAGTGACTGAAGTGGTGATGGTTTTATGGCATGGATAACTGACCCATGGAAACTGCACTAAGATGGACAACTTATTTAATATAGATGACTAAATAGCCAGGACATAGTGCAACATTATAGCTTTTGCTTTTAATGTACATCTTTACTAGGATTGTTCATCCTATATACATATAGCCAAGGAACAACAGTCATTTCACAATTACAAGTCAACTGTCACAACTGCAATACAAGCATTAAATTCTATTCACATACTAGTACATTTTTTTTGTAAAATGTAAACATACATGGATTGACAGGTCAAAGTAAAAAAACATGTCAGACAAAGAAACCAAAGTGTACATTCAGTTATCCCTCAGTTCAACAGAATGCATATAAGCCAATATAGCCCTCATCTCACTAATGCAGAACCTCAGAATATCACTATTAAGTCATTCAAATTCAAATTTTGCTTTCTCCCAGTCCCTTATTCTGAAGCATTATTTTTCATTTTAAAATCCCCTTCAAATTAAAAGATATATTACAGAAATAAATATGTGGCTAAAAACGATAACAGTCCATTCCTTGGGGCTATATTCTCCTATCAATAGGCAGAGTTATTGAATTCAAATCTACTCAAACGCTCCCTGTTAGCAGTCCAAGGGGGGGGTGTGGGTTATTATTTCTCCAAATACTATTCCTCCCAACTTCCCAAAAACATAATGGTTGCTTGAACATAAACCAAGAAGTATGTCAGATCCATTCTGCCTCTTCTCTGCCACATATAAACACTCTCTTACTACCAAATCATTGTATATGGCAAGTCACTCTAGTATGGACCATGTCTCCATGTTATGTATAACGTTGTGCATACAGTAAATATTATTTGTTAACAATTTCCACCCTAGAAAAAGTTAGATCTCCCATCCTCCCATATAGCTCAGATTAAGCCAACTGGATGGCCATAAATATACACTTTAAATATATAATTAGTTACTTGTCAACAGAGTAATAGTGAGGTTTCTGTTTTAGTCTACTAGGTAGTATGTAGAGTAGTTAAGATTTTTAATAGGGCTATCAATTATTCGCAGTTGTAATTGCACTGTTAAACAATAGAATACCAATTAAAATGTATTAAATATTTTGGATGTTTTTCTACATTTTAAAATATATAGATTTCAATTATAACACAATATACAAAGTTGACAGTGCTCACTTTATATTATTAATTTTTATTACAAATATTTGGACTGTAAAATGGCAAACAAAAGAAATAGAATTTTTCAGTTCATCTCATACAAGTACTGTAGTGCAATTTCTTTATCGTGTAAGTGCAACTTACAAATGTACCTTTTTTTGTCGCATAACTGCACTCAAAAACAAAACAACGTAAAACTTTAGAGCCTACAAGTCCATTCAGTCCTACTTCTTGTTCAGTCAATTGCTAAGACAAACAAGTTTGTTTACATTTACGGGCGATATCGCTGCCCACTTCTTAATTACAATGTCACGTGAAAGTGAGAACAGGCATTCGCATGGCACTTTTGTAGCCGGCACTGCAAGGTATTTGCATGCCAGTTATGCTAAACATTCATATGCCCCTTCATGCTTTGGCCATTCCAGAGGACATGCTTCCATGCTGATAATGCTTGTTAATAAAATAGTGCATTAATTAAATTTGTGACTGAACTCCTTGGGGGAGAATTGTATGTCTCCTACTCTGTTTTATCTGCATTCTGACATATATTTCATGTTATAGCAGTCTCGGATGATGACCTAGCACATGTTGTTCATTTTAAGAACACTTTCACAGCAGATCTGGCAAAACACAAAGAAGGTATTAATGTGCGATTTCTAAAGATAGCTACATCACTGGCCTGAAAGTTTTAGAATCTGAAGTGCCTTCCAAAATCTGAGAGGGATGAGGTGTAGAGCATGCTTTCAGAAGTCTTAAAAGAGCAACACTCCAACAGTGGAAATTATAGAACCCGAACCACCAATAAATAAATAAATAAATAAAATAAAAATCAGCCTTTCTGCCGGTGGCATCTGACTCAGATGATCACAGAATATCAGGGTTGGAAGGGACCTCAGGAGGTCATCTAGTCCAACCCCCTGCTCAAAGCAGGACCAATCCCCAACTAAATCATCCCAGCCAGGGCTTTGTCAAGACTCACCTTAAAAATTTCTAAGGAAGGAGATTCCACCACCTCCTTAGGTAACGCATTCCAGTGTTTCACCACCCTCCTAGTGAAAAAGTTTTTCCGAATATGCAACCTAAACCTCCCCCACTGCAACTTCAGACCATTACTCCTCGTTCTGTCATCTGCTACCACTGAGAACAGTCTAGATCCATCCTCTTTGGAACCCCCTTTCAGGTAGTTGAAAGCAGCTATCAAATCCCCCCTCATTCTTCTCTTCCGCATGATGAAAATGAACATGCGTTGGTCTGCACTGCTTCAGATGGCTATCGAGCAGAACCCATTATCAGCATGTACGCATGTCCTCTGGAGTGGTGGTTGAAGCATGAGGGGACATATGAATCTCTAGTGCATCTGGCACAAAAATATCTTGCAACACCAGCTACAACTGTCCATGAAAATGCCTGTCCTCACTTTCAGGTGATACTGTAAACAAGAAGCAGGCAGCATTATCTTCTGCAAATGTAAACAAACTTGTTTGTCTGAGCGACTGGCTGAACAAGAAGTAGGACTGAGTGGACTTGTAGGTGCTAAAATTTTACCTTGTTTTATTTTTGACTGCAGTATTTTTTGTACATAATTCTACACTTGTAAGTTCAACTTTTATGATAAAGAGATTGCACTGATGTAGTTGTATTAGATGAATTGAAAAATACTATTTCTTTTGTTTTTTACAGTACAAATATTTGTAATCAAAAATAAATATAAAGTAAGCACTGTACACTTTGTATTGTGTTGTAATTGAAATATATTTGAAAATGTAGAAAATATCCAGAACTATTTAAATAAATGGTATTCTATTATTGTTGAACAGTGCGATTAATCATGTGATTAATTTTTTTTAATCGCATGACAACCCTATTTTTTAATGTATACTATCCAAAGTGATTAAATAGTTGGATGTGGTGTCATTAATTACAATGTTCATTCCTATTGATAAACTATTTGAAAAGGACGATCATCAAAACCTGGAAATACAAATTCAAAATAAAAAAATTAATCTAACATTTCTTTCTTATGTCATCCCGCTAGAGGACAGGGAGAAAGCAACAAGTTATGGCCACACACATCCTTCTTAATATACTCCAAATTTATACTTCTTGGCTTTTGTAAGAATTACACAAAGATAGTACTTAAGAACTAACCATTGTATAAACAGACTTGTTTTGCATTAATCACAACTCCGTTAAAATTAAACTTGGGCTCCATAATTTTGGAAGGGGGGGGCGTAATCAGCGGAAACTTGAAAACAAAAAGATTATTATTTTATCATTAAAATCAAAGGCCCATTTCTGTACTTGAATGTTTACAACAACATCATTCATTGATTTTAATTTCAGCAGGAAGTTACTGACCACTCCATTTTCTTTAACATAAATTTAAATATTTGAGAGATTAGATGATTAGTTTAGTTCTAGTCCACACTCCCTCTATGCCACTACTTGCATGAACTAATAGTTGCAACAACTTTAAATTGAAAACATGCCAATAATGTACATATAGGCTGTATAAATATTTAACCATGCCACCTAGAACATAACTTAGTTGACATTCAACAATTAAAGCTCTCTCTCTGAAGCTGCAATATTTAAAGGTTAAAGATTAGACATGCTCCCTCTTGTGTTAAACTAAGAATGCATGCTGTTTCCTGTGACATGATGATGGCTCAGCCATCTGTTTCCATTGAGCAAACCTCTTCAACTTTGACTACTAATTTCTGACAAACATTCACCAATAGTTCTACAGGACAAAGGTTGACTCACTTTGCACACATATGCCTATGATCACTTTATATTTGTGAAATATGGTCATTTTGCATATTGTTGAAGTTCAACATTAAGCATAAAATTACATATGGAAAATATGGTACAATTAAGATTAGTAGACGTAACTAAATATACAAAGCAAAATAAATTACATGTAAATATATATCTAATGTTCAGTAGCTACATATTTCACACATTAGCCTAATAATTTACAACAAAATATCCACCCTTTGCTAATTTTTCTTTCCATGTTCTTAGTGCTAATTAATTAACTACTGAACTCACATAGTCTAGAATAAAACTTTCTGTTTAAAGAATCTTTAAAAAATGTGTATGTATTTCATATCTACATGAAAAAAATAGGAAGAACATGATAGTGCTCTGTAAATGTGTGTGTACATACTATCTACCTAAGGCTTCAATAGTTCATCTTGACACACTGAAACCTCTATATCTGCATGGAGCCTCAGTAAAAGTCAATCAAGGTCCATCCATGCAGATCCAGTTGCAGGATCTAGCCCTTAGGCCAGTATTTTGCAAATATGGCCACCAAGGGGTTTTCCTGCGGCCAGGATAGCCTCCTCAACAGAGATGGGGGAGAGGGAAAAGTATTGGCCCCTGCCAGCAGTGCCCAGGGGAGGGCTTCAGCAGACCCCCCACTTCAGCCACTGGACTCTAAGGGAAGGCTTCAGCCCTCCCTCCCTCCCTCCCCCACCAATTCAGCTGATGGGCTCTGGGGACAGGCTTCAACCCAGGGCAGTGGGCTTTCAGCTGGGCCAGCCTTACTGAGCGCCATGGTCAAGAGGCAAGAAGTGGGGCGAGCCTGGGGTGCGAGGCTGTGGAAGGGAGCTCAGGGCAATGGGGAGCCCTAAGGGGGGCAGTGGGGAGCTGGGGGAGGCAGCAAAAAAAACCCCTATATAAATAAATTACAATTATTTGGACATGTATATGTACATATTTTTGTTTTTTCTAAAGTATTTTAGGAAAATTTGTCACAGCGACCAGCAAGAATTGGTGGCTGCACTCTGAGAAATTAACAGAAATAATGCAGCCAAACTTTAACCAGGAAGGGCAGCAAAGTCACTGTCACTACCCATGGACATTTCATATACATGCACTTTTAAACCGTGGACCATCATGTTCATCAATAAGGTGCACTTCTCAAAGTATAAGGGTCATACAAGATTGCTTCCTGCACCACTGAAGTCAATAGTTCTGCCACAGATGTCAACAGAGTAAGAAACAACTTGTGACCTTTCCCTTCACATCCAACTTTTGGATCAGTGGTTCTCCATCTTTTTTTCATTCTGCAGGCTAATTCCTCAGAGAAGATTTTCATGGGGCATCTCCCATCCCAACCCACTAAAGTGCTCAGAAACCAGTGATGAGTGTTATGCACGATCCTAAAAAGGATAGCCTCAAAACGTTTCATTCTGCAGACCATAAAGAACGGTTCTCTGCCAGTCCCCAGATCACTACGGAGAGCAGCTGGTTCAGGTCCTGATTCTGCAAAAACTCCCATGCGTCTGTCTACTGCCACAGGAAATCAACGGGAGTAACCATGAGAAAAACTGCAGGCTCCGGCCCTTCTTACATGGTAACAGACTACGGTTGCCAACCCTCCAGGATTGTCCTGGACGCCCCAGAAATTAAAGATTAATCTTTAATCAAAGATGATGTCATGGGATGAAACCTCCAGGAATACCTCCAACCAAAACTGGCAACCCAAGAACAGGCCGGCGCCCAGTGCAGCGAGACAGGGGACTATTTATTGGCTAAGCCTGGAACAAGCACCCTTTCCAGGCACAGCTGGGGCAAGAGGAGGGGAGGGGAGGGGGGCAGACTCTCCCTCGCCCCGGGGTTGGCGCTCCGGGCAGCTGGGAAGGGTGCGTCTCTCCCTGCCAGGCTCCGCGGGCCGCGCACAGGACTCAGCCAGGCCGTCGACGGAAGGCGCCCCGGTGAACGGAGCTGGCCGGCCAGCGCTTGGCCCTGGCTGAGGCCAGCTGGCACCTCGCACACGCCCCGGACAAACGCCCGCCAACGGCGGGGGCCGCCCCGCCGAAGGGGCCGGGTCGGGGCTGTGGGGAGAGGAGAGTGGCGTCCCCCGGGAGGCGGGTAAGGTGGGAGTCCCCGCTCCGGGCTGAGGGGGAGAGGACTCACTCTGTCTCCGCTACTTAAACCTCTTCCCGCCGCCGGCGCCGCCGCCTCACTCCCGCTCCTCCCTACGCGGCTTACTAGGGATCACCCCCTCCCCGTCTCCCCGCGCACAAACTCCGGCAACAACCGAGGCGGCTCGCTGCCCCCCGCTTGCCCCAGCCACCCTCGCTTCCCATTCGCTCGTCGCTGGGTCCGTCGCTGGGTCTGCTGCGTGCATTGGCCCCTCTGCCTGCCAATCGAGACGTACACGGCAGGCTGCCCGTCCCGGCTTCGCTTACGGTGCCCCCCTCCGGACACCTCACGGCGGGTAGTTAAAGCCTCCTCTTTAACTCACCGGAAAAATGTACTTTTTACGTCCCGCCCACCCAAACAGAAAGGAGATTCTGATTGGGCTGAATGAAAGTCTGGATAGTTTGATTGGAAAATAAAACTGTCAATCCTAGATGTAATCCCCGCCTACGGGAATGCGTAGCTCTCCCTGACACTCATGTATCATCCAATCAAACAGGCTTTCACAAATTAGAGGGCGGGACCAAGCCTATGAAGTGATCGATGCGAAAGGGATGCAATGATTGGATGGATACTCTCTTCCTTTCTCTTCCACCGCCACTGTCCTGTGGCTCATACCACCCGGCTTTGGGAGGGGGAGAGGTAATCTGTTGGTTCAGCCCGTCTCCATCAGGGACGAGAGGGGCGGGGGAAAGGAAGGAGGAGGAAGTCCTTTATTGCCCACCATGCAACGCGCGCCGTAGGTAGCTCTTTTGGACTCTGCGCGGGGAGGGGGTGGGAGGAGGTTGGTGCCCAATCCAAGATGGCGGTGCAGGAATCAGCTGCTCAGCTCTCAATGACTTTGAAGGTGCAGGAGTATCCCACTCTCAAGGTGGGTGCTAGGCATCCTGGGTGCCTGTGGGGAGGGGAGGGCCAGGCAGGGGTTGGGCGAGGTTGGTCATGGCCCAGCTGGGCAGGGCTAAAGGGAGCTTGGGGCTTGACAAGCTGTGGTCCCCCACGCCCTGTATTATAAACCCCTCGGGCCCCAAGGTGTGTAATGTGGGGAGACCCCAGTTCACTGGACCCCTTTCAGTGCCCCCCTCCGTCTGCCTTGCCCTATACCAATAAGGGTTATTTTCTTTCTTTTGATGTTGAGGAACGTGCCTGGAATATGATGCCTTCCCTGGGCAGTTCCATACCCTGAAGATGTAGGTGGGGTGGAGTCCCCTGAGCAACAACAAAAATGAAAACGATTGAAGGGACTGGAGGGGTTGACTTAGGAGAAGGAAAGAGCTGAATATGCCATGGCAAAGATGTGACTGAAGGGTGCTGTGTGGGGAGGGGTGTGACTGGGACAGACTGGAGGGTGCAGGGCAATGGAAATGATTTAAGGGGGCTGTGAGCACTGATTATTTAGAAGGAATTTTTAAAGGAGTTAGAGCAATGTATCATTGTTAAGAGGTGGTGGGGTGGGGGGGGGGGGAATATGGTTCCTTGGCATCTGGGTTCCCAAAGATGGAGATGAACTGCAGTGTGTCGAGATAAAAATGATTAAAGGGACTGGAGAGCTTATAAGGAAGAAAGAGTTAAATATCCATAGCTTGGCTGGATACTACTAAAGGGTTGGGGTGGCTGATGTAGTAACTGACTGTATCTGAAGGGTGTTAACTCCCTAGGTGGGAGGTGAATTGCATAGGCTGGCCAGACATCATAAAATGAGCAAACAAAAATCTAAAGTGACCATTAAGGGTAAATATTGCTGACAATAAGATCTGTTAAACTGGGGAATAGTCTCCTAGGGGAAGTGGTGAATTGATCATTTAGAATATTTTTAATATATATTAGATCAACCAATTCAACTGCAGTTGAATTTACTGTAGGGAACTAATCCTGTGCTGGCTAAGTGGGAGTGAGGAGAGATGAGCTGGACTGCTTAATAGGCCTTTTCCATCCCTTATGTCTGATTTAACTAGAATATATTTTTTCATATAGTGTGTACCAAAAACGTTTTACAAAATAAACTTTTGGGCTTAAGTCATGTTGTACTTTAATATACAGAGTGTTGTGTGGTTGGTTTTTTTGTTTGTTTGTGTTGCAGTTTTCTGCCCATGTTCTTCCCATCTGTCTCTTGCTCTTCCCTTCCTCCTCCTGTCCTACCCCCTCATTTCCTCTTCACCTTTGGGACTGTCTTGATTCCCATTTTATATCTGAAGATTTATTTTCCCTGTCATCCTGAAGTAGTTACAGCTTGACAGTATCTGGGTTAAACTTTAAGTCCCCTTAGAAAGGCACTGTTGGTACTTTCCACAGCCAGCAACAAAATTAAGAAAATCATCGACAAAGAAGCCTGTTTTAGTGGTTTATTTATTGACACATTCATATTGTGTTTAGACAATCTGTCGTATTCCTCAGTATTTACATCTAGTGACAGACAATGGTTTGCTTTTTTTCTCTCTCTCTCTCTATACCATTTAAGGCAATCTACTGTCCCCCATTTGAAGAAGAAGGCAGTCATTTTAAACTAGTTTTAAGGCATTTTTCAAGTCTGCTATTTACTCTTGATGAGGGATTTTTTGCAGCATTTTAATTATAATGAAATATTCCTTTTATTGTCATGAAATAACTCAAGCTATTTAGTTTGAATAACACTGTTAATACAAGGCTGTTTAATGTCATAAGGGTGATGTTTAGATGGCACTTAATTCTTTTTGTGTTTTGTCTCTCCCCCACCCCTCAGTGCTCCAGAAGCTTCCTTTCTGTTTAATATTCGTTCTTATTACAAAAAAACTCTTGAAGCAGTCACTGTTTAGTTACAACTTGCATTTATCCCCTTAAGTTTCCTTGACTGTGGAGATTTCAAACCATTATCCATGCTAGAGAAAACAACTTTTTGGTAGAGGTGAAAAGGACAGAGTGAATTTTCATCTCTAGTTGGTTCTTAAGAACTTAAAACAGTCTATAAAACACATGCATATAAACTTATTATGGTCACTGTGGTGGCAGCTATAATACTTTGTTACCGATCTGTGGACACTGGCAATTTTCTCTAATTGATGTAAGTAAACTATAAGGAAGTCAGAACTACATTTATATCCTTCCTGTTTCCTCCCTTTAACTTGCTCATGCCCAAGTTACTAAATAATAGCAGTTGTGTAATAGCTCTACGTTACAGTACGTTCCATAAGAGTGCCTTTCATGGGAAGGAGTGCTTATGATACTCTCTATAGGGAAAATCCCTCTTAATGCTAAAATGAGGTAGTTTCTGGAGTGGAAGTGCAGCAACATTCTGCTTCAGCAATTCTGTATGGTATTATTTTTCAAGGGAAAGTGAAGAGACTTACTCAGCTGAATCTGTGGGAGTAATTTAAGTGTACAGAATATAATTACTTATGCTGTTTTCCTCCTCAGGACATGAGGGTTACTTGCTATCTTTCCCAAAAAAGTTGCATCAATCTCTAATAAACCCCACTGATAGGGAATTTTGGTTTACAGCTCATCTGAAAGCATAATACATGAAGCCTCCAATATGCACTGACAAAAGGAAATTAAAGGGTGTCAACACTCTGAGTGTAGTTCAGAGCTGATGTACAAATAAACAAGTGACATCAGAAAATAATGTAATTCATTTGTATCTTTGGAAATGTAAATAATTATGAAAAAGCTGAATTATCAAGCTGGATGGAACGAGAAGTGAACCAGAAACTGGTAGAGAGAAGTGTGACTAGAAGTCAAAATATTTTTACCTGGGCTGCTCCAGTGATGGTAGGTTGGGACTCTGGGCTGCAGCTGTTAGCCAAGTATCAGTGAAAGTAGCTTTGCTTAGTTTGAAGGGGAGCTGGGAGCAGTGTTGGGAGGCTTTAGCCCCTTTTGAAGGCCATTGGTCAACTTCTGGCATAAGCAGCTGTTGAAAAGCTGTTGGGGGGGGTCAACAAGCATGTGGACAAGCGGGATTCAGTGGCTATAGTGTACTTAGATTTTCAGAAAGCCTTTGACAAGGTCCCTCACCAAAGTAAGCTGTCATAGGCTAAGAGGGCCTCTCATGAATCAGTAACTGGTTAAAAGATAGCTAACAAGGAGTAGGAATAAATAGTCAGCTCTCAGAATGGAGAGAGGTAAATAGTGGTGTCCCCCTGGGGTCTGTACTGGGACCAGTCCTGTTCAACATATTCATAAATGATCTGGAAAAAGGGATAAACACTTTGGTGGCAAAAATTGCAGATAATACAAAACTACTCAAGATAGTTAAGTTCAAAGCAGACTGTGAAGTATTACAAAGGAATCTCACAAAACTGGGTGACTGGGCAACAAAATGGAAGATGAAATTCAGTATTGATAAATGCAAAGTAATCTATATTGGAAAACATTATCCCACCTATACATATACAATGATAAGGTCTAAATTAGCTGTTACTACTCAAGAAAGAGATTTTGGCGTCATTGTGGATTTTTCTCTGAAAACATCCCCTCAGTGTGCAGCGGCAGTCAAAAAAGCAAACAGTGTTGGGAATCTTTAGGAAAGAGGTAGACAATAATACAGAAAATATCATATTGCCTCTATATAAATTCATGGTATGCCCACATCTTGAATACTGTGTGCAGATCTGGTCACCCCATCTCAAAAAAGATATATTGGAATTGGAAAAGGTACAGAGAGGGCAACAAAAATGATTAAGGGTATGGAACACCTTCTGTGTGAGGAAAAGTTAATGAGATTGGGACTTTTCAGCTTGGAAAAGAGATGACTTAGGGGGGATATCTTAGAGGTCTATAAAATCTTGACCAGTGCAGAGAAAGTGAATAAGGAAGTGTTGTTGTTTACTCCTCATAACGCTAGAATTAGGTGTCACTAAATGTAATTAATAGACAGCAGGTTTAAAACAGACAAAAGGAAGTAATTCTTCACACAATGCACAGTCAACCTGTGGAACTCTTTGCCAGAGGATGTTGTGAAGGCCAAGACTATAACAAGGTTCAAAAAAGAATTAGATACATTCAGAGAGGATTGGTCCATCAATGGCTATTAGCTAGGGTGGACATGGATGTAAAATCATGCTCTGAAGTGTTCCTAGGCTCTGTTTGCAGGAAGCTGGGAATGGGCAACGGGGGATGGATCACTTGATTATCTGTTCTGTTCATTCCCTCTGAAGCATCTGGCATTGTCCAACGTTGGAAGGCAGGATACCTGGCTAGATGGACCATTGGTCTGACCCAGTATGGCCATTCTTCTGTTCTTAAAGTAGTGAAGCTGGACTCAGTGTAGCATTCTCTGATGGAAGGTACCAAGTTCTTCTGAGCTGTGCAGAGCAGTTTACCAGTACACCTTAAGTGGGACAGTGGGAGAACATGAATAGATATAGTATATGTTGTTCCCATCCTGTGCTCAGGCCAACTTTGACGGTCAAACAAAATCCTGTAAATAAATTAAGGTTCTAATTGGGTCTTGGATTTGCTGAAATGTCCACGAGCAATATTCAATTGACTTACAATATCATCAGAAACTTTTGAGGGAATAGCTGCATTATTATTTCAGTGGGTGTGATTTGGAGAGAAGAGAAGGAGAACAGAAGAGGCAAGACTTCATACTCTTTAACATGTTTTTGATACAGCATAGATGGTACAAAAAAAAGAGGATTTACGGAATAGGAGTATGATCTTGCTGTTACCTGCAAGCAACCCCATCCATTTTACTAAATAAAATATGTGCTGAGAAGAGGATAGTCTGACATACTTCTGCTGTTGGGCTCTGTGCAAGCATTCTCTAAATTCTCCTATAGCAACCCTTTGAAGTAACTTTGATGTTGAAGAACCATCAGGCTTTGAATCTAATGGGACTCACTCCTTTGCCCTGGCAATAAAGTATATTTGTTTAGTACAACCAAAGTAAGGAAATGTACTTATGAGCAGAGACGGGCATAATTTTATAAACAGGTATTAGAGTAGCTATAGGCTGTAGATTTCATTTTCTGACTTCCAGTAAGTTGTTGCACCTGCAGAAAATCATTTTAAGCATGGAATTTCCTGATACTTTGAGGAGGGGGGATCTTATTAGCATTTGCTTCAAAGACAGGACGCTAATAATTAAGGGTTTCAGAGTAGCACCGTGTTAGTCTGTATTCGCAAAAAGAAAAGTACTTGTGGCACCTTAGAGACTAACAAATTTATGTGAGCATAAGCTTTCGTGAGCTACAGCTCACTTCATTGGATGCATTCGATGAAGTGAGCTGTAGCTCACAAAAGCTTATGCTCACATAAATTTGTTAGTCTCTAAGGTGCCACAAGTACTCCTTTTCTTTTTACTAATAATTAAGTTATACTTGTAGTATATTTGCTTGTAGCCCTCATCTCTCCTCAACAATGCTTTGTATCACTTTTGTTTCCAGATTATTAACTCTCTGGCATTGGCTTCCTATGTTTGTACAATACCTAACATATTTGAGGTCTCTGGGCACTACTGTAATACTATTATATAATTGTAAAATTATCTGAATTAGTGAAAGCTGCTAGAAAATAGAAGTAAAGGAAACTTATCAAATTCTCTTCATTTTTGCTAAATCATGAATGAAGAGCATTTCAGAGCTTAAGTGTCATGAAACATAGTATAAAAATAAATGCAAGATTTCTTTGTCCTACATTCTCTAATCAGCTCTTGCTTCCTCAGTGTATCTCACTTTCTTTTAAACCCCTCCCCACTATTCTTTGCTGTAGTAGTCCATGTATTAATCAGTGTGGCACCTTATCTCTAGGCCTATACATTTAGCAAACAACTGTTTTGGCAGCCATATATTTGCTGGCAGGGCATGACCGCAAAATCATTCAGTACCTGTAAACATAAGATGTTACCTTCATGATATACTTGGCCTTTCTTAGCCCAGGGCCTGAAAATATACTATGTAGAAATACTGTATGCTCATACGCAAGACTTTACATATACATTAGTGTAGCATGTTTCACAAATTGTGAAATTGTCATGCCTTTTTGCTTAAATAAAGTAAGATGCAGGCGGATGCTACAACACCTAAGTGCCACTCTGAGGCCAGATGGCTTTAACTGGCCCAAACCCCATGAGTTAACTGCTGCATAACCTCTCTACTTTAATTATCTTCTTAACTTTCATAAACATAGCTCATTTATACAGTGTAACTTTGGTTTTTCACATATCCCAATACAAATTTCCTTCACAAACAAGTATAAACATCTTGTGTGAAGTGCTGTCACTTGAACTATGATAGAGCTGAAGGATATTATAGGATCCAGTAGGAGTTGTGGCATTATTTATTTGTGTTACAGTAGTACCTATGAGGCCCTAACCAAGACTGACTCCATTGTGCTAGGCACTGCCCAAACACACATTGAAGACTGTCTCTTTCCCTGAGTAGTTTGTAATCAAGCTATACAAGACAGACAAAAGATTGGAGGGGGAACAGAGAAACCGATGAGGCGACTTTGGCTTTCTCCACCATGAGATGCTGCTCCAGGAAGGAGGACTGCTAGGAATAGATGGGGTCCATATGAACAAGAAGGAGTAGACCATCTTTGGATACACTCACCAACCTAATGAGGAGAGCTTTAAACTAGGTAAAAAGGGGGCAAGTGACAAAAGCCCACGGGTAGTTTGTTTGTTTGTTTGTTTGTTTTTTAAAGGCAATTTTAAAATTAGATCTTGCGGGAGGGTGGGAAATAGGAATAACAAGAGGGAGAACAGTGGGGGAATTTATACAACATCTTAGATGTTTGCACACAAATATAAGGGGTATGGCAAATAAAGAGGAAGAACTGGAACTATTAGTACTAGGGCTGTCAAGCAACTAAAAAAATTAATTGCAATTAATCATGCTGTTAAACAATAGAATACCATTTATTTAAATATTTTGGATGTTTTCTACGTTTTCAAATATTGATTTCAGTTACAACACAATACAAAGTGTGCAGTGCTCACTTTATTTATGTTTGATTACAAATATTTGCACTGTAAAAAACAAAAGAAATACTATTTTTCAATTCACCTAATACAAGTACTGTAGTGCTATTTCTTTATCATGAAAGTTGAACTTACAAATGTAGAATTATGTACCAAAAAAACCCTGCCTTCAAAAATAAAACCATGTAAAATTTTAGAGCCTACAAGTCCAATCAGTCCTTTTTCTTGTTCAGTCAATCAGTAAGAGAAACAAGTTTGTTTACATTTGCAGAAGATAATGCTTCCTACTTCTTGCTTACAATGTCACCTGAAAGTGAGAACACACGTTTGCATGGCACTGTTGTAGCTGGCATCAGACGATATTCACATGTCAGATGCGCTAAAGATTCATATGTCCCTTCATGCTTCAACCACCATTCCAGAGGATGTACGTCCGCACTGATGACAGGTTCTGTTAGATAACTATCCAAAGAAGAGCGGATTGACGCATGTTCATTTTCATTATCTGAGTCAGATTCCACCAGCAGAAGGTTAATTTTTCTTTTTTGGTGGTTCTGGTTCTGTAGTTTCCGCATCAGAGTGTTGCTCTTTTAAGACTTCTGAAAGCATGCTCCACACCTCATCCCTCTCAGATTTTGAAAGGCACTTCAGATTCTTAAATCTTGGGTGGAGTGCTTTAGCTATCTTTAGAAATTTCATATTGGTATCTTCTTTGCATTTTGCCAAATTTGCAGTGAAAGCGTTCTTAAAACGAACAACATGTGCTGGGTCATCATCTGAGACTGCTATAACATGAAATATATGGCAGAATGCAGGTAAAACAGAGCAGGAGACATACAATTCTACCCCAATTCTACCCTAACATTTTTTATCTAGCTTCATCAAGATGGAAGCATGTCATCTGGAGTGAAGGCCGAAGCATAAAGAGGCATGTGCTAAAGAGTCATATCTGGCATGTAAATAACATGCAACGCCAGCTACAACAGTGCTATGCGAATACCTGTTCTCACTTTCACGTGACATTGTAATTAAGAAGTGGGCAGCAATATTGCCCATAAATGTAAACAAATTTGTTTGTCTTAGCGATTGACTGAACAAGAAGTAGGACTGAGTGAACTTGTAGGCTCTAAAGTTTTACATTGTTTTGTTTTTGAGTGCAGTTATGTAACACAAACCCCTACATTTGTAAGTTGTACTTCCATGATAAAGAGATTGCACGACAGTACTTGTATTTTTCAATTCATCTCATACCATTTTTGTCACTTTTACAATGCAAACACTTGTAATAAAAATAATATAAAGTTAGCACACCAGATTTTGTATTCTTTGTAATTGAAATCGATATATTTAAAAATGTAGAAAAACATCCAAAATATTTAATACATTTCAATTGGTATTCTGTTGTTTAACAGTGCAATTAAAACTGCGATTAAAAACAGACAATTAAAATCGCAATTAATTTTTTTGAGGTAATAGCATGAGTTAACTCTTGTGATTAATCAACAGTCCTAATTAGTACATGAGCTAAATTATGACTTGATGTGATAAAGTGGAAACTTTCTGTAGTATTTTTATGGATTATGTGTATGGCAGTGACTTACTTGATTGAGGTTGTTAACTAGTGCGTGCAGAAGCATTATAATGCCCTTGTGGCATTGAAGATGTTCATGTCAAGTAAGTGTCTGGGGTGCTCTGAATGGGTCATTAATGATTGGCTGAAACTGGTCAATATCAATAGAGGATTTGGAAAGACAATAGGAACCTCAAGGACTGAGATGCCTGCCTAAGTTTCCCACAGGTAGGTGTCATTGAATATGTGAACTCAGCCTGGGTGTGGAGGAGGAACGTAATGGACCACAAGGCGATCGGAGGCTAGGACAAGAGTTGGCCTTTGAGAGACATAGCAGCTGTCGCCTGGGCTCACAGAGAGAGCGAGAGAGAGAGAGGCAGAGACCAAATGGGTGTTGCAGCCGTGTGACTGGGTAAAGTGCTGACGTTGGTCAGCCTGAACTCTTTCTTCACCTTTGCTTCTCTTTGCTAACCTAAGGACTTCCAGGCTCTGTATTCCAGTTGACTAATAAACCCTACTTTGTTTTGAAAAGGCTACCTGGTGTCACTGAGAGTAGATGTGGAGATCTGATTCCTCAAGAATGCAAAAAGTCTGAGTGGGAGTCTATCTCAGTTGGACTAACTGGGCAGAGCTCACTTTGTGAAACTGAAGTGCTAGAGGCTCAATCTAGGAGATGTTGAGGCCGTGTGACCCACCTTTAAGGGAGTGGGACCCTTGGGGGTCTGGCATACTGAAGGGGTCCCTCCAAGGAATTGTTTAAAAGATGGGGCATAGTACAGATCCTGTGGAATTGGCATCACTGAGAACTGATGGGATAAATGTCGTGGATGGAATATTGGTATAGAGGGGTATAGCTTGTTCAGCAAAAAGGGAAAGTGTTGCATTATACATCAAGAATATATACACGTGTTCTTAGGTGAGACATCAGTTGAAAGTCTCTGGGTGAAAGGAAAAGGGGGAAAACGGGGTATTATGGTAAATGTCTCCTCTAGACCACCAAATCAGGAGGAGGAGGCATTTCTGGAACAAATAACCGGAATATCCAAAACACAAGACAAGACCTGGTAATAATGGGGGTGGTGGGGGGACTTTAAATACTCGGACATCTGCTAGAAAATTTATACAGCAAAACACAAAATCTCCAATATGGTCATGGAATGTACTGGGCACAACTCTTTTTTTTCCCCCCAGAAAGTGGAGGAAGTAACAGAGACAGCCATTTTAGCCTTGATTCTGACCAACAGGGAGTAACTTTTTGTACATCAGAAGACTGAAGGTAATTTGGGAGAAAGTGATCATGAAATGACAGATTTTGTGATTCTATGGAAAAGAAGTGAAAGTAGCAGAATGGACCTGGAAAAAAGCAGACTTTAACAAACACAGAAACCGGTAGGTAAGGTCCCCTTTGGAAGAAAATCTAAGGAAAAAGAGTTGTGGAGAGCTGGCAGTTATGCCTTCAATGTTGTCTATGCAAAACAGCAAACTATTCTGGTTGAAGGAAAAATAAGAAGAATAGTAAGAGGCCAATATCGCTGTATCAGGAGCTGTTTAAGAACCTCCTGCCCACCACAAATCATAAAAAGTGGAAGCATGGCCAAATTGCTAAGGATGAGTATAAATAATCAGTTCAAGCATGTAGGGAGAAAATCTGAATGGATAATGCACCAAATGAGTTACATCTGGCAAGGGAATTAAAGGCAATAAGAATATATATATATATTAAGATCAAGAGAGAGACAAAGAAAAGTCTAGGTCTACCTCCCTCGCAGGGAAAGAGAGCTAATAATGGATGACACCAAGAAGTCTGACATGTTTGCTTGTTTTGTTTGTCTTCACTAAAAAGGTTAATTATGATCCACTGATTAGCATAATAAATATTAACAAGGGGGAAGGAGCATAAGCCAGAATAGGGGGGAAAATTGGCTAGAAATATTTAGATAACTTATGTGTATTCAAGTTGCTGCAGGGCCTGATGAAATTCATCCTAGAGTATTTAAGGATGCAATCTCTGAACAGTTAGCAATTCTCTTTAAGAACTCATGGGGGATTGGTGAGGTCCCTAAGGACTGGAGAAGAGCAAACATAGTACCTATCTTTAAAAAGGGGAACAAAGAGGATCCTGGGAATTAGACCCGTCAGTCCTATCTTGACACCTGGAAAGATACTGGATCAAATTATTAAATAAATAATTTGTAAGCACCTAGGTCGGATAGTAGGGTGATCTGTTATAGCTAACATGGATTTGTCAAAAACAAATCATACCAAACCAACCTACTATCTTTCTTTGACATGGGGCATTTGTCTAGTGGCTAGGAGGACAGCAGTAGATGTGATAGATTTTAATTTTTTTGAGTAAGGTTTTTGACAGTCCCATGTGACATTCTCATAAGCAAACTAGGGAAATATTATCTAGCTGAAACTACCATAAGGTGGGTGCACAGAACTGGATGAAAGACCATACTCAGAGTAGTTACCAATGATTTGCTGTCAAATTAGGAGGGCCTAAGTAGTAGGATCCTGCAGGGGTCAGTCCTGGGCCCAATATTATTCAATGTTTTCATTAATGACTTGGATAATGGAGTTGAGAGAGATACTTTTTAAAATTATGGATAACATCAAGAGCAAGTGGTTGTGAGCACTTCGAAAGATAGGATTAGAATGTTAAACAAGCGTGACAAGTTGGAGAATTGGTCTGAAATCAACAAGATGAAATTAAGTGAAAGAAGAGTGCAAAATACTATACTTAGCAAGGAGAAATCCAGTGCACAGCTGCAAAATGAGAATAACTGGCTAGCCAGTACTGCAGAAAAGGATCTGGAGGTTATAGTGGTTCACAAATTGAATATGAGTTAACAATGTGAAGCAGTTGCTAAAAAGGCTGTTATTCCAAGGTGTAAGACCCAAGAGGTAATTATTGTCTTCTGTAAGACCCAAGAGGTAATTATTGTCTTCTGTAAGACCCAAGAGGTAATTATTGTCTTCTGTTCAGCACTATTGAGGCCTCACTTGGAATATTGTGTCTAATTCTGGGCACCATGCTTTAGGAAAGATGTGGACAAATCAGACAGAGTCCAGAGGAGAGCAACAAAATTGATAAACTGTTTAGGAAACTTTATTCATCAGGAATTTTTTTTTTTAAAGTGGGCGTGTTTAATCTTGAAAAGAGGCGTGTTATCAGGTCACCCATCAGTCTTCAAATGTGTTAAGGGCTGATCAATTGTTTTCCTTGTCCACTGAAGATAGGATAAGAAGTGATCAGCTTAACCTGCAGCAAAGGAGATTTTAGGTTTAAATATTTGGAAAACCCTTTCCTACTATAAAGATAGTTAAGGACAGGGCTACCAGGGGAGGTTGTGGAATCCTCTTCACTGCAGGTTTTTGAGAACCAGTTTAGACAAAAACCTGTCCAGGATGGTGTAGATATACTTGGTCTTGCCTCAGTGCAAGGGACTGGACTTGATGACCTTTTGAAGTTCCTTCGAGCCCTACTTTTCTATGATTCTGTGACTTGCTTAAGGCCACACAGGAAGACTGTGTTAGAGCCAGGCTGACTCTTGACAGCGAGATATCTTTGACATTACTTCTGTGTTCAGATACTTTGCTTAAAAGGAGGACAAAGCTTTAAAAAGTGTCTAGTGGAATTTTGCTTTTGGAAGGGGAGTCAAAGATGGCGGCTACAAAAAAGTGTGGTGGGAGTGACAGTTTCCACCACATTTCTAACGTATGCCACTACACAAACCCTAAGATGGATATCAGTTGGCTTACATAAAGACTCAAAAGATCATTGTACAACGGCAAAATGATCTAGCAAGATGTTGGCTGAATTTTGTAAATGAGAAACTTGTACGGAACTACACAGGTGACTAAAGGAGATTAATTACATTTTCTTGTATAACTGTGCCTATGGAAAAGCTTAATATCCCCCCCGCCCCCAAATCTATATTTGATTTGCTGCTTTTGTACAAGTGTGTATGTTAGCTGAACTGTGTCAATTTGTTATCCTAGACACTAACCGTTCATTCTCTTGAAGTGTTGAAATAGCAGACAAAATTCTGAGCAATATTGAATGGTGATCTTTTATTTTTTGTATATAGATAGATATCTTTCAGTGTCCAGTTTAGAGCAGCTAAAAACCCTTGAATACAAATGATATTAAAGTGAAATAGTATTATCTTTCTAATGTTATGAAACTGATATGTTTGTAATTGAGGGAAGTTCATGTTTTGCACATTTTTTTTTTCCTGCACTGAAAAATGCAAATCTAATGTTCCTAAATTTTGCTAAGCGTCATAATTTTTGGAAAATCTCACACCTACCACACAGACTTAGAAAATTAACATTACTGCACAGAAAAACTTATTCTACCTTTGAACTTCGGCTCTTAATTCTTGATATGAACACTTGTAAGAAATAAAAATTTAAACCCTGCCACTGGTCCTCTAGGTCTCTTATCTATTTTATTTATTTAGTAGCCTTTGGTTAAAGGTAGGCCAGCAACTCCAGGAAAAATTATTACCGCTGCAGAGGAAAATAGTGGGTCATGATTTAGTGGGCTGATAACAGGGCTTGGAATCAGAAGAATTGGGTTCTGTTAATGGTTCTTCAAATTAGTGGCAATGTAAATTACTTTTCTCACCCATATGTAAAATAGAGATAATGCTAGCTCAACTCTGTGAAATATGCTGAGATCGACAGATGGAGAGCTACAGAATACAAGTGATAAGTTTATTGCATTACTCCTACACAAAAATGCTATACCTATTGCTGGTCCACAAAGGAATCTAGTCTCATGTGCAGAATAAAGTTATTCTATCTGAAGAATGATAGTAATGCACTCCTCGTCTATTTTACATATCCTGTCCAAGTGTGTGGACCTTATTCGGTATAAAAAGAGAGAGCTTGCTGCTCAGAGGTATGTTCTGGATGGGTTGACCTCCATTTTGATTTAGGGATTTTTTTTTCCCCTTGTTTACAATTTAAAGTATTTAGGCAGCATTGCATTCTGCCTCTGCTTCCCTGCTACTGCACCTTTCCTCTTGCGTACAACAGTCCTAGTTCACTCTTTCACATTTCTGCTGTTGGGGATTGTCTCATTACTGCCACCGTTTGACTTTGTTTTTCTCTCTTAGTTACCCAAGAAAATTTAACCCCTGTCTTAATAGATCAAAAAGGATGTGGTCTTGTGTGTGGCTCCTTTGTTCGTTTGGTTTTGGTTTTGAATTTAGCTTATCTTGAATGAAAAGCCTGTAAAGATGCAGGCCAAAACATGGCCAGCTAACACAGCTACAGACACGTTAGCCTGTGTGTTTACAGTGCTTTTAATTTGTGTTAAGAATACATCATTGGAAAAAAACCCTTTGTTTTTTCCTGTCAAAACAGGGCCTTAGATGCAATATTTTAGGGGTGTCTCTCTCTCTTTTTTTTTTTTTTTTATCCCCTTTCTGTTCACCACTAGACTGGTTTGTGATCATGTGACTGCAGTGGTCACAGTTTGTGGATTCTCTTAACTTTAATACTACTTCCAATAAAAATAGTGTTTGTACTGCACTAGCACCCAAAGGCCTGAACTGGGATCAAGAACTTTTTTGTTAGGAAGCACAAGCAGGCATGATGCCTGGCTCAAAGAAATTAAAATGTATCTAGGATCCTTTTTATGCTAATTCTTTAATCACTGGATAAGCTGGTCGGGCGAATCTGCTCTGACCCACATTTAGTAAGGGAGCATGTGAAACTGAAACCTACCAGTCCAATTTTTGTTTCTCTCTACATTTTGTCCAACAGTCATAGAATCATAGACATGTAGGGCTGGAAGGGACTAAAAGAGGTAATCTAGGCCGTCATCCCTGTGCAGAGGCACGAGTAAGTATACCTAGAGGCCTAGATCATCCCTGACAGGTGTTAGTGTAACCTGTCCTTAAAGATCACCAAGATGGGGATTCCATAACCTTCTTAGGCAGCTTGTTCAAGTGCTTAACTATTCTTTATTGTTAGGAAAAAACTAATTTCTACCCTGAATCTCCCTTGCTGCAAAGTAAGCTGCTTGCTTCTTTTCCTGCCCGTGGTGGATTTGCAGAACATCACACTGTTAACTCATATTCAACTTGTCATCCATTATAATCTCCCCAGATCCTCCCCTGCAGTACTGCTGTCTAGCCAGTTATTCCCCGTTCTGTGCATTGGATTTTTTTCCCTTCCTAATTGTAGCACTTCATCTTTGATTTCAGACCAGTTCTCCAAATTATCAAGGTCACTTTTGAATTCTAATCTTGTCCATCAGAGTGCTTGCAACTCCACCCAGATTGGTGTCATCTGCAGGTTTTTACAAACACACTTCCCCCCCCTTTTATTCAGGTTATTAAGGAAAATATTGGCTAGTACAGAGCCAAGACAGACTCTTGTGGACCCCACTACATATGCTCTCCCAGTTTGGCAGCAAATATTGATAATTACACTTTGAGTATGATCTTTAAATCAGTTTTGCATCCATCTAATATTTCATATAGACCGTATTTCTGTAGTTCGCTTATGAGAATGTCATGTAGGACAGTGTCAAAAGCCTTAGTTACATCCAGATACATCATGTCTACAAATTTCCCCCTTTCCACTAAGCCAGTAACCCTCTCAAAGAAGGATGTTGGTTTGGTTTGGCATAACTTGTTCTTGTCAAATCCATGTTGGCTATAACTTCTCACTCTTTTATCCGCTAGGTGCATACAAATTGAATGTTTAATAATTTGTTCCAGTATCTTTGAGTATTTAAGTTAAGATGATTGGTTTAATTCTCAGTGTCTTTCTTTATCCCTTTTTTTGAAGATGGGTACTATTTTTGCTCTTCTCAAGTCTTCTAAAATCCCACCCATCCTCCATGAGTTCTCAAAGATAATCACTGCTGGTTCAGAGATTGCGTTGGCTAGTTCCTTAAGTATGTTAGGAAGTTTCTTCAGACACTGCTCTCTTGAGTAAATCTAACTTATCTAAGTATTTTAACCTATTTTTCCTATTTTCTCCCCAGATCCTTCTCCCTTGCTAATGGTGTGTTAAGCAACTGCCCCATAAACTTACCCATGTGTATATGTCTTATTTACATGCACTTGTCTGTACACAGGTACTTTTATATTAGTTAGCATTTGGACGTCTTTCATATCAAGAATCTTCTTCTGTTTTTTATTAGTAACTCTATTATTTTTAAAGAAAGAGAGAACATGGGGACATCAGCAGAAGTGATGCTCACCATGATTAAAGGTATTGTGTTCATGTCAGACTTGCCCTAGATACTAAAACATAAGGCAAGAAGCTGGATACTGCACATGTATGAACTCATTCTGGTACATTTTTGTTTAAAGAAGAAAAAAATCTCCTGAGACTTTGTTGTGGTTTTGACATTGCCATGCTGGAAGTTGCAGAATCAGTAACTCATGCCCAACAGCTTTACTAACAAGGGTGGGAAAGTTCAGATATCTCTTACAAAACTACAAATGTAAGTGAAGAGTGGTTGCTTCAACTACATGTCTTGATGTTAGGCCAAAACTAGAGATTATTTGAAACATGCACACGTGCACACACTTGATAGTGTTGAAAAGTTCTGTTAAAAGGACTAATCATAATGGAGAAATTGTTCCATGTACTCGGATTTGTGATTGCATGGAGCACGCTCCCTCGCTTTATAACTGCAAAACAGTCCTGTGATGACAACTTCTTTTATGTATGTGGAAAAGTAAACATTTTGACTTTTTAGCTGTCCATCTTATACAGACATGAAGTTGTCCTGGTTAACGTTTTTTTGTTGTTACGTTGCTGATCAATTAGGGAACATGCTCGTTTAAAGTTGCGCAGTGCTCCCTTATAAGGTTTTTTGGCCGCCGCCTGCTTTGTCCACTGCTTGCAGAAAGAGCAGCCCGTTAGATCTAGCTGGTTGGGGGTTGGAACCAGGGTGGACCAGCAGCCCACCATCAGCTCCCCTAAGTTCCCTGTGTGGCAGCTGCCCAGCAGGCAATCAATTGCCAAGCAGTTCAGCTGTCCCTCCACCCACTGCCATGTGCTGCTTCTGCCCTCTGCCTTGGAGCTGCTCCTGGGAGCCTCCTGCTTGCTGTGCAGGGGTGGGAGGGGGAGAAGAGGGGTGCTAATGTCAGGGTGTCTGCCTCTCCACACTCCTGCCTCCCGCTCCTGCACCTCATCTCCACAGAGTGGGGTGGGACATGACAGGGCTCAGGACGGAAGGAGCTTGCTTGCAGCAGCTGGTGTCTCAACTTGCTGATCTACTTAAAAAGGCAGTGTACGTAGAGTGGGGTCAACATACTTAAAGGGGCAATATGCATCTCCATCTCTCTTTCTCTCTCTCTCTCTCTCTCTGCCATGCTGTCTCCCCTCCCTCCATTCGTGCTGCCTTGTAGCGTGTGAGGCTACATTAATAACCCTTGAGGGCTCAGCCGAGTGCTAGTTCATCATTTAGCAGTGAGGGATTCCCTAAGAAATACTCCAGCCTCTGACTCCACCACCTCAACCAAGCTTCACGATCATCATTGCTGTGAACAGTATTAAATTGTTTAAAACGTATACTGTGTGTGTATATACGAGATGTATTTTGTCGAGCAAAAATTTTTTCCCTGGAACCTAACCCCGTGTATTTACATTAATTCTTATGGGGAAATTGGATTTGCTTAACATCGTTTCACTTAAAATAGCATTTTTCAGGAACATAACTACAACGTTAAGCGAGGAATTAGTCTTATTTAATTGCCATGTCTTGTCCTCCCCCGTTTATTGTTTGTCTTCTCCACCCCTCAAAAAAAAAAAAAAATGCTGCTTTGCCTTCTGGTCCCGTTTTGTTCCTCTCCTTCTTGTGCTTCCCTGGACATTCTTCCCCTCTGCAGCTCCCATCCCACTGACTCCTATTTCCTCTTCTCTTACTGAGTAGACTAAGTTAGGCTGACTCTTTCTTTATTTCCAGTTGTGTTTACAATTCTCCAGCCTCTCTTCTACAATGGGATCCTACAAATGTAGAAGTTAATGAGCGGTAGGAAAAGAAGAGCCAGCACCGTCTTGTATGATCAGCCTGCTTACCCCAGACTACTTGTACTCCACAGGATCACTTTGGGAACTGCTGTACTGGAGGACTAGTATAAATGTATTTTCATATCTGTTTTGTGTGTTTGTGAGAGGGTGGGGATATGTCTCTACTGCAGCTCCTAGCTTTCTCTAAGGGTTGTTTTGAGAGAAATGGACACAATTACATGATGTCAATTTTGTTATGCTGTCTGGGAAAGCTATGATCCACAACAGAGACACTAAATTGTTTTAACTGCCATTTCAGATAGATAACAATGCATCAATTAACATTTGGAATGCTGCCTTCAACAATAAAGGGCTAGAAATGTAGCACTTATTAAACCAAATAAAATAAGTTTAAATGCTGCAGACACAACTCTCCCGTCCACAACCAGTCCACCAACACCAGAAAGCTTTCTCCTTGCTACTTGTGAGTGGATTTTGAAGCTCTTAAGTGTTCCAGGACAGTTTCACAAATGGCGGGGGGTGGGGTGGGGACAGTGCTTTAGTATTTTTATTTTTTTTGGGTTTTTTTTAAGAGCTGTCTAGGACATCTATTTACAGTGTGTTAATTTCCCTGATGGATTGCGTGGAGAAATGCTACACCCAGTGCCTAGATGAAATTGAGGCTGTGACTCAATCCAGACAGGAGGAGTGGGGGAAGAAGCTGGAAGATTTGGCTGATGTGTATATATGCGTGCCTGCCAGAGTGTAAGAGAGCCATTTGTAAAACAGACGCACTGCTTGAGGGTAGTGGTAGGGCCTAGGCTCCTACTCGGTGCTTGGGTAGCAGCTGTGGTCAAGCACTTTTTTTCATTTAGGCCTGGCAAGATGGTTGTGACCGTTCTCTCTCTGGCAAGGTTCACCTCAATTATCCATGCCTTTCTCATCTCCAGAACAGATTGTTGTAATGTGCTGTCCATGTGGTTAGACCTTGAGATCATCCCTCCTATAGCATACTGCCAGAGTGCAGATCAGTAGAAGCATCTGAGCTAGATTTCCCCTCATTATAAATAAGGAAGCTGCTGGCATGGTCCTCTCTTTGAGGGTGTACTGGATTGTGGAACTTGGTTTCCTTACTAGGTGTGGCAGGGTGACATCCCATTCCTGTCCTCTGCTCTCTCTCTGCAGTCTCCAAGACCTTCAGTTGTCAAACACCTCCGTGCAATTTATTTACATTTGTTCTTCCCACCACCTTACAGATCCATACGCTATAATTATTTAGGCTTTCAGTTTCACCTCCGTCCTCTGCTGAGGAGAGGGAGTAGGTCTCCACCTAGAGATCCTTCCTGGTTCTTGCTCTGCTAGCCTGCCTCTCTCTTCCGTGCACTTCCTTCCTGTGCTTCCTTATACCTGGGCCAATTTGCTTGTTAGTCCTCCACCAGGCCATTCTAATCTAATCCTATCTGGCCCACCCTGGGGGGAATTAATTGGTGTTTCAGTGATCAGAGTGGTGGCTCAGCTGTCGGTTCCCAGCACTCTGTCATACTCCACTAGAACTCTGATTTTTAATCTCCCAAGACATGTTGTAAAGCCCATCTCTTTTCCTCGTCCAAGGCTTCTGGGGAGAGCATGAGCTGAGGTGGCTATATTTACCGGCAGTCTCTGTTTGATTCATTTTGTGTGTGTTTTAATTTATGGGATAAATGCTAGGGCAGTGAATTGGGTGCCTATAGATGTATTTGAAAAAGTCAGAAAGAAAGGAAAAATGGGCTTTGGAATTGGACTCCTACAAATGCGTCTGAGGGGTGGCTCTCGAAATTAAAGGACTGTCAAATACGCTCAAAACAACATAACTTTCAATTGTAAATATATTATTTCTCAACTAGACTGAATATCTAAAGTATGGAGGTGCTGAGCTCAACGTGATGAGCGAGAGAGAGAAGTAGAATTTCTCCTTATTGTTACTGGTGGTAGGATGTTTCCACAGTTAATAATAATAATTAATAATAAATAATAACCTTGCATGCCCCATTACAGGTTCTGCAACATTTTTCTTCTGAACTTCATATCCTTCCATATATTCTTGAAATGAAAAAGAAATAAGATGCAGATTTGTAAAAGTCAACCAGCAGGACAAATTGCTACGAAAGAAATGGTGGTGGTTTTTTCCTTTTTTTTAAATTCAGATTCATTATTTTATTTCAAAATTCACATTTGATGTGGTCTTGAAGCATTATTCCTGGAGTCAAGTGAGAATCTCAGCTTTTTTAAAATGAAAGTTCCAGCCCTCATATTTGCAGAGAAAAGTTTGAAAATGTGACCGACATGTTCTCCATAGCTCAGAAACCAGAAGGGAACTAAAGAGCTTGCAATTTATTATTTTAGAAAGATGTTCTGGGGTTTTTTCTGTTGAGGTCACTCATGATTTTTGAATGGTTAGGTTTGGCAAAAGTACTTGCTTCTAAAAGATTGTGCTGCAAAAAAGCTCCAAAACAGCATTTTGTACAGACAGGGTGCAAGTAAATCAAAAACAGTTCTGCAGAATTGTTTTGGACTTTTAAAAATAACATGGGTTTTTGATGTGGTACGTCTAGATCAGCTGCAGCTGAGTGCACAGCATGACTTAGAGTAGAATTGGGGGAGGGATCCTTGCAAAGGATGCTTAGCGCACTCTCCCAATCCAGATCCAGCCCTGCACCCTGAGGACTGCATTAGTTTGCACAGGCTGCTAGCAGCCCTAAGGGGCTGAAACCATAATCAGTGTCCTGGGAAGCTCTGGGACCTGGCAACACCTTCCCTGCCCCAGCACAGAGCAAGTAGCTGCCTTTTCAACCACCCCTCCACTGTCCCCTAAGTCAGTGGTTCTCATCCAGGGGTCCGTGAGCCATTTCAGGGGTACCGTGGGGCCCCACTCCTGTAACTTGGTGCACTAAGCCTGAAGCCCCCCCCCCCCCCATCTGAAGCCCAGCACGGGGCTGGGAGCTGCATGGGACAGGAGCTCCAGCTCTCTGCGGGCAGAAGCCCTGAGCCCATAGGCAGAATTGGGGGGCACAAGAGTGTTTCCCCCCCAAACTGCAGTGCCTTACCCAGAGTGTGGCAGTCCAGGGGCAGCTCCTCCTCTCCTCCAGCCCCCTGATGCTCAGCCCTCTGGCCAGGTTGTAGATGGGAAGCCAGAGCCAGGCAGTGCAGGGCAGCTGCTTATTTGGCTGGTGGTGCCATGGAGTGGGCAGCCATGGCATTCCCCTGTCTGCTGCTGGTGGCAACTACTCTGCTCCTGGCCCCCTTTGACTGCTCACGTAGCTGGTAACAGTCACCCAGGTTGGGGGGACCCAGCTCTAGGTCTGGCAGAGCCTCGGGGAGCAGCCACTGCAGGGTGAGCCCGCCTGGCATACAGCTCTTAGCTATCCTTCTCCCTGCAACTTGAGCTACCCCCACTGCCTATGCACAGCCCCTAGCTACCCCCTGCCAGCACCCTGAGCTACACTCCTCACTGTACGCAGCCCCTAGCTGCCCCCTGCCTGCACCCTGACACCTTGCAAACTTTTTGAGCTGAGTCCCACTCTTGGAGTTATATTTTTTTTGTTGCATCCCTCCACAACCCAGACAGGCTGGGTAGCCTGCTGAGGTGAGTCAGGGGGTGGAGGTGGTGCTACCTTCCTGGACCCCGTTGTGCGGAGCTGGCCCAAGCCCCTGCAGCCCTTGGACCCGCCCCCCCTAGAAGTCAAACTATGCCTATGCCCAAGGGGTCATCTCTCTCTTCTAACCCCCGCCCGGCCCTGAATCTGCCCTGAATCTGCTGGGCCCTGGAGTTTGCTGGCGGGCCTCAGCAAGAAAACCATTCAGAATCCCTGCCCTAAGTTACGCTGTACCCTCCTTACCTGTAGATGAACTGTACCGTATAAAAACCACATTAATTTTAATGCACATCAAAGGAGTTGGCGGCTGTGATTGCAGCGCCATTGGCCATTATTTTTGAAAACTCATGGCAATTGGGGGAAGTCCCGGACGACTAGAAAAAGGCTAATGTAGTGCCCATCTTTAAAAAAGGGAAGAAGGAGGATCCTGGGAACTACAGGCCAGTCAGCCTCACCTTAGTCCCTGGAAAAATCACGGAGCAGGTCCTCAAGGAATCAATTCTGAAGCACTTAGAGGAGAGGAAAGTGATCAGGAACAGTCAGCATGGCTTCACCAAGGGCAAGTCATGCCTGACTAATCTAATTGCCTTCTATGACGAGATAACTGGTTCTGTGAATGAGGGGAAAGCAGTGGACGTGGTGTTCTTTGACTTTAGCAAAGCTTTTGCCTCGGTATCCCACAGTATTCTTGCCAGCAAGTTAAAGAAGTATGGGCTGGATGAATGGACTATAAGGTGAATAGAAAGTTGGCTAGATTGTCGGGCTGAACGGGTAGTGATCAATGGCTCCATGTCTAGCTGGCAGCCAGTATCAAGTGGAGTGCCCCAAGGGTTGGTCCTGGGGCCGGTTTTGTTCAATATCTTCATAAATGATCTGGAGTATGGTTTGGATTGCACCCTCAGCAAATTTGCAGATGACACTAAACTGGGAGGAGAGGTAGATAAGCTGGAGGGTAGGGATAGGATCCAGAGGGACCTACACAAATTGGAGGATTGGGCCAAAAGAAATCTGATGAGGTTCAAGAAGGACAAGTGCAGAGTCCTGTACTTAGGACGGAAGAATCCCATGTACTGCTACAGACTAGGGACCGAATGGCTAGGCAGCAGCTCTGCAGAAAAGGACCTAGGGGTTACAGTGGACGAGAAGCTGGATATGAGTCAAAAGTGTGCCCTTGTTGCCAAGAAGGCCAATGGCATTTTGGGATGTATACGTAGCGGCATTGCCAGCAGATTGAGGGAAGTGATTATTCCCCTCTATTCGATATTGGTGAGGCCTCATCTGGAGTACTGTGTCCAATTTTGGGCCCCACGCTACAAGGAGGATGTGGAAAAATTGGAAAATGTCCAGCGGAGGGCAACAAAAATGATTAGGGGATTGGAACACGTGACTTATGAGGAGAGGCTGAGGGAACTGGGATTGTTTAGTCTGCGGAAGAGAAGAATGACGGGGGGATTTGATAGCTGCTTTCAACTACCTGAAAGGGGATTCCAAAGAGGATGGATCTAGAGTATTCTCAGTGGTAGCAGATGACAGAACAAGGAATAATGGTCTGAAGTTGCAGTGGGGGAGGTTTAGGTTGGATATTAGGAAAAACTTTTTCACTAGGAGGGTGGTGAAACACTGGAATGCGTTACCTAGGGAGATGGTAGAATCTCCTTCCTTAGAAGTTTTTAAGGTCAGGCTTGACAAAGCCCTGGCTGGGATGATTTAGTTGGGTATTGGCCCTGCTTTGAACAGGGGTTGGACTAGATGACCTCCTGAGGTCCCTTCCAACCTGATATTCTATGATTCAAGTTTAAAAAAAAAAAAATTCTACAGAATATAGTGATTTGTTTTAGATTTACTTGGGCCATTTATGCTGGAGTAGTATAGGGAAACTGCCTCTCTGCCCCTTCATTACCTATATTGGAGTGATCCACTCGCTGTATGGGCTTGAAGCCTGCTTTGTGGTGCAAAATATGTCCCCTACTTTTATACTGACAATTCTCTTGTCAACAAACTGCTATTTTTTATGTTTTGTGTAAGTATTTATGTTTGTGTTTTCAGGTTAAAAACATACTGTCCTGTTCCATTGACGTTTTATTTCTTAACTCATCTCTACTCCTAAGATCTAACAACCCCTCTGTTCACTATAGCAACTACCTTTAACAGGAGCTACTTAAGTGCAACTATTTCATCTTTAAGTCTGTTTACAGCCCAGTGTGACACCATCTTAGACTGTAATGATTCTCTAATTTTCCCTGGATTTCAGGGCACTCGTCAAATCTTCTAAATGCTTATTACAGCATCTGTCTTCTCAGTAGTGCTGTGTTGTCCAATATGCTGTTGTTGTTTTGTGTTCTCATTCCAGCAGTTTCTCAGTGACTCTTCTGTGTTAAGAGTCAAACTTACTACCATAACTGTAGTTAACTCCTTCACTGCCTAATTATTACTTGGACTTTATTTTGAGTTTTTAATTATTAAAATACTTTACAGAAAGTAAAACTAGTGCCAGGAACTTGATTTCTTCTGGATGCTATCTAAAGAATGTCAGACACGAGATCTGGCACACTTTCCGCCTGGTCCAGACTCACACACCCTTGAATCATAGAATATCCAAACTAGAAGTGCTCCACACGTGAAACTTCCATTGGAGTAGTTGAGATTTGTGCCCATAGGCATTTAAAGGATCAGAGCCTTATTTGCAAAGTCCTTATAAGGCTCTGCATGGATGAAGTTTATAAATATGCATTAAAATGGTCATTTCTTCTAAAAACGGGTTGAGAACTGTGACCCAAGAACCTCTTGATGCCTACTGGCGGGGACATAGGGGTACAGGGATCCTCTGGGTTCACCCAAAAGGGTTATGTAAGGTCTCTAAGGAAGCCCTGTATGACACTGGTTATCCTATTGATTGCAAAATGTGTGTATGGAAAATATGTAAAGCGTTGCGTGTGTGTGTGTATATATATATATTGAAAATTATGTTCTCTAGGCTTTGTAGTTTAAAGGCGGGTAACTCAAAGGTAAAGGTAACATGCCTTGCAACAAACTTCTCCAGACCAGAGGTGGGAGACATTTATTTCCCTGGTGGACCGTTGTGTGTCTCATAATAGAAGTCTATTAGCGTATTCAGTCAAATGCTAATGAAGAGCATGTGAAACTTCAGATGGAAATTAACAGGAACAGGTAAACAGCGAGTGGAGGGGGAATCCTGTTTTCAGGTGAAGATCAAAAGGTCTGATACATCTGGGGGTGCAGAGAGATCCACTGGTATCGCTTAGTGAGGAAAAGCTGCCACTGGAAGTGATCTCATGAAAAAGGGGTCTCAGTCATCCTGACTGAAAATGTTGGGGCGGGGAAATGGGGTAAGTTGTTCTGTAGGAAATTTAGAATGTCTTATGAGTTTAAATTTAGACTCTAGAAAACATACTTTTTTTGTTATTGTTCCATAATTTTGTTTTATATGTAACCATTTGTTTCTGGTAGTCTTACTTTCTATCACTTGAATCTCTGTTCTTTGATAATAAACATATTTTTGTTTTCACTATAAGTATATCTAAATGCTGTGTGTTAAGCAGAGTGGTAATCCCCAATTGAATCTGTGCACTGTTCCTTAGGGAATAGAGCAGCAGTTCTCAAACTTAATTGCATCATGATCCCCTTCTGACAACAAAAATTAGTACACAACCCCAGGATGGGGGATTGAAGACTGAGCCCTGCCACCCTGGGGCGGGGGCCCAAAGCTGAAGCCCAAAGGGGAGCATGTAACCTTAGCCCTGGGTGGTGGGGCTTGGGCTTCAGACTTGCTGGGCCCAGGTCCAACTCCAACCTTGACCCACATTTTGAGAACCCCTGGAATAGAGGATCTGAGAGTTCTGTGGGCCTTCCCGATGTATGCTCAGGGGACTTGGGTTGATGTGTGCCTATTACTAACTGTACAGGGACAGCGAGATCTGAGGGACCTGTGTTGCCACAGGCTGGTGGAATCAGGAAGCTGATTCACATCAGGCACAGACAAGACTCCCTCATGCTAAGGGCAGGTAGTACCCAGAGTTGTGAGGCACCTCTCTGGCCCCCAGTAAGTGCCATACCAACCCTACAACAAGCACTTAGTGTGCACAGAAAATTGCAGAGAAACTTTGGGAAGGAAATGTTGTTTTAGATTAACAGTAGCTTTCTTTTTTTTTTTTTTTTAAATATGGAAAGCCATCTAACTAGCACATACCAAGAGTAAATGGTTAGATTAAATGTAATAATTTCTGTACTGAGTGAAATAATAACTTTTGACATTTAGCTTCTTTTCTGCTTAGATAGTTCACAAACAGATCTCTCCTCACTTTTATCTATTATTTGAAAAATATCCAGTAGTCTTCCATTATAATTTGTATAGTGGCTACACCAGTTGAAAGTGCAGGGAGTGGCATTGTGCTAAGTGCTCTATGTACGCAGTCCTTGCTCCAAAAAGCTTACATGCTATACCAAAAAAGAGACACAGGGTGGGGGAAAGGAACTGTAACTACCATTGTATGGATGGGAACTAAACATAGGGAGATCAAGCCCAAGATATTCAAACTCACTAGTGAATTTGGGTGTGCATCCTGAGACAGCTAAAAGGGGTTTGGTTTTCAGAGGGTGGATGCTCAGCACTTCCTGAAAACATAGGCCCTCAAATGTATCTCAGCTTGGGCACAAAAAGGGAGGCACCGCACATCAATTGGTATATATATAATTTTTTTTTAAACTATTTTATCTCAAATAACTTTCCCACTATTTCACAGAAATTCTCTAGCAGAGGTGTCTATTTAAGTATATGAATGCTAAATACTTAACAATTTTTTTTTAGGTACCTTATGAAACACTGAACAAACGGTTTCGTGCTGCACAGAAAAATATTGATCGAGAGACGAGCCACGTTACTATGGTTGTTGCAGAGCTGGAGAAGACATTGAGTAGCTGTCCTGCTGTGGATTCAGTTGTTAGTCTCCTTGATGGAGTAGTTGAAAAGCTCAGTGTTCTGAAAAGAAAGGTAACTGGTATTTCTACTGTTTGTTATATCTTCATTTCTCATTTCAGAAGATTACCTCTGTCACTGTGTTAAGTTACCCCACACTTTTATTCTTGTGGTCCAGAAATAAATATTAACGGCACTAGAGAGAGCCTTTAAAGCTATATTGTAAAGCAAATAGCAGAAAGTGATTGTATCTTGCTTCATTGTGCTTATGAAATTTGACTTCGTGTCCCATGATTTAGTATCACTAAATCTCTTAAAGTAGAAATATGTACATTAAAAAATAGCCTCTTTCTTGAATAGCCAACACAGAAGTGCTACATGCCATCTGAGACTTGTTTTATCTATCTAAACCAGTAGATGAGGCTTCTCTATCAGACAGTCCTGGAGACTGAAGTTACCACAGAAGAGGTAACAGCAGTTAAGTGAGTTGGTTGCATCACTCCACTTCCCAGCAGAGAGGTATCTGCATCACATCACCTCTAAAATTATATTAATTGGCACATTTGTTGACCATTTGGGGGGGCAGGCTAAGGATGGGAAGAGCATAGAAGCTGAGCTACCCTCTAAACCCTAGAGGAGGTTCTTGCAGGTCAAAGCTGAAGCATTTTGACAGGATAATGCTGAGTTTCCAGAACTGTCAATTACATACTTCTCATGAGTATTAAATTCATAGATTAGGATGGTGCTGGTAGAAAACACTAAATAGTGAGAAAAACTTTATTTGCTGTAGCTGTTCAGTTTTAAAATCTGTCAAGGTATAGTTCAGCAATGTCTCGGCCTCTGCCTCTTTTGGGTTATTGCCCATTTAAGAAGAACAAATTGTCATGGGAGGTGGCTTTTTGGTTCTCTATTTTTTATTTTATTTTATTTTTTTTGGTCCAACTGTATGTTTAAAAGGTAACTTGCAAAGGGTCTTTTAACTCTTGGGTTGGCAAACTGTTCCTGACTTATGATGTATAAAGGAGGACATAGGGGGTGGTGGCTTTTTAAAAAATTCCTGCTCAGTGCTGTGCTTTCATAAGTAACAGGAATGTCAAATGTTGTCTTCCCTGGTTTTGCATTTGGATTTCTGGTGGAGGCAGAAGGGCTTTGGTAGATGTATCATGAAGTCTCGCACTGGAATGGAATAGATAGTGGCGTAAAGGTGTTGAATCATAGAATCATAGAATATCAGGGTTGGAAGGGACCCCAGAAGGTCATCTAGTCCAACCCCCTGCTCGAAGCAGGACCAATTCCCAGTTAAATCATCCCAGCCAGGGCTTTGTCAAGCCTGACCTTAAAAACCTCTAAGGAAGGAGATTCTACCACCTCCCTAGGTAATGCATTCCAGTGTTTCACCACCCTCTTAGTGAAAAAGTTTTTCCTAATATCCAATCTAAACCTCCCCCACTGCAACTTGAGACCATTACTCCTCGTTCTGTCATCTGCTACCATTGAGAACAGTCTAGAGCCATCCTCTTTGGAACCCCCTTCAGGTAGTTGAAAGCAGCTATCAAATCCCCCCTCATTCTTCTCTTCTGCAGGCTAAACAATCCCAGCTCCCTCAGCCTCTCCTCATAAGT
The DNA here is from genome assembly GCF_965140295.1 of Lepidochelys olivacea. Taxonomy (NCBI): domain Eukaryota; kingdom Metazoa; phylum Chordata; order Testudines; family Cheloniidae; genus Lepidochelys; species Lepidochelys olivacea. Next base: position 133,390,734 of record NC_140414.1, on the reverse strand, counting down.
CATGTGTTCCAGACCCCTAATCATTTTTGTTGCCCTTCACTGGACTCTCTCCAATTTATCCACATCCTTCTTGAAGTGTGGGGCCGAAAACTGGACACAGTACTCCAGATGAGGCCTCACCAATGTCGAATAGAGGGGAACGATCACGTCCCTCGATCTGCTCGCTATGCCCCTACTTATACATCCCAAAATGCCATTGGCCTTCTTGGCAACAAGGGCACACTGCTGACTCATATCCAGCTTCTCGTCCACTGTCACCCCTAGGTCCTTTTCCGCAGAACTGCTGCCTAGCCATTCGGTCCCTAGTCTGTAGCTGTGCATTGGGTTCTTCCGTCCTAAGTGCCGGACCCTGCACTTATCCTTATTGAACCTCATCAGATTTCTTTTGGCCCAATCCTCCAATTTGTCTAGGTCCTTCTGTATCCTATCCCTCCCCTCCAGCGTATCTACCACTCCTCCCAGTTTAGTATCATCCGCAAATTTGCTGAGAGTGCAATCCACACCATCCTCCAGATCATTTATGAAGATATTGAACAAAACCGGCCCCAGGACCGACCCTTGGGGTACTCCACTTGATACCGGCTGCCAACTAGACATGGAGCCATTGATCACTACCCGTTCAGCCCGACAATCTAGCCAGCTTTCTACCCACCTTATAGTGCATTCATCCAGCCCATACTTCCTTAACTTGCTGACAAGAATACTGTAGGAGACCGTGTCAAAAGCTTTGCTAAAGTCAAGAAACAATACATCCACTGCTTTCCCTTCATCCACAGAACCAGTAATCTCATCATAAAAGGCGATTAGATTAGTCAGGCATGACCTTCCCTTGGTGAATCCATGCTGGCTGTTCCTGATCACTTTCCTCTCATGCAAGTGCTTCAGGATTGATTCTTTGAGGACCTGCTCCATGATTTTTCCAGGGACTGAGGTGAGGCTGACTGGCCTGTAGTTCCAAGGATCCTCCTTCTTCCCTTTTTTAAAGATTGGCACTACATTAGCCTTTTTCCAGTCATCCGGGACTTCCCCGGTTCGCCACGAGTTTTCAAAGATAATGGCCAATGGCTCTGCAATCACAGCCGCCAATTCCTTCAGCACTCTCGGATGCAACTCGTCTGGCCCCATTGACTTGTGCACGTCCAGCTTTTCTAAATAGTCCCTAACCACCTCTATCTCCACAGAGGGCTGGCCATCTCTTCCCCATTTTGTGATGCCCAGAGCAGCAGTCTGGGAGCTGACCTTGTTAGTGAAAACAGAGGCAAAAAAAGCATTGAGTACATTAGCTTTTTCCACATCGTCTGTCACTAGGTTGTCTCCCTCATTCAGTAAGAGGCCCACACTTTCCTTGGCTTTCTTGTTGCCAACATACCTGAAGAAACCCTTCTTGTTACTCTTGACATCTCTGGCTAGCTGCAGCTCCAGGTGCGATTTGGCCCTCCTGATATCATTCCTACATGCCCGAGCAATATTTTTATACTCTTCCCTGGTCATGTGTCCAACCTTCCACTTCTTGTAAGCTTCTTTTTTATGTTTAAGATCCGCTAGGATTTCACCATTAAGCCAAGCTGGTCGCCTGCCATATTTACTATTCTTTCGACTCATCGGGATGGTTTGTCCCTGTAACCTCAACAGGGATTCCTTGAAATACAGCCAGCTCTCCTGGACTCCTTTCCCCTTCATGTTAGTCCCCCAGGGGATCCTGGCCATCCGTTCCCTGAGGAAGTCGAAGTCTGCTTTCCTGAAGTCCAGGGTCCGTATCCTGCTGCTTACCTTTCTTCCCTGCGTCAGGATCCGGAACTCAATCTTCATAAGATATCCTTTCTTCCAAGCGGTTAAGCATTGAAGTTAAATTGGTTTGTCTGTTTATACCGGAGTTTGACTAAAGAATTTCCCCAGCTTTCCTGGTTAGCTTCTTGTGATGTTACAGACTTAATAATTCTTCAGTCACCACCGAGTTTTCCAAGTTTGAAATTATATGGATATTTAATGTAGAAATTCCCCCACCCTTTTTTAGTATGGGTAAAAGGACATTTGGCCTCCTTCACCTATTCTGGTCTTCATAACATATATTGTGCTCTCTTTTTATGCTTCTTGTGCAAGTCCTCTTAAAAGTAAATTCTCCAAGCATGGAGAAGGTGAGAGGGATTGTCGACTCCCCCCAAAATGGTCATACAAGCAAATGTTTCCTTTATGAGATCAGTATTTCCAATTCCTTTATTTAAGAAGAGATCAGAATAGAAGATTGGGAATTAGAGAAGTCCTCTCCTTCTCATCCAAAAAGATAGTGTTCCAAAAGGAGTGTGGAGTAGTTTGTTGTGTGTGTGGTTGTTTTTTTTTTTTTTTTTTTACATTCTTTCTGTTACAGTTGCAGCCAGAGGCCCCAATTTAGGTTTGTGCTGGGTTCCGTATAAACCGAAAGAGAAATTTCCTGCCCCGAGAGCCTTTTTGTTTTTGTTTCAGAGTAACAGCTGTGTTAGTCTGTATTCACAAAAAGAAAAGGAGTACTTGTGGCACCTTAGAGAATAACCAATTTATTTGAGCATAAGCTTTCGTGAGCTACAGCTCACTTCAGCTGTAGCTCACGAAAGCTTATGCTCAAATAAATTGGTTAGTCTCTAAGGTGCCACAAGTACTCCTTTTCTTTCTGTTTTTGGTTAGTTTTAAATTTCCCAAGAACGAGGATAACGTTGGTAGTGAAAGCTTACTGGGGGGAATCTCTTGGAGCACACCTCTTTCAGCCATCTGTTCTGAAATGGAAACCTTAGAATTGTTAGACAACTGGTGATTATGGCTCTCTGGAAAAGGGTGATGTGATATCTTGTTAAAGTTTCTGACATTTGCTTTCACATCTATGGCATTCAGTTTGGTGATCAGAACTACTTTTGGCTTCATCCATGGAATGTTGATAGCCACTCAAAGAATACTCCTTCACCTGAAAATTCGCATTACAAACTTGCCTGTGAATCAATGAAGAGTTATAGTGGATTTTATTAAGTATATGGGGAACAAAAACAATCCTAACAATGTCACTAGTCAATTACTAGATGGGAATGGTAGAATTATCAATAGTAATTCAGGAAAAGTAAAAGTATTTAATATTTCTGCTCTTATTTAGAGGGAAATTTGAGTTGGGAGACAATGTCATATATGACAACACACTTTTCATCCCATTAATGTCTCTGGAGAATGTTAAACAGTGGCTACTAAAGTTAGAGGTTTTTAAATCAGCAGGTCTGGATAACTTGCATCCGAGAGTTTTAAAAGAGCTGGCTGAGGAGCTGGCTGGGCTCTGAAAGTTGATTTTCAATAAGACTCGAAACACTGGAGATGCTCAAGAAGACTGCAAGAAAGCTAATGTTGTGCCAGTGTTTAAAAAGAGTAATCTAGATAACTCTGGTAATTAGATAGACTTGTTATCCTGATATTGTCCTTAGGCAAGATAATGGAGAGGCTGATATGGGACTCGAGTAATAAAGAATTAAAGGAGGGTAATATAATTAATCCCACTCAACATGGTGTTGTAGGGTGTGCATGCCCTGTAGCATCCTCTGTGGTGTTAATATGGAGTTGCAAGTACTCCCTGCCTCAATTTCCCTTCTCAGGAAGCCAATAATTCCATTTCTGTCACTCTTGATTCAATAATACCTTTCTTAGGGCTTGTTTATTACAAAACCTCTTACAAAAAAGGCCAGAGCAAAAAGTCCCAAATAAACAAAAGGTACTTCTGGCTTTCAGCTTTCCTCTGAAGCCTGCCCTCTAAGCTCTATTTCAAGTTCCCACAACATTCTACTAGGGCAAGTCTGTGCTACAAAATTAAGTCAACCTAAGTTATGTTGACATACAGTCACCGGAGTAATTGAATCAGCTTTACATGTCCATGCTACGCTCCTTGTGTCAGCAGTGCACGTCCTCACCAAGAGCACTTGCATGAATTTAACTGCCAGTGTGGGACAGTTTCGGAAAGGCAGCAACAGTTGATTTAAGCAATTCAGTGTGTACACTGATGCTGTGTCAACCTAACTACATCGACTTAAGAACTACACCTCTCATGGAGGCGAAATTAAGTCAGCTTAGTGGGAGAGTTAAATCAGTGGGAGCTACGTTTTAGTGTAGACCAGGGGTGCCCAGTGTGCGGGCCATACACTGCCCACTTCAGCTTTTCATAAGGCTCACGGCCTGCTTCAAAGCAATATACTATCAGCTGATTCATTAGCATTTTGTCATCATGTTTACGTGATTTTAGTTTACACAAGTTGTGAATAGACAGTACTGCACATAGGTTGTTTTTATCTAAATACTTATGAAACAAGCTAATGTTAAAATATAAATCAATACAGGTAACTTTAAAGCTTATCAAAATATGTTGAATCTGTTTGGCGCACACACAAAGTTGTGCTTGACGTTGTGCTTAAGTTTATGTGGTCCTCCTACGTGATAAGGTTGGGCACCATGGGTATAGATGCTTGCAGAGTTAAGTCAACTTAAGCTGCCTTATGTCAGCCTAACTATATTGTAGACCAGGCCTTAGTCTTTAAGTCTCTTCTCATGGCAGGAACCGCAGCTCTCCTCATGGAGCTTGGTGATACTTTATCTAATTCATCTATCCCTACTTAAACCCTCTGAACTTGTGGACTGGTAGCCATCCCTTGGTGTCTGCTGATAGTTAATTCAGAGCCTTGCAGGAGCCACCTTACTCTGCTCTGCTATGAAGGAGGAGGCAGCATTTATGCTCCCAGTTCATTCTTCATTGGCTGGGTAAGAGGGCAACCTTGTCCTACTTGTCTGAAAGGCTCCATGTCCCAGGCCCTTAAAGATATAGTAACAGGAAGAAGTGGCATTTAGAAGGGATCCTGACATCCCTTTCCTCTATATCCAGAGCTCCTCAGGCTTTGTGTACAGACCACCCAAAATTCTTAGAACTATGCCAAGTGGCTGGGAGGACTCCCCTTAAGGGCCAGACTATCCCGTAACATATGGGTTTATGAAAAATAGATCCTGTCAGACTAACTTGATATTTCTTTTGATGAGATTACAAGTTTGGTAGATTAAAGGTAACAGTGTTGATATTATATACTTCTATAAGGCGGTTGATGTGGTAGTACATGACATTTTGAAAAAACTAGAACAATATAAAATTAACGTGGCCCACACTAATTGGATTAAAAGCTGGCCAACTCACAGGTCTTAGTGTAACATTAAATAGGGAATCATGTCGAATGAGTGTGTTTCCATTGGGGTCCCCCAGGAATCTGTTCTTGGCCCTGCACTATTGAACACTTTTATCAATGAACTCAAAGAAAACAAAATCATCACTGAAAGTTTACAGATGACACACAAATTGGGGGAGGGTTAAGTAATGAAGAGGACAGGTCACTGATACAGAACAATCTGGACTGTTTGGTAAACTGGGTGCAAGCAAACAATGTTTTTTAATAAAGCTAAATGTAAATGTATACATCTAGGGTGGAAATGTAGATCATATCTCCAGGATGGGGACTCCATCCTGTGAAGCAGTGAGTCTGAAAAAAACTTGGGTGGACAGTGGTGGCTAATCAGCTGAACACGAGCTCCTGGTACAAAACTGCAGCCAAAGAGTTAAAGCAATCCTTTAATGCGTAAACAGGAGACTCTCTATTAGGAGTAGACCGGCTATGTTCCTCTGTATTTGGCACTCACGCATTCACTGCTGGAATACTGTGTCAAATTCTGGTAGTCACAGTTCAAGAAGAATGTCGATAAATGTTGGAGAGAGTTGAGAGAAAAACTGAGACTGATTAAAGGATTAGAAAACATATCTTGGATTAAGCTCTTTGAGTCTATCGCTATATTTCACTTAACACAGAGAATATTGAGGGATGACTTGATTAGTCTATAACTGTGTATATAAAATCTCCCCACTGTATCTTCCACTACATGCATCCAATGAAGTGAGCTGTAGCTCACGAAAGCTTATGCTCAAATAAATTGGTTAGTCTCTAAGATGCCACAAGTACTCCTTTTCTTACAGGGGAACAAATATTTGATAATGGGCTCATCAGCCTTGCAGACAAAGGGTATAACAAGACCAAATGGTGGAAGTTGGAGCTAGACAAACACATACTGAAAATAAGGTGTAAATGTTTGCCATGAAAGTAATTAACTGTTGGAACAGTTTACCAAAGATCATGGTGGATTCTCCATCGCTTTTTTTTTTCTCCTTCTCATCTTTCTCTTACTCAGTGAGTCTGCTCTAGCGATCGTTCGCCTTTTGCTCTGTTTCTGTGCAGCAGCAAGGGCTTGACAGGCCGAAAATCCAATGTCGGAATAGACTTGATGCACCCATGTAGGGGGGAGATCTGGGCCACCTCCATGTCTTGGTTGGTGCAAGCCACTCAGAGAATTATGTTCACTGGAATGTCTTGTGGCATTCTGGCGACATGCCAGCTGCGGACAGTAGCCCCGGTAGTCTATAAACTAGAGCACCATAAACGTCTGTGTGATGAATGCCCAGGATATAACATTGGTATTTTGTGTGGAAAGCCTCCATCTTTGCCTAATCTGAGCAACACAGTGTCCTTGTTTCACAACTGTACAGCAGTATGGAGAGGATACAGCTCGAATAGATCCTGAACTTGGTGGTTGTGCTGGGATGATGTTGAGTCTATATTTCTCATAAATGACCCATGGCAGACACTGTGGTGCCAATCTGATGGAGAACCTTTGTGTCAGAGTTGGAGGAACTGATGAGTGTAGAACCCAAATAGCAAAAGCTGGAAACTGCTTTGACTGTTTCCTTATTCAGAGATTGGAGTCGCAGGTGAACCTGATCCTAGCTTTTGAAGCTTTGTCTCTGACCATGAAACATGGAGGTCAACTTTGGCCAACTCCTCTATTTGCTGGAGTGCCTTGCAAAACCTGTTCGGGGTCTGTACTAGAAGAACATCATCATCTGCATAGTCAAGGTTTGAGAGCGAGAGATCACCTAACTTAATGCCTATGGCTTAGGCAATGGTGTTATAAGGAGGGCTTTGGGATGTATGGCCACTGGGAGGCATTCATGGACAGAGGACAGATCTCTCGGGATGGACTTCATCTAAGTAGGGAAGAAAATAGACTTCTAGGATGGAGGCTGGCACAACTGATTAAGAGAGCTTTAAACTAGGAATTTGGGGGAGATGGTTGGGAGATGTCCAGGTAATCTCCACGCTGGATTTTAGCATTGAGAGGGAAGAAAACTAAGTGAGAGAGGATACAGCCGTGGGTAGGAGAATGTATATAAGGAGGAAGGGCAGTGTGGATACCAGTCTAATAGGTGATACTGGCTGTAGAATGACCATGCCTAATAGGGTACAGAATGTGAGCGAGTCCAAACAGCAATAATTAAGATGTTTGTACACCAATGCGAGGAGCCTAGGCAACAAAATGGAGGAACTAGAGCTACTGGTGCAGGAAGTGAAACCAGATATTATAGGGATAACAGAAACATGGTAGAATAGTAGTCATGACTGGACTACAGGTATTGAAGGGTATGTGCTGTTTAGGAAAGACCGAAATAAAGGTAAAGGTGGTGGAGTAGCATTGTATATCAATGATGAGGTAGAATGTAAAGAAATAAGAAGCGATGGAATGGATAAGACAGAGTCCGTCTGGGCAAAAGTTACATTGGGGAAGAAAACTATTAGAGCCTCCCCTGGGATAGAGCTTGGGGTGTGCTATAGACCGCCGGGATCTAATTTGGATATGGATAGAGCCCTTTTTAATAAAGTAAATACTAATGGAAACTGCAAGATCATGGGAGACTTTAACTTCCCAGATATAGACTGGAGGAGGAGTGCTAGTAGTAATAATAGGGCTCGGATTTTCCTAGATGTGATAGCTGCTGGATTCCTTCATCAAGTAGTTGCTGAACCGACTAGAGGGGATGCCATTTTAGATTTGGTTTTGGTGAGTAGTGAGGACCTTCTAGAAGAAATGGTTGTAGGGGATAATCTTGGTTCAAGTGATCATGAGCTAATTCAGTTCAAACTGAACGGAAGGATTAACAAAAATAAATCTGCAGCTAGGGTTTTTGATGTCAAAAGGGCTGACTTTCAAAAATTAAGGAAATTAGTTAGGGAAGTGGATTGGACTGAAGAATTTATGGATCTAAAGGTAGAGGAGGCTTGGAATTGCTTTAAATCAAAGCTGCAGAAGCTATCGGAAGCCTGCATCCCAAGAAAGGGGAAAAAATTCATAGGCAGGAGTTGTAGACCAAGCTGGATGAGCAAGCAACTCAGAGAGGTGATTAAGAAAAAGCAGAAAGCATACAGTGAGTGGAAGATGGGAGGGATCAGCAAGGAAAGCTACCTTATTGAGGTCAGAACATGTAGGGATAAAGTGAGTTGGACCTTGTAAAGTAAAAGTAGTTCAATAGTAAAATAGTCCAATAGTAAAAGGTTCTATAGCCATATAAATAAGAAGAAAACAAAAAAAGAAGTGGGACCGCTAAAGACTGAGGATGGAGTGGAGGTTAAGGATAATCTAGGCAGGGCCCAATATCTAAACATATACTTTGCCTCAGCCTTTAATAAGGCTAAAGAGGACCTTTAGGGATAATGGTAGCATGACAAATGGGAATGAGGATATGGAGGTAGATAGTACCATATCTGAGGTAGAAGTAAAACTCAAACAGCTTAATGGGACTAAATTGGGGGGGGGGGGGCGCAGATAATCTTCATCCAAGAATATTAAAGGAATTGGCACCCGAAATTGCAAGCCCATTAGCAAGAATTTTTAATGAATCTGTAAACTCAGGAGTTGTACCGTATGATTAGAGAATTGCTAACATAGTTCCTATTTTTAAGAAAGGGAAAAAAAGTGATCCGGGTAACTACAGGCCTGTAGTTGACATCTGTAGTATGCAAGGTCTTGGAAAAAATTTTGAAGGAGAAAGTAGTTAAGAACATTGAAATCATTGGTAAATGGGACAAAATACAACATGGTTTTACAAAAGGTAGATCATGCCAAACCAACCTGATCTCCTTCTTTGAGAAAGTAACAGATTATTTAGACAAAGGAAATGCAGTGGAGCTAATTTACCTAGATTTCAGTAAGGCGTTTGATACTGTGCCACGTGGGGAATTATTAGTTAAATTGGATAAGATGGGGATCAATATGAAAATTGAAAGGTGGATAAGGAATTAAAGGGGAGACTACAACAGGTACTACTGAAAGGTGAACTGTCAGGCTGGAGGGAGGTTACCAGTGGAGTTCCTCAAGGATCGGTTTTGAGACCAATCTTATTTAATCTTTTTATTACTGACCTCGGCACAAAAAGTGGGAGTGTGCTAATAAAGTTTGCGGATGATACAAAGCTGGGAGGTGTTGCCAATTTAGAGAAGGACCGGGATATCATACAGGAGGATTTGGATGACCTTGTAAACTGGAGTAATAGTAATAGGATGAAATTTAATAGTGAGAAGTGTAAGGTTATGCATTTAGGGATTAATAACAAGAATTTTAGTTATAAGCTGGGGACGCATCAATTAGACGTAACGGAGGAGGAGAAGGACCTTGGAGTATTGGTTGATCATAGGATGACTATGAGCCGCCAATATGATATGGCTGTGAAAAAAGCTAATGCGGTCTTGGGATGCATCAGGAGAGGTATTTCCAGTAGGGATAAGGAGGTTTTAGTACCGTTATACAAGGCACTGGTGAGACCTCACCTGGAATACTGTGTGCAGTTCTGGTCTCCCATGTTTAAGAAGGATGAATTCAAACTGGAACAGTTACAGAGAAGGGCTGAAGAATGATCCGAGGGATGGAAAACTTGCCTTATGAAAGGAGACTCAAAGAGCTTGGCTTGTTTAGCCTAACTTGGCTTGTTTAGCCTAACTAAAAGAAGGTTGAGGGGAGATATGATTGCTCTCTCTAAATATATCAGAGGGATAAATACTGGAGAGGGAGAGGAATTATTTAAGCTCAGTACCAATGTGGACACAAGAACAAATGGATCTAAACTGGCCACCAGGAAGTTTAGACTTGAAATTAGATGAAGGTTTCTAAATATCAGAGGAGTGAAGTTCTGGAATAGCCTTCCAAGGGAAACAGTGGGGGCAAAAGATCTATCTGGCTTTAAGATTAAACTCGATAAGTTTATGGAGGAGACGGTATGATGGAATAACATGATTTTGGTAATTAATTGATCTTTAAATATTCATGGTAAATAGGCCTAATGGCCTGTGATGGGATGTTAGATGGGGTGGGATCTGAGTTACTACGGAAAATTCTTTCCTGGGTATCTGGCTGGTGAACCTTGCCCATATGCGCAGGGTTTAGCTGATCCCCATATTTGGGGTCAGGAAGGAATTTTCCTCCAGGGCAGATTGGAAGAGGCCCTGGAGGTTTTTCGCCTTCCTCTGTAGCATGGGGCACGGGTCACTTGCTGGAGGATTCTCTGCTCCTTGAAGTCTTTAAACCACGATTTGAGGACTTCAAAAGCTCAGATGTAGGTGAGGTTTTTCAGGAGTGGGTGGGAGAGATTCTGTGGCCTGCGTTGTGCAGGAGGTCAGACTAGATGATCATAATGGTCCCTTCTGACCTTAATATCTATGAATCTATGGATCTGACAGAATGTTACATTGCCCAGCAAAAGAGTTCAGGGGCCAAGACTCAGCCCTGCCTGACGCCAGATACTGATTTAAAATGTGCTGACATCCGATTCCCCAGATGTACACGGGCAGTGGTTCCATTATGCAGCTCACTAATCAAGTCCAGTAGAGTGGTTGAGGCACCTAGGCCCTTTAAGGCCTTCCATAGCATGACTCAGTCAACTGAATCAAATGCAGCCTTAAGATCAATATACACTACATATTTCTTGAACTCATGATGTATCTGTGACAACAAGCAGGTGGCCAAAATGGCATCTAATGTGAACCCGTTCCTTGTAAAGCCTGTCTGTTGGAGGTGACGCTTCCAATGTAGCAGGGGCTCTAAATGCGCTAGCAGAATATGCACAAACAACTTCCCTGGCATGGACAACAAGATGATTGTTCTTTCTCTCTAACGTTCACTGCACAGTCTCTTGCCCATATAAAGTGAGATTACAATACTGTCCTTCCAGGCGGTTGGAAAGGTTCCAATTCTCTACATCAGGTGAAAGATGGCCACAAGTGATTCCGCTACAGGGCCAAAAGTTCATTTTAGCAGCTCCAGCAAGATACCATCAGCACCAGCTGCGCATCCATTTTTCAGTTTGCAAGTGGTGCACTGGCCATTTTAAAATCAAGACTGGATATTTTTATAACTGACATGCTCTAGGAATTAGTATGGGGAAGCTCTATGGCCTGTATTATGGAGGAAGTCCTACTATTTCAGCGGTTCTCAAACTGTGGGTCAGGACCCCAAGGTGGGTTGTGACCCCATTTTATTGGGGTCACCAGGGCTGCTGTTAGACTTGCTTGGGACCAAAGCCCGAGCCCCAATGTCCAGGGCTGAAGAGCAAGGGTTTCACCACCTTCCTCCCTGCCGCCTCCCTTCCGTGTGGGGCAGTAGGGCTTGGGCGGGTTGGCTCAGGCTTTGGTCTCCCCTCTTGGGGTTATGTAGTCTTTTTGTGTGTGTGTGTGTGTGTGTGTGTGTGTGTCAGAAGTGGGGTCATGGTGAGATGAAGTTTGAGAATTATAATGGTCCTTTCTGGTCTTGGAATCTATGTATCTATCGATGAAGCTGTAGTAGAGACTGCAAAAAGAACACACTTTATCTTTGACTAAAGCACAAGGAAAAGAGATGTCCTTTTCAGTCTGTACATTTATTCTGATAACTTTAGAGCATATTCTTCCCCAAAAATCTAATTACAAAATAGACACAAGAATCTGGAATGTAATTTGAATAAGTAGCAAGATTAGACAAGAGCACAGGATCTCATGCTACAAAGAATCACAGCATGACCACTATTCTCTTCTATATGATAGACAGTAGCCAGGCTGGAGTTTCACTGAAGAATAGGAACATGTATCTTGGGACACACCTTTCTGAGACATCACCTTTCTCTTCCTGTCATTCTGTCACCGCTGCAGCCAACAGAAATGCTGCAGTTTCCTCATAAAAGAAAAGGGGGTGCTGCCAGGGTATCATCCGCAGCAGCCCCTTGAGCTAGTCTCTACAAGTTCTTTGGTCAAATTTGACCTTCTTGCGGAGGTGGATTAACTACACTGACGGGAGACGCTCCCCCATTGGCTTAGTAGTATCTTCACTGAAGCACCACAGCGATGCAGCTGCACCGGTGCAGCATTTTACATATAGAGCTGTCCTCAAACCTCTGCTTGATACTGAAGGTCTTCTTTCCTGGCCTTGCTTATTTCAGTAGTGGGAACTGTCCGTACTTTGTACTGATAGTCAAATGAAAACCATCTCAAACTTCAGACCTTGACTCAAGGTCTGACAGGATTTAGTCTGTCACTTTGTCCTGAACAAAAACCTCCAACGAACTGTGGCATAACTTGGACACAAAGGGCCAGATTCTCAGCTGGTGTAAACTAGTGTAACTCCATCAGCTCTAATAGACCTATGTAAATTTACGGCAGCTGAGGATCTGGCCCAAAGACTGTAAGCATTGACAATCTTCAGTAACAATAGCACTGCTGGCTTCAACTCTTGTGTGTAGGTCCGAAACTTCTTTTTGAGGTGGTTTCAGAGTAACAGCCATGTTGGTCTGTATTCGCAATTAATATTAGTCTGTATACTACAGGACAGGCCTAACAAAGAAAATAACAGAACGCCACTAGCCGTCACCTTCAGCCCCCAACTAAAACCCCTCCAATGCATTATCAAGGATCTACAACCTATCCTGAAGGACGACCCAACACACTCACAAATCTTGGGAGACAGGCCAGTCCATGCCTACAGACAGCCCCCCCAACCTGAAGCAAATACTCACCAACAACCACATACCACACAACAGAACCACTAACCCAGGAACCTATCCTTGCAACAAAGCGCGTTGCCAACTGTGCCCACATATCTATTCAGGGGACACCATCACAGGGCCTAATCACATCAGCCACACAATCAGAGGCTCGTTCACCTGCACATCTACCAATGTGCTATATGCCATCATGTGCCAGCAATGCCCCTCTGCCATGTACATTGGTCAAACTGGACAGTCTCTACGTAAAAGAATAAATGGACACAAATCAGATGTCAAGGATTATAACATTCATAAACCAGTCGGAGAACACTTCAATCTCTCTGGTCACTCGATTTCTGATCTCAAAGTGACTATCCTTCAACAAAAAAACTTCGAAAACAGACTCCAACGAGAAACTGCTGAATTGGAATTCATTTGCAAATTGGATACAATTAACTTAGGTTACTTTTTATAATGAATCCACCATTCCCAGTCTCTATTCAAACCTATTTCCCCTTGTTTATTCCCCCCCCCCCACACACACACACTGTTCCTCAGACGTTCTTGTTAAACCCTGGATTTGTTCTGGAAGTGGCCCACCTTGATTATCATACACATTGTAAGGAGAGTGATCACTTTAGATAAGCTATTACCAGCAGGAGAGTGGGATGGGGGGAGAGAGAACCTTTTGTAGTGATAAACACCCATTTTTTCATGGTCTGTGTGTATAAAAACATCTTCTATATTTTCCACAGTATGCATCCGATGAAGTGAGCTGTAGCTCACGAAAGCTTATGCTCAAATAAATTGGTTAGTCTCTAAGGTGCCTCAAAGGTACTCCTTTTCTTTTTTTGAGGTGGGTTAAAGGCTGCTATAAATTGGTGGGCAGGACAGTCTGACTAATACCAAAGGGCTCTAGACATTGCACATCCTCAGGGCAGGTTTATTAAGAGAATACGTGAAAGGTTCAAAATAATACAGAACACTTAACAGGGCTGTATTATTTGTACTTTCCACATCTAGGAAGGGGGATAACACAGCACTTTCTGACTACTGTCAAGAGCTTCTTCCTGGGTCCTTTCATGGTGGTCTTACTGCTTAGACACTGCAGCTGCTATTTGTGTCAGGCGCTCCTTGCAACCTGCAGTCACATGATCCACGTCATGTGCTCCGTGAACTCACTCCCCACAGTCTTAAGGGCTGAGCCTTGGAACAGGGTCTAGGGATGTGTGCATACAGGTAAACTCTTCTTTCTTCTTTGAAGAAAGGTTCTCAGATCCTAAAATGGATCTTCAGCTGGTTCGCAGCTTTCACTTCACCTCCTGTGGCTCTGTTCATCTTTTGCAAAATGGCAGTAATGATAGTTAATTTCTTCATAATATGCTTTGATGTCTATGGATAAGAACTTGGTATTTATTTTGCAGGCAGAACTCAGATATCAATCATTAGCTCAAGGATACATAATGCTTGCTTAAGAGCCTGCCAGTTTGGTTCTGCCTCTTTAGATACCTTAGAGCTGCAGATCCTTGGATATAAAACTCTTAAAAACTGAAACCATGAAAGTTAACTTTCTGGTGCAATTGGATGTTGAGCTTGATCTATGTCCAACTTTTGAGCATGTTTTTGGGCTAATCCGCTTAATTCCTGGCTACCTGCACTACAGCCAGACATGTCCTCTTGCATCCCTTGCTTGATCCCAGTGTGACAGACAAAGCATATAGGGAAAACCTGCACTGCTTCCTGGATCATGTGTTCTGTTATATTTTTGTGGTGGGGGAAGCCCTCTCTCACACTTCAGACCAGCTTGGAGAAGGGCTAGCTAGACTTCCTTTGCTCTGGTTAGCAGAAACCCATGTAGAGCTAGGGAGCACTAGCAGAGAACTGACAAATGGTACCTTCCAGCTTTTCTCCCTACACTTACTCATGGTGAAGGTCAAGGCAAGCAGTAGCCTGAGGGACATTCATCCAAGGAAAACAGCCAAGGCTGTCACTTGCTGCTACTTGCATTTCCAACAGTGGCCCCTTTTGGTCTTTAAATGCAAGGCCATGGACGAAGAACATGTTCAGGCAAGGACCCAGTAAACTATTGAGATGTTGGTAAGGGACTCTCTAGGCTGATTTCCTTGGCTCTCAACAGTCCACATTTTCAATGTCTCTATGGGGACGTCTCTGGTATTCATGTCACTGGTTCTGTTGGGAAAGCCAGAGTCATGCATTTCTCTCATGCCTACCCTTTTAACCAGCTGACCACACTTCCCATCAGTGACTCCCTGAATTTACCTCATCCACAAAATTGCAGCAGAGAGGCCCAGGAAAGTATGCGTCCCCTCTCCTAACAGTCCTGACAAGGGGATCAAAATGGCAGCAGCTCTGGTTCCAAGGTAAATTCAACCAAGGAGATGCATACATCTTTTCAGGTGAGTTGTATAGAGTTCAGCCTTCATGTTTGCCTCAAAATAATCTTGTTTTTTCAGACCCATTTCCTCTTCAGAAATTTAATGTCAAGCCAAAATTCTTTTTTTTATGACAAACATCCTCTTTTGCTAAATAGGAAGGGCTCACAACTTACTTACCAAGAGTCTGTTTGGGTTTTTTGTCCTTTAAATTGTCTTGGACCCTACACTGAAAAATTCTGTAGTAAAAATGAAACACCCTCGTGAGTTGGAGTTACCTCAGTTACAGTGAACCATTTTTCTTTTAAGGAGTGATGAGGATTTGTAAAGTTTGGATTAATATAACAGGTTGAACTAGAGCCAGGCTTAGTGTGGACAAGAACTAGGGAAGTTCTCTTAGTGGCTCTGTTAATGCACTGCAATTGGGGCCCATGACCAGGCATTCCAAAACTGACCTTCCCATGAATACTCTGAATTCTCGTGGATTTCCACTTGAGAGCATGAAACTCCTCTCTTTAACTGGGTGAGAGGAGACTAGACAGTTTAAACCAGTGCATCTTCTACCCGCTGCTTTCCCATTCTTAGTAATGAGATATTTCATTATAACATATAATAGCAAATAAAACTGCTGTTGACTGCTGTCAGTAGGTTATGCACATTGACTTATTTTGTGGGATCTGAATTGGCTACTGGTGTAATGTGCAGCAGTCATAAGTACCTAGCCTCAAGTTGCAAATGTGGTTGTAATTAATTGCTGAGTGAAACATGCAGCATGATTAATCAGCCATCTAATTGCGATAGGATAGGGGGAGAGAAGAGTGTGATTATGTAGTAAAAATAGTATTGTTGTGGAAAGAGGCTTTCATTGTGCTGACTCTCTGAGCTAGGCATTCTGTAAGAGTGGCTGGGAAAAACTCGTCATCCTGGCTTGCTTAAGGTAAACCTAGTAGGTAAAAGATTCTAGCAGTAGACCCATGTTGCCAGGAGCACTGGAGGTAGGACACAGTCTGCAGAAGTCCTTAACGAGTGTTGCAGAATAAAGATAATTCCTACTGATTTAACAAGGATACTGAGACTTGACCGCAAACTGATTTGAGATCCTTGATTGAAAGATGTTGTGAGGGCCAAATCCTCTCTCTGAGTCCATTAGTGCAAGTCCCAGTACATAGCTCTACTGCTGTAAGAGGACAAAAGAAAGCAAAAGTGGAGACGCCGTACAGGTTGCTCTGCAATAGTCCCCTGAAGAGCAGCATAGCGGCATGGGGAGGGTGAAATGAGGGCAGACCATAGGTGCAAGACCAGTGGGTTTCAACTGTTGAGATCCATTGGCAACAAACTTGTATGGAACTTACGGTGGGGTATGAATAGTGAGGCATGGTGGCAGCTGCTACTAAAGTGGTCACATTTACATTTCTTCCATTTTGTAGCCCATGGGGCTATATTATACAATCGCTATATTATACAATCTGTTTTCTTTATTGGTTTGATTATATTATTTTCTTGGTTTATGTTTTGTATTGAATAATTCCAGTACACATTACTTCATTATACTTGGCTGTAATGCAAGGAACCTACAGGCCTGTATCCTGTATAATTAGCTAGAGCAAAGCAGCGTAAGTGTTAGTTTGTAACCTTTGGCATAGATAAATGGGCTAACGCAGGGGTTCTCAAACTTCATTGCACTGCAACCCCCTTCTGACAACAAAAATTACTGCACAACACCAGGAGCAGGGATCAAAGCCTGAGCCTGCCCAAGTGCCACTGCCCTGGGTGGGGAAGCCAAAGCCCAATTGCACTGCCCAATTGCACTGCCCAATTGATCAAAGCTGAAGTCCAAAGGCTTCAGCCCCTGTCAGGGGGCCTGTAACCTGAACCCCGCTGCCCAGGGCTGACTCCCTCGGGCTTGGGCCTCAGCCCCGAGCCCCTGCAAGTGTAAATCAGCCCTGGCGACCCCATTAAAATGGGGTCGGGACCCACTTTGGGGTCCCGACTCATAGTTTGAGAACCGCTGGCCTACGGGTTATCCCTTTTGACTTTGGGAAACTGAATGGAGAACTGAATGTGTTTAGCAAAATTCTGGAACACACCAGTAACTACAAGGTAGACTGCAGAACATGGAAGTAATGATGTAGGCCAAAGGTAATGGTTTTGAGGATGAGATCATCAATATTAATATGTATGAATATGATATTAACATGTCAGGATATGCTAGCCTATAGAGTAAGTGTACTCGAAGATTTAAGTGGGTGAGGAAATAAGATTTGGGCATGGAGGGTTGAGCATTAATATAAATATTCAGGACAGTGCTAGGACTCTATAAAAGGGCAAACTGCCATGCAGAGGGGTTGCTCCTTCTTTCAGTTACCTTCTGTTAAGCTATCTGTTCACCTTCTGCAATATAGCTTAGCTACTCAACACTCGATCTTGACCTCTACCAGCTTGGGATTGAGGAGCCTGGACCATCAAACTCATTAGGCATGCTACAGATGAGGCTCATCCTCTGTCTCCCACTATCAGGTCTCCAAGGAAGGATATGAGTGTGCTAGTTTAAGTAGCCTTTTAGAAAAGGGATTTTACCACCAGGGACTATAGAACTGTTACTACTTTGTGGCTTATAGCTTTGATTACTCTCCCATTTATTTTAATAAAGATATTGAAAATTTGGTTTTGTTATCAGTGTGTGTGTCCTTGCCATGCATCCCGAGGGTCCGTAAAAGACATTGAACTCCCTATGTTCTCTGATTCTGTAGCCTGAATTTAGGACAAGAACCAAAGTATCTTCTGGTCGGATCATTGGCAAGCCATAATAAATTAGCCCTATAAATTCAGGTCAACAATTGAGAAAGATTTATACTACAGTAGCACCCAGAAATTTCAATGAGGCCGAGCTCGATTTTGAAATTTCCTGTACATAATTTTACCAGTTCAGTTGTATTTTTCTACTTATCTTAGTGAAATAACCTTTTGTAACTCATAGGCTACTATATGGATTTTGTTTTGTTTTGTTCTGGGCAATGTGTAATCTTGTTTGTTGGATTGGTACACATTCTACATATTGTACAATAAAGGTTATATATTGCTTTAAAAGTCATTATTCCCTGCAGCTGAAATTGCTTTATTTATTAATTGGATAATTCTTTCTTAAATTTAGGCAGTTGAATCAATCCAGGCTGAAGATGAGAGCGCAAAACTTTGTAAACGCAGGATTGAGCACCTTAAAGAACATAGCAGTGACCAGCCAGCTGCTGCCAACATGTGGAAGAAAAAACGTATGGATCGCATGATGGTGGAACATCTCTTGCGCTGTGGCTACTACAATACAGCTGTAAAACTAGCCAGGCAGAGTGGTATTGAGGTTGGTACCAACTTCTGTTCTATATAGATTCTTATACTGTGCTAATCATTATGGTATCAGTGTGTCAGTTTGTATTAAAGAGAGATTCGTGGAAACACAGCTGTTGATCAGTAATATGCTAGCTATTTTGTGTACTAGAGTATGCCTGAATTCTTAATATTTCATTTAAATTAGTCTCTAAACCAATTCTCTAGAGTCTGTTCTCTCAGTATAGGTTTGTGTGTTAAATAGAAATTAGAATTGGAATCATAGTGTTGCAGTTATAAAGTTAAATGAATTCCTAGACCAACACTCCCTCCCCCCAGCCCACCCCCCGGTTCCTCAAATGTACTGTTACATTTTTATTAAAGAATGTCAGACTGTTGATTAAGCAGTTAGTGGAGCTTCCCATCTGTCCAGCCATACTTTCACAATTCTGGAGGTAATCAGGCCGATCACAGTAACATATAGGCTATCTAGAGTTCTGTTGTATTATTATACTACTATTAAACATCTTTAGGGGCACTTTGAATTATAAAATACTTTGGAATAATTCATTTAATAGTTGTCAAGGTTTTGTAGCCAGAGTGTCTTCCTTCCCCTTCCATTTATGGTTTTGCTCCAAAGCAGCAATTTTGTGCATTTTATTTACATCCTCTGGTCATCTTTCACTTTATTTTATGTGTTGCCTTCCTCCTACTTACAAGTTTCCGTAAAGTTGCTGAATCATGTTGCCGAACAACACTTCAGGGCTTATACGCTTCATGTTCCTTTGCATGGATTATGTATGCAAGATGCTGAGCCATACTGGATCCTGAAAGGCTTTTGTGCTCCACCAGCAACTGCAACTCAGAGGAAAATGAAATTAATGTTTTAGGAAGAAGCTGGTTCCTATGAGAATTTGGAGTCTTTCTCCTTGGAAACTGGCTTATTTTTGTCTTGCTGAGCTGTGGGGGTAAGTGTCATTGGGACTCAGAAGTGCCCCGGCTCAGTACTGTAAGCTGTCTTAGCACTTCTGACACTAGAAAGACCGTGACTGTTACTGTTAAAAATATATTTTTGAGGAGGAAGAAGGTGGTGGTGGTAGTTTTATCAGCATGTATGGTTTTCTGGTTTTGTTTTAATTTTTGAGGGGAGGGAATATTTTTAAATTGGACACAGTTCAGAAAGGGGGAACTTTAGTTGCTAGCCATACCAAAAGCTACAGCATAAATGTAATTGTTTGTTTGCTTCTAACTCCAACCTATTTCTTAGTTCCATGGCTGTTTCAACCAATCTGATCTTGTTTGGCCAGCAATGTCTTCAATAAATATGAAAATGAAACGGGGGAGGAAGGGAAATAAGGAAGTGAAAAATGAGTAGAATAATCTTATCTAAGAGGAGAACATCAAATCATGTTCATAGGCATCTCTTCGCTCATGAGGTCATTGTCCTTGGTAAAGAAGGGCCATGTAACAAGACGAATCCTAAAAAATAAAGTACTATTGTTCTTGTATCATGTAGCTGGAACTGCATGATCTGAAATCCTGTTGGTCCTCTGCTGACAGAAAGGAGGTTTTCCTCCACTGGAACAGGAGCTGTAAATCTTCTGCTGAATCATCATGCCTCTGTATGTATCAGCTATTGCTACACAGCAATAAAGAGGTTAAGGAGATTATCTCCCCTATGTAGCAGCTCCTGTTGAGCATTAATTAAACTGAAAAGGCATAACATTTGGTTTTGAAGTGAGCATGGCTAGAGTGGGACTGTTGTCTAATGCATTGCAGGAGTGAGCAGAATACTTTTTTGTGATGCCTCATGACTTTCCACTTCCATCTGCTGCATAGATAACTATTAGCAAACGTGAAAACTATTTTTGGATTAAAATGTTTGAGTTCATCAGCACCTGACTGCTGCCTTCAGTTCTAAACACTTTTAATTGCCTAACGTCTGAATCATTTAACTATTGAAGAAAAACTTAGTAGTTGGAGTAGAGGGAACAAAGAAAGTCTATGACCTTAAGACTCTCCCAATGCCAACTGGCAAAGGGTTACTGCCTTCAACAGCAACTCCTGTCAGACCTAACATATTGCTGTTGTAGTATTTGTCTGTAAAGAAGGTCATGTGAGGTGTCAAATGATAGCATATATTTCACTGGTTATTGTAAATGTTCTTTGATATGTGTATGGGTGATAATTAAGTTGTATGCATATACTAAAAATATGTTTTAAATCCTATAACAAGGCAGGGTTGATAAACAAGTTTTGTCCTAGACAAAGGAATGTTGATTTACCTGTCTGTCTAGGTCTCTGATGTAAATTGAGCTTTGAAAAATCTAAAACACAATGGGAGCTGCATTTTCATGTAAGTCAACAGGAAAAGCCTGGTTGACAGTGATGTGAAATCAGCCTGGGAAGACACTGGAGACTAAAACCACAGGGTGAGTTGTCTTGTGTCTAGGATCAAAACAATGAGTTTGGAGAAAATATAAGTAAAAGCAAAAGGACTTTTTGTTATCTGCTTCACGGAAGAACACCCTTGGCAGATGGGGATGACTCATGGAGAAATCTGGATCATGCTTTGACTGAAAATCTGCAGGCTTTGCAGAAAGTCTTTTGAGGATGAGAAACCATTTTAGGCAAAGGAGTGTAGACTGCTAAAGTTCTTCCTCAAGTAGATGCAGCCATGCATTCCATTTATGGGTGTGCGCACCCAGCAGATCAGAGCCAGAGAAATTTGCCTAGCAGTACCCGTAGAAAGGCAGCTCTTGTGTATCATGGCTATAGCCCCTCCCCTACCTATAGTCTCCCTCCCCTTCTGCTGTTCTTCCCTGACTACATAAGAGTGCACCCTGACCCTCCCACCACCCATAACTGGAGTGGGAGCTCTGTGTGTTCTCAACCTCTCAACTAGTTTAGTTTTTCTCTTGTATATAGTTGTTAGTAACCTTGGTGTTAGAGTAGTGTCAGTTGTAGTAATGTGTTTCCCTTGGTGGTGCCCTCACCAAGGTTTAAACATTGTCCGTGTGGGGGAGTGATCCCCAACAGCAATCCCCACTTACAGTGCTTGCTCTGTCTTGGTGAGGCCCACATCAAGGAGCATTGTGCAAACTGCAGATCATTTAAGAAACAGACTCAAGTAGCTTAGAACCTTCACCGGAAGCAGCATCTCAGAGAGAGAGAGAAAGTAGATGGGCTCGGGGTTCGATCATTCCACACTTCCTGTCCCAGTGTCCTCCAAGTGCCCATTTTGACTCCTTGGTCCAGAGCACTGTTCTATCATTGCTCCTCCCTCCTCATAGTCTCTTCTTCCCTCCCCCCTGGGACAGGTTGGCCCGCTTTCACAGTGCTTGGCATCAATCACCACCAATGGCTGGGTCCTAAGCGCCATCAAGTCCAGTTATGTTCCTCTCCACACCAACTCCCCATATTCCCTCCCTGCCCCTCTAATGAGATATTGCTACTCAAGCTGGTCCATTTTCTGCTTTGAGAGCAGTGGTGGAGATTCCGCAGGAACACCAGGGTCACAGCTTCTACTCCGATACTTCTTGGTACCCAAATCCAAGGGAGGGGTAAGAGCCATCCTTAACCTTAGCGGACTCTACAAATATATCAGGAACGTGAGGTTCTGAATGGTCACTCTGTCTCAGAAGACTGGTTTGCTGCTTTGGGCCTTCAGGATGCTTACTTTCTGTGGCTTGGCAATATTGCCACATGAAAGTTCCTTTGGTTCAACATGGCAGAATGCCACTTTCAATACACAATGCTTCCCTTTGGCCTCTCCTCTGCCCTCTAGGTTTTTATCAAGTACACCAGAACAATGACCATGCATCTCAGAAAGGAGGGAATTCATATTTTCCTGTATCTGGATAACTGGTTACTGAAGGACAGATCCAGAAAGGAAGTTCTTGCTCATGTCAGGGCAACGCTGTGCTTGCTTGACCATCTGGGTCTCATCCTAAACATCGCAAAGTCAACCTTGGCTCCCACTCAAAAAATCGAGTTCACTGGGGCTTTGTTAGATTCCACAATATTGAGAACATTTCTGCCGATGACTGTTTTAGACAATTCGCCGCTTTTGCCTCTCTGGAGTCTCAGCATTCCACGACTGTTCAGGCATCTGAAGCTCTTGCGCCACATGTCCACTTGCATGCAGGTAATCCAATTTTCAAGGTTGCGCCTTTGCCCACTTCAGATGTGGCTCAGGATGGTCTACTGTCCTGCTTGTCATTCTCTAGATTTGTTCATCTCCCTCCACTGGTCCTGAACAACTCACAGTGGTGGATGCATCCCAGAGAACATTTGCCAGTGCGTTCCCTTTTGTCCGGCCCTCGCCAACCAAGGCATTTGTTACTGATGCCTCACAGATGGGTTGGGGGTCATGCCTGGGGTTGCTGAAAGTACTGGGACTGTGCTCAGAGCGGGAGTCTTCACACCATATCGACTTGCTGGAGCTTTAGGCCATCTACAATGCACGTCATGCTTTTCAACACCATATCAGTGACTCAGTGGTTCACGTACTTACCGACAATACCACTGCGATGCATTATGTGAACAAACAAGGGGAAGCCCACACCATGTTGCTCTGTTTAGAGGAGATCAGGGTGTGGTAGTTCTGCATTGAGGAGAACATTGCTCCAGTAGCCATTCACTTGCCTGGGGTTCAGAATCATCTTGCAGACCATTTCAGCAGTTATTTTCCCCAAGTCACAAATGGTCCCTGAAGACAAGTGTCCTCTGGGTCATCTTCACTTCTTGGGGCAATCCCATTACAACAGCCAACAAGAAGTGTTGTCTGTCCTGTTCTCAGTGGGGCCTCAGTGCTGGCTTCTTGTTTGATGCTTTCTACCTCAGCTGGCAGTCCGCTTTCCTGTATGCCTTTCCTCCGGTCCCAGTCATTCCTCGGGTCATTCTGAAGATCAAGGTAGATCAAGCCAAGTTCATTCTCATGGCTGAGACAGTGTTGGTTCTTTGACCTTCTTGCACTGTCTATTTAGGTTCCCATCCTGTTTCCTCTCCATTCCAACCTACTCACTCAGAATCACGGCCGCATCTTGCATCCCAGGCTCAGCTCCCTGCATTTTACGACGTGGCTGCTGCATGGTTGAATGAGGAGGAAGAGCAGTGTTCAACAGCTGTCCAACAAGTCCTGCTCAACATTAGAAAGTCCTGTACCAGAATAGCCTATTCAGTGAAATGGAAGTGGTTTTCTGTGTTGTCATTAGCCTTCAGAATCCAACCAATCCTGGATAGAAGCCAGCACATTTTGGAGTACCTGCTACACCTTCAGTTGTTAAGGCTTGCACTTAGTTAATTGAAAGTGCAGCACTATTGGCATTTCATTCCCCCTCTTCAAAGAAGATCATTCTATCCTATGGTAACAAGATTCTTTGTTCGAGAGTCTAGCATCTTGTCCCTTTCCGCTCTTGTCAGAAAACTGCTTTCCTGGTAGTGATAACATCTGCAAGGAAAGTGTTAGAGTGCAGGTTCTGATGGGAGAGCATCCTTATACACAGTTCTCCAAAGACAAGGTAACTCTATGATCCACCCAAAATTTGTGTCTGAAGTGGTTTCTGTTTCATTTGAACCAGGTGGTATATTTACTTATGCTTTTTCCTGAGCCACATCCTCCTCTGGAGGATCAGCCTCTCCATACCTTAGAAGTCAGAGGATGTCTAGCCTTTTATTTGGACAGGACTAAACCGTTTCGTGCATTGTCTTCTTTGGTTGTGCAGGTACATGCAGCCTACATGAAGGGTCAGGCGGGCTCTTCACAGACAATCTCCAAATGGGTAACATCCTGCATCAAGGCTGCATACAAAATAGCCTTGGCTATGCCCCCTCAGTGTGTGCATGCTTATTCTATATGAGCGCAAGCAATGTCCATAGCATTTCTCATTCCAATTTCCATATTGGACATTTGTAGAGCTGCTTATGTGGACATCAGTACATATGCTCACAAACCATTACACCTTAACAGCATCTTCCAGAGCAGATGCAAGCTTTGGTAGAGCGGTCCTGCAGTCCTCGTTTAGGTGGATTCCAAGCCCTGTCTTCTTGGTGGGAGGAGGTACTGCTTGTGAGTCATTTAAGTGGAATGCATGACTGAAGAAGAAATGGTTACTTTCTGTCATGGTAGTTCTCTGAGATGTGATGCAGACCTGTATTCCATGACCCACCCTCTGTCCTCTCTGCATTGGAGTCCGATTTCCAGGCATTCAGTGCAAAGGCACTTGGGGAGGGTTGGGGCAGCGCCGCCTCCCGTAGCCAGGGGAAGGGCTACGGTCACAAGGCATGAGCACTGCCCCTCTAAGGGTACTGCTAGGCAAATTTCTCTGGCTCCAGTGAGCTGGGTGCACGCACACCAAGTGAATACATATCTCTGTCACATCTCAAATAACTAAATTTACAGTAGGTAACTGTTTCTTATGTTTAGTCTTAGAAGCATGTTATACTTTTGTTTTATTTGTAACCAATTCTCTTTCTACTGTCCTTTCTCAGTAGCACTTAAATTCTCTGTTCTTTATTAATACATTTATTCTTGGTTTAATTATAAATTAATCTCAGTGCTGTAATATTAAATATGAATCCTCAGCTCCACCAAACAGGTTGTTGTGTACATTGTCCCTTTTGGAGATAGTGAAGTTGTTAATGTCTGTGAGTGTCCTATGATGGGCTGGATATTATAGGGGAATGTTCTTCAAGGAGGCTCAAGGATTGCGTGCACTTAGTTTACCTGTAATCCCCAGTAAAGGCCGGCAGAGCTTCTGAGGAGATTGTTTGGGTGGCTAACAGATGCCGTGACAGGGAGCTGACGTTCAGTTTAGCACCAGCAAGTCTCTCTCTAGAAGTCCGATGAGTAACCAGGAGATTCGGTCCTGAATACCTTCAAGAAGCATCGCACAGACCTTTTTATTGGTTTTTGTCTGGCCAGACTTTATATGTTAAAAGTTAAGACTGAATTGCATGGAATCTAAATTTTGACAAAATGGGGCCAAGTTTCCAATGTAGACAACCTCTCATTAGAGGAAAGTGAAAACACTAATGCAAAGAGTGTCTGTCACATCTGACTCTCTTGAAGTAGATCTACTACTGTTTATAATTTTAAGAGTTTTGAACAAACGGACTTCTTTAAGTGAATTAGAATTTAATTATAATCAAAGCAAACTGTTGCTCAGCAGAAACACTCTGAAACCATTTATTGAGATCTTTCATGTTGTGGTGCAGACTTAGGGAATGTTAATATTCAGTTGTTGCTCAGAATTTCCTGATTTACCAAGCAGATATGGGGATCTCTAGATAGTTTTTATTTTCTCTAGCAGAATAGAGGCTACTGGCTTACAGAACGAGGTGATGCATGATTCCATAGAAGTGATCCTCCTGGGATTCTAGCTGAAGATTTTGGGGGGAGGGGGAAATAGTACAAAGGCAAGAGAAGACTGAGCTAGTTTGAACCAAATAGGTTAACTACTTTCAGTAAAATTTCCCTGAACTGTAAATTTAAATAAGTAGTATTCACCTGCCAAAGAGCAGGCAGATGGACTTCCTTGACCCTGCAGAGATAGATAGATACATTTCTCTCTCTCCCCCTCTAACCCCCGCAATCATACCAAAAATCAGTGGAGTAAATTTTAATGGATAGATTATTAAACCCTTCACAAATGAAATGTATTCGAATAACTCCAGTGATCACTAGACTATAGTAGTGAACTTGTGAAGAATAAGATTTCAAAGCTAGATTCAACAGTAGCAGGGTTTTCAATAAAGCCTTATTTAATGGCAGACCCTACCATGTATTCTTTTTTCTAAAAGTTTCCCTTTACACTTTTAAAATAAGCTGAAAGGCTAGATAAACTCGTACATTAACTTTCCAAGCTTCCTACACATGGACTACTTTTGATAGCTTGCTCTTACCCTTCTTAAAATCTTGGGGAAATCCTGATGACATACCTAAAGCATTGGATGTCGGGGGTGGGAATCAACACTTTATTTGGAATTTTGTAGATACAGTTGATACAGGACTTAGTAACCCCCTTTCCCCACACACACCCCCACAGCCCCAGCCCTTTCCTAGAAACAATACTTAAGCATGTCTTTAATTGTAAGGCATGAATATAATGTATTTGACTTGTGCTGCCTGCTGCTTTGGCCTACTTTCCCTAACAAACCTTTGGAAGCTAAACGTGTTTCCACCTCATGGTGTTTTCCTTTCTGCTAGAGAGCCCACTAATGTGGACATATCCCCCATTGTCTAGTTACAGTAACAAGTAGAAAATAGTTGCTAGATTTTGTGAATTCCTTCTTTCCAGTAACCCCCTCTTTTTGTCCTATGACTGCAGACTCTACCTTGAATGGTCCCTTTCAGTATGTACTAACTACTAGTGCTAAATACTCTGTTCTACCTTCCATTTAGCTGTGATGCTGGAAGTACCTTTCCCAGACCTGAAGAAGAGCTCTGTGGCTCAAAAGCTTGTCTCTCTCACCAATAGAAGTTGGTCCAATAAAAGATATTACCTCACCTACCTTGTCTCTCTTCTCTCCAAAGCAGCCCTATTCTATCTCCTAGGCTACGTTAAATGTCTTAACCACTACCACATTGCTGTAATCTTCAAGAGGCAGCTGCTGTGGGATAGGCATGGTTAATTCTGTAGTAGGTTACAACTAGCTTGCCTCCCACCAGGATTATTCACAGGCTTTTTTCCTCCTAGGCTTGTCCACATGTCCACAGCCTCAATACAAGAGGCACACTCACTGAGCAGGCAGTTTGACCACTGTAGGAGTCCCCTGGGCTATAGCAAAGACCTGAAGAAGGGTTTACAAAACTTTGGCAAATAAGAACTGTATTTTTCTCCAACTCCAACCTCTCCTTAATCTGCTTTCTTAACTCTACCTCTGTGATGAATCCAGATGGGAGAGGACACATTCAGGTCTTTTTTTTTCCCCCCCCAGACTCTAGTGTCTGGGGGAGTCTTGCAAAGGTAGCTTTCTCCTGTAAGCTACCTGTCAGAAAGGTGAGAGTCCCATATCCCTTTTGCCTATTCCCTATCTCTCTTAACTTCTCTGGATGCCTGACTCTGTATTAGGACGCAGTTTGTGAATTCTATGTTTATGCATCTTTTAGAAGGAGTTAGACCAGTCTTGAGCAAACAATTCCTGCTCTCTACTTTAAAAAGTCCGGTCAGCAGGGCTAAGGCAGACTCCCTGCCTACTCTGGCTCTGCGTGGCTCTTGGAAGCGGCCGGCATTTTCCTCTGGCTCCTATGCGGTGGCATGGCCACAGGAGCTGCGGGGGCGGTGCCTGCAGCCGGGGGCAGCGCATAGAGCTGCCTGGCCACGGCTCCACCTAGGAACCAGAAGGAAATGCCAGATGCTTCCAAGAGCCACCTGAGGTAAGCACTGCCAGGATCCCACATCCTGAACCCCAGCCCCCTGAGCCCTCTTCTACACCTAAACTCCCTCCCAGAGCATGCACACCCTCCTGCACCCCAGCCCTGAGCCCCCTCCTGCACACAAACTCACTCCCAGAGCCTGCACCCCCTCCCACACTCTGAACCCCTTGGCCCCAGCCCGGAGCCACCTCCTGCACCCCAAACCCCTCATCCCTAGCCCCACACCATAGTCAGCACCCCAAGCTGGAGCCTGCATCCCCCCCGCATGCCCCAACCCTCTGCTCCTGGAACCCCCTCCCACACCCTGAATCCCTCATTTTTTGGCCCCAGCCCAGAGCCCTCACCCCCTCCCACACTCCAACCTCTTGCTCCAGCTCGGTGAAAATGAGCGAGGGTGGGGGAGAGTGAGTGATGGAGGGAGAGGGGAAACAGTGAGCAGGGGTGGGGCCTCAGAAAGGGCAGGGCCTCGGGGAAGAGACAGGACAAGGGTGTTCAGTTTTCTGCAGTCAGAAAGTTGGCAACCCTAACTGTTGTGTGGAGAAGGGTGCTGGATGTAAAGAACCTAGAAAACCTTAAAGGCTTCAGAGCTATGCAGAAGCTCAAATTAAGGGGAAAAAATAAAAATAATAAAATTCTTATGGCATGCAAAATCTTTAAATACAGGTTATCTTGAAAATGGGAAATAAAATAACACTGAACATTTAATGTGTAGTAACTAGATTCCGTTCCCTTTTTAAAAAAAATAAAAACCATTATTTTTAGTTGACTTTCCCAAGTGATACCAAAATATAATCAAGGACTAAAAATGTCTGTGTCTCCAAATAATGCTTATGGAAAAATCTGGGCTGCTCACATTTGTTCATTTTATATAGATAGTTGGTGTTTTTTTTATTTTTTTTCTGACTCCTTAATGAGCTGATAAATCGGGTGGAGGAATAAAAGCTAGATTGTTAAAAACTTTTTTTATATAATGGCATATAAATGAAGCTCATCAGTATTAGTTTGTTGGACTGAGTAATAAATAATCTTATTGTGATTCTGTTATGACCTTGAACTGCAAAGCCAACATCAGAAATGCATAGTTTTATTTGCAAATTCATATACAGATTCAACTTGCTGGCAGAGGTGATCTGTTAATTTAGGCATTGTATTTCCATGTTCTGCAACATTACATATTATAATTACATTTTTGTCATTCATCAACAGTAAAATCCAATTTTAGTGAAAGTCTTCTAGTAAGTAATCTGTAGAACAATCAGTAGCAGTCATTTTCAGAGAAATTTGATCCTTCATCTTTTGTTTTAAATAAAATATTTGTATAACATGTCACGAATTTTTAAATGGTCCCTTATTTTTGGATTTACGAGACTAGTGAGTACAAATGTGCAATATGTAACCTACGGTCCCTATTCAACAATGAGATTTCTGTGGGTGTTGACCATATTTCTGTTGGTGTTTCATCTTTCATTATGTGTTAAGATTCTAGAGGCACTCAAATTTTTCATCCTATTCTGCTGATCATACTTTTCATTCTGGTTTCATCTCCTGTGAAGTGCGAATAAATGTTTTTCCACTAATGCCCTTACTATGTAAAATGTACAATAGGTGGGATTTGTTCGCCAAAAATAGGAACCTAAAGTTAGGCTCAAATCTAGAGCCCTGCAAATCCGCGGATATCCACTCTATATCTGTGGATCAGATGTGGATGCAAATTTTGTATCCGCACAGGGCTCTACTCAAATCCATTTCGGTGCACCTTGCTGATTCTACTCCTCCTTGCCTTGCCTTCCCCCTTCTTAAACCATTGCACAAGATTGTGTCTCCGGTTGAAATACTTTCAGAATGGATACCTTTCGAAGCACCATGGGAACTAATATGAGAAGCTGAAGTAGTAAGTGGTTGAAAATGGGAGTTGCTGCATGAAAAGGTTTGAAGTCGCCCATCTAGTCCATCTTGTCCCCCTTCCCTGTTGCATCATGACAGTATTGATTCCATTATTCAGAAACCATTCCTAATGGAAAAGTATACAGTGGCCTAGCCTTGAATATCTCAAAAGATACCTTCTGCAAACTCTTGTGACAGTGTATCCCATTGTCTAATTTTAATTAAATTTTCATTCAACTATTTTAACTCTTTACTTGCTGTTGATTTGTCTTAACTTAATTTTACCTACTTTTGGTCAATTCATAGAATCATAGAATATCAGGGTTGGAAGGGACCCCAGAAGGTCATCTAGTCCAACCCCCTGCTCGAAGCAGGACCAATTCCCACTTAAATCATCCCAGCCAGGGCTTTGTCAAGCCTGACCTTAAAAACCTCTAAGGAAGGAGATTCTACCACCTCCCTAGGTAACGCATTCCAGTGTTTCACCACCCTCTTAGTGAAAAAGTTTTTCCTAATATCCAATCTAAACCTCCCCCACTGCAACTTGAGACCATTACTCCTCGTTCTGTCATCTGCTACCATTGAGAACAGTCTAGAGCCATCCTCTTTGGAACCCCCTTTCAGGTAGTTGAAAGCAGCTATCAAATCCCCCCTCATTCTTCTCTTCTGCAGGCTAAACAATCCCAGCTCCCTCAGCCTCTCCTCATAACTCATGTGTTCCAGTCCCCTAATCATTTTTGTTGCCCTTCGCTGGACTCTCTCCAATTTATCCACATCCTTCTTGTAGTGTGGGGCCCAAAACTGGACACAGTACTCCAGATGAGGCCTCACCAATGTTGAATCGAGGGGAACGATCACGTCCCTCGATCTGCTCGCTATGCCCCTACTTATACATCCCAAAATGCCATTGGCCTTCTTGGCAACAAGGGCACGCTGCTGACTCATATCTAGCTTCTCGTCCACTGTCACCCCTAGGTCCTTTTCCGCAGAACTGCTGCCTAGCCATTCGGTCCCTAGTCTGTAGCTGTGCATTGGGTTCTTCCGTCCTAAGTGCCGGACCCTGCACTTATCCTTATTGAACCTCATCAGATTTCTTTTGGCCCAATCCTCCAATTTGTCTAGGTCCTTCTGTATCCTATCCCTGCCCTCCAGCGTATCTACCACTCCTCCCAGTTTAGTATCATCCGCAAATTTGCTGAGAGTGCAATCCACACCATCCTCCAGATCATTTATGAAGATATTGAACAATACCGGCCCCAGGACCGACCCTTGGGGCACTCCACTTGATACCGGCTGCCAACTAGACATGGAGCCATTGATCACTACCCGTTGAGCCCGACAATCTAGCCAGCAATTGTCAGGTCTTTCCTAGACCACTTTCTTTCTTTAGAGGGAACATTCTTGTGATTAACTTTTCATATTTTATTTTTTCCATACATTACCCTACTTGTTTCCTTGTTCTAAGCTCCTTTATTCTTTCTTATTAAATATGGTTCCCCAAAACTGAAGGCAGGCTTTCAATTGAAGACAAAAGGGAGAAGATAGTCATAGTCATAGAAAATAGTCACTTTGCAGGAATCACATGTAAGACCCTTATTGTGTTCACCACTTTTGAAAGTTCGCCTTTGCCTGAGTTGCCTTGCCCCAGTCTTCTTGTGGATTTCCTCCCAAATTGGAGACTCGAGACAGGTCTTGAAGTTGACTTTTCCTTCCCGGTTGAGACAGTAAAGCCACTCCTGAATGCCCAGCTGATTTCTTGAGTTAATCAAGACTGAACAGTATTTATCCTGTCCTTCAAAGTATGGTATTGATGAAACTTCCCAGGTTTGTATCATTCATAAAATTGATCTCTGGTTTCTTTTAAGAACAGCTCAGCATTTAATGAACCTAATGGATTCTTCTGGGTTTCCCCACTGGCTGAGCTGAAGGTAAATTTTCTCTGTAAATGCATAATTAACAGTATTGAGGCACATTAGAAACTATATTCAGGATAAAGGCATTCGCTGATGGCTTAATGCTTATAGTTGCCAGCAGATGTGATCTCTTGTAATGAACCATGTGACCTTAATTTGCTATTGTTTGCCAGCAGGAGGATCTTCCAGATAAGGGGTCACTTCTGTTTTCTAAAGGCTGTCGTCTTCTATTTTGGCATCTTTCTCTGCTAAATGGTATACGACGTTATAGTGGCACTCTGCTCATCCGTAACAGATCGGTAGCAGTATCAGCATGTCCCAGAAACATACATGTGCCCCAAGTTTGAGCACTATTAGGTCTGCTAAATCTCCTCACACAAAGGGAAAACTGGCAATTCATGCTTACTCTGCATGCCTAAAGTGAATCAGGTATTTTAATCTTTGAGTTGAATGAATTTTAAAATAATCTGCAGTCACACAACAGGATGTGGGGGCGGGGCCCCTCTGGGGAATCAGGAATAGTATCCTGTGAAGAAGGAAGGCTAGATGTAAAACTCATATTAAATTATTTCCTAATTATTCTATACTTATATCTGACTGAAGCAAAGTTACCTAAGTAAAAACTCAGAAAAATACCTCACATTTCAATGGTGGGGGGAAAAAGTGTTACAAACATGTAACATTCAGAAATATATATGTGTAAATATTTTGTGTGTATATATACATACACAAACTTAGATATGAAGGTGTACCAACTCTTAATGTCTCTTTCACACAGAATAACTTGTAAACACACAGGTATTATTTATTAAACAAAAGGTAATGTATTAAATGTACATGAAGACAGGTGAGAAGTTCAGATATTCAGTGCTGACACTTTTCATGAAGCCTATTTTTTATATATTCTGCAGAACTGTATTGCATTCTTTCCAATAACATGCAGAAATTAAGATTTTAGCATTGCCTTTGTGAGGTTTTTTGTCTTTAGAACCCCTTTACAAAATTACAGTATTATGTGTATTATTCTTAACTTAATGAAGACTCCACCCACAATTCTGTTCTCTGTAGGAAACCTCCACTGATCTCTTGCTGAATAGCTCTGTGGGATGTGAGCAATAATGTCTACTGAATATAGAAGATAATTTAAGTGTCACAAGACTCAAAAGTACACTTTTGCCAACATATTAAATAGAAACCAAGAGAGAGGCTAAGCAGAAACCTTGAAATGGGATGTCCTTTCACAAAGGCTGATGTACAAGAGAGGACCAGTCTGGCATCAGTAGTAGTTACGTGTAGTCTACTAATTCAGTATTTTTATTTTTTATGAACGTCCCATTTTAGTCAGTAAGCTTCTTCCCTCATCCAGTGATAGGGGGTGGGCAGGCTGATTTTGTCTGTCTTCAGATAAATTGTCATGAGAGATGACTGCCTAGCGTGAGGGAATCATTCTAATTTTTGTAAAAAGGGGAAAAGTTCTAAGAGGCGAAATGTGGAAATAGGTTAGGACGCTACACAAGCCAAGTGGTGTCAATTTATTGAGATTGATTTTCTTTATTTTGCTCTCTTTCTGTGTCTGACATTACAGTAACAGCTTCTCTGAAAAATGTCTTTTGTGGGGGCAAGAAAGCCGGACTTTTTGATTAACTGAAAGAAAAATGATTGTTGATCTTGTGTTTTGCTGTCCTTACCAGCATCTCAGGGTTTAGCTGATCGCCATATTTGGGGTCGGGAAGGAATTTTCCGCCAGGGCAGATTGGAAGAGGCCCTGGAGGTTTTTTGCCTTGCTCTGTAGCATGGGGCATGGGTCACTTGCTGGAGGATTCTCTGCTCCTTGAAGTCTTTAAACTACAATTTGAGGACTTCAATAATACAGATATAGGTGTGAGGTTTTTTCAGGAGTGGTGGGTGAAATTCTGTGGCCTGCGTTGTGCAGGAGGTCAGACTAGATGATCATAATGGTCCCTTGTGACCTAAATATCTATGAATCTGTGTTGCAGCTTCTTGTGCAATGACTGACTAGAAGCTGTACAGTAGATAAGTGAAATAGTCAAGATTTATACAGAACTCAGTTTTACCAAACTATCCATTTTGTCTAGCTATTAGCAGAATGTAAAGCCATATTTTGGCACTGGACCGGTTAGCTTCATTCTTATTTATTATATAACTTGGGGAGACAAAATGGGTCACCTGACTGTGAGTGGTATACAATAGCAGAGGGTGCACAAAACTTTCAAACTAGTTCATAATTTTGATTGCAGCAGTTCCTGACTGAACATATTCTCTCTGCTTCCAATCAAGCCCTAGTGAATCAGCTTGGCTTAGAATTTGTCTTTTTCTTCAGGAATAATAAGAGGGAAAGGGGACCGTAAGTAATACTGTCAGTGTTAAAATGAGAGCGAGAGGAGTAGGTCAGGAACACTTGTTAGAAATAGTATTTTTGGTAGATCTTGTCATTTGGATGTTTGTTGTTTTTAAAATGAAGAAATATCCAGATATTGAACAGGATGTGTGGTTTGAATGCAACTCTGGAAGTGGGGAAACAAGAGCATTGTAAATAATGATAAAGGTATCTGTATAGTAAAACACCTGGCCTACAAGTTTGACTGAGAAGTTTTCAGTTATGCTTCTGTGAGGTTTTTGTCTTTATCCACACACCACTTCATAAGAATCTTGCTGTTTTTCCCCCTTGTCCTCATCAGACTTGCCTCACAGTGGGGTAGATGAGTTGGACTTGATTGGCTGCAATAAATGGTCTGGCAGTTAAATTTGTTGTTGCTAGAGGCCCTGTTGTTCTAAGCACTGTAAAATAAGTTAGTTAATTAATGATAACGAGATGCCCCAGGCCCCAAAGACCTTAAAGTCTAAATATATTAATGTCTTCTCTATCAGCCGTTTTTTCCAACTTTTCGCCCTAGCCTGGTTAGTCATTCTACTATCAGGGAGTAGTTTTCGTTAGCACAACCTTAGCAAGCAGCTGGCGAAGGTGGTGAAAGAAGGTGGTCCTGGTTGCTGAGCTCCTGCCCAGCCAGCCGGGGCATATCTTCCTGTGGTAGCAGGGAGAAGCTGCTTTCTTTAGTGGTCCAATGCAGAGGTGAGAGGGGGAAGCTGAAAACTGGAAAATAGGAATAAGCTTATTTCCACCTCCTGAAGCCCTCTTATGAGCCCTAGAGGCTTCATCACACTGTGCTTGCTTGACAGTTAGCTGTTTGCTTTTGTGTGTCTACATGTTACATACTACTGTGTGGGGTGTGGCCAGTTACTGATCTGTAGAAGTGGCTGAATCAGGAGGAGGGCAATTTTGATAAGACAACGTGCTAATGTCTAGGTTCACCATGAGTTCCGTGAGCAAGGCTGGCAAAAAAAAAAAAAGGCTAATGCAATCTTTGAACATATAAATAGAAGTAAGAGTAGCGTATATGGCATTGATGAGATGAATACTGGATGCAATTCTGGTATCTGCATTTTATAAAGAATATTGCAAAATTGGAGAGGATGCAGAAAAGAGCCAGAAAATAATTCAAGGTCTGGAGAAAAATGCCTTCCAGTGGGACTTAAATACCTCAATCTCTTAGTTCAGCAAAAAGAAGATTAAGATGTGATTTGAGTACTGTTGGTATTTTCTCCCTGTGAAAGTACTATGTACTCTGAAGGGTTCTTCAGTCTAGTGGGAAAAATGCATAACAAGATCCAATGCCTGGAAGCTGTCACCAGACAAATTCAAGTGAGAAATAAGTCACACATTTTCTACAGTGAGAGTGAGTTTAACCATTGGAACAAACTACCAGGGAAAGTGGTGGATTCTCCATCTCTGGATGTCTTCAGATAAAGACTACATTCTTCTCTGGAAGACTTGCTTAGTCAGACTCAAGTTATTAGGCTCAATACAGTGGTAACTGAGTGACATTTAATGGCCTGTGTCCTGCTAGAGGTCAGACAAGATAATTCTGCCTTTAAAAATGTGTGAATCTCATTTATTAATAATTTGCTAATGAACAAATAATAATTGCACAGGCCAAAACTAATAGTATGCATAATCTATTTGAAAATTATTTTATCCTAAAAATATGAATTTTCTGTGTGTATTTGCAATTTAAACAGAGGCAAAAAATTTAAATGATTACTCACTTGTAAATTATTAGGGCATCAAGCAAACGTTTTAATTTTTTAGCAAGATTATTTGCTGACAGGCAAATCTATACCTTCTATGTACAAAAGTGCCGATGTATACACTCTGTAGTACTGCAGAATTTTAAACAAAAGCTGTTCTGATCTCTTTGATCATCAGTCTGTGGTTTGGCTATTCTATATGTTAGTTTTCAATAACTTACTGTGCAAATGGCTTTGCAGCAGGACATTCATTGAGTTTATATTTTTCTCTATAGTCCTTTTAATATGCAGTGTAATAGCTTTCTGAACACCATTGTTTCATGAGCATAAAGTGAATGATTGAGAGAGAAGGGAGGCCATCTGTTGTTTAATTTGTGCTTTGTTTTGACTATCCTTCTCTGTGTGGCCCAATCTTACCTTGATGTTCCCCAACCATTTCGGCTTCTACTATGACCTCTTCTTTTGCCACAGTTCTCTTGGTACCTTGTACTTCCCCTACACTCAAACTATGTTGAGATGAATTATGCTCGTTGTTCTTTATGAACACTATGAAACTAACTCAACGGAGTGATTCTTTTTTACCAGCAGGATTCTATCCACTCCTCTCAGTTGGGTCAGTAGGCATAGGCGCTCCCGTTGAAATGTCTGCCTTCCCCTCTGTGATGACATTCTTCTTTCTCTACCCCTCTTCTTTCTTCCAGCCCTGTCCCCCTGGGCAATACTTCTTTGGCACATGTTTTTTTTTTTTTTCCTGCCTCTGCTGGCCAATTCCATTTTATTGTTTCCCTCCATGTGGGAATGTATATGACTCGCCTGTCTGTCTTCTGGCTCCTTTCATCCATTTCCCTCCTACAACATGTAGCAACTTTTAGTGGTGTAACATTAGTCAGGGTATGCTAGATAGTCCTTGAAGTTCCCATGTGAAAAGTACACCATGAACTTCATTTGTGATATGTTTAAGTGTAGAAGAAGAATAATAGCAAACATTTTACAAGCAGAGTTCAATGACAAACTTAGCCTAACTTTGTAGTTTGCTGCCTCATCCCCCAAATTGCACCTCATGCTGCTGGGTTGCTAATTAAAAAGCAGTTGTATAGAATGTGGCTGGTGACTTAAAGCTTAAAAATAAGCTCTAAAATATGTGTGGTAAGAAGTCCTTTATCTTTGATTTAAACTGTTATGATATCACAACATGGTATTAGACTCCTATATTGTATACATACTGTGTCTATTAGCTAGGGATAGGTGAACACTTGATTTTTGGTCCTTATTTGAAGAGCACCGGAAAAGCATTTCTACTCTCTTCTTGAGTTTTGGGTTTTTTGGGATTGGTTTTTAGTTTTTGGGTTTTTTAAACCGACAGTACATATGGTACCATGGTACATTTACATATATAACTTATATGCATGTTAAATATAATCAGACTTGAAATTCACACTGCTGGTGATTTACTGCATGCAACTCAGTGTTTACTGGTATATTTTCAGCACTTTTGTAGTGCCAGCAATCCATGCTTACTGTGCTACATGCTTAATATATTAGAGTCACAATAACATAAATTGCTATGGAAGTACAATTTTGATAAATGGAACTCTTAATCCTTTCTGAATATGCTAAAATGCCACAAATGAGGTCTTTCACAACAATTAGCGGGTCTCTTCTGTAAAAAGTTATTTTATAAACTGGTCAGTCGTCTCTTGGTTATCTGTTTACAAAATCTGTTATCTCTTTCTATTTGAACTGCATATTACAGCTTTGTTTTGCTGTGAAAAACTTTTCAATTTTGCATGATCTTTTGAGATGAAGCATCTTGTTTTATGAAAGGCCATGGCACAGGAGCTGCACTGTTACAAGTAATCATACAAACCACCAATTAAACAGAACATATCAAAGTAAATGTTACCTGTAAAATAAACGTGTTCAATAAAATTGAATTTGGTTTTAAGATCCATAAGAATTAGTACTTGAAATACAAAATATATACTGAGTCTTGTCTCTTCCATGTAAATACTTAGGCAAATCATTTTAGGATTTTTCAGCATAAGGGTTTTTCCTGGCTTTTTCAAAACTTTGTATGAAGGAAATGTAGTCTGGTTGAAGCAGAGTATTTTGGGGAGATATTTGACC
Source organism: Lepidochelys olivacea (assembly GCF_965140295.1). Taxonomy (NCBI): domain Eukaryota; kingdom Metazoa; phylum Chordata; order Testudines; family Cheloniidae; genus Lepidochelys; species Lepidochelys olivacea. The sequence goes on along the minus strand of NC_140414.1, from coordinate 133,352,745 downwards.
CTATCACTCCAACTCTTAAAATACATCTCAGATTAAATCTCTCTCTTTCCTTTAGTTTTAAACTAAAAACTCTTAATCCACGTGGGCCCTACAAAAACCAAAAATCAAATGTCTATTCTTGCTTTCTCTTATGGAGGAAATACATCTTCCGCTTGTTAGAGTAGTCTAAAACCATTTTGGGTCATTCTGAACACACTGTCCCTGTTTTATCCAAGTAGTGTGTGTCCTATTTTAGGCATAATTAATCACATATAGGATCTTGCCATTAAAAGGCATTTAGTATTTAAAAGATTGGCTGACAGTGTTCATCTTTAATCAGAAATGCCTAATTTACTGGCCAATTCAAAGGGCTTTTACTAGGCCTAATATTACAAAATAATTTTTATATTAATAACTCAGGATCACAGTAATCCTCTTTAGTCACCAAAACATGACTACTTGTTGCAGACAATGACACCGTAGAGCCAGAAGAACATTTTTGTTTTAAAGTTACTTGATTTAAGAGTGAGCCATTTAGTCAATATTGGGGTTTCTTAGTGGTGGCGGCTTTTTAAGGATTGTAAGTGCTTCAGGACAAGGGCAGAACCTTCCTGTATATGTTGGCATATTTTGTGTGCTACCTTATTATTGTAATTATATTGCAGTTCACAGTTAATGCTGAAAGCATTAATTTGCTCGACCAACTTGCTTGACAGGTAGTTTCACACTAGAGACAATCTTTTTTTTTTTTATGACAGACTAGCTGAAATTCCAAAATAAAATGAAAAATACAAGATACACTCATGTTAAATTTCTATCAATAAATACCAGAGTGAGAACCCCTAGAGTGAATCATAGTCGTATTGATGATACTGTCATACTAAAAAGACAGCTTTTTAAATACAAATTATTTAAGGGCAAAAACCATAGGAACCTAAAACTGAGATCTCTTGCGTAATGTTATTGAGTTATGTTAAACTGCTGTCTTACCCTACAAAGAGGCTGCATCTCATTAGCAGGTGAAGTGGAAATACTTTATATCTCGTGAAATATAGTGTAAAGCACATTTAAGAAACTTCAGGGCAAAAGACACCTATAAATAAAAGTACTTTTGGTTGGATATATGACCGCTGATTGTGTGCATTATTGGAAATTTTTGAAAACTGGTTGGACAAACACCGGTCAGGAATGGTCTAGGTTCACTTGGTCCTGCCTCAGTGCAGGGAGCTGGACATGATTTTTCAAAGTCCCTTCCAGCCCTACATTTCTATAATAATGCGGAAAAGCATTTCACCTTTAGTTTCAGAATGGTAGTCATGTTCATCTGTATCAGCAAAAACAACGAGGAGTCCTTGTGGCACCTTAGAGACTAACCAATTTATTTGGGCATAAGCTTTCGTGGGCTAAAACCCACTTCATTAGATGTAAGGAGTGAAAAATACAATAAGCAGTACTTTGCTAATGTGTGACACCCAGAATTGGACATAATACTCCAGTTGACGCCTTGCCAGTGCCAACTAGAGCTGGACAGTTACCTCCCGTGTCTTGCATATGATCAGTGGTTCTCAACCCACAACCTGCAGACCGCTTGCGGTGCAGTCAGCACACAGCTGCGGTCCATGTGACATCCTCAGGGCCATACAGGTGGCGTGTGTGTATATATATATAATATATTTTGTTTGGATGCAGCCCACATAACACACAGAAAGCTGCACATGCAGCCCACAATGATAAATAGGTTGAGAGCCACTGCATATGATAATCATGTTAATACACCCCAGAATGACATTAGCCTTTTTTGCAGCTGCATCACATTGTTGACTCATATTCAATATGGTGATCTACTATAATGCCCAGACCCGTTTCAGCAGTACTGTCACTTAAGCAGTAGTTCCCCATTTTGTAGTTGTGCATTTGATTTTTTTTCTTTCCTAAGTGAAGTACTTTGCACTTGTCTTTATTGAACTTCATTTTGTTGATGTCAACACTCCTCATTCTCAAATTTGTCAAGCTCCTTTTGAATTCTAATCCTGTCCCCCAAAGTGCTTGCTACCTCTCCCAGCTTGGTGTCATCTGCAGATTTTATAAGCATACTCTCCACTCCATTATCCAAACTACTAATGAAAATACTGAATCACACCAGACCCAGGACTGACTCCTGCAGTACCCCATTAGATATGTCCCCCCACCCAGTTTAACAGCACACCATTGAAAGCTACTCTGAGTATGGTTTTTCAACCAGATGTGCATATGCCTTACAGTAATTTCATATAGACCAGATTTCTGTAGTTTGCGTATGTCATGTAATACAATGTCCAAAACCCCTTATTAAATCAAAATATAGCATATCTACTGCTTCCCCCTCCACTAGGCCAATAACCCTGTCAAAAAAGGAAATTAGGTTTGTTTGACATTATTTGTTCTTGACAAATCTATGCTGGCTATTCCATATAACCCTATTATCCTACAGGTGCTTACAAACTGATTGTTTAAAGATAGGTACTATGATTATCCTTCTCCAGCCCTCTGGGTCCTCACCCATCCTCCATGAGTTCTCAAAAATAATTGCTAATGGTTCTGAGATTGCTTCAGTTAGTTCCTTATGTACTTTAGGATGAATTTCATCAGGCCCTGCAGATTTGAATACAGCTAATTTATCTAAATATTCTTTAACCCAGTGGTTTTCAAACTTTTTGTAATGATGACCCCTTTCACAAAGCAGTTTTTCACAAAGCGAGCCTCTGAGTCTGACACACACCCCCTTATAAATTAAAAATGGGGGGGAGGCAATTTAATTTAATGGGAACTCGGGGCTGTCAGCCCCACAGAGCTGACCGCTCGCGACCCCGTGTAACCACCTTGAGAACTCCTGCTTTAACCTGTTCTTTCCCTATTTTGGCTTACGTTCTTTCCCCTTGTTATTTAATGTTAATTGTGTCAAGTATCTGCTGGCCATTAATCTTTTCAGTGAAGTCTGAAGCAAAATAGGCATGTGACACCTCAGCCTTCTTAATATTATCAATTTATTCACTCTCCTTCCCCATTAAGAGGGGACCTACACTTCTCTGCATCTTTCTCTGGTTCCTAATATAGTTTATAGAACATCTTGTTGCCTTTTATGTCCCTTGCTAGATGTAACTCCTCTTGTGCCTTTCCTTTCTGATTTTTGTCCCTACATGCCTCTGATATCTCTTGTACTCCCCCTTAGCAATTGATCCATGTTTCCCCTTTTTGTAGGATTCCTTTTAGATTATTCAGGTCACTAAAGAGCTTCTGATGGAACTATGTTGGCCTCTTCCTATCTTTCCTTTGCATCAGGAATGTTTGTGGTTGTGCCTTTAGTATTGTCTTCTTGAGAAACGGCCAGCTTTCCTGAACTCCTTTTTCCCTTAGATTTTCTTTGCATGGGACTTTACTTACCATTTTTCTGAGTCTATTAAAGTCTGCTTTTTTTGAAGTCCATTGTCCTTATTCTGCTGCTCTCACTCCTTCATATAATTAAATCTATCGTTTTCACTGTCGCTTTCACCCAAATTGCCTTCAGTCTTCAGATTCGCTACCAATTCCTCCCTGCTAGTCAAAATCAAGTCCAAAAAGGCTGTCTCCTTGGTTACTTCCTCCACTTTCTGGAACAAAAAGTCTCCAGTAAATTCCAGGAACTTAACGGAGATTTTGTGTTTTGCCCCATTACTTTTCTAACGGATGTCTGTATAGTTAGTCTCCCATTAGTACCAGGGCTTGTGTTTGGATTTTCCTGTTTGTTTTAAAAATGCCTCATCCATCTCTTCTTCCTGATTTGGTGGTGTATAGCAGACCCCTATCCTGACATCATCCCTATTTTTACCCTTTTTATCTTTACCCAGAGACTCTCAATTGGTCTGCCTCTTACCTCCTTGTGGGCCTCAGAACAAGTGTATATATTCTTGATGTATAATGCAACACCTCCCTTTTACCTTGGCTTTCCTTCCTAAACAAGCAATACCCCTTTATACCAATATTCCAGTCATGAGGCTTATCCATCCAAGTCTCTGTGATGCCAATTAAGTCATAATTTTGCTTAAGTAATAATACTTCTAGTTCTTCCTATTTATTCCCCAAACTCCTTGCATTTGTGTATAGACATCTAAGATCTTGAGGAGATTCCCCATTTAGTTCTGCTTAATTAATGAAAGGGGAAATTGGGGAATATAAAATATAAGCTAGGAATTCTTTAAGAAAAGAGAGAGTGACAAGGAAAGCAAAAGGGAAAATTTATGGCCATCAGAGTTAAGGATAAGAAAGTTTTAAAAATATATTGGGAACAAAAAGAATCCTAACTATATTAGACCATTAGTAGATGGAAATGGTAAAACTGTCAATAATAGCGTAGACAAGGCAGAAGTAGTCAATAAATATTTCTATTCTTTGTTTGGGGAAAAACATATATGGTAATCTTATATGGTGATGAATCACTTTCCATTCTAATTGTAACTCAAGAGTATGTTAAACAGCAGTTACTAAAGTTAGACATTCTTAAATCAACAGGTTTGGATAAATTGCATCCAGAAATTTTTAAAAAGCTGGCTGAGAAGCTTGCTGGGCATTCATGTTGATCTTCCATAACTCTTGGAACATGGGGGAAGTTCTGGAAGAAAGCTAATGTTGTGCTAATATTTGAAAAGGCTAAATGGGACTACTTAGGTAACTATAGGCTTACAGCCTGACGTTGATCCAAATTATGGAACAGCTGATATAGGGACTTAATTAGTAAAGAATTAAAGGAGGTGATATAATTAATACCAATCAACACAATTTTATGGAAAATAGCTCTTGCCAAACTAACTTAATTTTTTTTATAATTAGTCTGGGTGATAAAGGTAATAGTATTGGTGTAATGTACTTCTTTAAGGTATATGGCTTGTTACCTTGCAATATTTTGATTTTAAAAAACTAGATAAATTAGAACAATACAAAATTAAAGTGGCAAACACTGAATGGATTAAAAATGAGCTGGCAGGTTGCAAAATGCATTTGGAAATAGGGAATCCTCATCAATTGGGTAAGTTTGTAGTGGTGTCCCCTGGGGATTGGTTTGTGGCCCTGCCCTATTTAACATGTGTTTTACTGGTTTTTTTAATCAATGACTCGGAAGAAAATATAAAAGCATTACTGATAAGGTTTGCAAATGACACAAAGATTTTGAAGGAGTCTTAGCTTAGAAATGTTGTTTTAAAAAAAAAAAAAAAGAAAACCTATACAGGCAAAAGTTTCTAATGTGGAGCTGGCCCCAGTGTGTAAGTTTGCATTTGTTTTCTACGTAAAATATAAAGTTAATGTGATGGACAAATGAACTTGTAAATGTTTTCAGTGTCTTTTTAATTTATATTCTTGATTAGGTAAAATGTTGTCCTTTTAATCCTATCAGTTTGTTTGAAAATCTGTTCACTTTAGGGACTAAACCAAAACAAACAAAAATTCCTGAAAATGGAGCAGTCGGGACAGCTCTGAATGAGATATGAGGAAGAATAATATGGGATGGTTTTGAAAAATATCATGGAAGTGTGTGTGTGAGGTAGGGTTTTAACAGCTGGTAAATGAATATTCATGATAGGGCAGGATTAACTGGGAGCTCTCAGATCTGGTTGAAGGCAGATTACTTCCAGGCAAAAGGTGGGGAGGAGAGTTGTCTTTCAGTTGGGTTAGCTTAAACGCAACTGGAAAACTACACAATTTTTGCCCCTCAAGACAGAAACATTGGCCTGGTCTTTACACCTTTTTATCCTAGTATTCTTTCTATGAGTTAGTTAATATAGTAATTCAGATGCGATAAAATTCTAGTGAAGACAACTGTGGTAAGCATGCACCTTTTCCTCATGTGGGGACTCATCTAGAGGTCCTGTTAATTTCATAGCATAGTTGGCCAGTAGCTCCTTCGGTTTATAAAACGCAATCCTGTTGTTAGGGACACAGTCATCTACTTCATGGAGTTGTAGAATGGTACTAGGGAAGATGCCTTCTCTCTCTTCTTGTCCTTAGCCCTGAAATAAAAAATACAATGCAAACTACAAACACTTTTTAATAATATGTCTGCACATGTTATGATGATTGTGTGTTTGGAGAAACAAGGAGTTTCAGGCCTGGATGTCCAGCCTCTCTTGAATAGTTTGGTAGGGTATCTGTTTTTTAATAAAAACACAAGGATGGAGAAATGAAAGGAAATTTGTAAATGGGTTAAGTCTGATCATTACATTGTATGTTAATGCATATTACATTTGACACACACTGTACTTGAGATGTGAAAATAGCCTCAAAACACGATCAGTTCAGCTGTATTTCATTAGGTCTTTTTAAAATGAAGCTCCACTCCAAAAGGTGACTTTAAAATGTGATCATGGGGTTCCATGGCTGTGTGTTACAAACTCTCAGATCAAGTTTGTTGGGCTTGCATGTAAAAAGACAGCATTTCAAACGGTCAGCCCTGCAAATTCAGCCTGGAAGCTGAAAGTCAAGCTGTGTTCCTTTTTCAGTTTGTGAGCACCTTGCCAGTAATACTTTTACTGGCCAGATTCTGCCTTCCACCTCCACTTGGACCTGCTGGAGCAGTTTTCAGTGAGGTTCCATGAGTGTATCTGAAAACAGATTTGACCCACCATTGGGATTTAACAGTTTTGTTGTTGTGTCATCAGGAATAGTTCTGCAGTTGATCTTAGTTTTGTCATCTGAATTGGAGTAAAAGGTAGTAAATTATTTTTCATGATTAGAGTATGATTCATAAACAATGAGAGCAGATTGGTCATGATTATATAGCCTCTCTTCTAACCATAATTGCACTTTCAAGAGTGGAATGAGGGGATTTAGGTTCACAGTATAGTGCCTGGAGCATACCACCATTATAGAGCATGTAAACCAGAAAATATTTGCACCCAATGTCATATCAGGTAGAAACAAAATGTTGCATATTTGGAGAAAAGACCACTTTACCTTGCCAAGTAACTTTGCTTTTCAGCTTCTGTGGAATTGGTAATAAAAAATAGTCTTCTAAATCAGCCAATAAAATAAATGATGAGGCTCCAACATGGCGGTGGGCAAGCACAGGCGACTTGCTGCGTGGAGGTGGGTGAAGACCTTGCACATGCACACCCCCACACGCACCAGGACTCCGAGGAGAGGATGCACTCAACCCTGACACAGTGCAAGGGGGGGCCGGGCCCAGAGTCCATGTCCCGGGGAGGGAGGGCTGCAGGGTGATCTCCTACCTCCCTGCAGCCAGTGGCCTGTGCTTACCGCTGCCATGCTGGAGCCACCACATTTATTTACTGACCAATAAGATTTGCAGAACTTTAAATTGTGTGTGCAGAATTTTTTTTTTTTTTTTGGTTCAGAATTCCCTCAGGAGCAGCAGGTGAAGCAACTCACCAGGGTTACCAGCCCCGCCCCGTATGCACCAGGTGTGGGCAAGCCGGCTCAGCCCAGCAGGATCCAAGCGTGGAGGGACTTAGTGTTGGGGGAATCTAGGTGTGGGGTGAGAGGACTCTGTGTGGGGCAATGAGGGGGGGTCCTGGTGTGGGGTGGGATCTGGATGCACAGGGATTGGGGGGTGGGGGGTTCCAGTTGCAGGGGTAATGGGACTCTGAAGGTGGATGGGACTCAGTAGGGGTGATCTGGGGGGAGAGCGGGTTGGGGCTCGGTAGGGGAGGCTGAGTGGCTCAGTGGGATGGGCTGGCTGCTGGGGGGGTGTGGCTTGGTGGGGTGGGGGTCCAGGTGCAGCTGGGTGGGGATCCAGGTGCAGGGGCTCATGGGATGGTCCAGGTGCATAGGGGGTGGGGCTCATCAGAGTGAGGATTGGAATGCAGAGGGGTCAGCGGGGGATGGTCTTGGTCAGGGGAAATGCAGGCCCAGCCGGGACTAGTAGTGAGCCCGGCGCCGGGGTAGGAGCCACTGACTAGGGTGGGCAGGAGGTGGGGCTTGGTGGGGATGACTGAGGGGCAGGGCCCTCTGGAGGCAGGCAGTGAGGCTGGATCAGGTGAGGGTTTGGGTGCAGGGGGCTTATTGGGGTGTTCTGTGTGCAGGGGGTGAGGCTTGTCTGGAGAGTGTGGGTATGGGAGGGGTCCAGATGCACAGGGGTTGGGCAGACTTGGGGTGGGTCTGATTTATCACTCTGTTAGCTGCTCTGGGCGCCAGAAACAATGCGCCCCTGCTGCTGTGGAGGGGGCTCATGACCACTCTTAGAGCTTCCCTTTGCTTCCCCATCGGAAAGTCATTTTTCTGCAAGGAAGCAAAGAAACCTGCGCTTGACATGAATTTTGCGTGCATGCCCAGTGGTGCAAAATTCCCCCAGGAGTAGCTAGCGTGACCAGACAGCAAGTGTGAGAAATCGGGATGGGGGTGAAGGGTAATAGGATATAAGAGAAAGAACCAAAAATTGGGGCTGTCCCTATAAAATCAGGACATCTGGTCACCCTAGGAGTAGCATCAGTTTTATGTGGATTTGGGCACTACTTACCCAAAACAATGTTTGCACATCTTCCCCAACCAACAGGTCTACTTCTATGCATAAATTAAATACATGCATACACTTGCAGGACCAGTGCCTTAATGTGAATGTTCTCGTTTGATTTTTTTTTTTTTTTCATGGAGTTTCTAGCAACTTCAGGTATTCTGGGATGATTTCTTCACTATATAAAAACGGAATACAAATAAACACAAATTTCTTTATTCCATAGTGGTACATAAACTAATCATTCTCTTTGATCCTCTGAACTCCTCCTGCTCCTGCCCTCCCCCCTTAAAAATTTTGCAGTGTATGTGACATGAAGCAATATCCGCTTGTGCTGAGGAAGGGTAGCCAATGGGTTGGGCACTAGTCTAGGACTTGGGAGAGCTGTGTTCAAATCCCCGCCACAACACCGTGACTGTGGGTAAATCATTTAATCTCTCTCTGCTTCAGTTCCCCATCTGTAAAATGGGGATACTGCTTCCCTACTATATTGTGAGCAGAAATATATTAAAGATAGCTGGTATTATTTTCTATCTATTGACATAGGGTGATCAAAGTAAATAATCTGTTGTAGGTTTTATCCTTAGCATATGCCCAAGATGTCCACCAGAGATCCAGAAATGCATATTTTCTTATGGTTTACTACTTAATTATTTGTCTTCTCATTGTTCTCCTATAATTTAGAAGTTTTACCTAGTAATTTAATTTGCATGACATCTAGTGCAGTAATTGTACAGTTCTTTCCTTTGGAAATTTACCTTTTACTGCTATAATATCTTGTTCCATAGCATTTTACCCAGTCATTGAGCAAGCCAGACTTATATTTATTGATAAAATTAAATAACATTTAAATTGCATGTTCTGAAAGAAATCCTGTTTAATTAGATGCCAGTTCAGTCCTGGATGAATTTCCTCTCATGGAGGTTGCTGATACTTGTGCAAAAAGAAGGCAAAAATTTATGAAATCTTTTTCCTTTAAAAGACCATGTTCAATATGAGAAACACTTAATTTCTAAAATGGCAAAATAAATACATTGGAAAATATTTTAAAATTATGTGCTTATTATGAGCCTCTTTCTGGAAATGTGCTTTTCGACAAGACCATAGTGTTTGTATGTAATTCATGTAAACTGAAGTGTAAACACAGAGGTTGTTGCTGAGTCTAACTTTAAATTTATTTTTGGTTAAATGAGCTTTTGAAAAATGAAATCTTACACATTCTGTGACTGCAACTCCTTTTACGCCCTGACATTTTTTAGGGTGTGGGGGGTTTTTTTGGTTGTATTTTTTTTTTTTTAAAAGAGAATAGACACAATTTACTATGGTCCATGCCCATGGAACTTTAAGCCACATTGATGATAGTGAATGACCACTTTTTGAAAATCAACGACTTGTTACAATTAGGAATAAAATGTTTGGGAAACTGAATCTTTTTTTGTAATGCCATCTCAACTTGAAATTCATCCATGGTGGTGTATAAATTGGAGAGTGCTACAGGTTTGAGATGTGTTTCAAAACTGACATAAATACTCTGTATTTCATACAGATGGGGGAATGTGGGTGTGGAGATCAAGCAGGCCCCAAACTGTGGTAAGATCTGTTGTAAGTGTTGGAACAGCTTCTGATTTTGTGAGGGCCCTTTTGTCTGGAAAAGCAGTGAACCAAACTACCCAATCAGGTAGAGCAGCTGCAGGCATGAAACTCATTTTTCACATTTTTTAAAGAGAGGAAAAAGAATTCAATGCTTTGAAATTGAAGATTGGCTTCTGCATTCTTAACAGTAATTCAAGTAAGCATTTGTTAATTTTTTTTAGTATTTAAGTATACAATCTAATGCAATTTATAAATGCACATATACTTCATTCTAACTGGGTAGATAAGCTATAGTGAAGCTTTGCTGTCATGTCACCAAAAGCCAGCCTATTAGCTTTTTTTAGAAATTTTAAAATTGAGATACTTTGGCCTGACACTACTTTATTTTAGTTTTACATATGGGGGATATACATGTATTCCACCTGGGTAAACAAAGAGCCTTATCTGCAAATTCTTCCATGGACAATGGTCACCACTCTTAACTTGAGAAGAGACCATTTCTTTGGAAGAAAACTCTAGGACAGTAATAACAGGGAACAGTTGCAGAACTAACATGAACAATATCTTTTCTGCTTGTGGTGCCTGCAGGTAACTTTCAACACTGGTTGTGCCATTTTCTGCATAAAATAAGTAAAAAAGGCTTAATAAAAGGCAGCTATAATCATGTTCGATAGCAGTTGAAGAAGTCTGCTAAACTACTGCTTTCCTGATAAATACAGGTTTCAGAGTAACAGCCGTGTTAGTCTGTATTCGCAAAAAGAAAAGGAGTACTTGTGGCACCTTAGAGACTAACCAATTTATTTGAGCATAAGCTTTCGTGAGCTACAGCTCACTTCATCGGATGCACACTGTGAAAAGTGTAGAAGATCTTTTTATACACACAAAGCATGAAAAAATACCTTCCCCCCCACTCTCCTGCTGGTAATAGCAGAGAATACTTCAATCTCTCTGGTCACGCGATTACAGACATGAAAGTTGCGATATTACAACAAAAAAACTTCAAATCCAAACTCCAGCGAGAGACTGCTGAATTGGAATTCATTTGCAAATTGGATACAATTAACTTAGGCTTGAATAGAGACTGGGAGTGGCTAAGTCATTATGCAAGGTAACCTATTTCCCCTTGTTTTTTCCTACCCCCCCCCCCCCGACGTTCTCGTTAAACCCTGGATTTGTGCTGGAAATGGCCCACCTTGATTATCATACACATTGTAAGAAGAGTGATCGCTTTAGATAAGCTATTACCAGCGGGAGAGTGGGGTGGGGGGAGGTATTTTTTCATGCTTTGTGTGTATAAAAAGATCTTCTACACTTTCCACAGTACGCATCCGATGAAGTGAGCTGTAGCTCACGAAAGCTTATGCTCAAATAAATTGGTTAGTCTCTAAGGTGCCACAAGTACTCCTTTTCTTTCTGATAAATACATATAATACAAAATATTTTTTCATCAGCAAAGCAATTTAAATCTCGAACACTAATCTTATGCTACTTTAAGGAAGCCTAACTTAATTTTATGCTGAGGCTTAATTATTGACTATAACAAGTTGAAGGACAAGATAAAACAAAGTCTTTTCTTTTCTGCTTAGCATACCACAGAGCTCTTTAAACATACAGAGAAAGAAGCTACTGTTTGTACTGTACAGAGAGCAAATGGTGAACATTAAGAAAATAGCAAGCATGTTTGAACCATGTCATCATTACAATGTCATCATTACATATTTTAAGACCTACCATGTCTGCCATTTTTTTAGCTGTTTTGTAATCTGATGACCGATGGCAAAACCTCATAGCACAATAAGCCAGTTTTATTTCTACATTCATTGACTATTTCTTGCTTAACGGTGATCTGTGTCTAAACATCATTGGTTCCACTTTGCTAGTTATTGGCTAAGAGAAAAGGACAGTTATGGTATCTAAGTTGCAGGGGGTGGTTATAATGGTAACACTGGATAACACTGAAACTACAATTCAGTAATTGTTGACTAGGATCTCTTTGGCTGTTGAATATTTATTGCTTTTATAATATGTATGGAATAAACATAATCAGTACAAATATGTATAGTGTCCTGTAATGAATCATCATACATTTTCAATCTGACATGTTTACTGAGCATTAGTAAAAGTACAGATACAATCATAACAGAAATCAAAAGGAAAATTTGTCACCCGATTAATTTATAATCCAGTTATGCACACACATTACATTTTATTGCTGAATGCTGATGGCAACTGTCGCATTCCGGGGTGCAATCCAGACCAGTAAGAGGTTGTCACCACCTGCCCTGCAATCTTGGGTCCTCACAATGCTTTGCTGTTGTAACTCCCAACCTGAGCTGCTCACAAACAGCCAGAAGTATGCAGGTCACTCCCTGAATTTATGTGTAGCTACTGTTTTGACCCCAGCAGCCTGTCAGCAATGCTTCAGTCACACTCTGCCTTCCAGCAGCCTTGGTTACTACTTGCAAAGTGACCCCCAACACACTCCCAGTCCAAAATTTTCCCCAAAAGTGTGTTCTTCATTGTCCAGCCCTTTCCTGGGCAGTTCAGATAATAGAGATCCATTGCCCCATAAGGGGTCAATATTCAGCAGTTTGCTACTTTAAATGGAGTTACCAAGCAGTTCAGTTTATATTAAAAAATAAAACAAGTGTATTTAACTACAAAGAGAGATTTTAAGTGAGTACAAGTGCAAGGTATTAAAATCAGAAATGGTTATGAGAAAATGCTTTCTAGTAGTGAAAACTTAAGTTAGATTTGGTTCAAGGTAAAATCCTTACCACATGTTCCTAGCGACATTGCAGCCCAAATTCTCAGGACAGGATTCCCTCCAAAATCCAAGGGCTGGTTCCTTTGTTGTCTCAGCTGAAAGAGAGAGATCTGGAGACAGAGCTTAGGAATTTTTTGCCCCTCACTTTTATAGTCCAGTCACCCTTTGAAATGCATTTGCCTGAGGGTTACTCCTAGATAATGTTCATTCCAGCTGTAAGGACAGAGACATGGAGTCTCATGGTGAAAGAGGTTCCCTGTTTTTGTTTGTTAAAATGTAGATCGATCTGTTCCTGTCCCCCTTCATTACCAAAGAATGGCCACTTGAGGGGTGATTGGCAGTCAACTTTGATGACATCTGTCTAGAGATATCAGCTTGTCCTTTGTCTTTGAGAAACTGGTTTATTCATTTTCCAGACTTGTCTGGTATACACATTGTAGTAATAATTTCAGCTTATGTTCATAACTTTAATACACATTTCATACAGACATTACACAAGAATATTGATTTGTGTTGCGTTAGTTTTTTAATGATACCTCACAACAGTCGTGTAGCTGGGGGGGGGGGGGGGCAGTGGCCGCTCCCCCACTGAGCACAAGTGGTGCTTTGTGAATGTCTTGGCGCCTTTCAAATTTTCCCCTGTTGCGGGAACGGGGAGTGATCCAAAAAAACGCTTTTACTCACCTGGCGGTGCTCCGGGTCTTCAGCGGCACCTCAGCGGCGGGACCTTCCGTGCCACCGAAGACGCCCGGAGCAAGCGAGGGCCGGCTGCCAGAGCGCCGCCGGGTGAGTAAAAGCGCCGCAGTGCGTGGCACCTTTGTTTTGGATCGCTCCCCCTGTTCCCTCCGCCTGGCTACGCAGCTGCCTCACAAGGCGTCTTTTTCACAGAGATTATTACAATAATGTGTAGGGTTTGAATACAGGGGGTGGTCTTAGTTACAACATTATGAAGTGAATAGATTTCCCTTGATGGAACTCATTGTTGATTTATATGGAAAAATACTTTGAACATAAGATCATGAGTCTGCTGTTATTATGGGCCAGTCAGTTTTTCCCAATCTTAACAGAGTACTGGGGTAACATAAGGGTCTGCCATTAGGTCACCTTACTTCCATTCAGAGGAGTATCGTACATGCAGTTCTTTTTGAGGCCTCTGTCAAGGTCACGTTGAATTACCGGCAGGGATGCTGATCACACCTACAAAACTTCATCTCATGAATAGTAGTAGTCGTCTTCAGTGACACCCTAACTTGGCATCACTTCAGCTTTCATCAGTGCAGTGGCAAAGGGGATAATTTTGTTTTATATGGGGGGAGTGGTCCATAAAAGTCTCCTATGCTACACCTGATTCTGATTTCACCCTGGTTTAAATCACGAATAACTCCTATATGTCCATGGACATCACATGAGGGTGAACTAGTGTGGGAGAAGAATTGGGACATTTAATTTATTCCATTATACTGTAATTAATTTGATAAATGATGGTTGAAATTTTAAATTATGTAGTTGTATTGAAAACTTTCTCTGTGGACATTTTACCAAGTCTTGGCTTAATTTATAGACATTTTGCAGGAGTGGGGAAAATTTTAGAAAAAGGCTATACTTACTATTTCTAAGCAAATTATATGCAACTGTGTAAACAGGCCTGTGGCCATGACAACCTCCACTGCAGTTCTGGTTCTTTTTTTCTTAGGTAGTGTCTGTATTTAAGAGATCATAATTTTACAAGGAAAAAACCTACATGATAAATGAAATACAGGATGTAAACACAAGCCAGGTAGCTGTGTCGTTTGTATAAAATCTCAGAATGTTCCGAGCAGGAACAAACTAGCCCACATACTTTCTCATCTGTGGTGTTTTAACAGGTGAAAATACCATCGTCTAGTCTAACAGTGTCTTTATTCACTTGAGCTATTCTGAATATCTGTCATATTCAGCATATTTCAATTGTATGGTTTACAGCACATTGCTTTGGAAAGTACATATACTTAAATTTGGTGGAACAAGTTCATTTTTATGTTAATACAGACATTCTTAGCACTGAATTATTGTGTTAGTAATACACAGAATTGTACAGTTCCCTGCAGAGTGTTGTCTTCCTCTAAGTGTGAGCTGTCACAGCATGACATATTTATGCATCTCTGAATAATCTCCGAGAATGCCAATTCAAAATGTACCCAGTTCATCCTAGTTTGAAAACAACTTCCTAAACCCTTTCACCACAGATGCATGAAGGAATCCTTTAATAGCATATGTCTTTAAAAAAATACACACATTCAGTTGCATTTGATTAGGTCTGTTTGAATGTATAAAGCTGCTAGTGAACTATGAAGCTGTACAGGAACAGTTAAATGTCTGCCCTATGCAGGTTGTTAATAGGTTGTACTTACCACAAGCAGTTTTTTTTTTTCTTTCTTCCCACTTCCTGTGACGTGTCTGTCACTCAACAAAACGGAATTTTAATACTGTAACTCGTACTTCTTGTTTAGTCACTGGGATCAATAGGATGTTGCAGCCTGAATAATTATAGTGCCAATGCAATTGGAAGGCAAAGTTTCTAAATGTTATGGAACTAAAAGGAAGCATATGGAAGTGTCAGAACTTTACATGCTACTGATGGAAATGCCACTAGTTGCAAGTAGCTGGTAGGAACTAGAAAGGCCCAGAGTTTCTTCCTTATATGTAATTCTGCTCATTAAAGAGTGGAAATCAGACAAGAGAATATTAATTCAAGCATCTGTTATAATTGTTCACAAATCACTTTAATGACACATTGCAAAGCTGAATCACATTAAATGTGATTGTATACAACTGAGCAACTTAATATTTTGAAAAATTAACTGAAGGAAGAGGAATACTCCTAGAAGTCCTAACACTGTACTATGGATTAACTCCATTTCTTATCAGCAGGGTCTTTTATTCAGCAAAACTGTAGTGTCACTTCCTGCAGCATGTTCTGTTCTAGATTTTTGTGCATTTGCTATGTCTGCAACCTGAAAACTCCCTGCTCTTTGTAAGTACATGGATGGTTTATAGAAAACGAATCCTTAAACTAGAATTACCAAGTGTATATCCGTGGAAGGTTGGAGTGACTTAAAAAAAAAAAGTGAATTTAATGCTTACAAAAAGTGATGGTTTAATAACACTGAAATCTGCAGACCTCTGTCCGCAAAACAGGTACAAATACTGAAACTTCATTACAAACATCCCATCTCACACTGCCCCACTGACAGCTTCACTGAGGCTGCCAAAATGGGAGCCAGTTGTGATGCTAGTTCTTCAGATATGGGCATCAGTGGAAAATAGTCTGTATCCACCAAACTTGTATCACACATACTGCTAAACATTGGTTGAAATATGAATTTGAGACCATCTTTTCCCTTTTTTCTTCCCCTCTGCACCCCCCTGCCTTCTCCACCATGGGTTTTAAGGAAGCTTTTCCTGACAGTTCTCAGCTTAAGTAAAGCTTAAGTTTAAAAAATAGCTAACTGGAAAATAAGGCTGACTTAAGTGTAAAGGCTGAAAGCTTCTGTCTGCTATAGATTTGTTGAGGATTGTGTAGAAAATAATTTTAAAGGGTTACATTTTGCTGCTATTCTATTCTCACCTGTTTCTTTCTTATACCTAAAGAGTGTCAGAGACCTTTTGCCTCCTAGCTTTCTGTGGTGGTTTTGTGCATGCAAGTGCGTACGTACGTACATGCCTCCTCCTTAAGGAGGTGTGCAATGTGGCTCTAACCTTGTTAGTTCCAGAGACAGGCCTTAGCCCCAGAGTTATGAGGGGTTTGCTATAAAATTCAACACTGGCTTAAATTCTGAAACTGAACTCCCTCTCTTCCCTCCACCAGATGAGTTTAGGCCCATCGTATTTTTCCATTCTTTCTGTTAGGCCTAGTAGATTTGCTTGGGGTGTCTTTTACTTTCTCTGAATCAGACAAAAGAGACTGGTCATAAAAGAAGGGAGAACTCTGAGACTGAGGCAAAAGGAGAGTTAATGGAGAAGGATGAAGGTCAGAAGGAAAAAGGAGTGTTTGCTGGATGCTCTCAGGAGTCGGTGTAGAAAAGGATGCAGGTAGAGTATATGAAGGTATATGAAAAGAAATGGCGGGAGAGAAGGATTGTTGGCAAACGTGTTAATCTGTAAGAAGTATTAACACTGTTTACAGAGCAGGAAGGCATCAAACAAACTTAAGTCAGTTTTAAAATTTGCTCTCTACTTTGACAACATCAATAAATAGGGAATCACAGTTTTTGAGAAGACACTGCAACTACTTTATTTGTAGAGGAAAAAGCTTTAAAGGGCAAGATGTTTTTAAAATTATGTACATTTTAACATGCATCTCACAAATTAGCTCCTAGCTTTAGCTATGAAGAATGAGATTTTGTGGAGAAACCTCGTTTTGTAAACAAAGCTCAAACGGTCTTGCTCTCTCTTTTTCCTTAAGGACTTGGTAAATATCGAGATGTTCTTGACGGCTAAAGAAGTGGAAGAATCTTTGGAAAGGCAAGAAACTATGACTTGCTTGGCTTGGTGTCATGATAACAAATCCAGGCTCAGGAAAATGAAGGTATGGAAGTTATAATGCACAAAGCTTTAACTTAATGTACTTTGTCATGGTTGTATGAGCTCCTTGAATATTTGATTTAGCCAGTTGAATTTAAATGTTGGGTCTGAATGATGACTTAGCATGTACTAAACTAAAAATCCTAAGTACAAAATAAATCCCTTTAATATGCCTAAATCGGAGCAGTTGTACCCACTTACACCAAGGTTAAACTTGACCCTAAACCTAGGTCCTTTAGATGCACGATTTTTCCTTGACAAATTACAGTGAAATAACATAACAATATGACCTTGCTTTTTAATGTGATTTACAGACACTTAAATGCAAAGGGGTATAGTCTCGTCTGGATGCATGAGGACTTATGTGCATAACTCCTTTGCATCCTGCTGAGAACATACTTCATAGGGTGTATATGAAGTTGTCTTTAACAAGTGTGGAGAGCAATTGAAATGCTAAACATATAGTCTCATGCTTAACACAGTGGGAGAAATTTACCTTATTAAAAAAGTTTTATCCAGCTATGATGACTTAAAGAAAAGAGAGCTAACTTGAAATATAAGATGCAATAATGTTAAGTTAGAATGTAGTTTTCTCAAAAAAGCTGCATGTAATCTAGTAACAAGCAAAGTACATTTCTTTCCAGCCCTTGTACACCATGAACAGAAGATAAGGAGTCAGTGTGTTTATCCATATATAGTTAGTTTAAATTCCCTTGTCTTTAAAGTTGCTTTTTAAAGTATGCTGTAATCTTTTATAGGGCTTGCAGAAATCTGTTTTAACTGATATTAACCAAAACCCCTGCCTCCCTCAGAAAGGTGTTTTGTGTCTTCTTTGTTTTTTTTTTTAAACTAAGCGCTTTCTTTAACCAAAAATGTCTGAGTGCACTTAATGACAAGCAAAGAGTGACATTCTCTGTCACTCAGGGGCGCCAAAATGAGAACGAACCGAAGATGGGACGCAAAAGTAAATCGGCCTGTGATTACTCTAAAGAAAATGATGATCTTGTTATGGAAACCATTAAAGGAAAACCAGAATTGGTATGTAAACACTGTTGCATAATTATACTGCTCAAGAAAACCTTGTGTGATGTTAATATGTTAAGTAACTTAAGAAATTAAATCCGAAGTACCCTCAATTTTTTTCATCAGCAATATTCAATGTAAAAATAAAAACTGGGAATAAAACAACTTCCACATCCCCCCCAAAAATCTATTTCTGCAAGCCCTACTTTACATAAAAGCTAAGGCTGTGAGAGATCAGAGTTGGAGGAAATCACTATGCTGCTTTTTGAAACACACAGGAATAAATTTCTGTTCAGTGTAAGGCAGCTTAGCTGCTTATTAGTGTTAACTCCTTGCCCACCTTCCTGCAAGTCTAACCAAAAGCTAAACTGGAAAAGAAAGGGTTGGGGCGGGGAAGTAGTCCTGCAGTCCCATTGAGTTACCACTCTTGTGAGTAGGGCTGTAAGACTGTGCCAAAATTTGTGCTATATTGTAATGAATCTGAAATTTACTCACTACACAAGGTTTTTTAAGTTCTGACAGTCTATAAAATCCAATTTAGCTATTGGCTTGCAGTTCACTGGAGGACATCTACACTTCTGAAGACCTTTTTTTTCCCCATGTATCTTAAAGGGAGAAAGTATATGTGTAGAATATATTCTCTGTAGGGGGATGATTACTAAAGAGTGGATCTTTTTTAAAAGATACAAAAAATAAACTAATCTAAAATCCCAAATGAGTGATGATGTGCAGAGTTAAGTAACTAGGTATTTTAAAACAAAACATCTGAAAGTCAGTTCCTCTGTTTTGTCTGCCGATTCAAATTTCAAGAGTTTTATCTTTAGCAAAAGTTAAGAGTACAGGACAATGTAGCTCTTCAAATCTTGTGGAATCCTTGCTTCTCTCTGGACAGTCAGGCTTGGGAGTTAAAAAGAACCTATTTTCAAACAGTTACACTTTAAAACTGTATATTCCATCAATACGATGTTTGAGTTTAAATTTCTTTACAAGTTTCTAATTGTTAAAAAAAAAAAAAAAAAAAAGCTGTCATAAATGTGTGCTGCACCACAAACAGTTAACTGACCCAAATTTGGAGCTGTTCAAATTCCTGCTGATGTCATTGAGGAATTTCGATATTACTGTGCAGATAAACAATAAACAAAGGCAGCCATTCATACAAACATGGGGGAGGAAAATGTTCGCTGAATGGAGCAGACAAATTTGAGGAATACATATTTATTTTCAATCTTCAGAGGGTGTATGTGTGGGGTTTTTTTTAAAGATAATAAAGTAGTTGACTTTGTCCCTATAACAAAGCATGGTGAATTGCTCTTTTTTCAGAGAGAGAAACTTTTTTAAATTCTACATGTTCAAAGTTTTCCTATAGATCTTTGTGAACCAGTGCTAAATTTGATTTAAAGGGACACTGTCAGTTTACTTACCTTTTCCAAAAGCAGGTAAATGCAACTTGGTTTTAGTGTGAATGAGATTGTCTTTAGTATGGCGTTTATAACTGTTCTGGGTTCTTTGGCGGCAGGGGAAAAAGGGCCCTCAGTGAACTAAAATAATGTGCAATTTCTTGCTAACATGAACATTCAGGTAAGCATTTAGAGACCTTTTGCCCCAACAATCCTGCACAATTCCATTGTGTCTCATAACTAAGAGGGTTCCTCTGCCTTAATTATTGCTTTATCTCAGAAATTTCAACAGTATCTGCTGTCTTACAGTTGGAATGTAGTACAAAGCAACACCGCTGATCCATTGACACCCATGAGAATTATGGCATCCTTTAGTCATCAGGACACAATTGGTCCCTGTTACGACAATTCCTTTTGGAGGAGGGTGAGGAGTAGGAGGCTTTTTGTTTGCTTTTAGGGAATTTTATGCCAGCATTAAACTATTTTATCTGCATAAATACCTAAAAGCAAGCGAAGTTGCATGCCATTAACACTATTTTGTGGCATACTGAGTACTTTGACACATAAGACACATTGTGCAATGCTGCTTTGGCCCCATCTAAGACCTTGTCTTGTCTTTAATCTCAGAGCTGTCTGGAGTTCAGCCTAAGGATTCAGGAGTTCATTGAACTCATTCGACAGAACAAGAGACTGGATGCTGTGAGGTATGAAATTAGGATGCTTACCAAACCGTTTTCTTAATAAGAACATATTATACTTCATAAGAAACATGTGACTATTATTGCACACCCAGAAGCTCCACTGCAACAAATGGTCTTCTCAGCATTGTTATTATCAAACACTCTCTTGGGATTTAATAGACTAAGGTTCATATTGAATTATTTGGAATTTTAAGCACAGGCTATCATTCGAGATACATAATTAAAAACTTTAAAGTGGTTACTGAAAATAAAACTTTCTGGCGTTGCAAAACTTCAAAATTCAGAAATTGTCATCAAAAATATACTTTTTACATTGTTGGTCTCTTGGTGTAGACAAATGCTTCTTTTAATACACAGTTCAGTTTGCAATTACTATAGTAATCTCGAGTACGAACTAAAAGAGGGTAGATGGGATTGGCTTGCACAGCCAAACTTCCTGTGTCTCAAGAAAAGAAGTTTCTCTTTTTATGTGGACTGGTCGGAATCTGATTTAACTTGAACATTTTGACCATAAATGTCTAAAACTGGATATAGACTGTTTCAGCTCTGAAGCGTTTTTCATTATGCAATCTTTATTAAACCCCATTAAACTTTAGGATTTATTTGAAGTATTTTAGTTCCTTATTAAATGGATTATATTAATACTTTGCAGCTCTACAGTACCTATTATCTGAGGGTCTCTATTATGTTACAAAAAATAAGACACTCCTCTCTTCTGTGAGATATATAAATGTTATACCTATTTTCTGTAGGAAAAGACAGTTCATGCTTGCCCAAGGTCTTAGAGTCAGTGACCGAGCTGGAAATAAAACCAAGAATTCATGACTCATTGTCCCCTATTCTAACCACAAGACAACTTTCTTGTCTCTGGGTAAATACTTCTTATTTTATTGGGTCAAGAAGTAATTTAAAATGAATAAGCTTTTGAGTCAGTGGTCTCAATCTAAGGTGTTCGAATAATGTTTCAGAACAGGAAACTGATTTGGTTAAAATCAATGGGATGCCTGTGCTGGGACCTCGTGGTATGCAGATAATATGTGATAATATTTTGTAGTATTCTATTACCAAGTTACTGCACAATAAGAGAAGGTGATTCTGATGAGTTTAGAGTGGTATAGTTATAATTACATGACCGCTTCTACTACATTTTGTTACCTAGTGTTGCTTTGTAAAATCTTGTTGAAACTAACAGGATATTTGTAGGATACTTGCATCATTTACTGTCATGAAGTTTTTTATGGTAGGGATAGTGCACCGTCATATCATACACATGGTGCATCACAGAAACAAATAAAAATTCTCAGCGTTTTTAATCAGGACCTCAATTTTTAGGTACAGAACACTTTTTTTTATTAGATTCAAATGGAATACTGAATTATCTTCAGAAGGGAGGAAAAAGAAAGGTGGATTCTTAATTCTGGGCTACCTGTGTCTCTCTGTGATATTCTAGACTGATGCCCTACTGTAATATTGTGACGCTGTTATTGCTATTATCTCGTGTTCACATGTCTGAAATGTGACAAATTATGCTTTCTGCATTAGCTAGTTGTTGCATAGTCAATTTGCTTTTTGCATAACTGCCAGCTTCCTGTATCAGTGTGCAGCAAGCACTGGAAGAGAGTAAACAAAAGGATTTTGGAATGTGTTTTATTAAGAATACCATAGCAGTATTCCAGTGAAATATACCATATGAATATCATTATAGCTGTTCATCTGCAGCTGGGTGTACTGGAGAGAACAGCATATGTGCACCGAGCTCAGAGTATTTCTCAGCATGCCTTGTCCTCTAGTTCTTGCTGTGCTTTCACTTGTTTAGTATTGCAAACCCCAAATGTTCAAAAATCATGCATATTTTTAAAAAATAAATATTGTTTTGGTGTTTAAGCCTTTGGTTATAATTGGGTCATGCTTTCAAGTATTTCTCCACAGCTTTGTGGCTAAACTTTTTTTTTCTTTTCATGAAAACTAAAATTCTC
This sequence comes from Lepidochelys olivacea, assembly GCF_965140295.1. NCBI lineage: Eukaryota > Metazoa > Chordata > Testudines > Cheloniidae > Lepidochelys > Lepidochelys olivacea. The sequence goes on along the minus strand of NC_140414.1, from coordinate 133,330,270 downwards.
CAAAAAAATCACTGGATTCCAGGATGTGGGCCTTAAAAAAACAAACAAACCAAAATGAAACATACCAAGTAAAATCAGACTCGTGATAAACTAGTGACAGTTGGCAACGCTGCTAGTCACCATCTCTTTGAGATGGCAGCTTTGAGACTTTTACAAGAATTGGGGGGCCTATTGAGACAATCTGGGGCTCTCCAACAATGGCCTGTCACTGGAGTTACGGTTAGAGTGGACCCCTGCGTGAAGGGGGAAGGTCATTGGTCTCCTTTCCCTCTCCTTCACCACCCAGGAGGGATGGGAGTTCAGGGGTCCAGTGTTGTCTTCAGCATTTGGGGTATCTACTTTTGTAGATAAGCCATAGCTGCTACATTTTTCTCCTGCCACACACACATCACTCTGTGATGGTGTTGGTAGGGCCCCTGCAGCAATTGGTGAGTCAATACCCCATTGAGATGCGTGAGGCACTTGACATCTTTGAGTTCTTGTTTCAAGCTATCTGCACTCTCAATCAGACATCACTGCTTCAGGGCTTGTCTATGTAGGGAAATTTACCAGTATAATTATGCCCCTAAATTTCTCTGTGTAGACAAGCCATCACTTATGTTTGAGTCACTTTTACATCTTTCAGGGCTAGGGGTGTAGATCTTTCAAAAATGACTGAATGGGGTGAGCACTTAATTCCCTTAGATTGGGATTTCCCAAAGAGTGCCTAGCTAGCGCGCGCGCGCGTGCTCTCTCCTTCTCTCTCTATATAATAAAAGGTGAGGTTCTAATATAAGCACATGACTCTAGGAGCTGGAGCTCTAGGGATGATGAGCCTAAGGTGTTTGTGACTTAATTAGGACATGACTAGAATTACATTTTCTTAGAGACTTTTATGGCGCTCTGGAGATAGGGTTTCAAATTCAAAAGTTGTGTGTGAAGTAGTGTGACTTAGACTTTCCATAGATCTACTCACAACCACTCTACTGACAAGTAAGTGTGTCTGCTGTTGTAACTTACATGTGAAGAATGCAAGAAAAAGTTAAAGTAGCCCTTAGTAAGTTTGTGTTGGCCTCTTTAAGTCCTGTCTACCTTCTGTTTTTAGCCAGGCACAGTAGGTGGCTAGTTGCCAGGGTGTATGAGAGCTGCAAACTTTACCGCAGAGAATTAGGAGTATATAGACGGTGTCATCCCTTTTATAAAGCTGAGACCTGGAGGGAGAAAGAGCTGCTCCACCAAAGGACTGCAAAAGAAGCCTTATAAGGAATTGGGCAACAAGTAGGAAGGGCCCATTGGGGAGAGGAAAGTTGGTCTGTATTGGGACTTGAAGAGCCCTAGAGTGTGGCAAAGATGAAGGAAGAGATCTTGGGTAAAGAAGCAATGTGGACTTGAGATTGCAAGTAGATACCTGCTTCTTTCCAGGTGTCCAACGCAAGATCTTGTGATGGAAGGCAGATAGAAGCTCCCCTTCACCCACCCATACGTCATACAGTGTGGGTGAGAGAGATTGGTTTAATTCTTTTAGAGATGTGTGAAGCTAATCTAGTTTCAGGTTGTTTTCAACGGGACCGAGGTCATTCTATCTGCTACATGAGTATAACAAAGCTGTGCAGAAATCAAAGGCCTGCAGCAGTTTAGACAGACTTTTTAAGTTACAGTTGGACATAATGAAGGGGAGCCTATGAAAGAAAATGGCACTGTATGGGTATGTAAAAATTACTGCGGTATTGGGAGGTCTCTTCTCAGTGAAAATCTCTTTGAGGTAAACTTCAGTATTAAAGCTCTCTTCTTATGTTTCCCAGGCCTAGTTTCAACTCCATTCAAATATGCTGCTTACTTTAAACTTCCACATCATTTCTTTCCTGCTCAGTCCTATCTCTGCCCAAATCTTCATCTCTCTTGTTTCCGCGCAACCCAACCCAATATCACTGCTCAGCTTCCTAAGAAGCAGCTTTATGTAATTTGTAAAATGTTTTTCTTTTTAAACAGTTGTAGTTTTTTTGTTTTGTTTTTTGTTTTTTTTAGAAAATGATGCCAGTCTTTACAAGCATGAATACTCCATGGGCTGTCATTTAGGCTCCTACAAGGTGCTTTGATATATCTCTCAAATGTAAAAAATATAATGTACAACCTTTGTGGGGAAGCGTGAAAGCCTCTCAGATAGTCTTGATCTTTTTTCTGAAGCACATGCCCTCCAGATCTGTTGAGTACAGTGGTGTCTTTGTGCTGTATGGCTTTATTGCCTACTTCTGAATTGCTTCTATGCCAAGCTGGCTGTCCTGCATCCTGACAACGGGTAGTCATGCTCTAAAAGCACTATTTTCATTGTTGGGAGTGCAGCTTCTTTATGTTAGTCAGTAACCAGACATGGCAATGGTGTAAGCATAGATGAAGTGATGATGGGCCCAGAACGGGGGCAAAGTGGAGAAGGTGGCTCAGTGTTTTTATTGTGGGTCTGTGAAAATTTCTTCTTCCTGGCACGGCATTCGGACTTGTATTCACGGCTAAATTGGCACTGCTGCGATCGATGTAGTGGTGTCAATATAGAGGATCTGGTGAGGATAAACTAAGTCGATGGCAGAGTGCTCTCCCATCAACATCTGTACTCCATCTCCCCGAAAGATGGAAGGTAAGTCGGAGGGAGAGTGTCTCCCGCCGACACAGCGTTGTGTAAACACTGATGAAAGTTGACCTGTTACATCAACTTCAGTTATGTAACTTGGGTCTACTTACAGCTTTAGTGTAGACCAGCCCTTAGAAAATCTTCTTAAGGTTACTCCAGGGTTGGTGGAAAGAGGTTGCTTGAGACACCAGATGTATTCTCTGTCATTATCAGAGCAAAGGCGCAAGCTTAGAACATAAGCTGATCTCTTGCGTGACAGCACAGTATATTGTCAACACTAAATAACCTAGGCCTGGTGTGCACTAGAAAATTAGGTTGGTTTAACTACATTGGCTAGGAGAGTGGGGGGAAAAAAAAAAATCCACACCCGTGAGTGGTATTAAGCTGACCGAAGTCCCCATGTAGACAGCGCTAGGTTGACAGACAAATTGTTCCTCTAACCTAGTTACTGCTTCTGGAGGTGGTGGATTACTGGCACTGATGGGAGAATCCCTTCTGTTGGTGTAGGTAGTGTCTACACTGAAGCGCTACAGCCGTCCAGCTGTGCTGCTGTAGCATTTTAAGTGTACACAAGCCCGTAATTCATGATTTGCATTAAGTTGGCTTTGATTTGGTTGCAATTTCAGCAGAATATTTCATGGAGGTTAGGGCTAGACCTGTTCTAAAAACTCACTGTTTGTGCATACTGTTGTGAAGAACAAAGAAAATAAATGTTAGTACCAAAGGCTAAAATTCTGTGTAACTTGCTGGTGAGTCCCTTCCCACACTTCCCAGCAGAGAGAAAGTTTAGGTGTGCTGGGTCAACCTAGCCACAAGGGTGTGCAAAATCGCCCACCCATACATCTTTAGGTAGTGACCTATGAAAGGCCCGTGTTGCGTCTCTCTGGAAGGAGAAGAGTGACAGCAGGGAACCACATTGACATCACAAACTGTTCTTTGGGCCTCTCTTGCTAAAGGGGTCTTGATTATTTGTGACGGTGGGGAGGGTGGTAGTAATTGGTCAGGGGAAAATGAAGTGAAACAGGAACTGATTATAATGAAACAATTCAATAAAAATACAATACCCTAAGACTATATAGGAGCACATACTGTAAGTGCGCAAAAAATATTTGGGGTGAGTTATCTTGAAATTTCTGTAGTTGTATTATTAAGCTATATTGAGGGAGCCTAAAGCATTTGTAACAGTGCCCTTTTGTAAAACTCCTATAAAATAAATCTAAATGATTAGAACATACATGGAAAACCTTAAAAATAGCCCCCCCCCCCCAAATTCTAAACATATGGAAAATAAGAGAAGAGAGTGTTAGGGTGGGGGAAATTAATTAGATAAAATAAGTAAAAGAAAATAAAAGCTAAAGGTTACAGAAAGCAAGCTGTCAAAGGCAAATGACCATGAGTGTACAACTAAACTGCTGAGGCTCGAAACAATAACGGTGTATAGTGGCAAATTGGTAATGGCAAGGAATTGTATAACAAACCTTCCTTCTTCCATAGAACTAATAAGACACTTGCCAGTTGTTATCATTCCTGGCCCTGATCTGCAATGTGCTCCGTTCTTCATTCAGATTCCGAGCAGACATGGAATAATTTAAAGGATCAGAGCTTTTGCTTGTCTATTGTGTCCTTTTTCCCTCTTTCCTCATTTTGTGCCCTACCACAAAGAGCTTGCAATCAAGAAAAGAAAGGATACAAACTGTGTGTGTGCGCACAGCACACCGCATACTTGTGGGCACCACACCAGCATGAATAGTATCTAATAATTAAAACAACTTCATTTACATATCAGAGAGCTATTTAGATGTCTACCTGTCTTACAATGATTACATAATATTTTCACTAGATTTTCAGAACAATGTCCTATATTGTAAAAGGAAATGTCCAATATGGTAAAGGAAATTGTTCCTTTTTTTTTTTTCAAATTGGCCAACAGTTGCCCACACCTACACTACAAAATCAGTATATGAATTGTCACTTATTTGAAATACTACTTGTGTGGGGTGGGAAGAGGTTCTGTCCCTTTATTTGAGGTTTGCATTGGAATTAATATTTCCTAGTTGTATAGTAAGTCCATAAATCGAGTTATCACCTTAACTTGTACTGCAAGTGCATATTTAAATCATTATATTCGATTTTTAAGGGCAAAGAATATATGTATTCTGTATAAAGATATTTAGTTGGTTCTGAACCGCAACAGATGCAGCTGGCAATTAAAACTTTTCCAGTTATAATACTTCTGTCTGAATTATTTTGTTTTTTTATTCCGACATAAAAAAAAAGGGGAACTGCAGAATGTCTTTGTCTAATTCAATGCTTTTGATAGCACTAATTCGCTCCTAGCACTGTGCATTCTGTGTTCAACGTCTCACTGCAAGCTCTAAAGAAACTTGCTTTAGAAAATACTGTTAACTAGCAGAAAATGTTCAAAATATCCATCTGGTTTGTTAACTTTAAAACAAATATTTTCATGAATAACAAAGAATTTGAAAACTAACTTATTTTGGAAGGTGTAGTATAAAAATTCTGATTGCTTTTAGCAAACCACTACCACTTCTGTTTTTATTAGCTTGCTTCTGTTAAGTGCCTGCAGCAGGATTCTTTCAGTATTGTGTCCATGATGCAATAAATAGGTCAGGCATCCATTAGAAAGCAGAGAAAGAGGCTGTTTACCAAGTAGTTTCCTGTATGAGTGGAACTCAGAGAGCTGACATTTTGTTGAAACGCAGCTGGTGTTTAAATAAGTTTGAAAGCTTTGCTTACTGCCTGCTGAGAACCTCTAAAGTGACACATTGCTTTTAGGATACAATTGATGTGAGCTTTAAAAATATATATCTTATTTAATAACAATGTTTGAATTTCTGAAGCTTTTTAGAATATAATGTGTGCACACTGAGTTGCTCTAAGGTTGTTCATCAGAGTGCTCTTGAAAGAGCAAGTTTCAAGAATATACAAAAACTGTTTAATGCTAAGGCTATGACGTGATGGTAGAAAATTCAAAGTTCAGGTTAATACTCTGTGCTTAATTCATGCAGCCTTTTAAAAAAAACAAAAAAACAAAGGCAACACCTTTTACAAAAAATGTTAGGGATATATTGATGCTAACTTCATTCTTTCTGGCTGTTGTCAGACTTTTACACCTATGCTGAAATTTTGTATATTTTATTACATTCCAGGGATTTTCAACACTGTCGGGATGCAAAAGATATATAATGTAGTCACTAGTGGTCGGTAATCATGAGAGGCTTTATTCAGATGCTGATTTTGTACTCAACTAGATCTTAGCTGGGGGGCAAGGGGAAATAGTGTTGTGTACACAAGGAGAAAAGGGAAATACTCAACTCATTTCAGATCCATTTTTGCAATAAGTCTAGGGTTGGCCAGAGTCTTGGTTTTCCTCATTCTATTTTTGTTTTCTGAATAAGTGGATAAGTGGAATAACTTCATGGTGCTTTTTCAGTACAAACTTATTTGACTGCAAGTAAAGGGGTTCGAGATAAGAAAGCTGTTCTAACGTGGTCCATTGAGCAGAATAAAGAACATGTCCTCCCTCATAACGGTTTACAGTCTGTGTTCAGTTATTGCCACTGCCTGATTAATATATATATTCAGTCATATCGTGCGTAGAGATCCATGTGCCTTGTATATCTTGTAACTGAGTGTACTGCAGCTGTAGTTGGAGTAGTGAGTGAAACGTGAGTGTTTTCATTTTCTCTTTGATTTTCTCAGTCAGATTTGCTCTGGTTTCTGGTTTTGTGTCAAATTGCGCGCGCGCACACACAATGATGGCATTGAAGTTATTTTATATAATCACTTCTCTCCCATGATAGGTATGTCAACTTCACAAACAAATCTAATAAAAAACCTAGGTCCTTGCCCCAAAGTTGACAAACTCATCCTAGGATTTGAGCAAACTGCTCTTTCTGCCTATTACACCATGATCTGCAGTGAGAATTTAGCTACCAATTTTGGTGATGTATTGGGCAGAATTCATTTATAGCACATTCTGTCATAGTTGTATTGATTCACCTGTGTTAATGATAGTAAAAACTTGGTCCATTGAAGAGTAAGCGAATGTGGTGTTCAAGCCACACTGATGTGCCATTTTTACAGTTACTTTCTTGACTGTAGCAGCCCTTTTAAAAATTTGAACTCAACAGGATAGCCCTAAGAGATACTATAAACATTTCAAGATGATGTCTTCACTGAGTTCTTGGGAAGGAAGGAGTTTCACTTGGCGAGGTTCAGTTAGGAATCTGAGCTTTCATGTGATCAGTTAGTTCAGTATTCTTCTTATCTGCCTGCAGTGTCAATTAAGAATTTAAAGGAATAGCCAGTATATAATCTTTGGGGGTTTTACTTTAATCATATAGATGCTGGGTGAAGCTATGGTCTCATTGAAATCAGTGGCAAAACTCCCACTGACTTCAGTAAGGCCAGAATTTCACTTGCTGACTTGAGTTGTCTCCGGTAGCTGAAGGAATTGTTGTCGGTATGGTGTGATAGGATACGGCCTTTCCTTGAGTGGTAATTATTGATGGTACTTGGTCAGGCTGCTGAGAATAGACCTGACTAACTAAAATTACTTTCTTTTGGATAGAAGTTCAAATATTGTACAAAACCCTTCCACCATCCACACTTTAAATTATCTCTGTATGAGACTCTGTCATCTGCTCCAATAACAGTTGCAGAAATTCAGTCAATCAAATCTCATGCTTTATCGTTTCACGGCACGGTTCGTATGGGAGCATACGAGACAAAGTAAGACACCGATGGAAGAGGATAGACAAAGTTGACACAGAGGGATGGAGGAGATAAACAGCCCGCAGGCCATCTAATGGTCTTATATCCTTGTATGGGAGAACTGTCCCTTACTTCACAGCAGGGGCTTTGGGCAGCAAACTCACCTCCCTTTTCTCAAGTGTTACTTTGCATCTATTTCTAGCCTCCCTTTTGCCTGCCTGAGTAATGAATTCAGCCTTTAATTGGAGGTGGGGGAGGCTCTAGGAGAGGAAAGATTAAAAAGGTGGGAGTGGGGAATTGGAGAAGAAACTTACCAGCTGGCAACAACAGAAACAGGACAACCTTCATCTTAACCTACTGTGGGGAAATATTTGAGATTTTTGTGTTGGCTTCTGTTTATTTGCTCCAGTCTTCTGCAATATGGAGTAGTCACATTTAAGTAGATAAATAGAAACATATAAGCTTTCAAATGAACTGAACTGGGAACACTGCTTGGTTCATGATTCCCTGAAAAAGACCCTGCATGCTCAGCATTAATTCTGGCTTGGTTTTGCATGTGCAGTGAACTTGGGACCATACTTGATATCCCTATCAGTTAGCCTGGCACGTGTAATAGTGAGTGATATTTGATTGGAACGCTCCCACTAAAAGTGAACGGTCAAGAAGAAAAAGTCATAATGGCTAGTTTTATAGACTGCTGCTGAACTGAGGTGACATTTGCCCTTTGGCTCCATAACTAATAACAATAATTCTCAGCTCTTCTTTGAGTGTTGGTCCCCATGTGCATACCACTGGGCGTATATGCACTCCATGTGCCTGAGACCAGAAAACCTTGTTCTCTGATCCAAGGGTATAAGACATGGTATGGACTGATTCCACCTCTTCATTTCCTTCTTACTACCACATGGTCTGAGACAAAACACTCCAGTGTCCATGGTCTAACCCTTCAGCGTCATTCCTGTAAATATTAAACTGTAAATATTGTAAACTCTTCTTAGTTAGGTTTTGGGGGATTCTCCTTCCTGGAATGATACACTGATTAGGCCCGGGATTCATGTCTCCTGCCCCTGATCTTTCCCAGTCAGTGATGACCACCTGAGGTGCCTCTGCTGTATTAGAGAAGCTCATATCTCCACTAAGTGTAGTATCCACCACTCCTTCCCAAACCCATCAAGTGTGGGAATTCAGGAAGCAACTTATGGAGCAGGCTATCAGGCCTTAGTCATATCTGAGCTGTGCAGACTCATCTGTGTAGCGGGCTGAGGTTCCAAATGACAGGCTTCAGTGATTAAACTTCTCTCTTCAGCGGCACCAGTAGGAACAGGACTCAGGACCGTTGGTACAGAGTAAAGAGAGGTATGAACATCAGTCAGTACAGTCTTTGGTACAGGTGGACAAATGTTTACCCCATACATCATTGGTGCCAATTCTAAAGGTTCACAGAGACACAATTTATCATGTTGACAAATGCATCACTTCGCAGGACGTCACCATTCTGCCAGATCTGGAATCCTCCCCTCTTATCTGAACTGATCCTTCCAAGGGAGATTCTGACACCATCTAGCCACAAATATTATGGAAGAGACTGGTTTCTATTTCCTCTACCAGCTGGTATCATTCCTCAAACAGTTCTGACAGCAATGGCCTTGGAGATGGGAGCCCACAATTTCTTCACTGGGTGAATCTGGCATATGAGAGAAACTCTCAACACCACCTCCAAGGGACGTGAGCCTGAATGGAGGCTCCAAAATCTCTGGGGGCCCGTCATGATCACATAAGATGGGATTGCCCCCTTCTCCCCCCCCACCCCCGGGACTTGTGGTACCTAATGCCTTTGGGTCCACTCCCACCCATGATAGATCCCTCTCCCTGGCCCTACTAGGGACTGCGGAACCTGTAGATGCATTATTCTGAATCCGTCTGGTCCCACAAAGAACATCACATCCCTCTCCTCTGAGTAACCAGCCTGAACTATCCCCAGAACCCATGGAGGAGGAAGAAGAACCGGACTCAGTGTTACAGTCAGCTACATAGTCTTCCTCTCCTGACAGCATCCTTTTCCTCCCTACTCCAGCATCACTGTCTTCACCAGACAATCACAAGGAAGGATTGGTGATGTCCTCCAGATCTCCTTGGAAGAAGTCAGTCATCCCACAAATTCATGGACATTTTGCAAATTATAGAATGTACTAGGTTCGCACTCCCAATCAACAAGGCTATCCTAGACCCAGCCAAAGAACCATGGGACACCCCAGCAATATGTGCACCCACTTTTAATAGGGCAGAGGAGAGATACTTTTTCTCCCATTGGACCAGAATTTCTCTTGACTCATCCTGACCAAAACTCCCTGGTGATTCAGGCTGATACAGAGAGAAGTAGAAAACCATCTGTTCCTATAGACTAGGAAGCCAAATGCTTGGACCTCCTAGGGAGGAAAACATTCATGTCTACCAGTCTCCAATTCTATATAGCCAACTATCAGCCATTCTATATAGCTAACTATCAGTCCGCACCATCTGTTATATTCTCTGATCAGAGCATGAGGAGAAAGAGAGCAGAGGGGTGGACCAGTGAACAATAGTGGCAAGAATCTTCTGTGCTCAGCCACATGGAGTGCATGTGTACCCACTGTGGAATACAGATGAGGGTCTTGGCCTCCGTGTTTTCTTTTAATACATTGAGGCTGGTCCCCTTTTCCAAGTTATCAAAGTAAGACTGCTGCTACTATAATACAGTCAGGACTCGGAGAACAATTTTTGCCTTCTTGAAATTACTTACCCAAAATAGGGAACTGTGTAGAAACAGTCTGTCCTATATGATTTCTATGATGATGTGGTTTGGGCCAGAAGAGGAAGTGGGTATACTGAAATATTGCTAACAAGTGTTCTCATGGTATTGATGACCTGGCCAAAACTAGGGTAATGTAGAGTCTTATAAAATTCTTTTTGAACATAACTTTCCAAATCTCAGTTTGAATTCAGCCAAAAGATGGGCAGCGGCAGAATGCTGTGAATTTATAATAGTATTTTGAAACTGGTTAGCTTTTTCCTTTTTGCATTTTTAAAAATGTACTCCTGAGGGAATTCTGCGCCAAAAATTAAAAATTCTGTATACAATATTTTACACTTCTGCAAAATTCTGCATATTTTATTAGTCAAAATAACACAATATAATTACACCATTTTCAATTATTTGCTGACAAGTATTTTGAAATAAATTACCAAAATAACTGAAAATGGTGTGATTATATTGTGTTATTTTGACAATTAAAATATTCATAACTTTGCAGAATTTAAATTTTAAAAAATTTTTGGCACAGAATTCCCTCGAGTACCAGGGTTCTGGTTGCAGGCAGCTCGGTGGCAGGTCTGGGTGCAGGGGGGAATTGGAAGGCACAGGGGCTCGGTGCAGGAGGAATGGGACTCTGCAGGGGAGTCCAGATGAAGGTGATTAGAGCTCAGGGGGTAGGGGCTGGAGGAGTGGGGCTTGGTGGGGTGGGGGGTCAGGGTACAGCTGGTTGGGGCTCAGTGGGATGGAGGTCTGGGTGTGGCAGGGAGTGAGACTTGGCAAGGTGGGGGATTGGGGGACTCGGTGGGTGGGGGGGAGCTCCTGATGTGAGGGGGGGTTCCAGGCGCATGGGTGGGGGAAGGGGTCACTGCATAGGGAGCTGCTTCCCCTGTCCATCCAACCCCTATGCATCCGAACCCCCTCTATCCCCATTCCTGCTGAGCCTCACCCCCCCCCCACACACACACAGAGAACCCTAACCCCGAGTCTCACTCCCCCACACACCCAGACCCCACCCCCACCACCAAGCCCCATCCCATGGTGCAGAGCTTCCTGTAGCCAGGGGAAGTTTCTGGGGGTTGATCTGACCTGGCCCCGGCTGCTCTGTGCACGGGAGGGGGAACTCAATCTCCGTCCTCCTTCTCTGCCCACCCATCTGGGACTAACATCCCAGACCTGCATCCCTCCAGTGATTTACCTGTCCCCCAGCTGCCAGGGAGGGGTGAGCGAGCACTGGTGCAGCTTCTCTTTGCTTTCCGATTTTTCTGCTGTGCCGCAGTGGTGCAGAATTTCCCCAGAAGTATAAAATGGACAGAATTATTACAGCCTAGAGCAAACATAATACCTTGCACTAACATAACATAACATTTCTGAGCAAAAGGCCTCAAAACAGTTTACAAAGATGTTTAATTATCCTCTCCATGTTACAGATGGGGAAACCAAGGCACAGAAGTGGCTTGCCCATAGTCAAAGTGAGATGACAGGAATAGATTCCAAGGCCAGAAAGAGCCATTGTGATCATCTAGTTTCACCTCCTATAGAACACAGACCATAAAACTTACCCAAAATAATTTCTAGAGCATATCTTTTGAAAAAAACATCCAGTCTCTATTTAAAAATTGTCTGCAATGGAGAATCCACTATGACACATGGTAAATTGTTCCAATAATTAATTACCCTCACTGTTAAAAATTTACACCTTATTTCCAGTCTGAATTTGTTTAGATTCAGCTTTGTAGCCATTGGATCATGTTATGCCTTTCTCTCCAAGATTCAGGAGCCCATTATTAAATATTTATTCCTCACATAGGTACTTATAGACTGTAATCAGGTCGCCCCTTAACCACAGATCTCCTGACTCTGTCACATGGTCATCAGTCCACTAGACCAATCAGCACCCTACTGAAAATAGGGGGTTTATAGTGGAAGCGTTGAACTAGCTCTATTAAAGGTTAGCAGATACTATTGTAAACTCACTCACAAATATACTGCTTTGTTTCTTAATTGATTGTTTTTAAAATGTCAGCTCTTGAAAAAACTGGGCATTCGTAAGAGGACTACTTTAAGTGTGCTGTATAGAGACTCCTGAGAGCGGTCCTAAAGTATCTTCAAGCCCTAGTAACTTCATGTTTCTCAAGGAGTTTTTAAATGTTAATCCATTCAAATTTTTTTTAAAATCACTTTTAGTTTTGCTTTGAATAAGTTATTTTGGTTCGCTTTCTAGTCTTTATAGACAAAATTTATTTGAGACACAAGGCGGGTGACGCAATTGTTATATTTGGACCCAGCGGTGAAGAAGACAGACACGGGGGAAGCGGATTTAAACACTGCTATCTGCTGCGGTGACTATTGTCTGGCAAGAAACAAAAGTGAAGCTCTGCTTTGAGTACAGAGTGCCTAAGCATTTAAAAGGGCAGGGCATGACATTCCTCCACCCTATTTTTAAAAAATACTTCCCAACTATATATACATTGTCATTTATGTGGCTAACATAAAACACTGTATAACCTAACTAAAAGTTGTGGGTGGACTACCACAAACTTTCAAGTTGTAAGGGATTAATCTGCCCTGGGCTTGCAGTTCACTTGCTAAACAGGTTATAAATTCAGGCACATCACTGATTTTCACACTCTCTTGATGATGTGGTGGTGGTGGTGGTATGGTATTGTTCTGTACAAAAGGAACAGTCGGTGGTAAGGAATCAACTGGCTCTGGTACCAGAGTTCCTTCCAACAAGTCATTAACATTAGAAGTTGTAACAGGAGAAGATTCAATTTCAGGAACAGAAAATCCTGCTGGAACGCCCCTGGACTCTGATACTTGTCAAGGCTGCAACTAGCCCATATGTAGTTTCCTTTGAAGTACCATTGGATAGTTTTACCACAGACAACAAATGTCCTTTACCTGTCCTGTACCTATTCTGCAGGTATCCATTTCACTCCACAACCGTAGTTGTGAGTCCCCATTAAGTCTCCAACTTGAAAAGAACAATGGCAAGTCTCATATCATCAATCAGTTTGCATAGCTTGGTATCTGGCAACATGTAAAGGTAACATCAGGATGTAGCAAGTCCAAACAGGTACACAAAGATTGCTTCAAAAAAGAGTTGCAGATTCCCGTGTAGAACATGTGGTGTGTTCCTGTAGACCAGCAGGACATTGTCAATCTCTGCTGATGATTCAAAATAGACTCGGTTTTTAAGGCATGCTTAAGTGTCTAGACAAAGTGTTCCACTAGTCTTTGTATAGCAGAATGGTTTGGAGCAGTACAATGTGCTGAATTCCATTTGAATGAAATTCTTCTGAACAGAATTGAAGTCCATAGTCACTCACCAACTGTAACAGTAGACCAGATAGGCTAAACAAGATACAAAGATGTGCAGTGATCGTGGTAGCTGCAGTAAATAGGTATCCACTATGAACATACAAGCTTCGAATGGTCCAGCAAAGTCCACCTGAATATGTGATCAAGGAGTCTCAGGCCACAACCAAAGGTGTAGACAAGCTGAGCCAGGATCATGCTGAATTTGTTGACACATAATACAGCACTTTGCCTTCTTCTCAATGTCTCTGTCAATCTCTGGCCACATGACTCCGGGCTTTGGCTTTCATCCATACATAAGTGATTTTGGAATGATCCCTCTCAGGCCCTGTAAATGCAACCATGAATCACAGATAATTCACATGACGCTGTGAATTGTGTAAACTGGGGATTTTTATGATCGACCGTGTACCCTGTCGTACCATTTCTTTCATAGAAGAAATCACAGAGATAAAACAGTTTATCTGAGGTTTCTTTGGGTTGACAGAAGCTTGGACGTAGTAGGTGCAACAGCCCATCAGCATTGCTGTGTTGAATCCCTTTATGGAATTGGAGTAACAGCCGTGTTAGTCTGTATTTGCAAAAAGAAAAGGTTAGTCTCTAAGGTGCCACAAGTACTCCTTTTCTTTTTATGGAATTGAATAGTCTAGGAATGAGCTAAAAATAGCAATGCCCAGCATTGCATACAAGCAGCAGCTAATGACAGAATTCCATGTTGAAGTTAATGAGCTGTGATCTGTCAGCATACAGATAGGTATGGAACTTCCAAATTTTGAAGATAATGCCGAGAGCATTATGGATGGACAGTTCTTGCTGCATTTGTGTATAGTTCTTCAAGTGCGGTGAGTCTTTGTGAAAGGAAGGCAATTACTTTCTCTTTGCCATTAGGAAAAATGTTAGAAAAAACTGCACCCATATCATATGGTGAAGCATCACAAGCTAATTGCAATGGTAGCGAGGCATCAAAGTGCATAAGAACATTGGCTGATGTCAGTTCCTTTGCTTTCTTAAATGCACATTCACGTTCTTTAATCCCTTTTCCCTTTTTTTTGGCATGTAACAATTCATGTAAAAGTGCCAATACTGTCGCCGAATTAGTCAGAAGTTTACTGGAGTAGTTAGTTAATCAGTCCTAAGAATGAATATAACTGTGACATGCACTACCACCAGAGAACTTGAAGAATCCCTTCTTTCTCTGGCGATTTCCTTAAGCCCATGGCATCAGTTACATGTCCAATGGATTCAGCAATATTGCAGTAATTTGCAAATACTTTGGCTGGCTCTCAGACATGACATAATGATCTTCATGGCCACATTGCACATCTGTCCAAGTTCTTTTTGAAAATTTTTGGCATGTCTGTCCAGTGTTTCTTGAAGGTTTTGAGGTGCTTTTGTGATCACCTTGATCTTGGTCCAGTTCACCTTGTGCTTCTCAGGCCAAGCTCTGCTAAATAATGGTGAATACTTTTCAACCACATACCAAGGTAAAACAACTGATCTAGTTGAACTTTCACCTGGAGTATCCATTTTGGGACTAACTTTTCTACGGTATAAGTGGAGGTTTCTTCCAAAGGAACTTGTGACAAAGTCTGGTGATAGGTAGATGCAGAAGTCAATGAAACAGTAGCTTCCATATCAAGCTCCATCCTTGTAGGAACTCCCTCAATCGAGGGTGTGATCCTTATGCCAACTTCTGATAACGCATGCAGTGCTAGGTCTTAGTCAGTTTCACTAGAGCTTTTGCCTTTTTCCATATTATGAATCTCCAACTTTTGTTCATTCTTAGGTTCAGTCATCATAGGTGTCTTCTTGGATGGACAGTTGCTAGGTGATCATTGCCATGACCTGTTGCACAGTTCAGTGCGTCGTTTCTTCCTTGCACTTCCTGCAAATGACCTAGTGTGCCCAGCAATCCTTCTCGAATGCATAGTTTATGCACAGTGACCACACAGAAATTCCTTACTTTATTCAGTCTTTCCTATTCAGGTGGTAGTCTTTGCGGTTCACACTAAATTATTAGAGGATTCTTCCATGTGGTTTCCATGATAATAGCTACTTCAACAGCCTTCTTGAATGTAAGCACTGATACAATCAGTAACTTTTTCCCAATCTGGTCATTGTGTAATCCAAAGACAAATTTGGTCACGCAGGGCATCACTTAATGTTTGTCTGAATTGATAATGTTCTGATTACCTTTCCCAAACTGAAAGAAGATTCTGTGTAGCTCGAAAACTTTTTCACCAGGAGAGGTTGGTCTCATAAAAGATACTGCTTCACTCTGTCTTATTCTGAGACCAGCATGGCTACAGCAACACTGCAAACATAATTTTGTTTAGGCATACAGTAGCTCAGACTTTGTCTTGCTCCTCTAAATACTCAAACACTTAGCAGGGTGCGTGTGTGTAATTAATTTCCTGTATGAAGTTCTATATTTTAAATGTTTACTTACATATGTCTGCATGGAACAACTGTTCCTATTGAAGGTTTACTAATTTTACACTATTGTATATTAACATGTGATTTGTAATAGTCCTCATTGGAAGTGATTTTTTTTCTGAAGACACTGTAGTTCAAAACTAAATAAATGCTCTCATGTTATGGGTGATTTGTTTTCTGGATGGCTTTTGTAATGGTCTTGTCACAGCAAGCCACATGCTGATATTACAGATTTGTTTTTTTGAAAACATATTATAACTTGAAATGCTTGGTTCATACTTCTTTTCTCCCCTCATTCCTCTCATGCATACTGTGTGTACAAAGTATTACACATCTAGACTCTCTGATAGAATCAAGAGGAATATAAGGAATTCCTGAGTTTGTGTAACTGATATTTATAGAGTGTCATAAGTATTACCGTAATAGAATACATGCTGTGATGAGAAATATTCATGGGGAGCCTAGAAAGTTATGGGATAAATTCTTTGAGATTAAAATCATTCTTGCATTCAAATCTGCGGGATGTATTTTCAAGCACTTTAAACACATTGTCATCTTTGGATTTTGTGTACTGAGTGCATAATCTACAGTTAAACCCTCTTTGTTTTTTGTGGAGATCCTTTGTACAGATTACGTAAATGCATTTATCTTTCAATAAGAAATCCATTCAAATGAGTTTATATTTATTCAAGTGTTCTAAATTCGATATTTCAGACATGCAAGAAAGCATTTCAGTCAGGCTGAAGGAAGTCAGCTGGATGAGGTCCGACAAGTGATGGGAATGTTGGCCTTTCCTTCAGACACTCATATTTCCCCCTATAAGGTAATTTTTCTATCTATAACAGGTTGAAAATTGCAAGGTAAGCATTGGGACAATATATTGATAAATTGTATGTGAAATATTCTTGTGTTTTAATTTTCACTGCTTAGTCTCCATCATAAAATATCCATTAAATATCCACTATAGTCCTTAATTTTAATAATTTTTGCTGATAAAAATTAATCCAACTAGGTTCATTTTATTAATTGCATTTTTAAATCCATTACTTTGTGAGTGGAGAGGTAACAGGAAGTGTCTAAACGCACAATATTTGTCTAGTATTAAAACTAGGTGTACAGATATAGTAATTACTGGTAGTAACCACACCCAGACTTGAGTTAACAATGACCAACAAACTTCCTGCAAATCCTAATTACCTTTTACATTACATTCCTATTTATAAAGAAGTTTTGATTATCTCCTTTGCATGCCAAAAAGGAAAACCTGCTAAATAGTATTTCTCAACATTCGAGACAAGAAAATAGAAAATGATAAAACAATTCATTTTACATAAGTGAACATAGCTGTGCTGTTGGCCATTTGTATAAATCTTAGCTGAACAGACAAAGCAAAACACTCAGTAATATTTTAGTTAGTAAATAAATGCTTTAAATAAGTAATAAAACTTACTGTGTTGGTAACAGTATTTTAAAAAAAACCTTGTTAATTTCAAAGGCCTGAGAGAAAACAGATTGGATCATCTTCCAGAAGTCTCTCTTGAACCATACTACTGGGTAGAAAGTGTAAAGCACTTATTTTTTAAGATGACATTTTTATTTACCAGAAGGAGAATGCATGTGCATCTTCATGAAACTCTGCTTAGCTGAACAAGCAGAGAGTTTAGACCTTTGTGGAGCCTGTGTTTTTGCTGCAAATCTCAGTTTAGAGAAATGCAGAATTTGAATGTGATGGTACAAGAAAAGAAACTCCTATGATATTATACTATGACCCTATAAATAAATATCTCAGAACAAAGGACACTGCAAATGTTATGATGCAGGCTTTTTTCTGGAAATTAGTTTTAAAAAAAAGGGTTTTATGTGCTAATTCGTTAATGATCATTTTCATAAATTGAGAGCCAGGAAGAGCAGACGTGCACTTATTAGCCAAATCTCAACTTGCTTTCTAATATCTTGCGGGCATTATAGAAATACTCTAATCCCAGAGTGGATTTTTTTTAACTCAAAGTGATTTACATGATTTAACTCACCAATTTTAATCATTAAGTCAGAAACCTAGTTTTCAATCATGGATTTTAATCTTGTTTGGCTTTTATACTTCATTTTTCTAAAGAAAAGTTGGTACTCATTGGTTGGTGATCATTAAAACACATTTGATTTGCAACTAAATATAACCTTTACACTAAATTTGGTGCTGCTTTTTGCTAACCATGAGGATAGGCAATATCAATACATATTCAAGCAATTATATAGATTAACATACATGCTTAAGTTTTACATTTTTAATTAGAAAATGGTGAATGACATTTCTTATGTACTAAATTCACTTTTTACTTGTAATCTGAGTTGAGCTGCATTTGGACGGAAACTGAAAATCAACTCCTAGTTTCTCAACTTCAAGTGAATTAGTGACTGACTCTTGAACTGGTTGAATAAACTGACCTGGTGAAAATACTCTGCAGAAGAGGCTACTGCTGTCAAAAGTTGGTTTAGCACTTTAACAAACTGGGTTCTAGGTGCTTAGCCAGTGAATCTACCACTTCAGTTGTTTGACTTTCTTTTAAACTTGACAGCAACCATATAGTGCTTAATATTATTTGTATTGAATTTAAATCATTAATAATTATAATATGTTTCGGGCTTAACATAGGTTGTCATTATTTCAAATTTAATTTTAAATAGATTTATTTTTAAAAAGCGAAAAATAAAAATCCAAAACAATTTAAATCTGCTTTTGTCCACGCTGACTCTAACCAGTGGTTACATTCCTGATTTATGTAAGAGATGCTCTAGTGTTTGTTCAGCCAGATTGTTGTACTGAACAAATACTACTTCAAGGATTATTTTTATGTAAAAATCTACATAAAGATTGTGATGGCGCGGGACTCACCACCTCGGCACCTCCTGCTGGCTGTGCTGGGAATTAACTCTTGGTTGCCAGTGCACCTTCCTCTAGTTGTGTCTCACTGCCATCACTTCTGTTCCACCTCTAAGACCTACGTCACTCCCCAGACTGCGGTGTCCTCTTCTGGGCACGGCCCTGCAGCTGTGCTCCACTCTGCTTTCCCCTCCCTTCTGGGGGAACCAGCTGTCTGTAGTCCATCAGCTTGCCACTGTGGCCTACTGCAGCCTTCGATCTAGCCCTGCACCTCAAGGTGTAAACTTCAGTCTGAATACTGGCCACTCCCCCTTGGCAAGTGAGGGGGGAAAAAGGCAGAGGGGTCCAGGACCGCCCACTACTCCGGGCCCCAACCCAGGGACCCCATAGCTGGTCCTCCAGTTCCCACTACCTATTTCCCTGGGCTACTTCTGCGTAGCCCTAGCCCCTTCCCGGCCATTTGTATCAGGGGACTCAGTATAGCAGTCCTCAGACTCGAGTTCCCTATTGGTCCCCTGACCCTGCCCAGCACTGCCCTGTCCAGGGTACTTCTCTAAGACAGCCAGTCCTTCTCCCTTCCACTTCAGGGAGAGACCGCCTCTGCTCTGTTGAGCAACCCTTCTTATATGGCCCTCCCTAGCCCTGATTGGCTGTTCCAACAAACCTTCTCCTGATTGGCTCTCTACAAGCCCTCCTCTTATTGGTTGGGTTTTGCACAGCCTCCCTGAGGGCTGCTTTAACCCTCCATCAATCTGTGTGGGGCAGCCGCCACACCACAAGGATGTTGACAAGAATGTTTGGGGGCGGGTGGTGTTGTTTTTTGCTTTTGGTATAGATGTCAGTGCCTGCTCCCAACTCTGGGGCCTATTTTGATGGTTTTTCATTGTTGTTGACTTTATAAGTGCCTAGAATTAATCCTAATTAGACATCTTTGGAATTTGACTTGTATCCAAGAAATAATATTCAGATCATCTTTTAACTCAGTAGGATTTTTTTTCTTTAGCCTCTTTGACATCTTAAAATACTTTTCTAGATTATAGTCACATTGATGCAGACTATAAAGGATATTTAAAGACACTAGAAAATCTGTGCACCCTTACTGAATCCACTATCAAAATGTATATCAATCATTAAATATAAAGTGGGGCAAGGGACATCAAATTGGGAGAGGGGGTAGGAGACCATTTTTATATATTACTTGTTTTCCATAAGTAGCAGATTGCTTTGGAAATGGTTTCAGACATTGTTTAGAGGTGACACTGCCAACCACAGAAAAGCTTCACAGCCTCCTAGTAACAACGTATCAGAAGCCTCAAGTCTTCTCCAGTGATTTGTTGACTATGTTAACAAGGGGTACAGAGAACTATTTCTTCCTTTTTAACCAATAATAAGCCATGTGCCAGGGTTCATGTACTCTCAGAGAAGGAGGAGCTCGGGAAAGCTATTTAAACAAAAATGATTTCTCATAGCAATAACCCAAGAAGAGGACAAAATCACTGGGCATGCAGTTTGCTGGAAATGTTTGACCTTACTGCCTAAATATATACAGGGGAGATTTTCATAGGCACAAAGAGAAGTTAGGCTCCCACTAACTTTGAAAATCCCCCTCTGTTGCTTTGTAGCACAGTCATCAATTTGGTACAGAAATTAGGATTTTTTTAAAATACTAAATGCCCAACACAATCTCATGTACCTTCAAAAAGCAATTTTTTTTTTTTAACTCTTCGGAGGTATATTTGTGAGCCCCAGAAACAAGTAATCTCTTGGAGAGATGATTTTAGGAATTTCCAGAGGGGATAAAGTTATCAGAAGTAGAGAACTCAGCCCAACCATTCCTGCAATAAGATGGCAGAATTTTATCACTAGGCTAAAGAGCTCCCAACAGCATCTTCTAGTTTAGCTGTGGAATTCTGTATTCAGGCACTACAAAAGGATATCTGGGTACAACATAAGTAAAGGGCAAGCCTCTACCTGCAATCCTTCCTTGTCCTTACTTTGGCAGCAAACTGTAGCCTTCCACAGCTTTCCCAATTTCAAGGGAGATCTACAAGTTGATGCCCAAACTAGATTATCAAAAGTCTGCTAAATTATTTGGCAGAGTACTGTGTATTTCATCTGCTTCCAGTATCCTCCTGAGTCTCTGTTCTTGGCAGAAAAACTATAGAACTGTACATATAATATACAGCTGGCGATAAGACAAAGGAAGCAGTTTTTGATATATAAGCATTATTGCCCAGCAGTTATTATGATCACATATCCTTAAAGTTGCATATAGCAAAACATGTTCAGAGACCATTTTCTAAAGTTAGGGACAGATCATTTTTTGCCTTTTCTCCCAGTAATGGAGCTAAAAATCTTTAATGAGAAGTTTTTTGTATAACTATTAAAATGGTGAGGTAGTCACAATCTATTTCTTAAGCAATAAACTTAAACTAGTGGCAGTGTCTTCTAGCTGGTGATGTCATCCTTACCTTATAGTGGTTTATTTCTTCATTTCATTTCCATTGATACCAAATTTCTTCATTTCTAAATGATGTGTAGAATATCGCACCTGTATACACTATGTGCTTAGTTTATTTCTAAAATGTGACTACTGTAGAAGAGACTTCATGTGGCAGCAACTGTAGGTTATACATACAAAGAGAGGGAAGGCATGTTTAAAAAAAGATGAATTCCTTAGCTTTGTGTGACATAAATAAACTCGTTGAGAGAAACTAATAAGCAATATGTTTTCATTTTGCTGCAGAACATTTCTAGGCAGAATCTTCGAGTACAAAATAAACTTTATTTTTGTGAGTAATGTACAGTTCTGCAAATGCTGGTCATTCTGTGTATTCTACTATGGTTACATATGCACTTCATGCACCTGAGAATGGAGAATTCTAGTAAGTAGTGTCCCTTGGTTTGCACCTGTACTCTTGCTTTCCTTGTGCTCTGTGCCAAGGGTACAAGGGGCGCTGTGGACCAATACCTCTCTAGTTCCTTCTTTCCGCTGTATGGCCTGGCTTGGAAACTCCAGTGTTCAGAACTGACGCTTTGAAATATTTGCATAAAAAAATTGTCAAAGTTTTTATAGTTTTTTGTAAGTTTGGTTAGTAATTAGTTAGAATTCCTGCTTTGGGAAATCCGGCATGGGACTTTTCATAAAGCCTGGGCATAATCTTTGTGTCTCCTGCCCCTGCATATTTTCAGTCAGCGGTGATCACCAGTACTGCCTCTACTGCCTCAGAGAAACTTATACCTCTGCTAAGTGCAGTATCTGACACTTCTTTCCCAGTCAAACATGGCAGGCAGGAGAACTCTGGCTTCAGAAGAACCTAATGGAACGTGCCATGAGGCTCCAGGCTGGATAGACCTCCCTGTACGTCAGTCTGTGACAGAGAAGTGCGCCTCTTAGCTTGGTGTCTGACTGAGGAGTGGGAATGACTAGAGTGAAGGACCCTTTGTCTGGGTCACTTGTCATGTGAGTATGGGGCACTCTCCTAATCATAAAAACAGATCCCCCTCCTAGATTTACTAAGAGAAGGGATCACTTCCCAACCTCATCCAGGTCGGGCAAGTCCTCGCACATGGGACACAAGGAGTTAAGTCCTCCTAAGCCGTGTGGCTGTGATCCGAAGGCATATAGAATGAAAGCTCCTTCAATACCATTTGCTGCATCGTCATCAAACACCGACCATGGCACCAACTAAGACACAGCACTGGGCACTGAAGGACTGAATTGTCCGATGCTGACCACGTGGTCAGAAGCTCCTTCACCAGCAATACCATCAGAGCCCCATAAAGAACTACTGATTATTAAGAGTCCCTTTACACTGACTCCAGCGGCAACAGACAATGAGATGCAGCCATCTCCTCAGGACAGCCACAAACAGTTCCAAGCACCACTTCAGAGTGTGGCACAAGAGCTCCAAATTCCTTTAGAGGTGGTCCAGGGCTCACAACACAAGCTCCTGGACATCCTATAGCCATGAAATCTGCCTGAATGGCACTCCCAGTCAATGAGGCCATACTGGAACTGGTAAGAACTATATGGCAAATACCAGCTACCTGTGTCCCTACCCAAAGAGGGTAGAAAAGCAGTACTTTGTCCCAGCTAAGGGAGCAGAGTTCTTATTTTCCCACCCTTCCCTGAATGTCAGTATTCACCCTGCTGACAGAAGATTCCTTAGATTTGTGATGGGTCTCAACCGCTATCAATATAGGGTATTCCCTTCCTGTTTAGCAACTGCATCCACTTCACAAAGTGTTTTCTGTAGTAGCAGCACAACTCATACAGGGCAGCTCCACCATCTTCCCATATCTAGATGACTGGCTGCTTACAGGCAGAACACGTCCAGAAGCTGTAGCTTCACTATCATCACTGCTCCATCTCCTAACGTCTCTGAGAATCTCAATGAACATGGACAAGTCTACCCTGACTCCAGCCCAGTCTCTGCATTTCTTAGGAACTACCTTAGACACAGTAAAAGCAAGGGCTTATCTCATCGACCGATTCCAAGACATGGGCAGACTGATGGATGAGATCATGCACAATTTTCAAACATCAGACCAGATTTCTCTCTCTCTCCTGGATTACATGGCATGATGTACTTATATAACACCCTTCCTCAGATTGCACCTCTGCTGCAAGTAGGATTGGCTTCTAACAGTATTTTTACCGAGCATACACAGCGTGAACACTGTAGTGACAATCCCCACCATGGTAAGGGCCCCTTTGACCCCGTGGAAGGATCTAGCAAAATTGTGCGTGGGCGTTCCTTTCCCATCTGCCCATATCCAACAGGGTGTCTCAGATGCCTGTGTGATAGGGTGGGGGGCTCACATGGA
This sequence comes from Lepidochelys olivacea, assembly GCF_965140295.1. Lineage (NCBI taxonomy): Eukaryota > Metazoa > Chordata > Testudines > Cheloniidae > Lepidochelys > Lepidochelys olivacea. Next base: position 133,306,678 of record NC_140414.1, on the reverse strand, counting down.
CAGTCACACTGCGCAGAGCACTTGCATGACCAAGGAAACTGGGATGCACATAAATCTAACTACAAAGGAAGTTAAACTCTGGAACAGACTTCCAAGTGTGGAATCCCCTCATTGGAGTTTTTTAAAGAAGAAGTTGGACAAACACCTGAAAGGGATGGTCTAGGTTTACTTGGTCATGTCTCAGCACAGGGGGCTGGACTTGACCTCTTGAGGTTCCTTCCAGCCCTGTATTTCTAGGATTCTGTACCACCTGTAGCCTCACACCTCCTCCACTGGGTAATTGTCATTCACTCACAGTGGAACACACACAAGGACCAGCATTCAAAGAAGAAAATGAAGTTACTTACCTTTGTAACTGGAGTTCTTCAGGATGCGTGGGCCTTATCTGTATTCCACTACCTGCCCTCCTTCCCCTCTGCTTCAGATAGTCTCTGATTTGTGGTAAGGAAGAAATGGAGAGGCATCGGTCCGCACTGCTCCTTTATATACCCTCAGAATGGAGCATGAGGAGAGCAAGGGTCACGCCAACAGACACTCTTTGCTAGAATTCTCTGGTCTCAGGCACATGGAGCACATGCGGAATACAGATAGGGACCATGCTTCTCAAAGAACTCCCGTTATGAAGTGTAACGTCCCTGTCTTATTTTCATGAAAATGAACTGCTTTGTAATTACCGGGTATTTTTTATATATGCACTCCACAGGGTTACAATGTACTTGTAAGGATGTGGGGGGAGGAGGGGAATTCTTAAACAGAAACAAACTCATACCATACGTTTTCTCTAAATCAAAGTTATGCTAAGCTTTCAAATTAACAAAGGCTTTTCTCTGAAACTAAACAACCTTCCTGTTGAATTTTAATGCTTAAAAAAAGATTGAGCTGTATGGCCTGCATTAGACTGTTTGTTACCATCCATGTAGTCCTGTCTTGCAAACAAGAATCAGCAGGGTTAGCCTGACTTGGCATGGAAAAGTTCATGCCTTTTCAACAGACATTTGTTTTCTGGCTTTAAAATAGACATTCCAGAGCATTAATTTTGTTTAATAAATGGGCCAACATTCCAGAAAATTAAATACTAACAATGGTAGCAGGCATTAAAGAGTTTGTATAATCTCCTTTAATAGAAAAGGAGTCAAATATATCTAGAACCACCCACAGATCATTGTTTTTGGTGGGGGCAAGGATGAGTGTATGTACTGTGTTGCACATATACAAAGCATCTTTGAGAACAATCATTTTCTCAAACCTGTTCTATAAATTGATTCTGTTGTGTGTCCCATATAAACTATAGCATTTTCTTTGAGCCAAGGTGTTATATTTATACAATTGCATTTACATGTATAAAGTGGAAAGCGTGTTTTAAAGCTGAGACTTTTTTTGTAAGAACATTTTTTATTTTTTCCTAATACACCAGTGCTATAAGGTGCTATCTCTTTATTTTATGTTAATTTCAGTCATGGGGGAGTGGTATGTAATTTGCTACTTTAAAACAGTTTTCTGCAAGAACTATATTGAAAATACTTACAGCTGTGCTTTTTCGAACAGGATCTCTTGGACCCTGCACGATGGAGAATGCTGATTCAGCAGTTTAGATATGATAATTACAGACTACATCAGCTGGGGAACAATTCTGTTTTTACTATAACACTCCAGGCAGGCCTTTCAGCTATAAAAACACCGTATCCTTTAATGCAGAATACCAATGTGAAAAGCATTAAAAAAAATCCCTTGTAGACAAACTTTTTGAGGAATATATGTGAAATTTGAATACTTTCACTTTTCATTTGTAAAATATGAGTACAAATGGGCATATCTCTGCTAAAACAAAAACTTTAGTAAAAACAGATGGAGGCAATTAAAAACAAAATGCAAAAAAAAACCCCCAAAATACAACAGATGCTACATACAGTGTATACACGTTATAGTTGGCCGGCGGTCTGGTTTGACCTAGGAATAATACATTTGCAGTAGATGTTGATTAGAATCAGAATTTAAAAATAATTCCTTTTATTATCATAAAATACAATGCGCTAGGGTAAAGAGTATGTGAATATACAAGGAAGTGTGCTAAATCTTTGAATTTCTTAACCAGTCCCTCCCTCAGAACATTTAAAATAGGAATTCTGACCATGGCCTTCATACTTGCAATAGACAAGATTCTTGCAGATCCCTCTCCCACATCAGAAGCTTCACCCCTTTGCTGCTTACTCTTGTTTTTTTGTTTTGTTTTTTTGTTCTGAAATGTACAAAATCAGTTACCCTTTATATGATTGTGAAGTTGAAACAAAGAAACTCATGGGTCACTGAAGTTCTGTAAATTGCATAAGAATACATACGTCGTGTGTACAGCAGATAACTTATCAGCCATTTTCACTCAGTGCCCTAACAAATTAACTCTTGACTCATTCGATGACTATTGTTCTTTGACGTGCTGTTATACAGACAGTGTTATAAAGAGGATGGCAGTTCAAAAAACCCAGACTGCCCTGTGTGTAGCAAATCTCTGAACAAGCTGGCTCAGCCTCTGCCTATGGCACATTGTGCCAACTCCCGACTAGTCTGCAAGATTTCAGGGGATGTAATGAATGAAAATAATCCTCCCATGATGTTGCCAAATGGATATGTCTATGGATACAATGTAAGTGTTTTGTGTAGGGACTCCTGGAAGTCTGAGCGGCTGGTGGGTGTACATCCTGTAGCATATGAGAGCTCTTGAATTTGTCGGAAGGCAAACCTGAGGCATCTTGTATGTTTAAAGGATGGGGTGAACTATTGGTTCTCACAACATTGTTTTAAGAAACTTTATTTTTATTATTTGATCAGGAAATTATTAAATATGAATTTAAATCTGAAACCAAATGGGGTTGGGATGAATCTTTAACTCTTAAACACGAAAAGTTACTGAGCAAGGTTTTTGTGAAAGATCTTTACATTATAAAGTAGCTACTACAAACAGCATACATTTTGTTCATTAACTGTTGAAAGTTAATGTATTGACCAGTTATGTTTATTGTTCAAAATCTGATCACTTTTCATGGCTCTTTTTTCAGTCCCTGCTTTCTATTCGTCAAGATGACAAAGTAATTTGCCCAAGAACCAAAGAAGTCTTCAACTTCTCACAAGCTGAGAAAGTCTATATCATGTAGGTCCATAAAATACATGATGAAATGCCGCTGGAATTTTGACACAGGATTTATTGGCATGCCCTGGAGAAGGGGGGCCTTATGTGTGGCAAAGAAGCAAAATCTGCCACCTTGGGGATCAGTCCTGTCGGTGGCATTATTGTTTCTTGCGACCAAAGATCAATGAGCAACAGTACACACTCTTAAAAAGAGAGGAAACATGACTTAAGTTTGTACTTGAAAATAAAACAAATTTTGATTGTTAGCGTTTTGTAACATAAGGTCAAAAATTGGACTCATCTCAAAAATACTTTCATCTTTCAAAGGAGAATTTTCTTTAAAGATGGACATTTGCACTGGGGGAAACATTACAATAGATTTGAAACTAAATCCATTTTCCTTCCCTCCGTTTTTCACAATTGTCCAAGGCCCTTTTGTTAATTATCGAAGATTTCAGTTAATACGAGTGTGTTCTCCTTTAAGCTGCTCTTTGCCTTCTTTTCTGATCCTCTTGTGAAGTAATAATCCTGAAATGGGTCGTTATAATTAGTTCCATGGGAAGATACTGATGTCATTGACACAAGACTGGCTTCACTGGAGGATCAATGAGAGACTGGTTTGAAGGAGTATGAAATCTTTTTTTTTCCCCCAAAACCAAATTTTTTAAGGAGGTTGCATAAATATCAAAAGGAACTGAGAACATTTCAGGCAAAATACACTGCTTGTTTGGATGTTCTTTTTCCAGTTTACCATAGTGTTAAAGTCCTTCTAAAGTTATTAGTTATGTGCATAGGGTTCAATATCAAATCATTAGTGCTACTGCCTTATTTCTTGCTTTTGAGAATGTACTCACATGAAAATCAGCTGGTATCCTTAAGTGTTGGGCAAAGTTTTGGAAGATGCCTTGCAGGATGATTACATAATTTTAGGGTCTAAATAGTATTCATTACTGAAACTAATAGTTCAGTTTTAATTACTACAGAACACACCCTTATGACTTTTCAAGAGAATAAACCATTGTAGTTTAAACAAAACCATATTGTAGAGGTTTGTATTTAGCGCTTATTTTTGCATGTTGATGTTGATTAGCTAATAAAAGACTGTACATGTAAAACCTGTTAATAAAAATTGTTTTCCATTTCTTAATGATACAAAATTAGAAAACTGCTTTGTATTTATAATGCAAACAAGTTTCTTTCCCATTTTATAAGGACATCTCTGAAAATGGAAGTTCCCCTTCTTTAGCAGTCATCTTGTGGAAAAAAATTAAGGAGAATCTTTAGTCATAACAATTTTCCTCAAGCTTTTAAAACTGAGCAACCTGACCAGATCACCATGATTAGTTTAAAATTATCACTCTGTATATGATTTTTAAAAAAGTGCTATAATTCACAGCCTTATCCAAACACCATCCAGCATTTCCTCAGGGTTGTCTGATATTCTGGTGGTCTGTTAAACTGCTTTTGGAGGATATATCAACACAGTAGTTCCTTAAGCACTTCTGAACAGCACTTCCTTCCAAGAAAATGCAGTTGTGTGGCATCTGCAATGTTTCACAGTTACGGATTCTAATCCTGTATGTGGCAGCCAGTCTGTGGAAGGGGGTAGATACAGCGGGAACCTTGAGAGAGGTGCTGAGAATGGAGTGTTTAAACACACACACTATTGATGCACATAAGCTAGTGCAATTATTGTATCAAATAGGTGTAAATTTGGCAGCGAATCCTATTTTCTTGCCCTCTTGTTGGAAATATCTTTAGTTTCACTCGGTGTCTGCTGAGGAAGTGTTTCTGGAAGTAGCAGAGAGATGCACTCCTGTCGGAGGCAGAGGGAAATGGACAAAGGTGCTGCATGGGTAATTCGTAGATACATATAAGTATCAATATATGTTAGGACTGTTAATTAATCGCAGTTAACTCACACGATTAACTCAAAAAAATTAATCCCTATTAATTGCATTGTTAAACAATGGAATACTAATTGAAATTTATTAAATATTTTTGGAAGTTTTTCTACATTTTCAAATAGATCTATTTCAGTTACAACACAGAATACAAAGTGTACAGTGATCACTTTATGTTTTTATTACAAATATTTGCACTATAAAATTGATGAAATAGTATTTTCAATTCACTTCATACAAGTACTGTAGTGCAATCTCTTTATCATGAAAGGGCAACTTACAAATGTAGATTTTTTTTGTGTGACATAACTGCACTCAAAAACAAAACCATGTAAAACTTTAGAGCCTACAAGTCCACTCAGTCCTACTTCTTGTTCAGTCAATCGCTAAGAGAACCAAGTTTTTTACATTTACTGGAGATAATGCTGCCCACTCCTTAATTAGTGTCACCAGAAAGTGAGAAAAGCTGTTCAGATGACAATGTTGTAGCTGGCGTTGCAAGATATTTATATGCCAGATGTGCTGAAGAGACATATGCCACTTCATGCTTCGGCCACCATTCCAGAGGACATGCTTCCAAGCTAATGACACTTGTTAAAATAATAATGCGTTAATTAAATTTGTGACTGAACTTCCTTGCAGGGAGAATTGTATATCTCCTGCTCTGTTTTACCTGCATTCTGCCATATATTTAATGTTATAGCACTGTCGAATGGTGCTAGCACATGTTGTTCATTTTAAGAACACTTTCACTGCAAATTTGACAAAATGCAAAGAAGATACCAATGTGAGATTTCTAAAGATAGCTATAGCACTTGACCCAAGATTTAAGAATCTGAAGTGCCTTCCAAAATCTGAGAGGGACGAGGTGTGGAGCATGCTTTCAGAAGTCTTAAAAGAGCAGCACTCTGATGCAGAAACTACAGAACCCAAACCACCAAAAAAGAAAATCAGCCTTCTGCTGGTGGCATCTGACTCGCATGATGAAAATGAACAGGCATGGGTCTGCACTGCTTTGGATTGTTATTGATCAGAACCCGTCACCAGCATGGACGCATGTCCTCTGGAATGGTGGTTGAAGCATGAAGGGACATACAAATCTTTAGCGCATCTGGCATGTAAATATTTTGCGATGCCGGCTACACCAGTGCCAAGCAAACACTTGTTCTCATTTTCAGGTGACGTAAATAAGAAGCAGGCAGCATTATGTTCTGCAAATGTAAACAAACTTGTTTGTCCAGTTTTACATTGTATTATTTTTGAATGCAAGGGTTTTTTTGTACATAATTCAACATTTGTAAGTTCAACTTTCATGATAGAGATTGCACTGCAGTACTTGTATTAGGTGAACTGAAAAATACTATTCTGTTTTTTACAGTGCAAATATGTCATCAAAAATAAATATAAAGTGAGCACTCGACACTTCGTATTTTGTTGTAATTGAAATCAATATATTTGAAAATGTAGAAAACATCCAAAAATGACACTTATTTAAATATTCTTTTAACAGTGCATTAACAGCACAATTAATCGCAATGAATGTTTTTATTGCATGCTTAATCACAATTAATTTTTGTTAATCGTGTGGTAGTCCTAATGTTAGTGTGAACCTAGGGTTGCCAACTCTGAGGCATAGAAAAACCAGCTGCTCTGTGGGTGGGGCTAGGCCCTGGGCCTGGGGGAAATCATGGGGAGGGATTGAGCTCGTGGAAAGCTAATCAATATTTGGGGGTAGGACTAGGGTGCCAATTCTCCCATTGGCTGGTGTCTGCCCCAGGCAAGCTGCCCACACAGAACAGGACATGGGTACTTGGTGGCCTCAGCCCACTCCCAGCTGTCACAAGCATAGCTGGTAGTTAAGAGTGTGCCAGGCACGGTTGGCTGGCTGTCCACTCAGCAAAATAACCAGCACCTTACTTCTGACAGGCAACCAGCAAGGTAGTATTAAAACCAGCCAGGCTTGTCAAAGACCAGCCAGGTGGCAACCCACTGAAGCAGAAATTGAAGCACTGTGAGTTCAGTGCGTTCTTCCTTTTGGAGAGTTAGCGCATTACTCATTAACAAGCCTCTCTGAAAGAGCAGCGTTGCTGAGATCCAAATAAAACTGTGTTCTGTTGTCTTTGACGGATTATTGCTGCACACTACGATAGGTGAGAGTGGTGAAGGAAAGGGTTGGTTTTTTTAATGAATCAAAAGCAATTTCAGACTCCTCCCTCACCAAATAAATAAATACAAAAAACCCCAACGCGTGTACATTGAAATGGAAGTTAGGCACCTAACCTGTTTGGGTACTTTTGAAAATCCCACTGGGCATCTATCTGCATGTTTAGGCACTTAAATGTTTGAGAATCAGGCCTCCCATCCTTCAAGTTTTTAGATATAGATCCTATCCTTTCCCACCTGGTTCTTATTCATACACTGGAAGAGGGGACACAAGCTTTGTGTCCCATCGATAAAGCTTGAGTTTATCTCAAAAGATAAAGATGTTTACACCCTGATTCTGTATATAATTTAAAAAGCAGCACCCTTTAACTCATAATTTGAGGATAGCTCCTTGAGGTAGCACTTTTTTTTATTTAAATGATATTTAGTAGATTACAGTAACTTTAGGCTTTAACAGGTTGTCAATTTCAAATTTAATATTAAAGCTTTTTAAATGTATTTAATCTTTAAAAGTCCAATTTTTTTTTTAAATATCCATTTTTATCCACCTTGATTGGAGTGTCAATGAACATAAACTCCAGAAAATGCCAAAAATGTTCACAGAAACACCTCAGGTTCAGCAAACTCATCAAATCACAAGCAGGGTTCCAACAGAAACTTGCCTGGTTTCCTAGGGTTGCTGGGAATCCTGGAACAGGGCAGCCTACTCATGCGAACTGCCCTCCTGCTGAGCCTGCAGCCTGGCAGCCCCGGCTCCAGCCAGGGCACTAAATGTAGGAGCCCAGCTCCATGTAATGAGTCAGAGTTTCCAAAACAAACACTTTCTGGAATTTCCAATTCACAGACACTTTAAAAGAAATTGGTTTTGTTTTTACATTTCCTGTGAACTGGAAATTCCTGGTTCAGGCCTGCTCTATTCTAAATCTCCCCTCAAATGCCTTTGAGACCCTTCTCTTTTCCTGTTTCCTAAGCTCAGTGGTGGAGAATCCCCTCTCTCAGCCAAAACCCAGAGGTTTGTGTGTGGTGGTACTTGGTTTCTTCTGATGGCCCTTTGTTCATTTTTCAAGTCAGGTGGGTGCAGGAGAGGACTCTGAATGCTAAGATTCACAGCTCCATTACAATGGGTACTTCAACCTGCTTGCACTTTGGAGCTGGAACCAGGCTGGTTGGTCCTGGCAGCGTGCCACACTTCCTGAAGTTCCCTCGGTTTTTTCTGCCCCACAGCAGCTGGCAGCTCGCCCAGACCTCCCCGCTGCAGAGCTTTTTCCGAGGGAAATTCCAAAGTTTTAGACTAACAATTCAGTTTAGTAATGTCTGCTTCCTAGCAGTCCCAGGCTGAATTTAAATTTGTGGGAATTTGTCCTCTCAACTCTGCTTCCCCTTTTGAGGCCTTTGCAGTGGCTGGAGCCCCTGTTGGCTTCAGGGAGAGAGCGATGTGGAGAGACAAAAGGATGGATCTCTTTGTCCTGTCCTCTCTTTCCTTCCCCTACTGTCCCATGGGGGAGCTCTGCTCGGCAGAGTGCAGTTTCCCTCACAGTTCAGACTGACTGGGGTTGCCTTGCTGCCCCCATCCCCCACACACACAAAAACACACTCCCCAATCAGGAGAGGAGGCAGTCGGGATTGGACAAGAATAGGCTCCAGGGCAAGTCACTTGTCCTTTCCCATCTCCATGAAGGGAGTGAAGCCAGAAGGGCAATGCACCATGTAGAGGATTGCACCTGGGTTCCCTATAACTTACTCCAGCAGCTACTTTTCTGACTGTGGAACTCAACTGCCTCCCTCCTCCATTTCGCTGTGGATCATGGATGACACCGTATGGATGCTGCCAATGCAGGAAGGGTATTCAGGCCTAACGTGCACCCTCAGGTGCCACTTCTATCTATAGCAGGCTTCCTGGTTCTAATGTACTTTTTAAAAAAAATCGCTATTACTTTTTGAGTCTTTGTCTAGCTGTTCTTCAAATTCTTTTTTGGCCTTCCTAATGATATTTTAATACTTCAGAGATAATACTGGGCTGATGTTCCCAGCTGCTGCTGAAAGTCACCATACCCTGCCCTAAGGTCCAGATTCTTGTTTCTACCTTTTGTGGCATGGTGCCATGCCTCACCGCTTCCTACCCTCAGCAGATAGCTATGGAGTTGTGAGAGGGACAGCAGCCCAGATATGGGAAGAATCAGCCTATAATCAAGGGCCTCAACACAATAGTTCTTCCCTTCTTTCTTTTTTGGTTTCCATTTTATAAGGCTAGAAGTGTCCCTTGTACTGATACCAGATTTAAATATTGAGTGGTACACACTGAAGATTGAGTCTATTTTCCTCAGTGGCCAGGGCCTTGGTGTTTTTAACCGAGGGAGATTTTCATCTGTAAAGAGTGATGTCCTGGACAGACCTTCAGAAGCAGCCAGCACTCAGCAGGTGTAGTCTCAGCCCCCTCCTTTGGGCATGAAAACTCTCAGATGGTATCAGGCCAACAAAAATAAATACAAACTGTCATCTGGCACTCCACGTGTGCTTTCACAAGCAACGCTAACATGGGTGAACAGTATTTCAAGTATGGTCCCTCTCAACTTAAAAATCGATTCTAAGGGATTCTCCATGGAAAGAGAGGAGAAAAGAAAATAAGATTCAAATCTATTTCATGCTGGTGTATGGGGCTTTGGTCCTTGGGATCAGACACTCAGACAGATCAGTTCCCCGCTATCCAAGTGATAAAATGGGAAGCTTTATGGAAAACCGAGGCTATTCAGAGTCAACAGAAATGTCAATTTGCAATCCTGACTCCTGCCAGTCACCATATAGAGGAATACAGCCACTGGAAAATTGTCCCTCAATGGTATCCATCGGGTAGGCTCTGTACTCCCTAGAGTCACGTGCTCATAGTGCCAATATAAAGGGCCTTGCTGACCCACAGCCACCTCAGTTCCTTCTTACTGCCCGTGACGGTCGCTGGAACTACTTTGTCCTTGCAATCTGCAAATACACTCTCAGTGGACTTTTCTCTTTATTATATATAGTTACCTCTTGTTCATAGTAGTAAAGTTATTGTTAATAGATAGATAGGTAAGAGAAGAATGAGGGGGGATTTGATAGCTGCTTTCAACTATCTGAGAGGTGGTTCCAAAGAGGATGGTTCTAGACTATTCTCAGTGGTAGAAGATGACAGGACAAGGAGTAATGGTCTCAAGTTGCAGTGGGGGAGGTTTAGGTTGGATATTAGGAAAAAAATTTTCACTAGGAGGGTGGTGAAACACTGGAATGCGTTACCTAGGGAGATGGTAGAATCTCCTTCCTTAGAAGTTTTTAAGGTCAGGCTTGACAAAGCCCTGGCTGGGATGATTTAATTGGGGATTGGTCCTGCTTTGAGCAGGGGGTTGGACTAGATGATCTCCTGAGGTCCCTTCCAACCCTGATATTCTATGATTCTACGATAGGTTAGCGGAACTCTGTTTAGCAGCGTTATTCTCTGCCCGTTGCCAGGGCATGCCTGTGTCTCCAGGTTTTAAACCTTGTGTCTCATGCTACAAGCCTGTGCCTGTGAGCAACACCTGAAGTGCCTGGGAGAAGCTCACCTGCAGGAGCGCTATAAGATCTGTAAGGACTTGAGGCCTGCACCAAAAAGATAGACACCAGACTGAAATTTATCCTAATGGAGGCAGCATTAAGACCACATCACGGGGGGCCCCACGAAGTTAAATTGCTCAGGCTTCGGCTTCAGCCCTGGGTAGTGGGGTTCGGGGCCCTGCGCTTCAACCCTATGCGGTGTGGTTTCGGCTTTCTGCCCTGGATCCCAGCAAGTCTAATGCCAGCCCTGCTTGGCAGCCCCCCTGAAACCTGCTTGAGGCCCACCCACCCCAGAGTGTCCCGTACCTCTGGTTGAGAACTATTGGTCTAAAGGATTCCAGGGCTACCTTGAAGTCCGTAGGACTTTATACACCAGCACCTACAAGGAAACATTATAAGCCTAAACTGGCCTCTCAATTCTTTCCATCACCTGCCTGGCAGGACAATCACAGGAAGAGAAGCAGGGGATTTAGGAGAAGACCTCCTTCCTAACCTTCATCCATGTCCATGCCTGCTTCCCACAGACACCCTGGTGTGTCCAAGCAGGCCTTTTGATGGGACACTTGGGGACAATGTACCAGGATGGAAACTGGATCTAACTTCCCCAATATTTGCAGACTGTGTATCCCATTTCTATCAGGCGTGGGCCCATATTACAACAGACCACTGGGTGCTAAGCATGATAGCAGTGGGATATACCCTTCACTTCAGTTTTCCCCCCTCCACACCTTCCCTCTCCATCCCTCTTCAGGGACCCTTCTCAGGAGCAAGTTCTAGCCCAAGAGGTGCAGTATTTCCTAAGGGTGGGAGCTCTGGAAGAGTTTCCTCCAGAGTTAAGGGGCTGAGGGCTTTACTCCTGATATTTCCTAATCCCGAAAACTAATGGCAGTTTCAGACTGATTCTGGACTTGTGAAAGCTCAACAGATACATGAAGAAGCTAAAGTTTGGCATGGTCTCCTTCACTTCCAACATCCCCTCCCTGGATCCGGTGGACTGGTACTTTGCCCTTGATTTGGAGGATGCTTACTTCCATATCTTGATTTTTTCAGAAGATTCCTCAGGTTCATCATAAATCATGCACAACACCAATTTGCGGTTCTCATGTTTGGCCTGTCAGCAGCTCAAGTGTTCACAAAGTGCATGTGGTTGTCGCAGCCTTCCTGAGGAGATGAGGGGTTCGGGTCTACCCTTACCTCGATGACTGGCTGGTCAAAGGTTGGATCAAGGTCCAGGTGGTGTCCAATATAAAGTTAATCCAGGCAACATTCCAGGATTTAGGTCTGCTGATAAATGCGCAGAAGTCTATCCTCTCCCCGGTTCAAAAGATAGAGTTTATTGGGGCTATCCTTGACTCTGTCCAAGCCAGAGCCTTCCTCCAAGAAGCACGATTCCAAGCAATAGTGATACTTACAGAGAGCCGCAAAGATCACCCCATCATAACAGTGAGGAACTGTTTGAAGCTCCTGGGCCACATGGCCTCCTGCACCTCTGTGGTGCAGCATGAAAAACTTTAACTCAGAACTCTCCAGACATGTCTGGCATCCGTATACTCGCCAAAACAACACCATTTGGACACAGTTATCATCGTTTCCCTCTTGGTGGAGATGCCAATCCTTCCACCTCTGTATCCAGACCTGATCTCTCAGGACCACAGCTGCCTGCATCACCCAAACCTTGAGTACCTTCATCTGACAGCCTGGAAGCTCCATGGCTGAACCCTGCAGAGCTAGCATGTCCGTGAGGTCCTACTAGGGAGCAGGAGGCTGTCAACCAGAGCTAAGTACCTGGCAAAGTGGAAGAGGTTCTTGATCTGGTCTACACAGAAGGGTATCTCACCTATGCAATCATCAATACCATTCATTCTGGACTACTTACTACATTTGACGCAACAAGGTTTAACCGTGTCCCCTATTAGTCTATCTGGTCACAATCTCAGCTTTTCACTCATAGGTGAATGGCTGTTCCATGTTTTCAAACAGCATCTGTAATCAGTTTCTTAATAGCCTTGAGACATTGCACCCCCAGGTATGTCAACCAATCCCTGCCTGCGACTTCAACCTGGTATTATCAAAACTGACAGGACCCCTATTTGAGCTGCTGGTAATGTGCTCTCTGCTCTACCTGTCCTGAAAGGTGATCTTCCTACTGGCCATTGCTTCTGTCAGAAGGGTCTCGGAGAACTGGGCCCTCACTTCAGAACCACCATAGATGGTATTTTTGAAGCACAAGGTCCAATTGTGTCCTCATCCAGATTTCCTTCCAAAGATGGTTTCATAGTTCCACATTCACCCGAATATCTTCCTGCCGGACGTCTATCCGAAATTACATACCAACAAGGAAGAGCAGAGGCTCCACTCGCTAGACAGCAGGTGTGCACTGACTTTCTACATAGAAAGGACTAAGCCATTTCTGAAAATTACTCAGCTGTTTGTAGCCGTTGCAGACAGGAAGAAAGGTATAACCATCTCATCCCAGAGAATTTCATCACGGATCATATCCTGCATCCGCACATGCTACGACCTGGCAAAGGTTCCTGCCCCACCTGCCTTGGCAGCACATTTCACAAGGGCCCAAGTATCTTCAGCAGCATTCATAGCACAGGTTCCTATCCAGGACATTATAGAGCAGCAACGTGGTTGTCAGTTTACACTTTTGTGTCTCATTACAACAGGCTAGAGACAATACTGGATTTAGCCGAGTGGTGTTCCAATCAGCATGCCAATAAATTCCGAACCCGCCGCTTGTACAACTGCTTGGGAGTCACCTATATTGGAATGGACATGAGCAAGCACTCGAAGAAGAAGAAATAGTTAATAACCTTTCCATAACTGTTGTTCGTCAAGATGCATTGCACGTGTCCATTCCAAGACCCTCCCTCCTACTCCTCTGTCAGAGTAGGGCAAGAAGTAACTGAGGGGGCTGCAAGTTGGTAGGACCCTTTATACTGGTGCTATGAGCACGCAACTCCAGGGGGCACTGGAGCCAACCCAACGGATACCCCTGAGGGAAAATTTTCTGGTGGCTGTGCTCGGGGCGAGCGCAAAACTACATTGCAATGGACATGTGCTACACATCTCGAAGAACAACAGTAACAGAAAGGTTAGTAACCATTTTTTCCTATAGGAAACTTGTCTTCAAAGCACACCTATTTTACCATTCATGCCAGCCTTTTTCTTTTCCAAATTTCAATCATTACCATTTGATCTTATATCTTTCTTCTCCAGGATCAAGGTAGCAATAGCATTGGCCGTAGGGAAGAAAGAAATTCACTTCTCTTCCTGGATAATATTTTAATCTGGTTTCTGTATAGGGAGGAAGCTGAAGCATACACAATGCTATGGGTTCTGGAGTATCTTGGATTCAGGATAAACACAGACACGTTACCAACAAACTCAATCATAGGCCTGGGATGAGGATGAATAGTATCGGGTATAAAGTCTCCTTTCAGAAGAATGTTAACAAAGATGAAGATGGCCATAATGGAAAACAAGTGGTGTGTCAGAAACAAATATATAAATCTTCCTGGAGCCTGATGGGAATTCTGATCATCATCCACTCGCAATTCATTGAGGTCTCAGAGCATTGTTCCCTCCGTGGATAACATACTTGTTCTTTGCCTATGTCCATTACACTAGGTGTGTGTGCATCTCGTGCACTGGTACCACAGAGTTTTCCCTAGTGGTACTCGTAGGGGCAGCCGTGCCTTCACCCTGGTGACCCTCATGCTTGAAGCTGAGGGCATAAAAGGCAGAGTCATCCCACCCATTCTTCAGTTCCTTCTTACCATCCATTGCCAGTGGTCAAAGTATACTGTGTTTGAGATCATTCCTTTTGTGAATGTGCCTTTATAGCTAGTTGTTAGCGGTACTAGTTTTGGTCCCTTGGACCCCTTTTCTTTCTTTTCTTGTCAATAGTCAGTGGACTCCAGGCTCAGCCTGGTACCAGTGGAATCTATGTCAAGGTTCCCTGGTTTCAAGCTGTGTTCCCGGTGTCACAAACAAATGCTCATGAGGGAGCCTCACTCTTGCTGTAGAAGTGCTTGGTTGAGGGTCATATCAGGGACAGGTATCCGATCTTCCAGGGCTTCAAGACTAGAGCAAACGAGCATCTCAGATACATCCTCATGGAGGCAGTCCTTTATCTGGCATCAGAACTGGCTCAGTTGGGTTGAGGAAACTCCTCAACTACTTCTTCTGGGAGTTCTCCTCCAAGCTTACCTGCAAACAGAAGCAGAAGAATATCTCCCCTCACTGGGGCAATCCTCAAAGAAGCATAAGCACTGGGAGCACCCTCGGCCTCCAAAGCCTAAGGAGAGGATGGTTTCAACTTCCTCAAAGTCCTCAATACAGTACTCCTCGGCGCAGAGATTAACCACTCTGGTAAGATGCATACTTAGGATGTTTGCCGAGCCCTGTCTTTTTCCTGGATGGAACAAATCCCTTTGGGGTTTTTTCCCAACTGTTTGACTCCTATACAGAACAAATGAGAGGACCTCCTGCCACAGCGCTGTGGCTTTTCAAATAGATCACCAGCTGCATTGTCATGTGCTACAAGGCCAAAGGCATCATGACCCCAAGGAAGCTGTCTGTACATTCAGCCAGAGCTTCCTCAGCCTTTATGGTGTTTGTGGTAAACATCCCTGTTGTGGACAGCTGCAGAGCAGCAATATAGTCATCAGTCCACACATTTGCTAGACATTGCACAATTACTACCACATGAAGGGAAGATGCAAATGTGGGGAAAGTGGTCCTGCACTCCCTCTTCCAATGAGACTCCTAGACCCACTCCACTGAAAACAGCTTGTGGATTCACCTAGCATAATGGATATATGCAATCACTTTAAGAAGAAACAACGGTTATTTGCTTCTCATAACTGTTGTTCTTCAAGATGAATTGTATATGCCCATTGCACGACCCAGCCTCCTTCCCCAATGCATTGGAGTCTATCATCTAAGATTCCAGTACAAAGAAAGTGAAGGATGGATGGGGTGGGCTCTGCCCATTATACCCTTGGCTTGGAGCATCAGGGATGCCAGGGCAGAGGTCTGGCCACCCCATGGGTACTGCTAGGGAAAACTCTCCAGCACTGCTGCACAAGACACACACACACACCTAGTGTAATGGGCATATGCAACACATCTTGAAGAACAGCAGTTACAAGAAGTGAGTAATTTTTCTGGTCATGACAGTCAACATGTCTGATGAAGTTTTCATAATAACTGGAAAAAATGTGATCAGCCCTACTACTGAGAGAAATTATCCTGTTCTGGGCAGAGCAAAATTTCCTATCTGTGTGCACTGTCCACCAAGAGGGAGCTGAACACCAAGACTTACATGGCAGAAGTGGGTTTAGCAGAGTGGTTGCTGCACCTAGAAATATTTTGCTCATCGTAAATCAATTTGGTAGTCTGGTGACTGAAAGAAACGTTTTGCATCTGGAAACACTAAATAAAGTGACCTGCAGCCCCTAACTATGTCAGGACCTGGGATGTGAGGTGGTGAATGACCTCTTGCGAAGCTGGGCAAGGTCCCTGCTATATGTCTTCCTACTTTTCCACTTCTCCCTAGGATCATACAAAAGATAGGAATGAGAGATTGGCAGTGATAGTGTTTATGCCTTGCTGACTGAAGAAGCAATGGCTCTCAGGCCTGATTAACCTAGCATTGGATCTTCAGATATGTCTCTTTCACAGAGGAGGTCTGCTATTACAAGACCAATTGTCCATTGGCCCAGACAGATTTAAAATGAATACTTGGATGAAGTGACCATTGCTCCCATGGACCCCAAAAGAGAAGTCAGCAAACAGGACTTATTTTACCGCCTGGTGCAAAGTCAATAACCATGTTAAAACAAGTGAAATATAACCTTTCCTTCAGGAGATTTTTAGTGTGTGTGTGTAAGCGTGTCCAAGCAAAAAGGTCAAGTCTCTGCAGTATATATTCTCAGCATGTTCAAGAAAAGGAACTTTGTACAAATCCAATAATTAAATGCTTCCTTAGGGCACCGTCCTTATTCCAATCCCATAAGGTCATAGAACCTCATTCTGCTCCTTACGGCACTAACCAGATTGAACCCCTGCAGGAGGTGTTGCAGATTAGACCTCCTGATGACTACTTTCACTAATCAGCTGAAGTTATTTTATTTGAAATTGGGAGCTCTCTCCAATGAAACCCAGTATTGTATTTTGAATTCAGGCAGGTGTTACTGAAATTTTTGAATTGAATTATATTAAACTAATGATGTGATCTAAAATAATGCCTTTAATTTTAAACCTTTTCTTTTTAACTATCTAAACTGGTAACCAAGTTTGTGGACCACCCTAAAGGAATTGCCAGGGAAAACTGCAGCTAGCTTCCTTTCCCTTGAAAGGACACTGATACAGCCCTTTGGTCAAGAATAGACAAGTCAGCAGTAGATCTTCAAAAACAAAAAATATTTATTTAGAAATGAATGGTTACAGTAAAAGAATAGAGATAGATATAAGTAGGAACAAATACAATAAAGGTTACAGTTACAGGACTGAAGCAGCCTAGTAAATAAAGACACAACACTACAATAACACTGTCAATTATCATTATCACATATAACAATGTAGCAATGTAATCATTCGCTTAATACTCTATACCTTATAACAATATAACAATTAAGCATATAACAATATATCAATTAATCCTTCAATACTAAATACTTAAAACTGAACATCCAGTAAGCGCTGGCCAGGCGGTTACTAGGTGGGTAAGGGAAGATCGTACTCAGACCTCACACACTCAGCGTTATTTACAGTCGAAACATGTATGCTCTAGGACATTAAGCAAAAGGAAATTACACTTCCAAAAAGCTTCTTTCAATTCCCTCTGAGACCATCTCAAAACGTCCTTCTACTCTGTCTCAAATTCGGGAGCATTGTCCTCTGCTGTCGGTGAAGGGCCTTTGGGTGGCTGCTGCCGCTGCTTCTGAGGTGGTGGCAGAGATGGATTCCGCTGATGTTTCTCAGGTGGCTTCTTCTGCACAAGCATTTTCTTCCTTGAAGGTGCCTTGTATCTTCTCCTCTCTTTTTGGTCCCTGATCCCAGACAGGGTTTGGCCTGTCGGTCTTACATACTCTCAAGCTCTCCCAAGCTCAGTCAATCAGTTTCCAACTTTTCTTAGCTCTGCCCTTGATAGGTAGCTCCTCTTCCTCCCTTACTTCTGTGGGGCTACAATGTATCTTTGTAGGATTTTGCTGATGCAACGCCATGCCTCTATTGTATTACCCGGTAATGGTGCAATCCTACCTCCTGATTGCATTATCTCGATATATCCCTATGGGCTCCCATGTATTCCTATGGGGTTTTTCTTAGCTGACCTTTGGATGAACCCTAGCTAAAGTCCCATGTATTCCTATGGGCTACAGTGTATCTCAACGGGGTTTTGCTGAGTCATGCTGGAGGCTCACTGCTATGAAAATTCCATGGTAACGGATCTGTGGACATCAGCAGAAAGAAGAAAAGGAAAATGTATCTGTGCTTTTCCAAAAATGTCCTCTCTAATAAGATCCCCAGATCCAGTGCCCCTGGGAGACAAGCAGTTCTTCCAGAAATAGAGATAGAAACTGACATCCAAGCATTTGGAATTTACCATGCTCTGCAGTAGGACAAATCTATGTTTTTATCTCAGTTATATTTAACACAGTCTGTAATTTGGGAAAATAGGTTTGAATTATCCTGGTTCTGGAAGTTATATCAACTGGAGGTAGGGTTGCCAACTTTCTAATCCCTGAAAATTGAACACCCGTTCCCCGAGGCCCTACTCCAGGCCCCGCCTTTTCTTCTGAGACCATGCCGCCTGCCCCACCTGTCTCCCCCCACCTCACACACACTTGCTCTCCCATTCCCCGGGGCTCACCTGCCACCTGCAGAGCCGGGCTGGGAAGCGCTGACGTGGACCCTGCCCACCTGCCCAATTGGGGCAGAGCAGGAGTCAGTCCCTGGAACGAGGGGCCAGGTGGGGAAATTGAGGCACAGTGGAATGAGGGGTTCCTGGGAGCGAGGGGCTGGGGAAATTGGGGCACAGCAGGGTGGAGGGGGGTCCATCCCTGGAGTGAGGGGCCAGGTGGGGAAATCGGAGCACAGCTGGGCAGAGGGGGTCCCTGGAGTGAGGGGCCCGGGAGGGGAAATCTGGGCACAATGAAGCTGGGGTCCCTAGGAGCAAGGGGCCGAGTGCGGAAATTGGGCACAGTGGGGGGGGGGTGTCCATCCCTGGAGTGAGGGGCCGGGTGGGGAAATTGAGGCACAGTGGGGCGGGGATGTCCCCGGAGCGAGGGGCTGGGTAAATCGGGGCACAACACGGTGGGGGGGGCAGACAGGTTACCCCCCCCCCCTCGGGCAGCACCGGTACCTATTTTGGAGCCTGGTGTGGGAGCCAGCCAGTTCTCTCCGTCAGGCTGGGGGGCGGGAAGAGCAGCCGCTGCTCAGCAGAGCCGCTCCTCCAGGCTCCAGCAGCAGCTGCTGTGCTTCCCACCTCCCCCCCCCCCCGGCGGCGGAGGCCAGTTACTGCAGGTAACTGTTGACCAGACGCTGCCACTTCCCTTTTCGACCAGACATTCCGGTCAAACACCAGACCCCTGGCAACCCCAAGGAGGGAATTTCAAGAGGCCGCGCGTTCCCCTTCTGCCAGTGGCTGGCAGGTCTGGTTCTGTTCCCAAGCTGCAAGCAGACTGATGTACTTATTGCATTGGCCCTTACTACTCAAAGAGCGGAAATGTTCAGGTAAGCATGGGTACCTTTTCCTAAAGGACACAGAATGAAATAAGGTTCAGAGTAGCAGCCGTGTTAGTCTGTCTTTGCAAAAAGAAAAGGAGGACTTGTGGCACCTTAGAGACTAACCAATTTATTTGAGCATAAGCTTTCGTGAGCTACAAATAAATTGGTTAGTCTCTAAGAATGAAATAAAACACGGCTACTTAGCCTGGTTCATCACGATGGAATTCTAGTTAGTTTCTAGTGCCGTTTTTCTTAACTTCTGAGGTCTCTCCTCCTGCGGGGGTGCATGTAAGTCCTTAACAGGAAGGGGAACTATGAGCATGTACTGAATGGAGAAAATACAATACCAACCGCAATTTTTTGTACAAGAAAATTAGTTTCTTACTAGATATGCGACTGGTTTTCCTATAGTGCCATCTGCTGGTTAATATCATGAAGCACCGCTGAAATAATCCAGTTTGAAACATTACATAGCAAAGAATTACTATGAAAATACACTTGAGGATGTCACCTCAATAAGATTTGACGACATGCTCTAGGTGTTATTCAGCCTTGCTCAATGAATGCACAGTATTAATTAATATATAGTATTAAATGTGATTTGTAAAAATACAGTGTGCTTCTTTTCTTGGAGAGAAAAATATAATTTGTGCCTATAACTAATAACGAATACTTTTTCTGGAGGAGGGGGAGGGAAGTCAAGGGCTCTGAGTATAGTGCCTTCCCTCTGATTTTCCAAAGTACTTTATCTTCCCCAAACTGTTGTGAGGTAAGTAACTATTAATTATAAGCATTTGTCCAGATAGGGTATCTCTCTGGCTCACGAGGTATCAGTGACTTACCCAAGACCATGTAAGAAGCTGGTGGCAGACCCAAGCATAGAACCTTTTCTATAACTTTTAGGGTGTGAGAAGGTGTTTTTTTGTCATTACCTAGAGATCATCCCCCTGTATCAACCATGAAGTTCCTACACTACCGCCATTCATTTACCTTGTCTTGTTTTCAACTAATCTAAAAGCTCTGCCATTTTCTTGTTTAGCATAGAAGGGTGTTCCCCAGTATTCAAACTATATCATCACAGGGTGTTGAGTACTCAGCACCTTCCAGGACTGATCCCTTTGTCAGATGCTATTGCATAGTCATTCCCAGTCAGACATGTGCACATCCCCAGAACACTGTTTGATCACAAAGTAGAATGTTCTGCTGGAAATATCTCACCTCTGATATTTGCTTTAAAAATGCATGGATAATCTTTTTTTTTTTTCATTGATGAAAGTAATTAGGTGGTGCAAAAGAGGTAGTTTGTCTTTTGATATCTTAATATATTTTTTCTTGCAGAAAAGTTGATCCTGCTCTTGGGAATAGAAAACCTTAGAAATCTTTATCCTTTGGGGTCCTATTAACAGAGGTAGTCTTCTAGATCTCAGTCCCCAAAAACTTCTGAATGTCTAGATGCTGAATTACTGATGCAAGGCCCTGCATACTGGAAAAAAGTACTGATGCTTTACCCCTTTGAAGAGGAAAGAGGCCATTTACTGCTTTTATCCAAAAATGAGTTCAAAACAATGTAAAACTTCAGAGCCTACAAGTCCACTCAGTCCTACTTCTTGTTCAGCCAATCGCTAAGACAAACGATTTTTGTCTATGTAAGTTTGTTTACATTTACAGGAGATAATGCTGCCCACTTCTTATTTACAGTGTCAACAGAAAGTGAGAACAGGCATTTGTATGGCACTTTTGTAGCCGGCACTGAAAGGTACTTATGTGCCAGATATGCTAAACATTCGTATGTCCCTTCATGCTTGTAGGGGAAAGGTTGCGGAAGATTGGCGAGGAGCTAAGTGGTGGACTGAGTATGTGACTGGATGTAAGCGGAGGATGCAGGCAGTTTCAATGAACTTTGTCCGACAGACCCTGCCAAAAGATATTGTAGCACAGCTCAGCATATTTTTGCCTGTAAAGTCAGTTTATGTAATAAGCATAAATTATATATATAAGAATGTAACCAGCTGTTGACATCATGTAACCCTGAGATAAGAGTGGAGAATATAGCGCCACAGAAGACACCCCCCCAGTGGAGTCCTGCCTGGTCAGCTGTCCCGAATGGCCAGAGTCCCCTGCGGCCCCTCTGCGTGTCCTAGCATAATTTACTATTCTTAGGCCTGAATGTCCTCCTTTCGCTGGTATCTCCGCCCCAGCCCTTGTGGGCACAATGCTTCAGCCAACATTCCAGAGGACATGCTTCCATGCTGATGATGCTTGTTAAAAGAATAATGCATTAATTACATTTGTGACTGAACTCCGTGGGGGAGAATTTTATGTCCCCTGCTGTTTTACCCTCATTCTGCCATATATTTAATGTTATAGCACTGTCGAATGGTGCTAGCACATGTTGTTCATTTTAAGAACACTTTCACTGCAGATTTGACAAAATGCAAAGAAGGTGCCAATGTGAGATTTTGAAAGATAGCTACAGCACTCGACCCAAGGTTTAAGAATCTGAAGTGGCTTCCAAAATCTGAGAGAGATGAGGTGTGGAGCATGTTTTCAGAAGTCTTAAAAGAGCAACACTCTGATGAGGAAACTACAGAACTGAAACCATCAAAAAAGAAAATCAATCTTTTGCTGGTGGCAGCTGACTCAGATAATGAAAATGAACCTGCGTCGGTCCGCACTGCTGTGGATTCTTATTGATCAGAACCTGTCATCAGCATGGATGTATGTCCGCTGGAATGGTGGTTGAAGCATGAAGGGACATATGAATCTTTATCGCATCTGGCAAGTAAATATCTTGTGACGCCGGCTACAAGAGTGCCATGAGAACGCCTGTTCTCATTTTTCAGGTGACATTGTAAACAAGAAGCTGGCAGCATTATCTCCTGAAAATGTAAACAAACTTGTTTGTCTGAGCGATTGGCTGAACAAGAAGTAAGACTGAGTGGACTTGCAGGCTCTAAAGTTTTACATTGTTTTATTTTTGAATGCAGTTATTTTCTGTACATAATTCTACATTTGTAAGTTCAACCTTCATGATAAAGAGATTGCACTACAGTACTTATATTGGGTGAACTGAAAAATACTATTTCTTTTGGTTTTTTACACTGCAAATACTTGTAATCAAAAATAAACATAAAGTGAGCACTGTACACGTCGTATTCTGTGTTGTAATTGAAATCAATATATTTGAAAATGTAGAAAACATCCAAAAATATTTAAATAAATAATAGTCTATTATTGTTTAACAGCGCGATTAATCACAATTAATTTTTTTAAGTGCATGATTAATTGCGATTCATTTTTTTAATCACTTGACAGCCCCAGTCTCAACTAGCCTGTCATCTCCTCAAACCAGGGACTTTGCCTTCTGCTGTAAAGTGCCACGCTCACCTGTGTAAATGGTCTATTCTTAAACAGGGAACAATTTCCTACATGCTAAAGACAAGATGTTATTTTACGACGATAATAAAAGAAGTTCATGTGATCAGCTGGTTCCCACATTCATCAGTTTCTTACCCACTGCCCTTAAAAATGACATAAAACAGGCCAGAAAGCTAACAGCACACCTGTCTTGTTCACACTCCCAAGTGCCTGAGGGTCATCTAGATGCTCTGCTGTGGGAGAAGGAAGGTTCCTTTTATAACGGAATTGTTGCTTCATTGCTGCAGCCTCCTCCCAACTACTCTGTGCTGCAAGTTGGAGGGAGATTTCAAAATGGATCATAGATTTGACTCAGTTCAATAATACTGTCCTTTGGCAACACTTGCAAAGGTCATATCTGTGAGGCCAAAATGCAACATTTTACGGAAGCAGTATTGTTTGCAACACAGAGACCACTGATTCAGTGATTTAAAACACAACCACTATTCACATACCTGTCACTAACTGGCTGACCCCAGGCAAGCACACATGAGCCACAGGACCCCCAAAATGGTAACTGCAGAGGAAATCAGTGTTCCAGGGCTGTACTGTACACTGGCCAGGTGGCTCTTGGGGCGAGCCAGCACTCTAGGACAGGTGGGTATTGTAGTTTTAAGAACGCTTGATAGAGATCTTGTAGGTGTTTGTCTCTGTCTGAGGTTTCAACAATTTCCATCCCACCATCAACCTCAGCCTGGACCAGTCCACACAAGAGATCCACTTCCTGGACACTGCAATGCTAATAAGCAATGGCCACATAAACACCACCCTATACCGGAAACCTACTGACCGCTATTCCTACCTACATGCCTCCAGCTTTCACCCAGACCACACCACACAATCCATTGTCTACAACCAAGCTCTACGATACAACCGCATTTGCTCCAGTCCCTCAGACAGAGACAAACACCTACAAGATCTCTATCAAGCATTCTTACAACTACAATACCCACCTGCTGAAGTGAAGAAACAGATTGACAGAGCCAAAAGAATATCCAGAAGTCACCTACTACAGGACAGGCCCAACAAAGAAAGTAACAGAATGCCACCTTCAGCCCCCAATTAAAACCTCTCCAGTGCGTCATCAAGGATCTACAACCTAACCTGAAGGACGATCCCTCACTCTCACAGATCTTGGGAGACAGGCCAGTCCTCGCTTACAGACAGCCTCCCAACCTGAAGAAAATACTCACCAGCAACCACACACCACACAACAAAAACACTGACCCAGGAACCTGTTGCCAACTCTGTCCACGTATCTATTCAAGGGACACCATCATAGGACCTAATCGCATCAGCCACACCATCAGAGGCTCGTTCACCTGCACATCTACCAATGTGCTATATGCCATCATGTACCAACAATGCCCCTCTGAATGTACATTGGCCAAACCAGACAATCTCTACGCAAAAGAATAAATGGACACAAATCAGACATCAAGAATTATAAAATTCAAAAACCAGTCGGAGAACACTTCAACCTCCCTGGTCACTCAATTTCAGACCTAAAAAGTCGCAATTCTCCAACAAAAAAAGTCAGAAACAGACTCCAACGAGAAACTGCAGAATTGAAATTAATTTGCAAACTGGACACCATTAAATTAGGCTTGAATAAAGACTGGGAGTGGATGGGTCAGTACACAAAATAAAAAGTATTTCCCCATGCTAATTTTTCCCCCTATTGTTACTCACAACTTCTTGTCAACTGTTTGAAATGGGCCATCCTGATTAACACTACAAAAGGTTTTTTTTCTCCTGCTGATAATAGCCCACCTTAATTGATTGGTCTCGTTACAGTTGGTATGGCAACACCCATTTTTTCATGTTCTCTCTGTATATATATCTTCCTACTGTATTTTCCACTGCATGCATCTGATTAAGTGGGGTTTAGCCCATGAAATCTTATGCCCAAATACATTTGTTGGTCTTTAAGGTGCCACATGTACTCCTTGGGTTTTTTTGCTGATACAGACTAACACGGCTCCCACTCTGAAACTAGGGCTGTGTGGTTGGAGCGGGTTTTATTTCTGTATTGAAGCAGTTTTTTGTGGTATTTGGATGGTCCATTCCATTATGTGATCTATTTCTCTGGTGGAGTGTCCCTGTTTGGTATGTTAAGGTGTATATCCCATTACTATTCCAACCAGTTTACAGGTATTTACTCATTTATCTAGATTGTGCAGACCCAGATTCCTTCATCTTCACATATGTAAAAGTATAAACTGTTGTGACAGAGCGAACAGTTGTCACAGCCCATTCATTTCACATAAATCAGAACATGTTCCCAAATACATTGATGGGTTAATGAACAGACAATGTTTCTGTTTGAGAACATCTGTTTAACTATAGCACTTATTCCTTATGGGGTATTTTTGAGCTTTGAAATAACTGCCATTCTTCTGCTAGAATCAAACCTATGGTTAAGAATCTATTCATCCCATAGAGAAGGTCAGTATTTTCTTTGTAACCCAGCTGGCAAAAACTCAGTGACAACTTAATACCAGTATTTATCATGTTTCAGAAGAGATCCAGCTTGTATCTTTAACCTCTGAAACTGTTACGGCAGCTCTAGACCATCTGCAGGGAAGTTTTCCTGTGCTTTGCACCATTTCCATTTTGGCAGGAAAGAAAGCCCTCCTTTTTAATTTCATATCATTAAGCTGGATAAAGTGATTTCAAAAAAAGTTCAGCAGGATTTACTTCTGTCTAGCATGCTATAACATGTTTTTTTAAGCTGAGAAAATTGCTTAGACAATGAATCATTTAATCAAATAGTGGAACTGTCTCCTACTTGGATTTTTCTCTTTATTAACCCTCCCATAAATGTTAATACCACATAAAAGTTTGAAATGATCCTTTCAAGGTCTATCTGTTGCAATGTAGCTTCCTTGATCAAAGATAATTGTGCATCAGCACAACTCTTGCAAGCTGATACAGGTACATGTTTTATAAATGTCTAATAAACTAAATAATGCAGAGAATGTGTATTGTTTCATTAAATCTGTAGTAGGAAGCCTGGCATGAGGGCCTGGGCCAGACAAGAACTCAGCTGTGAACCACAGACATTGTATCATTACAGACATTGTATGATTACAGATAATACCATTTTCCTTATTCTAATAAAGTCCCTTGTTCAGTGATAGAAGAAAACATTCATTTTATATTTAAAATTTTGGTGGAGTCCATTATACAGAGCAATTACAAGCAGTGCAAATTGACAAGTTTTCCAATACTAGTTTATTATTGCTGTTAACCTTTAAGGCACAGGGCTACCAATCTATCAATTTTTAACCCATTGTCATCAAGTTTATCAATACGAGTTGCAGCATTAAACGTTTAGAATTCTGAACTTTACACAGTCTGATTACACTACTGATGTCGTACTGATGAGAGAATACAAGTAAAGTTTTTCTA
Source organism: Lepidochelys olivacea (assembly GCF_965140295.1). Taxonomy (NCBI): domain Eukaryota; kingdom Metazoa; phylum Chordata; order Testudines; family Cheloniidae; genus Lepidochelys; species Lepidochelys olivacea. The sequence goes on along the minus strand of NC_140414.1, from coordinate 133,280,353 downwards.
TGTGAATATCTCTCATGTTTTGCTGCTTATCAAACATTCCAAGAGATCAGTTGAAGATCAATTGAAATGTAAATACTGAATAGCTCATCTACAATAAGTGTTCAACATCATTTAACCAATTTGAGTGCACATGGTCAGCTAAAATCAAGCACAAGGGAAGGTGAGATCTTGGTCATCTCCAAGTTTATATATATATATATATAATCATTATTGTTAGTTTCTCCAAGTACTGACAATTTATTAAGCATGTACAATCTATTTTCTTTTATCAAAACTTGACTTAGCTTTGTAAAGAATCATGTGGAAACCCAAAGGGGCAGAAATCTGCTCGGTAGAACTGGACTGTTAATAATCTGGCTACATTTCTAAACCAACCAAAATATCATCAAACTAATCTTTATGAATGAGAGGAATAAGTCTAAAAGTCCATTTTTATTTTGACATTATTAGTTGCTATTTTGATCTTCAAACATACTGGGTTTTTTTAATGTAATTCTTTTGAAAGTTCAGAGTGGTCCAATACTCTGAAGTCAAAAATTCCATTCCATTGTTTGGGGGTTGGGCACCCTGTTTTTCTGTCTGCATTCAGTCAAGAGAAAGGGGGATACAGTAAAAGATCCCACATGAGAGCTCTCAAACCTGATGAGCAGTTGTCCAGTACTAATCTTTGACTTAACTCAGAACAGAAGAATATGAAAGAGAGAAAACATAAAGACTCAAAAATTTCTTCTCCCATCAAGGCATCTTACCTTCACTTGCATCTTCTCCAAGCTCTCTCCTTCCTTCCTTTTTCTTTGAACTCTCTCTCTCTCTCTCCCCATCCCAAGATCCCCTGCACTTCCTCTCAACTTCTCACTTACCAATGGGCCCTACTATACTCTGCAGTGTTGACATGTACCCACAATATATTCCTGTGCAAATACTCCTCACCACCAATGGATGGTACAGATCATCAGACCTAGTTTTGTGACAGGGCAGTAACCTCACGGATCCTCTATATGATACTGTGGAGTGTCATTGTGCCAACACCAAACCAACAGTTCACTTAGGAGAGGAGATTGAAGAATGTGATCATGCTGGTCTGTCTGTTTTCTGGACACTGCTGATCTCACAACACAACAACAACAAACATGGTTTGTTCACTCAACAAACACGAAGTAGCAGAATTGCGCCTCACTGAAACCACTGAAACTATTAGTAGTTACCCAACGAAAATGAGACTTTGGATGCTTGGGGTGGTAGTGTTCATCCTTGCCTCAGCATATCAATCTGATAGTGCTTGATTCCAGGTTATGTTAAAGTACCAAGAACATGTTAAATGGACGTATTAGTGGAAAACGAATACAGATACTTAGTAACCGGGACCTTTGCAGCAAAGAAAATTATGCAGGAGTGTTGGTTGCTTTTCAGCCTTTTATCAGGCCTGCACAGATGAAGGAAGTATGACAATATTTGACTGGCCTGTTTGTCTATTGAGAGAAATACCAAGGAGACCAACTGTGATTGTGGTTCTTGTGATGCGGATACTAGTTTGAATTATTATACTTTTCACACCAAAAGAGCAACTCTACTCTGAAAAGTGACTCTAATCCAAGTAACTTCTGCTGATTTTGGTGGGAGAAAAAGACAATTTTTTTGCTAGTTTTTAATTTTGTTGGCCTTGAAGGCCTTCTTTGTGAAGGAGCTGGGTTCTTGTCCATCTTGTGCACCATCCACAGAATTGTTTACTAACTACTTACACCTTTGCAACTGCACTGGAGGCCTTGGGGTTGCCCAGATGTCAGTGACATCATCACTTGGCCAGATTCCTTTTATGATGTATGAAGTGTGAAAGGAAAGGATGCAGCTTGACTTTCAGAGGCCAGGCTGTATCTGCTGAGCTGGCAATTAGAAAAAAATCTTACCTGTAAACTGAGCACATTTGATCTGAAAATCATTGAGGCAAAATCATGGAGCCCCTTTCTACCTTATAAAAAGGAGCTAATTTGAAAGATGGTGTGAAAAATCCACAAAATATTCAGCTAACACTTTTTAACTTGCAGCATTTTCAATACTGCAAAAGCAATCTATTTATATGGAAAGGAAATGTAAATTAGAATTATGGGGATTAAAGCACGGTTAAAATACTGTGTGTTGAAAATACCATTTGAACATCGTTCAGTTGTTATCAAAATCATTTTTCATTCAGTATTTATATGGATTTTGCAATTCTTCTAGGTTGTCCTCTTGCCAGCATGCATAAAATAGATAAATATAGTTGTAGACACAGGAGTTTATCCTGTAGGACATCAATCCCACGCAAGAGAATGGAGGGGCTGATACAGGAATCAATTAATAAAGAATAAAGGAAGGTAATATAATTAATGCCAATCAATATGGGTTTATAGATCCTGGCAAACTTTTTATAAAGATAATAGTGTTGATGTAATAGACTTAGACTTCTGTGCGGCATCTGACTTGGTACTGCATGATATTTTGATTAAAAAACTAGAATGATATAAATTAACATGAGAAAGGCAAGGTAGTGTAAGTAATATATTTTATTGACCCAACTGCTGTTGGTGGAAGGGACAAGCTTTGAGCTTCACAGGGCTCTTCCTCCAGTCTGGAGAAGGTAACCAGAATGCCCCAGCTAAATACAAGGTGAGAGAGATAGATAAGCATAAAGGATTTGCACATATTGCACTTAATAACTCTGAAGGCATAGGAGGGTAAGCAGGCAGTAGGATTTGTTACAAATTGTTGAAATGAGCCATAAAACCAGTGTCTCTGTTAAGTCCATGTTTTTAGGGTCCAGCAGAGTTATAAATTTAAACTTCCAGGCTTGTCTTTTGAAGGTGTGTGTAGGTTTCCTTTAAGGCGAGGACTGAGAGGTCAGACACGGACACGGAATGATTGCTTTGTGAACAGTGTTCGACCATGGGTGACAGGATGTTAACCCTTCATTGTCCTATGACTGCAGCATTATTAACTTCCCACTTCATTTTAAGTGGTCTCCCACAACATGTGCGAACACCTTGTGCTTAACTATTTGTTCCATCTTGTATTTAGCTTGGACACTCTGGTTCGCTTCTCCAGACCTCAGGAAGAGCTCTGTGAAGCTCAAAAGCTTGTCCTTTCCACCAACAGTAGTTGGTCAAACAAAAGATATTACCTACCCTACCTTGTCTCTATTATATCCTGGGACCAACACAGCTATACAAACACTGCAAACATAAAATTAATATGACACATATTAAATGGATTAAAAACTGGCTAACTGATAGCTCTCAAAATGTAGTTGTAAATGGGCCATCATCATCAAGCGGGTGTGTTTCTAGTGTGGTCCCATAGGTATTTGTTTGGAGCTCTACTCTATTTAACATTTTTATCAATAATCTGGAAGAAAACATAAAGTCATCCTTGAGAAAGTTTGCAGATGAGCCAAAGATTGGGGGAGTGGTAAATAATGAAGAGGACAGGTCACTGATACAGAGTGATGTGGATCGCTTAGTCATCTGGGTGCAAGCAAACACTATGTATTTTAATATGGCTAAATGTAAATGTATACACCTACGAACAAATATGTAGGCCATACTTCCAGCATGGAGGACTCTATGCTAGGAAGCAGCAACACTTAAAATAAATTGGGAGTCGTGGTGGATAATCAGCTGAACATGTGATCCTAGTGCAACGCTGTGGCCAAAATGGCTAATGCAGTCCTTGGATGTATAAAGATGGGAATCTTGGGTAGGAGTAGAGAGGTTATTTTACCTCTGTATTAGGTACCGGTGTGACTGCTGGTGGAATACTGTGTCCACTTCCGGTATGCACAAGCCATGAGAATGATGAAAGGACTAGAAAACATGAAGTATAGAGAGAGACTCAATTGATTTATGTTAAAAAAGAGAAGGTAAGGGATGAATTGATCACAGTACCTACAGGGGGTCTTCCCCATGGCTATCTGAACTCAAAGCTGTGGTAACTAGTCTCTGTTTTCCAGGCAGTGTCAGAAAATAAATCAGTGGGGGACACAGCACCTCTGTCTGATAAATGATTGGTACATACAAGAATGCTTCCACTCAAAAATCCTTGTTTTACTGAGTACAAATCATACATCAAAACTAGCAATCGTCTAGAAGTACCCCAAATATAGTTACCCAAAGTCTGAGGTGTTATCAATAGATTCAGCAGCAGAGTTCTGGTGGCCAGCCTTTCTTCTAGCTGTTTGATGCCCATTTCCTGGCTTGTAGAAATCCTTGTAGAAAGTTACAGAGGCACCCACAATCAAGTTTACAAACACAGGCACCCAGCACTCACATCGCTTCCCCTTCTCATGAATCTGTTCTTGCTAGTAACACGCTGCAACTGTGCAGTTCTTTTTGTCTGCCTAAGCAAGGCAAGATTTTTCCAGATGCTGTGATGTCCTCACATCCAGCGTATGGGGACTAAGTGCACAAGATAGGTGTGAATTAGATCAAAACCAGTTCTTTCACAACAGGGGAACAAACATTTGATAACAGGCTCTTCAATTTACCAGACAAAGAGACGATAAGTTCCAATGACTGGATGCTGAAGCTAGATAAATTCAGTTGAGAAATAAGGTGTATATTTTAAGTGAGGGTAATTAACCATTGGAATAATTTATAAAGGGTCAAAGTAGATTCTCCTTCACTGGCAACTTTTAAATCATAATTGCATGCTTTACCTCTTGTTCCAAAGGAATTATTCTGGGGAAGTTCTAGGGCCTGTGTTATATAGGAGGTCAAACCAGATGATCACAATGGTCCCTTCTGGCCTTGGAATCTATAAGCAGATACCACTGCTTTTCTTTAGTTATAATTAGGGCCCTATCAAATTCAGGGTTGATTTTAGTCAATTTCACTGTCATAGGATTTTAAAAACTGTAAATTTCACAGTTTCAGATACTTAAATCTGAAATTTCATAGTGTGGATCCCAACCTAAAAGGGGGCTATGGGGAGGGGGGGATGCAAGGCTATTGTTGGGGGGTTGCGGTATTGCCACCCTTACTTCTGCACTGTTGCTGGCGCGAGCGCTGCCCTCAGAGCTGGGCAACCGGAAAGTAGCGGCTACTGACCAGGCACCCAACTCTAAAGGTAGCACCACTTGCCAGCAGCAGCACTGAAGTGAGGTTGGCGTGGCATGGGAGGTCCTCACTTTTTCAGGGGAAGGGCTGGCCTTAAGGGTGGGCAACGTAGATGACCACCCAGAGTGCTGTGGCTGGGGGTTGGGGGTTTCCGTGGTCATTCCACCATGCACACGCAGCCAGCTCAAGGCCCCTTTGACCCCTGTGTGCTGGGCCCAGAGCCAGGGAGCTAAGGGGTCCTACCATACATAGGGCTCCACTGCTGGTCCTGGGCAGGCTGGTGAGGGATGGGACTTCCTCTTCTCCTGCAGGGGCAACTCCCAGGCCCAGGTCAGACCCACCTCTAGGAACCTAACCCGGCTGCAGGAAGCTCTGTGGCTGCCGGCTGAGAGCCCGGCAATGAAGTCAGTGCCACCGCCAGCAGCAATGCAGAAATAACGGTGTCATGGTATTAGCGTTGCCTTCAGAGCTGGGCGGCCAGCCAGCATCCACTGCTCTTCAGCCAGGTAAAAGCACACAAAAGACCAGATTTCACAGTCCCTGACACATTTTTGACAGCCATGAATTTGGTAGGGCTCTATTTATAACACACATCTCCCACTCATCTCTTAAGTAGTTGTTCTTACTTGTTATTTGCATTACAGAAGTGCGTAGTACCCCCTCTCCTCCCCCACAGCACTGAGGCTTCATTGTGCAGGGTGCTGTATGTACACAGTAAAAAAGATGATCCCTATCTAGGGAACTTCTAATCTGCGTATGGACAAGCTGTAACAGGTGGGTGAAGCACAAATTATGGAAACATAAGAATAGCCATTTTTCACCATACTGCTGGCTCATGTAGTCCAGTAGTCTCTCTGGCACTGGCTAGTAACACCTGATTCAGAAGAAGGTGGAAGAAACAGTTATGGAATAATCAGTCCATACAGAAAAGTTTTTTTTTGTAACTTACTCAGTTAGAGATTGGCTTATAGTCTGAAGCATGAGTTTACATTCCTTCCCATGTTTTTTCTTAGTAAGTATCTCTGAATGTTCTTTAAGAGGGCAAATCAAAGGTAATAATGACAGGAACCTGGGGAAATGCAGTGGGCATAATTTGCAAGTTTAATTTTTTTTCTTAATATAAATGAATTAATTTTAACTGACCACTAGCCATTAAGTGATTTGGTCAACAGTGGTAGCAGAATTAATGTCTTTCACTTATACAAGAGAGAAATATGTGCTGTATTCTCAATGTGTACTATAACTTGGAGAGTTGCAACTGCCTGACCACCTACAAATTGTAACTCATGGTGAAAATCTGTGCAACAAATAAGGGGGAAAAGGCAAGATTATGGAACATGTGTGGAATGAGAAGGGAGAGAAGAAAAGTAAATCAGTCAAGTTCTGTTAGGGTGTAAGCAAATGTACTCCACACCCCAGACACCCTTAATAACCCAATCCTGGGCATGTGTGTTTTTTTGGAATTTTTGTGAGATTTAATAGCCACACACAGTATGAGCTATCCAGCTGCCCTGGATTCTAACAGCCAACAACCTCAATAGTTTTTACATTTGCATTGCATTTTACTGGTTGGGAAACTGAGACACAGAAAGATTAAATGACTGGCTTTATTCCACACAAGCTAGTGCCAGAGCCAGGATCAGAATTTAAGAATTCATTTTCCCCAGGCCTATGCTCAGTCCAATGGATCAAACTTTTGTAAATTTACAAACAAGCAATGCAGAAAATAACTGATCACAGTGAGCGAGTGCAGGGCTCTATGAAGTTCAGACCCTAGTGCTTAGACCTGGGAGTCAACTTTCTGCTTTCCATTCCCACTCTGCCACTAATCACCTGGTGCATCCTTTAGACAAGTCACTTATTAGAGACCTGAAATTTTCAGAAGTGATAAAACTGCTGTCTGAACAGCTCCCATTGACTTGAACTGGACTTGTGTATGCTTAGACCCATTAGCCCAGCGGTTCTCAAACTGGGAGGCATGACCCCTCAGGAGGTCGCAAGGTGGTTGTGAGCTGTCAGCTCCATGGGGCTGACATTCAAAAGCCACCATTAAATTACTCCCCGCATTTTTAATGTATAAGTGGGATCATAGTCAGAGGCTTGCTGTGTGAGAAGTCACCAATACAAAAAGTTTGAAAACTACTGCGCAGCCTCTCTATACCTCACTTGCTTTATTTGATTAAATGCGGATATCAAACTCTCTCTGGGTTGAGAGGTTTACAGTAATGGTCATAAGGTCTTTTTAGCTCTTCAGATGACAGGTACTGTATAAGAGCAAAATGAAAAGGAGTACTTCTGGCACCTTAGAGACTAACCAATTTATTTGAGCATAAGCTTTCGTGAGCTACAGCTCACTTCATCGGATGCAACAGCATAAGATCAGTTACAGACTTCAATGTGAAAAATCTGATTACTTTTTATAAACTATCCTTTTCTTTCTTTAATCAGGATACGTAACTCACTTTATAGGTAAACTGTACTAGTCTCCAAAGGCCACACAGCAACAACCCTTTCATCACAAAAATCCTGTAATCCCAACAGTCTTCAAATTGATGCATAAAAGTCTCTTGAACTGTGGAACAGCTTCCCAAAGGAAGTAATAGAAGCCCCATTATTTGCATCACAGAATGACAGACTGGACTTAGCACTACAAAATGTATGGTAGGGAACAGCCCTGAAGTGGCAGGGAGATTGACTAGATTGGATCTCATTGTTTATTCCCATCTCTAACTTGACAGTTGATAACAGCTTTAAAGGCCCATTTGAGACTGCCTTTCAATTTACTGGACATGCAGCAGCCCTCAGACCACATCTTTTCATTGCAGTCTGCACAAGAAAATTCACCCTACAATGCAAAAGTGAGATGGGGTTGGGCTGGGTACAGAACCATGAACATGCACTTGTTTTTCTCCTCCTTGCTTCAACTCCTCTGCATTAGCTTCCTTGGGGGGCTGGGGTTTGCACCAGAGAGAGTAGTTTACATTGCTGTATGTTGAACATTATTCAGCAAATATTTAACATAAAAATTACTGTGCTAGGTCCCCAGATTCAGTATTTAATATTGTTGATAGAATGGTTGTCATCTAAATTAAATTAATGGTGGAGCTAGATGAATCTCAGCAACGAACATCACAGAAGATAATGTGACAGTCACAATATGGAGTTTGTAGGCAGCGGCTTGTAAATTAATGCAGTGTGACTTAAAGATCTATTGAACTGTATGGAATATGGAGCAGGAATAACAGGGGCTGGAGTCCAGCATGGTGGAAGGGTATCAGACACCAGAAGGATTAATGATTTTCATTTCTTTTCCGGTTTCAGAGTAGCAGCCGTGTTAGTCTGTATTCGCAAAAAGAAAAGGAGGACTTGTGGCACCTTAGAGACTAACCAATTTATTAGAGCATAAGCTTTCGTGAGCTACAGCTCACTTCCTCAGATGCATATCGTGGAAACTGCAGCAGGCTTTATATATACACAGAGAATATGAAACAATACCTATTCCCACCCCACTGTCCTGCTGGTAATAGCTTATCTAAAGTGATTTCCAGCACAAATCCAGGTTTTCTCACCCTCCACCCCCCCACACAAATTCACTCTCCTGCTGGTGATAGCCCATCCAAAGTGACAACTCTTTACACAATGTGCATGACAATCAAGCTGGGCTATTTCCTGCATAAATCCAGGTTCTCACATCCCCCCACCCCCATACACACAGAAACTCACTCTCCTGCTGGTAATAGCTCATCCAAACTGACCACTCTTCAAGTTAAAATCCAAGTTAAACCAGAACATCTGGGGGGGGGGGGGTAGGAAAAAACAAGAGGAAACAGGCTACCTTGCATAATGACTTAGCCACTCCAAGTCTCTATTTAAGCCTAAATTAATAGTATCCAATTTGCAAATGAATTCCAATTCAGCAGTTTCTCGCTGGAGTCTGGATTTGAAGTTTTTTTGTTTTAAGATAGCGACCTTCATGTCTGTGATCGCGTGACCAGAGAGATTCCACACAAACTTCCTCGTGGCTGGATTTTACTAAAACTAGACAAGCCATTTACAACGCACATTTTGCTTCTCTACAAAAGAAAAAGGACACTAAACTTTCTAAACTACTACATGCTACAAGGGGCCACAGCAATGGTTCCCTCAACCCACCTAGCAATATTGTTAACCTATCCAACTATACTCTCAGCCCAGCAGAAGCAGCTGTTCTATCTCGGGGCCTCTCCTTCTGCCCCTCCACCCCCACGAACATGATACAGTTCTGTGGTGACCTAGAATCCTATTTTCGACGTCTCCGACTCAAGGAATATTTCCAAAATACCTCTGAACAGCATACTAATCCACAGAGGTCTCCCTACCAACACTACAGAAAGAGGGATTCTAGGTGGACTCCTCCTGAAGGTCGAAACAGCAGACTGGACTTCTACATAGAGTGCTTCCGCCGACGTGCACGGGCTGAAATTGTGGAAAAGCAGCATCACTTGCCCCATAACCTCAGCCATGCGGAACGCAATGCCATCCACAGCCTCAGAAACAACTCTGACATCATAATCAAAAAGGCTGACAAAGGAGGTGCTGTTGTCGTCATGAATAGGTCGGAATATGAACAAGAGGCTGCTCGGCAGCTCTCCAACACGAGTTTCTACAAGCCATTACCCTCTGATCCCACTGAGAGTTACCAAAAGCAACTACAGCATTTGCTCAAGAAACTTCCTGAAAAAGCACAAGATCAAATCCGCACAGACACACCCCTGGAACCCCGACCTGGGATATTCTATCTACTACCCAAGATCCATAAACCTGGAAATCCTGGGCGCCCCATCATCTCAGGCATTGGCACCCTGACAGCAGGATTGTCTGGCTATGTAGACTCCCTCCTCAGGCCCTACGCTACCAGCACTCCCAGCTACCTTCGAGACACCACTGACTTCCTGAGGAAACTACAATCCATCGGTGATCTTCCTGATAACACCATCCTGGCCACTATGGATGTAGAAGCCCTCTACACCAACATTCCACACAAAGATGGACTACAAGCCGTCAAGAACACTATCCCCGATAATGTCACGGCTAACCTGGTGGCTGAACTTTGTGACTTTGTCCTTACCCATAACTACTTCACATTTGGGGACAATGTATACCTTCAGATCAGCGGCACTGCTATGGGTACCCGCATGGCCCCACAGTATGCCAACATTTTTATGGCTGATTTAGAACAACGCTTCCTCAGCTCTCGTCCCCTAAAGCCCCTACTCTACTTGCGCTATATTGATGACATCTTCATCATCTGGACCCATGGAAAAGAAGCCCTTGAGGAATTCCACCATGATTTCAACAATTTCCATCCCACCACCAACCTCAGCCTGGTCCAGTCCACACAAGAGATCCACTTCCTGGACACTACAGTGCTAATAAACAATGGTCACATAAACACCACCCTATACCGGAAACCTACTGACCGCTATTCCTACCTGCATGCCTCCAGCTTTCACCCTGACCACACCACACGATCCATCGTCTACAGCCAAGCTCTGCGATACAACCGCATTTGCTCCAACCCCTCAGACAGAGACAAACACCTACAAGATCTCTGTCAAGCTTTCTTACAACTACAATACCCACCTGCAGAAGTAAAGAAACAGATTGATAGAGCCAGAAGAGTTCCCAGAAGTTACCTACTACAGGACAGGCCTAACAAAGAAAATAACAGAACGCCACTAGCCGTCACCTTCAGCCCCCAACTAAAACCCCTCCAACGCATTATTAAGGATCTACAACCTATCCTAAAGGATGACCCAACACTCTCACAAATCTTGGGAGACAGGCCAGTCCTTGCCTACAGACAGCCCCGCAACCTGAAGCAAATACTCACCAACAACCACATACCACACAACAGAACCACTAACCCAGGAACTTATCCTTGCAACAAAGCCCGTTGCCAACTGTGCCCACATATCTATTCAGGGGACACCATCACAGGGCCTAATAACATCAGCCACACTATCAGAGGCTCGTTCACCTGCACATCCACCAATGTGATATATGCCATCATGTGCCAGCAATGCCCCTCTGCCATGTACATTGGTCAAACTGGACAGTCTCTACGTAAAAGAATAAATGGACACAAATCAGATGTCAAGAATTGTAACATTCATAAACCAGTCGGAGAACACTTCAATCTCTCTGGTCACGCGATCACAGACATGAAGGTCGCTATCTTAAAACAAAAAAACTTCAAATCCAGACTCCAGCGAGAAACTGCTGAATTGGAATTCATTTGCAAATTGGATACTATTAATTTAGGCTTAAATAGAGACTTGGAGTGGCTAAGTCATTATGCAAGGTAGCCTGTTTCCTCTTGTTTTTTCCTACCCCCCCCCCCCCAGATGTTCTGGTTTAACTTGGATTTTAACTTGAAGAGTGGTCAGTTTGGATGAGCTATTACCAGCAGGAGAGTGAGTTTCTGTGTGTATGGGGGTGGGGGGATGTGAGAACCTGGATTTATGCAGGAAATAGCCCAGCTTGATTGTCATGCACATTGTGTAAAGAGTTGTCACTTTGGATGGGCTATCACCAGCAGGAGAGTGAATTTGTGTGGGGGGGTGGAGGGTGAGAAAACCTGGATTTGTGCTGGAAATCACTTTAGATAAGCTATTACCAGCAGGACAGTGGGGTGGGAATAGGTATTGTTTCATATTCTCTGTGTATATATAAAGCCTGCTGCAGTTTCCACGATATGCATCTGAGGAAGTGAGCTGTAGCTCACGAAAGCTTATGCTCTAATAAATTGGTTAGTCTCTAAGGTGCCACAAGTCCTCCTTTTCATTTCTTTTCCGTAACTCCAAAGACCTTGAAGTTTTTCAACCTGAAGTAGTGCAAGAAAATCCCCTTATCTGATCCCTGTTGCAAAGAAATTCATCCTCTGACCCTGGCAGAATTTCCCCCTTGAATGAATTTAGCCTCTGCTGAAGACACTCAAAGGGCCAAAATCCCTGCAAGGCCTGTGAAATATCCTCTTGTAATTACTTTCGGACTTGGCCTGCTGCTCTGACACCAAGGTGGTGGTGTCCCAAAACCCTGCTGCATCTTGTATTTGCTGAGGGTCGCCGCAATCGGCTTTGCCATCTCTGCAGTCATGGCCCCTCCATGCCCCATACTCTCACCACTCTGAGCAGTAGCATATCTGGGCCCACGGGCAGCTGTGTGCCCCCTAAACCCCTGGGCCCACATGCAGTTGCATACCCCCTACATCACTGTGTCTCTGGGCCCTAGGCCCATGGGCAGCTGCGTGCCCCCTAAACCCCTGGGCCCACATGCAGTTGCATACCCCCTACATCACTGTGTCTCTGGGCCCTAGGCCCACGGGCAGCTGCGTGCCCCCTACGCCCCTGCGTCTCTGGGCCCTTGGCCCACGGGCAGCTGCGTGCCCCCTACGCCCCGGGGTCTCTGGGCCCTTGGCCCACGGGCAGCTGCGTGCCCCCTACGCCCCGGGGTCTCTGGGCCCTTGGCCCACGGGCAGCTGCGTGCCCCCTACGCCCCGGGGTCTCTGGGCCCTTGGCCCACGGGCAGCTCCGTGCCCCCTACGCCCCGGGGTCTCTGGGCCCTTGGCCCACGGGCAGCTCCGTGCCCCCTACGCCCCGGGGTCTCTGGGCCCTTGGCCCACGGGCAGCTGCGTGCCCCCTACGCCCCGGTATCTCTGGGCCCTTGGCCCACGGGCAGCTCCGTGCCCCCTACGCCCCGGTATCTCTGGGCCCTTGGCCCACGGGCAGCTCCGTGCCCCCTACGCCCCTGCGTCTCTGGGCCCTTGGCCCACGGGCAGCTCCGTGCCCCCTACGCCCCTGCGTCTCTGGGCCCTTGGCCCACGGGCAGCTGCGTGCCCCCTACGCCCCGGTATCTCTGGGCCCTTGGCCCACGGGCAGCTGCGTGCCCCCTACGCCCCTGCGTCTCTGGGCCCTTGGCCCACGGGCAGCTGCGTGCCCCCTACGCCCCTCGCCCCGGGGTCTCTGGGCCCTTGGCCCACGGGCAGCTCCGTGCCCCCTACGCCCCTCGCCCCGGGGTCTCTGGGCCCTTGGCCCACGGGGGGCTCTATGTCCCGTACTCCCCGCCCCGGCGTGAGCGGCTCCGCGCCCCCTTCCGGCCCGCGCGCTCCCACGCTCTCTCCGGGCCGCGCCGTGGCGCGGTGGCGCGCGCGCTCGCCGCTGCCTCTATCTGAGACCCCGCCCCCAGGCCCCGCCCATCCCGGGCGGAGGCCGGGCGCAGCCGAGTGACGGTTACGGAACGTCATCCCGCAGCGGCGGGCGTTGGGCTTCGTGATACCGAGGCCGGGGGTGCGAGGGCCGCGCCCCGTTTCCGGTCAGCGCGGAGCGTTGGCTGGAGCGAGGGTAGGTGGCGCCGCCGCTGTGGCCGGCGCGGGAGGGGGAGGGGCGGGGCTGGTTCTGTATCCCCGGGGGCGCGCCGAGCCGTCGCGCCAAGCTGTGGACTCTGCGTATGCTGGAAACCAAGCCCGGGGGGTGCGGCCGCCCCTCGTTCCAGCACCTGTGTGTGGGGTGGCGCCGGCTTCCTCCGTCGCTGGGGGGTACCATGGCTGGCCCTCCTCTGTGGTTGACTTTGGCAAGTGTATCTGCTCCCAGTCTTGGAGACTAAGGTGCCACAAGTACTCCTGTTCTGTTTGAGGATACAGACTAACACAGCTGCGACTCTGAAAGCTGTCAGAATGCTCCCAGTCTATACAGTATTGTAGTAAAACTGGTCAGGTCAAGATGAGGGTATAAGCACTGGTTCAGGTAATGTAGCAGAATACCAAATATGCTGGCCTGGGAAATGTTAAATATATATGAAAGCACCCAGTCAAAATATTAATGCCAGGCAAATAAAACGTGATCTTATTTATCTCTGTTTTATGAGTTTCTGCAGATGGACCAAAAGCTCTCTCAGCTGGTCGAGGACCTCACAACCTCAGGAGAGCCTCAACTGAATCCAGAGAAAATGAAAGAGCTAAAGAAAATCTGCAAGTATGAAGCATGGTTAAATTCTTTGCTTGAGGAACATATTGGCATAGGGCTGTTCTCGCTAGCATTTTATCATCTTCCACTGTTTCATATAAAAAACAGGTCACAGTGACCCCTTAGTCTGGCCTCTTCCAGACTCTTCTTTTTGCTTTAAGCAACGCTTTGGAATTGATTGCTGCCTTGAAAGTTTAGGGAAATTCATAGAATAATGGGTGATGGTGGGTTTTCTCCAAAACTTGTTAAAAGACTCCCATTGAGTTTTTTGGGGGTGATTTTTTGGGAGGTAAATACTTTTAATCTCATGTCAAAACAGAAAACTTTTTTATTCTGTTAAATTATATTTTTAATGGGTAAAAGAACAAAAAACTCACTGGTGGTTGTACTTGTGTTGATAATGTTTGTTACTTTTCAAAAGATCTTCAGACGAACATATTAACCATGCGTATCGTCTACTGATGACACAGCTGAATCAAGAACATGCAGAGATACGCTTCTCAGCTTTTCAAATTGTGGATGAGCTCTTCACCCGGTCACATCAATTTAGGACGTTAATTATTTCAAATTTTCAAGAATTCTTGGAGCTCACAATTGAAACAGACCATGAGCAGCCTCTTCCCCCACCAAAAGAAGTAGCACAAAAACTGAAAAAAACAGCCATTAAATCTGTTCAAGATTGGCATGAGAAATATGGAGAGGCCTACAAGAAACTCTCCCTAGGATACCATTTCTTAAAACAGAACAAGAAGGTATTTTGTTTGTTTACTTCTACATGTTTACTTCTCCACATCTACTCATTAGGTTCTGACTTAGAAAGATAAGGCTGATTTCTGGAACATGTTGATTTCTCCACTGTAAGCTAATATAAAGGGATATATGCTGGAAACAAAGCTGAGGTCTCTCTCTCTTTGGACAAATGTGAATACTGGCTTTTCTTGCTCACTTTGTTGAAATTTAGATACTAAGTTAAGCTTTTTTCCCTGCTGTAACCTAAGTTCTTTCCATACTGCTAAGGACTTTTTTTTTTAAATTTTGTGTTTTTTTTAATTACAGGACAACCTGTAAGCTTTTCCTACAATATATGTCTTATTTTACTGCTTCAGATTAGAGAGTGTAAATTCCCTATTTGGGTAGGTCTTTCCTTGTGTTACAATACCTAAAACTCACTTCAACACAGATTTTATTTTTCTAGAGGTGTAAATCAAAGGCAGTAACAAGAAATGAGACACTATAATACATTTTGTATTTCTTGTTTTTTTCCCCCTGTTCGCTAATAACTGCCTTGCAGAGTTTATATACTACTTCATATGCTACTAATCAGAGCGTTAAATATACCCTTTCTATATTGATGCTGGAATATCAATGTTCATTCTTTATCCACTGTCCTGTTGGATCTCATTAATAAAGGAACAGTCATTCAGTGCCACATGATCTCTTGGGGTTCTTCAGGATTCTGTTTCTTTAATAACCTTCGTGTTCAGTGGGTACATAACTTATTAGGTGGGCTAGAGGGGATGTACAATCTGGTGTTTCAATACATGGATGATGTTTGGCTCTTTCCTTCTCAGCTGAAGCCAGCTGGTGTATAGCCTGTGGTCACGTATGGCTAGATTAATAAATTATAAGGTCAGAAGGGACCATTGTGATCAGTTAGTCTGACCTCCTGTATCACACAGGCCATAGTACTTCCCTGAATTAGTTCCTGTTTGAATTAAAGTATATCTCTTAAAAAAACATCCAGTCTTCATTTTAAAATTTGATAGTGATGGAGAATCCACCACATCCCTTGGTAAATTGTTCCAGTGGTTAAATACCCTTACTGTTCAAAATTCAGCCTTAATTCCAGTCTGAATTTGTCTCGCTTCAGCTTCCTGCCTTTAGATCTACTAATGGGCTAAGTAGTCATGTGGTGGGGAGGGAGAGAAATACTATCATGGATCAGAAACCAGATAGTTAAGAACACCATTGGTCAACCTTCATTATAGCAAAGGGCTAATAGTGGGATGGCATAGAGCGCTTTATTAGGACTGGTATTTAATAATTTGTAAAAGAGGATTAACAATGACATGAGAATTTGGAGATGAGACACAACTCTTGGTTAGTTACAATTAGAATACTGAGGAACTTCAGAGGGCATACCCAAGCTTGGTGATTAGGTAACACAACGGCAGATAAATGCAAAGTCACATTGGAGGACATTTGAACTACGGATACATCTCTTGGGGTTCTAAAATCACTACTGTTCTAGGAAAAGTACTAGACATCACTGTGGACAGCTCATAGATTATCAAGAGAGAAAGAGACCATTATGACAATCTAATAATCTGACTAATAACAAGCCATAGAACTTTATTCCACCAAGCCCATACCTTTTAGAAAAGACATCCTATCTTGATTTGAAGACTTTAAGTCAGAGATTCCACAACATTTGAAGATAAGTAGTTGCAATGGCTGATTGCCTTGACTGTCAATTAGCACTGTTATTTCTAATCTGAATCTGTCTAGTTTCAGTTTCATGACATTGGATCTTATCCCTTTGTGTTAAATTAGAGTCTTCTACTAATACTTCTGTTACACATGTCAGTATCTGTAGACCATGATCAAGATGCTTGTTAACCTTCTCTTGGATAAACTAAATAGATTGGGTTTCTTGAATCTTGCTATAAAGCAGGTTTTCAAGACCTTGAATTATTCTTTGTAGTTTTATTTCCCAAGTACAGTGCTGGACACAAAATTCTAGTAATAGTCTCACTCATGCTATATATAATTGTAATATTACTTCCCTACTTCTAATCAGTATCTTCTCTATACTAATCTGAGGATTGCATCAGTTCTAACAAAGACCTCTGCTCAATGTTCAGTAATAGTAAAAGAAGCAAAGATAATTTTAGGATATGTAAGGAATGGGGTCTGACTAGCACAAAGGAAAAGGCACCTACTGCTGGGACCAGTAGAGGCTGACTCTGATCTAAGCAAAGACACCCAGCATAATTTCTCAAACCCACTGAGCTAACGTAGGGTAATTGTATTTTAGCTTTTTAGATGCTCTTTCCCTATGTTAGAGGTGCCCAACCTATGGCTCTCAGGCAGTACAATGCCCACCAGAGCATTTTATGACAACCGCGGCCTACTTCAACACAATATACTAATGGCTGATTCATTAGTGTTTTATCGTGTTTACATCATTTTAATCCACACAAGTGTGTAAATAGACAATACTGTATGTAGAAACAACCTATCTGTAAATCAATACAGGTGACGTTAAACCTTATTAAAATATGTAGAATCTGTTTGGCCTACAGGCCTACACAAGGTTGTGCTTAGCTTTATGTGGCCCTCCTGTGTAAAAAGTTTGGGCACCACTTGGCCTAGGTAAGGATGAAACTGCTGTATGAGAGGTACCACAATGAGAGCACAGGACTGGGATTTGGGGAGTCTGGGGTTCTAATTCTGACTATGTCACTAGCTCACTGTGCAACCTTTTCACAAGTCAAAAATCCTATTTAAATGTTACCTACTAATGTTAGATGCACTTATTATAATTAAAGATCAGAGGAAACTTTCTGGGTTTTATTTCCATTTATTTACTTTGTATGTCTGACATCACTGTATACAATTTTCTTTGCTCACTGAAAGAGCCACACACACAATGTGGGGAAAGAAATATTTCTAAAAAGCAAATTTGATTTGTAAAACCACTAACACTGATGAGGGGAATCAAAATCAGGTGTATTCATGCAACTACCTTTGTCTGTCTGTAGATATACATGCAATTTTCCCCCTTAAATTTACTATATTGCAAGTCCCTCTGTGTGTCAGTTACTTTGTAAAACTGGAATATTGCCTACCCCACCACTTAGCTTCAAGCAGTTTACAAATATTAGTTAAGTCTCACTTCATTCCTGTGTGGTAAGGTAGTATTTGATACACAAGAAGATTAAGGCCTTGATAGAGCAAAATACGTATGTTCATGTGCTAAGACTCAAAGACCTGTGGTTGGTGATTAACTCCCATTGACTTCAGTAGAATTTAAATCTGTGCTTAAAGTCAAACAAATGTGTAAGTGCTTTGCTGAATTGGGGCTTAAGTAATGTGCCAATGATTTATGGACTATAAGGTGGATAGAAAGCTGGCTAGATTGTCGGGCTCAACGGGTAGTGATCAATGGCTCCATGTCTAGTTGGCAGCTGGTATCAAGTGGAGTGCCCCAAGGGTTGGTCCTGGGGCCGGTTTTGTTCAGTATCTTCATAAATGATCTGGAGGATGGTGTGGATTGCACCCTCAGCAAGTTTGCAGATGACACTAAACTGGGAGGAGAGGTAAATATGCTGGAGGGTAGGGATAGGATACAGAGGGACCTAGACAAATTGGAGGATTGGGCCAAAAGAAATCTGATGAAGTTCAACAAGGACAAGTGCAGAGTCCTGCACTTAGGACGGAAGAATCCAGCCGCTACAGACTAGGGACCGAATGGCTCGGCAGCAGTTTTGCAGAAAAGGACGTAGGGGTTACAGTGGACGAGAAGCTGGATGTGTGTCAACAGTGTGCCCTTGTTGTCAAGAAGGCCAATAGCATTTTGGGATGTATACGTAGGGGCATTGCCAGCAGGTCGAGGGACGTGATCGTTCTCCTCTATTCGACATTGGTGAGGTCTCATCTGGAGTACTGTGTCCAGCTTTGGGCCCCACACTACAAGAAGGATGTGGAAAAATTGGAAAGAGTCCAGCGAAGGGCAACAAAAATGATTAGGGGACTGGAACACATGAGTTATGAGGAGAGGATGAGGAAACTGGGGATGCTTAGTCTACGGAAGAGAAGACTGAGGGGGGATTTGATAGCTGCTTTCAACTACCTGAAAGGGTGGTTCCAAAGAGGATGGATCTAGACTGTTCTCAGTGGTAGCAGATGACAGAACAAGGAGTAATGGTCTGAAGTTGCAGTGGGGGAGATTTAGGTTGGATATTAGGAAAAACTTTTTCACTAGGAGGGTGGTGAAACACTGGAATGCGTTACCTAGGGAGGTGGTGGAATCTCCTTCCTTAGAAGTTTTTAAGGTCAGGCTTGACAAAGCCCTGGCTGGGATGATTTAATTGGGGTTCAGCCCTGCTTTGAGCAGGGGGTTGGACTAGATGACCTCTTGAGGTCACTTCCAACCCTGATATTCTATAATTCTGTGATTGCACAGAGAGTAAATGAAAAACACACATGACTGGACAACAGTGTGTGAAATCCAGGACAGGAACAGACCTGATTTTCCTGATCCCTGACTAGTGAAGTACAGGTGAATGTTGTCGAGGAGAGGTCTTGGAGGAAGCAAAAAGGGATGCTTGTTCGCTACACACCTATTGTTTGGTCTTCAAATGATACAGGCATTTATTATGTGTGTCAGATTTTGCACTCCTACTATAATTAATTATAGTCATGTGAAAAAGGGCGGTGATCTAAAGCACATGATCTTGAGGCCCTTGTGGTCTTTACATCACAGAAAAACAAAATCTCAGAAACATCATTTTATTTTGAAATATGGTTTGTTTCATGTACAACAATTATGACCAAAGAAAATTTCATCTGGATGTTCAGAATGTGAATTTAGCATCTGGGGAGGGATTGCTAATTCCATTAGAATAATAGTTCCTAAGTATTCCTTGCATAGCACTTTACAATATAAACTAACATTGAAGTTAGTACATTGTAGAAGAGCTCTGTGTGGCATAAAAGCTTGTCTCTTTCACCAACAGAAGTTGGTCCAATAAAATAAATTACCTCACCTACCTTGTCTCTCTCATTGAAGTTAATGGAAGTTAGTTGATGGTACTCAGTAACTTGCAATATGAGATGTCTCATGTAACTAAACTATAAGGTCTAAAGCAGAGGTTGGCAACCTTTCAGAAGTAGTGTGCCGAGTCTTAATTTATTCACTCTAATTTAAGGTTTCGCTTGCCAGTAATACATTTTAACGTTTTTAGAAGGTCTCTTTCTATAAGTCTTTAATATATAACTAAACTATTGTTGTATGTAAAGTAAATAAGGTTTTAAAAATGTTTAAGAAGCTTCATTTAAAATTAAATTTAGATGCAGAGCCCCCTGGACTGTGGCCAGGACTCGGGCAGTGTGAGTGCCACTGAAAATCAGCTCGCCTGCCCCTGGTCTAAAGCAACCAAAATTCAGCTTTTTCTTAGTGCTAGCTCATAGATTTTCACATCAGAATATAATTTTTTGGAAGGAAAAAAATTTAAATTCTCAGGCCTTTTTATGGGCAAATTAAAACAACAAAGCAAAAAACCTAACATTTAAAATTAATAAAATCAAAGCAGTACTTGGAGCTACTGTAAGGTGCATGACTTAAATCGTGTTCTGTGCTTTAAAAATAAGAAATAAAGTAGGAGTAAAATAAAAAATAAGATTTTGAGAAAAATCCACCAAAGCCAGGAAATTTAGTGTAAAAGCCAAAATTCAGTGATTTAACTCCATGTTGCAGAGGATATGGCTAGCTCCTGGACTGCTTGGTTTCCTTGCATGTGAAGTTATTGGGAAAAGTGTGTGCAAGTAGCCATTTTGGCTTTTACTCTAAAATTCTTGTTATATAGGTCAACCTAGCATTAGTTTTTGCACTCCCCATTACTGTAAGTGAGGGCCTCCCAAAATTATAAAGCGTACATCAAAGATAGATTCCTCTCTTTGGTCTCAGACAGAAGAGAATGTTCAGGTTTCTGCTTCCTATGATCTCATTTTCCCTTCTTAATGCCTTTGATTCTCAGCAATCACTAATAAAAAAAGTTACCACAGTTGTTGTTTCTGGGAGAAGGAGCAATAAAAAGTAGTAGTATGGAGAGACCGACTCATCACTGATGTTAGAGCAGTGGTTCTCAAAGCCGGTCCGCTGCTTGTTCAGGGAAAGCCCCTGGCGGGCCAGACCGGTTTGTTTACCTACCACTCCAGGCCAATGGGAGCTGTGGGAAGGGTGGCCAGCATGTCCCTTGGCCTGTGCTGCTTCCTGCAGCCCCCATTGGCCAGGGCAACGAACCGCGGCCAGTGGGAGCTGTGATTGGCCAAACCTGAGGACGCGGCAGGTAAACAAACCGGTCCGGCCCACCAGGGGCTTTCCCTGAACAAGTGACGGATCAGCTTTGAGAGCCACCGTGTTAGAGGATATTTCATCAAAGACAGGAATGTTGGGAGTGTTTCTTTCTTACAATGAATATAACGCTTTTTCTTCAATTCCTCCTCAGGTGGATTTTCAAGACGTAAATGTCAGAACTCTGGCTGAAAGGAGAAGGGAGGAGGAGAAACAGAAACGATTAGATAACATTTACAAAGAGAAAGCCAAAAGAGCTGAAAAAGAAATGGAAGGTGAGATGTTTTGAAAACTTTGAAGTTTATTAAGGAATTATGCTATATAAAATACAGCCTCCAAGAAAGCAGCTATCCAAGTGGTAATGGGCTGTAGAAGCGGATGAGGAAAGTAATGCATATGTAGACATAATGTAGGGTAAAAAAAGCAAGTGATGTAGTGCTACTTCAGGTAGAACGCGGGATGATACAAAAGAAGGTAATTAAGTGTCTTGGGCCCTGATTCAGTAAAGAACTTAGATATATGTGTAAATTTAAGCATGTGAAGAGTCCCGTTGAAGTCAACGGCTGTATTCACATGCTTAAAGTTAGACGTGATTTAAGTATCTTCTGATTCAGGTGTTTCATGTAGAGTATCTGTGTTCCAAAAGGCATTGCTAAATACCACTGCAGGAGTCCTGTACGTGGTATAAGAGGTCCAGCAAAAGTTCCATGGATATCTGTGTGTACTGGAGGGCTGTTTCTTTAAGCAAAGGTTTTATAGCAAACTAATTTCCACAAAACTGAAGAATGAGAGAGAGTGTGTGTGTGTGGTGTGGAGATTCTTACCATATAGTTTTTAAGTGTTGGTTTCACTTTCAAATACTTTTTGCGTGTGCGCTATGAATACTTGTGTGGCTGTGCGCTATGGACAGTTATGCATGGACATGGAGTTTAAAACTGACTCTTAAGTTTCCTAAAGTCATTTTTAGCTGAAATGTGTCTGGGTTGTTACTCATAGATTCATCAGTAGCCAGCTATAACAGCATAATTTCCAGGACTGTAGGATTATTACCCAGTGTCGTTGCTGAGAATAACCTTACCAATCCATCTGCTCTACTTCATATTTTATGAAATAATTAAAAGGCCATCTTTGATAATGCTTTGAGATTTTCAGATTTTCAGGGGATAGGAAAGAGAGTTGTTTCTATTTTGTACCTCTTGAGACCAAAGAATATTATTAGTTTGATGTGGGGGACATTTGGAGGGGCGGAAAGCAGGCATGAGGACCCATGTGCATAGGAATGTATTACTGATTTAAAGATAAATGAATTGCCCCTTTGACAGGTATGCTTACATTGCAAGCATTGTATTGGCTTCTCATACTGGGGAATGGGAAAGAGAGTTTGTTCCACTTCCGAGCTGTAGACATTTTGTATCGCATGTAGTAATATTCTAAAACAATTATCTCCTGACAGAAATGTCCCAGGAAATCCAAGACACTCTGACAGAGATGGAGAATTGTTTCCGGCTTTTGATGCCAGATCCATTTGACTTCACTGTGAATGATGCAGAGTTAGAACCTGTCACAGAGAAGACTGCTAATGAGAACAAACCTACTTCCTCCTTATCCATGCAGATAGCAGATCGCCAGCCATCTTTGCTTGGACAAATGGATGATGAACAGCCTTGTTGCAGCAAGGACCTTCCTTCTGTTTCCCCATGTCTAATAGTTGACAGAAACAGGGACCTGAATGAAGAGTTGGGGCTGCCTGAGCAAAAGGAAACGGACAGAGGGGAATGTTCAGAAGCTGAAATAATTGCTGCTGCCACCGATGATGATGACTATGAAACCTTTGTTAGGAACCATGGGCTTGGTTCTCATAAATACGCTCTCAACCTTGAAATCTCCACAGGTACCTAGTACTGTACCACACAGCCAGCTTGAGAATGTCTGTATATGAAGTTGTGAGACATTAACTGCAAAATTTAATATTTTATATTTTAGCCCTTTCTAGAAGATCCCCTTCTGGCCACTCATCTAGTAACCATCCTTCAATGCAGATTGTGTTGGACATGCTTTACAGATTTTACTAATCAACCATTTTGGTTAAGATTTAGTATATGGCATTGTTAATGTATTACAGCACCTAGAATAAGACAGGTTTCCTGTTCTGAATTGCTTGCATTCTGTTTGCAGGATGTATATAACTTTATTTGGAGGGGGAGAAGAAGGTGGTGTTTCAATGCTTTCAGCACTCACCTCTTTAAAATTAGTGACCTCAGTCATGACCCTACAATAATATGCTTGAGTTATAGTGGGGAAACATTTTTTAATATGGCAATCAAACTCTCAACACTTTGTAAAGACTTTTCATAAAATAGTGAATAGGGTCCTGATAGCAAGGATTTTAAAATATGATTCTTAATATCATTTCAAGAGGTTGAGTTATTTGTAGAAAAGTCAGGTACACTTTATGCTTGATTTTTAAAAAGTCTGGTGCCTTACTGTAAACTGTACATGTGCATACAGTTAACTACAATTTCACATGTAAATGGCTAGTAAGATATATAATTGGCCATTTCTGCATACATCTCTGGGAATTGTGAAAGCTTAATGGGCAGGTGCATTTTTTGCACAGGTAACTGCATTCCTGCCGTTTTGAAAATCAGTCTCCTAGAGTTGTTGTTTGGGGCAGGGACCAACTTTTCATTATGTTTGTACTGTACCCAGCACAGTAGAGTCCAGATCCCTGATTGGAACCTCTAGTCACTATTGCATTACAATTATATCCTTGATTCGTATGGTGATGCCTAAGCTGTGTTGGTTTAGCAGCCCTTTTTCAGAGTTATTCAGCACAATAAAAGCATTTTCCCTTCTTTCTCTTTGGTCTTTGGGTTAAGTATTTTTAGCATTAATGCTGAACATAGTAATATTGTGACTCATCTCTGAAGAGATCAGTTATGTTAGAAAGTTTCATGTCTGCCATCTCCACTTATATTGTCGGTTCTCAGTGAAGATGCTAAAGATATCATGCTTGTATATTTTTTCCTCCCTTTTCAACAGATGTGAAAGTGTGTGAGAATGAAGACAATACTGCCATAATAAACAATATCATAGATGCACACAAACTCATCAGAAATAAATTCTTGCCATCTGTGCAGTCTTGGATTCAGGTGAAATGACTTCTGCCAAGAAAAATCAAAAAAGCTCTTTCTCTTCTTCTGCTTGCTTTCAGCCTGTCTTCCATAAAATGCTAACACCCATTATGAAACCATGTAATTTGGGGACCCACGTAAAGACCATCTTGCCAAAAGTTACAAAAGCCTAAAGATGGTGTGGCTGCACCAAACTTAGCATCTGGGTGCAAAATAGAGGCTTATGTGTACTTATGTGTTGAATCTTTGGTCTGTACGTATGGCAAAAACAATAACAAGCAATAAAAGAAGGGGAGGGTAAAGTCTGAAGAAAACTAAACAAAGCAAATTAAACTGAGAAAAAGTAATTGGTATAAGTATGTGAGGCAGGCAGGGTGGTAGTAATTGGCTAAATATAAATCTGAGTTAGAAACTGGCTGTCAGTGTTGCATCACTTTTATTTGAGTGCATTCAACATTGCTTAAACTACCTAGCACAGTGCATGAGCTTTTCATTTTTGGAGATGTCAGTTTAAATATGGCCTATATGATAGGTTTAAAGTGAAAATGAATGTCTTTGAGCGAAGTCAACATTAGAAAATCACTTTTTCATTCAACACAATTGGTAGTCTCTGCTCAAGTGTCCGTTGCAGGGGATAGCAATTTTGTATGGTGAGGTGCACTCACAGAGGAAAACTTGTAATGCATCTGCCTACTCCTTGGTTGACTCTAGCTGCTGTTATCAGCTCTTACTACCCCAGTTAAAAAAAGTTTTTGAAAGAAGTGCGGGTAAAGGAGAGAATTGGGATCACCAGTGATTACTTAGCGTAAGAGCAAACTGCTTTATTGCATGGCATGTTACAAATGGATGAAAACAAAGAATTTTTTTCTTGGGGATGTGTGTAGCAGAAATAATAAGAATGTATATCTCTTGCTTTGTAGTTGTTCACCAGAGCAGGAATAAATGATGGTTGTCTAAGATGTGCCATTGATTTTAAGAAAAAATTAGAGACTGCTATGGAGAAACATAAGGAAATGAACATTGACTATAAAGAGAGGAAAAGAAAAGTGGTGAGTGTTTAAAATTAAACATTTTTTGAGTAGACTCTCAAACACTTGATTTGCACACAGAAAAAAAAATGCTGTCAAAACATTTCCTTGTAGGCCCTAATTCTCGCAAACACTTAAGCATGTGCTTAACTCTGTATATTTGAGTAATCCTTTTGACTCCAATATGACTACCTACGTGAGCCAAGTTAAGCACATGCATAAATGTTTGCAGAGTCGGGGTCTTCGTTATTAGATAGAACATTAACACTGGCTATCTTCATTTTTTTTTATATAGTGAGGTAGTTAAATTTTAGAGTTCTGTTTAGTCCCAGTTTCTTCATGAACAGTTTGTATTGTGTCCTTGGTCTCTTCTGTGTTCGCGTTTGTCTTCTCTCATTACAATACATATTGTTGTTACCATTTTATTTTGAAACATGCAAAATTATGCCAACACGTCACAAGTCAGAAAAAAAGAAGTGGTCCCTGATTTACAGTGCTTATAATCTACAGAGGTTGGGTGACAGACTTGGAAGCCTCTCATAATAATTAGCTATCACATGGTGCTTTAATGCTCAGAGTGTTTCACAAAGGTTATTCCGAGTGAAAATTTTGTGAAATGAGTAAATTGTAATATCCTCATTTTACTATGCCACAGAAGAAGTCAGTTAGCGCTAACTACTATTTTACTATGTGAAGAAACCGAGGCAGAGAGATTAGATGATTTGTCCAAAGCCACAGAAGAAGTCAGTGGCCCCATCTATACGTCTAAAACAACAGAGTTTACTAAGAATTGTTAAACTTGTTTGTGGTCAAATAGCGCTTATTATATTGTTTGGTATAAATGGCCAAACTATATTTTTTTAAAAACTAATTATTTTAGGTCAGAGTGTCCAGGAGTAAAACATGGCTTTTAAGTGGGTTATAACAGTTTATCTCTGTCACTGCAGGCTAGACTAAATTGTTAGTCTGATTCAGCCACAGTGAAGTTCATCAACTGTTGTTAAACTCTGTTTGGCTGCATAGACAAGGCCAGATTGGGATTTTTGAATTTCTGGGTCCCAGCACATCTCCCTGGTACAGCAGGGTCCTGGCTATGTATACTATCCAGCTACAAATGCCAATGCTGAACGAAAGGTAATATTTCAGAAGACTCTCTTGCCACTGCTTTCCCGTCAATGGGAAAACACATAACTAGCTATGGAGGAGTCAGCATAGTTGCTGCCACCCCTGTTGTCTTTTTTATGGGAAAGGCTGCACATGCTGGCCCTCTGCCCAGAATATTGGTTACTGTCTTTTTTTATCAGATTTGAAAGACATTCAAGCCTTCATTCTATGAGTAGCATAAAATAGTGCTGTTACCATTCTTGTTCACCATTGTTTGTTGTCAGGTTCAAATGTTGTAGAGCAGGCAGCTAGGAAAAGGGAAATATTTAATAATTCGCTTATTTTGAACGCAGTATTATTTGACATCTTAATAGAATTTAAGGCATGGAACTTGTTAAGGGACGCTGGAAAATAAATGAATAGTAATTCTTCCATTTCTTTCATGGGGAAATGCCCAAACTTGTTCTTAACTAGTGCTGAGTTACTTAAATTTAAGCTGTGAATGAGGGGGTTAATGAGCTGCAGAAGCATTTTCATAAAAAGCCTATGGTTTCTCTATGTGTGTTGGATTATTTAGTTGAAACTTTTAGAAGGAAATGGATTTTTACATTTTTTTTAAAATGTTGTCAAAGTCCAATGGTCCAGCAAGGCCTATCAAACAAAGAATGTTGTGCCCTGATCCTGCTGGGACTTACGCCCATAATTAACTTCATACAGCGTGAACCACAGCCCCGTATAAATCTTTGTAGAGTCCGAGTCTTAGTCCTTACCATAAAACAGTCTTGCTCTCTTTTGGTGCTGTCCTCTGTATCCCTTGAGCTAAGAGAAATGTACTGATATCCTGATCACTGAGCATTAATCTACATACAGCACTGCAAAGATCAGGACATTAGCAGATTTTACATGTAACTGCTAGCACACTGAGTCAGCAGAATGGCACAGCCAGGAGTGTAGATATGCAGCATGTGCAGAAATAAGAGGGAGGTGAGACCATGCAAGAACTGAAGAGAAGAAATAAACCAAGTAGGATGGTTATTGTGGAAAAGATCACTTGTAAGTTTCTGTCTGCTGTAGATCTAACATAAGGTGTATGTTATGACAATTGATATCAAGTTATTGTTATGTACCAGGGAGCAATTGCAATCTGCAAAGTAAATGGTGTTAGATGAAGATTATCACGCTAGGTACAGGAGAATTGTTTGCATATCTGCTCATCTCCTTAAGTGTTGTCAAGACTCCCTATTAAAGTCATGTCTGTATCTTTCAGGGAGAACATATTTTATTTTAGTGGTACCACCAAAGTGGCAAAATGTAAAACAGAATGTTAGGGACTTACAAAATTTGCATCCATGACTGCTGCAGTGGCAACATAGGGAGGATTCGCACTATTTTTATGCAGTTACCCTGTTCTTTAATAGACCAGCAAGAATGGAGGCTCTATCAATAGTGGCTCCTCAGATCAAAATGGGTTTGTAGTCCCAGCTACCCACGCCTTTGCATAAAAGATGAGCAGTCACTCACAGTTCTATGTAGTCTGCACTTGGAAGAAATTTACAAGTCTGCCTTTGCTAGGGATATAGTTTGCTAGTTCTGTGGTCAAGATGTTAATGAAATTGATCCTTAACTCTTTGAATAAGGGAGTTAGTACTAGCCTTTCCAATATACTGATTCTTGGAAGAATTGTCTTTTGAAATATTCTTTTCTACTCTTGGTGAACATAGCATCTAGAGTAGTAGTAATCGGCCTTTATATATTTTGTGTGGCATCTCCAGTGTTGCAAACACTTGTGATTTTTATCTTGAATCTGATGATACTTAGTGTTTTTTCTTAAAGCCCCAGCTCCTGGAGACAAGTGTTTACTTAAGTCGTCTCTGCTTTCATTTTTTTAGGCAAGTTTTTAGTTCTTCTGGTTGCAGGAAAGCCCAAAAATGCACCCTAAAGGCTCAGAAATCAGCAGGCAAATCAAAAGAATCTGATGTTTATTATTTTTAAATCTCATGATTTGTAAAGCTAATTTCATGATTTGTTGGGCCCTGCCTTGTCTTTTTTGAAATTGTGGTGGCACTACTGTATCTTCCGCAATCAATGGGCATCTCTGCTTTCTCCCTGCTATCCCCCTGAACCAGTCCACAGTTGCCACCCTTTTGTTTTTTCAGTTCTTTCTCATATATAGGGCTCTGCCAAATTCATGGCCATTAAAAATGTGTCACAGACCATGAAATCTGATATTCCACCAAGAAATCTGGTCTTGCTTGTGCTTTTACTTTATACTGTACAGATTTCATGGGGTAGATCAGCATTTCTCAAATTGGGGGTCCTGACCCAAAAGGGAGTTGCAGGGGGGATTGCAAGGTTATTTTGTGCTGCCTTGAGAGCTGGGTGGCCGGAGAGTGGTGGCTGTTGGCCATGTGCCCAGCTCCGAAGGCAGCTCCCTGCCAGCAGCAGTGCAGAAGTAAGGGTGGCAATACCATACCTTGCCACCCTTATTTTTGCGCTGCTGCTTTCAGAGGTGGCAGCTGGAGAGTGTTAGCTGCTAACTGGGGGCCCAGCTCTGCAGGCAGCAGCGCAGAAGTAAAGGTGGCAATACCATACCATGCCATCCTTACTTCTGCGCTGCTGGTGGTGGTGGCTCTTCCTTTAGAGCTGGGCTCCCCCTCAGCAGCCACTACTCTCTAGCTGCCCAGCTCTGAAGACCGTGCCACTGCCAGCAGCAGTGCAGAAGTAAGGGTAGCAGTACCTCAACCCCCCCCCACAATAACCTCCTGACCACCCCACAAATCCTTTTTGGGTCAGGATCCCTATAATTATAACACCGTGAAATTTCAGTTTTAAATATCTGAAATAATGAAAACTATGATTTTTTAAAAATCCTATGACCATGAAATTGACCATGAATTTGGTAAGGCCCTACTCATATATACATATGCCATCTCTGATCTTTCTGTTTTTCATCTGTTTTCCTATTTGCTTTCTGCTCCCTAGCCTCCCGCCTACCTCCACTCATCATGCAGTTTCATACTGCTCAGGGTGGGTGTTTGAGAAAATAAGTTGTGTTTTTTAAGCTCTGTAGCAGGAAACCTGGCAAGAGGGGGTTGGGAAAGTTCTTTAAGTGCTGATCCCTATGGTTATTGTTATTTGCACAGCTTTACCTTCTGTTCCTGCCTTCAGCTAGAGCCATGGGAGGAGAAGAAAGAGAGCTACAAATGTTGTCCATATCCTTTGACTGTCCAGAGCCAGCCGTCCACCCCCCTTTGTGTTGCCTTTATAAATATTATTGCATTAGCCGTACACCCTGGCTGTCAAGATTCAAGCCCCTCTGGCAGACATTAAATAGCCATCACCACATTTCTAATTCTGTAAGAACTTCTATTGTTTAATTTTGGGGGTTGAAGGAGGGGCAGCCTGACCACATTGGTCAAGGATAACCAAACACAAGGATTACTGTTAGTACTCTTCAGTAAGTGAAAGTCCTTGTGTGCTTACACCATTGTTAAATTCATATCATCAGTGATTATTCTGGGACTGAGTTAGATGTTTACATCCCTTAAGAAGTGTCAGATTTTGAAAGTATATATGAGAGTTTAAAAGCCTCTGTGTGTGAATCTAAATTATGATTGAAATTTAGGGGAGGGTAAGAGGAAAGCACTTGCATGATTGGACATGTTGCATTATTTTCTCTCTTTTTGTTCAGACTGTTCAGAATAATCTCAGTGCCCAGTAGAGGGAGTGCATGCTGCATGCTGGACATTTTCCTTTGCACTTCCTTTATCTAGAGCAGGTCATGGTCTTAGTGTGTACATGTTTTCATGTAAACTTATTGCAGCAGTACTATGTCAGAGCTACTGTAATAAGTTAGTTCTCCGCTCTATTTAGGTGAATTATTGTAGTGGCACAGTTCTAGTTATTGGCTGAGATTGGCATTTATTATAGAAATACCTATTTTCAGAGGTTTAATGCCATTTTAAGCATAAATTGCATATGGCTGAAACCTTGCTAAAATATTTCTAAATGGAATAATTTGTTTTTTTTTTATCTAGTTGTTATGCATGCCTTTTGTTCCTTTTATTTTATTTATTTTATTTTAAATCAGACGTTTGCATTTTTTTAAGATCTTTTCTTAAAATGCCAGATTTTGCAGATATTTATATCTGAATTGCTTTTCATTTTTAAAAGCTATAAAAGAAAAATCCATATATTGCATCTTAAAAATCATGCACAATATGATGCACATCTACAGCATTTCCATAGAGATTAATGATAAGACTTTAATAACATCTCTGTTGGACAGCATAGCATGTTCTGATGACTTCTTAATCTTTTTCACATGTATTTATAATAACCGATAAATTATATTTAAAAATGTAAGAAATGTACATATGTCAAACTAGACTAAAATGAGTTTTTGAAACAAGAGCCTAGGAAATTTGCAGTTACTCTATCTCCTTTATGTATGCTGTGCAGGCCAAAATGTTTGTTTTCTTCTGCATCCCCTCATGTTTTGTTAGTTTAGAGCGTAATTAAAACTGTGTTTTGGCTAGTCTTAAAATGTCTTCCTAAAATGAACTAAGCAGTTGTTTGTGTTGTTATGATTTTTACCCTGAAATAGTTGACTGGACTATGATTTTATTTGTGGAAGAGGGAACACAACTGCATATGGTCTGTTTACAATATGTTGTGGTGGAGGAGCCTACAATAAGGGGAAGAGGGGACTATTGATGCTAGACCAAATCACTTAAAAATAACAGATGACCAAGTCTTTTAGAATGCACTAATATTGATAGACTGGCTGTGTTTTAATGCAGCAAAATAATGTAGATTTGAATGAGAGAGTTTGGTAAAACCATACAATTAGCAAGCTTTTGGGAAGATTTGAGTTTGCTACAATGAAATTGGATAGGTGGAATTGTGCCCAAAGTCTTCTAATTGCTTGTTAAAGACAGAACACCCTTACCTCCCATGAGGTTGTATGTTCAGCAATTCTATAACATGCATTTTATTTTGTCTTGTTAAACATTCATGTTTAACCAGTCTAAATGCTTTTTAATTATTTGAGGAACAGTGTCTTAATGAAACAATCTTACTTTTGAATAAAGTTCTAACTCTTCAGTAATTTCTACTGTTTGGATGTGGGTTGGGGATTACTGCATTGTAGATTTCAGCATAATTCTAAATTGCAGTGTAAATGAGAAATCTAAATAGAATAATAGAAATGCAGGGCTGGCCAGGACTTTGAGAGGTCACCTAGTCCATCCTCCTATGCTGAGGAAGTACCAAGTATACTTAGACCATCCGTGACAGGTGTTTATCTAACCTGTTCATAAAAACCTCCAAAGATGGGGATTCCACAATCTCCTTGGTAACCTATTCCAGTACTTAGCAATCCTTACAGTTAGAAAATTTTTCCTAATATCTAACCTAAATCTCCCTTGCTGCAGATTGAGCTGATTACTTCTTATCCTACCTGCACTGGATGTGTAGAGCAACTAATTGCTGTCCTTTTCATAACACCCCTTAACATATTTGAAGACTATCCACTCAGTCTTCTTTTCTTCATGCCCAGTTCTTCTTTGAGTGATTGCACATATCCATTCCAGTGTTGGGATGTGTGTGTACCAGTGCACAGTTGTGCCACCCTGAATGGTATCGCTAAGGAGACAAACTCTGACAAGTGCCCTCTGGTGCCTCAAACACAGCAGATAGGTATAAAGGGTGCAGTTGCCCCCAACCCTACTCAGATCCTTCCTACCACCTGTGACTGTTGTTGGAGCTCCCTTTGCTTGCTTCAGCAAACCTTTAGTCTAGTGTGTAAATAGTGCCCATTGTAGTCTGTGTAGTTATTGTAGTTAGTATAGTAAAAAAAAGTGTGTACATCTGGCATCCAGCCTTTGTACTGGCCCTGGTACTGGAGATATGCCACGCTCTCTGGGTTTCAGGCCCTGCTACTCTTGTGGTAAGGCAGTGCCTAACAGTGACCCTCACCCCAGCTGCCTTAGGTGCTTGGAGGATGCTTGGATGAGTCTTATTTGTAAGGGCTTTACGTCCAGTTCCAAGCCCCCCCCCCCCCCCCCAACAGGACAGCCAGATTGAAATTTCTGCTGCTGGAATCAGTGCTGTATCCTCCATTTGAACCATCTACCTTGGTCCAGGTACTGAGCACCTCCAGTGTTACCAGTTCTGAGAGGTAGATCAGCATCACTGGTACTAAAGAAGAGGCACCGTAAATCAGACTCGGCACCAGGACCATCAGAGGAAGCAAAGAGGTCGAGCTCATCTAAGGACTCAGGTGGAAGCTCAAAGAGGAGGCACTCCCCAGAGTACACCTCTAAGCAGAGGAGTTAATCATAGAATCATAGAATATCAGGGTTGGAAGGGACCCCAGAAGGTCATCTAGTCCAACCCCCTGCTCAAAGCAGGACCAATTCCCAGTTAAATCATCCCAGCCAGGGCTTTGTCAAGCCTGACCTTAAAAACCTCTAAGGAAGGAGATTCTACCACCTCCCTAGGTAACGCATTCCAGTGTTTCACCACCCTCTTAGTGAAAAAGTTTTTCCTAATATCCAATCTAAACCTCCCCCACTGCAACTTGAGACCATTACTCCTCGTTCTGTCATCTGCTACCATTGAGAACAGTCTAGAGCCATCCTCTTTGGAACCCCCTTTCAGGTAGTTGAAAGCAGCTATCAAATCCCCCCTCATTCTTCTCTTCTGCAGGCTGAACAATCCCAGCTCCCTCAGCCTCTCCTCATAACTCATGTGTTCCAGACCCCTAATCATTTTTGTTGCCCTTCGCTGGACTCTCTCCAATTTATCCACATCCTTCTTGAAGTGTGGGGCCCAAAACTGGACACAGTACTCCAGATGAGGCCTCACCAATGTCGAATAGAGGGGAACGATCACGTCCCTCGATCTGCTCGCTATGCCCCTACTTATACATCCCAAAATGCCATTGGCCTTCTTGGCAACAAGGGCACACTGCTGACTCATATCCAGCTTCTCGTCCACTGTCACCCCTAGGTCCTTTTCTGCAGAACTGCTGCCTAGCCATTCGGTCCCTAGTCTGTAGCTGTGCATTGGGTTCTTCCGTCCTAAGTGCAGGACCCTGCACTTATCCTTATTGAACCTCATCAGATTCCTTTTGGCCCAATCCTCCAATTTGTCTAGGTCCTTCTGTATCCTATCCCTCCCCTCCAGCGTATCTACCACTCCTCCCAGTTTAGTATCATCCGCAAATTTGCTGAGAGTGCAATCCACACCATCCTCCAGATCATTTATGAAGATATTGAATAAAACCGGCCCCAGGACCGACCCCTGGGGCACTCCACTGGATACCGGCTGCCAACTAGACATGGAGCCATTGATCACTACCCGTTGAGCCCGACATTTTAGCCAGCTTTCTACCCACCTTATAGTGCATTCATCCAGCCCATACTTCCTTAACTTGCTGACAAGAATACTATGGGAGACCATGTCAAAAGCTTTGCTAAAGTCAAGAAACAATACATCCACTGCTTTCCCTTCATCCACAGAACCAGTAATCTCATCATAAAAGGCGATTAGATTAGTCAGGCATGACCTTCCCTTGGTGAATCCATGCTGGCTGTTCCTGATCACTTTCCTCTCATGCAAGTGCTTCAGGATTGATTCTTTGAGGACCTGCTCCATGATTTTTCCAGGGACTGAGGTGAGGCTGACTGGCCTGTAGTTCCCAGGATCATCCTTCTTCCCTTTTTTAAAGATTGGCACTACATTAGCCTTTTTCCAGTCATCCGGGACTTCCCCGGTTCGCCACGAGTTTTCAAAGATAATGGCCAGTGGCTCTGCAATCACAGCCGCCAATTCCTTCAGCACTCTCGGATGCAACTCGTCCGGCCCCATGGACTTGTGCACGTCCAGCTTTTCTAAATAGTCCCTAACCGCCTCTATCTCCACAGAGGGCTGGCCATCTCTTCCGCATTTTGTGATGCCCAGCGCAGCAGTCTGGGAGCTGACCTTGTTAGTGAAAACAGAGGCAAAAAAAGCATTGAGTACATTAGCTTTTTCCACATCCTCTGTCACTAGGTTGCCTCCCTCATTCAGTAAGGGGCCCACACATTCCTTGGCTTTCTTCTTGTTGCCAACATACCTGAAGAAACCCTTCTTGTTACTCTTGACATCTCTGGCTAGCTGCAGCTCCAGGTGCGATTTGGCCCTCCTGATAACATTCCTACATGCCCGAGCAATATTTTTATACTCTTCCCTGGTCATATGTCCAACCTTCCACTTCTTGTAAGCTTCTTTTTTATGTTTAAGATCCGCTAGGATTTCACCATTAAGCCAAGCTGGTCGCCTGCCATATTTACTATTCTTTCGACTCATCGGGATGGTTTGTCCCTGTAACCTCAACAGGGATTCCTTGAAATACAGCCAGCTCTCCTGGACTCCTTTCCCCTTCAAGTTAGTCCCCCAGGGGATCCTGGCCATCCGTTCCCTGAGGGAGTCGAAGTCTGCTTTCCTGAAGTCCAGGGTCCGTATCCTGCTGCTTACCTTTGTTCCCTGCGTCAGGATCCTGAACTCAACCAACTCATGGTCACTGCCTCCCAGATTCCCATCCACTTTTGCTTCCCCCACTAATTCTACCCGGTTTGTGAGCAGCAGGTCAAGAAAAGCACCCCCCCTAGTTGGCTCCTCTAGCACTTGCGCCAGGAAATTGTCCCCTACGCTTTCCAAAAACTTCCTGGATTGTCTATGCACCGCTGTATTGCTCTCCCAGCAGATATCAGGAAAATTAAAGTCACCCATGAGAATCAGGGCATGCGATCTAGTAGCTTCCGTGAGCTGCCGGAAGAAAGCCTCATCCACCTCATCCCCCTGGTCCGGTGGTCTATAGCAGACTCCCACCACTACATCACTCTTGTTGCACACACTTCTAAACTTAATCCAGAGACACTCAGGTTTTTCTGCAGTTTCGTACCGGAGCTCTGAGCAGTCATACTGCTCCCTTACATACAGTGCTACTCCCCCACCTTTTCTGCCCTGCCTGTCCTTCCTGAACAGTTTATAACCATCCATGACAGTACTCCAGTCATGTGAGTTATCCCACCAAGTCTCTGTTATTCCGATCACGTCATAGTTCCTTGACATCACCAGGACCTCCAGTTCTCCCTGCTTGTTTCCAAGGCTTTGTGCATTTGTATATAAGCACTTGAGATAACCTGTTGATCGCCCCTCATTGCCAGTATGAGGCAGGAGCCCTCCCCTCACAGACATTCCTGCCTGTGCTTCCTCCCGGTATCCCGCTTTCCCACTTACCTCAGGGCTTTGGTCTCCTTCCCCCGGTGAACCTAGTTTAAAGCCCTCCTCACTAGGTTAGCCAGCCTGCTGGCAAAGATGCTCTTCCCTCTCTTCGTAAGATGGAGCCCGTCTCTACCCAGCACTCCTCCTTCATGGAACACCATCCCATGGTCAAAGAATCCAAAGCCTTCTCTCCGACACCATCTGCGTAGCCATTCGTTGACTTCCACGATTCGACGCTCCCTACCTAGGCCTTTTCCTTCCACGGGGAGGATGGACGAGAACACCACTTGCGCCTCCAACTCCTTTATTCTTCTTCCTAGAGCCACATAGTCCGCAGTGATCCGCTCAAGGTCATTCTTGGCAGTATCATTGGTGCCCACGTGGAGAAGCAGGAAGGGGTAGCGATCTGAGGGCTTGATGAGTCTCGGCAGTCTCTCCGTCACATCACGAATCTTAGCCCCTGGCAAGCAGCAGACTTCTCGGTTTTCCCGGTCAGGGCGGCAGATAGATGACTCAGTCCCCCGGAGGAGAGAGTCCCCGACCACCACCACCCGCCTTCTCCTCTTGGGGGTGGTGGTCGTGGAACCCCCAACCTCAGGACAGCGCATCTCATGCCTTCCAACCAGCGGAGTCTCCTTTTGCTTTCTTGCCCCAGACATATCATCTGGTCCACTCTCCGCAACGATACCTGTGGAGAGAACATGAAAGCGGTTAGTTACCTGTGTCTGTGTTACTGGAACCCGGACATTCCGCTTACCTCTTCTGGAGGTCACATGTTGCCAAGCTTCTTCACTGGTCTCTTGGCTCCTCTGTGCCACCTGCTCTATATCTGTAGAGCTTTGTACCCCTAGAAGCCTATCCTGAGTTTCGTCCAGGAAATCCTCAGTTTCCCGTATGCAACGCAGAGTTCAGTGGCTCCAGAGCCCACTACGGGCTTGTTGAGACTGGTTCCTGAAGTACCATCTTCGGGATCACCTCGTGTCCCAGTACCACAGAGTGCTTTCCTGCTACTGTCTACGTCTGAGACATATGAGGCTGCAAAAAAATTGTTGAACCTCTGGGTACTGCCGTCACTGGCAGCTCAGGAGTCTTGCTTGGCACTGGTTCCCAAGATATCAACTTTAGCGGCTTCACCTCTGCACCAGGCTGGTCCAGCTGATTGGGCCATCATGATACCATTTAAGAAGGTACCGTCTAGGGCAAACCCACAGATGATCTCCCCAGCTCCCCTCTCTTCAGAGTCTGACATTTCCTTCCTGATGCTGACCGGTATGGCCCCACCATGGTTGCAAGAAGAGGATTCTTCATTGAACTCTGAAGTGAAATCCTGTATCTCCCAGCCAAGCTGATCGCACCATCAGGAATATACCATCTGCCTGCCTGGTTTTAGCCTCCATATCAACAAGGGGCTTACTGAAAGGACTCTTAGGCCATGCACAGTTGTGGACCATGGCTGTACCAGTGGCCCATTTGAAACATATGGGGTTCCCCTCTTAATCGAGAGTATCCCCACATCCACGTCAGCTGGCTTCATCTACTGGCTGTCAGGAGCATTGACACTGCAAACACCCTTTGCTTTGGTACTGAGCCCATCACTGAAGATGCAGCATCCCTCTCAGGAGCATCTATGAGAGGAGCGGGAACTGGACCAGACCCTAGTACCATTGGTATCCTCTTCCTCGTCCTCTGAGGCCGGTGTGGCAAACCTATTTTCTGCCTTCTGATGATAAGATGCATCACGAGTTATTGAGGAGGATGGATATGGCCCTGGACATCCACCTGAAGGAGGTCCAGGAAAAGTCACAAGCTGATGGCATCTATGGCCCAGGCTAGAATTCCTCTGCTTACTAATGATGCGGTTTTGTAGCCTACTAAGATTCTTTGGCAGACCCCAGCTTCTCTGTCACTGACGGCAAAAAGATTGGAGATGAGATACTATGGTCCCTCTCAGGGGTTCGAGCATTACTATAATCCTCCCCCTTTGGGCTCCCTGCGTCAGCAGCCACAGAGAGAGTGAGAAACAGGGTTACCATGCATTAACCCCGAAGAATAAAGAGATTGAGAAGCTGGACTTATTTGGGAGGAAGCTTTGTTCCACAGGCAGGTTAAAGCTTTGTATTGCAAACCAGCAAGTTTTATTGGGGCACTATGATTTCACCCTGTGAGATACAGTTTCAGAGTTCAAAGACAAGCTCCCAGATGATGGGGAAACGAGTTCTTTTTCCAGCCCAATGGCAGTAAGATTTTTCAAGGGTTTGGACAGATCTTTTTCTGCAAGTGCAGAACCCTATTTCAGCCTGGAGCCTGAATCTAGTCTTAACAAAGCTGATGGGTCCTCCCCATTGAGCCTCTAGCAATATGCTGTTGCACCTGTCAGTGAAAATTGCATTTTTTAGTAGCTGTTACAACAGCCAGGAAAGTTGGGAAGTTGAGGACTCTCATATCAGATCCTCCTTATATGGTTTCTACATGGATAAAGTCTATCGTCATCCTCACACAAGTTTTCTTACCAAGAGGGTCTCCACTTTTCATTTTATTAAAGCAATTTTCTTACCAACCTTCATCCCAAAGTCTCGTGGTAATAAGGGGAGGAGAGATTGCATGCTCTGGATGTTAGAAGAGCTTTAGCATTTTATCTGGAATGAACTAAACTTTCAGTTCTTAAGCTCCATTGCTTATTGTATTTACAGACCAAATGAAGGGCAGTCCTGTTTTCATATAAAGGATTTAGTTATGGATATCCAGCTGTATTGGCTTTTGTTACCAGATGGCTAACATGAGTCTCTGGGTAGCGTGCTGGGTCATTAAACTAAGTTCCAAGCAACTTCTGCAGCTTTTCTGTCTAACGTTCCTATATTGAACATTTTCAAATCTGCAACCTGATCATCATGTCGCTCGTTTGCCTCTCGCTAAGCTATCTCTAAACAATCCAGAGATGATGGTAAATTTGGACTAGTGGTCCTCTAGTTGCGACTGCTTGTGAGTCACCTACAATGGAACAGAGGTGTAATCACTTGAAGAAGAAGAAAAGGTTACTAACCTTTCTGTAACTGTTGTTCTTTGAGATGTGTAGTACCTGTCCTCCTTTCCCTCTTTATCGGAGTGTTCTGGTAGGATGGACCTGAGTGGGCCGGAGGCAGCTCCACCATTTATGCCTGGGCTCCGTGCACAAGGCAACAGAGGGCATTTATGCCATCCTGACAGGTACCACAAAGGAGAAAATCTCTCAGAACTGTGCATTGAAGTGTGCACGCTCCTACAGTCGAATGGACACGTGCAACACATCTTAAAAACAACAACAGTTATGGAAAGGTTAGTAACAGTATCTTTTATTAACCTTTCCTCATAGGTCAGGTTTCTAAAACTTTTTATCATTTTTGTTGCTGTCGTTTGGGCTATCTCCAATTTATCCACATCCTTCTTAGACTGGATACTGTACCCCAGCTTCACCAGTGCTGAACAGAGTGGGACGATTACCTTCGATGTCTTACATACAACCTCCCTGTTAATACACCTCAGAATGATGGCCTTTTTTGAAACTGCATCACATTGTTGGCTGTTATTCTACGTGTGATCCACTAATAAGTTCCACGTCCTTTTCTGCGGTACTGCTGCCTAGCCAGTTATTCCCTATTTTGTAGTTGTGCATTTGATTTGTCCGTCCTCTTACATTACAGGGTCATTTTGAATTCTAATCCTGTCCTCAAAACTACTTGTGACTTGTAACCTAAGTTCCCTCTAAGCTGCTGGACCTGCTTTGGCAGGGAGAGGCACCCTGGCCCGGACAGTACCGGGTTTATAATGGTTCAAAGCCGCGGACTGTCACTGGTGGCCTGGACTGCGGACAGACCTGCCGCGGCCTGGGGGAGAGGCACCCCGCCCCTGGCCACTACCCAGCCTGGCCAGGACCTGCCGCGGCCGGGGGGAGAGGCACCTCTCCCCTGGCCCCTACCCAGCCCGTCCTGAAGCTGCCATGGTGGGGGGAGGCACCTCTTTCCCCTGGCCCAGGTGCCGCTGGGGGGACTCCTGTCTCCCCGCTGTAGCCCCAGGGCAGCCTGCACCCCAAACGCCCCACCCCAGAGCCCGCACCCTCAGCCAGAGCCCTCGCCCCCTCCCATGCCCCAACCCTCTGTCCCATCCCCAGCCGGAGTCCTCACCCTCCCTACACCCCAACGCTCTGCCCCAGCCTTGAGCCCCCTCCTACACTCCAAATCCCTCGGTTCCACCCCGCCACATGAATTTTGTTATGTGCACCAATATGGAGGTGCTGTGTCACACATCATATTGCCATATTAGTGTACATAACAAAATTCATTCCATACATGCGTGGGAAAAATTAGAGGGAACGCTGCTTGTAACTCCTCCCAGCTTGGTGTCCTCCACAAATTTTATATGCCTACTCTCCACTCCATATCCAGTTCAATAATGATACGAATTTGGGAGGTATCACCAATACAGAGGAGGATTGGAACACTACACAGGAAGATCTGAATAACCTTGTAGACTGAAGTGCAAGAAATGGGATGCAATTCAGTAGTACAAAATGCAGTCCCTAAACTTGTGTATGTGGGGCTGGGAGGATGGGCAGGACATTTTCATTGGAAGGCTTTGGGATTCCTTCCCCTCCCCTTGGCTCAAGAGAGAAAGTTCTGATGTTTGTCCCAAGGCCTGTATATTTACGTTGGGATTTCCTGAGGTGTGGGTTGGATGGGCAGGCTTTTAATTTTTGTAATTCTTAATTTAATTTAAAAAAAAAAATTTGTAATTTTTAATTTTTGTATTCTGTGGGGTAGTATGTGTCTTGAAAATTTTAGTGGAAATTAAGAAATATTTGATAGGCACACAAAATAAATAGAATTACAAATAAAATGTTTCATCCTCTAGCAAGTTATCTGTATCATTAACATATTGTGTGGTTTGGATTAACTAAATATAATGTAAAATATGCATTATATTTTAATTCTTTTGACAAATATATAATAGAACACCTACCCTAGTCCTCCATAATTCCGAAACAGGAAACAGAAAAAAAATCTTTAATAGTAGATTAGTTCCTATATAAAAACATGAATTCCTTTCCCCCTCAGTTTTAACCTTTGGATTTATATATCCAAGGCCTTCATATTTTTTCATCATCAGTTTTCAGACCATTTTTCTCTTGGCATAACTGATAGTTAAAAATAAAAGTGACTTAAAACTGTGGAGTCCTCCAAACAGGGATTCCTTTTCTAGTCTTATTTGGATAGTTTCGTGTTTTTTCTCCTTCAGAGCTGGATATTGTTATGAGTATATATTATGCCTTGTATTGGATATAATTCTGCCTGCCTGCTGTTTATTTTAAAAAAATCTTTCATGCAAATCTAATAATGAATTCTTACAAGTTGCCACTGTGATGACCTCTGATCCCTGTCTGATCAGCCGGCCGCACAATGCAATTTGGTGGATCTTTTTAATAGAGTGTAAAATAAAGTAGGTTCTCTCTGCCACTGAGTTAAGTATTTAAGTTTACCAGGGCTAAGGTGTCATCTCCCTGGATTCCTTTCTGAATAATGAGTAGTGTGCTGCAAAGGTAGTATATATGACTTTGCTTCCCACTCCTTTGGTATGCTATTGCTGTTGGTTTAAATAAAGTTCTCTCTGAAAGGTAGGATGATAATATGCATAAAATGTATTTACAGAGATCAGAATTGACCATTAGCTACGTGCATATTTACAAAAATTAAAAAGAGAAAATTATGCAAGCTTTCAATGGCAGTAAGAGAAGTTATGATTAAAAACTAATACTTTAAATACTGTGTGTGTGTGTGTATATATATATAGGAACACCAAAGTAAAATAGTTATTATTTAGAATTAAGTATATTTTCCTAGGGGCTTTCCTGAATCAGGGTCTTAAGTATACACATGCTTAAGAGCTGTTGACTTCAGTAGGCTACTTTCCTGAATTGGGAACTATAATAGTAAATTTAGGATTCTTTTATCCCACCTCTTTCTTGAGAACTGGAAATACTATTTCTTTGCAGCCTCCACAGTCAGCCTCATGTATTCCATTCATCTGTCCATTCTTGGAGGGACGACTAAACCTTTGATCTGAACACTCAATCCTTTGGTCCACTCACCAAATAGGCCTGAGACTTTGCTTCCACTGCAGGCCAAACCTCTTTGCAGAGTGATATTTTTATTCCTGGTAGGAAACTTTCTGGATTGTGCATCCCAAGTCTCAGCTTTCGCCTATTGAAACAAATGACAAAGCTTCCATTGACTTCAGTGGGCAGGTTACCCTCTCTGTGAAGTTTCCTTGTTAACTGGCACATGGCTAGCCTTATATTTTTCTGAGACATGCCCATTAAACCTCCCAGATACTGGTTTGTGGAACCACAAGTCAGTGTACATTTCCTGGTAAGGTGGCTTGATTCTTACAATTAAACACTTACAATAGAACATCAGCCCCAGTACTAATAATCTGACTATCTCATTTATTGGCATCCAAGAATGGATGATAGTAGTAACAAATGTAACATTTGAAATATGTTAAAAATTGACATCTGTAGTTGCACAATGTGTGCATAATATGTAATACTCAAAGTAGCTTGTATTTAAGTTACTGATTATTTATAAGCACAGACATACATTGTAGTGTATGGTTATAAAAAGGTTTTAATGAAATGAGTTTGGAACAGTCTAAGCATTAGGTAAGTAGAACCAAACAAGTGCTAGCAAGGCCTTCCATATCATTCAACACCACTAATCATTTTGTTTTATATTACATTTTAGATAAGATATTAAAAAATTGGGGTCTTCTAAAAAGATGTCTGTGGGTAAGTTTTTTTTCCTTTTTCTCAGTCTGCAGAGCTAAGTTTCCTCTGAATAACAAAGGAATGAGAATAAATATTTAAAACCTTATATCAACTTTTTAAAAAGACTTTGGGGCCTTGAAAATTAAGTCCAGTGTTACTAAAACAAGCAGGGCTACTTAACCAGTGCTGCATGATACTGGAAAGCGTAGACGTTTCTCCTGTGGGGACAAGCAGGTATTTTTAGTCCTGGTCAGCTTTGAGTTATCAGACCTAAAACAGCTGCTTGGACTAGGAGTGAATATAGCCAGCCTTAAGCCTCATACGACTGCAAGTTTAAATACCTGCTGTTGTGTGATGCAGACTGAGGGGCAAAAATGAAAATGTTTTTGGAGCTGTTTAAGAATGGCAGCTGTTTGGAATGTTAAAGTGTAATCAAAACAAAAAATGACTGTAAAAATGGAACCACCTTACTTCTTGCTCCCTGTATATTGAGTCAGATCTGCTGACTGACGTTAGTGACATGAGTTTGACTGCTTTTTACCAATGAAACGTCTCAGGAACTGTACTATGGGGTGGGCATACAATATTCAGAGCAGTGGGCTCCAGGAGATGCATAATTAGCTTGTTCTCTAGCTCTGCAAGGATTTCAGACTAATCACCTCCTCACTCTACAAGGTTGCAAATGCTTCCTCTTAGAGTGGAGGATACAGTAGAAACTGCAAGGAGGACTTCGTGGGATTTCCTCGTATGATTATGCATGAGCTGACTTTCAAATTCCAGGTGGGGTTTGCAGCGCTAACAAATTAAAAAAAAACAGCTGGTTAAACTGACCCCATCTGCTCTGGAGTTATAGAGAAACACTAAATGTAGAACCGCACCATGCATCCTAAAGAGTCATTAGCTGGTAGAATTCAGACTTTATGGAAGTGAATTGTTTGGAGGGGCCAGAGTTGTTGTATTTGTTGGTGATAGTTAGCAAGGCTGGATTAACAGAGAAGCAACACATAGTTTTACTTTGTGAAGGCTCTCTGCAATTGACATGGCTAGATGTGTTGTTTTTTTCCAATGTAAGGGTAGAATAAAAAGCTTAAGGATAAAACCTCTTGGAAAATACTGTATTGTTATAAGCAGGGTGTGTATGTGTGTGAGATGGAGAGAGAGATGAGGAGCCTGGTGTGTATATATATACACAGATCCTTGTGTAGTAAATGAGTCTCCCTGTGCATCTCACAGCAGAATATGACCTCTAATTTTTTGGTTTAGATTTACAAAATCAATGTATAATGATTTCCCTACTGTTTAATTTGTATATAATTTGATGGTAGGAATTTTGTAGGGGATGAAACAAGTTACTGTTTTAGCTTTAATATTGCAAGGTACCTACTTAAAGCTAGCAGACTTTAAGTAGCTGCAACTCTCTGTGTGGAAGGAAAGTGGTGTCTGG
The DNA here is from genome assembly GCF_965140295.1 of Lepidochelys olivacea. Classification (NCBI taxonomy): domain Eukaryota; kingdom Metazoa; phylum Chordata; order Testudines; family Cheloniidae; genus Lepidochelys; species Lepidochelys olivacea. Next base: position 133,236,407 of record NC_140414.1, on the reverse strand, counting down.
TTGTTTGCGTGGGCATCCTGGTCTCACGGCCCCAACCATCGCTATCCCTGGTCTCAGAAACATCAGCAGTGGGCTGGGGCGCTCACCTGGAGCCTCTCAAAACTCAAGGCCTTTGGACCCCAGAAGAGTTCTCTCTGCACATCAATGTCCGAGAACTCAGTACAGTCTGCCTAGCTTGTCAGGTGTTCCTGACCCCTGTTGCAGACAAAAATCTGTTGGTCCTCACACAACGTGATGGCCATGTTCTGTCTCAACAAGCAGGGAGGCACTTGCTCTTCTCCCCTGTGTCGGGAGACAGTTTGATTGTGGGAGTTTTGCATAGCCCATTCAATTCACCTCAAAGCCTCCCACCTGCCATGAGCTCAAAATGAGCTGGTGGTTCACCTCAGCAGATCCTTCTCTGATCACCATGAGTAGTCCCTTTCCCTGGAAATTGAAAGCTTGTTTTCTAGTAGTGGGGGACTCCTCAGGTAGACCTGTTCATCACCCAGCACAACAAGAAGTGTCACCAGTTTTGCTCCCTGTAAGGTCACAGGCCTGGGTCCCTCATGGACACCTTCCTTGTCCTCATGAACAAGTCACCTGTATTATGTGTTCTCTCCTACCCCGCTCATGCACAAGGTCCTGCTAAAGATCAAGTGGGACCAAGTGCGGGTCATCCTAATAGTTCTGGCATGCCCCACCAACATTGATTCCCTACCTTGCTGGACCTCTCTATGGTGTCCCCGATCCTACTCTATACCTAGACCTGATCTCTCAAGATCATGGTCATCTGCTCCATCTGAATCGCAGCTCCCTCTACCTGACTGCCTGGAAGCTCAATGGCTGAACCCCAGAGAGCTAGCCTGCTCAAAGCAGGTCTGTGAGGAAGAAGAAAGCCCTCCACATATCTTGCAAAACGGAAGCGATTCTACATCTGGTCATCCCAGCAGTATGTCTTGCCTGTGCGATCATTGCTGCTGTTCATTCTATAGTACCTGCTGTACGTGAAACAGCAGGGCCTATCTATTTCATGAGTTAAAGTTCACCTGGCTGCTATCTCAGCTTTTCATCCTTGGGTGGATGGCTAATCCATTTTTTCAAATGATAGATCGATCCATTTCCTTAAGGGACTAGAGAAGTGGTACCCCAGGAGTGAGAACCTGTCCCCTGCGATCTCTACCTGGCCTTATCAAGGCTTACAGGCCCCTCCCCCATTCAAGTGGCTGGTAACATGCTCCCTGTTATACCTCTCCTGAAAGGTGACCACTTTAGTTGCCATTACTTTGGCCAGAAGGGTCTCGGAGATCCATGCCCACACTTTGGAGCCGCCATACACCATGTTCTTTAAAGATAAGGTTCAGTTACATCCTAACCTGGCTTTCCTTCCAAAGATGGTCTCCTAGTTTCATATCAATCAAGCTGTCTTCCTATGGTTTTCTGTCTGAAGCCTCATGCAAACAGGGAGAAGCAGAGACTTCTCTCAGATGTTAGTTGTACACTAGCTTTCTACATAGAAGGGACCAGACCATAATACACCCAGCTGTTTATGGCAGTTGCAGACAGGATGAAAGGTCTCCCGACCTCGTCTGAGAGAATTTCATCGTGGATCACATCATGTATCTGCATGTGTTACGAACTGGTGGGCGTTCCACCCCTGCCTATCCTAACTGTTCATTCCACAAGGGCACAAGTTTCTTCAGTGTCAGTTCTAGCACAGGTTTCTATTCAGGACATTTGTAGAGCAGCAATTTGGTTGTTGGTGCACATATTTCCTTTTCGCTATGCCATCACTCAGTAGCCAGGGACAATGCTGGATCTGGCCAAGCTGTGTTGCAGTGAGCATGTCAGTAAACTCTGAGCCCACCACCTATGCAACTGCTTGGGAGTCATCTACATTGGAATAGACGTGAAAGTATTTGACAGAAAAAATGGTTAGTAATCTTTCTGTAACTCTTGTTCTGTGAGATGTGTTGCATGTGTCCATTCCAAGATCTGCACTCCTACCCCTCTTATGGGAGTTGGCTGGAAAGAAGAAACTGAGGGGCGCAGGGTTGGCGAGGCCCTTTATACACGCACTAAGGACGCACTGCACCAGGGATGACCTGACGGATACCACTGAGGGAAACATTTCCGGGAACTGTGCTTGGGCGTGCACACACCTACATTGGAATGGGTGTGTGGAACACAGCTCGAAGAACAACAGTTACTGAAAGATTAGTAACCGTTTTTATTAGATTCTGAAATATTAGGTTGCTGTAACTAAGAAACTATTATGCACTCCATTGAATGTGAGCTTTATGAAAAATTCAAATTACACAAGTGATAACTTGGCTATTTTTTTTAAATGTACAACATTTAAAGCATTAAGTGTTCAGAAAGTGACTACTTCCATGACTCCTACCCAAGACATACTGAACTCTGTCACTTTACAGCATTTCCCTAAAATAGCTGTTTTGTTAAACCCACCAATATTCCTGATGGCGTGCATTTGCTGACCTACATTGCACAGTAAATGAATAATCTAGTACATCTGAAAACTATGTATGCTTAATTCATCTGAATCATGCATCACTAGGATATAAGATAGAAAAACACTTTAACTACTGTACTTCATCAGGGAGAAAGAAAAAGAAAAACCACATTGTAATGGAGTCTCTTGTGTTGCGGTGTGCATTAACAATGTAATGTGAAGACTCGCCAACACTGTACCTTTTGCTTTACTGCTGGGTCTGAAGTGTATCCCCTTAAACATCCATTTCCAGCTCCTGAGCAATTCAAAATAGTATGAAAAGGGCATTCCCAAACAATCTTGTATCAAGTTGCCCAGATTTGCCTGCTTACTGTTGAGCAAATACAAATGGAAAAGGAATAAGCAGGGATGCTTTTGCTGATAAGCACAAAATGCAGTGTTTGGCTAGGCTTCAGATATAATTTGCAGTCATTTGAATTTGTATTCAAACCTTGGTGTATTTTTCCCCCTCAGAAATGTTGCTTTTCTAACAGCTTATATTTATCTAGCACTACAGTCATCAGAGGAAAAATCAAACATGATTTTGAAATATGACAAAATTTCAGCATTGATATTTCTGTTTCAACATGTTTTAGAGGATACAAAAGGGTGGGGATAGAAATGAAGTTAAAAAAGGCTTTCCCAATAAAATATGTTTTGAGGATTATGTTTCATTGTCAGTTATTTAAAAAAGGGTTTTTTTTTTACTTTGTTACCAATGATTGTGTATTTGTTACACAAAACATCCCTGTCCCTCGTTTATGATTACTTAATTATATTTTGTTGTTCTTGTGGCTGTATACAAAATGTGTTTCTTTATGTTGCGCCTTAAAATGGGTTCCACTGTGATAAGTATTATAGTTCCTTGGCCAAAATCTTCTGACCTCTAGAAAAAATGTGTAGTTGGCTGTGAGTAGATGCACATGAGATATTGGCATGGTGGAATAATTTGCAAGATCTTCCAGTGAGAGTATTAGCATATAAATAGCAGATGCAATGACGACCATCACAGCTGAGTACATTTAATTTTTAGTTTATAAGATAGAATGGGTTTTTAAATACATAGCCATCAAGCCTGCTGAAAGACAAATGAAGTTTAGAGTTCACTTGTCGGAGGATGCCTTACATCATTTTTTTTAAAAAAGGGAAACAGAGACACATAAAACAGAGCACAAGTGATTTCTAGGATGAGAAGTAATTGAGATTGCAAACCAAGTTAATTAGACCATACAAAATTTATTTAATGATCCCAGCTTGTAGTTTGCAAGCAGTGTTTTAGCGAGTAAGTAGATACAGCTTCTTTACGTGTTGTCTTTTTGCTTTCCTTTCTAAAATAATTAGTAACTACTGTACATTTAGTTTTATAAACTGATTGTATTCTATATTTTAGACATTGTATTGCTTGTTTAAGTATGAATGTGGAGACTCCGTTTTCTAAATCCTCTTAATGTAGGGGGATCAATATAAAACTGAGAAAAGGACCAAAGGCTTCATATCTTGCAAAAGTATTTTGTTGCAGGTTGTTTTGTATTTGTGTAGTTTGTTAGCATTTAGGATAAATGAGCAATGCATGTAACTGGATGGGTGATTATAGTAAGGTACATTAACTCATTGGATGCACAGTAGGGCATAGGCTAAAAAGTAGAGAGGAGTCGAGGTGAGATTTCAGCCGGCACACTATATCTTGTTTTGGGCTTTTATTTTGTAAAAGAGGCCTCAGGAAGGAAGCTTCTGATTATTTTTTTTCCCTGCTAGAGAAGGACCAAGTACACTTAGCTAACTAACTACATAAGTCAGCACTGCTTTAACCTACTGCCATTGAACATGTAGTAGAATTGACAAGACATCCATTTTTCTATCACATTCCTAACATTCTGAACAGATACAGTAGGAAATATTTCCCTGTGGCCTATGGACTTGGAAGTTGGCTTCACTAAAACCAACACTATTCTGGAAGGGAGGGTCTATTCAGGAATTCTGTCATTTTAGAAAAATGCTACTTTATCAGTTGGTTGAATATTATAAAAATAATATAAATTTTTAAATGTAAATTAATTTAGTGCTTACAAAAGATGGCTTGACAATATTCATTTGAAATAATTAATTTATCCACAGAACATGTATATCATGAGCAATAACAGTTACAAACATCCCTACGCTGCCTCTTAAACATACGTTAGCTCTATATTTGAGGGACTATCCTGTAGTATAAGAGAAGGTAGTTTACTCTCCATTACCCTTCAGATCTGGCTACTATGTTGATACTGACAACAAGGATGCCAGTTGTGATGATGGCTTTTGTGATGTGGTCTCTTCTTGACTGAGAACACAGATATTTTACCTCATTCATCGATCACCTGTTGTTTGGTAACCACTTTTGGTGACTGCTGACCTTAGTGGGGATTTAATTCTGTGGCCTAGAAGGGAAAAGCTTTATATTCCAGTATCCATCACCTGAGCTTATGTTATATTTCTGCTCAGATATTGAGGAGCACAAGAAGTAGCACACAGATTCCTGATCTGCTTGCATCAACACTTGGTAATTTATCAGTTTTGTTTGATTCATATACATTGTTTTGAATTTTTTTTAAAGTGTCTGATCTTATCTGCCATGAATTCCAAAAGGCATGTATTTCAGTGAATCGCACCATTTAAAATGACAGGTTTCAGAGTAGCAGCCGTGTTAGTCTGTATTCGCAAAAAGAAAAGGAGTACTTGTGGCACCTTAGAGACTAACCAATTTATTTGAGCATAAGCTTTCGTGAGCTACAGCTCACTTCATCGGATGCATTCAGTGCATTCAGTCCACCGAATGCATCTGATGAAGTGAGCTGTAGCTCACGAAAGCTTATGCTCAAATAAATTTGTTAGTCTCTAAGGTGCCACAAGTACTCCTTTTCTTTTTACCATTTAAAATGTTAATTTAAATGTACATCCTTGTGAGCTAATCGGATTCTTGGTAGTTTGAGGCTGCCATTGTTAAGAAATTAATCCAATTTAAAACTGGTTGCCAAAATTTACATTTCTTATTACAAAAAAAGTGGAGAAGCAACATTAGAATGGTTCACATTTCATAAAGCATTGATGCTGTTCGGTCTGGGTGCAACAAAAGGGCTGTGTGGAATAAATGCTCTTAGCAGGTGCTGTGGAAATGGAATTTATATCAGTGACTTCTCTGACTAAAGTACTGTTGCTGGGGAGTTCTCATCTGACTGAGTCAATTGTAGTGGAATGGAAGGAGAACAAAATTGCATAAAGGGAATGATATAGATGTAATTTTCTTCATTCCACTTGTGTTAAGAAGTAACTAGTCAATAATACCTCAAACTTTTGAATTTCTAACTGCGATTAACCTCACTACATATTTGAAAACCAAAAGCAAGATAGAGCTGCTTTTTAAAATGATATAAAAATAAACATGTTATGTCTGTTAAGAAGGAAAAGGAGGCTTAATTCCTGATAGTTAACTAAGCAGTTAAATATTTTTACAGGAAAACTAAATTTAATAAAAGTCCCCAGTGAAATTCAAGAGTGCAAACAATAAGCATAATATTTTATGAAAATGACCCCCATATTTAAAATCTGGCATTATATGTTATGCATTGTAGCACCAAGTCCACATCTACCTTTTAGAAAATTAAAACACATAAATTCTGTTTAGTGTTTGATATGCACTGCACTAGCTGAAAGCCATAATGCCCCTAAAACCTTGGGTTGCTTTTCACCTTTCATAAATTCCTGGGTAGATTCTATACAAAAAATAATTTTCAGCTCCGTGGCTCATTGTTATTCAAACTTGATTGATCGTCGTCATTTACTCAGTGAGGAAGTTAAGTGCTCCTGTCATTTCCGAAGAGTATAATTGGGACGTTTCACAGGTCAGCGGTAGTGACAGGTTTCCCTTTTGATTAGTGTTAGACTGATAACAAAAATTACAGTTTCCTATGATTAATGTTTCCTAGAGTACCTAAATGTGCAGTTCATGGATTGTACCTAAACAAAGCGAATTTGCATCTGATTATGCCTTTTCACAGCAGGGCTTTTTATGTGCCTCGAAGTTTTTGAGATCATCCAGGTATACAAGGATGTTGCTCCTGATTCAGTTTTTAAGTCAGCCATGTATGATATGCAGGTTGTTTGGTGAAGCCTCTTCATAGCTAAGTTTCTCAAGCAATATAGAGGCTATAAAACAAACAAAGCAATGGAAATTTAAAGTTAAGACAAGTTACGTGTTCTGAAGTCTTGCCCAGGTTTTGCAATATATATAATGTATGTAAGTATTTGAACTAAAATGTCTCCAATATCCTAGACACAATGTAGTGGATTTAGGATAGATTATCAGCCTTAACTAAGTTTTCTTTACCTTCTGTTAGTTTACCAGTATTTCCCTCTTCCCTAAACTTGCTTCTCTTAGTGACTTTATGTACTTTTAACACTGGCAAAAAGTTTTTAATCAAAAGCACAGAAGTCCACTGAAATTCTCCCCCCCTTTACCCCCCCCCCCGTCCCCCACTCCTAGAACATAACAATTAAATAAATCCATGGTAGTTCCTATTTTATTTTTGATTTTTCACATTTTGCACAACCAAATTCTAGACTGAGACCATCTATAACAAGTTTTAGTTTGGTTTAATTTGTTTTATAGCTGACTTAGAAATAGGAACTGAGAGTAGAAAGTTTGACACAATCATATCTCTAGCAGGACAAACAGGCAGCTCTAACTAGCTAGAAGAGACTAATTTGCTCCTGTCTCCTAAATTGTCTTTAACAAGTAGAAAAGGAAAAAAAAATAGAACTTTGAAGCCAGACTGCTAACAAACTAGTTCCTTTTCAGTCTCCCAACTGCTCGTGTTGTGCTGAAAGCAAAACCCTACAATATTTCTCTTTCTAAAGGCCAGCTGAAAGGTCTTCTAAAAGCTTGCAATTTAAAAATTGATGTGCCTCTTTGGTAATTAACTAACCCAGTCTCTTGGTGTATTTCTGTTTAGCTGTAGAGCACTTGACCCTTTCTCTGTTGGAACTGCAGTTTGACTTCCAGTCTGGGCCATGAGAGGTCAGATGCAGCATGTGTCTGTCTTGGCCACACCAGGCAGGGATGAACTGCTTCTTTCCTTAAGATGAGGAGGAATGATTGCAGTGGGAAGTGAAAAGTAATTTAAAACTCAGAGCCCTCCAGCATGCTTAGAGTATGACAACTCTCTGTCTGCTGATTAGAAGTAGTGATGGTGTGGCCAATGGGACGTCCATGGTTGTAACTATGTATTGTTGACTTCATGGCTGGTTTCAAACAAGTTTCTGGGAATTAATATTAAACCAAAAAATAATTAGGGGGAAAAAGGTACTGTTTGGTTATGATGCACTTGATAAATCTACTGTCCTTTAGGTCTTTTTAAAATTTAGGACTGTCGTGTTCTGTGGAAAGAGTCAATTAAGAAACAAAGAATTCGTCCTCTAAATTTCACTTACTGAAGGGTAAATTGCAGTGTCAACAGCAACTGAACATTTTGTGTTAGCAATGAGCTTCAGTGTAGCTTATAAGCAATACTGATGGAAAGTTTTGCTAAGTTTGTTGGTTTTTAATATACTCAGTAGGCTGAGGTTTGGTTTCCAGATGTTTTTGGCTTCAGAATCTCAGTATGATTTAGAGGAACTCAAGTGTGCAGCTGTGACACACGATTAGATTAGTGAATTACATTGGTAAAATTCTGCTGCAGGGGGAAATTGCTTTTTCCTCCTGTGCTCTCTACAACTAGTAGTTGATATGAATACCTGCATGAAAGCAGTAAGTGCAGTGGGAAGGACATTAAAAGGGATAATCCATGATGGGAAAAAATTATGATAGGTGATCTAATCACCTATTTCTCTGTTGCTTTTGTTTACTTCTGGGAACTTGAATAAGTGTGATTGTGAGTTCTGTGGTAAGACTGTTCATTTAATGGATCCTTTGCATTGTTTCCCAAACCCATAAAAACATGTGGGAAAACTACAATAACTCATTCGTTCTGTGATGTGTAAATCTCTTAAAATCTCCCCAAATTGGGCAAGAGAAATACAATATTAGTGATTGGCAGCATTGCTGTCTTTTTAAGAGACTGCCAGGATTTGCGGATTTTATAAGTTAGCCATACAAATTCTCATCGAAGGAGGGGCAGATTGTTTTTGCTCAGATAATAATTTTGTGGGGAAAATGTATTGGTAGTTGTATGTGAAAGAAAGAAAGAAAGGCATTGGAGGAAGGTTGTAACGTCTCATTGACATACGGCAAAAATTAGCTGAAATAAAATTTAGGAAGCTGATAGCCTCTAATATGGGTTAGTTGCTTTGATTAATTGATAGGAACTACATTTTTATTTTTCAACTACTCTTAAATATCCCATTCTATGTATAATATGGGCTGTACACATATATTTTAAAAATCCCAATAATTTCAGTTCCTTAGATTCTACGTAGTAAAGTTTGCAACCTAATGATGTAATTGTTTAGGGTCTTTCAAATCAGATAAGATATTTATGTGTTGCAAGTATTTTTATTTTAAAGCTGCTGTCAAAAAGTAAATACAGTAGAATCCCTTTTAATTGAATCCCACTTAATCAAGCCACAGTCTTATATCCCAATCTCCCATATCTACTGCAGACTTCACTACAGTCTGGGTTCTCAGACTGATATGAAGTGAAGGCCCTTGGCCTGCTGAAAAGAATTGTTCCTAATGTTGGCTGGATTCTTAATGCAATCATATATCCCCTAAACAAAGTGATGCAAACAACACACCTGTTGGCTTTTCAGAATGGCTTGCTTTATTGGAGTTGTGTTAGTTTCAGCAAGGCTCTTTTAAAATTGTCTGGCCAGTATCCTCTAAACTAGTGAAACCATTGTGAATGTGGATGCCCTCTTCAGACAAATTGGGTATATAATTATCTTATTTTAAGATCCAGGGTCTCTAGGGACTATTTAAAATATCCATCTATCTATTCATCCATCTATCTATCTAATCATTTGATAGCTGAGCAACATGCCTCAGTAATTCCCAGAGTAGACTCCAGCTCTGCAGAGGAGGAGGAGAAGCACAGTAAAATGGCATGGCATTAAGGCAAGTTTGAATGTCTTCGATTTTATCAGAGTTGAGGCTGCCAGCCCATCCTTTGCTCATCCTATTTGGCCTGTTGTATGTGTTGGGGAGGCGTACACAGTGGGTGATCTTACATAACGTGCTGAATGAGCTGAACCACCAAAACTAGGGTAGGCATTGATAAGGCTCTCTATCACTTGCTCACTAAGTCAAGATCTTAATGTTGTTTTAACGTTTTTTTTTTATTTTATAGTTTCACACTTTCTCACACTTCACCAACTGTGTGTCTTCTAATGGATAAGCAAACCTTTAAAGAAGATATCTCTTAGGGATTGAAGATGGCTTTCGAGATGAAATGTAAAACAAGGGGTCTAATCTTAGATGATGATTGAATACATAATTAGGGAAATGCTTTTGGCTCAGAGGAGCCTCAGTGGTGGGCTGTCTTGCTGTCTGCTAATATTTTCAATATGAAGGGGGAAAAAAATGGTCTCATTTTTCTGTATTTTTTCCCTGTAGATGAAAGTGTCCGACACTGAAGATGATGAAGATGAAGATGAATTTGTGGAGGTCCCTGAGAAGGAAGGTTATGAGCCCCACATTCCAGACCACCTGCGTAAGGAATATGGTAAGTTTGCCCAGCTGTGAAAAGCTTTATCCCTGCATGTTACTGCTGCAGTAAAGTAAATAAACAGCCATTATGAAGTAATAAAGTGATCAGTGGTGTGGGTAATCTCTCTGACTGCTGTGAGGAAGTCATTACATAGATAGGGGAGCAGCGATTGGCTCTAGATAAACAAATACTTTCTAGGAGGAGAAGCAACTGAGACCAGGAGCTTATTTCATTCAGCCATGTTCCACTATAATTTAGAGACAGAAGCTGCTCTGTGTGTGTGTGCATGTGTGCTAAAAAAGGATATTTATTTACTCAGAATAGGGTGGTAGGAGAGTATAATTGTAAACAACCATGGCTTAGAAATACTGAGGATGGTTTGGTGAAACAGGATAGGATTTTGTGCTGCTCGCTGCAATTATAGCATCTGCAGGCACACAGCCACTTAACACCCTGAAGGTGGTTAAATGTGGCCCACAACCTAGCCTCTCTCTCCAATGTGGGTGTCATTGTAACAAAACGTTAAGTGGAGCTCAGCCTCTCAGTAGTTTGTTGTAGTGTCACTAAGGAAATCCTAGATGACAAACAAAATATAATCTTCGGAGTGGTAGCCGTGTTGGTCTGTATCAGCAAAAAGAATGAGTAGTACTTGTGGCACCTTAGAGACTAACAAATTTATTAGGGCATAAGCTTTTGTGGGCTAAAATCCACTTCATCGGATGCATGCAGTGGAAAATACAGTAGGAAGACTCCATGCATCCAGTCTTGTTCTTGTCTGTTTCATTTAAATTTAGCATCCCGCTTTTCCAAACATATTCTAAAGCTTTTTGAAATAAATGAGTATTTGTAAAGTGTACCTATAAAGTTGACAGGTGAGTTACCAAAAAAAGTTGATCTAAAACAGTTACATTCCAGTACATTATTCCTTGTCCTTCCCAGGTAATGCTTCATAAGTGTCTGGAGTTTTACTTCTCTGTAACATTGGGCATTTTAAGCATCAGAAGCTTTTGGTATAGAGGGAAATGCTGCCATCAAGTTTAAAAGTTAAAAATCCTTGGCAGTGTAATAAGTTTTTTGTTCCTGCCTCACATTGCTGCTGATCGTGAGACTGACTAAAAATGGTGCTATGTTATCCTAGAACATGTTGTGTGAGTGTTTTTTTACACTCTTCATGTAATTTTTTAAAACTTCTGTGTAATTTGAGCTGTAGGGAAGTCAATCTACAGCTTTTTAATGTAGAAAGCCAAATCTTTTTCTCTTTGGTAATATTAAGGTGTGTGCATCAATGTTCTCTTAAATTTTTTCCATCCATGTGCAGAATGAATTTTGTTATGTGCACTAATATCGAGGTAATGTGTGGATGTGCACCACCAGTAGAAACAAAAAACCTAGATATAATACATATTTTTAAAAAGTTACCATAGGGATAATTAGTCCATCCAAGACAGGTTAGGCATTTTAGAACTCACTACTCAAAGAATTAAATGTAAGCGTAAGAGAGAAATAAAAACGATGAAATGCATAGACCAGTCAAAAAACTGTGTGTACTGCAGGAAGTATCAAGAAGTAAAACAACAATAATAATACAGGTATGTGTTGGGAGGGAGCGTGAAAGACTGTGTGTGTGTGTGTGTGACAGAGACACGTGCTGCCTCTTTAAGTATGCTGCCTCTTTAAGTAGATTGGCATTCACCAGTCTGAAGCCTGCTTTTTCAGACACAGCAGCAGCTGCCAGCAAGCTCCTTCCCACATCCCTGTCGTGCCCCCCTCCCCAGTGGAGATGGGGTACAGGGGAGGGGGACACCCTGACATCAGCGGCCCCCCCGTCTCCTCCCCTGCTCTGCACTGCAAGCAGGAGGCTCCCGGAAGCCAGGGGCTCCAAGGCAGAGGGCAGGAGCAGCACAGCAGCGGGCGGGACAGGCACGTGAAGTGAGTGGCACTTGGTAGACTGCTGGGCAGCTGCGCAACTTAGAGGGAATTTAGGTGTGCATATATAAATCGAGAAACTGACAATTAGAGTGACCTTTTACTTGTGACTGTCTCATACCACGAAGATTGACTACAGTGTGTGGGAGGTCTGCAGTAGTTAACAAAGTCAGCTCAAGGAAACCTCAAAATATCGAGACATGCTCGTGAGGCCTCAAACAGGATGAGATCCCCATTGTGCTAGATAAGCATCTATGAAGATGCAGACCCTACCTTGGAGAGCTCACAGTACTAAACCCAGTGCTGTATGACGGGTGGGCAAGAGGGAGACAATCAAATATTTACAATATTTATATATATGATATCCATTTTTATAAATGTTTTGTAAGTACATCAGTCAGTAAATAATCACTTGCCCCAACTGCCTCTCAACTTAGCTATATAAATATTGGCTCATTCTGAGTAGGGATTGTAGTACTAGTGAGCCTTGAGAATGGACTTGAAGGAGAGGATTTGCACTAGGGATGATGGGGAGTCTGGTGTATTTTGCCTTGACTGTACCAAGCACTGGAACTTGGCTTCCATGTGTGGTTTAACAGCAGCCTGAAGATTCTTAGCATAATATATAAAAAGTCAGTTTAATCCTCACCACTTTCCACTCCAAGTGCAAAGCTCATGACTTCATCCTGGCTTCCTCTATCATAAACACATAGCAGTGTGTTCATTGAACCCCGCAAAACAATGCCATATTGAAACAAAACAGTTGCACACACAATTCTTCCTGTGGGAAGAGGATGAGAGAATGAACAAATTACAAGTGACAGATGTTAGTCACATCATTTAATATACTTACTGGAAGGTGCTCAGATACTGCATTGATGAGAATTTATATAGAATAGAATAATCCATTCATTATTTCTATATATAATGTTGCAAATAAAAAGATACTCTTCTACTTTTTTTTTAAACTGAAGAACCAAAATGCCAATTCCCCCTTTCTCCCCAAATCTCACAGTGATATTATGCATGTATATAAATCTGGGTAGAAGCTAAGGGACATACTTAGTATGAACTTCATAAACCTTTATTTGATTTTCTTTTAAAAGTTTGTTCTTAGCAATTATTATTTCTGTTGTGTTCCTGAGAGAATATGAGCTCCTTCTCTGGTGAATAAAATTACTGTTTTAAGGCCCCAATTCAAGAAACAATCCTTATTCAGAAAAGCTCTTAAGCACATGGGGATGGATGAAAACATATACTTAAGTGCATTTGTAACTTACTGGGCCAAACTGATCTGTTTCCATTGTGTAACTGTGGAGTAATCATGTTGACTTCAGTGGAATGACTTTGGATTTACAACAGTGTAACTGAAAACTGCATCTGCTCCACTGAGTTCAAATCTTGTTGGGCTTATATTTTTAATCAAAAGATTCTAAAAGTTAAATCTCCCGGTGACATGGTTCACTTTTCTAAATCAGAAAAGGCCTGATCAAAAACAATTTATATGCACTAAAGGGCCAACTTAGTATAAGTATTATATATATAGCCCAGATTTGTAAAGGTATTTAGGCATTGCCCTATTTACACTTGCTGTGCTCAGCATTGCAACACCTATGTCTGATTTTCAAAAGAAATTTAGGTACTTAGGAGCCAAAATCTCATTGACAGTTGATAGGATTTAAACCCTTAAGTGCCTAAATCACTTTTGGAAATGAGACACAGGGTCCCAAATCAGTTAGGTGTTGCAATGCTGAGCAAATCAATACCTAAATACCTTTACACATCTGGGCCTAAAAGAATAAATCGTGTGCTTTGTAAAGATATGGGATGTGAAAGCAGGAGACTCAACTGTGATGAAGGGTTAAATATTTAACTAAATATAGACATTTGTTTTTTCCAGATACAAAAGGCTCAAAATCATCCCTGGTGAACTCTATTGAAATCAATTGAATTACCCCAGCTTTATACAGCTGAAGGGTTATTTTGCTAGCTTAGTTTTTAATTCATGTGAAATGCTTTGCATATAGGAAACAATGGAATTTTACATCTCAGTTCAGAAGTCTAATATATTTGGAATCTCTTAACTACAGCATATTACACCTTCAATTTTAAATACACTCTTGCTGTTCTACAGACAGTCTGAATAATTTAAAGGTTTCCTCCCCCCAGCCCCCCGGCCTTGATTCTGCACCTGAATAAACAATGAAAGTCGAATAGCTCCTCAAATTAATATTTTATGTTATGTAATAAAACAAAGATGTAATACACAACCACTGAAATTTATAAAATGGTAATTGAAATGTCATATCAGAAAGTCAGTTAATTCTCTTTCATTTCTCTTTGGGAAAATGAAAGTATTTACCAGTGAAATGAATTGCAACTTCAAATACCATTTTTGGTTACAAATTTATATTTGTTGCTCCACTGAGATCTAAAAAGTTTTTGTGCCAAGGGAAAATTTACTTTGGAGAGAGTATATAGATATAAATGTTGCAACCCCAAAAAGTTACGATAATATTTAATGGCTAAGATAAGGACCTGAGTTTTATCATGGAACTGTAGGATGGGGGGAGATATAGACAAGTCAATTTGAATCTCCATGTGTAAGATGAAATGTAAATTTGTTAAAAGAATTTAGGTGATTAGGTAACTGAAGTGTGAAGATATAACCCATTAGGGGTGTCATGCCAAATTAGCATTACCAGACTTTTAACGACCTCCCATTTGTATAATCCCTATTTACACTTGCACCTGATGTCTGTAGTGGGACAAGGGGCCAGCCATTTTGCAGTATCACAGAGTTATTCTAAATGCATGTTGTTAAAAGAAAAATGTCAAACACTTGTATAATAAGACACCCCAGATTGTGTGTTCATCTAGAAAAGACACACAAGTTCAAATGAAAAGGAATTAATACAGAAAATTACCAGTATAACTATTAGAATTGGTTTTGATACTTTTTATTGAAAATATTATCACTGCTATTGACTTATATTCTTTCTTCAAATGACTTCTGCTCATCCTCCACAAGAGGATTGAGCCACAGTGCCAGGATAGTGTGGCAAAGCTTGTTCTATTACCATGCATGCTGTTCCTGTTGTGTGGATAATGGACTTCAGTCTCCAGGACTACATATCCTTTTTGTTGCCCTCCGCTGGATTGTCTCCAATTTGTCCACATCCTTTCTGTAGTGGGGGGCCCAAAACTGGATGCAGTGCTCCAGATGTGGCCTCACTAGTGCCGAATAGAGGGGAATAATCGCTTCCCTCGATTGGCTGGCAGTGCTCCTACTAATGCAGCCCAATATGCCATTAGCCTTCTTGACAACAAGGGCACACTGTTGACTCATATCCAGCTTCTCGTCCACTGTAATCCCCAGGTCCTTTTGTGCAGAACTGCCGCTTAGGCGGTCAGTTCCTAGCTTGTAGCAGTGCATGGTATTCTTCCATCCTAAGTGCAGGACTCTGCACTTGTCGTTGTTGAACCTCATCAGATTTCTTTTGGCCCAATCCTCTAATTTGTCTAGGTCACTCTGGGCCCTATCCCAAGGCTGCTGACCAGTTTCAATATATGAAGGCAGATGCTCTTGATAGTGTGGAATTTTATAGAGAGAACAAGATCCTTAAAGCTCTTTTATTTCAACCCCCTTCCCCCCCCCCCCCCCCCGCATTACCTCAGACTTGCCTGGTTTCAACTTTAGCTAAATGCTGATTTTGGCTAGGCAACAAAGATGTTTGGGTTGTGCTGCTTGCTTATGACACAAAGCAGATGTCGAGCTGGATGTTGTCTGCATAATGCTAGCACTTCAGTCCATGTTATCTTGTCAGCCCCTCTAGTGGCTTTGTAAAGATGATTAATGAATAATATGGGGGGACAGAATTAGGCCTCTGGGGATCCTTAGAGGTCTAGGAATGGTTTCCCATTCAGATTCTTTGGATTTAAGATAGCTCTTTGCAAAGACTTCTGATGAATTCTTTGATTTCCCCCACCCCCCCAAATCTGTAAATTTTTTTTACTGTTTTTACGTAGTTGGCTTTCCTTAATGGTCTCAATGAATAAAGCCTTCGACACTAGACTCCTTCTTTGTCTTCGGAGATTCAGCTTCAAACATAGTTTCATTGAGTTTAAGGCCAGAATAGACCATTAGTTTTATCTAGTGTGACTTCATGCATATAATAAGCCTTTTCATTTTACCTGTTTCCCTCCCCTGTATTAAGCCTGGTAACTTCAGTTACTGCCTTTTTAGTCCTCTGGAAACTAAATAGTTGTGTTCCACGGGCAGAGACTGAGGCACCATCAGTGCCCCGAGGCCCTTGCAATAGCAGGGAATTTATTAGGTGATATGTTCCTAGGTGATCCTAGCAGGCGATCCATGCCCTGTGCTGCAGAGGAAGGCAAAAAATCAGCCACGTGCTTGCCAATCTGATTTGTGGGGAAAATTCCTTTCTGGCCTTTTGTCTGCTGATTAGTTAGACCCTGAGCACGTGAGCAAGACACACCAGCCACACATCTGAGAGAGGTTTCTCTTTGCCACTTCAGAACACCAGTCCACCCCAATCAGTATCCCATTTCTAGCTGTGGCAAAACCCTCCCCCACAGATTACAGTGGTGCATTGGGGGGACTCCCTCTGACCCTTGCAGGCAACTGGCTGAAGCCCCAAAGCATAAATTAGATTAGTCGTCATTATGCACATGTGCATATTTGTGATCCCTGAAGCCAGGATTGCCCAGTTTTGATCGTTTAAAATTTTTGAAGAGCATAAGGATCAAGCCTTAATTTGCGTATACAGTAAAATTATTTTAACAAAAATAAATGCACACTATCGCCTTTGTTTTCTTATCTTCCTTTTTAGATGGCTAAAATTGCTTGTTTCAGTACAGCAACAGCAAAAATGAAAATATGCAGTTGATCAACTTGGTCCACACCTTACAATTTTAGGGAAAAAGTAGTTATAAACCACATTTGGGATCCTATGGGCTGTACTTGGTGTGGGTTTACTTTTCCCCCATATATCCATACTATATTAGATGTGCACATATTTATTAAACTCATCTAACAGAACCCCACATCTAGTGGGTGAATTTTGTTAAACATTCTGCCTAAAATGAAGATCCAAGTGTTAGGTGAACTGGGGTAAGGGAGCTCTGTCTTCACTTCCTTTTTCAGGCTCAGATTCAGGAAAGCACATGCTTTAGCTAACTTCCAGTAGGGATGCTTTGTTGAGTCAGGGACTCAGTCACTAAAGGATTGTATATTCTCCATGTAACACAATTTGTTTAGCTAATATCCTAGGTCTAATATGCTGTGAATCTTGAGTTTCATTCTTGGGATCTGGACTTCATAAGTCTTATTTTTCCTCAGTTGAGTGTAGATGCATTACAGAACTCAAAATCCTCCTTCCCAGGCTCAATGATCCTGCCCTGTGTACCTCAGGACTAGGAGCTGCACAGGGGATGTCTCAGTGCCCCTCAGGTTATATGCAGTCATTTTTCAGAAACTTGGAGAAGACCAAAGTAAACAGACAGAAAAACATTAGAATTCATAGTTCCATTGACAGAAATTAAATTCAGAACCAAGAGTATGATAGAGCTGCAACATTAGCACTAAACGAATTAGTCCATTAGGTTACATGGAGAATTTACAGGCAGTTATTGACTTCTATAGGGGAAAAACCCCAGAACAGCTATTGAAAAGGGAGTAAGAGACAGCATTACCCCCTGCTTTCTGTACCCAGCAGAACTTAGGAGCCTCTTCCTCCTCATCAGAAGACAACAGTATTAACACACAATTAATTATCTTCATTCAGAAGATATACCTCTGATTAAACAAGCATATTTTTTATTTTTTAAAAAAGGAAGTATAAAGACTTTTGTTAAATTAAGATGAAGATTGCTATTTAAAAAAATCTTCAAAAGTGAGGAAATGAATAGTTAAGATTACTGACCACATAATTAAAATAATACTGCCCTTAATAAATGGTATATCAGAAATCTGCCTAGAGGTAATAGTCAATATTCAAATTACAACCGACTTTGATCCACTGTATACAAAAAAACCTTAGTTTTTTCTCAGTGCATGCAATTGTTAGAAATATTTTAGTTGTTAATTTAAAAGTAAAATTGATACATTACGTTCATGTTAAAAAATCATATTCAGACAAAAATATCCCTTTTACAACAACCCAGAAAGAAAAATAATACAATGTATTTGTCATAAAATATACCTAAGAATTGAATATAAATTGAATATTTGCACATTTACAGAAAAACGTGATTAAAATTTTTCTACTTCCAGCAAAATGTCAAAATTGTTTATCTTTCTCATATATACGAAGGAGTAGATTATGAAAATCCTTCCACAATTCCATGCATGGGTCCCTCTTGTAAGTAAGGTCCTCCTGAAATCTGTAGGCCCTTCTCAAGTTGGTCTCCCACTGAAGAACATAGAAGTTGAAGGTGCTGAACACTGCACAACACATTCAGCATCCTGTAGGTTTGTCCACGGGATTAATTTTACAAGGGACTGCTCACGTGCACATTAATAGGGTGGCAAATTTGTCACAGAGCAGTTGTGGTAAATTAGTAAAAGTTGCAGGTTCAGGGGAATATAGTGTGTCATCAGAGCACTCTTGTCCTAGACTAGATTAAAAATGGGGCAGAGATAAGGTTATAATGAGTATTAAGGTTATAATTGTTAGCAATGTCTGTAATTGTTTTGTCAAACCACATAAGATGTGTAATGTAATTTAATTTCTGCAATTAATGACCTTAGCTATTAATTATGCTTTTTATAGTTTAGGATTTTTAATGTGCAGTTACAGCAACTTGAATGAAAATTTGTTAGTGAACATGTGTGCATTATAGGGGGAGTTGGTAGTGACCTTTATATTTAGGTTGCCGAACACTTTTCATTATAAAAGATTCTTTCAACCTTTTTTCAGGAAGCTCTGTATATGTCCATGTGATGCATTGTTGTTATCATGAATATGATTACCTCACTTGCACTCAGTTGAAACATCTACATTTGCCAGAATTAAATCTAACATTTCAAACCACCTAGCACTTCAAACAGCTGCTTTGGGTTTTTGTTTTGTTTGGTTGGTTTTGTCAGATACCTCATACACCTACAGGTCTAGAAATGGGTGCCATCAGAAATGGAAGATTCTGAGCTTTCCCAGTGCAGCGTACAATACTTGGAGCCCTGGAAGGCTCCAAGATACTGATAAACCATTTTAGATATTTTTTTTAAAAGCTCTTTTCAGTCATTTTTAGAAACTTTTTAAACCATTTAGTTTTTTCTTTGCCTCAGAGGTTTGTATAGCTGAAGTCATGTTACCCAGGGAGCCTGCCTTTAGAGGTGGAAGGATAGGAGAGATGATCCCAGTAAAGTGGTTTAAAATAAAGCAAACTCTAAAACACTTCTGAAATTAATTTCAAAAATACATGATGCCATGTGGTATGAAAAGATTTTAGCACTTGTTGGGGATGATCTGCATAATTCACTCAAGGTTTCATCCCTCATGAGAATGGAACTTCACAAATAATGAAACCTTTATAATACATTATCACATATGATAATTTGTTTACACACACTGTGTATATGCATACATAGATATTATAGATTGGATTCTGAACCACTGAAGACAGTGGAAGCTTTGCCATTTATTTTTGTGGGCATAGGTTCAAGCTCTGTGTGGGAGTACTTCTGTGTGTTCATATAGAACATGCCTTGCAAAATTCTCTTCACCCAGCTTACTGTATTTGATGAGTAAAAATATCTTTAATTTTTTCATGATCATGGTGGTAACGGGTGAGTGGGTAAATATTCTACCCAACCTGGTAAATTTCCATGAGAGATTTGTGTGTGTGTTTGTGTGTGTATGTGTATTAATATAAATTACACATGCTTTGCTTGGGTAGGACTCCTTAAAATGTGAAACAGAAATTAAATATTATATTGCTCCAGGAAAGTTGCAGTCCATAATACTTGTTTATATTCTATCTCCGTTTTTTCAATTAAATGTAGGTGAATCTGAAGTAGTTAGATTTAGTCTAAATCCACACAGCTGAGGAAACCTGTGCTCTTTCTTTCTCATTTCTTTCTCTGAATTTTGACTGAGGGGCTTTTATCTCCTCCTAATCCCACCATTTCTGTCAGGACATAATCTCTTTCTCAAATTTACATTTTAATTACAAGGCCAGCTGAACTAGCTAAAATCAATAATGTCAGCATTCAGCAGCCTAACTTTCAGTTGAAACCCCAGCCTCTCTATTTCCTACTATCGATTTATCTCTTGAACACTGTCTACTTTATTGCTTCAGGCAAATAGGTGCCATTTGGTCAATTTAAACAAAAAGAGGTATTTGGACATTTTTATGATTCTTTCTAAAAGCAGATATTGGAACAAATTTGAACCCAGGTACTGTACTTCTGCTAGATGAAATACAGGGAATAGCTGAATTCTATAAAGGAATTTTACTTTTAAAATCACGTTCAGTGTCTTGTATTTACAACACAAATATAGAAGTTTCATCTGTCTGCTTTGGGGATTCTTGCTTTATCTTGTCACCAAAACTAATTTTATAAACAAATGTTAAAATGTGTACACTATAACAGTATTTGTTAATGCTGTAATAATGTATTTACCTTTCACATGTTTAGCCATCTTTCTTTTAATGGTTTAAAATAACAAATCAATGAAAAAATATTTTGTTCTTGCAACCCTTCAGAATTCCTGTATTGATCTTTTGGTTGTGATTGTATATATCTAAATGTCACATTGTTCATTTATCTCTTGGCTTTCCTGTGTGTGTGTGTGCCGGTTTAACTCAGTATGATAAGTGAGTGATTATGCTTTGCATATACAGTGTGGGAATCAGGATTATAACTAAAGTTTTGGAACAAATTTGGGACTTTTTTTTTACATGGGTCTTTTTTCCCCTCTTGAGTATGGAACTGCTAAGCTTTTTTTGAATATTAGCAGTGACTGGAATATAATGCAAATAGAAGTGCCCAGGACTCTTGGGTACAGCCTGTCCAGCCCCTTGAGAAGGCAACTACAAAACGAGTTTGCAAAGATGGATCTGCCATTCTCCCATTGCTGAAAAGTCAAAATCACCACAGGTGGATTATAATTGAGGATACCGATAGCCCTTGTTGCTTCAGGTGTAACAAGTAGTTCAGAATACACGGAACTGATGATCGCATGGGCGAGACCCCTTCCTGCGCTGTCCAGATCCACTCTTCCACTTTGCCAGGTATGTGGCCCTAGTGGATAGTTTTCTGTTCCCTAAAAGAACTTCTTGAACCAGACCTGAGCATGCTAACTCAAAGGGGTTCAGCCCTGGAGCTTCCAGGCCATGAGATGGAGGGACTTGGGGTTCGGATGATGTAAGCATCCATGATCCTCAGAGATGAGGTCCAGAAACGGAGGTAGGCTGATTGGTGTTTCCACCGAAAGATCCAGAAGGGTGGTAAACAAGTGCTGGCCAGGTCGGGGTTATCAGGATCAGGTTTGTGACTTCTTCTCTGACTTTCAGCAGGACCTTGTGTATGAGAGGAAAGGGGGGAATGCATAGTAGAGATGGTCTCTCCAGGGAAGGAGAAACACATCCGTGAGTGAGCCAAGGCTGTGATTCAGAAAGGAACAGAACTGAAGACACGTCCTGTTCGTTTGGTTGCAAAACCGGTGTATCTGGGGAGTTCCCCACCTCTGGGAAAATGTTCTTTACGGTATCTGGGCGGATGGACCATTCATGATAGGAGAAAGACAAGTGGAGGCAATCCACTAACTCGTTCTGTCCCCTTAGGAGACAGGAGGCTTCGAGGTGGATTAAGTGGATATGCAGAATTCCCACAGGCAGAGAGCTTCCTGGGATAGGTGTTTCCCCATTCAAGACCTTAGCAATGTGCTCTCTACTTTACTTGTCCTGGAAAGTAGCCTTCTTGCTGGCCATCACCTCGGCCATAAGGGCCTCGAAGATTAGGGCCCTTACTTCAGAACCTCCATACACAGTCTTCTTTAAGGACAAGGTCCAAATGTGTCCTCACCCAGGCTTCCTCCGAAAGTTGGTGTTGCAATTCCACAATAACCAGGACATTTTCGTCCCGGTCTTCTACCCAAAGCCACATGCCAACAGGCAGGAACAGAGGCTTCATTCACCAGATGTCAGGTGGGTGCTGGCCTTCTACATAGGAAGGACTAAATCATTTAGGAAGACTACTCAGCTTTTCGTGGCAGTGGCAGACAGGATGAAAGGTCTCCCAATCTCAACCCAGAAAATTTCTTTGTGGATCACTTCTTATATCCGTGTGTGCTACAACCTGGCGAAAGTCCCTGCTCCAGCCCTGATAGCATATTTCACAAGGGTGCAGGAGTCTTCAGCTGCATTCATGGCACAGGTGCCCATCAAAGATATCTGTAGAGTGGCGACATGGTCTCCAGCCCACAGTTTTGCAACTCACTATGCCATCACTCAGAAGGCCAGCGACGATGCTGGATTCGGCAGAGCGGTGCTACGGTCTGCTTGTCATTGAACTCTGACCCCTCCTCCTACATCTGCTTGGGAGTTACCTACATTGGAATGGACATGAGCAAGCACTCAAAGAAGAAAAAATGGTTACTAACCTTCCACAGCTGCTGTTCTTCGAGATGTGTTGCTCAAGTCCATTCCACAGCCCAACCTCCTACCCCTCTGTCAGAGTTATCAGGCAAGAAGGAACTGAGGGGGCAGCAGGGCCATATATACTGTCACTAGGAGGGCACAACTCCAGGAGGCACTGGAGCCAACCTGACGGATACCACTGAGGGAAGACTTTCCAGTGGTGGTGCACAAACCTACATTGGCATCGACATGAGCAACATATCTTGAAGAACAAAAGATACGGAATGTTAGTAACCGGTTTTTCTTCTTAGAGTGCTTGTTCATGTCCATTCCAATCAGGTGTGTGCACATACACAGTAGCCGGAAGATTTTTTTCCCCGAAGCAGCAACCGTTGGTTTGGCCTGAGCAACCCCTGGAGTCACGCCTTCATGGCGCCCAATGTAGAGCCCTGCCGATCCACCACCCCCTCAGTTCCTTCCTGCTGCCAGTGGCGGTAGCTGGAACTTCCCCTTGCTCTTCTCTTGCTTCGGCAAGTGGATGAGCAGTGCTTTAGCTGTACGCTGTACATAGCTGGTTTCCAGTAGTTAGTATAGTTTAGTAGTTCTTTATAAGTTTCAGTTACAAGGGGTTCCTTCCCCCATTTATTACCAGGGCATGCCATGATCCCCAGGCTTTCAGACTTGCCAGATTTGCTTGAAGCGCATGCCAAAAAGTGACACCCCCCCCCCCCACACACACACACACCTCCTGCTTACAATGCCTGGGTGAGAGTCACCAGAAAGACTGCTGCAAGATCTGTTGGGCTTTCCAACCAAGAACCATTAAGGAGAGGGGAGCAGTATCTCAAAATTCTCTTTATGGAGGCAGCTCTCTGACCTCAGTTGGACCCAGGCCCCAGGGACCCTGCTCCCAGCACGTTGTCTTCTGCGCGAAGCACTCTGGTGCCGTCTTTGAAGGATCCGACGCCAAAGAAAGATGCTGGCAAGGAAGCTTGGCATCGAGCCTCTTGGGGATATTCCAGCCTTGAGCACTGGTCCCAATTGCCAGCCCAGAAAAAAAAGAGGTCAGAGAGAGGACAGTCTCCCTCAGGTGGCGATAACCTTGGCCAGGAGAGTGTCTGAACTCCAGGCCCTAACCTCAGAGCCCCCTTATACTGTGTTTTATAAGGACACGGTGCAGCTCAGACCTCATTCTGCTTTCCTCCGAAAGGTTGTATCGCAGTTTCACATTAACCAGGACATCTTTCTCCCGGTGTTCTATCCTAAGCTGTACTCACTAGATGTCTGCAGGGCGCTCTACCTGGAGAGGACAAAGCCGTTCAGAAAATTAGTCCAGCTATTCTTGGCTGTGACAGACAGAATGAAAGGCCTACCCATGTCATCACAACGCATTTGGTCATAGATCACATCCTGCATCCACGAGTGCTACAACCTGGTGGGGGTTCCCGCACCCCTGATCACTGTGCACTCCACCAGAGCGCAGGCTTCGTCAACAGCGTTCCTGGCACAGATTGCTACTCAGGAAATCTGCAGAACAGCGACATCGCCCTCCATATACACTTTCGTCTCGCACTATGCAATTACCCAGCAGTCCAGAGATGATGCAGCCTTCTGACGAGCAGTGCTCCAATCAGTGGACGACTCCAACCCCACCTCCTGAACTTGGGCTTGCGAGTCACCTGATGGGAATCGACATGGACAAGCACTCGAAGAAGAAAAAATGGTTACCCACCTTCTCATAACTGTTGTTCTTCGAGATGTGTTGTGCATGTCCATTCCAATACCCACCCTCCTACCCCTCTGTTGGAGTAGCCGGCAGGAAGGAACTGATGGAGTGGCGGGCTGGCAGGGCCCTGTATTAGGCTCCATGGAGACGGGACTCCGGGGGTGCCCAGCCCGACCCTCTGGTTGCTGCTAGGGGAAAAATCTTCCACCTACTGTGCATGTTTGTGCACACACACCTGATTGGAATGGACGTGAACACCACATCTTGAAGAACAGTAGTTACGAGAAGGTGAGTAACAATTTTTTTTAAAAACACTTCAGAGATGATCTCCACAATGTTCCTTGAGAGGCCGTTCTGCAGTCTAATAGACCTCCCTGTTAAGATTCCACTCCTTCTCAATATTTAGCCTATATTTTCCTCTGCTCAGTTTCATCCCATTACTCTTAATTATCATTGCCCTTATCTATCTGGTTTCCAGTAAATTTTGCAGTGCTCGTATCAAAGCCAATTAGAATGAATTTTTACATAGGATTTTTTAGACACAAACACAATCACCTGCCCAATGCTCAAGTTAAGAAGTGGAAGTAATAGGTGAGCATGCTATGTATTCAGTGCTGCCAGTTAAGAAATGAAGGGTGGGATAGATGATGGGAAAGACTTCAAGCAAACTGGGTTGTTTTCCAGATGAAGGCTGTCACAGCTTGCTCAAACTTTCCTTCCCATAGAACAATAGCTTTTGTTGTTTTGGTTTTACAGTTTGTACTTGGGTTCACATCTCTTATAAAGATGCCTACTTTATTTGTTTGAAAAGTGCAAATGTAAACTATTGGATGAGTGCCATGTGATCAGGTCTCCCTTAGTGGCTGGCCCTTCTGGAGAATCAGAGCCTATTACTGCTACCCGCTAATGGAGCAGCTGTTTTAGTTCAGCAGGTAGAGGTCTATGCTTTTGATCTATCTAATCTAATCTAACTTTCACTAATCTTAACCGTCTGTCTGCCTATGTAAAACAGTTATATTGCCCCCATCACTGCAGTAGCTGAGCTTTTGGTGCTGAAAATCTTGCAGTGGGTTTGTTCCTCAATCATGTCAGATTGTCATAAGGATGCTAGTTGGTGGGCATGCCCTGTGCTTCTGCAGGCACTTAGGTAGATGCTTTATCTTTGAAAGTAAAGAGTGCTCTTTTTTTCCTGATGGTTATCTAAGAAAGAAAAGATTCTGGTAGATTGCATCTGTTTGAGAATATACTAAAGGATCAAAGCTCTTTACATTGTCAGTGGAGCTGTTTCTCCTTTTGCAAAACACTTAGGAAAAGAGATCACATTTCCAGCCCTTTTGAAGCCTGTTCTATGTATCTGAAGGGCCAGTATGGCAATTGGGAATCACCAGGTTGGAGGAAAAGCCTTAGCCACACAGCTCTTTCCCATTAGTCATGGCTCCTTAACTAGCTGTGGTGATGGTAGGCTGTAAGTTATTGTTGGACCTGCTATGTCAGCTCTACACCACCAATGAATATCCCTACATCAGAGCTATTCCCCTGTGCCTGGCTGAGCCAAGTTTAGGTCTGCTTTGCACAGGGAATGTTACACCAAAGCAGCCACAGCACCGGGGAGCCTATGGCTATTAAGTCTGTTTTCTTTCTTCTGCTGCTCTGCAAATTTATTTATTTATTTTTGCATTTCTGTATTAGATAGGGAACTTCTCTTTAGCATCACTCATGGATATAATATTCATAGTTCCTTTCACATAGTACGCTGCCTTGGATTAGCAGTGAGTATGGTATGGACTCTGAGAGGGCTGATGTGAGACTATTACCAGCCACAATCATGTCAAAAAACAGTGTAGCAATTTGGACATCATCTTTTTGTTGTCTAACTTTTCTTTCCTGGTGGGATAATACAAAAGTGTCATAATGAGGTTTTACTGTTGATATGATGATAATACTTGTTTGTACCAAAATAATAATAATTCTCCCATAGTAGAAATAGTAATGTATCTACTGGCTTGTATCAGTAACATGCTGGTTGATG
The DNA here is from genome assembly GCF_965140295.1 of Lepidochelys olivacea. NCBI lineage: Eukaryota > Metazoa > Chordata > Testudines > Cheloniidae > Lepidochelys > Lepidochelys olivacea. The sequence goes on along the minus strand of NC_140414.1, from coordinate 133,209,951 downwards.
CCATTCCAACAAAAAATGTTAGTGAGGTAGCCACAATCTATCCACTCCTTTGATAGCCTTACCAAACACTCTGATGTAGTTGTAAGATTTCTCTTTTTAAAGGCTTTATTTTTCCCCTCCTAAACATGCTGGGGTTTTTTTTTATTTTTTTTGTTTGTTTTTTCTGCAGGGTTGGCGCCCCAATCATCTCCAAAAGTGTTAACAAAAGGAATGGTCATGAGGCCAGCTTTGTTGAACTCCCAGTCAGAAAGGAATGATGAGGAACTTGATCCAACTTGTGCCGCTGCAACATTGAAACTTATCCAAGATAAGCTGCCTAAGTTACCATCCCTAAACACCAGGTCATGATCATTTTATTTGTTTTAGAAACATCACTATGATGTTCCTTGGCTCTTTTAGTTACAAAAGCACTCCCAGAAAGTACACCCAGAAATGTGGCAGGCTAGAAGAGGTTAGGCCAGGGGTTCTCAAACTGGGGGTTGTGACCCCTGAAGGGGTCTCAGAGTTATTACTTGGGAGGTCATGAGCTGTCAGCGTCTACCCCAAACCCTGCTTCGCCTCCAGCATTTATAGTAGTGTTAAATATTTAAAAATGTGTTTTTAATTTATAAGAGGAGTCATACTCATAGGCTTGCTGTGTGAAAGGGGTCACCATACAAAAGTTTGAGAACCACTGGATTAGGCTATAAAATATTACTCATTTGTATTTAAAATACTTTTTTTATACCCAGTCTTAACACTTGCGTGATTAGAAATCAAGGTTTTGCTAATCATTTTTTGTAGATTCTTTAGAAAATCTTTTACTAAGAACTTATCATAGGGATCCCATCCAAAAATGATTCTGTTTTCTGGGGGAATGTTATGGTTTGCAAATCCTAATACTAGGTTAGCAAATAAATAGTTTCAAAAGCCTTGGATTTCCTGGTGACTTACTGTGTCATAAATGCCAGCTATTGAGGCCTGTCATACTGATTTCAAAGACTATCGTTTGTCAATCCTACTCAGAGCTTCCTGAAATTTCAGTCCTGACTATGAATTACCGTAGAATCTCAAAGTTATGAACACCTTGGGAATGGAGGTTGTTTGTAACTCTGAACAAAATGTTATTGTTGTTCTTTCAAAAGTTTACAGCTGAACATTGACTTACTACAGCTATGAAACTTTACTATGCAGAAGATAAATGCTGCTTTAACCCATCTTAATTTAAATGAAACAAGCATAGAAACAGTTTCCTTCCCTTGTAAAATCTTTATTTTTAAACTTTCTCTTTATTTTTTAGTAGTTTATGTTTAACACAGTAGTGTATTGTTTGCTTTTTTTTTTTTTGTCTTTACTGCTGCCTGATTGCGTACTTCCGGTTCCAGATGAGGTGTGTGGTTGACCAGTCAGTTCGTAACTCTGGTGCTCATATCTCTGAGGTTTTATTGTAGCGGAGATTGATATGCCATGCTTGCAAATCTCTGAGTGTGGACCCTAGTATTCCCTGTGACTGGAGTAACCTGCTAATGGACTGGCATCTCCCCAAATGACACTTGTATAGTGTAAAAAGCTAGCAGAAGCTGAAGCACAATCTTGCAAAGGCAAAGTGCTGTACTCCATTAGTTTTCTAGAGGGTTTAATCAATATGGCAATAACAAACTAAACTTAAAAATTTAGATTTCTAAATTCAAAAAAGATGTTTGTGTTTTAATACTATAAATTAGTAAAACCATCATAATTTGGGCTACTGAAGTGCTTAGGCTCTGCAACTTCATGTTTTGGGTTTAGTGAATTGTTATCTAACATTGCATAACTGGTAGTGGGCATTCTTTAGTCAAATAGTGGAAGGCCATCCCTTTACTTGCTAATGATGCACCTGGTAAAAACCCCTTTATACTAATATACTTTGGAGTACTGTGTTTGAGAACAGCTAACAACCTTACCTACCTCTTTTCTTTATACACTTGTGTCCTTCTGTAACACAAAACTTCTGCTAAGGGAAAGGTAGAATTGGTGGTGGTGCTGAAAACCCCAGTAGTGCAAGTCTGGGAGATGGAATGCTGTGGACACAAAACAAGGATGTTGCAATCTACGTAATGACAGTACAAACATGGACATAAATCTACAGAAGCAAGACGGTTCTGAATTAGGTTTTCAACAACAACTTCACTGTGGCTTTTGTTGTACTACACCATCTATGATCCATTATTACATCACATACAGACCTTTAGGGTCCCACAAGCTGCTTTAAAAGATTTTTTCACAGTCATGAGCTGAGTGTTAATATAAGCTTAACAATATATTGTGCTCTGCTTGTATGACAGCATCATACTCTATATCCTAAAGAACAAACCAACTAAAGTAGATAGTAGAAGTCCTAGTGGATCTTAGATAACGTGAGTGTTGGTGCAAAAGGTTAGCAAAAGCAGGGAAATAATTGTGATCATTATTGTTCTCTATTGACTTTTTATTATCTTTCTCCAGTGCATCTGCAAATCCCAAGCCAGCAGCTTCAGGAGAGCTTGACAGTGAGACAAGAAAACTAGAAGAAGAAAGAGCTAAAGCTCCTATAATACCCTTTGGATTAGATCTTTACTACTGGGGACAGGACCAGCCAACTGCTGGCAAAATTCTCAAGTAAATACAGTCTGATTTTTCTTTTAAGAAACAAAAAGATTGGTTTAGTCTGAGAGGTTGTGCAGGGGATGAACCCTACTGCTTCTGATAATAATTACTTTTCTCCTTTCCTTTACAGTAAGTGATCTATAAACATTCTTAGTAACTTTAACTTACAATTAGATGTATTTTGAGGGGATAGGATTTGAATTAAGTATTTTAGTCTTTCAGAGCATATCTGTATTTATGGTAGCACCTAGTCCAGCTGAGAGAGAGGCCCCATGTGCTCAGTGCTCTACAAACACAATACGAGACAGACCCTGCCCTGAAGAGTGTGCAATCTGAATAAGACAGACCAATGGTAGAAAAAAAGGATTATTCCCATTTTTATAGATGGAGAACTGAGGCACAGAGAGATCAAGTCATTTGCCCAAGGTCACACAAGAAATCTGTGGCAGAGCTAAGAACTACACCCAGATCACCTGAGCCCCGGCTTGAGTGCCTTAACAATACAACTATTGTTCTTCCTTGTTTGGGAAGGTGCTGTGCTTTCTTGTACACAGAGTGGTGCCAACTTTGTGGCAGGACCAGCAACACTAGGACAGTTTACACCTGCACCTCAGAGATTTGTTTCTAATTGGCAATTTTAAAACCTATTCATAGCCCTGTAATTTTTATTATTAACCTGGCATTCAAAGTCGTCCTTCCATTTTTTGTTCACATTGTAGCTAATGGGTATGCATCTGCTCTCTCCGAACAAGCAGGAGATTTCCATTTCCCTGACAAAGAATGTATCTGTATCTGCTGCAGAAATTGGCACTGAAGCACCACAAAACTGTAGGGCTTGTAAGTCCCACACTGGGTTAAAACAGGTAAAAGATTGGAAGTATGTGTGTGTTGCTAATCAAAAAGGTAAACTCTCATGGCCTCACTGGTATTACTTTGAGTTTGTTTTCTTACCAAAGCAAAACAGCTTAATCACAATTAGCTTTGTGTGGATATCTGTAGTAATAATGGTATACAAACAAACCATAACTGCTGCAGCAGCATGAAGCCTGGGGGTAATAGCATAATCAATTTTTCCACATTTCTGCACAAATGTGGAACATCAGTTTCCCTGGCACAGGGTCTTTTGTTCTGCCTTACATTACAGATGATGATGCTAACACATTTTCTCTTTCATACTGCACTTTCCAGAAGAACAGCAAACTTCATGTTCTGCTGTTCTTCCCTAACTCGTTGATTTTCTAATGCCTTCTTGGACAGAAACTCAAATGGTAATTGATTTCTTATTGTCTTTTGTTACGATTCACCCAATTTGATTTAGCTCACAGAGGTAACGTTTGCAGAAAGTAGCAATAGTAGTGGCAGTGTTTCTGTGCCCCAAATCATGTAAAACACTGCACAGACTTTGTGTTATTGAGCAGTCACTATGGAGAGTGAAATTTGACACAGTATGATGCTTTAACACACTGCCTCCCAAATCTGTCCTGTCCTATGAAGTGAATTCTTTAAAGTTGATAGAATGGTAAAGGTTTTCAGTAAAGCCATAAGAAGTATTTGTCTGTGATGCTGCCTAAACAGTGGAAAGGCTTTATTTTACATTGCAAATGAGTTATTCAAGTCATAAGTGAAATCAGAAGCATATTTGACTGCCTGTCTGCCTCGTGTGTTTTATTTTTATGCTTCCCAATAAAATAGAGGGCACACTTCTAAACCTTATAGCCTATAACTACAGATATGCCGACCTAACCAAAGATAATTTAAGTAACTGCACACACATTATACCATTATCAGTGGGGTAGCCATGTTAGTCCGGATCTGTAAAAGCGGCAAAAAGTCCTGTGGTACCTTATAGACTAACAGACGTTTTGGAGCATAAGCTTTCGTGGGTGAATACCCATTTCGTCGGATGCATGTAGTGGAAATTTCCAGAGGCAGGTATAAATTTGCAAGCATTATACTGTTGACACCTGGGTAGAATATACTTACTGAAAAATTAGGAGAGACATTGCCAGATCCTTTGACTTTATCTGTGGTAGAAATAAATACCTTACAAGATGCACTGAAAAATAAAGGAGGGGATATATGCAGCTTTTATGTAGACTTGTTATTTTTTAAATCAGATGTAGAAAATCTTCAACCTTCAGTTGCTTTACATTATAACTTGTTAATAACACTATTCTGAGAGTTTCTACAGGGAGATATATGTGGTATATCTTGACTTTAGTAAGGCTTTTGATACTGTCTCGCATGACCTTCTCATAAACAAACTAGGGAAATACAACCTAAATGGAGCTACTGTAAGGTGGGTGCATAACTGGTTGGAAAACTGTTCCCAGAGAGTAGTTATCAGTGGTTCACAGTCAAGCTGGAAGGACATATCAACTTGGGTCCCTCAGGGATCAGTTTTGAGTCTGGTTCTGTCGATATCTTCATCAGTTATTTAGACAATGGCGTAGAGAGTATACTTATAAAGTTTGCAGACAATACCAAACTAGGAGGGGTTGCAAGTGCTTTGGAAGATAGGATTCAAATTCAAAATGATCTGAACAAACTGGAGAAATGGTCTGCAATAAATAGGATGAAATTCAATAAGGACAAATACACAGTACTCCACAGCTGAACACATACAAAATTGGAAGTGACTGCCTAAAAAGGAGTACTGCAGAAATGGATCTGGGGGTCATAGAGCATCACAAGCTAAATATGAGTGAACAGTGTAACATTGTTGCAAAAAAAGCAAACATCATTCTGGGATGTATTAGCAGGAGTGTTAGTATTGTGTCCAGTCTGGGTGCCACATTTCAGGAAGGATGTGGACAAATTGGAGAAATTCCAGAGAAGAGCAACAAAAATGATTAAAGGTCTAGAAAACATGACCTATGAGGGAACATTGGAAAAAAATGGGTTTGCTTAGTCTGGAAAAGAAAAGACTGAGAAGGGACATAAGTTTTCAAGTACATAAAAGATTATTACAAGGAGGAGGGGGGGAATTGTTCTCTTTAACCAGTGAGGATAGGACAAGAAGCAATGGGTTTAAATTTCAGCAAGAGCAGTTTAGGTTAGACTTTAGGAAAAACTTCCTAGCTGTTAGGGTGGTTAAGCACTGGAATAAATTGCCTGGAGCGGTTGTGGAATCTCTGTCACTGGAGATTTTTAAGAACAGGTTTAACAAACCCCTGTCAGGATGGTCTAGCTCAGTGGTTCGCAACCCACAGACCACTTGCAGCCCAATCAATATGTAGCTGCGACCCATGTGACATCCTTAGGGCCATAAAAGTAGTATATATATTGTGTGGATGCATCCCACATAACACAGAGAGCTCATATGCGGCCCACAATGGTAAATAGGTTGAGAACCACTGGTCTAGAAAATACTTAGTCTTGCTTTGAGTGCAGGGGACTGGACTAGAAGACCTCTTGAGGTCCCTTCCAGTCCTACATTCTGTGATTCTATGAGATTGTGATTATCAGGAAGCTAATTTTTAATGGCTGTTTAATTTAGTCAGCAGCTGATGTACATTAATCTTTTCTCAAGGAGAGTACTATAATGGACTCTACAAAGAAGTTGGATTAAACTGTATTTTCAAAAAGTATCCTCAATGTTTAGCCCAATGACAGTAGCCCATTAAGCTGTTATAAGAACTCTTAAATTCAATATATTCTTTTCTCCCTCTGTATGTGGAACTCCTATTAATACCTAGTTATTCACCTGTATTGAGGACAGACTGTCTCTGAGGGCTTGGCTGCACTTGCAGATGTAGAGCACTGGGAGTTAAACCAGCTTTTGGAGACTGCAGCAGAGAAAACGCTGCTGTGTGTTTACACTGTCAGCTGCAAGCGCACTGGCGTGGCCACATTAGCAGCTCTTGCAACACCACAAAGAGCAGTACATTGTAGTAGCTATCCTAGTGTGCAAATGGGTGCAGTGTGCTTTTTAAATGGGGGTCAGGGGTGGAATCTGACAGGGAGTGTGTTGTGTATATGAGGGGGGGAGAGCGTGTGTCAGCATGCTGTCTTGTAAGTTCAGACAGCAGCAGACCTCCCTCCCCCTTGCCTGCCTCTCTTTCACACAAACTCACAGCAGCAGCATTCCACAGTAATGGTTTGCTTTGTCCTGGGGCAGATAAGCGTGCTGGCTGTCAGAAATGGAGCTTTGAAAGGGGAGATCCGCATACCTGCAGCTGAGTTCAAAACAATGACAAGAGTGGCCACTTGACTTCAGGGGATTATGGGGTGCGTTTCCGGAGGCCAATCACAGCGCAGTAATGGAAGAAGTCATCCACACTGACACCCAGGTGTTTCAGCTGGGGCGCAGCAAGCATTATGCTTCTCGTAGAGGTGGATTACCAGGAGCACTCCAGCTGCAGAGTCCAGGCACTCTAAGTGTGGATGCCTCAGGAGTTAGAGCGGCCGGGGCTGATTTAATGCGCTCTAACTTGCAAGTGTAGCCAAGTCCTAAGTGCATTGGTTCTTAAACTGTGAACTACAGAGTTCTTCTTCAAGTGCTTGTTCATGTCGATTCCAATCAGGTGTGTGCACGCGCACATGCACAGTAGCTGGAAGATTTTTCCCCTAGCAGCATCCATCGGGTCGGCCTGGGCACCCCCTGGAGTTGCGCCTTCATGTTGCTCAATATTGAGCCCTGTCGACCTGCCACCCCCTCAGTTCCTTCTTACTGCCAGTGACAGCTGGAACTTCCCTGTGCTCTTGTCTCAACAAGTGCATTTAGCAGTTTCTTACATTGCTCTCCATTAGTTTTCCATTGTTCGTTAATAGTTAGTAGTTCATTAGTGTTAGATAAGTTTTCTTCTACGCTTTCCTGACGCCAGGGCATGCCAGGGTCTCCGGGCTTCAAAGCCTGAGGCGAGTGTATGTCCAGAAGCGAGCCTCACACCTCGTGTCTAAAGTTTTTAGGAGAGGACCATCAGAAGGATCGTTGTGCCATTTGTAAGACCTTTAGGCCCAGGACTTTAAAAGACAGAGCAGCGCCTGAAGGTCTTGTTAATGGAGGCAGCACTCCACCCCAGCCCAACGCTGGGTTAATGGACCCTGTGCTGAGTACTTCCTCCTCGGTGCGGAGTGCTGCGGCACTGTCAACACGAGCACCAGTGCCGGGTAAGGATAAGGACTCACGGCACCATCCCGGCTCCACTCACGGGTCACATGCCACACACAGGCACCGCTCACAATCGCTGGTGCCGCAAAAGAAGAAGAGGCTGGAGTGGGCCTGCTGGGCATTCAGGAGGAGGAAGCAGTGGAGGATGCAGATCCAATGGTGCACATCCTCACCCCCTCTGGACCTGCACATAATGCCCTGCCCCTCATAAAGACCATCTCTGACACCATGAAAACTCTGTGGCAGACCCAAGGCTCGTTGCCCACTAGAGTTAAGTGCAACGAAAGACACTACTTTGTGCCGTCCAAGGGTTATGAGCATTTATACACGCATTCCACACCTGACTCTCTTGTGGTTGATGCTGACAACCAGCGCAAGCATCAGGGCTTCCAGGGACCCTCCCCAAAAAATCAGGAGGTGAAAAGTCTTGACCTTCATGGGAGAAAGATCTACTACACTGGAGGCTTACAGCTCCGCATTTCAAATCAGCAGGCCATTGTCAGCAGGTACTGCTTCAACACATTTGGGGCAATGGCTAAATTTTTGGAGCTGTTGCCGCAGGACTCCCGTGCTGAGTTTTTGGCTGTTGTGGAAGAACGGAAGCTCATTTCCAGGGCTTCGCTACAAGCTGCACTAGATAGATACTTGCTATGCCTATGGCCATGACTTTGAAGAGGGGCTCCTGGCTCCAAGTCTCAGGCTTGCCATATGAGGTCCAACAAACTATTCAGGACCTCCCCTTCGAGGGTTTGGCTCTATTTTCCAAAAAGACGGATAAAAGGCTGCATAGCCTGAAGGATTCGAGAGCCACTCTCAAATCGTTGGGCCTCCATACTCCTGCTACACAGCATAAACATTTTAGGCCGCAACCTCCTCCACATTTCTACCAGCCACAGAACCGTCAGGGCTGCTCATGGAGGAGGAACAGGAACGGCAGAAGGTGACCGCACCCATCTTCAGGCCAGGGCTCTGGCCAATATAAACAGGCCTTTTTTAAGGCGCAGTTGAGGATAGCGCACTAGATACCCAACTGGATCCACCCAACTGTCCCTTCTCATCCCTTTTTTACCGTGCATAGTCCCGTATCACCTCAGACCTTTGGGTGCTCCACGCGGTAGAGAGGGGATACTCCATTCAATTCTCTGCCCTCCTGCCTTTCCACCATCCTTCCCCATCTCTCCTCATGGGCAGCTCCTTATCCACGAGGTGCAGTCGCTCCTATCTCTAGGGGCAGTGGAGGAGGTTCCTCAGGAGTACAGGTGCGAGGGCTTTTACTTCCAATATTTCCTTATACTGAAAGCCAAAGGTGGCCTGAGGTCCATCTTGGACCTGCGAGAACTCAACAACTTCATGAAGAAACTCAAGTTCCGCGTGGTCTCTTTGGCCTCAATCATCCCATCACTGGATCCAGCAGACTGGTATGCTGCCCTCAACTTGAAGGATGCGTATTTCCATATCATGGTCACTCAGCTCCCCATGAAGTACCTAAGGTTTGTGGTGAACTACCATCTTACAGTCCTTCCTTTTGGCCTGTCAGCAGCACCTCAAGTCTTCACCAAGTGCATGGCAGTTGTTGTCACCGCGTTCTTGTGCAGGAACCAGGTACAGGTGTTTCCATACCTTGACAACTCGTTGATCAAGGGCTGCTCCAGGACCCAAGTGGAAGCACAGGTCAGATTTATCAGAGCCACCTTCGACAACCAAGGTTTCCTTCTAAACGAAGCAAAATCGACACTCTCCCCCATCCAGAGGATAGAGTTTATAGGGGCAGTACTGGACTTGGCCCAAGCCAGAGCATACCTGCTGTAAGCAAGGTTTCAGGCCCTGACAGATATCATTCGAGGCATAAGACAGTTTCCCACCACCACAGCAAGAAACTGCCTAAAGCTTCTCGGACATATGACTGCCTATACCTACATTGTGCAGCATGCCAGACTCGGGGTTTGACCTCTTCAGTTGTGGCTCGCATCAATGTATATTGCTCAGCCCGGGACAGCTTGGACAGGTTCGTGACCCTGCTGTGCTCGGTCCTCGACTCCCTCATCTGGTGGCTCGACCCTCAGGAGGCGTGCTCAGGGGTCCCCTTTACCAGTCTGCAGCCGTGTCTCTCGCTTGTGATGGACGCATCAGACTTAGGCTGGGGAGCTCATCTGGTAGACCATAGGACTCAAGGTCTCTGGTCTCGGCCGACCTGGCTCTCCACATCAACATCAGAGAGCTGAGAGAGGTACGCCTAGCATGCCAGACCTTCCATGCACACTTAACGGGACATTGTGCATCAGTTATGATGGATGATACAATAGCAATGTTCTGTATCAACAAACAAGGGGATGGGGGTTCCACGTTTCTTCGAGTGCTTGTTCAGGAGGACCACGTCGCTGCTCTGCAGATTTCGTGAGTGGGAACCTGAGCCAGGAAAGCTATTGACAAAGCTTGCGCCTCAGGAAATCTGCAGAGCAGCATGTGGTCCTCCAGACATACTTTTGCCACGCACTATGCGATTACCCAGCAGGCCAGAGACGATGCGGCCTTTGGACGAGCAGTGCTCCAATCAGTGGAAGACTCCAACCCCACCACCTGAACTTTGGCTTGTGAGTCACCTGATTGGAATTGACATGAACAAGTACTCGAAGAAGAAAAAACAGTTATGCATCTTCTCGTAACTGTTGTTCTTCGAGATGTGTTGTTCATGTCCATTCCAGTACCCACCCTTCTACCCCTCTGTCGGAGTAGCTGGCAAAAAGGAACTGAGTGGGGGTTGGGTCAGCAGGGCCCTATATTGAGCACCATGAAGGCGCAGCTCCAGAGGGCACCCAGGCCGATCTGGGGAAAAATCTTCTGGCCACCGTGCACATGCGTACGCGCACACCTCATTGGAATGGATGTGAACAACACATCTCGAAGAACAACAGTTACGAGAAGGTGAGTAACCATTTTTTCTTCCAGGTGGTCCATGCAGCTGCTTTCATTCCAGTGGTGATCCCCACCGCCTTAGAAAATTTCACTAGTCACATGCATGCATTTTCAAGCAGAGTTTCCTTTAGATTCCTCTGCTTGCTTGGGTTGTTGCACAGGAAATGAAGGCTGCAATCCAACAAAAGCACTTAAGTAAATGTGTGCTAAATTTCATGCATATGAGTAATCCCAGTGAAGTCAGTGGGACTATTCACATGCTTAAATGCTTTGTTAGACTGAGCCTTAGTTCTTATAATAAGTTTAGTTGTTTGTCATATAAATCTAACTATGATCAAACTTGCTGGCAACATCAAAATTGGAAGGGTAGCAAAAACACAGGCAGACAGAACCAAAACTGCCAAGTAACCTTGAGAAGTGGGGGCAGAAGGGGCTGCAGGCAGTGAGGAGAGATAAAGTTGAGATCTCTTTTTTTTTTAAAAAAAAAAAAAAAAAGAGGAAGTAAAGAGCACAGCTACAAAATAGGATGGGAGTGGACATAGCCAAGTGGCTGCCCCCTTTGCACTGAGGTGAGTTTATTTTCATCTTGTCTCTTTAACATTCTCCTAATATTAGTTATTCATGTAACCAAGCATTTGCAGAGATGATGTGTACCAGGTGGTCCATTAAAGGACTTCTGTCCTACAAAGTTATACACAACCCCTCACCCCCACCCCCCAAAAAATGGAAATCCACCACCTTTGTGTACTGCATAGGGAACATGCACCTAAACAAAATAACTCTAGTTTTCAACATTGCTTTGTTCTTTTTTCATTTGCCTGCAAATATAGTTGTGAAAGAGTTGTGGGGGTGGGGGGAAATGGTTTATAAAGGCATAGTCAATGGAAGTGCTTATGGCTATGCAGACATCAGTCCATTATTTAAGCTCAACTCCCTAAAACATACCAGGCATCTTAAGGAAAGCTACAAAGAGGAAGACAACTGTTTTTTATTACATTGAAAAATACTGGATACAGATGTTTTTTTGGAGGGATTATGTTAAAATATCAAATGAGGCTGTGTCACACAGGGTAAGTTAGCCTGTATGCATATCATGAGTACCTCTTCACTTTAGCATGAATATAAATATTTGATAATTTTAGGAAAAAAAATCAGACCACCAGGGGGCATTAGAATTTTACTGCAAGTTTATGTAAGGCTACTTTGTGTATAGCAATCTAAAATATTAGTATACTTTTTTTAGGGATCCTATGACTTCATTGTGGCTTTATAAAACTGTTGATTTAGAGCTTGAAGTCAGTCCTATTTTAGGGAATTAAGAAAAAAAATCAAGCACAGCAGAATGAATCAAACTTACTTTTATTATCCATCACCTTACAATCCCACCACATCATTTGTAAAGCTAAAAAATACTTCATTTTTCAAGAGTTTCACTAAAATATTTATATATTGTAAAGGGTCTTTTCTTGGAATGTTTTTTTTAACAGTGAGAGTATAAAGACATTTTTGTCATCGTAAATTACGAGATGCATAGCCTCATAGAAGATTAGAGTTGGAAGAGACCGCAGAAGGTCATCTAGACAACCCCAACTAAATCATCCCAGCCAGGGTTTTGTCAAGCTGGGCCTTAAAAACTTATAAGGATGGAGATTCCACCACTTCCCTAGGTAACCCATTCCAGTGCTTCACCACCCTCCTAGTGAAATAGTTTTTCCTAATATCCAACCTAGACCTCCCTCACTGCAACTTGAGACCATTGCTCCTTGTTCTGTCATCTTCTATCACTGAGAACAGCCTAGCTCCATCCTCTTTGGAACCCCACTTCAGGTAGTTGAAGGCTGCTATCAAATCCCCCCTCACTCTTCTCTTCTGCAGACTAAATAAGCCCAGTTCCCTCAGCCTCTCCTTGTAAGTCATGTTCCCCAGCCCCCTAATCATTTCCATTTCCCTCCACTGGACTTTCTCTAATTTGTCCACATCCTTTCTGTAGTGAGGGGCCCAAAACTGGATGCAGTACTCCAGATGTGGCCTCACCAGTGCCGAATAGAAGGGAATAATCAGTTCCCTCGATCTGCTGGCAGTGCTCATACTAATGCAGCCCAGTATGCCATCGGCCTTCTTGGCAACAAGGGCACACTGTTGACTCATATTCAGCTTCTCGTCCACTGTAATCCCCAGGTCCTTTTCTGCAGATCTGCTGCTTAGCCTGTCGGTCCCCAACCTGTAAGCAGTGCATGGTATTCTTCCATCCTAAGTGCAGGACTCTGCACTTGTCGTTGTTGAACCTCATCAGATTTCTTTTGGCTCAATCCTCCAATTTGTCTAGGTCACCCTGGACCCTATCCTAGACTCCAGCGTATCTAGCTTTCCCACCAGTTTAGTGTTGTCCGACAACTTGCTGAGGGTGCAATCCATCCCATCATCCAGATCATTAATGAAGATATTGAAGAAAACCAACCCCTGGGGTCCTCTGCTTGGTACCGGCTGCCAACTAGACATCTAGCCGTTGATCACTACCCATTGAGCCAGACGATCTAGCCAGCTTTTTATCCACCTTTTAGTCCATTTTATCCAATCCATACTTCTTTAACTTGCTGGCAAGAATACCGTGGGAGACCGTATCAAAAGCTTTGCTAAAGTCAAGATATATCACATCCACTGCTTTCCCCATATCCACAGAGCCAGTTTTCTCATCATAGAAGGCAATCAGGTTGGTCAGGTGTGACTTGCCCTTGGTGAATCCATGTTGACTGTTCCTGATCACCTTCCTCTCCTCCGAGTCTTACTACAGTGAATGTTGAAGCTAGTCTTGTATTATAAAACCGATTTGGATTCATCCCCCTAATATTGCCACGATTAAATTAATCCAGTTGTTATATGCCAGGATAGAATGTTTCTGAAACATATGAGGCAACTCTTAGGAGGAATTTGTAAGATGGGAAGATTTAAAAATTAGGTTTCACTACAACTCTAAAATAGTTTTTAGCCTAGAAACACTGAGCCTAATTCTAATCTCACTTACACTAGTGTAAATAGGGAGTAACTCCACTTTAACCAGCGAAGTTGAAAGTGGGTGTGAGATCAACTTCAAGTCCTCCAGATTTGTTCTAAAGTTTGTTAGGGAGGACTCATTTGGGGCCCAATTCAAAAAACACTTAAGCACATTGACTTCAGTGGGACTTAAGGACATGCATAAGTGTCTTTCTGAATTGAGACCTTAGTTGTTAATAAAAGTGTTGTCTTGATATATTAGGCTATATGGAGCCTACAAAGTGCAGAGCTTCATTGCTGGGGAGTGACAGAGAGGGAACCACATGAGTGGGAGGCATAGGATGGAGGGAGACTGATCCATCCAGAGGCCAGTTATGGGAGTGCTTGGGAAGGAAAGAACCATGTGGAGGTGACTACAAGTGCACAAATATAGTGGATGTAAAATGTCCTTGGCTGCCCAATGTGTACATAAAGTCCTTATCAAGACCTCCTTCATTCAAATATTTTCATCTTGTATGCAACATGTGATGGATGTGGGAGTTGGGAGCAGAGTGAAGGTTCTTTGGGATCACTGAATTGCATATTTCTGTCTTTTTAAGACATTTCCTTAACACTCTTTTTCCAGACTTTCTAATATTTTTTGTTTTTCTGAGAATACTACATCATTCAGTGGGTAGGTCCTTCCCTCCTCTTAAGCAATAGATGTTTACTGCCTTTGCACCAGGGTAATAAAGGGTTGGGGTTTTTTTTTTTGTGGGGGAGCCAGGTTGTTGGGTTTTTTTGGACCAGGAAATGGTTCTGCTTTTCATAAAATGACTATTTTTCATGAGATCTCTCCAGTTTTAAAATAAGTTTTCAGTATATTGCTTTTAATTTCCTGAAGAAACTTCCTGTAAATACTTGTGAGCTGATAGCAGTGTCAAAAAGAAGAGTTAGCTATTGAACCTAGAAGAAAAATTGCTACAAGGTTCAGTTGATTGTTGGCTCCGTTCCCTAGTCTACAGTATACTGCAGTCTGTCGTCACTCCAGCCCCTGCTCCTTTGCTGCTGTTAAAGAGCAAAACAGACAGGCATAAGAGCATACACTGAACAGTAGCTTAACTGTTCGTCTTACTTTATTTTACCTCATCTGCTACACAGTCAGGTTATCAAGATAAGGATAGTGTTGACTATGGAATTATTTATTTTAAGCAGTTTTTGGCCCACTTTGACTTCTAAAGCCAAGTCACAACTGAAATTACAACGGCAGGCAGAGGCGGATTAGGGGTTTGTGGGGCCCTGGGCCAGAGCAAGTGGGGGGCCCCTCCCCACCCCTTCTGCCTGCAGTCCCCCTTCTCCCCCTCCCCCGTGCTCCTGATGGGGAGTGGGGTCAGGGTGCGGGGGCACCCCAATTGGCTGGGGCCCCTGGGCATGGGCCCCGTTGGCCTAGTGGCTAATCCACTGGCTGTCAGGTGATAATATTAAATGGGAAATTGGGGAAGACAAGTTGTTTGGAAATGAAGGACACCAATCAGTCAAGCTTCCACAACATTTTAAGAATGTCTACACAATATAGCAGTTATCACCAGTTGTAGAGCCCTAGATTATTACAATTCATTAATATATCTCTGTGTTCAAGGAGGGAAAATTTTAACAGCCTACCAGCTTGTAAGAAGCTTAATTTTTTCTGAGAGAAATTGTTGGTAAAGACTAATATGCATGTGTTTTTTAAGTGCTCTTCTGCCTACTGAGCCCAATTCTTACCCAGCTGATTCCCCTGGGGTTGTATAGGTTCACAGTAAGTACAGAATTTCATTTATGGGCGAAAAGGTATATCTGTATTCTTTGTTTTTCCAGATTTTCTTCTCAACATCGATTTTGGGCACCCAATGAAATGGAGGAAGAGGTGGAAAACAAAGAAATAGCCGAAACGTTGAAAAGTAGATTTATAACTTTTTGTGGCAAGTTTGAACCGGTGAAACATAAATGTCGAGCACCAATGCCTGACGGGAGACTATGTGAAAGACAGGATAGGATTAAGGTGCGCACTTAATACCATAATTTCCAGAATATGCCATACATAGAAAGGTCTCATCAAAATACTTGTTCAGAGCTTACATCTCATTGCAAACAAGGCTAAAGTGAGTGAAAATTTATGTTCAAAGAAATCTTCACTTGGTTAGCTGAGCCAGGCATCTTGGTCTTGCATATGGGAAGCATGTCTTTTTAAGAGAAAATGGTAAATGATGTTTTGAAATGAGCTTTTAAGTATATTTGGCATTGCTGCGTCTGCTTGTGTCTACAATGTTGCTACAATATGACTTCATTTATGATGAATATCTCTGGGTCCAATGTCATAAATCACAGACAAATGTTTACTTTAGCAATTGAGGAAGTATTTTTATTTACGGGGCACCTAGTTTAAAAATCAAATATTTAATACAAGATTTCCTTATCTTTGTTACAAATAAACACCTTACATTATATTAAAAAATGGAAAATGGGTTTTAAAACTCTTATTTTTCACACTTTCTGCTGTTTACTTGCTGTTTTACATTTCTGTCCATTTGGATAATGAAAATAGACTGATTTCACTTTTTTGGTGGTAATTTCTACTCCGTTACAGTTGCAGGGTTTCATTTAAAAATGTTTTATTTGAGTTTCAAAACATTGCAGGGAATATTTGTTTAATAGGAATGTATGATGAATGTTTGTGGTATGGAAAAGTTTAGCAACTGGAATTTTAAAAATTACAGAGCCATTTCTGTTGCACTTAACTAGGTATTTATATCATGCTCATTACTGTTGTGTCTGAGCATCTGACAAGGAAACAGAACCCAGTAGTTGTTTGCTGTGTGGTTCTTCCTTCTCCTCATTCAGTGCAGAAGTGTGTTTGACATTAATGACTTTTTCAAAACATTATAATCCTTATTGTTGAAGGGATAGCAAAGACATGGGCTTTTATGAGAGATTAGGTTTTTTATAAAAGCATAATTTTACAAAACTTAATTTACTGGACAAATTTGAACAATGTTTTCTTAATATTAAACATTTTGCTTGACTATTACAGTTCTTACTGAGTGTGCCATTATTAAAGGGTGTGAATGGGTTGAAATACTTAAAATGGAATTCCTGCATGTTAAGGGATTTAGCTTTAAAAATACAAATGTAGAATTAAAACCCTGGTTCCAGAGATGGCAGGGCAGCATTCTGTCTGTTAAATGGCCTGTTGTTTATTGCCGTTATACTCAGAGTTCATTTCATTAAGGGCTCAATCCTGTAAGGCTGTGAGTGCCTTTAACTCCCACTGAAGTCTGTTTATGGTTTCAGTGACAATTTAGGGCTCTCAGCACCTCATAAGAGGTGCTCATAATCTGGTCCCATATGCCAGTACAAAGTGTATCATTTAATTCCAAGAATTGACTACTAGCAACATGAGATTACATGGAAATGTTTAGTCTCCAACTCAAGTGTCATTTTTTTCTTCCCTCAGTGCCCTTTCCATGGGAAGATAATCCCTCGGGATGAATCTGGGAATCCTGTTAATCCAGAGGACAAAATGAGAGAAGAAAAGAAGAAGTTTGAGAAGCAGGCAGAACAGCCAGGTTTGTGTGGGAGATTAATTGGAAAGGTGTCATAAAGTGTTTGAAGGAGCTGAGAGGTTCACTCTGAACATAAGCATAGATATTGAGGGTACTTTTTTACTATATCCATTCACTAAAGTAATCTTGCTTTGTAGTCATAACTTGATACTGTAACAGACAAGGATTTGGAAGAAAACTATGCAATATTAAGATAGATCAACAGACATTACTGTGATATGATCAGTGTGACCATAATTCACTGAACAACAAAACTGTTATCAGCCCATCATGTTAGCTGAGTACTGCTGAGCTGGTGCTAGAAAACAAGGTTAAAGGTAAGGTTTTGGCTGCCACAGTTCTTTGGGTTACAGAAACATTGGCCCGAGACTGTCGAAAGCAACTGCGATTTTTGGCTGCCCAACTTGAAACAGAAAGTGCTGAACAGCTGCCGCCTGAAAATCAGGTCCCTGGAGGGCGTCACAAATTGGACACCCAAAAATAACTAATTACTGCTTCCTCAAGTTGTGTCCGTATGGTTGCTCCACAGTAGATGGTGTTGCGTCCCTGTGCTGCTGATCAAAGAACTTTGGTAGGAGTGCCAGTTCGGCTCACGCATGAGCTGTCCCCCTCCTTGTGCTCTGCCACAAGGCTAGCCCTCTTTGCGTGGGCAAACCTTCCTCAGTTTCTTCTGAACCACCCAGGCCCAGAGACAGAACTTTTAGCTGTCTGTTTATCAGATTGTTAATTCTCTAAATACTTGTTCATCATTCATTTTAGTTTCTTTTCTGACTATTACTTAGTTTGCTTTGAGTTTCTTTCCTTTTGTTCCTTTAACATTTTTTTTAAAAGAATGTTTTTAATTTTAATTTCAATCTTTATTCACCTCTTCCTCTTTCCCTTGTCCGTGGCCCATCACAGGAGAGGGTATGCCTGGTTCACCAAGCTTTGAGAGGTGTCGCAACTGCGAAGAGGCCATCCTGGTGATGCACGGACATTTGCATTGTGTCCATTGCCTCCTGGAGAACCACGTTCCCCAGAAGTGTGGTTTATGCTACAGTTGAAACCGTGGTCCCAAAAGGACAGAGAGCTGAGGCTTAAACACCTTCTAATGGAAGCAGCTCTCCAACCACCTTCAGACCTGCATCAAGATTCACCACAGCCCTCTATATCCAAGTGAAGTAAGCCTAAGAAGGCAACAATCAGCTATTCACACAAGGCTTCTAAAAAGAGAGTCCTCAGAGCCAACCCCAAACCAGCCAAAAAGATCACCAACTTGTTCAGTATCATTGGTACTGGTGGCACTGAAGCCGTCCCAATGAGCACGTTGGACTGCCTAAGGACCTGATGGCCACAGGCAATGCAACATGGGCTAGACAAAGAGCATGCCTTGGGGAAGACTCCATCAGTGCAAACCATGACGTTGGTACTGTCAACATACGCCAAACGCCATTGGATCGTTTAACCAAACCACATCACCAACTCCATCAGTACAGTGGTCCTGGCACTAACAACCACCACCAGTACCTATGGCACCACAAGACTTCAGATACTCGAGAGACCTCACAGTGTCTCACATACCTAAGTCTCCTCTACTCAGTACCGGGGCCTCGGTACCAAGTTTGGCTTGAGCTCCAGATTCCCCTTTGGCATCAGGCTGTGCAGCCCCAGTCTCCAGTGTGGAGTCAGATAATGAGCAGGAGGTAGTCTTCCATCGCTCCTTTCAGTACCTTATTGTGCCCATTTCCAATCTGGACCTCCTTCGCTATACTGTCCATCTGACCCTCAGCCTCTTTGGTATGGTCAAGCATGTTACCAACCACTGGGACCCTTCCCACCATATCAATGGCCTTACTGGGATCTGTGGAAGGCATATAGACATCATGCCTCCCGAAATTCTAGTATGGCCCACCAAGAACCTATGAGGCACCCTCTCTCTGCCTCTGTATCCAGAACCTCCTGAACAGATGACGGAGGAACAGGAGGTCAACACTGAGGAAGAGGTTATGCGTCAGACTAACATCTCATCTTCCACACCAGATGAGGCAGTGTTGTCCCCTCCACCATCATTAGTGGATGACTTTAAACTTTTTCAAGACCTAGCTCAGAGGGTGGCAGACACACTGCAGGTACCACTACAGGAGGTTACAAAATCACACCATAAATTGCTGGACATTCTGCACTCCTCTTCCTCATCAAGAGTAGCTCTTCCCATCAACAAGGCTCTCTTGGACCCAGCCAAAACTATATGGCAGACACCTGCATCGGCCCAGCCAACCTGTAAGCAGGCCGATAAGAAATATTATGTACCAGCGAAGGACACAGAATTTCTTTTCTCCTGTCTACCCCCTAATTCGATCATTGAGGATGTGGTAAACTCCAGAGGTCGACAACATGAGAAATCCACTCCTATAGTAGGGTTTGGAAACACCTTGACCTATTTGGGAGAAAAGCTTGT
Organism: Lepidochelys olivacea; assembly: GCF_965140295.1. Classification (NCBI taxonomy): domain Eukaryota; kingdom Metazoa; phylum Chordata; order Testudines; family Cheloniidae; genus Lepidochelys; species Lepidochelys olivacea. The sequence goes on along the minus strand of NC_140414.1, from coordinate 133,190,312 downwards.
TTTTCCACCATGCTTCAATTCCACATCACAAATTACCAGGCCTTACTAGCAAAATATGACTGTCAACTACTCGAAACTCAATTCCTTTATTGAACAGCTTCCAGAATCTCTCAGAGATCAATTTAGAGCCATCTTCAACAAAGGAGAACTGGTAGCCAAGACAACACTTTAATCAGTGCTCGACACAGCTGATACAGCGGTATGTTCCATCTCCACTGCCATTGTTAAAACTTATTGGGCTTCCCCACGGAAGTGCAGACAACCCTGAAGGACTTTCCCTTATTGCTTAAATTGATGCAACATATGTGGAAAAAGACGCCCCCGCGAGCAGCACAAGTTACATCTACTTAAGCGCTGTCCGCACCGGCGCTGTTGGCGGGAGACACTCTCCTGCCAACATAGCTTCTGCCTCTCGTGGAGGTGGAGTAATTATGCCGACGGGAGAGCGCACTCCCTTCAGCATAGCACATCTTCACCAGACACACAGTAGCGGTGCAGCTGCACTTGTGTGTGTGTGTGTGTGTGTGTGTGTGTGTGTGTGTGTGTGTGTGTATATATATATATATATATATACACACATAGACACACACACGATATAGTGCTGTCATGTAGACTTGCCCTCAGAAGTTAAGAAATGCCAGAATTAAAGTTATCCATAGAACCCTAACTCAGCCCTCGTACGCATATGAATCATGAGTCTTTTATTACATGATTACATACTTTTTTCCTCCAGGATCCCTGCATCATTTAGTGCACACAATGGACAGTGAATGAGGCAGAAAGTTGTAAGAGGGCTGAGGCTGTTCTCTTGTGTTTAAGGCACTGGGCTGTTACCTAAGAGAGAAAGATCCTATTTCTGTCTCCTTCACTGAAGTCCTATGTGGTGTATATGAAAGCTACACATGCAATGGGGCTGATATATTGTTGCAAGGGCAACTTTAGTTCTGGTATTTCATTGAGTGCTTGACTTTGCAACCACAATATTCTTTTAATATAGTTTTTTGTATGAAATACATAACTAAATAAATTCATTTTATTTTATTATTGTATGGTGCCTACTCTAAAAAAATATTTGTTCCTCTTCTTACTCTGTATGTGATATTTGTTCATTTCTTATAGCTAGTAGCACTCATGATGGACTAGACACTTTCTGTACAGATACGGTGCAACCCTCTTGAGGAGCTCACATCTTAAATACAGTTACACCATTTTCCTGGAAAATGTTTGATGGCAGCTGTTCCAATATTTCTGACTAAAGCCAGCTGATGTTTCAACTGGAAGCAATACAGATCTGTAGCAGGTGCTGCATGCATGTATGTACTGTGGTGGTGAGGCAATGATATCACTATAGCATCTATGCCACCGTGGTATCATGAATACTGGTTCTGTGTTTCCATTGCTTTAGTGCAGGAATTTGGTATTTTCCTCCTGACTTCACATTTTTATTTACCCTCCCCAGGAGGAGAGTTTGCAAGGAATTAACCTCTAGTATAGTTATGTTTCTGTTTCCGCTTAGTATTACCAGAAATAGCACTTCTGAAACTGGAAAAGATTGTGTGCCTTGTCCATGTGTATTCCTGATATGTTGGCATCTTATTTGAAGCTAGTCTGGAATCCAGTGATTCCTTGATTGTTCGATATTATTAGTTCAGCCACTAGCCTCTCCTGGAAATCTCTTTTCAAAGCACAGTAGTTGGCCATCATGACCTATTATCCAAAAATTGCTAACTAGCATAAAGGTGCATTTAAGTATAAACCAATAGCCCAGATTTGTGTATAGCAAGAGTGTGGGTTTTTTGTTTTATTTTTTTAAAGTTGTGACTTTTTTCTTATTTTAATTCTGGCAAAATCTACAGACAGAGAAAGGGAGTTATGTCATTAGCTACTCTCGAGAGGCTAGTTTCAAACTAGAAACAGAACCGAACGCCAGGCCTACACTCAAAAGTTAAATCAAGCCAGCTACATTGCTCAGGAGTGTTGAAAAATTCACACTCCTGAGTGACATAATTAAGCCAACCTAACCTTGATGTAGACGGTGGTTGATCAAGAGAAGAATTGTTCTGTCAACCTAGCTACTGCCTCTTGGGGAGGTGGATTAACTATGCCAGTGGGAGAACCCCTCTTATCGGCCCAGGTAGTGTCTATGCCAGAATGCTACAGTGGCGCAGCTGTAGCTTTTCAAGTGTAGACAAGCCCTAATGCTCTGGTGTAAAAAAATCACTCAAACTGAAAACTATTGATTTTTTTTCTCTGTGAAATTGACATTCCTCTAGGCTAGACATAATACTTATTTTTATTACTGTGTCAATGTGGTGCTGTTGGTAACACGCTCACCTCTGGCCCAGAAAGATGTGTGTTTTAGTCCCACACCAGTTTTGACATTACTTTGCTGCCCTACTGAATGCCATTTTTAAGCTGAAATGTCAAACTGAGCTCCCTTCTGCGCACTATTCTATGCCTGTCTAGTGGGAAGCTAAAGCAACGATGACATTTGGTTTCCTGGCCAAAACTTCCATTCATTTAATTTAAAGAAAGTTTCTAATGTCTGTGTATTAACTATTATTGAGCATATTTGCTCATTGGTCTTAGTATTTGGTTCATTAATTTTTTTCCATAGCTAAGGACTTTAAAATTAAGATATGATGTATTGTTTTAACCAGTGTTTTAAAAAAGTCATGTCTTTCCTGTAAGTGACTTGTAACAGCATTACCAAGCAGGTCAGTGAAGTTGTGAGGCTTGTGCATATGTTCACAACACAAGATAGTGTAGAGACTAGAATAACCCACCTGATACTACACATACTTTGTTCTTACAGTTGGCACTGTGATTCCACACATTAGTGACCACACACTGGAAAATGAGGATCAATCATGGTAAAGAGTATAGTTCATTCACTGTGCAAAGACGCTGAGAGCGTTGGGTGTTTTGGTTACGTACAACAACACTTTGTGGGGGAGAGAGGAATAGTTTGCGCCAATTCCATCTTCTCCAGTAACCCTGTCCATTTCCTAACTAGACTTGTAATGCTGAAAGAACAGAGTATTTAAACAATGAGTGGCAGGTTTGTAAGGATGACAGTAAATAAGATGTTACTTTTGGGGGGCCAAGGAAAGGTGCCGTTACTGTTCTACAGTAATAAACACTTCCATTCCATTGCCAAATTAAACTGTTTTTATTTTACTCGTAAGTATAAAATTGGTCCTTTTTCTAGTAATTTCTAATAGATGCCAGATTGTAAAGACTTGCTGAGGGAGCTAATCTGGTTCCTTTTATTTAAATGTATATCGATCTAATTAATGTTTGCTGCTTCTGATTTCAAGCGTGAATTTGTAATGGGTACTTCCAAGAAGTCTCTACTTATCACAACTTTTAGGCTAGCCCTGATCACTGGTTTTCTGTGTGCTTCACTCTACTGGAAGGTAGATTAATTTTTATCCCCATGTGACTGAATGGAAAAACAATTATGAAAAAGTAATATAGTTCATATGATAATGACCAGTGTGTGTCTTGGCAGTACGGTCACTACTGAGATCTTTAATAAAGTTCAAGCCTCACTTCTTTAAATTAATACTTCGATTAAAATATTACGTTCTAGCCTTATGTTAGCAAAACGGTGCTTTAAGCCCTTTGGCCTTGAAACAATGAATCATGAGGGATTACACTGACCCCCTAATCTGCAGTGTTCATCCTTTTCCAATAGTTCGCACACAGGAGCAAATTAAGTGCCTATTTTTTGTGTCAACCCTGAAGAGTATCTGGTTTTTCAGCCCTTAGTGACTTGTTAACAAACAGGTATCAGGACAAGCTGGTGAAGGCAAGCCGCTGGCCAGTCAGATGTGAAATAGCATCTCTTTACTAACTACAGTATTGATTCCCGCCTACCCTTGCAAACTGTGTAATTTTCTTTTCCCTGCTGCTAAACTCAGTAACAATGTATAAAGAGCTTTAGGGGCCCATCAATGCTCAAAAAGGCTGCTCTTCCCTGGCATTCTATTGATTTTTCTCAAAGGCTTTTAAATTGCTCCTTCATTTTACTCAAATGCTCATTTCATCTCTACTGGATGCCGGCATTTTTTCGTTGTGTTTAAACAATTGCTCCATTCACTGGGTTCCTAAACTGTGACGCCTTCTTATTACTGGGAGATAAACTGTTTAGACAGTTTTCCTTAATCTTGGATTAATCGTTCCTGTATCTGAATTGTGCTGCTCTGTATTCCTTCACTTCAAAAAATAAACTCTGTGAAGTCTTCTGATCTATCAACTGTGTGGATTCTATTTTCTCCCTCTATACTTCCCTTTCTCAGTTCGTACCCAGCTCTGCTTTCTTCATCCTTTTGTTTGTGCATAATTTTAATCTCGCTCTTTTTTTGTGTGCATAAAATTGATAGGTTAGATCTATCCTTTCCCTGCATAGATGTGTTAATACTCCTGAGCCGTATCGTTTTAATGCTGCTAAGGAGAATATGTTGCCTCTGACCTACCTGAAACAGCATAACCTATATTTTTGTCATCGTCCATGACCACTTTAGGTATACAAATGAAATTATAGGCTTCTTTATTAATAATATTTAGCGCCTTTGATTTGTTTCAAAGCTCTGTACAAATGTTAAGTAAACCTAATGTCACTCTTGTGCTATTGCTATTCACAGATGGAGATATTGATCAAGAAAGGTTAGGTGACAAGCCCAAGACTACTTGACAAGTTATTGGCAGAGTGAGAACTAGAACGCTGGAGTTCTGGGATTCTAGCATGTTAGTCAGTGTGTTGCTTTTCAAAATTATGCTTGCACTTGTTTTTCCAATCCATAACTTGATTTTTCTATTTTAAGATTAATTTTCCCATGAATTTGAATTGTCTTCAAACACAGACTGTCCATTTTGCCCTGACCAACACCATAATCCTACCTGTTTATATTACAATGACACCTATTGCCCCAGTCAAGGATGAGGGCCCCGTTATGCTAGGCTCTCTACCAAAAAGTAATGACAGTCCCTAAGAGTTTATTTACTATTTAGGTTACTTAGGCCTTTTCCCTATTGTGGCACTCAATATTAGTAGTGTTAATGGTTATTCTAGTTCTGAAACTTTTAAGGCTTTAGTAAAATTATCAACAGACGTTTTTGACAGTGCTAAATTGACTCTAGTGCTGTTGTAGGAAGAAGAAAGTTGGATTTAGACAATTTAAATTTGGAATGGTGGGATATTTCAGAAGTAAGGCTTTTCCAGATTCAATATTGTGAGGATAAGAACAAGATCAAATTCCTTTTCCTTAGTGTGTGCTATCTAGTCTGTCCGAAATTAGCTACGCATTTTGAAGCAATCTTAATTCCTGACTACGGAAATGCTATTGCATATCTAAGCAACCACTCTTCTCCAAACATGAAATATCCTGGGCACAATTTTTTTAAAATTCATTTTTCCAAAATTTACTTTACAGGGAGGGGGCGGAGTTGGGGTGGGGATTTCAGGGAAGGGATTGGAATAGGGGCTGGGAAGAGGCGGGGCGGGGCCTCATGGAAGGGGTGGAGTGGGGGCGGGGGCAGCCGGGCCGGGGGAGTGTCAGTGATGCGGCCCTCAGGCCAATGTACTAGTCCTCATGTGGCCCTCTTGGTCATTTGACTTTGAGACCCCTGCTTTACATGATAAACTCCTGTGCTCAGACTGGCAGCTTCTTGTTAGATTAAATAATAATAATCTCAGTCTTTTATAAGAAGTTGATTTAGGCCTTGCATCCAGAATTGTACTAGCTACCACAGTTGATATTAGGAGGTATGCCCAATCATCTTGGCCAGGATTTCTTCCCAGAGATCTGTGCTGTAGATTAGTCCTCTTGTGCCCGTTAGTCTATATAACCTAGTTTTCAAACTAAAATCCTTCCAGCAACATGGTTCTGCCCTCCTTGTGAACAGGCCCTAATACCACTGGAAACTTGCAAGCTTTAGATGGGATTGTCTGTTCTTTAAAATGTGTTTTTTCCCCTCTTTAAACAGAGTGGCAAGACCCAGAATTCATGAGAGAGGTTGAAGCAGCTACTGGAGTAGATCTTGGATCCTCTAGATACAATGGGAAAGGAAAAGGAGGGAAGAACAAAGGGAAGAAGCGGAAATACCCAAATCTGACAGACTTGAAACAGGAGGCTAATACTTCTCGTTCACGGCTGGAGAAGAAAGTCTTCAATAAGTAAGATACTTACCTTATGTGAAGCCCCCAACCCCCACTTCATTGCCTTTTTTAAAATTTTGATTTTAGTAGCTGTTTCTACCAGGACAAGCAGCAAGGAAAAAGCCCTCTCACAGCTCGCTGCAGAAAAGTGGTGCCTTCTGTCTGCCGAGAGTAGGCGCATGGGGCAACAATAAGCTAATGAACAGGGTTATTCCTCAGGGAACACTTCACCATTGGCATTTATAAAGGACATTTATAGGTCTTCTGCTTGCTTTCCTTGAGCCTCCTGCTGTGTGGCATTGTGCTTCCTCTCTAGAATGTACTTGTTCATTGGCCAATGCCTGTGTCTGTGCAAGATATATAGGATTTGAGAGAAAGAGTTCCAGATGACATGGGATAAATTTCTCTAGCCTCAGTTTCATAATCCAGAATTTGTGATGTAACTCTGTAATACACAGGTAGGCAAACTATAGCCTGTGGACCACATCAGGCCTGCGGGACCGTCCTGCCTGGCCCTTGAGCTTCCGGCCGGGGAGGCTAGCCCCCAGCTCCTCCCCTGCTGCCCCCCCTTCCCCGCAGCCTCAGCTCGCTGCACCCCAGCACGCTGGCCCGCCACTCCTGCCAGGCGGCACGCTCCTGCTGCTCTGAGCGGCATGGTAGGGGAGCAGGGGACAGGGAGCAGGGGGCGGTTGGATAGTCATGGGAGTCCTGGGGGGCCTGTCGGGGGCGGGGTTGTGGACAGGGGGTGGGACAGTCAGGGGACAGGGAGCAGGCGGGGGTTGGATAGGGGATGGGGTCCCGGGGGATGTTCAGGGGCGGGGGGTCACAGGAGGGGGCAGTCAGGGGACAAGGAACAGGGGGTGTAGAATGGGTCAGGGGTTTGGGGAGGGGCGGTCAGGGGATGGGGAACAGGGGAGGTTGGATGGGGGTGGGCAGTTGGGTCAGTGGTTCGGGGAGGGGGCGGTCAGGGGACAAGGAGCAGGGGATGTTGGATGAGTCGGGGGTTCTGAGGGGTGCAGTCAGGAGGCAGGGAGTGGGAGGGGGTGGATGGGGGCGGGGGCCAGGCTGTTTGGGGAGGCACAGCCTTTGCTACCCAGCCCTCCATACCGTTTCACAACCCCAATGTGGCCCTCGGGCGAAAAAGTTTGCCCACCCCTGCTATAGTAAGTGGCCCAATACTTCTTTATAATTCAGTAGTTTAGACGTAATGTAAGTCTAAAAATAAGGGCTGTCCCTCTTCATACGAACAATTTAGAAGTGTGCCCTGGGGTAGGGGTGAACGGCATTGACCAGTAAAAGGGCTTATGTTTGAGCTGTTTTGCTTTTGCCTGCAGTGGAGTCTTGATGCTGGTTACTGGGTTGATCTCCCCCGACCTCTGACCACTTGCTAGGTTTCCAGAAGGCCATGTCTTCTCCCTCTCCTCGCATGTTACCATCCCTCATACCTTCTTGATCTTAGAGTTGGACTTCGACCCCAGCTATACCTTAGCTGGACACAAGTATAACACCTCCAGTTAAACATTTGTGATCTGGGACAAACCTGATCCTAGAGCATACAACCAAGCTTTGTATTTTCCTAGACTCCATTCCTTTTCAGAGCAGTAGTTCAACTGGGAAGGGTTATGTAGGGGACTAAAGTCAACTGGGCCCCGATATCATCTGTAAGGCACGGAAGGAGAGTGGTAGGCTGCACACCTCTCCGCCATCCCAGGCTGCACAAAGTGGTCAGTAGGCTAGCGTAAATGGTGAAGCTGAACAGTGATAGAGAAGAAGGTCAAGCTATAGAGTATAAAGGGAAGTAAAAGACTAAAGGAAATGTGTCTCAAATGGTCTTCAATTTCTCTACTAGTCTTATCAAGGAAGGGGGGGAAAGTGTGTCACACTCTGTCCTCCCTCCTTTGTTTCTTATGGCAGGCTGACACACTCTTTGCTGTTGCTCTTTTTTACCTCCGTTAAGAGTTAGGCGTTGGGGTCCATTAAATGTGCAGTAAACCGGTTAGTAAAATAAGCAATTAAAGATAATTAAAGCTGTACAAATCTATGCAGTAAACTTAAACCTGTTCCTGTGTCACGCGATAAATAAGAATTTGGTCCAAAGCAGCCAAGGCTGGGAGGAAAGGTTGGTTACTGCTCTTCTCCCCTGAACTCCTAGCTGACAAGACACATACTGGGCATTCAGGCACCCAGAATAAAACTACAAGTAGCTTCTGTTAGTTCTTACGCACTAGTATTTATCAGGCTCAGTAACTCTCCATTGTAATTGAAATGTCATTATAGTCTGAAAAGTACTGGTGAAAATAGAGCCTTTCTTAACAGATCTGCCCCTAGCATGTATTCAGAGTTCTAGCTGCTTACTTCCCTGACAAAACTACGTTTATTAGCGTTTATTCTTGTTCGCCCTAATAAGCCATTGCAGCTATGGGAGAGGGAGCTGGAGCCTACTGTTTCATGAATCAACAGAATCATAAGCTGAACGTCAGTTATAGAATTGTTATTAGTAGTCCCAGAGAGAACTCAGGTTGATTTTCAGATCACAGGTTGTGTTTGCAGGGCTAGCTAAAACCTTTAAATTGGACAGCTGGGATCTGAAAATCACCAGCAAAACATGGAACCCCTTGGTATTCTTTTACAGAGTCACTTTTTACAGGTTGAGACTTGGCTGAATTTTCCCCCTAAACTTCACGTTTTAAAAATATTACCCTGTGGCTGGTTTGTTTTTGAAATTGGTAGCTAGTTTCTGCATTCGCACCCAAATTTCCTCCCCCCAGAATCTTTCTTCACTTTTATAGCCCAAGTCCCATCTTCTTGTGCCAGTAGCAGAACAAGCAACATGAAGGGAGCTAAAGCATTGTGACCTATGCTGCTACTGTTCTCATCCCAGCCTCCTGTTCAGGGACATGGGGAGAAGCACCTCTGCTGTGCCAACCTGGTGAAAAGGTGGTGCAGGAGAGTAGCACACAGCTGGAGCATTCAGTGCCAACCAGCAAGCAGTGAAGCTGAGCCTCTGTCCCCAGCCCAAATTCCTGTCATAGCCCTATGGGCCTTTGTTAGTGCTTCTAGGAGGGGAATCTGCTGTCTCTCTCTACTTCTTCCGAAGAAGTGAGAGTTGGAGAGTTTGCATCCCCTGCTGAGAGAGAGGCTTGGGTGGAGATTCACAATATTGTTTCCATTCCTCTCCCATTTCCTCCAACCTGTTGCATTCAGGCAGTCGCTGCTGCCCTCTGGTGCTCTTGGGGCCACTTTTGCCAACTGCATAGGAAACTGTCTGGATGAGGGAGTATGGGCTGGCACATTGCTCTTTAAAGAGAGCAAATTAGTAAGGGATGCCAAAATAAGTAATATGTGCATGGATGTATTTATGTGTATGTATATGTATGTATCTGCGCATATATATTTAAAGATTGGTCATGATCACGTTCACTTACTGTCTGTATCTACAGCTCTCACTCCAGCTAGGCTAACTCGAAGGAAGTTAACTTGAGTGTCAGTAACTTGAGCTAACACTACATTGAAGACATGCCCACAAACAAGGGAGGTCTCTCTGCTGTCATAGACTTCCAATGGAAGGCTGCATCCCATCATCCTGACTTACAGACCTGTTTACTTAGTTTTAGACTTGTTAAGGATGAAGTCAGACCTTTGTCTTTTTACAGAGATTATTCTCTTGTGAGGCATTCTGATACTGTGATGATGGGTACTATATAAGAACTTGGAGAGAGAAACTTCAGCATGTTTCAAACAGGATAGCAGTTGTATGTGCCTAGAAACTTTCAGACCCTGACTGGTGTGACCAATGCAAGTGAAACAGTAACCAAGTTATCAATTCAAGAGGCAGAGTACCACAAAACCACTGATCCCGGACTATGATGTCCTGAACATCAGACTGTGTTAGTTAAACACCATCGAAGGGACAGCATTTGTTTTAAAATTCTGCATTTTTCCTTGTTTGATGCAATGGGTATTATAACTTAAAAAAAAAAATCTACATTGCTTTTCTGGCTTTTGGTCAAAAAATGGCACATTTTCTATGAGATTCTCATATTATCTGGTCTTCGCCTGAGGGGTTAATAAGCCATAAAGTTCTGCTAATCAGAATTTCACATCAGCCTTTACAAAATAAATTTTAAAAGCTGTTTTTAGTTTACTGTGCTTCGTGCTAATGATTTGGAGTGTGTGTTTGTGCCAGGCGTGGGGAATCGAATTTGTCATGTTTTAATAGGTTTCATGGTTTGCAGCACTAAACAAGATGATAACCTTGGCTCTTTATAACAACCCCAAATTACGTGAAATGTACAGGTGATAAACCCAGGCTCTAGTCTGCCAATAAAGTTAAGTGAAATTGCACACAAATCGTCAGAGTGGGATCTCATTTCATTTACAGTATCGCACAACCCAGTGGTGCTAATGTAAAACCTACATGACATGAAAGTGTCAAGGCCACTGTGCAGTGCTAAAGACTCACTTTTCTCCTACCAATTAGATAATATTTGAAGTGCAAAACCATGATCCCATTTTTCTTCTTCTGGCAAGAACAGAGCTACAATCCTTGTTAACTTTGCTGGTAGAGTTTTTGTTAAAGGGACACTACTTTCAAGGTGTTTATTTCAGAATATTGACGTCCGTTACAACTGCTGCTGAGAAGATCTTTACCCTGTCCATTTAAAAGCAGTATTAAGAAGTTTCTTCTGTTTTCAGAGGTTTCAAAATGGTTTTCAGAGTGAAGCAGTTAGTTATACAGGGGCAATTAAAGTGTGTCTCATGGTGCTCAGCTACCATGGAGATAGTTTTGGTATAAAAACCCAGATAGAACAGAATAATACTAAGATGTGACCCTGCAAAAAGTTGGGTGCCCTTTATTCATTGAGTTCAATGAGCACCTTGGAGACCAGGCCCTGGTTCTACAACACATCCTGCTGTCACCCTCACCTTTCATTATTATTTGTATTACCATAGTACTAGGAGCCCTTGTCATGGCTTTGAGATAGAAATACATTCTGGAGAGAGTACGTATTCTAGCACGCAGTATGTGACTGTGATGGTTCTCAAGGCACCTCGGACTGCAAATCACCTTGTTACCTCCTGCCTCCAGAGTGAGGAAGTCTTTCTTGTAGCTGTGTATCAGTTCCCTGCTACCACCAGCCTTTCAGTCACTCAAGCACTTTTCTCTGGGCTTTGCCAGCCCTAACTTCACCTTGCAGGTCAACAATAGGTGTATGCCATTCCCTGAGTCCCTTTGAATCATTCCCCTGTGATATCCAGCCCCTGACACTGGCTACTCACAGAAATCCCAAATCCTCTGTATCCAGAGGTGCAGTGTCCCTGGCTTACCAGTTTTACCTTATGCAACTGCTTCTGTAAACGGCACAGCACTTGAGGACATCTGATAACATAAAAGTAGGTTTATTTTAAAAAGAACAGGGATTTAACTCAAGACAGGAGAGCGTGGGGGAGAAGGAGACTGCTTGTACACAGCAGGCACCACTCCAGGCATGAAACATTGGTCCTGGCCACCAGCAGTCACTAAAGATCCCATTCTACTTCTTGCAAGTATAGGGGTGTTAGCTGTACTGTCCTGGCTAGCTTGAGTTGTGGACAATTATCCATCCTGCCTACATGAATTTACCTTGCTAGATACGCTTCTTTGAGTGCTTGCACATGTCCATTCACTGTGGCTGGGTGTGCACGCCATGTGCACAGTTGCCGGAGAACTCTTTTCTCTCAGAGGTACTCGTCAGGGTGGCCTGAGTGCCCTTTATCCCCCACACACCACTGCGTGCTGGTAGAAGAGGGTGGATCTGCCCCCAACCCATTCAGTTCCTTCTTACTCCCATTGATGGCTGTCGAAGCAATCTCAGACTTGTCATAAGTGCTTCTCTCACTCCTATCTTATATTGTTGTTGTTAGGAATTTGTTAAGCTGAAGTTAGTTTTAGCAATATATTTTAGTCTTAGGTCTTTTTGGAACAGTTTTTCATCTTTTGGTACTGGGATTCGTACCAGAACGATGCCACACTCACTCAGATTTTAAGTCCTGCAGGACTTGTGCTAAACCTATGCCGGTCAGTGACAAATGTTTGGGAGAATCCCACATAAGTGACAGATGTCACATTTGTAAGGGATTTAAGCCCCATTCAAAGAAAGTAGCGAGCCTCAGGTGTTTACTCATGCAGCACTTCACCCTCCATCAGATTCATCTCACTTGGAGAGCACCCCAAGTACATCAGCTTCGGTATGGAGTGCACTGGAGATGTCTGCAGCTCCTTCGTCCATTCTTTAAGCTTGGTATTTCACTTGGGTGTGTCCGTGCCAAAGCCAAATAGAGGCAGAGCCTCTACGAGACATTTTGTCAAGAGTCACTCACTGGAGCATTCTTCAGCTAAAAAGGGATCGCTGCCTCCGGAGCCTGTGTGAAGTCTGTTGAGGGTGCCCCTGAAGATCTCTGTGGCAGAGCCATCAGTCATTGTCACTCCCAACCATCCGCAAGGGACTTGCTTAGCCTCTCAATATCAGTATCCCTGGAAGTACATAAAGGTTTACAATCAGTCGCGATGCCTACAGCGCCTGCATCAGGGACGCACAGTACCGTTATCTGCCAAGCTTCTATAAAGGCCAGTGCAATAGAAAGGCAAGCCTCCAATGATATCCCCAGTACTGCCATCTCCAGATTTGGGTGACTTATCCCCAAGTCTCAGCTGGTTCTACCCCCCTCCCCCACTGTTGTCAGACATTTCGAATTCTTTCTTTTTGAAACTCAGAGATACATTCATCTGTGCCCCATCCAAGACAGAGGGCATACCTTCCATTAGAGATTTGGGGACCATGGGTCATGCAACAGTTGCAGCACTGGCCTTCCCTTAAGGGGCAATGGTCCAGTCAAGGATAGGTCCCAGGCCCATATCAGTGGCCTTTCTGGACACTGGGCCTCACTCCTCCCACTAGGGCCTCCCGACAACCATCTTATTCCTTGTCATCAAGAGCAATCCAGTGACATCGGCAGTGAGAGCAGCATTCTCCGCAACCTGGTACTATCTCAGTATTGAGAAGCCAGAAGTCACTCAGTTGGCTTCCCCACCACAAGTCATGGAGTAGCCCCTACGTCAGAATCCTGTGGTGTCCTCTTCCTTGTTGTCAAACAAGGCTATGGACGTGGCAAGCAATTCTCCACTGCCAGAGGACCCCACTGCTCATCAGGATCTATTGAGAAGGGGAGGCTCTGTTCTTGACATTCAGGCAGAGGAGGTACATGAAAGCTCTCACAAGATCGTGGACGTTCTGGTACTGGCAGCTTCTGCCAGTATGGCTCTACTGATTAGCAAAGCCATTGTGGAGCCACACAAGGCTGTCCGGCAGATACCATTCTCCTTACTCTTTTCCCCTCCCCACCCACCCACCCCCAGCAAAGCGAAAGGAAGTACTATGTCCCTGCTAAGAGGTATGAGCATCTGTACTCTCATCCTGCTAACTGCTGCTAACGAACAGGAGAGACAAGGACATCAAGCATCGACACCAAAAGGCAAAGATTTGAAGAGGCTGGACTTGTTTGGATGCAAATTTTATTCTACAGGGAGTCTGCAACTTAGAATTGCAAGCTGTCAGGCACTCCTGAGCCATTATGACTTCACTCTCTTGGATAATGTAAAATTTAAACAAGTTACCAGAGGACTGTCGGCAGGAATTTGCAGTAGTGGCAGGATAAAGGCAAGCTAGTCGCCAGAACTGCTTTCCAGAACAGTTTTTGGAGGGCACAGACAATGGCTCGTACCATGGCATCAGCCATTTCTGTGAGATATTTATGGTTAGTCATTTAGGCTCCCCACAGAAGTTGAGCAGACCATCCTGGAGTTCCCTTTCAGTGGTCCCTCTTTTTTTTCAGATAAGACTGATGATAGGCTCTATAGCTTAAAAGATTCCAGGGCAGCATTAATATATTTTGGAATCTGTACTCTGGCGACAGAGAAAACAGTTTCCTCCTCAACTTCCCATGCAGACACCAGGGTTTTATTGCCCAGTCTCAAGATCTGCTGAAGAAAAAGGGAAGGAGTTATAGGTGACTATGACATCAACTGTCCTTCGCTTTAGCATCAGTGGGCACATCCTGTCCAGCCACCGCCTCCAACAGACATTCCGATGTGTTGGTGGAGGGCAGCATACCAGTTACCGTAGTTCTATCTGTTACCTGTTTTTGTTTGCAAATCGCTTTTCCCACTTTCTACGTTCTTTGGCCCATGTAACATCAGATCAGAGGGTCTTAAGCACAGTAGAACTGGGATATTCCTGCCAGTTCATTTCTATCCCTCTTTCCCATCCTCCTTCCCCAGGCCTCTTCAGGGACCACTCTTACTGCACTATCCAACAGGAGGTCCAGTTGCTTCTTCAGGCAGGGGCCATAGAGAAAGTCCTGTTGGGCCTTAGTGAGAAAGGTTTCTGTTCCCACAAGTTCTTTACCCCCAAAGCAAAAGAAGGTCTTAGGCCTATTTTACATCTGAGAGTACTGAACAAATTCCTGAAGAACCTACATGGTTACTCTAGCATCGATTATTCCCCTCCTGGAACAGGGGAACTGGTCCGCTTGCCTTCACCTTAAAGGACACTTACTCCCATGTTGCAATATGATAACCATCAGAAGCTTCTCAGCTTTGTGGCAAATGGGTTGTATTATTAATTCATGATGCTCCCATTTGGTATCTCAGCTGCTGCGTGGTTTTGCACGATGTGTGGCTGTGGTAGCAGCTTATCTACACAAATCAGGAGTCCATGTCTTTCCACACCTGGGTGACTGGTGGATCAGAAGTTGGTCCGAGGCTCAGGTATTATCCCGTGTATCCACCATCCTGTCCACATTCAATCCACCATTTATGCTCCTAGTAAATTGGGACAAATCAATTCTAAAAATGGTACAGATGATACAGTTTAACAGAGGCCAAGGCCTTGCTATCAAAATCCAGGTTAGAAACACTACAAGGCTTAGTACTGTGACTGAAGCATATCCTCTCGCCATGACACGCAGCTGCCTCAGTCTCCTGAGTCACAAGGCCGTGTGTATCTATGAGGCTGAACACACCAGGCTGCATCTCAGAAAGCTGCAAACATGACTAGTGTCGGTGTATGACACAAGTTGCCATTTGGACAGGGTGGTTTGAGTGTCAGTTTTGTTGTCTCTGGATGGGTGGGTGGACCCTCTGAAAGCCTCAGTGGAGGTCCCCTTTATCCCCCTGCTGCCAGTCCTTACTCTAGACACAGACATGCCAGCCCTGGGATGGGAGACTTATATGGGGTCCCCGCAGACTCAAGGTTTCTGATCATCTCAAGATCTAATAGGTCATATAAATGCCAGGTAGTTAAGAGCGGTACAACTAGTATGTTCTGCTTTTCTCCTACTTATAGTAGGAGAGCACTTGTTAATTCTAACAGTCAACTCTGCGGCTATGTTTTACATAGACAGGGAGGAGCACAGTCAACCCAGTTATGCCAAAAAGCAATTCAGCTCTGTGCCTTTTGCATAACCAATTCAGTTAATCTCAGGGCTGCTTACCTTCTATGGAAGCAGAACATATTAGTAGATCATCTGAGCAGGACCTTCTTCAGTCACAAGTGGGCTTTATACTCTGGCATCACCAGATCCATCTTCCAACTCTGGGGGACTCCCCAGGTGGACATGTGTGCAACAAAGCCCAACAGAAAATGCCATCCATTTTGTTCCTGGGGAGGTCTCAGCCCAGGCTCATTGACAGATGCTAACCTGGAAGGACCCCCTCCTGTACATGTTCCCTCCTATTCCCTGGCTATCCAGAATGTTGTTCAAAGTAAAAAAAAAAAAAAAAAAAAGGACCACTCTTGTGTCATTCTTATAGCACTAGTATGGCCCCAACAGTGCTGGTTCATGACATAAGAATATAAGACTGGCCATACTGGGTCAGATCAATGGTCCATCTAGCCCAGTATCCTGTCTTCTGACAGTGGACAATGCCAGGTGCTTCAGAGGGAATGAACAGAACAGACAATCACTGAGTGATCCATCCCCTGTCATCCACTCCAAGCTCCTGGCAAACAGAGGCTAGGGACTATCAGAGCATGGTGTTCCATCCCTGGCCATCCTGCTGAATAGCCATTGATGGACCTATTCTCCATTAACCTATCTACTTCTTATTTTAACCCTGTTATATTTTTGGCCTTCACAACATCCTGTGGCAAAGAGTTCCACAGGTTGACTGTGCCTTGTGTGAAGAAGTACTTCCTTTTGTTTGTTTTTTAAACCTGCTGCCTATTAATTTCATTTGGTGACCCCTAGTTCTTGTGTTATGAGAGAGAATAAATAACATTTCCTTATTCACTTTCTCCTCACTAGTGAAGACTTTTGTGACAAAGTTCCTCCTCTACCTTGATGGGTCTTGCACTTATTGGCGGATTTGCTCGCCTCGGAGATTCATGGCAGCCCTCAGTTTGGCTGTTTTTGTAAACCCACAGTCCAGGTCAACTTCTCCTGTGTCTGACCAGGAGTTGGGAGGTTTGGGGGGAACCCGGGCCCGCCCTCTATTCCGGGTTCCAGCCCAGGGCCCTGTGGAATGCAGCTGTCTAGAGTGCCTCCTGGAACAGCTGTGCGACAGCTACAACGCCCTGGGCTACTTTCCCATGGCCTCCTCCCAACACCTTTTTTATCCTCACCATAGGACCTTCCTCCTGGTGTCTGATAATGCTTGTACTCCTCAGTCCTCCAACAGTATGTGTTCTCACTCTCAGCTCCTAGTGCCTCTTGCTCCCAGCTCCTCACACATGCCACAAACTGAAGTAAGCTCCTTTTTAAACCCAGGTGCCCTGATTAGCCTGTCTTAATTGATTCTAGGAGCTTCTTGATTGGCTGCAGGTGTTCTAATCAGCCTGTCTGTCTTAATTGTTTCCAGAAGCTTCCTGATTATTCTGGAACCTTCCCTGTTACCCTACCGAGGGAAAAGGGACCTATTTAACCTGGGGCTAACATATCTCCCGTCTATCACTCTCCTGTAGCCATCCGGCCCGACCCTATCACACTTTATAGACCTCTTATCATATCCCCACCCTTAGTCAGCTCTCTTTTCCGAGCTGAAAAGTCACTTTTTAATTCCTTCTCATACAGAAGCTGTTCCATACCCCTGATCATTTTTGACCCTACTGACCTTGTTAATCAAGCCTCTGCTGTCACTCCCACTGGATCCAGATGTGATTTCTCAGGACCATGGCCACCTGCTCCATCCCATCCAACAAACTCTACACATAATGGGCCAACCAGTGTACACTCAGAGAATCTCATCCTGTATCTCTTCATGCATTCATTTATGCTACCAATAGGCTAATATAACCCCAACAGATAGAGTATTGACACGTTGTACTAGAGCGCAGGCAACTTCAGCAGCTTTCTTGGAGCAAGGGTTGATCATGGACATTTGTAAAGCATCAACTTGGTCATCAGTGCACACTTTTGCTTCTCATTATGCCATTTCCCATCAGTTCAAGGACAACGCCAGTTTCAGACGGGTTGTCCTAATATTGCTGTTCAGGTAGACTCTGACCCTCACCTCCATGTTTATCTGCCTGTTTGTCACCTATATGGGAATGGACACATACAAGCACTCAAAGAAGAAAAAACTTTACCTACCTTTCTGTAACTGGTTTTGGTTTTTTTGAGATGTTACACATGTCCATTCCACGACCCTCCATCCTCTCGCTATTGGAGTTTATCCAGTATGAAGGAACTGAGGGGGTCGGGGCAGCTCTGTCCTCTCATACCAGCACACAGTGGTGTATGGCAACAGAGCTGCCTCAACTGGTGCCACCGAGGGAAAAAGTTCTCCAAGAACTGTGCACGAGATGCGCTCACACACACCCAGCTGTAGAATCACACAGAGTCTGCAATCAGTTCTGTGTAGGAGGACTCAGCTCAGGGAATTGCCCAGCACTCTGGTGCACACACCCTCTGAAGTATAAACCCGAAATGATATTGTCTTGTGCTGTGTAGAGATCTGTTACAGCGTAAGCTCATGAAATTCGCTCCCTTCCTCAATGTGTAGGAAGATATGCACAGCTTTTTGCCCCCCACCCAGTTATGAATTGCACAAACTGGATTTTAGAACAAAAACCAAGTTTATTAAGTATAAAAGATAAATTTTAAGTGATTATAAGGGATAGCAAACAGAACAAAGCACATTACTGAGCAAATAAAACAAAACATGCAAATTAAGCTTGATACACTAAAGAATACTGACTACAAATAATAAATTCTCACCCTAAATGTTGTTTTAAGCAGGTTGCAGAATTTCTTTGTGGACAGATAGCTCTTGTTTACAGCTTAAAACTCCAGGTATATCCTTCACGAGCCAGATGCCATTCCCAGCCTGGGCTCAGCCCCTCTCTTCCCCCCCCCCCCTCCAAAAAGTTTAGTTCCTTTGTTTCTTCAGGTGTTTTCAGCAGTCTTCCTTCTCGGGTGGGGAGGAAGTGGAGAAGAACCAAGATTAACTCACTCTCCAGCCTTAAATAAGATTTACATATGGTGGGATTCCTTTGTTTCCTAGCTTGACCCCCACCCCATTTCAGTGGCAAAATATCAGAAGTCCAAAATGATGTCCAGTACCAGGTGACATGATCACCTGACCCTGCAGTGTCAAAGCAGCAGCCCAGGAAACTTCTCAGGCCCATCCAGGCTGTTTGCATACTGTCTGGTGGACGTTCTCCAGGTGAAAACACAGTTGTAATTATTACATAGTCAATATTTCTAGCTTCAGATACAGAAATGATACATGCATATAAATTAGATAATCACAGTCAGTAAATCATAACCTTTCCAGTGATACCTCACATGACCCACCTTGCATAAAACATATCTTAGTTACGCCATATTCATATCATAACAATATTTCTGTGAAGAATATGGGGCGTAATGTCACAGAGATAACCGTTTATTTACAAGGTATTATTCTCCACTTTCTTTTAAGGTATTGTAGTGTTTGTGAGAGTTAAATAGCTGCCATATTCCATCCTAGAAGTGGGATGGGGGAGGAGTGAAGAAATTCCTTTTCTTTATATAGTAGTAAAACGTTTGGGGAACCTTTGAAGGGAAGGTTGCAATAAAGTGTGTCTTTTTAATTGAACAGCAAGCCCTTTAAAAGGCATCTCTAAATAAAATATTCATCTAGTTTTGAGTTCTGGTATTGTAGAGTAAATGTTCTTTTGATAAGAAAAACTACTCTAAGAAATTTCTTTGTGACAAGACTTCTTGATTCTGCATTGCATAGTCTCTCCCTTTTCTAAAAGCATATTCTCTAGAATTTCAAAGGTGGGATCTTGCAGAAGTGCCTTCAGAGCACAAGTCTGATTGAAAACTAATGAGACTTGTGCCCCTGAGCCGTTTAAGTGCTTTTGAAAATCCCACTTCAAAGGTTTGTCTACCAAGGATGGTGCTGTAATGAGGGTAGAGTGTACAACCATTAAACTGAAAGAGTTTAATTTGTTTACTCCTGTTAATAAAGCCACTGTTGAATTTAAACTATTTGTATTGTTGCAGCTAATTTAGTTAACATGACAGATTTGTTCTGCCTCATCAGTGCAGTGCTCAGAGGTCTGATTAGTGATTAATCATACCCCGCTCCATTTTTTTGCTAACATTAATAAACATTTCCCATGACTCTACATATAGAATCAACTTAGCTGTTAACTTGTTTTCATCCACGTCTTGCTTTTTCTTACAGAGAGGCCATAAAACGGGTGGCGAAAGCAATGAATCGAATAGACCGGAAGAAGCATGAGAAGTTTGCAAACCAGTTTAACTATGCATTGAATTAAGTTGCAAGAAAACAGAGAACCAAAGAGGAGAATTAACAGGACTGCAGCTATACAAATCATTTCTCAAAAGCCTTTATATTCAAACTAAAATATTGTGCTCTACATTTTTACTGGGGCTATTTTTTAATTAGTGTCAACTTCTTCTAGTAACTTATTAATATTTGATGATGAACATGAATTTTAGCAAAGACGTGGCTGTACATAATTGAATGCATTTAACAATTTGATTACTTGGAATTTACATTAAATGGAACAAGCTTGATGGCTTGTACTTATTCTAATTAAAATGCTCAGATATTTTCCTTTCCTAGTGGACGGATACAATTTTTACACTTTGGTGTCAACAGAAGAGGCTGTTTAAAGTTTGCCTTCAGCAAGGATTTCTCCTAAGCTCTTGAGCCTGGTCTGAACTCAAAAAGTTTACCATTTAAGCACCATCCTGCCTCTAGAATGCCTGTAAAAATGCCATCCCCACATACAAAAGGATTCCTAACAGTTGACATGCATTCAGAAACCAATGGGAGGAGACTTACTTTCAACAGGTCTAAGAATCGCTTCAGTCTGAATAGTTTTAGTACCAATGTGAAGTTGCTGAAATAACTTAGTCCTCCTGTTATCATCCCACAGTGCATCTGTGGCCTTTTCAGATCTTCCAGACCCACTGCTTCTGGGAGTTGTGCCATGAACTGTAGGATAGGTATCCATAATGCATTGCAGTTGAAATGGTTTAGAAGAGCACTACTGTGGAGCAAAAGTGTGAGGGTTTTTAAAGTGATTCTGCAGAGCTAGTTTGAAAGCAGTGAATTGCTTGTGCTTAAACAAAGTCTGTTCAACCACTTCATTTCTGTAGGATAGAAATGGAGTTCACATGTCTGATGGGCACTTTACTTGCTATGGCTGCATCTCAAGCAGGGTGAATGGAGCATTGAACACAAGGCTTCAAGGTCGGGGGATGAAGTGCTGAGCAAGTCAGGAAGGAGGGAGGGATGTGACATTTAAAGTTGTATTTTCATGGGTACTACATACGAGTTTTTGATAAAATACTGAATCAGAATTTTCTCCTGCTCTGAATGGTGTTGGCTTAGTCTCCTCTTGCCTGTTTCAGGTGCTCTTCGAAGTATTAAAGGAATTAAAAATCTTCAGTCTAGCTACTGACCAGATCTGACAATAGCTAATTTACAACTTTGGCAAATACATATCTTGACATGTGCAAGCACCATTTGGAAAGCAATTAATACTGAATCTTGATCGTTTATCTTGAAGTGGTTTGCAGCTTGGGAGACTTTTCCTTTTTCTCTGTGGTACAAGTATTTAGAAGCTAACTAAATCACAACTAAAGTTCCAGATATTTCATTGGGATTTTGGAATCTCTCAGGCCTTGACTACACTAGGAAATAATTTTGTCAGTTAGCCCAGCTGACTTGACAATAATGCAATTTACCTGTAAGCATAGACAAGAACAAATTATGATCAACACTGGATTAGTTGAATCAACCACTTAAATGTTTCATCTGCTGGCATAGGCAAAGTCCTGTGTTTGAATGCTATCCAGGTGATTAGAAGCTGAGCGATTGTCATACAGCAGGAAAGAATTGTCGAGGGCACTGGCTTAGGATATGGGAAATAAGAGTTCGTGTCCCTGCTCTGCCACGGCCCTCCTTCATGACGTTGGGAAAGTCATTGTCTCAGTTCACCATCTGTAAAATAGGGATGTAATGCTTCCCTATCTCAGAGGGGGTGTTTTGAGGATAAAAGATGGTGAAATGCATGGAGAACTACTGTTCCTTTTGTGAGTCCTTAAAGGAAGAACACACGGAAACTACTGAAGCAAGCATCACCATCATAGCTGCCCCCAGCTATCCTCAATGGATGTCCTGACTAGACCGGGCCGGATCGAGGGGCCTGGATGACATCACGCGTCTACCAGCTCTCATTGAATCCCAAGCACCAACTGGGATGAAAGGGATTGGACTTTAACAACAGCTCCCGCCCATTTCAGCTAACTTATCTTTCCCTCCAGAAGGACTGTTATTACCATCTAAGAGACTGTCAAACAAGGGGGGCTTCCTTCTAAAAATTTTCCACATAAAGGGAAAGGGAACAAGGAACAATGTTAAAATGAAAGCCTTATTTAAAACTTAACATTTCAAATTCTGTAACTGTTTTCCCTTGTCTTTATTTTTTATTAAAGATGTAAAGGATTTTTAATGTTGCATTTGCCATGGTAGTCAGGCTGAGGTCTCTGTATAACCAACCCAGGAGATTGTTTAACTCTGTTTAATATTGGATAGTGTTTGGGTTATGTTAACACCTTTGGTCCATTTATCTCATCTAAATTAGTGCAACAGAATTTTTAGGAAGGGGATAGAAAATAAGACACAACATACCATAATGTAAATCCATGGTTTGCCCATACCATAAATACTGTGTCCAGTTCTGGTTGCCACATCTCAAAAAGGATACACTGGAACTGGAAAAGGTTCAGAGAAGGGCAACAAAAATGGTAAAGGGAATGGAACAGCTTCCCTACGAGGAGAGACTAAAAAGATTAGGACTGTTCAGTTTACAAAAAAGATGACTAAGGGAGGATATGATAGCCATCTATAAAATCACAAATGGTGAGGAAAAAGTGAATAGAGAAGTGTTATTTACCCTTTCCTACAATACAGAAAAAAGGGTCATCTGATAAAATTAATAGGCAGATGATTTAATACAAACAAGAGGAAGTACTTTTTCACACAGCATACCGTTAACCTATGGAACTCCTTTTCATGGGAAACTGATTGCCAAAAGTATAATGGTTCAAAACAGAACTACATCAGTTTATGGAGGATAGATCCATCAATGGCTATTAACCAAGATGGTCAGGGATGCAACTCTGTGCTTGGGGCAACTCTAAACCTCTGACTGCCATAAGCCAGGAGGAAAAGATGATTGGATCACTCCAACTGCCCTGTTCTGTCCACCTCCCCTAAAGTGCTGCTACTGGTGACTGTTGGAGACAGGATACTGGGCTAGATGGACCATTGGTCTGACCCAGTATGGCAGTTCCTATGTTCACTGCCACCTCCATTTTGAAGTTGGATATCACCACTTCCAAGTGGGACCTATTTTGATGTTTTGCCTTGGAAGCTTGAGCAACCTGAGGGGTTTCAGAAAGCTCTGTAAAAATACTCCACTATAAAATACCTTTGCACCAGCTCAGACATCTCTGAACATTGCCATGCATCTTCCCCTCATTCACAGTATTCTACCTGTGTATTTAGGAACACATTTCTTCCCTCCCAGGTCAATCCATCAGCCCGTAACCTCAGAATATTTTACTATGAAGAGAATTCATGGAGCCAGCACATAGACACTAGATTTCATAGAATATTAGGGTTGGAAGAGACCTCGGGAAGTCATCTAGTCCAAACCCCTGCTCAAATCAGGACCAACACCCACTAAATCATCCCAGCCAGGGCTTTGTCAAGCCAGGCCTTAAAAACCTCTAAGGTAGGAGATTTCACCACTTCCCTAGGTAACCCATTCCAGTGCTTCACCACACTGTGGTGGTGAAGATCAGTTGCATCTGTAACCATCCCCTCTGACTTTATCTGTCAGTTTTATATCAGCACCTATCACTGGAGTATCAGACTGCCGCCCACTAATTAGCTTGGCCAAGCCAGGGCCCAAGTAGATTTCATGGAGCCTTCTGTTCATCTCCCTTTCCTGGATTTGGGGGCTGTTTTAGGAATAGGTTTTGAAGGAGGGATTCTATCAGCTAGAGTTTTCTCTCTAGCTGTTGCCTATGTATTCTCCTCACTCTTGCGTCAGTAGAAGACGGTTTGGGGAGCAAACAGAATCTTCTGGGAGCAACCAACCTACTCCTCAGACCTGTCAGTTCTCTCTCCTTTCAGCTATCAGCTCCCTTTCCCTGACTGTCAATGATTTGCCACCCAGAGTTCACCCTTCAGTCAAATACTTCCTGTTGCTGAATATTCTCTCCTTCCCCTTCCCCCCCCCAAGTTTGGTTTCCCTCCTAGTTACTGAAAAATACCAGCATTAATCGCTATGTCTTGGTACCACCTTTTCTAGCCAAACTTTCCTGGGTGTTTTATATGCCCATTGTTTCTTAAAGGGAATGCACTCAAGGAATCTCTGTGCTGTATACATCTTTCTAACCTAGCCAGCCTCTTTTTCTGTGAGCTGTCAAGGTTCCTCCCCCACTCTGAACTCTAGGGTACAGATGTGGGGACCTGCATGAAAAACCTCCTAAGCTTATCTTTACCAGCTTAGGTCAAAACTTCCCCAAGGTACAAACTATTCCACCCGTTGTCCTTGGACTGGCCGCTACCACCACCAAACTAATACTGGTTACTGGGGAAGAGCTGTTTGGACGTGTCCTTCCCCCCAAAATACTTCCCAAAACCTTGCACTCCACTTCCTGGACAAGGTTTGGTAAAAAGCCTCACCAATTTGCCTAGGTGACTACAGACCCAGACCCTTGGATCTTAAGAACAATGAACAATCCTCCCAACACTTGCACCCCCCCTTTCCTGGGAAATGTTGGATAAAAAGCCTCACCAATTTGCACAGGTGACCACAGACCCAAACCCTTGGATCTGAGAACAATGAAAAAGCATTCAGTTTTCTTACAAGAAGACTTTTAATAAAAATAGGAGTAAATAGAAATAAAGAAGTCCCCCCTGTAAAATCAGGATGGTAGATATCTTACAGGGTAATTAGCTTCAAAAACATAGAGAACCCCTCTAGGCAAAACCTTAAGTTACAAAAAAGATACACAGAGAGAAATAGTTATTCTATTCAGCACAATTCTTTTCTCAGCCATTTAAAGAAATCATAATCTAACGCATACCTAGCTAGATTACTTACTAAAAGTTCTAAGACTCCATTCCTGGTCTATCCCCTGACAAAGACCACCACATAGACAGACACACAGACCCTTTGTTTCTCTCCCTCCTCCCAGCTTTTGAAAGTATCTTGTCTCCTCATTGGTCATTTTGGTCAGGTGCCAGCGAGGTTACCTTTAGCTTCTTAACCCTTTACAGGTGAGAGGAGCTTTCCCCTGGCCAGGAGGGATTTCAAAGGGGTTTACCCTTCCCTTTATATTTATGACATGAGCTATCTTACAACTTTTCTTATTTCTACCTGTCCCTTATAATCTAAGCAGTATCTACAGTCTTACCTGTATATCCCTCCCTAGCCCCAATCAAATTTGCAAATCAGTAGAAACTAATAATTGACCAAGAGGTTTAATTTATTTCCCCAATCATCTCTGCAATTCCTCTCCAGCCCCACTTCTAGAAGAAAATGTTTTAAGAAGCTTAAAGGAGGGGTACAGAATGGACCTAGGGGTTACTCTGGAAATGTGGACATATTTACGCAGGGCCCTGACCCTGCAAACACTTATGTCTGTGAGCAACCACCTTAAGCTCAGTGTAGTTCTTCACATGTGTGGGTGTTTACAATACCGGGGCCATAGTGAGCCAGTCATTCGCAATGTAACTCCGCTCATGGCAGTGGTATTATGTTAGGAGTGATTTGGCTCATTGGGTTTATAGCTAAAAATTGGTATGTACTGCCAAATATCCCTGTTCGTGCATCTTCCTTGCTAGATGAAAAGAAATGGTTGGTTGGTTAGTTCCTCCACTATCAGTAGCTAAAACATTCAAGCTGATCAATTTAAAAGGGAGCTGTGGGCTCCATTTGAGGATTCCCCTGGCTTTTTTTTTTTTTTTTAAGCCCTTGACTATGCTTTGGACATTTCAGTGTTAACAGTAAAGAAGGAAATAAACCCCAGTAACTGAGGGCCAGCCTATCACATACCCAAATAATCTAACAAAAACCAAACAGCGCAGTAGGGAGCTGTCTGATAGTTTCCATAACTGGATATTTACAATTGCAAGTAACTGGAAGCATAAGTTATGCATGTGCACTTGAATGTGTAACTATGATTGCTTGGATCATACCAAAACAGGAGAGTAGCTGTAATAAAGGTTGAGTGTTTTGCCCTCCTGGAAGGATGCGGTGGCTATTGAGCAGGGAACAGCTATGCCTAACCAGCTGTGCTGTTTTAAATGCAATGTAAGGAGGATTGATGCCAGCTGTAGCTTCTCTCTGATGATTCTCACCTGAACATGCACCTTGCTGCTGGGGAGTGACTTGTAGAATGTGAAGACAGCAGCCATGAGTTTTCTGCTGCTGCCTGGGGTCTGAAGGAAGGGCTTGGCAAAGGGTAAGGTTAGAAAACTGATCGTTTTCACTGTTAACTTTTGTGGGTTTGAAATAGAGCGAAAGAAAGGAAAATGCGTGGCACTCATCCCCACTGTGCCAGAGCAGTCTTTGGGGTGAGTGTTTGCTGAGGCTGTGCAATGTAGTCCACTTGTGATCTACTCCAGGTGTTGCAAACATGAAAGGTCAAGGTGTGGGGTTAGCTTTTTACTAAGCAAATATATTCCTGTACTTTTTTCCCCCCACTAGTTTGCTCTTGGAAAAGAGGCGCATGATTGCTTTCCAGGGTCCCTATTTCTAACCTTTGGAAACTCAGGATCAGAGGATGATGACCAGCAGTTTAAGGTGTCGGCTTAACTTCAAAATAGACTGACACAAGCTGCTAGGAGGGAGGCTGAGTCCCCAACACTGGGTTTGCACAGAAAGCAGCATTTTGTGTTTGCTCAAAGGCAGAGAGAAAGGGGGGAGGAATGGTAATGGTTGAGAGCTACTGCAAACCACGCAGGCAAGAATGCTATAAACAGGGTGAACGTGGTATCTGTGAGATATCTGACTGAAAGCTATCCTTCAGGCTGGGCACTTTTTAAAACTACTGACCCAAGATGTCAAGGGCCATATTCATCCCAGCCTGTAACCTCAGAGATTTCAGTGTTCTTACAACTGCAGCTAGTCGTGGCCTTAGGAATCTGGTCCTAGCTGTAGTTTTCAGTTAGGAAGCTGTAACCCCATAAGTTTCTTAGCTGTGATCTCTAGAAGTAAATTTTCTTTTCCCCTGGAACCCACTTCGGGGCCCCCATCCTGCACGGGGCTCTGTAAGAACATGGGATCATGCTACATGGAGAAGTTTGGCATATCAGGGCACTAGTGGATTACCATAAATAGCCTCCAAGAAGGAAAGCTTTTCTTATTAGGGGAAAAAATATATTTCCCATTGACTAGAATGCTAAGAGGCTGATAAGCATGCTATTGACCAGGCCCTGATGCGCGGCATTATTGTCAAATCAGCCCCATAACAGGAAGAAGTGCTGAATCTCAGGAATCCATCCTGAAACTAGTTGAGTAGCAGACAGCATAATTTAGGGGGCTGCTCCCAGCTGGGATTGACGGTGTAGCCAGGAATTTCATTCTTATGATTCTACCTTTTAATTTCCATTTAATTAGCTTTCTCATTTTTGTCTAGTTCCCCTTTCTGAAGTTAAATGCTACTGTGGCTGGTTTCTTTCATATTTATACACAGACCCCGCAAGGATGTTAAATTTAATTATATTATGGTTGGTTTTAATTATATATTTTTTTTCTGTTTCTGGGGTTGTCCATCACCCACGCAACAGACTATGGGGCTGGCCCCAAATCTTTCAGACCCTCTGGGATCCAAAGGAGATTACGGGTTTCAGAGATTAGTGTCACACTGTCTGGAGTAGTTTACAAGTGTGACTGCCAAGCTTAGGGCAGACTATCCAGGAACAGGGCACAAACCAAGTAACAAGCATGAACTCCTAAAGCACTATAACAGCATTAACACAGAGACACAGACAGTCCCCTTGGTCACTCCAGTCTATTTTGCCACCCAGGCAAACTTGTCTTTGTGATAGATGGTACCTTACACCAAAAATCACAACAATATTCAGGTAACTCTGTCTCAAAGGACCAGTCACCTACCCCAGGTCAATTGTATCCCAGATCTCTCACCAAAGACAATGAATGTAGCTAATCCTGTAATAAACTAAAGATTTATTAACTAAGAAAAGAAATGAGTTATTTACAAGGTTAAAATTTGTAACATATGCACACAAATGAGTTACAGTCTTAGATTGCAAAAGATCATGGAAACTTCTATAATAAGCAAATGCTAAATGTCCTTTAGGCTAACCCAGGCAAAACAGCTCATGCTTATTGGTTCTTGCCCCATTCTAGTCCAAGCAGCAAAAAGAACCAAGTTTTCTCCTTGTCAGGGATTTTTTTATCCCTTTCTCCACAGCGCCCAAGCTGATGGGATGAGTTCATGTGCAGGTCTCCTCTTCCTGGAGGGAATGAGGAGTGTAATTAACAAAGTCTTTGTTCTTTTGATGTCTCATAATGGCTCATTTGGTTTCAAAGGCCTTCTCACTGGGCAGGACCTAACATCATTTGTAGGAAACCAGCATTTGCATTAGAGGAGGTTTCTTTCCTGTCTGATGAGTTATACACTTACCGAGGTTTACAAGGCAAACATTTGCTATAGCTTGAAAACATGGGGTCCAGATAAGTGAGACTACTTCAGCATCCTACAAGCTATTCGTAAGTTCTGAATGCCAAACGCCTTCTTACAACACTAACATACAGGTGAGCCAGACTGGTTTCCAGCTGTGCAGGTGTCAGTGTTCAGCGGGGCCTTGGCATGAGCTGCCACCTGGCCTGCCAGCATCGCAGCTAGAACCATCTGTCCTGAGGTTTTGTGCCCCACACCAGCCCTCCTACTTCTTGTCATTCCAGCTCCAGTGGCGCAATGTTCCCAGAAACTGCTTGCCCCAGGACTCCTCTTAGAGAACAGTGCCCCACGCTGGAATGGAATCCATGGGAAAGACGATAAGACAGCCTGGAACTGGGTTGCCTTTCCTAGGTAATCTCTGGGAGGCTGGAGGGAGACAATGTGCATCTAGGTAGTCTAGCCCCACTCCATGCATGGCCACCCAGGCCGGCCCCCTCCTCCACATGGATCCCAATGTGCTGGATTGCCCTCTGTGGGGAAGAGGTGACTACAGTACTGTAGAGATAGCCGAGGTCTGACATGGGTCACAGTGGAGAGGGCCAATCGCAGGTCATAGAGCCAAAAAACTGGCAGACACTCACACATGGGTGATATATTCTATAATTAGATTTAACCAAACCAGCAGTGTGTGTTCCTGGATCACGACACCAGCTTAATGTGGAGCCACAAACAGTCCCTTAGATACTCCAGCCCATAATATCACCCAGACAAACTGGACTTCTGTGATGAAAGGTTATTAAAACTAAAAATCACCCCTTAGGTTCTTCCAGCCCCAGGGGGCCAGTCACTTACCCAGGTCAAAAAGAAAAGGAGTACTTGTGGCACCTTAGAGACTAGTCTCTAAGGTGCCACAAGTACTCCTTTTCTTTTTGCAAATACAGACTAACACGGCTGCTACTCTTTTACCCAGGTCAATGGATGCTCAGGACCTTACACCAAAGACAACAATGCAGCCAAGCCTTTTGTAAACTAACTAAAGAGTTATTAACTAAGCAAATGACATTAGAGTTACTAAAAGGCTAAAGCAAACAAAATACATTACAATTGGACCAAAGCATGTAGTCCAAAATGATAGCAGGGATGTTAAATCTGCTAGATTTCTACAGGTCTCTCTGGGTTGCCCAAATAGGAACTCAGTCCTTCTGTCTGAAATTTCCTCAGTTAGAATTCACCAAAGATGGTGATAGGAAAAAGGTGGCCAGGGGCCTTTGTTCTCCCCTTTTATAGCTTGACCCTTTTTGCTGAGAAAATCCTGGCTGTGTCATGGTCAGGCAGTTCCATGGCGTATGTGCTTTGCCATCAGTCCTTCATATGAATGCAAATTTTGCTGGCAACTCCTGCGTACGTGCCCTTTGAGGTGTCTTCGTGAATGATATGCAGAGGCCCATGTTTACAGTTCTTTTGTTATCCCTGAAGAGCTAACCTGTGGGCATTTCTCAGACTCACATGTTTGAGTTACAAACATATAGCAAAATGTCATAACTCCACCCACAATGTTGATCTGGACATTATGACAAGATAATAATAGTCAGCAGATTATAACTTTTCCAGTGATACCTCACAAGGAGTACTTTGTGCAAGATTTATCACAATTTTGTTACAGTGGTGACCATATTAGTGTAGATGGTCACCTTTCCCTTTAGACAGCATTGCACCTCCTTCCACATGGGAAGGGTGGGACCTGTGCACCTCTCCCCACAGATCTGTGGAGCACAATCGGGCTTCCACCTGCTCTGACTCTCTCCACTCTGGTGTATCTAATGCGAGAGCGCAGCTGGTTGGAATCCTCCGTTGCAGTTCTGAGGACTGAGCCCCTTAATGCACTGAGAATAACCCCAAAGCCCCTACTTGGACCATGAGTGCCTTTTTGCATTAGCTCTTAAAATCCCGACTGCTGGAGTCTAGGGGTTAAGGAAAAAGCTCATTAAAAGTGTTTAAAAGTGGCGCTAATTAAGGTAGCCATAACAAGCAGCATTAGGTGTCTGGTTACTTCTGAAGGGATTGTTGAATAACTATTTCTGCCGACATTCCAATTTGCATAATGACAAGGTGTTGGCATTGTATCCACCATTAATTTGCTTTATTTATAATGCCATTATGGAGCTCTCTTATCCCCAGGTGCAATAAAAGGTATATGGAAAATATGATGAATGATGCTGCATGTTTGGAAATTGTTTAGGATATCTTGGGTTTTGTTTTTAATATTTTTGACATTAGCTGAAAACTACAACAGCCTCAGGAGAAGCGTCTGCAGGCAGTTAGAAGGGCTGAGACCAGACACTGCTTTACAGTGTACATGAATCTTTATTTTACAGAAGGGGAGCGGGGGTGATCATGTGTGGTACTGAGCCCCCTTGACTCTTAAAAAGCACTCAGCACCTCACAGGATCATACCTGAAGCAAAAGATTAATCTGGTATGTCACTCAAACACTTAACTCTGAATTGTGGTGGTGATGGTCTCCTATAGCACTTTTCATCTGTGAATCTCAAAGCTTTACAGAAGTGGGCAAATATCATTATTCCCATTTAACAGATGGGGAAGCTGAGTCATGGAGTGGATAAGTGACTTATCCAAGCTCTGCCAGTACAGCAATGGCCATGCCATTAGTATTTCAACACCTGATTCTCCTCTCACACTGGATTTACACTCGTGAAACTCTCCTTACTTCAATAGAGTTGGCTCCTGATTTACACCATAAGAAGAGAGCCATGTCCCAAATCTGGGCTGTGACAGTCATGCCTCAGGAGATGCTAGGAATGAAAACTGCACCAGATGTTTCATTTGCTTCCTCTTGTTTTCTAGGTCTTACCTGAATGACATTCCAAGATGCCTTCTACATGGGAGTGACAGAAAGATATTTGCTCATAGGTTACATTAATTTGTAAGGTTTCAGAGTAGCAGCCGTATTAGTCTGTATTCGCAAAAAGAAAAGGAGTACTTGTGGCACCTTAGAGACTAACCAATTTATTTGAGCATAAGCTTTCGTGAGCTACAGCTCACTTCATCGGATGCATACTGTGGAAAGTGTAGAAGATCTTTTTATACACACACAGCATGAAAAAATACCTCCCCCCACCCCACTCTCCTGCTGGTAATAGCTTATCTGGAGTGACCACTCTCCTACAATGTGTATGATAATCAAGGTGGGCCATTTCCAGCACAAATCCAGGGTTTAACAAGAACGTCGGGGGGGGAGGGGGAGGTAGGAAAAAACAAGGGGAAATAGGTTACCTTGCATGATGACTTAGCCACTCCCAGTCTCTATTCAAGCCTAAGATAATTATATCCAATTTGCAAATGAATTCCAATTCAACAGTTTCTCGCTGGAGTCTGGATTTGAAGTTTTTTGTTGTAATATCGCAACTTTCATGTCGGTAATCGTGTGACCAGAGAGATTGAAGTGTTCTCCGACTGGTTTATGAATGTTATAATTCTTGACATCTGATTTGCGTCCATTTATTCTTTTATGTAGAGACTGTCCAGTTTGACCAATGTACATGGCAGAGGGGCATTGCTGGCACATGATGGCATATAGCACATTGGTGGATGTGCAGGTGAACGAGCCTCTGATAGTGTGGCTGATGTTATTAGGCCCTGTGATGGTGTCCCCTGAATAGATATGTGGGCACAATTGGCAACGGGCTTTGTTGCAAGGATAGGTTTCTGGGTTAGTGGTTCTGTTGTGTGGTATGTGGTTGCTGGTGAGTATTTGCTTCAGGTTGGGGGGCTGTCTGCAGGCAAGGACTGGCGTGTCTCCCAAGATTTGTGAGAGTGTTGGGTCATCCTTCAGGATAGGTTGTAGATCCTTAATAATGCGTTGGAGGGGTTTTAGTTGGGGGCTGAAGGTGACGGCTAGTGGCGTTCTGTTATTTTCTTTGTTGGGCCTGTCCTGTAGTAGGTGACTTCTGGGTACTCTTCTGGCTCTGTCAATTTGTTTCTTCACTTCAGCAGGTGGGTATTGTAGTTGTAAGAATGCTTGATAGAGATCTTGTAGGTGTTTGTCTCTGTCTGAGGGGTTGGAGCAAATGCGGTTGTATCGCAGAGCTTGGCTGTAGACAATGGATCGTGTGGTGTGGTCAGGGTGAAAGCTGGAGGCATGTAGGTAGGAATAGCGGTCAGTAGGTTTCCGGTATAGGGTGGTGTTTATGTGACCATTGCTTATTAGCACCGTAGTGTCCAGGAAGTGGATCTCTTGTGTGGACTGGACCAGGCTGAGGTTGATGGTGGGATGGAAATTGTTGAAATCATGGTGGAATTCCTCAAGGGCTTCTTTTCCATGGGTCCAGATGATGAAGATGTCATCAATATAGCGCAAGTAGAGTAGGGGCGTTAGGGGACGAGAGCTGAGGAAGCGTTGTTCTAAGTCAGCCATAAAAATGTTGGCATACTGTGGGGCCATGCGGGTACCCATAGCAGCGCCGCTGATTTGAAGGTATACATTGTCCCCAAATGTAAAATAGTTGTGGGTAAGGACAAAGTCACAAAGTTCAGCCACCAGGTTAGCCGTGACTTTATCGGGGATAGTGTTCTTGTTGGCTTGTAGTCCATCTTTGTGTGGAATGTTGGTGTAGAGGGCTTCCACATCCATAGTGGCCAGGATGGTGTTATCAGGAAGATCACCGATGGATTGTAGTTTCCTCAGGAAGTCAGTGGTGTCTCGAAGGTAGCTGGGAGTGCTGGTAGCGTAGGGCCTGAGGAGGGAGTCTACATAGCCAGACAATCCTGCTGTCAGGCTGCCAATGCCTGAGATGATAGGGCGCCCAAGATTTCCAGGTTTATGGATCTTGGGTAGTAAGTTTTCCTGGGGCAAACTTGCATTCACAGAACCCTTTTGCATCATTTACATTAAACAGAAGGACACTGCTTCCTTCAGATCCATTTTATCTAACCCTGGTTTCATACAGTGTGTGCTCAACCTGTGGGAAGGGCTGCTGCTGCTGCTGGAGGTCATAGATTCGGTTCCGGCCACTGAATTTTTAGAAATGCTGGATAATTTTTTGATCAATTATAATTGTAGTTACATATGGGAAAAAATCTAAGGATAACAAACCTTGTGCTGCTCTCTGGAGAGATGAAGAAGAAACTATCCCATGGACAGCACTGCGCAATAGGTCCAGGACATTTTTTTTTTTTTGGCAACCATGTGAGGGATCAGATATTGGTTACTGTTGAAGCCAGAAGACCCAGTTCAAAAAACCAGTAGTCTGAGCCAGTATCGTGAACTGTACATTCCTCCTCTTCTGTTGCTCGCTTATAAGTCAAGGGCAAATGGGGAGCTCACAACCACAAAACTTCATTAAAGCAAAAAGCTCACATTAGGTGGATGCTTTTCCTCCCGTGGGGAGGCACATTTGAAAGACGGGCATCCAAACAGCATGTTGAAATCCTGCGTTTGGAGGCTCAGATGGGTACTTAGGCATGTAAACGCCCGTTTTACAGGCCTCAGCGGTGATTTGAACATCTAAATGCAGGAGCTGGGTGTCCTGTAAAAATGCCCTTGTTTGAAAATTGGGTCCAGTGTGTGAAATTTGAGTTTGACTTAGAGCTGCCCAGGCACATGAGTGAAAACAGCTCTGCTAGTTGACCTGATTATACTTCCTGTATCACAATGCTAGCATATCTAAAGATGGGGACTTTTTCAATGGTGACCTAGCCCAGCATCTCACAGTATTCAGGGATATCCCTGCTAGGTGTTTGTCAGTTGTCATCTGTAACCTATTCTGGATTTATTTCCAGTTATCCAGCTGCTACCCCAGGCTTCTGAAGAGACTTTGTGATATTCTGCCTTCTGTGGCTGATATATCAGTGTAGCTGGGGCATCCCTGCAGGCAGATGCCCCCCCCCCCAGCTGCCATAATAACCCCTTGGGGCTGTTAGCAGCAAGGGTAGGTTAGAGTAGTCCTGAGGCTGCTCTGACTTATTTTGACTGCAGGACTGGTGCCCCAACTGGCCCAGGATCAGGGAAGCAGAAAGGGGCTTTGGATCAGTGTGGTTTTTGTTGCGCTAGGCAATCATGCTAGCCATCTTAGGCATTTACGTATCATGAGCTTTTGATTAGCGTGGTATATTCAGACAGAGAAGAATGTTATTATTGTAAAGTTGGTTTATGGCAAGAGACTGGGACCAAAGAATCTTGGTTCAGTTCCTTTGAGTCATAGAGCTTAAGGCTAAAGGGACCACTGATCTGGTCTGACTCCTGTATATCAGGTCACTACCAGCACCCAGAATCCACACACTAATCGCACACTTGAAATGAGACCAAAGTTAATGAGACCCTGTAATGGGGTCCTTGGTGGGCCATGGGGCCTAGCGGTTAGTGTCCACTCGATCATGGGGTGGTGGGAGGGGAGCCTGGGTCTGCCCACTCCAACGGGCTCTGACCCAGGGCCATAGGAAGGTCAGCAGTGTTTGGCCTCTGGGAGGGTCTCTCTGAGCTACCTTCCATGGCTCAATTCCTACCACTGCTTTCTTCCCTCAGCTTCTGCTCCCAGGTAAGGAAAAAAGAAACCAAACTGCCAGCCCCAGCTGGGATCCGCATATAATCCTGTTCCTTCAGGGAGGCTTTGCCAGCCCTTTGTGGCAGGAGTCTTCAGGGTAGGTCTGCACTCCTCCTGCTTCTGAGCTGGGTTGCTCCTTTTTCAATCCTGTCTCCAGTCAGAGCATATTCCTCAGGGTTGGAGGGGCGGGGCTAGCTGGACCCACTATAGTCCTTTTACCCTTGCATCCCAGCATGAGCTTTGGGAACACCGGACATAAAATGGAAGTGAGCCCCAGGCTGCTACGCCCTATCTTCCTCCCTCACAAGCAACTCCGCCATACAACTGCACTTATACATTTGTCCAGCTCTCTCTCAGAACGAATTGAGTTGTTTGCCCCCACAGCTCCAATTGGGAGTCTGTTCCAGAACCACACTCCTCTGATGGCTTGAAACCTTCTTTTATTTCCAGCCTGAATTTGTTTGTGTCAGTTTATATCCATTTGTTCTTGTGTCAACTTTGTCCTTTGTCCAATAGCTCCTCATGCGCCCTGGTATTTACCCCATAACATATTTGCAGAGAGCAATTGTAGCTCCTGTCAGCCTTTTTTTTGCTAGGCTAAACAAGCCAAGCTTTCTCAGTCTCCTCTCATAAGCTAAACCCTCCATTCCCCTGATCAACCTAGTAGCTCTTCTCTGCACCTGCTCAATTTAAATTAATCTTTCTTCAACGTGGGTGACCGGAAATGTGCACAGTATTCCAAATGAGGTCTTGTCAGTGCCTGGTACAATGGCATTAATACTTTATCTCTACTGGAAATGTCTTGCTTAGTACATCCTAAAATCGCATTTGCCTTTTTCATAGCCACATCACTTTGTTGGCTCATAGTCATCCTGTGATTGAGCCACACAGTCAGGTATCTCTCCTCCTCTGTTGCTTCCAACTGATGAACTCGCAGCTTGTAGAAGAAATTCTAATGATTATGTGCATGACCTTTCATCCCAGTTCTGCCACTCCATTCCTCAAGGTTATCCAGATCTTCCTGTATAACATTCCAGTCCTTCTCTGTATTGGCAATGCCACCAAACTTCATATCATCAGCAAATTTCATTAGCGCTTTTCTACTTTTTGTGCCAAGGGCATTAATACAAACATTGAATAAGAATAGCCCCAAGACCAATCCTTGAGGAACTCCACTAGTAACCTTGCTCCAGTCCACTATTTCTCCTTTCAGCATGACCCATTGCCTTCTCCCCATTAGCCAATTCCTTGTCCATTTTACAATGCTTGTTGCCAGCCCCATCTTTCCTAATTTAATGAATACTTTCCTATGTATCTGTTATGATTTGTGAATGGGTTTAAATCCCAGGGCTTTGCTGGATTTCCCAGAAATGTAATGAGTTCTCTTTGTGGTGGTTCAGTCTTCAGAGAGACGCCGCAACAATCACATCTGCCTCGTTACCTTCTGAGCTCTAGCTCCATGACCAGTGCATCGGTGTGAAGCTGGGGGTGCTCCCGCACCGCCTGGCTTGCAGTGGTTTCCATCATACACAGGATTTACAATTTGGTTCAATGGCTCTCAGCACCCCCACTGTACACATTGTTCCAGCACCCCTGGCCCAGTGTGAACATTCTAGAGCTGACTGGCACTGGAAAACAATCCTTTGATTGATTAAA
Organism: Lepidochelys olivacea; assembly: GCF_965140295.1. Taxonomy (NCBI): domain Eukaryota; kingdom Metazoa; phylum Chordata; order Testudines; family Cheloniidae; genus Lepidochelys; species Lepidochelys olivacea. The sequence goes on along the minus strand of NC_140414.1, from coordinate 133,153,704 downwards.
TGGACGGCGTTTGAGCCCCTGTTGTGTTTTCTTCCTGTGGCTATCCTAGTACATGAGTACCTGGGCCAGGATATTTGCCAGCACAGCAGATTTTGAGCAGGCTTCACAGAGTATTCTCAGAAAACAGATTCCAGGTTCATACACCTTAATCCAGGAAGAGAGGAAATACATGGCATGTGACTTGAGTAGCCAATCAAAACAGCTCAGATTTTGAATATTGAATACTCCCAAGAAAAATGCTAATGACTGAGCTACCAAGACTGTAACCAGTGAACCCAGTGAGATTTCTAATCATCCTGGGACTAAGATTGGCACAGATCCCACTGAATTAAATAAGAAAATGTATCTCTTATTAGTGGTTCACTACTCAAGTTTTTGTAACATGGAGTTTTATATGTGAACTCAGTGAGTGCAACTTGACAGTTTTGCATAAACAGTGAGAGACTGTACATCCTTATTTTAACACTACATATCACCTGCTGATCTTTCTGAACTAATCTGTGTGTTTCTTCTTGCTTTTTCCTCTCTGCTTTTGTGATTGGAGACATTTTGCTGTTGACTGATTTGTGAGCATGGGCACCTGAAATTCTTTTTAAACATTCGAGTCCAAATTTTCAGAGGCCTGCAAAATGGGTGTAGCCTGCTTTCCCCCATCTGGTTCTGTGGAAACATGAGTTGAACTCAAACCTGCAGCATTCATAATTAGTCTGCCAAATACTTTGTTTTATTGTCTCCCACATAGTCTCACTGTGTATAAACAGACATGTTCCCACGCTGAACAGTGCAGATACTGAACCTGGGCATCTATCTGATTGCTCTGTACTACTGCTGATGAAGTCCTGATGAGCCAAAACAATAGTTTCATATTTCATTGTTTGACCCACCTTTGTTTTCAGACTATGTAGTCTAATTAAGCAAAGGATTAAAGTATTACCAGCAGGCCTGACCCTTATTTAGGCTATTGAACAGCCATCAGTGGTAATGACTTTCACTCGCTACCAACCTGAGCCGTACTCAAACCAGTGCCCTAGAGTTGAACGGCTCCAGATTCTATTATGAAAAGCCCCTCAGCCATCCAGTCCTTCACTTGCTATCCCTGAAAAAGTGAATTTAGACCATATTTCCCCACCACAGTTTCTTATTCTGGGGCTTGTTCTTGATTGTGAAAACTTGCCTGGGGTGGCAACTGTTGATACTTGTACAACCTCTCAGACCAGGGGTGATGAATATAACACCACACAGTGTGGTTGAGAGAGGAGATGGAATACTAGACCCTGACCTTGGACAAATCACACCTTCTCTGACTTGCTTTCCCCATCTGTAAAATAGAGATGATAATGCCTGTCCACCAGATATGTTGTGAGCCTTGATTAATGTTTGTAACAAGCTACATTAATGCTAAATAATATAGAGAGACAAGGTGGGTGAGGTAGTATATTTTATGGGACCAACTTCTGTTGGTGAAAGAGAGAGAATTCAAGCTCCTTGGAGCTTGTCTCTTTCAGCAACTGAAGTTGGTCTAATAAAAGATAAAGATATCTCACCCACCTTGTCTCTCTCATATCATGGGACTAACATGCCCACAACAACCCTGCAAAGAAAGGATATGGACTCAGTTCTACTCCAAGTTACCTTCTGTAGTAATTTGTTACTGTGCTAATTATTTTACTTCTGTGGACGGTTATGCCTGGGAACCTGTGAGCAGAAAGATTGGTTTATATTTTATTTTCACAACAGTGGGGAGGCGGGGGGAAGCAGTCTGGATATTTTTTAATTTACAGAAGTCCAGAGGAAAAGGTTTTTAGCTCAGGCTGTTGTAGGTCTTTCACCCAGCAGTTGGTGTGTTTTACTCTGTATTTGGTACTAAGGATTTATCAGACACTCAAATGAATAGCGTTGTTAATAGGACTCCCTCCTGGAAGCTCCGCAGTGATTGGCATGGGGCTTCCCTGTGGACAAGGTGGGGTCAATACAGTCTGGTCCTTAACTGGCAAATTCTTTTGTGGGCGCAAGCCAGCTACATATGTGTCTGTTAACACATCTGTGTAGAGGGCAGTAAGGTCTGTACAGGAAACAAGCTGGAGCTGCAAAGTTTGGATCCACCTGGGATGTGCCTGTGTGTAAACGGGGGGCTTGAGTCCCCCTTTGGACCGGTGTTGGCGGAGGCTGGACCTGAATGTGGACCTGAAATAATGAAACTAGATCCAGGGCGGGACCTGCCCCGGGGTCGCCTGCCAGCTGCTGCCTGCTGGGAGCTCTCCTTTGCACGGACGAGCCATGCCGTTTGCTGCCTCCCCTCCCCGGGCTTTCCCTCTGCGGGCGGAGAGCGGTCACTGCGGGCGGAGAGCGGCTCCCGCAAAGGCTGCGGGCTCCCGCGGTGCGCCCCGCAGCCCCGCTCCCGGTACGTTTCGAGACAGCCGTGTCTGGGGGAAGATGTAATTTCTCTGTCAGACACTGTAACTTCCTCACGCTTCCAGTGCCAGCCGCGGCAGTAAAAGGCTGTCAGCAGCGCTCACTGGGGGGGAAGCAAACAAGAGGAAGGCGCTAATGGGATTAGAAAGCTATCGTTTCGTACTGTCACCCCGCCGGGGCGGCGGGTGGCGAGCGGAGCCGAGCCCCTGAGGCCTGGCCCGGGAGCAGCCCTGGGTGTGGCCGGGGAAGAGGGGAGCGGCCTCGAGGGCTCCCTTCGTTAATTTCGCCCTCTTCTGAGAGTGGCTCACTGTTAAAAGTCCTTTTCTAGCCCATCCTCCAAAGGCTGCTGCTCTCTGCCACCGGGCTCCTCTCCCCGCTGGGCTGGGACCTTTCGGAAGAGGTGGTGGGTGAAGAAAAGCCACCCTTGGTGGGGGAGCGTGCAGGCATGGGGGAATGGTGGGGGGTCACCTGGAAAATGGGGCGAGCCGGTCCATGGCTGTCTGGGAGCGGCTGGACGGGAGCTGATTAAAGGAGGACAAATTAATAATCGACAGCGCACTCTCCCGTCTGCGTTTCTTAACAGTATTCGGTGCCCTGGAAAGGCAGCAATCAGCTCTCGGGAGTGAAGGGATTCGAGACATATGCAGTTCCCTTCCCCAGTGTGAAGTATAGCATCAGATAGGAGAGCTGGGAGCGAGATAAGAACTTTGTCTCCTCTTTAATGGGAGATTTATAAGCTTTAGTTTACCTGGCAAACTATCTTTAATCGTCCATGCCTTTGCTTTGCTTTTCATTTTCCTGGATCCATGACAGAACAGCCCTTATTTTAAAAAATATAAAACGGGGTCAGATTTTTTTAAAGCAGGGAATATTAATTTTGCAGTTCAATAAAAAGATAATTTACAGAAATCCAATGGTTGTTTCGGTATTTTTAAAAGGTGCGCTCATAATTCAACAGTTCATTTATGAAATGTACATAAATGCTTCCCAACCGCCGCCGTGTCTACCGCCAAATCCTAGACCCTGCTGCCCCAGCACTTCGGTTTCTATTTTATATCGCAGAGTTGAGGGGTCATTATTGAGCTCAAACAAGCTAATTCAGAAAATAAAAACCAGGCAAAAATAGCGAATAAGGTAAAGTTCCCTCTCACCGCAAAGAAGAAGAAAGCTTCTTTGTGTATAAGTAACTAAACTAGCCACGTTTAAGGGGGGTCTCAAGGCAAAGGGAACAAAAACCACTGATCACGAAAGGCATTGCACCAGAAGGTGAGTTATTAGAAAGCTACAGCAGGGACGTGATTCCGTTTAGTTATTTGTTCCTCCTCCAAAGTGAACTGAAACTTGCCGCCTCACAGATATCAGCGTTAAAAAACGAGGCACACACAGACCCAGGAGGACACCGTTTACTTAACGTTTATTGAGTAATTTAAAGTGGTTAGCAAACAAAGTGCTTTCTCTGTAATTTTGGATCCCCATTCTTCCCAGACCTTATACATTAATTATAAAGTTAAAACTTTCGTAACGACCAGAAATATACATAGATGCTTAATGTAAAAAAAAAAAAAAATTGCAACCACTAAACGTCTCTCTCCACACCAGACACGACTCCTTCTGCGGTCCGTGGACTTGATTTGATTTGTCCCTGTTAGTCGTTTTTTTTTTTTTCCCTTTAAAAAAAAGATCGAAGTATGTAAAAAACTTGAGATCACGAAAGAAAATAACCCGTTGTCTTACCAACCCTGGGGCGGAGTGACAAGCCTAGAGTTTTCCATTTTACCCTGAGAGTCCAATGGGTACATCATCTTTTCAAGGGGCCAGACAAAAAACAAGGAACCGTGAAAAAATACAGCGAACGATGATTTACAGCTACTTCTATTTACAAAGAGGAAGGCGGGAGGATTTCTTCTTTCCTCTTCCTCCCTTCCCGAAGCCAAGTCCGGACACGGCGTGTATAAAAAAGGGTCGTCGAAAGGATTGTAGGGGCAGATGAAAAGTTGTTGTTGTGTCTCCGTGGGGAGGAAGCGCTGGGGACTGGGAACAGCCGGATCTTGCTCGCCGTTGGGGCGTTCAGATGGGCGCCAGCCGTTGCCAACCCGGCGGCAACCCTTGGACACGGCAGCTCGGGGCTTTCCCCGGCCACCGAGTGTCCCGTCCAGCGGCGGGGAGCGGGGCCGCGTTCCCACGGTGTTCGCCTGGTGCCAGGCTCCTTTGCCCAAACTTCCAGCGGGTTCGGAGGCTGAAGCCACGCGCGCTCCCAAGAGTGTTGCTCGTTTTAAATGATAACCGGGGTGAAAGGAGCCACTCAGCTCAGGAGGGAGGGGGGGCTTTTAAAAACAAAGGGCCGAACAAGAGGTTTGTCCGTCTGGGAAACGCGATTTCACCAGCTCTCTCCTCCCCCGCAGTCCCCGTTTCGCTCTAAAGCCCCTTCCCCCCCAAACTCAATGGCTAGAGAAAGAGCGGCGAGGTCGTCAGGGTTTGATCTCAGGTGGGTGACTGTTTTCGGGGCTGGGAGGGGGGGGGATGGATTTACTATTAATTATTATGATTAATTAATAATAATGTAGTGTTGCTTTGCCAAGTCCTCAGTTCACTGCGCTCCGCGGGGCTGCCCCTTGGCTGCTGTAGGAGCCAGGCGCGCAGAGAGAATTCAGAGGCGTCTCTTCCCCGTTAAGGTGATTGCGAGTTCGGGGCGCGCCTGGGGACCTCGGAGCGGGCGCGGCGCGGAGTATCCATCCCACTGGGCCGAATGGGAGCTCCGAGCGCGCTGGGGGAACTCGGAGCGGGCGCGGCGCGGAGTATCCTTCGCAGGGGCTGCGGCTCCAGCGGCTCGCAGTCCCGGGGCGGGGGGAGGTAGGTTTATAGGTGCGGGGTGTAGAAGGCCGGAGCCCCGTAAGTCTGCGAGCCCAGGACAAAGGGCGAGAGGACGGCGGGGCTGGGCAGGAAGGGCAGCTGGGCAGCGCACACCAGCCCCCCGGTGGGGTGCCCCGGGTAGCCCCCGGGGCCGTGCATGGAGAGCGGGTTGCCCATGGGCGGCGAGTGGCTGAGCGGGCTCAGCCCCCCGCCCAGGCCGCCTCCCCCCAAGCCTCCTCCGGCCCCGCCGCCGCCTGCCCCGCCGCCCGTCGGGGCGCTGGTGTCGGCGCCCGGGTTCTGCTTCTTCCACTTGGTGCGGCGGTTCTGGAACCAGATCTTGACCTGGGTCTCGGTCAGGCTGAGCGACAGCGCCAGGTTGAGGCGCTCGCAGACCGACAGGTACCGCGTGGACTTGAACTTGTTCTCCAGCGCCACCAGCTGCTCGTAGGTGAAAGCGGTCCGCGCCCGCCGGGGCTTGCCCGACTTGGAGTCCGAGCCCGTGCGCTTCCTCTTGGGCTTGGCCTGCGGGCCCCCGCCGGGGGCAGGAGGCTGGGCCGGCGGCTGCGGCTGCTGCTGCTGGCTGCCTGGCTCCCGGTCCTCCGGCTGGTGGCCGGGCTCTGCCTCGCCGGCCCCCCCCACGCCGCCCAGGCTGCTGCTGCTGCTGCTCTCCTCGCTGCACAGCTCCTCCTCGTCCTGCAGCTCGCTCTCCGGGCTGGGGCTGGGCCTGCTGCCGTAGTCCAGGTCGCACTCCTCGGCCTTGTACAGCTCTCCATCCTCTGCGCACAAGCAAGGAGAGGGGTTAGCTTAGCAGCTCCCAACCCACCCTGCCCCAGCACCCATACCCCCACCTACCCAGCCAGCCTGGAGAGGGCCCTGTGGGGCCCCCAGCTCTACAGCCAAGCTGAAAGGGGTAGGAAAAGATGCCCCCCCTCCCCTAAATCTAGGCTCTTTAGACAGAGACCTACTGGGAAGGGGGGGGGGGGCAGAATCCAGGCTTCAGTGGGCACAGAATGTGAATCTGCCCTCCCAGCCTCCCGTCCAAGCTCCTTAGGCCAAGCCATCCTCTAAAGGAGAAGCAGAATTGCTAGAGGGCACTGGGAAGTTGGCAGTAAATTGCCCTGTTTACTTTCCTCAAGGTTGCTGCTGGGCCTCAAACTGGGAGGACTTGGAAGGGAGGTGATGTGAGGTTTCCTATATTTTTTGGGGGTAGGGGAGCATCTGTGAAAAGACCCACTGATACACAGCAAAACCATTCATCATCCTAAGAGATGCACTTTATAAACCCTGCCCTCACATTCTTCCAGCATGAGGGATTCTCCCATATCCCCTCCCCAAGGGAAGGAAAGGTGGCAGGCCTGGAGCAGATTTGCCCTTTGCAAAAAGGAAGTTTAAGGAGTGCCCTCTTGACCTGGAAGAATTGCGTTGTAAAGCTCTCTGGGAGAGGATTTTCCTTTGAATTGTGGGTGGTTTCTATCCCTTGTAGACGCCACACATATGTACTGAGTATTTAATTGATTTAAGCAAAGGGTAAATGGGCATGGGAGAGAAGAAGATATACTAGGCTTGCAACAGTTGCTTTATAGGTCACGGTTTATATTTTCCTTCTTCACTGTAATCCGAATGGCACAAATATTGCAAAAAATCAGAAAAATAAATATCAGTAAGTGTAACTTTCGAAAACGTTAGGGGTCTGTCTATGTTGTCACCACTCTCATGGAGGAATCTTCCATCCAAAAGGTTCTCCAAATAGGAAGTCCCGAAGTGCTTTTTAGTAAGAAACCACCTTTGTCTAAAGCTGGGACACCATGTATAATAGTCTCCAACCCTAAAACCCTAACTAACCAAGCTAAAAGCTTTACAAATATAGAACATTATTTAGTGGACAACAATGAGAAGTCCTACTTTGTAATCATTCTTCGTTCATCTTCCGAATTAAAAATGATTGTGAAATGCTAGGAAATAAAATTAATCTCATTATTATTGTTTGTAGAAGCAATCGCAGTTAGTATCTTCCATGGCACTTCTTTCCAGAAGCCTCAGGAATGCTAATATTAAAATCATTTGACATTTTAGAAAATTGGACATCTCTTTCTGCAATGTCTTCAGAATAGAGATTTGAAAAATTAGGGCTAGAGAAATGAGCAATAACGAATATGGAACATTTTGGAAGAAAGTCTGTGAACGACACGGGGGTTTGCTGTAGGAAGAAGAGAACACCATTGATAGGACTTTTTATTCTAGTTATTGAATTATCTGCATTGATGGAAGATTTGCTGCCTTCTGTGTTGGCCTGTTTCTAACCGTTTCTGTGCCTTGTTTGTTCTCGTGCTGTTCCTAAGGTAGAAGTATTAAACGGGAGTAAATACTTGTATTGATTAGCAGAGCAGATACAAACTTAATTAAACTCATTTTGTGTAATGTACAAACTAGTTAACGGTCATTTAATTTATTTGGGTTTATATTATGCTCCAATTAACGGGACTGCAGATGAGAACAAGGTAATTATCCGATATTTAGGGCCATTGTACTTCTGGGGAAGATCAAGTCGTTATGAAACCTGAAATAATATTCGTAAAGAAGCCGCTTCACTCTGTGGATCATGCCTTAGACATTTCTGACAGCTTGAAGGCCGGATGCTATATTCCTTTGACCATCCCAAATTCCCAGTAAAGTAAAAAAGGAATTCATCAAATGCAGGATCGGGCCTCAGGCTGGAGTAAAATAAATAAAATACCTTGTCCTTATTACATTTAGATACTCCTAAACTTCCTGAATCGGTCTGCGTTTTACACCTAGATAACCCAGTATAGCTATTATCTGTAAATCCCCCTCCTTCCCACAAATTAAGCAGCGAGTTGATCATTATGACCCATTATGTGTTTGCTTTAGTCATTTAAATTCCATAAATACTAAGGCTGTACCGTCTATCTCAAACTTTGCCAAATCTTAAAACTAAAATGCTGTATATTCAATTAGGTGATTATTTTTAATTGAGAAATTTTAAAAAGTGAAAAGATTATGTTCTGTGAAATAAGCTGATTTCGGCTGAACCTTGGATATTGCTTGCTCCCCACGGGGAAAAAGAGAGAGAGAGAGAGAAGTTTATTATAGTCACCTTAACCCGCAAAACCAATGTTTAGTAATCTGGGGACTTTTTAACGAATAATACTTTCCCTCTTGGTGTTAAAAATTAGAAAATGGAAATCTGGAATTATGACCGATATATAGAAATAACAACATGAGTAAGGGGTTTCTAAATTTAAAATAGTATATGAAGATGAAATAAAGTTCAAATCTACATCGAGTAGAAATTAAATTATAGATGGATGCCATTGTATATGATAATTTTGTACACACACCTTTCCATATATTCTTGTTGAAAACATATAGGAATGTTTATATGTGTAGGGGTAAATATAACAACATACAGTACGTACGTTCAATACAGATGACACAGAATGTATGTGATGATTACTGTAGAGGGTTTCCCCCCCCCCAATAATTTGTAAACATTCCCCAATAAGGGAATATTATAAAATATTCCCGTCAATAGGGGAATATTAAAATATTTTTCTAAACAACAACTGCACTGGTAATTGTCCAAGGCAACATCACTCTGGCTTTGCAACTGTTAATGCAAAACAAATTAACCCGAGGTTTCTCAATTATTTCTAAAACTAAATGTGTTTTGCAAGATGAACTTAATTATTTTCTATTTTCAATGTACTTGTACTTTTTCTGGTTGTAGAGAATCATAATGATTTTCGGATCGTTTTCCCCACCCCCCACCGAACTAAACCAACTGCTTGATCTACTGTTACCCAAGGTGATGGTGATGATGGGACCATAATGCGATTAACTTTCATTATTTCTCAGTACTCACAAATCTATTGTTGGGTGTTTCTAGCTTTACACAATATTAGCATAGTTAAGACTGAAGAGATAAATCGTGCAAAATCCCTGGCAGCTTGTCAGTAAGCAAAGTTTAGTGTTGCATGTGTTTCTAAATATATTTACTGTTAGAGAAATGAATGATAGAATTGCATTGCTCTCCTTGCCTGGAGATAAAGTATAAGATTGGTGATAGGCTGACCTCGTCGGTCTTTCTGATTGAACAGACCTATTTAGTATGACAAAAGTCAGATCTGTTTAGACAAATACTTACTTTAGGTGTACTCGGAGTTTTAAAAATCTCTTTGATTTCTTTACGTCTAGCTCCTGCTATTGCTTTGATGATTAAAAACAGCTCTACTGTAAAGGGGCTTGTGTTGAAAAAGGTAGAACAAAAACCTACCTTATGGCCTAATTTTAATTGATATGGACATTCTAGCACAGAATTGTAAAGACACCGCTCTCTCTGGTAATCCTAGTCCAGAAATTTATTTTCCAGTCTTTACGGTATCAAACACAACCCACTGCTGTCCCACCCGTCAAAATACAGACTATCTAGAGATATTTTTCATGTGTGCCATCTTTTCCCGGAAGTGCTCTAACATCTCCAGAGTCACAGCGTTTAGAGGTGAGAAAGTTGGAATATTTGGACCTGGAAAGAAAAAGCAATCTAGAGCTCGGGTCGAATGCAATTCCCGATCAATAGCGAGCCCTAATAAGTGTAATAGGTTTTAATCGAGTAATTATCCGAATTTTGACCCTCTAATTTAGATGTTAGGAGAGAGTTTGCAAGGTGCTTGAAAGAGATATGCACAATTCGATAATAGGATATCGACCCAGGGAGTCCTATATGCCACTCTGGGGCGATTTCCCCCATTATCCAGCCTCTTTACGTTGCTAAGCACATTTTACCTTAAATGTAATCGAAGGAATTTAATTGTTTTTCCAGAGATAACCAGCATTTTGTCACAATTAGTCTGATTTGTCCTAAAAAAGCCAAGAGGAGAGAGAAAATTGAATCTGTCGCCCAGAGCAACGCTCAGCAGGCCGGGGGTGGGGTGGAGAGGGGAGATGGTTCTGAAAGCTGGGGGGGGGGGGGGTAGGAAATACAGAAAAGTCGTAAAAGCGACTTTGATACTTGGAAAATCCAGCCAAAGTGGGACTTATTTGATGATCTGAGAATTAATTTAAAATCCTGTTGGGCCCGCGCATTCAAATGACCTGCAGCCCCCTCAATTCTTCCTGCAAAGTTTGCTTCAGTAGCAACTTACACATGCCTGTTACCCTCGAGGACAGAAGTGAGACACCACGACGGAAGCTGTTATTAGGTGATATAATGCAGAGTCCGGTTCCATTCGCCCCCAGTAATCAAATGAACTCAGTGAGGCGTGACGGACTAGGTACATTTAATACAACATTACCCCTTGAAATGTAACGCTTTCTAGCCAGATCGCAAACACCAGAGCCCAGGAGGAAGACGTTTAACTTTTGCACACTGTTCCTGCCCCAGATTTGCGTTTGTATTTCCTTGTTTGCAGAAGGGCAGCTACAGTTATTTATCGTGTGTCTGATTGAATCGTCAAGACACCTGTTCGGGAAAATGAAAGGAAGGCCCAGAGGGGGCATTACTGAGAGTACTTGCACATCACAGAGGCTCCAACTTGGAAGTAGTGCCCAGCATAAAACTTTACGCAACTGAAAGGAGAGCCGGGCCAGAAAAGTTTCACCTTGCAGAGGGCATATAAACCAGCAGACATCACATACCTTAAAACCAGGCAGACCTCGCTACACCACTGAAACCATCCACTTTAATAAGTGGGAAGAGGTGCTTATAAAAATGTTACACGTTAGTCCCTCCGCATGCACCTCCCTCGCTCTACATTCTTAGCCAGGTGTGGAAGCAACAGGTAAGGAACATTTGCCCTTTACAGCAGACTCCCTGTGTCTACACGTAAAAGTTGCGCCCTTTTTTGTATCCGACAGAAGGCAGGGGTGACGGCGCGTGTCTCCGAGACTCACCTTTAGAAGCATGTAATCACACTGCATCATAATTTCAGGCGCTTTTGATCATCCCCCCCCCTCCCCCGTAGCCGGCTATTTGCTCCAGACACGAGTTAGACACTCTGCGGAAGGTTAACATGCACAACGTACTTACTGAGCAAGTCCGAGGACTTTTTGCACGTTTCAAAATCTTCAGCCAGAGCCTTTGGATCTGCTAGCTCCGTTCCTGACTCCTCGGGTTTATCCTCTGCCCCTAGAGTGCATTCGCTCCCTGCGGATTTGTACAACACAGAACAGCGCCTCTTCTTGCTGTTGAATTTGTTGGGATCCAGGATGTCCAGCACCGAAAAAGAGGTGGTTCTGTGGACCACTGGCAGGGCTGCTCCTGCCCCCTCTTGTCCAGGGGTGTTGCTCTGATTGTCGCCTGGCCTGTCTCTATTTCCAGGACACGAATAGACCGGGAGCTCGTTGCTGGAAGAAAGTCTCTGGTCCCCGTGGCTTTCCATGCTTTCCCCGTGAAGGCAGCCGGACACTGGCTCCACTACAATGCCAGCCTGGCTTGCCGCTGCTGCTGGGATAGAGATGTCACCCCCCGGAGTCTTGTCTCTGCTCGCATTCATGACTCTTTTCACCGCCCCTTCCACTTGCAACTCTTCCCCTTCCCACGAACTTCAGCTGGAAACTCCGGTCTTGCAGTCAGCTCGGGAGCTGCTTTGTTTATCGTCAGGTTAGCACAGAGGCGAGCTGGTTCCTCTAGGTCTGCAGGGTTTCCCGGGGCTAGGTCCACCCTGAACTGGAGTCTCCCGTGGATAAAGGAAGTCAGAGAGCGATGCTCCTCTCAGTTGCTCCTTCTTTCTTCTCATCATCCTCACGCAGCTACCTAAACAGTTGTGTCCCCCACACCCCCCTCTCTCTCACCCACAGACACACGGGCAAGGCTGTATCTTATTTATGCATTCATATTTAGCAGTGGGTTGTAATTGGCTACAAATTAATCCCTTGCCCATAATAGTCAGTAATCTCCATCCCTGGAGGAGAGAGACACTGAAAGTGTGTGTGCCTGAGAAAGGGGAGGGGGGCGGGAGAGGGGAGAGAGTGAAGGATGGTGTTGGCTGTGATATACTTAGCTGTCAGCTCCGTTTCAGCACACCTCCACTCAGCTGGAAAGCATCTAAATAGCCTTATTTGGAGAAGTGGGAGGAGACCGCTTTCTTTGAAATAATTGCGGGGATCAATATAAAGAAGATATTATACACACCGAATGGGATCGCCCCTCCTAATGGTTTAGTTATAGGATCAGAAGGATAGTATTTGTGCTCAGAAGTGTGAACAAGCTCACCTGTTTCACCCCCCCCCGTGCATTATTAAATTAGAACAATAGAATAAAATTGTTGTCCGAGGCTGAATGCTTTGGATTATACGGTGTGTATAGGCACGTTGTCCCTTCCCCCCACCCCATTAATTGAAATTACATATCAGATGAAAGTGCCTGGAAATACCGAAAGCAAAACAATACGCTTAAGCAACACAAGGCAAAACACGACGATCAATACTAAATAACTGGGGGGGGGTGGGATCTATTCTTGTCCCACGTAGAAATAATGCAATAAACACAGCTCATTCTCATTTCTGAGAAACACTCCTTCATTCAAGGGGTTTTGAATGCAGGAAAAAAAGGAAGAAATTAGGAAAGAGTTGCCTCTGAATTACAAAAATCTAATTTCCTTTCCTACCCAGGTTTCTCTCTCTGTGTGCGCGCGCTTTGACCATGTCCATTTCATTCTTGCTTTGGGTGTCCAAATCGCTGCTTAGTTTGAACCAGCTGCCAAAAAAAAGGTAGGAAAATAGAGAAAACATAAAAAGAAAATTAGATTTTTTTTTTGTCTTTCAGGCTGGTGACACATACAAGGACAGGTCCTTTGCAATTATCGCGGGCAATGATCCTTTGGAAAGCAGAAATTAAAAGTTGGGAGAAATAATGGGTAAAACAATCAGCTGTAATTTTGGTAGGGGTTGGACATGATTAGCCCATCAATGGGCTGGGCCCAGGGGAGTTCCTGGAGCCCACAACAGCTCCCTCTCATATATTATAGACCAGCCCTTAGATTTTAATCAGACCCCACAACAGCGTCCTTCCTCTTTTATTACTTTGTTATGCTTTATCTGTAAATTATAAATCACCTTCTGGGTGGAAATGGTATGTATAATCTCGGATCAGGTGTAGATAATTACCTCCTCCCTCACTTCCCTGACCTCACTGCTACACAAACACAGCTAGAGCTAAGTTTTAATACCCATTGGGTTGGTTTTTTAAAAGCTGCTCTTTCTTCCCTTCTCCTGGGGTTGTGTCTTTGGAGCAATTTCTCTTTCAATATTTCTGCTGGCAGCCAGGGGATATTGTTTATGGAAAGGCGACGGTGTTTTAGGTAGACTTTGATCAGATTTCCTATTGTCATCCTCTCCGTTGGCACCTTTTCTGGAGGGAATCCGGTTTTCTGGGGTGGGGTGGGGGGGGAGGGGATTCTTATCTCTCGAGTACATTGGCGTCCTGATAAGTTTCTGCCTGGGCACCCCCCAATATCTGGTCTAAATTGCAATTATAACTCTGCGCTCGAAGGTCCAAGCGGGGCCTATACAACGGGGGAGGGGGGGGGCATCGACCAGCACTGATATAAAGGACAAGAGCAGGTAAATGATTATTAATTCAATAACGTACACAGGCTCAACTTCGTGAACACTTCGAGGAAGGAAGGAAAGTGAATCTGAGCCCCCGATGTCGCCTGGAATAAATCTCTCTCTCGCGCGCACTGCTGAGACTCTCTTTCCATACACGATGCCGTGTGTTTATTCTTTGATGTACCCAATCAAAGCTGGGAAACAAAAGGCGGCGATTCGCTCGGTACCAGTGTACCGCGGGGAAAAGTTTCAGGGAGCAGGCAGCGCGCGGGTAGAGGACACCGCTGGGCCCGTCAACGGGGTGGAATTCTGCTCCGAATTCCCCCTTTCGCCCCAGAGGAATAAACCGAAGCGGACAGACGCCTTTGTGCGCGCGCGCCCCTGGCTCCTAAAGCGAGGGTTATAAAGATGAGCTTTTGCTCCTAATCACAATTGATTGTCAATTAGAGCCTCATTTGCGCAATCTCCATCCATCTGCCATCTCTGGTTATCTGTTCTCCGGAAAGTTAGCGCTGATTGCGGGGCACGAGATGAGTTGTGACATGTAATATCGCGCTCATGATCGGGGCGGGTGACCACTTCCCTTTTGCTCGGAGCCAGTCTTTTTCCTGCCCCTCACAAAAGGAAGCCAGCACACCACAGCCCGGGGAGGGGGGCGCATGGTTTGGAAGGGAAGGTGGGGCAGGGTGACTCGCAGGAGGGGTAGATTAACACCAGGTAAATGCCATGTCATCAGACCTCTGCCCCTCCACCACCCAGGACAGTGGCTGGGATGGAAATGGTTCTTTCTCTAACCCAACAAAGCAACCCTAGCGGTTTGACGACTCTCCCGATAGCGATCTCTGTAGTTAGGCTGAATTATATCTGCAGGGAGGGGACATTTCTACCGCCGGGAGGTGCTTGTGGTTAGTTAGCACAGAACCGGGCCGCGTTTGCTTCCCACGGCAGCTTGGGTGAGATGCAGTGTGCAGAGACCCCCCCCCCCCCAACACACACTCCCTCCTCCTTTGCTCCTTTGGCAGGATGATCGCTCCAGCTGCAGCCTGTCTGGGAGACGCTGCCGCTGTAACACCGACAGCTGGGGCGGGTTTGCACTGCGGGCGGGTGCCCGGGGAACAGGGAGGTAAGCGTGGAGCCCTTTCAAACCGTGTTTACACCCCAGCTCTTGGGGAGGCGGGGAGACAGAGCAGAACAGCTCGGTGCCAGGGGCCGGGGATCAGTTCAGTGGTTTGAGCATTCGCCTGCTAAACCCAGGGTTGTGAGTTCAATCCTTAAGGGGGCCATTTAGGGATCTGGGGCAAACATTGGGGATTGGTCCTGCTTTGAGCAGGGGGTTGGACTAGATGACCTCCTTTCCAACCCTGAGATTCTATGATTCTATGATTCTAGGGGATCCCAGGCCCTGGCTGCTGGGCTTAGGGGCGGGAGGAAGAGGGCCTGCGAATGAAACAGCCCCGCCAAGACAATCCCTGGTTGCAGCTGCGCGCTCCGCCCTTCTGGTGCCAGCAGCTGGCTAGGGGAACCCATTACTCCCCGGGGCTTCTCCTCCACCCTCGTGCAAGCCACAGGGGCCAGGCCAGCTGGCGGCAGAGTGAGGCTGGCTAAAGGGAGAGCGAGAGGCTAATACTTCGGGGGGGAGGGCTGCCACTCTCAAAAGAGCCACAGTCTCCCAGTCACCGACAGAGGTGAGCTGGGTCTGTCCTGCCCCGTCCTCAGCAGCACCACGAAGGGAGAGACACGCCCCTAGGCTCCTCTTATCTCAGATCCGCAGAGGCAGCGAGCTCCCAGGGACATTTTCAAACAGCTTTTGGATCCAGAGGACGCTCCGTCCCCTTCCTCCCGCCAGCCGCAATGACCTCTGCCGGCGAGAGCGGCCCCTCGGCAAGGCCCTCTGTCCAGCCCCTTGCGAGCCCGGCTGAGATAAAACTGCTCCTTCCTCCTGACCCCTAAGTTGTCTAGGCTCAGACAATGCAGCCTGGCTCCTCGTTGCATTTTCAACGGGAAGATGATCCTTAGACACTGAACAGCAAAGCGAGCGGCCTAAAATCAGAGCCCCCTTGCTGGCCTGTCCGGCCATGGGGCTGGCTGCACGGACATGCCGCTCGTTATCTGTCAGCCCAGAACATTTGCATTTAGTAAATATAAACCTTTACATCCGGTGCCCCCTTCTGCCTGGATGTGCTTTGCAGCTTTATAGAAGGGACTGGAGCGCCCTGCTCCATTCGACGCGGCCGGAGTGGGGGCCACGAACACCCCCCTGAGCAGCGGCTGCGGCAGCCCGCGCCGGAGTCTTTAAGCAACAAATTCCATCTTTTTAAAAAAATTAGATTTCTACAACTCCGGTCAAAACCCGAAGCTTTTCTTTTTTGGCCATTCATCATTCCCTTCCAGCAGCGCGGATCTCAGGGTAATTAAGGGCATTTATCGTGGTGGTAAAACAGTTTAGCAGCCCTTGTTATATTGGGAAGGTCACTTTGATGGATTTCCATGGGGGAAAGGATTGGGAGAGGAGGAACTGGGGGAGGGGGAGTTATCTGATTCGGGGTGGAAGCGGTGCAAGAGAAATCCGCCTCACTTCCCCCGCACTCTTGATCGGTTTGCATTGATCAGAAATGTGCCCTGGGAGCAATGGAAGGTCACTGAGGATAAAGTCTTTCCAGTACCTCTCCTGCGTGGATGGAAACACATGGTCCCTGCAACGCGGAGCATCACGCTGGAGTCAAGTCCCCTCTGTACAATCCAGATACACCGAGTGGGAAGGAAGCCTGGATGGTCCTTCCACGGCCCCCCACCCCTTCACAAAAGTAACACATGCAGAAGAAAGACTTTTCACATCCCACCTTTTAATTTAAACCTTAAACCCGCGCATCTTATCGACAAAAAGAACAGGAGGACTTGTAGCACCTTAGAGACTAACAAATTTATCTGAGCATGAGCTTTCCTGAGCTACAGCTCACTTCATGGGATGCATTCAGTGGAAAATACAGTGGGGAAATTTATGTACATAGAGAACATGAAACAATGGGTGTAACCATACACACTGGAACCAGAGTGATCACTTAAGGTGAGCTATTACCAGCAAGGGGGGGGGGGACCTTTTGTAGTGATAATCCAGGTGGGCCATTTCCAGCAGTTGACAAGAAGGTCTGGGGGGGGGGGGGCGAGAATAAACATGGGTAAATAGTTTGTGTAATAACGCATCCACTCCCAGTCTTTATTCAAGCCTAAGTTAATTGTATCCAGTTTGCAAATTAATTCCAATTCAGCAGTCTCTCCTTGGAGTCTGTTTTTGAAGTTTTTTTATTGAAGAATTGCAATTTTTAGGTCTGTAATCGGGTGACCAGAGAGATTGAAGTGTTCTCCAACTGGTTTTTGAATGTTATAATTCTTGACGTCTGATTTGTGTCCATTTATTCTTTTAGTAGAGACTATCCAGTTTGACCAATGTACATGGCAGAGGGGCATTGCTGGCACATGATGGCATATGTCACATTGGTGGATGTGCAGGTGAAGGAGCCTCTGATAGTGTGGCTGATGTGATTAGGCCCTAGGAAGGTGTCCCCTGAATAGAAATGAGGGCACAGTTGGCAACGGGCTTTGTTGCAAGGATAGGTTCCTGGGTTAGTGGTTCTGTTGTGTGGTGTGCGGCTGCTATTCTGGAATCTTATCTCAGGGTTTCCTACAAAAGGAGGCCAAGGTGGCTCCAGGAACTTTGGAAACCGACTGAGTTTTGTCCTGTCCTTTAAAATATCTGCCTGATTAGGAAATTTTCAGACCAAGATGCATGTTTTTCTAAGAACGAAGATCTAAGCTGCCTACCTACCTACGGCGGATATTAATTCAAATACAATATACGCAGGGAGACAAATATCGCCTTGCAGAAATGTGCTTTAACCCCATTTCGTGATCGCACAGCTACTGTAAACCAGAGCCCGGGTACTGACAGACCCACGAGAATGACTAGGAAAGAAGACTAAAGGGGGAAGAACAGCGGAAGTAAGGGAACTAGGCAGTTAGGGAGATCTGTAATGTCTGTCTCCCCTGGAAGAACTGGAAACGGGGGGACTGAAATTGGGAGTCAGGACAAGGAAGAGAGTGTGTGTGTGTATTGTACTTTTATCAGAAGCAGCGTCTAATGACACCTACTTCTCGGGCACATAGCGAGATGATCTATCGATATATCCTTTAACCACGACCATTTTCTCTTCGACTTCAAACATGGCTGGTTTCCAAAAAAATCTTCCCAATCAGGGTCCTCTGCTGAGAAAGAGCATCTCCAGACTGAGGAATGTTAAAACTGCCACCTTTCTTACACTGCCATGTTTGGATCGGCAGCTCACAGCGAGCGTCTATCCTACCTGTTCTGCCACTATTAAGGGGGGGGGATGTCTGGTCGCTTTAATTATTATTTTATTTATTCTTATGGCCATCAGTCTCCAGCCACAACAGTGCGCTTGTTGCAGAATAAACCATAATTAGTTTAAAGACGGTTTGTCTTTTCACCCCTTCCCTGAAACCAGGAGAGGTCTCAGGAGTGAGCGGTAATGCTGGAGGAAAGGGGTGGTGGAGGATGTTTAATGTTAACCCAGTTAAAGCCAAAGAATTAATTAACTCCATCCAAGAAAGAAAATGATTATTAAAAAGAGAGAGAGAGAGAGAGAGAGAGATTACGAAGCAGATCTTGCCCTCTATCAACACAATGTCAGGTCCTCACAGCAGAAGATTTAAAAGCCCAGGGGATTCCAGGTTAGGGTAGTAATGAGCTTAATTGAGGTTAATGCTTCCTGCACAGCTCCTTGATTATTAAATTAATATTATCACACACATGAATCATAATTAGAAGTTTAACTAATGCTCCAGGGGAATCCTCGGAGGATCTATTAAACCAGTTCTCTTCTTTCTCACCGGTTCCCTGAGAGTTTCAAAGCAGCCAGCGTGGGGGGAGAGCCCGGCTGCGCTGGGGCCCTGTGGAATTGAGGTATGTTTATTCTGTTGCAAATTAAGATCGCTTGGGAGAGAGAAACATCCACTCCCGACACAAGGCTTTTTGCTCCTGAAATGACACCCAGCGAGAGGTTCAAAGGCAGCTTACCTTGCTCCCTTTCAAGATTTAGTTCAGCAAATTCCTGTTTAAATCCAGCCCCCCTCCGTTAATCTAGGCGCTTATCTCCCTATACCCTGGAGTATATATAAAATACTAATAAAGTGGCTTGTTGCCACTTGACTCGGGGAAAGATCTCATCGGCAGCTCTTATTCATACACCTAGTGAAAGCTGATCCCTTTTGCTCAGAGTCCGTTATAAACTCACCACCCTCGCCCCCTCCCCCAACGAAAAAAATGCCCGTGACTCTTTTGGGAGTCTTTAGAAGGGGAATGGAGGGCTGGTCAAGTCTAGAAATACTTTAGCGTTCTCCTTTATAGCCCCCCCCTTTGTAATATGTAGTTGGCTTTCCTGTAAAGGGAGGGGGTGTCCCAGCCATGCACTGTCCGTTTCTATTGTTGGTATTATTTCTTTTCCAGCAGACACCCCATGTGGGTATGAAGATGAGCGGAAAACCAGCCTCTCTGTGTGTCCCTGTCTGTCCTCATCTCTTCCTCTCTATCCTGCGAGCCCTTTGTAAATACTTCCTAAGCCTGGACAATAATCAGGAGGGAGAGAGGGTGTGTGTGCAGCGGGGAGCCAAACCCCCCCCCCCCATGGGGAGGTGCAGCAGAAAATTAGGCAGTTGGTTTGATTATTTATTTATTTATTTTATTTGCACGTGGGTTGAAATTGACATCTGTTCCTCTGTCGGGGGCCTGGGGGGAGAACGTTAACTTTGGGGTTAGAACCGGGAGAAGATTCGCTGGCGAAGGTATGAATGTGGGAAGCTGGGGGGAGGGGGGAAAAAAAAAGCTAAGGACAGAAAGGGGGTGGTAAAAAAAACAACCTTAAAACAGCCCTACTCCCCTCCTGGGATTCAGAGACTGTGGACAAAAGGGGAACGGGAATAAATAAAAGAGAAATCCGATGGTTTGCACGTAAGCATCTCTCTCTCTCTCTCTCGTTCTCTCTCTATTTATTTTCTTCTCTGTTGCTGAGACATATTGAAGGGGTAGAAAAAGGAAACATTAAGATCAACTGTGAGCCCTGCCGACGGTTTAACGATTTCAAATGAGCTCTGACTCTGGTGAAAATCTGACAATTACCCATCAGGATGGCAGATGATGGTTAAAATTACCAGAAATCAATATTCTCACCGGGTGTCCCAGCCTGATAAGAGAGACCAAGACAATGTTGACTATTAAAGTCGACAGCTTGAGATATTACACTATTAGTTATGCTATTTTTAATAATCTATAATATTTGGGCTATAATTAATTAATTATACGGGTCAGATAATATCTGGGGCTGGAATGAGGTCTGAAGGGTCTATTAAGGTTGGTAATGAGAAAGGAGAAATCTAATCTAAGGACGAGGAGCCGTGAAGGAACAAATATACAACAGACTTCAGATAGAGAGGGAGAGAGAGAGAGAGAGAAGGGTTATAGCAGACCCAGTACTCACACCTCTGCTTTCATCTCAGGGTCTCATCGCAAGAACATCTCCACTTCTCCTTTTCATGCTGATGTCCCTTTATTTGCACAAAGGCCTGATTTGCACTGAGATGTTACAACCCGCAGGTAGTTATTTAAATGTAAAAATGATTAAACATGTACTAAGGGATTAATTGATATTTTAAAAAATAAGCTTTGCGAGCGTTCCTATGGAAGGGGGAATATGGTGGGAAATCTCTAGCCCAACAGTTCTCAAACTGTGGGTCAGGACCCCAAAGTGGGCCCCAACCCCATTTTAATGGGGTCACCAGGGCTGTCTTGGACTTGCTGGGGCCTGGGCCCAAAGCCCAAGCCCCACCACCCAGGGTCAAAGCTGAAGCCTGAGGGCTTTAGCCCTCAGTGGTGGGGCTCAGATTACAGGCTCCCTGCCTGGTATTGAAGCCCCTGGGCTTTGGCCCCCTCACCCGGGGCAGTGGGGCTCAGGCTTTGGTCCCCCTCCTGGGGTTCTGCAGTAACTTTTGTTTCAGAAGGAGGTCGCAGTGCAATGAAATTTGAGAACCCCTGCTCTAGCCACTGGTGGAGGTCAGCCCCTCTCTCTGGATGCTGCTAAACCATCCCTGACAAGTAAGACTTTTAATATTTTCCCTGGCACCTAAAGAGCCTTTGAAATGCTGTTGGCGTGTTCCAGATTGTACCAAGTGGCATCTGTTTCCTAACAGACGCATGTGTATATAGTTTATGTATGTATAGCTATACACACGTGTGTGTCTGTGTGTGTATATAGCTATACATATATAATGTATGTGTGTGGTGTGTACCCTCACATAAAATGGCTTTATTTCCCTCTTTTCAAATTAACTTTATCAGACTGCATGAATTATAAACCATCTCTTTCCTCAGTATTATTAACCAATATTCTAGGTGTGACACACAGGACGACACCCATTTTATATTAATTATAGCCATACAAAGACTGTTTTTATTATCCTTATTCTGGGGGGGGGTATTATTAGTATTTATCATATTAATTCCACCCTTATTAGTTACAGGCTGAACAAGGTGGTGTGTTGAACAACTTCCCTGTCATACAAGATAACGAAGGAACCACATTTTCCTGTTCTGCTTAGGTTAGACAGGGAATTTTCTTTCTAAATAGCCTTTCTCTACTTTTCCAAACCAATTTTAATAAAAAGATACTCCTTGATCGGGTCTCCTGGAAACTGCAGGAGGAGATCGCTCAGTCTTCTTCTTAAACTGAATGTGGTAGGGTCTTACGGGTAACTGTTCCTCCACTCCTGAAGCCCTGATTGGTGGAGCCTCTCAAGGCTCAGGACTCTCCCCCGTATTGTGCCACATCTATGCAAAGTTAGTGGGACAACTGGTGAGGCTACATGGATAGAAGTGGCAACAGTATGCAGATGACACCCAGCTCTACATCTTCTTTGCATCGAATATTAATACATCATCTCCCAGCTTTTTCAGTGTCTAGCCAAAACCAGTACCAGAACAAAGTGCATCTGGCTAAAGCTGAACTCAGGCAAAGTTAAGGTGATGCTGATGGGAAGAAGGAAGTGCTCAAAGAACTTGACTCCCCTCTAACATTCCCGAGAATTGAAGGGATCTGCCCTCTGATAGTTCAGCTGGCCCATGGCTTTGGGGTCCTTTTGGTCTGCTCAATGCGATTGGCAAATAGCAGTTGATGCAAAACAACCAACCAAACCAAAAAAAAAAACAATTTCCATCTGCCAGAAGATTGCTCTGCATCTTTTCAGAAACAGATTTGGCCACAATGATCTACATACTTATGACCTTGATCATTGCAACTCATTATATCTAAAAAGCTCCAACTAGTTCAAAGTGCAGCAGCCCATCCGACCGCTACATAGGTCATCTGGAGCACACCACTGCATTGACTCCCTATTGAACAGAGTCCTGATAGTCGAGACTCTTCAGGGGTCTGGTTCTAGCCACCTGATAATTTGCCTCTCTTGCCTCAAGCTTGACCTCTCATAACAGCTACAGCAATGAAACTGTTGACCAGTAGGAGGAAGCTCATGAGGATGGGAGGCAGAACTTTTACAGGCACTAGATTTAGACTATGGAAGCCCCTATAGTACAAGAAAGAAATAACCCTGGATATCACCAGTTTCAGAACTAAATGCAAAACTCATTTCTTCAGCTTAACGTTCCTTCATTAACTGGTTCATACAGAACACTTCTCACATCCCAAGCAAACAAAAGCCTATGGACCAATCAAGCTAGGAAGGAAGAGCGAGAAAGAGATTGCTATTCTTATTTCTCTTTTTAAATACTTGGGAAGTGCACAGATGTCTGGCTTCTGCAGCTTTATAAATACCTAGATAGACAGGCTTTTCCACTGAGCAACCATGTACATTAATAAATATAAAGATTCTTCTCAAATATGCTAGTGTCCAGAAAGATTTAATTCAGGGTAAATTCACTCCTGGGTTGAAAACCAGCACAAAGATATTGAACTACTCCAAAATCGGGTGTAAGTAAGACTAAAGTGGTGCATAAGCCAAGAGTAGTCTCTGCAGCCCATTGAGTTGCACCCATAGCAAATAACTACTAAATAAGACATCTTTTATTTTATTCCAGGAAATTATACTTCACCCATCACCACAGGAGCTGAGTTCTGATGGCACAGAATGAATTATGAAATACTAATTTTTTATGCGGTTGTAATGAACAGGAAATTTAAGCTTATGACTCAATGAATTTTGGATATCCTGAAAAACACACCAGAAGACACAAATCTTTAACGCAAACTGAAGGGGAAGAAAGCCACATGAGGCAGACAGATTCGTCATGTGCTGTATATATTTTTCTGCCTGCTAAAATCTCTGCTCTTGTCTACTATGGCAGCATCAGTGATGTTAAAATTACCCTTCAAAGGCCTCGTCCTGTGGTTTTATAAAATGCTGAGGCCAAATTTGACCTTGGTTACCCTTATGCAGTCTCCTGAGGAAAAAAATCCCTTGACACTTGGGCTTTACTCCCCTGGGCAACAGAAATGTAAGGCACATTAGTGACCAGTGAGACAAGAGCGTATTCTTTACTTGTAATAGAAAAGGCAGCTCTGCAAATGCATATTTGGTGGTGGGAAGCGATCAGGAATGCTGCCCCAGTAGGGTGAGACATACAATTCCTTTTCAGCTTGTGCATTTCACACCAGTCATGAATCCCTTATCTGATGCTGTGTGTAAGA
Organism: Lepidochelys olivacea; assembly: GCF_965140295.1. Lineage (NCBI taxonomy): Eukaryota > Metazoa > Chordata > Testudines > Cheloniidae > Lepidochelys > Lepidochelys olivacea. The sequence goes on along the minus strand of NC_140414.1, from coordinate 133,130,107 downwards.
GGGTGTCACATATATAATGGTTTCCTATGTATGGATACCACCTGTTCAGTTTTTCTTTGTGAAATTTCATGCTCACCTTTGCTCTAGAATGACTAGAAAGGTAAGGTGCCATGTATTACAGCTAAAACCGACAGTGAACTTCAAAGAGACTGCCAAGCCTGTGGTTATAATGTACTCATGTGTCTAGCTAGCTGCTGTTGTTGTTGTTGTTGTTGTTGTATGTAACGCCTAGGAGCCCTTGCCGTAGACCAGGATCCCATTGTGGTAGGCACGATACAAACACAGAACAAGCACTGAACCCACCAATCTGTATGCTCCACAATCTTCTGTTGACATTGCTGCGTGATTGGCCCATTTAAGGGGAGATGGGGCTTAGCACCACCTGTGATTAATCAGCTGTTTCTCAGCTGAGGCTGTGGGTCTGGATGATTGTCTACCAGTACTTGGTCTTTACAAAGGTCAGAAGGAGCTCAGCTGAGCTGGAAAGCTGCAGAGGAAGTAATTTAGCTATTAGGGGAGTTTGAGGCAGATGGTCTGGGGGTGTAAGAACTGCAGTAAGCAGGTAGGTTTCTACAGGAGTTCCAGGTCGGGGAATGGGCCTGGAAGAGCACTGGCTGGGGGAGGCGAGGGAAAGGTTCTGGGAACTGTAGGCTCGGCTGAGCAGTGGAACTATTTTCTGCCTGTCTAAGTTTCTGTTTAACTAGCTTATGCCCTGAGGGGAGAGTGAAACAGGCTCTGCCATGGCTTTTGTCCTTTCTGGGTTCGTGAGACAACCCAGTTGTTTACAGAAGTCATCACAAGTTCCTGGTGTTCAGGGAGCATATGATAGATTTTCATATACAGGCACAACCTGATTTTTGGGCCCCTATTAGAAGCAACCTTAAAAAGCCACTTGCTCGTCTAGGGCGTGCAGCTGCTCTGCAGGCACAAAATGGCTGCTATGCATGTATCTTACGGGAATATATTTCTTTAGAGGCTTCCAGGACCTTATTCCACTCCAACATGCTGCCGCCTTATGTCCCACAGGTAGTGGTTGTGTTAGGGGTAGGGAGAGGGAGGGGTGCAGTAGGAGTGGGTCAGCCCTGGGAACTCAGTGCAGCATGGGGGGTAGCAGCTGTTCTACTGTAGCTTGCTGGCTCCCTGGTGGCCAAACGCTGCTCTGAATTTCAATTGTGTACACCCCCCGACTTCAGAATCTGGCCAAGGAGGGCTGTGCAATGACCTGCTCCTGGAGGCAAACAAGAAAACCACCTGTGTATCTAGGGCAAGATTTGGGAATATTCTAAGATACTGGTCACACTGAGAGAGCAGTTTAATTGTAGTATGCACACATCTTCAGAGGCAACTTAAATATGCTGCTTCTGGGCCCAGTTCTCAGCAAGTGGGCTGCTCCTCCAGATACAGAAGTAGGCTGGGCACCCTCTCATACAGTCTTGGTGCATCACAAAGCACGCCAGGCTGCACATAAGGTGAAATAGATGAGGAAAAGGTGTGCACTTTTTTTTTTTTTAAAAGACAAAGCCACCAGGATACTTGTCCATGTTCCATACCAGATTCAAGGGGAGTGCAGAAGTTGAAGGAAGGCCAGCAAAGTACTTCAAGCCCTGACGCGGACTAAGGCACATTCACCAGCATGTAGGTGTCAGGGAAGCCTTCCCACTCGAGAGGTAGCTGGAGAAAAAGCAGCCCGGAAGCTGCATATGCAACCAAACAGAAGAAAACCAAGCCCAAAGGTAGCAATTTGCACTCTTCATGTGGCAGAGGGCACAGCACACCGAGAGTCACTATAGAACTCCGAATACATGCACTGTGGCTAGTTTCTGAAATGAAAGGACGCATGGGGCAATTGTATCTAGTCAGAAGTCTTTATGTACCATGAGCAGGGTGAAATAGATTCATTGCACAGCAAAGGTGAGGGGTATTTAACCAGAATGATAGCCATACAATGGAGATATCAGGACTTTGCTCAGGCTTCCACACGTCGCTTAGCAGGTATGCAGTCAACAATGAACTATGAAAACATACCAAACCAGGGACCCCTCCAGCAAGGTGCTGGGTTGGCATAAGTGCATTGGGGGCTTGCACATAGGCATGCTAGCCAGCCGTAGTTCATTGCTCAGCTCTCCTGACCTGACTCTGGTAAAGCGTAAGACACACTAGCCTCACTGGTGTCATTTATTGGTGTGTACCATAGGTGGGATAATCCTTCCAAAGTGATACCTTGCACTGCTGTCTTTCCCCAAAGGCTGGGTGTGGGCTGGTGACAGTGCATGACCTGTCCACTATACCACCACTTGACTGGGGAAGACTGCAGCTCCTACTGGTTACTTGTCACTTACATGTGGAATCTGTGGGATGTGACTGGCCACTGAGGGTAGGGGAGGCCTATTGTCACTACAGATCCAGTTCACCAGCGGGTTTCCTGTAGCAACATGTGTAGTTAGCACCTCAGAACATCCGGTTTTCCCACTGCATCTAGTTTGCCCAAACATGGTTTGGCTGGCCAGGTGGTCTGCCTCATAGGCAACATCTCTGAATGGTTGTTGGGGTGTGTTGTGCTTGGGGAACAGCTCCCTCTCAAAACACCACCACCTATTGGAGGCATAGCTGGTGTGCTGCCCTATGGCTTGTTAATGAGCATGGTGCTTCATCCTGTTTTGATGTTCACTAATCATGGGACCATCCTTCCTCCTAGCTTGCATGCTGTAATGTATCAATGCATTTCAGGACTTCCATTCCAGTCTATGAGGTGCAGAGCTTGCTGTTTATGAGATCACCACCAGTGGTTGCTACTGTCATGGCTTTGACTTCTGAAGACGCTGATTAATGTATGGAGCACAACAGTTAAATATTTACAATTGTTTGATAAAGGAAGGTTAACAAAATTGACGTAATTTATTGCTTGTGATGGGTTAGTTGAAGCACTGCTCAGTCTCTTCGCTCGTATAGCGATTCCCAATGCTAGCAGAGCTGGGGCAGTGGGGGGAGGAGGCTCTAAGTTTTTCAGTTCAGTAGCACTCCAGGGTGTCAACACTCTATCCCTATTAGATTAATTATTTTGCTAGAATAAATGGGGTGAATTAAATGAAGACTGCCACTTCCTGATTTGCACTTATCGACAGACTGTTCTGGGCTGGCTCTATTAACGGGGTGCTGAGCTACAGCAAATGCTTTCAAAGTATTTACATAATTATGTCTGTTTCATGAACTTGATCAACTTTCTCCACCCCAAAACATCAGGAGGAAGTGGTGGTGCTCTACTCCTGTTCTCACTCTGGCCCAATGACTGTTCCACTGTGGGTAAATATTTAAATTCTCATTTGATGAGAGAGAAGGACTCTGTAGTCCATTGGTCAGGTCAACGACCTGGGAGGTGGGAGACCAGGCATAGTCTCCCTTGTCCAGCCATTCTTAATTGATCCAGATTAGAATAGTTATTGGAATTAGAATAGAATAGAGAGGAGAGAGTGAGGAAGCCCCACACAAGAATATCCCATAGCTCAGAGGATAGAGCATTCTGAGAAGAGGGAGACCCCTGTTTCATAGATTCCAACACTGAAAGTGACCACTATGATCACACAGGCCATAGAACTTCCCCCCAATAATTCCCAATATCTTTTTTTGAAAAAAACATCTGCTCCTGATTTAAAAATGGTCAGTGATGGAGAATCTGTCATGACCCTGGATAAACTGTTCTACTGCTTAATTACTCTCATTGTTTAAAAATGTTCTCCTTTCCAGTCTGAATTTGTCTTGCTTCAACTTTCAACCACTGGATCTTGTTATACTTTTCTCTGCCAGATTGAAGAGGCCATTATTAAATATTTGTTCCCCATGTAGTGACTAATAGATTATAATCCAGTCATCCCTTAACATTCTGTTTAAGATAAACAGACTGAGTTCCTTGAGTCTCACTCTGAAGCCTGTCCTCCCCCCCCCCTTTTTTTTTTTTAAAGCATTCTTGGGGATCTTCTCTGAACAACTACGAGCCGTTAGGAACAGTATCTCCGATAATGTCACGGCAAACCTGGTGGCTGAACTTTGTGACTTTGTCCTCACCCAAAACTATTTCACATTTGGGGACAACGTATACCTTCAAATCAGCGGCACTGCTATGGGTACCCGCATGGCCCCACAGTATGCCAACATTTTTATGGCTGACTTAGAACAACACTTCCTCAGCTCTCGTCCCCTAATGCCCCTACTCTACTTGCGCTATATTGATGACATCTTCATCATCTGGACCCATGGAAAAGAAGCCCTTGAGGAATTCCACCATGATTTCAACAATTTCCATCCCACCATCAACCTCAGCCTGGTCCAGTCCACACAAGAGATCCACTTCCTGGACACTACGGTGCTAATAAGCGATGGTCACATAACCACCACCCTATACCGGAAACCTACTGATTGCTATTCCTACCTACATGCCTCCAGCTTTCACCCAGACCACATCACACGATCCGTCGTCTACAGCCAAGCTCTACAATACAACCGCATTTGCTCCAACCCCTCAGACAGAGACAAACACCTACAAGATCTCTATCAAGCATTCTTACAACTACAATACCCACCTGCTGAAGTGAAGAAACAAATTGACAGAGCCAGAAGAGTACCCAGAAGTCACCTACTACAGGACAGGCCCAACAAAGAAAATAACAGAACGCCATTAGCCGTCACCTTCAGCCCCCAACTAAAACCTCTCCACCGCATCATCATGGATCTACAACCTATCCTGAAGAACATATCCCATCACTCTCTCACAAATCTTGAGAGACAGGCCAGTCCTTGCCTACAGACAGCCCCGCAACCTGAAGCAAATACTCACCAGCAACCACACAACAGAACCACTAACCCAGGAATCTATCCTTGCAACAAAGCCCGTTGCCAACTGTGCCCACATATCTATTCAGGGGACACCATCTTAGGGCCTAATCACATCAGCCACACTATCAGAGGCTCGTTCACCTGCACATCTACCAATGTGATATGCCATCATGTGCCAGCAATGCCCCTCTGCCATGTACATTGGTCAAACCGGACAGTCTCTACGTAAAAGAATAAATGGACACAAATCAGATGTCAAGAACTATAACATTCATAAACCAATCGAAGAACACTTCAGTCTCTGTGGTCACTCAATTACAGACCTAAAAGTCACAATATTACAACCAAAAAAACTTCAAAAACAGACTCCAAGGAGAGACTGCTGAATTGGAATTAATTTGCAAACTGGATACAATTAACTTAGGCTTGAATAGAGACTGGGAGTGGATGGGCCATTACACAAAGTAAAACTATTTCCCCATGTTTATTTCTCCCCCTCCACCCCCACTGTTCCTCAGACGTTCTTGTTAACTTCTGGAAATAACCCACCTTGATTATCACTACAAAAGGTTTTCTTCCCCCTCCTCCCCTGGCCTCTGCTCTCCTGCTGGTAATAGCTCATCTCAAATGATCACTCTCCTTACAGTGTGTATGATAATACCCATTTTTTCATGGTCTGTGTGTATATAAATCTCCTCACTGTATCTTCCACTGAATGCATCCGATGAAGTGAGCTGTAGCTCACGAAAGCTTATGCTCAAATAAATTGGTTAGTCCCTAAGGTGCCACAAGTACTCCTTTTCTTTTTGCAAATACAGACTAACCCGTTTGTTACTCTGAAACAATTGTTCAATGTTCTTCATGAAATATGGACACCAGAACTGGACACAGTATTCTAGCAGTAGTCGCACCAGTCACCAAAAACAGAGGTAAAATAACATCACTACTACTCAAGGTCCCCCTGTTTATGCATTTAAGGATCTCATTAGCCCATTGGGTCACAGTGTCCTGGGCCAGCATCACCGGGCGCTCATGGTCTTCTGATTATCCACCACGACCATCCTGGAACTGTGGCCTGCATTTTTTGTTCCTAGATGTATACACTTAAATTTAGCCATATTAAAACACAATGTTTGCTTGTGCTCTGAATCAGTGACCTGTCCTCTCCATTATTTACCACTTCCCCCAATTTTTGGGTTATCCACAAACATGATCAGGGATGACTGTCTTTCTTCCAGGCCATTGATAAAAATGGTAAATAGCATAGTGCCAAGGACTGATCCCTGTGGCACCCCTATTAGAAACACACTTGTTCAACAATAATCTCTATTTACAATTACATTTTAAGACCTACCAATCCACTCTTAATCCATTTAATATTGCCATTTTACTTTTATATAACTCTAGGTTTTTTTTAATTAAAATGTTGTGTGGTACCAAGTCAAATGCCTTACAGAAGTCTAAGTATATTACATCAACACTATAACTAGATAAATTCATGGAGGATAGGTCCATCTATGGCAATTAGCCAAGATAGACAGGGATGGTGTCCCTAACCTCTGTTTGCCAGACGCTGGGAATGGGTGACAGGGAATGGATCACTTGATGATTACCTGTTCTGTTCATTCCCTCTGGGGCACCTGGCATTGGCCACTGTCGGTAGACTGGATACTGGGCTAGATGGACCTTTGGTCTGACCCAGTATGGCTGTTATGTTCTTTATCAACCAAACTTTTGTAATCTCCATTTAAAAAAAAGATATTAATTTAGACAAGCTCTATAAACCATGACAGGTTTCAGAGTAACAGCCATGTTAGTCTGTATTAGCAAAAAGAAAAGGAGTACTCGTGGCACCTTAGAGACTAACCAATTTATGTGAGCATAAGCTTTCGTGAGGATGCACGTGATGCATCCGATGAAGTGAGCTGTAGCTCACGAAAGCTTATGCTCTCATAAATTGGTTAGTCTCTAAGGTGCCACGAGTACTCCTTTTCTTTTTGCTCTATAAACCATGTTGATTGACATTAATTATATTACCCTCTTTTAATTCTTTATTAATCAAGCCCCATATTAGCTGCTCCATTATCTTGCCCAGGATCAATGTCAGATTGATAGGCCTATAATTATCCAGGTCATCCTGTTTAGACCATGTAAATCTTGACACAATGTTAGCTTCAGAAGAATGGAAGAAAGCTTCCCCAGTACTCCGAGACTTATTGAAAATAAACATCAATGGTGTTGTGAGAGCCTCATCCAGCTCTTAAAACTCTTGGATACAAATTATCTAGACCTACTGATTTAAAAATTTCTAACTTTAGTAGTTACTGTCTTTCCATTTGACTAGTATCTCAGGAGGATGTTATGTTCTGATATGACTACATCATCCATTTTCCCCAAACACAGAAAGGAGATATTTATTTTGAACACTCCTGCCTTTTCTTCATTATTATTGTTAATTCTACCATTTTCATTTAGTAATGGACCAACACTATTGTCAGGATTCCTTCCCCCTCAATATACTTTAAAAACTCCTTATTGTCCTCAGCTTTCCTGGATGGATACTTCTCCTTATGTCCCTTTGCTTACATTATCAATCTTCTACAATTCCTAACTTTGTATTTATAGTGACTACTATCAGCTTCCCCTTTCTTCCATTTGCTGCATATTATTATTTATTTTTTGATAGCTTGTGACAGAGAATCAGGGTCCAGACACCCCAAGGGGAGAATAGCAAAATAAGCAATTGAATAATCTGGTTATAGACACTATTACTGTGTATAAAAATGTCAAGTAATGTCTTTTATGAAAGCTTGTAATGTCCTGAACTTGTCATTAGGACCATGTTATATAGGGTGTGTGTGAATGAAATAGTAACTGTAACATTAGTGAAACTACAGTATTGCCTCACCACGCTGCTGTGAGGTGATCAGAAGGGAGCATACATCTCAGGCCAGATGTTCACATGAAACTGGCACCAAGCACCTAGCATTGTCAGCCAAAGTTAATGGGAAAACATTGAAACAACTTGAAAATGAAAAGAGAACTACAGTCTGGACCCCCCCCCCCCCGCCCCATGTAACCATGAATTACCATAGTCTGAGAAAACATGGAAAAAACCCAGCAAACCCTATTGAAAGGGAAGATATTTGAAATGCTAGGTCTCAGTTTCTTGATGTCCTTCATCTAAGTAGGATGTGGTTCATGAAGCACTGGATCTCCTCTAGTACAGAGGACATGCCCGGAAACTATTCAGAGGTGATAGGTAACTTGTATTAGAAAAGGGAATTTGGCTAATATAGAAATGTAAAGCCTGAGATTGCATCTTTGTTTTCTGTGTAACTTATTTGCTTTTCCTTTCTATTTCATCTTTGAATTTGATTTTTTTATTAATCTTTTTGTTAATTTTTTACCTCAAGCAGGCTGTCAGAATTCCTTCCCCACGCTGAACTCTAGAGTACAGATGGGGGGACCCGCATGAAAGACCTCCTAAGCTTATTCTTACCAGCTTAGGTTAAAAACTTCACCAAGGTACAAACTTTGCCTTGTCCTTGAACAGTATGCTGCCACCACCAAGCGTTTTAAACAAAGAATAGGGAAAGAGACCACTTGGAGACGTCTTCCCCGCAAAATATCCCCCCAATCCCTACACCCCCTTTCCTGGGAAGGCTTGAGAATAATATCCTAACCAATTGGTTACAAAATCATCAAAGACCCAAACCCCTGGATCTTGGAACAATGGAAAAATCATCAGGTTCTTAAAAGAAGGGTTTTATTTAAAAAAAAATAATCTCTGTAAAATCAGGATGGAAAATACTTTACAGGGTATTCAGATTCAAAACACAGAGGATCCTCCTCGGGTTAAAACCTTGAAGTTACAGAAAACAGGTATTAACCTCCCTCTTAACACAGGAAAAATTCACATAAAACAAAAGATAAACTAATCTGCCTTGCCTGGCTTACCTATTGTCAAGGTTCCTCCCCCACTCTGAACTCTAGGGTACAGATGTGGGGACCTGCATGAAAAACCTCCTAAGCTTATCTTTACCAGCTTAGGTCAAAACTTCCCCAAGGTACAAAATATTCCACCCGTTGTCCTTGGACTGGCCGCTACCACCACCAAACTGATACTGGTTACTGGGGAAGAGCTGTTTGGACGCGTCCTTCCCCCCAAAATACTTCCCAAAACCTTGCACCCCACTTCCTGGACAAGGTTTGGTAAAAAGCCTCACCAATTTGCCTAGGTGACTACAGACCCAGACCCTTGGATCTTAAGAACAATGAACAATCCTCCCAACACTTGCACCCCCCCCTTTCCTGGGAAATGTTGGAATAAAAGCCTCACCAATTTGCATAGGTGACCACAGACCCAAACCCTTGGATCTGAGAACAATGAAAAAGCATTCAGTTTTCTTACAAGACGACTTTTAATAAAAATAGAAGTAAATAGAAATAAAGAAATCCCCCCTGTAAAATCAGGATGGTAGATATCTTACAGGGTAATTAGATTCAAAAACATAGAGAACCCCTCTAGGCAAAACCTTAAGTTACAAAAAAGATACACAGACAGAAATAGTTATTCTATTCAGCACAATTCTTTTCTCAGCCATTTAAAGAAATCATAATCTAACACATACCTAGCTAGATTACTTACTAAAAGTTCTAAGACTCCATTCCTGGTCTATCCCCGGTAAAGACCAGCATATAGACAGACACAGACCCTTTGTTTCTCTCCCTCCTCCCAGCTTTTGAAAGTATCTTGTCTCCTCATTGGTCATTTTGGTCAGGTGCCAGCGAGGTTACCTTTAGCTTCTTAACCCTTTACAGGTGAGAGGAACTTTCCCCTGGCCAGGAGGGATTTCAAAGGGGTTTACCCTTCCCTTTATATTTATGACACCTATACTGGTTGCAGTATGGGAGACTTGGATTAGGATGGGTTGGAGAAGATGGATTTCTGTCTGGCCTCTCTCAGTCCCAAGAGAGAACAACCACATAAACAAAGAGCACAAACAAAAGCCTTCCCTCTGCCCCCAAGATCTGAAAGTATCTTGTCCCATTATTGGTCCTTTGGGACAGGTGCCAGCCAGGTTAGCTGAGCTTCTTAACCCTTTACAGGTAACAGGATGTTGCCTCTGTCCAGGTGGGATTTTATAGCACTGTATACAGAAAGGTGGTTACCTTTCCCTTTATATTTATGACACAGGCCAATGTTGTTCAATCTGTGTGGAGTGTGTGCTAAAGTGAACTCCTGACCAAGGGCAGGTTTCATGCCTGTGGCGGTGGTGAACCAGAAGGGAACAGTCAGTGTCTAGTAGTTAAGAACTTGGTGGGGGACTTGGGACCAGAAGGGATTGTTGAGATCACCCTTCAAGAAGTAACTAGGTAGATGGAAGCCTGTAAACTGGCTACTGGTGTCTGAGCGCTGAGCCACAGCAGCATAGCATTAAGATACCCAAAGTTACAAGGCAGGAAGTGACAGACCCCCCCCCCTTATTGGTTTGGGTGAGCCCCAAAACATTGCATAGCTGCCTTCATTTCCTCCTTTAAATCACCATAGCTTTCTGCCTTGACTGTGGCTTTTTGGGTATCTGGGAATTGTTTAAGAGCACTTTACTAACTATCAGTCACATTTTTTCTGATTAAAGTCTTCCTCCAAGGTGCTTTGTCTCATAACAATAGCCTTGTGAAATTGGCCTAATTGAAGCACCAAGTATACACATTCCTGGTCTGCACTTTATTTTGCTTGCACATTATAGATGTGGGGATTGCTCGTACCAAGGCTACCATTAACTTTTAGTTCTTCATTTATCAAGACAAGATCTAACCTCGAATTCCCCCATGTTGGTTGCAACAACTGTTGAGTTGGGAAACTTCATCTAGAATTTTTAAAAATTCTAAATGTTTTAGGACTGGAATTTGAGTGCCCTGCTGGAGGTCTCATGCTGCAAGTCCCCCATGACCATGCAGCTTTTTTCCTACACATTAGACAGGTGTGTAAGGAGCCAGCCCTCCTGTTCCTTACTGTGATATGACAGTCTGTAGCAGACACCAACCAAACCCCCATCTTGTGCTTTATCTGTTAAAACATTGATCCATAAGCATTCAAGATCATTTTCTCCTGCATTATCAGTGACTTGGAAACCGGTAATACCCTTTTTGACAGAGTGACACTCCCCCTCCCCTTTTGCCCATTTGATCCTTCCTAAATAGGTTCTAATCATTGGTGATTTTTTTTTAACCTGCCAGTCACAGGACTCATCCCACCAAGTTTCAATAATACTAACTAGATTGAATTTATGCTCTAAAAAGAGCAATTCCAGTTTCTCTTGTTATCTAGGCTCCTAGTATTGCTGTGTCAGCAATTCAAGAGTTTCTTCTCCAAGTACTTTTTGGCTACTTGGTTCACTTTGTTCTCATCATCTTGATGCTGTGCTAAATGAGTGCTCCTATCTTCCCTTTCTTCACCCTCCTCTTTTGCTATTAGTTTAACATCCTTGTGACTACTCTAGCCAGCCTGTCCCTGAGGAGAATGGTCCCTATTTCTGCTGAGGTGGAGGCCAGCTAGACTGTATAGCTCCCTCTCACCATAAAAGGTGGACCTATGTTCTACAAACCAAAACCCTCCACAATTTACCAAATTAGTGGTTCACTTTCAGAATCTTTTGCCTTTTACTCGCAGGAAAGGAAGGATCTCAGAGAAGATCACTTGGGTATTCCTCTTCTGCACACTTCTGACTTTCCCTGCAGTGATCTATTATGTGCAAGATTTCCCTCAAAGTGTCATTAGTTATATGAACAATCACCAGTGGATCCTTGTCTGCCAACTTCCAAATCTTATCCAATCTCCGAGTGACATCTCATGCCTTGGCTCTGGGAAGGCAATGCACTCTGTGGCTGTTCTCTTGCCCCTTGCAGAATGTTCTTGTACTTCTTCTGAACACACGACAAGGATCATTTGTTTTCCTTGGATGGTTGGGGGACTTTGTGGGCAAGCTTCCCAGCCCCTCCTTACAGGTCCTCTTTTCCCCCTCCAGCAGAGGGGGGAATTGAACCTGGGTCTTCCAGGTCCGTACTCTAGCCACTGGGCTAAAAGTTATAAGGTGGGCACCTTCTCTTCCTCCTTTGGCCCTTTTGTGTGGGATGAGGCAGGTACCTAACGAGTTCCTGCAAGAAACAACTTAGGTACCTAAGCCACCTGAGAGGGGTTCCCATTCATGGATTGCTAAGCAGAGATCCGCACCTTCCTGCAGCTGGGACTTGGGTGCCTGTATCTGTGAGAAGGGCAGGGCTTAGAACACACCCCTGTTGTCAGCATCTCTCATTGGCTAGCTTAGGCAGCTCCCCAGCGAATGTGCTGGCTTTTGTGGCTCACGTTCTAAGGTGCCTATCTCTCCCCATTCACTGTATAGGGAGCCTAGGTGTCTAGCTCAGGTCTTTGTGGATCACAATGTTGTTCCTGTGATTTTTCTTGGCTCAGCATCGCAACACTGAAGTCCCTTTGTGGATCTGGGCCTTTTTGTCCCACTGTCTTCTTCTATAGCCATTTACAGTTGGGCAAAGTGAGTCACATGCTACAAAATCAGAACTGTAGCATTTTACAACCACTGTTTTACTGACCTAGCACTGATGTTTTTCAGCCTGTGCACTCATTTATGATGGGGAATCAGGTCTATGATCTTTATAATGGGTCACAGCAAAGCCCCAACACTTCTTAATTTGCGGGTCTGAAATCCAGATCCAAACTCTCTGGGGTGTTGAGACTAATTTAATTTTAGCTGTAAAGTCAAGCTGGGAATTCTCATCTGGACCCTGGATTTTGGGCCACGCTTACTCATACGAAACTTCAGTTTCTTATGACTTCTTGGAAACAGTTGTTTAACTTCAGAATCATTTAAATAGCAATCTTCAGGGCATCTCTCAAGCAGAGTGATTGCTGCAATAAGTCCACAAAGTGCATCCTAGCATGTACTTCCAGGGAAATCTATTGGGTGACTTGACATGCTACCGCTGCTGAGACTACTGTAGAGGGGAAGGGCTCCTAAACTAAGAAAATAGGAAAAGGAAAATGAGATGCTAAAAGCTGTGTGGTAATAACAAGTCTTTGTACTGAATTCCCATTGAAGTCACCAGAACTCGTGTGTGTGAGAGAGAGAGAGAGAAAGGAGTGCGGAAACGGGCATGGTCCTTAATGAACAATATAATTATTTAGTTCAAATATCACTTTTTAGATGGTGTTCCTGTGTGGATGAAAATCTTGGTCTTTTCAGAGACATCAAATGACATCTCTTCTAGAGAGGTGTAATAGGATGGAAGATGTTAGCATGGAGGGATTTTACTATTAAATGCCTTTGATTTCATATCTGTGGAAAATTAGCAACTAGTTACGGACAGGTTAGTGGTATACAGGAGTGGGAAGACCTTGCGATTGATGAAAATAACAAGGACCCCAATTTTGTTCCATCAGTTCCTGGCTGTAAGAGAAATGAGTTCTTAGAGGATTATTATTTATCACCCTTTGTAATAAAGCAATGGCTCAGTATTGATGTCGAGATCCCAAACTGCTCTGAGAGTCACAACCACCATCTTAATTGCAAGTATAAAAATAAGAGCAAAACAAAACATGACCTAGATAATACTTTAGTCCTGCCATGAGTGCAGGGAACTGGACTAGGTGACCTCTTGAGGTCCCTTCCAGTCTTATAATTCTATGATACCTTAAACCCACCTGTAACTGTGCTGAGTTTTATTTCTCTTTGAAGAAAATATCCTGTATCAGACAGATCTCTGGGCAAATCTGGAACTCTAGGCTCAGTTTTAATTTAGTTCTTATTCAGCCAAAGCTCCCATTAGCTTTAGGAACCGAGCCAGGCCCTCAAGGCTTGACCACAAGCATGCAGTTCACACTGAGGGCTGCTTGCTGCACTTTCACGCTAGCATGAGTAAGGGGAGGATGATTTGGCCCTGGGTTAGGAAGGGCCTTCGATCTCCTCTGCTGTGAGTATGACTGAAGCTGGAAAAGGGCAGCGATGCCTCTGAGCAAAGTAACAGTATTGTAGAAGAGAAAAGGAGGACTTGGGGCACCTTAGAGACTAACCCATTTATTTGAGCATGATCTTTCGTGAGCTCACGAAAGCTCATGCTCAAATAAATGGGTTAGTCTCTAAGGTGCCCCAAGTCCTCCTTTTCTTTTTGCGAATACAGACTAACACGGCTGTTACTCTGAAACTAGTATTGTAGAAGAGGACTCAGTTCCCACATAGACCATCATTTAGTGTTTCCAGGGCTCAAACACCAGACTCTACTGCGAAGCAGAGCAGCTGTGTAGGCTCAGTGAGAGTGCACAGGACTGGGAATCAGTAGACCTGGGTTCTAATCTTGATTCTGCTGCTGACATGCTGCGCGACTATAAGCCAATCTCTTCTCTGTGCCCTTGTTTCCCTTTGGTCTATTTTGCTGATATAGACTGTAAGTTTATAGTGCCTCTCTCACTGGGGCTCCAGTGTTTGCTGGGGTCTCTACTCTAGGTACTTCTAGAATACAAATTAAATTTAAAAAATTGCCTGGTGTGGCGGAGGAGTCTGCAGTCATTGGGCAAGCTTCGGTTATTTTCTTGCTGAATCAATACTTGATCTCTTTAGGGAGGACGGCCTTCAGTAAAGGTATCGTTTAGCCCTGTGCTTTTATCACTGCACACTACAACTTTTTACTCCCATTGTGAGTTCTGTCTGATGATCACAAAGACCCAGATCAATCAAAATAGATGAAAGTTAGAAGCCTGAATACATTGGCCCAGATCCCTCAAAAGTGCTTTACGAACATTAGATACAGTTAATGGGCGCTCTACAGCGACGCTGCGTAGACAGAGGCTTAATCTCCACAACAGCCCTGTGACCTAAATATTACCAACCCTATTTTACAGATGTTGAAACAAATGCATAGACAGGTGAAGTGTCTTCCCTGAGGTTATGCAGGAAGTCTCTGCTAGACCTAGGGATAGAAACCAAAACTCCTGAGTTTGAGGCCTTATCTGCTGTTACTGATGATGAAGTTTGATTGGGAAATATCACAAGGCATGGATGAAAGCTGTAATCATATTGATCAAGCTGTTATCTAGTCACAGGCTGTGTAAAAATCATGTGTATAAACTTGGAACCTCTTCAGCTCATCCAGGTAAACTATAATTATTGTAACATAACACCGAAGAATTCTGTAGCTCCTTGTCCTAAAAACACTAAGCCAACTTTCAGACAAAAACACTCGTCTGTACCACATTCCACACTATAATTCAATGTGTTCTCCTTTGTGTCACTGCACTGTTTTAAAATCTGATTGTAAATTCCCCAGGGCAAGGACTTTCTCTTTCCAATGTCTGCAAAGCACCATGAACATCTACAGGTTCTAAAGAACAATAATAATAATAATAGTAATAATAAATGACTCCAATCATCTCTCAATTAATGGTCCCTTCTGTTTTTTGGGGTATCAGATTTAGAACCGGTCTGCATGGGAGGTGAGGGAGCCCCTTAAAATTAATACCACTCAAGGTGGAAATAGTGAAACTGTTCTTGGCAGGTTCAACCTTCATTCTGCCCCTTTGTGCGTATGTATTAAAATTCAGTCTTTAATACGTGATTGCATGTTACAAGCGCTCCATGCAAACTCCAAAACATGTATGTGTCTTACTGTGTAACCACGTTACAGAAATTAGTTCCCCTTCCTCCTTCGCAATCTGCTTCTGACCCGCTCTTGTGCCTTTATGAATTTAGATTGCGCGCAGTTTGGGGCAGTGGCCATGACTTCATGTTAATGTGACATGTCCAGCTGCCTTCTGAGCACTCAGAAATAGTTCACTTCTAATAGCCGCATCCTGTGCTGACTAATAGATTATAATCCTGGTGTCTGTGGGATTACACAAGGCTGTAAATCAGCACTGAAGCTGACATGTTTAAATCATTTTGGCAACTTGGTTGCACTTAAATAATTTACAAAAAAAGTCTTTGCACTTATTTGATTTATTTTGGGAGACTGACTGAACGGTTGTTGTTCGTACACACATTGCAACTGATGGGATTCTTGACTTCAAAGGGTTTTGGCTAAGGACCAAAGACAGTTCTAATTGCATCTTCATTTCACTTTTAAAGGAATCAATTGCTTTAAAGCTGATGACACATGTATCTGTAGTAGACTGACCCAGTTATCTGTATGGGTTCACTGCAAACACCCTTGTGTTGCCAAACACAATCCAACTGATGGATGTTTGGTCATTTTCTTTGCACGATCATTTGCCCAGCAGTCAATACTGAGGTTTCTTAAACTATTGACCAGCTAGCTATTGGATGAGGTGGGGTCACGTGACCTCATGACCCAAAATACTGTAGGAAAAGTGGTAAAGATATGAAATCAATAACTTCATTGACACAAATATCTGAGGAGACAAGTTCTTCAGAAGGATTAACTGAAGAGGGCTGCTGAGAATGGGCCAAATCCTGCATGACTGGCTGATGGGATTAAAGGGAACACATGTATGAATGAGGGGAACAAGATTTGGCCTAGTAGCTGAATGTGCTGGGCTTACTCAGTTAGCGGGAACACTCTGGTTAATACATGGCATGGGGCTAGAAGGCCAGGATGAATCTGATAGGCTGACCCTGTGGGCTTGCCTATCGAGCATTCCTACAAGTGAGGGGGAATATGTGGGTGGGGTGTGAACTTTAGAGGGAAGAAAGATACTGGAGATAAGTGCAAATGAGGTCCTTCTCTTCTTAGATCTGAAGAGGCAGGAGCTGTTTGCAGGCTGAGTACCTTTCTTCCATGGTGCTCTGGTATCCCCCTCTCAGTTTGTTTGAGCTCTGCTGCTACTGGCAGTCCCTGTGGCTTTTCATTAGCAACTGCATAGGGGAATCCACAAGGAGTTAATAGAAGCCTAAGGTGTATTAGCTGGTGCTGGTTCATCTTCAGTACCTGAGCCTGAAAGGTACTGAGCAGCTGTATCACCTGTTGACTGTGAGAGTTGTGGGTGCTCAGTAATGCACAGGGTCAGCCTGTGCATCCCTGTCTCTGTGCTGGCCTTTAATCTTTCTTTTGGCAGTGTCTGTGTCTCTGCTCAAGGCTGGAGGAACAATAGTAAAACCATATATTGTGCATAAGTACTTGTTATATTTATGAATTAGTCTGTTAGCCTTCCAGGTTTTATGGCCATATTCAAACAATTAGCACAGACTCATCATCATTACCATATACTGAATGACTTAGGCTTTGCCAGAACTGGGTTTTGCTTCTCATCATTTGCTGACTCTCTTCCCCCTCCCCCCACCCCAAGCACTAAGAGTGAAAAAGCAACTGTTTAAGTGGCTCCAAGCTTTTTTTTTTTTAAAGCAGAACACTGTCATCAACACTGTTCCTATATTAAAACTCTGCCCCTGTTGCCTGAAGAATCAGTGTAAGAAGAATCAGATCCGATGAAGTGAGCTGTAGCTCACGAAAGCTCATGCTCAAATAAATTGGTTAGTCTCTCAGGTGCCACAAGTCCTCCTTTTCTTTTTGCAAATGCAGACTAACACGGCTGCTACTCTGAAAAGTGTAACAACAATGGGTTAATATCTATTATTTTACTCTCCTATACCTAACACTTCATTTGACAGTGAAGCAAAAGGGAAAAAAGTGTGTTCGTGTGCGTGTGTGAGAGAGAGAGAGAGCGAGAGAGAGCTCCAACAGCCATTTTATTACAGTTGCTAGAAATAAAATAAGGGTAAGGGAGGCTTGGCCACTGGTTTATTGTAGCAGTGAATTAACTTCTTTCATTTTAAGTGTCTGTCGCTTTAGGAGAAAAATACAGGCCACTCCGCACTGTGTACTGTGGCAATGACTATCCCTCTCTTTTTCATTTTAATATTTCTTTCTTTTCAGAATCTCAGCTGGCCGGATGGTATGATCGGTTGTAAAGGGAAACCAGCATCATGCAGCTGGCTTTGGTGCCGAATTTGGCACAACTATTTTGCTATTGCTTGGGTCAACTCACACTGCAATCCCATTTGGATTTAATTGAAACAAGAACCAAAAAAAGGGGCTTTCGCGCATGTTCTTTATTTCATGCTGCCACATTGTGTAAAACTTAATAGCAAATGAAATGACTCCCAAATCACTTTTCACTATCGAATTTGTGTTCT
Source organism: Lepidochelys olivacea (assembly GCF_965140295.1). Lineage (NCBI taxonomy): Eukaryota > Metazoa > Chordata > Testudines > Cheloniidae > Lepidochelys > Lepidochelys olivacea. The sequence continues at coordinate 133,112,117 of NC_140414.1, read as the reverse complement.
GTGAACTGAGATGAACTAACTACACAGTAACTTTGTTTGCATATTTTTTTAAATGTCAGACATTTCTTTCTAAACTGCAGTGTTGAGATGGATCATAAAGCATGCCTAATAGATACATGTATCTCTTAACCAGCTTAATTAAGGAGGGAGGCAACTTTAAAATAGCTTTGTAAAATAGATATGCTGCTTGGCATAAATACAGTACATATAAAATCCAAGCACCCACAAGCCCATATGATTTCTAGCTCGATCTAGAGTAGAGATGAGGCCGACCCAGACAGCCCAGTGATGGAAGTGATACAAAAATTAGAATAAAGAAATCCCGCTCTGGATCCTGACTTTCCCAAAGTATGTTGTGTGTTTCTATATCAATTTAATCTGTAGTCGCTATGGATTTTAAATATTTGGGCAGACTCCATCACCCTTATTCAAATAGAGTAGTACCTTATTCTGTGAAAAATCAGATTGTTTTTTCAATGGGATTATTTGTGGAGTGAAGCACTATTCACTGAATAAAGGCAAGAGAATCTGGATCTTGGAAATTGCATTGAACACAGGACATCTCTGGCAGTAGCATTGTCAGGAGGAACACCATGCATGGTGACACATTAAAGAAAGGAACATGTACCTTTAGCATGTTTCCCTCTGTACCACTTTCAGCCAGAGACACTTTATTGTGCTTTTATTGGAGTTTAAATTTGACATAGTTTATTTTATAGACATGTTATGTATCCCTTTGAAGGCTTCATTGTGTCCATGAAGCCCTCCGAGAAGTGAGAAGTCCTACAATAGTTGTCTCCTTTGGGCTTCTCATTGGGTCCTCTATATTTTTTTTTTTTAAATAATATTCCAAAGTGCCTCACCTGTGCTCTGTGGTCCTTTACCTGAAATTCAAAACATTTAGTAAAGAAAACATAAGGAGGACTTGTGGCACCTTAGAGACTAACCAATTTATTTGAGCATAAGCTTTCGTGAGCTACAGCTCACTTCATTGGATGCATCACGAAAGCTTATGCTCAAATAAATTGGTTAGTCTCTAAGGTGCCACAAGTCCTCCTTTTCTTTTTGCGAATACAGACTAACATGGCTGTTACTCTGAAACCTAAAGAAAACATGTACATCAATCAGGAGTCTCACTTCACTCTGTGAAATTGATACTTTTCATAAATTTGAAGATCAGTAGGGACCCCTACATCTAGTCTGACCTCCTCCTGTTTATCTGAGGCTCTTAAATTTCACTGTTACTCCAGCACTGAGCCCAATAACTTGTGTTTGACTAAAGAGTATATTTTAGAAACATATCTGGTCTTGATCTGAAGATCTCAAGAGATGGAGAATCCATCACTTCCCTTGAAGATTTGTTCCAATAGTTACTCACCCTCCCACTGTTAAAACTAGTGCCTCATTTCTAATTTGAATTTGCCTTCAGCTTCCAGCCATTGGTTCTTGTGTTGTCTGCCTTCATTAGATTACAGATACCTTTAGTGTCTGATTATTTTCTCCCCTACTTTACTTAACAACCATATCTTAAATGTACAAAACCACTTCACCTTCCCTCTAATCACTAATCCTTGCAACCCTTCTCCTACTCCCAATGCCAATAGATGGACTTTGTAGCATGCTTGAGAGCCAACATTCAGCTATTTTCAGGCCAGTTTGTGGAAGTAAATGCCAAAGGTGCGGGCCCTTAAGAATGTTCTGCTGGCAGCCCCTTCTCTTAAAATTCAGGGGCTCCAGCTTGAGTGCCATTACTGATCTCAGCTGAAGCAATACAACATTGAGAGACTGACCCTTCCCCAAGTCAGTGGGAGTTTTGTATGTGCAAAGAGTCCAGGATGAGGCCATAACTATTGCAGCCTGAGGGACGTAGTCTCAGCTGGATGTTGGGGGAATTGCATAGCTCTGCATGTATTCTGTTGACAACATACCCCTAAGGGTTTACTATAGTTTTATAATGTAACCACACTTATAGTATGTGGCTCTCTGTCCTCCTCTAATTGCTGGGCCACACAGGGAGACTAATCAGTTAGTTACTAGCTCTGAGCTAACACTACTGACTCTTAGCTCAGGCAGGAGAGGCTCCTGCTTTTAGAACCAGAGCTGCTGGGTTTGATCCGTGCTGCTAACAGCCAACCAATGAATAACAATAATCTTTTAGACAATCTTGCAGAGCTTTAGTAAGAGTGATGAATTAGACCACCCTGTATTCTTTGGAAATTGGTTATCTTCCTCCTACAGGCAGGGAAACTGAGGTGCAGAGAGGTTAAGTGACTTGGACAAGGTCACACAGCAAATTTGGGCAGAGCCATGGGTACTATGATTCCCATCTCAGTGTGGTCTACCCTGTGTATAGTTATTTAAACACAATCTCTATAAAACAACTTTATTTTCACGTCTGACTGTACTAAACCACATCACACTTACCTCTATTTTCTAACACCACTTTAAAAGCAGAGTTGGGCAGCAAATTGTTTTCCTGTTTTATGAGAGTTTGTGGGTTTTTTCCCTCTGATTTTTTTTATCCTGATTTGAGACCATCTCAAATTTTAGTGAACTGATGATCCAAAAATTTTGTCAATCAGACCAATCAATAATTCCTAAATTGTCTTGATTTTGACCTGCTGATTTTTAACCTTTTAGTATAAACTAATTAAATTTAGAAACAAAAGTCACTTGAACCATAAAACAATGTTTCATTTTGAAAATGTCAAAATGAGACATTGACAAAATTGGGACTATTTTAAAAAAATAAATACATAAAAGAATAAAAAGAGTGGGAGATTTGGTGAGACTCGCCCTTTCTTACCAAGAGTTTCAGTTTAAATAAAGTGACATTTTCTGCTTAAAACATGGCTTAAGTTCTCACCCATAAGCATCCATAGTGTTCGGTTACCAAAGACGCTGATGCAGTCAGACCGTTGTTATTAGGGTGATCAGATGTCCCGATTTTTACATTGCTCACGTGTTGCAGATAAACATCTAGATATTTAAGGAATAGTGAGGGAATCCTCTTTTTCCGCACCCCACTCTTCTGCTGCTATCATTCATTATCCCTCCTTCCCCACATGTCCGTATCAAATTGCTTTTGCTCTTCTGTGTTCTATAATATTCCAACATTCAACAAATACCATATGATGATCTTCACTGTTTGCTAAGGATGAGATCCTGTTGTTCTTACTCAGGGGTAAGGTACTGTGTAACCTGATTAGGGCCCAACTATATCCGGCTTAATGCCCAGATCCTCAAAGGTATTTAGGCTTCTAATTTATACGGAAATCAAAATACCTTTTGAGGATCTGGGCCCACAAGCCTGAAATTACTCTCAGTGAAGGCATAAGGAGTTTTTCCATTGATTTCAATGGGATTAGGATTGGACATGGCACAAATAAATTTTGTCTATATGACATCACACACACACACACACACACTTATCCAGTATCTCTCTCACACCCCCACCCCACATAATGTTTTCAGTTTTTATGGATCTGTGCCCCATTTTGCAACCTGTATAACTCCCAGTGTAGTCACCAGGAAATTTGGGTGTACAGAAGGGTGGATTAACTGGGGGCTCATGCGGGCTAAACTCTATAGAATGGCTATCTGAATTGAATCATTTGAGTATATACGACAACTGAAGTCTTGTAATAAGCACCTCTGTCTGGACATATGACCTGAATCCATTACTTTAAAATAAGATTCAGAAGTCCTAATGTTTCTACAGCACTCATGATTTGCCAATCCATAGTTTTTACATTCTATACCTTAAGGTGTAAACATTTAACAGATATATTCCCAAGATGGAGAGACTGCCCAGTGTAATAGCAGGTAATCTGTACTGAACCCAAGCATCAAATGATTACCAGGGTTGCTTGAATTACTGTATGCTATTACAGTATTTTAGGAACCTGTAATATCCACCATTACTTTCTTGTGTGCGAGTCCTTAGACTGACTTGCCATTGCCATTTTTCCCTCTTCGGCAAATAAATATTGTAGTGTATCCAATACGATCAGCAGAGTGTAACCAGAGTATATGAGTTTTTACTACAGATAATTAAAGCCCAATGTTCTCCACTGTAACAATTACAAGTACTTGAGAAAACAATGACAAGGTCATCCTGAGAATGAAGCCATCAATCAGGGAATACACTGCCTTAATAAAACAATAACTGAGTAGTTTAGAAACTAACCTACAAAGGAAGCAACAACAAAATGGTTTCCTTGGACATATGTTTCCTTAATAACATAAATGTGGAACAATAGCACATATTATATGTGTATCCAATTAAGACCAATTTCTTCTATCTACCCCAGCTTTCTGTAACTTGTGACTAACTCTTTACAACAACATAACTACTTGGATTGCATAAGTGGACTTTTATTTTCCTATATCCAGCTGCCGTGGCGGTGCGTTCTCTTTAAAAGTGTTTTGAGCTGGACTGAGACTTTAGGCACGGTCCTGAGTAGGCAGTGGTGCATAAATTGTACCATCCCAGCGGTATGATAGAATCATAGAATATCAGGGTTGGAAGGGACCTCAGGAGATCATCTAGTCCAACCCCTTGCTCCAAGCAGGACCAATCCCCAGGGAATTGCCCTTTGAGACACAGTTTCCTCTCTGCTTCCCCTTGCCCTTGGGTACAGGTAGTAATTTGCTACTGGTCTATACCAGTGGCAAATAGTGGCATAGCCTGGCTTAGCTGTACTGGGTCAGTGCGTCAAGTAACAAACTCTGCCCATTCCCCACTCCACTGGCTCCAGAGAAGGGGATTAATTGGGCTCCCAGTGCCTGCTTACTCCCATATTCCCAGATCCATATGTAGTGGAGGTGAATGGCCCATGCAGGGGTGAAAGGAGTGTCCTTTCTCCCTAGCATGGGTGTATTGTCAAAGTTGCAATCTAGTCCTCTTACAGCTCCCTGCCTGGCATGCTAACCCCACGAGCTGGCATCCATCAGAAATGCAGCTTTACAATATTTTTCAAATGATCAGGGTAATTAATAAACAAGATTTACAGCTTTTTTCTCCACAGCAGCTTTAATAATGAATTAATCCCATGTGGGGGGAATGGCACAAAAACCAACTAAACATGAAGACAATGAGGCATTCCTGAATTTGTTAGAGAATTGTTCGTACCTGTAATTAGTTTTAACTTGTAAATTGCGGGCAATGGTAATCATTACATATTTTAAGCAATCATATCCATTTAACAAGCATCTTTCACCTGACATTAAAATGCGTCTTTAAAATGAAGGGCCGGATCCTCAGCTGGCATAAATCAGCATAGCTCCATCGACATCAGTGGAGCTCTTCCAGATTACACCAGCTCAGGATCTGGCCCCAATAACATGATCCTGCACTCTAATGCAAGCAAAACTCCCATAATGAAATCACTAAGGGTGAGGTTTTTTTCTGCACAAGGACAGCAGGGTAAGGTCCTAATTAATAAAACTAACACTCTCCCCGTTTCATCTGTGAGTAAAGTGAGGCACAGAAAGGCTGAGTGACTTGCACAGGATCACATTAGGATCTGAGGGCATGTCCACACTGGAGCTGGGAATGACACCTTTCAGCTGCAGTGCGGACATACCCAGTTACACAGGGAGATGGAACTCCATTCACAGACATTCTCATTCCTGAATGGCTCTAGGGGTGAGGGGCAGTGAGCAAATGGCCCATTTGATTTTATTTTGCAAATTGATTTTTTTAGGACCAGCACCTGAGCTACTTACTCATGCAAAATTCCTATTGACGGTGATGGGAGTTTGCCCTAATATGAACACAGTAAACACTGGGAAAGAACCTTATGATTTTAGGCCCTGATTCAGCACAGCACTTTTGTGCTCAGGTGCTTTGCTGAATAACGACAGATTTAAGCATGGGATTAAAATTAAGCATGTGTTTGAAGGCTTTTATGAACAGGGCTTTCACTCTTAGGCTGTAAGTTCTTTGGGGGCATGGACTGTGTGTATTAATATGTTCTGTACCATATTGGATACATTGCTGGCACTTAACAAATAATATATAATTTTCTAAAATTGAGTGGTTTGTTCTCATAATTTAGAGCATAATACACGTGTCATCCACGTTCTCTCTATTAGGAATGACTATCAATATATTAATGGGTTTTGTGCTCTGTAATGTATAGCTAGTGTCTCCTCTTATCTGGGAAATTAGTGCTCTTCTGTAGTGTGTGATTGTCAGTAATACTGACCTCTTTGTCATAATCCTGCCTATGCCGCTGATGTGTATGCCTTCCCTTTCGCAGAACAAACACGAGGCAAAATAGAGACAGACACAGCATGACACAATTCCTAGGTTTTTAAAAAAGCCGCTGCTACTGTGACAGAACTGATGTAATACAAAAGGGACCGCTTACGGATACATTGTACGGTAATCACACCTTTCCTAAAGTACATCGAAAATTTCCTGCTAATGTGTGAACTGAAATACTTATGATTACAGGAAATTAAATTACTTGCAACATTCTTTTGCAGCACAGCTCTTTCTCTCACGCACGCTCTGTTCGCGCACACACACACATAACTATTGTTAATTAAGACTGTCTCCATTATGGGGCTAATTAACAATTAGCATAAACATAATTAGCCAACGCTGACATTTAACTCATTACATTGTTTAAATAATTTTCGGAAATTGCCCTTAGTGGCATTCTGTCATACCAGAATAATGGCAGTACTTTGTCATGTAAATTAAACGACATTTGTGTTGTTTCCTCTCTACTCATGCATGGAAGATTTTTTTTTTTTAAGCTACATGCAGTTCAGAATCGAAGGTAATTTCTAAAACTCGAAACAACGCGTTTCCTTTGGTTTCTCTTGGATGAATGGCCAGAACGTCTCAGGAATATTAGTCCATTGCAACTCAGAATGTCCATCATATATTGATGTATGAAGATTCTTTTTTCCCTAGAAAGAAAAGGAGTACTTGTGGCACCTTAGAGACTAATGCTCCCTTGATAAGAGTGTACAATAGATATATTATCGTTTGGTAACAGTAGCTCAGTTAGGTCCTTGGAGTACGAAGGATGGTCTAGCAGCTAGAACATGTACTGGGACTTGAGTTCAGTTTGTGGTCCAGCCATGGACCTCCTGTGTGTCCCTGGGCAAATCACTTAAGCTAAGCTGTGTCTTGAGTCGCCATCTGTAAAATGGGATTAATACCTTCCTTCCTTCCATCCCAGGCGTATTGTGATGATAAAATCTATTAATGATATGAGGAACTCACGCGCTATGGTGATGAGGGTCATATAGGTACCTAGGTTAGTCTCTTCTTGGGGGGTGGTGGTACAGAAATAAAAGAGAACTTGAGTAAGATCAGCTGTTTTCCTACTGTAGCTCTCAAATCTGCTCCCAGACAAAAATATGTAGCACTCATATTTTTAAAGCGTTGTATAAATATTTAGTAACAAACTGATCCTTACGACACCCTTTGGTGTACTGTGGATAAGTAAAAAGAAAAGGAGGACTTGTGGCACCTTAGAGACTAACCAATTTATTTGAGCACAAGCTTTCGTGAGCTACAGCTCACTTCATCGGATGCATTCAATGGAAAATTTTCAGTGGTATTTTCCACTGAATGCATCCGATGAAGTGAGCTGTAGCTCACAAAAGCTTATGCTCAAATAAATTGGTTAGTCTCTAAGGTGCCACAAATCCTCCTTTTCTTTTTGTGGATACAGACTAACATGGCTGCTACTCTGAAACTTGTGGATAAGTGTTACAGATGGGTGAAATGAGACATTGGGTAGATCTACACTGCAATAAAACAACTGTGGCTGGCCCGTATTGGCTGACTTGGGCTATGGGGCTATAAAATTGCAGTGTAAATGTTCAGGCTTGAGCTGGGCTAGCCTGTGAGCTAGCCGTAGGTATTTTATTGCAATGTAGGCCCACCCATAGAATAGTTAAGGTTAGTATTTTGTGAATGGATTCTACTGTAGGTCATGAAACTTTGGGTGCCCAACATGAGACTCCTAAGTTACTTGCCATAACTACATAAGCAGTCTGTGGAGGTATATGCATAAAATAAGGGAGTGAGAAGGGAATAATAATAATTTAAAAAAAAAGGCAGAGAGGAAATCAGGAGTGACATTTACTTAAGTATCATAAAGAGGCTAGTAAGATGAGATGAACTGCAGAAACAGGGTTCAGGTTTCAAGAGGTAACTACTTTGATGTTACATCAAGGGCTAATGAAACGGGGGCAGAGCTAGGCTATTACCAAACAAACATGGGTCTCTCAGCAAGTAACACTGGGCTCTATCCCTGGTTAATAAAGATTTCTATCCTATGGCTCTGCCTGCCTCCAGCATCACTTCTTACTAATGAAACAAGGGTCAGGGAGACAATTTTGTAGCCCTGAATGTTTTTACAGCCTATGGGATTAATTTCTTCCTGTGTGCATTACAGGGCTGTGTCCTTGCATAAAGCTCTGTTCTGTGCCAATGCTGCTTGGTTCCATAAACCTCATCTGTTGCTAGAGAGCATAATGTAAATAATTGGGAGGGGACTACTGGCATGCTAGGGCATGACATGCAAAGGCAACGGGAAAACACCTCTCTCGCTGTGCATAACAACTGAAGGGGTAGACCTTGGAGACAGGTGAGCTGACCTCCTTCCTCTGCATTTGATTGGGTTGGGACTATTAGCAGCGTAGTATCGAGAAAGGGCCCATGGCGTGGAGTTTGCTGTCTGCCTCAGTCTACAGAGGTCAGGGTTTTTTTAACCTGTCTGCCTAGCCCATCCTTTCCTCTGCACACTTAATACAGGGGGGAGCTGAAGGGGAAGGGCGGTTAAATGGAGTTATTCCTCTGGATGACTCTTTAGGATTCAACTGCATGCATCCGATGAAGTGAGCTGTAGCTCACAAAAGCTTATGCTCAAATAAATGTGTTAGTGTCTAAGGTGCCACAAGTCCTCCTGCTTTTTTTTGCGGATACAGACTAACACGGCTGCTACCCTGAACCCTTTAGGATGTGGAGGTTCCTAGATGGCCAGGTTATTTGTGTTTCGTTGCATTTGGAGTTACTCCAGATTTTGTGGTTATTTAACTGTTCCTGCAGAAGAAAGCGATGATGCTTTTTACAAATCTGAACAAGTGAATTCAAATGAATCAAGGTGCAGGACGAATAAATGCAACTGGCCTCAAGTAGAGAAAAATATGCCTGAGTTGTGCGATCCCTCCCTCTGTGGGCCCCTGTTCAGTGACTGGATCTTCACAGGCAGGCCCTTGATCCTCGCAGTGTCCCCCTGATTTCAGAAGGACTGTGCTGACCTAGTGGCAGGATCAGGGCCTATGTCAGGAATTTTGCTAAAATGTCAGAGATGGATAGAGATAACTGCCCTGTAGGAAGATTGCTGCTGTCATCAAGAAACAAATATTCATTGTAAAGTTCTTGCAAAGCATTGAAGGAGTCTTTATGTTTTAGTGTTAGAAATAAGACAGATCAAACCTATTCTTTTGCACGTGTGTATCGTTAATTACATTTACATTTTGCCCTATCTCTTTCTGAGTATCTGTGTTAGGCACCCACAGAACTAAACCCTATAATCACAGCTATTGAATGTGAAAACAGATTGTTAAAGTATACTCAGGGTTTCACTTTCCAGTGTGAGGTGGGGGAGGAAGAGGAGGGTTGGGATGGAGTAATGTGCTTAAAGGAACATAAGGAAGTAGCTGAAAGAACAGGAAGTTGCTCAGAAGCAGCAATGTGATCAATTAGCATGAACACAAGCAGCCTCTAATCAGGAACTCATCAGGTCAATAGCCCCATTAGTCAAAGATAATTTCTCAGACAGCACCCCCTGTGGAGGGACATTCCATTACGTTTCCATGGACCATTCCCAGGTGCACTTAACTCCTGAAAAATCATCCTTCTATTACAGATGTAAGGGGAACAAGTTCTCTAGTCAGTTGGATTCAGCACCAGAAACTGGACTAAGAGAAGATTTCCAAAAGCACCCAAGGGAGTTAGGCTGCTAAGTCCCATTGACTTTCCCTTTGGCATTTGTGAAAATACTACTTCTAATTCACGGAATTTACTGGGTCTGCATTTTTACTCCCTTTTTACCCACTCCATAAGAGTTTGCCTGAGTCTGTGGTCTGAGTAAAAATGGAGTAATAGCTGAGTAAAAGCCTTGCTGTTTGGCTGTACATATCTCGCTGAAATGATGCCTTAATTAAGAGATCTCGCCTACAATTCCTTTAAGTTGAAGAGTATATAAAGACTAGTTTAAAAAGTCATGATAAAATTATTATTTTAAATTACTAATTTATTTAGTCTGAAATAAGGGAAAACCCAATTACAGCAATAAAACAGATTTTCTTATCCATGTAAAGCTGTATCCATTACCAGTAAATGTTGTAGCACCACAAGATAAAATAGATTGGTAGTGGGTGAATGATATGTGCTCGTGGGAACTCACTACTGCTACTAGAAAAGGAGTACTTGTGGCACTCCTTTTCTTTTTGCGAATACAGACTAACACGGCTGTTACTCTGAAACCTACTACTACTAGCTAGCCATTGTCAACTGGTAGCGCTTTGTAGGCATTGTGGTGGAGGAGAGTCTGAAATGTGGCAGTATGATAATGAAATAGTTAATTACTGTCACAGTAATGCATAGGAGTTAATACTTTAATAATACTAGCTCTTATATAGCACTTTCCATCAGTAGAGCTCAAAGTACCTTGCAGACATGGAAAGTACTTGGAAACATGGAAAGTACATGGAAAGTACCTTACAGACATGGAAAGTGACTTCAATAGGCTTTGGATCAGGCCTGTTTATAAATTGTAGAGTCAATTGCTCGACCACACTTTGGTTTGCTCTGAAATACACTCAAGAAACCAAATAACCAATGTCAGTCAGGTTTATTAATATGATACAGGAAAAAGGTCTGATGCAGAAATGTTGCATTCACTTGATGCAGAAGTTGTGCTCCCCAAGTTATGCATTTCTGCTGCTATTATTTATATGATGATTTTACAAGTTACACATCTCTTTACATCTCACTAAAACCCAACCCATCAGTTTGTCCCAGTTCCCTAACCTGTTGTTTTCTTCCTTTCTTATCTTGTTTTGGAAACCAGCATTCCAGGGGTTGGTTTGGGAAGGTACTTTCCTGGCTTGTACTAAGACATAGAATGAATGTATATTGATTTTTGACAAGTTTCCTATCTGCTTATGCCAAATGCTTACTTCAGCAAGTGCAAGGAGTTTTGGGATCATTAGCAGAAGTGAACAAGAGTATGATATAGGCCAATTTAGGCTATATCACTGTTACAATATTGTGCTTAATGCATACGTGTGTGTGTGTATATGTATAATATATATATATTTATATACTGTTGACTAATATATAGCCAGCATATATTAGTCAACAGGCCCATATATATTAAATTACACAACACAACATGGTTATGTCTTATGGGGTGGCAGTAGCTCCATCATAATTAAGTTTACAGCAGTTTCTGTTTTTTTATATCTACATATATAACTTATAATTAGGGCCCTACCAAATTCACGGTCCATTTTCGTCAACTTCATGGTTATAGGATTTTTAAAATAGTCAGTTTCACAGTTTCAGATGTTCACAGCTCTTGTAGGGGGGT